>NC_058096.1:196580000-199080000 GCF_020171115.1 Neogale vison | reverse complement strand
GAGTGTGGCACACTGGAGAATCGGAAAGGTATGTGACCTCCAGCATCTATGACTAGAACTTTTCAGCCAACACCTGCTATATCCACATCATGACATGGCTGTCGAGTCCCTCCTGCCTGTCTCAGACACATACAGTGGTTGTGTCCTAGGAACACAGAACTGGCCTCCTAGGTTGGGACAAGGAAAACTGTGTTTCCTGGATTATGTGGCTGCACCTCCATGTCACCTTTCTCCAGGAATTAGAAAGGATCCAGGCTGGCAAAGTCACAGTTCTCAAGGGGAAGAAGACCTCTCTGGGGGGGAACGACACCCCCAGATGCCAGACTCATCACCAGCACAGCGGAGAATCCTGATCTTTGGGCATCCAGCAGCGCAGTGCCAGGCCCTCGGCCAACCCCGGTGCCTTCTGTGGCCCAGCCCACCTCCATGGTCAAATCACCAAGTCAAATCGGTATAAACACCTCCTCACAGAGGTCTAAACGATAATAGGATGGGAAACCCTGCATGCTGTCACCAAAAATATCACTCCACAATCAAGTCTGACACCAATCTCCTGAGAACAGGGGTTTTTCTCTCTCACAGTGTAAACAGCACCAGCCCTGGGAGCAGAAGACCCCGGCTGGAGGCTGGTAATTAACTACGGGACCTTGGACAAGCTGTTTAACCTGCCTGAGCCTCAGTCCTCTGGATATGATAATATTCATAGCTCATGAAATGGCTCACTGTTAATTATCATAGCTGTTATGATGATCAGACACTATTTTTTAAAATATCACAAGGTGAGCACCTGGGTGGCTCAGTTGGTTAAGTGAATGCCTTTGGCTCAGGTCATGAATCTGGAGTCCTGGGATCGAGTCTCGCATTGGGTTCCCTGCTCAGCAAGGAGACTGCTTCTTCTTCTGACCCTCCCCCATCTTGTGCTCTCTCTCTCTCATTCTCTCACTCTCAAATAAATAAATAAAATCTTTTTTAAAAAAATATCACAAGGCTTTGTTGACTAAGCAGTATGATGCTACGTGAAGCTCGGGGCAAAATGTCTGCATAAAAATGTAAAGCCAAGGGCTGATACCAATATCTATTAAGAACTCCTCAAACTCAATACCCAAAAAACAGACAATCATGTCAAAAAATGGGCAGAAGACATGAACAGACACTTCTCCAAAGAAGACATACAAATGGCTAACAGACATATAAAAAAATGTTCATCATCATTAGCCATCAGGGAGATTCAAATCAAAACCACATTGAGATACCTCCTATGCCAGTCAGAATGGCCAAAATTAATAGGACAGGAAACAATAAGTGTTGGAGAGGACGTGGAGAAAGGGGAACCCCCTTACATTGTGGGCGGGAATGCAAGTTGGTGCAGCCACTTTGGAAAACAGTGTGGAAATTCCTCAAAAATTAAACATAGAGCTACCCTATGACCCTGCAATTGCACTACTGGGTATTTACCCCAAAGATACAGATGTAGTGAAAAGAAAGGCCATCTGTACCTCAGTGTTCATAGCAGCAATGGCCACAATCACCAAACGTGGAAAGAGCCCAGATGCCCTTCAATAGACGAATGGATAAAGAAGATACGGTCTGCATATACAATGGAATATTACTCAGCCATCAGAAAGGATGAATATCCAATTTTTGTATCAACATGGACGGGACTGGTGGAGATTATGCTGAGTGAAATAAGTCAAGCAGAGAAAGTCAATTAGCATATGGTTTCACTTACTTGTGGAGCATAAGGAATAACATGGAGCACATTAGGAGAAGGAAAGGAAAAGTGAATTTTGGGGTAAATCAGAGGGGGAGACAAAGCATGAGAGACTGTGGACTCTGAGAAACAAACTGAGGGATTTGCAGGGGGTGGGGTGGTGGGATGAGTGAGCCTGATGGTGGGTATTAAGGAGGGCACATATTGCTGGAGCACTGGGTGTGGTGCATAAACAATGAATCTTGGAACACTGAAAAAATAAAATTAAATTAAGATGTTAAAAAAAAAGTAAAGCCAAAACGAAAACATGGCAAGAACACAAGGTGGAACCATACAAGCTTTAGTCACGAAGGCAGGCAGGCAGGCTTCCTGGAGTGCTGGCGCGTCAGGCACTGCGCTGGGCACTCACCTGCTTTGCCTCGGGCATACAAAGAATAACTCACAGAAAATTTCAGTTCATTCATCTACATGTTTGGTCTTTCCAGAAGAGCTTACTTTGGGGGGGGGGGGATCTGGATATTTCTCTAAAATTATTTGCCAGGAAGGGAAAAGAACTTCGTCAGTCCCATTCATTTCACCACCCCTCACAGAAGAGTTCACGTGTTCCCAGCATTATGTACCTTATTTGTCTCAAGATACTACCACTAACATTGATGGGTAATCTTTTTTTTAAAAAAGGTTGATTGATTGATTGATTTCAGAGAGAGCTAGAGAGAGAGCATGAGCAGGGAAGGGGCAGAGGAAGAGGGAGAGAAAATCCCAAGCAGACTCTGCACTGAGCCCCAACATGGGGCTCAATCCCAGGGCCCTGAGATCATGATCTGAGCCAACTGATGGGTAATCTTGTAATAGTTTTCTTATTAGATCCATAACAACACAGTACAATCCACATTCTTCTGAATCCAGGATAATAAAAGAAAATGAGATAGGTAGTGGGAAATATGACTGGCGCACACCACAGCAATTCTCAGACCCCTGTTTGTAATACCTCAGGATACACACTACGTCAAAGAGAAATGGGAAATGCTAAAAAAAAAAAAAATTAAAAAATAAAATCTTCCAGACCTAATTAATTCATTTTAACTTACTTCATATACCTTGATGGTCCTTTAGGAACAGACTGGGTGGCCATCACAAGTCCAGACAGTGAGGCCCTTTGAGGCATCTAGCCCATAAGAGACACGCAGTAATTATTTTTTGAATCAATGAATCCCAAAGTGGTTGGACTTGAAAAGAGGTGTTCAAGAATCTGCCACTAGAGGGCAAAAGAGAGTAAAATGTCTTAGCATATTATTTTTTGGTGTTCAAACCTGATCTCGATTTGAGACTCCACTAGAGAAAAACCTTAAAAAAAAATCACCTGAAGCTAAAATTGGACAGTTGAAGTTTTTCTGATTAAATTCTGATGAAACTTTCAGTGCTGACCTAAGAGCTCTAAGCACCTGTTTAAAATGGAAATAGGTTACCAGGGCTGGGTAACATATTAATACCCACCAACCATTAACTCCCACACATAACAAGAAGCAATTCATTAGCTGAGCCAGCAACGGGCAAGGCCCTGGGGCATGGGGCTCGGGCTGAGTGAGCTTTGAATGAGAGGAGTAGACAAGGGAGGTGCTGGGACCTCTATGAACATGGCTGCAGGGAGGGAAAGGAAAACGGGGCTAGAACTAAGCCCTGTTCTGTGCATCTAGGAACTGTGGCTTCCCACTTAAAGAAGAGATTCTCCATGAATGGTATCACCATCTTCCACACACCCACTCTGGACCTCGGGGAGTCCAGAGACCCCCACCACCATTTCTACATCCACTGTGCTTCAGACCCTTTCCTCCCTGACCCAGCCCCCAAACTTGACTCCCCCTGCACACCTCGAGCATCAAGGAGCTGTTAAATCTCAAATACAGCCATTCCCCCCTCATCCTTGCATCCCATTTCAAATCTTCGAAAGGTTCCATATCTCCTAGAAAATAAAATCCAGGGGCGCCTGGGTGGCTCAGTGGGTTAAGCCTCTGCTTTTGGCTCGGGTCATGATCCCAGGGTCCTGGGATCGAGCCCCACATCGGGCTCTCTGCTCAGCAGGGAGCCTGCTTCCTCCTCTCTCTCTCTGCCTGCCTCTCTGCCTGCTTGTGATCTCTCTCTGTCAAATAAATAAATAAAATCTTTAAAAAAAAAATGTTTAAGAAAAAAAAAGAAAATAAAATCCAAGAGAAAAAGTAGAGCAAAGTAGACTAACCACTACACTCCTCCACCCCACCTACCCCTGGACTTATTTCCTGGGATACTCACCCCAGCATCCCCATACCACACATCCAGCCCTGCCGAAGGATGCCCCCCAACTCCCATTCCAACACCTAGGCCTGCAGTGCTTGGCTCTCTCCAAGCGGCTGAGCCTCTGAAGACCTAGCCCTGGGCCACTCTTTCTGAGAAGGCCTTCCTGACCCCCATGACTTCCCTAAGAATACACCATTCTCCCTTCTGTCCCCAAATCTCAGTTCAGTCCACCCACATGCTGTCAGGGGGAGTTCCTGCAGGACAGGGTCCACGTTCGGTGATTTCTGCCTGGTCTATGGCCTAGAAGAGAACCGGCCTTAGGGATGGGGCTGGGAGAGCTGGCTTCTTGGAAGAGGCTGCTATCGGAGGAAGCACAGCTCGTGGTGGATGGGAAGATATGTCAAAAACAAACCTTGCCCCCTGACAGCTTAGCAGCGGGCTTGTCTGAGCAAGAAAGACCAGGCAAGAGCGGGGTCTGGCAGCCTCTCCATAAACAGGGCAGACAGTACAGAGCCTCCCCAGCGGGACACGTTGTCACAGGAACTCAGAGGAGTTGTTTGCAGGGGCTTTCCCCCCATCCATAGACACCTGCTTGACAGAGAAAGCCAGCCTGGGAGTAAAATGAGAGGCCCCAGCAAGAGAATGGGGAGCAAGGGATAAATGATCCCAGTATCCCCTCTGCACCCCTTACCCCATGGCCCTGACTCACCATTCCTCCTGCACTTGTAAGGAAACCCAGAGGATTTTATACATTCGCCCATCCAGGGGCTCCATGTCCCAACCTAGAATTTCTAGAGGATGTTTATAACGTGTCAACTTTCACCTTTCAAAAAAGTCATGCTCCTGGGGCGCTTGGGCAGCTCAGGCGGTTAGGAGTCTGCCTTCGGCTCAGGTCATGATCCCAAGGTCCCAGGGTAGAGTCCCATATTGGGCTCCTTGCTTGGTGGGGAGCCTACTTCTCCCTCTGCCTGCTGCTTCCTCTGCTTGTGCTCTCACTCTTGCTCGCTCTCTCTGACAAACAGATAAATAAAATCTTAATAAAAAATAAACTTGTAAACCACTATAAGCAACGTGGCATGCAGGGTCTTCTGGCCTCTATTTCCCCATCTGCAAAACGAGGAGGGCAAGACCTCATTGCCTTTGATGTCCTGAGGTACGGGATGGTGCACAGAGTGGTTTTTAGGGCTCTGGAGTTATTTATGCAAACACCAAATCAGTAATCTCACGCACTGCCACTCGCTTTTCAGTGCCAAATTTTTACAGTCGGCCAATGCTTCCTGCACACAGACAACTGAAAAACAAACTCCCCTTTATTCAACCCATAGAACCACACAAAAGAAAAGGGGCCAAACCCTCTCTGAACAACAACAACAACAAAGAAGCCCAAACCAGTGCACTCAAACAGAAGGAGGCCCTCCACTCAGTCACTTGGCAAGGCTGTTACTTGGTAACGGTATACTCAATATTTACAAATACGTACAAACATTAGTACCCTTTAAATGTGACCAGGAAGGTGGTTTAGCTCCTTTTCTCCTGGTCATTCTGGCTTTTCTTCCTTTCCCTCCCTGCAGCCAAGAGCAACACTGGATGGACGCTGGTTCACTTCCCCGCTTTCCTGGCTATGGGGCTCCCCGGGGACAAAGACCGTGTGCAGGGCTCTGTGCGGCCGTGAGCTCTTCCATGGCCTTGGCAATCTATTGGGGGAGCCACAGCCAAGTCCCCAGGCCAAACCCTGTGGCCCAGGGACCTTCCCAGCCTTCCTCAAGCCCTCTTTCCCAAATACCAGCAGAGCACCAGGCAGCAGGTCCTGTGGGTTTTCCTTGGTTTGACTTTTAAGTCACACATTTTTGAGGAAGGGCTGATTCGGTCATGACTTGCCTTCATGCTTTCCTCCTCCTTGTGCGATTAATCATTTTGGGATCCACAGGAAGTTATATCCATGGGGTATGCCCACGAGCGTACAAAGTCCTATCCTCACCAGATGCCATGAAACAGACCCACAGACACAGTCATGCATGTGGGTCTGGGACTTCATGATGCCTAATGTACATCCATATGGGGAGATTCTCAGGCAGCTTTGTTACTAGTTAATCATTAGGACTGATTTCTTGATTATTTACACCTGGTGCTTTCCATGAGTTCAGCCAACAGATTAAGTACAAAAAGGATTTCGAAGGCTTTTTTTAATCAAAAGTCCTTTTTTAAAAGATTTATATGCGGGACGCCTGGGTGGCTCAGTTGGTTAAGCAGCTGCCTTCAGCTCAGGTCATGATCCCAGCGTCCTGGGATCGAGTCCCACATCGGGCTCCTTGCTTGGCAGGGAGCCTGCTCCTCCCTCTGCCTCTGCCTGCCATTCTGTCTGCCTGTGCTCGCTCTCTCTCCCTCTCTCTCTCTGACAAATAAATAAAATCTTAAAAAAAAAAAAAAGATTTATATGCGTTTAATTAAGAGAGAGACAGCACGTGAGAGAGAGCATGAGCAGGGGGAAGGGAGAGAGGGAGAGGGAGAAGCAGGCTCCCCTGAGCAAGAAGCCAGATGCCACACTCGATCCCAGGACCCTGGGATCCTGATCTGAACTGAAGCCAGACACTTACCTGACTGAGCCACTCAGGCGCCCTAACCAAACGTCCTTGAATCAAAGACATTTAACTTACCACAAGTGATCCTTGCCTACTCATCAAATCAATTACTTTGAGAAATACGACTCAATTACACACTAATTCCAAAAATAACCTCCATGTAATAGGAAGAAATATTTTCCGGTTGTACTGCTCTTCCTCCACTTAATTAAAAAATTATGAGTCTTAATGAAGGAAACATAACACACACACAAACAACAATGGAGAGATCACTACGTGTGGTGTGTTTAGTCCCTAGTAAGCAAGTCCTGCTCTCCTCCGTGAATGTGAACCCTGACTCCGCCATGCACCAGCTGTGTGATCTTGGGCAAACGACTTGACCCCTCTGAGTCTCTGCTTTCTGGGCCATAGAAGGAGGCCGGTAAGTGGCGTCTGTATCAGGAGCTGGCTGTGAAGCGTCAAGGAAAAGTTCCTGCCAAATGCTCAGTGCAGGGCATGGCCTATGGTGAGGCCTTTAGAAACTTAGCTCTTGTGATTGGGAATGATATTATTACCCATCTATAAAGAGCTCCCCATGTGACTTTAGCAGATATAATCTTGGTGTATCAGATATAACCTTTTTTTTTTTTTAAAGATTTTATTTATTTATTTGATAGAGAGATCACAAGTAGGCAGAGAGGCAGGCAGAGAGAGAGGAGGAAGCAGGCTCCCCGCTGAGCAGAGAGCCCAATGTGGGGCTCGATCCCAGGACCCTGAGATCATGACCTGAGCTGAAAGCAGAGGCTTTAACCCACTGAGCCACCCAGGCGCCCCCAGATATAACCTTTTTTTTTTTAAGATTTTATTTTTTTATTTGACAGATTGAGAGAGAGAGAGCACAAGCAGGCAGAGTGGCAGGCAGAGGGAGAAACAGACTCCACTGAAGAGAGGGTGTGACACTGGGTTCGATCCCAGGACCCTGAGATCATGACCCTAGCCAAAGGTAGACATTTAACCCACTGAGTCACCCACACTCTTGCAAAGGCCAGTTTGAGGCAGATTTACAGTAAAGCCCAAGGTGGGGCCCTCTTTTTCCTAAAAGGTTATCTCCCCCAATTATATATGTGGCAGGCCCCACAAAACCCGGATCCTTCCCTGGTCACAGGTAACAACGGATGCTCATGGAACATCCCTGCCTGGTAACATTCCTCCCCACTTCTGGCTGTGATACTGATCACTCCTGACTCATATTTTTTCCTTACTGGGTAACTAGAAGCCAGTTTTCTGTATGCAAACTTTATCTAAGTGGAATTATACTGTGTTATACCTAACCTTCTACAATTGTTTATTTTACATGTTTGACATTTACCCATGTTGATACATGCAGGTCATAACTGCTTTAGAGCACTCAATGGTATGGATATGATGGCAATTTATTTGTGAATTTCCCACTAATGGATATGTAGGCTGTTCAAAGTTCTCTGCCATTATGATGTTGTGATAAACACACAACCATTCTTATTAGGATCTTGGGGAACCTACCCCAGCCAGAGTTTCCCTGGGGAATCATGACAGAGGCTGATGCATCCGTTTGTCCTTACCGACAGAACCCAACATGCTGCAGTTAAACATTCTCACCTTCCCAAACCCCCTGCAGCTATGGAAGGACACATACCCCGGTTCTGGTCAAAGATGTAGGCAGAAATCTGCTGAGGATTCCCGAAGGCCTTGGCTTCCCTGCCTTAGTGCTGGACCTCCCTTCTAGTTCCTCCCCAGCTGGAACATGGGCATGAGGGCAGGAGACGAGCAGCCATGGTGGGAACATAAGGACAAAAGCCCCACGAAGCAGACAGCAATGTGAGAAAAGACTTAAATGGTAGCCAATCGGATTATTTAGGTACTAGATTAACCTCTTCCTACACTCAGTACTACTTATGTATCATTCTACAAAGGAATAGAAAATATTTCCACACACAAGATGCATTAGTCTTATAGTCTTATATCCTAAATGCTGAGTGAGAGTCTTAAATTAAATATATATACATATATATATTTATAAATATATATATACTTACTCTAACGATAAGACTTTTCAGTTGTAAGTGTCAATAGTCAGAACAACCAAAATGGAAAGTGGAACACGCATCCAAACACTTTCTGAGTGCTTATGAAGAATAAGAGAGTAACAACAATAATAGCAAATACTCAAAATGCATTTACTTTGGTGCCAGGTGGTTCTCTAAGCCCTTCACATCTATTACTTCAATTAAGCCTCAGAAGGGGCAGTACTATTACCAGATGGGGAGCTGCATGGGCTGTTCAGTAACTTGCCAGCATCACAAAGCTAGGGGCGGGGGCCAGAGCTGGGACGTGCGAGTCTAGCACTACAGGGAATGTGTGAGTGTGGCAGGCTAAAGACCAGCGCCCGAAAGACACCCACGTCCCAATTCCCAGGACCTGGGAATGTATCACCTTGCACGGCACAAGGAACCTCGCTGATGTGATGAAATTAAAGATCCTGCAGTGGGGAGAGTACCCTGGATTCCCCAGGCAGGCCTGACATCCTCCTCCTCCTCAGGCTTCCCTAAGAGGGACACGAGAGGGTTAGAGCAGTAGTAGGAGACACGTAGGAAGCAGAGGGCAGAGACCCAGGGAAGGGGCTATAATTCAACAAATGCAGTGAACCTCTAAACACCAGAAAAGGGGGGCGCCTGGGTGGCTCAGTGGGTTAAAGCCTCTGCCCTCGGCTCAGGTCATGATCCCAGGGTCCTGGGATCGAGCCCCGCATCGGGCTCTCTGCTCGTCGGGGAGCCTGCTTCTTCCTCTCTCTCCTGCCTACTTGCGATCTCTGTCTCTCAAATAAATAAATAAATAAATAAATCTTTAAAAATAATTAAAATAGGAATAAATAAATAAATAAATAAAAACCAGAAAAGGCAAAGAAACAGATTCTGCCCCAAAGCCTCCAGAAGGATCCAGGCCTACCGACAGCTTGAAGGGAGCCCCGTAAGACAGATTTTAGACTATGAACTTCCAGAACTGTAAAACAACAATCGTGTGTTGTCTGAAACCACTATCTGCAGTCATGTGTTCCAGCAGCCACAGGAAACAAACACGGTTGGTAACTCTGACACACGCACGTGCACGCTCACACACACAACCCCACAGGCCGTGCCCTCCAGAAGTTCCTTTGCCCAGAGAGGGAGACACACACGCCACTCCCTGCTCTTAAAGACTAGATGGAATAAGGGTCCCAGGCCCCCGGGCACAAAGGGCTGCGGAAACTGGGGGAGAGTGCCTGGTCCACGCATGTGGGCCCCTGACCAACCCAGAAGAATGTCCTCGGCATGTAACCTACGGCATGTAACCTACGGCATGTAACCTACGACTGGTTACAACACCCAGGGAGATCACGACAGTGTGGAGCCGCTTACTAACGGACTTGTCAGGGGACTCGTTTTCTCATGGATCCACCCTGATAATGTTTCCGCCTCTGTAAGAGACAAAAACTTGGCAAGGGAAAGGCAACGCCCTCCGAGCTTCCTTCCTGGAACCCTCCAGTGGCTTGTCCGGATTTACCAGCCGGGTCTTCCTTCCATTCCCTTGGGTTGGGCTCCTGGTGCTGTCGGTCTATGCCTGACATTTCCTCTTTCTCTGGCCAAGGACAGACACATAAACTACTCTAATGTAAGAGACAGCATCATCTCCCACCCACAGGTCCCCTTTCAAGTAACTGCCTCCTCCCTGCACCAGCACTCCCCAACCTCTCACCCCAGCCAGCCCGGAAACCTGAGCCTTCCCCATGCACTCAGAGAAGAGTGCAGTCCATGCGGTCCCTGAGATAAATGGGGGCACAAGGGATGAATCGGTCACCCTCTTTATGGGATGCCCACTTCAAATCTGCAAAGGAGGGGTGCGGCGTGGCTTAGCCGGTTGAGCATCCAACTCTTGGTTTCAGCTCAGGTCATGAGATCTGTGAGGTTGAACCCTGCATCCAGCACCCCTCTTGATATGGAGTCTGCCAGAGAAATTCTCTCTCCTTCTCTTCCCCCTGCCCGTCCCCCATTCAAGCGTGTGCGCTGGAGCGCGCTCTCTCTCGCTCTCTCTCTAATAAATTACATAAAGTCTTTAAAAAATCAACAAAGGAGCCCAGCCTAAAATGTAGACCATAAAAGTCAAAATTTTAAGCTACACTGTGGGACAAAAGAGACTCTGCTTCTGCTGAGAGTGCCTTCAGGATATGGGAGATGGGAAAATGCAGGAATAACTAAAGAGAAAAGACTGTGAGTACCTGTTAGCTCTTTGTCTGGATGACTGCAGCAATCCCATCACCCCCATTTGATAGATGAGGAAATTGAGGCATGACCACAGACAGGAAGCAGCAGAGCAGAATGAGAGCCCAGGGAAGCAAACACGACCATAAGTAGTCCAAGTGTCTGCTGTAACCCACCTGCCACCTGAGTGCCTCCTGTCACCACCTTCACCCAGTCAAACAGGATGACAAGGACTAAGGGAGCATTCCCAATGGGAACTGTGTTTATTGCACAACAGAAAAGCCTCAGCATGAATCAGAGTCACAGGGAAGTTCCCTAATCAATACAGCATTCCAGTAGCTGGACAGTCTTGCCTCTCCTGTCCCATCAGCTCTGCCTAAGACCTTAACTGTCCACAGCTAGCAGCTAAGCGTAAAGTTTGGAGAAGCAACTTGAGTCCTTAAAGGGAAGTGGGCATCGCCTCCACAAGGCTCTGCTCCCTACTATGCAAAAGGCAGAGAATAATGTTAGTAGTGTGCCCAGCACAGGGCCTGCTCCTTATACTGTAACTTGGCACATAAAGGGAAGGCTCTGGGATAAAAATAACCCCAAGGGCTTACTTGCCAAACATTTCCTAGTGCACAAAATGCTTTACACATAACATCTTGTTTGGGGCAAGTTCCTGGTTAGGACATCAGCAGCACACAACAGGAGAGACAAATGTACAACATATACCCCCCCCCCAAAAAAAATGAGCCACTAGCTTACCTGTAACACCGTAGGTTGATAAAGGTCACACACCCCACTCACTATCCGTAAAGTCATCCCTAGCATCTGGTACCCAGCTGGCGCTTAATAAATGTTGAATGAATTCTGAATCAATAGGAACCACTCTTAATAGGATCTGCTACTCTCTGCTGCCTTGAGCCACACAAAGCAAGTATATATATAGAAATCACCCCAGGCACACATCCAAGTAACGTGAGCGCAAATCACTGAGAGGCCGGGCTATGTCCACACCTGCCGGCGAGCTCCCAGCTGTCGGTGTCAAGGACCAGTGTGAAGTCCACGTGGAACAGCCACACGGACGAGACAGACTTCTCTTGTTTTTAAACAAACCATCAAAGAGGCACACGGCTTTCCACAAAGAAACCCCACACCTTAGGCCAGGAGATGAGGAACTCATTAGGCAGGGCTGCCTCCTACCACGTCCATTGTCAGCAGACACCGTCCGGGCCCTCCGAGAACAGCTCCCAGGAGCCCACATGCTGACAGGCGGCTTCCGGGACGATCAGATTTCTATCAGCAACGACACATGGCATTTCTTGCTGGCTCCCCTTCAGGACCCCACTCCACCCCAGGAGGCAGCTCACAGCTTCTCCTACTTCCTCAACAATCACGCCTTTAAGAAAACGGCAATGTATCGGGGGCACCCACAACATGACCAACACCATCACAAATTCAGGGTGCTGCCCGCCCAGCACGGCCCCCTAGGCACGGTCACAATTCCTCGTGCTCCCCTGCTGTCAAGGACGTGCCCATAAATCCATCTCTGTCCCAGCCAATGAAACCACATCTTCCCCAGCCCACGAATACCACGAGAACCTCCCTTCCAACACTCAGAGAACAACCCACCCCAGCTGAGTGTTCCCTCAGCTTCACGGCACCCCCTGCTTAGGATGGCTGAAGTACAAAACCACTGCCCCCCATCCTGGTGATTCCCTTTACAGAAAGTCGGAAGTCAGGATAGTGGTCCGCTCCTCCCCCAGCTGCCACCGAGGGGGCCACAGGCAACAATGCTGGGCACTGCTCATGCTGTGCTTCCTGATCTGAACGCAAAGGTGTGTTCTGTGGGGGGTAAAAGCCAGAGAGCTATGTGGTTACGTGCAGCCTCTTCTGCTTGGGTATTATTTGTCTGCAAAAAGTTAATAAATAAACTGTGGATTCACATGAATTCTGTTTGTTCTGGAACTTTAGAGATTGGAGGTGGGGGTTCAATCACACCATACTTCAGCCACATAAATCACAGACTTTCCTTCTCAACAGCCTGAAAAACCAGTTGTACCCGCTGCTGAGAACCATAGATCACACCGATTTCAGAAACCCAACAGCCCTGAAGGAAAGGCGGCCACCAAAGGGCTGCGGTGGCACATGCCTCCTGCTGAGCCTGAGCTAGAACCAATTTTGTTTGTTCCAAGATCAGGCTTGGAAAGTGACCCTGTGGTCTTCCAGAGGAAAATGGGCAGCCAGCCTACAGCCAGGCCTGCAGAAACTCCGATTTTTAAAGCAGCCTGGAGGGTCCTAGGGGATGGATGCCTTGACTGTAGCACACATTGTTTTTGAAAAGAGAGGCCAGGCCTGCAGCACCCACCCCCACCCCTCCACATTTACCTCCTTGCTAAGCCTTTTCCTAGCTGGCCAGGGACGGGTGTGTTCCAGGAACGTAGCTGCTCATGAGTCACCCTCCCGGGGCCTGACAGCTGCTCCTGGATCCTGATCAATTTCCTCCAAAAGACTGGCTTTCGTGTTCGGGGTTCAGGCTGCACTGACTTGCAAAAATAGAACTCTTCTTTTTAACAAGCAGACTGAGCAGCACATGAGTACATAAGTCTCTGACCATGCATAACCCTCTCCCCCATCCCTCACCCCCACCCCCATCCCATGCGCCACCCCCCCCCACCCCGTGCATCACCACCCCCAACCCCTGAAGAACAGGAGCCCCTTGGTCAGTCATTTGGCCACACCAACCATCTAACAGATGCAAATTTCTCATCACCTTATCCCAGCAGGGCTGCTCTGCTGAGCAGCTGGGATTTGATGCCACAGTCCAGAGGCAGCACGGGTCTTTTTTAGCCAAAGGACAAGGCTGACTTTGGCCTGACATCATGGTGATTATCCTAGCCTGCTTAGTGCTAAGACCTCCAAAATATTTTAAACGGTATAGATTCTTGGGCAGAAAATTCTGCTGAACCACGCTGGATGTACTTGCCTAGAACAGCTCGAACTTCGGCAAAATTAAATCCATGCACTGTTCAGGATGATGAGTCTGAGGAGGCAGCTCTGCCAAGAACAGCCTTTTCTGGGTATGTGCAGACGTCTTGGAGTCGACCGAGAATGGAGACCATGTTCAGGCTCCCTGGGGCCCCTTCCTCCTGCTGCCACTCTGTGAGCTCCACAGCAGAGCTGGGATGACCCCCGCCACCTGTAGTAAAACGCCATCCAAGAGCCCTCATGGAGGCCAAACACACTATCCTAGTAATGCTGGGAGGTGGGGGAGGGGAAAGCCTGGGATTGGAGCCCCAGAGACCTGAATTCAAATCCAGCTCTGGGATCATGAATAAGTCACGTCTCTCCTGACCTCAGTTTCCTCATCGGCAAATTCCACAGGCACAAGCAGAGCATGTCTTAAGTCCCTTGCAAGCTGGTGGCTTTTCAATTCCAGCCCTGAGAAGTAATTTAAATGTTTTTTGTGGGGTGTTTTTTTTTTTTTTTTTGGCCGATTGGTTGCAAAACTTTCAAACTCTGAAGTGCTTTCAGGAGAAATCTGAAGATTTTACGTTACGATCCTGACTCCTGGAGTCTCTCGGGAAATCAGCAGATCTGGTCACAGTGGGCTTGCATTCCCAAAAGGAGGCAGGGAACACACGGCCCATGCCGCCCTGGGGATCCTGTGAACACTTCAGTTTGGGACTCCTGACCCTAAGTCTGGCTTATTTTCTTTCCCTTTAACATATTGCTTAACTTTCTCACTTTTCATTTCGGCTGGAAGACTCATGAATAAATTCTGAAGTCAAAATATTCCACAGATCATCTGTTCCGTGGAAATCCACAACACCGGGGGCCTGCGCCCCAGTCCGCCAGCAAGTCTCTTAATTGAGCGTCCAGGGACCCAGAGCTGTTTTAAAAGTCCTCCCCCCACCCTTTGACCTTTGTGGGCTGTCTCGTCCAACCCCCTACACCTCATCCGGGTCCCTCAGCCCCCGAGCCAGGGACACGTGTTTGGGAGCTGGGACCAGGAGGTCAGAGGTGGGTGGGTTTCTGAGGAGGTCAGAACCACAACTGCATTCTGTCATCCTTCTGGACAGGCCAGCATGTGCAGGGCTGCCTGTGGGCCTGCCAAGTCTCTGGAGCAGTTCAAACAACAAGCGAGCCACGTTGCAGCAAGAAGCAAGGAGGAGCATGTGTGAAGAGGCTCGGGCAACTCAGCTGTGTCTGCAGGACGAAGCAAGGCAGGTAGCGGGGGAAGAATTCGGGACCCATCTCTTCACAGGAAACACCTCAGCCAAGAGGAGCAGGAACGGGAGCTCTGTTCCCAAACCAGTCACATCTCACTGGTAATAATAACAGTGTAATGACAGGGACAGGGACAATAGCAGCAGCATGACCACTAACACATGAGCCCTTCCTCTGTGCCAGGTGCTGGTGGTATTATCACACTGCTTTAGAGGAGAGGAAACCGAGGCCCGCGGAGGCCACAGGCTTGAATAAGATCACCAGGCAGCAAGTGGCAGCTCATGAACCAGATCCCAGGCAGCTGCCTCCTGAGCCCAGCCTCTCCCACACGGCTCCCTGCTGCTTGTCCGGTAGGCGAGCCTTGTAGCGAAGGGCCTTCCTTGCTCCTTGGGATTCAGGGACACCTGCCCTTTCTGTACTGTGTCACATTAAAAATCACAGGGGAGGGGTGCCTGGGTGGCTCAGTGTGTTAAGCCTCTGCCTTCAGCTCAGGTCATGATCTCAGGGTCCTGGGATTGAGCCCCGCATCGGGCTCTCTGCTCAGCAGGGAGCCTGCTTCCCCCTCTTTCTCTGCCTGCTTCTCTGCCTACCTGTGATCTCTATCTCTGTCGAATAAATAAATAAAATCTTTAAGGAAAAAAAAAGAAAAAATCACAGGGGAATTTATTTGCATGTGCCCTCCTTGCTCCATGGTAACTATGTCCACTGACCTCTAAATACACAGGTCATTGCAGAGGGCTATACACAAAAACCACACATGCTATTCTTCACGCAGAGTTTGGAGGATTTTTAAGATTAATTTTGGCCATTTGCCACCTGTACCTTACTCACCAGTGTTAGGCGTGCAAACTACCCCCCCGCATCTCTGGCCCCATTCACTGTAAACAGGTTGCTCCCTTGAGCCCTGGCTCCCAAGAGCCCCAACCACGTGAGGAAGAAAGGATCCCAGCATTCGTGAAAAGGCCTGACTAGTGGGAAGGGCTCTGGTGAAAAACAGACATGGGCTGTTTTACAAAATGTACTTTACCCCAAGAAAGAGATGTCTGGGCCCTCCCTCTCTGTCTCTAGTTCTTAATTTTACCCCCGTTGTATTAAACTTAGAAAGAACAGATGAGCAACAGCCACGTTTGAGGGAGGAAATGAGCAAACGAGGAGGGTCCTAAGAGGTGACACAGGATCTGCAGGAAGGTGACCAAAAGGAAACTTCACAGCAGGATTTGGCCCCAGGGACAAGGTTTCTCTCCCCAGTCCTGGTGACGGGGTGGATCACTACGTGAGAGCACCATCAGGAACCTGCAAATTGCTGACATGGGAAGTCGACAAGGAACGGTGAAGCTGGGATCCGCGTGCCCTATTTCATAAAATAGGGAAGGGTTCAGCCTAATGAGGAAACACAGGCACAGCTGAACAAAAAAAGTTCTAGGCATCAGGAGGTTAAAGTTAAGCCACCTGGAACTTACATGGACATGCTGGTTCCGAGCACAAGCTCTCAGACAAGAATCTCACTCTTTTCACGCTCTAAGAGGGAACCCTCTGAAGAGTCCCTATCTGGATGTGCTGAGGACAGCAGTTCCCGCTGGAGGCTGAGGGGCTCCCAACCCCTGCCCCTCGCCGGCAAGCTGTGCCTCCTCCCTTGCCCCTAGGTGACCTCGGCAATGTGTGGAGAGCCTTTTGGTTGTCATGAGTTGGGGGAAGGTGTGTTACTGGCATCTGGCAGGTACGGGCTGGAGATGCTGTGCCCTACGACGTACAGACCACCTGTCCTGTCCAGAATGGCCGTGGTGTGCAGCCTGAGAAACCCAGATATGCACGGAAGCAAAGGTGGCGGGTGAAAGTTTGACTTCAAAAAGAAAGGTGTCCCACCACGATCATGAATTTACCTGTTGTGTGACCTTGGACTTTGGTCCCCTCACCTGCATGAGGGGATGATCAGTCCCAAATCCTGAGTGAACTCTGCTGGGGCTTAAGGAGACCTGGTTTTGGCAAGTGCTTGGTCACAGGTTTTACTCCATCTTCATCCCCTGCAAGGCTTGCCGACTCTCTGACTTGCACTGAGGCTAAAGGAGATGGGATGGAGAGAGAAGCCGTGGAGTCTGGTTGTGGGGAGGATCGATGTCTCCAACGTCTCCAGACTGCCCCTGGGTCCTACACAGACCCACTGAGGATGTGACTCCCAGGAACTCGGGCCATGGGAACTCGATGGGCCTGGAACCTCACTGCTCCTAGCAACCTATGCCAGGTAGGTGGGGTTGATGATGTGTTGGGGTCTACAGGGGAGGGCATCAGCTCCATGACCTGCCTCAAAACCCAGGAACTGCTCCCATTCCTACAACAAGACAACCACAACAGGAATAAGAATAACGTCCAAAATCTACTCAACACTTAACCTGTGTCTGGCCAAGAATTAGGCCCTCTTTGTGGGTGATCTTATTTAATCCTCACAACCATGTGGGAAGTGGCTAAGATGAATATCTCCATTTTACAGGAACTAAAGTGATTTGTCCAAGGCCTCCCAGCTCAGATATAACTGGCCTTCACACCCAGAGCTCAGATGCCACAGTCCACAACCTTGTGTAAAACAGCACTGTCCTCCAAAAGTGTACCACTTCCATCACCAACTGGACCGCCATATTCTAGAAGAAAACCAGAAACCAAACTGATGACCATAATTTCAATTAAAATAATTAGTGTGTATGTACATGCATACCAATGCTAGAAGGAAATTTCCTGCAATAATCACTGATTAACAGCATTTACTGAAGAGTGGTAGAATTATACGTGATTATTTTATTGCTTCTTTATATTTTTCTAAACTTCTCAAAGTTTTTACAATGAACACAAATAGTTAATAATAAAACATCTTTTTAAATTAAATTTATAAAATTTGCTTTTTTAACTTCTTACTTTTTAGCAAAAAATCCACCAAACAGCCTTAAATTATTGTCTAGACCAGAAGTTGACAAACTATGGTCTGCCTGTTTATGTAAATAAAGTTTTATTGAAACACAGCCACACCCATTCATTCACATAAATGACTGTGCCTGCTTTTTGCTACACCACTAGAGCCAAACAGCAGTGAGTAGACAATGGGAACACTAAATCCCCTTTCTAATCTGGCCAAAGATGGACCTCTTATTTTCCCACTTCAATTTCTCCTCACAATGTGTCTCTGCTTGTTTTGTTATAGCCCAAACTGGACATAGCAGGAAGCTAATGAGGCTAAAGCCCCTCCTTAGAAAGGTATCCATATGGTCTTGCGCTTTTACAAAATTTGTAAAAGGATATTTTTGAATTATTTTTCTTGAGGAAGCCCTCCCCCAGATTATGTTTCAGGTTCCTCAAACTTGGATCCACCCCTACCTAAAGCCCCAGGCACTTCATTGCCCTTATTCCATTTTTTTTTCCTAAATATTTTATTTATTTTTATTTATTTGAGGCATACAGAGAGAGAGCACAGAGGGGGAATGGGAGGGAGAAGCAGGCCGATGTGGGGCTCAAGACCAAGACCCTGAGGTCATGACCTGAGCCCAAGGCAGAGGCTTAATTGAACCACCCAGATGCCCCACCCTTATTCTATTTTTAAGACCACAACCTGTTTGGTGGTGAGAAAGGTCTGGTCCTACCAATCCCCAAGCAGCTTTGGGCATGATGAGCTCTTTGGATTTCCAATCCCCCGATGGCCAGCTCCCACAGATCGAAGCAGCTACCCTTCAATATACAGCTCCAGAGACCACAGGGAAGGGACCCCACCCACCCACCCAGGCTAGTCCTCAGGACCCACCAGGAAGCTCAGAGAAAACCATCCAAACAGAGGAGCCCTGATGGCACCCACAACCATGACAGGAAAGGAGTAACACAGCAGCTCACACATACTGTCTCTCAGCCATCCGTTACCTGCACTGAAACCCCACTAGTCAATGCAACTTATGTATTTCCTGATACAGAGCCGTCACATTTTCAAAAGAAAAGAGGCAGGTGGATGTTACAAAACTGCCTTCTAAAAAGTCAAGTGGGTCACAAGAACCAAAAAAGGATCAAATCACATAACATGTGCACAAATACCTTATTGTTTAGTTTAAAAAAAATTCTTCCAATTCAAACCATTCTGGTGGGGCACTTACATCAGTCCAGAGCCCACAGAGCCCAGTTGTCCAATCAGATGCCCATCCACGCCTTCACGGTCAGTGGAGAGTGTCCTTCACTCTCTAGCTCCTGGTCTATTCTTATCTCGTCTCTCTCCAGTGTGGGGAGGGGGCTTTGTGGGGTGCAGCTGGCGGTTTTGATAAGCAGGTGTCATGAGTATGAAAATGACCTTGCTCATCAGCTGGTGGGAACCCAGAAGACAAGGGAGTCACTGTATCCCTGTCGACCAGGTCCCAGCCCCCAAAACAAGGCACAGTGAGGCCCGGGGATTGGGGGAGGGAAGCTCGCTCTCTCTCTCTCTCTCTCACACACACACACACACACACACACCCCAGACTGGGGGGGGGGGGTGTCACCAGGCAAAAGGAACCCTGCATAATTTCACCATTTCACCCAGGAGAGGAAAAGATTCCGCTGAACAGGAAAATTAAAATCTAACAGTGAGGATGTGTTGAGGTGTTTCCCAAACAGCAGAGATAGACAAAGATAAACAAAGGACACTGATCTCTCAGAAAATCAAAGGGAAAGTCTGCATTCTCTGCAGAGCTGGCAAATGCAATTAGGAGAGAGTCGGCGGATGTGGAAGGAGAGGGATGGATACTCACCCAGCTGATTCCAGCATCCAGTCAGCCAGGGCCGTGTCAATGGCTGTTACTGTACCAGCCACTGGAAGGGGGCCAACACGCAGGACATGCTCTGGTGGCGGGGGGAGAGAATGTCCCCTAACCCAGTTTCCAATTAAATGTGGGTTAACTGGCACTGCTCCTTGCAGCTCAAGGGGCCGATTCAGAGCTGAAAGGAGCGTTTTTCAAAATTAAAAAAAGAGCTGAGCCCGCCAAGCCAGCACCTTTTATTTTCTCCCCTCCTTTCAGTTGCTCAGCCTGACCCATGGCTAGCTGAGTTGACTTGTGGGTCCTCAGAGAAAGGAGCCCTCCCCATCACCATCAGCTCCAGACCCAGCCACCCTCCCGACACATGTGGGGCTGAACTCCATTCTGCATCTTCCCAGGAATGGTCACTGCTGCCCAAGGATGAGTCACCCGTGAAAGCCACACATTGTCCCCGACAGACAAAAACGCGCAACCCAGGAGAGTGGTCCATTCACTCTTCTCCAAGCGCTGACCTCTTCCTGTAACTTCTAGAGGCTCCTGCCGCCCAGGCAGTTACTCTTCTCTTCGGTCAGTGACACAAACATGAGGAGAGAGCTTTCGGTGACATTCTAGCACAAAGAGATTGCAGCTCAACTTCCAGCACGGTGTTTACAGGCCAAAGAGAAGTATAGATCAAATTGTTGGCAGTAATACTAAGTCACATTTATTGCACATCGACGAAGGTACTGGGCTAAGGCAGTATGCTTTACCCATGATCTCATTCAGTCCTCAGAGCGACCCTATAAGGTAGGCCCTATTATTAGCCTCACTTTACATTCAAGGAAACTATAGCCTGGAGAGGTTAAGTCATTTACCCAAGGTTACACCATGCAACAGTCGGGATTTGAATCAAGGCAGTCCATCTCCAGAGTCTGGTTCTTGAGTATCACATTATCATTATTACTAAATCAATTTAGAACAGCAAAATTAAAGGCATGTTAGAGTGTTCATACTTGGGGGGAGGTTATGATCTTGTCAGCCTACTTTTACATCACGTCTGCCTTACCTCTCACCAAGAGATGCTATAAACGGACTTTTCAAATATAAAAATCACATGTGTCAACAATGGGCTGAGCACACGACACCTGTTAAGATCACTCTATGAGGTTGGTATTAATATGATCCCATCTACAGATAAAGATACTGAGGTTCAGGAAGACTAATAGCCTTGCCCAAGATCATAAAACAGAGCAGGGATTTGAACCCAAGAATGTCAGTTACCAGCCCTTACATTCTTTCTATTATATACAGCACCTTTCACAGAGTTTCAAGATTTTCCGGTGGGGGGAGGGGGGATCAAGGGTATCATAAAATGAGAGTCAGACCAAATTGGGTGGCTGGCTTATAGCCACAGATCATCTGTTTGGCCTTGAACCTGCATCAGCCCATGACCTTCGGCAGACCCTACCTCTCTTGCGGCCTCAGTTTCCTCATCTGTGAGGGAGGAGAAAGGGAGCAAGGGGGCCTTCCAATACTACGACTGGACAGTGCATTCGCAGCCCCCTAGAGCACAGACAGCTCAGCGTTTATACTCTGTAGATGGTAACTTCCCTCCTCTCTCCTCACACAAGTCTTTAGGAACAGGTTCCTATCTGTCCCTGACTCGGGTCGGTACACCCAGTAGAGAGTTCTTAGGGACTGCCTGAGGCCAGGCTCTACTGGGGCAAAGCTGGGAGGCTGGGAAGAAGCTAGTAGAGGGTTTGAACAAGTACTTCACCTTGATCTGAAGACTAAAAACATATGTAGAAAATCACTGAATTTTCCCTGAATTTGACACACACCATATATAAAATAAAGCTTAAAACACAAAAAAATATGTGAAGACATGACAAATCGGACAAGGCAAGATTTTGCCAAACTAAAACTTGGTTACTGTACAAGCTCCACATAAAATATTTAACATCCCATCAAAGACACCCCTTTAAAAGTGTCTACTTTCTAAGTTTATTTTGGAAAGGGGACAATAGAGAATCACCAAGATGAATGATTACATTGGGTGAGTGCGTCAGCAGTAAGGGTGACCCAGGGTCACCCTTCATTTAACAACCAAATCTCAAAGTGCCTAGCTGACACCTTAACTCCCTACTCCTGTTTCTATGTGTAGTTCAGTGGAACAAGTAAGGCCTAGAATTTCAGATAGAGACTTAGAATCTGGCTCTGACACTGACCTGCTGGGCCCTAGGATTAGATCACAGCCCCTTGCCGTCTCCCCTCCAACCTATGATAAAGGACAGCAAAGACCACAAAAGAAGGGGGATCACTGGTCCCAATGACATGGACATCAGGTATTTCTGCCACTGTGCTTCTGATTGCCCGTCTGTGGGTAACAGTACTTGGCCTTCCTACCCATTCCCCTCTCGGTCCAAAGATTCAGATAAGGCTGATCTTATCCCCGACCCTCAAGGTCCAGAAGACAGCATGTGTTCCAAGCAGAACAAATATGAATCTACTTGGGAAGTCTTGTTGGAACAAGTGGGAATGATAAACTCTCAGCCTACAGCTGTGGGAGAATGTCAGAGTGTTAGAAGCTCCAGAGCTGGAGCTTCTGGGAGGTATCATGTAAAGGAAGTCTTCCTGGGAATGAGGCCAATACAGAAGAAAGAGGAGCTAAGAGAAGGAAAGAGTGAGAGCAAAACCTACTAATGCTGAGTCTCTGGATCCAGCTATGCCTGAAGCTACCCCCTCTTGGGCTGTCCATTTATATGAACCATATATGCCCTTAATCCACGTTGAATCCAGGCTAATCTGTGTTTCTGTCACTTGGAACAACAACAACAAATCCTGACTAATGGAACCATCACACAGAATTGTAAGAACTCCGAGCTACAAGGGGCACTGGAAGCCATCCAACCAGAGTGCTTTGCATATATCAGCATTCAGTAGCAATATGCTGGCCTAACAAATTAATGGTTTGTTCATCACTCCAGTTCTGACTTCTCAAACTGAAGTTAAACTATGCTGTTGACATTATTCTAAACCACAGGATAAATCAACTGCATCTTCACGGAGCAGCAATTCAAATGACAGTAAGTAGCTTGAAAAGGTTTTTCCTTAAAAGAAATACAGAGTTCAACCAAATGTAGCTCATGACAGGAAGGCAAGGATGGGTCAATATTAGGGAAATCTATCTATATAATTTATGTCATTAACAGGATCAAGAGGAAAAACACATGTCTCCTTAGATGCCAATATTGTTAAATTTCAACATATATTCCTTTTTTTTTTAATCTCTTAACAAAATAGGAATAGAGAGCAACTTCCTTAAGAGATATATAACTTAAACTAAGAGCAGGGATTCCTACTGGTGTCAGAGGAAGGTAAAAATGACCCAATGACTTGTTTAACATTACTCAGGAAGCATTTGCCAATCTTTTAGACCAATAAACAAACAAAGTATTACCAGCTGGGAAGGGAAAAAAAGCAAAATTCCATTAGCTTGCAGATGATGTGATTATGTTATGTGCCCAGAAAAAATTCTCCCCACAAAAAAAATAAATAAATAAAATAAGCTCTAAAAAACTATTAGAACCAGTAGGACAATTGTACAATATCCATCAACATTAATAAAAGAAATTATTCATCAATAGCTTTCCTAGATACAAACAAAACAAAAATAAGAAAACATGAGTGATTTTTTCTAAAATACATTCCTTCTTGCACTGTTTTTTCTGATCCCTGTTTAGTTCCCTGCCCTTACAAAACCTAAAACGAATTACAAAACCCTGCAGGGCAGGGACCCTGTTAGAGGTGATCTGGCTCCCGCCTATGCTGATCCCTGTAGATCCCCCAGCTCAGCACAGTGCCTGGCACACAGCGAGCCTCCACCAGTTCCCATCCTTGAGGAAGACGCTGGCTTCTAAGTAGGACTGAACGCGGGTGGGACCAAAGCCACATTCAACTCTTGTGCCAGCCACAGTCCTAGGGAAAGTCTTCACCTGAGTTCCCATGCTTTCCTCCCACCTAGAGAGCAAACACCTCAAGACTCTCTCCATCTACACCCCAGCAGAACACCCCAGTGCTTTGTAACTGCATCTTGATTATTCTGTGGGCTGGGTGAGCACTTCAACCATTGGGGTACCACACCACCACCCCCAGCCTCCCCAGGTCTCCAAACCTGATTCTCTACCTTTGGAGTTGAAAAGGTTGATTTACCTCCAGGAAAAGTGCCAGGCTCTTGCCTCTCCCAGGAGGGAGATTGCCACACCTGCTCCCCACTAGCAAGGGTTCAGCATCAGGACCGAGGCTGCCTTTCACCCAAGACCCGTCCTTCCACAGACTGGGGTCTGTAAAAGTTCCATGAATCGGTACTGGAATTCCCAGTACCACCTCACGATGTTGTGCCTATTCAAATGCCCTCCAGTCTGAGTGGTTTTAAACATTTCCTAGTGGGCACTGTGTGCCAGACCTCACTAGACCTTTCCATAAGCCCTTCTTGCCCTATGTCTCCTATTCTCTAGCTACGTCTTATACTCACATCTCCTTCTACACTGTGAGCATGACCCACATCCAACTGTACCCCTGGGTACAGACTGTACAGCCTGACAGTATGTGGAGCACGTGAACAGTACTCGGGTAATTGTTGGCTGGTTTTTTTTTAAAGAGATCAGCATACATTAGGGTTGCTCACCGGAAAGTAGAAGGCATGCGTTCTGACGGCTCTTCCTTGGGTCTGTGGTTGGTGGGACAATGATTTAGGGACTGAGAGTGGACTCGGGCCAGGTGCCTGGTGCTGAGTAACTGAACTGGGCATTGCTTACTGAACCTTCCTGTCGACTTGGGGACCTAACTGCCACTGTTATCTGCCTTTCATGGATGGCAAACTGGGACTTGGAAAATGTCGACACTGAGCCAGGATCATCACCGCCTCCCCTAACACCCTCCTGACAGTTCCCCTTGTCACTGGAGCCGCCCTATAAGAAGGAGGCCACCAGGAGTTGGGACAGGCTGATGGGCTCCCACGAGCAGAAGGCCCACTCTCCGTGCCTCAGTGGACTGTCCTGGCTAAAATCTCAGTCCCACTCCTAGGGCAGACACAGCAGCGCCCCCCAACCCCACACCATTCTGTAGGGGGCCTCTGGGCTCCTGTCTGCAGAGAGAAGATAAGCGAGGGTCCCAATCATGTGAGAAGCAGATGGGGTGGTGAAAAGGCTTTCTCCCCTCAGCCAGTCAAAGACAGGTTTAAGTCTGAGCCCTATAATGACCTGTGACATTAGGGCAGGTGCTTAAAACTCTGTTTCCTCATCTGTAAAAGAGACACAAACAGTGGGTCTTCTGCTCAGTCTCTGTGATGTCTGGAGACAACATATATAAAAAGCCCTTGAGAAAGGAATCAGCAGATACTGTTATAACTTGGAAGAAGTTATAATGTTACAACTTATAATGTTATAAGGTACTGTTACAACTTGCCCTGTAGCTGATTAGACAGACCCACCAGAGAACTGAAGGGCTTTTTCAGTGTCTTCATGGCTGTTCTCCCAAGACCTGTCCTAACCAATGCCTTTGGCCAGTACAAGGACAGATATGGCCTTTGGGGAAAAAACAAAAACAAAAACAAAACAAAGCAGCACTTGAGGTTCAGAAGCCTGAGTCTGTGTCTTGGCTTTTTGATTCCTTCGTAAGAGGACGACAGTGTAACCCTTTGTTTCTCAGAACCTCAGTTCCTCACCTGTCCAAGAACATCATCTCCCTTAAGAGTCTTCATGTGTCTCAAAAAAGATCATGTGTACTGATTAAATGACTTTAACAATAACCTAGTAAGCTGTCTATGGGGTTATGCCAATGAATGCAATAAGGAGCCTGTTCTGTTTTCACATTTATTCAACCCAGGTTTACTGACTACTTGATCCCAGGCACTGCCCTGAGGAATCAATGAGAAGATCCCATGTGCCTCCACGATGGGCTTATAGTTGTTTTAAACAATATATGGGAAATTGTAGGTTTGAAAGGAAGCTCACCCATCAACCAACACCCTTCTTTGAAGCCATTGAGGAATCTGAACAAGAAGTAAAGAAACACACCCAAGGTCAAACAGCCAGGAAGAGAGCAGTGTTTGCATGGGAGAGTTTCTGCCTGAATAAGAACCTTTATGAAGATACCACTTTTTCTCCACGGATTCACCAGCAGGCTTCTATAATGGGTTGGAAGACTTGTTCCACCTCTTGCCTACTATATTATTTAAAAGTTCCTAATGAAAACAAAATAATTATGGAACATTGAAAAAAATAAAATTAAATTAAAAAATTTTTAAAAAGAAAACAAACAAAAAACAAACCAAAAACTGCTAAACAATTCAAATCCAACAATTGTGTTTTTGGTTATTTTGCCTTTCTATCCTAGGCACATCACTAAAGCTCTAGGAGGAAGCCTCAATGGCCCAGCATGTCCCCAGTGCAGTCTATGCAAGAGCAAATGTGGGGAGCTGCACACTCTACCCTCTCCTGAGAGGTCCCTCCATGCACACTGACCTTTTACAGGCTATTTTGAGTCTGAGAAAGGCCAAATATAAGTGAGCTTAAGTCAGCAAAACCCAAACAAGTTTGGCGACAGGCCCCATTTTCCCCTGCAAAGCCTGCTGGTGTTTGGAAGAAACTATATTCTAATGAGCAGATTGTAGGAAATACTGCAGTGATCTCTAAGAAGACAGTATGGAGAGTGACCTTACCCAAGGCCACAGGGCTGGTGAGTCCAAGATTAAGGCTAGAGCCTCAGGTCAGAAGAGGCTGCCCTCTCCCCTTTGCTGGGTTTCCAGCTTCTCAAGGTCAGCAGCTGAATTTTGGGAGGGTGGAGGAAGTGGAACGGGGCCCCACACAGCCCTGTGGGCAGTGAACAAGGAGCTCATAAAAATCAGTGACCAAAACAGCTCCAGCCTGAGGACAAGACGGAAGCTGATAAGGAGATCATAAGAATGACTAACAGCACGCAGCAAACTGAACCCGTCTACAGGTGAGGGCTCTCAAGCAGGCTGCAAATCAGATACCCCTGAACACGAAACAGAGGACAAACCTGTCTTTGGGATACAGCCCTTCATGTCGCCGTCTACAAATGACTGTTTTCTGGCCAGTTCGGTCAACCAAAGCCGCTCACAGGCTGAGTGCCTACTGTGTGCTGAGCCCTGAGCCAGATGTGGGTGCTCCTGCACCAGGCAAGGCCAGCCTTCCAGGAGAGGGAAGTCGAGCAGAGCTGGCACAGAGGAGGTGCTCAAGGCACACTGAAATACGTGAGCGAGCCTGAGAAGATCTTTATTTTCATAAAGAGACTTGCATTTGTGCAGGCTGAGAGTGAAACATCTTTATAATTCCTAATTTGAGCATTTTCCCAAAATGCTTATGGCTGCTGAGCAGTGAAGGGATACTGACTGACCGACCCACCCACTGAATGAATGAATGGATGACTGACTGACTGACTGACTGAATGAATGAATGAATGAATCAACGAACACACAAACTTAAACCTTTCCATCTCTCCAGCATGGGCTCAGTCCCTTCACAGGAGGGATTTACAAGTAGAGCAAGGCCTTCTCCCTTCAAAATTTTCCTCTTCAGACATCAGAAATTTCACATGCCTAATTCCACTGGGGCACAGCTGAGAAACAGAGGCCCAGGGAAGCAATATCCATCCACAGTCACTGGTGGCCGCAGAAAACTGAACTCCTCAGGGGCTTCAGCTCCTAGAAATCCTGCATTCTCGTGAGTCAGCTCCTAGAGCTGAAAGGGGTGAGTCACCACTGCTCAGGCAATAAAGGCTGTAGGGAGAGGTCTCCTCAATAAAATCACGAGGTTTAAAGACAAAATGCCCACAAACCACTGGAGCCAAACCGGGGTCTCCAGGGAGCCGCTCTCCTCGGGAAAGTGCAGTTAGCCCTCGGAGAGCTGAAGGTCCCTCTCCCTGGCCAGCTTTGTGATATCACCATACCTGAGGGACCCATTGTCAATACTCTGCCTCCTACACTCAGTCCAGAAACACTAGTGAGCACCTACTGTGTGCCACACCCTGGGTTAAATGACAGTGAGCAAAGCAGTATGATCTGGCCCCATGGAATTCAGTGAGGCAGACACTAAAATATAAACACATACAATGAGAACTTGTGTCAACTGATTGCTATTTCTATTTTTTAAAATATTTTATTTATTTATTTATTTGACACAGAGAGATCCCAAGTAGGCAGAGCAGCACACAGAAAGACAGGGGTGGGGAGCAGGCTCCCTGCTGAGCAGAAAGCCAGATGTGGGTCTCGATCCCACGACCCAGAGATCATGACCTGAGCCGAAGGCAGAGGCTTAACCCACTGAGCCACCCAGGTGCCCGATTACCACTTCTAAAACACAAGTCAGGAGCGCCTGGGTGGCTCAGTCGGTTGGGCATCTGCCTTTGGCCAGGTCATAGTCTCAGGGTCCTGGGATGGAGCCCCTGTCAGCCTCCCTGCTCCACGGAGAGTCTGCTTCTCCCTCTGCCTCTGCCCCTACCCCCTCTCCTGTTCACTCGCTCTCTCTCAAATAAATAAATAAATCTTTTTAAAAATAAAAATAAAACACAAGTCTGGCCCTATCAGCCTCCTGATAAAAAATCTTCTGAGGTTCCTCACCCTATGTAAGAATAAAAATAAACAGACAACCATGAAAATAGCCACCTTTATTGGGTGTTTACTATATGCCACGTACTTTATCGTGATTAACTCAGGACATGCCCCAACAACCCACTGCAGCAGAGCCTATTATTATCACCACTGACCAACCAAGAATAGTTTTCCACTTAACTGCAGCTCATAGCGTGTGCCTCCTGCCCTTACACCCGACTCTGGATCCTGTAAGAACTCACCTTACCCATCTTTCTGTGTCTGCTGCACAGGAAGTATTCAGTAAATGGCCACTGGATGAATAATTAATTGATGGATCAATGGGCAAGTTTCCTTCGAGGCATTATTGGCTAACGAGCTCAGTTTCAACACTAGAAGTCACTGTGATGTACAAAGAGCCAGAGTCAGATCCGAGACCTGAGCCTGAGGCTTGTCTCTGTGCGAACTCAGACAAACACATCATCACCCTAGGCCAGACTGCTTAAAACTACTGATGAAGAAACAAGATACTATAATAATGAGCCTAAGATCATCTGGGTCTACACGTGGATGTCTCTGAAACATCATGGGAGGGGGCTTTAGGAAGACCTCTGGAACTGTACACTGCCTGCTTTTAGAATGAGATCTAAACTTGCAATTTTAGAGTAGGGTGACTGATTGGGCCTATGGGTGCAAGTGACACACATCCTTCCACAGCTCAGTGGTTGCATAAAGCAGATTTACTCCAATGACAAATATGCCCAACCTGGTGTTTAAAAAAAAAAAGAAAAGAAAGAAAGAAAAGAAAAGGAAAAAAATAAACAAGCCTTACTCAATCGTGTGACTCTTGAACTTGGGCTTATTGGTTTCAAGGCCCATGCTGAGAGTAGAGATTACTTAAATAAATAAATAAACCTAAAAAAAGAAGGAAGGAGGGGCACCTGGGTGGCTCAGTGGGTTAAGCCTCTGCCTTCTGCTCAGGTCATGATCTCAGGTCCTGGGATCGAGTCCCGCATCGGGCTCTCTGCTCAGCAGGGAGGCTGCTCCGCCCTCTCCTCCCCTCCCCCGCACCCCCCTGCCTGCCTCTGCCTACTTGCAATCTCTCCCTCTGTCAAATCAATAAATAAAATCTTTTTTAAAAAAGAAGAAGAAGAAGGAAGGAACGAAAGAAAGGGGGAAAAGAACCCAAATTGGACTAATTTACTCTCCCACAACAGCCAACCAAGACTTCATTACAGTTTCAACCTATCCCAGGAAGGTGACCTTATTAGAAGTCAACCTGAAATTTTCTCATCAGCACTAGAGAGATCACACGCAAGATTAAAACCCTCCCATTCCCTCCCCAACCCAAAAAAGGTGTCTTGACCTGAAACAATCTTTACTTTTGCTAATAACTTTCTTGCCCACCCTCCTTCCTATAAAAACCTTCCTATTCTGTACACCTCCTCACAGCTCCTTTCTACTTGCCCAGGTCATGAATCATTTAATAAAAGCCAGTCTGATCTTCAAGTTTACTTGGTTGAATTTTGTTTTCTAACACTAGAAAACCCCTTTCCAGGGAAGCATTTTGGACAAACTTGGGTGAGGCTGCCACCCCAACCAGACCCCAGAACAGAGAAGCTGATGACACGCAGGAGCCTGTGTTCACATGACGGCTGTGAACAAACCCAAACCCGAACTCTCAGCTCCCACCTCTCCTCTGGGGAAGGCCATGGATGCAGATTAACAACCAAGTGTGGCTAAGGCAACCGCAAACACCAGCGCGATGGCCCCACAGCTCCATCCTTAAGGAGAACTCAATATGGGTATGTTTGTCACTGCAAGGGAGGGCAATGGTAGGAGCTGTTCTGTCCTAATGTTGCCTAATGGCCATAATAAGGGTAAGAACACAACTCCCTACCCTATAGCGCCATGTGAGAATTAAATGAGATACATCAGCCCAGCGATCCACACAGAGCCTGACACCCAGCATCTTCTCGGAGGATTGCCAATGGTGATGATGGCGGCAACAGTCGGTGGATAGAACCACCTGAAGTAGGAAAATCCAGCCAAAGGCTCTTCAAAACCAGGAGTCTAGAGAGAAGCAGGTAATCCTGTGACATAATCTCCTGGAGAAGCATGCTACTTTCAGAAGAGAAGACAAAGCACCCATTCCCAGAGCAGACCAGGACCGCCCAGATGTCCTGGGCCTTGGGAGAGGTCACTAGGTCCCTCTGAGGACAGAGGTTCACCCTCTGCCATTGGGAGATGAAACCAGGTAACAGGGACCTGAGGAGATGAACTTCCCCAGAGTGAAGAGAAGGAGGAGGACATGACAACCATGGAGAGATACCATTGTTCACCCAATGGACTGGCAAAAATGAAAGAGCATGAAGAGCTGGGGTCCAGCAGGAGGGCAGGCAAACAGGAGATCTGGCACCCTGTTGACAAGCTATCCTTAGAGAATGACTTGGCAATATATAGTAAGATCTTAAATGTATACACAGGACGGTGCAACAACTCCATTCCTCAGTAACTTCCTAAGAGAACTATCTGCCCATGTGTGCAGGAGGCACATACCCGACAGTGTAAGGGCAAACAATGGGACCCACCTACCCACCACCCACAAGAACAAGGCTCAATAAACAGTGGGATTCTTATGCCACACATATGCTATTTATTTCGTAGCAGATAAAAGGAAGACTCTCATGTACTGTCTTGAAAACATTTTAAGACAGATTATTGAATTTTTTTAAAAGGTTACAAAATAGACCAATAAGCATAGTATGACTGCCTGTATCAAAAGAACAGAAGGGTGGGGGGGAGAAAAGGAAAGAAAGAATGGCTTTTTTTCTCAGTATGTAAGCACCTAAAAAAAGTTCTGGAAGGAAATATACAAAAGTAGGTCACAGAAGTTACTTCTGGGAAAGGCAGGTGTGGAGTGGGGAGGCTGGGAATGAAATTCGGGAAGGGTGTGTCACCTATTTTTAACTAGGAAAAAATATATCTATGCATCTCTTGGGCATTAAAATTAAATTAAATGAATACATTTGTTTTTAAGAAGAAAAAGAGGAGGTGGAAGAAAGAGAAAGAGGTAGAGGCCACCAAAGCTAAGGGACAGTCTTTGCCTTCTTTCAGGGACTGGCCACCCACACATGTAGACATAATCAACTGAGAAATTGTCCACAGTTTCTAGGAATGAGTGCCCACAGCTTTTAGAATCAAATATTTAATTCTATACCACATTAGTCCTATTTATACCAACTCTCCCTTCTAAGTCATAGAAAAAAATCTCTCATACTTAACAAAGGTATCCTCCTCTGGTGTCAAAAATTGGAGATAGGGAAAGGGGACAAAAGAAGTCCTACTATTTCCAATGCTCGATGGCTTCCACTGACATACACAGACATAGATGAAGTCCTACATTGTATTTAACTGATGCATGTGAGAATTTCAAAATTTTTAATTTTTAAAGATATTTTTACCTTTCCTTGTTTCCTTCCATTCCTCTAAAGACACACTGATTCATTACTGTGGAAATGTCCATAGACACAGCATGGCTAGGCCAGGTCTTCTTTCTGAAAGCAAAAACAACAAATATGTATAACCTGGGCATATTTATGTTATAAACACACAAAAAGTTGCATTAAATACATACAAGGGGAATATACCAAGGGTGGTCCAATGTCCACTGAAATCCATTCTCCCTTTCTGCCATAGTTATTTGAGTTTTATCAGGGACTACATCTCCCTGGTGTCCTTGCAGGTAAGTTCCCAGTGGAATGAGAGAGGAAAGGTGCCACTTACCCATCTACGTATTAAAGACTTGGCACACAATTTACCCACCCTTCTCACTGACTCCCACTGGCTAGAACTCAGCTTGGACTGTGCAGACGATGACCTGCATTTATAAACAATAGCACAACAAGACAGAAAGCACCTGGGCCTGTGATTACCACCTTGGAACTACTACCTTAGAGAGAAATTGCTTTATTCTTTAAGTCAATGTTTTATCTGATCCTATTTTTAAGACTAGTTAACTCTCATCACAGTTGGCACGATCCTTAAATATTCCCTTTGGGGCCCTTTTAAGGATGAGTTTGGTTATTTGGAGCTTCTGATGTCCTCTGTCTATGGAGACAAGTAAAGCCAAACTATTTTCAATCACAACTTGGGTAAAACCACACGTAAGTTACGTAGTACTCAGCCAGTGTTAGATGGATGAAGATGTTAATGAGTATGTAATACCTTCCAGCGGGGAGACCATCAAGAGCAGGACACCTGGCAGAAATAGGGACACTGGAACCCACAGGCATGAGCTGTGAGCTTTGCTTCACAAAATGACTACGTGGAGTGGTAAAATATCCCAATGAATATGACATCCACAGGTAGGGACTTGAGTCTATGTGCTTGGAAGCAACAGAAGCTAGGAGAGACACGGGGATAAGACAGAGAACTAGAGGGATGCCTGGGTGGCTCAGGTGGTTAAGCAGCTGCCTTCAGCTCAGGTCATGATCCCAGCGTCCTGGGATCGAATCCCACATTGGGCTCCTTGCTCGGGCGGGGAGCCTGCTTCTCCCTCTGCCTCTGCCTGCCACTCTGCCTGTGCTTGTTCTCTCTCTGACAAATAAATTTTAAAAAAAAAAAAGTAGTTATTTAAAAAAAAAAGAGAGAGAACTAGAGAGAGAACGTTTCAATGGGCAGAGGGCTCTGCCGGCTCGTTCTTCGGCCCGGTGACCATCTTCCCCGGGTGAGTCTGAGATGGGAGGTGGAGCTTCCCTCCTCAGCCTCACGTACTGCATTCCTCCCCACGTGGGGTGGGGTTAGCAGGAGAGCAGATTCTCTTTCCACAGCATGGTCTCAAACCCAAACCAGCTGCTTCATCTGGTGTCAACCAAAGAAACAGCCGTCAGTTTCAACACTGGAAGACCGGCTGTGCAGACCATATTGAGAGAGGGAGTATTGGCCTTCAACCTGGTGCCTCCTAGGCTAAAGGGGTTTCGGGGTAGGTAATTCGGACACCTGTGATCCTCCATGATCTCCCATGCTGCTGCATCAGGCTGCTGAGCCTCAGATCTGCTTGGCCCAATCTCCCGCCCAACCTCCTCCGTCGGCCCCACCATGAGTCTGGCCTTTTTCCGGATCAAAGCACTATAGTGGGGCACCTGGCTGGCTCAGTCGGTAGAGCGTACAACTCTTGATGTCAGGGTTGTAAGTTCAAGCCTCATTTGGGTTCAGAGATCACTTTAAAAAATAAAATATTTTTTTGAAAAAAAGTCTCCATGAGGATAAACTCTCAAATCCAAGTGAGCAGGACCGGATATCTTGGACTCCAGCATCCCAAGGCACTGGAAAGAGTAGGTATTGGGGAGAATCCCCAGCCACAGTCTCCAATGCTGCTCTTTTATTTAACTTGCAAAAAGCACATCATGAGATATTTTTAGCATCTGGATCCCTGTCTGGGACCACTGCTCTGGCTTCCATCAGAGCTAACTTCATCAGCTAAGGCATGTGCATTACAGAGGGGCCCAGAAGAAGGCAAGAGGGAAGATGTGGACCTGGAATGAGGAAAGACGGAAGGGTAGTGAGATGTGGGCTCGGAGTCTCGGAGGGCCACCATCCCCACTATGAAGGGAGAGGGGAGAAAGCAAGCAGCCCACACCAGAGTCACTTCTGCAGCCCACTTCAGCTCAGCCTGGAGGCCACATCTGCTCAGTGTACAAGCCCTTCCACAGTACAGTAACCGCTGCAAGGGGGTTCGACACCTATGGCCCCAAACTCCGCCAACTCTCCTCAAAGCCCCATTTCTCAAGCAGCTGTGAGGGATCAGACCCTGCCCTCAAAGGAGCCCCAGCTGGTTCGGGTCAGGGTTTCAGGATTTCCCTCCCCGTGCTAGAGAACGTACTCCATAGACAACCACCAATAAACCATCACCTTTCTGCCTGTGGCAAGGGGCAAGGATTGAGGGCACCCAACTCTTACACTCCAGCCTTGAGGGGTGCCCAAGGCCAGGCACTGTTGTGAATTTTTTCATTCATTTCTCACATCAGCCCAGGATGCAGATACCGCCTCACTTTACAAATCAGGAAACTGGGCACAAAGAAGATCTGGCCATATGCCATACAGACAACAAAACGGTAAAGTCGAGATCTGAACCGAGCATTTTATCTGGGAATCCGTGCCCCTAATCACTACATTATAGTAAATAATGTAATTATTTACTATAGTGAATAGTAAAGCTCAGTAAAGCTCAGTGATGGCTGAAGGAATAAACAAACAAATGATGAATGAATAGCTTCAAAAACAGTTTCAGGAATGGGGGGCGGGGCTCTGGGGGACAGTGTCTCTATTAAGCCCTAGGAGGGTGAACCATGAGCCTGACCCTGGATGCCAACCAATGGGTGATATTCTCAGACCCACCCCAAGACAGTCAGTCCCTGAACACTCTGAAGCCAGGGTTGCCAACTTCCATAAAAGGAATTTATTATCCCAATGCCGTTGTCCCAAATAACCACAGCTACCTGTGTGCAGGCAGTAAACTCTGGGCTCGCACCCAGAGGCTTCTCATCCACCCACGGCCCCACGGGGAAGGCAGGACCATGCCCATTTTACAGACGTCAAAACCAGAGCTCCGAAGGGTGCGAGCAACCTAAAGTCACAGCGCTTGCTGGAGGGCAGTTTTCAAACACTGAGCAGCCAGCCGAACAGCGCAAGCTTTCTGCTGAGGCCCGATATCCGCCACTCCACCTTGCTCAATCACAGAGTCGCAAAGATCAGTGGCGTTCTAACTCTGAAGCTGAGAAGTTCTGTATGCATCTAACGTGACTCAGGAGTTCCCATCCCAGTCACTTCCAAGGAAGAGGAATTCCACTTCACCCCAGCTCAACTCTGGGCACCACCTCTTCCTCATTCCTCTCCTCGGCTGGCTGGATCAACGCGGACCAGCATTTGCTGAGCACCAACTTCTTGTAAGGCACAACCCTGTCCCTTGGACACCAAGCCCTGTTAATTCTGCACTGAAAAATCTCTCTTCTCAGGAAGCACCGAGTGTTGGCGAGGATATACAGCAACTCCAACTCTCACCCCTGCTGTTGGTGGGAGCACAGGTGGGTCTAACCACCCTTGAGAATGGCGGGCATACTTGCACTTGCTCCTAGGACCATCGGTGCACCAGGAGACATTTTCGAGAATGTTCTCAGTAGTACTATGAGTAAGAGTTTTCTATTAGTTTCCTATTGCTGTTGGAACAAATCACCACAGACTTAGTGGCATAAAACACAAATTTATCCTCTTCTAGTTCCGGAGGTCAGAAATGAATCTAAAATGGATCAGCAGGGCTGCATTCTTTCTGGAAACTCTAGAAGACAACGCATTCCCTTGGCGTTCCCACCTCCTGGAAACCACCTGCGTTCCTCATCTCCTGGCCCCTTCCTCCATTTCAGAGCCAACAATGTAGCATCTTCAAATCTCTTCTCTCGCCTCTGCTTCCACTTCCATGTCTCATTCTTTGAACTGGACCCTCCCTCTTCCCTCTTATAAGGATCCTTGTTACAATGGCCCCATCCAGATAATTCAGGATCATCTCTCCATGTCATGATCCTTAACATGGCAGAGAGCCGTAGTAAATGTTCGTTAATCTATCAAGCTAGAGTTATGATCTGTGCCCTTTTCTGCAGGTATGTTATGCTTTAATAAGAAGCTTTAGGAATTTTGTAACAACTAACTGTATCTGTTTAAAGTGCCCCCCCACCACTCCACTCAAGTTCTCAGTAATCCTCTCAACAGATAAGGATGCCGAAAGTTTGTTCTCTATAAATCACCACAGCCATGCTAAATCCCCCAACTTTGCATCCTACAATTCCAGGACAATAGTTATAAAAATACAATAAATATATTTAAAACAAAAGAGGAGGAAGAGAAGCAGTAGCTTCTCTGCCTCTCTCATTCCATTTCCACTCCACAGGCATGTGTCACTTCACCTCTGGATGAAGCAGATCCCAGCTGGCCCCCTCGTCACCCCCTACCCTGGCAATCACTGCCCACTGGACTGGTCCGGAATATTTCCCTGACACCTGCCGCCTGGTCCTTCTCCCTCCTTTCACTCATCTGACATGTCCACAGGGAGCCCCACATCCTCCCAGGAGCTCCCCCCAGCTCCTGGAGGACATGCAATACAAACCACAGAATTTGGACTTCCTTGCTACTGTTACATACTAACTTTTGGTCGTATCAAGTACAGAAATCTAAGCTCCCTCCAAAGACTGCAAACGGGAGAACAGAAATCGGATCTTGTACATTCAATTCTTCCTGATGTGAACTACTTATACTAATGAAGAACTACTACTAACATTAAACTCTTTTGTGGAGCCCGTTTCATGTCATGTTCAGCGCTCCTCATGCATTATTTCATTTCCTCTTCTCCCAGCCACTGAAGTGGATGCTATCATGATCCCTCTTTTGAATAGGAAGAAACTGAGGCACAAAATGGCTAAAGAACATGCTGAGGGTCCCAAAGCTCATCAAAGGAAGGATGGGATTGGAACCCATCCAATCTGATTCCAGAGCCCACTCTGCTTCCTTATGCCCCACCCAAAGCCAGAGTTAGGTGTATTATTGGTGACATGCTTGATCACAAAAAATACACACACATATATTTTTAATATGTTATAAAACCCCTCACCAGTACACAAATAACAAATCAAGACTCTTCACCAAAAAAGATCTTTTCAGCGGCAGATCTCAAAGGAGGACACGCCCTCTGGAGGGATTTGCCAAAGCTCTGCATATTCCTTGCTCTGCATCATGCTTGGCATCCAGGGGGCTTTATAAACATTTATCAGTAAAAAAAAAAAAAAAAAACCAGCCAGAATTTGTCCTCTAGCCTTTTATCAGAATAGGGAGAGGGATCTTTTTTTTTTTTTTTTTTTTTTTTTTTGCCTACCAATCTCAGAGTCAAAGCCAACGCCAGAGTTGAAAGCTATTGGACAACTCAGTCTGTGACCACAAAGTCCCAAGCCACCTGCCCCAGATGACCTCATCTCCTCGATGGCCAAGCATTGTAACCTAGAGACCTTGGCTAGTACCAAGGCCACCACCCCGGAGGGTGGCTGAAGCCACGAAACTGAAGCAGAGATAATGACATCAGCACTCCTGCGGTCCCTGGCATATCATGTGGCTGGCTCAAGCCCAAGCACTCCCTCCCCTCAAGCCCGCCCCACGGTCAGGTACCTGTGCCGTCCACTTACCCTCATCCTCTCACAGATTGGCTCCAGCGTCTGTGTGGATACAGAAGAAAGGGGCTGTGCCCAGGAGCAGGCACGCTATCGAGAAGACGTTACTTTTAATTGGCTTCCTCTGAGGAGGAACTTGGGGCTGGCTGGAGGTTAAGATGGGCTTCAGTTATATCTGTACCCCCGGCATCTTTACAAGAATACACAAAAAAGTGTTTTTATATTTTGGAGGTTATTAAAATTGTTTCAAAGTTTCTTTTAATAAAAAAAAATGTATCATTACAGTACAGTGTGAGATCACAACAATAGAGAGATATATAGTTACAAGGGGATCAGCACCTACATCAGCCTGAGGGAATCATGGAAGGCTTCTCAGAGGAGGCACTGCCTAGGCTGAGTTTTGAAGGCGGAATAAGAGCTTGTCAGGCCAACAATCCAGGATTGCTCTGGGAGAAGGGCATGGCGTAAGGAACCACAGGGAGGAAACAGAGGTCACGAGAGTGAGAAGAGGGTAGAAGGAAGTAGGAGGAGGGATAGAATACCACAGTACCTCCTCTTGATGGGCTGTGCACTGTCAAGTTAAATGACATAATTTATGCTGAGGGTTTAGCCAAGAAGAGGCACTTGTGAGTGGCTGGCATTATCCACTGTTACTTGTATGTCTACTCTATCTTCCCTGGAGACCAGACTCTGTGGACCTCCTGGGGGTGGGGGTGGTTGTTGGGGCAAGAACTTGAAAATGAGATCCCCACAACCACTCACTGGGAGACACTCTGTTCACTCAACCACTCGTGTGCCCTCGGCCTTTCCCAGAGCCTATCAGTGCCCCACTAGTCTCCCTGCAAATCTCTTCCCTCATCCAAATCCCACCCACAGGTGTGGAAGTGTCTCCCCAGCTGCACCGGATTTCCTGACACCCCAACCATGAACCCACTGACAGGTATAACAGTAGCTGAACAAACGAACAAGCCAGCTGACAGCACTTTTCCACGCTAACGAAGGACAATGCGAACCTGCTACAGAATCAGGACATCACAGATGCCAACACCACACAGCTGAAGAAATAACCACAGGGAGCCAGCCACCCCAGCACCACAGAAAAATGAGGTCCCAAGAGGCAAAAACCCCATAGTACCCACCCAAGTCCTTATGTCACTCTATCAAAGAAAGATGTACCCTAGAGACCCAACGACTCAGGGGCCACAGCCCCAGACACAAAGTCAAGGTGCCTTAGCGAGGAAATGGGTGCAACAGGCTGATGTCATTTTCATACTTGCTCCAACAAGTAGTTTGAACTCCACGCGGGCAGCCTCCGGGATAGGCAGCTGGCTCTCCACATGTCTTCATGACATGGAGAGGCTGAGCCAAGTGAGCCACAGCAGCAGGTAACAGCACCCGTTCTCACCGACTAGGTCAAGGCTGTGAGTGTGGGCACGGCAAGCTTGTTTGGGGAGGCACGGGAGATTAGGTCAGTTCTTGGGGGCCTCATCACAAGCCTCCAGTCTCCCGAGTGCGAGCTCACAACCCAGGGTCTAGAACAAGGGGCCGGTGGGGATACCACCGGTGGTCAAGTCCTGTCCAGGCTGCCTGCACTTACACCAGAGAGTGTTCTGAGTTCAGCCAGGGCATCCCTACTCCCGTGATTCTTATGCCAGGGTAAGTTCTCATATTCTATAGTTTCAATGCAACAACAACAAAGTTTGAAAAACCTAGCTTCATAGGAAACTTCTACCACCACCTGCCTCTCTCTAAGTCTCTCCAATAACGTCTTTAGTGGACACTTGGTACATTTCTGTTGGTGGAGAGAGAGAGAGCACGCTTATCCATTCATGGAGGAGCAATGGTAGGAGGGATAAGTAAGGCACCGTGGTCAGAGCCACCAGAGTCTCCCATCTGTGCTACCCGATAGAAGATGGATGCTGCCCCAGCAGAGCCTGTCTGAGGGAGGGCATGGACAGCCCAGGGGTCACCAAAGCCCTCACTGTCCTCCTCCTCTTCACCATGGGCAACAGTGACAGTGGCCTTCCCATGTCCCCGGCACACTGTAGAGGACTTCAGATGCTCTGATTCCATTTCACCCTCTCAACAACATTGTAAGGCTCTTATCTCCTTCTCACAGATGAGGAAACGGACACGCAGAGGGTTTATGTGACTCGCCCAGGCCCCCAGAGCTAGTGAGTGCAAGGGAAAACCAGGACATGTGCATACTGTCCCTCCTCCCTCAAACAAAAGACCAAAAGGGAAACAAGGGTCATAGAAAATGGTCCCAGAAAAGACCTTGTGGCAATTTTCCCAGTTGGACAAAAAACAGGCAGAGATTTTCTGACCTGTTCCTTTGCCAACCAGGGCATTTGTTAAAATGAACTTCACAGAACACTGACACACATCACACTCGCTAACTCAGCGGGAGCACAGTAGTCCAGTTTGCCTCCTTATTCCTTACCTGCAAGGACCAGTGCCCAGGACAGCACACCAGATGCCCAGAGAGGGCTTCAAAACACCCGCAGAAAGATGAGCTCTCCTAAAAGCCCAACCGGAAATCACATTTCATGAAATTTTATGTAGCTAGCCACTGGGAGACAACTCAAGATTCATGGGAATTTATGGGGCTCTAAGGGGAGGAGATGAACAAGACCTATCAAGGACCTACTCTATACCCATATTAAGTCACAACAGATCCCTGTGAGATGCATGCTGGCATCCACGTGTTGCAGAGCAGGAAACGAACTCCAGCTGCAGCAGTTAGGTCAACCTCCAGCACCTGGAACGCCACGGCAGGGGCTGAGCTGCTGGGTCTGACAGACTCCTAGGTCCAGGCTTCCAAACTTCCAACACCCCGAGGCTCTGGCACCTGAGTAAATACACAGCCGGACTTCCCCATAAAATAAAACTCTCTGGCTAAATCTTAGCTCCATCTTTGTGCTCTGACCCCAAGTGTCAGCTGAGAAAGACCCTGCAAAGGGGAGGACCAACTGCAGCCCTCTGACCCTGCAGAGCAAATTCTAACATTAGTGGGAACATCCCTGGAAAGCCCCTCAGGAAGGTGCCTAATGGAGAGGGGATCCAGAAGGCCCACGAGGAGCCCAGAAGAGCCCAGAGCTAGAGTAGGTGGTTGTGTGTTCAAATGCACTAAAGGTCAAGTCTGTGGTTGGGTCAGACTCACCCTAGTAGGGCTACCCCACACTATCCGGGGCATGTGGGGTGTGGAGCTAGCTTGGATGACCCTCCAGAACATACACGCACTTCAGTGGAACAGCAGGATTAAATATTTATTTCTTTTTTCGAAGAGCTTCTAGTTTAGTTCACCTAAGTGAAACACAAGAGAGATGTGATTCCAGGATACCATAATTCTGCAATAAGACAATCTTCCATTTACTACTAGAACACCTATATTGTGAATTATAAACACATTCGCAACAGAGATAATCAACTGAAGCCTTGGGTAATTTGACTGTTGCCACTTAGCAGCTATGAGAGATTGGAAAGGACTTCTGTGCCTCCGTTTCTCCACCTGTAAAGCAAGACACCACGGGGTTTCTACCTCATGGGACTTCCGTGGGGATTCGGTGAAACAGTGCCAAGTGAAGAACCCAGCACAGAGCTTCACAAAGGTTCGTATGCCCTCCGCCTTCATAATAATCCAAAAGACAAGAAAGCACAGGGGCTTGGGGAGAGGTTAACAACTTTTCAGAGGTTCCACAGTAAGCTCCAGAGTCCACGTCACAGCCAGTGCTATGGGTCTTGGAGGGCCAGGTGTACAAGGGGAGACCTGGCTGGAATGAGGTGGCCCACGGCAGCTAGGTCTAAGGGCCCAGGGGACAGAATCTGAGGCTTCAGGAGCTGGGACACTGAGCAGGAGGATGGAATGAAGTGGCAGAAAGCCCTTCCAGGGAATATAAAAATATCCATTGAGGAACCATTCCAGACCCACCCAGAAGGCAAGACTCTACAGGCACAGAGATGTCAGGAAGAAGCAACTCGCCAGCCTAGTCCCAGTCACAAAGAAGATAGTGACATGGGTGACAGTCACCCTCAATGAGCCTTGGAGCATTCCACCCCTCCTGCCAGCCTATCCAGCACCCTCCTCCCTGACCCCTAGGCTTGGCAAGATCCCATCTAGGATTCCAGATCCCTCCCCTCCCCCTCCAAGAGGCACACACCCACAGCACACACGAGAGATGACAGCGAGGAATGAGCCATCTGGAGAGGGCCAGCCAAGTCACATGTCCAGCACTGGCCTGGCTCTGAATAGTCACTCCCTGCTCGGGCTGAGAATGAACGAGGGAGGCCCCTCTGACACCGTAATGGGACTTCTATCACACAGCAGCCTTGCACAGGTCACAAGTAAGACTGCACCTTCCACAAAAGCCATCTGGAAGATTTGCAGGCAGCAAGGAGACAGGAGTGAAGGAGGACCCTTTCTTTTGGTGCTAATCATTCCCCCGAGTCCAGGGAGGGGCAGACAACAGAAAGGGGCAGATGCTTCTGGAGTCGAAGCCTGGCATTTGATCCCTGCGCTCTGCCAGGGTGAGAACAGCTGTTCCCCATCACTCCCCTCCCAAGAGGCTGGCAGGGAGCCCGAGACCACAACCCAAAGCAAATCTGGAGGCACAGGCCCCCACATTGCTGGGACATCAGCTATAATAAAGACACTTGCCCGTGAATTCAAAACAGCAGGACATTTTAATTCCTACCAATTGTAGGAGGGGAGCAGCTGCCACCACTACCCAGAAACTCTACCTGGTGACCTGGCGCCCAGAAGCCCCACCTCACCCTGCAGGGCAGGATGTGCAAGGGCCTGTGGCTGAGGACAAGGTCCTTCCATGATAGAATCATAAGCTGGCAGAGCTGGGCGGACCTGGAGCCCTCAGAACCCACAGGTGCCTTGACTCAGCAAAGCACAGAATCATCTGTGCGCAGAACCATGCTTGGCCCCAGTGCAGACCTTCTGAATCAGTCACCGAGGCTGGGCCTGGGAATCTGCACCCTCTCAGGTGACTGAGGCAGCCGGCCCAGCACTGGGCTGCTCTGGAAACAGAATCGGTCCAGCCTGCTGGGTTTCACTGCCAGGTATCAAGGCCCTCTCATTGATGGTTCATCCGTTCGTGCGTCTGTTGACTCTTTAAGAGCATTTACCCAAGGTCACTCATAAGACACAGTTCCTGCCATTCAGGGAGCAGCTGGGTTCTCCTGGGGAACTTCTCAGAAATGCAGCTGTCCAGGCTCTACTCCCTGTGATGTAGATTCTGAGGGACTCAAGAATCTTTGGTGGGAAAACCAAAGCAAGGCCTGACACGAAAAGGCACCTGGAAATGGATGTCCAGGTGGGCAGTTCAGACCAAGGAGCTAGGCTGCGCTTGGCTTCGCGGAACAAGGGAGGGAGGATCTTACCCAACACCCACCACACGCCAGCCCCCTGACTACGGTTAGTGCTATGCATATCCCCCACAGCCCTGGCAGAGAGCCAGCTGAATCCCCATCGTACAGACGACAGCACCAGGTTTGGAGCTGGGGAAATGATGAGCCCGAGGTCCTGGCACCAGGAAGCCTGAGCTGGGATTTGAACCCCAACAACCAGAGCACTCCCTCTTTTCAGTACCATGCTCAGGCTCAGGCAAGGACGCCTCTGTCCACCCAAGTGTGAGTCCAGAGACCTGAGAGGTGGCCTTGACCCTTCCTTCTTCTTACCCCTTCTGAACAATCAGGTCTGGCCCTTTGTCCTCTACCCCCTTCTCTTGAACTTGACCTCTAACACCACAAACCACCTCCATTATGACCTGTGGTATTTAAAATACAAGCCCAATCAGCCAGGTCACTCCCTGGCTTAATCCCCTACAAGGTCTCCCCACAGGCCTGAAGATATAAATCTTCCTCCCAGGTTTGCTGCGGGGCCTTCCAGAGTATCCCCTCCATTCCCTCTCACTCCAGCTCTTTCAGCTCAGAGGCCTTCGGCCGACCTCCCAGGAACACCAGAACTCAGCTGGGTCCCCAGCGTCCTCCAAAAGGCAAGGCCACAGAGTAGGGGCAGCTCTGTCCTACCCACAGCTGAACCCCTGCAGACACAGTAGGGATGTGCATGGCAGGGTAGGGGGTAGTTGCTGACTGGCCAAGGGACTCCGCAGCTGGCAGCAGAGAAGCCAGGGAATCAGCAACTGGACAGACAGGCCAGGGCTAAACAGGGAAGGGAAGACTGTGAACACCACAGAAAGGAGCTAGGACAAAAGCCCAGGGGCAGCCAAAGAGGCTCATGGAAACAAGGGAGTAATAGGACCAAATTCACATGCACACTCTGCTGGTAGAACTGTCATTTTCTCTCATCTCTTTGCAAGGCCACCTGCTGAGAACCACTAAAACGTAAAATCTGCCTGCCCACCGATCCAGGAGTTCCAAGTCTACCATGGACACTCACTGTAGCATCCTTCTATATTAGCAAAAAAGAAACAGTGACCTCACCAGCCATCTGAAGAATAACCCATCGCGGGCAAGTCCACAACCCTTCTGCCCACCCTTGCAGCTGGCTGCGTTTCAGAATTCACAATGTTTGCATCTCAGAAAGGTGACATGAAGTGTGAACAGCATGCTGTGTGCAACACCAGCGGAGTGAGGGACGGCAACCATAGTCAAATACGTAAGCATTTCTGCAGCTGTGCATGTGACTATTCTGCTGCATCCTAGGAAATGCCTCCTATTAATTCAGGCCAGGTATAATCAAAGGAATAGTTTGCACCAAACTTTTTTAAAGGCATGCTGTTTTTTGAGGCTTAGGGTGTCCCAACCAGCCAGCCTGGAGGACTGGAAATGAAGCATGTCCTTCCCCTGTCAGAAAGACACCTGTGAGGGACGCCTGGGTGGCTCAGTTGGTTGGACGACTGCCTTCGGCTCAGGGCGTGATCCTGGAGTCCCGGGATCGAGTCCCGCATCAGGCTCCCAGCTCCATGGGGAGTCTGCTTCACTCTCTGACCTTCTCCTCGCTCGTGCTCTCTCTCACTGTCTCTCTCTCTCTCAAATAAATAAATAAAATCTTTTAAAAAAAAAAAAAAGAAAGAAAGAAAGACACCTGTGAAAGCACCCAAGCCCAGAGCCAGAGATCCCCTACAGCTCACACCATGCCCTGGGACCCCCGAGGTCCATTCAGCTCAGAGATCTGTCCCAGCACAGCCACCAGGCTGCCCCAAGCATTGGACGTAACAGACTTGAATTTGTTGCTGAGGATCAGCCCAGGGAGTGGGTGCGGAGTGATATGCCTGGGCAGACAGAGGCGGGTTCCACTTCCTCACTGGATCCTCTCCAACCTAGCCTGTAATACCAGCCGCCGCCACCGTTTAATCCTGGGCTTTGGTGAAAGCTAACCGATGTGCAGGTTCCCTCCTCTTCCAGGTTGGGACGTTATAGGGACTCTGAGGAGAGCACCAGATAGATGCACCTCTCCTTTAAACAGCACCGCAGGGGCATCTGGGTGGCTCAGTTGGTTAACCGACTGCCTTTGGCTCAGGTCATGATCCCAGGGTCCTGAGATCAAGTCCTGCATTGGACTCCCTGCACCTCGGGGAGCCTGCTTCTCCCTCTGCCTGCTGCTCCCATTGCTTGTGTGCTCTCTTTCTCTCTCTCTCTCTGTCAAAAAATAATAAAATCTTGTAAAAAAAATTAATAAATTAAACAGCACTACAATTAGGAAAGGTCCACATTCCTTCTCAAGCACTGGTCTTTCCTGCCAGGTAAGGATCACGCCAGGGGTGAGAGGTGGGTACTGCTCATGTTGCAGTGTCGGGGGGCGGCGGGGGGGGGAATGGGTGAAGACAAAGAGAAACACTGGGGAGAAGCAGCATCACAGGGAGAACTCAGGCCTCCCTCCAGCCCACCCTGGCCTCTGACAACGTTTCAGTTCCCCAGCCTTCCTCCGAGGGCTCGAGACAAAGACTACTACATATTCTATTTCCCCAATGTATTGATATACATTGATAGATTTCCCCAATCTATCAGTAAAATAGTTTGGAAACAAACAAATAAATAAGTTTATGACATACACAAACTACACAAATCTTAAGTGTACAACTAAGTCATGTTTATAAGTACTTACACTCCCATGTCATCACCAACCAAATCAAAATATAAAACACGTCCAGCCGCCTAGAAGGTTTCCCCGTGCCCCTCCCGGTTAGTGCCCTACCCAAAGGCTCTTTCTCATTGCAGAGTATATTCCATTGTGTGGATCTACTATTCGCCTACCCATATGGCTGCCGATGGGCACTTGGGTCATTACCATGTTTTGAGACTTATGAATAAAGCTGCTAGGATCGTTTGTGCGCAAGTTCCTGGGCAATCATCTACACCTAGGAGTGCTATACAGCCTGGGGAGCCTGATGTCCAGCTGTGGTAGACACGGCCAAAATGGTTTTCCAAAGTGCCTGTACCAGTTCCTACCCCCACATGCAGTGCTGGAGGGTTTCAGCTGCTCCTTATCTTTAACTACATTTTTGTTGTCGGTCTTTTTCATTTGGCCCTTCTGGGTAGACACACAGTGCTATCTTTTTGTGGTTAAATTCTTCTAATGACTCCTGAGGCTAAGTACCCTTCCATATGTTTATTGGTCATTTGGAATCCTCTTTGGTGACGTGTTTGCTCAAGTCTTTAGTCGCTTTTATATTGGGTTGTCTGTTTCTCATTGGTTGGTAGAAGTTCTTTATATATTCTAGAGATGAATCTTTGGGGGGACATATGTATTTCACATATCTTCTTCCGGACAGCAGTTTGCTTCTTCACTCTCTTAATAGTGTCTTTTGAGAAAAAGTTCTTAGTTTTAATGAAGTCTAGTTTATAAATTTCTTTCCTTCTTTTCCTCACAAAAAGCACGATAGTGCTTTTTGTGATCTTGTCGAAGAAATCTAGGTCTAGCCTAATTTTCATTCTTCTCTAGTATTTTCTAGAAGCTCCATGATTCGCCTTCCATGTTTAGGTCTTCAACTCATCTCCAGTTGTTTTTATATATATGGTATGAGGTAGCAGAGGCCGGCTTGTACTTCAAGTTCCATCAGCTGTGACCACAAACCAGACACAAGAAGGACCGATACGTGGCTTCCCAGACACCCCTGGCTTTTACTGGATCTTGCAGAAGCATCTAATTCTACCTCGCTGCCTACAACCCAACAAAATTCAGATGTACACATCCCTATTGTTTGAGAGAATTTCTGGACATACACCATATACAAGGCACTCTCATCTCAGGGGAAGCTTCCACAAATTCCCACATCCATCTTGACAACGGTACACAAGTAAAATCCTTTTAAAATATAAAACGGTAAAAAACAAAACAAAACGCAAAAGAGTTAAGAGGAATATACATAGAGACAATGTCAGATAGCACCTGGCTGTGGGATCTGCTGGGCGCCCGCTCTCTGCATCTGCAGGCTGGAGGTTAGGGGGGCCACCGGGTATGACCAGACATAGCCCCTGTTATCACCATGCCCTCAGCCTGGAGAAGGGACCAAGAAAACATGAGGGATGAGAAAGTAAACAGGGAGAAGCACTGAGGGGAGTTCTCCCTTGTAACGTCTGAGCCAAGACCTATGTCTGCAAAGGAGCCGGCCCTGAGAAGAGAAGGAATAAGAACATTCTAGATAGAAGGAATGGCACACTCAATGGCTGAGAAAGAACAGAGATTGGGATCTTGCTAGAAGGCATGACAGGGAGTGGCAGAGTGTGTAGGTGAAGGTAAGAAAAAATTTGGATTTTTTCCTAAGCGGAGGATTCCGCTACATCTCAGCTACCCTCTTGAATATGCACCACACATGTTCTCTAAGAGGATGAAGGGCATTCAGTTGACTTTGAATCCCTTCTCTCATACCACAGTTAATGCCAGGCAAAGACCTGCTCTCAGCCTTGAATGTGCCTGTATATGCATGTACACACACGTACACACACGCGCACACATGCGCGCGCGCACACACACACACACACACACACACACCCAGGCCCCGCTGGTGATACCTCAAGCTGAGGACTCTCAGTTCCTCCCCCAATCCTGGCTGGGACGGTGTCTACCCTGCTGACTTTTGTGTCTCTGCTCATGATTTTTCAGCACTTAAACCAGCTGTAATTGTACTTGCATTCATGTGATGGTTTGATTAATATCTGTTTCCTGAATGAGGCTGTCTGTTGACTCCAGAAGGGCCGTGTGAGCCTGTCTGGGTCACCAAGGCTTCCCCAACACCTAGCACAAGAGCTGACCCAAAATAAGTGCTCAATAGTATATTTTAACTTTTTTGAACGACAAGGTTCAAACACAAACAGAAAGAAATGTGCCCAGCGTACAACTTCAATTAGCTCATTTTTTTTTTTTTTTTAGCTCATTCTTAATTTTCTTTCCTCTACACCCTTCCCAGGGAAGTAAACTCCAGCCATCATTCCACTCAATGCACCTGTGGAGGCACGAATGAATGCATGCCCCCGAGGCTAAAATCGAGGAGGGGCCAAGGAAATGATAAGCTTCTCCACCACGTTAGCAACTCTGATAAAATTTCAGGGGACGAGACTGAAACTATTAGCTAAAATGAATTTCCTTTTCCCCCTATTTATTGGTCTTTCACTTTTCAGGGCTATCCATTGCCACATTCATTAAGAAGGGACTGTAAAACAAGGAAGGTTACATCTTTCCCATAATCTCTGTCACATAAAAATCTTAAAAGAGCAAATTTCTTTCCATAAAACAAGGCATGTCTTTTACAAACAAGAAAAAATAACAACCCCCACTTGGGGCAATCTATAGTATGCCTCTTTTATCTATTGTAACATTTATGGTAACTTGTTCCCAGTGAGCCTGGTCTTCCTGAAGTGCCAATGTGGTGTTACAAAGTCTGGACACAAATGTCATGACCATGATAGTTCCAGTCTAGCTCAGTGAGTAGCACTCAGTACTTAGGGAGTCTTTAATGTCATCCACTTTTCTATGTCCCAAACACCCATAAGAATGACCCGACATGCTAGAATGCAATCCTATCTAATGTCCTTTTTTTTTTTTTAAGATTTTATTTATTTATTTGACAGAGATCACAAGTAGGCAGAGAGGCAGACAGAGAGAGGGAGAGGAGGAAACAGGCTCCCCGCTGACCAAAGAACCGGATGCGGGGCTCGATCCCAGGACCCCAAGATCACGACCTGAGCCGAAGGCAGAGGCCCCAACCCACTGAGCCACCCTTTTGTTGTAAAATACAATATCTGTATTTTCTAACTTTTTTCCTAAGCTTTTCTTCCCTAGAGAATATTCTTTCTTTAGACTTATGACCTAGACATAGCTCACGTGTTGGAGTCTAACCTCCCATGAGCACGTGTGTGAGTGTGTGTGTGCGCGCACGCACAAGTGTGCATGTGTGTACTAGCATGATTGTTAAGTCCAGGCTCCTCAATCTCTGCCCTTTGTGGCCGGACAGGGGTAACCTCAGGCAAGTTGCTTTACCCCATTAGCCCTCTGCCTCTGCCATAGCTGCTGGGATGAGGCAGAGGCGTAAAGGAGACAGAGTGTGCAGAGCCCTGAGCCCAGCAGGTACACACCAAATGCTCCATCACCGTAGCTGTTGTGATTTCTATTTCCAAAAAGGAGCTGAAAAACAACTCTGGACAACTTCTAACTTCTGCTGGGAAGTCTTCCTGATGGCCTGCCTGGGAAGTGGGTACACCTGCCCCTACTCCCACAGGGCAGGGGTGGGGGTAGCCGAAGCCGGAGTTGGAGGGGGTGTGCACCCAGAGGAAGCTCAGGGCAGGGCAGCCTGTGGCCTCTGAGTCACAGCCCAGCCCCTCCCTGCTACCTCCCTTTGTTCTCTGGGGGATGGAACTGTGACTCACCAGGGCTCCAGTCCTGGCCTGGGCCCATCTGACCAGGGACCAGACTAGCCTGCCCTCAGTCACTAACACTCCATGCAAACAGGCTGGCTGAGGGAGCTGCTCCTGCCAGGCCGGACCCCAGCCAGCAGCAGCAGATTTCAGAGGGACCGTCTGGGCTCTTGTGGGTAGTTTACTCCTGCTCCACACCACCTTCTTTTGGTTTGTGGCTGTTTTTTTCCCCTGAGTGCTCCATCTTAATTCAATTTTAACCTGTGAAGAAAAAGTCCAAGAGACTCACTGTGATATTCATACCCATTTCATACCCTCTAACTCCTCTGATACTTTTTTGTTATTATAGGAAAATACACATAACACAAAATTTACGATTTTAGGGGCACCTGGATTGCTCAGTGGGTTAAGCCTCTGCCTTCAGCTCAGGTCATGATCCCAGGGTCCTGGGATCGAGCCCCGCATCGGCTCTCTGCTCAGCAGGGAGCCTGCTTCCACCTCTGTCTCTCTCTGCCTCCCTCTCTGCCTACTTGTGATCGCTGCCTGTCAAATAAATAAATAAAATCTTTTAAAAATTGACCATTTTAGCTATTTTTAAGTGCACAATTCAGGGGGCAGTAAGTGCATCACACTAACCATCACCACTGTCTGCCTCCAAAACTTTTCATCATCCCAAGCAAAGGCTCTGTACCCACTAAATTATAGCTCCCCCTTCTCCCCTCCTCTGGCCCTGGTAACCTTTGGTCTATTTTCTGCCTCCAAGAATCTGTCATTCGAGGAATCGCATATAAGTGGAATCACACAGTTTCTGTTCTTTTGTGTCTGGCTTATTTCACTCGGCATGTTTTCAAGATTCACTCCTGTTGTGGCAGGTGTCAGAACTCCCTTTCTACGGCTAGTAATACTCCGATGCATGTAATTACCACATCTGTCTATCCACTCATCTGCCAACAGACACTCGGTGGTTTCCACTTTTTAGCTACTGTGCATAACGCTGCTATGAATACGGGTGTGCAAGTAAATGAGTCCTTCTCTCTAAACAACTCCCTGAGGTGGGCTGTGATTACTGTCATTCTCAGTTTACAGACAAGGAAACTGAGGTTACCCCTGTCAGAGGGCAGTGCCAGCATCTGAACCCAGACCGATGACATTTTTATCTTGTTTCTCCAGTCGTGACCAAAAAATGGAGCTGCTCAGCCCACGTGCATTTTCTGTCCTGCGCAATGCCTTACTGAGGTCTGTAACATCTTTCCTTGTTCTGGCCTAAGTTCCCCTGAAAAGGGAAATGGGGGAGATGCTGTACTGGTGGAATTAGTCTAGACTCCCTCCTTGCAGGGAGAAACCCAACTCCATCTAGACTGGGGGAAAGGGGGATTCGTTGTAAGGATAGTGCAAAATCTCAGTCAAGTGACTGCATCCAAAGCTGTCACTCCTCCAAGTCGGGGGCCCTGTCCTTACTGGTCTGGACCTGGGTGCTTCTGCGTATCTTCTCTGCTGCTTCTGAGCAAGTCAGGGTGAGCTGGGAGAAGCCCATGGCCTGGCCGGGCGGGTTCTCTATGTGGCCCTGAACCAGTCATCATAGCCGGTGGTGGAGACTGCGATGGGCCTAGCTCGGGCCGTGGCCCCAACCCAGGCTCAGGAGAATGGAGACTCCTTCCCAAGGAGAGGGAGGAAGGCTTGGCAAATGCCTAACACAGACGCTCACTGTGGTGCAATCTACAACAGCAACAAATTGGAAGCTGCCCAATAGTCCTGAACAAAACAAGGTTAAATAAATGAAGTTGCTACATCCACTCAGTGAAACGTGATGTAGCTGTTTAACAAGTAATAATCATGAAGAGTGCCTAGCAACTTAAAAAAAAAAAAGAAAAGAAAAAAGAAGTTTGTACAGGAATGCCTGGTGGGAAAAGTCGGGAGACACAGACATACACATAGGCCTACCTCTATGAACAATTAATAGGTAAGAAAAAATACAGGCAAGCATCGTATCATAATAGAAGAATCATAAATGATTTTTTATCTCTAATTTCCCAATTTTCATCTATTGGTTCAATAAATATTTGCTGAGTGTCTACTTGGTGCCAGGTGAGGTGCTGGGTATCTGTCAGGGAAGAGAACAGAAGGAAAAAACACCGTCCTCATGGAATTCACTTTCCAGTGAGGGAAGCAGACAAAAACCAAGATGAATAAGCAAAAATATCCCTTATGCCGGACCGTGACAGGAGTAAGAAGACAAAATAAATCAAGGAAGGGAGGGAGGGATATTGGGGAGAGTGTTAATGGTTTAGACATGACAGTTAGGGAAGGAGATATCTGAGTAAAGGCTGAAGGAAGTGAAGAACCAAATTATGTCAACGTCAGGAGAAGCGAAATCCCCGGCAGAGGGAACAGGAAGAGCAAAGGTCCTGGGGCACCCAATTAGAGGAGAGCATTGAGGCTACTATGATTCAGCTGGGGTAATGAGGGGAAGAGCGAACTAAGGAAGGAGTAATAGAAGAAACACAGCCAGATCACGGTGGTCCTGTAGGCCACTGTGAAGACATTAGCTTTTGCTGTTAAGATGGGAGTCCTTCAAGGGTTTTGAGCAAAGGAATGGTAATCTGCCCATTAAGGGTCCTTCTAGCTGTGAACTGAGGACAAACTGGAAGGAGGTAAGGACCGAGCTTGGGAGACCAGCAAAGAGATCACCACAGTCACTCAGGTGAGAGGGGAGTGTAGTTTGGACAATGGGTGAAGAGTGGCCACGTTCTGGGTATAGTTTGAAAGTACTAACAGTGGGATTTTCTGATAAGAGTCAAAGATGACAGGCTTTGGGTCTGAACAATCAGAAGGATGAAATTGCTGTCAACTGGCAGGTGATTAGAGGACCAGCAGAGCAAGGTGCCCTGGAAGTCAGGTAAAGAAAGAGCTTCAAGGAAGAGAAAATGCCCATCTGGGTGGGGGTGGGGCCTGAGAATATGCCATTGGGATGAGCAACATGGCAATGAACACAGACCTGGGCAAGAGATGTTCATGAGGGGAACCCAAACCTGGCTGGGAATCACAGGTTCCCAGGAGAACAGGACAGCAACATTATTCCAACAGCCAAAAGGCGGGAACAACCCAACTGTCCTTCAGAGGATGAATGGATAAACAAAACGTGGTATATACATACCAGAGAGTATCATTCAGCCTTAAAAAGGAAAGGCATAAGGACACCTGCTACAACATACATGAACCTTGAAGACATTATGCAGAGTGACATAAGCCAGCCACAGACAAAAAAGACAAATAGTGCCTTGTTTGTATTGATGCCATTTATGTGAGGTATCTAGAGTTGGTAAATGCATAGAGACAGAAAGTAGGAGGATGGTTACCAGGGACTGGGGGGAGAGAGAAGTGGAGAATTGATGGGAACAGAATTTCCATCACCCGCGATGAAAAAGTTCTAGGGGTTGTTGCACAACAGTGTGAATACGCTTAACAAGACTGAATTGGATGCTTAAAAATAGTCATGAGGGGGCGCCTGGGTGGCTCAGTGGGTTAAGCTGCTGCCTTCGGCTCGGGTCATGATCTCAGGGTCCTGGGATCGAGTCCCACATCAAGCTCTCTGCTCAGCAGGGAGCCTGCTTCCTCCTCTCTCTCTCTGCCTGCCTCTCTGCCTATTTGTGATCTCTCTCTGTCAAATAAATAAATAAAACCTTTAAAAAAAATAGTCATGAGGGTAAGTTTTATGTTACATGTATTTTATCACCATTTTTTTAACAAATGAGAGGGGGAAGGGAGGCAGAGAAGGACAGTCAGTAAGTCCAAACAATTCTTTCAAGAAGGTTTACTCTAAACTAAAGAGAAATGGGGGCATAAGTAGGAGGACAAGTGAACAGAGGGTTTTGGTTGTGGGGTTTTTTGGTTTTTTGTTTTTTTAAGTTGGGAGAAATAACAGCACGTTTGTTTTCTGATGGGACTGATCCAGCAGGCAGTGTTCTCAAAGGTTTAAATTATTTCCAAAAGAAAAGCCGTATTTTTGGGGGGTGATGAAAATGTTTTGGAATTGGATAGTTGTTATGGCTGCACAACGCTGCAAATACACCAAAAACTACTAAGTCGCACTTGAAAAGAATCAGTTTTATGGTATGTGAATTATACCTTAATAAAAATCAGAGAAAATGAAAAACAAATAATAAACTTAATATTGTCTGGATACCATGGACTCACAGACAGCCTGAGTTCCCACCCAAAGAGCCCCAGATAGTTCCTGTGGCCAGTGACCCATGGGTCACTCGGTACCTTGTGGCACAGGAGAAGGGAGCAAAGTCTTCCAAGTTTAGGCTGAGCTACCAAATGCTACATCAACACACAACCCCTATAGAGAAAGCCACTGAACAAGCCCCTACTGGCTGCACATAAATGGCTCTATTTACTTGGAGCCATGAACTCTCAGGTCTCTGGTGTAAGAGAGAAATGTAAGAAAAATGCACTCAACTCAAAGCAAGAAAACCTGCACCTGCCACCTCCTCCCGTCTGCCAGCCCATGCCACAGTTGTCTAACTGCATGGGAACCAGGGATGGGCTTTAGGGGGTGATCAGTCATGGATGGGGGGGAGTTCTTTCTGAAATGTCCTCCCATGTGTAACACTGTCACACTCAAACTTCCCACTCACTGCCCTTTTCCTTTCTGCTCAACAGTATCTTATTCCCTGTTATGTTTAATTTTATGTGTTGTCTAGACCATAATGCCCAGATAGCTGGTCAAATGTTATTCTAGACGTTTTGTGAAGGTGCAGGTATTTTTTTAGATGACATTAATATTTATATCAGCAGACTTTGAGTAAAACAAATTGCTCTTCATAATTTGGGTGGGCCTGATCAATCAGTAGAAGGCCTTCATAAAACAAAGATGGACCACCCCCTCTAGCAAGAAGGAATTCTGCCAGGAGACTACCTTTGGACTTGAACTGCCTTCCCTGCCTCTCTAGCCTGCCAGCCTACTCTGCAGATTTTAAACTTGCAAGCCTCCATACTCACATAGGGGGATTGCCACTTCCCTTAAATATATATATCTCTCTCCCTCTCTTGCTCAGTATATGTGATTTATCAATATACATATATCATATATATATGGAGACAGAGAGAGGGAGAGAGCATACACACCATTGTATATTATATAATATATATCATTATAAATTATATACTTCATATATTATATATGTACATATTACACATCATTATATATTATATTATATATATTATATACTTTTATATATTAACATCCTGTTGAATTTGTTGGTTTTGTTTCTCTGGAGATCCCTGACTAATATACCTCCAAAACTACTTACTTTCCATTGTAAATTATCCCTTATTATCTGTACTTGCACGAAATTTCAAGTCATCAGATGATTAAGAAGATAAAAATAAAAAGCCTACGTGGGGAACCTGGGTGGTGCAGGTGGTTGAGCGTCTGACTCTTGGTTTCAGCTTAGGTCATGATCTCAGGGTCGTGGGATCGACCCCCACATTGGGCTCCTTGCTCAGCATGGAGTCTGCTTGGGACTCTCCTTCTTTCTCTCTTCTCCTGCTTCTCCCCACTCCCTCCCTCAAAATAAATGAATAAATCTTTTTTTTTTCAAAGATTTTATTTATTTGATAGACAGAGAGAGGCAGGCAGAGAAAGAGTGGGGGAAGCAGGCTCCCTGCTGAGCAGAGAGCCTGATGTAGGGCTCGCTCCTAGGACCCTGGGATCATGACCTGAGCCGAAGGCAGAGGCTTTAACCCACTGAGCCACCCAGGTGCCCTTAAATGGATAAATCTTTTTAAAAAAATTAAAAACCCACAAAATAAAGCAACTGAGGAAGAATAACATCTATGTATTGATCAAAGCCATCATAGTGGATATATGTGTTTTTAAATGCAACTTTAAGTCAAACAAGTGGTATTAATTTTGTATCTGCTTTGTGGCTACCTTTTCAATCTGTAACAACTCATTAGGATATTAAGAGGCACGTGGTTGGATCAGTTGCTAGGGTGTGTGACTCTTGATCTCAGGGTCATTAGTCCAAGACCCACAGTGGGTGTGGAATCTACTTTAAAAATAAGTATTTTTTTTAAAGGATAGTAAATTATACCTTCTTCCCTAATCATTACAGGAGACAGGTACAAGACCTGGGTTCACGCCATGAACTTGTAATAGGACTTAGCCTTTCTGGGTTCCAACCCAGCTCCACTACTCACAGTGTGACCCTGGGCAAGTTACCTCTCTGTGCCTTTTTTCCCCCATCCAAAAATGAAGATAACACAGTACCCTCTCCCTGAGGTTTTTGTGAGGATTAAATGAAATAATACATGTAAAACACACAGCAAACCATCGAGCACAGAGTTTTTCAAACAGTAGGTTTTCCCCTATTTGTGAAATAAATCTAGAGGGTCTCACAGCCATCATTTAAAAAAAAAATCATAAATCCACTAATGTAGAAAAGAATGATTAGAGGACATTAAACATACATAAGGTAAGTATTGTCTCACCAAACTTTCATTCTGGATACACATGTGCTTGCACACACGTGTGCACTCATACATGCAAATACACCAAGTGGTAGTCTATAGATTTATTATTTTTTAAAGTGGGTCACAGTCAGACACAGGTAGGAAAAGCCAGACTCCCACCATATAATAAGTGCTCAGTAGCCTTCGGTAGCATCATCGTTATTACCTCATTTGGAAAGATAACATAACTTTCTTTATTAGCGTAAGAAAACAGGGTTGCTCACCCTCGGATCCCTCTGCCACTCATTTGCTGCCGTGCTGTTTAAGAGTCACCCCACCTCCCTAAATCCACTTGCCAACTCTCTCTCCTCAAAGGCCTCGGCGGTCATTTAAATATTTTCTGACTCACAGTGCTGGCCAAGGATTAGTGAGGCCCTGCCCAGCCCAGAACATATGAAATGCGAGTGATCTGTTGAGAAAACCACTGGAGTTTGCAAGACTGCACAGGGTTTTTGTAAAATTAAAGCCACGCTGGGGCGAAGCCGTCCCCTGCACCCCCCTGGGAGGTGTGTCATGGGAAGAGGTTACACAAGGGCAGCTGAGCTGCATCTTCGGAGACTGGAACTTCAGCTCTGTAACAGGCTTCCTTGTTCTGGGCCTGGGTTGTATCACTGTGTTTTTCCCCTAACTTTCCATGTGCACAGGCATGCACCCACACCCCACACTAAAGAATGGAAGTAAAATCCCCATGAAGAGCTTGATCTAACAGATTGGGTAAAGGGAACCTGCTAAACCACAGGAACTTGGGTTTTGAAGATCTCAAAATAATTTCCATTGCCTAGCATGTTCTTTCCCTCCAGAAACAAACTAAAAATCTCCGCAAATTAATAATTTTTTTAATTCCTTTTTTTTTTAAACTGTGTTTTGTTTTGTTTTTGGAACAACAGCTCCTCTCTCACACACAGTAGCACCATTTTGTTTAAAAGGGAGACCCTCGCCCCAGCAGAGAGCATGCTGAGGTGGAGTGTGTTAGCATTTCCCAGTGTAGTTCCCTGGGCTGTTCCTTCAGTTTGGAAAAGCAGTTTGTTGGCACACACATAGGCACTTCACTTTTCACTTCTTCTTCTGTAAGAACACAATGGTGGACTTGTGCCAAAGCATGACATCTGGAATGCATAAATGCAGGTAGAGGTGTAAACTAATCTTCTATTATGTGATAGTATTCCTTTCTTATTTTTATTCCATTCTTGAAACCATGATGCCAGTTTGGCGGGGAAGAGGCAAAAACTGCTTTAGCAGAACCCTTTCCTTAAATGAAATCCTAGCTCTGCTCAATCGATGGAACAAGTGAAAATGCAGCCTCACTCGGATACCCTCCTGCACTCCCTGGTGCCTCCAGGGCTGGGGGGCCAGGGTTGGGTGGGGGGCGGGGAGTGCCAGTTCTCACCAGGATTCTGGTGAGGCAGGGAAGTATGGGAAGATCTCGAGGGCTCACCATCACGCCCTCAGATAAATGGAAGCCAGGTCTGCCATTAGCTCAGTCTGTGCTAGAGGCATTCCTATTTCACACGTTCAGGAGTTAAATGTTTTATCTGAGGTCTCCGGACTTAGATTAGACACGACACTATATTTATCGATGCTGATGTCCCCAGGTTTTGTCTCTGCAATCAGATGGCTCCTATTAGAATCTTTTTTTGCAAAAACTTGACAAGCTGATCCTAAAATTCATATGGGGACCCAGAATAGCCAAAACAATCATGAAAAGGGACAAAGTTAGAAGACACACTTCTCGATTTCCAAAGTTACTGCAAAGCCTGGGTGACTCAGTTGATTAAGCGTCTGCCTTCAGCTCAGGTCATGGTCCCAGGGTCCTGGGATCAAGTCCCACATGGGACTCTCTGCTCAGTGGGGAGCCTGCTTCTCCCTTTCCCTCTTCCCCTCCTCCTCTGCTTGCTCTCTCTCACACTCTATCTCAAATAAATAAATAAAATCTTTAAAAACAATAATAAAAATTTTAAAACAAATCAATAATAAAAAGGCAACCCATTTTTTTTTTAAGATTTTCTTTATTTATTTGACAGAGAGATGGCGCAAACAGGGGGAGCAGGAGAAGCAGGTTCCCCACGGAGCGGGGACCCAATGCTTGATTCCAGGACCCCAGGGATCGGATCACGACCTGAGCCGAAGGTACATGCCTAACCGACTGAGCCACCCAGGCACCTCAACAACCCAATTTTTAAAAACTGGTGAAATATCTGACAAGACACTTCTCCAAAGAAGATATACAAATGGCCAATAAACACATGGAAAGATATTCAACCAACACAATATTAAAGAAGAACAAAGTTGGAGGACTGCCGCTACCAGACTTCAGGACTTATTACAAAGCTACAATAATCAAGACAGTGTGGTATTAGCAAAAACACAAACAGATCAAAAAACAGAGAGACCAGAAATGGACCCACATATATACAGGCAACTGATCTCTGACAAAGGAGCAAAGGCAAAACAATGGAGCAAAGATATTCTTTTCAACAAATGGTTGAAAACTGGACATCCATATGCAAAAAAAAAAAAAATGAATCTAAACACAGACTTCTCACTCTTCACAAAAATTAACTCAAAATATATCCGAGACATAAATATGAAATGCAAAACTATAAAATCCTTAGACGATAACATAGGGTAAAACCTAGAAAACCTTGGGTATGGTGATGCCTTTTTAGATATAACACCAAAAACACAATCTGAAAGAAATAATTGATAAGCTGGATTTCAAAAAATTGAAAACTTCTGCTCTGCAATAGATAATTCCAAGAGAATTAGAAGACAAACCACAGACTAGAAAAAAATATTTGCAAAAGATACATTTGATAAAGTACGGTCACCCAAAACATGCCAAAAGCTCTTAAAACTCAACAATAAGAAAACAAACAACCTGCATTGGAAATAAGAAAGACCTTAACAGACACCTCACCAGAGAAGATACATGGCTGACAAGTAAACACATGAAAAGAGTCTCCACATATGTCATCAGGGAAATGCAAATTAAAGCAACAGGATACCAGCCCAAGCCTTTAGAATGGACTAAATCCACAACACTGACAATACCAAATGCTGGCCAAATGATGTAAAGTAACAGGAACTCTCTCATTTGTTGATGGTGGAATGCAAAATGGTACAGCCACTTTGGAAGACAGTTTGGCAGGTTTCTTACTAAACCAAATATACTCTGACCACACATACCAGCAGTCACACTCCTTGGTATTTACCCTAAGTAGCTGAAAACATGTCCACACAAAAACCCGCACATGGTTGTTTATAGCAGCTTTATTCACAAGCGCCAAAACTTACAAGCAACGAAAATGTTCTTTAGTAGGTAAACGGATAAACTGTGATACATCCAGACAATGAAATACCACTCAGAACCAAAAAGAAATGAGCTATCAAACTATGAAAAGACACTGAGGAACTTCAAATGCATGTTACTAAGTAAAAGAAACCAATTGCTACGTACCACATGATCTTAACTATATGACATTTTGGAAGAGGCAAAACTATGGAGACAGTAAAAAGATCAGTGTTTGGGGGCGCCTGGGTAGCTCAGTGGGTTAAGCCGCTGCCTTCGGCTCAGGTCATGATCTCAGGGTCCTGGGATCGAGTCCCGCATCGGGCTCTCTGCTCAGCAGGGAGCCTGCTTCTCTCTCTCTCTCTGCCTGCCTCTCCATCTACTTGTGATCTCTCTCTGTCAAATAAATAAATAAAATCTTTAAAAAAAAAAAAGATCAGTGTTTGTGCGGGCAGGAAAGTGGAGATGAAAAGATAGAGACAGAGGATTCTTAGGGCAGTGAAAATACTCTGTATGATATTATAGTTGTGTGTAGAATTATCATTATTCATTCATTCAAACCCACTGAAGGCACAACACCAAGAGTGAGCCCTCAGGTAAACTATGGGCCTTGGGGCACGTGGGTGGCTTAGTGGGTTGGGCCTCTGCCTTTGGCTCAGGTTGTGGTCCCCGGGTCCTGGCATCGAGCCCCACGTTGGGCTCTCTGCTCGGCGGGGACCCTGCTTCCTCCTCTCTCCCTGCCTGCCTCTCTGCCTACTTGTGATCTCTGTCACATAAATATATAAAATCTTTTAAAAAAAAATACGGGCTTCATATGATCATGATGTGTCCATGTAGGTTCATCCCTGGTATCAAATACACCATTCTGGTGAGTGATATTGATAATGGGGGAGGCTGTGCATGTGTGGGCGCAGGAAATATAAAGGAAATCTCTGTACTTTCCTCTCAATTTCATTATTAAAAGAAAAACGAAAACTGCACCAAAAAAATTAAGTTAAAAAAAAAAAAAGATGTTCAACACCACTAGCCATAGGGAAGTGAAAATCAAAACCATGATGAGATCCCACTTCACACGCCCTAGGATGGCAATAATTAAAAAAAGATGGGCAATAACAAGCATTGGTGAGGATGTGGAGTCACTGAAACCCTCAAGCACTACTGGTGGGATTACAAAATGGCGCTGCCACTTTGGAAACCAGTATGGCAGTTCTCCAAAATATCCAACAGCGAGTCACCATAAAACCGGCAATCCCACTGCAGGTACATACCCGAGAGAACTGAAAATACACGTCCACACAAACGTGTACCTCCCCTGGGGGAGGTGAGGGTATAGAAAGAGGGGAGATGTGTATAGACAGAGAAAGCACTCTTGGACATATGGCTAAATGAGGAAAAATTCACAAAATGAGCCCAAGAGAGGTACCTGGGGTGGCTCAGTTGGTTTGGCGTCTGACTCTCAGTTTTGGCTCAGGTCATGATCTCAGGGTGGTGAGATCGAACCCGTATGGGACTCCACATGCAGTGCAGAGTCAGCTGGAGATGGTCTCGTCTCCCTCCACCCTGGTCCTCCTCCTCTCTCTCTCTCTCTTTTTAAAAATAAGTAAAATCTTTAAAAAAATTTTTTTTAAATGAGCCCATTCTGCCGGTTTTTAAAGACATTCACAGGTACACACACCTGTACATCAAAACATAGGAGAAATACCCAATCAGCTGATCATAAATGTGCTCTCTGGAAGGAAGCCAGGGATGCGGGAGGTGGAACTTTACTCTTTACTCCATAATTTCCGATTTGTTTACATTTGTGTACATGAAGAATACAAGCAGGAGCATTTCTTTTTCTAGGCAAAAGGGAAGGAAAGAGGGAAGAGGCCCCTGGAGTTGAGGAGTGTGGGATGTTCTGCAAGGAGCGAAAGAGTATTCCAAGTAGTAGGAACAGCAGGGGAAGAGCTGCGAAGGTGGAAAAATCCTCTGGGGCATTTGAGGGGCTGTTGGGTTCAACCACAATGGAGGGTCCAGCAGGTGACCTGGGGTGGGGTGTGGGGAAGATGACCTAGAACAGTCCACCGAAGCGGCCAGGTTCCGAGAGCCACAGGTACATGGAGCCCCCCCCCCCCCCGCCCCGTAGCAGGGCAGGCCTGGGAGAGACCATGGGGACAGGAGGGAGGACCATTTGGGCGTGACCAAATCTCACGCCATTTCACACCAGGCATCTGTCTCACAACAAACGTGCCCTCAGCTCCATTATCCAGATTTAGTTCCAAATACCATCGTCTCCAATAGCGTAGCACCCACCCCGATGAAGTCTCCAAGTCCGAATGAGAACGCCTGGTGTGTTTGAGCAAATTTTCGTGAGCACGGTGCCTGACGAAGTGACCTGTGTCTGCTTTAGGTCACCAGGGAATGACCACGGGGGCTGTGACAGGATACGCGCTCTGTGCATTCATTTCCACAGCAAACCCATAAGGTCCAGTCAAGCACTGTCCCCACGCACAAATATGGAAACTGAGGCTTGGAGAGGTCAGGTACTTTGCCCAAGGTCACTCCACTAGTAACTCAATGCTGGAGCTGAGCCTGGAACCAGGACGCCTCCCACCTCCAGACATATCAATGTGCCTTAAAACCAGCCACCACGCTAGATCACCGCCCCAGCTTCCAGGAAAATATTAAGCTCAGAATTAAAGATGGATTCCAGGCTTGGGGTTCTATCCACAGGAGCAGCAAATCCTGATCCACAAGTTATCATAAAGCGGAGGTGGGGTGTCGGGACGAATAACTAACTTGGGCTGTTAAATAACTAGTTCAGTCTTGAGCTAGATGAGCGAGGCAAGGCACTGACAAGACTGCTTTGTCCTTCAACTCTGGCCAAGGTCTCCAGCCTCTCTCCTTGGAGCATTTGGTTTTGACTTGGGCCCCATGTCCAGCTCTGCCCTGAGTCACGGGTCTACCTCGGAAACGTCAGGAGTCACCTGGGGAAAGAAAGCAATGGCCTCCTCCCGCCTTGTTGTTCTGTGGCCACCAGAGACCCTGGAGCATCCCTTAACCCCCCAGCAAATCCTCACCATGCCAGGGACTGAGCACTTGGTGGGAACCAGCCTCTGCCCTCCCACAGCTGACATTCCACAGGGGCTGTACACCAAAAGAAGGTCTGTAGGAGAAATTTAAATGCACCCAGCTCTCTTGACATCACTGAATCAATCTTCTGGGAAGATCCCCCTCCCCTCCACCTCCTCTGATACAACTGAACAGAGCTCCAGAAAGACACAGGTGGCAAATTATTCACCACTTCCCACCTTATTTTTCTTAGTCAGGAAGATGGGGATACTGAGAAGACCTATACCACAGGAAGGTTCTAGATAAATGAGGATGCCCAGTCAGAGCCCAGTAGCACAAGGCGCAGCCATTCAGAAGAACTGGCATTTATTGACGGCTAAGACAGTTACTTTTCCACAGAATACACCAATACAAGGGTACACATGCATACATGCACACGTGTACACACACAGGCACACACACACTGCTATAACTGATGAGAATCTGAGTTCATTTGAGAGCTGGTAACTCTTCAACTGGACCTTTGCACATGCTATTCTCTCTCCCTTCCATCCCACCCCACCCTCTAAGAGAAGGAACTTGTAGCCATCCCTTTCTTTTCTTAGATGTCACTTTTTCCAAGGAGCCTCCCTGTCATACCTCCTTTATGCTTGGCTAAGTAACGTCCAAGGATCAGCCAATCAACCACTCAGTGGAGGAAATGGGAAGCGGGCATCTCCTGGTCCATGATCCTACACATTTTCATCACTTCATTTTTTTTTCCATCAAAGCTTCACTAAGTAACTACTTTCCCTCTAGGTGGTTCCCTCTAGGTGATGAGGTGCTTATGACCAAATGACACAGAAGAGGAGGGGGCCCATGGCTAGGGCAGGTGAGGGGAAGCAAGTCTTACTATGTGCAGGGTTATACTTCCAGCAGTACCCCCGAGGCTCATGTTCATTGCCCAGGTGGCAATTTCAGGAAACATCATCACCCCAGGTCCCTCCGGAAAGGAAGGCATAAGCCTTCTAGACAAACATGAGAGCCCACAGTTCCGAGAGCTTACTCCAGCCATGAGTTAGGATCTGGGGAGGACGTGCGGAAGGTTCTGCCCACACTGCCTCATTTCCCCTCCCCCTTCCCCCATGAGACCATGTCCAGGGCTCAAGAGCCAACTGGTCAAACCAGGAATTCAACCTCAACCTTGGGTCCACATGCATGAAACTGTCCTCCCCCGGAAATCCACCTCGCTCATTCCTCTAGGTTTCTGCTGGAATGCTGCTTTCTCAGAGAAACCATCCCTGACCTAACCCAATGCTGCCTCCAGGGCGGTCTCTCTGGATCTCCTTCCCAGCTTCATTGCCATCATTCCACTGACCACACTCCGATATCATACTATAGCTCTACAGGCCGACTGTCCATCTCTGCCACTGGGACGTAAACCCCACAAGGGAGGGACACTGCCAGCCTTCTTGCCTGCTCTGTGGCCGCTGTCAGAGCCCTCCCTCCAGAAGTGATTCTTGACTAAATGGAGTAAATGAGCTAAGCTAAGAGGCTAAGGCACCCGCGGAGCTAGGACTCCAAATAACTAGTCTTCCTTTTTTTTTTTTTTTAAGAAAAAGTATACCCATTTCCATAACTGAATGAACAGTAATCATTTAAGTGAAAAAGAAGGCAAAACTCCTCTTCAAACTTCTCCAGAGCAGATCCCACTGCACCCATCATACCGGTGATCTCCCACAGAGCAATGCAAACTGACTCAGTTCATCAGAATCATGTATAAAAGTATTTCATTTTCACTCATTTCAACCCGTTCAGCCTTTGCAAAGTGATCTGAATCAGACAATATTTGTAAAAACCATTAAGATAATGCATCCAAGGATGAATTTCTTTTTTTTTTTTTTTTTAATATATCCGGGGCCAGGGCACCTGGCTGGCTCAGTCAGTGCAGCATGTGACTCTTCATCTCGGGGCTTTGAGTTTGAGCCCCATGGTGACCACAGAGCTTACTCAAGGAGAAAAGAAAGTTCTTCAGCTCAACCCACTTCACTCAGAGGCTGCTCATTCATTCTGTCACTAAGGAACATTTATTGAGCATCTACTGTATGCAAGGGGCCAGAGTTCAGTGGTAAAGAGGGCAGCACCTCTACCTTCTTGAAGTCTACATTCTCCTGGGGGGATGCAGACAATAAACCCATAAATAGATACATGAGTATGACCACTTCAGGGAAGCTGCATGAATAAAATACAATAGGAGAATGGGAAAGGTACCAATAAGGAAGACAGACTGCTTTGGACAGAGTGGTCAGAAGAATCTTCTCCACAGAAGACACATCCAAGCTAAAGGGAAAGATCATGCCAGACTTGAAAAGGAGCGGCAGGAGAATGTGCTCGGCAGAAGGAAGAGCATTTGCAAAGACTCTGATGAGTCTCTTCAGACACTCTGAGTTCAAATTTTCATGAACCACATCCCTTCCTAATGGCCCCACCACAGGCCAACAGTCCCTACTCCTTCAGCTTGCCTTCTCCTTTCCCCAGCTGACTTCTTTATCAGATCTTCTCAAGTTAAGGCAGACCTGAATTTTCCAATGGAAGTTATACCCTGAGCAGGGGCACAAAGCATCATGTGTACACTTCCGCCTCTGGGAGACAGAGGTCGTGGTGACAACTTGGGTCTGCTCCTGTACAAGCGGTAAGAATCTCCCCACCAGCAGTTCAGAGTCCCCTTTTATGGAGCACAGGCCCTTTGCAGAATATGATGAAAAGGGAACACTCTGGAAAAATACACATCTGTGCTCCAAGCAGATCTCATCCACATATCCAATCTCATATACATTTCAGGAGATTCCTGGAGTCTCCTGAATCAGAACTCCTTTCTGTGGGCCTAACACGAAAAGAAAGAAGCTAAACTGGGACAGGCTCCACTGATGGAGGGGAGGGGACAAGATCAGGTCTTCAGGCCCCTAACTACACTCCCACACTCACAGAGATCAGACAGGGTGTCAGCCTACCCGGGAACCCAAAGCCTGAAGGAAATCAAGTGCAGCCTTATCCACTCCCCCTCAGTGAGGCAAATATCCAGTCACACCCTAGAGCTTCCAGAGAAGGTTTGAGACCCCATTTCCCACCAGTGTCCTTGACATAGGTCATCTCCAATCTCATATTCTGAGATACATTTTGCAAAAGGCTGCTTAACCACAGGAAACATTACCACAAAGCCCAAGTGTTTCAGCGCCGAAGGGGACACCACTGTGTGAATAATTCAGGTTCTTAGAAAAGGAAGGAGTAAGAGCCTGCCCATACCCACCTCACTGGGGAGCTAGGCATGCGGATGCCCTGTTAGATGTCAGCCATAATGATAACAAGAACAACTACATAAGTAGAATTTACCATGTATCAGGCACTTTAAGAACTTAAACCTTATGCAACCCTTTAAGAGTTGTACTATTGTTACCCTCATCGTACAGATGAGAAAACTGAAGCATAGATGGGTGAAGTAACTTGCCTGAGACTATACAGCTAAGCCAGATTCATAGAAAAGCTCTCCTCTTCCACGCCCCAACCAAGGAAGAAAGCAGTTATACCTTGTGCTGCGCATGAAATGCTTTAACATAAGTTTCTGCGGGTGCATCCAAGACAACTAGTGTTTGGCAGGTCTCACCCCTCTGCCCAGTGCTGGAAGCAAGCCTGGTTCAGGCATTAAATGGAGAAAGAGTCCTCTAGGAACAAGTCGCTCTGTTTCAAAAACGCTCAAGTCCCTGAGGAGGCTGAGAGCGCAAGTGCCGCTCTCCTTCCTGGCGAAGCCCAAGGGAACCCATTCCTCCCGCCCCCTCCACGCTCGGTCCACTTCCACACTCAGAAAATGCTCACCGGTCTCTGGCTATGAGGCACCGAGATTCACCCTAACCCCCTGGGGTCCTCCTCCCTCGCCTCTACCTCAAGACCCTCTCTGGCGGCGCAATTTAAAAAGGTGCAGCCGCCAGCACAAGGGCCCCGGGCGGGCCCGGAACCACGGCCGCCGCCCTGCGCGCTCAAAGCCCGGTTCCTGGCAGCGAAGTGACCGGCAGCCCCGCGAGCCACCACCAGCAGCGCCCGACGCGACGCTGACCTGTGGGCGCCCCACCAAGGCTGGGGAAGACTCCGAGGGAAAGGACAGGTGGCGCCTCCCTCCCCGGAAGTCGTTCCGGGAACTTTCGCTTAAAAGCTCCCAGGGACCGAAGTCAGGGTCTTCGGCGCCAGCGGCGGCCGGTCCGGGACGGTGGTGGCACTGCCCACCTGCGTCGCGCCTAGGCGCCCAAGCGCGCTCCGAGTGCCCGGGGCTGGAGAGTTCGCAGAGCCCGCTTTGGCACCGAGACCCGCAGGGGCGACCCGGCGGTGGGGGCAGGGGTCCAGCTCGGGGTAAGGAGTTCAAGACCGGGAGAATCCAGCCCGGGGAGGCGGCGGGCCCCAGGGCGTCTAGCGGGGGCGTCCAGCCAGGGAGGGTCTAGCCGGGGGGGCGGGGTTCCCGGCCGGCCTCCCACACTCACCTCCGCGGCGCTCAGCGCTGGCTCGGCCCGGCCGGGCTGGAGAGCGCACCGCGGCGACCGCTGTGGTGGCGGCTGCTGCGGGGGCGGCTCCCCCGGGCAGGGCGGGACCGGGGGCGGGGCGGGGGCGGTGGGGGCGGCGGGGGCGGGGCGGCCGCGCCGGCCACGTGGGCGTGAGGCGGGCGGGGGACCCCCGGCGGCGTGCGAGCGGGGTGGCGCGAGACCCGGACGCAGTCACGTCTGGCCGCAGCTCGGCACGCCCCCCCACCCCCGAGCCCCCGCCGGGGTCCCTGGGAAGACTGGGAAGGCAGACGGAGGAGAGGAGCCCGGCCCCCGGGCCGCCCTTTTACCTAATCCAGACTCTGGCGGGGGAGAATTTACCCGGTCGGGGAAGGGGTGCGCAGCCCGGCTTCCACTCTCGCGGCGGAGAAGGAGTTGCGGACCCCCGGAGTAGGCTCGCGGGACAAGTATCGGAGCCGGAGGGGACTGGCGATCCAGGGGGTGCCCTGGCGGGCGAAGGCCGGAGTCTGTGCATGGAGCCCCGCCCCGCCCTAAACTGACCTGCCCCGCGTCGGGTCTTGCCCGAGCCTTGCTTTCCTGGACGGTGGGGGTGAAAATGAGGACCAGAGCGAGCTGCGCGAATCCCCGCGCGCCCAGAAATCCTCAGGAAGAGCCGCCAGTGGCCTGGGTCACCATGCGGAAATAAACAAGCTAATCCAAATAAAACTATTTTCTGCATTCATTCATTCGACAAACGCCTACCGTCCTCAGGACCCCCGAGGACCAGTAATAAAGAATGCGCTATGCAGTATATAGCTCTCATGGAATTACAAACTGTGATGGTAAAAATGGAAAATTCATCAGTACTTGCTTTCATGGTGTCAGGTGTGCATTTTAATTTTTTTAAGATTTTATTTATTCTTATTTATTTATTTATTTATTTGAGAGAGAAAGAGGGCGAAGCAGACTTCCCGCTGAGCAGGGAGCCCTACCCCCGGGCTCCATCCCAGGACTCTCAGATCCTGATCTGAGCCAAAGGCAGATCCTAAACCGATTGAACCGCCCAGGCGCCTCTGGGTGTGCCTTTTAAGTGTTTGAGCTACTTCTAACACTGACAACAGCCCTGCGAGCTGTAGAAGTTGTGCGGGCCCACTTCCCAGATGAAGAAACTGAAGCTCGGAAAAGTGAGGCCAGCCCTTAAGTCAGAGGAAAGAGCATCCGCCCAAGAATTACGGCTCCTGCCATGCTGACTCTCCAGTAAGTGGCAAGAGCGAGCAGCCTGAGGGGACCTCCTCCGTTTCTAACCACCACCTCTGCATTCCCAGGAAGAGGGCGCTGTTGAGGACCTCTTGGAAAGGCACCTGTCCTGACAGCAGCCTCCGGGAGGCAGACCTCCCAGCCCCACCCCCCACCCCCCAAGACCAGCAGGAGGTGATCAGAACTGATCTGAGAACTGACACTCTTCATTGCAACCCCTGGGTCTTGTTGCAGACACACGCCTCCTAGTTCTGGGTGGCCTCTTCCTGGCCTGCATCCTGCCTTTTGGGCCAGAAATGAAGCATCTTGAGCAAACCAACTTTCATTTCAACAGCTGCAACTTCATTCCACTACAACTTGAAGGGGACTCCTTGACCCCAAACCCAGGGCCTCCTGACCCACTCATTTCTTGTTCAAGGAACGCATACCCTATGCAGTACTCCATTTCGGAGAGCAAAACTTATATCCAGGCCCCTAGTCCTCAGCCTTTTCCCCAAAACCTCTTTTGCTGGCCTCTCCCCTACCCACTCCACACTATTTCTACCAGGTATGTTTATTAACTAATAATAAAGGACTTCCGCTCCCCGCATGAACCCGGAGCTCAGCACGGGCTTCAGACCCACAGGTCTGAACCTGGTGTTCTACCCAGGCAGCCTTGTCAAAGATAAAAGTTTTATTTCCATTAGCTTCCATTTAACAACAATTTGAGCATCTGCTACATGCCACACACTGCGCTAGGCTCTGGGGAACAGTCGTGAATCTCAGTAAGACACACAGTCCCTGACCCCATGGAGCTCACAGCTGATACAGGAACAGCCAGACCCCTTACTGGGCAGTTAGGGAGCAGGATGTGAAGAAGCACACCTGGGGAAGCGCTGGCCCCCATTCAGGCAGAGAGAGACTTCCTGTGGGAAGCAGGCCTCAGCTGAGCCCTGACCAGGCAGGGAAACCAGGCGGGGGGTGGGGGAGAGCAGGCGATGGGGAAGCCCAGAGGTGGGAGAGCACAGGGCACACTTCTGGGAGTTTATGGAGAGGAACAGGTGCGGAAGAACAAGGCTAGAGAGGCCTTGATGGTCATGGTGTGACACCAGACCTTGACCACTGAAAGGTTCAGCCAGAGGTGATGGGATCCCACTGCTGCTGAGTGAGGGATGAATATAGTAGAGGAAAGTCTCCTGTGCACAGCAAAGGCAATGTGCATTATTATTATTATTACTAAACTCTTTGACTTCCTGTTTTACAATTCCAGGTTTCCAGAAATGAGAACAGATCTGCAAGTAGGATATGTTGACTAAAATCAATGTGATCCCACAAGGGTTTATACACCGCAGCCCTCCCCTCCCACCCACGCCATGCTTGGCCCTGTGGAGGGGAGGCAGCGGAAAGGATTTGGCTCCTGGATTCACTTTAAGAGTCTTTGGGGGGGTACAAAAGATACACCCTTTTGGGTGTATCTTTGGTGTGGGGGTGGAGTGTAGAAGGAATAGCAAGAAACATGTGTTTCTGTCCACCAAGTCCTGAAACTGACAGAGAGGCCAAAAGACATTGATGACGAGCCGATCTTTCTCCTCCGGCAGTTAGTTCAAGAGGGCCTGTTCTTGAATTCAGCCCCATCTCCTTCCAGCTCTGCAAGATGGGATAGAAAGGGGGCCAGAACAGCCACCTCACTAAATCATCAACTGGGAAAGCCGGGTGTTGGCAAGAGACCCCCAGGAGGCCACAGCAAGGCAGGAAGATGTGGTGTGAATGATGCCAGGCCATGGTGCGAAAGGAGGGGGCGCCAGTGAGGCACAGGGTAGCACAGGTGGGGAAAGCCAGCAGGTGGGGAGGAGACGCTGAGACCCCACCACCCTGGCCCACCCAGTACCATGAGAATGGACGGTGGTGCGTGACTGTACTGTGAAAACACTGATTATGCGATTGCACTGGTCCTAAAACAACGCAGAGGGGCACCAGGCTGGCTCACTTAGGAGAGCATGTGACTCTTGGTCTCAGGGTGAATTCCAGCCCCACACTGGCGATAGAGATTGCTAAAAATAAATAAATAAAACTTAAAAACTGTAGAAAATACCGAGGGGTTGAAAGAATAGCGTAACACCCACCCACAAGCACACCCACCTAGCGATAACCGCTTTGTGTCCTTCATTTGTCCCTCAACCTACCGTGAGTCTTTTCCCTTTGTCATGAAGTACTCTTCTACCACGTGATCGATTAAGGGTCGCTTATATGAACGTGCCTTCTTCTTGTAATCAGCCTGACTGGTACTTGGTCTGCTCCCCATTTCTCAGTACCCAGGATAAATAATACTTGACAATGAAAACCAGTGTGCAATAAATTTTGGCACACATTTCTGGTTATTTCCTAAAGATAGACCTGGAAGCGGGGTTAAGGGGAAAGATGTCAACAATTCTCCCAGCAACACCTTACAGACACACAGATGTCCCCTCCCTTTGGGGGAGGGCGGGGAGGTTGAAAGTTGTGGAGCCATCGGTTATGAAGCAGCACTAACCTGGAACAGTCCTCACCCAAGGGATGGGGACGCCTGTGGGAGGATTAAGGTGTTGGTCTTAGTGTTCGGACCTAAGCAATGCTCTGCAAGTGACTAATAAAAGGCTCCCTTGAAAACAGATCCTTTCTGTTCCCATAATCTGGGTAGAGGAAAACCTGAGAAGCAAACCTGAACAGGGGAGTGGAAAGACAGAGGGGCCAAGTTCAAATCTAACCTGGGCGCTGCCTGGATATAGGATGTCACCATATCCAAAGGGAGGATATGATACAGTCAGGCAATAGCACGGAGCTTGGCAGAGTCGCAGGCATCTAGCCCACAGGGGTAATTCTAATATGTGCCATGTCAATGACCAACCCCCCGTCTATAGGAATCCAGTACCCACAGGGAAAGAAACCCTGAGATAATGCAAGTAATTCGAGGGGCTCCCAACCCTGGGGATCATGGTAAATGACCAGGGACCTTACCTCAATTTGCAAAGAAATAGTTTACTCCTCCAGGAAACCTTTTAAAATTTGCTAGTGGGGGGCGCCTGGGTGGCTCATTCAGCGTCTACCCCTGGCTCAGGTCATGATCCCAGGGTCCTGGCCCCTAGGACCTGAAGGCCCCACTTCAGATTCCCTGCTCAGCGAGAAGCCTGCTTCTCCCTCTCCAACTCCCCCTGCTTGTGTTCCCTCTCTCGCTGTGTCTCTATCAAATAAACAATAAAATCTTTTAAAAGAGATTTTTACATCTTTTTTTCAAAAAGGAAAAAAATTTACGCGTGGGAAGTGGGCTTACTTACTCTTGATGACATCAGAGACAAATATCAATGGTTTTGAGCACCTGCCATGTACCCACACCAGGCTATGCCCTTTACCTGATTTATCCTCAGGACAATCCCATGAGGCAAGTACATTTTACCCCCAGCCAACAGATGAGGGAATTGAGGACCAGAAAGATGGGGTGTCTTGCCCCAGTGATCGCTGAGTACTAGGGCTGGGGTCCTAAGCTGGTTCAAAAAGTAGAATTGGAGCCCAGTCCCGAAGGAAGGACTCTGTAACTGACACAGCCCTCCCTCAAGGAGCAGCCATTCCTGTGGACAAGAAGGTCCATCACAGAATCCTACAAACTGATCCAAATGCCGCTGAAGGCAGGTGTCAGGACCTAGACCGGAGTGGACAGTGGGGTGGAGGTCAGTCAGGGAAGGTTGACAGCAAAGGAGGGGTGGAGAAAGAGAGAGTGTTTCAGGCAGAAGAAATGATGTATGCAAAGGGCCCAAGGCAGGAACACATGAGTGGGGAATCTCAAGAAATTCTGGTATGGCCATAAAGACAAAAGGAACACACCGAAAAGAGGTTGGCAAGGGGCCAGGTCAGAACATTATGGTTTACTTCCAAGGCCACTGGAAACTTCAAGCAGTTAGGGACATCCGATTAAGTAGGCATTTGTCATGGAGGCCATTGCCAGCTGCCCTTCGGAACTAAGACCTCCAAGAGTTAGGAATTCACATCAATTACTTAGCCCATCGACTCCCCCAGTCAGGACTGAGGGAGACATTTAGGGGATCTTTTTTCATAGCCACAACCCCTTAATCTGCCCCAGGTGACCACATGCCCACAGGCAGAGGGGTTTACCACATGTCAGGGTCTGTACCCAAACTCCACCCGGCCTCATATCAGCCCTGTGAGGTACTGACCAATGACCTGTCTTCCATATGTGGGAACTAAGTCTTAACCAAGTCACCTGCCAGGGTCACACAGATGGAAGTTCAGGGTGCCTGAGACCCATTTTAATCACAATGATAAAAAAGAAATTAATACTCTTGCTAATAAGAATGCACAATTAGGGGTGCCTGGGTGGCTCAGTGGGTTAAGCCGCTGCCTTCGGCTCAGGCCATGATCTCAGGGTCCTGGGATCAAGTCCCGCATCTGGCTCTCTGCTCAGCAGGGAGCCTGCTTCCCCCTCTCTCTCTGACTGCCTCTGTCTACTTGTGATCTCTCTGTCAGATAAATAAATAAAATCTTTTAAAAAAAGCTTAAAAAAAAAAAGAACGCACAATTATACACACATGTGCAGGGTCATTAAGTATATCTAACTTCAGGTTCACAAACCAAAGGCAGGACCTGCCTCTTTGCATTCTGCGGCCAGGAGTGCTCGCCTTTCTTTGCCCCGAGTCCTCCGTGGTCTGGCCTTGCCCAGACTGGTGGGAAGTGTCTCTGGTTTGTCTGAAGGCTGACACCTGCTCGCTACCTGGAATGTGTCTGACCCAGAGCGGGAATCCCCAGGCAGGACCAACCATCCTGGAGGACCACTTCTGTCTCCTCCCCCTTCAACTTCTAAAAGCAGAGAATTCCCCTAACCTTTTACAGGTTAGAGAAACAATCCCAGCTTTTGTTCACATCCAGGGTAGGGCGTGTTCGTCTGCCTGGCACAGTGTCCTTGAAGAAGCAAGTCTAGAAAAATGTGTCTCGGGACGCCTGGGTGGCTCAGTTGGTTGAGCAGCTGCCTTCGGCTCAGGTCATGATCCCGGTGTGCTGGGATCGAGTCCCGCATCGGGCTCCTTGCTCCGCAGGGAGCCTGCTTCTCCCTCTGACTCTGCCTGCCACTCTGTCTGCCTGTGCTCGCTCTCGCTCGCTCCCTCTCTGACAAATAAATAAATAAAATCTTTAAAAAATAAAAAAAAAGAAAAAAGAAAAATGTGTCTCTACTGGGGCCGACAGGTGACCAAGAAAAAAGGAGCCTGGTGCATGGAATGAGAGCAGATCTTAGACTTCACTCCGCCGACACAGGATACATATGTTTAACTACCAAGAACCCCAGCATTACTGTCTTAATTTAAGTTTGCTGGGAGCACCTTCCCCTCCCCAACCCCCATTCCGTCCTTCTTAGACCAACACCAAAACAGCCAGGCACAAATCCAGTCTCTTCTCTTAGGGAGTAAGATGCTTTTTTTTTTTTTTTTTTTAAGATTTTATTTATTTATTTGACAGAGAGAGATCACAAGGAGGCAGAGAGGCAAGCAGAAAGAGCGGGGGAAGCAGGCTCCCTGCTGAGCAGAGAGCCCGATGTGGTGGGGCTCCATCCCAGGACCCTGGGTTCATGGCCTGAGCTAAGGCAAAGGCTTTAACCCACTGAGCCACCCAGGCACCCCAGAGGGATAAGATGCTTAATCTCGGCACCTGACAACATCCCTGGGCTGGAGCTCCTCTGAGCAGGGAAGTATCTCCCACCCATCTCCATCCGACCCCCACAGAACCCAAGTCTTTTCTCTTCCACAGAGTGATTAGTAAGTTTCTATATTTCAAGTGCCAGGCACTTGCCAAGCTTGGCCACGGGTGTTTTATGGACTCCATCTCATCAGAGCCTCACAATAACCTCCATGCAGTGGGTATTCAGTCCTGTCCCACAGATGAAAAAAACAGGCTCAGAACAATCAGGTTTCTTGCCCATACTCCTATATATACAAAGAGGTGGACTCAGGAGGGAAGGGATCATGTTTGCATCTTAGCCATTACTGTATCCCCACTACATACTTCAGACTGAGATGCAAGAGGGTTGTGTCATCTATAAATGTGAAAACTGGTGCAACACTCCCCTCCCCCCAGAAAGAGGCTGGGGAGCCAAGCTCACTGATCTTGTATTACTTCCCCTTAACCCCAAAGACCCTATTTGAATTTTGTCTCATTGCAAAAGGTCTTACTGGGGTTCGTGTCCTTCCCTCCTTCACTGTGTTCTCTACCTACCCTATTCTTGGACCACTTCTGATTTTGTTCCCATGGACAGTGAGAACAGGATATGCTGGGGGTTGGGGTTGGAAACGGGCATCTGTTGAAGACCCACTGATGCTCAGGACAGCAAAGATGTATTTCTATGTCTCCCTCCTCCATCTGCTTGGCTTGTTGTCAGTAGTCTCTTATTCAACCAAAGCAAATGAAATTCTAATTAAAGCCTGCAAGGGAAGCTGGTCTTTGCTCCCTTTAAAGTTTGCATTTCTAAAACAAAGTAAAACCAGTTGCACCACAGATGTTGGCAATTATAAGAACGCTGAACAGGAAGAGCACCTGGCTCCGTCGGGAGAGCATGCGACTCTGGATGGTGGAGCCAGGAATTTGAGCCCCGTGCTGGGTGTAGATAGTACTGGTGGCTCAGTTGGTGGAGCGTCTGCCTTCAGCTCAGGTCATGATCCCAGGGTCCTAAGATCAAGCCCCACATCATGCTCCCTGCTCAAGCCCTTTCTCTCCCTTTGTGATCTCTCTCACTCTCTCAAATAAATTAAAAATAAATAAATAAAATGGAAAGAAAGGAAAAAAGATAGAAAAAAGAAGTAGCTGTAAAAGCAGACTGTTTCCTACTAGTGTGATAAAAATTAGGGTTTCTCTGTTGTCCAAAACCAAATCCCCACCCCCCCAACTAAGAGGAAAGAAAGTACTTACCGCAGCATCTGCCTGATCGTCTTCCAGTCGAGTCCCTTTAGATCTGTTTGCTTAAGCAGTGTAACAAATTTACTCTCAATATTTGCACACAGGAGGTGAGGGAATGTCTACTGGAAGAATGAGGAGCCACTTTTATTGGATGACAGAACATTTGTGGCTCCTACATTTCAGTGGCTCTTTTCAACATTCTTTTTAAAGATTTATTTATTTGAGGGGGTGGCTCAGTTTGTTCAGCATCTGCCTTTGGCTCGGGTCATGATCCCAGGTCCTGGGATCGAGCCCCGTGTTGGGCTCCCTGCTCAGCAGAGTCTGCTTCTCTCTCTCTCTCTCTCTCTGCCCCTGCTCCCGACTCAAGCTCTCTCTCTCTCTAATAAGTAAAATATAATTTTAAAAGATTTATTTATTTGAGAGAGCAGGGGGAGGAGCAGAAGGAGAGAGAGAAACAGGCTCGAGCAGGGCTCGATCCCAGGAATGCCGTGATCACGACCTGAGCCGAAACCAAGAGTCAGACGCTCAAAGGACTGAGCCACTCAGGCGCCCTGCTTTTCAAATTTCTGAAAAGGTCCATTTGTTCTGACAGTCGACCATGAATATCCCTGTATATCCCACATGATATATATTCATGGACATGAATATCCATGTATATCCCACACAGGCAATATACAACTGCCTGCCGGAAGGCAAGGCAAATGCTCAAGGCAGCAGGTTTTCTGTGCAAGACCTACTGGCCGCCTTCGCCTCCTCTCCCTGGATCATCTCTCTCCTCAAAGGCAGAGCCCTCCAAAAGCTGTGCTAGGCACCCAGCTCCTCAGGAAACAGGAAAGATGATGCAGAATAACAAACCACTGCAATCTTAAAACATTTTATTTGGTGCAGAAATGCTAAGGTACAAAAACAACATTTTGCAAATGTCAGCTGTGACCTACTGTCACCTATTTACAGTTATGTACAAATCAAATAAGACATTGTTTTCAATGTAAAAATAGAGCACATTGTTATAGTCTGTCAGTGCTCACTATTCCTCCAAACCCTACCAAGGACAATCTTAAAGATGAAACCAAGACAATGACAAGAACCACCATGTTCATGTTCCACAGGCTTTACCCCCTAGAACGTAGTAACAGGGAGCTTCTGTAGTTTAAAAAAAAAAAAAAAAATTAGTGAAAATAGAAATTACCTACTCTCTAAATGAACACATGTGGTTTTTACAAAAAGTTTTTGCTCTGTCCAGACTCACCATTCTTTTTCCTTGAGGAAAAAAACCCAAAACTTTTAAATAACAGTTACACGTTAGTGTGCCCCGACGGTAATTTTTTTTGTCTAACAGATGGAGCAGGCAACTTTGTCCATATCGTGTACAAACAGAAGAATGCTTCTTTGCATCTTCTCGACTGAACTTTTATTTGGCATCAACATCAGATATGATCATAATCAGATTGCTTTTGTCAGACTTCTGATTGTGCAAAACACAGTGCTGAGTCATTTCAGAGTCATGGCTCCAGCCCTTCAGAACCCAGGAAAGCTCCTAGGGTTGTCTGCCGTCCCAGCAGAATTTCAGGGAGGAACCAAAGAATGGGAGGAGAGGCAACCGGCCAAAATTCCCAAGAGATCCTCCCTCACTCTCTTTGCAAATCAGCCCTTAGCAACTGCTCTCCATCTCGCCAGTGGTTAAAGTGAAGTCCAAACCATCTAAAAATATTGTGAGTCATCAATTAGAGGTGATGTCTAGAGAGATGCGAAAATAGAATCTAAAACTGCAGGGAGGCGGAGCTGCCACTCGGAAGGTGAGAGCTGGTCTTGAAGCAGCTCAGGAATGGCATTAAACTCATCAGGAATAAGCACCAAGTGTCTGACCACAAGAAGGGTGGGGGGGATGTAACAGGCTCTTGCCGGGCGGGAGGGATGGATGTGGCAACCAAGTAATCATCAAAATGAGTACAGGCAATGTACCACTTTTTAAAAGTGCCATTACAGTTTTAAGTAGTAAGAGAACCCAGGTGCATGAGGATTTCCCTGTAATCCCCATCCTGCCCTTGGCCTTCTCAAGGCACCAATGTGAGTAAGGCACCATGTTCTGTTTGCTCAACGCAACTGAGCGTGAAGCCGAGACACAGAACAGCAGTGAAAATGATCAAGCCCTTGCAAAACAAGAGCTATGAAGAATGGTTTAAGCAGGTGGGATTATTTACCACAGAAATAAAAACACCAAGGGGATGACTTCACTGGGGTTTTCAAACACACGGAAGGTAACCAGCTGTTCTTCTTCGACGGCATGCGGAACAAAAGAAGGCTGGTTTGAATTTCTGTAAGATGGACAAAGAACTATCTGATCAGCGGGGGAGGTTACTGAATTTCCCTCTCTGGAAATCCAACATCCACCCATAGCCATATGTCTGAAATAATTCAGGCTCAGACCCTGCTGACACCAGCAGGGGGAAGACATGCTAGATAATCCAAACTTTCTCCCAGGTCCTAAACTCTGAAATTGGAAGCCAAGCTATTGGCTTACAGTCAGACTTCCTTTTGTTTATTTCCACCCTGAGCCTGGAAAAGGAGGTGACATAGAAAGGATGACCCAACACCCCGTAAGGACTCCTAACTGATCTCTCAGTATCAGGAAAAGCTTTTCTCCGTGTACTGTTTCACATCTCCAAAATAGAGTTGATTCACAGATCGTTTCAAACAGAAGACAATGCCAATGGCCTGGCTCTGGTGGACACATGGGGATTCCTTGCCCCACCCCCTACAATGTCTGCTTTTCTCTTTAACTCTTGGCCAAAGCTCAGAATGGCACACCATTTAAAAAATTATTAAGCCAAGAACTAAAACTATAAATATGTCCTTTAGGTTGTGGAATTCAAATGAAAATTGCTCCAAGTGTTAGGTTTTTTAAATTGGAGAACATAAACCTGATTTTTTTTTTTTGGTTTATTTTTTTAAGATTTTATTTTTTAAGTAACCCTCTACACCCAACGTGGGGCTTGAACTTACAACATCAAGATCAAGAGTTGTCTGCTGTACCAACTGAGCCAGCCAGGCACCCCTTTATAAATCTGATTTTGAAATTAGTAACTGGTTTGCCTTTCACTTAAGGCACCACAAAACAAAGAAATAATCAAAACATCACAAATACATTCACAATCATATCAAACTTCTTTGGGGGAGCAAGGTGGGGGAAAATGGTCTAGCCATCAGCTGCATTTAGCAAGAGCATTTTCTGGTGATATCAGACATCTGTAATTACCATGAATGCTTTTCATTTCAAATCTCACAAGGCAAAGGGGCAAACTGGCAGCTAGTAGGCCAAATCAGGCCCACTCATGTGTTCTGTTAAGCTTGAATTGAAAAAAAAAAAAATTTATTTAGTTGCCAATACCATTTAAAAAATCATAATTTTTCATATAAAACCCAGACTGTCAGGGTGCCTGGGTGGCTCCATTGGGTTGAGCATTGGACTCTTGATATCAGCTCAGGTCTTGATCTCAGGGTCATGAGTTCAAGCCCCTTGCTGGGCTCCGCAATGGGCATGGAGACTACTTAAAAAAAAAAAGAAGAAATCCATATTCTCAGCCTCTCTTGACAAATGGAAAAATCAGTAAACACTACATGGCCACAACTGCCTAGAAGAGCTGCCTTCCTGCAGGTGGGAAGTGCCTCCTGCAGGAAGCACTTCTGTTTGGCAGTCCCCACCATGCCCTATGGTCTCTCTGACACTGAGGAGGCAGCTCATTGCTATTTATCACCACACCTTATTTATCATTACTCCTGGCCTGCTGCACGGGCACCCCCTGAAGACACCCACTACATAAGAGCAACAGTCTTCACAAACAACAGAAAAGGCTAATAAGCCTCACATGGGTACTGTCCACCTACATCTCTCCAATAAGGACATAAAGAATAATTCTCCCCTAAAAGAGCCAACTTCGTGCTGAGGCTATTGGGGATCGTGGGGTTTTCTTTAAGAGGAGCATATATCATTTCTTCTCCAGGAATAAAATAGCTTTTGTTTCTTTTAAAAGATGCTCAGGGGGCACCTGGGTGGCTCAGTGGGTTAAAGCCTCTGCCTTTGGCTCAAGGTCATGATCTTAGGGTCCTGGGATCGAGCCCCGCCATCGGGCTCTCTGCTCAGCGGGGAGCCTGCTTCCCTTCCTCTCTCTCTGCCTGCCTCTCTGCCTACTTGTGATCTCTGTCAAATAAATAAAATCTTAAAAAAAAAAATAAAAGATGCTCGGGGTGGGGGGTGGGAGGTTGGGGGAACCAGGTGGTGGTTATTAGAGAGGGCATGGATTGCATGGAGCACTGGGTGTGGTGCAAAAACAATGAATACTATTACGCTGAAAAGAAATTTAAAAAAAAAAGGATGCTCAATTCTGAAAAAAGGAAAAGTTCTGAAAATCATCTAACTCCACATTTTTGGAGGGACTGTCTTCCTGTTTATTTGTGCTTAAGTCAGGGACTCTGAGATGAGGCGTTGGTTAAAAAAAAAAAGACATTTGCAGCTATGAAGTAGCAAGACTTAATTCTGATGTGCCAACATACATGAACTTAAATTACTACTCATGGATTCCAATGTCATGGCTGTTAAAGACACTTTTCAAACTTGTGCTCTGGGACTGTCTTCAGTTATTACTAATGTGTCAACCAAAACCTGTCTCATGACTTTAAGGTCCCATCTCATTTTTGGCTCAAAATGCTATTACCTGGCTGGTCACCCAACATGAACACCTAGGCCTGGACCTGAGTGACTTCTGATTCTTTCTGGAGACCAGTGTGCCTCAAAGGCCCAGGATTTGGCCGTCTGCAGGACACTGCCCTTCCTGTGTGTCTGGCCTGGGTCTGTCTAGGTGGTTCTTTTTGCTTGAAGCCAAGCTCTGGGAGAAGAGCTCACCTTTACCTGAGCTTCCAGCTCCCTGATCCCTCCCCCTCTGCAAAGCTGACTATATCCGATGCGAAGTCCTTTCTGCAGGGCACTGGTGAGTTAAGATCAACAACTAGCTCCCTACCTTCGACTACCTTCAAGACTTGCTTACCTGGTTCCTTGCATCTACCCCTGCTCTCCTGCCCAGAGGACACCAGCTAACTTAGCCAAATAAGCCTCTTAGTCTCCAGATCACAGCTTCTCATGGAGACCATCCCTATAGTCTAAGTCTTATAGCCCCAATTTCTGAAAGCCTGTGGTTCAGCAGAACTTTTATCTGAATTCTATCTTACCATTTCCATTATCAGGGACAATGTCAAAGAATGCAGCCCTGCTTAAAACAGATGTTTTGCTTTAATCTGCAAAGCAACTGTTCTCATTCCCAGCAAGAGATGGAAAGGGTATAAAATAAGAAGAAGAAGAAGAAGAAGAAGAAGAAGAAGAAGAAGAAGAAAAATAAGAAGGAGGAGGAGGAGAAGGAGAAGAAGAAGAAGAGGAGGAGGAGAAGGAAGAGGAGGAGGAGAAGAAGAGAAACTAATAAGGCAAAACCATGAAGTTGGGACATCTCAACTTAGTCTGACTTAGGCATTCATACTATGGTTTTGCTACTTGGTATGTTAGAATTTAATTGTGTTGAAACATAAGAAACATTAGTTCTTAAAAATAGGTGTCCAAACCCTAAATCCAAACTAAAACTTTACCTGATTTTTGGTCTAGCAGTTTTTCCCCTTGCATCTTCAAAAGAAGTGAGTTCATTTAGCCATCTCTCTGCCCATGCTCATGGAGCTCCGTTGATGCTCCCACCACCCCCAGTCCTCCGTGCTGCTCTGGGGATTGCTTTCTCAGAGATGCCTCATTTTATGTGCAAAGCTGAATATCCCAAAAGTAGCTCCTCATGGTTCCTTTGGAGCATGCACCATTTCTTGGCCTCAGTCTCTCTGATAATGTTCCAAAGTGAATTTTCATGTTCGCAAGTTCCCTTGCAGAACTTATTCCAACGGCAGAATGGCAGGACCATCACGTGTGGGCATGAGCTCTGCACATGTCCCAGATTCCACAGTGACATGGAACATCTCTTCTCCAACAAGATGCCTGGTTTTATGGGGGAGACAGTTCTGCAGCTCACTTGTCTCCCCTTCAGAGCAGCTGCAGGAAACCTGATGCCGGAGGACAAGCACGTTTTTCTCCCAAGAAGCCGTCAGCTGCCTTTCCAGAACATGCAGTGCGGCATTTGCATCAAAAATACACACAAACCTCTTCTTTCCAGCAAGGCTGCAAACCTTCCCTTCCCCATCTGCCAAGCATGTGCTTGGATGGAAAAGTCATGCTCTGTTCCACCTCCTACCCCTCCTTGAGCTGTTCCTCAGTATCTCCCGTAATATGGATCCTATCTGCTAAAGGAGCGAAACCCAGGATCCCCTGTGTGAGTGCTCAGTAAAAGCAGGGTGCCCAAATTCAACAGCACCCACGAAAAAGGTGGAGAAAGATGCTCACAACCCCTCAAGGGGACAGGAGTTTCCACAGGGAAGACCAAGTCATCATGACCCACATACCTAATACACAAACAGGATTTGAACACCTTTTTTCTCTTTTGGAAACAGAAATTCTGTAGAAACATCATTCATAGAAACAGAACATTTACTTTTCCTTTTTAAAGCAAATTCTTTCCCCCTAAGCTCTAAATAGCTCTTTTGGTAGACGAGAGCACAAGAGACAAATCTTTCATCTGGTAAGTAGAACAGAAACACACAGTGACACATGATTCACAGGCTGGGTTGTTGAGGGGAGTGGGGAGGTTGGGGAGTACTTTAAGATTCAGGAATTCAATGATTTCAGGTCTCCTGTCTTCTTCAGATGCTATTAGCAGAGCACACTCATCTTCGTGACCGCTCCCTTCTTCACACCTCCTTAAAATGAGACTTTATCATTAGTCAAAACCGGCTCGGCAAGGTGAGCGGCCGCCACCTATGTGCACAGCCATATTTCCATTGATCCTGATCCCTAATATTCCAGACACAGCTTTAGAACAGAAGTCCACTGAAGCATGAACTCCAGCTTCCAGTAAGACAGCCCAGTTGGGTATTTGTCTTTTAAAAATAAATGTCCAGGCAGCAACATCTGAGATACTACACAGCGAACAGAACCCAGGGAAACCTGGCAGGCAGATCTGGCCCCCCCATGATGCCTCCTCACACCAACAGGTGGTCCTGTTCCCCGAGTTTTGATGCTTTCTGCACAATGACCAACCCAGGTCAGGAAATACTGTTGGAATGTTCAGCCTGACCACACAGCCCCCACCTCAGCCAGCCACGCACCCACTAATACATAAAGACTCATTTTACGAAAGGGGATAGTAGACTCAGTTACCTTTCTGACTTTGATTCGGAGCTCTTTTGGACACAGCACTGCAAATTCTACACTAAAACCATCATCTTTAACAACATGGTTCCCAGAAAGACTGGCACTTGATTTCTGTGGCTAGAATGATACGAAGAGTGCTTCTCCCACAAAGCATTTCAGTTCAAAGTAGCCAACGGCAAACAGGCAAAGTTTGCAGAGAGAAACAAAATCTGAGTGATCAGTGCAGGTATGTTCCTGCATCTCCGTGCCTGTTTCCTCCCTACCTCCCAGAACCGACTCTAATCCAAGGTCTGACCTAACGGGACAAGCTGCTGTCGGGCCTTATGGATATGCCTTTCAGAGATACCCATATGGTTTGAGAAAATTGGAGACTTGGCCAAGATACCAGGTAGAGGGATGGGGCATGGAGAGCAAGTACTGGCCCAAATTTCACTCCAAATATCCTTGTCGGAGACCTCAGCTCCAAGTGGACTGCGCAACCAGAGAGAAGAGCTGGGGGACCAGAGAGAGGCGGCAGCTAAAGTGGCAATGCTTAGACTCTACTTCCGTTTCGTTACAAAGGGGCGACCACGTGGAGTTCACCAGTGTAGCTGCAGCAACCAGGGTCTGCTTTGCACGTCCCGGAGGCGAGGAGCTTGGAAGGAAAGGTAGGAGGGTCCTCCTCACCTAAGGAAAGAAGACAGCGGGGAGCCACACGTCATTGTACTTTACCGGGCCGGGGGCTCAGGCCAGGCTGTGGCTGAACCTGGGTTTGGACTATGGGCTTTACGAGTGAGGCAGGCCCCCCCAACCAACTCAAGACTGAGCAGTCCCATGCTATTGGCAGGTTCCCTTACTTGAGAGTCAAGGGCTTGCATGTAGGACCCCAAGCACTGTAAGGAGCAACTCCAGAGGGCATCCTGCTGGCATTCCCTGGGGAGGCCGGGCTCTCCCACAGGGTCCTCCCACCGGGCCCTTTGCTGAGCCCAGCTGTGGTGGACAGAACACCGTGCCCGCCAACCCCAGGATCGTTAAAAGACCTGGCTTTGAAAGCACTGGCACTAGTGAGGGGTGGCAAACACTGCAAAGCCCTACAAAGACAAAGTCCGCAGACCCTCATCTGGTACACTTGGGGCAAGCTCTGTCTTGGTAGCCAGAGGCCTGTGGAGGTCAGGAAGGTGATACGATATACACACTGTATGGGGCATAACACTCCTGGCAGGGGCCGGGTAGCTCACCCTCACTGAGCCTCAGTATTCACTCACTGCTTGCACAAGTGAACATCCCCATTGCCTAGAAGAAATCGACACTATCCGTGGAGTCGCGCTACTGCCCATAAGCTTCACTGCCAACGAGTCTGCACCCAACTTAAAAAAACACTTGCATGGATTTGGGAATTAGGGACAAAGGCTATGGACTGCATCAGGAACCCGACCCCAAAGCACCCTCAGCTCCCCCCGCACCTTACCCAGGCCGGAGGAGGACGACACGCTCTCTGTCAGCGAAGATGTTTCTGTCTGATCTGCCGATAGTCCTTCCATTAGGGGCAGGGACAGCTCCGAGGAGGGCACCGATGAGTCGTAGATGCCCGAGTCCCGAGGCATGTCCGAGGGGCTGGAGGCTTTCCCGGCGTGCAGCAGGGGCCGCAGGACCGAGCTGCCCCTTGGCCCGGGCCCAGCCTCTGCGTCTTGGTCCAGGCCCAAGTGCAGGCCCTCCGAGGGTGAGTTGGCCAGTGCCCCAGGGACCGCAGCCTCCGCCTTGAGGCAGAAATCGCCGTCGGGCTCTGGTTTGCACATGACATCATTTAACACCAAGCCGGAGTCAAACTTCTCCAGCACCGGCTCTCGGGAGTGGAGTGGGGGAGGCCGGAGAGGGACGAACTGCTTCTCAAACCAGTCGGGGTCCTCGTCGATAAACTGGTGCATGTTGCAAATGGCGACGTAAAGGGACCGGCCTGACTTGCTGCGAAAGTAGTTCCTTCTGCTCACCTGTCCCAGGTACTGCCCAGGCTCCAGGAGGCCCTGGTCTCTGGAGTGCAGGTGGGAACAGAGCTGGGGAAGGTTGTCCATGAGCTTGTACTTGGTGCTCAGGTCCAGGACGCCGGGAACATCGCCCTCGCAGGAATAATCGAAGTACACGGCGATGAACTTGCTGAGCTGGGCGGAGGAGCTCTGCTTGGCCTGGCGGAGGTTCTCCGCGATGGCCGCCACCGCCACCAGGAAGAGCTCCCCCTTCCCCGAGCCGCGGCCGCTGCCTTTGTGCTTGTAGTTCTTCTTGTCCACGAAGTACTTCATGCCTTTGGAACACACCACGATGATGAACTGGGACTCGTGGATCTTCTGGATGACCCATTCTCTCTGCCCTTCTCGGCAGAGGCTGAAGTCCTCCCACAGGTCCAGAGCCACCTGGAATGAGAACAGGGACCTCACTCACCTACACAGCCTGGGGCGTCGGGCCACAAAAACAAGAGGGTTAGGAGAAGGTCCCCTCGTATGTCCTTTAAGCGTCATCAGCACTGCCGCATGCGGGCTCAGGGATGCGGGATCTGGGAACAGCTAGCGTTCTGTGGGGGACAGTGACATGCCAGGCCTTCTGCACTGGGTGCTTGTTTCAGCCTAAAGTGGGGGTCGTTACCACTCTCCCCCTAGGAGGGAAAAAACGGAGGGAAGAGAGATTCTGGAAACCTGCCAAAGTCATATATCCCGAGTGAGGCCCTCAAGGGGGCTCTGAGTGTGCCAGTGAGCCCCTTGAATGGGAGGCCTGAGGCCGGTCTCTGTGATGAGTGCAGCAGACACTTTGTCCCGAAGTCAAAGCTGGAAGGTGATGGAGGATAGGTCTGGGTGAGGGACCCCAAAGCAGGCAGGAAATTCAGCTCAGGTCTGGATGTCAGAGTGGCCTGCCGTGCTAGCTGACTCACATCCACAGAATGTGATGGACAGAGAAAGACCTCCTTGGCCCCTCTCACAGCCCCAGGGTCAGCCATGCTGTTTACCAGTCCATCAACGACCAGGGGCGGGTGGTGGACTGCAGTAACATAGCCACCACAGGTAGCTCACTTGTGAGTGACTGGCACCTCCCACCGTGATGTCACAGCAGTCTGGGGAGATAGGTCATATCCATATAAGGCCTTTAATCCCAAGGAGGTTCTGGGAGGGAGCTGGGGGTGGGGGCACCCACAAAGCAAAGAAAATGGGGCATGCATGTGCCCCTCAGAGGGCTTCACCTTCTCAGACCATTTTCATCTGATTCTGCTGAAACGTCTCTTGCCAGTTTTATTGCCTCTTTCCTTCTGTAGTCCAGAAACGAATTCTCAGTGGCTATGCCTGAACAGGAGCCACAGTCTCTTATGGGGAAGGGGGTTCTGAAATGACTTTGTCTTCCTCTTTGGCTCTAAGGAAGGCAGTCCCCAAGATCCACCCACTTGCTGAAAATAATCCTGAATTGGCTTAATTAATTAATTGCCTTAACTCTCACTAGCATTATACATTCTAAAAGCTAACTGGGAGTATATACCAAGCATTTTAAAAATGTTACCATCTTTGACCCAGCCATTCCATTTCCAGGCTTCCAGCTCTGGAAAGTCATCAGAAATGAGGTAAAATTGAATTAGTGAGCTCTTTAGCAATAGGAAATAACTCAATTATAGTGAAATGATATTATGGATCACTATTTAAAATTGGCTCTTGGGGCTCCTGGGTAGCTCAGTGAGTTAAAGTCTCCGCCTTCGGCTCAGGTCATGGTGCCAGGGTCCTGGGATCAAGTCCCGCATCAGGCTCTCTGCTCAGTGGGGAGCCTGCTTCCCTTCCTCTGTCTCTCTGCCTGCCTCTGCCTACTTGTGATCTCTGTCTGTCAAATACATAAATAAAAATCTTTTAAAAAAATAAAATAAGGGGTACCTGGGTGGCTCAGTGGGTTAAGCCGCTGCCTTCGGCTCAGGTCATGATCTCAGGGTCCTGGGATCAAGTCCCACGTCAGGCTCTCTGCTCAGCGGGGAGCCTGCTTCTTCCTCTCTCTCTCTGCCTGCCTCTCTCCCTACTTGTGTTCTCTCTCTCTCTCTGTCAAATAAATAAATAAATAAATCTTTAAAAAAAAAAAAATTGGCTCTTTAAAATTAAGGTGCAGCCACTCTGGAAAGCAGTATGGAGCTTCTTCAGAAAGTTAAAAACAGCACTATCCTACAATCCAGTAATTGCACTACTAGGTTATTTACCCAAAGAATACAAAAGCATACATCAGAAGGAATATATGCACCCTGGTGTTTATAGCAGCATTATCAACAATAATCAAATTATGGGAAGAGCCAAGATGTCCACTGACTGATGAAGGGATAAAGATGTGGTGTGTATATAGCTACAGTGGAATATTATTCAGCTCTAAAAAAGAATGAAATCTTGCCATTTGCAATTACGTGGATAGACCTAGAGAGTATTGTGCTAGGCAAAGTAAGTCAGTCACAGAAAGACAAATACCATACGGCTTCACTCATGTGTGGAATTTAAGAAACAAAAACCATCGTAAAGGGATAAAAGGAAGAGGCAAACCAAGAAACAGACTCTTAACTCCAGAGAACCAACTGATGGTTACCAGAGGGGAGGTGGATGGGTGAGGAGTGAAATAGGGGTGGGGATTAAGGAGGGCACTGGTCAAGGAGGGCACTGGGTGTTGTACAGAAGGGATGAATCACTATAGTGCACACCTGAAACTACTATTACGCTGTATGTTAACTGACGGGTTTTAAATAAAAACTTTAAATAATAAAATAAAATTGCAGTTTATGTAGAACTTCCAATAGTGTAAAGAATTATTAAATGAAAAGACAGAAAAATCATTCTAATACCCCCCATATGCAAAACCATATGCATGAGTTCATCTATGTAGAAAAAACTGGAAAGGAAATAGACCAAATATTAACTGTGGATCCTCTTCCTCCAGGGTGAGATTGCAGGTCATTTTTTTTTTTTTTTGGGGTCATTTTTTCCAGTTTCCAAAATTTCTACAGTAAGCACTACTACACTCACAATTGGAAGACGTGGTTCCCCACCTCCGAGGCTAGTTAATTACAAAGCAGAGCACAGGGGTCGTTTGAAGACCGTGTGGCACCAGCCAGAGATTCCAATTGGTTTTTCAGTACCAGCTGGGGTCTGCCCATCTCCTCAGCTTCACGCGTCAGCCTTGTAAATAGGCATTATGGACACTAGGGGGCAGCCTTGGCACATGGAGAGACTGAGAAACCCACCAGCAGGCAGTATCAAAGCACCAGTAACTTTCATTACACAGCCATTGTACAGTTCTTGCATTGGTAAGAAATAGGGTGTGCCTTCCATGAGAGCTTCAAACTTCACTCTAAAATTAGCCCTATGACATAGAAAAGCTACATATTCATAGTTTAACTTGAGAACAGGCAAGAAACCGAGGCAGACCATTTGAGTCCTTGATACATTATTGTTTTCCTTTCTTAGCAAAACTCCTCCAAAGTATGCTTGATCTTCCATCCTCTTTCTGACCCATCAAGGCTCACCAAGATGTCTTGAGTGACCACCTCCCCCCACTCCTTTTGCGTGTTCCCAGGGCATGGGCCATACCCCTCCAGGCAACCGCACGGTCTTCTTGATGTTTATCAAACTTCCTGCCAGGTAGGTGCCACAAGAGGCCTCTGAGAAGGGTTAAGACTAAGGATTCGGGAACATTTAGTGCTGGTGATGGGCAGGACAGACTGAAGGAGGAGTGTGAGGCTGACCCCAATTTGGAAGGGGGCTAGGCACTGGGGGAGGGCAGGTGTTGCCCAAGGAAGCCTGGAGGGAGGGAGAGAGTGTGGAGAGCACAGGGAGCACATGTCCTTCCCCAGGGGGAAGAGAAGAGACTTCTGATTCCTCACCTCACAGCCACAGAAGTCCTGGAGGAAGTAGGCAAAACACCGGACAACGTTCATGTGGTTCTGGCCATCTTTGCTGGAATAGCAGAGGAAGACCTTGGGCCGTGGCCGGAGCCTCTCCCTGGGGAGCACCGTGGTATACGAGGACGACTCAGAACTCTCTTCATCTAAATGTGAATATATATTTTCTAAATTGGAAAAGAAGATAGGGTTGATGCCTACAAGCAATGCTTTGTCCTGTGCCCTAAGACTCAGGGACCTAATGCCATCTTCAAGAAACAATAGTCGATACTCCCAGTCCCCAGTCCCTGGGGTCCCTACTGGAAACAGGACAGCTAATCTCTCCAGTGGAGCAACAAATGGCCAAAATGGGTTGTTCACCTGAAAATGAGCTTGGGTAAGCTGAGAAAACTATCAGGACCACTCTGGTCAGTGGAGAGCATCCAGGAGCAGATCTTGCAATCAAGTGTACCTACCAGCCCAATTAAGCACTAACAGAGCTGACCTTCTTTAAAAAAAAAAAAAAAAAAAGGCAAAACCAAAAGAAAACCCCTTTATTGAGGTATAACCTACAAAGGTAAAGTGCATAAATCTTAAGAGTAGTCTCGGTAAGCTTTAATCTAAGTATATACCTGTGTAATCATCACTCAGATTAAGATAGAAAACATTTCCAAGTTCCCTAAAAAGTTCACTACCGACACCTGCCTCTCCCGTCGCTCATATTTTCAGGCTTCGTTTATGTTCTTGAATTTACTACCCTGAGTTTGGGAACAGAATTATGGCTTCATGTTCATAGCTCCTGCGGTTAAAAAGTCAAGTATCTTAATGCTAGGAACTACAGGACCCACATGGCTTCCCAGATACCCATTTGGTTGGGGGGCACCGTGGGGTGCAGTGGGCCAAGGGCCCAAGGACTCCCAGGGTCCCCCTGTTAGCTGATGTCCTGCCCACGTGGGGGGAACACACCACGCAAAGAGATACCTTGTTGTTTCTTGCGGCACATCACGGTGAAGAGGGTCGCAAATGCCGAGATGACAACCAAAGGCACAGTGATGGCAACAGCCCTGATGGGCCCGGCCCATGGGGAATGTGCTGGGAAATGTCAAAGACAAGGCTTGAAACTTAAGCAGCACAAATTCAAAGAGAATTCTTTTTTTTTTTTTCCCCCCTTTTTTTGTTTTTAAAGAGTTTATTCTTAAGGAATCTCTACATCCAATGTGGGGCTTGAACTCACAATGCCAAGGTCAAGTGTCCCACACTCTACCGACTGAGCCAGCCAGGCACCCCTCTTTTCCTCTTTTTAAACATAAGCAGTGTAACAGGTTCTGGGAGCCCTGACCACTTTCTCTAGTTAGTACTGGTCTGGTGTTTATAAAAGGATTCCTTTTATTCAACAGTTAGAGTCACTCGGGCAGTAAATACGTGTGAGAATTTTGCCCTGGGAAACCTCACCTCCCACCACTTTTCTTCCAAGGACAAGTGACTCTTTGGTCCCAGCTACACATAGACACACACACCCACACATACACACCAACCACACTGGCCTCCGTCTTCCAGGCATCGACATTAGGATGGAAGGAAAGTTGTTTTGATGGAACATTTTTATTTATTAATTTATTTTGGGAAGAGTGAGGTGGGTAGGGGGAGAGGGAGAGAGAGAATCTTAAGTAGAATCCCTGGGCTCAGCACGGACCCTGACACAAGGCTCGATCTCACGACCCTGAGATCGTGACTGGAGCCAAAGTCAAGACTCAGTCACTCAACCAACCAAGCCATCCAGGTACCAGGTACCCTTGAGGGGACATCTTTTAAAAGAGAGGAACTCGGGTGCCTGGGTGGCTCAGTGGGTTAAGCCTCTGCCTTCAGCTCAGGTCATGATCTCGGGGTCCAGGGGATTGAGCGCCGCATCAGGCTCCCTGCAGGGAGCCTGCTTCCCCCTCTCTCTGCCTGTTTCTCTGCCTACTTGTGATCTCTGTCTCTCTGTCAAACAAATAAATAAAATATTTAAAAAAAAAAAAAAGAGAGAGAGAGAGGAACTCAAATGCTGTGTTTTGATTTTCTAAACCATGCAGTACAGAAAGTATCAAATAGCATGGTCTACTGTATTCCAAAGCCAACATTTCATGCAGAAAAAAAAAAAAAAATCATACCTGGCTTTAAGGCATAATGCATCACTTTCCTTGTTGTATTAGTGTCATCGACCAGCTGCAAAACAGAGGATGTTGTATCATTATTTTTTTGAAGCAATAACATCTCAACAGATTTCATTCATTTTTCCATCCGTGGACAGTGTGGGGGCAGGAGGACGGCGAGCGGATGCCGAGGCTCGTTTACGCGCGGAGAGACTAGACATTAAATCAGATAAATCCCTGCGTTACCAACTCAACACTCTCAACCTCATCGCCTTCCATGAATCAAACATTGTTCATTCACTGGTGAGCTCAGCTAGTGAGTTCCACGTTCTAACAATCCTCCATTATAATGGCAGCCTGTCGCTCGTTTTACTGGGCCGCCATTGATGCTTTCGGCGGGTGTGTCTGTTCAAAACCACAAACTACTACCGAGTCATACAACACGTGTGTCTCCCAAAACGTTAAGACATGTTGACCGTCTCTAAATAGCAGGGCTGTGAACAAATTTTTCATTTCCTTTTCTATTTTTCTTTTATTCCTATTTTTGTGGTATGTTTGATACTGGGAAAGGAATCTAAAATAAAAGAGGAAAAATACTATCATTTGCTTGCTTTTTTCAGTGGTACTTTAGAACTTCATGTATACAGATAATGAAAATGTCAGCAGAAACCTAGAGAAGTATAGGCAGATATAATGGGCAGAACTTTTCCTTTCTGTTTAACTAACAGTTTTTAGGGACACCTGGGTGACTCAGTCAGTTAAATGCCTGCCTTTGGCTCAGGGCATGATCCCAGGGTCCTGGGATCAAGTCCCAAGTCAGGCTCTTTGCTCAGTGGGGAGCCTGCATTGCCCTATGACTGCCTCTCTCTCTTGCTGACATATAAATAAGTAAAATTTAAAAATAAAATAAAAATAAAAGTTTTTAAATCTAAATTTTAAAAAAGATATTTTTGTAGTAGGGGCCGAGAGCAGGTTGCCGCAGTAGGTAACACGATGGCCTACTAATAAATATTTTGTAATGTAACTACTGGAGAAAGTAGTACAAGGACCCTCAGACCATCCCTCTGTCCCCCTGAGAGCAGGAAATAGATCTCCCATATGACAAATCCCCTCACTTCCCTGTAAAGTAAAAATGACATCCTTAATTTTCTGAGATAGGGACTTTAAAGTCGAGAGAACTGTAGAAACAAACCTTGTTACTTCTTTGTCTAATTTATTAACTCAGCCTAAATTCCACTTAGAACCCTTTCCTAATTAAAGCTCCCAAACATCTATTTTCTTTATCCTGTCAATTCTTCACAAATTTATTATCTCTTTGTCCAAAAACCATAACAGCTGTGCCTGCCTTTGTCATTTCCTTGGGTTTCAATTTCATTTTGGGGCCTCTGTGCACACTGAGTAAGACTCTGGTTTTTTTCTCCCCTTAATCTGTCTCACATCAATTTAATTCCTAAACCACCTGGTTCTTCCAGAACCCAGGGAGGAAAGAAGGAATTTCTTCCTCTCCTACAAAGGAATACTGTATAGAAATTCTAAATCATGGTTATGTGGACTATATGGTTTCATAAGAATATTTATATGAACTATTTTAAATGCTGAATAAGAAACATCAAAGACTGATTATGTATAAACTTTCTAAAAAGCATGTTGAGGACTATGTAAAAATACAACTATGCATTACCTTCAATGGCTTGAAATTTTGGTGTTGTAAACAGTCGGAATTCTTCATGAACTAGATTCACTCTGTAGCATTAGTAATAGGACTTTCTTGAATTATACATACCTCAATTATATAATCCCCAGGAGAAACGTTTTGAAGGAGGCAGCTGGTTGTCTCTGTATTTTGCTCCTGCAAAGAAACAACACCAACCCTTTAAAAACTCACTTCTTGGATGAGGGTCATCCGGACCTCTCTTTTCTCCCAGAGCTGAGGGACACTTGCCACCTGTCTTGACCATGTTCATTCAGAATACATCAATTAGATCGGTAAGCAACCCTGTTTAACTGCTACACAGGATTTGACCTTCACTCTGATAGGAAAGCCCAGGAGAGCGCAGGACCCCCGTCATAGTCTATATTTAGTGGGGCCCTCAGCAGGACTATTTCATTTGCAGACAAGGAACCTAGTTAGAATACCCTTTACTTATTGAAAGGGTGAGGAAAGAAATTACCTGCCCAAGTTTGGGCATATTTTATACACTGTAATTTCGATGGGAGGTCAAGGACAGAAGTAAGAGCCCACAGGAAAGCAAAACTCACCAGGACAGAAGCACATCTAGGAAGGTGCTAGGTTCTGCTACCATGACCAAAAACCTCTCTTGGTGCTTACTAGAGGCCGGTCCTGTGGTCTTCCACAAGACATTTGCCCCCCTTGCTGACAGCCCTCAGTTTAAGAACTTGGTTGTTGAGTTTCTACTTAACTTTGGTTTATATGTACAATCAGTAAGCCCCTGAAATCTTAGTGCCTTGGCTCCAAGACGTGATTTTCTACTGACTAGCTGTGTGACTCTGAGCGAGCCAGATGACCTCACGGAGCCTTGGGTCGCCCATCTGTAGAGTGGGGTAACAGCAGCCTCTGTTGCCTAGAGTTGTAAGGATTCAATCAGCATAAAACATGGCAACTGGCACACAGTGAGCACCCAATTAATATTTAAAATAGAGCAGAATGGGGGCGCCTGGGTGGTTTAGTTGGTTGGGCGACTGCCTTTGGCTCAGGTCACAATCCCGGAGTCCCGAGATCGAGTCCCGAGTCGGGCTCCCAGCTCCATGGGGAGTCTGCTTCTCCCTCTGACCTTCTCCCCTCTCATGCTCTCTCACTGTCTCTCTCTCAAATAAATAAGTAAAATCTTTTAAAAATAAAATAAAACAGAGCAGAATGAACTAGAAATACTTAATTCTTTTGGTTCCTTGGTAATACCTTTCCCAGGCTTCATCCCCCGTGGGAAAGCAGGTGTGTAGATAACTGGAGAGTGAGGGTTGTCCCTGAGACCTAACATTCTGGATTATCTACCAATTGCTGAGATAAAGCCTCATATTCACGTTGAACCATCCAAATTCCAGGGGCACAGGGGTCACTTTAAAACATATATTGGGTCACCTGGGTGGCTCAGTCAGTTAAGCGTCTGCCTTCGGCTCCAGTCATGATCTCGGGGTCCTGGGATCGAGCCCTGCATCAGTCTCTCTGCTCAGCAGGGAGTCTGCTTCTCCGTCTCCCTCTGTGCTCTCTCTCTCTCTCAAATAAATAAATAAAATCTTTAAAAAAAATAAAGAGAATAAAAATAAAACCAATAAGAGAGCGTGAGAGGGGGCGAGTCCGATGAAGGACTAGATTATGGGACTCCAAGGTCATGACCTGAGCTGAAGGCAGTGGCTTAACCAACTGAGCCAGCCAGGCACCCCAAAAAAAAAATAAAATCTTTTAGAAATAAATAAATAAATAAATAAATAAATAATGCAGTGTTCCTGAATGTGCGCACAGCAGCAGCTCACCTGTTTACAGGTCTTTCTCCTGAAAGGCCCTTCATGCTTGAGCTTATAGTGAAGATAGAAGAAACGGAAGCCAAAGGTGTGTGGCGCGGGATCAAAGGACACCTGCATGTCCAAACCGTGCTGAGTGATGTTCAGGTTCCGAGGCTTCCAGACTGGGAGGAGGAAGGACCAGAGTGAGCACCCAGGGGGCCCCCCCGACACCGCCTTGCGGGCAGGACCTGACGGACGGGACCAGCTCTACTTACACGGCTTACAGGCCAGGTTGTCCGGCTGCAGCAACAGGTCGCAGGCTATGAAGAAAGACGCAAAGTTTTAGTTTCCACACAGTTTGACATTTTCTTCATCCTCTTGGATGACGAAATAAAATACATATGATAAAGTAAAAATGTTGGATGTTCAATAAAACACAAATACACGGTGCTGGGTAGTGTGGGGAAAAGTATAAGATACGCCAATTCAGCAATGATTTTCAGTACAGTGTAGTTATAGCTCATGAAAATTTAAATCAGACAACATAAAAACATGAATGCGCTTCATTTTATGCCAAATAAATGTAAACAGTGTCAAGTCACCCAGACTCTTGAAGCTTGTCAAGCATGACAGAGTTTCAAGGTCAGCAGCCAAGGGCAGGAGGACTGTGTTCAGGCTGTTGCCAGACTCTGGTTTAGCTGTGAACAGAAATAAAGCCAGCCCCTGCTCCTCTGTCCAGGGGTTTAGGCACAACAGAACTCTAGAGTGATGTTGGTAACTGTCCTGGATGGCTGTGACCTTCGCTAGCAAATGCTCTGATGGAGTCTAAAAATGGATCGAGATATCTACCAGGGAGTAGCACCAAACCCACAGGGGTAGGAAGCAGGGCTTAAATGTGATGCTAACACAGTAAGAGAGGCCCAAGAGCTGGTCCAGGATGCCATGCTGCTCACCCAGGGAGAACCCCCCGGCAAATGCCCACACAATGCCAAGAAAAGCAAGGCAGCCTCCAGATCCCAGGGCACCGAAACGGTGATAAAATTCCATCTTCTGCCTCCGCCTCACCTCCAAATAGACATGTTGATTCCGACGGGAAAAATTAACCTTAAACTGTGTTAATTCTGATCAAAGCGAGCTTTTCATAAATGCATCCGAATCCTCTAATTGGTTATATATGCCAGGCATTGAGATGTAACATGCACATAGTCTTTGCCCTATGGAATCCTATTTTAATTAAGAAAATGAGACCAAGTGTTATAAAATAACCTCGCTGCACAGAAACTATAGTTAAAAAAGAAGGAAGGGGGGCGCCTGGGTGGCTCAGTGGGTTAAGCCTCTGCCTTCGGCTCAGGTCATGATCCCAGAGTCCTGGGATCGAGCCCCGCATCGGGCTCTCTGCTCAGCAGGGAGCCTGCTTCCCCTTCTCTCTCTGCCTGCTGCTCTGCCTACTTGTGATCTCTGTCTGTCAAATAAATAAATAAAATCTTAAAAAAAAAAAAAAAAAAGGAAGGAAGAAAAGGAAGGCAAAAAGACAACAACCAGAGTATGAGTTCTGGAGTTGAGCACAAAACATCCTCGAGTGGGAGGACGGCAATAAGGACGCAGGAAAGGCTGTCGCACTGGACTGCCCGCGGGCTGTCGGGGGCCTGGAACGCCAGACAAGAAAGCCCAACCAGGAAGGCTCGAGGGAACAGCTGCAGGTTTCAGGATGCCTGGGCACCGAATCTGAAAGCGGAGATTCAGGTTGAGGAAAGACGCGCCACAGCACGGGCGGAACAGATGGCAAAGGGAAGGTGTCACAGCTGGCTGCAGAGTGTGGACTCGAGAGTCAGACTTCTGGGGTCGAATCCCAGCTCCGGCCAGAGGCTCTTTAACGTCTGGGGGTGTAACTCCACATCTAATAAGTGGAGACGGGAGGATTAAATTCTCTGAAGGGTCGGGATGGGGGTAAGTGGAGTCAGTATTTAGAAAGGATTTAGAGGGGCGCCTGGGTGGGTTAGAGCCTCTGCCTTTGGCTCGGTTCATGATCCCAGGGTCCTGGGATCGAGGCCCACATCCGGCTCTCTGCTCAGCAGGGAGCCTGCTTCCTCCTCTCTCTCTGTCTGCCTCTCTGCCTACTTGTGATCTCTCTCTGTCAAATAAATAAATAAAAATCTTAAAAAAAAAAAAAAAAGGAAAGCATTTAGAACGGGGCCTGATACATAGATGTTAAACAAACTTTCTAGAAAGAGGCAATCTCAGGGTTACTGATTTGACTGTCTTAATGTAATCCTGAAAACAGACAATCACAGAAGCCATTTTCCTGATAACAGGTAAAAAAAAAGATGGAATTATTTCATGATCTACCCTTCATCTCCAAAACCAACGGCTACTTTTTTGTTCTCCCCCCCCCAAATGGTTTTAATTTATGGTTGTCTTACAGCAGCTGCACCCCACACACACTTTAAAAAAAAAAAAAAATCAAGCATCATGTCTTCTCTTGAACCAGCTGGCAATGGGCAACTCAGGTCAGATGAACTTCTTTTTTTTTTTAAAGATTGTATTTATTTATTTGACAGAGAGAAATCACAAGTAGATGGAGAGGCAGGCAGAGAGAGAGAGAGGGAAGCAGGCTCCCTCCCGAGCAGAGAGCCCGATGCGGGACTCGATGCCAGGACCCCGAGATCATGACCTGAGCCGAAGGCAGCGGCTTAACCCACTGAGCCACCCAGGCGCCCCAGGTCAGGTGAACTTCTAAGAATTGCTTTTCTGGATACTTTTTCTGGATGCTTTTGTCCTCACCATGCTGGTTTCACACTAGTATTTGGTGGGCTCTTAAATATATCTCCCTCAAAAGTCATTGGGGTCAGGAGCAGTTTCACGATGGGAACCCAGCAGGCAGGCCATACTTACCACGGGTTCTAAAGAAGAAAGGGTGGTAATTGCTTTCATTTTTAATGGAAGGAAAAGGGACGATCTTCACAAAGTAATCTGTTTCAAATTTCATATTCAGGAAAGGTTGAGATTCCATTCCCTAAAAGGGAATAAAAACAGACACGATATCATGAAGAAATCACCCAACCCTCCACCTACACACCAGACCTTCAGGCCTCCCTGACGGTCACCCACACACTCTTCCAGACCTGGGGGTCTGTTTTCAGGACCACATTTAACGGGAATAAAAGATCGGCAGTGCTGCCTGTTCTCTGGCAGGGAAGCCACGGCTGGTTAATGTGGAACCTCAGAGCTGGTGGGGAAGAGCTCACACCCTCCTGAGAGCACAAACCCACCTTCCAGGACATGTAACCCGAGAGGTGTGTGCTGGAGAGATTCTCTGGGCGTGGAGCAGGCTTGAGGTATTGCCGAGCTATTTCTCGCCCACCTTGGCAGGAGGGGCAGACCCCACAGCCCCTCCTTCTCCAGTTTCACAGACGTTCAATCAGACCATGGCGTGACCCCCAGAACAATGGCGTGTCTTCAGGAGCACATTCCGTGTGTGTGACTTACGGTTCTTTTGAAGCTACTGTTGAGCTGCTTTGGGTCCTTGAGAATCAGTTGTTGGCACCGTCTTCCCTCCGACTTTAGCTCCTCCAGTATTACTCGAAATCCTTTTAGGAATTCGATGCCTAAGCAAAGCAGAATTCTTTTATGAAAAGCAAACCTAATTACCTTTGAACACACTTTTCCTGCCTCCCAGATTACCTTCCTTTCCGCCTACACACCAGAGTTAAAGGAATTCTAACTTCGGCCCGAATAGCCGGGTTTTAAGAGAGGAAAACCGCGTGCCCTGCATTCCTCTGGGACAGGCCAGGTGATTTCAGAGAAAATTAATTAGCTCTACTGCAGCCAGCTATTTCACAAATGCCCATTGCCTCTGTGACATCAGGGTTCCAACGCTTAGACTCAAGTCACAATTCATCCTAAAAGCCTACCGTGGAATACATAATTTCTAGGTCATCAGATGGAGTGTATTCAGCTGATGATAATTCCCAGTGCTGACTAGGACCCGACTCCCCCCAAACCATGTTTCTGCTTTAAGTTTTTGTCCTGTATTTGCTGGCATGGTTCACTGAGTCATGCACAAAATTCCCAACAAAGTGTATGTCTGCACCCAAGGGGTTCCTAGGCTTGAGATTAAATAGTTTAGAATGCCTATGTGATTTACAAAGCAGTTCTTGCTCTAATCAGGCCTGAAAGGCAGACACCCAAGGGCTGCCCAGTGTGTGCTCTTCATACAGCCGTCAGAGGCCTGAGACGCCCACCGTGCTGCTGAAAGGCGCCAGCCCAACCTCCTGCCACCTGAGGATTAGCTCTGCTGATCACAAGAGCCAGCCCCAGCACTCTGCATCCCATGGAAACTGCGGCGGTCCAACCGCAGCTGGAGATCCCCGAAGCCGGCCTCAGTTGGCGCGATATCGATTTCGCATTCTTTCTGAACACTACACAAGGAGACAATTTCAACCCTTCCCCCCACAGGGCAAAAGTAATGACATAGGATGCAATTAACCAGGTGGGACAATTACTGATGGCAAAGGACAGGGAAATCTTTTTTGAACAGGTTCTCCCCTCCTATAATTATTTGATGAAGAACATATATTTTCCGGTGAGTAGGGCAAAGGAGGCACAATGAGAGCTTCACATTTTCAGGGGTCACAGTGTAAAATGTGCTGGTACTGACTGACTGCCACGTTGCATTTCAAGTACAAAGCTTCCTGTGAGGGTAAAAGCCCGCCGACCCACAGCCCAAGATTCAGACATGCTAACAAGAGCCAAGGTCTTTGACCAATGACCAGTTAGCAGATCTCACAGGAACTTCCCTTATGAGATTAAAAAAAAAAAAAAGTTGAACAAATCCTTATTATTTATACTAAGATTTAATTCATGCCATGTCCCCAGAGCTGCTATTTAACAAAAGCTGGGTAATTAATAGGATTCAAGGCTGTACATTTCAGTTTCATAAAAAATCATCAGCTGAGGTGGGATTGAGTGGTTGTAGTCCTTATATTTAAAAGACCAGCTTGAAAAACCACTACTCCAAGTCTGGGGTGGGGGTGGGGATGGGGGTAGAAGCAGCAAATGTAAATCTTACATCAGAGGGACACCTTTATCACAACACCCTGAATGCCTCGTAGTTCCATGTGTAGCAACTTCATACAGTAGCTTCCGACGAGGAAACTTATTTGCTCCTCTCCATCATTTAAAACCCACGAATCCTCCTAACATCCATGGAAGGAAAGTGTTATCCCCATTTGACAGATGAGGAAACAGCTATCGAGACCCTGAAGGACTTGCTCAGGATCACAAAGGAATTAAACAGCAGATGTGGGACTCGAACCCTGCCCGTGTCTGGCTCTAAGCTGGTGCTCTTACCCCGAACGCTTCTCCGTCTCCCAGCAAGTTTCCTTGATAGGACTTGAAAGAACCTCCGAGAAGCAGAACCTGTCCAACCACAAATCACGGTGCATGAAAAGCACCACATTCTGCCCTCACCACTCCACCTGTTAGTTTTCCAACCACACGCTCACGTACCTTCCTTTCATTCTAAAGGAGCCTGCAATTTGTCAGGCCAGCCCCTCCGCTGTGCAGCCATACGTGGAGTGACCACTTCCCGTTTATCCTCAGAGAATGTTTTTATCTTTAAATGTTAAGATAATGTTATTTTTGGAAAACCTGCTGCGTTCAGACCCAGCGGTATTTACATGGATAAGTGAGTCAGGCCCGTGGGGGTCTGATCTATCTATCCTCCCTCGCTCTGCACTCACCTCTCCTACAGTCGAATTTTTCTGAGATTTACCCTGTTCAGATGAAGAAATCCAGGCTTTTATTGTACTTTTCCCTTTGCCAGATTTTTTTTTTTTTTTTTTTTTTAAATTCTAAGATTCAGTGGCAATGTCAAAGGAATAGGATTGAGGACCAGGTTCTTTTATCTTTCTTTTTTTTTTTCTTTTTTTGGCTTTTACTTATTTATTTGACAGAGAGAGACACAGTAAGAGAGGGGGAACACAAACAGGGGGAGTGGGAGAGGGAGAGGCAGGCTCCCCACCGAGCCGGGAGCCCCATGCAGGGCTCGAACCCAGGACCCTGGAATCATGACCTGAGCCAAAGGCAGATGCCTAATGACTGAGATGCCACCCCGGCACCCCAAGGACCAGGTTCTGATGATGATAACAGTAGCCACTTTTCCCTCCCTCATTTTGTGTTTTTCTTAAAGATTTTATTTTAAAGTAATCTCTACGCTCGATGTGGGGCTTGAGCCTACAACCCCAAGATCAAGAGTCACATGTTCCACAGACTAGGCGATGCAGGTGCCCCAACAGCTACTATTTTTTTAAGAGCTCTTTCTAGAGGCAGCCAGCTGGCCCAGTCAGTGGAGCATGCAAGCCTTGATCTCAGGGTTGTGAGTTCAAGCTGCACACTGGGTGTAGAGATTACTTAAATAAAAACTTCTAAAAAAAGAAAAGAGCTCTTTCTAGAAATATACTGCATGTGTGTGTGTCTGGAAATCTTACCACAAACCAAGAGGCAATCATCTGCACATTACAGATGGCAAAGCAGGGCTCAGCAAGGGTTAGAGGCCTCTTGTAAGAAGTAGAATCTGGGTTCGCACCCAGGCCCATCTGAACAAATAAGCCCTGCCCATGTCCTACGCCCAGTTAGCACATCCTCTCTAGTGTATCATCAGCTTGTTAAAGGGGATAGCAGACTCTGCCCTAACCGGAATCTGGACAGACAATGTGGGTTTGCTTTTCTCTGTTTCTTCATTTTGGTTTTTTTTTTTTTCAGCCTACATGGTTTAAACAAATAAAGTGATTTTATGGGGGGGTGCCTGGGTGGCTCACTCAGTTAAGCATCTCCCTTCTGCTCAGGTCAGGATCCCAGGGTCCTGGGATCGAGTCCCACACATCAGGATCCCTGCTCTGCGGAGAGTCTGTGTCTCCCTCTGCTCCTCTCCCTACACGTGTTCTCTCTCTCTCTCTCTCTCAAATAAATAAATAAAAATCTTCAAGAAAATGATATCGGGGGTTTTATGAAAACTGGATATTCCTGAAAATTCACAGCATGTGCCATTGCCTGGATATCCATGTGGGCACAGAGATGGCCGATGCTGGATGCTGAGGCCATTACATTCTTGGGCAGGTCACCTGTCCCCCGAATACTGCTGAGACCCAGAGGCCAAGGGGTCAATGTGATTCATCACCACACACTATCATTTTGCAAACCTACATCTCTCTCAGTAACAGCCAAGTGAATAAAAGATGAGCCGCGAGGCCCAGCATCGAGCCTGGTGCATGTCCAGCAAGTATTGGCAACAAAGCAGGTGGTGTATCTGGGCCCAAGCATGCCTAAGCTACACTTAGTTCAAGACGTGCCCAGTTCCTGGAGGCTGTCACACTGGGACCCCTGCACTGGTCACCACCCACACCGGCCACGTGGCGGACTCTATCTAACCACTTACCGAGAGCCCCCGGGGACCAAAGAATGGTGACTGCCACTTGGTCATGGCAAGCGTACTGACTGATGGTGATGTTCTGGGCGTCAGCAATTATGTGCTTCCCCACCGGATTCAAGTAAGTGGTGCAATCTGGAGCGTTGGAAGATCAAAGAACAGTTAGATTAAAACATTTATTTTTTGAGGTTCATGGTTATCTCAAATTACACAGAGCCGTCTGGAGGTGGCCAAATCTATTCTGTCTAAAGATGAGCGATGCAAAAGCCCAGACAGAACATCAAAGTTTGACTGGTCGGAGAACTATAATATGCCATAGTGGCTGTAGTACCAACCCCGTTAACCAACCTTTGAGTGAAATTCTAGGACAGTGTGAGGAGGATCACATACAGTGTGACTGTATCTGTTCACACATACACAATTTGACTATGTATCTGGCATTAACTTTCTTTTTTTTTAAAGATTTTATTTATTTATATGACAGACAGAGATCACAAGTAGGCAGAGAGGCAGGCAGAGAGAAAGGGAGAAGCAGGCTCCCTGCTGAGCACAGAGCCCAATGTGGGGCTCAATCCCAGGACCCTGAGGTCATGAGCTGAGCTGAAGGCAGAGGCTCTACCCAGGTGCCCCTGGCACTGACTTTTTTACTATTATGACACTTTACCTAAACCAATCCTTATGTACATTGATTCAATCTGTTTGCAGCATGAGAGAGTAATCTGAAACAAAACAAATGACTAAATAGTCTGGGGAATGCTTTTAGGAGAAACCTGGAGGCAAGGTGAGCAGGAAAAAGAAGCAGGACAAGGATGAGATTCATGGGGGCGTGGCTCACAGCAAGACAGTTAAACAATCCAGTTAGTACCTACAAAAGGGACCAACTGACTTCCTGACGAGCAAAGGTACCTTCAACGTTAATAGCATCTAGAAGGTAAAACTTCTGTTCCCAGACACCATGTGTTAGCAAAGATACCCACAATGCCCACCAAATTCAAAGAGCTCCATAGTGCTCAAACAATGAAGACCAACTCTCTGGTACTGTGTGAGGACATTACCTACTGCCAGCAGTCAACATAGCCGTGACCATGGGGGCACCTGTGATACCTGGTATTGCTAAAGAAACCTTCAAAGTCTACAGGATCCTAAAAAGGTCCCGGAAGCTTCCAACCAGACTCAGAATGGGACACTAGAGAATGGCCGAGGGCTGTTGTAGCCACTCATGCAAGAACCGCCAGCCATCCCTGCCAAATACCAACTCGTGATTCTTACACTGCTTCATCTCCATTTCCTTCTCAATGATTAAAATGGAAAACTCTCATTGGTACCTGCTCCAAAAAAGTCCTCAGTTCCATCAAATGTCCAAACCGACTCATGATGCCTCTGAAGTCAGGGTGTTTTACTTTGAGGTGAAGCAGTCAGGGGTATTTTCTAGGCTCAGTGAATCTGCTCCACTCCCTCTGCCCTGCTGTACACCACACCATACACTTCCCCTTTTTTTAAGATTTTATTTATTTATTTGACAGAGAAATCACAAGTGGGCAGAGAGGCAGGTAGAGAGAGAGATGGGGAAGCAGGCTCCCTGCTGAGCAGAGAACTCCATGCAGGGCTCGATCCCAGGACCCTGAGACCATGACCTGAGTCGAAGGCAAGAGCTTAACCTACTGAGCCACTCAGGTGCCCCTACACTTCCCATTTTTAAAAAAGATTTTATTTGTTTATTTGAGAGAGAGTGTGTGAGAGAGTATGAGGGGCGGAGGGGGGAGGCAAAAGGAGAGGGAGAAGCAGACTCCCTGCTGAACAGAGAGCCCTCATGACCTGAGCTGAAGGCAGATGCTCAACTGACTGAGCCACCCAGGCGCCCCCGCATTTCCCACTTTTATGACTAAAAAACGTTCCCTGGGTATTTGAAAATAATAGAAGAACGTAAGAAAAATGTAGAAGTCAGTCACGCCCTCCCACCATACAGAGGTAACTACTACCAGCTTCTAAAAAATACCCTTCTAAGCCTTCCAATGTGCACATAATATTCCTCCTTTTTAAGTTTCTTACTGCAGTTCACCACACATGCACTACAATGCACCCCCTCCCACTCTGGCAACTCCCAGCTCCCACACTGCCTGGGGCCCGCCATCTTGCCTACCTGCTCTAGGTGGACCTGTTCCATAAACTCCATCTGCTTAAAAAGCAGCCACCTCTACACTTCAGTATTACTTCTTCTGAAGAGATGTTAATAATTAATAAAACCAAATTCTACTTCTAATGAAAATGGACTCCCAAAGCATTTAACATGTGTCCTCTGGTTGCAGAAGAGAATTTTAGGAGAGAAAAAAAATGTTTTTTTAAACAACTGGTTTAACACCCACATTGTACAAATGAAGAAACATTTTGCAGCTAAGAGACCAGCTGGGTGGCTTTGGATTCCACTGCTGACCAGCCCTGGGTCAGGACAGAAAGCAGCCTCGGATGACTCATGCATGGCTCTTGCCATTCTAGCCTCAACACAGAGGTGATTACTATAGTAAGTTCTGAATCTGAGGTAGTCAGTCTGCAAAAAATCCTGGCTTAAACTAGATTCCCAACATTTAAAAAAAAAAAAAAAAAGACAAGATCCCATCATACTTGTCAAATTCTAACTTTTTTTGGTAAGATTTTATTTATTTATTTGAGAGAGAGAGAACATGAACAGGGGAGGGGCAGAGCAGAGGGAGAGAAGGACTAACACATTCCCCACCAAGCAGGGAGGCTGACCTGAAACTCAATCCCAGGACCCTGAGATCACGACCTGAGTCGAAGTCAGACTCTTAACAAACTGAGCCACCCAGGTGCCCCCAATTCAAACATTTCCACTTACTGAAACCTCTGACTTAAATAGCTTTTAGAAAAAGAGGCACGAATAAGAGCAAATCAGTTTTTTTCTTCCTTTGTTCATTCTTAATGCCAAAATTAGCACTCACCGGGTTTCTGTAAATATAATTATGCAAATATGAAGTCTAAGAATGGAGAAAATGTATTACAACCTACTTAGGCCATTACCCCCTCAGAGCCTGAAGGAGAAACGAGAAAAGCAACATGAAAGGAGACATGGAGACCTATGAAATTTGCTCTTGACTTAAGGGTAAGACATTCTCTTTCTTTGTCACATTGAATGGCAAAGGAGTAGAAAAATAAGATTTTGTAGTTTCATGCTTTTGGTGAAAAACTTGGTAATCTGTTCTTAGCTATTTCAAACAGAACTGGTAACCAGTCAACGGAGCAGTAACAGAAACTTCCTCGCGGAAGAGAGAAAGAAATATCTTTTCAGTGGAAAACAATGAATAAATTTTTTACACAAACCTGGATCCAATTATTAGGAACTCTTACATTTTGGATTCTGGTTACCAAAAAATTATGCCCAAATGATATTCTGCCAAAATGCAACCGAGCTTCAGATGTCTTGGGAGTCAATCTGAGTTGCGAATTAAATTCTAATTAAATGCTGAAGAATAAGAAAGAAAATAATGACGAAGAGACAGGCATCACGCACATGGGCCAAATATTTAGTCTCATGAAGAAAATAATAAGATACTTTTGAGTTTTACAGGTACAGATCCTCTTTCACAAAACCCCATATTAAATTAGAGCTGCAAATACTTGTTTGCAGCTGACCAGAAAATTCTGAACTCTTGAATGTAATACAAGATCAGCCAGGACGAAGAGCATATATTAGAAATTAACTCTGTAGCTCAAAGAGAGATCTCTAACACATGTCTTTACTTAGCTGAATTAAGTATCATGGACTTGCAAATCTTTCATTAGCATTGTAACATTTACCCAGAGAGCATGCACACACCACTGATGTGAAATCTGTTTCAAATGTAAGTCCTCATTGGTTAACTTGAAGTACTCAAGTAAGCAACTGTGGGCATAAATTTGACACACATATTTGTATCTCAAAATTGTTAGATTGTATACACGACCTCAAAAATCTTGCTTTCGCAGTGATCATTTCAGAGGCCTCCCTGTGACCCACACCCATCACTTACACGGATTCCTAATCCTCTGCCAGAGATGAATCGAATGTCAGGAGTTACTGAACAGGAGTCAAGCTTCCTCTTGTTAACATTTTTACGTATAAATTATGGCTCATAAGGCTAAAATGCTCACAATTCTATATAATTACCTTCTTAGCATGAAAGCACTGCTGAGGGGGAATTCTATATGCTTAATCAGAAAAAAAAGCACCCCACCCTGCCCTGAGGAAATGATTCAACCAGATAAAGCCACACTTCTTGAGAGAAAAGGCCAAAAAGATGCTGTATTCCCATTCCGGTTGGAATGACTTCTAATATTGGCAGGTATCAATTACTGAGTGCACATCACAGGCCAACTAAGTTGAGCTGTTAAAAGCATTACCTCATTAAAGCCTCAACACGATGCTCAGGAAGAAAACTAATCTTTATTTTACAGCACGTGAGAACTAAGGCTTAGATAAGTCCAGTGGCCTGCCATGGCTCACCAGTGACAGGTAGGGCACTGGAGGTGGAAGCCAGGCCTGCAGAGATGGCCAACTGGAGACCCGTGGGCCAGTCTGGGACACATGTTCACTTGGCCCACTCTGGGCTTCTGAACATGTTTAAATAGATACCAATATTAAAAAATGTTCAAACAAACAAAAAAATGCCAATTTCTCTTTCTTCTTGAAAATCACAGCTGGCTACACTCAGAGGCAAGGCCCCAAAGAGCTGGAATGGAGAAGCCAGTGCTCCCTTCGGACCAGACCTGGGCTGTCCAGTTTGCCACAGTCCCTACTATTCCCTAGCATCCCCCCACTTGAGCAGTATCATCCTCTTGTCCCCTGCTGGGCCCCTCCAGGCATCTGCTTTTGTTCTTAAGGACATGGTTATGTCTTGGAGACATCAGGGTAGGTCTCCATACATAGTTTCTCCCAAAATGGCAGACACTTGACCTATTTAAGCTCCCAAATACTTGAGCGGCATCATTGAGACTAGCCCCCTTAGCTCTATCGATTAACCTGCGCAGGTTAAACTTCCTCCACCCCAGGAGCCGCAGGGTCCTTGATGAAGCACAGCTCTGTAAGCTTCAGATCACTGAAACGCTTCCATTCTCCAGTGGTGAAGCCAGTTACTTACTGTCATATCGGAAGGTGATGTTGTGCAGCCCGCTGTTTCTGCTGGCCGGCCCCACTCCCTGTGGGAAAACAAGAGAACATGATGAGGAGAGAAGCCAATTTGCTTTTCCAGCACACATCCCCATAGAGTCAAAATGTACACAAGATTGCAAAGACCCAGGGTCACACCAGTCACTGAGCAATGTCTACCACTCCTCCCATCCACCCCGGGCCCCTTCTCCCCCACTGGCTACCAACCTCCCTCCAGCCCAAGAAGATTCTTAACTTCCAGGCCAAGAGCATCAAGAGCACTCACTTCCCCTAAGACAATAGGAGCACGCTGTTCTGTGTTTGGGGGTTAAATAATAATTCATTAACAGTAAAATTGGGAGAGAGACCATGAGCTGCCAGCTGGAGCCCTTCCAGTTGGATCCACTTTGAGCAGTGACTGGTTATAAAATTCGCCAACCAGACACTCTCGTCCAAAACCTCTATTAAGCCACGACAGATAGGCAATTCCTCAAGTCTAAGGAAACAGGTTTCTCATTCCAAGACCGGGAATGAGTGTGGGAATAAGCCATTACTTTTAATGAGAAAATTCTTCACTGCATCCATACCTATGCTTGGAATATAGAGGGTGGGTCATAAAAGAAAAAGAAAAAAGACTTTAAAAGGGCTAACTCTAACTCTTGGTGATGTGGCCGTTAGCCATCTGCACTCTTAATAGCAGGGATAACAGCTCTGCCAGACTCCCCACTTTAATTACAACATCCACAGAGGGAGCACCGGAATCCTCCCATTGCCCCACCTTTTCCTAACCCACCACTTATCCATCATGGGAAAAAGCAGCTACAGACCTGCCGACTCTGGCTGGTTTAACTGTTTCTGTAATAATCAGCAAATGTGCCATTCAGTGTTAATTGCAGAATTCGACAAAAACAGTTAATTCTGAAATGCTCAATGATGGGAAAATATTCTAACCACACAGCTAAAGTTTCCACTCAACAGAGGGGATGCTGGGGAAAACCATATGCCGGCAGCCTGGTATTTAATGGGCAATTGTCACACTGAGACACAATGTGCAGAACCCGTCTGATGGAGCCCAGGGTCTTGGGCCACAATCCCATCACATCCATATGCTGGAGGCATGTTCACGCTGCTTATCCTGAAGCCAGCCATGCCCACTGAAACTCTATCCCTGAGCTCAGATAAACATGGAGCTCCAGGAAGGCACAGCTGCGCAGAATGGGAGACACGCATGCGCGAACGTGCACACACCGAGATTCTAATTCAAGTAAGAAATAAGCGCTAACGTGAAATCTACAACAACGCACAACACTAGCCCATGATCCACTGGGGCTCCCCTTCTTCCTGACGCACCTTCCTTCTCCAGCTTTCCTGTTTCCATCCTCCCTTTCCCACGTACACAAGATTCTGGAGTTCCTCCCCTGAGCTGAAACACTTTGGAAAGGGTGGTTTTCTTATGAAAATCCTAAATGCCTCCACAATTCCTTAGGGACAAGGCCTCTAGGGTGCCACTAGAGGATGCCCAACTTCCAGATGGCCAAGACCGGAGTAGCACAACCAAGCAGAAGACAATACCATCCCCCCCACAACCCCTAGGAAATGCCCAAGACACCCAAACCACAGCCTTCTCCTCGCTTACGAAGCCCCAGGATATAAAATCACTCACCATCTATTATGAGCCAAACATTGCGCTAGGCACAGTGGAGAACAAAACAGCCACTGTCCCTGTCCTCAAGAGCAAAGTGACTCATTCCTTCAAAGAAGACTAATGGGGTATGTGGATCACACGCCAAGTACATAGATGAATTTCAAATCACACCCTGACCCTCCCAGAACTCTCAGTGTGACACACAAGGCATACGTAGCTCGGGTGAAGAGCCAGCCAAAAGAAAGCACACAGCGTCTGAAACACCACAGGCAGCACCGCACAAAGGATGAGTCGAGGGAGGAGGACAGCACACCCCAGAATCTTGTAAGAAGTAAGGATAACTGGACTAGAAGGGAGGGAAAGGGAGCTTCATGGGAGGGCAACAAAAATGCAAGGGGCCAAGATACGTACCTTAATCCTTCCACCCTCCTGTTGGTATTACTATGGGCAAACCACTTCACTCCACATGGTCCCAGCCTCCTTAACTATCTTCCTAAAAAGATAATTCGCACGACTTTCCCCTGGGAAAGGGGTTTGAGGAGGCCCACATGAAACCCTGTAGAGGAAGGGCTTTTCAAAAAGGAAATGATTTCATTTAGTAGCACGTAGGACTCTTACGACCAGCCAGTGAGACCAGTCACCTTAGTTGTAGGACTGTCAGCTTTCACTTTGTTCTTCTTCTCCCCATATTTCTAAGGCATCATATTTTTTCTTTTAAAGATTTTTATTTTTAAGTAATCTCTACACCTAATGTGGGGCTCGAACACATGACCCCAAGGTCAAGAGTCACGGGCTCTTCAGACTGAGCCAGCCAGGCACCCCTATAGCAGAATGTTTTTAACAGGTATTTACCGGGCACTTGCAATGAGCCATGTAGTGTGGAAAGAAGCCCAACACCATGAGATGTGCTATATTGTGCAGATAAGAACCTAAATCCCTCCAAAGAAGGTCTGTGCTGCCTGCAGAGCTGTTCAGAAGGGGGGGCCAGTGAGCTGGCCTCAAAGGACAGTGAGGCTTGCATGCAACATCTATTCACTACCCACAGAGCACTCCACCTGCCCCCAGGCCCTGCTGGACTGGGCACTTGGCCCTGAACCAGACCTGGGTCCTGATCTTAAGGGGCTATGGCCACCAAGGTGATCTAATGTGCAAATCTGCCATTTATTCCTCTGTTCCAAGCTCCCTGTCTCTTGTAGAACTTTCCTGATGTGGCTTCTGCCTCTCTTCTCAGCCACTTCCCTTCCTACCTGCCAGACTCCTCCAGGCACTGCATTACTGCTCAGTCCATGTTTTGGAGCACTTCCAATATTCCAGAATGCCCTTCCCATCAGCCAGGTCCTGTTCCTGCCATAGGCTTTCCACCTTGGTAGAGAGCTCCATCATACTGGGTCTCTGACACAGAAATCTGCCTGCATACTCACTTGATGGAGGTATGATAATCCATCCCACAACTTGACCAGCATGGCACTTCTGCCAGAGCACATGAAAAACAGAACTTCTAATTCCACAAATAATCAGAGACTAAAAGTCCCTGTCACGACGCCGGGTCCTTGAGCTCCAAGGCCACAGAGCGCAGCGCTCTCAGTTCCATGGCAAGGACCCGCTCCGTGTACGCTGCAAGACCTTTCACTCTTGTAAGTCGTCCATTGCATGGTTTCCTGGCACTGCAACAGACAGGTGCTCTACCAGGCTTCGCCCAGTTCACACTCAAGTAACGCACCTACTGCTCCTGGGCCCTCAGAAACCCCATCAGAAACGGTGTGCCCAGGCTAGCCCACAGAGTTTTTCTTTCTACTGTGTGGTAGACAGACTAATACCTCCCACAAAAAATAAAAAATAAAATGTCTACATCATAATCCCTAGAACCTGTGTTACGTTACACAGACAGCAAAAAAGGACTACATAGACGTGATTAAGTTTAAGGATCCTGAGATGGGGAAATTATTCTGGATTATCCTGATAAGCCCAATGTAATCACATGGATCCTTCTAAGTGGGATTCAGAAGGTCAGAGGAGGAAAAATGACCACAGAAATAGAAGGCAGAGAGACCAACATTGATTTCCAGATGCTACACTACTGAATTTGAAGATGGAGACAGAAGGGACTGATAAGCCAAGAAATGTAGGCAGTCTGTAGATGCTGGAAAAGGCGGAACATTGGTTCTCTCCCAGAGCTCTCCCAGAGCCTCCAGGAGCCAGCCCTGCCAACATCTTGCTTTTAACCCCAAGGAAGACTCATTTTGAAATTCTGACTTCAACAACTGTAAGACAATGCATGTGTGTTGTTTTAAGTCACTAAATTGTGATAATTTGTTACAGCAGCAATTGAAAGCTCATACTTTTGGTGGCAGTATGGTTGAAATGGATCTGAATGTCACAACCCCTCATGTGCTGTCATTTTATCCTTCCTACCCCCAGGGTAGACTGATCGCTTCTCACTGCAAGTCTACCCCACCTTGACTGCAGGCAGACATGGGACACAGACCCAGTAGGGCTGTTTCCGATTCTGCCATATACACTTCTGTGGGCTAGCCTCGGACATATCAGGAGTAGAAGAGTGGTTAACACAATGGGCCTTGGAGCTGTAGAGATACGGGTTCAAATCTCCCCCTCTCAAGCTGGGTGACCTTAGACAAGTTCCTTAATTTTCCTGAGCCTCATTTTCCTGAGCTCTATAAAGCACTGGGAAGATTCCTGCCCTCATAAGCAAGGAGAGAGCTGTGCAGCGTGGGGGTAGGTGAAGTAGAAAGGGAAATGCTCACAGGAAGGGGCATCTCCAGACATGATGGGTCTTATCATCCAGACCCAGGGGGTCTGGCGGATGGATGGACAGGTCAGGGCAAGGTGACAAAAGCACTAATCACCAGACCACAACGGTCTTGGTGGGAACTGGGCAACCCAGTGACCCCATCTCTGGTGAGTGTTCAGGTTGGATCAGATGGGGAGAGACTGAAGGCAAAACGACCAGGGCAGCCCCCTTACAGACTCATCCTCCCCACAACTTTCGCCACAGTCCTGGGCCTGGCCCATAGTCAGCCTTGGATCAATATTAGGTTTTTCCCCCAAAAACGAATCCATGACAAAGCCAGGTAATGCACAGTGAGAACCCAAGAGGACCTAGCTTCATGTGACAGGGAGATTTATGGCTTGGAATCAGGACTCACACTAAGGGAACAAGGGTAAGCAAATTACAAAGCTGGTCAATGGCTTTGGAAGCTGTTTTTCAGTAAACAAGTCAAAGCTTTTGGCTACTATACCCATTTTGATATTTAATGAGCTTACAATTAAGAATACTTGTTTGTCGCATGTTACTTAAAATCTATAAACACCAATGCTGTGGCCTCAGGGTGTCACATTCTTAGTTAATTAACCACCCCTATTTGCTGCACTTAGGGCAGCAGTTAATTTGTTCCAATGCTAGCTGGGAGAAGCAAGCCCCAGGTGCCTGGGGCTCTGCTCTGAACACTATGGTGAGCAGAGACGGAAGCAGCAAATGGGAACATAATGGAGAAAACATCTTTTACTCAGGAAAGGGGGAGGGGACAATAACCCATAAGTGCTCTAAAGGAATAAAATTCAAAACCCTTACCATGCTCCACCCATATGGCAAAAAAGCAAAGGCCTGGACACAAAGCCACAGGCAGGACACAAACACAAAGCAGCCACGAGGGGCCATCTGAGGGCCCATTTCCTGAGGGGCTCTTGGGGGTTCTAAGCCCATTAAGGACACCAACTTCCCAGAGCAACATTTCCAATCCAGCTCCAAGAGAGCTGAGCTGCCGTTTGGGTGGGCGCAGGTAAATGCATTTTGAAAAGGACTGTGCTAATTACAGTATCCCCCTTTCCAGGGGAAGGCAGGCCAAATAGTAAGGCCTAAGCAAGACTGCTTTCAGATCAGTTAAGGAAGGACTTCTTAGAATGCTGGTAACATTTTAGTGAACTGAGTTTGGGTGAAAATTAAACAAGAACATCCATCAGAAAGAACTGAGATAATGGGGTTTTAAAGGCACAACTACTTAAAATACTAAGGCCAACTTATAACTTTCTATTTCCCCTAACATTTCCTCCACCTTGGGTTTCCAGTGAGTCCATGAGATATGAAAGATAGCAGATGGCTCTGTGAGGCTTAAAATGCACAACAGGACTGACATTTTTGTCTCTGACCAGCAGACATAGTGAAGGCAAGAGGCAGAACGTGGGGTCAATTTATTCTGCACAGGTTCGGTTCAGACGGCCTCATAAATGAAGTCAGATCCCACTTCAGTTCAAACCATTAACTTAAAAAAAAAAAAAAGAGTTGGGGGAAGGGGGGGTGGGAGAAGTCAGCAAAAAGCAGAGAAGCCCCAGGTGATGTAAGCTGAGGAGAATGCCGGCAAACCCAAAACACAAGGCAAATAAATCACAAAGCCAGCTTGGGTCTGGATCTATTCAAGATATTCTTCTCCACATTCCCAGGAGCTGTTCTCTCTCACTTTCCAACTCCATGCAACCAACTTCAGAAACGAAGGGTGCCAGCTGTCTGATTTGGGGAGGTGAGCTCTCGGATGCCTGGTGGGGAACACATAACTCTGGGGGAGTACCGGTGTCTTCCCACCAGCAATTACTGCGTCGGCCCAAAAAGACCCTGAGATCTTAAGCTAATTAGAGAGATTTGCTCGAGGAGGTAGGAAATCACTACTCCAAAGCATTGCCTGTGTACCAGACCAAAGCCGTAATCATGATTCATCTCTGACATGTTGCTAATCAGCACACACATGTTCCTAATTTCACGCTCCCCAAAGGAAAGCTGAAGGGACAATTGTTTCTGAGTTCTAACATGGAGCCAACCGATGCCAAGTTACCATGTGTTCTGCTTATCAAACTGAGAGCTCTAGTTTCCTTCTAAGCGGCTTCTTACCCCTCCTTCCCTGCCCCCACCCTCATGCCCAAGGAAATCCATTCACTAAAGATAAAGATGTGTTAGGGCATTTATAGGAGTGTTTCTCAGATAGCAAATTTTCTTTTTTTTTTTTTAATTGAGATAGAATTGACATGTAACATTGTGCGAGTTTAAGGTATACAATGTATAGATCTGATATATTTATACACGGTAAAAGCAACTTAACTAACCTGGCCTAAATAGAATTTAATGTATTTTTAAATGTCTTTCCCTGCTCCAGACTTTAATTTTCTTCTTGCTTTGCCTCTGGAATAGACATATGCAATGAAAGCCCAGAGATATCAACACACACACACACACACACACACCCCACTGACTCTTCTGTGTTTAAAAACAAAACAAAACAAAACTCTGCTGTCTTCTTAGTTTTCACAAAGCAAAAAGCCCAAGTACTTTTTCCAATTAAGTCTGTTAACGATCTGGGCTGTGTGTTCTCCCATGGCTGATACTGACAAACAGACAGGGTTGTTCCATTTTTCCAATTCTCAAAATGTTAAAAGCAAGCTATAAAACATGCCTCTGGCTAGCGAGCCAGACCTTTTCCCTCGGCTGCACACACCACTCCCATCCACTCAAATGAGAACCGCATGGTAAAGAGCTGGCATTTTTAAGATAACCGTCAACCCATCTGCAGTTTCAAAATCACACAGAGACTACTTCGCAGACACAGATTAGCCGGGTTTCTGTAAATACTGCGCACGAAGAGGAAGCAAGCAACCAACCACCCAAACACCCACCCAGAAAATGGGCTACCAGCTTGCACCCACTTAGCTGTTAAACTTCACTCCAGAAGCTCAAGAAAGTATCTTTCTGCAAGGGCAAAACAGTGATTAAACAATAGGGGAAAACTTAACACTGTACACATGATTGTTATGCCTAAGCTCAGAGGAAATGTTCGGATCAAAACAAACTACTAATAAAAAGCCTTAGGACCACACAGAGAGCGTGCACTGAATTGTACCGCTTCAAATACTGTTCTGAGGCCCTGGGATGGAGTCTCCAAATACTGCATCACATCTGGAATTCTGCTTTTACAGCACAAATGCCTGCAGAAACGGGAGATTGTGACGTTGCCATGGGGACCCAGCCTCCTCCAGCCAGGCAGGTCCCCAGTGTGCCCCACACATGTGCTTCCTTCAAGGTAGATTTCGCATATTTGGAAATTATGGAAGGCTGCCCTTTTAGGTTTTAGTGCTAATCGAAATATCACAGCCTACACTCGAAAGCAAGGCGACCACTTCTGTCAGCCTATTATTTCTGTCCACATGGTGGTCTCAGAGAGAAATACCTCCTTAAAATAACAGTGGGAAGCAGCAAGTCAACATTAGACCCCTTTTCAAAAGTTATTTGTGGCTTTCCCCCCCTTCCTCTAGGAAGGAGACAGGTTTCAAGCGTCCCTTTTAAACTCTTTCCTTCTCTGGCTGCAAAAATCCAAGTGAGTCAACCTGTGCACACAGCTGCCACCCATCGCTGGCCTATGGGAGGGACCCCAGGCTCCAGCATGGAGCTCAGTCGCTTGCCATAGCAGCAAGTGAGCCACTAACCCCATCCCAGCAGGGCTACTGGCCAAGGCAGGGGGTCTTCACTTTTAATTGCCGTTAAGGGAAAAAGGTTTCTAGAACCCATAAGAGAATCTTGTGAGAAACATTCCTTACCCAATATCCACCCCACCCCCAGAAACATTCTTACATAATTTGGGGGCATTCCCAGAACTCCCTGAGGAAACCGAGGGCTTCACAGGTCCCAGGTCCAAAGCCAAAGAATCTAGAGACCCCACTTGGAAATGAAGAGGTACATCTGGGTATCCCCATTTCCCTGGGATGCAGCTCCTCAATCCGACCCCTCCAGGTGTGGATTCATATAGATACATAAATGCCACAACCCCGCTTGGGTGGGGGCAAGTGTCCCCAACCACTCCTCATCCTCCCACCATCCTACCTCTTCAAGACCCCAGGTGGCTCAAAACAATGGTCAAGACCCTCATCTCTCTTTCTGCCCAAGCATTCTCCCAGCAGTTGTAACCAGAATGTCTCATGCAGAAGCAGTAGTGCCTCTTCCAATATGTATCTGCCTCTCTGCAAGGTCTGGCCTTCCCCTGATCTTCCAGGGGGAAAGGAGGGAATCGGCCAGCACAGAGGTGAAAGTGAAGCCAAGTCACCAAGCTCCGTGGGCAGATCAAAGGGGCTCATGGGAAACTGGTTTTCAGCCCTGCCCTGGTTCAGTAGGACCTCCAGCCTGAACTATTTCCATCTAGTCTCTTCGATACTACATATCCCAAAATGTCTTCCTGAGATGCAGCCGGGCTTTGTGAATGTGTGTGTGTGTGTGTGTGTGCACGTGCGTGTGCACGCAGCCACACAGAAGGAAAAAAAAAAAAAAAAAAAAGCACCAGGAAGTCAGCAGCTCAGCCCAGGTGTTAACACTTAGCGCATCCTGCCCAGCCCCCTCCAGCTTGAGGCCGGTGGCCTGGGAGCAGGACACAGCAATTAGGCCCTTCCCGGGCTGGGCGCCTTTGTCCCCTCGCTAACAGCATTAGTGTCTGACTTCCTGTGCACAACGGGGCCTCCCGGGGGGCAATCCCCGGCTGACCGGGGCAGGGCATTAGACTTCCTTTGTCAAAGACCCTCAAATGTTAACAAGCATGTGAACAAGCCTCTCCTCCCCCCCACCCCCGCCCCCCCATTTCTCCCCCCATCCCTTCCCCACCTCAGCCACTCCTCCCATCCACCAAACACTTAAATCTCAACAGCCTTGGTTCTGGCAGACTGGTGGGAATCCGAATTACTTGAGAGCAGTACCAAGCCTCTGGAGAAGCAAGCAGAGCTAACTTTCTGCTGAAAAGGGGACAAATGTGATTTCCTAGAGCCGATCTCCTATAAACATGCCATTCTCATTTACAGGGTGCTTGCCGCTTACCAGGTCTGTGTCACTCGTCTGGCATGAACTAGGTCAACAGAAACGAACAAAGATGGAGGTACTCAGGCAGGAGTCCCAGGCTGGGCAACACCCCCAGTCTGACATCCCTGTCAGCCCACAGGTCCCCTTCACGCATGCTCATGGGCTGATGCTCAAGATGGTCTCAAGATGCAAGGATATTTTGAAGCTCTGAGCGATATTCCCAGACTTTCACACACTGATCACATCTGAAACCGGGGAAACAGGTACAACATCACCGTCACCAGCCCTCTCTCAGCAATACTACCATCACCAGAACCAACATCACTAAAACCCTATCATTTACTCCACCATCCATCTCGACAAAGGGTCACAGCTTCATAGGTGGGGATGGAGAGGTCTGAGTATTTGGTGAGAGCTGTAGCCCACATATGTATGCACAATCGTGCACACAGGATTTCAGGAAGCTTCTGGACCCATGCAATCCTCTCAGGGCCCCCAACAGTCTGCCTTATCCATAGCTCAACAGCTTAATTCCAGGTCTGTAGGATACCCTGAGTGTTTCAGTGATCCAAGGGAAACTTTGGTGATTAAAAGCAAAATTCAAATGGCAGAGGGAGGTGGTTGGGAGCAAGACCTCAATTTTTTTTTTTTTTAAGATTTTTATTTATTTATTTATTTTTAAAGATTGTATTTATTTATTTGACAGAGAGAGATCACAAGCAGGCAGCGAGGCAGGCAGAGAGAGAGAGAAGGAAGCAGGCTCCCTGCCGAGCAGAGAGCCCGACATGGGGCTCAATCCCAGGACCCTGAGATCATGACCTGAGCCGAAGGCAGCAGCTTAACCCACTGAGCCACCCAGGCGCCCCTAAAGATTTTTATTTATTTATTTGACTGACAGAGATCACAAGTAGGCAGAGAGGAAGTCAGAGAGAAAGGAGGAAGCAGGCTCCCTGCTGAGCAGAGAGCCCGATGCGGCACTCGATCCCAGGACCCTGGGATCATGACCTGAGCCGAAGACAGAGGCTTTAACCCACTGAGCCACCCAGGCGTCCCAAGACCTCAATTTTAAATAGAACTCTGGATTGATGCCTCAAACCTCATCTTTCATAGGCAGTATTAATCCTTCGTAAATCTGTAATTGTCCACTTTGCTCAGGATGTTGGGACTCATGAACTTTACAAAGTAGCAACGTAAAAGACAACTAACTATTTCTGCGGTTATGGGCAGAAGCCCATTAAGTGGGACACACAGAGCACCTTTCAGGCCATAGGTGACAACAGTCATGTCTGCAGTCAAGTCGGTTTCACCAAATCAAGTTAAAAAATAAACAATGTGGCTATTTCTTTTTTTTTTTTTTTTTTTTTACCATACTCACAGTATCCAGAAAATGGAGAGAACAGATGATTTCCCCCGCTCCTAATCAGTTACCGTGAAGGTCTATGGTGTTTGTGGTCAACACACAAAATTGGGTTAGGTTTTGGATATGTTTTTAAATATTTGCCCAAGAGCTGCAATGGAGGATAATCTAAAACTCCATTTTTTTTTTTTCAATGAAGAATAATCTTTGGCTTTCACTTCTACTCCAGACATATCTTCAAAAAGAGGTTGGTAGACAGAGAAAGGACATGAGCACTTCTGTGATGCCAAGCCCCCCACAAGTTTATTTTGATGAACTTTACAAGTCTCAAACGAGTGAAGTATTTCACTACTGGTTCTGACTTTTACCTTTTGCCAAGCCAACTTCAAAATAGCAGGCAATCGGAAGAATATACTTAGACACTAATGGTCTTTGCAACTTTTACATCTCCCTGCTTCTTGGATGGAAGCCAGCAGCCTGCCCTTAAACTATAAGCAATAAATCTAGAAGACTCTCCTAATTTCCCAATGATACCACCTGGAATTCCCATTAAAGCATACACATCCACAATGACATACCAATTAAATCACTGGGTGATTTAGGCCAGGAAATAATTGTGTTTGCCAAGAAATGTTCAGCTTTGTTTTAAATTCCTTGAACAGCTAAAATGTCATCCTGAGAAGGAGGGCAAAGAATGAGGTGAAAATGAAGAATCACTGTCTTGGTTGATTTCAGACTTAGATCAACTTTCCCGTGGGTGAACGGAGGCAATACAGACATCCCAGGAATGAAGGCCTCCCCATACTACCTCTCTGAGGACTCCTGGCACGGGTTGGTATACAGGGGGAAATTAGAAAGCAGATTCGTGTGAGACAGACAAGGCAGTGGAGCAGCAGTTAGGAGCTCACTTCCTCCCTGATGAAGTGGTCCTGGGGTGGGTTCCAGCTTGTCTCCAACGAGACTGACACAAGCAAAATGGCACACAGCACTTTCTTGGTCAGGCAGTAGACAGAAATCAACGCATCTTGTCCCCTTCTCTAGGTTTTCCCTTGGAGAGATGTTTACAAAATCAAAGCAACATGGGGGAAAAATTAGAAGCTGTAACATTTTGTCATGAGGTTATGGTGAAACAAAGACTTAACCAGGAAAAAAAAAAAATCAAAGCAGTGACTAAACATTTCAAAAATAAAATTAAAAAGGGAGGTCAGAGTTTCTGGCGAAACTGAATTCCTCAGAATGATGTGATTTTCCCTGGTTCTCAAAGAGAGAACCTGAAGAGTGGGTTTTCAAGTTTCTAAGGAAAAGTGTACACTTTTCTTTTGACCACAGCTTTATTACTTTTGTAAGTAAAACGAATTCAAGGAAAAGGAAATTTAAGTACAGACAATATGAAAATCCTCCCCAGTCAACTTCAACAATACTATTCCATATACTTTAAAATTGCTAAGGGACTAGTGCTTAAATACTCTCACCACCAAAAAAAAATCATTATGTGACTTGGTAGAGGTGTTGGCTAAAGGTTCAGCTGTAATCATACTGAAACATTTAATGCATCAAATCAACATATTGTATACCCTGAATGTATACAGTGTATACACTGTTATAATGTTAATTATATCTCCATTGAAAACAAGAAGAAAACCCTCCCTCAACATCCTTCCCTTTCCATCACTTGAAGAGTCTTCTGGACTGTCCCTATTATATGCATCACATGGCTTGACATAAGCTGTGTGGCTAGGGCTTGACATAAGTTAGATTCTAATAGAGAGAACACCTGTTCTGAGAAATCTTCAACAGCTAAAAATGAATGCAGTGTCTTTTGGGAGAAGTCGTGGGGCCAATGGAAGAAGTAACAAAAGATACTAATGAGGTAAGAATTAGGACAACTAGGGAAGCCTGGGTAGCTCAGTGGGTTAAAGCCTCTGCCTTTGGCTCAAGTCATGATCCCTGCTAGGCAGGGAGCCTGCTTCCTCCTCTCTCTCTGCCTGCCTCTCTGCCTACTTGTGATCTCTGTCTGTCAAATAAATAAATAAAATCTTAAAAAAAAAAAAAAAAAGAATTAGGACAACTAGGCCAAATTTTTTCTAAAGGTCCTGCCAGTTTTAATTATCCATCACTCTCTACCAAGAGAAAGCTCCTATTAAAAAGTAGTAAGACAGGCCCTTTCACCTGTTCTACAACTGGTTGCACACATGGAAAGGTAACAGGGACAGAGCATTGAGAAGGCTTCCTGGTGTAGTGCAGACCTATTGATACTTCAGAAGGCTTCCTGCTGACGTGGGTATCCTGAATGTCTTCATGTTATTCTATTGAATAACCAAATTACTCTAGCTTATCCTGAAGGTTCTTAAAAATTACATGAATTGGGCTGCCTGGGTGGCTCAGTGGGTTAAGCCGCTGCCTTCAGCTCAGGTCATGATCTCAGGGTCCTGGGATCAAGTCCCACATCAGGCTCTCTGCTAGGGAGGGAGCCTGCTCCTTCCTCTCTCTATTTGTGATCTCTCTCTGTCAAAAAAAAATTTTTTTTACGTGAATTTAGGGGATTTTTTGATAACTTGGCTAGTCTAATGTAAATAACAGAATTGTGTAAAATGAAAAAAGGAAACTCGCAAACCCAAGAAGAGGGCTGACAACATCCACAGACTATGCAGTCATCACATTACAGCCACATAAAACCCCAAGAGCCGGGGGCACCTGGGTAGCTCAGTGGGGTAAGCCTCTGCCTTCAGTTAGGGTCATGAGCTCAGGGTCCTGGGAGCCTGCTTCCCCCTCTCTCTCTGCCTACCTCTCTGCCTACTTGTGATCTCTGTCTGTCAAATAAATAAATAAAATCTTAAAAAAAAAAAACAAAAACCCAAGAGCTCAACTCTTCAGAGAAGGGCACCTGAAGAACACCAGCCTGGGGAGAGTCTATACAGCAAGCTGAAGAGATGGAGATGAAACCATTTATTTACTAAAACTGTAAAGTCTATTTTGTGATTAAAATCATAACACATGTGTAGCCTGGACATCGAAGAAGAATGACCTCTGCCTCAAAAACTTTGCCCGATCTCGCCTGTGTGGCTCAGTGGGTTAAAGCCTCTGCCTTCGGCTTAGGTCGTGATCCCAGGGTCCTGGGATCAAGCCCTGCATCAGGCTCTCTGCTAAGCAGGGAGCCTGCTTCCTCCTCTCTCTCTGCCTGCCTCTCTGCCTACTTGTGATCTCTCTCTCTCTCTCTGTGTCAAATAAATAAAAATAATAATAATAATAAACTTTGCCCGATCTAAAAGCAACACTTAACCTCAAGGTTCTCTCTTCCTCATTTCCTCATGAATAACCTTGGATAACGTCCTAAAATTTATCAACAGATGTTTTAAAGGCTAGAAACATACTGTACACCAGAAGGCCATTATGATTGACTGAGAATAAGGCTCCTCCAAAAGTTTTCAGTTCCTTTTGGAAAGCAAAGCTAAAGGGCATGAGATTGGAGACAATAATGTTATAACCTTATAGAATGAATGTGCTAAGTTATGTGATTGAGCTCCAAGTGTAAGAGAATTGCAGAAGGTGGTGTTGAACAGAAGAAGGCTCCCTAGATAAGTGTCTTCACAGAGGAGATAGGTCCCTAGCTGGACCCTAGGGTACTGGGAGCTTTGAGGTAGTGAAAGGGGGAGACTATTTCAAGCAAACACATGCACAAATGCACAGGTAACCATCTACACCGCCCCCATGGCAAGCATTCAGTGAATGGCCACTACACCTCAAGGTAGCTGTGGAACCTTCCTCATTAGCCAGAACAAGGGCTCTAGCAGTCCTGGAGTACATGACCAATACCCTCAGGCTTCTATCTGAAACACGCCAACGGGCCTGAAAGAATGGGAACCAGAGGGGCCCAGTTCTGCATGTTGTGCATCCTGCAGTCAGGCGAGAAAAGAACAATGTGGTCCTTACAGAGGTGAGCACCAGCCTGATTTGGCAGGCAGGAGTCCAGGCAAAGGGCCTCTGATCCAAGCCAAGGTGGGAATGGGCTAAGCTCCAGGTAGAGAAGAAAGAGGCAATAAAACAGCAGCTTGAAAGGATAAACCAAAAGGAACAGAGAGTTGAATCAAAGGGATGAGGCAGACCCCAGGGCCTGCAGACCAGAGGTGCCAGCGAAGACCAAAGTGGGGTCTCCCTACACGTGTCCTTTCTTTTTTCTTTTTTTTAAAGATTTTTTTTTATTTGACAGGCAGAGATCACAAGTAGGCAGAGAGGCAGAGAGAGGAGGAAGCAGGCTCCCCACTGAGCAGAGAGCCTGACGCGGGGCTTGATCCCAGGACCCCAGGACCACGAAGGCAGAGGCTTAACCCACTGAGCCACCCAGGCGCCCCACGTGTCCTGATTCCCTGCCCCTAATACGGATGGAAGGCATTTGGGAAGGAGCAAGGGGAGACCTGGTCACCATCCACTTCCAATTTTCACCCCATTTTCCCTCCATGACAAAAATCAGTAACTTTTGGTGAGTGGAGGTCCAAGCCAGGAATCTCCATCAGCACCCCTCTCATATTCCCCAGTCCCTCGCACACATATCGACCCTGACTCTGTCTACACCTGGGGTAAACCAGTTCCAGGCTCCCAGGTAGGAGTTCACTACATGCGAGAGAATAAGACTGAAACAAAGGCCTTTTGTTGGCTCTTACCAGCTCTTCAAGGAAACTTCTAAAGACCAGAATCACTAAATACAATCTTAAAAAAATCTGACATTGGCACCAAAGGACAGATGCTGTAGTGTTCCCCTGACTGAGGTTCCTAGAGTGGTCAAATTCACAAAGACCAGAAAACAGAATCCACAGGTTGCAGGGTGGGTGGGGGTGGGGAGAATGCAGAGTCACTCTTCAATGGGCACAAAGTTGTAGATTAGAAAGATCAAAGTTCTGGAGTTGGAAGGAAGGGATGGCTGCCCCACCATGTAGATATACTTAATATCACTGAAATAACACTTAAAGATGTTTAAAATGGTATATATTTTTTAAATATTTTATTTATTTGACAGAGAGAAATCACAACTAGGCAGAGTCCGGCAGAGAGAGAGGAGGAAGCAGGCTCCCTGCTGAGCCGAGAGCCCGATGCGGGGCTCGATCCCAGGACCCTGGGATCATGACCTGAGCTGAAGGCAGAGGCTTTAACCCACTGAGCCACCCAGGCGCCCCTAAAATGGTATATTTGATCTTGTGTCTCTTTTACAGTAGTTTTGAGCAGGATTTTGAGGAGGAAGTTAACAGTAATAAAATAGTGCCATGACACATTTGCGGGAAGAACTAGGAAGGTGGTGGGGTGCCTGGGTGGCTCAGTGGTTTAAAGCCTCTGCCTTGGGCTCAGGTCATGATCTCAGGGTCCTGGGATCAAGCCCCACATCAGGCTCTGTGCTCAGCAGGGAGCCTGCTCCCCACCCCCCCGGCCTCTCGGACTACTTGTTATCTCTCTCTCTCTCTCTCTCTTTGTCAAATAAATAAATAAAATCTTTTTTTAAAAAAGAAGAAGAAGAAGAAGAAATAGGAAGGTGGCAAGCTGGAGCTGAGCTGGGTAGGCCTGCGAAGCGGCCACTCCAGGCGTCCAGATGTGAGGTGGCACAGCAGCAATTGGCAGGGGCGGGGGGGGGCAGGGGGGATGATAAGAGGTCAGGTCTGCCGGGCATTTTTAAGAACAAATGGCGGGTGGGACTTCGGGACAAATGTGTTCCAGAGGTGATGATGGAGTATTCCAAGATACCTTGAGGGCTCCTAGTTTGGGAATTTGGGAGCCGGTTTGGGGAGCAATAAAAAGAACACTGTAAAGGAAGAGTCTTTCCTTTTTTAAGGGGGATGTAGAAAAAAACAGTGAAGGTGAGGTGACTAGAAAGTCTCTTCTAATATATATATTTTTTTAATGTAGGATTAGAATACAGTCATATGTGAAGTCATGTCACAGAACCTTAGGGACAGATGAGCTAATAGAAGGAATAAAGAAAAGCAAAAGGTCGGGAACTGGGCTTTGTAAAGGGACTAACCCACAGTTAGGGCACATGAGGAAAAAAGATAGAAGTAGTAAGCTTGGCCGAGTAGAGGGGCCCAGAAAAGCCATGAGGCAGTGAAGAATGAAAAAGAATAAAAGAATATCAAATAGATTGCATGTGTATATAAAAAAAAAAAAAGTCAAAATGGATCTCTTCCACACAGAAACCACCTTGCTGATGATACAAATCCCTGAGGGAATCATCATATTGATGGATCATTTAGAATCACTCCTCCATATCAATTCCCAAGTCTTTCACTGCTATTCAGACACATTCCCTGGTTTCCTATAAAAGTAGAAAGCGTATGAAAAGGGCCATCTAAGTAAAATCTTTTCATATGTTTGAAAACTTAAGAAAACAAGTGATGATAGCACTGGAAAAAGGTACTGAAAGACGGTTGGTCACCCCCAGGCTTTTGTGTGCAGGTCAAAGCTATGACACAGGCAAAGCTACCCTCAGAGTCAAGATCCTCCCAGGACAAGCCCCCCATGTCTCAGATGAGGGAGAAGAAGATAGGAACCCAAGTCACTGTGCCCCTCAAGATCTGCTCAGTGCTTTATAGTTTGAGCCACAGGTAAATGTACAGAACCTTTTTGTGATATCTGAAACAATGTTATCTGGAAAATATGGAGGCAACCAACACTGAATTAACAACTAGTGCTAAACCAGGTCTTTTTTTTTAAAAAAACAAATACTCCAACCAACTGGTTTAATAGCTAGCATTCCAAATCACCAACAATCTCCTACAGCTCAAAGACAAAAAGTTGAAAAGGTAAGATAGAACACTGTCAGTATGACTCAAAGCTATCAAGTTAAATTTCAGTTCAAGCAAACCCTATTTGCCCAAAGCTCATGAAAAACGGAAGTCACAAATACAAATACTAATTTTCAGACTGTTCTGTTTTGGACATCATCCAACACTTGTCGCCATTCGACAGATGTACCTCCAATAGCACGGACAGGCTTTGTAGAACAATTTTGGTTTCCGGGGCTAACAACCTTCTTCCGTGAAAGTAAAGGGAAAAAGCCTAAGTGTGGTCAAAATTTGCTTCAACTCTGAGAAGAGGATTTCACCTCTCCAGTTTATTTCCAGACACTCAGAACAGGTCTAGAGAATATCATATTCTAAGAAGCAGCAAATACCACACTGGTTAAATGCTTATCACTAATGAACACTTACTGGGAAGTGACAGAGCCGTAATTCTTATAATGTAATCACACTACATTCGTATGTTTCTGAAGGTACAGCTTCATTTCATAAATGTAATTTTTATAGGCATACAAGAAAACTTCTGCAATCACCAGTTTGAATTGAGCCATGCCATCTTGTAAGTTCCCCAACGTGGTAAATGCCTCTTTATCTTGTATTTAGAAGTCTGACGCTCAGGGCGCCTGGGTGGCTCAGTTGTTAAGCATCTGCCTTCAGCTCAGGTCATGATCCCAGGGTCCTGAGATCGAGCCCTGCATCAGGCTTCCTGCTCAGCCGGAAGCCTGCTTCTCCCTCTCCCACTCCCTCTGCTTCTGTTCCCTCTTTCATTGTGTCTCTCTCTGCCAAATAAATAAATAAAAATCTTTAAAAAAAAAAAAAAAAAGTCTGACACCCATTTAAGCTCTTTTAAAATTCTACCCATCCTAGAAGAACCCCATGCCAACATCTAATAGACTAATGATAATGAAAGATTAGCCTCATTTTCTCAGCAACAACAAGGTTCTAGAAGATTTCTTTCTTTTAGAAGAAAGCAAACACTATGTGATAAAGGGAAGATGTATTCCATTGCAGACCTTTGGGCTCTCAGATCTGGAACATTATAATCTGAGTGTATCTATATGGTATTCACCATGAGGGCAATGCATGGGTAGAGCAGAACAGAACGGGGCTATGAACATCCCGGCCCCATCCCCCAGCAAAGCCACAGAAAGAAGAAAAAGTAATTCCAAAAGGGACACATGGATTCCCCTAGGCATCCCTTCCCCACTCCCACCAAAAATAACCAACCATAAACTTTTAGCACCTCTCAAAGACTTCAAGAGGAGCATAAAGGAGAATGTGTTGCCCTAGTTAAGGACCCTTAAATCAGAGCAATTTCTTTCTTTATAGTTTTATTAAAATATGCAAACATAGTACTTATAAACAAAGGAGGCATTTCAGTTTTTGCTTAGAAAAATGGGAGCCAATACATTCCTTCTGGGAATTCGGGGTAAAAGCTTTACAAAAAGTGTCCAGATGTGCTTAAAAAGTCAGTCTGTTCTTTCTTTCAGGGAAGAGTTAAGGGAAAAAAACAAAGGGTGGGAGAGACATTTTATTAAAAATTGAAAAGGTTATTAGTTTTTCTTGGCTCCCACTCAAACCTGCTTTCCACTGACAAACCACACAGGAGCACGTGAGACAGGACCTCTGTGGCCTCCCGCAAAGTAGCAGGGAGTCAGGTACAGTTGGTGGCAGCGAGAGCCTCTGGACCTTCTCTCACTTCCAGAACGTCCTGCGTGGTAAATGGGTCTACGGGGGGGGGGGGTGATGAAAAGGGGGAGAGATGGTGACAGCCTAAGATCCTCAAGTGAGAATCAAGCACCTTTGTATTAAAGCATAAAATAATCACCCTTGGGGCAAATCCTCACCCCCACCATCCCCCTGCAAAGAAAGAAAAAGAAATTCTTTCTTAAACTGAAATGTTTTGTCAACATCACATCCCAGTTTTAACCTAGAAGCTTTGGGGAGATTTGAAGCTTCCTCCGCCCAGTGATTCACTCCCAGAGTCCTTTTCAACGAGAGAGATTTAAGGAGGGAGTCTGCTCTGAGGTGTTCCTTTGCTTTTACAGCCATTGATGCCGGCTCTGGGTACGGAAGGTAAAGGAGCATTTCAAAAAGAGCATAAATAAGGGAGACAGAGAGGCAGGCATATATTGTGAATAAAAAGATAATCCTAATAATAGTTTACATTTTCACGAACCAAAGTTTATACGAGCAGCTAAGCCCCCTTTCAAAGTAGAGGGCAGCTGCTGGTACAGTGGAAGAAAGTGGTATGTCAGAAATGTGACCTACCTTCAAGTTTGTTTAACTCAGCTGTCAGCCACCGCTTCCTTCCGCCACCTTTCACCAGGATGGGGGTGGAGGCGGCACCCTTTTTTGAAGTGTTTTGTTTGCAAAGGCATGGAACTGTCTCAGGACTGGAAGTACCTCATCTCCACAGTTTCTGGGCAATCCTGTCGAAGGCCAAGTCACCCTCATCAGGCCCCGCGAGGGTGAAAATGGTGACCCCCCCCCAATCAGAGAGGCAGCCCTGGGGACGTCCTCCTACTGCCCCCCAGGACTCCCAAGAACACATTCCAGGTGAAAAGTCTTAGTCCATGGAGGCTGCCAGGAACCTTACAGGAAGGAGGTCGGGAGGCTCAAAGTTGTGCTTACATGAGCACCTGCCACATCATGAAGACCCTCCAGGCATCACACATTCCCCAAAATGCTGCCCCCACATAAACCCCTTTTTGCCAAAAGCCTTTACGGGTATAAGTTGAATATCTGCCCTCAGCAGAGTAATCTAGTCCTTACTCATAGAACACCTAGAATGTGCGGAGGGCAGGGCTAGGCTGTGGGGAAGGATCCAAAAGTGACTGAGATGGGGGCTGAGGGCTCCGGGAAGTGACATTCAGGCAGAAGTGACCCACCTGCGTGACTTGTGTGAAGACTGGGGAAAGGGGCACCTTTCGGACGTAGCCAGGGTCACGTTTCCAAATTAGAACAGCGTTCTACCTCTGGCCACTTACTTGGAGTTAAATGTATCTGTACCTACAGAAGCAGGAGGTAAGTGGGACCAGGAGAGAGGATCCCTGCCATTTATCTCCTTTTCAGTTTGGATACGACGCCGGTTTCAAGATGCGTTCACCCAGCCAAGAGCTTTCCACAAAGGCTGAAGCTTCAGCCAGCGCCAGGCAGAACAAGGGGTAGAACCCGAGCAAAGAGTGCACTGCAAGGAGGCCACTGCCTCCCTCGCCCCCTGTCAGCCTCACCTCAGCAGTGTGGCTCACGTGAGGACACTCACGTGAATGGCCAGCTGGTGGCTCCGGGGAGACCCTCAGATTATCTTGCAAACATACAAGAACGCCCATCGTTCTTCTGGCAGAGCACCACAAACCACAGGCCACAGAAAAGGGACCACCATTTATGGGGTGTTGGCAAAGGTTCAGAGAAGGTGTTCACACCAGGCTTTCTCGGGGGGGGGGGGGTCCTTCGCGGTACAAGCCGCATGCACCACACACATCTCAGACCTTCCCATGGGGGATGAAGACACTGTTTGCTCTGCCCTATTGCAGCTGGAATCTCTGGTTTAGGGACGCCTGGATGGCTCAGTTGGTTGGACGACGGCCTTCGGCTCGGGTCGTGATCCTGGAGTCCCGGGATGGAGTCCCACATCGGACTCCCAGCTCCATGGGGAGTCTGCTTCGCTCTCTGACCTTCTCCTCGCTCATGCTCTCTCTCACTGTCTCTCTCTCTCAAATAAATAAATAAAATCTTTTTAATAAATAAATAAATAAATGAATGAATAATAAAACCACCCAGTCCTGAGGCGCCTGGGTGGCTCAGTCAGTTAAGCATCTGCCTTTGGCTCAGGTCATGATCTTAGGATCCTGGGATCAAGCCCCACATCAGGCTCCCTGCTCAGCATTGAGTCTGTTTCTCCCTCTTCCTCTGCCCCGCTGCCTGTTCATGCCCTCTTGCTCATTCTTTCAAATAAATATCTTTAAAAAAAAAACACACACAAACAAACCACCCCGTCCCTTCCCAGAGCAACCTGTCATCACTCTTATCTAAGCTCTGGTCTTCCAGGGGGTATGACCGCTGAGAGAAGACTCTTCCATCAGCCTTCTCAATACGCACAAGCTGCGGGCCCTGCTGGCCTCTGAACGGGTGACCTCTTCCCCAGCCTCTCACAGTCCCTTATTCATCTGGCCTGTGTCACAGGCCCCTCCACAGGTGCCAGTCCTCCTGACAGCCAGTCAGGCATTCCTGTCTCCACTCCTGCACATCAGAAGACACCAGTGTGAGCCTTCACCTTATCTTCTGAAAGCACGTCTCTGCTTTGATCTTCTCTCTCTACCCACCCATGTACACTAAGCCCAGGTCCTCCGCCCTGTCCACTCTTATGGACACGAAGGGGTTGCTTTTATGGAGCTCTTCCAAAAATGTTCTTAGGGACCCTCACCAGGGACCCACCTCGCCTGGGCAGGTGGCAATCACTCAGGATGACAGCTCCTGGACTCCGAGGGAAACCCGGGGGACAGCAACCCCTGAGTGAGGGGCTAGGGTGTCTGAGTGTCACAAATTCCTTAGTGTTCTTAATAAGACAGCCTGGTGCAAAAGAGGGTGCAAGGGAAACAACCGAAAGAGTGAATCTCTCAGCTCTGCAATCACTCACATGCAGATTATCTGCCAAACTACTTCTTATCTCTGATCAGTCTTCATCTGCGGCTGCCTTTCTCCTATCCCCGCTACCACCTAGCACATATCCCGAATCCTCTCCTTCCGACAGTCACTGACAGAGTGGTCCAGGCCTCTAGGACTGTCAACACCCTGATATAATTCATGAGCTCATGGGGAGTCTGAGGCAGTGCCCTTGTTTATGGATTCAGTGATTGATGAGGCCCTAAAAGCTCCTGGCCCAGAAGACTATCTGGACTGCGGTGTGATGTTAAAAAACAAGTGATGCGAAGGGGCCTCTGGCCACATGAACAAGCTGGACGAGCACACAGGAAATGCCGAGGATGAAAGCAGATGGATGCCCCTGGGCAGCTCAGATAAACCCCAGAGGCAAATCAACCACAACCAGCAGAGTGGACGGGGCACATTGTGTAAAAAATAAAGTCATATGTGTGTGAATTTTTTTTTTCTTTTGGTTTGCCTCTCTCTCTCTCTTTTCTTTTTTTTCAAGTTTTTATTTAAATTCCAGCAAGTTAACGTATAGCGTCCCACTAGTTTCAAGCGTACGATAGAGTGATTTCACCCTTCGTACAACGTCTGGTGCTCATCCCAAGTGCACTCTTAGGTCGGAATTTTTTTTAAAAAAAATTCAAAACCTAGGTGAAAGGCAATTCGTTCATGTTGTTAGAGAAAGATCTGCACCATGGCCACAAGCTGGTATCTTTTCTCTAGAGAAATCAAACACAGACACCTGGGTATGCACGAGGCAAGAGTCCTGGTGGAAACCAATGTGACCACACTCAGTGAGGAGATGGAATGGGTAGGAGAGGAAAACCGCTCCCTCTGAATGAAAGGCTCAAGTTATCTCAATAAAAATAACTATACGGGGCGCCTGGGTGGCTCAGTGGTTGAAGCCTCTGCCTTCGGCTTAGGTCATGATCTCAGGGTCCTGGGATCTACTCCCGCATTGGGCTCTCTGCTCGGCGGGGAGCCTGCCTCCTCCTCCTCTCTCTCTCTGCCTGCCTCTCTGCCTACTTGTGATCTGTCTGTGAAATAAATTAAAAAAGAAAGAAAGAAATAACTGTATGAATCTTACAAATTCTAGTCTGACTGTCCCATTTGACAGGTAAATAAACTGAGAGTCAGCAGGATCTTGTGCCCTGTCCAAATCATACACAGCTGGCCTGGGACGCCCTCACCTTACAGGTCACACTGATATAAATGAGACAGTTTAACGGTGGCTTCTAATCCACGATCAGAATTTGTGAGAACTCCAATAAAACAGGATTGATTTATATATTTTTTTAAGGAGAAAATATGTGATCGATTCAAAAGTGACCTTGGAAAATACATAAATGAAGAAAGGTTTACTCGCCAAATTACTGATACAAATAGAATTCCCACCATAATGCTTAAATTCAACTATTTTCCTAATATGTTATTAAGTCCAGAAAGAATCAATATTCTTATTTTAAAACCCTCATTTTTTCACTTAAACATCTTCCCTGATACTCTCTACTAAGCAACATCTCATTCATACCTCACTTTAAAACTATCAGACCTAGAGATACCTGGGTGGTAAGTGCTTGCCTTCACTTCAGGTCATTATCTCAGAGTCCTGAGTTGGAGTCCCACATCAGGCTCTCTGCGTGGCAGGGAGCCTGCTTCTCCTTCTCCCTCTCCCTGTCACTCACCCTGCTTATGTTCTTTCACTCTCTCTCTCTGACAAATTAAATAAATAAAAATTAAAAAAAAAAAAGCAGTTCTAATTATATGGTAGAGAAAAAATTTAAGACAAAAACAAAACACAACAAAAAAACTATCAGACTTAAAAGCAATAAAACTTACTCAGAAGGTAAATTAAGTGGAAAGATTCAGTCCTTCTCTAATAAATGCAGAATAAGACAGGTATAAGGTACATCCAAAATAACAAAAGAATAAATAAGAATTATAAATGTCAATATTTTCTAGGATGTGGAAAAATGAGCTCACTTATTCCTCTGATAACAGATTGCCACCAAGGACTAAGCATTTTTTATGTGGTCAGGTGCAAAGCAAAATGTTATAAAGGCAGTATCTTACTTAAGACTCAAAATAATCCTGGGGAATAAACTCTTATTAACCCATTGTACATATGAAGAAATTTGTCCAACGTCATAGTAAATGAGGGCAAAACAGCGGAGCTGGAATTTGAAAACCAAATTTGCCCTCTTCCCAAAACACAATTCTTCATCATTATACAGGACAAACTGGCAAACAAACATGCAGTAAGACCTACAAAACTTTTGCCACAGTAATTTCATTTGGGGAATATATGCTAAGTCTACCAAACCAAAATGGCAAAGCAGGCAGGCAGGAAAACAATCTGCATGATGTTCAAGCAGCGTTAAAACAGCAATTTGTTGGAAACAGCACAAATTCTTCATCAACAGGGCTTATGGGCCAAGAAAGGGAGTGCATACAACATGAAAATATCATATGGCCAGTAAAAGTGCCATGTCTGTGAACTCTGTCAATACATGGAAATATCTCTAGAAAACAAATTTAACTCATTTGAAGGGATACATATTTATAGCAACATTATCAACAATAGTCAAATTATGGAAACAGCCCAAACGTCCATCGACTAATCAATGGATAAAGAAGATGTGGTATATCTATACAGCAGAATGTTAGCCATCAAAAAGAATGAAATCTTGCCATTTGGAAAGACATGAATGGAGCTAGAGAGTATTATGCTAAGTGAAGTAAGTTAGTCAGAGAAAGACAAAATTCCATATGATTTCACTCATGTGGAATTTAGGAAAACAAACAAACATGTGGGCGGGGGAAAAGAGGCAAACCAAGAAACAGACTCTTAATGATAGAGAACAAACTGATGGTTACCAGAGAAGGGGTGGGTTGGGTAAAATAGGTGGGGATTAAGAAGGACACCTGTCGGTTCACCTGGGTGGCTCAGTGGGTTAAGCCTCTGCCTTGGGCTCACGTCATGATCTCAGGATCCTGGGATTGAGCCCCACATCGGGCTCTCTGCTCAGTGGAGAGCCTGCTTCCTCCTCTCCCTCTGCCTGCCTACTTGTGATCTCTCTCTCTCGGTCAAATAAATAAAATCTTTAAAAAATATATATATGAGTGAATAAATAAATAAGTAAATAAATTCAGTGATGCCAACCCTGTAGCAAGATGCATTTGTGTGTTCAAGAGTGGAAGAACCACATTTAATGTCCACTAAGCCTCCCCACCCCTCTCTTTCACATTAGCTTGAAGTCACCAATTTGTAAAGACAGCACAAGGACGCCCTGTTTTAAGATGCTATGATTCAGAGCAATCAGAGCTTCCAGACGTGCCTCTCTCCCGGTTTCCTGAAGTTTCCTCGCAGCATGGCCCCCAAACGCCAGTCTTCGCTCCCGCCTCAAACGAAGAAACCGAGACAGCCTCCTGCCCCCAAGCCAGGGCAGACGTCAACATCTCAGCACTTGCATAAAGGAGAAAAAGAACAGCAAGAAGCAATTGAACATATTGATGAAGTACAAAATGAAATAGACAGACTTAATGAACAAGCCAGTGAGGAGATTTTGAAAGTAGAACAGAAATATAACAAACTCCGCCAACCACTTTTTCAGAAGAGGTCGGAATTGATCACCAAAACCCCCAATTTTGGGGTAACAACATTTGTCAACCATCCACAAGTGTCTGCACTGCTTGGGGAGGAGGATGAAGAGGCGCTGCATTATTTGACAAGAGTTGAAGTGACAGAATTTGAAGATATGAAATCAGGTTACAGAATAGATTTTTATTTTGATGAAAACCCTTACTTCGAAAATAAAGTTCTCTCCAAAGAATTTCATCTGAATGAGAATGGTGATCCATCTTCAAAGTCCACTGAAATCAAATGGAAATCTGGAAAGGATTTGACGAAACGTTCAAGTCAAACACAGAATAAAGCCAGCAGGAAGAGACAGCATGAGGAACCAGAGAGCTTCTTCACCTGGTTTCCTGACCATTCTGATGCAGGTGCAGATGAGTTAGGAGAAGTCATCAAAGATGATATTTGGCCAAATCCATTACAGTACTACTTGGTTCCCAATATGGATGACGAAGAAGGGGAAGGAGAAGAGGATGATGATGATGAAGAAGAAGAAGGATTGGAAGATATTGAAGAAGGAGATGAGGATGAAGGTGAAGAAGATGAAGATGATGATGAGGGGGAGGAAGGAGAGGAGGATGAAGGAGAAGATGACTAATGGAACACTGATGGATTCCAAACTTCCTTTTTTAATTTTCTTCAGTCCCTGGGAGCAAGTTGCCGTCTTTTTTTTTTTTTCCTTTTTCTTTTTCTTTTCTCCTCTCGTGCTCATTCGCCCTGTTTTTTGAAGTCTCCTTTTTCTCTCCCTTTATACCATGGTTCTCAGCTTATTTTGGGAGGAAATACCTTGAGCAGAATACAGTGGGAAAAGAATCTCTACCCCTTTTTGTTCCAAATTCATTTTTGTCCCTTCCTGTCTCGACAAAAACAAAAACTTTATAGAATCAACACCACCGTGCTCTGTGGGAAAAAAGAAAAACCTTCTGCTCCCTTAGCTCTGCTGGAAGCTGGAGGGTGCTAGGCCCCTGTGTAGTAGTGCATAGAATTCTAGCTTTTTTCCTCCTTTCTCTGTATATTGGGCTCAGAGATTACACTGTGTCTCTATGTGAATATGGACAGTTAGCATTTACGAACATGTACCTGTCTACTTTCTCTTGTTTAAAAAAAAGAAAAAAAAACTTAAAAAAATGGGGTTATAGAAGGTCAGCAAAGGGTGGGTTTGAGATGTTTGGGTGGGTTAAGTGGGCATTTTGACAACATGGCTTCTCCTTTGGCATGTTTAATTGTGATGTTTAACGGACATCCTTGCAGTTTAAGATGACACTTTTAAAATAAAACTCTCTCCTAATGATGATAAAAAAAAAAAAAAAGATGCTATGATTCAGAATGGCATTCTCTTGTGGACCCCAGGAAGTGAAGTTTTCATATAAAAATAAAGGAATAGCTCCACTAATTTTTAAGCCCCTCCCCCCATGGTTTAGGCACTTTTCTTTTCTTTTTTTAAGATTTTATTTATTTATTTGACAGACAGAGATCACAAGTAGGGAGAGGCAGGCAGGGGGTTGGGTGGGGGGGAAGCAGCTCTCCACTGAGCAGAGAACCCAATGTGGGGCTCGATCCCAGGACCCTAGGATCATGACCAGAGCCGAAGGCAGAGGCTTTAACCCACTGAGCCACCCACGTGCCCCTATTTTCTTATTAAAGTATAGTTTAAATCAGATTAACAAAACCTCCTGAGGTATAAGCCTATACCTCGTGAAGTTTGTTAGCCATTCAGTAAATTTATTTAAGACCTAATGTGTCTACAAACTGGAACCTAATTTCTAACACCATTTGGTTTATGCTAATAAGGGGCCACTCTCCGGATCTTATTCTTTAGAACATATTTATATGTGTTATATGTAACACTATTTAAGATAACATAAATTCAAGGGCCACAGAGGAGGGAAGTTTAAGTGTCTGAACGTAATATGCAGGTTTATGCCCCAAATGCATTTTTTTTATAGGATCTCATTCCCTAAAAAGGAGCAGGATATGCCCACAATGATTCTTCATCACTCTCTCTCAGGGTTGGCAGGGGGGCCCAGCACACCGCCAGCCAGGTCACAGATACTCCCTGACACATCGTTCCCTCACACCCTCCAATGGCTTCCTATATAACCTATCACTTCAGAGGAACGAGGCACAATTAAAGAGTTTCCAAAATAACTGCTGCATCTTTGGGCGCCTGGGTGGCTCAGTGGGTTAAGCCGCTGCCTTCGGCTCAGGTCATGATCTCGGGGTCCTGGGATCGAGTCCCGCATCGGGCTCTCTGCTCAGCAGGGGCCTGCTTCCCTTCCCCTCTCTCTGCCTGCCTCTCTGCCTACTGTGATCTCTCTCTGTCAAATAAATAAAATCTTTAAAAAAAAAAAAATAATAACTGCTGCATCTTTTAAGAAGAACTAGATTGGGAAGTTCTGGGAGGAACTGGGCCAAAGTCAGTGCTATCTGATCCACACTAAAGAAAGAAAAAAAAAAAAAAGAAAGAAAGAAAGAAAAGTAGATTCCTCCGTTCAGCAAGCGTGTCCTCTGTCTGCGCAGATCCCACATCAGTCTTCATTCCAAGGTTCCTTTTCTCTGTCCTTACCAACCTACACATCCTGTCCACGTTCCTGTGTTGCCCTACACTCGGAACGATTTAATGTTGTCCCTCCAACATAAAGAATCACTGGGTTCCGTGTGTACCTGGCACAGAGTCAAAGCCCACCAGTATGGCAAGGTCAGTCTCTAATGGTAAGCTGTCCAACATAGTAGCCTCCAGCCATGTGTAGTTATTTAAATGTAAAGTAATTTGAATAAAACTTAAAATTCAATTCCTCAGTTACACCGTCACACTTCAAGTGTTCAACAGCCACAAGTGGTTAATAGTTACTGAACAGCACAGTGCAGAGAACACGTCCATCATCAAGGAAAGGTCTACTAGACAGCTCTGAGCTCAGAGGTTTCAGCGCCCACCCACCTGCCTCTGCGATTCCAGGTGACATTCTCCCACAGCTGGACAACTCTTCTCAGCTGTCACCAGGTACCATCTGTCACTTCATCTGACACCAAGGGGAACAGCTCAGTTTCACCTGGGCAACATTTCTTATTAAAACATAGTAAAATGAAATTTCCATGAGTTTATACATACATCGATGTCTCCATTTACGTATCCACCACCACAATCAGCATACAGAACAGTTCCACCATCCCCCAGAAATTCCCTTGTACAGCCCCTTTGTAGTCAAACCCTGCATCTACCCCCAAAACCTTGGCAACCACTGATCTGGCAGCTTTCTAAAAAATACTCAAGAGTCCTGGAAATCTCACTTGGGCAGGTCTGGGAGGAGGCCTGAAATCTGTACCGCTCCCCATACCATGTTCCTCAGGTGATTCTAATACTCAGCTAGGTTTAGGAACTTCCAGGGTAAATGCTGAATCCTAGGTTAATTATCTGCAAAGTGCTCTCTGGTATCTAGGCGTGCTCTCTTCAGACCCCCTTTAGCTGCTCTGTTGCACATGGCAGACGTGCATCGCAGGCTGGGTGATCGGAAGGCAGGGCAGGCTTGGCTGCTGGGGGCACAGGCAGGGTAACCACCCTGTGACTCTGGTTTCTGGCTCTGAATCACGTGCCCTGCCATCCTAATCCCTTCCTGGCTCTTTGTGCCCATGGAATCCTCATCTGGCAAAAAAGGAATCACATCAGAAATAATTGCCTACCTCCAAGGCTTGCTGGGAAGTAATGATTTAGATAATACATTCAAAGGCACTGAGCAGCCAGGATGAAAAGTTGCCCCTGTCCTGGATACATCATCACCACACAGGACTACCTTTGGATAGAACTCTCCTCATCCTGTTTACCTGATGGATGTGGGAGATCAGGACACAAAGTACAATAAAATGACAGCCGTTAAATAAATAAATAAATAAATAAGTGTTTTCCTCCTAAATGCATGATCCCAAGGGCAAGATACCAAATTCCATATTTTTTTTAAACTTTTTAAAAGATTTTATTTATTTATTTGACAGAGAGAGATCACAAGTAGACAGAGAGGCAGGCAGAGAGAGAGGGGGAAGCAGGCTCCCTGCTGAGCAGAGAGCCCGATGTGGGGCCCAATCCCAGGAACCTGAGATGGTGACCTGAGCTGAAGGCAAAGGCTTAGCCCACTGAGCCACCCAGGCGCCCCCCAAATTCCATTTTTAAAGGGGAATTCAGAGGAGCCAACATCATCTCAGAAACCACCTCGGTTCAGAAAGTAAACGATTACAAAGAGAGTCAACAATTTTGAGTTTAGCCATTCTCTCCAACTTCTTCAGCTCTGCTGAGGATTCCTGGAAAACACTTTGAAAAGTTCAAGATGATCAAAGGAAAAGTATGGCCAACACAAGAAATGCTATCATGTAACATCACGTGTTTATTTAGCTCCACCAAGCCAAAGAGAGAAGACTGTTTGAAAGGGAGAGAATGCCTGCTTAATCAACTAAAAATGCATTCATTACTATGCTATTCACCGTGGCTTTCCTGAAATCAGACACTTTTGCCCCTAGACCATAAGATTGAAGCGATTTGAAATGAAAATATTTCCTGTCCACTGCTTGCCAGTTTCTAGCCCCAGAGTGATAGAACAGATGACATCCAGTACAATAAAAGCTTTTATTAACCATAAATTTGAGACTGCTTTAGGGATTTGAAGTGTTGGGTTTCATGCTGAAAAAATGTAATGTTATCCACAGACCATCAGTGAGTAACAAAAACAGAGGCACAGGTTATGCTACTTTGATCAAATTATGGCAAAAAAAAAATTGTCTTTTGCATTTAAAATAGTAGTTGCATTCAGGGTCTATCTTCAAGGAGCACCACAATAGTTTAATCCTAGGTCTTGGGCAGTTTAATGGAAATTCATCCTGAATGCAGATTTCTAGAACCAACTGCTTTCTGTTAAACTAAAAGGAAGTTGAAAAGTGTTAAGAGGCAAAGTGAGCTGAGAAATTCAAATGCTAAAATGGGACCCCTAAATCTGGGTCTGTCAACCTTAGCACTATAGCCACTAAGTCTTTATCGGCTAGGGCCAGCTTACCCATTTTAGGGTGTTTAGCAGCATCCCTGACCCCTATCCACAAAAAGCCAGTAGCAAACCCCTCCCCAGCTGTGACAACCAAAAAGGTCTCCAGGGATTCCCCAGATCACCCCCAGTTGAGAACTCTTGACTGAATCAAATTCTAGACCTACTGAGCAAATGCTGCCTGATTTTTCTTTCTCCAAAGACTACCTCAGAGCCCGAGGGTCTCACGGCCTCAGCTCTCTGCCCCAGCCCCACCCCCGCACAGAAATGGGGAGCCCCAAGTGATTTCTGAAAATCAAAGCACTCTGCACCCTCTTTCCCACCAAAACCGACAGTGGCACAGCCATGGAAACGAGAACTCTCTCTCCTGGGACCAGAGCAGACTAGCACAAGCCAAGGCAACCCGCCACCCCCCTGCCCCCAGGCACACCCGGCCGGGCCTTTGTGTCCGGCACATTCCAGCAGGGAAGCAGGCTGCTGGGCTGGGCTGTACCGCATCCCAGCCAGCCTCCAGACTGCTGCTTTCTGGCCTTTCACTGTCAGACCAAGGAGGGGACCAGGGACCCGGTGCCAGAAAAGAACATGAAAAGCAAAGGTGAACCTCTGTGGCCCATTCTCTGCGTGCTGAATGTCCCACTATTAGGTCTCGGCATGACATTTCACGGCCAGCAGGGGAGGGGGCCCAGTGGGGAGAGCTGAACAAATGCCCAGGGGCACAGGCCCGCCTTTGCCCTCCCTGTCTCCCCGCACTTATGAATAAAAGATGGAGGGTTTGTCTCGGCAGTTTTCCTGGTACCCTGTAAGAATAACAACCGGCCGCTTTTTGACGATTTAACTTACTCTGAACAAGATCCAATATGTACTTTCCAGGTCTTTAACTGTACACGCCCTTACATCAGGGGCAAGGACAAAGAAGAGAAAAACCACGGAATTAGGTAGGAGATAAGAATTCGGGTTAAACTAATGAAACGGTCTGCCTGGAGTGGATTCTAATAAAGTAATTTAGGCAACAGGCGACCACAGAACCAAAAGGCTGGAAACTGACTTCGAGGACATGTTTTTGAGTGAAGTGGCCTTTCCTGGAAATAAAGTTCAATGTTTTCTTCCCACAAAGGAGAGTAATGACTGAATTTTGGTGTGAGGATGCGTTCAACCGGAAACTTTCCCCAGCCAAATAGAGGTTTTAATAGGAACTCGTTCCAAGTTGCGGAGGGCGACACCTACAAGGGTTTGTAACAAGCCCGTGTGAATAGCAAAAGCCTTAAACATTCTTGAGACACTATAGTCCTAATGTTGAGAGCCCAGCTGATTTTCAAATAGTCTTTAAGGGCAGAGGTTATATTTCAGCCTAACACACATGACACCCTTCATTTTGGATTCTCAGTAAAGTAAAAGGGAAGCCTTCATAAAGCATCTCCTTTTTTTTTTTTTAAGATTTTATTTATTTATTTGACAGAGAGAGAGATCACAAGCAGGCAGAGAGGCAGGCGGGGGGAGGGTTGCGGGTGGGGGGCGGGGAGCAGGCTCCCTGCCAAGACGAGAGCCAGATGCTGGACTCGATCCCAGACCCTGAGATCATGACCTAAGCCGAAGGCAGAGGCTCAACTCTCCAGGAGCCCCACAACTCCCTTTTTAAAAAGACAACACAGGGGTGCCTGGGTGGCTCAGTGGGTTAAAGCCTTTGCCTTCGGCTCAGGTCATAATCCCGGGGTCCTGGGATTGAGCCCCACATCGGGCTCTCTGCTTGGTGGGGAGCCTGCTTCCCCCTTTCCCTCTGCCTACCTCTCTGCCTACTTGTGCTGTCTGTCAAATAAATAAATAAAATATTTTTTAAAAAGACAACACAGATTGAACTGGATGAAACCATTGGAAAGATCTCCATGTACAACAGTTTCAAGCAGAAAAACCAAATTTTGCTCAGTGTTGAAACTGTATCCATATTTGTTACCTACTGATACCTAATACACAATGTCATAATATCACGTATGGAGGGATCTAGCCAAATATCGGCCCTCATTATGAGGAAATGAGCAGAAATCTAAACTGTAGGACCGTCTATACCACAAGTGACCTTGACTCTTCAGAATGTGTATGCTATGAAGGAACAAAAAAATGGGTAGAAGAACTGTCCTCCGTTAAAGGAGACTGAAGAGACAGGATGTCTCTGTAAAAGTGATCTATTTAGAGGGCACCTGGGTGGCTCAGTTAAGAGCCTGCCTTCGGCTCATGTCATGATCTTGGGGTCCTGGGATGGCGCCCTGTCAGGCTCCCTGCTCAGTGGGAAGCCTACTTCTCCCTCTCCCTCTGCAGCTTCCTTTGTTGTTCCCCTGTTTGTGCTCATTCTCTCTCTCTCTCTCAAATAAATACAGTCTTTAAAAAAAAATGTGATCTATTTAGGAGTGATCCTTAAATAGGATCCTCTGAATCCTGGAATGTGATTCAGAAAGAAATCACGGAGATCTGCCCCATAACTGCAGTAGGTGGGGCACGCAACGGGGAACTCCAGGCAGAGAGGAAAAAGGTGCTCATTTTACCGTGCTTTCAACTTTTCTATAGGATTGAAACATTTCAGAATCCAAAATATGGGAGAGAAATACAGTAAAGAAGAGTCCAAGTACCAGTGACCAGCTGCCTGCGGCGGGCAGGGGACTCTGCAGCAATAATTTCACTTTCTTGTTTGGTTTCAGAAAATATATGCCCAAAATATGACTAATTTTTTTAAACAAAACTACATAAACTCTTAATACAGCATACGTCTAGGATAAAAATAAAATGTAAAAAACTTAATAATATGACATTGTTCCCTTAACTGGGCAAAGGGGATGTATACACAACAGACATTTAAGGCATTCATGTTTCTGCTTTTAAAAAAAAGTCATAGGCCCTTTAAAAGCTGCTTTATGCCTTTCCCTAAAACTCTTCTCCTGCAATTTATCATTCTCTTTCTCCTCATGTCAGAAAGCCTACTAATTTAAAAACTTTTTAGAACAGCTCTTTAAAACCCCCCTGCCTTCCGCCCAAAGTCTCCCTCTATTCTCCACCCTCATCTTTCTTTAATGAGATAAAAGCAATAATTACACTAGTCTTGACCAACTCGAAAACTATGCACTTAAAAAAAAAAAAAAGTGTGACCCTTTAAGTAAAAGGAAAAAAGCTCAGTAAATGGGGAATGTGCTCAAGTGTAAAGATGTGGGGGTAGAATTTCTGTCTCTTGAGGACTTCAAAACCCAGGGAGAACAATAAGAGGCAGCGTGTCCAGAGCAGACTTAGGAGGGACCTGGGGGACTGTCACCTTGGGCAAGTCAGACACTGGGAACCCACGGCTCCCACTGCCCCAAAGCAGCCTTTGGGCAGCACAACCAGATGTTACATTTTCTCTGCTTGATTTTGGTAAAACTCCATGACCTCTTTCTCAAATTAAAAAGGCAATGCTTTTTTTTTTTTTTTTTTTTTTTTTTTCAAACCACAGGAGCTATCTTTAGTGAAGCCTTCTAAGGATTTCATTAATTCATAGCCAGCCAACCAGGACCTTTCCCACAGTCTCCCACAAAAAAGCCCGGGGAAGTCACTGACTGCTTGGCTGGATCTGAATATGAGCAGAGGTAAGATCAGAAATATCTAGTTCCTCCCACAGGGAGGCAAGCCATGAAAATCAAAGCTGGGCAAAAACTCATTACCACAGCTGGCCAGCAAACCCACCGCCCTGGAAAAAAGGCTGAGAGCACCTTTGATTCTGGATGGACCGTCTCGTGACTTCAGAAAACTAAACGTGTTCACCACCAGAGGGGATGAAACAAAACAAGACCCGTACCTCTGTTAAAAAGACAAAGATTTCCTACCCGCTGGCAGCTGCTGCCAGGGAATGAGAATCATTTCATAAAGTCCAAAACCAGGATGCATGGTTAGCACTGGACAGGAACTTTTTACATTTTTTTTTTTTCTTTATCCACAGTGCGGTGTAAACTACACAATGCAGACATCTCCTCTTGACACAACCAACACTTTACAAGGTGGGATCCCCAACCAATCCTGGCCCGATTGCCACCTCAGGCATCCCCTGGACCACCCTGCAGCCCAGCAGTTGGCGTTGGCCAGGAGGGGCACATGGTGCCAATAATCTATGATGTCACTTGGGAGAGCATATTTTATGCTGACTCTGAGTACCGAATGCCACGTGATGCACTAATGTCGAGAAACACAAGAAACCCCAGAACCTCCGAGGACATCTGTATGACGACGGCTCACCTTCCAGGTGACCTCAGCAGAGAGACCCCCTGAGGTCGTCCACAGGTGCCACCATCATTCTCACCATCAACTATAATTTCCGGCAGGGCACTTAGTCAATTCAAAGATCGTGGAAGGAGAACCTACTCTATGCCCGCCCCCCAATCTCTTGATGAGGCCTGGCCTCATGCCGCAGACACTGCCCTGGGGGAGACAGACAGACAAGAAAACACCATGGATGTCTCATGGTGAAAAGTTCTGTGCAGAAAAACAAAGTGAGGCAAAGAAGGCAAGTTGCTATTTCAAACAGGGTGGTCACATCGCTGTTCCATTGTCCTGGTTGTTTCCATGTTGCAATCAAAGCTCCAGAAATCTGGCCCAGCCCATAGAAAGCCCCAAAGACACACTGAATGAAGAAATGGCCACTGAGGGTCACTCTTATCAAACGATTCATCCGTTAGAGAAATCTGTCAAGCCTCATGGGGCTTCCTGATAGGGGCACACAGACAAAATTCAAGGCACCCTATATTCCAGTCCCAACCTACACATCCTCAGCCTTCCTGACCCCACCCTGCGTCAGGAACCACCCTCCCCCAGCTTTGCCAGTTCTTTCTTTCTGCCACACTTTTCTTTCAAAGGATTTCTCCACCTCCCTGTTCTGCTTACAGGGCCACCCAACCCCTTCTTCTAAGCCTCCTCTGAACCATCCAAGTTAAGTGTCTTCTTCATAAGCTAATCAAGTTTCGTCGTCTTCTTCAATGCATCACTGCAAAAGGCTGAATGCATTCTCACTAAATCTGAAGCCATGATGGGGTGGGTCTGATTTTACTACGGACAGGCTTTCTGGCACAGGTGAAATTCCCATGGGGGGCCAGCGGAGGAGGAGCACGACGTGGAGAAGCCTCCCAGAGAAAGGTAAGCCTCCTCCACAGCAGGGGAAACTAAGGCAGACCAGGAAGCCAGAATGACTGGGAACCAATGGGGACAACGGCTAAAATGCCAGATTTCCAAAGGTGTCAAGCAGCGCCTGGGCACTGGCACATATCCACAGGCAACGACATAGGCGGAATGTTCTAGTTTGAGGAGCAGCAGGAACTGTGGTTAGTGTTTCTCTGGGAGGAGTGGGGAGATGCAGAGACGGGACAGAGAGTTCCCTGTACCTTGGAATCCCTCCTGCACCTCCCTGTCTCTGGGCCCCTGTGCCTTTTCCTTGCAGCCCCAGCTGGGTGGGAAGCCAGTGCAGACAGGGGAGAGGGCCTGGGCCTACTGTCCTTGTCTTTTCCCTGGAAAACGTAAGTAAACTCCAAAATCACACCAAGACCTGACACAGTGGAGCTGCTCAAAAAACCGTGTCTTCCCTCCTCACTCCAGACGAGTCTTCTTGAACTTCAGATCCTGAGCAGTGACAGTAAATCCTGTCATGTGAGTGCCGGTGCCCCACCCAGAGCCAAGGTGCCCACTCCAGAGGAAGGCAGCGATAAAACTTTCACTTAGCAGGGCCCACACTTGCTAGGGCCGACTGCTAGTGCATCAGTCTGGATTACATTGCATTTTCCTCTGGTAAAAGAGAGGCCATTTCAGGAGAGAAGAAACCAGAAATCACCTGGAGAGAATAAAATCACAAGGAAAGGGTTTTTAAACCATATGGCCTGTCTCAGGAAAATGCACTTCTTCTTTCCAAGGAAACCCTCCCTCTATCCCCACCTCAGAACAGAAGTCTGGGGCCATAGCCAGCATTTTTTAAAGAGTTACCATTCAGGGGGTGGGGGGGAGCTGGGGAGATGTCGTTCTACAAAAGTGACAAAACAGAACACTTGGAAAAACTAGTTGTTGTTGTTTTTTTTAAAGATTTTATTTATTTGACAGACAGAGATCACAAGTAGGCAGAGAGGCAGGCAGAGAGAGAGGAGGAAGCAGGCCTCCTGCTGAGCAGAGAGCCCGATGTGGGGCCCGATCCCAGGACCCTGAGATCATGACCCAAGCCGAAGGCAGAGGCTTAACCCACTGAGCCACCCAGGCGCCCCGGAAAAACTAGTTTTTAAGGAAATAAAGTTTTTACATCTAAAAAGGTTATATTTAAAGCCTAATCCCTCATGATTTCAAAAGGATTCATTTGAAATATTCATTTAATGTATGAAATGTAAATATCCCTTCATTTAATGAATGCTATCAATTTCTATTCCCTTCCAAAGTTGCCGCTTCAATTTTATAGGACATTTCTTAAGTTCAAGCAACCTTCCCTACAATGTAGTAATTTTAATGAAAAAGCCTCATGATTAATGTCATGATTAATGCCCAGGTTTGGAAGGAAGGAAGATACAATAAAATTAGAATAAATTTCCAACAATACTCGCCTTTCAACTCCTAAGGTACCAGCCTTATGCAAATAAGACACTTTACCATTAGGTTTACTATAAAACCAATGCTTCTTAAAAGTGCACAGGTTTTTTTTTTAATGGAGGTAGTTTCCATTCATGCTATTAAATCAGACAATTTATAGGCCAACTTCCGTTTTAGAAGAGAATTACATGTGTGTTCACATCACATCTTTATTTTGTCATCCACCCAGTGATTTGTCGAGGACAGCTGGTACCTATTAAGTCTCCCCTTTAAATGGTGTAGCCTTAATTAGCTACATCCACCTTCCCCCAACATTTCCAAACAAGGAACCAAAGCAAAGGGAAGCCATTTTTATCACAAATGCTTTGAACAATGGAGTTGTAAATGTTAAAATAATAGTTTCCATTAGAAACCAGCTAGTTATTCCTTTTTTAGGCCCCACCACAAACAAACAAACAAACAAACAAAAAAAAAAAAAAACCACACACACACACCAAAAAACACAGGGTACACACAGGGTTTAAATGTTCGGTTTTTGCTACTTAGGTAATTTTTTGTTTCATGCCTGCTGTTATTAATTAAACTTTCCCAAGATATTGCTTAGGAAAGGGTGAGGGACAGTCTCCCAGAGATATTCTTGATTTTAGGCTACACACTTCTTACTTGGGACTTCTGAGCCCATAAAAATCAGTAGACAGAAACTACACAAAGAGAACAAGCCTGGTATGGTTTTCTATGGACAGATACCATGCTCTTCTCAGAAAATAAAGACTTTCCAACTCACAAAAGGAGAAATCCACTTGATTGCATGATTTTAATTTGCCACATGTAGCTATAGCACACTGATTAGGATACAACGTAGACTTCCCTACTTTAAAAAAAAGAAAAAAAAAAAAAAGTAACCTATGATGCACTCAGGACTTCAAGTGTGAACTATGTCAACCAGCTAAATGTTGAGCAAGATAAGGAGCCACCTCTAGGATTTCCCTCTCAGATTTGGTTTCCTCTTAAAGATTTGCCCCAGCTTTAATCTGCAGTAAGACTATCTGTTTCAATTGGATGTGCTCTTTCCTGGGCTTGTGTCTTTTCAATCAGCCAGTAGCCCTGCCGGGTTTAGAGTGGCAGAGAGGAAGTGGCCTGTGGTTAAACAGAGGAAATTCCAAGGCATTTTAATAGAGCAAATAGTCTCTTTACTTCCCACAGGGAAGAGCTTCAAAGGCCCCGGACCCTGGAGGAGACAATGTGTTGTGGGGCCATCAGTCACCTAATCGTGTGTCAGGACCATTCAGAATGTCCCAGCAGCCAAGACAAACACTGCCCAGGAGGACATTGCCTCCCACCAGACGAGCAAGTCTGGCTGCTGGGAGATGGGGCCCATGGCACCAGCACAGACAGGCCCCCTGAGCTTGCTGAGGGCCGGGAACCTCCACATTTGGGGGAGATGTGAAACAGAAAAGGTCTCAGCTGCCAGGGTAGAGTGCAGGAGAAAGGTCTCCTCCGAGGGCACTGTCCCCCAACCCTGTCAAGCTTCTAGGGGCACCTGAGAACCCCTCCCCCTGCCTCAGCACATACTCTTACAATTGGGGGGGGGGGTACCAAGCTTCCAGAAGACTAAAAGTCCATCCATCAGAGGCAGACACAAGAGGGAGTGAGAAACGAAAAGGTACAATTAATCGGTGATGGGGTAGCCCCAGCAGCAGCAGACATCTGCTGGGCACGCTATGTGAAAAGCTCAGGGACCGATGAGAGGAGAAGAGGGTCTAAAAGCTTAAACACACACACATTTTAGGCCAAATGAAGCATGAAAAATACTCAACTTAAAGACTTACAAAAGCATTAGCCGTTCTTTCCTTTGTAGGGACATTCGTAAGGTTTGAACTGCAGAGAATATGATTTGGATCCTACCCTACTCTTTCCTGAGATTGTTTTCCAGACAAGCCCAGCTGTTCTGGGGAGGAACCCATGGAAGCGTCAGGGTCGCCTTCACTCCCAGCCTCCCCTTCAACCCCAGGCTGAAGGCATCCACCCAAACCAGGGTGCCCTGCCCAGCTGGTTCCCCTGGATCCCCTCAGCCAGCCTGACTCCCTTCACTGGCCAGGGCTCTGACAAAGTCTCCACTTCCTCTTTAAATCCAGGCAAGTCATTTAAAGCCAAACTCGGATTTTAAATGTTAAGAATGTGGTTTCTCTCCCCCTTCTCTGGCCTGGGGGAGAGTCCTCTCTCCTAAAGCAATGGCTCTCTACAGTGAGAGGAATTTGTTAAAATGCCAATTCCTGAACCCTCATCTCACTCCCATTCTGGTCGCATTAGCCTTGAATCTGCATTTTAACGAGCTCCCAAGGCAATCCTGATACTGGAAGCCCCTAGACTTTACTTCGAGAAATTGTGTTCAGAGGGAAAGGATCCCTAGCCGGTACTTACTTGCTGGTCTCATTCACCCAGCTGTATCCCCTTGTTAATACAACTAGCACAATGCCCCAGGCACTGCAGGGGCTGGGGTGGGGGGGGGGCATTGGTGGGATGGATGGGGGAGGGGAAAGAAGGGAGGGCTGTTCAAGAGAGATGGACCCAGGCCAGGAGGATTCCCAATTAACCCGGCAAAACAGGCTGGAGGAAAGCATTGCAGTTCTTATAAAAATGTCTCTCTGAAAAATGTGTCAACCAGGGCTGAATAATTTTTTAACCAAGAATTCTGTAAGAGACACGAGAGCATGTATAACATGGAAGACATGGCCACAAGACAGGCAGACCAGATGCAGGCTAGGGAGCCATGAGCTGCAAGTGAATGAAAACGCATCCAATTCAGAATCAAATAAACATGCCTGGGCCCACAGCCAAGGAGAGTTCTTGGATTGGACTTTTATCAGGACCTAAATTTTAACCAGCTGGAACTTCTTCTTTTCCAAGTACCACTCTATTCCTTCCTACCTTTTGAGATGAAGTATTTGCCTTAAATGGGAAACTTGCACTTCATTGTAAAGACGATGCCAGCGTTCTGGCTTCCTGAATTCCTGGAAGAGCAGGCGTTTTTGCAGGGTAGACATTTGTTTCAGAGATAAAAGACCAGAGAAGATGTACCCCATTTAGATAAGAAGGCATTCCTTGTTCCCTCCTTCTCCACTGCAGGAAAAGGCCACTAAACAAAAACCTGTGGGAGCCGATGCCTAATTCTTTGTCCCATCAGTGTATTTTGAACAACTAGCAAGATGAAAGAAAAAAAAAAAAAAACCTCAGCGCAATTGACTGATAGAAAGTTACCCGTCCCCAACAGAACCATTCCACCACTATCAAGAAGCAAGAGTTAAGATCCAGTGTAAATGAGGATGCCAGTTTTAGAAATTGTTACTTTGGGAAAATTGTATTTATTACTCCAAGAGCAACTTTACCTGGCAAGGGCCCTAAGAGATTTTTTTTAAGAGTCAAAGAAGTGTGCCCAAAACTCATTCCTAAAACACTGAGCTGTGTTCAAGATGGTATCTGCCCCTTAATTGCCCCACTAATAATAGGAAGGTTGGGAAATCTGACCACTTAAACCAGATCAGCTCCTCAGAGAGCCTCCCCAAAGGGTGTGTTAGAAAAGCTGCTGAGGGTTCACTGGCTTCAGTCACCTTGCCAGTCCTGGGAAAATACACACTGCTGCCAGGGCAAGAGCTCCTGGAACAAATGCTCCCTGGAGATTAAGGGGGTCATTTGCCCCTTTCCTCTGCAGCACCCAGATCCTGCAGGGCTCACGTTGCCACCCTGCTGTCCCCCTCTCAGGTTCCATGTGACCGAGACCCACAGGAAGCCGTCTCCTGTTTGATTCACACATAATCAACCCTTCTTTTAGGTCTGCATGGCCCCAACTAGACTGTAAGCAACCTCAGAACTGAGACCAAATCTAGGAGCTGAATACCCACCATCTGGTAGGGGACTCTGACATGAATCAAAGGCCCAAATCATTGTACACCAGTATTCACTGGCCAGTCTTCTGACCGCAACTTTTGGAAGACCTGATGTAGGGAGGTGGGGGCGGGGAAGGCTTCCTGCAGGAAACGCTGCTGGAGTAGAGAAGGGAGGCTAGGGTGAAAAGAGAAGGAAAACAGACAGGAACAGCATGTGCAAAAGCCTGCTGTGGAGAGGACACTGGAGCTCAGTGCTCTCATCTTTCCATCCACTTCCTAAAATCATCTCTTAATACAGGATTAAGCAAGAAGGCTGCAGGGTCAAATTGGGCTCAGTCAAGATTTACAGGCTCTGAGGCCACCAAGATGAGGTTAAGTGCCTGGCTAAAGAAACCTGTCCTAAGACACAGATATGAGCAAATATTGACAATGTAGTGTGGTGAGAACTAAAGTGTGAGGACCTGCATGAGAAGGCAAAGCAAGGGGAATGGCATTCAGGGTGGGCTTCCTGGAGGTGGTATCACCAGAGCTGAATCTTAGGACAAGCAGAAGGTTCTCAGGGGAGGAAAAGGTATCCTAAGAGCAGAAAGCATGTCTCAGCAGCAATAAAGGGCACAAAAGTTAGGGACAGGCTGGAAAGATAGGTATGCAAGGCAGGTGGGCAAGAGGGGTTGAGGAGAGCTGGTGGCTCCAACAGAGGCACCAAAAGGCAAGTCCAGGAGGAAAGGAGCCATTCAGCAGGTTGGAAAGAGTGTGGAATCTGGGAGATGGCCCAGAGGCTTCCATGCTCATTCAAGAAGGGATGAACAGGAGACAATTAGTGAGACCAAGGTAAAAGCTGTTGAGAAGGTCACCCCTAACTAGGAGTTGTGGTGGGAGAAAAGAGGCCAGCCTGACTGTGAGGCCACTGAGGGCAGGGATGCACAATTAGGGGAAATAAACACATTAGAAACAGCATAGAAACACAAATAAACAGCATAGAGACTGAAACCATCAGCGTGGCTCCTTTGGGTCACTATTATACCCAAAGCATTAAAACTTCCAAGCTTTGTGAACTGACACATGAAGCCACCTAAACAATTGCAGAAAAATAGCAATTGGACTGATCCACCTAAGCTGTCATATGTAAACTCAGAATAAAATGCTTGTGATGCTCTTACAGTTATTCAAAAGCCAAAATATCCATTTAGATCCAAAAGGTTTAGCAGGACTAATAAATCAGTATGAGATAGCCTTAAGGAAAAGTTTTTGATATAAAAACTGGGAAGAACTTGGTATGTTAAAAGATAATAATTGTGAGATTTTACTAAAATGTGATGCTTTACTCAAAACAGGAAGGTTATATTCACTATGGGGTTGGTGGTGGGAGGGTGTGTTATAGCTGTCTTAGTGCAGCAAGGCTATTAGGTTTGAAGTTATTCCAGCTGCCTGGCTCATCCCTGGTTTTCTGCACTGTTTCTCTGATTGTGGGACAAGGGAGCTGGAAGCACCATCCTGAGACTCTAAAAGGGTGCCAGGTCCTAGGCCTTGACTGTGCTGAGGCCTTTCAGTACATCTCTGAAAAGGGGAGTCAACTTTGTTCTAAGGATCCCACTCTCAGCACCAACAGTGCTGGGATAACAAGGAAATCCCCATTTATTCCCATTTTTCAGGTGGAAAAACTGGACGCGGGAGCAGAGCCAAGGTCATGTCCGTGGCTGCCTGAGTGCAAAGCCCTCACAAAGCTCTCCACAAGTCTGAAGGCCTTGAATGCCCTGACGCATGGCCGCCCTGGCTTGGGTGGGAGGTGCGGGGCAGACAGAAGCAGTCTCCCGGTCCTGGGGCCGCCCAAACACAGGAACCCTGGTGGGCACTGGGGATCGCAGCATCCCCGCGCACATCGCCCCCAACCCGGACAGCATCAAACTGCTAGGTTACTGGGAGAAGACTCCAAACACGAGACTAAGAATGCACACCTCTCCACTCTCCTCCGGAGCATCTGACCGAGGTGACAAACTCATGCCTTCCTTTGGCCTAGAAAAATATCTGCAAGTCAAACTGGGGCCAGGGAGAAAGGGTGTAGGTCATCCATGAGACCCTTCGCTAGACGAAGGGCAAGATTTCCTAGCAAGTCAGGAATCGGGGGTGGGGTCAAAGTGGGGTAAGACGGCCCAGCCTAGCAGGAACAATGCGGCCACGAGAGGGGGCGCATCCCTCCCCAGCGCTCCGGGTCCCCTCTCTGTCAGTCCCGGGCCTCTGCAGAGTTGTGGACCCGAGGAGTGGACTACAGGACCACTGCTGCTCCCAAGCGCCCCCAGTCCAGACAGCTAGGAGCATCCCAACCCTGGGGAGGAGGAGGCAAGGGTCCGGAAACAAAGGGTGGGGCGCCCTTCTCCCGCCCGCCGCGGGACGCCCCTCTCGCCCGCCCTCTGGGACCCGGACCCCGGCCAGTGGCCGCGCCTCATTAGCAACACAAAGCCGGGGGTCGGGCGGCCCCTTTCATCCCGGCTGGGGCTGGCGGACGCGCACCCCGGGAGGGAGGGAAGAAGGGCGGGAGCAGCGGTGATCCCAGCCCTGCCGCTGACTCCGCGTAGGGCAGGCAGGTCGGCACCCGCTTCGCTGCCCGCAAGCACCTGTGCGCAATGCGCCCGCCACGCTTTGGGGGACGACGAGAAGTTTCTCCTTACCCTCCAGCCGCAGGTGTCGGCGCCCCGCGCTCTGCTGGAGCCGCCTGCCGCTACGGCCAGCTGCGAGCCGTTGAGGCAGGCGTTGACCGTGAAGAAGACGGAGCAGAGCTGCAGCCAAGGGGCCATGGCCGTGCGCTCGCCCAGCCCTACCCAACTCTGCTCCCCGGCTGCCTGCCTCTGGCCAGCCCCAAGTGGGCGGTGGCGCCGGCTGCGGCGGCGGCGGCGGCGGCGGCCGCGGAGCTGGCCGCACTACCGAGCATGCGCCGCCGGCCCGCGCCCGGCCCCTTCCCTTGGGGCCCCGCCCCCCACCCCGACTTTAGCACTGTGGCCCCGCCCTTCCAGCCCAGCCCTCCGTCTTGGCCCCGCCCTTCCAGCCCAGCCCTCTGTCTTGGCCCCGCCCCGCCCAGTAGTCTTCCCCCACCTATGGCCACACCCCGAATCTCCACTGAGGGGCTGGGATCTGCAGGTTTTTTCTCGCTACCTGACGGGCCTTTTTTTTAATCCAAAGGATTTGTCCAAGTGATGCCTGCTCTCAGCAAAAAACTCAGGAAAACACAAAGAATATAATAATAATGGTTTTAAAAGTAATTTAATAAACATCTACTATTTGCCAGGCCTCTTGAATCTTCCCAACCACAGTGGGAAGTGTTAGTATTATTCTAGTCCCAGTTTCCAGCTCAAGAAAGTTAGGGTAATGTGGTAGTTATAAAAATCCTAGCTGAGGGGCGCCTGGGTGGCTCTGTTGGTTAACCGACTGCCTTCTGCTCAGGTCATGATCGTGTGGAGTCCCAGGATCAGGATTGAGTTCAGCATTGGGCTCAGCAGTCTGCTTCTCCCTCTCATGCTCTCTCTCATTCTCTCAAGTAAATAAATAAAATCTTTTTTTTTTTTAATTTTTTTAAAGAAAAATCCTAGCTGAGACCTCCGAAAAATCACTTGCTCCATGTTACTGTCCCTGCCTCCTGTAAACTGGAAAAACAAAAGTATGCTAGTCTGGGGAGGATTCTACTGGTTAGCACACAGCAAGTGTTCAATAAAGGCTACATTCTAACATTAACATACTTGCATAAGGTCACCCAGCTGGTACCTACTGAGATTCAAATCCAAATCTGAAAAAAACAATACACTTAACCACCCCACTTGACAGACTCACAACCCTGAGATCAAGAGTCATACACTGGGTGCCTGGGTGGCTCAGTGGGTTAAGCCGCTGCCTTCAGCTCGGGTCATGATCTTAGGGTCCTGGAATCGAGTCCCGCATCGGGCTCTCTGCTCAGCAGGGAGCCTGCTTCCTCCTCTCTCTCTCTGCCTACTTGTAATCTCCCTCTGTCAAATAAATAAATAAAATCTTTTAAAAAAAGAGTCACACACTCCACCAAGTGAGCCAGCCAGGCACCCCATCTGAAACCATCTTAATTGGCTTTTCTGGTTAATAATGAGGTGGACCATGTTCCCATGTATTTAGTGGCCATTTGCATTTCTTCTTTGTTCCACAATTGGACTCTAGGAAAAGGAGCAGTACTTGGACTTTATGGCCAAAGGAGAGCCTTAAGGAGGATGCTGGAGAGGACAGCATTTCTACTTGGGTTTTACTCACATCACCATATGACTGAGTGGCCAGTGAAGACAGAGTGACACCCCTGTTCCCTTTCCAGTCTCCACACCCACGCACAGCTCACTGCCTCACTGGGCAAGTGGGAGCCTCTGAAAACATGTAGCAGAGTTCAGAGTTGCTCCAACTATAGCACTACAGAGGACACAAGAAAGAAAAGACTTATGTGTCCATTGTAAAACTTGTTAGACTGACATCCCTCAGGACCAGGGACTGAGACATCCTCTTATGTATCTTCTAAGGAGGCCTTAAGCGTGAGGGGTGGGAGGGGGGAATTGTGGTGGGAGGAGAACCACATACATCAAAGGGTCAAATTTGTTCAGGTAATAAACTGACATTTGGCAACATTCTCCTCATTCTGGTCTTCTCCATGGATTCTTTGCCTCTCATGCCCTCTTTTTGCTCTGGACCCTCCAGAATGTTTGTGAGGCCGCAGAGGTGAACCTCTGTACTGAGAGCTGAGATAAAATGAGAGGGCCAGGCCACTAACATGACCTCCATGGACCACACCTTCCTCCAGACCACAGCCTAGTTCAGCTGTGTAGGTAACGGGAGGATGAGGCCATCCTCAAACACAATACATGAGCTCACCTACCACAGCCAGGATTGCCTATGCCCCATCACAATTTCAGCTGCTCATCACCATCCCTGACTGAATCACCTCTCTGCCCCCATCCCTGGTTCTCTTCCTGGCACACATCACTGGGCAAGAAACTGTTGCTGCCTCGACTCCTGTTTAGAATGAAACTGGGGGTTAAACAGATTAAATCACCTTTAAATAAGCTATTGATGAAATGCAAATATATTTCCCCAATTTACCTAGAAAATTGATAAGAAAAACCCTTAACACAATGACTGTATTTTGTTGGGAGTCAAATTATCCCCGGAAATATAAGAAAGGATAAAGTGATGATGGAAATAATTTGTATCCTGAAATCATTTTTAGCAGAGAAGAACTAAATATCATTTTAATAAGCAGTGGTTAGAAGCAGTGGGCCAAAATTCTAATTTATTTTGGTATTACCCTCAAGTATGTTTTATATACTAATCAAGACATTAAAGGCCAAGGATGCCTCCCTGCCAGGCTCCCAGTAGGCTGAGGGGTGCAAGTTTCCCAAGGCTCTGGGGGAGCACCATTGTCCTGAGAGCCCCAGCCTCTGTCAGAGCCCTCTAAGGCCGCCTGGATGCCAGTCTGGCCACGGACAGTCTTGGCTCCCACGAAGTAGATGTCTACTCCACCTTCGGGAAGCCGAGATTCAGCCCTAGACTCATCTGACACTGCCCTGCACCCTACCTCCCCCCAACCCCCCCACCTCCCCCAAACCCTCACAACCCCCCAACACACAATCTCTGCTTGGGGCGACTCTCTTTCTCTCTCTCTCTGCTTGGGGCGCCCCGCAGCCTTCGAAAATGGTCTTGATTCCTTCCAGACTGCCCAGAGGCTGGGAACGAGGTTGGGCGTTGGACCTGGAGAGGATGACCGAATCCCACGCCCTGGAATCCACGAACCCGCCCCGCAGTGCCGGGGGTGGGGGTGTGGTGCGTTCTGCAGCCACAAAACAAAACAGAATTCATAAGTACACCGTCACTTCCGATTTTTTCCCCCAGGAGGAAAGGAGGACCGGGGCGTCCAGGCTCCACAGTAACCACTAGGGGGCGCGCGTGGTCCAGGTCAGAGACGCTCGAACTATCTCAGACGGCGCCGCCCCGAGAGCATACCATCGGGGACAAAACCTCCAGCGCAGGTGCAATGCTTGCTGTTACCCGAGCTGGTGCTAAGTTTGAGGGTAAGTGCCGTTCAGGAGGCGATAAGAAACCTAGGTGATGGGGCGCCTGGGTGGCTCAGTGGGTTAAAGCCTCTGCCTTCGGCTCAGGTCATGATCCCAGGGTCCTGGGATCGAGCCCCACGTTGGGCTCTCTGCTCAGGGGGGAGCCTGCTTCCCCTCTCTCTCTGCCTGCCTCTCTGCCTACTTGTGATCTCTGTCTGTCAAATAAATAAATGAAATCTTAAAAAAAGAAAGAAAGAAAAGAAACCAAGGTGAAATGTGGGCTTTCAGTGACCGTGTGGCTTTGAGCAATTGTCTTAGCCTCTCTGAATGTCAGGGTTTTTTCCCAGCAACCACACAGCAATGATGGGAATGCAGTCTTCAGTGGGTTTTTGTGTGTCTGAAGGAAGCAAATGCCGTGAACGTTACTACTGTAAGCAGTAGACCAGGAGCTGATGTAGCCAGGCCCAGGGGCAGCTGGAACCCAGTCAGTAGCTAGGGGAGATGGGCACCTCTACCTCCTTCCAGAGCTAACATCCTGATTTGGATCTGCACTAGACCGTAACCCTAGATGGCTAGGGACTGTATCCTGTTTACCATTCATTCACTCATTCATTCAACAAGTACCCATGGAGTCCTTGCACGATATCAGGCATTATGCCAGAAGCCAGGGACCAGTATGAACAGTCAGAAACTGTCCCCAAGAGGATGCTGTCCCAGCTGTCATAGAACCAACAAGCAAACATTTCTTTGAGGATACTGACATTACTCAGCTACATGACTGGGAATAATTACAAGTCTCTAAGGAAGTGATATCTCTAAGGAAGTGAGCTGAGGTACCTGGGCTAAAAGGAAGGGAGCAAAGACAGAAGGAGTGTTCTAGTCAGAGGAAACAGCACAGGCAAAGGTCCTGAGGGGACTGGGAACCAAAGAACCAAAAGAGGTCATTGTGATTGGAGAGCAGTGAGGTGTGGAAGCATGGTATAAGGTGAGCCCAAGCTGCAGGGAGAGGTGGGCAGGACTTTGTACCCTGATGTGAATCGAATCTAAGAGTACCCAGCTACTTCTGAGAGGTTTAAGGGCAAGGGCAGGACTGTATTTGGAAAAGGTCCCTGTATCCCAAGTGCAGGGCACGGGGTATTACCCTGTGTGGAGCTGGGATTTGCTACATACTTGTCAAATGAATAAATAACTAAGATCACTGTTGAAATTCTGGAATTTGATATCTTGAATGCAAAAAATCATTTTAAAAACCTGGAAAAGGGTGCCTGCGTGGCTCAGTTGGTTGGTTGACTGCCTTTGGCTCAGGTCATGGTCCAGGAGTCCTGGGATCAAGTACTGCATCTGGCTCTCAGCTCCATGGGAAGTCTACTTCTCCCTCTGACCTTCTCCCCTTTTATGCTTTCTCTCACTCTCTCTCTCAAATGGATAAGTAAAATCTTGAGAAAAACAGGGGCGCCTGGGTGGCTCAATTGTTAAGCCTCTGCCTTCAGCTCAGGTTATGAACCCAGGGTCCTGGGGTAGAGTCAGTCCACATCAGGCTCCCTGCTCCATAGGAAGACTGCTTCCTCCTCTCCCACTCAACCTGCTTGTGTTTCTTCTCTCACTGTGCCTCTCTCTGTCAAAAAAATAAATAAAATCTTTAAAAAAAAAACCTGGAAAAACATCCAACCCTACTAAAGTTCTAAATAATGCAAATGTAATAAAATGCATAAAGTTTTCTTGTCTTTTAAGGTTATTTCTACTGCAAAGTTCCTTATTATTTTTAATAGAATATTTTTAGAATGATTTTAGATTTACAGAAAAACTGAAAAGATAATAGAGTTCCTGCTCCCATATACTCTGTCCCTAGTTTCCTTTATTACTAACATATTACATTACTAGTATAGTACACTTTGTTGCAATTAATAAGCCAATATTGATACATTATCATTACAAAAGTCCAAAATTTACTCAGATTTCCTTAGTTTTTACCTCATATCTTTTTTCTGTTCCAGTATCCCACCCAGGATACTACATAACATTTAGCTCTCATGTCTCAGGGTCCTTTTGACTGATAGTTTCTCAGATTTCCCTTGTATCTGATGATCCTGACAATTTTGAAGAGCATCCATGAGATATTTTATAAGTTGCCCCTCTGTTGGGATTTGTCTGATGATTTTCTCGTGACTAGACTGGATATTATTTTTTGAATTTAATCAAGGTTATACATATACAAAGTTTTCAAAGGTTTTTTTTAGTTCTAGTAGATGTAAAAAGAAAACAGTAGTCCTCTGACCTGTCCCTCGTCCCAGAGTACAGGGTCCCAGAGTACCCTGTTTCAACTCTTCTTGCTATTTTCTGCTGTTGGCTGCCGTATTTCTAAATCATATGTTGATCTTGCCTTTCTTGACTGACCGATTTAGACACCAGCTCCTGACTTCCTGTTCTTTATACCACATGAAAATTGTGTTCTTTTTCATTCCCTTCCTATATCCACCCACTAAGACTTTGTTCTGATGTCTTCTTCTGCCTTCCAGAACTCTTCTAACCTATACAGACCCCATCAATGGGCTTTCTGCCCCCTTGTCTTCAGGATGGGTTTGATCAATGTGGGGCACAGGCAGGCAGTTAGTGGGGAGTAAGAGAGTAAAGGTATTTGTGCCCTTAGTTATCACATTAGGTTGTTGGGGGTGCTGCATGTCTGGCTGTGCTGTCAGAGACTCTCTCCAGTTTCTGAGAACGGCTCCCACCCCCTTGCGTCCTCAGGTCTGTATACTGGGAGGAGGGGAGAAGGGGTAGGTAATAGTCCCTCACACTGGTACCTCACCTTCCTTTGTGGTTTCTTTTCACCATGCCCACAAAGCCTCTTTTATGAAATTCTCCTCAAATTACCCCATTTGAGAGTTGTTTCATTTTTTGAAATCCTGACTAATAAATTACCATTTGGTTAAACCAATATTCAGTGTTTACATTATTGTGATAGTAATTATGAAACATTATTCACCTTAAAGGCACGTAGTGTTTTATGAGAGTTCCTTTCTTGTTACAACTTTTTTTGGTTTGTGCATATGTGTGTGTAGTTAGCATTTGCCTTTTTAATATAACCCTTGTTAAATTTTCCTGTACATCTCTCCACATAGTCAGAGACATTAGCCTTTCTTTCAGGATTTTTTTCAGGAGAATTTCCCCTGGAGTCCTCAGGCTCCTGTCCAGTCAGGGTTGGATGTTCTTCAGGTCTGCTGCCCAGCTGTCCTTCCCTTTCCCTTTCTCTGGCGTTAGAATCCTATTTTCTGGATCTTTGGGGGTTTCCCACTCATCTTGTTTTTGTTTTTGTATTTTTAAGTTAGATGGGGGGTGGGGCAGAGGGAGAGGTTGAGAGAATCTCAAGCAGACTCCCTCATAGATGGAGAACAGAGTCAGAACTGGGGCTCAATCTCATGATCCTGAGGTCATTATCTCAGCCGAAATCAAGTTGGATTCTTTTTTTTTTTTTTAAAGATTTTATTTATTTATTTGACAGGGAGAGATCACAAGTAGACAGAGAGGCAGGCAGAGAGAGAGAGGGAAGCAGGCTCCCTGCTGAGCAGAGAGCCCGATGTGGGACTCGATCCCAGGACCCTGGGATCATGACCTGAGCCGAAGGCAGCGGCTTAACCCACTGAGACACCCAGGGGCCCTCAAGTTGGATTCTTAACCGCCTGAGCCACCCAGGTGTCCGAGGCTTCTCATTCATTTTAGTGGGGCATATCCTTCTTTAGCTTCTTGAGAAATCATCTGCAGGTAAATTTTGTGAGACCTTGCTCATCTAAAAAATATCTTCATTAAGCATCACAGTTGATTGATAATTTGACTCAGTAGTTGAATTTTATGTTGAAAGTAATTTTTCATTGGAATGTTGAAGGCATTCCTCTTCTACTTTTCAGCTCTGAGGCTGTGGTTTAGAAGGCTGATGGCATTTTTGTTTCTGGTCTTTTTTCAGTCTCTCTTTCCTCTCTTTCAGCTTTTAAGCTGCTCTCTTCATTCTTGTTGTCCTGAAAGTTCACAGGGAAGAGTCTCTTCCTTCATCTTGGCCTTTCACTTTGGAGACACGGGTACTCCCTCCATATTTCTTCATATCTTCCCCAACTCCTTTTCCTCCGCTTACTCCTTTTTTTTTTTTTTTTAAGATTTTATGTACTTAATTTATTTGACACAGAGAGAGAGAGAGAGAAATAGAGAGCACAAGCAGGGGAAGCAGCAGGCTAAGGATAGGGAGAAGCAGGCTTCCTTCTAAGCAGAGAACCCAATGTGGGGCTCAACCCCAGGACCATGGGATCCTGACCTGATCAGGAGGCAGACAATTAATCGACTGAGATCCTCAAGTGCCTCTCTTCTGCTCGTCCCCCAATAATGGGTCCATGGTCAAAGGAGCGAGACTGATACAAAGCAAAGTTCAAGTAAAGCTTTATTTCGTGCCAAGCATCAAGACTCAAACCGACCATGGGGTGCCTGGGTGGCTCAGTGGGTTAAAGCCTCTGCCTTCGGCCCAGGTCCTGGGATCGAGCCCCACATCAGGCTCTCTGCTCAGCAGGGAGCCTGCTTCCTCCTCTTTCTCTGCCTACCTCTCTGCCTACTTCTGATCTGTCTGTCAAATTTAAAAAAAAAAGAATCAAACCGACCTTAAACAGACCGGTCGGGGCCACCCCTTACAGAGAGGGCGACCTCTCTCTTCTTTACAGAGTAGCTTTTAAGGGCAAAAACATGTGGTTGGGCCTGGCCAAGCACAGGTGACCAATGAGATTGTAACACAGAAAAAACTGCACAGTCCTGCTAGGTCACACATAAGTGACCAATTGAATTACAGTTTACCCTATAGTAGATATTTGAACCAGCCTATCACCTTGGTCAGAATTGGCACCCAAAGGGCACCCAAAGGGCGGGGCCCATACTCCTTGGTAGCTAGGAGACAGTATGCGCCCCCACTGATTGAATACCTCCATCTGGCCTGACCCACCCTTGTATTTGGGTTTTGTTACCTGGGACTGGTTTCCGGGACTTGTTTTTAAGTAAGTTCCCTGAAGGGGGCGGGGGGGTGGCAGGGTCAGGATGGGGCTGCTCTGGCTAAATAGGCCTTTACATTGCTTATTCTTTTTTTTTTTCTTTCTTTTTTAAGATTTTATTTATTTATTTGACAGAGGGAGAGAGGTCACAAGTAGGTACAGAGGCAGGCGTGGGGCGGGGGTGGGTGGGAAGCAGGCTCCCTGCTGAGCAGAGAGCCTGATGCGGGGCTCAATCCCAGGACCCTGGGATCATGACCTGAGCCGAAGGTGGAGGTTTAACCCCTTGAGCCACCCAGGCCCCCCCTCTGCTTATTCTTTATGACAATCCTGAGTCGATTGATAGGTAGGCTAAGTTATCCTTCAATTTTCTTGTTGTTCCATGCTTTAGAACATTTCTTCAACTAGATCTCCAAAATCTAATGAGTTTTTATTTTGATTATTATATTTCTTAATATCCAAGAGCAGCTCTTTCTTATTTAGTGTTTGTCCCTGTTGCAGAACATTTTGTTCTTGCTTAAAAGAGGTAATTCCTTCTCTTATTTCTCTAAGGAATAGTTTTATTCAAGTTTTCTGGCTTTTTCCAAATGTCTTTTATGAATTTGTGAACTTTTAAAATGGCAGCAGCTTTTCCAGACTTCTTTAAAATTATTCTCTATCTTTTAAAAAAGATTTTATTTATTTGAGAGAGGAAAGAGAGAGCAGGAGCAGTGGGGTGGGGGAGTAGGTCTGTGGGGAAGGAGGGAGGAGCAGAGAGAGAGGGAGAAGCAGGCTTCCCACTGAGCAGGGAACCCCAACGTGGGGCTTGATCCCAGGACCCAGAGATCATAGCCTGAGCTGAAGGCAGACTCTTAACTGACTGAGCCACCCAGGTGCCCCTAAAATTATTCTTAAGGAAATGGGTGTGCTATGTCAGCAGGTTAGGATCAAACTGGGTAATCAATATCCAGAAACAAAGAACCAAGAAGGTCACATATGTCAAGAGGAAAGAGACCCCACTAAGCCCCTCAGTGAGACAAGGTCAGTAAACAACACGGAGCAACTGTGCAACTCAACCACTTTATTTCTCAAGTTATTGCATCTATAAATTTTAGCACTCCATTTACCTTCTACTATCAGATTTTTAAAAAATTTTTTCCAGTGCCATCTAAAACCTAAATGACATATTGTGACATATACAAATTCATAATCATAATGACTAGCAATTTTTTTAAGATTTTATTTATTTATTTGACAGAGACAGAGAGAGAGAACACAAGCAGGGGGAGCTGCAGCCAGAGGGAAAGTGAGAAGCAGGCTTCCTGCTGAGCAGATAGCCGGCACCCGCTGTGGGGCTTGATCCTGGGACACTGGGACCATGGCCTGAGCCAAAAGCAGACGCTTAACCGACTGAGCATTTTTAGATTCAGTTGTTAATTCAGCAAGCATTTATTGAGTACCTACTGTTTTCCAGGCATTGTGCAAGGCTTTGGAATAGAACACGCTCAAGGTCGTGAGGTCCCTGCCCTCAGGGAACTCATTCTCCAGAGCAGTACCTCACACTTAGGAGAGCCTTCCGAGCCTTCCAGGCAGCCACCGAGAGCTCCACTTACAAGGTCAAGGATCTGAGGTTCACAAAGATTTCCCAGTTTGCCTGAATGACATGCAGCCATCTGGAGACCATGTTGCCTCGTGAACCCCAATCTTCCTCTTCCAACTCTGTTTTAAAGGCTGGGGCATAAGAAGAAGCTAGAGATAATGAACCATGAAAAGAGGTTTCAGAGGGACAGGAAGAGAACCAAGAGGGAGTGGTCTTGGTTTGGGTTCTCCTGAGAAACAGAACCAATAGGATATAGAGAGATATATATGAGAGGAGATTTATTATAGGAATTGGTTCATGTAGTCATGGAGGCAGAGAAGTCCCACAGTCCACTGTCTGCCCACTGGAGAATCGGGAAAGTTGGTTGTGTAATTCAGTCCAAGTCCAAAGGCCTGAGAAATGGGGGCTGATGATGTAAGTCCCAAAGCGATCTAGAAGTCTGGGACCAGGAATGGCAGTGTCTGAGGGCAAGAGAGGATGGATGTCTCATCTCAAGCAAAGAGAGAGAGAATGAATTCCTCTTTCCTCTGCCCTTTGTTCCACTCAACCAGTTGGATAATGCCTCCCTGCACTGGGGAGGGCCACCTGCATTAGTCAATTCACCAATTAAAATGCTAAATTTTTTTCGGAAATACCTTCACAGACACATCTAGAAACAATGTTTTACTAGCTATCTGGGCATCCCTTAACCCCGTTAAGTTGACACATAAAACTAACCATCACAGAAGCCAAGGAAAAGAGTTTCAAAGTATTTGCTCAGGCCTTAGCTGCCCCGGTTTACATTTTAGCTGGAACTCGTTCAGGACAAATGGCGGGGAACAGGGGCTGCCAGTGCACTTGGGGAAAACGGGACAGAAAGGAAGGAAGAAACGCACAAAGCTCATTTTCCAGTTGCAGGGCTCATCTTCTCTACTCCTCTGGAATTCATGCCAGTGGGGCAAGAGCCTCACAGTTGAATAACTTGCACACCTAGAAGCAGCAGGCAGCAATGTAGAGCACGCCCTGACTGGGGTGAGGGTGAGGTGGGGGGCGGACAACAGGGGCCTCTCAGTTGTTTTAAAAAAAAAAAAAAAAAAAAAAAAAAGGCCCAGTATGCCCTGACTCTAGTCTCCCAAGCGGAGACCCTCAAGCAGGAAATGCTAGACCTAAATTTCGATAGAGATGGAGCAAGGGAGTGACAGATTGCAAAAACAGAAACAGAACAAGGCACTGAGCCAAGTGCATGAGCAAGGGAAGTCAGCCTCACAGCAGCAACAAAAGCATACGGAGAACCCCAGGGGGCCTACAAGCACCCACGGGACCAAGCCTCTTCCTGCTCTCAGGCAGCAGCTTCATAGTCCTGGAGGTGGAATCCCCTGCAGGTTAGCCTAGGCTAGGGGTGTGAAGGGCAGGGGCAGCCGGTGTCCAGGGACAGCGGTGCACCCTCGCTTCTCTGGAGAGGTCAGACGATGACTTCCACTGGCCTTCCCCTGTGCACATAAATACATATATTTAAACTGGAAACCTAAAATAAATTCTTCCATTGCTGCTGGCTGCCATTATGTAATGTCTCACAATGCTTCCCTGGGACTCTCCAGGCGGTCTCATTTACTGCCTCGGTTGTGCTTCCAGCTTTGTTCATGACTTCCAAACTGCTTTCCATAAAATTGAGCCATATGTACATTGGCTACTCGCGACATAGTTTGTACCTTTAAAAGTATGTGTATACGGTTGTGAGGCCAATGTCGAGAGTGGTGTGCGAGGCCGTAGACTGGAGTCCTTTTTTAAAAAAAGAAGTAACATTTCAAGCTCATTAAAAAAAAAAAAAAAACCTGTTTTTGAAACACTTTTAAATTTACAGAAAAGTTGCAAAAAGAGTTCAAAGAGTACCTGTATATGTTCCATCCAGCTTCCCCTAACCTTTTATGTAACCTCTTGTATAACCATAGCCCAATTATAGAAACCAGAAACAACATTAATATAATACTACTGAGTACTCTATAGACGTCATTGGAATTTCACCATGCTCCCTACAAATAATGTCCCGTTTTTTAAACAAAAATTTTTAAATTTTAGAATTGTCTTAAATTCACAGAAAAACTGAAAAGATAGTCCTGAGTTCCCATGCCAGTTTCTGCTTCTGTCAACATTTTATATTAGTCTAAGGGCCTATTCAGCCAGAACAACCCACCCCGGTTGAACTGTCATTTTGCTGTAACGCTTAAATTGACCCCCCCCCCAGGGGAACTTACTTAAAAGCAAGTCTGGGAAACCAGTCCCAGGTAACAAAGTCCAAATACAAGGGTGGGTCAGACCAGGTGGAGGTATTCAATCAGTGGGGGCGCCTACTGTCTCCTAGCTACCAAGGAGTATGGGCCCCTGCCCTTTGGGGGGGGGCGGGCAATACTATCACACCAATCCTAACGAAGGTGTGATAGGCTGGTTCAAATGTCAACTAGGGTAAATTGTAATTCAATTGGTCGCCTAGCATCACTGTGGAGTTTCCTGTGTGTGTTACAATCTCATTGGCCACCTGTGTGTGGCCAGGCCCAACCACATGGCCTTTGCTCTATAAAAGTTAGTCTGGAAAGCAGGGAGGGGTCGTCCTCTCTGTAGGGGCAGCCCCGACTGGTCTGTTTGACGGTCAGTTTGATTCCTGATGCCTGGCGCGAAATAAAGCTTTGCTTGACCTTCGCTTTGTATCAGTCTCGCTCCTTTAATTATGGACCCATTATTGGGGTACCCAATTTTGGGGGGACCCAACATTAGTATGGTATAGGGGCGCCTGGGTGGCTCAGTGGGTTAAGCCTCTGCCATTAGCTCAGGTCATGATCTCAGGGTCTTGGGATCGAGCCCCGAATCGGGTTCTCTGCTCTTCAGGGAGCCTGCTTCTCCCCCACCCTGTACCACCACCCCCCCCGCCCCACCTGCCTCGGTGTCTGCTTGTGATCTCTGTCAAATAAAGAAATTAAATCTTTTAAAAAATTTATTAGTATGGTATATTTACCACAATGAATGACTCCATAGTGATACGTTATTATTAATAAATGCCCATACTTTATTCAGGCTTTTTTCTTTTTTTTCTCTCATGCCACTTTTCTATTTCAGGATCCCATCCAGGATACCACATCTTATTTAGTTGTAATCCTCCCGAGAAGCTTCTCGACAGGACAGTTTCTCCAACTTTCCTTGTTTCTGGTGACGTTGGCAGTTTTGAGTACTGATGGGGAGATTTTGTAGGCTGCACCTCAAATGCAATCTGTCTGATGGCTTTCCCATGAGCAGATGGGGTTATGGGTTTTTGAGAGGAAGATCACAGAGTTGAAGTGTCATTCTTGTCACACGGTACCAACGGTCCGCTAACGTCCTATTTCTGGTCCAGGGATCTATTCAGAATTCTGCAGTGCATTTAGTTGTCATGTCTCCTTTGTCTCTGAAAGTTCTTCAGTTTTTCATAACCTTGACACACCTGAAGAGTATTCAAAAATGTCCCTTAATTTGGATTTATCTATTGTTTTTTTCAAGAATGGATTCACGTTAGGAAATTTTAGTAAGAATGCCAGACAAGGGACGCCTGGGTGGCTCAGTGAGTTAAGCCGCTGCCTTCGGCTCAGGTCGTGATCTCAGGGTCCTGGGATCGAGTCCCGCATCGGGCTCTCTGCTCAGCAGGGAGCCTGCTTCCCCCTTCTCTCTGTCTGCCTCTCCGTCTACTTGTGATTTCTCTCTGTCAAGTAAATAAATAAAATCTTTAAAAAAAAAAAAAGAATGCCAGACAAATGATGTTGTGTATCATACCGGGGGCACGTGGTGTCACCATGTCTTATTTTACTTCTTTTTTTAAAAAGATTTTATTTATTTGCCAGGGAGAGAGAGCATATAGCAGGGGGAGCAGCAGCAAGAGGGAGAAACAGGCTCCCCGTTGAGCAGGGAGCCCAGCTCAGGACTTGATCCCAGGACCCTGGGATCATGACCTAAGCCAAAGGCAGCTACTTAACCGAATGAGCCACCCAGGTGTCCCTCCTTTTTTTTAAGTAAGCTCTACACCCATTGTGAGCCTGAACTCATGACCCTGAGATCAAGAGTCACACACTCTACTGACTGAGCCAATCAGGTGTCCCTCTTACTTTACTTTCAATCACTTGGTTAAGATGATGTCTGCCAGGTGTCTCCACTGTAAGTTAACTATCTTTTCTTTGTAATTTCTTGGTGATGATACTTTTATTTTTTAAAACATTTTATTTATTTATTTATTTGAGAGAGACTGAGATAGCATTAGAGAGAAAGAGAGAGATAGCAAACATGAGTAGGGAGCAGAGGGGAGGAGGAAGCAGGGTCCCCGCTGAGCAGAGAGCCCGTTGTGGGGCTTGATTCCAGGATCCTGGGATCATGACCTGAGCTGAAGGCAGATGCTCAGCCGAGCCACCCAGGTACCCGGTGGTGTTACTTTTACATGACACAAATATCTTGTTACCCTCTAATGTTTGCTAGCTAATTTTAGCATCCATGAGTGGATCTTGCATGCACCAATCATTACTATGATGTTCTAAGTACTGATTTTTCGATTTCCCTCATTCCTTGTACAATTTGTTAATTGAAATTCTCCTGTCTCTTCTCCCCCATTAATTTGTTTATTCAGTTATTTAATTCACAAACATGGGCTAATATTTATTTTATGAGCTCATTTTATATTTTCCCTGTTCTAGTGCTAGCTAGACTCAATAATTTCTTCAAGAATTTCTGGTTCTGGGGCGCCTGGGTGGCTCAGTGGGTTAAAGCCTCTGCCTTCGGCTCAGGTCATGATCTCAGGGTCATGATCTCAGGGTCGTGGGATCGAGCCCCACATCGGGCTCTCTGCTCAGCAGGGAGCCTGCTTCCTCCTCTCTCTCTCTCCTGCCTCTCTGCCTACTTGTGATCTCTCTCTGTCAAATAAATAAATAAAATCTTTTAAAAAAAAGAATTTCTGGTTCTTTTTAGCAGAGAATCATCTTTTGAAACCAAGATTTGGATAGCAAATTGGAATGATTGGAAAATCATCTTTGGAAACCAAGATTTGGTAGCAGTCAGTGCCCATTGCTGCGGGGCTTCATTGTGTCTAGGCATTCTCATCAAACAGAGCTGGGAAATATATCCGTGTATACTAGCACAGATACATGCATCCATCTAAATGTATTTCTTTTTAAAAAAGATTTATTTATTTATTTATTTATTTGACGGACAGAGATCATAAATAGGCAGAGAGGCAGGCAGAGAGAGAGGGGGAAGCAGGCTCCCCACTGGGTGGGGAGCCCAATGTGGGGCTCGATCCCAGGACCCCGAGATCATGACTCCAGCTGAAGGCAGAGGTTTTAACCCACTGAGCCACCCAGCTGTCCCTAAATTTATTTTTTTATCCGTATATACTCAGAGGTTCTCCAGGGCACCTCTTATGACTGCCATGCCTAATAATACAGGTTAATGGAAAATTAAAGCCACCAAGCAAAGCAGGTACAATTAAGTACCTAGAGTCACTGGAAATTAAGGTTTAGGTTACTCCAACCAGCTAAGGTTTTGGGTGAGGGTGAAGGACATAGTGAATGTGTAGTGAAGAAGAAGGTCATCTATCTCATAGATATCAGTAACAGCCTTATGACCAATTACAGAAACATTCTTATTTGCTTGTCATACAGATGGGTTTATTTGTATATGCTAACCATTTTCTTCTCCTTTCTCCTTCTTCCCATTTTTATTTTGCATACAAATTGTAGAAGCTAACTTTACAGTATAGATTTTAGGTCACAGACTATTTAGTGGGACTATGACTGAATTTAAGGGCTAATTAACATAGTGAAGGATACAATAACTGTTGGTTAGGACCGGTTCCTCATTTGGCAGACAGGATGCAAATGTCTTCATTTCTAAGATTAAAAAGTTGTATCTTGTTAGGTGGAATTACAGAGAGGTTTTGTTACATGAGAGCTCAAATGTGTATAATTGTGGAAGGTTAGTAGACAAAGGGGTGGACTCTGCTAGTTATCCGTTACTTGTCTCTCAAATCCAAATTCATCCTTCATTATTTGGGATGCAAAAATGAAGCTGGTTCATTTAAATATTTTCCTTAGTCAGTGAGCACCACGTTGAATTTTGTCCGTAGAGGGCGATGGAGAGACACGGCTGGAGAAAGGAAGAGAAGCAGTCCTGGTCTGGTGTGTTCCTTCTGGTAGGCTCCAGCATCTGGAGGCAGCTTCTTCAGGGTTCAGCTCCTGCTGTAGACAGCTTCCCCAATACCAGATTCTAGCTGCTGGCTCCTGCAGTACCCAGCATCCAGAAGCACCAGTGTCTGGCGGTTTTCCTTGGCTCCTTTTTTGGGCAGTTACCTAATAAGAGTGCCTCCCGTGAGACACCTCCCTGTGAACAGTTTTCCTGGAAGCACAGGGAGTGGATTTCTGGCAAGTTCTGATAGTATGGCCCTGCAATGACTTCTCTGCTCATCAGGGAGCCATGGCCGTGCCCTTTGCAACTCCGTCTAGATCTCTGCCCTGGAGGAGGGAGTCTTTTCCTGGCTTGTCTCTCTCAGTCTCAGGCAGTGGCTGCTCCTTTCTATATGCTCTTCCCATACTCTTCAGAGCTCTCACTACTTCTCACTAGCCAGTCACTCATGTCTCCAATCCCTTGTTATATTTAATAATTCTTTTTATTAAACTTTCTCTGTTCAAATGACTGTGGTTTCTGTCTCCTAATTGGACCCAGACCAGTCTGCACATAAAACGGTTTCAGAATTGCTAACTCATTCCCCTGTGAGACCCACAGAGAGGAACAAATTTACTGACGATATTACAATCTCTGTGTATAGTCCTTCCATAGTTAGCTTTTTTTTTTTTCCAAACAACCAGACACATTAACGTTCTTGGTTTATTAATCCTCTCGTGAAAACTCTGTACGGTCACCACAGATAAAGCCACAGCAGCATCCTTACTCCTTCTGTTGTCCAATCTCCAGCTTGCTTTTTGCCAGCACCAGCAGTGGCTTTTGTAGTCCCCCTGACTCTTCATTCTGTTCTTGTGTTCCTTTCGCTGTTTTCTTGAGATCTTCTTCTTCTCCTACTGGCCTTGCCTCGCAAGTCTATGTTTGGGTTCATTTTTCTTTGCATAGTCCAAGGAATCCTAAGTTATGCCCAAGCGAGTTGTCTTGCCACCACCAAAATGGGTTCCGAATCCAAATCCAAATATGACATCTGGTGTGGTCTTGTACATTTTGGCTAGTTTCCCGAATTTCTGTCTTAGGTACTATTGCTTTTCCGGGGTAAAGGACATCAATGACCATCTGTTTCTGCTGAAGTGGTCGGTTGGTCATGAACTTCCTGGTCTGGATAGTAGCGGTGTCGTTCGCGATGGCAGCCAAGCTTCAAGCAGCCGGGGAAGAAAAGAGCATAGCTGTCTTATAGTGTCCGAAATATCATTTTTTAGTTATTTAGGTTAGATGTTAGATGTTTCCTCCCCTATCCTGTCCAGGATGGTTATATGCTTTTTTTTTTTCCCCCATCTCCGCCACTCCAGATTTAGGGATCTGAACCCGACTCCCTTTCCATCAGCTGAGGGCAACAGAGGCCATCGCCTGTCCCTTCGGAACAGCGCTCACCCATCTTTCAGGACCAACTGACTCATGTTCAACAGCTGTTCACAAGGAATCCTTCTCCACTTCACCTTCAAAGTTCTCCTTTGAATCTTTGCAACTAACACCAAGATCTGCACCTGTGGCAGCTCCGCCCTGGTCTGCACCCTAGGCTTCAAAGCTCACCGTAGCAGCCCTCCTACTCCTTGCAGCGTAGCATCCTTGGGGTGGGGCTTGGGGGGAACCGCGGCGGCCCCCCCAAGGGAAACCACCGTGCCCCCACCTCTGCCTGCTCCCATCCCTCTCGTGGATGTCACCGACTGCCAGCGACGGCCGGGTCGGGGCCCCACGTTCCAGCGCCGTCCATTTTCAGGGCCAGTTGATTCGACAGGTGAGTTGTTAACACACTCCTTGGCAGATTCCGACTTCCATGGCCATATTCTTTATTTGTAATACATTTAGGTTCCTTATTGTTGGTGTTCCATATGGGATTCTTTTCTCATCCTGGTTGATTTGAATGATTTATTTATTCTGGGAGTATGTAAACCATTACCCTGGTTCTAAGAGTCACAGCTGTGTGGAAGGGCTTACATATACTCAGGGGAGTGTAGTGGTCGCCTCATTTCTAGTACCTGTTTCCATTCCCTCCTTCTTCACGTCCCATTTCTGTCCATCCCCCTTCTATAAACAACTACTCTTTTTTAGCTTCTGGTTTAGCCTTTCTTTTGCCAGTTGATATGTGGGGTCCATAAAAGAGTTTTGGGTTTGTTTTTTTTTTTCAAGATCATATTTATTTGACAGAGAGAAAGCGAGAGCACGGGGAGTGGGGGAGGGAGAACAGATTCTCCACTGAGTGGGGAGCCTGACGCGGGGCTGGATCCCAGGACCCTGGGACAATAACCCTGAGCAGAAGGCAGATGCTTAACCAACTGAGCCACCCAGGCGCCCCCCAGAGATGAACATTAAGCCTTCTTAGAAGGCAAGGACTCAGGCTCATAGTCCTCCTGCCTCTGCTCTCTATGGAGCCAGGGGTGAGCCCATTCTAAAGCTTGATAAAAAGAAATATTTGCTGGAGTTGATCACTGAAGGTCATGCTGTAGGGAAAACTGGTCATGTCTATTAAAACAAAACATGAATAATTTCTTATTTCTTCTTCACGGGCATTTCAATGAATATTGAACCTCAGGAAAAAAATCATATTTACACATAGGTAAATATGGACACACTTGTTTTCTGTCATGTTGTTTTTAACGGTGAAAAGAAAAAAAAATAATCAGAAACAATCTAATGTCTGTTAATAGAGAAATAGCTAGAAACATACACAGAATAGCCAATCTGGCACCCTATACAGTTCAACAGGGCTGTTTGTTTTATTTTTTTTATTTTTTAAAAAAGATATTACTTATTTATTTGACAGAGAGAGAGAGATCACAAGTAGGCAGAGCTGCAGGCAGAGATAGAAGGGGAAGCAGGCTCCCAGCTGAGCAGAGAGCCTGATGCGGGATTCAATCCCAGGACCCTGAGATCACGACCCGAGCCGAAAGCAGAGGCCCAACCTGCTGAGCCACCCAGGCACCCCAGGGCTGTTTGTTTTAATAATTCAGAGTTACAGGGAGCTTAGAATTAAAGCTCTCAGACATATTGATGAGTGGGTAGGTAGAAAGCTAGTTATAGAATGATAGATATGGAATAAAGCAACTTATGAAAAATTGAGAAATAAAACAATGCCACATATTTTATAGATATACATGTGGGATATAGATCTATGTGAGATATATATGTGATATATAGATAGGTCTATAGATGCACCTATCTGTAAGAGAAAGGTTTGGAAGCATGTATATCAAACTGAAAAAATGATTTCATTTGGCAGGGTCTGGCTGGAACAGAGGAGACTGGAGATTTGGGGTGGGGGTGGGTTTCAAAAAGAATTTTTAACGGCAATATGTTTGATTTTTAAGTATTCATGTGTTATTTGTATAATATTCTTTTTTTAAAGATTTTATTTATTCATTTGACAGAGAGAGGGAGAGATCACAAGCAGGCAGAGAGGCCGGCAGAGAGAGGAGAGAGAGAGAGAGAGAAGCAGGTTCCCCGCTGAGCAGAGAGCCCGATTCGGGGCTTGATCCCAGGACCCTGAGACCATGACCTAAGCTGAAAGCAGAGGTTTAACCTACTTAGCCACCCAGGCACCCCTATTATATATATATATATATATATATTTTTTTTTTTTTTAAGATTTTATTTATTTTTTTGACACAGATTAATTGTCAGGCAGGCAGCGAGAGAGGGAGAAACAGGCTCCCTGATGTGGGGCTCGATCCCAGGAGCCTGAGACCATGACCTGAGCTGAAGGCAGAGGCCTAACCCTCTGAGCCTTCCAGGCGCCCACCCCTATAATATTCTTTAAAGTTAAAATGGACATACAAAACAGTGACTGCATTAATTAAATCTCAAAATCGCAGAAAGAGACTGCAACCTCTTGGAGATGGTAGGTAACACCCTCAAACACTTAGTATCTGCCCTTCCTGGAGAAGATTTCAGAAATGACAAGAGTCTCTACTTCTCCCTCTCCTATTAAATGGAAGACTCCTTTCTTAAATGTTGTCTGCCGTGAAGGCTTGCTGTCTGTTAATAAAAGTAATACAAGGAACACAGTAACAACACCTGGACTTACAGCGAGCATTGTATATCCACTCCCTGCACGCTACAGCTCCAATCGGACCAGTTCTGCTCGAACACAGTAGATCACTGACCATAAACCCCAGCATGCACTCTACTTTGATTCTTTTCTTTTTTTTTTTAAGGTTTATTTTTTTTTTATTATATATTTTTTAAGATTTTATTTATTTATTTGACAGAGAGAGAGTATACGCATGCAGAGCAGCAGGCAGAGAGAGAGAGAGAGAGAGAGAAGCAGACCCTCTGCAGAGCAGGGAGCCCTATGTGGGGCTTGATCTCAGGACCCTGGGATCCTGACCTGAGCCGAAGGCAGCTGCTTAACTGACTGAGCCACCCAGGTGCCCCTGGTTATTTTTTTTGCTGAGGTGTAGGATGGATATTCAACCTAAGGAAAGCAGTTAATGGCTAAGGACAGAGTCCAGGTATCCCCAGACATTTGCTTTCTCTTCAAACCATCTGATGACTGAGAAAATCAACATTCCCACATCAAGGTGGTTAAATTTATTAGGAAAGATAAAGAGTATATAAAATACCTTCAAGTGTGTATTTAAACTATTTTCCACTGGGGGGAAATAAAAAATTAAACTGAAGTCTTACCCTTACTACTCTAATAATAATAATAAAAAAGATTAGAATGATAATGAGCCAGAAAGCTGACTAAGCCACTAATCAAACACAGAGACACAAATACAATTAGTGTTTGGGGCAAGTGCTCTGAGGAGTCTGGGCTTAATCCTGAGATATCCAGAGGCTTGGCATGGGGGCCCCCATCCCCACCAGACACAAAAAGGCAGTTCCTGCCACCGCTCTCTGTTTTTTGTGTAGTTTGAGTTAAGACCATGCAAAATAAACAACATAATTTTGTCTAGGTGTCACATTCCCTTCTGGGAGGAAATTACTACACTTGTTTTGCAGCTCCTCTGTTTGGAGTATATTTTCTGTTTTTAAATTTTTAAATCCCCTAGGCCCTTTCCCACTTTTTAGGAAAATTACTTATGTTTTCTAACTTTATAGACTCGAAATTCATACCTTTTGAAAGTCTCTCTTTGAGGAAATTTGCACAAACAGCAAAGAAATCTGGCTGAGTGAGATTCAACTTCTCCTCATCGAATGCATAGCACGTGTACACCTGGAATCATGTTTTTTTTTTTTTTTTAAGATTTTATTTATTTATTTGTCAGAGAGAGAGAGGAGCGAGAGTGAGCACAATTAGCCAGAGAGGCAGGCAGAGGCAGAGAGAGAAGCAGGCTCCCTGCCGAGCAAGGAGCCCGATGTGGGACTCGATCCCAGGACACTGGGATCTGAGCCGAAGGCAGCTGCTTAACCAACTGAGCCACCCAGGCGTCCCTGGAATCATGTTTTATGCAGTGAAAAAAGCACATTATAAAGCACTGTGCGTAGGATACTACTACCAGGGCAGACCACATGCGTCCTCAAATACAGAATGTCTGGAAGGACAGTAGCATCTCACAGTGGTGAGATCGCTGATGATTGATTTCTTCTTTTTACTTTCCTATATTGTTTGCATTTTAAATATTGAGAACGTATCCTTTTCATAATAAAAACAACATTTTGATCTTGAAACAGCAACAAAAGGTGAGGAAGGGATAAAAATAACTGGAACAGAAGGAAATGCAAACAGAAACGATAAAATGTGTTAGGACTGAGGCTGGCACTCCAAATCCTCACATCTTGCTTGCTGTCCAGCTCCATGTTCATCTCCCTGCCATGCCATCATCCCTCTGGCCTGCAGCCCTCCGGAAGGCTCCTGTCTGGTCCTCCTGCCTACCTTCTTGCCTTTCAATCATCCACTCTGTACAGAACAGCCAGAGTGGTTTTCCTAAAGTGACAATCTGATCTGTATTTCCATCCACTTAAAAACTTTAGTGGCTCCTAGTCATACTGAGATAAAAACCCAATCTCCTTGCCTTTTATGGTCCTTGCTGCTTCTTCTCCTGCCCATTTACCTTTTGCTCCCTTTGTTGATATTTCCAGGAACACTCTTTCCTGCCCCAGGGCCTTTGCATTTGTTATCCTTATGCTCAGATAGCTCTTCCCTCAGTTCCTCATCAGCCCCTGTTCCTCAGAGTCTCCAGGGATGGGGATCAGGAATCTGCATTTTAAATATGTACTTTAGGTGATCTTTGTGCAAACTCAGGTTTGAGAGACCCTATTTTAAAGCCTGTTGGTGGGTATTAAGGAGGGCACGGGTTGCATGGAGCACTGGGTGTTATACACAAACAATGAATCATGGAACACTACATCAAAAACGAATGATGTACTGTATGGTGACTAACTTAATAAAAAAATGAAAAATAAAAAAAATAAAGCACTGGCTTTTGATGAGTATTCAGGTGTGGGTGGCGGGGGCCACAAATTTCATGAACAAACTTCTGATTCCTGGATTATTCTCCCTCAGACCCCTGTGAGGCCATGTGTATCCTCTGGGCTGAGATGTTTTTCAAAAATGACCAAGTTGGGTGCCTGGGTGGCTCAATGGGTTAAGCCTCTGCCTTCGCCTTAGGTCATGATCCCAGGGTTCTGGGATCAAGCCCCACATTGGGCTCTCTGCTCAGCAGGGAGCCTGCTTCCTCCTCTCTCTCTCTCTCCTGCCTCTCTGTCTACTTGTGATCTCTGTCAAGTAAATTAAAAAAAAAACCAAGTTGCAGGGACGCCTGAGGGGCTCAGGTGGTTGAGCATCTTTTGGGTTATGTCATGATCTCAGGGTCGTGAGATCAAGTCCTGTGCTACGCTTCATGCTTAGCAGGGGGTCTGCTTGAGATTCTGTCCCTCTTCCTCTGAACCCCACCCCGATGTGCATGGGTGAGCACGTACTCTCTCTCTAAAATATATTTTTAAGAAAAAAAGAAAAAGAACCTAGGTGTGTCAGCTCACAGAATGATGGGACTTCAGTGTCTAGACGCTCTTCTACCAAAGGTAACAATGGCTAAAATTTCAGCTAAGATTTTTTAGTGGTGACTGTTTCTTTTTCATCTATTGGTAAATTAATCATAAAATACTTACAACAGATTAACCCTTCCTCTGAGGTGGAGTTTGTAGACTGACCCAGGAAGAGTTCTGAAGCAGTTATATTCCGGCTTCTGTCTTGGACTTTTACCACCAAACCTGAGAACTGTTGCAGTCTGGAGGGCGCTATGGGACAAAGAGATGATGTGGTGGCCCAGGGTGGGGAGGGTGGAGGTGGGTGGTGAGCAGGGGGCTTGGAAGGTACTGGAAATGTTAAGCAAACACTCTTGGAGCTTATGCTTAGGGCAAGTTCCTATGCTAGGCATAGGTAGGTGGGGGAGGCCAGCACAAGACACACCCAGGTCTACCCAACCTGCCCACCAGGGCTCAGGGACCCTCAGAGAAGCTTGTCTCAGTGCAAAATGGTTAGGGCAGTTTTGTTTTTTGTTCTTTTTGAGAAATTTACCTAGTCCCACCTGGTGGGCATAAAAGGAAGTCAGAACTTTACAAGGGGGCTGTGGCAGGAAAAGCAACAGAGAGTCAATAATTTTTGTTGGCTTCTCCCAGGTTTCCTTCAGGAACCGCTCCCTCATTCCCTGTGGTTCTGGGGAACTTCCAGTCAAGGTGGCCCCATCTCTATCACCCCAGGAGCTGGACCAATCCCAGTCCTCCCTGGGTCTTCTTGCCAGAATCTAGGGGGCAGGAGTTCCTTCTGCTGGGCTTGCTGAACTGGTCAAAGATGAGCCTTGTGCTGTGCAGTTCCATCATGCCCACTCAGCAGAGAGAGAGCCTGAGTGACAAAGAGAAAGAGAGAGTCCCAATGACATCATTTGAGCTCCTAGATCCAGCCAGACCTGAAGCTAGACCGGGTCCTAATCTTTCCATGACAGGTGCTAATAAATTCGCTTACGGTTTCAATTCGTTTGAGCTCAGTTTCTTCTCTTGCAACAGATAGAGGCCTAAGGAATGCACAGGACTTAGACTGTTTCTTCCATTATTATTCCAAGTCTCCAAATAAAAAATGTGCTATTGGCAGAAAATCGTCTTTGTAATGTAATAGTGAGGCCAATCTCATAAAGTAGATGGGCAGTGTTACAACCCTACAGGGTGTGGGACTTCTATAAATCCTGGGCCAGTCACAGCCCTACCATTCAGGGTTCTCAGAAGCTGTTCTTGTGGGCGGGAATGTCACAGTCTCTTACCACCAAATGCTCTGCTCTCACACACCGTGAATTCACACTATGACTTCCAAGTCTAGTCCCACGCCACAGGGCTCATTCCAGCCTCCCTCCTTTCCATATTTGTAACTCCCTTTCCTATCAGTGAGAAACCTGGCTCCCGTTACACTCGACATACTTACAGACTTGCTCAGACCTACAACATACAGAGAGTAATTCCAGAATTGCTAATCCATACCACTATAAAAGCAAGCCTACTAACTAGAGTTCAATATTTGTTTATAGTTCTTTGTCATTAGTTTGAGGGGATAAAGTCAAAACACAGTGTGCAAAAGTTACCCCTTCCCTATTTCACTACATTTATGTTATTCATTTGAAGTAACAAGAAGTTTGTTGTTTCTGCTTTCTGTTTAAATTTAAGGGATTTTTTTTCTTCCATATTTTCTCTATTAATTTTTGAATATGTGAAACATGATTTCAGTTCTGAGAGTAAACTGTGCACAATGTATACTCAGACAAGTGTAACCCCTCCTCCTACCTCTTCTACCCTGTTCCTAGACCTCTATACCTTCCACCCACCCCTTTCCCTGGAAGGTAACCAATATAATTTCCTGGCTTATCCTTCCTGGGTTTCTCTTTTCAAAAGTAAGAGCATACATCTATGTGTTCTTATTTTTCCTTCTTACCACGCTATAGACAGTCTTTAGCACTATTCTTTGTTCACATAATAATATATACCCCAGACATCATTTCTTATCTGCTCATAGAGATGTTCAACCTTTTTTAAAAATTTTAACAGTGTAGTATTCCACATTGTAGATGTACTGTGGTTCACAAAACCACTCTCCTATGTACGGGCACTTAGGTTATTACCAATATTTTGCAATTACAAATAGTGCTTCAGTGAATAATCTTTTGCATAAGGATTTTTGTGTTGTTGAAAAAAAATTTTTTTAAGTAAAAAATTTTGCCCAACATGGGGCTCAAACTCAACACCCTTAGATCAAGAGCTGCATGCCTGAAAATGTTTCTTAAAATTTTAATTTTTTAAAGATTTATTTATTTATTTGAGAGAGAGAATGAGAGAGAGCGAGCCAGAAGAGGCTCATTGGGAAGCCTGCTTCTCCTTCTCTCACTCACCCTGTTTATGTTTTAAAAAAGATTGTATTTATTTATTTGACAGAGAGAAAGATCACAAGTAGGCAGAGAAGCAGGCAGAGAAGCAGGCAGAGAGAGAGAGAGAGTGAATCAGGCTCCCCCCTGAGCAGAGAGCCCAATGCAGGGCTCAATCCCAGGACCCTGAGATCATGACCTGAGCCAAAGGCAGAGGCTTAACCCACTGAGCCACCCAGGCATCCCTAAATAAATAAAATCTTAAAAAAAAAAAAGAAGAAAGAAAGAAAGAAAGAAAACATAGGTGATAAGATCCTTGACATCAGTCTTGGGGATGATTTTTTGGATTTGACACCAAAAAAGACAACAAAAGCAAAAATAAACAAGTGGGACTACATCATACCAAAATCTTCTGTATATCAAAGGAAACCATCAACAAAATGTAAAGGCAATTTATTGAATGGGAGAAAATATTTGCAAATCATGCATGTGAAAACGGCCAATACCCAAAATATATAAAGAACTCATACAGCTCAATAGCAAAAAACCAATGATTTGAAATGGGCAGACAGGGGCTCTTGGGTAGTTCAGTGGGTCAAGCGGCTGACTTCAGCTCAGGTCATGATCTCAGGGTCCTGGGATGGAGCTCTATGTCTGGCTGCCTGCTCAACAGGGAGTCTGCTTCTCACTATTCCCCTATACTCTCCCTCAAATAAATAAATAAATAATCTTAAAAATTTAAAAAAAAAAAAAAAAAGGCAGATGGGTGCCTGACTGGCTTAGTCAGTGGAGCATCTGACTCCTCATCTAGGAGTTATAAATTCAACTTTTACTTAAAAAACAAAATCTTTAAAAAAAAAAAAAAGGCAGCAGAGGAACTAAACAGACATTTTTCCAAAGAAGACATGCAGATGGCCAGCAAGTGCATGAAAAGATGCTCAACATCACTAATTACCAGGAAAATGCAAATCAAAACCCCAATGAAATATCACCTCACGCATGGTAGAATGGTTATTATAAAAAAGATAAGAAACAACAAGTATTGCCAAGAATGTGGAGAAAAAGGAACCCTTGTGCCCTATTGGTGGGAATATGAATTGGTGTAGCCACTAAGGAAAACAGTGTGGAGATTGCTCAAAAATTAAAAATAGAAGTGTCCGGGATGCCTGGGTGGCTCAGTTCGTTAAGCAGCTGCCTTTGGCTCAGGTCATGATCCCAGCATCCTGGGATCGAATCCCGCATGGGAGTGCCTTGCTCGGTGGGGAACCTACTTTTCCCTCTGCCTCTGCCTGCCACTCTGCCTGCCTGTGTGCTATCTCTCTCTCTCTCTGACAAATAAATAAATTAAAAAAAAATAGAACTATCATATGATCTAACAATTCTACTTTTGAGTATTTGACTGAAGGAAGTAAAAACACTCACTCTAAAAGATATATGCACTCTTATGTTCATTGTAACATTACCTACAATAGCCAAAACTTGGAAGTCACTTAAGTGTCTATCAATGGGCAAACGACAAAGAAAATATGGAATATGTAAGAAATGGAATATTATTCATCCATTAAAAAGTTGGAAATTTGCAGCAACATAGAATGACCTTGAAGGCATTATGCTAAGTGAAATAAGTCAGATGAAGACAGATATCAAATGATCTCACTTATATGTGGAATCTTAAAAAGAGAACAAAACAATTGAACTCATAGATACCGAGAACAGACTGGTGGTTGCCAGAGGCAGTGAGTAGAAAGTGGGCAAAATGGGTGAAGATGGTGAAAAGGTACAAACTTCCAGTTATAAAATAAATATGTCCTGGGAATGTAATGTGCAGAGTGACTATCATTAATACTTTATTGTATATTTGAAAGTTGTGGAGAGTAAACATTAAAAGTTACTATCATGAGAAAAAATAACTTGTAGATATGTGTGATGATGGATATTAACCAGACTTACTGTGGTGATCGTTTCACAATATATACAAATATTGAATCATTATGCTATATATCTGAAACTAATTTAAGGTTATATGCCAGTTATATGTCAACTTTTTTAAAAAGGGGAGGAAATTCTGTAAGATAGTTCCAGAATCTGAGTCATCTTGGGGCTGGTATTTGTTGATTTTCTTTTCCCATGATAATGGGTCAGATATTTGTGGTTCTTTATATGTCAAGTGATTTTTGGACTGCATCCTGGCCATTTGTATATTATCTGATAATACTCTGAGTCTTGTTTAATCCCTATGGACAATATTTTTTTAAGAGGGGGGAGCAGGAGAAGGAGAAAGAGAATCCCAAGCACGATCCATGCCCTGCACAGAGCCCAACTCACGGCTCGATCCCACAAACCTGAGGTCACCACCTGAGCTGCTTGGAAGAGTCAGATGCCCAACTGACTGAGCCACCTAGGCACCCCAAGGACATTTTATTTTTTCCCAAGCCAAGCAGTTGACCTGGTTAAGTACAAACTGCGAGTTCTGATCTGCCATCTGTGGGCTACGTGTCCAATGTCGGCTTAATTTTCATTGCCCTTGCAGTGTTATTTAGATCTATCCTGCATGTGTGCCACGCACAGGCCAACAGATACGTAGACAGTTGCTTATCCTATTCAGTTCTCAAAGGCTTTGGTGTTGTGTTTAGGATCTCTGTTGTGTGTGCAGCACGGGGCAAGTCCAGGAGTTTGTTCCTAACTTTGTGAGATTACCTTCTGAAGCCTCCTCTCCTCTCTGATCTCCCCCACATTCTCCAGTTCACAGGGGCTCTCTGTGCTAGTCCTCTGACCAGCCAGGGCTCTAGTCTCTTCTTTGCTGTGCACTTCCTAGGGCTCTATACTTAAAAAAAAAAATTTTTTTTTTTAATTTTTAAGTAATCTGAGCCCCAACATGGGGCTCGAACTCATAATCCCTAAACCAAGAGTTGAGCAGTCCACCAACTGAGCTAATTAGGTGCTCCATATATCTTTTATTTATTTTTCATTTTTAAATTTTATTTTTTAAAAAATCTTATTTTATTATTTTGAGAGAAAGAGAGTGAGCAGATGTGCTGAGGGGCAAAGGGGGAGGGAGAGGGAATTTCAAGCAGATTTCTGCTTGAGCAGAATGCCAGGCTTGATCTTACAGCTCTTAAGATCACAACCTGAGCCAAAACCAACAGTCGGACACCCAACTGACTGAGCCACCCAGGCACCCTGCCCCATATACTTCTTAAATCACAGTTTTGGTAGATTGTCTTAAGGTCTGTTTGGTCTCTTGTAGATTTCCTCTTACGGTGCTTCCCTTACTATTGTTCCTTTTTAATTTTTCCATACATACTTTAGCATTAACTTTCTAGTTCCATAAAGAACCTCGGTATTTTTGACAATGCCAATAAAGATACATTTGCCTTGTTCCTTAATGTTGTGGAAATGTCTTAGTGTTTCCCAGGGAAATAAAATATGTTTAAAAAGTATCCATCAGGGACGCCTGGGTGGCTCAGTTGGTTGGACGACTGCCTTCGGCTCAGGGCGTGATCCTGGAGTCCCGGGATCGAGTCCCACATCGGGCTCCCAGCTCCATGGGGAGTCTGCTTCGCTCTCTGACCTTCTCCTCGCTCATGCTCTCTCTCACTGTCTCTCTCTCTCAAATAAATAAATAAAATCTTAAAAAAAAAAAATAAAAAGTATCCATCAGGGGCGCCTGGGTGGCTCAGTGGGTTAAAGCTTCTACCTTCGGCTCAGGTCATGATCCCAGGGTCCTGGGATCGAGCTCCGCATCAGGCTGTCTGCTCAGCAGGGAGCCTGCTTCCTCCTCTCTCTCTGCCTGCCTCTCTGCCTACTTGTGATCTCTGTCTGTCAAATAAATAAATAAATAAAATCTTAAAAAAAAAAGTATCAATCAGTGGGGCGCTTGGGTAGCTCAGTTGGTTAAGTCTCTACCACTTGAATTTGACTCAGGTATGATCTCAGGGTTCTGTGCTGGGGATGGAGCCTGCTTAAGATTCTCTCTCTCCCTCTCTCTCTGCCCCTCCTCCCGCACTCACACTCAATCTCTTTCTCTAAAAAAAACAAAAACAAAAACAAAAAAACCTCATCAATTTCTATTTTCTTGAGTGTTTTCTTTTTTAATAGATGTGGAATTTTGACAGGGGCTCTTTTAGAATCTGTGGAGATAATCATATGATTTTCCTTCTACGATCTATTAATATAATGTATTATATTATTAGATTTCCTAAGATTGAATCAATCTTGTATCGCTGGAATAAATCTTACTTGGTCTTTGTGTAGTATTTCTTTTTTTTTTCCCCCAATTTATTTATTTTCAGAAAAACAGTATTCATTATTTTTTCACCACACCCAGTGCTCCATGCAAGCTGTGCCCTCTATAATACCCACCACCTGGTACCCCAATCTCCCACCCCCCTGCCACTTCAAACCCCTCAGATTGTTTTTTTGTGTAGTATTTCTTAATGTGGTGTTGGATCCTGTTTGTTAATGTTTTATTTAATATTTTTGTATTAATATTCATAAATAATAGTTTTGTGATTTTCTTTCCTTTTATTACCTTTTAAAGGGCATTTTATTTTATTTTTTAATTTATTTGTGGGTTTTTATGTTTTTTTTATTTTTTAGAGCCCTGGGGCTCAATCTCATGACTCTGAGATCATGACCTGAGCTTAAACAACTGAGCCATCCAGAGGCCCATTCTTTTACTATCTTTTAAAAATCAACTTTAGGAGTGCCTGGGTGGCTCAGTGGGTTAAAGCCTCTGCCTTTGGCTCCAGTCATGATTCTGGGGTCCTGGGATCGAGCCCCACATCAGGCTCTCTGCTTTGCAGGGAGCCTGCTTCCTCCTCTCTCTCTCTGCCTGCCTCTCCGCCTACCTGTGATCTCTGTCAAATGAATAAATAAATAAATAAATCTTTTAAAAAATAATAAATAAAATAAAAATCGACTTCAAGGGCACCTGAGTGGCTCAGCTGGTTAAGCAGCAATTTTTTTAAGATTTAATTATTTATTTGACAGACAGAGATCACAAGTAGGCAGAGAGGCAGGCAGAGAGAGAGAGGAGGAAGCAGGCTCCCTGCCAAGCAGAGAGCCTGACGCGGGGCTCGATCCCAGGACTCTGGGATCATGAGCCAAAGGCAGAGGCTTTAACCCACGGAGCCACTCAGGTGCCCCAAGCAGCAATTCTTGATTTCTGTTCAGGTCATGATCTCAGGGTCCTGGATAGAGCCCCACATTGGGCTCATCGCATAGTGGGGAGTCTGCTTGAGGATTCTCTCTCTCTCTCTCTCCCTCTGCCCTTTCCCCTGCTCTCTCTCACTCTCTCTTTCTCTCTCTCTAAAATAAATAAACAAATATTTTTAAAAAATCAACTTCACTTGATTTAGGTATCACTGTTGTATTTGCTGTATAAAAATAACTTGGAAATTTTCTTTCATTTGTTATATTCTACATAATTTATGTAGCATTGGGAATACTTGGTGTTTGAAGATTTAGTAGAATTCCCCTGTGGAACTATATAGAGCTGGTTCTCTTTTGTGGAATAATGTTCTATTTCTTCTACAGAAATTAGTGTATTAAAGATTTCTATCTTTAAAGGAATCAAATCTAGTAAACTCTATTTTTTTTAATTCACCATTTTTTCTAGGTTTTTAAAATGTATTTACTTAAACGTCTACCAAATAGTGTCTTATGATTTTTAAATTTTTTTTGGTTTAAATTGCTATTACTATTTCCCCTTGTCATTTCTTCTTTTACATACTTGTGCTTTCCCTCTTTTGCTTGATGAAGTTAGTAAGTGGTTTGTTTCATTTTGTTACTTTTTTTTTTCCAAAAAACAAATCAGGCTTTTGACTGAATCAAATATACTATTTTTCTATTCTATATCCATTGATTTCTGATATTGTCTAAACTTGGTTGTTTCCATGTCTCTTCTTTGTTGTTGTTATTTATTTATTCTGTAATTATATTCTGATTTCTTGAGTTTGGAATTTAATTTATTAGCACTCTTCCATTTTTATTGATTTATATGGGTAGGGATATGGATTTTCCTCTCATCACTGCATTATATATATTTCATTGACTCTGATACATAGTTTCACAATAATTTTTTAGAGATTCTGTAATTTTGGTTTGTCTTTCCCCTTTCCACCCAAGAATTAATAGAAGAAGGTTTAAAAATTTCCAGGTCGAAGATTCTTTTCATATTTAAACAATATAAAACTTACAGAAAATTTGCGAGTATAGCCCAAAAAAACATTTTTCCCCGAGTCATTTGAGACTAAGTTGCCAACTTATATCCCTAATCATCTCAAACATTTAGTGTGAATTTCCTTCAGACAGATATTTTTCCTATATAACCACAATAGAGGCACAGAAATAAATTAACATACTTAACATAGATGTTCTTGTTTTTCTTTTGTCGTGCTTGAGTTTCTCCCTTCTGCTCCTTTCTGCCTTTTAACATACAGTCTCCTCTCCTTTCTTTTTTACCCTCTTCTCTCCTGAAAGCGTTGCCTTTCCAAAGGCTCCTCATCCACACATTTTGGTCCCTTCCCTCTAGTCAGAGCTTTGATGTACCAAGACTCTTTTCACACTTATATGTGGACTTTCCCTATTTAGAAACATTTGAGATATAATCCACATACTATAAAATTCTTTTTTTTTTTTTTTTTGGAGTTTCTGGTTTCTTGGGGTTTTTTTGTTTTGTTTTTGTTTTTTTTGTTTTTTTTTCCCCCAATTTATTTATTTTCAGAAAAACAGTATTCATTATTTTTTCACCACACCCAGTGCTCCATGCAAGCCGTGCCCTCTACAATACCCACCACCTGGTACCCCAACCTCCCACCCCCCCACCACTTCAAACCCCTCAGATTGTTTTTCAGAGTCCATAGTCTCTCATGGTTCACCTCCCCCTCCAATTTACCCAAAAGCACATACCCTCCCCAATGTCCATAACCCTACCCCCCTTCTTCCACCCCCCCCCTCCAGCAACCCACAGTTTGTTTCGTGAGATTAAGAGTCACTTATGGTTTGTCTCCCTCCCTATCCCATCTTGTTTCATGGATTCTTCTCCTACCCACTTAAGCCCCCATGTTGCATCACCACTTCCTCATATCAGGGAGATCATATGATAGTTGTCTTTCTCCGCTTGACTTACTTCGCTAAGCATGATACGCTCTAGTTCCATCCATGTTGTCGCAAATGGCAAGATTTCGTTTCTTTTGATGGCTGCATAGTATTCCGTTGTGTATATATACCACATCTTCTTGATCCATTCATCTGTTGATGGACATCTAGGTTCTTTCCATAGTTTGGCTATTGTGGACATTGCTGCTATAAACATTCAGGTGCACGTGCCCCTTTGGATCACTACGTTTGTATCTTTAGGGTAAATTCCCAGTAGTGCAATTGCTGGGTCATAGGGCAGTTCTATTTTCAACATTTTGAGGAACCTCCATGCTGTTTTCCAGAGTGGTTGCACCAGCTTGCATTCCCACCAACAGTGTAAAATTCATTTTTTAAAAATGTATACAATTCAGTGGTTTTTAGTATATTCACAAGGTTGTGCAACAAGTACCACATCTAATTCCAGAACACATTCTTCATCCCCTGAAGAACCCATTCCCATTATCATTGTCAAATCCTGCTCCTGGCCTCTAGGAACCACTAATCTACTTTCTATGTCTCTATGGTTTTGCCTATTATGGACATTTCATATAATTGAAATCATACGATTATGAGGCCTTTGTGTTTGTTTTCTCTCACTTATCATGGTGTTTCCAAGGTCTATCTATATTGTAGAATGTATCAATCCTTTATTCTTTTTTATGGCTGAATAACAGTTCATTATATGGCAATACCACATTTTGTTTATCCATTCATTAGTTAATGATTGTTTGTTGTTGATTTGTTGTTTCCACTTTTTAGCTATTATGAATAATGAATGGTACTGTAAACATTCATGTACAAGTTTTTGTATGAACATGTATTTTCAGTTGAGTATATACCCAGGAGTAGAATTTCTGAGTCATACGGTAGCTTTATGCTTAATTTTTTGAGGATCTAACAAGTGATATACAATACAGCTATCTCATTTTTGCATTTCTACCAGCAATGTTTAAGGGTTTCCATTTCTCTGCATCCTTGTCAATACTTGTTATTATCTATCTTTTTAAAAAATTATTTCTATCCTAGTGGTTGTGCGGTGGTATTTTATTGTGGTTTTGATTTGCATTTGGACTTTCTCTTTCTGGTGGTGATTTTAACCCAACCCATATACAGAGCCCCTATTCTTCATCACTATTCTACAAATATAACGCATAAAGAGTAAAATGTAAAAAATTTCTCTTGGTTGGGCGCCTGGGTGGCTCAGTGGGTTAAGCCGCTGCCTTTGGCTCAGGTCATGATCTCAGGGTCCTGGGAACGAGTCCCACATCGGGCTCTCTGCTCAGCAGGGAGCCTGCTTCTTCCTCTCTCTCTCTCTGCCTGCCTCTCTGCCCACTTGTAATCTCTCTCTGTCAAATAAATAAATAAAATCTTTTAAAAAAAAATTTCTCTTGGCCTTCCTCTTAATATCATAATAATTACTTGTCACAGCTTCAACAACTTATTATATATCCTTGTCCCTGCATTTAAGCATGCTCAGGGTCATTTTAGTTTACTTTTGTTTTATACATAAATGATGCCATAAAATGCATATTCTGTAATCTGCTTTTTTACTCAACATTCTATTATTTTATTTTAAATATTTTATTTATTTATTTAACACAGAGAGAGAGATCATAAGTAGGCAGAGAGTCAGGCAGAGTGGGGGGGAAGCAGGCTCCCCGCTGAGCAGAGAGCCTGATGTGGGGCATGATCCCAGGAGCCTGAGATTGTGACCTGAGCTGAAGGCAGAGGCTTAACCTACTGAGCCACCCAGGCACGCCAACATTCTATTATTTTAAAGTCTATGAGCAAGTATTGTGTAAATAAGAATTATTGTGGAATAATGGCACCTTCTAGATGAATGAGTACATCTGGATTTCTTTTACCGATTTCTGATTGCTATTTTAGGGGAAACGGACTTAAATCTAGTGATTTTCTTAAATCTTAATTGTAAGGTTAGTATTTATATAAATGAGAATGTACATATTCTCCAGCCTAAATACCACTTCATTTAGAGAATATGTTATTTCTAAGGAATTCTTGGAACTTATAATGCCAATTACTTTAGTTATCAAACATTCAGCCCTCTTACCTCCCCTACCTCCAAAAAAAGAAAAGAAGGAAAGAAAAGTTCAGCATACTCTTAGATATTGTTGTGGGAACTGGTAGCTATGGGTACCTGGGTGGCTCAGTTGGCTGGCTGGCTGCCTTCTGCTCAGATCATGATCCCAGGGTTCTGGGACCAAGCCCTGTGTCAGACTCTCTGCTGGGCAGTGAAGTCTGCTTCTCCCTCTCCCTTTGCTCTGCTTGTGCTCTGTCTCTCTTTCAGATGAATAAATAAAATCTTAAAAAAAAAAAAAAAGAATGGGTAGCTCTGTCCTCTGGAAGGCTTAGTGGGAAGAGACAACTCTGGAAATGGACAGAACTTGGTCTGAACTGTACTGTAGCTGAGCTACTTCCTAGCAGTGTGGCCTTGATCAAATTCATTAGTCTTTCTGTATTCCTCAATTTACTCATCTGTAAAATGGTAATAATAAATCATCATAAAAAGTAAAAAAATTTTTATCGTTTGCTTATCTTTATTTTTTTAAGATTTTATTTGTTCACTTGTGAGAGTGCTTGCTTACACAAGCAGGGGGAATGGCAGGTAGAGGGAGAAGCAGGCCCTACAGAGCATGGAGCCCACCATGGGACTCAACCTCAGGACCCAGGGATCATGACTCTAGTTGAAGGCAGACCTTTAACCGACTGAGCCATCCAGGCATCCCAGGTTTTCTTATCTTTAAAGTGGGTTGGCTATATCAAACTTGCAGAGCCGTTGTGAAAATTAAATGAGATAATTCAGGTGAGATGTCATATAGTTTAGCTCATGGTAGATACCTAATAAGTGGTGATATTAATTACTATTTTTATTAGTAATATCATCTTTTATCTTTATAACTTTGGAGAGAAGGCTCATTCAATTCATTCTATTCATTATGCAAAAGATGCTCATGGGCTAGAAAATATAATAAATATCTGTAAATCATAGAAGTAACTATTAAAACACCAGAAACATAAAATAGATGATCATAGGAATGGGAAGTTGTCAGATAAAACAGGAGAAAAAACCATAAAGGAAAAGATCAAGATTTATCTAAAAATATTTTAATTCCATATGCAAAATCATAAAATTAAAAAATAAATGTTAAGGAAAAAAAATGTTAAGAAATTATGAGTCAAACTATGGTAATCAAATGTTTACCATATAAGGGATTGATACAAATCAATAAGAAAAAATATAAGACTATGCTGTGGTTTTTTTTTTTTTAAGATTTTATACATTTGTTTGAGAGAAAGAGAGTGTGAACAGGGGGAGGAGCAGAGGGAGAGGGAGAAGGAAGGTAGATAATCTCCACCAGACTCTGCACTAAGCACAGAGCCAGAGGCAGGGCTCCATTCCACGACCCTGAGATCATGACCTGAGCCAAAACCAAGAGTCAGATGGTTAACCAACTGAGCCACCAGGTGCCCCAAAGGTGCTGTTTTTATAGCCCTTCAAACTCAGTGGTTACAAATTTTCTCACAGGCCTGGGATTTGGAAGAATATAGGCAGGTTTGGTCGGACTTGGCTCCAGACTACAGTCTGGGTTCAGGTCTGTTTCATGCTTCTCAATTTTTGGAGCCCAGCCTAAAGGAGCGGTAGGTATTCAGGGTATGTTCTTCTGGCATTAGCAGCAGAGTAAGTGAGCAAGGGGAAGGATATAATGTCTCTTGAGGTTCCTTCTGGAACTGGTACAGCATCACATCTGTCCACATTCTGTTGGCTAAAGGAAATCACATGACCAAACCCAACATCAGTGAATTGGGCGGGTAGACTCTGCCCTCAATAATGGGTGGCACAAAGCCACATGGCAAAGAACATGGATGTATGATTTTAAAATAGGGAGGGCACAAAAAATTGTGAACAATGACTCAACATACCATAGGCTGCCAAGAAAGAACTAGGTGAAGTAGGATCGACCAAATGAGCAGATAATGTTATCAATTAACATGCCAAAAGTTAAATCCTAAAAATCAAGTTGAATTAAAGAGAAGCCAATTTTCATCTATAAAATTAACAAAAATATTTTGAAAAATGATTTTACTCAGGATGACCTGAAATAAGCAATGATTAAAAGATTTTCATTTTGGGGGTACCTGGGTGGCTCAGTCGGTGAAGTGTCTGACTTTGGCTTGGGTCATGATCCCAGGGTTCTGGGACTGAGCCTCACTGTCCAGGCTCCCTGCTCAGCAGGGAATCTGCTTCTTCCTCTGCCCTTGCCCTTTCCCCAATCTGCTTGTGTGTGCTCTCTCTCAAATAAATAAATAAATTTTTAAAGATTTTATCTATTTATTTGACAGAGATCACAAGTAGGCAGAAAGGCAGTTGGGGGTAGAGGCGGGGGGAAGCAGGCTCCCCGCTGAGCAGAGAGCCCAATGTGGGGCTCAATCCCAGGACCCTGAGATCATGACCCGAGCCCAAGACAGATAGATGGTTAATGGCCTGAGCCGTCCAAGTGCCCCTTAGTTGCAAAACTATTACCTGCAAGGATAAACTTGCAAATTGTTGAGGAAAATTTTTCTCATGACAGCATCAGAAGAGAAATAGAAACAGGTCAGTAAGGTCCCCTGCCCTAGTATGTAAGTTGCAGAGCCAAACACAATCCAGTTCTTACATATTTAGTAATTTTCAAGAATCTCAAACCTTATAGCACTTTTAATTCACTGTCCTCTCTTTTCCCCACATAGTTTACAAAGCCTGCCAAATTTCCCTCCTGTCTCTATAATCTCTACTTTTCTTTCTATCTCCCTTGCCTCCAGCCTCACCCAGGCCATCAACAACTTCAAAAACACATACTACAACTACAGGTAGATTGATCCTCTCAATCCAGGCTTTTCTTTCACCCTGTATCCTGCTTCTGTCTTCCTAAACCATGCTGCAACCCTGGTTTAGTAAGCAAACATGGCTTGTTATTTTTCACCACGTTGTTTTACTTCCTTGGCCTTTTTCAAAGATTTTCCATCATCTCTATCCACCCCCAACAGGAAGGTATGACTACATAATTTGGGGGGCTTAGTGTAAATTAAAAAATGTGAGGCCACATTGGGAGTGCCTGGGTGGCTCAGTGGGTTAAAGCCTCTCCTTTCAGCTCAGGTCATGATCCCAGGGTCCTGGGATCAAGGCCCACATCGAGCTCTCTGCTCCACAGAGAGCCTTCTTCCTCCTCTCTCTCCCTGCCTGCCTCTCTTGCCTAACTTGTAATCTCTGCCTGTCAAATAAATAAATAAAATCTTTTTTTTAAAAAAAGAATTGGGGCGCCTGGGTGGCTCAGTGGGTTAAGGCCTCTGCCCTCAGCTCGGGTCATGATCCCAGGGTCCTGGGATTGAGCCCCGCATCGGGCTCTCTGCTTAGCAGGGAGCCTGCTTCCTCCTCTCTCTGCCTGCTTCTCTGCCTACTTGTGATCTCTGTCTGTCAAATAAATAAATAAAATCTTAAAAAAAAATTTTAAAAAATGTGAGGTCACATAGTAAAAAATTATGAAGAATTTCAAGATGCCAGCAGCAGTCTGGGCTCATGCCCACGAGGCTGGCCCTGCCAATAGGCACCCACCACCATAGGGAGGCCCCCATTCTTGCTTTCCCCTTCTGAGGCTTCTCACATGTTGTTTCTCATCAGGAACCCCTTTCTACCAACACCCAGCTCCTGCCCATATTAAGTCTTAGCCTTTTCCCAGGTATATTCATCTAGAGGCAACGATTTGAGAGTTGGTCTTTATGTATCCCTCGTCCATCCCCTCCTGTAGCCCTCAGTAGTTGTAACCATCTGCATATGCTAATTAAAGCCTAAATTTTATGCTTCTATGTGTTATTTTCTTACTATCTCTCTCATTCATTCATTCATCATCTATTGTAGGTCAGCTATTTGCCATGACTTTGGTAGACAATGGGTATGTTAAGTTCCCAAACAGCAGAAACCTTATTTAACTTGTTCACTACTCTATCCCCAGAGTCCCACAGTGACTGGTTCATGGCAGACATTGAACAAACATTTGTCGAATAACTGTTAAACAGTTCAACCATTTCCCTCCACCATGTGGTGAGCTCCTAGAGACCAAGAACTGTTTTCACTTGTCCTCTGACTGCTGATTGAGAACCCACTATATGTCACATGTTGTTCCAGACATGACAACACTGTTCTAGGCAACTTTCTTTACATCTTTTATATTCCCCAGCACATTCTTTTATTTATTTATTTATTTATTTATTTGACAGAGATCACAAGCAGGCAGAGAGGCAGGCAGAGAGAGAGAAAGAGAGAGAGGAGGAAGCAGGCTCCCTGCTGAGGCTCGCGGGGGCGGGGGGGGGGGGGCTCGATCCCAGGACCCTGGGATCATGACCTGAGCCGAAGGCAGAGGCTTAACCCACTGAGCCACCCAGGTGCTCCACCCCAGCACATTCTTATCATAAGAGTGAACATTTCCTGAGTGTTTTATATGTGCCAGGCATTAGTCTAAGTTTCGCCCATTGTCTCATTTTGGTCCCCCAAGGATTCTATGAAATCGGTCCTTTTTTATCCCCATTTTATAGATGAGGAAACCAAGGCTCAAAAAGGTTTAATAACTGGCCCCAAGTAAAATACCTATTGGTGACCAGGTGACCAGATTCTAGCTCAGTCTCTGGACTACATTGCTAAGCTGCTTCCATTTTTGACTGATGACTTGATTGAACTCAAGAGCTCAAGTGGCTCCACACGCCATCAGATAAGGATCTGCCCTGTAACATCAGTGTCAGGCAGTTTTTTGACCAGCACCAGATATAACAGGTGCATGGTTCTTTGTGTGCTTACAATGTGGTAAGTAGGACATATCATTTGCTTCACTGAAATCACCCACTCATAAAAGGAGGTGCCCAGGGGACCATCCAAAGATGCCTGGAAGAAGAGAATGGACATGAAATCCCTAAATGTTGGGAACTCTTTACTGGACAGAAGGTAAGCAATAAACTATTTAGGCTGGAGTTTCATTTGTGGGATTCCATAATGTCTGTTGACACCAACAAGTTTCCCAAGGCATTTGGTGGGGAAAAGGAAAAGGATGGGAATAAGAAATCAAGAGAGAGGAAAGTGGGAAGCAGGAGTGAGTCTCCTGAGATGTGGAGTGGTGGGATCCACCCAGAGCTGCCTTGGCTGCTGGGCAACTGTGGGCTGCTGCCCCAGCAGGAGACAGAACATTGAAAATGAGCTTTACATTTAGCTGAAGGTACAAAAAGGTTTTTAGTACCATGGGGCTCAGTGAAATGAAGATAGCAAGTTGCGTGTCATACTTTGGTTTGCGTTCCACATCAAGTAAAAGGTCCAGCTCCCTGCCTTTAGAAGTAAAAACAAGGGCTAGGTTAATGCTCTGTGTTGGGTTCTGTAATGGGGGATTTATGCTATTTGTGTGATGTGTGATAAGATGCAGGGAGTGAAAGCAGCTATTAACACTGATTAACTCAAAAGTTGACCACCAGCACACACAGCCATTGTTTCCACCAGCACTCTCTAGCCATGGGCTTTGTCTGGCTGGCTTCCCAAGAGACAAATGCCATGACAGGAGACCAAATAACCTTGTTTAGGCAATGGTCAGATAATAGAGACGCTCTAGGTATTAGCCTGACTGCATTAGTTTGATTTGTTACTACTGTTCACCTTGTCCTGGGCATTAATGGAGACAAAGGCTTGGAATTACCAGGAGCAGAGATAAGCTATGGATTAGAGCCTGTGTATTTTGAGGGAAAGATAATTTTATCTTGGGTTTTCATTTCCATTTCCATCTTGCTTGATTTTTCCTCAAAGTTAAAGTTCATTTTTTCACCCTGAATATCATTATATTCACTACAAATTACTAGCAATTGTAATTGCTAAAAAAAAAAAGTTGCTGACTCATTATTTCCTTTAACAAGATCAGCCTCTATCTTTCAAGTTTTGGAAATGATTTTGGGGGAAATACGCTAATGATCTTATACATTGTCCTGTTTCTTGAATATGTTTATATATTACAGAGTCACTTTATAGTATTTAATGATGTTAGGTTAAAAATATAAAAGAATGTGCATATTACATTCATTATTGCATCTTTAATATCACAAGTTCTAGTATTAATTAATTTTTTTCTGACTTCCAAATGTTATTTGTTTGTTATAGATGTATTATTGCCATTATAAATGATTTCGGTTAGAAATATGTAACTTCAATTATAAACACAACTTATTTCAATTATAGATAAAATTGGATTTTTGATTCCCATCAATCAGTTATGTTAAAGTGTCACTGCAAAATACTGAGATAATATTATTCTAGAGTTTCTAGGCTGCTTTCCTCCCCATACTTTTTATAGGTATGCTCAGTTTTTATAACTAAAAACCAAATTTAAGTGCATTACTAATTGTTGATCAGTGTTAGTAATGTTTCATTTTTTTCCCAAAGTCTATCATCTTAGACAGAATCCTCCCATTCCTCAGAAATTTAGAGGTTAGGTTTCATTTCATTCTAGGTTAGGTTTCATTAAATTCTAGATAAACTATGATTACTGTCTGAAAAATCTAAATAGTTTGTTATGTGCAGGACTTAAAATCCTATCCTAAACTAACCAAACATTAGAAAGGAAATAGAGCTAGATGTCTGACATGGCAAGATGTCAGAAAGATGCACAGAATGTCAAATGTGATGACATTTAAGCAAATAACAACATCAGGGGTGCCTAGGTGGCTCAGTCCATTAAGTGTCTACCTTTGGCTTGGGTCATGATTCCAGGGTCCTGGGATAAGCCCCACATGGGGTTCCCTGCTCCGTAGGGAGCCTGCTTCTCCCTCTTCCCCTGCAGCTCCCCCTTTTGTCCTCTCTGATTCTATTAAATGAATAAATTTTCAAAAACCAACAAATATATACATGTGCGTGTATACATGGATACATATGTATATGCTTTCATATATGAAATATTGATAAAAATGCTTAATGATGGTTATCTGTGAAAGATGAGGTTTGAGAGAGATTTGCCTCTATCTCTATACTACATGAATTGTTTGCAATATGTAAATATGACCTTGGAGATAAAAATGAAAGACTAGGGGCACCTGGGTGGCTCAGGTGCCTCTGCCTTCAGCTCAGGTCATGATCCCAGGGTCCTGGGATAGAACCCCTGCATCGGGCTCTCTGCTCAGCAGAGAGCCTGCTTCCTCCTCTCTCTCTCTCTCTGCCTACTTGTGATCTCTGTCTGTAAATAAATAAATAAATAAATAATCTTAAAAAAAAAATATATATATATATATGAGAAAGACTATTGGGAAAAAGCCTATTCATCGCATGATACTTTCCCCTCCAACTGGCTCTTGGTGACTTCCAGTCTTCCAACTTTACGTTACTTCACTCACCTAATGAAGAGCAGAGAAAGCTCCTGGTAGACAGATTTTTACTCACATATTTCATAAATAGTGTTTCAAATTTTCTATCAGTGAAAGCAGCTCTTTATATTGGTCAAATGGCCCAGTCTGATAGTCGACTTCCTCGGAAAACACTTAGAGACTCTGGTTTTCCAGTTGCTGCCCTGCTGTCCTTCTTATCCTCCTCTCTCTCCATTTCGGCAACCGTGAAACAGAATACAACCAGCCGATTGCTGACCAGGAGCTCTCCCTCTCTCCCTAAATGATTTTTAAAAGCTCTAAAATCTGAGTCACCTCACTTTTCCTCAGTGATAATATGCAAACTCCCTCTCCTCTTTCTCATACAAACAAGTAAACAAAAATGTGTCTAGTGGGTAGATACTCAATAATTCCACAAGAACCTTCCACAGGGAGCGAAGAGGACAGAGGAGCAGGAAAGATGAAGGGAAGGGAGAATTCAACTCAATGAGCGCAGCTGAAATATAGTTTCCAGGAGACCAAGTCAAAGTCCTCAAGCAAACATTTCAAAAAGAACAGCCACTTGGGTCTTCCACTAATTAACTAGAAAACAAATACCCAGACATCCAGTGGTAGGATTGCCTTCTTGTGATGCATCTTACCTGTTCCCGTCTTTAACAGGCAAGTATGATGGTATATGCAGGGAAAATACATACTTTTTGTCCCAAACAAGTGCCCTGATTATTTCCAGCAACAAAGTCCTAGTGCATACAAAGGGCAGTTCAGTTACTCCACCTTCTCTCTCAATGATTTATTGTAATAACAAAATACACCGTTGAGTGGAAATCACTAAACTAGAAACAGATACAAGCCAGATGGATCATTATTACTTTAATGAATAAAAGTAAACACAACATTAAATAACTAGGAAAATATTTTAAAATTTTGCATTTATTTCCAGTTAGAATCTTTTTACAATGTATGTATGAATAGGACAACAGATACCTTTCTATCTCTACCTCCCCATAATGATTTTGCTTAAAAAAACAAAAAAACTTGAAACTGGCATGCTAGAAGGATTTGTATTGATAGATGGTGAAAAATTTTTGCTGCTTTATGCCAAAAATCAAGAGAAACTAATAATCCTGTTTCAAAATGCACTTAAAGAAGAGAAATTGAAACAGATCATATCTTTGTGCCATTCTTCAGATTATTTTACTTGAATTATTTTGTAAATTGAATCCAGCTTGTGGAATCACCTAGTCATGAGTTTGCTGATTTTACCGAACTAATTTATTAGATTAAATTTGCTTAACATTTATTAGATTAAATTCACTTAAAAAATAGCTGGCTTTTTCTGAAAATTTTATTAAAATATATAGAAAAGGGCTTTATTCTAACTAAAAGTGCCCAAGTATAATATGTATCATGTTATAACAGTAAATATTTACAATATATTTTAGGGAAAAAATGACAACACTCAGATTAAATGCAGAAAAGAAAACATCACATTTTTATCAGTTGATATTTCCATTGATTCTTCATGGTCTGCAATTGTAAGAGAATCTCACATGTTTAGTTTTCTATCTATTCCAGGAGATTCGTGTTGAAATTTTTTTTCGCCATTAGAAACTGTGATTCTCTATGGGACCTTTTTAGCTTTGCACGCCGATTTTGGAACCAGATCTAAAATTAAGGAAAAATACAACAGATCTCAGAAACATTATTTTATTATTATTAACATTTCAATCATAACAAGTAACAACTAAATTTGAAAATTACCTGGATTCTGTCTTCCTCTAGATTCAATTTTTGAGCTAAGTCTTCTCTGATGTCAATGCCAGGATAGCAGTTAACTCTAAAGACATTTTCCAACACTTCAATCTAAAAATAAGGAAATAGTAATATAAAATGTTGATATTTGGTATGTTATCATAAAATGGACTTTATATCGCAAAACAACTGCATTTAAATCTTAGGCAATTAATGTATATCTTTTTAAAAAAATGACTATCCAGAAACTGTTTAAAAAAAGCAACTCCAGAAAGTCATTGTTTCATAATAAGGCTTCCAAACTGAGATCCCAAAGTGATTGGGTTTTTGCTCAATAGGGTGTCAGCTAAAGCCTTTTTATATTATCATTACTAGTTGAAAAAAACTTCCCACCTGGTTTTGAGTAAAAGCAGTTCTGGGTCTGCGGCCTCGATACCAACTCAGCTCTCTTTTCAACGAAAGTCTTTCCGAGGCTGAAAAGTAATTTTCGTATTTCAAAAATCTTTCTTCTGGCACTTGGTGATCCACAGTACAAGGGAAGGATATCCCATTGGGAAGGCTTGGGATATGCACATGTAGGTTAACATCTTTCCCTAAAAACAGAAAAATAATTAGAAAACCCCTGCAATGAAGAAATAAATTAGTTCCTGAGACTGTTGAAAAACAACAACAGAAAAATATACTCCATCTTAGATGTTCAATCCTGCTTTCCACCAAGTTCTAGAAGAAGTAATATCAGGAACTTGCCTTTAATTTTCCTAGTGGAATTCTGTGTTTTACAAGAGAACCGACTTCCCATCAACCAAAAACTAAGAAGCAAACAAAAATAAAGATCCTGCCTTGGTGCTAGAGAACATTTTGGTCTCTGATTTTTTTCAGTGAAAAAAATTAATTTTTTTTATTTTTCACTGAAAACATAGAATATCTGGTGTGTGAAATAAAAGAGACCTTATGAAATAAATGCAGGTTCTTGGCATTTCTTGTGAATGAACTTTACCCACTTGGATCTAAGGCTGATAATTCTTTTTGTCTCCTATAGAACTCAGCTGGAGGCATTCAACGTCCTCATCCTGGAGTTATGTAACTCGACCAAATTGTAGTTTTTCTCCAACTCTGTGTCGTATGGAATAAAGACCAAACTAAACGCTGCAGACGAAAACAACAAAGAATTTTTAAAAAAACCAAGCGGTGGCGTACCTGAGGAGCCGCAGGTGTCGGCCCAGGGCCTGTGGGGTTTCATTGAGGGAACACAGTCTTTCTTCTGGTCCAGTCCTAAAATGCTCTCAATGGAAAAGGAGCAGGGCGAGGGTTTGCTTTCCCCAAGCTGAGCACCTTCCGGAAGACTGGGAGCCATCCTCGAGTGGGTTGCCCGGAACGACCGCTCTGGCCTCTCCCTGCCTCTTGGCTGGCTCTGCCCCATGTGTACAGGGCTGGGATATTCCTGCAGTTCACCTTATGGCTCCGCAGACAAGGGGGCTGGATTTAGAACGTCACTAATTAAAATCCTGTCTTAGAAAGTTTTAGCATGTCAATGAACACTCGCCCAGCCAGCAGCTTGAGGAGTTAATTGTTTATTTGTTTGCAAGTAATTAGCAACTAATGGCTACACCAGGGGGGCCACCTATAGGGACAAAAAGTGTTATCTCTCCTAAGCAGAACACAGACTTAACTTTCTCGAAAGAAGTGATGCACAAACTAGCACTCCTCTTTTATTTGAAATCATTAATGTATAAAATCATGCCTTTTATTCTGAAGTTTATACTTTCATGGACTCCAGTTACCTAAACATAGGAGAGCAGTCAAGTAATAAATAATCTAATTTAAGTGAATTTCTTCCAAGGAAATTGGAAAAAATAATAATCTCTTAATGCTATTACGGTAATTCCGATGAAAAATGCCTGTTTTTCATATGCATATGTAATAGTGAATGTTGTCAATGAAAACACAATAGTATTTGGAGTGCAGCATACTGGAAAAGGTTGGCAATGTTATTAACACTGAGTGTAATTGTCTTCCAAGTGCCCGGATTAATTCATAAGGAACAGTTGCACCGAGTATTTTAAATAATTAATGAGCTAATTCCATTCTCTCATCTTTCCTTTTAAAAGTGAGAGAGATACAAGTTTATATGAAGATCAGATGTAACCACCATCAAGCAACTTAAAAATATGACTCTTCAAACTAAAGGGAAGAATTTGTCTTCCTACCACAGTTGTTTCAAAGAAAAGAGCATGATTTACTGTGTTTTCTAAAGAAGAATTTCCCTCTGTGGATTTTTTAAGGGCCTGGGAAGTTTTCATGAAGACAATAAGATTTGTGAGAAATAACCACAAACCAAGTATTTTCATTTCATCATCCTAAGAAAATTTGAAAGTAAGAGAGAAAGGTAGCTGCTAATTGGGAAAATTTTGAAGTAAGCACTCCCTCAAAATGTGTGGTACTTTGACTTCTGTTGTACTCTGTTGCCTCCCTTTTTCCAGTACCTTCTTGATGATAAATTTAAGAGCTCAGCTTCCTTCAGTATTTAAACAGCTACCAGATTTTTCTTCAGGAAGAGGAAAAGTAGTCTCCACTTACAGAGAAAAAAGCCTCTACAGAACAGAGCTCAACTTCATCCCATTTTGTCCTATCATGATGTCACAGATATTAATCTAAATTCCTCTTTAAGCAATCTCTAGAATGAACAAAGGATTCACATACAAAACACCAATGGGCACACAGAAGGATGGGTGTGTAAACAGAGGTGTAAAGTCATTCTGAGAATGAACAAACTAGTAAATATTTATGCCCCATGGAGGTTTTGTCTCTAGTGTCTTGGAATGTAGACTGTGCAAAGAGGGGGTGAACTTACCCTGGCAAGACTTGGAGGAAGAGTGAGAATTCGAGACCTTGCCAGATTGCTTTCTCTCTTTTGAGACATTCATTCATTCATTCATCCATTCATTCCACTATTGGTTGAGCATCTACTCAGTACCAGAAATAACAGAATAGGATCCTTGCCTTCATGAAACTCAAATGGTATGGGGTGAGGTGGGGGTGGGGAGCAAATAATAATTATGAGTAATTATAAGTGAGTAAATTATCTCATATGTTAACTCGAGAGAAGAATGGAAAAAAGGAAATAGGTGAGCAAGGTAAGCTGGCTCATCAGTGTGGGAGGTGGAGATCCTAATATCCTTACCCCCACAGATCAGTGCCCTCAAGGCACAGGTGACGATGTTATAGCACATGCCAGCACAAATCTAGTCCCCGGATTTCTTCTTGATCACCAAGGACATTGCAATATCTTCACTCTGAGTTGACTTTATCTGGACTTACACAATACCATTTTATATGTGGATGGTAGATGAAAATAAAACGTAGGAAAGAATTTCCCTAAAAATGCCAGGAAACATTTTCTCATATATTCATTCAACAAAATTTTATAGAGCACTTAGTATGTGCCACACACCGTTCTAGGTGCTAGATCTCAGTAATGAACACAGTCACTTCAGAGTGATAAACTCACTGAGAGGAATGAACAAAATTTCAACCTCTCCCATTTACTGCCTTTTGCCTTTTTACATTATGTATCTGTTTATTATGTTTGTTTTTTATTGTCTGTTTCCAATCTCCAGGATTTTTGTCTGTTTTGTTCACTCCCTGGCATCCAAAAACAGTGGTTGGCTCATATTGGATGATAGAATCTTATCGTTTCTTTTATATTCCTTCAAGTAAAGTTGGGGATTGATTTCTTCACACGTTTATTGGCCAATATGTGTTCCATCTTTTGTGAGATGATGGTTTATGTCTGTCTTAGTTTGTTCAGGATGCTCTAACAATATACCACAGAGTAAGTGGCTGGTAAACAAGAGAAACTTATTTCTCACAGTTCTAGAGGCTGGAAGTCTGTCATCAGGGCGCTGGCATGGTTGGGTGAGGGCTCTCTTCCAGGTGGCAGATTTCTCCTTATCTTCGTGTGGCAGAAGGAGCTAGGGAGCTCCCCAGGATCTCTTATAAGACACTAATCCCATTCATGGGGGCTCCACCCTTGTGACCTAATCGCCTCCCAGAGGCCTTCACCTCCTAATACCATCACATAGGGTATTAGGAATGCAACATATGAATTTTGGCGGGACACACACATTCAGACCATAGCATGTCCTTAGCCCATTTTTTAGAGTATTTTGTTGTTCTTGTTTCTTTTTTCACTTTCTTTTTCTTTTTCTTTTTCTTTTTTTTTTAGAAAGAGAAAGTGTGTGCACACATGTGCAAGTGAAGGGGAGGTGGGGCAGAAGGAGAGGGAGAGAGAACCTTAAGTATGCTCCATGCCCAGTGTAGAGCCAGAGCCCTACTCAGGGCTCGATCTTACGACCCTGAGATCATGACCTGAGTCAAAATCAAGAATCGCACACTTAACCGACTGAGCCTCTCCAATGACCCTTATTGTTGTTAAAGAATAAGAGTTTTTCGTATATTGGGTATAGAGATTACTTAAGTAAATGTACTAAATAAATAAATAAATAAAATGTTGACAATTTTTATAGATGCCCTCTATCAGATTCCTCTATCAGAAGTTTCTTCTATACCTAATTCGCTAATTTTTTGGGTCATGAATGAGTAATTTTCTGCCTCTGTTAGGGTGATCACATGACTTTCTTCTTTTTTCTTTTTTCCTATTGATGATGAATTACATTGATATTTGAATGTTAAGCAATCCTTTTCTTTCTGAGAAAAGCCTCACTTAGTCATAGGTATTATCATTTTTTGTATGTTTCTATATTCCATGTGCTAGTATCTTAAGGGTTTTTTTTTTCCTATCATATGTTCTATTTCTCCAGTAATTTCAATTACACATATGGCATATTTTTTTATATTGTCCCGCAGGTTACTGAAGCTCTGTTAATTTTATTTTTAATGCTTTTTTCTGTGTGTTATTCAGCTCAGATAATATTCACTGATATACCTTCAAGTTCACTGACTCTTCTGTCATCTCCCATATACTATTAAGCTTAAATATTTCTGATATTTTATTTTTCAGTAATAGAAGTTACATTTGGTTCTCTTTTTAGTTATTGTTTCTCCAATGATGCATATGGTCTGTACCTTCATTATGAGCATATTTTCATTTATGTCCTTAAGTATATTTATACTGACTGCTTTCAAAAATTGTCAGCTAGGGCGCCTGGGTGGCTCAGTGTGTTAAGCCGCTGCCTTTGGCTCAGGTCATGATCTCAGGGTCCTGGGATCGAGCCCCGCATTGGGCTCTCTGCTCAGCAGGGAGCCTGCTTCCCTTCCTCTCTCTCTGCCTGCCTCTCTGCCTACTTGTGATCTCTCTCTGTCAAATAAATAAATAAAATCTTTAAAAAAATTTTTTCAGCTAATTCTAACATCTGTATCACATTTTCTTGTGAATATGGGACAAGTTTTCCCGGTTCTTCATATACCTAACAATTTTGGATTATATCCTGGACACTGTAAATGATATCTATAGTCTCTGGGTTCTATTTTGTCTGTCCGAAGAATGTTGATTTTTGTTCATTCGTTTGTTTGTTTGTTTGTTGTTCGTTTTATCAGGCTGTGCTCAAACTGTGTCTAAACTCTGTCTCCTCCGTGGTTGTCATCAGTTGAAATTTTTGTTCAATCATTTTATTAACTGAGATGTTTGGTGTTTTCCAAATGCATGCCAAACTCAGAAGTCAGCTAGAGATTTGGGCAGAATATATATGTAGCATTTGGGGCCTTTCTCTGTATCTCTTTCCTTCCTAGGATTCTCTGTCACTTCCTAGCTGCTGTGGTTGCCCTGAACTCCCTCCTTTGGTTCCTTAAGCCAGAGAGACTTGGATCCTCCCACGTGGCATTGACTGATGCCTGCTTTCAGACAAAAGTCATAAAAACGGACAACTCACCCCGTGCTATTCATCTCTTCTAAATGTCTTCTCTTCCTCAGTTTCTGCCTGTTTGGGGCCACTTTCCAGTACTTTTGGAAAGTTTAAAAAATATTTTGTAAAAAAAAGAAAAAAAATTTTTTTGTCGAGGGTTTATACATTGTATCTTTGGGAGGGTAGATACAATAGAAGCTACTTCATTATTATCATAAATGGAGACAGAAATGCCCTTTTTAAAGGTAGAAAAAAACCCATTTAGTAAATTAGCAATATTTTATCATATATTTAGCAAAATCATAGAATATAGGTAAATACACAAAAATCAACTTAATTTATATGTTAGCAACAAACAATTAAACATATACCTGTCATGACCCAGTAATTCCATTCTTAGAAAAATGTAAACATATGTCTAGGAAAAGAGTTGCATGAGAATATTCACATAATATCCAAAATTGGCAACTAGGTGTCTATCAACAAGAAGTAGATAAACTACTATGACATAGTTATACAATTGACTTTAACTCAGCAATATAGAGGTTTATAATATCAATATATGTAACAACCTAGATGAATGTAAACACCTATGCTAAATCAAAGAAGCTTTATACAAAAGAATATTTGTAGTATGATTTCATTTATGTGGTGTTTAAGAACAGACAAAATTAATTTTTATTGAAAAAAATCAGAAAGTAGAGGTGGAGGTGGGGACTGAATGGGAAGCAGAATCAGGAAACTTGGGGGGTTATGGCAATGTTCTAGATCTTGTTAGGGTTTGTAGTACATAGATGTAGGTATCTAATCAATATTCATTGATTGGTACTCTTTTTTTTTTTTTTTAAAGATTTCATTCATTTATTTGACAGAGATCACAAGCAGGCAGAGAGGCAGGCAGAGAGAGAGAGAGGAGGAAGGAAGCAGGCTCCCCGCTGAGCAGGGAGCCCAACGAGGGGCTCCATCCCAGTACCCCAAGATCATGACCTGAGCCGAAGGCAGAGGCTTTAACCCACTGAGCCACCCAGGCACCCCTGATTGGCACTCTTTAAAAAGATTTGTTCCCTTCACTGTATATAAAATTTTATCAATTAAAACATAAATCAGTATTGAACTGTAGTTAACGATATGCATGCTGAAGAATTTAGGAGAGAAATACATATGTCTGCAATTTGCTTTAAAATACATTTATTTAAAAAAATAAATAGATGGATGGATATGTGATTATTAAACATTATATTTGTAGACCAAATAACTCCTAATCCAGCAGAATTTTCTAAGGTGATGTAAATGTTTTATATTTGCACTGTTCAGTATGATAGCTACTAGACACATGTGGCTAATGAACACTTGAAATGTAACTATTGCAACTGAGGAATCGAATTTTAAATTTAGTTTTATTGTAAGTTGTTTAAATTTAGATAGCACATGTGGCCAGTGGCTAGCATGTTTGACAGCACAGACAGAACATTTCCATCACTGCAGAAAGTTCTGTTGGACAATACTGATCTAGAAGTATAGAACAGTGTTGGATAGGCTCCACAGCTCAGTGGTTAGAGCACTGGTCTTGCAGAAGTACAGAGCAGTGTTGAAAACAGTGATGATGAAAAGAAGCCTCCTTGTTTTGTTTCTGACAGGGGAATAGTATTCCACTACTAATATGTCTACTTTTGGTTTCTATTAAATACCATTTATCTAGAGTAATGTTGTAATGAATAGAAACACAAAATATCTATAGTGCTTTATAGCTTCTTTTTTTTTTTTTAAAGATTTTATTTATTTATTTTACAGAGAGAGATCACAAGTAGATGGAGAGGCAGGCAGAGAGAGAGAGGAGGAAGCAGGCTCCCTGCTGAGCAGAGAGCCCGATGCGGGGCTCGATCCCAGGACCCTGAGATCATGACCTGAGCTGAAGGCAGCGGCTTAACCCACTGAGCCACCCAGGCGCCCCTGCTTTATAGCTTCTAAGGCATTTAAAATATTTGTATTTAATCCTTTCACAAATCCTCTACTCTTTTGTGGCTGAGAAAACAGAAACTGAGAGTTCAGTTGTAAACTGCCATCAACTAGCCAGCAGAAGAGATTTGACTCCGATTTTTGGTCTCCAAATTCCCTGTCTACTGATTTTATTGATTAGTGGCCACTGTAATATGTTCATCAATCATCTCATGATATAAATATCAAAGAGTACTGATAAATTAAGGAAAGTGTTGTGAGTGAATATGGTATATCCTCAATATTTCTTTTTTAAATTTTTTATTTATTTTTTACTTTTTAAAAAGATTTTATTTATTTGTGTGAGAGAGTGCATCAGCAGGGTGAGGGGCAGAGGGAGAAGCAGAATAACCACTGAGCAGGGAGCCCAATGCTGGGCTCAAGACTCCAAGATTGTGACCTGAGCTGAAGGCAGAGGCTTAATTGACTGAGCCACCCAGGTGCCCCTATCTGTTTTTTTGGTTTTTTGAGAAAGAGGGAGAAAGGGTTGGGGGAAGGGCCGAAGGAGAGGGATAGAGAGAATCTTATGCAGGTTCCACACCCAGCATGGAGCTCAAAGCAGGGCTTGATCTCATGACCCTGAGATCATGACCTGAACCAAAATCAAGAGTGAGACATTTAACTGACTGGACCACCCAGGTGCCCCCATCCTCAGTATCTTTTTAATTTATTTATTTACTTTAAAGATTTTATTCATTTATTGACAGACAGAGATCACCAGTAGGCAGAGAAGCAGGCGGGGGTGGGGGGTGGGGCACGGGGAGGGAAGCAGGCTCCCTGCTGAGCAGAGAACCCGATGAGGGGCTCCATCTCAGGACCCTGAGATCATGACCTGAGCCGAAGGTGGAGGCTTTAACCCACTGAGCCACCCAGGCGCCCCTCAGTATCTTTTAACACTTATTTTGATGTAAGAAATAAAAGCCTGACACACTGACACTGAAAAGAAGATTCTAGGACTCATAAAATTGGACAGTCTACATTTTAAACATCTATATGTACAAGGTGAAATAAAAATCGAGAGTTTTATGTTTTGTTTTAGTAATTTATAAATTTACCCAGGATTTTCTAACAATTTATTTTCTAATTGTGTATTTCAATTAACTCCCAAATCATTAACATCAGGAAAAATGTTCAATGTCTTAGGTGCTTTAACAGAGTTTTATAGATCAGCCATACAATTATTATGCTCATGTTCTGTGAAATGCAGTAAGCAAAGCTTTATTTGTTTATTTTTAATTTATTCATTTGACAGACAGAGATCACAAGTAGGCAGAGAGGCAGGCAGAGAGAGAGAGGAGGAAGCAGGCTCCCTGCCGTGCAGAGAGCCCGATGTGGGGCTCGATCCCAGCATCCTGGGATCATGACCTGAGCTGAAGGCAGAGGTCACTGAGCCACCTGGGTCACTGAGCCACCCAGGTGCCTGTAAGCAAAGCTTTAATGACACTTGTCCCTTACTTTTGCATAGGAATTACACTGTTCTCTTTGAGACTGAGGTTTTTTTAACATTAAAATGTGTTTTCTAAAATAAAAGAACTTTTTGCTTTCACCTTCACTATCTCCTAACACAATGACAAAGTAGACATTCAATAAAATATTTGTTGAATGAGTGAACAAATGGATGGATGGATGGATAGGTCGGACTAGGGAGAAGGGACTTGTAAACGGGACGGGCAATGTAAATGCTGTAGGTTTACGATTGTTGTTGTTTAATGTGGTAAGGTATTCCCAATTTCTCATGAACTGCTCGTGTATCACTCCAGTGTAATCTACAAATTAGTGGATGTTTTGGCATTCCATAACGAAAATGTAATAAGAAGGGAGATGGGGAATTTGTTTTAAAAATCAGAGCTTAGGGACGCCTGGGTGGCTCAGTTGGTTAAGCAGCTGCCTTCGGCTCAGGTCATGATCCCAGGGTCCTGGGATCGAGTCCCACATCGGGCTCCTTGCTCGGCAGGGAGCCTGCTTCTCCCTCTGCCTCTGCCTCTGCCTGCCTCTCTGTCTGCCTGTGCTCGCTCTCTCTCCCTCTCTCTGACAAATAAATAAATAAAATATTTAAAAAAAAAATCAGAGCTTATATGCACTGAAACTATTATAACATTGTGTATCAATTCTACTTAAATAAGAAAAATTAAAAATCTGAGTTTAGAATAAAAAACTCCTGAGTCATGTTGAACAAACAGTTCACAGCTGTGACATTTAGTCATTTCTAAGGCCCTCATCTGCCATTTTCATTACTTAAGAACACAAAGTATCTTTCTCGTGATTCAAAAGAATTGGGAGGGTTTTATACACAATTCTCTCTCTCCCAGCACCCACCAGTGTCTGTCACAGAGGAGGTATTAAATAAAAGTTTATTGATGGGGTGTCTGGGTGGCTCTGTTGTTCAAAGCATCTGCTTTTGGCTCAGGTCATGATCCCAAGGTCCTGGGATTGAGCCCTGCAACTAGCTCCCTGTTCTACAGGAAACCTGATTTTCCCTTTCCCACTCCCCCATTTGTGTTCCCTCTCTTGCTGTCAAATAAATAAATACAATCTTTAAAATAAATAAATAAATGTTTGTTGGAAAAGTTCACTTTCTTTCTTTTTTTTTTTTTAAGATTTTATTTATTTATTTGACAGAGAGAAATCACAAGTAGGCAGAGAGGCAGGCAGAGAGAGAGAGAGAGGGAAGCAGGCTCCCTGCTGAGCGGAGAGCCTGACGCAGGACTCGATCCCAGGACTCTGAGATCATGACCTGAGCCGAAGGCAGCGGCTCAACCCACTGAGCCACCCAGGCGCCCAAGTTCACTTTATTTCTAACGTTTAAAAAACTTCTCAGCCTTTGCTCTTCTCAAATCTCAAAAGAGTACAGTTTCTTATTTTAACGCTTTGAAATCAGTTAAAATTCTTTTCAGTATAGTGCCTTGCACGTAGCACACCCTTGACTTCATTTTTTAAAAAGATTTATTTATTTCATTTATTTTAGAAAGAGAGAAAAAGAGAGGGGAGTAGAGGCAGAGGGAGAGAGAATCTCAAGCAGATTCCCTGCTGAGCTCGTGCCCTTGATTTTAAAATTTTCATATAAAATCACCTGAAACACAAATGTTTTTTTTTAAATTATATTTAAGTATACACTTTAATCACTTTTTTTTTTAAGATTTTATTTATTTGACGGAAAGAGAGGAATTGCAAGTAGGCAGAAAGGCAGGCAGAGAGAGAGGGGGGAGGAAGCAGGCTCCCTCGGAGCAGAGAGCCCGACGAGGGGCTCGATTCCAGGACCCTGGGATCATGACCTGAGCCGAAGGCAGAGGCTTTAACCCACTGAGCCACCCAGGTGCCCCTGTATTTTTATTTCTCAAAGATTCATTCACTATCACAGTACATAGAGTAAGATATGATTATCTCCTTCAATTCTACCCCATTTTTACTCCCCAACCTACTATTGGCTACAATTACTAACAGTTTATGTCTCTGCTTCCTATTTTTTTGAAATTCCTTGATATAACAGGCAGATGTGCACACACATATTTTTGTCCACATGGAGTCAGACATACTTATTGTTCCACAGTCCTCCCTGACATTGACAATGACACTGTGTCAGCCCGTACAGTTCTACCTCACTCTTCAACAGCTGCTCGGCATTCTGTCAGGTGGATAAACCATAATTTATTGAATTATATCTCTGATAATGGGCACTTAGGGTTGTCTCCAACTTTTTAAGTTATAATAAAACATTATAGCAATAAATGCCTTGTACATATATGTTAGCATACATGCAGGAGTATTTCCACAAAAAATTTCTTTGAAGAGTATATTATTTTTGGTTGATGCTGTCGTATTTCCTTCTAAGAAATCTTTACCAATGGACCCTCCCACTCAGTCTAGTCTTTCTCCCCAGAGTGACAGTGGGAACAAGAAAATTCAGACCTAGGCTAAATCAGAACTCAGGTTATCCTCAGATACAATGCTCAAAGGTCAACACTTTAATGCCATTTAATCTAACTAACCGTTGCAGATGAAATTAGAGTTGTCCGTTAACCTGAAGAGTTAGTGGTTGCTAAAACACTGCTTCTGGAGCATGAATGTTATGGTTCTTATTAACTTAAAAAAAAAAACCATTATTGAATCACAACAAACATTTATTAATCTCCAGCATATATCAAGGGAGCAGAGGTAACCAGGAGCTGCAATGGTTTCTATCCTCAAGAAACTGATGATCAAGAAGATAGTAATTAACTTTGTTAGGTGTGAGATTGTGATGATGGTTCTGTAAAAATAAATAAATAAATAAATAAAATCCTTGTAAAAAATATTCTACATTAGAATTTATACGTAAAATTTCAAGATGTCTGGGTTTTGCTTTACAATACTTCAGGAAAACAAGAAAACAGAAAATTAGAGCAAGTGTTGCAAGATGCTTAAGTGTTGAATTGGAGTGATGTGTGTATGTGTATTTATTATGTCTAATGCATAGAGGTATAATAATGTGGATTCATTATTCTCTCTACTGTATTTTTTTGAGGTTTTCTTTTATTGTTTTTAAAGGTTTTATTTATTTATTTGACAGAGAGAGAGATCACAAGTAGGCAGAGAGGCAGACAGAGAGGGGGAGGGAAGCAGGATCCCCGCTGAGCAGGGAGCCTGATGCAGGGCTCGATCCCAGGACCCTGAGATCATGACCTGAGCTGAAGGCAGAGGCTTAACCCACTGAGCTACCCAGGCACCCCTTGAGGTTTTATTTTTTTAAGAAATCTCTTCACTCAATGTGGGGCTTGAACTCACAACTCCAATATTAAGAGTTGCATGCTCTACAGACCAAGCCAGCCAGGCATCCCTCCCTCTACTTTTATAAATATAAATAATAAAATTCTTAGTATTTTAGGAATACCAATATAAAAATATAAAATTTCAGTGTAAGAATATAATAAAGATATATGCACAAGAGCTTATGAAAGCAGAAAAGGGGCCAAATCTGTTTGGTTGAGAGTGAGCAGGACTGAGAGTGGGTAAGAGCCCAACTCTGGTATCAAACTACCTGGGTCCAAATTCCAGTGCCTCGTCTTTTTAGCTGTGTGACCTTGGGCATGTCATTTAGCCTCCTTGTGCTCAGTTTCCTCTATAGCAAAATAGGGATAATTAGATTATCTAATTGAGGATGAAGTGAGATAACTTGCAAAGCCCGTGGAATAGTGACTGATACATAGTAAACATTAAAATGTTCGCTATAGGAGGCACCTGGGTGGCTAAGTGGGTTAAAGCCTCTGCCTTCGGCTCAGGTCATGATCCCAGAGTCCTAGGATCGAGCCCTGTGTCAGGTGCTCAGGGGGGAGTCTGCTTCCCTTCCTCTCTCTTTGCCTGCCTCCCTGCCTGCTTGTGATCTCTGTCTGTCAAATAAATAAATAAATAATCCTTAAAAAAATAAAAAATAAAATGTTTGCTATAATTTACTACCATTACTAATGTTATTATGAAGGCTTTTCAGAATGTTTTGAGGCAGAGATGTTTCAGGAAAAGCAATGTAACTTAAGGTCAATCAGGTGTAGGGATGTGTGTGTGTGCATGTGTGTGTGTTGAGGGGAGGTGGAGGGAGGAAGTTAATGTGATCCCCATATTTCTAGCTTAGGTGACCAGTTGGATAATGATGTCATTAACCCAGAAGAAAATATAGATGAAGGAGAGTTTATAACTTGCAAACTGTATTTCTAATCATATAAACAAATGATCAGGTACATAGCAAACTGAATGACCTCAGAATTAAAATATAGTTTTCAGAATGAGAAGGTAAAATACTAATGACAATTGGCAGCATGAAATGTAAAGTGAGAAACATTCTAAAAATACAGGGGCCCCAAGGTGCACCAGTTAAGCATCCAACTCTTGATTTTGGTTCAGGCTATGATCTTGGGGTTGTGGGATTGATCTTGGGATCCTGCACTCAGTGTGGAGTCTGCTTGAGATTCCCTCTCCCTCTTCCTCTGCCCTTCCCCCAACTCATGCTTGTAAGCATTCTCTCTCTCTTTAAAATAAATAAATAAATCATTTTAAAAAATAAAATAAAAATACTTTAGGGGCTAACATTATCTAGAATAATAAACATTATTATTGTATACCTCACACACATAACCTAAATAAGTGAGGTCACTTCTGAAATAGTCTAACAACTCAGATATTAGTGAAATTGTCTGAAAATAAATACATATTTCTCATAGGTTATAACCAAATAAGGTAGCTGTCACGGTTACTTATGAATCCTTTCACATGGGTGCTATCTGAGAATTCTCAGAGGTGTTTGGGTCCCCACTGAAGTGCCTCAAAGTCTTATCCCTTACCCACAAACTCTTTCATGGTCATGACATCTATTTACTTAATAATCTCTCTTTAGGATTTGAAAAATTCTAAGGAAACTATACTTTAGTAATGTATTGTGTCATTGGTCTATTCATGATTTTAACAATTACCAGTTTTCCTTTTCTTTCTTTTTTTTTTTTTTTTTTACACTTAAAAAACCATTTCCCCGGGCGCCTGGGTGGCTCAGTGGGTTAAGCCGCTGCCTTCGGCTCAGGTCATGATCTCAGGGTCCTGGGATCGAGTCCCACATCGGGCTCTCTGCTCAGCAGGGAGCCTGCTTCCTCCTCTCTCTCTCTGCCTGCCTCTCTGCCTGCTTGTGATCTCTCTCTGTCAAATAAATAAATAAAATCTTAAAAAAAAATAAAAAACCATTTCCCATGATCAAGTGGGATTTGTTTTCATGATGAAAGTGTGGTTCAATATTTGCAAAATCAATCAACATAATACATCACATAGACAAGAGAAAGGATAAAAATCCTGTGATCATCTCAATAGATACAGAAAAATTATGGGACAAAGTAAAACATCCATTGATGATAAAAGCCCTCAACAAAGTAAGTTTAGAGGGAACATATATCAACATAATAAATAAATAATAAAAGTTGAAGTCAACTGGAGAAAAAGTCACATGAATTACTGGTTACTTATTCTTTCGGTAAATACCCATTAGAGGAATTACTGGATCATATGGTAGTTCTATTTTTAATTATTTTGGAATCTCCCTATTGTTTTCCACAGTGGCTGCACCAACTTGCATTCCCACCAACAGTGCAGGAGGGTTCCTTTTTCTCCACATCCTTGCCAACACCTGTTTCTTGTATTTTTTATTATAGCCATTCTGAGAGGTGGGAGGTGATATTGTATTTAATTCTGAAGCAATCTCAAACCTACGGAAAAGTCATAAGTACAGTGCAAACATTTTTCTCTCCAATCATTTGAAGTAGTTGTTGATTTGACGCTTCATCACCCCTGCATACTTCGATGTGTTTTTCCTGCAAGCAAGGACATTCTCCTACACACTCACAAGAAAAGCATCTAAGTCGGGAAATTAACACTGATTTATGACTATCCTCTAACCATCAGACCCCATTCAGGTTTCACCATTGTCCCAAATAGTATACTTTATAGTAAAAGGATACAGTTCAAAATCACACATTGTCTTCAGTTGTGTCTCTCTAGTCTCATTCAATCAGCAACAAATGCTCAGTAGTTCCTTGATTTTTCATGACCTGGATGCTTTTGAAGGTCACAGTCTGCTACTTTGTGGAACATCTTACACTTAAGCTTTGTTTGATGTTTCCTTGTGATTAGATTCAGGTTAAGCATCTTTGGTAGGATGTCACGGAAATGATGCTTTTTTCTTTTCGTTATTTGCTATCAGATAGAACATGACTTTTATCTGTCCCATGTGATGTTTAACTCTGAGCGTTTAATTAAGATGCTTTCCCACAGTATGGATGTTCCTCAAAACGTTGAAAATAGAGCAACCCAAAAAAAAAAAAAAAAAAAGAGCAACCCTACAACCCAGCAATCGCACTACTGGGTATTTACCCCAAGGATACAAATGTAGCGATCCAAAGGGGCACCTGTACCCAGTGTTTATAGTGGCAATGTCCACAATAGTCAAACTAGGGAAGGAGCCCAGATATCCATCCACAGATGAATGAATAAAGAAGATGTGGTATATATAGTGAACATAATGGAATACTACTCAGCTATAGAAAATAAAATCTTGCCATTTGCAATGACATGGATGGAACTAGAGGGTATTATGCTAAGTGAAATAAGTCAATCAGAGAAAGAAAATTATCACATGATCTCACTGATATGAGGAATTTAAGAAAAAATTAAAACAAGATGAAATCTTGTTTTAAGAGAGGGAGATAAATCATAAGAGACTCTTTTTTTTTTTTTAAAGATTTTATTTATTCATTTGACAGAGAGAGTGAGAGATCACAAGAAGGCAGAGAGACAGGCAGAGAGAGAGGGGGAAGCAGGGTCACCACTGAGCAGAGAGCCCGATGTGGGGCTCGATCCCAGAACCCTGAGATCATGACCCAAGCTGAAGGCAGAGGCTTTAACCCACTGAGCCACCCAGGCACCCCCATAAGAGACTCTTTTTTTTTTTTTTTAAAAGATTTATTTATTTATTTGACAGACAGAGATCACAAGTTGGCAGAGAGGCAGGCAGAGAGAGAGGAGGAAGCAGGCTCCCCGCTGAGCAGAGAGCCCGATGCGGGGCTCCATCCCAGGACCCTGGGATCATGACCTGAGCCGAAGGCAGAGGCTTTAACCCACTGAGCCACCCAGGCACCCCCATAAGAGACTCTTAATCATAGGAAACAAACTGAGGGATGTCGGAGGGGAGGAAGGTAGGGGGATGGGGTAACTGGGTGATGGGCATTAAGGAGGGCATGTGATGTAATGAGCACTGGGTGTTACATAAGACTGATGAATCCCTGAACTCTATGTCTGAAACTAATAAGACACTAGATGTTAATTAACTGAATATAAATTTAAAAGACCAAAACACACCAAAAAAATGAGGTATGCATGTAATTCCAAACTAACACCAAAAGGTTCACTCTGATTTTCTCCCTTTCCGTATTTGTCAACTCCCTTCTCTGACAGTAAGAAACCTGGTTTCCATTATGGTCAAGATATTGATTTATCTGATGTATCCCCCTATGTAACCAAACTTGCATTGTTACCACCCTCTCTCTGAAGAGATGCCCTACTTCCTCTGAGGGAGGGAGCTCTGACATCTCATGCTATAGAAACATTCCTTACTCCACTAAACACCCATAATCTGTCCTAGGTACTTCCTCATGCACAGAGCCCTTCTCTCCCCGCTTGGGTTCTGACCTCTGTGCATACCCCCCCTCACTTAACCACCACTCTCTATGTGGGGCTCTCTTCACCCCACTCAGGTTCTGAGACTCTGCACTATATCCTTCTTCATGGATATTCTCCTCACTCCTTGCTTTCTGAAATCCTACACCAGGTTCCCAAGCTGTATAAAAGCCTTCTTCTTCATACCTGGACTCCAAAACTGCGCTCTCATGCAGATGCCCTCCTCACCCCATGTTTGCCCCCACATCCTTTCCCTAGCTGCTTCTCCACCAAAATAGCCTCTTTATGCCTTCTGTGCTCTAACACCCACCTATACAGATATACTCCCTACCTTGCACAGGCTCCGGACACCCCACACGAGGGTGCTCCTTTGTGGGGATGCCCTCCTTATCCTGGTTGGACTCCAACACCCTACTCTGGGCCCCTGTACCTCATCTACCCTGCCCAGACTTTATTTGGCCCCACCTAGTGGCTTGAGAACTGAATTATTCAGGAAGGGAAGAGGAAAAAAAATCATACATTTGTTTTTACATGAAATCACTGTCTTCTGTTATTAAGACATTGCTTTTGACATTGTACACAGTATGTGATTTAGCTAAATCACTGATGTAATTTTTCTTTTAAATCACTAAATCTCAAAAAACACAGAGTTTGCTTGGGACAATGTTAATTTGTCCATGATTGATGGTATATCACTAATTCATTCATCTTCCTCAACATTTGTTTCAAATGTGATTTGTTTCAAATCACCACCTCTATAAAGGTATTCTTCCATCCAAGTACTAACCAGGCCCGACCTTGCTTAGCTTCCGAGATCAGACGAGATCGGGCGCGTTCACGGTGGTTTGGCCGTAGACTATAAAGGTATTCTTATCCAAAGTCAGGGTAAAAGTCAAAATCCTCACATAGGCCACAAGGTTTTATGTGATCTGGCCTCCTCTTCCTCCCTCCTCCCCCTCAACCCTCTCTCCAGACTGCTCCTTTCCAGCCATCCTGGCCTCTATGAAGTTATTTTTTCCATTTTTATTAAGTAAAGTTGTCATACAATGTTATATTCGTTTCAGGTACACAACATAGTTATTTGACAATTGTATACATTATACAGTGTTCATCACAAGAAGTACAGTTACCATCTGTCACCATACAAGGTAATTACAGTATTATTGACTCTATTCCCTATGCTATACTTTCCATCTCTGTAACTTCTTTATTTTAGATATAGAAGTTTGTGTATCTTAATCCCCTTCACCTATTTCTCCCATCTCCTAACCCCTCTCCCTTCTGGCAACTTCCAGTTTATTCTCTGTATTTATGAGTCTATTTCTGGGTTTTGGCTTTTTTGCTTGTTTGTTTGTTCCTTTTTTTTTTTTTTTTTTTAGATTCTCTATATAAATGAATCATGAAATCTTATGGTATTGGTCTTTCTCTGAGTTATTTCACTTAGCATTATACCTTCTCAGTCCATCTATGTTGTCACAAATGACAAGATCTTACTCTCTTTTATGACTTACTCTTTTTTATCCATTGTATATATATACACACACCATATCTTCTTTATCCATTCATCTGTCACTGAACACTTAGGTGTCTTCCATATCTTGGTGATTATAGATAACACTGCAGTAAACATAGGGGTGCATGTATCTTTTTGAATTCATGTTTTATTTTCTTTGATATCTTTAGATATCTCTTAGGTATCTTTCTTAGATATCCAGTAGTGTGATTACTGGATCATATGGTATTTCTGATCTTAAATTTTTGAGGAACCCCCATTCTCTTTTGGGTAGTCGTTGCACCAGTTTACATTCCCACCAACAGTGTAAGAGAGCTCCCTTTTCTCTACATTCTCACCAACACTTGCTATTTCTTTCCTTTCTGATACTAGTCATCTGATAGGTGTGAGGTGATATCTCATTGTGGTTTTGATTTGCTTTTCCCTGATGATTAGTGATGTTGATCATCTCTTTATGTATCTGTTGACCATCTGCATGTCTTCTACCCCAAAGTAAAAAGCTCTGCGCAGCAAAGGAAACCATCAACAAAACAAAAATGCAACCTCAGAATGGGAGAAGTTAAGCACAAATGATTTCCCTGTTAAGGGGGTGATATCCAAAACATATGAAGAACTTACACAACACAACACCCAAAAAACCCAAAAAGTCCAATTAAAAAATAGGCAGGGGATTATAGGAACCCCAATAGACACTTTTCCAAAGAAGGCATATAGATGGCTAACAGACACATGAAAAGATGCTTTATGAAATTCTTAAAACAGTCTGGGCCACTCCTGTCTTAGGTCAAAACCTCTGCCCTGGTTGTTCCTCTTCCTGGAACACTTTATCCCCAGATATCCCCATCACTCACTCCTGTGACTCCTTCAAGTTTTTGTTTAGATCTCTCCTTCTTTTTTTTTTTTTTGACAGAGAGAAATCACAAGTAGGCAGAGAGGCAGGCAGAGAGAGAGGGGAGAAAGCAGGTTCCCTGCAGAGCAGAGAGCCCGACGCGGGGCTTGATCCCAGAACCCTAGGATCATGACCTGAGCCAAAGGCAGAGGCATTAACCCGCTGAGCCACCCAGGCGCCCCAGATCTCTCCTTCTTAATGAAGCCCACTCTGATGAGCCTGTTTAAAACTGGAACTGCCTCCAACCTTATTTTCCCTGTCTTGTTCTTCACAGCACTTACCACTTTCTAAGACACTATGCTCCTAATACCACCCATTATGTTTGTTTTCTATTGTCTGCCTTTCTTCTCACTCTCCCCACTAAACTGTAGCTCCGCAAGGGCAAGGATCTTTACTGTTTGGTTCATAACCTAATAGTTGTTGAAGACAGCCATTTCCTGAAGCATTTGAATCAAAACTAAATTCAGAGCACCATCTAGTGTTTCTTGGGAGGAGGTGCTTGCTACTTAACCCTGAGACTCTTTTTTACATTAGCTGAGTGATAAACTGTACTGGTTTAATCAATTCTCATTTACTCTATTTTTTACTGTCCTCTGTGGTTCTGTGAAAATTAAAATTTTTAATGATTAAACAGTCATGGGACACATTGACTTCTCAGAGTAATCTCTTCTTCACTGACTTGCCTGTTGCCCTCTAAAATTCTTGGGGTTAAAAGTGTTATGGGGGTTTGAAGTCTTTTAGCCTAAGGGCATCTCTCCTTCCCCACTTCCAAAAAAACCCCCAAGATATAAAAACAGGGTAATAACCTTTGCTTTGAAATAGGTCCCTTTCACCATCCTCAATTGGAACCAAAAACTCTTTTCCTCAGTGTTTACATGACTCTTTAAATTTTCTAAAATACAAACTTATTTGGGCAAGGGAAATGGTTATTTTCTATTAAAAAAAAGATTTCATTTACTTATTTATTTACTTATTTATTATTATTATTATCATTATTATTTTATTTTTTTTTAGAGAGGAGGAAGGGGCAGAGAAAGAGGAAAAGAGATTCTTAAGTAATGCCCAGGACCAAGCCCCATGTGAGGCTTGATCTCACAACTCTGAGATCATGGCCTGAGCTGAAATTTAGTGTTGGACGCTTAGCTGACTGAGCCACCTGGGCACCCCAAGATTTTATTTTTAAGTGACCTCTACACCCAATGTGGGGCTTGAACTCACAACTCTGATATCAAAAATCACATGCTTTACAAACAGAGCCAGCCAGGTGCCCCTAGCTATTCTTCTTTTTAGATAGAGATTTTCAACATGTGCTTTGAAGATTATCTTTGAACTCATCTGGGGAAATTCCCAGCCCCACATCTGACCTACTGCATTAGAATCTCCCAGCTGGGCTCAAAAATCTATATCCTAACAACCTCCCCAAGATAAATTTTGCATGTACATGAGTTAGGTAACCACTAACTTATGGGGATAATTTTGAACGGTAAAGCACCAGCATCCTTGGGGTTGTGGGGTTCTTTCCTATTATAGACCACAGACCAGAACTTCAAGGAATATTATGTAAAAACCTAATTATGAGAAGATCAAATATAATTTTAGGAGGCTAATAATTAACAAATCTATTTACAAGATTATATGTCCTTTTGTTGTAAATTATATGGAAACATCTCAATGAATTATATGTGTGAAACGTCTCAAAGAATTCTTTATTGGGTGTTGTTTAATCCTGCCTTGCCTTCCATAAAATTATCCAGCTGGCCAAAGTTTTTACCATCCTACCCACGGGAGTCTCCAGTAACCCTCAAGGCATTTTCTGAACAAGCCTTGTTTCCTGTATAAAAGGAACTGAGCTTGGTCCACTGTACAAAATTTAGTCTGATTAAAGGGGTTACCAAAGGAGACTGTGAGTTCTGTAGTTTTAGAAATGTTTTAAAATAGTAAATACAACTATCTTTTTGAGTGAGAGTAAACAATAGCCCAAAGAGAGGATCCAAAAAGAAGGCTTGGTAAGATTCTTTCTAGTTTCGTAATTTGACTAAACTGCCTCTCCACACAATTGAAAGTCAGCTTGTTTGTGTTTGTTTCATTTTTTAAAAGCCCCTCCCACATCTATTTCATTTTTTCTGATTGGCTAAACCTGGCAAGAATTTCTTGCCACTCCCTCATAACTGCTTGAGAATCCTTTACAAAAATACAGCTTAGATGCGCAGAAATACATAAAAAAGGAAGCCACTTAACTTGGTGATAATACGCCACCAAGATAACTCAGATACCTAACAGAATTTTTCATTGAATTGTTTGGTTTGGCCAAGTTAACTGGCCAAACCCCTTCAGTTACAACATATAATTGCTCTTCTTTCTTACACCTGTTTTTACTTGTCACTTACTCTTGATTCTTATCAGTTGCTACAATCTTTCTTTTCCTTCATTTATAAGCTAAATCATAGCTTATAAGAAGGTCATTTACTTTGAAAAACCTTTCTTCTTTAGAGCCAGGTTGCATGTCACTGTCCTGACAGAGCAGAAAACAAATACCAAAGCAAAGAGCTGGGTTGTTGGAATCTGTAAGATGCTGAGTACTTTTTTTTTAAAGATTTTATTTATTTAAGAGAGAGACAGTGAGAGAGAGCATGAGTGAGGAGAAGGTCAGAGAGCGAAGCAGACTCCCCATGGAGCTGGGAGCCTGATGTGGGACTTGATTCTGGGACTCCAGGATCATGACCTGAGCCGAAGGCAGTCGTCCAACCAACTGAGCCACCCAGGTATCTCAGATGCTGAGTACTTTGAAGCAGCTGGGAACCAATAACTCTAAGAACTGATTACAAACCACCTACCCAAAATTAAAGATCTCTTCTAGAAGGATTTGTGGTTAACAAACAATATAAGGAGAGAACTCTTATTTAAAGCTTATTACACTAAGAATAATTCTGTGAAACGATATTGCAATCTATTTCATAAAACTTTTATTTCTTTTTATTTTTTTTAAGATTGTATTTATTTATTTGACAGAGACACAGCAAGAGAGTGAACACAAGTGAGAGAAGAAGAAGCAGGCTTCCAGCCAAGCAGGGAGCCCAATGCAGGGCTTCATCCGGGGGACCCTGGGGTCATAACCTGAGCTGAAGGCAGACGCTTAATGACTGAGCCACCCAGGTGCCCCTATTTGGTAAAACTTTTATTTTATTTATTTATTTAAAGATTTTATTTATTTATTTGACAGAGAGAGATCACAATAGGCAGAGAGGCAGGCAGAGAGAGGGGAAGGGAAGCAGGCCCCCTGCTGAGCAGAGGGCCCGATGCGGTACTCCATCCCAGGACCCCGAGATCATGACCTGAACCGAAGGCATCAGCTTAACATACTGAGCCACCCAGGCGCCCCTGGTAAAACTTTTAAAACCAGATTTTATCTTTCCTTCAAGAGGTCATGGGAAAATCTACCATTTTAGCCTGAAATATGTAACTTCCGTTCCTGTTCCCATATTTGGGTTTGTTCTACTGTATCTGGATGTATTCCAGTGTATCTGTGGAACCAGGCAAGTAATAATCTTTACTCAGCATTTCTAATATTTCTTGAGTGAAAATGGAATGGATTGACTGGATTAATGGCCAGAGTTTTATTTATTTTAACAATTTTTTAAAAAGATTTTATTTATTTATTTGACAGAGATCACAAGTAGGCAGAGAGAGAGAGAGAGGTGGAAGTAGGTTCCCTGCTGAGCAGAGAGCCGGGGGGCAGTGGTGCTCAGGACCCTGGGATCATGACCTGAGCTTAAGGTAGAGGCTTTAACCCACTGAGCCACCCAGGCATCCCTGATTTTGTTTTTTTTAAGTGATGTTTACACCCAGTGTGGGCCTTGAACCCACAACCCCAAGACTGAAAGTCTCATGCTTTACCAACAGAGCAAGCCAGGTGCCCCAAATGGCTAGAATTTGATGAGGCTCTTATGATTTTGCCTTTTTTTTTTTTTTTTTTTTTTTTTTGTATACTGATGAAAACTTACAACTCTACAGAGAAATAAATGAGGCAGTGTGAGTTTGGGGAAGAAGGACAAAGAACCAGGAGTTCCAATCCAGACCAGGTTCTGGAATTAGGGCTTCACTATTATCTACTGTAAAATTAGAGGCTGAAGAAGCTATTTAAAACTTCTTCCAAAACTTTTTGACCTAACAGAAATGCTAATCAGTTACCGACATAATTAACCAGTGTATCCAGATCTTTAAAAGATGTTGTCATTTGCGATTTAAAAGAAATTCGGGAGTCTGAATTAAGGAACGACCGCCCTTCAAGGCCAAGTAAGATTTGATGAACTGACAACAAATCACATGTTTGTTTGTTTTAAAGATTTTATTTATTTATGTGACAGAGATTACAAGTAGGCAAAGAGGCAGGCAGAGAGAGAGGAAGGGAAGCAGGCTCCCCGCTGAGCAGAGAACCCCGCCCCTCTCCCCATGTGGGGCTCCATCCCAGGACCCCGAGAGCATGACCTGAGCGGAAGGCAGAGGCTTTAACCCACTGAGCCACCCAGGCGCCCCCAAATCACATGTTTTTAACTGAACATACTGATACCCAAGTGCCCGGAAAAATAATTTCGAGTCTACTGTCCGTGAATCTACTGGTAGGCCCTATTAAAGACACAACTTGGGGTTTCACAAACATCTGAGGTAACCAGCACCATTTTGCTGGAGGGTGTGGGGTGGGAAGTAGACGAGACGCTCCGGGCAGGGCTGGAAACGTTGTAATTTAAGCAACTAAGAAAGGCCCCCGGCAGCAGGGCCTCTTCCGCGGTCTGATGAAAAATGCTGCGGGAGAAGGAAAGCCGCCCCACACTCCTACTGTGGTCCTCCTCAAACGAGGCTCTAGTTCCCGGAAACCTTCGCTGTCGGAGGTGTGGGGTAGACGGTCCCCTACAATTTACATCAAAACGCGCGGGGAGGACATAAGGTCCTCTTAAGCAAGCACCGTAGCCCCCAAGGCCACAGCTCACCTCACAGCCCCGCGCAGCAGAGGAGCCTCTCGGCCAACCCCGCCGCGCTGACGGGCGTCGCCGCGAGCCAATGGGCGTTCCGGGAGGCGGGGCAGAGCGGCCGAGGGGGCGGGATTTCCCGCGCGGCCACTCGGCGCCTGGCGAGAGCGGCGCGGGCGGCGACGGCGGCCGCGCCTGTAAGAGAGGGCGGGTCGGGGTCAGCTGCTGCAGGCGAGCGGGCGGGCGCGGGGAGCTGTGGGCGGCTGCCGTGTCTCCTGCCGCCGCCCTCCCTCCGCCACGATGCCGGGAATCGACAAGCTGCCCATCGAGGAGACGCTGGAGGACAGTCCGCAGGTGAGACGCGGGCGGCGGCGCGAGGCGAGGGAAGGAGCAGGGCGGGCGGACCCCAGGCCTGGAGCCGCGGCCGCCGCAGGTGCCCGCTTCGGTTCAGGTGGGCGCCGTCGGCCAGTGTCCCCGCCCGTCGCGGGCCGCGCCCCGAGCCGCCGCGGCCCGGCCGCCAGCCCGAGGCCCGCGTGGGCCTGTACGGCTGGGCCGAGAGGCACGCGCGGGGTCTGGGACGTCGGCGGGCGGCGACCGAACCTCCGCCGCCTTCGCTCGTGGGCCCGGCGGTCACGTACGTTTCGGGGCTCCCTTGTATTTGACGAAAGGTGCGTTTTTATCGCCTGTAAGGTCATAAATGCCAGTCCCGGGATTTCCTCCCTGAAGGTCTCTTCGGAGGAAGGACAGAAGGAGGAAAACAAAACCAAAAAACAACCGTAGACTTACTCCATGATTTCTGAGCAACCTAGGGAAGGGAATGGATAGTTTTTCTTCGGGAGATGCTGCAAGGCTGCTGGTTTGCCCGCGTGGAGAGTCACCGACGAAGCTCTTCGTGTGGTTCGGAGCCTCCCCGCGGACTGTGTCCAGTGTCGTGGCCGCGACTGTATCCGCTGTCACTCGACCTGTGCACGGCTTGTGGTGGACGGCGCCTTCGCGGCTCCAAGACTGCTGCGCGGAATGATGCAGACTTGGCCCTAATAAACTCCTCAGAATGCTCAGAATAAAATAAAAGCCCGTGTTTCCTTGCTTTGGGGGATAATGCCGCTGTGGCTGCTCTCGCCTCAGGCAGTCTGGGGAGATGTAACAATTTGTTACGGGTTCACTACTGAAGAATGAAATGAGTTCTGTTGAAAACCTGTAGGTAGGCGCTGTAAGTTGGGTCGAGAAACACCATCCCTAAGCCGGTGTTGTTTACACAGTTGAAGCGATTTAAGGCGACGATGTTGCTGGTTGGCTACCTCTGAAATGCTCTTTATTCAGAACTGCAGTTGCACGTGTTTCATGTGTGTCTTGATAGTTTAATATGGCCCCGAAAGTTGAGGAAGAAGGGGCTGGACCCCCCCTGGCCTGTGTGATGTGTGTCATGACTTTGTGCCAGTTTTAATTGCCAGGTGGAAGTCAGGCTCTGATTGTGGACTTGATTCCCCCCCCCCCCCGGGGGGAGAGTTATCTTCACAAGCCAGTTTTTTGCTGTGATGTTCTCTTATCAGCCTAAACTGAAACAGAATAAACCCCACATCTTGGTTTATCTTGACTGCCAGTATTAGCTAGTTCAAGTTCTTAATGATTTCTGTAGTGTAAAGTTAGAAGCTTTGTTTGTTTCAGATGTTTTGTAAAAATTTTGTGGCATGTATTGTTCAGGTGCACTTTGTCACTTTACTACTATTATATAAGACTCTGCAGGTTGCCTTACCTTTCTTACCTCTCCTGGGTTTTATAGCTCATAAAGATTATACACAGTCCAGAATGGGTAGCACGGTGTCCTTGCCATGACTTGTGTGGAGGATATGATCTGACTCATCAGACTAATTTCTTGTACTTTTCACACAGTGAGTTTACAACTTGAGCATTCATTGTTTTTTTACAAGTAGTGCCATATTGGTTTCAGTTTTATAGTAATTTTTAATGAAAATAGCCACCTTGATATTCTTTCAATTTCTGTAAGTAATAATTTGAACTAGGCATTATTTAGTTGGAAAAATTAGTTGGGGCAAATGAGATTTAGAAAGGGAAGATGCTTGGAAGTAATACTTAGGGAGAACTTGTGGTAGGATGGAAAGCCCTGGATTCCGAGGTTCAGGAATGGAGCTTTAGTCTTGACTGCCACTTCACTTTAAGGAAAGTCTGTCAGCTTCTCTGAATCTCAGCTGTTAAAGCGAGTGTTTTTATTTTTGTACCTAATAATAAAAATCATAGTTACGTGCTTTAGAAAAATTGGAAGGTCTAGAAACACAGTTACCTGTCCTGCATCCAGCAGCAAACCCTGTTAAACAATTTTTCCTTGTTTTCTTTTATATATTTTAATGTATTTAAAGTTCTCTTGTGTATAACAATTTTTATTCAGCTTTAACTTAACATTGTAATGTAAATATGTTCACATATTATTAAATTCTGAATAAAAAAATTTGAAAGTTGCATGTTTCCTTAAGTGACTTAATAGTTGTCCTACTGTTGGACTTCAAGAGTTTTCCACAAGTTTTGTCTTATATATAGGACTGAGGTAAATGCTCTGAGGCATAAATTTTTGTTGTCATATGGACTGTTTATCTAGCATAGAGTCCAAGAAGTCAAATAACAAAAAGAATGTAGATAGGTTTCTATTTAGATCATTTGATCCTAGTTAAAAGTGTCCTGTCAGTTGCTATGTAAAAAAGTTAGAACCTGGAGTCATAGAAGAGTATCCTAAATCGCAGTTACCCATTTTTAGTTTTGATTTATAGTAAGTGTTAAAATAGAGGGCTATTTGCAAGTTCAAATCTAGTTGATTGGATATAAACATCTTTAGAATTTAATCTCCCATTCTGCAGAAGAACATGTTTATTGAGACAGGAGATCTTTAAGACTACACTAGATGTCTTGTCCATAGTTCTATATTGTTTTGAAAATCTGGAGCAAAATGAAACTTGCTGGTCAATAACAGATATGATATTTTAAAAATGATTGATTTTATGTATAGATAAATATCAGTGATTCATCAATGCTAGAACTAGGAAAATAAAACTCTAGTCCCAGTTGAAGACTTCTTTCTTTGACATAATATTCACAGATTATGACCTACTTTTTTTCCCTTTTTCCACATCTTGACATGTCTGATACTGAGATAGATGCCCTTCTACAGTTGACAATTTATTTGTAGTTGGTTGCAAATGTGCACACATGATTGTTTCTCCTAGTGGCATGACTGGTCAAGTGCGGCCTTCAGCATTCAGCACTGAATTTAACAGCCACTTGAAGGACCATCAGTCCTGTTGTCTGAAAATATTCCTTTGACTCCTGTGATGAAGCCAAGCGCCACCATCAAAATTTGCTGAATGGGTATCAGTGGTTGGAAAAAAATATTGGGGACAAAAGTAGAACACTTCTAAGAAATATTTATCACCCCCATGGCACAGAATAATACTGCGTGAGAAAACATGGATATTGATTCTTAAGTCAAAAAGTGACTCAAAAGAATTGAACTCTGAAAAAATGTTAGGATAATATTAAATTTAGGCTGTTTGTGTTTTCCTTTTATGTTCATAGGAGTCGTATATCAAATTCTGTCTAAGGGTTCATTTCCACAAATATAAAGTCAAAGTTGAAAGACCTAAGAAAATCTCAAATGATAGCTTAATTGCTGGCATTTGTTTTATTTAAGTAGTATTTAAAAATGGTGCAGGGGTTGCCTTGGTGGCTCAGTCGGTTAAGCATCTGGTTAAGCATCTGACTCTTGGTTTTGGCTCAGGTCACGATCTCATGGGTTGTGGGATCCAGCTCTGTATCAGGCTCCATGCTCAGTGGGAAGTCTGCTTGAAGATTCTTTCCCTTTGCCCCTTCTCCCACTGGTGTGCACGTGCATGCACGCTTGCTCTCTCTCAAATAAATAAATAAATCTTTTTTAAAAAAATGGCACAGCTTACAGTGGATGCCATTATAGATTCAATGAAATGGTACCATATTAATGTACTTTTATAAAGTGCTAACTGGATATTAGTTTTATTTTTTTTAATTTTTTAAAAAGATTTATTTATTTGACAGAGATCACAAGTAGGCAGAGAGGCAGGCAGAAAGAGAGGAGGAAGCAGGTTCCCTCCTGAGCAGAGAGCCTGATGTGGGGCTCGATCCCAGGACCCTGAGATCATGGCCTGAGCTGAAGACAGAGGCTTAACCCACTGAGCCACCCAGGTGCCCTGGATATTATTAGTTTTAAATAGGGAACCTGTTTTAACAGTGTTTGGGGCTAAGGAGATCTTTTTAACTTAAATACAATGCAGGTTTTTGCATAAATGTGTAATAATAATTTGGGGGAAACAAAAAAATGAAATGGCAGATTTTTCTTAAGAACGGCACTAATCAAACAAAGTTTCTTGCTGTTTTCTTTTTTACATCTTAAAGTAACACTGTGGGGAATAGAAGGGGGCATAGAGCTAAAGTGAAATTCTGTCAGATTTAAATCTTTGGGGCATGGGAAAGAGGACTGACAACATGGATTTCATATGTGGACAAAAAGATTTTGTGCCCTCTTTTTTTTTTTAAACCATATTGATTTAGCTTCCTTTTCCAAAAACAGGAAGCTAAGGAATAAGTTGGTTTTTTTAAAAACCACCTTGTAAGAATGAATTATTTGTAGAATAAAAATACAAGGTCATCTTTTAGATTTTAAATTGGAGTTATCTCAATAGTTGTTGGTTTTTTCTCTTTGTCTTTGGGATATGAAAAAGTGAGTATGCTTGCCTTGATATGCTGAGTTTCCTTATCTCTGACCCTTTTTATTGACAGTCTTTAACATTTACTTACACATTTTTCCCCCTAAAATGAAGGGGAAATGCTTATTGCATTAAAAAAAATGTTTAACTTGGGGTGCCTGGGTGGGTCAGTGGATTAAGCCTCTGCCTTTGGCTCAGGTCATGATCTCAGGGTCCTGGGATCAAGCCCCACATCAGGCTGTCTGCTCAGCAGGGATCCTGCTTCCCTCTCTATCTCTGCCTGCTGCTCTGCCTATTTGTGATCTCTCTTTCTCTGTCAATAAATAAATAAAATCTTTTTTAAAAAAGCACTTAACAATATAGATAAGTATAAAGAAGAAGAAAAAAAGAACCTCAAATTCTATACTCATAAAATCCAAGTTAGTGTTTCCTAGGCCATGTTGGGAATGGGTACTATGTTGTTATTTTGGATTAGGGTGGGGAGGGGTTTGGCACTACAACAAGAGACCACGGAAAAAGAAACCGTACTGAGTTATCCTGAAATAAGACCTCTATAATACTTATACATGGAATACTGTTAATTTAGCCTTGTATATTTTTGTTGATCTTAATTTAATTACAGACTTTTTAATTCATGAAAATATACCTTTGTTGTTCCTTTTAAAGTTTATGTGATGAGGGCGCTGAGTGGCTCAGTCATTTAAGCGTTCAGCTCCTGATTTTGGTCAGGTCGTGATCTCAGGGTTGTGTGATGGAACTGCGCTGGGCTTGGAGCCTGCTTGAGATTCTCTCTCCCTCTGTCGCTTCCCTAAACAAATAAATAAAAAGAAATTTTGTGTGATGTAGTTGGAAAATCCCTCCATTTTAGTGAAGTGAAATTGAGAACAAAGAACCCCAGCATCTTGGCATTACTATCAAAAGAGAAAATAGGTTAAGACTCAGAATTGTTAGAGCCCCAATATCCTAGGATTTTTCCTTTCTTTAGAAAATAATTTTCTATCTGATTTATATAATGGTTAATGTAAACTTACTGCTTTTATTTTATACAGACAAGGTCTTTACTGGGTGTATTTGAAGAAGATGCTACAGCTATTTCCAACTATATGAACCAGTTGTATCAAGCTATGCTGCGGATTTATGATGCACAGGTAAAGGCCTAAAGGCTAACTGCTTTTTTTTAATGACTCTTGAAGCCCGTGAGGACAGAACTAGCTAGTGCCTGCCTTGTTTACTGGTGCCTAGCTCTATCCTGGGCTCATAGTAATATTTGTTGAGTAGATGCATGAACTGGTTTTTTTTTGTTTTTTTTTGTTTTTTGATGCATGAACTTTTAAGTATTTTGTATTAAAGCTCACATTCCAGTTACTAGTGTGTACTTTGCAGTGCTACAGAAGAGATAAAGATTGAAGCATCTTCCCCTTTTTACACAGAAATAGTAAGAACTTTCTTACTGAAACTTACTGATCATGATCTTTGCCTAAGATTTGACTGAAAAACCCCATATGGTCACCAGGGTTTTCCCTAATTGTGCTTTTAATCTTACGGAACATTTCCCCCTTTTTGAGTAAAGGATTGAAGGTAGTTTATGTTTAGTGAGAAACAGATAATAAAAATTGGATGTAACTCTGGGTACTGTGAGATGAATTAAGGAGATGACTAGATTGTTTTGTTGAGCAGGTTTAAGATTTGAAGCTGTGTTTATGTAACTTAATTATAAGCCTTAACAGGAACCTGGGTTCTATCATAAACTTTCTTAGGGATTAATTAGGTGTACAAGTCCCCCCCCCTTTCTCATTTTACCTCCTTTCTGGACTCACATTTTCATTATGTACTAAAAAGTTGCTCTGAGGGGTGCCCAGGTGGCTTCGTCAGTTAAGGGTCCAACTCTTAATTTTGGCTCAGCTTATGATCTCAGGATTGTGAAGTCAAGCCCCCACATCAGGCTCTGTGCTCAGCTCCAAGTCTGCTCGGGATTCTTTCTTTTCTTCTGCCCCTCCTCCAAGTCATGTGCCTGTACACTTTCTCCCTCTGTAGGTAAAAATCTTTAAAAAAATGAATTAAAAAGTTGCTGGGATAGTTTTAAATTTTTTTCCTTGCAGTTGGTCTCTCAAGATTTGACTCCTGACTACAGAGATTACTTTGTAAAAGAAATGTTAATTTTGTCATTATATTCATCACTAGAAAAAAAACTTGAAAGTAATACCTTCATGTTTCTGTGTTGCTGTATTACATGACTAGACTAACCATAGTTTGGTTGTATGTTGTTAAATGTATTGGTATAGTTTCAGCACCTAGAGAGAGGAATAATTTGTCATCAATGTAGAATCTATTAAGATTTTGCTAAGATTATATACAGTTTACTTCTAACTTTAAAGCTTTAACAATATTTAATGCTGAGTTTTTATTAGCTAAAAAAAAAAAAAGTACACGTAGAAGAACACTGCTGAGTTCCTTGATGGTATCTGTTTAATGGTTTGAGTTTCCCTTTAAAGTGCTTTAATGGTAGTTCCCTTTCCAGTGATTTAATGAGGGGTTTAGAGAACGCGTTATATAGCACTTATATTAAGTAAAAAACAAAAGTGGCGTAGGTATCTTCGACTAAAGCTTTTTCTTAGTAATATTGTGTTAATTTGAATGCTGATTTTTCCCCCCCACAGAATGAATTAAGTGCAGCAACACACCTGACTTCAAAACTTTTAAAAGAATATGAAAAACAGGTATTGTACGTGAAAATTTTAAAAGCCTAATTGAAACTATGCAGTGATAAAGTATCTGTATAAATAGAATTTCTCATCAAGAATCCTAAGCTTTTTTGAATTCATAGAAAGTAATTTTGAAATGCTGTTGAAATTCCATTATAGCTCCTTTTAATTAATCTTAGGTAGAAGTTATTTAATTGACTTCTCCTCTTCTTACAAATAAGGAAACCGAGGCTTACTCATTTTATAGGTGGTTATTGGAGGAATTAGAACGAAACAAATCTCTGAACTCCTAGTATGGTATGCATTCCTATAATACTATGTTAATCAGTTGCTTAGCAAATATTTTAAGTAATGTTTACTAATTGTACAAATTACACTCTTTTGTTAAGTGACATTTTTTAGAGTATTCAAAATTTTGGAAATTCGTAAAAGTTTCAGTTGATTCTTAACATGGGTTTGAGGGGTGCCTATGTGGCTCAGTTGGTTGAGCGAGTGCCTTTGGCTAAGGTCATGATCCTGGAGTCCTGGATCTAGTTACGCATCAGGCTCCCTCCTCGGTGGGAGTGTTCTTCTCCCGCTGACCCCCCCCCTTTTTCGTGCTCGCTCGCTCTCTTTCTCTCTCTCAAATAAATGAATAAAATCTTTTTTTTTTTAAAGATTTTATTCATTTATTTGACACAGAGAGAGAGAGAGATCACAGGTAGGCAGAGAGGCAGGCAGAGAGAGGGGGAAGCAGGCTCCCAACGCGGGGCTCGATGCGGGGCTCGATCCCAGGACCCTGAGATCATGACCTGAGCCGAAGGCAGAGGCTTAACCCACTGAGCCACCCAGGCGCCCCAAATGAATAAAATCTTAAAAAAATACAACAACATGGGTTTGAACTGAATGGGTCCACTTATTCATGGGTGGGTTTTTTTTTGGATACAGTACAGTAAATATATTTTTTCTTCCTATGATTTTCTTAACACTTTTCTCTTAAAGATTATGAAAATACAGTACACAATACATGTAATATATAAAATATGTGTTAACTGTTTACATTACTGATAAGGCTCCTGTCAACAGTTGGCTGTTAGTTAAATTTGGGGAAAGTTAAAAGTTATATGTGCGGGTCAGCACTTCTAATTCCCATGTGTTTTGAGGGTCAGCTATTTTTTTTTTTTTTTTGAGGGCCAGCTATTTTTGAAAATGTAAATTACACCCTGATATGAAGAATTGGAGAAGCAATGTGGGGTTTTGGGGGGTAGGGAAGGAAAAAATGAAACAAGATGGGATCGGGAGGGAGACAAATCATAAGAGACTCTTAATCTCACAAAACAAACTGAGGGTTGCTGGGAGAGAGGGGTAGGGAGAGGGTAGTTGGGTTATGGACGTTGGGGAGGGTATGTGCTGTGGTGAGTGCTGTGAAGTGTGTAAACCTGGCGATTCACAGACCTGTACCCCTGGGGCTAATACATTATATGTTAATAAAAAATAAAAAATTATAAAAAAATTTTTTAAATGTAAATTACAGCATCAGTCACAGAAGACCTACAGCACTGGACATTACCTCATCTCTGTTTCTCTTTTTTTAGCGTTTTCCTTTGGGGGGTGATGATGAAGTTATGAGCTCTACTTTGCAACAGTTTTCAAAAGTTATAGATGAGGTAAGTACTTATTTTGCTTGAGTAAGTGGTCTTATTATTAAATTATTCAAGTTTAGCTTTTATTGGGAACTTGTATTATAATGATTATATGAGCAAATCTCTTTAATTAAAGAAGGACCTTATTGGGGCACCTGGGTGGCTCAGTTGTTTGAGCAACTGCCTTCAGCTTGGGTCATGATCCTGGGGGCTCGGGATCGAGTTCCGTATCAGGCTCCGTGCTCTGCAGGGAGTCTGCTTCTCCCTCTGGCCCTCCCCCTTCTCATGCTCTCTCTCTCTGTCAAATAAATAAATAAAATCTTTAAAAAAAGAAGGACCTTATTTCCATATTAGTGTTGGTCTCATATCTTAGTGGATGTCTCATAAAAATAGTGCTTTGTTTGATTAAAACAAATTGTTTTTGGGGATGAGCCTAGAGATGTGCTGTCTCTCTTCTTAGTCTGTGTCATTCAACCTTTCACTCTTTTATCTGGTGTAGGCAGGGAGGTAAGAGTTCAACTATGAGGGACGCCTGGGTGGCTCAGTTGGTTAAGCATCTGTTTGCCTTCAGCTCAGGTCATGAACTCCCACATTGGGCTCCTTGCTCAGCTGGAAGCCTGCTTCTTCCTCTGCTTCTACCTGCCTGTTCTCTCTCTCTTGACAAATAAATAAATTAAAAAAAAAAAAAAAAAAGAGGGGCATCTGGGTGGCTCAGTGGGTTAACCCTCTGCCTTCAGCTTAGGTCATGATCTCAGGGTCCTGGGATCAAGCTCCACATAAGGCTCTCTGCTTGGTAGGGAGCCTGCTTTCCCCTTTCTCTCTGCCTGCCTCTCTGCCTACTTGTTTTCTCTCTCTCTCTGCTCTCTCCCTCCCCCCAAAAAAGGTTAAACTATGAGATATAAGGGCACCTGGGTGGTCAGTGGGTTAAGCCTCTGCCTTCGGCTCAGGTCATGATCTTAGGGTCCTGGGATCGAGCCCTACATCGGGCCTTCTGCTCAGCAGGGAGTCTGCTTCCATCTGTCTCTGCCTGCCTCTCTGCCTACTTGTGATCTCTGTCTGTTAAATAATAAAATCTTAAAAAAAAAATTGTGAGATATAGCTAAGTTCTGGGTCTTTTTTTTGTTGTTTTTTCAAGATTTTATTTATTTGGCAGAGATCACAAGTAGGCAGAGAGGCAGGCTCCCTGCTGAGCAGAGAGCCCAATGCAGGGCTTGATCCTAGGACCCTGGGATCATGACCTGAGCTGAAGGCAGAGGCTTAACCCACTGAGCCATCCAGGCGCCCCACTTCTGGGTCTTTTTAAAAATAATTTGTTCTGATGAATGGTTAGAAAAATTAAGGGCTGATATTGACTGGGATGGAAGGATTAATAAACTGAATGGTAAAATGTTCCTAGGAGGAAGAGGGGCGGTGAGAGCTATTTGGGGAGTTCATTACTGTTCTCAACTAGTGCAATGAAAGCTCTTCATGGGAGCCATTAGATTGTTCTGTCTTTTCTAGTTCCGTAACTGAAAAAGTAGTTTTTTGAAATATTTTAATAACTCATTATAGCAAAATACTGTTATAGTAGAGCAATATAGAGAAATATTTATAGGAAATGGAATATTTTTATTCTGGTAAAATATACATAAAATGTCTCCCTGGTTACATTTATACACTCACAATGCTGTGCAGCCCTCACCGCTGATGTTCCAGAACATTTTCATCATCATCCCAAAGGAAACCCTATTCCCATTAAGCAGCCACTCCCTACTTCCTCTCCCTTCAGATCTTGGCAACCACAAATCTATTTTTCTATCTGTATAGATTTGCCTGCTTTGGATATTTCATATAAATGGACTTAACACAGTTTGTGGATTTTTGTGTCTGTCTTCTTTAATGTTTTCAAGGTTTGTCTGTGTTGTAGCATGTATCAGAAGGTGAATAAAATTCCATCATATGAGTATACCACTTTTTATTTATCCATTGATAGTTGATGGGCAGTGAGTTGTTTTATGCCTTTTGGCCAGTGGGAATAGTGCTACAGTGAGGGTTTGTATATAAGGTTTTGTTTTATTTTTTTCTTGAACACCAGTATTCAGTTCTTTTGGGTCTGTAATCAGGAGTGGAATTGCTGGGTCATACAATAATTTTATATTTAACTTTTTGAGTCAGACTGTTTTCCACAGGTCCTATATACTTTTACATTCCCACCAGTAATGGAGGGTTCCAGTTTTTCCACGTCCTCACCAACACTTACTATTTTTGTTAATATTTTTATTATAACCATCTAAGCAGGTGTGAAGTAGTGTATCATTGTAGTTTTTATGTGCATTTTCCTGTTGACTAATGGTGTTGAGGACCTTTTTCTATGCTTATTGGCCATTTCTGTATCTTCAAAGAAATGTCTATGGTAGTACCCACCTCCGCATCCACAGGTGATACTTTCACACACCACTCCAAGTGGTCATCTGAAACCATGGGTAGTATGGAATCATATATAATGTGTTTCCCTATACATATATACACATGTGACAAAGAGTAATTTATAAAATAGGCACAGTAGGTTTAACAAAATGAGAGAATAATTACTAATAAAATAGAATTATAACATTATACCATAATACAAGTTCTGTGAATGTGGTGTGTGTGTCTCTCTTGCAAAATATATTACGGTGCTGTACTCAACCCTTCTTGTGGTGATGTGAGATGATAGAGTGCCTGCATGATGAGATGCAGTGAGGTGAATGATGGAAGCACTCTAAGGACCCGTTAGGCTCCTGTTGGCCTTCTGACACTGTGTCTGAAGGAGGATCATCTGCTTCGGGATGGCAGTTAACCCTGGGTAACTGAAACTACGGAAGGCAGCACTGTGGGCAGGGGTGAAGTGCTTCATTCAGTACTTTGCCCGTTTTTCAGTTGAGTGGTTTTTCTTTTATTACTGAGTTTAAGGCTTCCTGATTGTAGATACAGGTTCATTCTCAATATGTGACTGGCAAATATTTCTCCCCTTTCTGCAGGCTGTGTGTTTACTTTCTTGATATATCCTTTGCCCAAAGTTTTTAATTTTGATGAAGTCCAATTTATATTTTCTTAGTTGCTTGTGCTTTGGTGTCATATGTAAGAGCCATTGCCAAATCCTAGGTTATCCTATGTTTTTTTTCTAAGGGTTTTAAATGGACTTTTTTTTTTTTAACTGTATAGTATTTTGGACTATATCACATAATTTTGAATGTTCTCTTATGTAAAATGTATCACCATCTGTTTATTAGATTTTGTTTAATTTATAAACACTGGCTAAATATTTCTGTATAGTTATTTATTCAGCCATTTTGGTCTTCCTTTTACTAGCTTAGCTCTTGCCATGCAGTACTTTCAACACAGCTTGCTGATGCCATGATGTTTCCCATTACCCAGTTTAAAGAAAGAGATCTAAAAGGTAATGAAGTCAAGTTTATGTCTACTTCCATTACCCCTCAGATCAATACTTGTAAAGTGCATATTACTGTATACCTTAACCATTTCTAACTGCAGCTTGTACCACTTTAATGTATCACTGGATATTTATAGAAGCTCCTGCTAGATGTTAAACTAGATACAGTTGTCTTCTGTCAAGAAAGCCTTGAGAAGGAGATGGGTAAAGTAGGTAATTAAGATAATTCTCTTATAATTAGGGAATGAACAAGATGCTATGGGGGCTCAGAGGAGGGTGTCAGTAAGATGTCACTAAGATGTGACATGAGCATCGAACAGTGAAGAGACATTTGCAAGGAGAAGAGAGTCATTGTTCCATTAGACAGACTAGAAAGCACAAAGGTATGGGTTATATAAATAGGTGTCTTGTTTTGTGGTTGACGAGAAACTCAACGTGGTTGCAAGGTTGGATGTGTTGGGGAGTGACCGGAGACGAATCTGGAACAAGATCATGCTGAAGATGTTGGACTTAAGTTTATAAGCAAAGAAGCCAATGGAGGCCTTGAAGAAGTAGATCCAATTCCTTTTGTTTTGAAGGTTAGAATAGAGTGGATTTGATATCCAGGAAAATGGATTAGGAAGTTGTGAGAGCTTAGTGAGCTATGACCAACGCCTGACCTGTGACAGTGGCATAGGAGGTGTGTTTAGGGACTGCAGTGGTGGGAGGTAGGGGTACTGGCACGTCTGGCAACCCATGACTTAGTAGTTTGTGGTGGATTTTTTTTCCCTGTTTAGGATTATTAGGTGATAAAATGAGAGTTTTATAGAATTGGCTCTGCTTTCTCATAATTTACAGTCTGAGTCATACAGACTTATTTACTGAATATGTAGAGAGAATAAAAACATTGAACTAATGTATCAGTGGATGGTAAAGTATTCAGATCATGCATGGAATAAAGACAAATGTATTTTAGAAAAGGAGTTAGTATTTATGGTGATAATTCTCAAGGATGGTCATTTCCAAGGTCAAGAAACAAGTTCCCTTTTCTCTTTTCCTAGTCTGAATGTCATATCTTACTAATTTTTCTTTTTTCTCAGATTCAGCACTTGAACTTACTAGAGTCTGTATCAAAAATAATAAGTTGGATGCTGGTACTAAGTCAGGATATTTGGGGCGCCTGGGTGGCTCAGTGGGTTAAGCCGCTGCCTTCGGCTCAGGTCATGATCTCAGGGTCCTGGGATTGAGCCCCACATCGGGCTCTCTGCTCAGTGGGGAGCCTGCTTCCTCCTCTCTCTGCCTCTCTGCCTACTTGTGATCTCTGTCTGTCAAATAAATAAATAAAATCTTTAAAAAAAAAGAATATTTGAATATCTTAGAATTTGCAATGATTTTAAATTTTTGTGTCACATTATTAATTTGTGGCAAGTAGATCTGGTGGTGTAATTGTTGTTAAAGATAGTGAATGTTTCGTAGACGAGCTAAAACACAGAACTTTTTCACTTTGAATGTTGAAGTATGAAATATTATTTGGAGTTTGAGTTTAGCTTAAATGGGAGTTACTGTTTTCTAAACAAAATTTTGGATATTTCATAAATATGCTAAATTGAAACTATTCTTGAACTTTTCCAGAAATACTGACGTTAAAGGAAGTGTTTCAGATTGCTAGTAATGGTAAGTTGTGAATACTTTACAGTTCTTTCTCACAGTGATGCATTTCTTTATCAACATAAAACTGTGGCTATATTCTATGTAATAATTGAAAAAAATGAACCTAATTTAAAGTGTAAGTGAACATTATGTAAATCAGTGCTATTTTTAAGTTTTACTAAGTTTATGCTACAAGAAAAATTTAAACAGAAACTAAATCAAATCTTGTGGTTTGCTATATTAATAATACTAGAGGAGTTGATATAATATATTCCCTTGTTTTCTTGTATATTCCAAAATTTTCCTTAGTGAACATTTGCTATTTTTGTACTAAAAAATACTTTCTGGGACCCTGTGTGGCTCAGTTGTTTAAACATCTGCCTTTCGCTCAGATCATGATTTCAGGGTCCTGGGATCAAGTCCTGCATTGGGCTCCCTGCTCAGTGGGGAGCCTGCTTCTCCCTCTCCCTCTGCCACTCATCCTCCTTGTGCTTTCTCACTCTGTCTCTCAAATAAATAATAAAATCTTTTTAAAAAGTAAAATACTTTTAAAAACTTTTTGTGGAGTACAGTCTCGTTAGAATTGATTTTTTTAAAACAAATTTAATAAGTAGAAAGATACTTCATGGGAAATTTGACTATGGGAATATTTGGGTGGAGTGAAGTATGTGTTAAAGAATTTTTATTTTATTTTGAGAATTCTTGCTTTAGCATGTTTGTTAGAAGATGCACATGTAAAGACTATTTAAAGCATTTATAAGTTTGGTAAAGTACTGTTGTATTATTGTTAATAGTTATTTCTGTTTTCCAGATCATGATGCTGCAATTAACAGATATAGCCGGTTGTCAAAAAAAAGAGAAAATGACAAGGTGTGATACATAGTTATTTACTCCTTTAGTGTCACAATTGTTTCATTAGCTTCTTTTTCACTAGTTTTTTTCTGTTTAAAAACAGTAACTGCAGTTACTTTGTATGTTTTACTACATTGTCCTTAGTTTATTCTTTCCTTCTAGTTGCTCAAAGCCTTTCTTATAATTATCAGGCAATTAATAATTGTCTCTTTGAACAATATATTTTTCTGCTGACAAAATTTGGTAAGTAAACAGAACTATTCCAAAAGTGTAATTCATGCTCAGTATATAACATTGCCTCCTTTTGCTTTGTGTTTTGATAACATTGTATGTGTTCTGTTTTTTTTGACCATGTATGTATTCAGAAGTGTCTTCTGAGATAAAGTGGTTAAAAAGTTGAATTGTTGCATACATAATTGAAATTCTGTCATGAGGACCTCCTCACTATATGTGTGTGTGTGTGTGTGTGTGTGTGAGTATACATATACATATACATATACATATATATATATTTTGATCCTTCTCCAAGGAGTGAAATCCAGAAATCTTTCACTTTATTTTAGGAGAAGTGCATTTGAGTAAAGAACAGAAACAAAATAATTAACAAGTTCATCTAGCTGCTCCTTAAGCTCTTTCCTTCCTCAGTGCCTAATCCCAGGTTTGATCGTGAGACCTCCACTAGATGTTTGCAAGTGAGGTGCTCTGTGTTGGTGTCTGCATCTTTGGCTATAGCTGCTGGTAGGGGCACAGTGATCACTTGGGGGAATCCACGACTAGGTATATAATTTACTGTGCAACAGCTACTGTGACCCAGTAAATGGAAAGTTTCTCACAAAATCCAGTACAAAGAGCTTTCCATTTCTAATTTTAGTTCACTGATTACTTGGTGCAAATATTAATAAAATAGACACATTTTGAGATCTATATTACTTTGCTACTTTGCCTTAGAGAAATAGTTAAAGGGTCTAGTTATGAATTTTATTATACTTTGCATTGCTTCTGGCTGTTCCAGGTTTTTTGTTGTTATTCCAGGTAATTTAAAAAAAATTCTTATACCAATTTTGTTTGATTTGAAAAAATTTTGAGCATCTACTCTATTTTGGGTACCATGGGGTAATAGTGTGAAAAGGCTCTACTCCTAGCCTCAGGGAGTGAATAAGACACACTTAGTCAAAGACTTCCTGTGTGAAGGCACGCAGCTAGAGTAGATGCCAGCGTACAAGAGTGAAGAACACATGTGAATTAACAGAGTTAAATACTGTAATAGCAGTCTTAACAAAATGTTGGGAGAGCACAAACAAAGCAGCAGTTAATTTTGGTAATTGGGAAAGGCTATACTTTTAGGAGGTGCTGTTTGCATTTAGGATGAGTGAAAGTCACTGGTTTAGGTTTAGGGAGTGGGCATTCCTGGAAGAAAAACAGCCTTTGCAGAAGCACATGGTAGACACCAGAAAATGTAAAGCGTAAGAGCATGGGCTCTGGAGTTGCACTGTTGGAGGACAAATCTCAGCTTTGCCTGAGATTCACTTACTTGCCTGAGGTCACACTCTGGCTACTTAATTTCAAGCCTTTATTTCTCTGTCAAAAAAAACTCAGTAGTTGTGATGATGAAATGTGATAATACATGCAGGGCACCTGGCTTGTAGCAAGTTTTTAAAATTCTAGCAATAATTATTACAATAATGGCGTGTGTCTGGAGCATAGGATATATTTGGGGGGAGGTACGGCAGAGATGACAAGAAAGTAGTTTAGGGCCAGATTACTCTGTCGGTGACTTTGAAGTTTAAGTTAGAGGGATTGGGCAGCCTATTTAAAGGAATCCTACTTAAAGGATTATAAGTGGATAACACCATGCAATTGTGTTATAAAATAAAAATCCTAATGGAAATGTGAAGGGTACTGGACTGAGGGAATCCAACTGAAAAGGTACCACAATAGTTTGCAGAGACATTAGGAGAGCCTCAGGTAGTTGTTGAAAGTGTAGAGGAAGGAATACTTTTGGATGATATTTTAGAAGTAGAATCGACATGGGGCGCCTGGGTGGCTCAGTGGGTTAGGCCACTGCCTTCGGCTCAGGTCATGATCTCAGGGTCTTGAGATCGAGTCCCGCATCGGGCTCTCTGCTCAGCGGGGAGCCTGCTGCTTCTCTCTCTCTCTCTGCCTGCCTCTCTGCCTACTTGTGATCTCTCTCTGTCAAATAAATAAAATCTTTAAAAAAAAAAAAAAAGAAGTAGAATCGACATGACATGGTAGGAGGAAGAATTAAAAAGGAATCCTATGGTTCTTGGATGATGGGGTAGATCTTGGAGTAATTAGGAGAGCTAAGAAGCAGGGGCACCTAGATGGCTCCGTTGATGAAGTGTCTGCCTTCAGCTCAGGTCATGATCCTGGGGTCCTGGGATTGAGCCCTGCATTAGGCTCCTTACTTAGTGGGGAGTCTGCTTCTCTTTCTCCTCCCTTTGCCCCTCCCCACCACTTGCTCTTATTCTCAAATACAAATATCTTTAAAAATAATAAAAAGCTAATAAAACAGAGGCTTTGAGGGGAAGATACTGTATTCAGTTTTGTACATGTTCAGCACATTTAAACACACATTTGTGCACGAGTGCACATATACACACACATAGAGAGAAACCCAGCTGGAAATGTACTTCCTCTGGCACTTAGGAGAGTGAAGGGCAAGGGCTGTCTGGATGGCTCAGTCAGTTGAGTGTCTGCCTTCGGCTCAGGTCATGATCCCAGAATCCTGGGATCAAGACCTGTGTCAGGCTTTCCACTCAGCGGGGAGTCTGCTTCTCCCTCTCCCTGCTCGTGCGCGCGCGCTCTCTCTCTCTCTCTCTCACGTAAATAAATAAAATTACAAAAAAAGTGAAAGGTGAGAGTTAAAAATTTGGGAGTCATTGGTGTATTGGAATATTCTTAGTACTGGATTTGGTATTCTAAGGAAAGCAACAAGAGAGAAGAGCCTAATGCATATTATGTAATAGGTGCTCAATAAATATTGTCTGAATACAAGAACTTAAAGGAGCACAAGTATTTTAAGTGTGGGTGAAAGAAAACAAGTATAAGAGAGGAAGAACAGCAGGAGAGAACCAGAAGAGAAGTATGCTGTGAACTGACCAAGATCAAAAACTAATGACTAAAAAACAAACAAACAAACACAAAAACCTAATGACTAAGCTAATACCAAACCCCTATCTGCCTTTGATCTGTGTGGTAGACTCTGCCACACTTAGTTCAGTTATTGTATCATTCTTAGTTATGTGCCGAATTTGGCTTTAAATGTGCATTTTAAGATGGAGTGGTTGGTATTTTATAGGATTTCTACTATCTCAGAAAATAAAGATGCGTAGTTGATACACATTTTTCCTTGGATGGACTCTTCCCTACAGCCGCTACTAAAGATAATTACACAATTAAGGAAATAATAGTATTTTTAATGTTTTTACTCAAAGGTAAAGTATGAAGTAACAGAAGATGTCTACACTTCAAGAAAAAAACAACACCAGACCATGATGCATTATTTTTGTGCATTAAATACTCTTCAATACAAAAAGAAAATAGCACTGTTAGAACCTCTCCTTGGGTACATGCAAGCTCAGGTAAATACTGACTGTACTGTGTTTTGGATTATAACTGTCCTAAAAACTTTATGTTAAGTTTGATATTTATGTGAAGTGTAACCATATTACAAACTAAGGTCAAAATATTCTATTTGGATCTCTGTTTTCAAAAGTAATTTAAAATGTCATCAGAATGCTATTTTGAGAAAGTTAGGATGGTTTTCCTTGCAAATGAAGATTTCACATACTTTAGGATAAATAAAAACACTTACCTAGTATTTAGATCTTGTCCATCACAGGTGGGGGACAGGGAACAGAAAGCTGAATGAATTCTGGAGTTACTCCTACTGATGGAATTTCCATTCACTCTGACTTTGGAATAGATTTGAAAGAGAATGGGCAAGTTTGAGTTTGTTTCCTGTTCCTTGCATACCTCCTGAGGTAAAAATAATAGATGAGATCCAAAGTGTCCCAAGAGGTTTGCATCAGGAAGGAGGCTAGAAAAGTGAATTTGGGTAATATGTGATGGCATACCCCTAAAAATTAAGAGTTTAAAGAAATTCAAATATTCCTTCAAATATGAGTGCTTATTATTCCTCAATATAACATATATCTTTGTATAAACGTAAGAGTTTATATAACTTATATATATTTTAACATTTTCTAATTTTATAATTGCTTACTTACAAAGATGTACAGTGAAATTGAAGTCTGGTTTCTTCAATGGTTCTAAGCCCAGTAGAAGTCATTGTAAACTAGTGCACAATTGGGAATACTCCTTTGTTCTTTACCTTACCATGTATCTTGGAGATTGTTTATATGATTCACTGTGTTTCTCGTATGTGTATGTTTCTGTTGTTCATCCTCCCACTCACACACCTTCTTGCCCCAGATAAGTTTCTTTAAGATGGGTTCTGAAAATCTCAATGAACAGCTGGAAGAATTCTTGACTAATATTGGAACAAGTGTACAGAAGTAAGTACTTTCTTCCTTAAAATTGAAAATGAAGTTATGAGAATAAGTTGACAACTAAATGCCATAATCTAAAAATATTTAGCATTGAATTTCCCGAGGGGCTGTTTTCCTTGCCATGAGACTGTGTTTCACATGGCTCATGGATACTTCTTGATTTTTCACCATCTTTTCCATAGAATCTGAGCTCTGAATTTCATAGCTCTGTCAGGTTTGATGATATTTTATCTAACCTGGGTTATGTCTGTGTATAACAGACACATAATAATAATTATCCGTAAGTTCATTCCCTTCACAATTACCTGAACTGTGGGGGACAGATGGGAGTTACTAAATAAATCTTGCTTTCTAAGCCATGAAAACTTAAAGAGGGCAAGCAGTTTTTTTTTTTTTTTTTTTAAGATTTTTTATTTTATTTGATAGAGAGAGTGAGAGAACAGAAGCAGGGCGGACAGTGGGGAGAGAGAGGGAGAAGTGGATTCCCTGATGAGCAGGGAGCCCGATGCCGGGCTCGATCCCAGGACCCTGGGATTATGACCTGAGCCAAAGGCAGATGCCTAACCATCTGAGCCACCCAGGCGCCCTGAAAGCAAGCAGTTCTAAGCAGGTTCAAAATTCTCATCAGTGATTTGGTCAGTCTGGGATATGCAGGACACTTTGAAAATTATTCCAAAGTTGGGTATTCAGTGTGGCTTCATCCAGTTTTTAATTTGGTATTATTTCCATAATAACTACTTTCAAATAAAATGTAAAGCTATTTCATCATGCGTTCATATTATTTTAACCACCTGTGCCATTGTTGCTTTTTTTAAGAAAAGATATGCAAAGCAAATATATAGATAAACATGATTGGTAAGGAGTTCTTTGTTGTGGTTGGTAGTAAATAGTATGTTTTCTCTGTTAGCGTTCGTAGGGAAATGGACAATGATGTTGAGACCATGCAGCAGACAATAGAAGATTTGGAAGTAGCCAGTGACCCCTTATATGTGCCTGACCCAGATCCCATGAAATTTCCTGTTAATCGAAACTTAACCCGGAAGGCTGGATACCTTAATGCTAGGAAGTAAGAAAACTATAGTTATTTTTGTATGTTGTATATCATATAAGGTAGTATCAAGTGAATATAATGTATGGTTGATATCGTCTGCTAAATTATTTTCTTTTACTGAAGGTTGAATCTTTTTAGTTAGCGGTATTCATGTTTTTTGTCAACTTTTTGAGAGGTGGAATACATGAATAATTTTCAGAAGTATAATTCTGTTTAGATATTTATTGAATAATACAGAATTATTTTTAAAGTGAGATGAATTTGAGTTTAAATAAATCTAGCATTTCATGAATGCTATTAAATATCATTTTTATGAGGTGCCTGGGTGGCTCAGTCGTTAGGCATCTGCCATTTGCTTGGGTCATGATCCCAGAGTCCTGGGATCGAGCCCCACATGGGGCTCTGTGCTCAGTGGGAAGTCTGCTTCTCCCTCTCCCACTCCTGTTCCCCCTGCTTGTGTTCTCTCTCGCTGTGTCTCTCTGTCAAATAAATAAAATCTTTTTTAAAAAATCATTTTTATTATAAAAAATCATTTTTATTATACTTTAAAATGTAATTATACCATCAGGTCAACTTCTGAAAGTTTAGAAAAATAAATATTTTTTGAAGATTTTATTTATTTATTTGACAGAGAGAGAGGGAACACAAGCAGGGGGCGTGGGAGAGGGAGAAGCAGACTCCCTGCTAAGCAGAGAGCCTGGCGTGGGGCTCCATCCCAGGACCCTGAGATCATGATCTGAACTGAAGGCAGAGCTCAACGACTGAGCCATGCAGGTGCCCCAACTTCTAAAAGTTTTATCTAAAGGTAGGATAAAGCAAGTTCACCTTAGAAGTAAAATGAATTCTTTTCGTTTGAATTTCTTCTCTTGAAAGTTGAACTGTAATTTATGGAGCATCATTGTAACAGTTGCAGTTTGATACCTTCCAGCTTTTTTTTTTTTTTTTTTTTTTAAATACACACAAAAGTGGCTCAGCGTACGTGAATTTATTTTAGAGATTGAAAAACATTTTCTAAGTACCTTTGTGCCTTTTTGCAAGCTGGTTCTTTGTGATGTGCTTTATTGTTTGTCTGGCTTAAGATGAGATTTCGGGTGTGTTCTTATTAAAGAGTGAATGTACTTTCTTCATTTAGTAAAACAGGCTTGGTGTCATCTACCTGGGACAGACAGTTTTACTTCACGCAGGGTGGAAACTTAATGAGTCAGGCGCGTGGGGATGTGGCCGGTGGCCTGGCCATGGACATTGACAACTGCTCAGTAATGGCTGTGGACTGTGAAGACAGGCGGTACTGTTTTCAGATCACTTCCTTTGATGGAAAAAAGTTAGTATTTTTTCCTGGTGTTAATACAGTCTGTCGTATTTTAAATTACTGAAATGCATAATAATTCCTTCTCATTTAGACATCTTATAGCCACTCTAGGCTTATTATGTATTAAGATAATTTTCTTTTTTAATTATGTAGAAATGAGATGAATTTTCCTTTCTGACTTGGTTAAATGAAGTCTTAGTATTTTGAGGTTGTTAAAACAAGGGCAAATGGTAAAAACCTGTGGTTTCATGTTAGGATACTGTTCACTGAAAATTTTGCTCCATTTGGGGGAAGGCAACACAGTTAGCGGAAAGAACCCTAACCCTGGGGTCAGAAAGTTCAAATTCATGATCTGCTACTTACTGTGTGGTCTTAGATAAGTTACATAACCTCTGTTTTTTTACATGTGAAATGGGGGTGTGTGAGTCATAATCCCTACTTTGTAAATTATTATACAGAAGTCTAACATATGTATTGTGCCTGACATGTAGTAAGTGCAAACACTCATTTTTAAATGTTAAATGTTTCTGGTTAAATTAATGATTTAGTCCATTAATGTGTATATGCAATTTTTAAGACTTCTGTTACCTTTGTATTAATTGAGAATCCAGAGAGTAGCCTTTACAACAAATTTTTGGAAAATAGAGAAAAATATAAAAAAGGACTATTGAATATTGAAAAGAATAATCTCACTAACTAGAAGCAACAATTAACTTTTTGGTCTGTTGCCTTATGCCATTTTAAAAAAATATTTGAGGAAATACTGTATATATACTTTGGATCTATAGCTACTTATTAAAAACATTTCACAATGACTACGTTGTAATCCATCTAAGGATATATACCATAATCTAAATTTTTTCCTAATGATAGATGTTTAAGTTATCTGCAGTTTTTTCCTGCTTAAAATACTGTTTTTGATCTTTCTTACTGTTCTGAAGCAGCATGTTAAGATGTTATGGTTCACTGTCTTTTATCAGTTGTTTAATTTCATATTCCTTCTTTAAATATGTAATAAATGTCAGTGACTGTGTCATTTATCATGCTGGATGTTGGGAGTCCCTGTGTTTACCCAATTGTTAATATGTTAGTACAGGAATTTACATTTTTCTCAGTTTTATTGCTAATAATGCTTAACATGATTTCCCATTTCACATTCCTGGTGTGATTCAAAATTAGTAATTTTTCTCTTAACTCTTAAAATAACATCTATAGAAAAGCTAAGTATCCTGAAGTTAGTGATACATTAAAATTTTTTATTTGACTATATTTTTGGAGAAATAATGAGTACAATTAGTGTTTTCTGTTAGGATCACTGATTTACATTTGAAATATATATGATAAACATCAGAAAGTTGAAATGCATTGTCTTATTTGCAGTGTACCTTTGTTATAGGCTGTCTTCTGAAAACCAGCACCTGTTTCTTTTTTGGTATATCTTGGCATGGATAGCCAGCCAAAGCAAGAGTTGTAAAAATCTGAGTACAGCCCCAGGTGGTCTCCTTTTTGATTGGTTGTGTGTTTTGGGTTTTTTGTTTTGATACCAGTTGGTTTTACATGCACTTTTAAAGATAAAAAATTTTCTCAGATCTTTTTTTAAATTGAGGGTCAAACTTCTTTCTTTTTTATTTTTCAGATCTTCAATTTTGCAAGCAGAAAGTAAAAAAGACCATGAGGAGGTAAAATTTTTTCTAAAGTTATTTTCTTCAGCAACAATTTAAGATATTTCAGTAACTAAATATTAAGATAGAAATGTAGAAAATCCTAGTTAATTAAAATTTTTTTTTCATAAAAATCTGTTGTCCTCGGGGTGCCTGGGTGGCTCAGTGGGTTAAGCCGCTGCCTTCGGCTCAGGTCATGATCCCAGGGTCCTGGGATCGAGCCTCACATCGGGCTCTCTGCTCAGCAGGGAGCCTGCTTCCCCCCTCTCTCTCTGTCTGCCTCTCTGCCTGCTTGTGATCTCTCTGTCAAATAAATAAAAAATCTTAAAAAAAAAAAAAACTGTTGTCCTCAAGAAACATCAAGTTTCAGAGACTTTTATAGGTAGACCTATTAAAGGAGACCTTAGAGATCATTGGTGTCTTGTCTTTTTAAAGGCTCAACTTCAGAAATGACCTTGTGACTGTTGCTATCTGGCAAGCTGTTAGTATCATGAGGTGACAGTTTAATTTATTCGCTTCTCTCATCAACTTTCTGAGACAGTATTTGCTGCATTAAGAACATAGTGGCAGCTGATATAGCATGGCAGGAAGCAAGTAAAGCTTAAAACCTTGGAGAAATGAAAGACAGAAAAACAAAAATTTGGGAGTGTCTGTTCTTCCTCACGAGTCTTTTATTTTTGGCTCCATTTTTACTTCTAGTACACCAAATATGGAAGGTAAGTTACCACCAAGAACTGACGCTTCAAAACCTTTGTCCTGAGAAATATTCTTCAATGAAAATATACTGTAGTTGATTTTGAGCCACTTTATCTGGTATTATAACTGTGTTGGTAAAAGAAAGGTTAGAAATTATATAGAGATCTATTTTTATTTGCCTCTTGTGCAAAGGAGTAGGTTTTAAAACTTGCTTTTGGTTTGTGAGGAACACAGACAAATGTCCGCTTTCTGTCAGGTTTACCAGATTATTAGTTTAATGAAGCTCATTGTGGACTGGAGTCCTTGAGTGTGAAACAGAAAATGTGGAAGAGAGCATTTTCTATGTTAGTTATAAATCTGAAAGAAGAGAAGTATGTAAAGTGCATTCACTAGGAATATATTTAGCTCTTAACTTTTTTTATTGGTGTTAATCATGATATCTGAGTTCGGACTATCTTATTTGGTAGGGAGTAAGAGGGGATGATATAAAAGACAAATATAGACTATTAAATTGTAACTTAACATTATTGGTTTATTTTTATTTGCTTGTATAAAGTTAATTTGGCCCCCCCACCTTTTTTTTTTTTTTTTTTAAGATTTTATTTATTGGGGGCCTAGGTGGCTCAGTTGGTTAAGCGACTGCCTTTGGTTCGGGTCATGATCCTGGAGTCCCGGGATCGAGTCCCACATTGGGCTCCCTGCTCAGCAGGGAGTCTGCTTTTTTTTTTTTTTTTTAAATTTTATTTATTTATTTGACAGAGAGAGAGATCACAAGCAGGCAGAGAGGCAGGCAAAGAGAGAGGAGGAAGCAGTCTCGCCGCTGAGCAGAGAGCTTGAGGTTTTATTTATTTATTTGACAGACAAAGATCACAAGTAGGCAGAGAGAGAGGGGGAAGCAGGCTCCCTGCTGAGCAGAGAGCCCGACACAGGGCTTGATCCCAGGACCCTGGGATCATGACCTGAGCCAAACGCAGAGGCTCTAACCCATTGAGCCACCCAGGCGCCCCAGGGAGTCTGCTTCTGTCCCTGACCTCTCTCCTCTCATTCCCTCTTCCTCTCCCTCTCAAATAAATAAAATTTAAAAAAAAAAAAAAGGATTTCGTTTATTAGACAGCACTAGTGGAGGGGAGGGGCAGAGGGAGAAGGAGACGTGGACTCCCCACTGAGCAGGGAGCCTGACTTGTGACTTGATCCCAGGACCCTGAGATCATGACCTGAGCTGAAGGCAGATGTTTAACCGAATGAGCCACCCATGTGCCCCAATTATATGCTAGTTCTAATGGAACTTTTGTTAAGAGAAATATTGAAGATTCTTTTAGAAGAACTATAGAAAAAAACATTAATCATATTTTTCTATTTTTTTCTCTTGCAGTGGATCTGTACTATAAATAACATATCCAAGCAAATATATTTAAGTGAAAACCCAGAGGTAATATTTTTATTTTATGGTATCCAGACCTGGCAAAAATGAATGATTATTATTTATTTTATAATCCTCAAGTTCTGAAGTCTTTTAATTTGCCATTGAATGAGTAGCTTTAATGTATCCCTGTAAGAGCATTTGGTCTTCCTAGAAAGATAAAGTATTTCAGAAGTAACTGAAATCGGTCAGCTGACAAATTTTTACTGGGCATCAGTCCTGTGTTTGGCTTTGGGTTGAGCACCATGGAGAAGAATACAAAAGAAAAGGAAGCCATGGCTTTGCCCTGCAGGAGCCTGTGTGTATGGAAATATAAAACTAAAACTTTAAGTAACACTGTGTATAAAACTATGTGGTTGAAAGTGTATGGTAATGACTAAAAGCTTAAGATTTGAGAATGTTAAGATCAGTGTGGACTTTAGCTTTAGAGGAAACTGTGGAGATGGTAGGATCCCAAGCTGGCTAAGATTTGTCCATGTTTTGAGAATAAAACATGAGTAAAATATATTCTCCTATGAGAATAATACATTCTCCTATGAGAAGAAAAACAAAAGCGTAAAGGCAGAAATGATGTGTTTATGAAACCTGTAGTATAATTGGAGTTGAAGGTTCTTATTAAGAAAAATAGCTGAAATGTGCATACAAATCACATGGGGATCTTGTTAAAATGCAGAGAATGTCTAAGATGAGGTGGCCTGAACTCCAGGTTTTTGCCAGTTACACTTTGAGTGGCAAGTCTGTCCAACCAGATGAACTTAGCTGTGTAGGAGAATCCAAACACATAGAAGAACCCAGGGGTGTGGAAAACTCTGGAAGGAATCAAGTGCATCCATGCTACAGCGTGGTTGGGAAAAGACTTGGTTTGGGGCAGGAGCTAAGTAACCTCTGCCAGTCTCAGTGGGCCCATCTGGGCAATAAACCTGGCTGCCTGCCAGGGCTGTGCAGGGCTGATGATTTCAGATGAGGCAGAGCAGGACTGATTTTTGTAGGAAGCCGCCATCCTTCTAAGTCTTAAAACTGTTGTTGGTATAATTGGTTGATTAGACAGGAGCATCTGGAAACATCTAGGAGACCATTATCCTAGTTCAGGCACAAACTGAGGGTCTGAAGAGGTGTGGTAATCAAAAGAGAGAAGAAATAATGCATTGTAGAAAGAGGTAAAAAGAAATCAGCTGGACACTTAGTAACTGACCAATGTAAAGGATGAAAGAGAAGAATTAAAGATGATTTTCAGGTTTTGAGCTCAAGTGAACAGAAGAGCAATTTGTTTATTTATTTATTTATTATTATTATTATTTTTTTTTAATTTGACAGAGATCACAAGTAGGCAGAGAGGCAGGCAGAGAGAGAGAGAGAGAGAGAGAGGGGGAAGCAGGCTCCCTGCTGAGCAGAGCCTGATGTGGGGCTCAATCCCAGAGCCCTGGGATCATGACCCGAGCCAAAGGCAGAGGCTGTAACCCACTGAGCCACCCAGGTGCCCCAGAAGAGCAATTTAAAAGAGTTCTGTATTTATCATTAATGGCTTTGAGGTACCAGCGAAGACACCTAGAATTTAGATGCCTAGGAAAAGTTTTGAACCAAAGAAACTATTTTATGACCTCCAAAATATTAGTAACTTCTATTAGTTTTACAATCTTATGAGTGTAATCTAAGAAAATCAGTGCCAATTGCTAATTGTAAGGAAGCCTTTTGCCTGCACTAATTTGATCTCTTGCCAGGTTAGCTTTTCCTTTCTGTTACATTACTTGGAAGCACCAAAAAATTAACCTGTTAATATCTAGGGAACACATGGTGAATACAGTGTTTGGATTTGAATAATTCAGGGTTATCTTACTTTTCCCACAGACTATCAGAACTCTAAATTTTAAGTAGTATTTTCCAGATGATTCAGAATTACTTTATCTGTACTTAATGAGACAAATTCTGATCAATTTGTGGCATTGTTTTGATATTTTTGCTAACTATAAGACAAAGAAATGCAAAAGTGTTAGGATTTTTTTTTCTAATGTAAATATTATTTTACAAAGTAGCCAGTGTTTGAATTAAAACAGTAAGTTTAAAAATATCTCTTATAGAAAGTTTTCTATCAGATTTTGGCCTGAAAACATCCATGATAACTTCATCAATAAATACATAGATTTCTCTGAGCATAAATATATTCTGGAAGATCATGAAAATGTCAGCAGTATAGTCATAAAATATTTTAATATTTTGATATTTTGTGGCTGTTCCTACTCCTTCTGAATTTCATTATTTAACAAATGTATTGAGTACCCATATAGTAGGTGCTGTATTAGGTGCTAACAATACAAACCTAATCCAAAAAATCTGGTAGTTAAATATTTAAAGATCTGTGTCTGTAAGAGGAAGCTTAAGTTACAATGTTATGAAGTTAATTATGTATCTTAAGACAATGTGGAACTACTTTAGTAACTCCAATTTGCATTTTAAATGTAACTCAAGAACATTCTGACAACTGTATTCAAACTTTTGGTTTCCTTGCTTTACCAATTCTAGTCCTTTTTAAAACAAAATAGGAAATTGCAGCACGAGTAAATCAGTCCGCTTTGGAAGCTGTCACTCCTTCCCCATCTTTCCAGCAGAGGCACGAGAGTCTGCGGCCGGCAGCGTGAGTTAACAGACTTTGGGTTATTGGAAACCATATGGGCTTTCGAAAGTGTTAGCAAACACTTTGATTTTAGCAGTTCTACTTACATTAGTATAAAATAGTTTCCCCAAAATATAGAAAGTGTGTATTTTCAGGTTGGTAAATTTACCAGCTAGAGTGCTAAATAAATAATTCCAGATGGCCCTAGTGCTTTATCTATAGATTGAGATCATTTATGTTTTTGAATTTAGTCATTGGAAAGAAAAGTCTGTTACTGAAATTTCTTCTCCTCTCTTTACCTTATAAAATTATATTTTCTTTTCTGATAGTTTGTATTCAGTTTCAAAAAGAGAAAACTTAATGCAGTATCTTCTGGTTTTCTTCTGTCTTTAGACAATCTCGGCCACCGACAGCTCGAACCAGCAGCTCGGGATCCTTAGGATCTGAGTCCACAAATCTGGCTGCCCTTTCTCTAGATTCTCTCGTTGCTCCAGATACCCCAATACAGTTTGACATCATTTCTCCCGTGTGCGAAGATCAGCCTGGCCAAGCAAAAGCCTTTGGTCAGGGAGGCAGGTGGGCGATGGCGTCAGAGGGATATTGTTCTGTGGTCTGTTAAGCTTATGATTCCATTTTTGCAGCTGAGAGTCCTCTCTCACACATACGTATCAATTATGTTGTACTTCCTATACTTAATTTTGATAGTCGGGAGAGAATCATGCAGGTTTTTATTTTCTGCCTCAGCTAAATAGTGGAGATAATTTAGTTCTAAAAATATTTAATTTTGAATTCTGGTATTTGCTCTTAAAATTACAGAAGAAAGTTGACAGTCCTATCTTTAGGTCATGACACTATTTTAGAAATTCAGAGTAGTACATGTGCTCTAGGTTTGTAAGAAGAATATCATCTTGGGTCAGAATAAGAAATCTCCCCAGGAGGACTAAAACATTATCATGCTGTGAATTATTAATAAAACATCTTCTCATTGTATAATGAGAAATGTGAAAGCTGTTAGAATTTTTCTTTGGCTCTGGGATGAAGGAAATGTCACAGCAAATCATTTATTTAAGTAGGTTGGACGCCTAACAAATTGATACTAATTTGGATATACATGGCTGTGACCAAGAAAAAAATAATTTGTATTTGATCACAGAAATATATTTAGCATTTTATATAAAAGTTCAGACATCAATTATAGAGATCAATTTCATGTCGTCTTTTTTTTTTTTTTTAAAGATTTTATTTATTTATTTGACAGATCATAGGTGGGCAGAGAGGCAGGCAGAGACAGAGAGAGGGGGAAGCAGGCTCCCCGCTGAGCAGAGAGCCCGATGCGGGGCTGGATCCCCAGGACCCTGAGATCATGACCTGAGCCAGAGGCAGAGGCTTAACCCACTGAGCCACCCAGGCGCCCCTACAGAACCTATTTTGAATTGTTTTTTTCCTTCATTGTGTGTGTGCCAAGAGCCACTCACACTGAGGAGGGAGGTAGCTTCTATCACTAATTAGCTTTTCTTCTTGCATTGTTATGTATGCCTTGAGAAATGCAGGTTTAAAACTAGACAGTGTTCAAATTAGCATAATTAACTTATAGTATGTCCTTTGAGGACCTAAAAAGAGGTTTTTGCAATCCTAGGAAATCTCTGGCGTATTGAAGCTAAATCAGCTGTTCTGTCCCTCTTTATTTAAATTCAAGGACTTTCACAACATGGTTTATAGGATATTGGGGTGTATGTGGGCGTATATGTATGTATGTCTACATGTCAGCTCATCTACCTCTTCTAGAATGCAGCAGCATTGAGTTCTGCCTAGTAAGTGTGAAGGCAGGAGCCTTTGTCAGAGTAAAGTGGTCATTGATAGTAGTTCCTTAACAGGATGGGACATTTTAGAGCTTTTTAAAAAATGTATGTACAAGTTTTTGTGACTCTTAGTTTATAACCCAGTTTCAGTGATTGAGATTTCTTCCGTATGGCTCATGGTAACTGACCATTGGTTCATAATTTTTGAAAAACTTTTCAGGCGCACAAATCCATTTGGAGAATCTGGAGGAGGTACAAAATCTGAAACTGAAGGTAAAACAGTTGTGCAGTATTCTTACATTTAAAAAATTCTCAGCAGCAAACTGTGTGAAGAATTTGTTGTATATATTTGTTCTGATACATGCTATTTTAATGGTAGCTTTACTTCACAGGTTTTTTTTCTTGTTGTTTTTTTTTAGGACTTTATTTATTTACTTGTCAGAGAGAGAGAGAGAGAGAGAGAGACAACGCGAGTGAGCACAGGCAGACAGAGCAGCAGGCAGAGGCAGAGGCAGAGGGAGAAGCAGGCTTCCCGCCAAGCTAGGAGCCCAATGTGGGACTCGATCCCAGGACACTGGGATCATGACCTGAGCCGAAGGCAGCTGCTTAACCAACTGAGCCACCCAGGCGTCCCACTTCACAGTTTTCTTTTTGCTCATAGTACTCAAAGCAGCAAAACTTAATCAGGCTTAAAGATTTCATTAAAATTATAAAATATCATACTTTGGACCTCAGAATCAAATTCTCAATGCAGAAGATATCCTTTAAGCTTTTCCTAGCAACTGGTGTTTTCTTCTGGTACTGGACCATTAACTTTTTTTTTCTTTTCTCAGTATTTATTTTTGTTAAATTTCAGATTTAAAAGCTTTAAGAATAGTATGAGGAATTTTTATTTTACTCACAACCATCAATTGTTGAAACCTGACCTTTTGCTATTTGAATTAGAGACCTTAATTTTCCTATAACTTGAACACTGTAGTTAGGAGTAATTTTTAAATACTTCTACAAGGTTGAATTTTTCACTAGAAAATTTAAAAGGTGACAATGTATTTTATTCTTAAGGAAAGGAAATGTGGGATTTAAAGATATGTAATGTACCTTGTTCTTTTGTAGATTCTATTCTTCATCAGTTATTTATTGTCCGATTCCTTGGTTCTATGGAGGTGAAATCAGATGACAATCCAGATGTTGTTTATGAAACAATGCGGCAAATCTTAGCTGCCCGGGCCATCCATAACATCTTTCGTATGACAGAATCACATTTATTAGTCACTTGTGATTGTTTAAAGTAAGTAATGACCTCTCCCTTAAAAAACTGTTGGAAAAAATGTTTAATTTCAGCCTAATTAAAATTTGTTTTCCAAATTTTTAATTATAGGTTAATTGATCCACAGACACAAGTTACAAGGCTCACAGTGAGTTCTACATTTTTAAAGCTTTATTGGAAATCTCTTTGTGCATATACACATCTATATCATTATAGTAATTCTGACCGTATGTATTGAATAGTGGTATTAATTGATTGGCCAAGTTATAATTAAGCCAATGGCCATCTCCCCCCCACCCCAAATTTATAATTCCATATACTTAAAGAATCAGTGCAGTCTGGTATGATATGTAGTTTTTTAGTGTAGGATATGTGCTACCTAGTTAAGGGATAAACACTAACAGGAATTAAAAGGTGGACATGATTGAGTTTATAATTACCTGTGTTGAAATAGCTGGAAGTACATGCTCTTAATCATTTAATAATATGGACCATTTTTGTTATTGAATATGATTTTGTAATATGTGTAAATGACTAATAAATTTGATATTCAACAATGTCTTGTTCTACCTGGTAATCCAAACCAAATAGGACATTTTTGTTCTTGGATTGCCATTCTGTTAAGAAAATTGGCTTTAATGTTCTGTTTATAATATTTTTATAACTTAGTATTTGAATTTGTCATACAGAAGAGTGCTTGTGTTTGAAAAATCTCATGTTTGCTTCTGATATTTTCTGTGGCAGTTTCCATTACCCAGTGTAGTTTTGTATGCTACGCACCAGGAAAATAAGAGGCTTTTTGGATTTGTTCTTCGGACATCAGGTGGGAGAAGTGAAAGTAATCTGTCATCAGTCTGCTATATATTTGAATCGAACAACGAGGGGGAAAAGGTACCTGATTTTTCAAATTGTGTTTCTGTTATGAAATATCTATCATAGTCGAAGTTCTTAGTAAGATTTGTGGAAGAAAACAAATTTGGCTTAATCCAACAAAGTTGTTTGACCAAAGCCCATTGGCTCTAAAGATAGCTGGTAGGTAGCTTGGGCCTTCTGACTATATGCATTGGTAGCTGATGCTCTGGGAATGCAATATATTAACTTACTCTGGGAATGTATTATATTTCCATAATCAGCCTTTTTCAGCTGTTTTCAGTTTAGAGCAGTATCAGCATCTCCTTGCTTCATTCTTTGCAGACCTTACCATTTGAAGGTGAGGTATGTGACAGAGGTGAGACCCAGCACCAGCAACTCAGAGACTCTGAAGAAAACTCACAGATGCTTCATGTGGGGATTGGAACTTTTTTTTTTTTTGAGAGAGAGAGAGCAGGAGTGCAGGGGAGAGACAAAGGGAGAGGGTGAGAATCTCAAGCATACTCTGCGCTGATCGAAGAGTCCAACATGGGGCTCAATCTCACGACCTGAGATCATGACCTGAGCTGAAATCAAGAGTCGGGCACTTAACCAAATGAGCCAGATGCCCTGGGGCTAGAACATTCTTAAAGCAGCTTTTGTTTGAAGCAGTATATTATAATGAGTTATAAATCTAGTTACCTCAGCTATTTGGATACTGGGAAATTATTACTTCAATGTGAGAACTGCCTGAGCTTTTCCTACTTTTTCCCCTTTCAGATTTGTGATTCTGTTGGTCTGGCAAAACAGATAGCTTTGCATGCAGAACTGGTAAGAATCCGAAATTATCCAAGAATGTTCTATTTTTTAAGATTTATTTATGTAGAGTGCAGAGGCAGAGAGAGGGTCAGAGGGACAGGCAGAGAGATGTATCTCACGCAGAGTCCTATGCAGGGCTCGAACTCACCTCCCTAAGATCATGACCAGAACTGAAATCAGCAGTTGGATGCTTAACCAACTGAGCCACCCAAGTGCCCCTCTAAGAATATTACCTAACATAATAGAAGGTCTTTCATATTAGCAAGGAAATAAAAAATGATTTTGCTGTGCAAGGTTATCAGTAGATACTGTTGCTGACACAGCATTTGGAATTAGGATAAGATAGAATGTAAGTTTTTAGTGTGCTTCCATATAAGTATAAAAATTATGAAAAGGTTACAAAGGCAATATTGAAAAGTCTAAAATAAAATTATTTAATTCATTAGTTGTATTCATCTATGTTTCAGGATCGTCGGGCATCAGAAAAACAAAAAGAAATAGAGAGGGTAAAAGAGAAGCAACAGAAAGAACTCAGTAAACAAAAACAAATTGAAAAGGTATGTAGTCCTAGTATCTAGATCTTCTCTGGTGTAATGTTTATGAAATTTCCTTAATTGAGAACTGTGATTTTCAGATTTGAAATTCCAAGTGAAAGTCTGTTTCTGCTTCCTCAGCCACTTTATAACCAGATGGTTCATAGCACAGCAGAAAAGGAAGACATCTGTCTTCTGAGAGGATGTTTATAGTTCCTGACATGTAGTTGACTTGCCATTTAGCAAACATACCAGAGCTTTTATATTTCCATATTCCAGTGAAGGTTGTTTCTAAAAAGCGGGTCTTTTGAGAGGCTGTGTGTGTGTGTGTGTGTAGACTTAACTGCCATTGCTGACATCTTTATTGGTCTCCAGGAATTTATATATATTTATATAAATACTTAATGCTACCAGGAGTGTCAAATCATTGTCCATCCAATAGGATAATTTTAAGTTAGGCAAGTTTCAGAGTAAAATCTGGAGAATGCATTAGATGGTGATGCATGAGATGGTAAGACCCAGTTATGGGCTGTGGCATTGGCAGTAGCCCTGGAAAAGAGACATTCGTGGGATACTTAATGAGTACACATCAGCAGGATTTGGGAATGAATTGGACTTAGGACAAAGGAGAAGGATGTGATGATGACACTGAAGTTGAAGCTTCCTTGCTAGGTTAGGCTGACGGGAGGGCAAAAACTGATTTAGCAAAGTAAGTAGGACAGGGGGAGGGTGGGGATGTGGAGTCATCCATTACGGGCCTTTTATGTGGTAGATTGTGAGAGAGAACAATGGTTTGAATATTGTTTTTAGCCATAAAAACGGAGAAGAGGGCAGTGTTGGCCTTTATAGGATTTCTAAAATGGTGCCAAAACCCACTTTGGTGTCATACTGGTTGTGTATAGTCTTTGTTTTCAGTAAGTTGCCAGAATTGCGCGTAAGTGTTTGACAGAAGGATCGGAGTGGCTCTCAAGTATGTATTTTAAATGCACAGTTTTGCATTTGATTGCAAACAATAAACTTAGTTTCTTTTCTGTCTTTTCTACTAGGACTTAGAAGAACAAAGTCGGTTGATAGCTGCTTCCAGTAGACCAAACCAAGCCAGTAGTGAGGGGCAGTTTGTTGTCCTTAGCAGTAGCCAGTCAGAAGAGAGTGATTTGGGAGAAGAAGGAAAGAAAAGAGAGTCAGAAGCATGAACTTACCCTTGGTTTTTGGTTGGTATTTCCCCCCTTGGAATTTATTGAGTTTCTGTGGTGAAATGGCACAAGGTAACAACTATGTTGAAATATCAAGGAGACTATATTATTTGTTTTAACTTCATTTTTTAAAATAAGATTGACCTTGGTCACTTAGGTTTGCATTGATTTTTCTTTTCCTTAAAAATATACTATGCAGTAACATCAAATTCCATGCGTCAAGGAGAAACCTGTTCCTCTCCTTGAAGTAGATTGCTGAGGAATTACACTTGCTCAAGCCTTTTTTCCTTCAAATTGTGAACTTCTTGTCTTGCATTGTAATTGGCTCTGACCATAAGAAACCTTTCATTCTTCAGCTTCAGGTATTCATGGATGTGCTCCCTCTTCTCATTAGGAACATTTTTGCTGGCAGTGAGGAAGCTTTTGACTGAATCAGTTCAAAACCCTTTATACAGAGCATTCTACAAGTTTGCAGATATTTTAATTATTAAATGTGCAATAGAACTTTTATATAAAATAATTAGAAAAAAGATTTTAGACTTAAGGTTTCAAATTGTGGCAGGTGGTACTGTGATTTCAGGGCACTTTCTTGGATTGCTCACATTTCTGATGTATTATAGCTGATGCCAGTGGGAAAGAAGCTTAAGTGTCTTCAGTTCAAGATTGATACAGCCCGTGGCATTTAATTGTCACCTTCTTAGTTCTCAGGTTGGGACTTGAATTATTGCTGCAGAGCAGTAATGGTTAAAATAAGATTTTGGAATTTATTAAAAGGGATTTTTTTTTTGTTCAAGTACATTTTAGATTAGGACTTAACATGTAAAGATACTGTTACAGGATAACACGTCGTATTTTCTGCATTGTGTGAAATAATTTTTATTGAAAATCAAGTGACATTTCAAAAGAAATTCTATAACAGTTGTTTCCTGCTTAAAGTAAAAATGCCCAGAGTTTAGTTTAGAAAATGTAATCTTTTAAATTTCAGACTGATATGCACAGTATTTTCATAATTCCATGTTTTGATAAAATACTGATCACCACTTTATATCCACAAAGGCAAATAACTAATATATGAGAATAGAATAATTTGCACTAATTATTGTAAATACTTGTACTCTCAAATGAGTAAAAGGTCTAATTCCATGAAAGATTGAAAGGAAATTGAATGTTTGGTTTAAGAGTGACCAAGGAAGGATCATTTCCCTACTGCCATGACAAAACTTGATTTTTTTTAACATTGCTGATAGAATTGTGTTTCACATGTAAAACTATATAGAAGCAAATATACTGAATAACATACATAGTCATACATCTAAAATTTTCAGAGATTAGCCACTTTAAGACTAATTATACAAGGGAAAGCCCTTTGTTCTTTGATACAGTCTTTTCTTAGGTCTGAATTAGAGACAGTGTCTATTTTAGCTCTCACAATACAGTGTGGCTGTTTGACACTGTACATACAGTTTTCTGTGGAAGGGGAAAATTAGGATAATGATATTCTTTGTATCCATGTGCCAAACAGGAATAATGATTATTTGATACTTGTTATTTTGAAGCCTTATGTTACCAATGCATACAGTAACAAAGTAGAAATTTATGGAATACTTTTTGAAGAAAGTTGATTTTGTGCTTTCTAGAGGGAATGCTTTCACAAGAGCTGGTGTGTCATTCCTTTGGTAGAAGTTGAAATTTCTGTGGTCGCTTGATTAGTCATGGTATGTCCTGCTTTTAAAAACTTTTTGAGAATTAATAAGCTCTCTGTTTCATAAAGTCTTTTGTTTATGCTATGAAGTTGTCACCTCACTTAGTTCAGATGAAACTTGTCATCCTGTAATGAAGGCGGACAGCTTTAGGTGGCAGTTTTCCTAGGCCGGTGCTGTGCCTGGGAGCCATGTGCTGCCCGTTGTTAGTAAGAGGGGTCAGAATGAAGGCTAGAGTTAAAGACGCTGGCAGACTTAGGGATGCTGGATGGACAGACCTGTAGTTCCTTTTAAGTCCTGTTTGATAAGAATTTCTACAATAACACACCCATTTCCACAGATCAGACCAAAGAACATTCCAACACCAAATAGAAGTTGTGTGTGGAATTAACAATTTTAGATATTTCAACTTTTGGTCCATTGCTATAGAACTATACAAACTATTCCATACTGCAGATATTTAAGCATCAACTTAAAAAAACTCACCTTTTTGTTTGAAGAAGGCTGCCCATGGGTTTCTGCATAATGTTAAAGCTGATCTTGGTTTGTTACCCTTTGATATCTCTTGTGGCTCTTGGATGCTTTGGTGGTAATTGAATTAGAATTTGGGATCGCCTTCTCAGATTCAAACTTACACTTGATGGTTTTAGAAATTAACAAAATTGATTCTTTAAAAGAAAAGAAAGTCTACCTAATTCAACTCTGCATTCTGCTACCTATAGGAAAACTACTTTTGGAACAATGGTAATGAATAGAGAGGAAATAAATTACTGCTACTCCCTTTAAAATTTTTAAAACTTCCCAACAAGGGACTGAACAGAGTCCCCAAAGCCAGTCTAGTTTTTGTCATTTCTACAATGATTAGTTTAATTTCCAAAGAATTCTCAGGCTCTAGGCATGATAAAATTGTTACTGTAATGCTTGGTTAAAGGGTAGTAGGGTATGCATAACATTCTACATAGCATACAGTCTTGTGTGGTAAAGGCATCTGAGTTAAATTGAGTTATGTGTAGTAACTACAAAGATTTGAATCTTATAAATGCTGACAGACCCTAAGAGCCCGTGTATTGCAAAACCTTCTGCTACCTGAATTAATAAAATGAAAATATTAACATTGGTTTTGGCAACAACCTCCTAGCATTCAAATTGTACTTTAAATATTCATACACACTGATTGTAGCAAGCAAGTCTTTCATTTTATTTTAAGCAACTTTGGCTTACTCTTCTTCCATGAATTTTGTTCTTCTGCATTAATAACACAAAGATTTGAAACTGGAACTATACTACACTTTTTAACTAGTCTCTTGTGGCTATACTCATGTAATTCAGCTAATATGAGAACTGGGATTAAGTTATAACTAATGTGCAAAACTGCTTTGTATATTTGGTGATTTTGTAATGTTAAGTGAATTGGTTCTTATCTCACTGATACTATTAATCATGCATATATACAATTAAAAATCATGCTACATTTCCCTTTAGAATTGGAGAACTCAACTTTATGTAATGGTGGTATACATGTGGGGTGGAGAGCTTATTTTTTTCATTTTGTCAAAGTAGGTATTCTCTGACAAGGCTTGAGGATATATGCTTTTAGGAGATTTTTAATGTATAATAAAGTCCATGATTTTTGTATAGTCTTTTTTGTATGAAGTATTTGATATATACTTTTAATTTTATTTCTCCAATTCCAAATGCTTGTGAAACAAATGGACTTTTTCTTGATATGTTATGACACTTAATAATTACACATCTAGCCCCACTGCAATTCCATAACAGCTAAAAACTGGGAAATAATACAAATTCATCACTAGTGACTTTTTTTTTTCTTTTAGAAAAATCAACTTCTTGATAATTACCCTAGACATGTTACAGACAATATATACTTGCTATGGTTGGCCCTATTTAAAGAAATACATATAATTTAAAGGGGCAGGTTATTGTGTACACGAGCTTAAGTGGGCTTGGCCTATAATTTTAATACTAATACATATTTGTCCCATGTGCTCTTTATATTTTCCTATAACACCAAGTTCTTTTCATCTACTGGGAGTTTCTGTTCTAATTTGTTTTTATAAAATATATACACTTTTAGAAGGTCCATATAGTTTGAATGAAACTATAGAATTATGTAATTTATCTAAGTGCATGTATATCCTAAATATTTTGTATATTGACATATCTATAATCCACTACTCACTTATAAACGGACACCACAATTTGGTTAGAAAAATAAAAATTATTCATGCCAGCAAATTTTGCAAGTTTTTAATGTGAAAATTGTATTAAAAGTAATTTTAAGTCTGTGCTTACTGAATTAGTCTGTATAGCTATGAATCCCCACATCAGAAAGAAATCCTGTAACTTCAGTTTCCTTAAGATGTACTATATTATGCTAAAAATGTATACTAACACTAAACATATAAACAACAAGGCTATGGTGACTGGGGCTATGGTGAAAATGGACCTACATCATCCTATCTACCACTGTATTCTTACTGCTGTGCCATCTAATTGTTACACTGGTGTGGCTGAATAGATGAATCCTCAGTTTCCTTCCACATATAGAAACCTGTACTTCCCTGTGGCATAGAACATACAGAAATAAAAATTTAACCAACATTCTGCAACTGGTATCATGGTTCTAAGAGGAAAGTTTATAACAACATAGGCCTGCATCAAGAAGCAAGAAAAATCTCAAAAAAACCAAGCTTACATCTCAAGAAGTAGGTAAAGAACAATTAAAATCCCAAACCAGCAGAAGGAAGGAAATAATAAAGATTAGAGCAGAAATAAGTGATTTAGAATCCAAAAAATAGAACAGATCACAGTGAAACCAGGAGCTGGTTCATTGAAAAAAATCAACAAAATTGATAAACATCTAGCCAGACTCATTAAAAAAGATCCAAAATAAAGAGGAATAATACCACAGAAATATAATTGTAAGAGAATATTGTGAAAAATTAGACGCTGACAAATTGGATAACCTAGAAGAGATAAATTCTTAGAAGCATAATCTACCAAAACTGAAACAGGAAGAAATAGAAAATTTGAACAGACCAATTACAAGTAAAGAAAATAAATCAGCAATAAACTCCCAATAAACAAAAGTGCAGGACCAGATGGCTTCAGAGATAATTCTACCAAACCTTTACAGAATCGATACGTACTCTTTTCAAGAAAGTCCAAAAAATAGAAGAGATGGTAAAAACTTCCAAATTCATTCTATGAGGCCAGTATCCCCCCTGATACCAAGATCAGATAAAGACACCACCAAAAAAAAAAAAAAAAAAAAGTGAACTACAGGCCATTATTGCTGATGAACATAGATGCAGAAATCAATAAAACAGTAGCAAACAGAGTCCAACAATACATTTAAAAAATCATTCACCACAGTCTGAGATTTATTCCCAGGATGCAGGGATGGTTTGATATTCACAAATCTATCAAGATGATATGTCACATTAATAACAGGATAAAAACCATTTCATCTTAATAGATGCCGATGTTGACAAAGTACAGCTATTCATGATAAAAACCCTCAACAAAGTAGGTCTAGAGGGAACACACCTCAACATAACAAAGGCCATATACACAAAAATGCCATAGTGAGCATCATGCTCAATGGGGAAAAACCAAAAGCTGTCCCCCTAAGGTCAGGAACAAGACAAAGATGTCCTCTCTCCCCGCTTTTATTCGACACAGTATTGGAAGTCCTAGCCACAGTGGTTAAACAACAAAAAGAAAAGGCATCCAAATTGGTAAAGAAGTAGTAGAACTTTTCACTACATTGCAGATGACATGATACTGTATATAGAAATCTCTAAAGGCTCCACCAAAAAAGCTACTAGAACTGATAACTGAGCCAGTAAAGTTGCAGGATATAAAATCAATGTACAGAACTCTGTTGCAGTCCTAAACACTAATAATGAAGCAAGAGAAAGTGACATTAAAACAAAGATAGACAAATCAAGAAACAGACTCTAACTATAGAGACTAAACTGGTGGATACCAGAGGGGAGGTTGCTGGGGAGATGGGTTAAATGAGTGATGGGGTGAAAGAGGGGCACTTGTGATGAGTACCAGGTGATGTATGGAAGGGCTGAATCACTATATTGTACAGCTGGAACTAATATTACACTATGTTAACCCCTGGAATTTAAATAAAAACTTTAAAAAAACACTTCCACTTACATTTGCACCAAAAATAACAAAATATCTAGGAATGAACTTAACCAAAGAGGTGAAAGACCTGTACTCTGAAAACTATGAAACATTGATGAAAGAAATTGAAGATGATACAAACAAATGGAAAGACATCCATGCTCATGGACTGGAAAAACAAATATTGTTAAAATGTCTATATTCCCCCAAAGCAGTCTACAGATTTAATGCAATCCCTATCAAAATAGGGCATTTTTCATGGAACTAGAACAATCAATCCTAAAATTTGTATGGAACCACAAAAGACCCTAAATAGCCAAAGCAATCTTGAAAATGAAAAAAAATTGGAGGTATCACAATTTCAGGCTTCATGTTACATTACAAAGCTGTAGTAATCAAAATGGTATAGTACTGGCATAAAAATAGACACTTCGCTCAAGGGAACAGAATAGAAAACCCAGAAATAAACCCACAATTAAATGGTCAATTAATCTTCGGCAAAAGGGGCAAGAATATACAATGGGGAAGAGATAGTCTCTTTCTGCAAGTGGTGCTGAGAAAACTGAACCACTTTGTCACACCATATGCAAAAATAAAATGGATTAAGAACCTAAACGTGAGATCTGAAACTATACAAATCCTAAAAGAGCACACGTAGTAGTCTCTGACATCAACTATAGCAACATTTTTCTAGGTAAGTATCCTGAGGCAAGGGAAACAAAAGCAAAAAAATAAACTATTGGGACTACATCAAAATAAAAAGAGGTACAGCCTCTTTTTATTTTGTTCCCTAAAAAGGGAACAATTATCAAAAGCTAAAAGGCGGCCTACTGAATGGGAGAAGATATTTGAGAATGACACATTTAATAAAGGGTTAGTATCAAAATGGATAAAGAACTGATACAACTTAACACCGAGGAAACAATCCAATTAAACAATGGGCAGAAGACATGAACAGACATTTCTCAAAAGAAGACATACAGGTGGCCAACAGACACATGAAAAGACGCTCAACATCATTTATCAGGAAAATGCAAATCAAAACTATTGATATTCCTCACAACTGTCACAATGGCTAAAATAAAAAAACTCAAGTGTTGGTGAGGATGTGGAGGACAAGGAACACTTGTGCATTGTTGGGATTGCAAACTGGTGCTAACTGGTGGAGAGATGGGTTAAGTAGGTGACGGGGATTAAAGAGTACACTTATGATGAGCACTGAATGATGTATAGAATTGTTGAATCCCTATATTGCACACCTGCAGTATTACAGTGTATGTTAACTATAAGGCATTATTAAAATAAGTAAATATAACTGCTTCTATTAGTGACCCCTTCTTGGGTGTTAAAGACTGCACTAGGTTTAGTACAGAATCATAAGCCACTTGAAAGCACTTAATTTCTGTTCCAGTGATAACATTAGCCAATAGATGGTAACCCTTGGCCAGGGTTTTGTGTAAAGAAGGACCGCAGGTTTTCCATTAATGATGGCATTGCAATTGAAAGTTAGCTGAAAACACTCCACTTTGGTGCAGGCCTCTGCAAGTAAACAGACACTTAGCTGGCCTTGGGACTTTTGCACAAGAACAGCTAACTTGTAGGTCAAGTACTCGGGTCAGTATTTTATCCAGTGTAATTACTAAGATACTTTATATATGTACTTCTCTATAAAAAGAATTTGTTACCTTGAATTATTAGGGGTGGCATCTATTGTGTGGACTTGTAGAAATGTAGCTAATACATTTAATGTAAAATGAATACAGAATGGGAACTGATCTGTTTCTGCTAATTGAAGTTTTAAGGCTTGGGTTTGGTTTTTTAATGTATTTGGGGGGAGTTTTTTTTTTTTTTTTAAACTGCCTTTCAGAATGCTCTTGAGAAGCAACTCAATTCCCTTGTTGGGACTTGAACTCATGATCCTGAGATCAAGACCTGAGCTGGGATCAAGAGTCGGACACTTAACTGACTAAGCCACTCAGTCTCCCTGAGAAGCAGTGTTAAGGATATTAAGAAAGAATAGTAATATCAATATTAAGAAAGAATGTAAACTGCATTGAGATTTTAGTTGCTAGGTAAAGTGAGAAATCATGAATCATATGTAACAAGTAAAACTTTATACAGCTTATGGAATTATACCTTTCCATCCAGAATGGTTTGACTACCAGGTTCCTGTGAAAATCCCTTGTCCATAAAGGTCATATTCTTTGTAAAGGACATATGCTTTGAGACGGTTTGGTAACGGAAGGAAGGACATGAAGACCGGGCAGCGCAGGCGTAAGCGCCCCATACACTGTCGGATCTTCAGGCGGCACAGATGTTTGAGGGCCCGTGGGTTTGCTAAAATGAGAGAAACACACATTATCTGAAGAAAAGAGAATTGCTTTGTTTTTTTAGTGATCTTAGGGTTAGTCAGCAAATGTGTGTTAAACGTAAGCCACCCAAATTTACATTTGTGGTGTCTAAATGGAGAAGTTAATAGGGAAACAGTCCTTCTCCTTGCAGTCCTTCCTGTAGACGTGATTTCAGAACCACGCCAAGCTAAGAGTCCAAAGACTGGCATCGGCTGTGGACCTGAAGTCCTTAAATCTACATGTATTAACCACTCCCCACCCCTGGCCTTGCCCTGGCCCTCAGGGTCAGGCTAAGAACTAAAAATTACCACCCTGTGGGGAAACTAGATAAAAAGAAATTCCTCTTGACTGATGTGCTACTGTGAAAGAATGTGCTCTGAAGGGTGATTTGATATTCTCTTCAGGCTTTGATTTTACTTTTTCTCATCCCAGTTTTCATTGCCATCTCATAGCTTCTAGGTCGTATCTACATATCTACAATGTTCTATACGATTAAGGGAAAGGTGTCACCTACCATATAATACGTGATTACCTAACAGAGTTTATCTACTGGGGAATGGTAATAAGTACAAATTAAGTTACAAATAGTAACTTTCTAGATAGGAATAGTATTTTCCTTGGTTTAGGGAAAGCTTTTAAGCTCTTGTAGAAAAGAATGTTCTACAAAGCAATAAGAATGTAAATACCAAGTAGTATTTTTGGTAAGAATCTTCTATAAGAAAGAAGGATACTTACTCAAGATAAAATGGATTTCTGACCAGAGCCCCTGTTTTTGGAGCACAGCTTTCAACTTTGAACAGATTTGAACTTGATCAACATAGTCAAGCATCACTCGAACAACCTTTCCAGAGAGATGTTGCAGCCATGACAATGTTATTACTTCACAAAACTGAGGAAGAAAATTGGAGCTATGAAAGTAAATGAAAAACTTAAGTATCAATGGGGTTTAGAGCACTAAACTCACAGGAACCGAGGTCTCAAGTCCCTCATTTATAAACCAAGGCATTGAACAAGGAAATTATTTCTTTGTAAGATTTATTTACTCTGGGGGTGGGGGAGGCAGAGGGGAAGAGAGAATCCTTAAGCAGAATCCCCACCAAGCACAGAGTTTGATGTGGGGCTTGATCCCAGGACCTGATCTTGGATCATGACCTGAGCTAAAATCAAGAGTTGGCTGCTTAACTGACTGAGCCACCCCAGCGTCCCAAGGAAATTATTTCTTAGCTCTAAGAGTTGGAAAAATATTTACTACTATATCTTCTGACCTATGTAAGATGTAACCAGGGTGTGAAAGAGATAGTTAACTAATACCTGTTGTTCGTTTGGGTTGGCCTCATGGCTATCTGGATTAAAGATTATCTTTCCAGCTTCCTTGCACCTAGCCATGGCCACCGAAATTCTAGCCAGTGAGATGAGAGTGAAAGTGTGAGCAACCCCCAGAATGCACTTAAAGAAGAGTAAGGTGTGTGCTGCTGCTTCCTGCCTGCCTCCTGGCTGGCTGGGGTGTGGATGCAAGCTTCTCTTCTGATCATGGAGCTGTCCAGTTAGGAGGCTGTTGATCTCTGGCCTTTACTTATATGAGCAGGGAATGAGCCATCTTATTAAAGCCACTCTCATTTTGGGTTTTCTCTCATTCATCACCTACTCCTCATGCCTGAAGGTTCAGATAGTTTCTCTCTGTAGGTAATTTATACACTCTTCTGGCAAGGTGCCCATGTAAGAAGTCAAATAATACAAAATAAGAAGTTGGGAAATAATCAATATGATATATACCTAAATGCCATCTCCTACATTAATTATAACCTAAAAACAATATACAATATAAAAACAATATGTTGCCTTTCACTTTTCAGAATTCATTCAAAGTGCTTTCTCCATTTCACTGTTTTAGTTTTGTTCTGATTTTAATATGAACTCAGGTACTTCTAGTGCATCTACTATGTACTAAGCACAGATCTCTATGGTGAGGAAAGTGGTGAGCCGGAGCTTACACTGATGTATTTGTGGAGGAGACACATAATCAAAAAATGTTAAAAAGATAATTTCAGAAAGTGGTAAGTGCTATTAAAGAAATGGGCAGCATATTAAGATCATGGATGACAACCACCTTAGGTAAGTTGGACAGGAGAGGAAGGGCCTTTGTGAGGAGATAACACTTGAAACCTGAAAAGTGGAAGCTTTTCTGAAAAGCTGGGTGTGCTCTAGTTGGGGGAAATAGAAGTGACCTGGTGGGGGGAAATAGGAGACTGGTGTGATGAAAGCCAGGAGGAAAATGTCTCAAGAAGGAGGTGGTTGAGTCCAAGATGGAGGTGTAGGGGACCTTAGTTTTGACTGGTCCCAAGAATTCAATTAGACAACTATCAAATAATTCTGAACAGCTGTGAACTCAACCAGAGATCTAAGAAAAGAACAACAGCAACTCTACAAATAGAAAAGTGACCACTTTCTGCAAGAATGACAAGACAGAAAAACTCACCTAAAAAAAAAAAAAAAGAACAAGAGGCAGTACTGACTGTCAGGATCCTAATCAGTATGGACAGAAGTAAGATGTTGGAACTAGAGTTGAGAAAAACGACTATAAGAATACTACCTGGGCTTGGAAAAAAGCATAGAAAACACCAGAGAATCCCTTTTTGGAGAAATAAAAGAACTAAAATCTAATCAAGTCATCATCAAAATGCTATTAAAAAGATGCAATAAAAAATGGAGGCTCTAACTGCTAGGATAAATGAGACAGAAGAGAGAATTAGTGATATAGAGGACAAAATGATGGAGAATAAAGAAACAGAAAAAGATAAACAACTACTGGATCACAAGGGGGAGAATTTGAGAGATAAGTGATACCATAAAGCAAAACAATATTAAAATAATTGGGATTCTTAAAGAAGTGGGGAAGGGTACAGAAGGTATACTGTTGCAAATTATAGCAGAGAACTTTCCTAATCTGGGGAAGGAAACAGGCATTCAAGTCCGGGACGCACAGAGAACACACCCCTCAAAATCAGTAGAAACTGGTCAACACCCTGAAATATAAGGGTGAAACTTGCAAATCTCAGAGATAAAGAGAAAATCCTGAAAGCAGCTCAGAACAAGAGGCCTGTAACCTACAAGGCTACAAACATTAGACTGACAGCAAACCTAGCCACAGATTTGGCAGGCCAGAAAGGACTGACATGATATATTCAGGGTGATAAAGGAGAAAGATATGCAGCCAAGAATACTTGATCAGACTAGATGTCATTCAAAATAGGAGAGATAAAAAGCTTCCAGGACAAACAGAAACTAAAAGAATTTGTGATCACTCAACTTGCCCTGCAAGGAATATTAAACAGGATCCTTTAAGTGAAAAGGGAGCCCAAAAGTAACATAGACCAGAAGGGAACAAGGACAAGATACAGAAACAGAGACTTTATGAGTAATACAACAGCACTACATTCATCTTTCAATAGTTACCCCTAATATAAATGGGCAAATGCCCCCAATCAAAAGAAACGGGGTATCAGATTGGATAAAAAAGCAAGACCCATTGATAGGCTGTCTGCAGGAGACTCATTTTAGACCCAAAGACACCTCCAGATTGAAAATGAGGGCGTGGAAAACCATTGATCATGCTAATGGACATCAAAAGAAACCCGGGGTAGCAATCCTTTTATCAGACAAATTAGGTTTTAAACCTTTAAACTGTAGTAAGAGATGAGGAAGGACACTATATCATAATTAAAGGGTCTGTCAAACAAGATCTGACAGTTGTAAATATTTATGCTTCTAACATGAGAGCAGCCAATTATATAAACCAATTAATAACAAAATTAAACACATTGATAATACAGTAATATCAGGGGACTTAAACACCTCACTCACTGCAGTGAACAGATTGTCTAAGCAGACCATCATGAACAAGGAAACGAGAACTTTGAATGACACACAGGACCAGATGGACGTCACAGATACATTCAGAACATTGCATCCTAAAGCAACAGAATACATATTCTTCTTGAGGGCACATGGAACATTCTCCAGAATTGATCACATACTGGGTCACAAATCAGGTCTCAACTAGTACTGAAAGATTGGGATTATTCCCTGCATATTTTTGGACCACAGTGCTTTGGAACTGGAACTCAATCACAAGAAAGAATTTGGAAAGAACTCCAGTAAAGTGTCAGGATATAAAATCAATGCACAGAAATCAGTTGCATTTCTGTACACCAACAACAGGACAGAAGAAAGAGAAATTCAGGAGTCAATCCCATTTACAATTACACCCAAAACCATAAGATACCTAGGAATAAACCTAGCCAAAGAGGCAAAGAATCTATACTCAAAAAACTATAAAGTACTCATGAAAGAAATTGAGGAAGACACAAAGAAATGGAAAAATGTTCCATGCTCCTGGATTGGAAGAATAAATATTGTGAAAATGTCTATGCTACCTAAAGCAATCTACTCATTTAATGCAATTCCTATCAAAGTACCATCCATCTTTTTCAAAGAAATGGAACAAATAATCCTGAAATTGATATGGAACCAGAAAAGACCTCGAATAGCCAAAGGAATATTGAAAAAGAAAGCCAAAGTTGGTGGCATCACAACTCCGGACTTCAAGCTCTATTACAAAGCTGTCATCATCAAGACAGCATGGTACTGGCACAAAAACAGTCACATAGATCAATGGAACAGAATAGAGAGCCCAGAAATAGACCGTCAACTCCACGGTCAACTAATCTTTGACAAAGCAGGAAAGAATGTCCAATGGAAATAAATGATGTTGGGAAAATTGGACAGCCACATGCAGAAAAATGAAATTGGACCATTTCCTTACACCACACACGAAAACAGACTCAAAATGGATGAAGGACCTCCATGTGAGAAAGGAATCCATCAAAATCCTTGAGGAGAGCACAGGCCCCAACCTCTTCGACCTCAGCCGCAGCCACATCTTCCTAGGAACATCGCCAAAGGCAAGGGAAGCAAGGGCAAAAATGAACTATTGGGATTTTATCAAGATCAAAAGCTTTTGCACAGCAAAGGAAACAGTTAACAAAACCAAAAGACAACTGACAGAATGGAAGAAGATATTTGCAAATGACATATCAGATAAAGGGCTAGTGTCCAAAATCTATAAAGAACTTAGCAAACTCAACACCCAAAGAACAAATAATCCAATCAAGAAATGGGCAGAGGACATGAACAGACATTTCTGCAAAGAAGACATCCAGATGGCCAACAGACACATGAAAAAGTGCTCCATATCACTCGGCATTAGGGAAATACAAATCAAAGCCACAATGAGATATCACCTCACACCAGTCAGAATGGCTAAAATTAACAAGTCAGGAAGTGACAGATGCTGGCAAGGATGTGGAGTAAGGGGAACCCTCCTACACTGTTGGTGGGAATGCAAGCTGGTGCAACCACTCTGGAAAACAGCATGGAGGTTCCTCAAAATGTTGAAAATAGAGCTACCCTATGACCCAGCAGTTGCACTACTGGGTATTTACCCTAAAAATGCAAACGTAGTGATCTGAAGGGGCACGTGCACCTGAATGTTTATAGCAGCAATGTCTACAATAGCCAAACTATGGAAAGAACCTAGATGTCCATCAACAGATGAATAGATAAAGAAGATGTGGTATATATACATAATGGAATACAATGCAGCCATCAAAAGAAATGAAATCTTGCCATTTGTGACGACGTGGATGGAACTAGAAGGTATCATGCTTAGCGAAATAAGTCAATCAGAGAAAGACAACTATCATATGATCTCCCTGATATGAGGAAGTGGAGATGCAACATAGGGGGTTAAGGGGGTAGGAGAAGAATAAATGAAACAAGATGGGATTGGGAGGGAGACAAACCATAAGTGACTCGTAATCTCACAAAACAAACTGAGGGTTGCTAGAGGGAGCGGGGGGTTGGGAGAGGGGGTGGGGTTATGGACACTGGGGAGGGTATGTGCTAAGGTGAGTGCTGTGAAGTGTGTAAACCTGGCGATTCACAGACCTGTACCCCTGCAGATAAAAATATATGTTTATAAAAAATTTAAGGGCGCCTGGGTGGCTCAGTGGGTTAAGCCGCTGCCTTCGGCTCAGGTCATGATCTCAGGGTCCTGGGATCAAGTCCTGCATCGGGCTCTCTGCTCAGCAGGGAGCCTGCTTCCCTCTCTCTCTCTCTCTGCCTGCCTCTCCATCTACTTGTGATTTCTCTCTGTCAAATAAATAAATAAAAAAAATCTTTAAAAAAAATTTTTAAAAATTATAAAAAAAAAGAATTTGGAAAGAGCTCAAATACAGGGATGCCTGAGTGGTTCAGTCAGTTAAGCATCTGCTGTAGGCTCAGGTCATGATTTCTTGCTCAGTGAGAAGCCTGCTTTTCCCCCTGCCTCCCATTCCCCCTGCTTGTGCACTTATGCATGCATGCTCTCTCTCTCTCTGGAAACTAAGTTAAAAAAAAAAAGTTAAAAAAAAAATATTCAAATACATAGAGACTAAAGAGCATACTACTAAAGAATGGATGGGTCAACCAGGAAATGAAGAATTTAAAAAAATTCATGGAAACAAATGAAAATGCAAACAACTGTTCAGAACCTTTGGGATGCAGCAAAGGTGGTCCTAAGAGAGAAGTATATAGCAATACAAGCCCTTCTCAAAAACAAGAAAGGATGCAGCACCTGGGTGGCTCAGTTGTTGAGCATCTGCCTTCGGCTCAGGTCATGATCCCAGGTCCTGGGATCGAGCCCCACATCGGCTCCCTGTTTGGCAGGAAGTCTGCTTCTCCTCTCCCACTCTCCCTGCTTTGTTCCCTCTCTCACTGTGTCTCTTTCTATCAAATAAATACATAAAATCTTAAAAGAAAAAAAAGAAAGTTCTCTAATATATAAACTAATCCTACACCTAAAGGAACTGGACATAGAACAGCATATAAAGCCTAAACCCAGCAGGAGAAGATAATTCAAAAGCAGAAATTGGGGTACCTGCGTGGCTCATTGGGGTCTCTGCTTATTATTATTCCTTGCTTGGTATGGGTCTTTTTTGGGGTTTTCTATTTCTTCCTGTCTTCAGCTCGGGTCATGATCCCAGGGTCCTGGGATTGAGCCCTGCATTGGGCTCTCTGCTTGGCAGAGAGCCTGACTACTTCCCCCCGCCCCCACCTGCCTCTCTGCCTACTTGTGATCTCTGTCAAATAAATAAATAAAATCTTAAAAAAAAAAAGATTAGAGCAGAAATCAATGAAATAGAAACCAAAAGAACAGTAGAGCAGATCAACAAAACTAGGAGCTGGTTCCTTGAAGAATTAATAACTTTGACAAACCTCTGGACAGAGTTACCAAAAAGAAAAGAGGAGAGACCCAAATAAATAGAATCATAAATGAAAGAGGAGAGATCACATCCAACACTGAAGAAATATAATGATAAGAACATATTATGAGCAATTTTATGCCATCAAATTAGGCAATCTGGAAAAAAATCGATACATTCCTAGAGACATATAAGCTACCAAAACTGAAACAGGAAGAAATAGAAAACCCCAAAAAAGACCCATACCAAGCAAGGAAATTGAAGCAGTAATCAAAAACCTCCCAACAAACAAGAGCCCAGGGAAGATGGCTTCCCAGGGGGGAATTCTACCAAAAATTAAATAAGAATTAATACCTATTCTCCTGAAGCTGATTTAAAAAAAAAAAATGGAAGGAAAACATCCTAACTCTTCCCATGACAGCAGCATTACCTTGATCTCAAAACCAGACAAAGACCCCACCACAAAGGAGAATTACAGACCAATATCCCTGATGAACATGGATGCAAAAATTCTCACCAAGATACTAGCCAATAGGATCCAACAATTCATTAAAAGAATTATTCACTATGAACAAGTAGGATTTATTCCTGGGCTGCAAGGGTGGTTCAACATCTGCAAATCAATGTGATACACTACATTAGTAAAAGCAAGCACAAGAATCATGTATCTCAATAGATGCAGAAAAAGCATTTGACAAAGCACATCCTTTCTTGACTAAAACTCTTCACAGTGCAGGGATAGAGGGAACATAACTCAATATCATAAAAGCCATCTACGAAACACCCACAGTGAATATCATTCCCAGAGGAGAAAAACTAAGCTTTCTCCCAAAGGTCAGGAACATGGCAGGGATGTCCACTGTCACCACTGTTGTTCAATGTAGTATTAGAAGTCCTAGCCTCAGCAGTCTGACAAGAAGAAACAAAAGGCATCTGAATTGGCAAAGAAGAAGTCAAACTCTCACTCTCTGCAGATGATATGATACTCTATGTGGAAAACCTAAAAGACTGCACCCCAAATTCCTAGAACTCATACAGGAATTTAGCATAGTGGCAGGATATAAAAATCAATGCACAGAAATCAGTTGCATTCCTATATACTAACAGTGAGACAGAAGAAAGAGAAATTAAGGAGTCAATACCATTTATAATCACACCAAAATGATAAGATACCTAGGAATAAACCTAACCAAAGAGGCAAAGGATCTGTGCTCAGGAAACTATAGAATACTCATGAAAGAAACCGAGGAATACACAAGGAAATGGAAAAACATTCCATTTTCATGGCTTAGAAGAAGAAATATTTGTTAAAAGGTCTATGCTACCTAGAGCAATATATATATTCAAAGCAACCCCTATCAAAATACCATCAACTTGGAGCACCTGGGTGGCTCAGTGGGTTAAAGCCTCTGCCTTCGGCTCAGGTCATAATCCCAGGGTCCTGGGATCGAGTCCTGCATTGGGCTTTCTGCTCAGTGGGGAGCCTGCTTCTGCCTCTCTCTCTCTGCCTGCCTCTCTGCCTGCTTGTGATCTCTCTCTGTCAAATAGATAAAAATCTTAAAAAAAAAACCAAACCATCAACTTTTTCCACAGAGCTGGAACAAATAATCCTAAAATTTATATGGAACCAGAAAAGACCCCAAATAGCAAAAGGAATGTAGAAAAAGACAACTAAAGTTGGTGGCATCGCAATTCCAGACTTCAGGCTCTTTTAACAAAACTGTGATCATCAAGACAGAATGGTACTGGCACAAAAATAGACACGGAGATTAATGGAGCAGAATAGAGAAACCAGAAACGGGCCCTTCACTCTGTGGTCAGCTAATCTTTGGCAAAGCAGGAAAGAATATCCAATGGAAAAAAACAGTCTCTTCGACAAATGGTGTTGGGAAAATTGGACAGCGACATGCAGAAGAATGAAACTGGACCACAAAAATACACTCAAATGGATGAAAGACCTAAATCTAAGACAGGAAGCCATCAAAATCCTAGAGAACACAGGTAGCAACCTCTGTGAACTTGGCCACAGCAAGTTCTTGCCAGACACATGTCTAATGGCAAGGGAAAGAAAGGCAAAAATGAACCAATTGGGACTTCATCAAGATAATAAGCTTTTTCACAGCAAAGTAAACAGTTGACAAAACCAAAAAAACCTACAGAACAGAAGAAGAAATTTACAAATGTCTTATCAGATAAAGGGCTAGTATCCAAAATCTAGAAAGAACTGATCAAACTCAACACCCTAAAAACAAATAATCCAAGCAAGAAATGGGCAGAAGACATGTACAGACATTTCTCCAAAGACAACATCCATTTGGCCAACAGACACATGAAAAAATGCTCAACGTCACTCAGCATCAGGGAAATCCAAATCAAACCCACAACAAGAGGGGTGCCTAGGTGGCTCAGTCAGTTAAGCATCAGCTTTTGGCTCATGTCATGATCTCAGGGCCCTGGGACTGAGCCCCATGTCGGTCTCCCAGTTCAGTGGGGAATCTGCTTCTCTCTCTGCCCCTCCCCCTACTCGTGCTCTCTCTCCCAAATAAATAAATATTAAAAAAAAAAGGTGATCAAAGAGACCTATATAATCAAATTTTAGAGCCAAAAGAGAGAGCGAAGAACAGAGGGGTTTGGATTTCATACCCCAGGAATATTTTAGCTAGGTTGCTCACCACTTAAAAAAAAAAAAAAGTGTAATTAGTTTATTAGACTGCATTCATTCTTTAAAACATTACTCAGATGCTATGCTACTTCATTTGTGAAATTCCCCCAGGTAAAGTTAAATCACTTTTCCCTCTAATGGTTTCTGTACCTTTTACATCTACTATCATATCCCCTTTACATGTATTTATCATATGGAAATCTTTTCAACTATGAGCTTCTGGAGAGAATAGATAGAGCCTTATCTGTTGCTGTAGTTCAGGGCCACCAATAGTGACTATATAAGTTGTGCACTTACCATAGTATCTTTGATAACTGTAGATGTCCAGCCTTCAAAAGTATAGCAAGGATGAACTTTGTCTCCATGAGGACAATCAAAGCATCGCTCTGTGTCATACCCATAATTCAGTAGCATCCTGAGCATGACTTCATCTTTCAGCGTGTACTGCAGTGCTGATGGGAAATGTAAAGGGTTGACTTTGCAGAAATAATTGACATTGGCCCCATGCCGGAGCAGCAGACTTATCAGTTCATAGTTGCCCATCCGCAGGGCTATCTGGAGGCAGTTAACTGGGTCTTGATTAGGCAGAGCTCCAGCACTCAGAAGCAGCTTAACTGAAGAGAGGTCACCATTTGATACAGCAAAATACAAAGCTGACTTCCTGTGGTCATCATAGTGTTTGCGAATTCTCTGATCCAGCATGAAATTTACATCAAATCCCTCCTGGATGAGGAGTTCCAGGCATTCGGAGTGTGCTCCTGCTGCTGCGCAGTGCACGGGACTGATACCACTCCGCTTAATGGCGGCAAGATCCGTCACTGGAACCAAAATCTTTAGGGCTCTGAGAAAGAATTTCAAAGTGCATTTAAAAAATGGTTTCGTTAAGATGCAGCATTAACCTGTTTACAATGGTTTTATACCAGTACCGGATGGTATTAGTATCAGGTGACATTAGGACCCCCCCAGCCAAAAAGTGCATAATTCCTGCAGCCAAAAGCTCAGAAACTTAATAAAGTTAAATGAAACTACTATCTCTATATAAAACTCAGAATTACTCTAGTCACTGAAACCTGGGGTTCCCCATATAAAGACCTGATAATAAAGTAGTTTTATGTCCCTTTTGTGGCTAGAGGATACCTGTCTTTACCACTTTCTCATTGATTGAGAGTTTCCTACCTTTAGAAGGGATGTTGGAATTACAGGATCAGAGATGAAGTAATACAAAGTTCCCAGAAGCTTCTCCAGAACCTCCCTCCCCCCATAGCTCTTACTATTTCTATCGGCAGTAATGTAATTGAACTTACAACAAATGGCCTCTGTCAGCTGCCACATGAATGGGCAGGTGGCCTGAATTCTTAGGGATGTTGGCATCAGCCCCATGCTCTAGTAGAAGAGTCACCGAGTCTGGATTTCCTCCACTAGCAGCTTCAAGTAAGATGGAAGAAGAGTCTGAGGCCTGCCCAAGAGCGTTAGCTCCTAAAAGGAAAAAGAGTCTTGTTGTGCAAAAAGTCTTTTTCCACTGTATTGCTTATGCATTCTGAATATATCAGCACAGCCAGAAAGTAGTTAGAAAGGAGCCACTTTAGCAAAGCACTATGAATCAAAGAAATAAAAATGTACCTCCTGCTCTTAGCCAGTTTATAATGTAGTTGGGGAAGGAAGAAGTGGTACAAACAGTCTCTAACTTATGAGAGTAGGTTGGCTTTCAGAGGAATTTTATATGGTGTTTATTTGGAACTTGAAAATTCCAGGAGAATTAATTTTATAAAGGGTGATTTTATTTCCAGACCCGCCCATAGTGCAGCGTTGGTGGTATAGTGGTGAGCATAGCTGCCTTCCAGACCCGCCCATAAAAGCCCACTTACCCCATACTTATATATAGGGTGGTACCTCAACCCTGTTGGATGGTAGCACCAGGCCATCTGTTGATGTCATGGTGGAAAATGACATTTGTTCTATGGTGGGCTGTTCATAGAAAGACACACCATAGTTGTTTGTAGTTGAAGTTGGGGACTTAGAGTTAAAAGGATACATTGTGGTGCCCATAGGACGCTGAATGTCATGTGATGGTGTGGATGGTAAGAGTACAAGCAGGCAAAATGTCCTCTAAAAGTTCTCAGTTCCAGACTTTGAGGGGGAATTGGATGGTGAAGGAAGGAGAAAGATGTTTTGGGTCAGTTGCAGAAGGCCTCTCAGTAAAATGGGCTTTGAAGAAAGAGTGGTCTTTGAATGGACAAAGAGCAAGGGGAGAATCCTCCTGGGCACATTCACAGAGGACATGGTTTTAAATTAGAAGAAACTCCACAGTCATCAGAACATGGTAGCTGCCAAGAACCCCATTCCTAGAATGCATGAAGAAAGGTCTAATAAGCCTCCATGGAAAGAGTGTTGACTATGGACAGGTTCCTTTATGTGCATCATTTCTAAACTTCACATCAACCCTAATAAGGAGATGCCAGTATTTCCACTTTAAAGATGAAAAAACTGAGGTTCATGGAGGTTAAGTGACTTCCCCAGAGATGCACAGCTGGTAAGCAAGGTAGTCAGGATTCACAAGCAGATGGGACAGACCCAGGGCCCGTTTTTGTGGTGCCATGTTGCCACCCTGGTAACGCAGGGTGGTAAAGTACTGGGACTCAGCATGAGACAGATGTGGGTTCCAATCTTGGCTCTGCCATTTCCTCGCTGTGTTGGTTTGTGCAAATTACTTCATAAGGGAGTTACCTCAGGGAAATACCTCACTGAGGTCAGCGGATGCTGGTTTCTTTTAAGAGTTAAGGTCTTAAAATCTGGTGCCTCTCCTCTTTATATTTTAATCAGTGATCTACACAAAAGATGGCTCCTTTTTGTGTAGATGAAGGATCCAGTGTTTTCATGACTTTAGACATCTCTGATATTGCTCATTTAAAACGTCTTACTTACAATGTCTTATGTCCACTGATCAAAAACTACAACAGCTTCCCCTATATGATGGGAGAGTTCCAGGTAAGTCTAAAAACGCAGAAAGTTGTTCTTAAAAACAAGAGCCCCTGTAGTCTAGAATATTGGAGAGCAGGACCATATATTGTTGAAGAAAGAAATAAGGCTTCTGGACACAAACAGGAAGGAGAATAAAGAAGGTAAATCTAATATTGGGACTTTATTAAATCTTGGTAAAGATTTGCATCTTTGGCAAAAAGCTCTTAATCCTACATTGCTTCGCCAATGGGGGTCTCCTCAAAGACAACAAATGCCAAAGTTTTCTGAGTCAAGGTCTCTGCCAGTTTAACTAGGATCTCGAATTGGCGGCAGGGGAAGGTGTATATAAAGGGAAGTCCTCCAACTGGTATCATCCCTAGTCCTGTTCCTTAAGTGTAGAATGAGGACAGTGCCTACTTCATAGGACTTTGGAAGGTTATATGAAGAACCATAGGTAGCTTAACAGCTCGTACTTAGAAAGTACTTATTGAGTAATAAATCTAAGTTGCCTTCTTCTTATCTCAGTTGTGGTTATTACTGGAGAGAGAACTAGGACCCAGAGAGAAGCCACCAGGAAACAATTCCTAACAACAGAAACATCTGATAACACACTGGACTGCCCGTGACTTAGCTTAGCAGAGACAACATGTAGAGGGTGATGTGGGGTCTGTGACCCTAGAAAAGGACAACACATAAAAAATTAAACAAAAAAACCCAGCATGGTTGGGGAACATTATGTAAAAGAGTAACCTGCATCCTAGTAATCTTATGGAAATTACTTCACATCGTAGGACAGATATTCAATCTCTATTTTAGGCTTTTTAGTAGCCAGTATTAACACATGCTTTCATGAAATATTTATGTTAGGCTTAAGTAAAATGTTAACTTTTATTATGCTGAAGCTCTCCATGAAAAGGAGGACGCTTGCATCATGTTACCCCTTGGGGGTGTGCTGACCGTATAGAAAATCTTGCCTTTCTGTAGTAACATTTCCATGATTTCAGTGTGTCCACTTTGGGCAGCAAGAGCGAGAGGAGTGAATCCGTAGGAGCTCTGTGGGTCAGGGTGTGCCCCTGAAACCAACATCAGCTTCACTATGTCCTGCCTGCCCAGTTTGGCTGCTTCGTGGAGAGCTGTCCTCTCGTTGGTACAACGCAGATTCACGTCTGCCCCATAGCTGATGAGCAAGGCGGCCATCTCATAGGAGTTGTGTAGGACAGCTGGGAAATTAGAGGTGAAATAGGCATCATGTTCACCAGGAAATTATGGCCAGAGTATCTTATTAGCCCAGTGTTGCTCAGGCTTTGTAAGGAACTCTTCCCACCTACTCCCATATGCAAGCACTTCGTGTTTAGGAAACAGATTGTAAAATGTGGCTTATAGCCAATAATATTAATAGTGTTTTACATCGATAATCTATGGGGTTTTCTGTAAGCCATGAACAGTTATTGCCTGCTCATGTGACTAATAAACATAAACATATATGATTTTCATTTATCATTTCTTCCCTCAAGAAAATGGGAACTTAAGTACCCAATACAGTCCTAGAAATGTTTTTAAGTGCTTTAAGTGAAAAAACCAGCAATAATTAGGAAATTATTTTTTTACTTTTTTTAGGGAGGGGGAGCATGCGAATGAACAGAGGGGCAGAGCTCAGCACATAGCCTGACTTGGGGCTCAATCTCATGACCCCAAGATTATGACCTGAGCTGAAATCAAGTCATTGCTTACTACACTGAGCGACCCAGATGCCCCAGGAAATTATTTTTAATCACATGTTTTGTTAAAATCTTCTAGGGGCACCTGGGTGGCCCAGGGGGTTAAGCCTCTGCCTTTGTGTCAGGTCATGGTCTCGGGGTCCTGGGATGAGCCCCACATCAGGCTCTCTGCTCAGCGGGGAGCCTCCTTCCCCCTTCTCTCTGCCTGCCTCTCTGCTTACTTGTGATCTCTGTCAAATAAATGAATAAAATATTTAAAAAAATTTTTCTAACTGGCTTTTCTGCATTTATGCTGTTACCATTCACATTTGGATGATAATCTTCTAGTCCTTCAAGATTCTAAAACAATGTATCCATTTCCCAGGGCATCTGGTGGCACAGTTAAGTGACTGACTCCTGGTTTCCGCTCAGGTCGTGATCTCAGGGTCTGGGAATCAAGCCCCACATCTTGATCCATGTGCAGCTTGGAGTCTGCTTGAACTTCTCTCTCCCTCTGCCCCCTCACTCATGCGTGTGCTCTCTCCCTCTCTCTCAAATAAGGCTTTTAAAAAAATGTATCCATCTCCCTATCCAATTGCTGGTTATTGGTACCCACTGTGTGTGAGGAAGCTTACTAGGTGCCAGATGTTGAATCTGTGAATTTTGTTCATAACCACTTATAAATGTGCCCTGGAAAGTGCTTCAGGACTAGAAATACAGAGTGCCAAGGGCTTTGGGTCTTTCTTAACTTATTGAGCTGACATCAGTGTGCACTTTCATTCTGGAAACTCATGTCCTCTGTTTAAGGAAATGATTTTCTTGACTTATTCATTGATGATATAGGACCTCCATCTTGTCTGTTCTCTTTCTAGCATTTCTGAGATTCACATGTTGCTCCTCTCTTTTTCTTTCCTATTTTCATTTCTTATCTTCTGGAACTTTTCCTAAATTTTATCTCCTAGCATTTGTTTTTAGTTTTATACTTCTCCTCCCACTTTTAATTTTTTTTTTAAAAGATTTTATTTATTTATTTGACAGAGAGAAATCACAGTAGATGGAGAGGCAGGCAGAGAGAGAGAGAGGGAAGCAGGCTCCCTGCTGAGCAGAGAGCCCGATGTGGGACTCGATCCCAGGACCCTGAGATCATGACCTGAGCCGAAGGCAGCGGCTTAACCCACTGAGACACCCAGGCGCCCCCCATTTTTAATTTTCAAGGGCATTTTTGTTGTTTTGTTCTTTTGGAATGTCCTGTTATTCCATTACCTTTCACTAATTTCTCTAACTTCATCATAATTTCCCCCTACATTTTACTTTCCCTAGTCTATCTCCTCCAAGTTGCTTATCTCCAAGATTTTGCTCAGATAATCCTTATCAGTCTGCTTGTGATTGGAGAGTTGGGGGCTAAAACGTTGACTGGGAGTCCTAAACATTGGGAGTGGCTCTTGGGCTGTGTTCCTGTGTGTTGATCTGCCTGGGAGCCCTCAATTATAATTTCTTTCTTTCTTCTTGGGTATATCAAATTCCCCAGAGAAGCCTCCTCTTGAAGGGTAGAGTTCTGGCTGCCAGCTTTCCAGAATCCTGGTGGAAGAAAGGGCTGGGAGGTCTCAGCCTGTGTTTACTTAATTTCTCCAGTGTTTCAATCTGGTGCCCCCACCATTACCAAGTATCCTCCCAGTCCGGAGAGCCTCTGTTTAAACCACCCAGAGAAAAAACCTCCAGAATTCAGGTGAGGTGGAAGCAGGGATCTGTAGCTCTGGCTACTTGTTCCTTAATAGTGTTCCAGCAGTCCTGCTAGGTTAGCTGCCCGTCCTTCGTCGGGGCTCCAGCAGGTAACTATTGCCAACCACTTCCAGGCCTTTTGATATAACTGTATCGCTTTCCCCAAGAGCAAGTTAAGATTCGGCTTTCTTGTCACTGACTATTCATCCACCTGCCCTCCAGGTTTTCACAAACTATGTTGCTGTTGTCTCCTCTCCTGTTCTTCTCTCTCTTTTGTATCTTACCTCTTTAAAGCAATTTCTTTACTATAATTTTAGTGAAGACTCAAGAGGGAGCAAAATCAGCCATTGGTATTCAATCTGACATGGACCGCCTCTTCCTACTCGGTTCACCTCTTGTGTTTCTTACCCTGAATTCACTGGTGAAGGCACCATGCAGAATGATCAGCTCATCCGTATGGAGTTTGCCTCGGGCCACCCTGTGGGCCAGTCTACAGAAAGCTTCCTGAGGGTCAGGAACCCACGTCTGGTCAGCTGGGACCAGAATGCCAGCCCTGCAACCATGCATGAAAAGCTCCCCTTCCATTTGCAAGGACGTGGATGGAACTAGAGAGAACTATGCTAAGTGAAATCAAAAAGACAAGTACCATATGATTTCATGCATACGTGGAATTTAAGAAACAAAACGAGCAAAGTTGGGGGGAAGAAGAGAGAAAGAGGCAAATGAAGAAACGGACTCTTCACTATAGAGAACACACAGATGGTGACGGGGTGGGGGGTCATGAATTACACAGGTGATGGGGATTAAGGAGGGCTCTTGTTGTATGAGCACCGGGTGATGTATGGAGGTTTTGAATCACTGTATTGTTCAGGTGAAACTAATATAACACTGTATACTAAATGGAATTAAAATAAAAACTAAGGGGCGCCTGGGTGGCTCAGTGAGTTAAGCCGCTGCCTTCGGCTCAGGTCATGATCTCAGGGTCCTGGGATCGAGCCCCGCATCGGGCTCTCCGCTTAGTGGGGAGCCTGCTTCCTCCTCTCTCTCTGCCTGCCTCTCTGCCTGCTTGTTACCTCTCTCTGTCAAATAAATAAATAAAATCTTTAAAAAAATTAAAATAAAAACTAAAAAAATTTTTTTTTACTTTGAAACCTGTGGGCATGGAGGACACTCAGAATCACGGACTGTTTTCCAGAGACAAGGTATTAATTTACCTGTAAGAAGAGGAGAATTGCCTTCAGAATTCTTGGCATTCGGATTGCAGCCATTGAGAAGAAGAAAATGGGCATTTTCTAAGAGGCAAGTGCTGACAGCCAAGAAAAGTGGCGTTTCACCATTGTGGGTGGTTTGCTCCCACATGCTGGGTTTTGAAGCTGAAATAAATCCATTACACCACACAGGTGAACATACAAAATAAGGTTTACATATATTTCTCAGAAGCATCAGGAAGAGTTATAATGGGAATTTACCTTTCAGGGTTATTTGCAAAATGTTCTTATTTAACTGCACTGCGGCCCTGTGCAGAGGAAGCCAGCCTGTCCCGTCTGCTTCATCAAAAGCAGAATGGTGCTTGGTCAAGTGTGACAATGCATCTTCCTTACCTATTAACAAGTCAAAAGGGGAACAGATTCACATTTGGCACAAACACCCCAGAGGCAGCCCGTGCTGCTTCTGAATTCCTCCCTCCAGGTTAGTGCTCAGGCCCACAGGGTTCCAGCCCCAGCCTGATGAGAGACGCATTAGAAGGGCAGGAGACTAAGAAGCAGTAAGACCTTCTGCCTAGTGTTCCCTATCCTCCGTGGCCTGTGGCCGCCCCCTTGGGCTGTCATATACAAACAGCTCAGTCCGCCCAGGAGCCCAGCAGCGCTTTGCTAAGTTGTGCTGTGGTATTTTCTCACAGGCTCTGGAGAATCAGCGGAGGGCCCCACAGGGTGGAGCATCTGGGAGAACATGCTTCGGGGCTTCGTGAGCTTGGCGGGGGAGTGCCACCCGTGTCAGCCTCACACAGTACCAGGAGTTGGAGAGGATAGAATAGGAAGAGTACTTAACTGCCTCTATTGTTTCTATTATCTTCTTGTAGTCAGCACTCACAAAGGAATGGAAGCTGCGTAGAAAACAAATATATATGTAAGACCCAAAGTGAGGGAAAAGCAAAGGCATCTGGCATCTGACAGAAACACAAAGGGTAAGGGCAACTGATGTTAGCCGAGGATGAACTCTTAGATGAGGCAGTTACTGACGCTGCATGGAAATAGTTCCAAAATATAGTTTGACCTGTATTCCATGACTGTCTTCCTTGGTGGTGGGGTATGGGGGTGGGGAGGGGGGCCGCGGCATTATCCCACCTGTCTTAAGTAGCCTTTCCTCATTCCTTGAAGTGATTGACCAAGTCAGCAAGCCTTCCTACCTACCACATAACTCTTGCAAGTCTAATGACTGAAATTTTGAACTATAGTTAATTTTAATTTTTCTGAAACATTTCAGTCATCAAAATCTTATGCCTTTCAACCTAAAATCATGACTGAATTACTGAACATAAAAATTTTTCATCACAAGGTTAATAGAACAGATAATCTAAGAAGCCCAATTTCTTTACAAAACTTTATTGAAAGATGACTTTAAAGATTATTCCTAAATGTAACACAAACATGTAGGAATAGTGCGGTAAAAGAGCAGAAACTTCTCTGAAGCCAGACTGCCTGCCTCTCACTTACTAGCGCTGGGACCTTGGGCAACGCTCAACTTGTCTCCTCATCTCTACGTGGGGATAATAGGACTTAACACACAGACGGTAACAGGAATTAGAATTTAAATGAGTCACTATTTATGAAATGCTTAAAATAGTGTGGCACGAAGTGATCAGTCCATGAGTTTGTTACTTTTTAGAAAAAAAGGGGGGTGTGTGCCTGGGTGGCTCAGTGGGTTGAGGTCTCGGTCTTCGCGGCTCAGGTCATGATCCCAGGACCCGCATGGGGCTCTCTGCTCAGCGGGGAATCTGCTTCCCTTCCTCTCTCTCTGCCTACTTGTGATCTCTGTCAAATAAATTTTAAAAATCTTAAAAAAGACAACAACAACAGTTTTAGTGACTTTGACATCCCTGTAGTTAATTATAAAATCTCTTGGAGTTAAAACACATTCATCCAGTTTTATGTCCAGCCAGCAAACAGAGGTCACCATCCCCAGCAAACAGGGTTTATCACCCCTGAAAAACAATAGTAACTACTGGGGGGTTAGGCCACAGGTCAGCCAGAGGGTCTGAGCAAGTGTGCCTGGCTGTGCTCAGTCCACGGCCAGGGCAATCCTTTTACACCACGGAAGGTCTTTTCCTGGTGCTGTCGTCGCAGAGCTCGGAATATGCACCCTTCAGAAAGGGTTAGTCTTTTCTAGGTTTACGTAATTCCTCCTTTTGATTTGAATAAAGACTGGGCCTTACCCCACCTCCCCACTGAGGCTGAGGATAATTTTCTATGTGTATTGGTTGGATTTATGCATTCCCTTTGAATCTCCAAACACCAGATGCATTAGAGTTCTCTAGTCTTTCTTATCCTTGTGCATTTCTTCTCATTTGCAGCCAGAGCTGCTGCTAACCTCCTTAGCAGTAACCTCCAACTGTTCACTCCCCAATTACATTCTGATTTATTTCCAAATTTCTCTGTCTGGCTGGTGAGACATTAAGTCTCCTAGATAATTTAAATGACAGTTCCTTGGATTTTGACCTTCTCTCCTGTTTTTATCACAACACTAGAGCTGTGCTAACAACAAGTCTCCGCTATTGAATACTCACACTACATCGCCAATGAAATACCGTTACCTCTCATCTGCCGATGCCTGCTGTGTAGTCCTCGGCTGGTGAATGTCCTGTAAACTCTGCTGGATGATGAGCTGGGTATCAAAGTCCTCATCTGTGTCTTCATCACTCGTGGAATTATCCATGTGGAACGCTGACAGATTTAAAGGCAGAATGAATTGAAAATATTTTTCCAGTTGTGTAAAGACTTAAATACTTAAAATGACAAATGAAATTCAGAAACCTACAAAATTGATAGGATTGGGAAAGAAAATGCAAAATTTAGGGAAAGATTCATTAAATTTTTTCCCCATAAATTTAAAACAGTTTTCTGAACAGCCACAAATTCAACATACATTAGAAGTTTCCATGAGCAGCCATTTACTTCAAGCCTATTCAGGAAAAACCACCTTTCATATAAAAAATTAGGTCAGTGCCATTTGACTATGAAAATAATATTTTAGTCTTGGCTTAGGAGTTTTTTCTGTCATTGTAGCACTCACCCCAAAGAACATCTTTATACTGAAAATAACAGTAAATACTAAAAACAAAGTTATAGAAATATATGTCCTCTCATAAAACAACTTGTACCAGAATATTGGTAGTTAAAAGTAATGTATTTTATTAGGTAATATCTCAGTGGTTTTAAAAGCACATTTCTGTTTTAGCATAGAATAGGTTTGATCACATACCAAAGACTTTTTACCTTCTGGTATATCCTTCAGGAGAGCATGGAAGTTTTCACTGTCAAAGATTAGCACATCAGAATTTTCACTTATATTTAGGCTCTCCGCTCCCCTGTAGTGACCATTCCATTAATAGCTTTACTATAAATACCCGATCATAAGACAGTCTGGCACACTCTCCTTGTTTTTTTTTTTTTTTTTTTTACATGTGGTTTAGCTCTCTTTGGAAACATGATCTCTTTTCTTCACTGCTGTATTCATCAAATTTAAAGGACTAAACATTTTATTCCTGGTATAAAATGCTTTTGCAAGGGATGGGCTGTGTGAAGTGATAAGACTCAAAAATACAGCCACTGCAGACCAGCATCCGTTTTCCAGTGGAGAGGCCATTTTTCACAGACCGATTTATCAGAGCGTCTCTCCTACCTATCCTGAGTCACAGCGGAGACCCACCTGCATTTCCTCCATGTTAGAGAGCTGCAGCCTAAAGTGTCCTGAGACTCCCAAGGAAGGAATTAATTCCACACAAGATAATAAAATTTCGACTATAGTTTTGTTTTGTTGAAATGTTTTAAAATTGTTAATCTATACCATTATGAATATATGCTAAATAATTTTAACTATTAAACATAACAAAGAGACACTTGGCATTGCCAATCAAACATGAAGGCAATGCCCAGCAGCACAATACCACCGGTGTGTGGGCCCATCCCCAGCCATTTTACTGCCTTTGCACGCAGACTTCACTGAGTTAACTTGCCTCCACACGGGGATACGGTGAGCAGTGGAGCTAATGCTATAAAAGCGTGATATAAGGGGTTTAGATCTGGGATTGTTTTGACATTTTCCTTATTTAGAATCCCCTCTGGTAGGTGAGTGGAAAGTCAACTATTACTGAAGCTGAAAACATGACTTAACACTTGTGAAAACATATTTTCTGATACTAAGTTTTATGCAGTTAGTCTCCCCAAATCTGTTTTCACCTACATAGACAATAAATAGAAGTTCCAAAGGTTTCTCAGATGCTTCAAAGAAACATTTCCTTCAGGTTTTCTAGACGAGCTGTATTCCAGTCAAGCAAGAGTGGTACATCAGGGAGGAAGACTGTGAAAAGACCATTTAAAAGAAAGACACATGGGTGCCTGGGTGGCCCAGTCTGTTATGTATCCAACTCCTGATCTCAGCTCGGGTCTTGATCTCAGGGTCATGAGTTCAAGCATTGTGTTGGACTCCACACTGGGCATAGAGCCTACTTCAAAAAAAAAAAGACACGAAGATACTTGGTTTTATAATATATATATTTTGAAGTATGTGAAGATATCACACATTTTTTTAAAAATGTCTTTCATATATTTTCCTAAGTTTTTCCAATCTAGTTGTCTAACTGACACAGCAAAGCAACCCCACGCTTGATCCAGTGTTGAGTGGGTTGGTCCGTCTTCAACAACATTGCAATAACAAAGTTAGTAGAATGTCCTGTAGTGGAAAGGGTTCCTTTACGTTCACTTGTCTTGTAGAGGGGACAGACGTAGGCATTTGATTTCACAATCTGAGACTTTAGAGCTTGGAAAAGAAAGAAATACATTCATTTGGTAAAGGGAAAGCAGCGCCTGGGACTAAAAGAACAACTATTTTAGTACTAAAGCAAAGATCATGATTATAATATTTGAACATTTTGATGTTGTTATTGTTAGTTTACTGTGGGAATATGATTATGGCTGTGGAACAAGACAAGTGATTTCATGTGGTGTGTGATTCTTAGTCTACAGGATAGAAGTCGAGAGCTTTCAGGAATCCTGATAACTCAGCAGGCATGAAAACACTCGGGAGGTTGTGGGAGAGGAGGAGAATGTAGGGAAGAAGGAATAAAATACATTATGTAATGAGGCGGGCATAAAAAGAGAGGACACTGCTGCTTGGAACCTGAATACAAGAAATGCATAAATCAGAAGGAGCGGAAGTTACTGTTTGCTTTCAGCAGGTTATTACTAGGAAAAACTCACTAACTCTTACCTACTCACAGAAAGAACCTACATATTATCCTTGAAAGGCCCGATATGAGATATTAGGAGCCTTTCTAAACTAAGGCTGCATTTCTTGGAGTTAAAATTGAACTGCGTTACTAATGAAAATGCTTAATTTGTGAGGTGGTGATTGTGGGTGATTTGGAAATGTTTCCATTGATAGTTAAAGGAGAACAAAAACACTAGAGAAGAAAGAAAAATTGAAGGAGTCTCATTTGTTCAGATTCAGGGAAAAATAAAGGTAGCAGAAGTCAGGAAGGAGCAAGTAGCTTTCCCAGGAGAGCAGAGCTGGTCTCCACACCCTGTGCCTTGAAGCAACAGCTGTGCCTTTGGGCACCTGGATGGCTCTGGGGCTTAGGAGTTTCCTGTAGCCAGAAGACTCTAGCCACCAGCTGTGTGTTTCTGAGAGGTGTGCAAAGGCTTTTCAGCATCAAAATATTGATTGGAAGCGCTGGACTCTGGAAAAGTAGAAGTGTGGGGGAAGGGCAGAGAAAATGTTGCATTCCATGGGATAAGAGCAAAAAGAGGCAGAATGCTATCTCCAGAATAACATGAATTCGACACAAAACAGGGGAAAAATCTATTTCCAATGTAAACATTCAGTTGCTATTTATTGTAATTAAACAATGTTTTAATAGGTTTGAACAAAGACTTAATTGGGGGAGCTGTTAAAAATATCTATGATTACCCTTCTCTAAAACTCTTAAGAAACTTTATTAGAGGTAGACTTACTTGGTTTTATCCATATGATGGGCATCAGGTCAAATAGAAGTTTGGGACGTTGTTCGGCAAGCAATCCACTGAGAGGAGAAGTAAACACGTTTATTAGAAGTAAGATGAAATTTGATTCTAGAAACTGCTATTTAGATATTGGCTTTTTTTTTTTCCCAAAGATTTATTTTATTTATTTATTTGACAGACAGAGATCAGAAGTTGGCGAGAGGCAGGCAGAGAGAGGAGGAAGCAGGCTCCCCACAGAGCAGAGAGCCCGATGTGGGGCTCGATCCCAGGACCCTGGGATCATGACCCGAGCCGAAGGCAGCAGCTTAATCCACTGAGCCACCCAGGCGCCCCGATATTGGCTTTTAATACAAGAGAGGATCAGAAATACTCAGAGAAAGGAATATAAAACAACACAAAACACAGCCAAGGAAGAAACAGTGAATAATTAAAAGAAACAAAAGATAATTATGGCAAGGCAGTGTGCAAACCGTGGACAAATATTAATTCCTGCCACTTTAAAAAAAATATTTTATTTATTTATTTTTTTATTTCAGATAGAGCACAAGCAGGGGGAAGGGCAGAGGGAGCGGGAGAAACAGTCTCCCCGCTGAGCAGGGAGCCCAACTCAGGGCTCAGTCCTAGGACCCTGGGATCATGACCTAACCCAAAGGTAGACGCTTAACCAACTGAGCCACCTAGGGAACCCTTCCACTTTTTAAGCACAATCCATGAGGTCAACACTATTGTATCACATTTGGTTCCCACTGTGACCTTGTCCCCATTCCTGTTCCACTAATGAAAAGTGGAGGCTCAGAGAGATTGAGTAGTTTTCTCACAGTAACACAGACCTTAAGTGCCGGAGTCAGAATCCAAATGTACATCTGCCTATCCAGAAAACATGGTTTCTTTTCCCTGTGCTACATTGTCTATTTGTTCAAAAAAAAGAGGGAAGGAGGAAGGTAAGGAAAGAAGAGGGAAGGAAAGAAAGAGGGGATTGGAGAGGAAGGGAGGGAGGGAGGAGGAAGGAAGAAAAAGATGAATGAATACATATTTTAGGAAAGGTAAGTTAACACAAATGTCAGTAGTGTGATGAAAAAGAAGAGAGACAGAAATAACCACAGGAACTAGATGCAGCTAAGTCTTGGAATGATCTCTCTAGAGCCTCCGTCTTGCTGCCTTCAAGTGATTCTCTGGGCTTCAGCCTTTAACCCTCCCTTGAGAGCAAAGCCCAACTCTGACCTTGGAAATAGAGGACTGTGCTTAATAATGAACTGATAAAGAGCAGGGCTCCAAGGGAAATAATCACTCCCCTTCCCTCTTAGCCCTATGTACATTTTTAAAAATTTATATATTATTTGAGAGAGAGCTTACACAAGCATGAATTGGAGAGGCAGAAGGAGAGAGAGACAATGTCAAGCAGACTCCCAATTCAGGGCTTGATCCCACCACTCTGAGATCACGACCTGAACCGAAACTAAGAGTCTGCAGCATAAGTGACTGTGCCACCCAGGTGCCCCTTCCCTACATATGTTAAACAAGAATAGCAATGCTCAGTTTCCCAAGCTGGAAATTCGGTCTTGATTTTAAATATTTATTTATTATGTCATCCAAATCTAAGAGAAAGTTTTCCATTCACCAACAGAAATGGGAAGTATACTATAACCATAAAATGTTTGAAAGTGAGGCATTCCTGCCTGTTATAAGACAGAAGGTAACAGTCCTAAAACAGAAGAAGAAAATAATTTCAGCTAAATTTTCTACTAGTTAGACCATTGGATATATTAACTAAAAATTCTTCAGGACCTAAAAATACTTATCAATTGCTCTAGCCTGAGTAATGATTTGTGGCAAGGATTCTGTTATTTTTTACTGCTTGCCATATTCCCTAGAAGAGGCCCTTGTTGGGGTGGGAGGGAGGGAGGCAGCCGATGCCATATTTTACTCATTCAGCTACAACTAAAGACGTCTCTGCGGCTGAGAGCCCTGACCTTGTTCTGTCCCAGCGTGCTCCGTCGAGATACAATCCGTGGATGAACACGCCGTCTTCAGGGGCTGTCTCGGATGTATCCGAAGGAATAACCTGAAGGGAGAGGCCCACACTTGTAATGGTCTCTTTCCCAGACAACTTTGTCTCATAAGGAAAACATCTGCTCAATTTTCAGAACATATTCAGGGAAACTCTACTCTATAATGGCTTATATCAAATTTTCAGTAAAAGTGTAAATATAAAAATGTATAATACAGTTCTTTTTTAAGCATTTTTTCAGGTTTTACTGTACCTTATATTGATTTTTGTTAGAACAGTAGAGGAACATTAGATTATTTGAGTGGAAATTGAAATATAGAAAAGTCCTATCAGACGCAGTAAGACAAGTATCATCTACTTCTTCATGAAACACAAAGAATGGAAAGAAGTCAAATAGTCTATAATGGACCATAAAGATAGGAATTCTGTATCTCTTCCTTGTTTAAATACATGATTTTGATATAACGATAGACTGTGGAGTTCAGGGAGTTACTGTACCTCAAATTCATATCCTAGTAAATCAATAGGGATGGTGTATTTTCTGGCATAATTCTGCATAGCTCCAGTAAGGAAGGCTTGGGTGAAAAAGAATCCTGAGAGCCAGAACACATTAGGTTTTCCTGAATTATGCCAGTCCTGTAAAGGGCAAACAAAAATACATTATGTTCATTTTCCAACTCACACAGCTTCACTTCATAGACAATTCCCGATTCTGCTTTTTGTGCTGCCCACACTTTCCATCACAGGACTCTCTTCCCTGACACACAAAACATACAACCTTGACCTTCTACTTCTCTGCCTTTATAGTTACTCTTCTTGGAAAGTGCAAACTAATTTTAACATTAAATGAATAAAACAAAGTTTGAAAGATTCACATCTTCTGCAAAGAGCCAAAGGTAAATTATTTGGAAATTTTTATATTACTTAATACCACTCAAAAGCCATTACCTTCAGCCATCTTACACATCATAGCACAGAGCCCCCGTGTGTTGATTCCGGCTCCTCAAACCTCTCAACTCCCACTACCCCCTTCAGAGATCCACGTCTTCTTTCTGTACTGATGTGTCCATCTTCTCATGTCTTCCCTCTCTCCTCAGTACATCTTGAGTCATGTTTGCAGAGTCAACTTCACCATGCATGGCTCGGACTGGGTTTAGCACCTTGCATAGTTCTTTAGAGATCTACTACTACTCTACAAACTAAAGTCTCAGCACCTTAGTCTCCTATTTGAGAGACCTCACAATCTCACCTCAAACTGTATTTCCAGCTTGGTCCCTTTTATTAATTCCCCTTCAAGCAGCTGGCATTCTAATCTGACTATTTGCTGGTCTCTTCTCTGCATTGGATGGACATCCACTGTATTTTCGGCTTATCTTCAAGGGACACTACTCTTAACACCCCGATGGAGGCTTTCCTCCACACCCAACCCAAGTGCTTCTGGTACAGGAACTTTCCACACTCTCAACCCAAGTGCTTCTGGTGCAGGAACTCCACCTCCTGGGGTGGGCACGTGATTCAGGCCGGCCGAGGATACCTGCAGTCATCGTGATCGATTCGGGAATGGACACATGACCCAGTCAAAGCCAGAGATGCAGAGACTCTTGCTGGGACTTGTGGGGAAAAGACGCTCAGCTCTTTGAAACTGCGTGGATGTGGGGCCAGAGTTGCGGCTCTTTTGCTACCATCAGAAAAGAACCTCCCTGGGGATGGAGTCAAGCCTCAGAGAAGTGGAGCCAGGAGGCAAGGTGCAAGAATCCAGGACCAGGGAGCCATTTTGCACCCCAGGTCAGCCTGATGCCCTGGGTTTTCCAATTACTGAGGCAATAAACTTTGTGTTTATGTCAGAATTTTTACAGCAGAATCAGTCTTAAATGAGATAGTGCCTTTCATTACACAGCTATCTTTAAGTCCTTTTCCATTTTCCCCACAGTGTCCAAAACCTCTTATCCTTTAGACCCAGCTCAAAGGCTTCCGCATCCAATAAACAAGCTGTCTGCTTTCCTGGGCTAGAAGAACTCTCTCCCTTCTTCAAATTCCCAGAACATTTTATGAGTTGATCTTTTATGATGCATCCCCTAGTCTACTGAATTTGTCTTTTCTTAGATACATAAGCTTATCCCCTTGTAGACTATTGGCAACTTGAAGGCAGGGCTCATGTGGTCTTCACCCTTTCATCTCACAGAGGACACAATAGGATGTTTTGGACAAAGGGGCAGGGGTCTCAGTTCCTATTAGTTGAATGAACAGATGAATCAATAAAATGAACTCTGTATCTGAGCGAGCAGTGCACTGTGGGAAGAAGCCAGCTTTGCTTCCTGGGAGGAGGAGACCAGACTGGTGCTCGAGATGTCGCAACGGTACAAGCTATCAAATCAAGAAGAGGTGGGAGGGGTGCCTGGGTGGCTCAGCAGGTTAAGCACTGGACTCTTGATTTCTACTTGGGTCATGATCTCAGGATTTTGAGATCGAACCTGGTGTTGGTCGGGGGAGCACACAGCAAGGCATCTGCCTAAGATTCTTTCCCTCTTGCCCTGCCACCCGTCTCTCTCAAATAAATAAATAAATCTTAAAAATAGAGCATAAAAAAGAAGAGGTAGAGAAAGAAATGGAGCTTGACAAGGACACAAGCCAGGCAGAACCAGCATCATGAACAAAAAAGCTGTTAGAGCCCAGAAGGCGAGGGTATAGAAAAGTCCCCTGCTCACTCCAGGGCTTTGTTTAGCCAAGAATGTCACGGGTATCTGGGTCAGCAACTTGTACAGGGCTTCTGAGTTAGCGACCATTTACTTAGCGCGTGCCAGGCACCGTGCTAAGCACTTTACGTGCATTACCTTATTTGGCTCACAAAATAACTCAGTGAGTTATTCCTCCCACTTTACAGATGAGGAGACTGGAGGGCAGAAAGGTGAAGACCATCTTGCTCAAAGTCACACAGATACTAAGTGTCAGATAACTAGGATGAATGGTGAGACAGAAAAGAAGAAAAAAGAGAAAACTCTGGACAACTCATTTGCTTAACGTGTTAACTCTAAAATGCATTAGGAGGTGAAGTCAAGAGTCCAGGAGAAAAAAAGGAGAGGGGAAAACCATACAGCTTCCCTAAGGGTAAGAGGACAATGGGGGAGAGATCCATTCAGAGGAAGGTGTGTGGCGAAGGGGGATACAAGTGCCCAATAATGAGTGAGATCTTTCTTACTCATTTGAATGGAATGATTCCAAGGGGGAAATGCAAATTTCAGAGAGTAGGGAGTGTGGCATGAAGTTTTTATTAACAACAGCAAAAGAAATTTGTCCTGGAGCTTCTCCCTGTTGGCACCGTGCCAGGACCCCTCTCAAAGACCAACGTAATGATTCTTTGAGTTCCTTTAGGAAGGAAGCAATGTATGGGAAATGGAAAGCAGTTCCAATAAGTTTCAGAAAAGCTTGGGAAATGAACTCAGAAAGCTGTAAATGTGGCTAGGACTTGGCCCGATACATACAGCTTCACTTATCCAGTCAGCAAAGATGAAAAGGGTTAATTCTGAGAAACAGGCACTCATATTCACTGTCATTGGGGATACAATTAAATAATTTTTTGGAGGCTGACTAGGTAATGTCTATCAAAATCCCTAAAAATAGCCAAATGGAATTGATGAAAGCACTAGAAGAAGAAGGATCCACTGACCAACAGGAATTTTTCTAGAAAACACAAGGGTGGTTTTACACTTGGAAATCTAGTGACATAATTCAATGCAATAACAAGCTGAAGAAGGAAAAAAGTCACCTCATCAGCAATAAATGCTGCAAAGGCATTTGATAAAGTTCAACAAGTTATGATGTTACAAAAAAATAGTCTACTTTTGCTGAGTTCTTACTACACACCATCAGACTTTTGCCTTGTGAGATAAAATTGACTGTTTTATGTAGGAAAAAACCCGTTAAGTGGCAACTCTCCTATAGCCGGAACACTGAAAACTGCTGTTTCCTAGATTTTTTTTTTTTTTTGGTCTCTTAAATGTAAAATCTACACAAAAAACTCCTATAAATTTATTTTTCAGAAACAGCCTTGAGGAAAAATGGGCTGAAGAGATGAAGAGGCATTTCACAGGAGAAATACAAATGGCAAGCACGTGTACTAGATGAACAAGCCCACTAACTAATTAAAAAAAAAAATGGGGCACCTGGGTGGCTCAGTTGGTTAAGCATCCAACTCTTGATTTCAGCTCAGGTCATGATCTCAGGGTTATGGGATCGAGCCCAGCAATGGGCTCCACACTCAGCATGGAGTCAGCTTGGGGTTCTCTCTCTCTGCCCCTCCCTCACAGAGGCATGCATGTTCCCGTGCTTGCTCTCTCTCAAAACACAAAACAAAACAGACTGAAACAATAAGATACGGTTCATTTTCATAAGCACTGGCTATTTTATGATTAGCTTCCACAGTGAAACAAATAAAGCTCTACTGTAATAGAAAGGCAGCTGAAGGAGCGCCTGGGTGGCTCAGTGGGTTAAAGCCTCTGCCTTAGGCTCAGGTCATGGTCCCGGGGTCCAGGGATCGAGCCCCACATCAGGCTCTCTGCTCGGCGGGGAACCTGCTTCCTCCTCTCTCTCTCTCTGCCTACCTGTGATCTCTGTCAAACAAATAAAAATCTTAAAAAAAAAAAAAGAAAGAAAGGCAACTGAACCCAGGAAAGTCATATACCTAATACGAATTTTCAGGAGGTATTCTGGGGGCTCTCCACACCTCTTAACCCCACATAAACAGTAATCATACAATGCGGGCAAGTCAAGTTGCTGGGGAAGAGAGATAGTGCCCTGAACATCCTTTATGTGTGTGTTTGGGATTGGAGGGGGAAGGTGGAGATTTCAAAGCACTCAACTTTTTCCTTTTATGAGATAGGGATTAAGAATCAATGATTTTAAGACAATGGCCGATTATTGGTGAATCGAAATCTTGGGTTCTTTTTGTGATTTACCACCAGTATTAAAATCACGAGATCGGGTGCCTGGGTGGCTCAGTGGGTTAAGCCGCTGCCTTCGGCTCAGGTCATGATCTCAGGGTCCTGGGATCGAGTCCCGCATTGGGCTCTCTGCTCAGCAGGGAGCCTGCTTCCCTCTCTCTCTCTCTCTGCCTGCCTCTCCATCTACTTGTGATTTCTCTCTGTCAAATAAATAAATAAAATCTTTAAAAAAAATAAATAAAATAAAATAAAATCACGAGACCAAGTATGTGGTCTCAGAGAGACACAAACCTAGAATCTTAAAAAAATGTAAGTGTCACATATTACTTGGACTTGGGTAAAGTAAAATTTTAACTTTCTACTCAGTACTTTGAAGTATGTGTTATTTTCAATATATTTTCTTTTATTTATTTATTTATTTTAATATTTATTTATTTGACAGACAGAGGTCACATGTAGGCAGAGAGGCAGGCAGCGAGAGAGAAGGAAGCAGGCTCCCTTCTAAGCAGAAAGCTTAGTGGGGCTCGATCCCAGGACCCTGAGATCATGACCTGAGCCAAAGGCAGAGGCTTAACCCACTGAGCCACCCAGGTGCCCCTTCTTTTCTTTAAAAAAAAATTATTTATGTATTTGAGAGAGAGAATACAAGTAGGAAGAGGGGCAGAGGGAGAAGGAGAAACAGGCTCCCTGCTGAGCAGAATGACCTGAGCTGAAGGCAGACACTTAACTGACTGAGCCACCCAGATGCCCCTATTTTCAATATTCTAAAAGTTTGGTTAGATTATCATGAAACTGCTAACCACACTGCTCAACTCAGAGACATTCAAGTGATCGGAGCATTTCTAATCTCTCTCCAGTCAACCCCAAAATAAAATTATATGTATATATAAATAAAACATATAATCTTTTACCTGTAAAAATTTCAACCGGGCTAGAAAATCTGTGATATAACTTGCTAGGGGTTTAAGACTTGGGTATGATCGTCTGGCCCATATTTCTGGAACCTTTCCAACAAGCAAACTGCCAGAGAGTGCCTCCAGTGCAGAATCCATTACAACCACTCCCTTAATAGCTTTATCAAGGTCCTGTAGAGTGTTGCGTATAGTTTTAATTAAACTGCAAAGAAAGAAATTAAGTCATCAATGTACATGTGAGGTTAAATACCAATGTCTGTCTTTCAGAAGAAATAGCAGAAATCTCATTCACAGCTTTATGGGAGTGTTTCCCTAAATGGAGTCATCTCCCACTTGGTAAGGGAAGGTATTTTAGGTGATACTTAGATGAACATTTTTCATTTTAATCATTACATAATATAGAAAATAATACTTTCTGGGTGTTATGGCTTAAAACCAGGCTAATTTAAGCAGAGAATGATTTTAGGGAAAATGTCAGGTAAATACCATTAAAGGGTAAAATGCAAATACAAAAAAAGTTATGAAGGTGTAATGCAAAGGCTGAAACTTGTGAAATAATTCCTTAAAGCATAAATCATAAATTCATGGATATACTTGCAAATACTTTGCTTCCCATGTAGGCCCAAACTGCTAAGAACACCGTAAATAGACCTGAGCTGAGGGTTTTAGGCTAGAAGCCTAGGCAACTGAAAGACTGCGAGACAGTATGTTATTACATATAAATACATATGGTCTTTGTATAAAAAGTGCTGAATTAAGGCATCACAGTGTTTTAGTATATTTTTAAGTGTTGACAAGTCCAGAAACCCAAATAAACTTGAAAACACCTTAGAAAATTCATAGTTCATTCAAAACAATTTCTCTATACCTTAAGCCAGTATTGAATAGTAGAAAATTCAATTAAAATATTCAAAGCAAATAGTTTGTTCACTGTCGTGGGGTATGTAATCGACCTAGGTGGGACTCAGGAAGGAAAGAGAGGTGTATATGCATCAAGTGGCAGAAAAATGACAAAAGACTTGTCGTTGGCTCATTTGGTCTTTAGTTCCTGAGGAGAATAATAACGGGTGGGTGAGAATTACAACTAATGAATATTTTCACCAGTAAAAACAGATCTCATTTCCACCATCATTTTCGCATTCTAAAAGGTACCTTCACTGTTGGGGCAGAACACCATACAACTTTAGAGCGTGCAGGTGGATCCTAAGGAAATGACAGGTTTTGATAATTTTTTCTAAAAATTATAATTCAAACCAGTGTGCTTTTTTTTTTTTTTAAATCAGCATTGATTGGTTGTTTTCTGAACCACTGGGGAGATAGATCCTTACTTGTTAAATCTTTCCATTTCTTGTACTAATACGGTATTCATGCTTTCTTCGTATCTTACAGGAAACTTCAGTAGCGCTAATTCAATGTCAAAATCACTTGGTAGCTAAGAAAATAGATTTTGAAGATCACGTATTACCTTCGGAATGGATAATTCGTTTCATTCAGCTATCACATCACTGGTAGCTAACCCCAGGCAGTTACTACGTGCTAGGCGTTGTGCTGCTTTCCGTACATTATTGCATGTAATCCTTACCATGCAGGGGGCTGTTGTTGTCTCCATTTTACAGATGGGGCTATTCAAGTACAGTTGACCCTTGAACAACACAGGGATTAGGGCACCGACCCCCTGACCCCGCATAGTTAAAAATCTAGGTATAACTTCAACTCTCCAAAAACTTAACTATTAGTAACCTACAATTGACCAGAAGCCTTGCCAATAACATAAACTATCGATTAACATGTATTTTGTAGATCATATGTATTACATACTATATTCTTACAATACAGTAAGCTAGGGAAAATAAAATGTGATTAAGAAAATCTTAGGGAAGAGAAGATATGTTTATAGTACTGTGCTGTATTTACCAAAAAAATTCACATATAACTGGATCTGTGAAGTTCAAACCTTTGTTGTTCAGGGTCAACTCTACAGAGAGGTTGAGTGACTGCCCAGGGCACACAGCCAAAAGATGATCTGTTTAAATCCACAGGTCTCTAACTGCAAAGCCAATGCTCTTTGCTACATGCTATTGCACTTTGCGGAAGGTATATATTTCTGAAACGTTGTATAATTTCCTTTTGTAAGCTGAATCTTATTTTTCACTGATAAAACCGATTTGCCATTTCCTGTTTTATATTTATTTCCAATCTATTATCAACTGGCTCCCAATAGCTTAGCTTATCCCACTTTCAAATAATTAATGTGTGACTACAGCAAGGGTCCAAGGAACAGGAAGAGAGAAGGTGTCAAGTGTCTGCTTTCTCTGAAGCACCTGTGAGATGCTTGAGAAGTGAAGGGAACTTTGGGACTGATAATCAAGCCTCAAGACCTTGGAATTCACACTCCTAAAAGGCAAAGAAGTTTCCCAGTCGGGGAGTTCCAGATAGTGGTCCCTGAGCAGAGCAAAAGAATTATTGTAAAGTCACAAGGCAAGGCCACCAAGGCAGAGGAGCGGAGTGTTGCTATCTGTGGGCTTTCCAGGCAGGTGGACCACAGGTCAGGCTCTATCAGAATACCTGGTACTGAAATATGGCGCTAATTACAGCATTTACCCTGGAGGGCAACTGTGAAGATCTGCGCTGGTGACCATAATCTTTTTAAAGTTCCCTTAGTATTTCCTTATTGAATTTAAGACACAGGAAAAAAAGTGAGAAAAGAGTATCATTCCACTTTACCTGGAGGCTAAGTATTTTGAGCTATAGTATGAAGGAAAAAAAAATCTGATCTTACTCCCTGTGCCCCCTCCCTAAGGTACAGATTAAAGTTGATTAAAAACCATTCACCCCTTGAACCAGCAAGTTCAGACAACTTCCTCCAGTTTTTATAAAGCAGATCCATTACCTTTGCTTGGAAATGATAATAAGTCACATGTTCATCAGCTCATCCACAACTGTCGTTACTAGGAACTTACACTGTGCCAGACATCACGCAGATCTCTTTATTCATGACCTCTTAAATGTTCACAAAAACCTTATACGGCTAGCACTATGATCACCACTTTACAGGTTTGGGAACTAAGACTCACAAAGGCTCAGTTTCTCACACAAGGTCCTAATGCTGCTAAATGGAATCTTTCAGATTGTCATTTCAGTACCATTTTAATTTATAGGATAAGCAACATATTTTAAACTAAACATCACCTTCTTGAGAATATCTTTGGTGATTTCCAGTAGAATCTGGTCAGCACTCCCTGAGGATCCTGTCTGTTTGGAGCCTCCCTGGGTGAGGAGCAAGGATTCAAAGAGGACTTTGGTTTGTTGCAGATCTTTGGAAATATCAACATTTTCATGTAATCCAAATATCTCAGGGTGTTGAGTGAATGGAAGATTCTGCCGGGAAACAGATGAAGCAAGCATCACATTTCCACCAGCTACATTAATTCATAAGGTGTAAACACATGCAGACCTAAAAGGGTTAAAAATCACCTACACATTAAGCACCCAGGAACCAAACTCTTCCAGTTTTCAGTAATGGCCAGAAACAAAAGATACTGAAAGTTGACTGGAACCATACTACTTGTCTAGCCGTCTACATTACAGGGGAACACTTTATTATTTGCTTTTAGAAAATTTAGGAACACTGAAAATTGCTATTTTCAGTGGCATCAGTTACCTTAATGAATTCAGTGTACTCATCGTAGGTGCCTTTAGGAGGTGCAACATAGTTTCCACTGGGAGAAAACTTGTAATGAGGGTTTTCAATGATTTGTGGGTTATAAAAGTCAGCCAGCATGGTTAAGAGGAGACGTCTGTCCCAATCATCTGTCACCCTTCCACCATAATTACATTCCCCAGTCAGGTAGGAGATAGCTTCAAATGGAACAGTATTATATTCATTTATAAATAACTGAAACAAAGGAAAAATAAAATGAGAAAAACTTTACAAATTTTCACTTCATTTCCATTTTAAAATGACATTAAATACCCGTCAATCATCTATCTATATGCCCAGAAGTGGGGCTGAAAGAACTATCATCACAACTTACCTCTGGAAGGCTATGATTATTTTATTTTATTTTGCTTTATTTATTTTTTTTTTTGAGAGAGAGAAAGAGTGAGAATAGGGAGGGATGCTAAGGGAGAGAGATTCTCAACCAGGCTCCTTGCACAGCGCAAAGGCCAAAGCCCCACATGGGACTCAATCTCACAACCCTGAGATCATGCCCTGAGCCCAAGTCAAGAGTCAGATGCTTTACCAACTGACTGAGCCACCCAGGTGCCCCATTAGTGTTTATTTTATTTTTATTTTAAATTATTTTTGCTTATCTGCATCTTCCAATTTTAGGGTGGGGGGAAATAAACATGCATTGTTTCTGTAATAAGATAAACATTTAACAAAAAAAGATGACATAAAAATTACCAAGTCTTTTTCATATGAATTTGAATAAACCTTGTTTTAGGGAACTGGCTGTTAAGTGGGGCAGTTTTGTCCCCTAGGGGACCTTTGGCACTATCTGGGGACATTTTAGATCGGTGGTTGGGGGGTGCTACTGCCATCTAGTGGCAGAAGTTTAGGATGCTGCTAAACAGTACACAGGCCAGCTGCCCACAGTGAGGAGCCATCTGACTCCAAATACCAGTAGCGCCCAGGCTGAAAACCTGGTGCCTGACTTAGGGCACTGTCATTAAATGTCATTAAATGTGATTAAAACAAAGTAATCACAAATTTTAGTGCCATATCCTGGTTCACACAATATGACACCATTTACAATAGTAATAAAAACTACTATTTGCATAGCTTTTACATTATCTTACTCATCTCCCAATAACCATATCAAATAGGAAGCAGAGTCTGGGAAATGCGAAATGATATGAAGGCCTGAATTTTATTTCTTCCAGTTCCAGATCCTTTACTTTTTCCCATAGACAGGAACTTTTGGTATATATGTATTTGGATGGTATAAGTTACCAGATGAGAACTTTTCCTGCCACTGAAAATTACCTAAGAGTGCAGGAATTATAACAAAACTGATGCACAGTTAAGAAAAAATATTTCCAAGTTAAAAGAAGGTATCATTCTTTGTTTGAGATTCCCATGTTTTCAGGAGGAAGAGAAGTATCAAGAGATATGAACAGGAGACACAGGAAAGTTGTCTTTTGTGGCAGGATAAGTTATTTGTGAGAGAGGGAAGTTTCTCCCTTTCTTATTTTTGGGAGGAGGGAAAGGTAGGTTTAACTGGGTTTCCCCCCTTTCCTGAAACCAAAGGAAGAGATCCCAAGAGAAATTCTTGTTAAAATGGTGGCATATGCAAGACACAGAGACCAATAACTTATTCCTTGGTTGTGAACTTAACCCTAAGTGTGCTGATCTGCCTCTCTGGAAGCAAGAGGTAGCCAGCTGGTAGGACCAGGTGAAGATGATTTAGAGACTGACCCCCTTCTCGAGTACCCAGTTCTTGGCAATAAAAAAAGAGGATTTAGTCTATGCCTGTCAGCTCCAATGTTTGGGCTGGGAGGGCTGATGACGCCAGAGGCTGCAGGCCAGGACCTGGCCAGAAGGTGGAGAATTGTCGGTTGACCACTTATCTGCAGTAGGATGATTTCAGCAAAGTGTTCTCCAAGCTTAGGCTGTATCAGTTAAATTAAATGCTGAGCAGGGACCCTGATGTGTGGCTCCATCCTAGGACCCTGGGATCATGACTTAAGCTGAAGACAGACACTTAACCAACTGAGCCACCCAGGCTCCCTGAGACAGTAAGTTTCATTATGGTTTAAGCCAGTTTGAATCAGGTTTTCCATTACTTGCACCAGAAAAAATCCACAGAGGTAGTGCTTCATAAACCATGGTTATAATTACGCCATCTACCCACCCACTAGTGATGTTGGGAGGATTAAGTTTATTTTAAGCAAAGGGAGTTGTCTAGGGCCTGACACACAGTGATCCACCATCAATGCTAATTTCTTTCTAATTTTACCTGTAGTTGTCGAATACTGATGCGTAAGTCTGATTCATTAAATCCATATGGAATATTCCAGCCAAGAGGACCAAATTTCTTTCTCTCTTGTACAAGGGCGTGAAAAAAACAAACTCCAAACAGCAACTTCTCCCATGTCTTGAATATAAAAATTAGGCAACAAGGAAAAGTTCTGATCAGATTTATATCAGTAAAATGAGGGGAATCAACAACCTTTTTTCATTACAAGATTCTATGATCATAGATTTCTGTAAACTTTTTAAAAAAGACGTGCTAACTCAAACAATGCATGCTATAAAAAGTGTTAATCTTATGACTTAAAACCCCCAAAGCTAGACAAACTGCAATATTAAACTTTGTTAAAATGCAACAATTCTACCATTTGCCAAAGTACTGGCTACATATACTTTGGTGTTGCTTCACAGATATTTACAACTTCAATACTTAAAATGTTATCCCACAGGGCGCCTGGGTGGCTCAGTGGGTTAAGCTGCTGCCTTCGACTCAGGTCATGATCTCAGGGTCCTGGGATCGAGCCCTGTATCGGGCTCTTTGCTCAGCAGGGAGCCTGCTTCCTCCTTTCTCTCTCTGCCTGCCTCTCTGCCTATTTGTGATCTCTCTCTGTCAAATAAATAAATAAAATCTTTAAAAAAAAATGTTATCCCACAGATTCAATGGCATATGCTTAAGACTAGAAGGGTGAGGGCATAATTAATTATTATGATAGGAATAAATCCCAATATATAGTTCCTGATTTTATGACTTTCCATTCGGAGATCATTTTTGAAACCTTTGTTTGTTTACTCTGGCCTGGCATCTTCATATGCGTGACAGGTATGTCAAAAGGGATGGGCCTTTCCCTGAGCCTATGTCAGTACTCTGGAGGATGGTCACCCACCTCTTTGAGGAAACCCCCAGTAAGTTTCGAGTATGCTACCTTGATGTTTTAAATTCGATCATTTCAAACATAGCTCCAAATGCAGGAAAAATCCAACTATCTTCATGTGATGTAGTAGAAATTATTTATATAATATTAAAATGCAAGTACACCATGGCCTTACTGAATAACTATATTTTTGAAATGTTGTACATAAATTAAAGCATATTTTAAATAAATGGAGTGAAAGCTGTGGTGAAACATTTAAAAGGGGAAAAACTTTTGGCAGTGAGAACAACAATCTAATTTGCCTATATTTTCCATGTATTTTCACCCAATGGGGTTCTTAAGGAGATCACAATCCCTCCACATTTTTGGTCATGCTTATAGGCCAAAAATGCACCTGCTATATCAGAGAAATATTGGGATTTCTTGCAGAAGCTCAAACCCTCAATGGGGATCAGACACTGTACTACCTTCTCCATTTTATTAAGCTCTCTTTCTAGCTAATCCACCAAATATCCTACTTTTCTCCCAGAATTTCAAATAAAAGTATTGCTTTTAGAACTAGGGGAACACAGGGCGCCTGGGTGGCTCAGTGGGCTGAGCCACTGCCTTTGGCTCGGGTCCTGATCTCAGGGTCCTGGGATCGAGTCCCGCATCGGGCTCTCTGCTCGGCAGGGGAGCCTGCTTCCCTCTCACTCTGCCTGCCTCTCTGCCTACTTGTGATCTCTGTCAAATAAATAAATAAAATCTTAAAACAAAACAAAAAAAAACTAGGGGAACACAGAAGGTATCGTTAAACAGAAACTAGCTGGCTTCCAAAGAATTCAATTCTTTATTTCCAGTACCATTCTTTTTCTAGCTCAAATAGGCAAGTATGATAAATGGCATTGGGGTGAAGGCAAGGAATGAACTTCCCTTAGTGTTGATGTTTCCTTCCATGTGAAGAGACCTCAGTGTAACACTTCTAGATTTTCTCCATCCTTGTATTCACAGCAGGAGAAGGGAATAATCTATCTGATTAATTTTGTAAAAGTTAACCAGATATGCTTTGCTCAGCTTTTCCATCTTAGAAGCCAACTTTCCTTAAGGAAGAAAGTTTTCCTCTTTTCCTGAGGGTGGATCAATCTGCTTAATTCTATTCAGTGATATGAACCCCATTTGTTCACAGACATCAACTATTATCTCCCAACCTAGTCTATATCAGTAACTAAAGTTATAATCTGGTTCGCTTTTGTTTATACTTTTGGTAAGAATGCCAGCAAGGAAAAAGGAGTGCTATTTATTTATTAGGATTCCTAAGTCCCCAGTCCCATGTACAAACGGTTTCACTTGAGTGCACGGAAAAGCAAGATTAATATGTCAAAATGGTATTGCTAGGATTTAAGTTCCAAGAAGCCAGATTTGGGGGGAGGTGGCCTATTTTATTCTCACTGCTTTATATCTAGTACGTAGCAGAGTACCTAACACACATTTTGTTGAAAGAATGAATACATGATATGAAAACAGATTGCTACTCTTGGGTCTTTGTCAAACTTGTTATTGGATTTTGGTTTACAAACTAAGACATTCAGTCAGTCAACAGACACCTATTCGACTGTCTTCTCTGCAAGAAGAAGAGCACAGACTGCTGGGAAGAAAATGATGAACGATAGAAGTATAATATCTGCCTTCTTAGAAAATGCCTAAACGTTAACATTCTTAAATATTTATATTCCCAGATTTTTCTCACTGTAAGAACACATTTCAAAAGCTCCAGAGGCTGAACATTACCAGTTCCTTTCCCGGGCATCCACTGAAAAACTGAGCATCAGAAATTGGATCAGAGAGATAAGATTGAAGGAGATTTAGCCGAAGACCCGTAGGAGGTTCATTAGTCATTTTCACTCCGTTCTGTAGGATGGTTACTGGGAACTAAGACAGAATAAACAAAGCATTACTCAAGAGAAGAAGACTGAGTCCTAAAAATGCATATACTAGTGGTTAAAAATAGGTACAAAGGAGGACTCCAGAAATATTTTTAAGACCTCTTAAGGTGTAGCGTTTATAAATTTTCTTTCTTTTCTTTTTTTTTTTGACAGAGAGAGAGAGAGAGGAGAGAGACCACAGTAGGCAGAGAGGCAGGTAGAGAGAGAGGGGGAAGCAGGCTTCCCGCTGAGCAGAGAGCTGGTTGTGGGGCTAGATCCCAGGACCCTGGGATCATGACCTGAGCTAAAGGCAGAGGCTTTAACCCACTGAGCCACGCAGGCGCCCCAAGGTGTAGCACTTAAATGTTGATTAAGATACACAACGTAAGAGAAAACTGAATAAATATACTGAACTTCATACAAAATAAACGTACTTTCGGAGATGGATAACTTGTGAGCCAAAGCCTAAAGGATGAGTTACAGACTTCAGGGGTAAAATCTTCACATATTTTTTCCAACATGGGCATCCAGGAGACTGCAAGGTGACAGTTCTGTAGGCACACCCACGTTCCTTCTTCTGTCGCTGCTTTAATCATTTTTGCTGCAATTGGTCCTTGTCCTTGTCCCAGGGAAATAGCTTGAAATTTATTTCCAGACATAGCTTTATCATTTGCAAATTTCAGCAGGCCTAAGAGAGCACAAAAAACCAGTTTCAGTGCGTGCTCTAAAATCATAAAGCATGCCTTACTTTTCAGTGTGCGGGTACTTCCCTGGAAGGTTCCAGTTACTTTTCCTTATACATCTCAGGTTTACTAAGTGATCTGCAGTCCTATAAGGGATGGCCATGGAGCAAGATGGTTTACTTATAGTTTCTTCAAAGTGTGCAGTAGGCAGACTTACTAGCCATAGGATCCGCTCCCGGAGACAGCACAAAAATTAAAGGGATGGTACAGTTTGAGTCCAAGTAACTCTTTGTCAGATCAAATGGTGGAGGCTCCACAAATTTCTTCCCCAGTTTGTCGGTTACGTAATTTGTAATAGCCGGAGTTATCTGTTAAAGAGAGAAACAATATGCCCTTTAGAGTGATTTTCATTTCACGTAACAATGGTGGTGATTACTGAAAACTGACAGAGAGTACATTTTGAGTCTAATCGTCAGGAAAAGCATGCTGCATATCAGAGACAAAGTGCGAATTTCTCTAATCTATAAGAAGCGTCCATAAACCGATAGAACCAAACTAACAATCCAAAGGAAAATGGGCAAAGATGATGAACAATTTATAGAAAATGATTTATAGAATCCATTTATAAAAATGCAAAACACCTGAAAAGAAGCTCAACCTCATTCAGTAGAGCAGAAATGCAAACTGTCTCCCTGTCTCCTCTTGGTGATACAACCCCAAGTTTTCTCAACTTTTCTTGTACTCAAATGTGGTTGCATGACTAAGTTTTGGCCAGAGGGATGCAAGTAGAAGTTAAACATGGAGCTTTCAAAAGGTATTTTTAAAAATATTTTATTTATTTATTTGACAGACAGAAATCACAAGTAGGCAGAGAGATAGGCAGAGAGTGGGGCCGGGGAGGAGGGAAGCAAGGCTCCCTGCCAAGCAGAGAGCCTGATGTGGGGCTCGATCCCAGCAGCCCGGGATCACGACCCGAGCAGAAGGCAGAGGCTTTAACCCACTGAGCCACCCAGGTGCCCCTCAAAAGGTATTTTTATAAGGAAGCTATTTGCCTTCAGTACTCTCTTTTGCTCTTCAACAGATGTGGTATTCATGAGCCAGCTTCAATCTCACTGATGAGGACCACACTCTAGGGGACTTGCCTAGCATGAGAGAAAGAACTTGAATGTCTGGGTGATCTCAGAAACAGCTACCTGCCAGTTCTCAGGTGTTTTCTCTGGGCTCTTAGGCCGAGAGAGATTCACTTTTATTTTACTTAGATTACTGTATTTTGGGTCTCTTTGTTACAGCAGCTTAGTCTTACCCTAATAATCATAATTTTAAAAAACACAAATGATAACTATACTTAGATACATTTTTCCCGTATCAGATGGTTAGGTAAAGGGACAAGGAGAGTGTCTGTGTATTGACAACCCCTAGAGGGTTTCCTTCACAGCATGCTGAAACATGTTAGCTCAAAAGCCCACTGTCACTAAACTCAAACTTTTGCACATTCGATCGTTGTAAACATAGCCCAAAGAAGCAGATGATTAGCCACTGGCAGCCTGCCTACTTTGCACCCAACATCTGCTAGCTAATGATAATTCCCAGGGCATAAAGACCCCAAGCCAGTGCAGCCTTTCAGAGGTCCAATCCAGTGACTCCAAATCACAGTGCTGCTGAGAAACATCCCCAAGACACTGTCCCTTCTCTCTTCTCCCAAGGGAGTTCCCTTTAGAGTTATGGGATCCCCAACCCACAATCCCAGCATCTGAAGATTCCTGCTGTGAGGGACTTCTCTCTTGCCAGCATGTAAACTCTTTAAGCATTATCCTGTGTAGCTCCTGTGCGCCCATTACCACCTTGTGTCCATGCCTTGCTCTGCCCCCATAGGTCCCCAAATTCCTCAACCCGCCTGTACAGATTAACAAAGATCCAAAAGTTTGGATCTGTGTGGAAAAAAACTATGGGTTAAACAGATATTCTCATACACTGCTGAGGAAAAGTAATCTGGTATAAGTTTCGTGAAGGCCAATTTGGCAATATCTGTAAAATTACAAATGGGCAAATCCACTGATTCAGCAATTTTATTCCCAGGACTTTATTCTGAAAGAATAGAGTTGCATATGTGAGAAATGACTTTTGAATAAGATTATTTATTGCAACATTTTTATAGGGGATAATATATACATATTGTAAAGGTCCACCAATAGGAAATGGTTAAAGAAATTGTGGCATACTCAATTGCAAAAAAAAAAAAAAATGAGGAAGCTCTTTATAAACAGGGGAATAAGCAACATGCAAAACAGTGGATGCAACCATTTGTGTTAAAAATAAATGGAAGGGGCACCTGGGTGGCTCAGTGGGTTAAGCTGCTGCCTTCGGCTCAGGTCATGATCCCAGGGTCCTGGGATCGAGTCCCGCATCGGGCTCTCTGCTCAGCAGGGAGCCTGCTTCCTCCTCTCTCTCTCTCTCTGCCTGCCTCTCTGCCTACTTGTGATCTCTCTATGTCAAATAAATAAAATCTTTAAAAAAAAATAAAAATAAATGGAAAAAAGAATTTATGCGAATGCATATTTCTAAGTGCATAAAAGGAAGCAGATAACATGAGTTGCCTGAGGGAAAGGATACTGAGAGCCTGGGAGATGCAGATCAGAGGTCCACTTTCCTCTGTATTCACATATTCAAAACAGTTCTGAACCACAGGAATGTGTTACTTATTTATAAATTACATTAAAATGAATTTTTTATAAAAAAGATTTTATTTATTTATTTGACAGACAGAGATCACAAGTAGGCAGAGAGGCAGGCAGAGAGAAGGGGTAAGCAGGCTCACTGCTGAGCAGAGAGCCCGATGCGGGGCTCAATCCCAGGACCCTGGGATCATGACCTGAGCCAAAGGCAGAGGCTTTAACCCACTGAGCCACCCAGGTGCCCCTAAAATGAATTTGAAGCAAAAGAATGATCCCCATCAACATTAGCAGCAGAAAGTAAGTACAAAGAGGTATTTGATATCACATTCTAAATGCTAAACACCTTTCTAAAGTGAAGCTGTAGGAATTCAGTGAAGGGAGGAGAGATCAAGACAGGCTTCTGTGGTCCTGGCAGAGATGGGTCTGCATTGTATGGAATAGGTAGGAAGGAAAGATGGGAGTCTTCTGTAGGAGAAATTTTGTGTGGTTGTAAGCAATTCTGTAGTTTTAAACAATGGAAATTTACAGAAGTTTCAAGATAAGAATGGAATTGTGAAAAGAGGTATGATTAGCCAAGGTAACAAGACTGCCAAGCTGTATTTCTGTCTTTACGCTATAGGTAGTGAAAGGACATTGAAGAGTTTTCAAAAAAGGAGCTCACAAAGATATAACAGACTTACTTTAGTAACTTCACATGAGCAATGATTAATTTTTTTTTTTAACCATTAACACCATGTAGAGTTTCTATCTAGCACAGATCTTTGATGTAAATTTTAAGGAAGAGGAGATAGAGGACACAGAGACCTTACCCCTATTACTCTATGCACAGACCAGGGCAATGTTCCCTGAGATGATGTAACTGAAATCAAGTAAGAGAATTTTCGTAGAAAAAGTACCTTGTTTCAGTAACTCAATATAAGAAAAATTTATAAGTCTTTTCTATAAGATTTTGACCCTTCATGGAAGATATTCTAGAGAAGAAATTATGGAGACTTGAAGGGACCTGGTGATAAGCTTTGTGATGGTTAATTTTAGGTGTCAGCTTTGCTAGAACAGAGTACCCAGATATTTTGTTAAATCCTAGTCTGGATGTTGCTAAAAAGATATCTTAAAGATGAGATTAACGTTTAAATCAGTAGACTTTGAGTTAAATGCATTACTCTCCATAATGGAAGTGGGTTTCATTCAATCAGTTGAAGGCCTTAAGAGAAAAAAAGACCTCCACTGAACAAGAGGAAATTCTGCCAGTCCCCTGCCTTTGGACTTGAGCTGCAATATGACCTCTTCCCTGGGTCTCCAGGCTGCAGATTTTGGACTTGCCAACCTCCACAATCACATGAGCCAATTCCTGTAAATCTCTATCTTATCCTATTGGTTCTGTTTCTCTGAAGAATCCTGACAAGCAGAGGCTTAGGTTGAACTTAGTTTAATTCAACTCAATTCAATTCAGCTCAATTCACGACATTTACTGAGATGTTGTACTATCTTCCAGGCACTGCTTTAAGTCCTGGAGATACTGAGCAAAAGAAGGCATGGGTTCTGACCTCCAGAAGCTGGGAGCACAGTAGGAGATGCTAACAAACAAGCAGACAATTATTGCACATTCCAGTGTGGTAAGGGCTGTAATGTTTAAGCACAGACTTCCAAGCATGGCAGACTAGGCAATAACTCCATACTTGGCATTGAAACGTTTCCATTGCCATCAGGGAACCACTCTGTGAAGTGCAAATTGGTGAGTATTTCCCAGAGGCAGAGTTAATCATTGCTAAGTTTACAATGAACAAAGGAGGCTATGGTGATAAAATAATGAATACAGCATTGTTTTGACAAAGGGATTTACTGTTTAGTGAAAGAAACATATATATACACACACAACTGTCAGGTAGAAAAAATGAGGTAAGTTTTAACAATGCACAAAGGTCTCTAAGACTTAAAATAGGAAGAAATACTCAGGAGTCTAATAATTATGTAAGCCTCTGTTTGAAATCTACTCAGAGGCTAAATGAAGCATTAGATGATGCTCCTTGGGAAGCTTTACTAAAAAGAAAATGTTAAAAAAAAAAAGGAAAGAAAGAAGGGAATACTGCAATTACTTTCACCACCTTCATTTTATACATGGAGCTCAGAAAGATGAAGTGACTCTCTCAAGGTTTAAACTACATGTATGGAAATAGTTTTTGGTTTTCTGCTTAAAATTTTTTCTTTTGGGTAACTGGGTGATGGGCATTAAGGAGGGCTTGAGATTTCATGAGCACTGGATGTTATACACAATGAATGAATCATTGAACATGACATAAAAAACTAATGATACACTCTTATGTTGGCTAACTGAGATTAAATTTGAAAAATATGGGGGCGCCTGGGTGGCTCAGTGGGTTAAGCCGCTGCCTTCGGCTCAGGTCATGATCTCAGGGTTCTGGGATCGTGTCCCACATCGGGCTCTCCCCTCAGCGGGGAGACTGCTTCCCTTCCTCTCTCTCTGCCTGCCTCTCTGCCTACTTGTACTCTCTTTCAAATAAATAAATAAAATCTTAAAATATATATATATATAATTGGAATGCATCTCCTAATGAGATGAAATGGGATCTAACTTGTCATATGCATTTAATGAAAGAGAAAGGTGTATTTGGCTGAAAATTAACCAGCTCAGTAACTAGAATAATATTATTCTTGTTAATAGGAAGTAAAAAGATTAAATATTTTATATGGTAAAATAAAAATAAGCATTAGCTATCAAAAAATAAAATTTCTGGGCGTCTGGGTGGCTCAGTGGGTTAAGCCTCTGCCTTCGGCTCAGGTCATGATCTCAGGGTTCTGAGATCAAGGCCTGCATTGGGCTCTGCTTAGCAGGGAGCCTACTTCTCCCTCTCTCTCTGCTTGCCTTTCTGCATACTTATGATCTCTCTCTCTCTCTGTGTCTGTCAAATAAATAAATAAAATCTTAAAAAAAATTTATTCTTTTGTAACACCATAATCACCTTCCCTGAAGGTGTGAAAATCAGTATCAGCCTGTTTATTTCACCTATAGAAAGATTTTTCTATCTGCTGTCCATCTGTATGTCTTCTTCAGAAAAATGCCTATTCGTGTCTTCTGTCCATTTTTATTTTTATTTTTTAATTTTTTAAAAAAGATTTTATTTATTTATTCGACAGATAGAGATCACAAGTAGGCAGAGAGGCAGGCAGAGAGAGAGGAAGGGAAGCAGGCTCCCTGCTGAGCAGAGAGCCAGATGCGGGGCTTGATCCCAGGACCCTGGGATCATGACCTGAGCCGAAGGCAGAGGCTTTAACCCACTGAGCCACCCAGGCGCCCCATCTTCTGTCCATTTTTAAACTGGATTATTATTGTTTTTTGGGTGTTCAGTTTTATAAGTTCACTCTGGAAAACAGCATGGGGTTTCCTCAAGAAGTTAGAAATAGAGCTACCCTATGATCCAGCAATTGCACTACTAGGTATTTACCCTAAGGATCCAGACATAGTGATTTGAAGGGATACATGCACCCCAATGTTTAGAGCAGCATTATCAACAACAGCCAAATTATGGAAAGAGCCCAAGTGTCCATCATCTACTGAATGGATAAAGAAGATGTAGTATTTATCTACAATGGAATATTACTTGGCCATAAAAAGAATGAAATCTTGCCATCTGTAATGACATGGATGATGCTGGAGAGTACCATGCTAAGGGAAATAAGTCAGAGAAAGACAAATACTATATGATTTTGGTCATATGTGGAATTTGAGAAACAAGACAGATGAGCATAGGGGTAAAAAAGGAGTGGCAGATCAGGAAACAGACTCTTAACTATAGAAAACAAACTATAGAAAAGGGTTACTGGAGGGAAGGTGAGGGGTGGAATGGGTTAAATAAGTGAGGGGGATTAAGGAGGGCAATTGTGATGAGCACTGGGTATAGTATGTAGGTGTGATTCACTAAATTCTACACATGAATCTAATATTATACTGTATGTTAACTTACTGGAATTTAAATAAAAACTTGGAAGAAAAAGAAAAATTTTTGTGCATGTGTATACTAACAAAACTGTGACCTGTGTTAAGATTTTCTACCATCTTTTACTGCTAACCAATATGACCTCTTCTGCTAGCAGGGCCCAGATTTACACTCTCACATAAACAACTAAAAATGGACAAAATTTAAAAAACAACCATTTTCAAACACTGGGCAATTCAGACAACAGGTGCTACCAGACTTTGATCTCTATGAAAAGAGGAAACACACAAGATGAGACCTATTGTCCCTTTAGCTTTCTTCTGGGAGGTACATTCCAGCCTGTGGAATAGGAAAAGTGATTTTGAAAGCAGAGCAACACACAAGTTAGTATTGCTAACTTGGGAAGACAGAAATCAGAGTTCAAAGTGGGAGGCCAATAGAAGTTGCAGAGTTCAAAGTAGAAGGGAACTACCTGAGAAAAAAGAAAGAAATTTGCATAACAGTACCCTTGAATCTTTGCTGAATACAAAGGTGTGCAGGCATAGGCTAAGCAGAGTGACTGGGGAACTATGAACTGGGGATCTACAGAGCTACCAGAGTTCATGCAAACCTGGGAATTATTCAAGTTTTCAATAGCCACAGTGGAAAGCCTTTGGTGATCACTTGGGGCATTCAGTAAAGCACCCAAAAGGGTCATGCTTTATTAGTGGAGCTAAACAATCCATTGAGTAAAGGCTGTCCTGCATTTGTGCTAACAAATATTAAAATAATCTTTGAAAGGAACAATCTGAAGTTAAGCAATGTAACTATGTAGCCAAAAGGATTGGTAACATTTTTCTACAGAGCGCTAGATAGTAAAAACTCTTGGTATTGTGGACCACATACAATATCTGCTGCATATTCTTTTTCTTCTTTTTTAAAAACAACTCTTTAAAATACAAGCACCAATATCAACTTATGGGCTGGAGGAAACAAGTCATGGGCTGAATCTGGCCCATAAGTGTTGTTTGCTGACAAGTGAACTAGCAGAATAAAACTCAACAATCTTTAAAAGAACAAAATCAAATTATCAACAATGTCTGGCATCTAATCAAACATTACTGGGCAGGCCAAGAAGCAAGAATATACAATCTATAACCAAGAGTAAAATCAGTAAATAGAAACAGATCTAGAAATTATGGAATTAGCAATCAGTTTAAAAACGGTTGTTGTAACTGTGTTCAAATATTTAAAGAAAACATGAACAGAATGAAAAATATATATAATATATAAGAAAGAACCAACTGAGCTTTTTTTTTTAAAAAAAGATTTTACTTATTTATTTGACAGAGAGAGAGAGAGCACAAACAGGAGGAACAGCAGGCAGAAGGAAAGGGAGAAGCAGACTCCCTGCTGAGCAGGGGGCCCAATGTGGGACTCAATCCCAGGACCTTAGGATCATGACCTGAGCTGAAGGCAGATCCTTAACCAACTGAGCCACCTAGACATTCCCCAAATGAACTTTCTGTTAGTGAAATATATGATAAGTGAAACAAAAAAAATTTTTTAAAGATTTATTTATTTGAGAGAGGAGGATAGAGAGCACACCTTAGTGCTTGTAAGCAAGGGGGAAAGGCAGAGGGAGAGGTAGAGAAAGAATCTCAAGAAGACTGCCCACTGAATGAGGAGTCCAAAGCAGGGCTTGGTCCCACAACCCTGAGACCACAGCCTGAGCCAAAACCCAGTTGGATGCTTAACTGCTGGAGCCACACAGGAGCCCCTGAAGCAAAAAAATTACCTGGATAGGAACAATAGCAGATTAGACACTATAAAAGAAGAATAAGAAAACTTAAAGATAACAATAGAAACTATACAAACTGAAGCACAGTGATAGAAAAAGTTTTAAAAATAATTAACAGAGCAGGGCGCCTGGGCGGCTCGGTAGTTTAGGCCTCTGCCTTCAGCTCGGGTCATGATCTCAGGGTTCTGGGATCGGGCCCCGCATCGGGCTCTCTGCTCAGCGGGGAGCCTGCTTCCCCCTCTCTCTCTGCCTGCCTTCTACCTACTTGTGATCTCTATCAAATAAATAAATTAATTAAAAAAAATAATTAACAGAGCAATCATCTATGATATAATACCATGCAGTCTAATGTATATTTATTTGGAATCATAGGGTGAAGTGGAAAAAAGTATTTGAAGAAGGGGCACCTGTATGGCTCTGTTACTTAAGCCTCAGAGTCTTGGTTCTGGCTCAGGTCATGACCTCAAGGTCATCAGATCGAGCCCTGTGTCGAGCTCCATGCTCAGTATGGAGTCTGCTTGAGATTGTCTCCCTCTCTGGCTGCCCCTCCCCAACTCAAATAAATACATAAAATCTTTTTTAAAAAGTATTTGAAGAAATCATGAGCAACATTTTTCTCAAGTTGAGGAAAACTATATGCCTACAAATCCAAGGAGCTCAATGAACCTGTTTAAGTATCTAGAATGAGGATCAAAGAATGAAATAACAATAACTTTTAATCTAAAACGACTTATTTTTTTAAAAATTTGAGTATAGGGGCACCTGGGTAGCTCAGTGGGTTAAACTTCTGCCTTCGGCTCCGGTGAAGATCTCAGAGTCCTGGGATTGAGCCCCCTGTCGGGCTCTCTGCTCAGCGGGGAGCCTGTTTCCCCCTCTCTACCTTTCTCTCTGCCTACTTGTGATCTCTCTATTAAATAAGTAAATCTTTAAATTTAATCTATTTAATCTATTAAATAAGTAAATCTTTAAAAAAATTTTTGAGTATCGTTTGTTGGGTCCATGGCCAAAGGAGCAAGAATGATACAAAGCGAAGGTCAAGCAAAGCTTTATTTCGTGCCAAGCATCAAGAATCAAACTGACTGGCCAGGTCCGTCTTTTGCAAAGAGGCAACCTCTCTCTTCTTTACAGACTAGCTTTTAAGGGCAAAGGCCATGTGGTTGGGCCTGGCCATGCACAGGTGACCAATGAGATTGTAACACAGAGAAAGCTGCACAGTCCTGCTAGGTCACCTGCTAGGTCTGCTAGGTCACAGACCTGCTAGGTCAAGTGACCAATTGAATTACAGTTTACCCTATAGTAGATATTTGAACTAGCCTATCGCCTTGGTCAGAATTGGCTCCCAAAGGGCACCCAAAGGGTGGAGCCCATACTCCTTGGTAGCTAGGGAGACAGTATGCACCCCCACTGATTAGATACCTCCACCTGGCCTGACCCAACCTTGTATTTGGGCTTTGTTACCTGGGACTGGTTTCCGGGACTTGTTTTTAAGTATGTTCCCTGAAGGGGGAGGGGCAGGGGCAGGATGGGGCTGCTCTGGCTAAATAGGTCCTTACACATTGACATATATTGTTACATTAGTGTCAGGTGTACAACTTAGATTTAATAAGTTTATATATTATGCTGTGTTCACCACAAGCGTAGCCACCATCTGTCCCTTTACATCGCTTTCACAATATCATTGACTGTATTCCTTATGTTGTGCCTTTAATTCCCAGGGTTTTTTCGTAAGTGGCAAATTAACTGGATTCCAAACAGAACACATTTGTCTTTTTACCTTATCAGGCCTTAAGCACCGAAGAATTATTATTTTCTGTAGTTCATTTAGTTTTTCATTCATTGGTACTGGAAATTTAGCGTTGTGTGGTTCTTTACTGTCATAAATTTTCTGCCACTCAGTTATATGTTCACAAAAATGTTTCCTAATGGGAAAAAAAAAGCCCAATAATTATTTCATTGGAAAATAATTTAAAAAGAGATTGTTAAACAATAAGTTTACAAATTTAGCTACCCTTATTCAATGTGGTCATCAAGTTTAAACAATTACCTGAGTTCTTTGAAGGCGGGAAATTCACTCGCACGACAAATTTCCTCCCAGCTTTTATCCTGTAACCAAGTTGGATCAGGATTTTTCTCAGCACTCTTAAGACTTACTCCTCCAGTTAAAAGAAACATCAGTTCCTGGTATTCAATCTCTTTCTTTGCCCTGTAAAACCAAAATAAAGATTGCTGTAAATTGCTGATTTTTAAAATTGAATGAAATCAATTTCTGCTTCTATAGCCTTGATAAAATAATCAGAACTGAATTACTCTATTGCTATAAACAATTGGAAAACTAGATAAAGTGAATGAAACAACTGTTTTTAGAAATTATACAATAGCCAGGGCAACAGTGTGATCCCTGAAAAAGGGAGACAATTAAAGTGATCTCTAGGATTGCCTCAGCCATCCATGTGGAGGCACTTTCCAGACTACAAAACAAAATCAAAACTTGATAGTATTGTTCAGTTGAATAAACAGAGAGCAGAGTTAAGGAAAGCTGAGGTGGCAGAATTTGTGGGTAGAGTACCAGAGAGGATGGAGATGCTTGGAAAAGAGGTCCAGAAATATGGATAGGTATCATCTTGATTCTATTGCTAAATGCTAAGTCATATATGAATAGGGTACACTATGGGAGAGGAGGCAAAGACTATCTGGGGAGCTGTACACTGAGCAGCTACCAGAGCTTACTCAAAACTTGGAGACAGGAGTTCTTGCCAAGTAGAGTTCAATCTTCTTTGAACACTGGAGGAATTCAGAGGCAACATCAGAGGGATCATGCCTTAGTAGCATAGCTAACGTAGCCTTAGAATAAAGCCTATTCTAAAAATACCAAAAGAAAGCTTAAAACAAGCCTTGAGAACATCAAACTAATCCAGTAATTTAAGTATGTGCAGAAGTAAAGTCTAATAGTCTTTAAAAGAATAAACAAACAAACCCAGCATTTATCCATGTAAAATTTATAGTATCTGTAACACAGAGGAAAAAAAAAATCAATCAATAGATAGATATAGAGGTAACACAACAAAAAGAGGAATGTTAGAAGAGCTATTACAAATGTGCTGAAGGAGTTAAAGCAAAATGAACCTAAGGAATAGAGAAACAGGCAACAGAAAAAATAACCAAATGCAACTTCTAGAGATAAAAAGTATGAAATCTAAAAGAAAAATTCACTGATTTCTGTCCAGATGTGGAGAAAATGAAAGGATTCATTTCTAGTAGATATACAGTATAAGAAAGGTTAAAGGAAGTCTCGGGTAGATGGAATTTGAATCAACACAAAAGAATAAAGACTACCAAAAATGGCAACTTTATAGGTAAACATAAAAGGCTTTTCTCCTATTATTTAAGACTCTTTCAAAGATTACTATTTAGAGGCACGTGGGTGGATCAGACAGTTAAGCATCTGCCTTCAGCTCAGGTCATGATCCCAGGGCTCCCTGCTCCCTGGGGAGCCTGCTTCTCCCTCTCCCTCTGCTTGCCACTCCCCCTGCTTGTATTCTCCCTGTCAAACAAATAAATAAATTCTTTTTTAAAAAATAAGAGATTACTGACTACTTAGAGCAGAGTAATAATGTGCTATGAATAACATGTACAGTGAAATGTACAGAATATCATGTACAAGTGAAATATATGACAATAATAAAACAAAGGCTGGGAGGAGAGAGGTGGAAGTATATTGTTGTAAGTTCTTATGCCATATATATATTATATTATATTATATTATATTATATATTTTACATATAATATATAACATATATTATATATTATGCTCCATAATTTTACCTGAAGATAGGCTGTGATAGGTTCAAATATATACTTTAATCCCAAGGAAATCACAAAAAGAAAAAAACAAAAACTTATAGCTAGTGATTCAACAAAGGAGATAAAGTGGAATCATAATACATACTCAATTCAGAAAGAAAGAACAAAAAACAGATGTGCAAAACAGAAAGCAAGGTATAAGAACATAGATTTAAATATAACTCTATTATGTCACTGAATCTAAATGGTCTAAATAATTTCACTAAACTCAGCAATTATCAGATTGGATAAAACAATCTGATCCAACTATTTGCTGTCTACAGAAATACAGCTTATATATACAGACACAAATAGGTTAAAAGTATGGAAAAATATATACCATGCTAACACTACTCAAAAGAAAGCTGGAGCCATGTAATAATTATCATACAAAATAGATTTCAGAGCAAAGGACAGACCAGGGATTCAAAAAGAAAAATCAAGTCAATTCATTAAGAGGTCATAATAGTCCTAAACAGTTAACACATCAAATAAAGAGCATCAAAACACAAACAAATATTGATAGAACTATCAGAAGCAATTTCTATAGCTAAGAGATTTCAAACCTCTCTCAAAAGTTGATTGAACAAGTTCACAGAAAATCAGTAAGGATATAGTATATAGAATATCTTGACCTACTTGGCATTTACAGAGCATTCTATTAAAAAACAGCAAAATACAGATTCTTCCAATGTTATATAGAACATTTGCAGAGATAGGCCATATTCTAGGCCTAAAAATGTCTCATTTATAAAATTTCTAGAAAAGGAATAATTATGGAGACAGAAAGCAGATCAGTGGTTCCCTGGGGCTGGGAGTAGGAGTAGGAATTGACTAAGTAGGTACAAGCAAGGAAACTTTGCGATGATGGAAGTGTTCTAAAATTGGATTTTGGTGATGGTTGCACAATTGTATAAATTTACTAAAAATCATCTAACTGTATTCTTATAATCAGCCAATTGCATAATAATTACCTAATAAAGCTGGGAAAAAGGGGGAAGTTTTCCAAATATACAAAAACTAAAGAAGTTTATTGTCACTAAACTTGTCTTATAAGAAATATTAAAGAGACTTTTTTGAGCTGAAAAGAAATGGCACTAATTAATAACAAAAAAACATACAAAAGTAAAAATCTCACTGGAGAAGGTAAATAGTAAAGACAGTAGATTCAATCACTTCTAAAGCAAGCATGAAAGTTAAAAGACAAAAGTAATAAAATTAACTAAAATTACAATAGTTAAGGGATGCATAAAATCTACATGTGTAAAATGTGACATCAAAAATATAAAGTTGGGGGGGTAGTAAAAATATGGTTTGGAATGTGTTCAAATTTAAGCTGCTCTCGTCTTAAACTTACAAACACAAGATGTTATAAGTGAACCTCATAGTAACTACAAAGGAAAAAAATCCTGGTAAATACCACAAAGAAAATGAGAAAAGAACCTAAGCATAAATCTAAAGCAAGCCATCATATCACAAAGGAAGAAATGAAAGAGAAGAACTAAGAAAACAGGCAGAAAACAATTTTAAAATGGCAGTAAGTACATGCTTATCATTAGTTACTTTAAATTAAACTCTCCAAATAAAATGGCTGAGTGGATTAAAAAATATACCCATCTCTATACTGCCTACAAGAGACTCAATTTAGAAGTAATGGTACACAGACTGAAAATGAAGAGATCAGAAAAGACAGTCCACGCAAATAGAAATGAAAACTGGGGTAGCTGTATTCATATCAAACAAAATAGACTTTAAAACAAAGAGTTTAATAAAACACCAAGAAGGGAACTACATAAAGGGTTCAATCCAGCAAGAAGATACAACATTGGGGGGGACAAGATGGCGGGGTACTAGGAAGAGGCGTCTTTTCAGCTGGTACCCCAAAGTGAGCTGATTACCTACCAAAGAACTCCGATCACCCATGAAATCAGCCTGAGATCAGAATTATACACGTCTGGATCTCTACAGGGGCAGAAGACGCCAGTGAGCAGGTAAAGCGGAATGGGAACAGCGGACTGATATCGGAAGATAAACAAAAGGGGGAGGGAGCCACCAGAGGCGACCGGTGCGAAAGTAATACCCCAATACGAGCGAGAGTGCCCTGCGTCTGGGGACCAGCATTAACTTGGAGACTGGTTGAAAGCACTCCAAAAGAGCAGAGGATTGCGGGGGGAAATTGTGGGAATCGGGGCGGCTAGGGACAGGGGCTTAAGTCCCCGGTCCCAGACGGCCTCCCCGGCGCGGAGGCAGAGAGAGTGCGGCGGAGAAACCAGCTCCTGGTCCCTAAGCCGCCAGCGCGCCCCAGAGCGCGTGGGTTCCGGCTCCTGTGAGGGGATGGGAGCTGCGCCGGTCTGCAGAACGCGCGCTAGCCCTACCACAAAGCTTGAGACGCGCGCACGTCCCTCCAGCTCTCCTGGATTTCTAAGGCCCGGGGGCGCTTTTTGACCTGCGCCATTGTTTCAAAGTCTAAGCCGCGCGAGCGAAACTCTTCCCCAGACAGAGGCGCGCAAAAGCCCAGCCTGCGGCTTACGGACCAGCGCCCCGTTCTCAGTGCCCCAGACGCGCGCCCGACCCACAGCCGCCTCTGAAAAGAGGTGCGCGCAAGCCGGGCACTCCCAGCCCAGGCCGGAGGCAAAATCTCAGTGTGCGATCGCTGCTTGGAACCTCTCTGGCGGTCAGGAGCTCCCAGACAGCCGCCACTGCCTTGGCTTTGGGGACGAGCAAAAGATCCTGCGCCCCCAGGGTCTTTAACTTGGAACCTGCACTGCCAGCGTCCAAGGGGGAATTTATTCAGCTTCTGCACCCAGACTGAGGCTTCTCTCTGAGACGGAGATCAGGAAGTGTTCCAGGGTGCACCTTGACTGCACCAGAGTTGATACATCCAGCTACATCTGTTCAGTCTTCTCCCACCAAAATGACTAGGAGGAGGAATGCCCAACAGAAGAAAAATACAGAGGATGGACCTTCTGCAACAGAGCTAATGGCTATCAACATAGACAATATGTCGGAAAGAGAATTCAGGCTAACAATTATCCAGGCAATAGCTAGGTTGGAGAAAGCCATGGATGACCAAACAGAATTGATTAGGGCCGAACTGAAAGCGACCAGACAGGATGTTCACAATGTTAGGGCGGAGCTTAAAGCTATCAGGGAGGAGGTCCACAATGCTCTCAATGAGTTCCAATCCAATCTAAACTCTCTCAAAGCTAGGGTAACTGAGACAGAAGATAGAATTAGTGATCTGGAAGACAAACAGATAGAGAGAAAGGATCAGGAGGAAGCCTGGAACAAACAGCTTAGATCCCACGAAAGCAGAATCAGGGAAATAAATGATGCCATGAAGCGTTCCAATGTCAGAATTATTGGAATTCCTGAAGGGGAGGAGAAAGAAAGAAGTCTAGAAGATATCGTGGAACAAGTCCTTCATGAAAATTTTCCGAATCTCGCGAATGAAACCAGCGTTCATGTACTAGAGGCTGAACGGTCTCCACCCACGATTATACACTCCAAAAAAACATCACGACACCTGATAGTCAAATTGAGAAATTATAATTGTAGGTATAATCTCTTGAAAGCCGCCAGGGCAAAGAGGCTCCTTACTTACAGAGGGAAGCCCATCAGAATAACGTCAGACCTGTCCACAGAGACCTGGCAAGCCAGAAGAGGCTGGCAACATATATTCAGGGCACTAAATGAGAAGAACATGCAGCCAAGAATACTTTATCCAGCAAGACTGACATTCAAAATGGATGGAGAGATAAAGAGTTTCCAAGACCGGCAAGGCTTAAAAGACTATGCAACCACCAAGCCGATACTGCAGGAAATATTAAGGGGGGTTCTATAAAAGAGGAAAAATCCCAAGAATAGCATTGAACAGAAATATAGAGACAGTCTACAGAAAGAAAGACTTCAAAGGTAACTCGATGTCAATAAAAACGTATCTATCAATAATCACTCTCAATGTGAATGGCCTAAATGCACCCATAAAATGGCACAGGGTTGCAGATTGGATAAAACGACAGGACCCATCCATATGCTGTCTACAAGAGACCCATTTTGAACCTAAAGATACACGCAGACTGAAAGTGAAGGGGTGGAGAAGCATCTTTCATGCCAATGGGACTCAAAAGAAGGCTGGGGTAGCGATTCTCATATCAGATAAATTAGACTTCAAACTAAAGACTGTAGTCAGAGATACAGAAGGACACTACATAATCCTTAAAGGGACTATCCACCAAGATGATCTAACAATTGTAAATATCTATGCTCCCAAGATGGGAGCAGCCAATTACTTAAGAAAACTGTTAATCAAGATAAAGAGTCATATTGATATGAATACACTAATCGTAGGAGATCTTAACACGCCTCTTTCAGAATTAGACAGATCATCGAAGCAGAAAATCAATAAAGAAACAAGAGCATTGAATGACACATTGGACCAGATGGACCTCATAGATATATACAGAACATTCCACCCTAAAACAGCAGAATACTCATTCTTCTCAAGTGCACACGGAACCTTCTCCAGAATAGACCACATACTGGGTCACAAATCAGGACTCAGCCGATACCAAAAGACTGAGATTATTCCCTGCATATTCTCAGAACACAATGCTTTGAAACTGGAGCTCAATCACAAGGAAAAGTTCCGAAGGAACTCAAACACCTGGAAGCTAAAGACCACCTTGCTTAAAAATGCTTGGATCAACCAGGAGATCAAAGAAGAACTGAAACAATTCATGGAAACCAATGAGAATGAAGACACTTCGGTCCAAAACCTATGGGATACAGCAAAGGCGGTCCTAAGGGGAAAATATATAGCCATCCAAGCCTTGCTCAAAAAAATTGAAAAATCCAGAACACACCAGCTGTCTCTACACCTTAAAGAACTGGAGGATCAACAACAAATCAAACCAACTCCACACATAAGAAGGGAAATCATCAAGATTAGAGCTGAGATCAATGAGGGAGAAAGCAGAGATACAGTAGAACGTATCAATGAAACTAGAAGCTGGTTTTTTGAAAGAATCAATAAGATCGATAAGCCACTGGCTACACTAATCCGAAAGAAAAGAGAGAAATCCCAAATTCATAAAATTATGAATGAAAAGGGAGAGATCACAACTAACACCAAGGAAGTAGAAACAATCATCAGAAGTTATTACGAACAGTTATATGCCAATAAGCTTAGCAACCTAGATGAAATGGATGCATTCCTGGAAAAATATAAACTACCAAAATTGAACCAGGAAGAAATCGACAACCTGAATAGACCGATATCTAATAACGAGATTGAAGCAGTGATCAAAAACCTCCCAAAAAACAAGAGCCCAGGACCTGACGGATTCCCTGGGGAATTCTACCAAACCTTCCAAGAAGAAATAACACCTATTCTCCTGAAGCTGTTTCAAAAAATTGAAGCAGAAGGAAAACTTCCAGACTCTTTCTATGAAGCCAGCATTACCCTGATCCCCAAACCAGGCAAGGACCCTACCAAAAAGGAGAATTTCAGACCAATATCACTGATGAATATGGATGCTAAGATTCTCAACAAGATCCTAGCCAACAGGATCCAACAGCACATTAAAAAGATTATCCACCATGATCAGGTGGGATTCATCCCTGGGCTACAAGGATGGTTCAACATTCACAAATCAATCAATGTGATACAACAAATTAATATGAGAAGAGAGAAGAACCACATGGTCCTCTCAATTGATGCAGAAAAAGCATTTGACAAAATCCAACATCCGTTCCTGATTAAAACGCTTCAAAGTATAGGGATAGAGGGAACATTCCTGAACCTCATCAAATCTATCTATGAAAGACCCACAGCAAATATCATCCTCAATGGGAAAAAGCTTGCAGCCTTCCCATTGAGATCAGGAACAAGACAAGGATGCCCACTTTCACCACTCTTGTTCAACATAGTATTAGAAATCCTAGCAACAGCAATCAGACAACAGAGAGAAATAAAAGGTATCCAAATTGGCAATGAAGAAGTCAAACTCTCTCTCTTCGCAGATGACATGATTCTTTATATGGAAAACCCAAAAGACTCCACCCCCAAACTACTAGAACTCATACAGCAATTCAGCAGCGTGGCAGGATACAAAGTCAATGTGCAGAAATCAGTGGCTTTCTTATACACGAACAATGAAAATACAGAAAGGGAAATTAGAGAATCGATTCCATTTACTATAGCACCAAGAACCATAAGATACCTGGGAATAAACCTAACTAAAGAGGTAAAGGATCTATACTTGAGGAACTATAGAACACTCATGAAAGAAATTGAAGAAGACACAAAAAGATGGAAGACCATTCCATGCTCTTGGATCGGAAGAATAAACATTGTTAAAATGTCTATACTGCCTAGAGCAATCTATACTTTTAATGCCATTCCGATCAAAATTCCACTGGCATTCTTCAAAGAGCTGGAGGAAATAATCCTAAAATTTGTATGGACTCAGAAGAGACCCCGAATCGCTAAGGAAATGTTGAAAAACAAAAATAAAGCTGGCGGCATCACGTTACCTGATTTCAAGCTTTATTACAAAGCTGTGATCACCAAGACAGCATGGTACTGGCATAAAAACAGACACATAGACCAGTGGAACAGAGTAGAGAGCCCAGATATGGACCCTCAACTTTATGGTCAATTAATCTTCGACAAAACAGGAAAAAATATACAGTGGAAAAAAGTCTCTTCAATAAATGGTGCTGGGAAAACTGGACAGCTATATGTAGAAGAATGAAACTCGACCATTCTCTTACACCGTACACAAAGATCAACTCAAAATGGATAAAAGACCTCAACGTGAGACAGGAATCTATCAGAATCTTAGAGGAGAACATAGGCAGTAATCTCTTCGATATCAGCCACAGCAACTTCTTTCAAGATACGTCTCCAAAGGCAAAGGAAACAAAAGCGAAAATAAACTTCTGGGACTTCATCAAAATCAAAAGCTTCTGCACAGCAAAGGAAACAGTCAAAAAAACAAAGAGGCAACCCACGGAATGGGAGAAGATATTTGCAAATGACAGTACAGACAAAAGGTTGATATCCAGGATCTATAATGAACTCCTCAAACTCAACCCACACGAAACAGACAAACACATCAAAAAATGGGCAGAAGATATGAACAGACACTTCTCCAATCAAGACATACAAATGGCTATCAGACACATGAAAAAATGCTCATCATCATTAGCCCTCAGGGAGATTCAAATTAAAACCACATTGAGATATCACCTTACACCAGTTAGAATGGCCAAAATGAACAAAACAGGAAACAACATGTGTTGGAGAGGATGTGGAGAAAGGGGAACCCTCTTCCACTGTTGGTGGGAATGAAAGTTGGTGCAGCCTCTTTGGAGAACAGTGTGGAGATTCCTCAAGAAATTAAAAATAGAGCTTCCCTATGACCCTGCAATTTCACTCCTGGGTATTTACCCCAAAGACACAGATGTCGTGAAAAGAAGGGCCATCTGTACCCCAATGTTTATAGCAGCAATGGCCACGGTCGCCAAACTATGGAAAGAACCAAGATGCCCTTCAACGGATGAATGGATAAGGAAGATGTGGTCCATATACACTATGGAGTATTATGCCTCCATCAGAAAGGATGAATACCCAACTTTTGTAGCAACATGGACGGGACTGGAAGAGATTATGCTGAGTGAAATAAGTCAAGCAGAGAGAGTCAATTATCATATGGTTTCACTTATTTGTGGAGCATAAGAAATTTATGAAATTAAAAAAATTTATGAAATTTTAAAAAATCAACATGGAAAAAAAATTAAGGAAATTGAAATCTGGGTCTTTGAAAAGATGAATAATATTGATTAACCTCTAGTCAGGATAACTAAGGAAATAGAAGATAAAAATTACAAATATCAGAAATGAAGGAAGGGCCAAAGCTATTAATTCCATTGACATTAAAAAGATAATAAAGCAATATTATGAACTCTATGTCCTCAAATTTGATAACCTAGCTGAAATGGATCAATCCATTGGAAGACACAATCTGTCAAAATTCACACAAGAGGAAACATAGTCTAAATAGACTTCGTGTTATTATACTTGTGCTGCCTTAACAAAATATGGTAGACTGGGTTGCATGAATGCAAATTTATTTTCTCAGAGTTCTGGAGGCTAAAAGTTTGGATCAAGGTTTTGGCTGATTTTGGTTTCTGATGAGACCACTTTTCTTGGCTGGTAGACAGCCCCTTTCTCACTGTTTCCTCACAAGGCCTTTCCTCCATGTGTATATGGAGAGAGAAAGCCCTCTGTTAGCTCTTTTTTTTTTTAAAGGACATTAATTCTATCAGATAAGGACCATACTTTTATGACCTTATTTAAAATGATTACTTCCTTACAGGTCTCATCTCTGTATACAGTCACACTGTCAGTTAGCGCATCAACACATGAGCTTGGGGTGGGGGAAACAAATATGCAGTCCATAACTATATCTATTAAAGAAACTGGATTGATAATTAACCTACCAAAACAGAAAGCACACACTAAGATGGGTTCTGGAGAATTCTACCAAACTTACAAGAAGAAATTCTACCAATTCCTTACAATATCTTCTAGAAAATGGCAGAAGGAATACTTCCCCAAATCCAGTATTACCCTAATACCAAACTAGACAGAGATAGTATAAGAAAACAACAGACCAATATCTCTCAAGAACATGGATACAAAAAATCTCAACAAAATATTAGCAAACTGAATCAAACAATGTATAAAAAAGAATAACACACCACAACAAAGTGATATTTTTCCCAGGTAGGTAAGGCTGTTTCAACATTCAAAAATATCAATGTAATCTAGTACATCAATAAACTAAAGAAGAATTAAACACATGATCATATCAGTAGATGCAGAAAAGGCATTTGACAAAAACCAGTAACCTTTCATGATCAAAATTCTCAGCAAACTAAGTATATGTAAGTATAATTAAGACCAATGTCCTCAACTTGTTAAAGAAATTTCACAAAAAAATCTATGGCTAACACCACACTTGAAAGTGAGAAACTAGAAACTTCCCACTAAGATCAAGAAAACAAGGATGTTCCTTTACACCACTTGTCAACATCATACTGAAAGTTCTGGCTAGTGAATTAGAAAAAGAAATAAAAAATGTATAGATTAGAAACAAAAAGTTAAATTGCTTTTGTTTGTAGATAACATAATTGCCTATGTAGAAAATCCAAAAATCTGAAAGAATTGACAAAAAAAAACCTCCTAAGAACTAATAGGCAAGTATAGCAAGGTTGCAGGATACAATGTCAACATACAAAATCAGTCACTTTCCTACATATCAATGACAAATAAGTGGAATTTGGAATTTAAAAACACAGAACCATTTGCACTGGCACCCCCAAAAGTGAAATACTTAGGTATAAAGCTAACAAGTCATGTACTATATGAGATCTATATGAGAAAAACTATAAAAATGTGATGAAAAAAGTCAAAGATAATTAAATAAATGAAGAGATATTCCATGTTCATGGATAGGAAGAATCCATACTGTCAGGGTTTCAGTTCTTCCCAATTTGTTCTATCGATTTAATGCAGTCTCATTCAAAATTCCAGCAAGTTATTTTGTGTATAATTAACAAACTGATTCTGATGTTTCTATGGAGGGGCAAAAGACCAAGAACAGGCAACAGAATACAGAAGAAGAACACAACTGGAAAACTGACATTACTGGATGTCAAGACTTGTGATAAAGCTACAGTATTCAAGACAGTGTTGTATTGGTTTTTAAAAAAAGACAAATAGATCAGTGGAACAGAATTTTGTGGATTTTCTATAAAGTTCACTTTATATGAGATGCAAAAGACTCAGAATAGCCAACACAGTATTTAAGAAGGACAAAGTCAAGGACTGACACCACCTGACTTCAAGACTTACTATAAAGCTAACTGAGTCAATACTACAAAAGAATGAATATAGATCAGTGACACAGAATAAAGAATCCAGAAACACGCCCATATAAACATAGTCACCTGATCTTCGGCAAAGAAGCAAAGGCAGTATAATGGATAGTCTTTTCAACAAATGGTACTGGAACAACTGGATATCCACATGCAAAAAAAAAAAAAAGAATCTAGACAGAGACTTTTCACAAAAATTAACTCAAAATGGATCATAGACTTAAATATAAAATGCAAAACTATAAAGTTTCTAGATTACATAGGAGAAAATCTAGATGACCTTAGATATGTTGATGATTTTTTTTTTAGGTACAGCACCATAAGCCATGAAAGAAAGAACTGGTGCTAATACTATGGTAGAGAAATGTACAAATAAAATCACGACTTAAACAGAGCAAAAACATGATATCCTTCTGTGAGAAGGCATCTTCATCCATTAGCTTTCCCAGGCAATTTTTTAAAAACAAATAAAGAAAAATCAAGTAACTTACAGAAGAAGATTGGCACATAACAAAAAGGAAAACAGCAGCTTGTCCTTCTCAAATAGTGATCGGCATATATTACAATATAAGTTGTATGTGAAGTGGTCATTTAAATATCGTAGGCGCTTTTCCAAAATTTTGGATTTGTTACTGAAAGGTTGAAAAACAGGCAAATATGTTGAGTCAAACAAAACTAAAAAGAATAAGTAACACATGAATTAACACATAAGTATCCATTGTTAAAAATACGAAACTATACACACACACACACACACACACACACACACGAGTGCATATAAAACTGGTGAAATCTGAGGGTGCCTGGGTGATGAAGTCAGTTAAGCATCCAACTCCTGGTTTTGACTAAGGTCCTGATCTCAGGATCATGGGACAGAGCCCTACAGAGGCTCTGCGTTCAGCAACTGGGTCTGCTTGAGTTTCTCTCTTTCCCTCCCCATTTTCTCTTAATAAATAAATAAAATCTTTAAAAAAGAAAAAATAACTGGTGAAATCTGAATAAGCTCTGTGGATCTCCTGGTTTTGATATTGTAGTACAATAATGCAAAATATCACCATTGCAGAAACTGAATGAAGGATACATGGGACCTCCCTGCATAATTTTGTTTGCACAACTTCTCATAAATTTATAGGTTAAAAAATATGGTATAAATCTATGAGAAAATGAAATTGGGTTCACACCATTTCTCTATTTTCAAAATTCTAAACTTACTGTATTCCAAAATGACTGAAAAACCATCAGTTAATTAAAAGATACCTATATTAAACAGCTATTATAGTGTGAGATTTATGTTGGGGGAAACTGTAATAAACCAAAAACTATGAAACATTTTTGTCCCAAAGAAACAGCAAATCTAGATCAAGATGTACATATTTTTAAAAATATATGAAAAGTCAGAAAATATCTGGATAAAAGGTTACTTCTGGTTGTGGTTCTGGCTGATATTTTTCTTCTTTATACTCCTATATGTCTAAAATGTTATGTGTTTCTTTTTTTCTTAGTTCAAAGATTTTTCAGTAATACTGAAAGGAACGTAAGATGATACACCCATTCTGGGAAGATTTGGCAGCTACTTTTAAAAAAATAAACAGGCAACTGCCACATGACCCAGCAATTGCACTATTGGGCATTTATCCCAGAAATGAAAACTTACGCTCACACAAAAACCTATACAGGCAAGTTTATAGTTTTATTCATAAAAGCTAAAAACTGGAAATAACTCAGTTGTCTTATAGTACATCAATATCATGAAATAATTCTCAGCAATAAAAAGGAACCAACTACTGACACACATAACAACCTGGAAGAATCCCCAGAGAATTAAGTTGGGTGAAAAAAAGCCTATCCTTAAAAGTTATGTGCCATATATGGGGCACTTGGGTGGCTTAGTCAGTTAAGACTCTTGATTTTGGCTCAGGTCATGATCTCAGAATCAAGCTCCCATACTGGACTCTCCACTGAGTGGGGGAGTCTGCTTGAGATTCTTGCCCTTTACCCCTCCCTGCCCACCCACCTGCTCATGCTTGCTCACTCTCTAAAATAAATAAATCTGATTTAAAAAAAAGTTTTGTGCTATATGATTTCATTCTTGAAATGATGAATTTATAGAAATGGAGACTGGATTAGTGGTTGTTGAAGGTTAAGTTGATGGTAGGGATGGGAAAGAAATGGGTATGGCTCTACAGGGGCAGCATGGAATCCTCATGTTGATCCAAGTGTTCCCTGTCTTGACTGTATCAACATCAGTATCCTGGCTGTGACCTCGTACTATTGCATGGGTTTCCAAGATGTCACCATGGGGGAAACTGGATAAAGAGTACATAGGATCACTGCACTATTTCCTTTTTCTTTAAATTAAGATTTTTATTTTTTTTTTAAGTAATCTCTATCCAACATGAGGCTCAAACTCACAACACCAAATCAAGAATTGTATGATCCACCCACTGAGCAAGCCAGGAACCCCCCACTGTATTATTTCTTATAACTGCATGTGAAGGGCACCTGGGTGGCTCGGCTAGTTAAACATCTGCCTTCAGCTCAGGTTGTGATCCCAGGGTCCCAGGATGGAGCCCCACATCCGGGTCCCAGGATGGAGCCCCACATTGGGCTCCCTGCCCAGCAGGGAGTCTGCTTCTGCCTACCCCTTCCCTCTCGCTCGCTCTCTCCTGGTCTCTCTCTCAAATAAATATATAAATAAAATCTTTAAAAAATTACAAGTGAATTTACATTTATCTCAGAATTAATTTTATTTTTTTAAAGATTTATTTATTTATTTATTAGAGGAGAGAGAGAGAGAGCGCGCGCATGAGCGCGAGCGAGCATAAGGGGGAGGGTCAGAGGGAGAAGCAGACTTCCTGCCGAGCAGGGAGCCCGATGCAGGACTCGATTCTGGAACTCCAGGATCACGACCTGAGCTGAAGGCAGTTGCATAACCAACTGAGCCACCCAGGTGCCCTCAAAATTAATTCAATTTTAAAATTTAGTTTAATTTTTAAAAAGAAATTTTCCGGCCTATGGAAAGGGTTTGGAAGAGCAGGGGATAGTGACACTTCTCTGAGTAGACCTTTTTGTACAGAATATACTTCTGGAATCATTAATGGCTTGTGTGCTCAAAAATATAATAAAATTAGGGCGCCTGGGTGGCTCAGTGGGTTAAGCCTCTGCCTTCAGCTCAGGTCATGATCCCGGAATCCTGGGATCAAGCCCCCCATTGGGCTCTCTGCTCAGCAGGGAGCCTGCTTCCCCCTCCCCGCCTGCCTTTATGCCTACTTGTGATCTCTCTCTCTCTCTCTTTGGCAAATAAATAAATAAATAAATAAAATCTTTAATATATATATATATATATATATATATATACACACACACACACACATATATATATCTTGAGATTATATATACCTTGAGATTATATATATATATAAAATATTTAGTTTTCTCTTCATCCTGGTTGATTTAATATATTAAAATAAATCAACCAGGATTTATTTATATATATATTTATATATATTATTATTATATATATTCAATGTATATATTAAATCAACCAGTATTGTTATATATATTATTAATACATATTAATAATATATATATATTAAATCAACAGGATGAAGAGAAAACTAAAATGAAATACAAAAGAATCCCCAAACCAACAACATCTGAACCCAGCTGTATTGCACATGAATAATATCACCATAATGAAGGGAGAAAAACTAATCAAGTAATTTTTTAATATATATTTTTTATGTCTCAAAACAAAAAAACTGATTTTTCATGTGTACATAGGCATTTAATTCTCTTCAGTACACTCAAGAATCACTGGATTTCCTGATCACTACATCATATAGCAAATCTATGTTTAATATTTTCAGGAACTCCCAAAATATTTCCAAAGTGACAATACTGTAAAATCCAGGATTTTACAATACTGCTGGCAGTATATGAGGGTTCTGAGGACTCTACGTCCTTGCTGAATGCTTGTTGGTGACATTTATGTCAATTCCTCAGCTTGAAGGGGGAGTCTGCTTGAGATTCTTGCCCTTGTGTGGACTGTCTCCTCCATTGTGTGGACTGTGTAAATTCAAATTCCAAATCCCAAATGGGAGAGCTCAGATATTTCAGTCACTCAGGAGAGAATGTCCTACCAAGAGCTCATGTAGATTGTACACGGTAGGCTCAAATCATACTTTTATTCTACTTGACAAATACAGCAGTTACTAAATATCAGATAGTGTGATAAACACTTCACAGTTATTAAATTCTCATAACAATTCTAAAAGGTAGATACTATTATTATCTCTATTTTATAGATAATGAAAATTGAAGCAATTACAGAAAGGTTAGTTAGCTGACTTGCCTGTATCAATGTAGTTACTATGTGTTGAACTGAGACTTAACCTCTTGCTCTAGTCTGACTCCAAAATCTGTGTACATTCATTAACTGATTAAAGAGAAAATATCTAGCAATTAGAAATGTGGGCTGAAGCTTTTTAAAAAATATTTTTTTAAAAAAGATTTTATTTATTTACTTATTTCAGATTTTATTTATTTATTTGGGAGAGATAGCACACATGCACAAGAGAACAAGAGCCTGGGGAGCGGCAGAAGGAAAGGGAGAAGCAGTCTCCATACTGAGCAGGAAGCCTGGACACAGGGTTCAATCCCAGGACCCTGGAATCATGACCTGAGCTGAAGCCAGACACTTAATGGAATGAGCCACCCAGGCTTCTCTTAAGATTTTATTTTTTTTTAAATTAGTTTTTTTTCCAATGTATTTATTTTCAGAAAAACATTATTCATTATTTTTTCACCACACCCAGTGCTCCATGCAAGCCGTGCCCTCTATAATACCTATTTTTAAGTAATCTCTACACCCAGTGTGGGGCTCAAACTCACAACCCCGAGACCAAGAGTTGCATGTTGTACTGACTGAGCCAATGAGGCACCCTGGGACTGAAGCTTTTTCGAGGTCTCAAGGGTGGAGAACGGTATTGGAGTTGCCAGCATGGATAAGTCAAGTGCCATATTAAAATATTTAAAGGAGGTGGGGGAAGGACTAAAGCTAATCCTTCTATGCATATATCTTGAGTAGAGGTGAAACAAAACTTAGAATAAAAGGGGGCTTTCTTTTTCCCTTTCTTTTAACTCTTCCATATTTAAAAAAAATTTTTTTTGTTTGTTTGTTTCTAGAGAGAGAGAGAGATAATGAACAGGAGAGGGAACAGGCGAGGGAGAGAGAGAGAATCTCAAGCAGACTCCAAACTGAATTCAGAGTCCCACATGTGGCCCAATCTCACCATCTCGAGATCACCACCTGACACAACACTAAGAGTCGGATGCCTAACTGACTGCACCACCCAGATGCCCTTCAACCTTTCCATGTTTTTAAATCTTCTATAATGAATACATACTACATAATGAGAAAAAAGTTATGTATTTTTTATGGAAAGGATGTTGAAAGTCCAACCTAAAGAGGATGAATGAAGCTAGGGAATGTTTACCTGTCATGAATAGAGTTGATATAAAGGTTGACAAACCAGGTGAGAGAGTATTGGTACATGGGATCAATGTTAGCCAGGTCTGCAATGCTGAAGAATAAGACTGATGAGTGTTTGGCAATGGCTCTGTAGCCTTCTCGAGACTCTGCTATTTTGAGTTCCGTTTTTTCTGCAATCTAGGAGAGAAAAATCCAGATAAATAGAAAATATGCTTTCTAATTATGTATTTTTCATATAATAAATTTTATATTTAAGACAATAATAAATAATATTAAGACAATGATAAAATTATAGAGGCATGTTTTTTTAATTTAATTTTATTTATTTTTCAGCATAACGGTATTCATTATTTTTGCACCACACCCAGTGCTCCATGCAATCTGTGCCCTAACACCCACCACCTGGTTCCCCCAACCTCCCAACCTCCACCCTTCAAAACCCTCAGATTGTTTTTCATAGTCCATAGTCTCTCGTGGTTCACCTCTCCTTCCAATTTCCCCCAACTCCCTTCTCCTAACTCTCCATGTCCTCCATGCTATTTGTTATGCTCCACAAATAAGTGAAACCATATAATACTTGACTCTCTCTGCTTGACTTATTTCACTCAGCATAATCTCTTCCAGTCCAGTCCATGTTGCTACAAAAGTTGGGTATTCATCCTTTCTGATGGAGGATGTATACTCCATAGTGTATATGGACCACATCTTCCTTATCCATTCATCCGTTGAAGGGCATCTTGGTTCTTTCCACAGTTTGGTGACCGTGGCCATTGCTCCTATAAACATTGGGGTACAGATGGCCCTTCTTTTCACTACATCTGTATCTTTGGGGTAAATACCTAGTAGTGCAATTGCAGGGTCACAGAGGCATGGTTTACAAGAAAATGCTTTATTATGCTAAAAGTTGGATAGAAAGAAAGGGAAAGGAAGGAAAGAACTAGGGAGGAGAGAAGGTTGAAAACGACAGGGAAGAGAACAATGGATGAAAAATAGTTTAAAGTTGTGTTTTTTGTTTCAGAAATACCAGAACTGTCAATCTTTGCTTATTTATTGTCTGAATCTGACATGTGTCTACTAATGCCACTCACCTTATTTTAATAGGTCAGAGAGAGGGAGAAAGAGAACATGTGTACACGTGTGTTTACGATGTCAACATGCACACCAGAACCCAGCTCAAAGTCTGGCAAAGCAGATATTCAGACTATTCAGAAATAGTTCTTAGCTGATGCGGTTAGACATGAAGAGTACCTTTTTAAACTAGCTTCTCATATGTTTAACTTTTCTGGATATAATATGGGTGTTAGCTAATATTCAACCCCAAAAGAAAAAAAATTATCCAAGGTAACAGCTTTCCAATTGACAACTTGATCTGATAGATCGCTATTCTATAGGAAAAATGTGTAGAGAATTTATCCACCATTTCTCCTTCTTTGGACACGCTATGCAGACACTGCTGAATGAGTGCACCCATGTATCATGTTTATACTGAATGACCCTGTTTGTAGCTGAGTCAGTCAGGAGGTGGAGATAGAACTGGACCCAAGACAAACTAAATCAATTTTTCTCCCAGGAAATTAGAACTTTAAGACTTCAGAAACTGAAGTCAAGTGGTACTGGGCATTCCTGCTAGTAAAAAATAATGGAACCAAATTTGGTTTCTACCTTCAAGACAAATGTATGAAGGCACAGATACAATAGTTTTACAGGAGACACTAGTCTTTTTATGGAGCAGAGAGGTACAGATGAGGACTACTCAATCTTAGAGAGGGACAAAGAGCATAGAAACATTCCAATTATTCTTGAGGCCTGCATATACTTCCATAATTAGAAAAATAAAATGTTCCTTGCATATTTTTTTCAGTCTAGTTGACACACAATGATACATTAGTTTCAGGCATACAACAGTGATTGGATAAGTTTATGCTATATTCATCACAAGTATAGCTACCATCTGTCAGTATAGGGCACCATTATAGTATCATTGACTATATTCCTTATGTTGCCCTTGTATTTTTCTAATTTGAGCTAATTTGAATAGGCTTCTGTTCTTGCAAACAAACTTTCCCCAAAATTATACTGAAAGGAAACTAAAAAAGAATCAAAATGTTGACAATTAACAAGTCAGGAAATGACAGATACTGGTAAGGATATGGAGAAAGGGGAATCCTCTTACACTACTGGTGGGAATGCAAGCTGGTGCAGCCACTCTGGAAAACAGTATGGAGGTTCCTCAGGATGTTAAAAATAGAGCTACCCTACAACCCAGCAACTGCACTACTGGGTTGTTTACCCCCAAAATGCAGATGTACTGAAAAGAAGGAGCACATGCACCCCAATGTTCATAGCAGAAACATCCACAATAGCCAAACTGCAAGAAGCCGAGATGCCCTTCAACACATGAATGGAATAAAGGTCGTTTATATATACAATGGAATATTACTCAGCTATCAGAAAGGATGAATATCTAACACTTACATCAACATGGATGGAACTAGATGGTATTATACTAAGTGAAATAAGTTAATCAGAGAAACACAATTACCAAATGGTTACACTCATATATGCAACATAAGAAATAGTGCAGAGGACAACAGGGATTGGTGGGGTAACTGAATGGGAAGAAATCAGAGACTCTGGACTCCAGGAAACAAACAGGGTTGCAGAAAGGGAGGTGGGTGCGGAGACAGTGTAACTGGGTGATGGACATTACGGAGGGCACGTGATGTGATGAGCACTGGGTATTATACTGAATTGATGAATCACTGAACATTATATCAAAAACCAATGATAATTGGCTAATTGAATTTAAATAAAAACATTTTTTAAAAAAATGTTGCTAGGATTTCTTTTCACCTGCTGTTTCTTTGTTATTTCATTGGACATCATTTTAGCGGAGTCTAATACTTTAATTGCACTTTCATCTTCTAAAATGTTCCCTTCTGAAGATGATAGTGTTTCTAAAATTTTTTTCTCTATATCTTTTAGCTGCTTCTTATTAGCTGCAGACTGAAGAATAAGGGCATTTCGCTCCTCTTCTAATTCTGGTCTAAAATGATAGAAACATTTAATCTAAATTTATAGTACTTTATTTAAATTCATATCTAAATACTAGATATCACAATTTTGCAGACATTTAAATATCTTTGTAGATATGTAACACAAACTATTATATGTAACACAAACTTTATCCTAAGGAAAAAAGTTAATTCCATACAAATGATAATTTGAGAAATCTGAGCACAAAAATGATCACTAATTGTATATATATAAAATGTGGCAAAAACATGTACCACAGTAACTCCAAGAATGTGTTAAGTTTATCCATATGGCTGAGATGGTTATGTGAAGACAGGAACTGGAGAAGAAACACAATAGTCAACTTCTTATCTACTCCTTGGCTTTGTCACAGTGTTATTTTCACCATGTCTTCCACAAGAGCAAAAAAGATGATTTGTCATACAATTGTCTTTTCAAGTAAAAGATAAAACTGGCACTTAACAACTTCACGAAGATAGTATAAAACTTCAAAATAACATAATTTAGCATGTTATAGAATTTGTTAGGACATGGTATGTCTTGGATACTATGCAAGTAGGATTCATATATTGGAAGAACAAAATTAATGATTGTGTAATTTCACTTATAATTTAATTTCATGTAATAGACTGCTTGATGTTATGTTAAGCTCCAAGTGGAGATTTCCTTCAGGAAGTAATTCTTTACTAGTAGCTTTAGCAGGTTATCTTAATATCTTTTCTTTTTTAAAAAAATAACACACACACACACACACACAAATAGCACATGTTAGTAATAGAAAAATACATAAAGAGTGAAAAAATAATAAAAATTACCCATGATTCTCCTGGGTGAACTTTTTTGGCTCAAACAATCAGATACAAGTCAGAAGTCATGATATGTCACCTGAAACCTACTACCCATACTAAGAGTCCAGTATAGCATGGTTGACTTACAACTTACTTATAGAATGGCAATTTTCCCTTTTGAGAGAGAGAGGGTGTGCACATGAGCAGAGGGGAGGGGCAGTGGGAGAGGGAGACAGAGAATTTGAAGCAGACTCCACACTCAGGATGGAGTCTGAAGTGGGGTTTGATCTCATGACCCAACCCAAAATCAAGAGTCACGTGCTTAACCAACTAAGCCACCCAGGCACCCCAAGGATGGCTATTTTAAAGGACTATATACTTATAATAACAAAATGTAAAATTTGATAAGTTTTTGAAATAATCACATAACAAAAGTATTAATGGCCTACAAATCTTCCTCTCTAGACCATCTGGAAGCATATAAGAAAATACATACCTCTCCTTTGCAACAACAATACCTAGTAACTGATCTTCAAGTCCTTCTGGAGTTATCATGAAATTGAGTAAAGACACCTTTGTAGCCAGTTCTGGCATATAGTGAGGATTTCTCAGTTTTGTGGTGATATAAAACTTGAAATCAAAGGAATATTCAATAATGACCTCACCAAGTCTGATGCAATCAATGCCACCTATATTTCAGAAAATAAATGCACGGTAAGTAAGCCAAAGTTGTATAGCTTCTCCCTCTGTTAAGGCTGTTCCTAGGTTACAAGTAAAGGGTCCTAAAGTAATTTAAAATAGTATAGAGATGTGACAAAATCATAGAGGCAAGTAAGCAATTATACATCAGGACATTCATTCTGGGATGGCATAAGACATTTTCTCTGGTTATGGAGACTTCCAAATTAAGATACCTTTTTATCTTACCTACTCTATCAATTCTCAATCATGATTCCAACATGATTTATATATGACTGAAACTCTTAAAAGTACTAGAATTTGGGGGTGCCTGGGTGGCTCAGTGGGTTAAAGCCTCTGCCTATGGCTCAGGTCATGATCCCAGGATCCTGGGGTCGAGCCCCGCATCGGGCTCTCTGCTTGGTGGGGAGCCTGCTTTCTCCTCTCTCCCTCTGCCTGCCTGTCTGCCTACTTGAGATCTCTGTCTGTCAATTAAATAAAATCTTAAAAAAAAGTACTAGAATTTGTTATGGAAAAAGCCTGAATGTCCATCAACTGATGAATGGATAAAGATGTGGTATATACATACGATGGAATACTACTCAACCCTCAACCCTTACCATTCGCAATGATGTGAATGGAGCTAGAATGTATTATGCTAAGCAAAACAAGTCAGTCAGAAAGACAAATAACATGTTTTCATTCACACATAGAACTTAAGAAACAAAACTGATGAACATAGGGGAAGGGGGAAAAGAGAGAGGGAAGCAAACCTTAAGAGACTCTTGATTACAGAGAACAAACTGAGGGTCACTGGAGGGAAGGTGGGCCAAGGATGGGCTAAAGAGTGGCGAGTATTGAGGAGGATACTTCTTGTAATGAACACTGGGGGTTATATATAAGTGATGGATCATTAAATTCTACTCCTGAACCCAATATTACACTATATGGTAATGAACTAGAATTTAAATAAAAACTAAAAGCTGAGCAAAGAAAAAAGAAGTACTAGAGTGTGGCACAGATAAAATTTTTATAAGCAGAAGACTTAAGGTGGGCAATGTTTACTTAAAGTCAACGCTAGTCACATTAACCATTACTATTCATAATAACAAACTTTGTGACTCCATGGTCACAAGACAAAGAGATTTCAGGCTGGCCTCAACTTCTTTATGTTCTCTACTGAGTAACAGTCTAGATAACAGTGGTTAACATAATGAACAGAGGGCAAGATATTTATTTTAGATTATCTGACCAAAATTCTTTCCTGATACTTGTTCTAAATTTCTTTTCACATATAATAATGACACAGAAGTTCTGAGTTATTAATATTATACTTAAATTTATGTAGTGACTTTCTTGCCTCAAAGACCATTGAACCATCTTTCAGTTCTAGCAACTATTAATTAACTGGTACCTTGTTTAAAAGTTTGTCTAAGTAGTAAAGGCTCCAAAGATGGGTCCAGTTCTTCGCCAACATTTTCTAATAGAAGTGGAGTTCCGAACTGAATACAGTTTTCCAATGTTCTCATATAGTCTGAATCGGATAGCTTAATAACACTAAGCTGATTTTCTCTTTCAGAGTTTTTGATCCACTTATTGGCTTGACCCTGTGGGTCAATCATTAAAGGCCTAGAATATAATAAGAGACATTCTGAGAGGAATACTTAGATGTTGATTTTTTTATGTAATTTAAATAACACCATCAATCTGTACAAAAGCAAAGTGTTTCACATACATTATCAGGATTAATTTTCACAAGAGTCCTTTGAGAGAAAAGTAAAAAGGAGTTTTATTGTCATTCATTTATTCACTTTTAAGATTTAATTTTTTATTTGACACAGAGAGAGAGAGAGAGAGAGAGGGTACAAGCAGGGGGAGCAGGAGGCAGTGGGAGAAGTAGGGTCCCCACAGCAGGGAGGCTGATGCAGGCTCCATCCCAGTACCTTGGATTCATGACCTGAATTGAAGGCAGATGTTTAACCAACTGAGCCACCCAGAGGCCCCAGTCATTTATTTTTGAAATGAGGAAATTAAGTCTCAGGGAGTACTTTGTCCAAGTTCCAAATCTAGTTCCATGTCAGAAGTATAATCTTGTGAACCTCTAAGCTGTGTTCTTTCCAATATAATGCCCGATCTTCATGGTAATTTTAATAAATGACATCTATTAATATAATAGGGTTTGAAGTGGCGGGGGGGTGGGAGGTTGGGGTACCAGGTGGTGGGTATTATAGAGGGCACGGCTTGCATGGAGCACTGGGTGTGGTGAAAAAATAATGAATACTGTTTTTCTGAAAATAAATAAATTGGGGGAAAAAAAGTAAAAGAAAAAAAAAAAGAACTGACCTCTGAGATTTTCAGTGTTTAGAGATTGGGCAGAAAATGAAGAGATAGTAAAGGAGACTGAGGAGGGCCTGTGAGGCTGGAGGAAAACAGCTAAATGTGGCATCACAGATAGAAAATCTGTATCTAGGGGCACCTGGGTGGCTCAGTGGGTTAAAGCCTCTGCCTTCAGCTCAGGTCATGATCCCAGGGTCCTGGGATTGAGCCCCACATTGGGCTCTCTGCTCAGCGTGGAGCCTGCTTCCCTCTCTGTCTCTGCCTGCCTCTCTGCCTACTTGTGATCTCTGTCTGTCAAATAAATAAATAAAATGTTAAAAAAAATAAAAAAAATAAAAATAAAGTTATTTATTTTTTAGATTTATTTTTTATTTTCAGCATAACAGTATTCATTATTTTTGCACCACACCCAATGCTCCATGCGATAAAATTTTAAAATAAGAGATCCACCAGCCTCTAATGGATTTCCCCAGGTTTGAGTAGAACCATAAACTAATTTCCAAATTTTGTCTGGTATATATTTGAGATCTATTAAATAAATTTTTCTATGTAATTATGGTAAAGACTTTCTGTTCAAGAACAAATAATTCATGGTTGAAGATATCGAACATACGATCAGCTTTCCTCTTCCTCAGTGATGATACTAACTGCCCTAGGTTCCTTTTATATTTAATACAGTGCATTAAATCATCTTTAAAAAATGTTAGTAAGTTGTTTTGGCTTTCTCAGACATTTTCTTTCTGTTTCAGCTTCTAGGGATAAAATCCCATTTTCCTTTGTCCAAAAACAAAAAACAAATTTAAAAAATTTTCCTTTCCTTTCCAAAGACAAAACAATCAGCATTTTTCACAGATCCAGAACAAATAACCCTAAAATTTGTTTGCAACCAATACTCCAAAGAGCCAAAGCAATTTTAAAAAAGGAAAGCAAAGTGGGAGGCATCACAGTTCTGGACTTTGAGTTATATTATAGCTGTAGTAATGAAGGCAGTATAGCACTTGTACAAAAGCAGAAACAGATCCATGGAACAGAATAGAAAACCTACAAATGAACCCACAGCTATATAGTCAACTAATCTTTGACAAAGCAGAAAAGAATGGAGAAAAGATGGTCTCTTCAACAAATGGTGTTGGGAAAACTGGACAGCAACATGGAAAAGAATGAAACTGGACTACTTTCTTATACATTACAAAAAATAAATTCAAAATGGAGGAAAGACCTAAACATGAGGCAGGAAACTATCCAAATCCTAGAGGAGAGCAAAAGCAGTAACCTCTTTGACATTGGCTGTCACAACTTCTTACTAGATAGGTCTCCTAAAACAAGGGAAACAAAAGCAAAAATAAACTATTGGGACTTCATCAAGATAAAAAGCTTCTGTACAGTGAAGGAAACAATCAACAAAATTAAAAGGTAACCTTTAGAATGGGAGAAGATATTTGCAAATGACAGATCAGATAAAGGGCTAGTATCCAAAATATATAAAGAATTTTTAAGGCTCAATGCCTCCCAAAACATGGGTAGAAGACATGATTAGACATACATGTCTTTGGAAAAAATGCTCAACATCACTTATCATCAGGGAAATACAAATCAAAATAATGATAAGATACCACCTCATACTAGTCAAAATGGCTAAATTTAACAACACAGGAAACAACAATTTTTGGTGAGGATGCAGAGAAAGAGGAATCCTCTTAACTGCTGGTGGGAATGCCACCTCGTGCAGTCATTGTGGAAAACAGTATGGAGGCTCATCAAAAAGTTAAAAATAGAATTACCCTATATTCCAGCAGTTCCACTACTAGGTATTTACCCAAAGGATACAAAAATAGTGGTTCTAAGGGATCCATGCACCCTGATGTTTACAGCAGCATTATCAAAGACAGCCAAATTATGGAAAGAGCCCAAATGTCCATCATCTATCTAATGAATGGATAAAAAAGATGAAATATTTATACACAATGGAATATTATTCAGCCATAAAAAAGAATGAAATCTTGCCATTTGCAATGACCTGGATAGTGCTGGAGAGTACTATGCTATGGGAAATAAGTCAGTCAGAGAAATGGAGGGGAGGTAGGGGGGCTGGGTTAAATAGGTGATGGAAATTAAGGAGTGCACTTGTGATCAACACTGGGTGATATATGGAAGTGATGAATCACTAAATTCTACACCTGAAACTAATATTACACTCTATATTAACTAACTGGAATTTAGATAAAAATTTGGAAAAGAAAAACAATTCAATTAGTAGATGACTGGTTGCTTTCTTTCCCAGTTCAAATTGTACTGAAATCCTATTAAAAATACAAAAAAGTCCAGGTACTAGTTAGAATTTACTTTTTTTTTTAAAGATTCCATTTATTTATTTGACAGAGAGAGATCACAGCAGACAGAGAGGCAGGCAGAGAGAGAGAGAGGGAAGCAGGCTCCCCGCTGAGCAGAGAGCCCCATGTGGGACTCGATCCCAGGACCCCGAGATCACGACCCGAGCCGAAGGCAGTGGCCTAACCCACTGAGCCACCCAGGTGCCCCAAAATTTACTTTTGCTATCACAGCAAACAGTGGGAAAGTGTTCTGGAAATGAGAAAGTTACTTTGCATATAGCTGCTTAAAAACTGACTAGATGAGATGCTTTTAGTACCTTACAAGGCCCTGTTTAAATCTACTGATTTCTTCCTTATATATCTTTGTTACTGGAAAAATATAGTATTGTTGATACCCTTGCAAAAAGTAGCAATTTTTGTAAATTAACATTTAATGCTAATCAATATTCTTGGTAATGCATAAATTAATTTTCTGGATAATACAATGTTTAGAGATTATTGTTTATTCTAAAAGACATTCAATTTCCTATGTGAATATTAAATATATAAATGGAAAATTGAATATTAAATATATAAATGAATGTTAAATATATATGTGGATATTAAATATATATTAAATATATAAATGAAAATATGTGAATATTAAATATATAAATGGAAAATTGAATTTCATCCAGAGAGATGAGGCCCTGCCATAGTGTTTGTATTTCAAGCACAGTATAACAGTAAAGCTAGCCTACATTTGAGATCCATAGGCAGTCTGAATTAGAAAGCATTACCCACCCATGCTTCTGGCAGAGGAAGTAATTTTGGAGAAAATGTTGCTGTTAAGTAGACAGAATGGTGTGTTAATAAAGCAGCAAAGTATTTTCATTGTGGTTAAAAAGTAAGAAGAGTCAGATTTTGAGATATAGACACTAAAATGATAATTTGAAGATGATAATTATTTTTTAAAACTAACATTTATTGAACACTTATTGTGTATTAGGCACTTTCTCACAACATTTCTATAATGTAGGAGTTGTTATCATCCCCATTTACAGGTGAGGCACCTAAGGCATTGAGAGGTCACATAAGTTACCCAAATCTCAAGATAGAAAGTGATAGGGGAAAATTTGAATTCAAATATCCTGACACTAGAGTCTGCACTGCTTCAATCACTGTACCATATTATAAACAAACAAACCTCTAGAAATCATGAACAAACACAATAAGGATTCATTATGAACTACAGTTCTAGCAGCATGACTGGTTAAATAACCAAAAAATCCTACCACCTAGGACTGGTAGATAAAATGTGACATTTTAAAAATACATAGGTGGCAGACATTCATAATACATAAATACATTAAATATGAGTATAGAAAAACACAGGTGCCAGAAACACAGGCAAAATTGAATTCCAGAACAGGAAGTATGGGGGCTGAAATGACACTAGCCTTGGGAAGACTGTCAGTTCTAATAACCTAGGGGCTCCTTGAGTCTGTATGCAGCAGGAAGCTAGAGCTGAGACCCTTGCATTAAGCTAATACCCACAAAAGGCTTGGTGAAATCACAGATAGAAAAAACCCAACTCAATGCATAAGGAGACAGGAAGGAAGTTTTTTTATTCCTGTCTTACATCCAGCTGAGAAAAAAAATCTCCTGAGAATCTGTACCCATAGATTTATAGTTCATGCAGTTTTAGGGTACAAGTTTACAGTATGTGAGCCAAGAAATTCCAAGCTGAGAAATTAACATGTATTGGACCAGTAATACTCTCAGGAATCTTGGACAAAGTAAGGACAAAGCAGAATTGCAGCTTGGACCGGAGAAATGAAAAACTCAACCCCTACAGATTTTGGGGGTAGGGGTGAGAAAATCTCTTTGGCTAAAAACACAATACCTTTACCAACATTTGCCTAGTAGAAATCTCTTACTCCAGGAGACAGCTCAACTCATGATAAGACTGACTCAAGCACTAAAGGCATGGCTGAAGAAGAGACATGCCCATTTCCAGTGGCTAATACCATTTAGCTCAGTCCCCATTGTTAGACCCATGATATCTGGCATTCAAGCAAATATTATGAGAGATTTAAATAAGCAAGGGAAAAAATGCCTAAACATTCTCAGGAGACAAAGAAATTAACAGAAATAGAATCCTAGATAACACAAATGTTAGAACAAGATGGCGGGGAGTAGGAGACTGGGATATCATCAGGTCCCAGGAGTTCAGCTAGATAGTTATCAAACCATTCTGAACACCTACCAACTCAATAGGAGATAAAAGAGAAGAAGAGCAGCAATTCTAGGAACAGAAAGTCGACTACTTTCCAGAAGGTAGGACATGTGGAGAAGTGAATCTGAAGCGATGGGAAGATAGACTATGGAGGGAGGAGGAGCCAGCTCCTGGCAAGTGAAAGAGCAACAGAACACCAAATTGGAACTTTTAGAAATCTGCTCCACTGAGGGATATCGCTCCAGAGACTAAATGGGGGTGGAGCCCTCATGGGGACAGTGAGGTCTTAGGACCTGCGGGGTCACATAAAGACCAGGGGTGTCTGAGTGTCACAGAGCAGCCAGGTATCAGAGCAGAGAAGCCAGCTGCAGGGACTGAGCCAAGGAGTGGGCTTTCAGTTCAGGGTTACCTTAAACCATGATCAGAGGCACAGTCAGGCCACTGCTCTTTGAGATGGTACCCCACAAGCAGTAGATCTGGGGAGACACCCTCCTTCATCCTCTGGGAGAAATGGTACAGGAGCACACTGCAGGAGACTGCTCTGTTTGGAGACTCCAAATAGGCCCATGCACCAGAGATAGAAACAAGCTGGGTGAGCACGAAGTACAGCCAGAGACCAGGGGGACAGGAGTGACTGGCTGCTTTTCTCTGAGGGCACACTGAGGAGTGGGACCCTGAGCTCTTGGGTCCTCTGGGGCCGGAGATTGGGAGGCCACCATTTTCATTCCCATCCTCCAAAGCTATACAGAAAGCATTCAGGGAACAAAAGCTCCTGAGAGCAAACCCAAGCAGATTAATTAGCCTGGCTCCTGGCAAGGGCGGTGCAATTCCGCCTCCGGCAAAGACATTTGAGAATCACTGCAACAGGTCCCTCCCGCAGAAGATCAGCAAGAATATACACCCAAGACCAAGTTCACTGATCAATGAGAACTGCAGAACTCCAGAGTTAGGGAAAAGCTATATAGAATTCATGGCTTTTCCCCATGATCCATTAGTCTTTCTAAGTTAAATTAAAAAATTTTTTTTCTTATTCTATTTTTAAAAATTTTCCCTCTTTCCTAACATTTTTAAACTATTTTATCAATACCTTTTAAAAAATCTTTTAAAATTTTCATTGTTATAGTCATATTTTATCCCTTCATTGAATTTAACCTTATTTCTTGTATACATATAGGGGTTTTTTTCTTTAAAATTTTGGGATACAATTTCTTCTAATAGATAAAAATATACCCTAAATCTAGCACATAGCTTTGTTCTAGTCTCCAGCCCAACCACATTCTTTCCTTTTCTTTTTTCAACCAACTTCTTATCATATCAATTCTTTTCTTAGAATCTTTTAAAATTTTCATGTCATATCCCATCCTTTCATCGTGTTTACCCTTATTTTTGCATATATATGTTTTTTCTTTCTTTAAAATTTTGGGAGGTAGTTTCTTCTAACAGACCAAAATACACCCAAAATCAATCAAGTGTGTGGCTCTGCTCTATTCACAAGTCTAAAATATATCTATATCTATATCTATATCTATATCTATATATTTTTTCTTCGCTTCCATTACCCTCACCCCCAGTTTCAGGTCTCTTCTGATTTGGATAGTGTATATTATTCTGGGGTTGTTTTTACTCTTTTAGTATTTTCTTCTCTCAATCATCTATTCTTACTTGGATAAAATGGTAAGGAGGAAAGACTCACCAGTAAAAAAAGGACAAGAGGCACAACCAATGGCTAGGGACCTAATCAATATGGACATTAGTTATCTGTGAGAACTAGAGTTCAGAATCATGATTATCAAGGTGCTAGCTGGGCTCAAAAAAAGCATGGAAGATATTAGAGAAACACTTTCTGGAGAAATAAAAGAACTAAAATCTAACTAAGTTAAAATCAAAAAAGCTATTAATGAGGTGCAATAAAAAATTGAGGCTCTAACTGCTAGGATAAATGAGGCAAAAGAGAGAATTAGTGATATAGAAGACCAAATGATAGAGAATAAAGAAGCTAAGCAAAAGAGAAACAAACTACTACTGGACCACCAGGAGAGAAATTGAACTACATTGAGATACCACCTTACACAAGTTAGAATGGCAAAAATTAGCAAGACAGGAAACCACATGTGTTGGAGAGGATGTGGAGAATTTGAGAGATAAGTAATACCATAAGACAAAACAGTATTAGAATAATTGGGATTCCAGAACAAGAAAGAAAGAGAGGGGTAGAAGGTATACTGCAGCAAATTACAGCAGAGAATTTCCCGAATTTGGCAAAGGGAACAAGCATCAAAATCCAGAAGGCACAGAGAAACCCCCTCAAAAGTAATAAAAATCATCTAATAGTAAGATTTACAAGTCTCAGTGACAAAGAGAAAATCCTGAAAGCAGCTTGGGACAAGAGGTCTGTAACATACAACGGTAGAAATATTAGATTGGCAACCTATCCACACACACCTGGCAACCCAGAAAGGACTGACATGATATATTCAGAGCACTAAGTGAGAAAAATATACAGCCAAGAATACTATATCCAGCTAGGCTGTCATTAGAAATAGAAAAAGAGATAAAAAGCCTCCAGGACAAACAAAAATGAAAAGAATTTGCGAACATCAAACCAGCTCTACAGGAAATATTGAAAGAGGTCCTCTAAGCAAAGAGAGAGCCTAAAAGTAACAGACCAGAAAGGAAGAGAGACAATGTAAATTAACAGTCACCTTACAGGCAATACAGTGGCACTAAATTCATATCTTCCAATAGTTACCCTGAATGTAAATGGGCCAAATGCCCCAATCAAAAGATACAGTGTATCAGAATGGATAAAAAAACCCCAAGACCCATTGATGTGCATTCTACAAGAAACTCATTTTAGATCCAAAGACACCTCCAGATTTAAAGTGAGGGGTAGGAAACAATTTACCATGCTAACGGACATAAAAAGAAAACTGGGGTGGCAATCCTTATATCAGATAAATTAGATTTTAAGCCAAAGACTATAATAAGAGATGAGGAAGGACACTATATCATACTTAAAGGGTCTGTCCAAGAAGAAGATCTAACAATTTTAAATATCTATGCCCCTAACATGGAGCAGCCAATTATATAAACCAATTAATAACAAAACCAAAGAAACACATCAACAGTATCACAGTAGTAGCAGGGGACTTTAAGACTACCTCACTGAAATGGACAGATCATCTAAGCAGAAGATCAACAAGGAAATAAAGGCTTTAAATGACACACCAGACCAGATGGACATCACAGATATATTTAGAACATTCCATCCCAAAACAACCGAATACAACACTTTCTTCTCTAGTGCACATGGAACATTCTCCAGAATAGATCAATTCCTGGGGCACAAATCAGGTCTCAACTGGTACCAAAAGATTAGATCATTCCCTGCATATTTTAAGACCACAATGCTTTGAAACTGGAACTCAATCACAAGAGGAAATTTGGAAAGAATTCAAATACATGGAAGCTAATGAGCATCCTACTAAAGAATGAATAGGTCAACCAGGAAGTTAAAGAAGAATTTTTAAAATTCATGGAAACAAATGAAAATGAAAACACAACTGTTCAAAATCTTTGGGATATAGCAAAGGCAGTCCTGAGAGGAAAGTATATAGCAGTACAAGCCTTTCTCAAGAAACAAGAAAGGTCTCAAGTACACAACCTAACCCTACACCTAAAGGAACTGGAGAAAGAACAGCAAAGAAAGCCTAAACCCAGCAGGATAAGAGAAATCATAAAGATCAGAGCAGAAATCAATGGAATAGAAACCAAAAGAACAGTAGAACAAATCAACGAAACTAGGAGATGGTTCTTTGAAAGAATTAGTAAGATTGATAAACACCTGGCCAGACTTATCACAAAGAAAAGAGAAAGCACCCAAATTAATAAAATAATGAATGAAAGAGGAGAGATCACAACCAACACCTAAGAAATACAAACAATTATACTAACATATTATGAGCAACTATATATCAGCAAATTTGACAATCTGGAAGAAATGGAGATATTCCTAGAGACATATAAACTACCAAAACTAAACCAGAAGAAATAGAAAACCTGAACAGACCCATAGCCAGTAAGGAGACTGAAGCAGTCATCAAAAATCTCCCAACAAACAAGAACCCAGGGCCAGATGGCTTTCCAAGGGAATTTGATCAAAACTCTTCACATGTAGGGATTAAGGGTACATACCTCAATATCATCATAGCCAACTATGAAAAACCCACAGCAAATATCATTATCAATGGGCAAAAACTGAGAGCTTTTCTTTTCTTTTTTTTTTTTTTAAAGATTTTATTTATTCATCAGAGAGAGAGAGGGAGAGAGTGAGCACAGGCAGACAGAATGGCAGGCAGAGGCAGAGGCAGAGGGAGAAGCAGGCTCCCTGCCGAGCAAGGAGCCCGATGTGGGACTCGATCCCAGGACGCTGGGATCATGACCTGAGCCGAAGGCAGCTGCTTAACCAACTGAGCCACCCAGGCGTCCCAAAAACTGAGAGCTTTTCCACTAAGGTCAGAACATGGCAGGGATGTCCACTATCACCACTGCTATTCAACATAGTACTAGAAGTCCTAGCCTCAGCAATCAGATAACAAAAAGAAATAAAAGGCATCTGAATCGGCAAAGAAGTCAAACTCTCATTCTTTGCAGATGAGATTCTACTTTATGTGGAAAACCCAAAAGACTCCCACTCCAAAGCTGCTAGAACTCATATAGGAATTCCATAAAGTGTCAGGATATAAAATCAATGCACAGATATCAGTTGCATTTCTATACAAAAACAGCAAGACAGACGTAAGAAATTAAGAAGTTGATACCATTTACAATTGCACCCAAAACCATAAGATACCTAGGAATAAACCTAACCAAAGAGGCAAAGAATCTGTACTCAGATAATTATAAAGTACTTATGAAAGAAATTGAGGCAAACACAAAGAAATGGAAATATATTCCATGTTTATGGATTGGAAGAACAAATATTGTGAAAATGTCTATGCTATCTAAAGAAACCTACATATTTAACACAATCTCTATCAAAGTACCATCAACTTTTTCAAAGAAATAGAACGAATAATCCTAAAATTTATATAGAACTAGAAAAGACCCTGAATATCCAGAGGAATGTTAAAAAAGCAAGCCAAAATTCGTGCCATCACAATTCCAGACTTAAAGCTCTTTTACAAAGCTGTAATCATCAAGACAGTATAGTACTGGCCCCAAAACACACATTCATCAATAGAACAGAGAGCCCAGAAATGGACTTTCAACTCCATGGTCAACTAATCTTTGACAAAGCAGGAAAGAATGCCCAATGGAAAAAAGATAGTCTCTTCAACAAATGGTGTTGGGAAAATTGGACAGCCACATGCAAAAAATGAAACTGGACCATTTCCTTGCACCACACACAAAAATAGTCTCAAAATGGATGAAAGACCTCAGTGTGAGACAGGAGTCCATCAATATCCTTGAGGAGAACACAGGCAGCAACCTCTTTGACCTCGGCCACCCCAACTCCTTCCTAGGAACATCGCCAAAGGCAAGAGAATTAAGGGCAAAAATGAACTATTGGGACTTCATCAAGATAAAAAGCTTTTGCACAGTAAAGGAACAGTCAACAAAACCAAAAGACAACCAACAGAATGGGAGAAGATATTCTCAAATGATACATCAGATAAAGGGCTAGTATCCAAAATCTATAAAGAACTTATCAAACTCGACACCCAAAGAACACATAATCCAGTCAAGAAATGGGCAGAAGACATGAACAGACATTTCAGCAAGGAAGACATCCAGATGGCCAACAAACACATGAAAGAAACACTAAAGGGCCAAAGGTAGTATTATAATTCCATGAGGAAAGGATGAATACCTCAATAAACAGTGACACAGTGCTGGGGTACATGGCTACCATTATAAAAAAAGTAAAATAAAATTAGATTCTTACTTTTTATCATACCCAGAGATACAAAAAAGAAGCAAGCATCAGAGTCCTAATTTCAAAAAGTACATTGTTTTCCCAGCTTATGACTCTGAGAACTATATCTTGACCTCCAATACCCATGTTTGTTACTATAATGGCTTGGCACCAAGCCGTAGGTAATTAAACCTAGGGTGGATATTTGTCCCAAGCTAAGCCAATCAGTTTTTTTCTGTCATAGGAACTTGAAGATTGACTTGATGGTCCTGGTTAATCTATACTTTTCAACTGATGTGTTTTGTGATCTTGGGAACTGAGGCTTCCACAGTGAACAGCCATATGCACAGGGGAACAGAGACAGACCATAACATTAGCGATAAACTAATGAAGCAGCTGTGCAGAGAATAACACAGAAGATTGTTCCTACACCCCGAAGGACAGAAAACAGACCAATTTTCACCTTCCATAGGCCTTGTGGCCCAAACTTTCTCTGAGGTACACTTATGATAGTCTAAGGTACACTTAAGACAGAATAACCAAAAGAGTGAACATTAGCTACATTACTGGGTTTTTCTGTCAGGAGTTACAGACAGGAGACTAAACCTCTGTGGCCACTTTTATTGGTGTTAACAAGGATGACAGCCATAGATGACTAGACTGGGATCAAGTGGCAAGAACTGAAATTTGAACTATAAGGACAGAGAGTAATACTTTAAAAGTCAACCAGCCCATGGCCTGTGGACCAGCTGGTCTATAAATAACAGGTGGAAAGGGTGACTCTATTGGAATATTACTTTATTAGGAGAGCCCTTCTGCCAGAAATTGACAGATTGTTGTCTTCAATTTACATAAGACCCTGAAACTTCTGGTTTCCTCAAATTTTAATTAAGATACATATAGACCAACAGCATTTTCTGAACTGCAATTTTAAAAATCCGAATAGCCACCAATGCATTGAAAGGAATTCTAAAACAGAATTCTAAAAACTTGAAGTATAATATTCTGTTACGTAGAACTTTCCCTGCCCTACCATAGAACATATTTTTTTGAATAGCTGAATATACTTTCTCAGATTATGATAAATTTATTATCTGAAGTCTCAATCTAAGGATGTTCACACTCAAGCAAAATTTGAGAGGATAAACACTCAAAATATCATACACATCCTTATTTTATTAAAACAATATTGTCAATATAAAGGAAGCTAAGATGTCTTGAAGTAAGGTTTTCAAAGAAGATAAACAAACAATAACTCAGACTCTCAAAATGTAAGATTTCTTTATACGTGTTTCATATTCCACAAGACGACTAAAATTTCCATTACAGTTTTAAAGGTAATGAATGTAATATCCTATTCCATGCACTTCACACAGTAATTAAAAACAAGGATTTGGAAGTTAAATGGCCTAGATTAAAATTCTGAGTCCACCATTTTAGCTCAGTTATCTACTAAATTTCAAATTGTTAAATCACTCCAGGCCTCAATTTCCTCATCCATAAAATGGAATAAAAGTAATGTCTAACTCAGGAATTTTTGAGACTATAGGGCACTTACAGAAGTACCTCATGAATGTAAGAGCTCAATGGTATTAATACATATGAGATATAGTCCCATGAAAAGACTTAAAATTAAATGACAACATGGGTAATCATTTACAGTAAATGATTTCTCAGAGTAATTGTTGAAGTTTTTCAAAGTGATATAAATAAACGGATAATAAAACCATTTGTAAAGTTCATATAGTTATCACACTATCAATGATAGCAATTAAAAAAGATATCTGTGATGCATAAATGACCAAGTTATAGTATCTTTAAAACACATAGAAATACCTAGTTAAAACAGATAAGGTAAATAGCCAAAACCTGGAAAGAGCCCAGGTATCCATCAATAAGAGAATGCATGGTGATATAGCCATTCAATGGAATATTACTCAGCAACAAAAAAATAGGAACTTTGTGCTTTGTGGAAAAAGCCTTACTCAAAAGAGTATATATAGAATGATTCTGTTTATATGAAGTTCTAGAATAGGCAAAACTAACCTGTGATTGAAAATAATCAGAGTAATAATTTCCTACTGTGGGGTAAGAGTAAGGATTTACTGGGAAGGGACATAAGAAAACCTCCTAGATCTTAATAATGTTCTGTATCTGTACCAAGTCTACACTTTTGTTGGAATTCATGAGTGGTATACTTAACTCTTGTGTATTTCATTATATATGAATTCTACATCAAAAGAAAAACAAAAACAACTGAAGTTAATGATATGCATGCTGAAGAATTTGGGGAAAAGTATAACTATATTTGCAACTTATGTTGCAGTGTATGAGAAGGATGAGTTGATGGATGGATAGAGGGATGGATAAGTATGTGATAAAGCAGCAAAAAAAATGTTAACTGCAGAACCTAGGAGGTGGTAGGTGTGTGGGTGCTTACTCTAAAATCCTGTCAACTTTTCTCTACATTTAAATACTTTCAGATAAAATAATTGAAAAATACTTTATTTTCCTTACCAACGCCTGGAGTTATTAACAATCACTCCATTATCTATGGAGAAAGTATCTGTTGGCAATCCGGCAATATTCCAAGCTCTAATTTTTACTGGATCACCCAGAGTCTTACTCAATGAGAACTCCTCTGAACATGGAATTTTTTTCTCCTGTAAGAAATAAATATCTAATGTTTTATTTCATTTTGTTGGTTGAAATATTTTTAAATTATTGATTTGTCATATTATTTAACTCTAAAAAAGTAGAAAAAAACTGAATTAAAAGTTGGACTATAAAAGTATTTTACTGATCAAGCAAGAAGAAAAAACAAGACCCCATACTTTCAGTGATTTCTTCTCTTCATCATCCTTATTACCATTTTTCCTCCATAATATCCCAAAACATACTTTGAATGTTCAAAAGGAAACTTATAAAATATAAATCCTTACCCTGCACAACTTGCTCCAGTTTTCTGTACATCTTTGTCGAAAGCCAGAAGTGAAAGCACCAAGATAGGCTATTACTCCTGCTGATACTAAGACATCACCAGTCAAATTTTCATATATTATCTGAAGGTCATCTGCAGCCTGAGACCATCTGTGAGATCAACCAAAGGCAAAAGAGCCTCACCACAGAGAATGATGGAAGACAGTAATAGAAAGGGTAAGGGACTTCTAGTCCAAATTCTATAACAAAAAGCCATAAAATGTTGGACTCCTATCTATAAAAGGAGAAGTGCTATAATATATCTATGCTATATGAATGACAATCCACCTTTTGTTATTAGATTATTAGACATTTCTTGCAAAACTTGACCCTCCGGAACAAGCAAGAAAACAAAAACAAAAACAAAAACATGCCAGCATTTTGTCTAATGATTTTCTTCAGGATGATTTATTTGGCTTAGTGGCCCTGCTATTTGCTTTAGTATTTATTGTTAGTCTGTATGACATAAAAACACTTGTAATTCATTACTAAAAATTCCATTTAAGTTGTATAAAAGCGGGCATACTGGTGCTAAGGTTAGTATTCTTTACATTTCATGAAGTCTTTACAATAAAAAATGCATTTCAAAATCACCTAATCTGCACTACAAAGTACTGTCAAAGGCCTATTACCATTTCATGCTATTCACCCAACACATATAATTAATAAATGAGATAGCTGGTTGGCTAATACCAATGGATTAGGATAAAGCTAACTGTTTTACTCAGATCAATCCAGTTATATCTTCTTTGAAATAAATTTTAAGACAGTGAGTCATATATCTACTACTCTGCCTGCCCTCAAACCCGGGAAAACATTTTATTATGAAAAAATTTGAAAACACATAAAATTGGAAAGAAATATACAATGATCCCCAACACGCTCACCATGTAGATTTAAAATTATCATCTGCCTTATAAAAAATTCGGAAACAAGTGGCAAACACCATCCTTGACATTGATATTCTGTTGGGAGAAGCCTGGCCAGGTGCCTTGTTGAATGTCCTCATTCTAAACCAAACACTTAAAAATCAATAATAAACACTCAAAGAAAGTAACATATTCAACCCTTAAATGTTGTTAAAATAAGTAGAAATCTGACCTTGATTTTTCTCCTCCCAGTCCTCCAATTAGTTTTGAAGCTCTTTCAAGTTTCTTAGCACAGAGTTCCACCTGGTCTTCTAAACGAGCCTTTTCCTCAGTTTTCTCAATAAATGTTGTTTGTAAATTTTCCAAATGATGTTCTACTTCTGCTAATTCTGCTCTCTTCTGATTCAAAAGCTCCATTATCTCAGCTAAGGACTTCTGAGCTTCTGTTAAGCGGGCTTTCTTAGGAGCCACAACCTGTTTGGGAACAATATATGCAGCTAGGATGTGTACTTTCTAAAACGGACACCTATACAATCCTTTATAGACATGATGAGTTAAAAGTAATTATTATAAATATATTTGTTACTTATAATAAATTATGCTAAATAAATATTTTGCCTTAAATCTTACATTTTTTTTTACCTAAGTAAAGTACAATATATTTATATGTCATATAAAATATATAAAACATTCTGGACTAGCAAATCATCATCTGTAAAATAGATGAATTATTCAAGACTAACAAACTATTTTTTTAAAGATTTTTTATTTATTCACTTGACAGAGAGAGATTACAAGTAGGCAGAGAGGCAGGCAGAGAGAGAGGAGGAAGCAGGCTCCCTGCTGAGCAGAGAGCCCGATGCGGGACTCGATCCCAGGACCCCGAGATCATGACCTGAGCCGAAGGCAGCGGCTTAACCCACTGAGCCACCCAGGCGCCCCACAAAATATTTAATATGTAGCAAAAACAGTACAAGATACAGCAAAATGTCTCAAAAATAATGAGAAGTTGCCATTCAACTGTTGCCAAAAACAGAGGGGGGAATAAACATAGCATAAATATAGGACTATGCTGTGTGTGTGTGTGGGGGGGCATTTTCAAGTCTGCAGTCTTCTTCCTGGTTGTCTGAGGCATACATTGCCTTGGGGGGATTAAGACTACGTTAATAGAATTACAAGGAGAAAGAAAAGCCTTGATGTTGCTTCACTACCAAAACTGAATTTTCCTCAACAAATCTTGAAACGCTGCACTTTGTTGAGAGAAAGGAGATTTTCTAAAGTTCTTATATTATTATGTTCATTAATATATCAAGAATGGGGTTTAGTCAACTTGATCAGGGAGTGTATTTTAAACCATTGGTAGAAAGAATTTAGAAGATGACCAAAGAGAATAGACACCAGTCTGAAAGAAGGAAGATCTAAATCTGGTTCATTGCCATGAATGAAGCTGAAGGCAGAGAGGGAAGGAGCAGGGAGGGATCAGACACAAATGTCCTGTTTTCTCTCCTCAGGGCTGAAATCCTGAAGGGGGAATGTGTTAAATAGAGAACAGGAAGCTCCACTTTCTACTTTTGACTTCAGAGGAGACCTTACTGAATATCTCCCTTCAACCCTTCCGTAGCAACATGGGGCAGCTGCATCAGAATTAAAATGGCAGTGTGGAGGTGTAGAGTGGGAAGTCAGGAAAGATTCTGAATGCCTTGGCTTCTCTGCTTCATGCCTTGTGAGACATGTGGACATGAGTTAGGTTGAAAGCTCCAAAACCTGTGATGGGGAAGGGACAAGATGTTCAATGGAAGAATATCCCAGATAAAATTAATTTTATTTCTTTGACAAGTCTATTCCCCTGAAAATAACAATCAAAATCCCGACCTCTCTACAGGCATATGTACCTTACTAGGAATATCTTTCCAATTGTGACAGCCTTATCATTTACTCTGAGATTTTTTTTTTTAGATTTTTATTTATTCATTTGAGAGAGAGAGAGAGAGAGCGAGAGCGCGCACAAGCAGGTGGAAGGGCAGAGGAAGAGGGAGAAGCAGACTCCCCACAGAGCAGGGAGCCTGATGCGGGGCTCCATCCCAGGACCCTAGGATTATCACCTGAGCCAAAGGCAGATGCTTAATGGACTGAGCCACCCAGATGCCCCTTCTGAGATTATTCTAAACACATGTTACCATGTATTTTTATCTGCCTTTTTATTTATATTTCCTGCTTCCCTCAGTGGGATTCTGCAAGCTACAGAGGGCAAGGCCAGTGTTTCCGTGGCCCTTTTCTAGCCAAATTTACAAAATGATTTTAACCATTCTCCATAAAATATTCCTTACCTATGCATGCTGTTGCTTCAGGGTAACAGTCCATGCTCTGTCTCTTAACTCTACTGGGTCTTTTAACTTCTGATCCTTTGACTTAATTTTTTAATCTGCCACTTCATCCTTGAAGTTTTGGCTTTTGCCCCACGTCTCTACAGGGGTAGGTCAGTCTGGCCCATTCACCCCTGAGCACTACCACTCACTACCACTAGCCAAGACTAGGTTATATCACACACATGTGTTCTCTTCGTCTACTAGGTGCTGCAGCAAGATAAATTCTTTCTGATATCAGTTTGAGAAACTGCTTAACTAGTCAATATATGCACAGATTTTAATTTCTGGGAATATTTCAGTAGAAAATGAATCTGTTGATCCTCAAGATACCTTTGCAACTCTGTCATACACTTCCATGGCCATGATCCACTTGCACAGACCCTCAGCTGCAGAAGAAGCTTTAGCAATCTTAGAAGCGTCAAATTCAGGGTTTGTAAGGTATTCACCACGTATCTTCTGCATAATAGTCACCTATATAACAAACATTTCCACCTTAAAATTTTAACATATATCATACAGTCATAAGATGAAAAAATAATCATGTATAGTAAAAAAAAAATCATTCACATAGTATAAAAAAGGCAAGTTGTCTTTAAAAACCAGTCAATACTTTGAGAAAATTTTAAAATAAGCATAGTTTAAACAGAAACACAAGTCATACTTGTGGGCAGAATACACAAGATTACAGACATTGAAGCAAGTTGTTTCTGCCCTTCCTCTCCAAAAAAAGACTACTGGAGTTTGGGAAAATATGTGGAAATGAGAAAAAACAAAAAATCAATAAATGCAAGTTTGGATGGAAAAGTGCACTCTACATTTTTAATCCCACATACATTTGTGCTTCAGGTTTATGAAACTACCATAAGAGAACTGTTTCAAGTTAATAATACACTAAAAGAGTAATTCATTAAATGATTTTCAATGGTATGAAGGAGTGTTTTTATGTACTATGAGAATTCATAATATAGTCAATAATATAATATTCCTGCATTATTTAAATCTTAAAAATGAGCTATCTTACATTTTACAAAATATTGCTTAATGTTAAAGATCTTATACACCTTGGCAAAGTTATATGTATATTAAAAATCCAATGAAACTCACTGGAATGTTGTCCTTGTCATATTCTCTCAATTCTCTTAAGAAATTCATATCTCCCAGAAGCTTTTTGCTAGGTGCCCAGTAATCTAATATCTATAAATAAAATTTATGGAAATCTATTAAATATACAGTTAAAGATGCTCTGTATAAATTTTCCTTCTTGAAGTTTAGGGTATATTATCTGGAGAAACCGTATACTTTCAAAATATCAACTTACATCTCTTTGGAAATAAAGAGACTCCTCTCCCCAAGAATGTACCAAATATATCAAACATTTAAGATATGAACATAAACTTATATACTGAATTCATTATAAAAAATTATACCTTGAAAGGCAAGTGATGCAATTATTTCTCTTTAGGAAATATAAGAAAAGCAACTAGCATAAACACCATCAGAATTTCATATAAGAAAATGTATTTTTATTATTTGCAGCTTTATTTTCTTTTACTCTTGATTCTTTCAAACCAGAAAAGTAGTGCTATAGACTGAAAGTGTCCCTATCCACCCCCCATCAAAATTCATATTGTCAAAACCTAATCCCCAGTGTGATGGTATTTGGACACTGGTTCGTAGATAGAGGATTAGGAAATAAATGGGATCAGTGTCCTTGTAAAAGAGAGCTCCCTCCCACTTCAGCCATGTGAGGACACAGCAAAAAGAAGGCCATCTATAAACCAGGAAATGGGCCCTCCAACCAGACACTGAATCTGCTGGAGCCTTGATCTCAGAATTCCCCATTCTCCAGCACGGTGAGAAATATAAGCCACCCCAGACTACGGTAATTGTAATAGCAGCTCAAAGGGACTAAAACAGGTAACAAATATTTTTCTTACGGATGACCTCTTCACCCAGCTAGGCTCCCCAAGTGAGATAAAGAAGAGAAAGAAAACAAGGATTTCACGTCGCTCTGCCAGTTACAGGATAAAGCACATGGTACTTGTGTTAACAAAGACATTAAAATAACTAGCCCAACAGTTTTTTTCCTAATTCCAGAAGCCTGATAGGTAGGTGTGCGTGTGTGTGTGTGGATGTGTGTGTGTATAAATGAGAATGGCTTGGTGGGAGCTGATCTATTTATTATCTCAGTAAGGACAGAGTACATACACACACACAACCACACTCACACCCCAATTCTCCAGTCAGGAATTCAAACCTAGGTACTATAAAATTCCAAAAAGAAAGTAAGTCCATAATTGAGTTTAGGATGGATGCTACACCTTCCTTTTTAAGGGATGTAGCCTTGAATAATAATCATAATAAAAATTTATTGTGAACTTACTATATATAAAGCTTTATTCATAGGAGCTTTATATATATTATCTATATGTATAATCTATATGTATCCATCTATACATATGATCTATATGTACGCATCTGTATTTATAATCTAATAATCACATTAACTTTGTGAGGCATGTACTATAATAATCCTCCCGAGTTCCACAGGGGTTAAGCATCTTGCCCCAGGCCACACTGCTAGTGAGACAGGATTTCTGAATACAGACATTCTTGCTCTAGAACACATACTTTTAACAACTCCACTATACTGCTTAACTCAGCAGAATTTTTTGAATGCTCAGAATAACACCTATGTGGTTATATATATTACATCCTTGAGAATCTTAGCTGGAAAAAGCTCACACATTTCAGTGTTCATTCAATCCCACCCCAAGATAGCAGGTAACCTGCACAGACAGAAAAACAAATAGAAGCAATTGGAACCACATTTTTTCTGATGCTATACTGCTTTAGTTTTACCATGGAATACATGTAGATAATGTTTTCCACACTTTATTCTGAATCCATTCAATCTGGAAAACAATGTTTCTTCTCTGGACTGGATACTGTTGATATTTAATTGGATAATTGTTGCTGTAAAATGTTTTGTACATTCACAAATATGATTTAAATCTGTGTCTAGTAATTACCTTGCCTCCAGTTCCTGAAGGATCTGAAATTTTTTCTGGTTTTATATCTTTCATGACACAAATAGCAGCCATAACTAATTTAACACCAGATGGAGGATTCTTCATTGATTTCACAATTGTAATGTCAGCTGGCTAAATTGAAAGAAAACAGAGTATCTTTATTTAGAATAGTTTATTTTTAAATAATGAGAATTTAGAAAATAATGTTGGAGAATAATGGAGCATTGATTTTCTATTGAAATTATAGTTGCTTTGCATAATTATGAAATAGTTAATAAAACACAATTTAAATTTAGCACAGATTAAGACCAATGGTTCTCAAGTGTTTGGAAGTTCACAGACTTATGAGAATATAAATATAGCTATGAATCCTCCAGAAAATACATTTTTACACATATATTAAAAATTTGCATACCAAGTCCATACACTGAACCCAGATTAAGAACCATAATTTAGATAAAGATTTAATTATTTGCTTATATAGTAGTTTTACCAAAAAAAGAAGAAGAAGAAAGTAGAGGTAGACCCTTATTTATTTACAAAAGGTTTTATTTATTTACTTGACAGAGAGTGCACAAGCAGGGGAAGCATCAGGCAGAGGAAGGGGAAAGCAGGCTCCCCACTTATCAGGGAGCCCAATGTGGGACTCAATCCCAGGACCCCAGAATTATGAAGGCAGAAGCCTAACCAACTGACACACCCAGGTATCCTGACCCTAATTTAAACTTATTTCCTAAAAAGGTATATATTGTTATGACAGATGCAACAGATTCACTTACTTATTATCCACTCCAATATCCTTCTGATGTCCTTTGCAATTGTTGGAAAGCTAACAACTATGTTATTTTATTTCCTCACAAATTAGAGTTGTGGGTGGTCATTGGGTTCCACCACCAGATCACTTGAATGATACCAGAATTGTGACTGAATAAATGGGGACATGCGGGGTGGTGAGGCATCTCCTTTGCTGATATAGATTACAGTGAAGGTGGTGTGGCTCTGTGGGATGGCTCTGCAGGCTTCTGACTCAGAGGATCATTCCTCTAGGAGACTATTTCCAGTTTGGTTCTGTGAGTCATTCCTGGCAGCTCAGCCTAGGATCTATTTCTTCAGCTCTTCCAATAATTGTGTAATCCATTTACAAAATATCCTAAAGAATGCTTGTCTGCTTATACTAAATAGAACCAATTCTCTTCTCTGCAACTGAAGTCTACCTCATATAATATAGTTTCTGATACCAGGAAGGATATAAGCAACAGACTCTCAATGAAAGGGGAACCTGATATCAATGATCTGAACTTGTAAGGTTTGAAGGCATCAAGAATCCTATGATTTTCAGAGGAAGCAATGCTGAAAGTTCATAGTCCACAGTGATAGTTACTTAAATTAATGCTCATGGTCTTCTAGAATGGAGTGCCTATTAAAGACAAGGCTTTTCCAGAATAAGGGGCTGCTGTGATAAACATCTAAAGAGAGAAAGAAGAAAGACCACCGGGTAGGATGTGGCTTTTAAATGTGCCAGACAGCAGAGAGGAAGAAAAAAATAAGCCCAGAGTTTTAAATTCCTGGTTCACAGCACAATGAAAGCATTAGACATTTATATAAATGCCTTAAAATAATATATCTTATAACTACAAGGCTGATATAACTGACAATCAGAAGAATTTATCCTGTGAGATGCTGAATTACCCATAGGTTGAGCTCACAATCTTGTCAGGAATCTTACACAGGAATTAGTAAAATGAGGAAAGGAAAGTAGAATGAAGAATGGAGTCTAAGGGATGCCTGGGTGGCTCAGTTGGTTAAGCAGCTGCCTTTGGCTCAGGTCATGATCCCAGCGTCCTGGGATTGAGTCCCCACATCGGGCTCCTTGCTTGGCAGGGAGCCTGCTTCTCCCTCTGCCTCTGCCTGCCATTCTGTCCACCTGTGCTCGCTCTCTCTCCCTCTCTCTCTCTGACAAATAAATAAAATCTTAAAAAAAAAAAAAAGAATGGAGTCTAAGCATCCTGAATGGCCTTCTACACTGGCTTTCTAAGTCAGCAGAAGCTGTCTCCCCTGCTCTGTCTGGTGAGGTTGTTCCGGTCTTGCTTAAAGACTGGAATAGGTCATACACAATGCAGTGTAATGCAGACAGGTGCCACCCACAGCTGTATTGGGAAAGCTCTTCAAGTTTTTCCATATAGACACCTCCAGGAAGCTGCAGGAAGGTAGCTAGCTCCACACTCTATTTAACATCTGCCTCCTGGTCCATGTACGGGACTGCTTTGGCCTCTTGGGGACTGTTTATTCCCTTCTCACTGAAATACCCTGAATGAAAATTATAAATAACACGTACAGCCAAAATATAAGATAGTGACATATTAGAGATGAACAGTGAAGAGGCAAGTTTTGTTTGACTGGAAAAACGATGTAACAGCCCCTGGTGGAACAGAACCATACCTAAAGAACCAAGGACCCGTGCAGAGTTTGTCGATGAAACCCAAGGTAGCAAATTCAAACACTTGCCTTGAGTGTATCCAGGGCAGATAGTGCTGCTTCCAAAGCTGGAATTGCCTCGGCTAGGTCACTCTCACACTCATTTTTCAGAGCTTGGGCTTCTTCAGCCTTGCCACTGGCTATTTCTTCATCTAATTTCACGAACTTTCTTTTTGCTTCCACTTGTGCAGACTCTATCTCAATAACCTAAACAGAGAGGAAAAAATAAAACAATTCCTCAAACATCCTACTGTTTTCTCTATCCTAGAGACCAGAGTATGTTTGGAAATTAGGGAATTCAACACATCATGTTGAAGAGCAGGAGGGCCCAGGATAAAATGAGGAGAAATGCAAATACATGTGACCTAACTGGATAATGAGTTTCCCACTTCCCTCCGAAATTAACACAACTGGGGTGCCTGGATGGTTCAGTTGCTTGGGCATCCGACTCTTGATTTTGGCTCAGATCATGGTCGTGGGGTCATGAGATGGAGACCTGGATCAGGCTCTGTGTTGAGCACAGAGTCTACTTGGGACTCTCTCTCTTCCTCTACTATAAATAAATAAATAAATAATTTTTTTTCAATTTATTTATTTTCAGAAAAACATTATTCATTATTTTTTCACCACACCCAGTGCTCCATGCAAGCCGTGCCCTCTATAATACCCACCACCTGGTACCCCAACCTCCCAACCCCCGCCACTTCACACCCCTCAGATTGTTTTTCAGAGTCCATAGTCTCTCATGGTTCACCTCCCCTTCCAATTTACCCAAATTCCCTACTCCTCTCTAACGCCCCTTGTCCTCCATGCTATTTGTTATGCTCCACAAATAAGTGAAACCATATGATATTTGACTCTCTCTGCTTGACTTATTTCACTCAGCATAATCTCTTCCAGTCCCGTCCATGTTGCTACAAAAGTTGGGTTTTCTTTTTTTAAAAAAAGATTTTATTTACTTATTTGACAGAGATCACAAGTAGGCAGAAAGGCAGGCAGAGAGAGAGAGAGGAGGAGGAAGCAGGCTCCCTGCTGAGCAGAGAGCCCAATGCAGGGCTCCATCCCAGAACCCTGGGATCATGACCTGAGCCGAAGGCAGAGGCTTTAACCCACAGAGCCACCCAGGCGCCCCATGAATGAATTCTTAAAAAGAAAAAAACACAACTCACACAGGACTCAGTGAGATAGCTGTAAGCAGAAAAGGGTTAGGTTCCTAAGATCTAGTAGTGGCAAAAAATTAAGGAATATTTTCAAGGCTAATATTACATATTTCAATTGCCTTCTGACATCAGTTAAAAAAAAACTCAAGATACTCTACCTGCATCATATGTGCATTTTCAATTTTAGCTTCCTCCAATTTGGGCTGTAATTGGACAAGCTCCATTTTCATTTCTCCAACCTAAATAGATAGTTTGCCATTAAGTTTTCATAGCAACAAGAGCTATAGAAGTGAAACACAGAAAATCGCAACTTAAAGGTATCATAAGGCATCAGGTCCAGAAAATCTTAACTTTTCCTTCCAGTTCTTTATATGATAAATAAAACCATGATGGCATGGGCAGTTTTCTTCACAAAAGACTTCATCGTCCTTGAGTATATGACAGAGCAGTTAAGAGGATGCAGTTGTCCCTGAAGAAGTGCAGCTAGAAAGAAGGTGGCAGCTTGGGGAGTCACTATTATACTCTGGGCATGGTAGACAATGCATACGGATTACCCAAATCTTGTTGCTTCTACTGAACTAATGTTAATAAGTATCACTATCACTTGACTCATTAAAAATATAATCTTATATTTAGCCAGCTATTATAATAGTAATAAAAAAGGCAACCCAGACTTATTGTATTCTCCCCAAATGTCAAAAACTTAAGAATAGGGGCTCCTGGGTGGCTCAGTTGGTTGAGCAACCAACTCTTGATCTCAGCTCAGGTCCTGATTTCACAGTTGTGAGTTCAAGCCACATTGGGCTCCACACTGGGTATGGAGCCTACTATAAAAAACAAAACAAAAAACTGAAGAATAAAACAAAATGTATCTGAGTCTGTGTGGAAACTCAGTGGATTTCTCTAAAACTCATGTTACTCATCTGTAAAATGAGAATCATTAAAGTGTCTACCTCATGGAGTGGTTAAGAGGAATAATTGAAGGAGTATGTGTGAAGCACATAACACAGTGCCCTGCACATAGTATATTCTTGATAAATAATAACTCTTGCTATTTATGATTTCCTATATTTCCTGTGATACGTTACCATTTTGAGCAGCTCATCAAATTTACCTGAGACTCAGCAAAAGCTAATTTGTCAAGCCCATTCACGTATTGTTGTTTTGCTTCCATGACAGCTTGTCGCCTCTTAGTCAAAAGCTGTCGAAATGAGGCAATAAGTTCAAGATAAGAAGTAGCTGTAACATAGTTATGTCGTCCTAGCTCCTGCAAGAACCTAAGACAGACAACATATCTTACTCTAAGTAAAGAGTTGCACAAAGTAAGAGGTATATTCAACATAGCATCAACAACAAACCTAGAAGAATAAAGGCTAATTTTCTTTAGAAGCTGCTTTGTACTTGAACTCTGTAACATTCTGAGAATTCTACACATAACCACATCCTAATATCTTGTCTACAAAATATCAAATAGCAGTGATGTGTTTAAAAAAAAAACTAATCTCCAGAGATGGGTATCAAAGGTGAACAACAGCAAGAAAGATATAGATCTTTTTACATGTTTCATAAACTAGGAGGATCTAATGCTAGAAAGGGACCCAAGATACTGTGAAAGCTAGTGAAGTATAGTAGGAAGGAGGGGCACTGCAGATAGGATAGCGGGGATGAGTCAGCATTCTCTGCACAGAGTGTGTCACACTGGTTGAATGCGTAGGACCATGGGGTGTAAGATTACCACATATACACATGGAGACAACAGAAGCAATGTTTCTCATGGTAAGTACACAAAGTAGGTAGAGCCCACTGTGGGTGCAACCATCAAAGCCAACAATGTTACCAAACTGTATGATTCTGGATAGGCAGTATACCATAAGCTCTTGGGTTTATGCACTTTTGAAATGAGGGTAAATTGGAAGGGGAAGTGAACCATGAGAGACTATGGACTCTGAAAAACAATCTGAGGGGTTTGAAGTGGCGGGGGGGGGGGTGGTGGGAGGTTGGTGTACCAGGTGGTGGGTATTATAGAGGACACGGCTTGCATGGAGCACTGGGTGTGGTGAAAAAATAATGAATAATGTTTTTCCGAAAATAAATAAATTGAAAAAAAAAAGAAATGATGATTTCAGAGATGAACAGAGGTGAAACAGATACTTTTGAGTTATCCATAGCCAGCTCCATTTTTCTGAAAACTTCCATCCAGTGCCCCACCAGCAGTGTTTGTCTATGAAACCTGCCATCTTAACCATGGCTGATTAGCCCGGGGTTGGGCACTGGACACAAATGAGGCTGATCACCTTTTGGTATAAATTTGGTAAAGGGAGCTGGAAAGGGCCCATCTGCCTAGAGCTGAAATTGCAACAAGTAAACCTGAGAATTGAGAGGCAGACTGTTTTCTCCATATGCAATGGGAAGGAAAAAACTAAGTCTGCTAAATACCATATGATCTCATTTATACATGGAACCTAAAAAAAAATTATTTCATAGAAATAGAGCACAAATTGGAGGTTCCAGAGGCAGGGGGTGTTGGGGGTGAGTGGGTGAATGTGATCAAAAGGTACCAACTTCCAATTTTAAGGTGAATAAGTTCTGGGAATGTAAAGTACAGCATGGTGACAATAGTAAACAATAGTGTATTATGTATTTGAAACTTGCTAAGAGAGTAGATCTTAAAAGTTCTCATCACAAGCAGACAAACCATAAGAGACTCTTAATCTCACAGAACAAACTGAGGGTTGCTGGGGGGAGAGGGGTCGGGAGAAGGTGGTGGGGTTATGGACATTGGGGGGGATGTGTGCTGTGGTGAGTTCTGTGAAGTGTTTAAACCTGGTGATTCACAGACCTGTACCCCTGGAGCTAAAAAAAAATTATATGTTTAGAAAAAATTTAAAAATTAATTTAAAAAAAGTTCTCATTACAAGAAGAAAAATGAGGCAATAGTAACTAAACTTACTGTAGTAATCATTTCACATTATGTATATATACAAAATCATTATGCTATACACCTTAAATTTATATAATGCTATATATCAATTATATATCAAAACTAGAAAAAAATCAAGATAAAAAAGAAAGAAAGGAAGGAAGGAAGGAAGGAAGGAAGAAAAGGCAGTCTGAAAGAGAAAGAAGATGCCCAGAAAGAAACAGGAATGAGAAACAGAGGAAAATATTTCTGGGTTTAGGATGACTTTCTAACCCGTTTCCAGTCACATCTGAGATCCAGCTGTAATCTTTCTCTTAGGCTTGTGAGACACCCCTGAATCTTTATCTTAAATTCTTCCTTTTTCTTAAACCTAGATTAAACAATTTTCCATTACTTGCAATCCAAGGTCCTCCCTAATTAAATGATCAGAAATATTTAGAAGACATAGAAATCCTATTGAAATTTTGAGCTTTCAGAAAAAGAGACATGTTTAAAAGAGACATGTTAAAATACAAAGCACTTTGCATTTTAAAATTTAGTAATATTAACCTTTCTGAGAGATCCATAATGGTAGTGTGAAAGTGTTTGCAGATTGGAACTATCTCTCGCCTTTCAACCTCAGTAAGCTCCAGTGTTTCTAAAAATTTCACAGCTACGAGTTCAAGGGCATCTTCAGGCCATGGCTAAAAAATAATAAGAAGAAAAACTTAGGAAATTTAAGACGGGTGGTTCCACTCTAACCATATAAATGTCTTCCTGCGAGAGAAGACCTTGGGATTGAAAAAATTAAAACCTCAATGGGGAAAATAGAATTGGGTGGGCTGAGATCACAGGTAAATCTGTGAAAGGGCTAACAAATACTTTTATACTAAAATTAAAGATAACACAATATAAAGGAAGCATGAGTGATATTTTACATATCAAGGATATAGCACACTGCTTTCCTAATCTCATCCACTTGGATATCAAGTAGATGCCCCATATTTAGTATGACAGCGGCAGAAGTTAGTTGCACACCTAATACCTATCAGCCCTTTTCCCTTAGAACTCCAATTTTATTCTAGATAGCAATATGCCCAGATAAAAGACCACATTTCCTAGATTCCCTTGCAATTCACAAGCGATAAAGGCATATAGGCAACTATTGGGTGGGGACCTCCAGGAAGGCTCTTTGCAGGGTTACAAAGAGCTGTGTGTGCCTTTTTGCCCTGTGTATTATTCTACTTCTTGCCTGGAACACAGATCTGAGAGTTGTAGCTCCAGCAGCCATTTTAGACCATAAGGAGAATTTGAGGGTGCCAACCACATGCTAAGGATAGCAAAGAAGAATGAATGTGAGGTTATGATGACTTCGTTAAGCCACAAAATCCCAGTGTATTTATCTGCAGAATTTTTCTATGAGAGAAAAATACTTTATATGTTTAGTTTAGGTTTCTTTTTTTTAAGGTTTATTTAATTATAAATAATTAATTAAAAACTTAATTATTTATTTGAGAGAGAGAACATACAGTGAGAGGGGAGAGAGAGTGTGTGTCTTAAGCATGCTCTGCACTGAGTGCAGAAACCAACATAGGGCTCAGTCTCAGAACCCCGAGATCATGACCTGAGCCAAAACCAAGAGTGGACCCTCAAGAGACTGCACCATCCGCATGCCCCTAGTTTGGGTTTGTTACTAGCATCTATCATAATTCCTAACTGTTATAGCATCCAGACCGAACTTTTTTAGTTTCTTCTCCCAAAATTTGCTTCTCCTCCAGGCCGGTCTCAGGGAAATGGTTCTTCTGCTTTTCCTGGAATATGCCAACTGTGCTGCTGCCTCTGGCCTTTGGGACTTGTTATTCCCTCTGACTAGAACCATCCTCACCTAGACCCACACGTGATTCTCCTTCACATCTCTGCTCAAAGGCCAACTTACTAGGAGGGTCTTTCTAGAATACTCATTCTAAAACACTATTCCCTCTCTCATTTTCTTGTCCTGAGTTTCCTTCTTAGCACTTACTAATACATGACATAAAAAGAAAAATTTACAGTTGGACAGACTTTATTTGGTTTGGGTTTTGGGTTTCTTGCCACTTAATGGATATGGTATTAAGATATGGTTTTCACAAATCAAAATTGTTTCACACAGCTTTTATTCTTGTGTAAACACCAAAATGTCCTCCACCTGAAACATCTGTGCAGTCCTATTTTGTGTGAAAATAGTTTTTCACACAATTGATAAATAGGTAAAAGAGAATAAAACAAATAATGCCAGAAATTTATTTTTTAAGGAAATTGGGGGCATCTGGGTGGCTCAGTTGATTAAGAATCTGCCTTCAGCGCAGGTTATGATTCCCATGGGACTGAGCCCTGAGTCAGACTCCCTGCTCAGCAGGAAGTCTGCTTCCCCCTCTCCTTCCACCCCCAAACCCACCCCCCCAGCTTGTGCTCTCTCTCTCTCTCTTTTGCTCTCTCTCTCTCAAATAAATAGATAAAATCTTAAAAAAAAAAAAAAAGGGGGAAAGAAATTAGGGACATCTGGGTAGCTCAGTCAGTTAAGCGTCCAATTCTTGGTTTGGTCTCAGGTCATGATCTCACAGTCATGAGATCAAGCCCCACATCAGGCTCTGTGTTCAGTGTAGAGTCTTTTTCAGATTCTGTCTCTCCCTTCCCAACCCCGCTTGCACACTCACTCTCTCTCTAAAATAAAATCTTTTAAAAAAGAGGTATAAAATAAGTCTATAATCTACAGTCCACATTGTATTGAACATAAAACAATTAAATAGAAGGTACCATGAAATACTATTCTCAAGAGTATAATTACTACTACTTCATAGTCTTACACAGGCAGTGGCAATTTGCCTTACGATTAAGAGTAGTGGGAGCCTTCATCATTTGCTGTTAGTGTGATTGAAATGATCACCCAGCTGGTCTTCCTCTCTTTTGTTTTGCCCTATTCCAAACCATCCACCATAGAGCCTCCAAGGGTTTGGATTTTTTTTTCCTTTGAAATATGTTAGCTAAATATATGTTAATGCTCCCAAGGTGTCTTTGATATAAAACCAAATTCACAGGCACATTTACAAATTACCTTAGAACTCAGCACCCACCCAAAGCTCAGGCTTAACTCTTGCTATCCTCATTGCCAGTCAGCTATGCCAAATTATTTGCAGTTCACAAATGAGCCATGCCCTCTCTGCCGCTCTACCTTTTCACATACTATGCTCTTATGATGGTTAGTTTTATGTGTCAATTTTACTATGGGCCATGGGGTACCCATATATTTGGTCAAACACTATGCTGGAGGTTTCTATGAGGTGTGCTTCCTGGGTCTCCAGCTTGTTGGCTGCAGACCTTCAAACTTGTTAGCCTCCATAATCATGTGAGCCAATTACTTATAAGAAATATACATATCGATATAACTATTGATATGGACAGATATAGATCTACATATGTGTATTTTTATACATATATACATGTAGGTTTATACATACTTTTATGTTTAACACATTCTCTTAGTTCTTAATATATTCCTTCTCGCTGTAACTAATTTATTTTCATACTTCAGAGATTCACTGTCCTAATAAGTATAACTTCTGCACACCAAGATTATAGCTCTTTTATATAATTGTGGCTGCTCATTTGCCAGCTGCCTTTTCTATCTTCCAGTCTAGAATGTGAGATCCTTCTGGGGATCCTGTAGGCTTATCAGTCCCTGATGCCAAGCACTATGTCTGTCATTAGAGTAAGTGATCAAGAAACATGTGCTGAATGGATATTAACAGAGCTGGAGTAAGATTTCAGAAAATTCTAAAAAATTTAGTTGCCACTGCCCCTCACCCGCCCACCGCTGCCCCAAAATTACAAACCTGGAACCAGTCAATGGTACAGCAATTGATGAGGGATGGGAACTGTCTCAAGCGATTTCTAAAGGCGTCTCCGATGGGGCTAAAGGCCACTACCACATGAAGATTTTCTTTGCAGCGATTTACAAAGAAAGCAAACAGGGCCAAGGGACTGAGTTCATCATGTTTATTGCCAGCCTGAGCTATAGGACGAACACCCTAGGGAATAACAGAAAATAAAAACCTTATAAATGAAAATGGACAAGTTGATAATGGGATTAGTAGATACTGGAATATTAAGAATTTTTATTATAAATAAGTACCTTATAAATACCCTTAATTTTTTTATATTAGTAGAATTTCTTTGATACAGTTTGTACTTAGAAGACTTCTTCCAACCCCATAATTATATAATTTGAAAACAAATATCTACTAAGAATTTAACTTATAAAGATACCCACTAAAAAGTTCACCATGAAAGAAATTAAGAAGAAAAAAAAAGTTCACCATGATAGATGTATAGAACCATAATTCAACATTGCTTATAAGTGGAAAAACAACCAAAACATCCATTTAAAAAAATTATAAAACATCCAAATGCTGTGATTTTGTGTAACCATTAAAGGAGTTGCCTCAATGTATGTGGTAGGGCAAGATCTGCAAGATAAAATGAGAACAAACTGCAACAGTGTGTATAATATGATCCTCTTTGTTAAATTAAAAAATATTTAGGCATATGTGTAAGTACATCCACACATTTTTATGGAGGCAATCACAGAAACTATTTATAACGGTTACTTTTGGTGAGATGGACTTAAAAGAACAGTATGAGAGGGAAGCTGTCACTTTTTATTCTGGACATATTTCTTGCTTTATATCATTCTTTTTTGAAATTTTGGACATTTTTATACTGTTTGCATTCACTCACTTTATTCTTACAACATTCATATATTTTACTTTAATTTTTTAAAAATATTTTATTTATTTATTTGACAGAGAGAGAGAGATCACAAGTAGCTAGAGAGGCAGGCAGAGAGGGAGGGGGAAGCAGGCTTCCAGCTGAGCCGAGAGCCCCATGTGAGGCTAGATCCCAGGACCCCGAGACCATGACCTGAGCTGAAGGCAGAGCCTTAACCCACTGACCCACCCAGGTGCCCCAACATTCGTGTATTTTAAAAATGTTAATACAGTTGTCTGGTAATGAGATTACGGGGACACTTCTAATTTTCTTTGTTCATCTTTATATGAGAGATACATTTACTTGAGCTTGAGCATCATGGCTCTGCAACCAAACTACTGAATTCAAATCCCAGCTTGCAGCTTATTACCGATAGGACCTTGGGGCGAGTTAAACTCTCTGTAGCTTAATTGCCTCATCTGTAAAATGGGGAAAGAGTACCTACAGCAGAGGGTAGTTGAAGGATTGAATGAGTTATTATGTGTGAACAGTTGAGTAGTTCTTGTCGCATAGATAAGGAGCTATTAGTTTTTATATGCCACCTTTCTCCTTGTTCAGAGCACAAAAGATTTGAGTCATTAACTATCTTATAAATAGATTTTAATAAGTTTTTTTGGATAGCAGATATCTGTAGACATATATATTATATACACACACACACAATGTTATAGCTACTACAATGAATTGGTTTCTAAAAGAATTCTCTATTTTAGATAATGTTCTGCTTTATGTGCTAGCTATATCCAAGGAAAATTATAAATGGACTCTGTATATGCATTCTGACAGTAATTCCCAAATTATGATTATTATGATCAGTGTCAGTCTATGATGTTATGTTCACATGGTCTATCTGCACTAACTCTGAGTTAACCCTGGGACATGCAAATAGAGAAACGTGATGTCTGGTTGGAGCCATAAGAATAAAAGTTCCAGAAAGAGCAAGGATGGTAATATAAGGATGGTGGTTATTTATATAATAAGGGTTAATGCTTCTAAGTAAATAAGCTTTCTGTGGGAGTGTAATATCCACACAGACTCGCACATATATTTTGGAAGCAGGCCTGATTCGGGGGAGTAAGAAAATGAGTTGTTACTGAAAAAATAATTAGACAAACTGAGTGAAACTTCACAGTAGTCAAGGCGAAGTAGAGTTGGAAACACACAAAAACCTGCATTAAAAAGGTTTAAACTGGGGCACCTGGGTGGCTCAGCAGGTTAAAGCCTCTGCCTTCGGCTCAGGTCATGATCCCAGGGACCTGGGATCGAGCCCCCCAATTGGGCTCCCTGCTCAGCGGGGAGCCTGCTTCCACCTCTCTCTCTCTGCCTGCCTCTCTGCCTACTTGTGATCTCTGTAAAATAAATAAAAGTCTTTAAAAAAAGATTAGACAGCTTTATTTATAACTGCTCAAACTTGGAAGCAACCAAGATGTCCCCCAATAGGTGAATGGATAAACTGTGATACTTTCATTCACTGGGATATCATTCAGAGGTAAAAATAAATGAGCTATCAAGCCATAAAAATATATGGAAGAACCTTAAATCTATATTGTTAACTGAAAGAAGACAATCCAAAAAAGCTACATACTATATGGTTCCAAGTATGTAACATTCTAGAAAAGCTAAAATGATGGAGACAGTAAAAACAGCAGAGATTGCTGGGAGTTCAGGGGAGGAAGAGAGGCATAAATAGATGGAACTCATGGCATTTTTTATGTTAGGGAAACCATTCTGTATGATACTTACTGGTGAATACACATCAGCACTCACTTGTCCGAAAGTCATAGAATGTACAATACAAAGAGTGAACCCTAATATAAGCTGAAGAATAATGAATTATGTCAAATATAAATGAGTATTTTTTTAAAATATTTTCTTTATCTGACAGAGAGAAATCACAGCTAGGCAGAGAGGCAGGCAGAAAGAGAGAGGAGGAAGTAGGCTCCCTGCGGAGCAGAGAGCCCAATGTGGGGCTCCATCTCAGGACCCTGGGATAATGACCTGAGCCGAAGGCAGAGGCTTTAACCCACTGAACCACCCAGGCACCCCTAAATGAGTATTTTTAAAGGAATTGAGAAAATATCACTGAAAGTGATAAATAAGAAGTCACTGTTTTATTGAGAAAGACATAGAAATAATTTAATTCCTTAAGGAAGGTAAATAGAACAGTGGAAAATGTAGGCTAGAAATGGAGGTCTGAAGCTAGAACTCTATTGCTGAAATCAGAGACATGTGCTGAGTCTGTAAGAGATGTGCTCTAAGCAGTGCCAAGTCCAAGTTATAGAGGCCAGTTTTCCGGAGTGAGGAGGTTTATACTTTGTCAGAAGGATGAAATAAGCAAAGTCCAGAACACGATCTCCAAAGTGGGATATGCAGGGTAGTGCAGAATGTAGGAAGAAAATAAACAGAAATTCTTTCATATTACTTCTTCTATTTTAAAAAATCAGCATAAAGCAGAGAAACAGATGCATTTCAGTACTCCTGAGTTTTTACTATGGATATTTTCTTGTGGATATATTAATCTGGTATTCCTAGACTGGGGTGGAATGTGAAAGAAAGAAGTTCTTAAGGTCACTGTTGGGTCAGACCATAAGAAAATACTGAAGCAATGGAAGTTCTGTGGCAAAGTGACAAGATGAAAAGATAAATATCTAAAGTGAGCAGGAAAGCTTGGCAAAGCTGAAGAAATCCCACTCCCCAAGGATGACTATTTCTTGGATGAGAGATTAGTGGATGAATTTATCCTACAAATTAGGAGAATCACCATTTTTCAGCAGCCTTGGACACATCCTTGACATCACTCAGATAAAAGAGAGAACTCGGATCTTTTCTTTATTCCTTTTCTCCTTCCCCACCCCAGGCCACAAACTAGTAATATCTCATTTATTTAGGGCATTCCAAGTACACCACACTTTGTAAGAACTTCATTTCATTTGATCTTCAGGCCTCACAACAGCCTATATAGGAGGAACTATTTTGTGTATATATATTAGTTCCATTCAAGAGAAAAGCAGGTGTTTGAACTATTCTACTACAGATGCTATCAGTGGAAAAGATACACAAAGAACATTCATTCTGGAATGAAACACCCAGATATGAATGATATATTCTATGGGTAATAGTAGTTATGGCAACTAGAAAGAGGCAAGTACTAGCAGAGACCTTCTGTAGGAAGATATTAGAAATGGGGACTGAATACTGTTTTCTGAAAATAAATAAATTTTAAAAAAAGACTGAATAAAGCTGAAATTATGGAAAGACAAAAAAAAAAAGAAATGGGGACTGAAGGACAATCTGAAGTAGTAGGCACTTCACAATTGTTTTTTTTTTTTGTCAATTATGTTACAAAGCATGATTCTCAGATCTATCAGAATTGTTAGGACAAGGAGTTTTACTAAAGCTTTTTAAAAATTTGCTAACCAGTGGTAAACTATAACAGCTAATGAAGCAATCTTTCAAAGCTGTGTGTTTTCACATCACTGTGACCCTAAGATGTGATTTTAAATGTATAATCACTCATAAAACATGCTACATAAGATCAAACAGATGCAATTACCATCATTTCAAAAAAAGGAATTATAAAAATTCTGAATAATTCTATAATTATAAAAATTATAAAAAATTACCAAAATCCAATATGCAAGCTATAATTGTCCTGAAGAGCAGAGAAAAAGTAACAAGATAAGAACATTTCTGTGTTGGGAACACCACTTCCTAAAAAGCATTACCTCCATCACTTCCTGCTTTTCATCAACAGCGAAAATGTTAGGTACTTCTCCCGTATTGAGCACACTGTCAATATCTTCTAGAAAGGCTTCCTCTTTAATCTGAACGTCGGTGATTAGAAAGACTGTCTTCTGGCCCCTCATGCCCACGTTCCTTAATAGAACCTTAAAATAAAAATGCAATGGTAAGCAGAATGTGGTGAACATGTGCTGTTCTTGCTTTCCTCGCCTTTCCCTTTTGGCAATGACATTTCAATTTTAGAGTGGTACCTCTCTCTACTTCTGGTGAGGTGGTAGGGCATACCTATCATTCAGGGCCTCTACTTTTCCCACCTCCTGAGTGGGAGACCTAACTAGTCAGAGTTTCCCAAGCCCCCATACATAGTCATTGATTCAGAGGAGGGCATGATTTTTTTTTCATGTTTATTATTTATTTATTTATTTATTTATTTTCAATTTATTTATTTTCAGAAAAACAGTATTCATTATTTTTTCACCCCACCCAGTGCTCCATGCAAGCCGTGCCCTCTATAATACCCACCACCTGGTACCCCAACCTCCCACCCCCCTGCCACTTCAAACCCCTCAGATTGTTTTTCAGAGTCCATAGTCTCTCATGGAGGGCATGATTTTAAAAGGGCTCCCTCACAGTCTTACTTCAGGGACTGAGATGGACTTGGAAACAGAAAGAATCTCTGTCACTCTGAGATGAAGGACATAAAGTCTAATAATCTAGAATCTTAAATGCCAACTATGTTGCCTCATGGAGGAGTCTACTGGAGAAGGAACCAAATGGAGAAGAGCAGAGCCAGGAGACAGAGTAATTACTGAGGGGTTAATTTGAGTTCCTGAATTCAGACATGTCAAAACCCTATCTATCTACCTCTGGACCTTCTGTCATGTAAGCCAAGAACTACATATTTTGCTTAGTTAGTTTGGGTTGTATTTTGTTTTGTGTTTTGTTGCAACACAACACAAATCGTTGCAACCAACGATTCCCAATTAATATAAAGATATGGACTTGGGGGCATGGTGGAGGAGACTTGTTTAGGATGTTAGAACTGTTTGTTAAAATTCCAGAACTTGTAAGCAGATTTTTATACAGCATTAAACATATAAACTTATAAACTATATAAACTTATAATTAAATATGTTAACAAGGGTAACAAACTCATCACTTCCTATTATACTTATCATTATCTATCTTATAGAAATTATTTAAATCTATTATATACAGTAAAATACCATATAATGGTGCTCAAACACATAACTCTTCCCAACTCTGTTTTCAGTGACATCCATGGCAGGAGTTTGAATAATCCATGGTGGAAGTTTTTATACCAGAGAAATTGGCAAATGCTACTCATCAAGAGGCTCTTGAGAGAGTAGGGTGTTAGACATTTGCCAGTATTCCACTGGGTGTATTTCAAGTGAAAACACATTACTACTCTGAAAATGATTTTTTTAAACTTTATTTTTTCGGTGTTCCAAGATTCATTGTTTAGGCATCACAACCAGTGCTCCATGCAATAATACATGCCCTCCTTAATACCCAACACCAGGCTAAATGATTTTTAAAATAAACTGTCTCCATTTCTAAATTATATATTTTAAGTATATCATATCATTTAAATAAATGCTGAATTTTAATATTATACAAAAACTGCTTTTCCCCATTAAAGCCAATATCATTTCTCCAAAATACAGGTTGTTGTGTTCTTAGAAATACTTTTCTATCACCAAAACAAGTTTTCAAAGAAGTATTATATCGAATCATGTCAGCTTTATTTTTATAGCATGTAAAAAATTATTATATATATTTGGGTATATTTATGTGTGTATATGTATGTTGTATACAAATATATATATGTATATATGTGTATATATATATACAACATATATACACATATATACAAATATATATAATAATTTTTTACATGCTATAAAAATAAAGCTGACAAGATCAGAAGAGAGGGGTTGGGGGATGGGTGAGCCTGGTGATGGGTATTAAGGAGGGCACAAACTGCATGGAACACTGGTGTTATACATAAACAATGAATCATGGAACACTATATCAAAAACTAATGATGTACTATATGGTGACTAGCATTAACATAAAAAATATTATTATATACAAATAAATAGAAAGATACAATAAAAGCAGATTTAATTTATTGGCATAAGCATTGTTATACTTAAAAATCATATTCAATGGCCAAAATTAACAAAACAGGAAACAACATGTGTTGGAGAGGATGTGGAGAAAGGGGAACCCTCTTACACTGTTGGTGGGAATGCAAGTTGGTGCAGCCTCTTTGGAGAACAGTGTGGAGATTCCTCAAGAAATTAAAAATAGAGCTTCCCTACGACCCTGCAATTGCACTCCTGGGTATTTACCCCAAAGATACAGATGTCGTGAAAAGAAGGGCCATCTGTACCCCAATGTTTATAGCAGCAATGGCCACAGTCGCCAAACTATGGAAAGAACCAAGATGCCCTTCAACGGATGAATGGATAAGGAAGATGTGGTCCATATACACTATGGAGTATTATGCCTCCATCAGAAAGGACGAATATCCAACTTTTGTAGCAACATGGACGGGACTGGAAGAGATTATGGTGAGTGAAATCAGTCAAGCAGAGAGAGTCAATTATCATATGGTTTCACTCATTTGTGGAGCATAACCAATAGCATGGAGGACAAGGAGCGTTAGAGAGTAGTAGGGAGTTTGGGTAAATTGGAAGGGGAGGTGAACCATGAGAGACTATGGACTCTGAAAAACAGTCTGAGGGGTTTGAAGTGGCGGGGGGGTGGGAGGTTGGGGTACCAGGTGGTGGGTATTATAGAGGGCACAGCTTGCATGGAGCACTGGGTGTGGTGAAAAAATAATGAATACTGTTTTTCTGAAAATAAATAAATTGGGAGAAAAAAAAAAAAAGGAACTGCACATAAGCACTAAAAAAAAAAAAAAATCATATTCAAACATACAATGTGTGAAACTATTTCCAAACAGGAAAAGAAGAAACGTTTCCAAAGTATTAGTTATATGCCAAGAATCTTATATTTTATAATTTAATCATAATGACCTATGAACTAGGTGGTATTATCCAAATTTTACAGATAAAGTAACTAGGGAGTGACATTGGTCAGATAACAGACTGGAAAGCTCCAAATCCTCATTGTCCCGGGAAGACACCAAATTAGCAATGTACAGACCAAAATACCTTTGTAGAACCCTAGGAACTAGTTAAGGGGTATGGCAACCCTGTAAATGCATAAAAAAGAGAAGGAACAATGCAGAGAGAGTAAAAAAATTTACTGTATTTTTCTCCTCCTAGCCCCTTCTCTCCTAGCATAGAGCAACACAGTCAGGAGGATACTGTCAATTCTTGGCTTTTCCCTCACACAGAGGGAATAGGCTGGACCTGCTTTGCATTCTGGCTTGTCAAGGGGCTGCCTGACAGACTGAGTTTTGTCTCACCTGACTCAGGGTACTGACGGGAACAGAGCTTAGTTCTGATATGAGATTGGAGGCCACCGAAGACAGAGGCAAGTGCCCTCCCACAATGGCGCATCAGTGACTCTGAAGTTCCACGGAAGGGTGCCAGGGGGACCAATAGGTGAGGGGAAGAGGAATACAGTACAGACCAAAACGAAAAAAGATCATAAGAAGAAAGAGGAAATTAAGGTAGCCAAAGTCACCTGTATTCATGCACAGTCCAAAAGAAGATTCAACCCCCCACAAGTTCAGACTTCTAGAATGGTGATTGGTGAAGGTTTCTCCCTGCATGAAGCCAGTCTATAAAGACTGGAGAGGTAGTAGTTCATCAAGTGCCCCAAACTTAGAAGATCACAAGATGTACAAGGAAACAGGGAAACCTGACCCAATGAAAAAAACAAAATAAACCCCAAGAAAACTAAAACAACAACAAAAACAGATCTAAGAACTGCATAACAAATTAAAAATAACTTCTCAAGATGCTCGATAAAACAATGAATCTTGGAACACTATATCAAAAACTAATGATGTGTTGTATGGTGATGAATATAACAGAGAAAAATTTTTTAAAAATTAAATTTAAAAAAGAGGTGCTCAATAAGCTAAAAATAGAATACAGATAGGGACACCTGGGTGGCTCAGTTGGTTGGACGACTGCCTTCGGCTCAGGGCGTGATCCTGGAGTCCCGGGATCGAGTCCCACATCAGGCTCCCAGCTCCATGGGGAGTCTGCTTCGCTCTCTGACCTTCTCCTCGCTCATGCTCTCTCTCACTGTCTCTCTCTCTCAAATAAATAAATAAAATCTTAAAAAAAAAAAAAAGAATACAGATAGACAACTAAAGAAAATTAGGAAAATAATGCATTGTCAAAATAGGAATATTAATGGAAATGTGAACACCTAAAAAAATAACTTAAGAGACTTATGGGATATCATTAAGTGGACTATTATACACATTATAGAAGTATCAAAGAAGAAAAGAGGGGGAAAGGTAGAGAGCTTAAAGAAATAATGTCCCAAAACTGAAATCTGAGGATAGAAATGAACAAATAAGGATAGAAATAGAAATTCAAGAAGCTCAGCAAACTCCAACTAGAATAAACCCTAACAGACTCACACACCAAGACATATTATAATCAAACTGCTGAAAGTCAAATATAACGAGAGATCTTTGAAAGCAGCAACAGAAAAACAGTGCTTCACATACAAGGGAGCTTTCCTAAGATTATCAGCATACTTCTTATGAGCAAAACTTCTTGTAAGCAAAAAGGGAGTGGGATAATATATTCAAACTACTGGAAGAAAATAAAACTGTCCACCAGGAATACTGTATCTGCAAAAAATGTCTTTCAAAAATAAAGAAAGTAAGAACTCCTCACAGAGTAGCTGAGGGAATTTATTACCACTAGATGTGCCCTTCAAAATATGCTGAAGGGAGTCCTTCAAGTTGAAATGAAAGGATGCTAGACAGCAACACAAAGCCACATGAAAGTGTAAAGTTCTCCAGTAAATATATGGGCAAATACAGAATTCTATACTATTGTGATTTTAGTGTATAAGTTCACTTTTAATTCTTATATAGAATCTAGAATCCAAAGCACAAAAACCTTTATAAACCCTGATGTTAATGGGTACACAATCTATCAAGATTGCTTTTGTGACATCAGTAACATAAAGGGGGGGCAGATGTAAAGGAATAGTTTCTGTATGTGATTGCAATTATTATCAGCCTAAAATAGGTTGTTATTACTTTAAGATGTCTTACATAATCACAATAGTAACTCCCCCCCACCAAAAAAATCTATAGAGTATACACAAAAGAAAATGAAAAGGGAATCAAAGCATGTCACTACAATCAATCAACAAAACACAAAGGCAGGGAGTAAGAGAGGAAGTGAGGGACAAATTTACTGCAAACGTACAGCAAACAGTTAACAAAATGCCAATAGTAAATCCTTCCCCAACAGGAATGACTTTAAATGCAAGTAGATTAAACTCCCCAACAAAATACATAGTTTGGCTGAATGGATTTACAAAACAGGATCCAATGGTATGTGGCTTAGAAGAGACTCACTTTAGACCTAAGGACACAGGGGCTGAAAGTGAAAGGATGGAGATGTTCCATGCAAATGGCAACCAAAGGAGAGCAGGGGGACTATACTAATATCAGACAAAATCATCAGTAAAAAACTGTCTTAAGCGACAAGAAATATTATATGATGGTAAAAGGATCAATTCTTCAGGAAGATGTAACAATCATAAATATTTATCCACCGAACAGCTGAACTCCTAAATACATGAAACAAGCATTGACAAGAGTCGAAGGGAGAAATAGCAAAAGAATAGTGGGAGATTTCAATACTCCACTTTCAATTAGGGATAGAACAACCAGACAAAAGATCAATAAGGAAAGAGAGTATTTGCACAACACTATAGGTCAGTCAGACCTCACAGACATATAGAGAACACACCATCCAACAACAGAATACACATTCTTCCCTAGTGCACATAGGATATTCTCCAGGACAGATGATATATTAGGCCAATAAACAAGTCTTAATAAATTTAAGAAGATAGATATCAAATCAAGCATCTTTTCTAACCACAGTGGAATGAAACTAAATCAACAACAGAAGGAATAGTTTTTGTATGTGATTGCAATTATTATCAGCCTAAAATAGGTTGTTATTACTTTAATAGGTTGTTACTACTTTTTAATAGATTGTTATTACTGTTATTACTAAAATAGGTTGTTATTACTTTCCAGAAGGAAAACTGCAAACTACAAATTCACAGCAATTAAACAACACACTCTTAAACAACAGATCAAAGAAGAATTCACACAGAAAATTAGAAAAATTCTTGAAATAAATGAAGACTCAACATATCAAAACTTATAAAATGCAATAAAAGGGGGCGTCTGGGTGCCTCAATTGGTTAAGTGTCTGCCTTCAGTTCAGGTCACGATCCCAGTGTCCTGGGATGAGAGAGTCTGCTTCTCCTTCTCCTTCTGCCTGCAGAGAACCCCGTGGTCGTTCTCTCTTTTTCTCTCTCATATAAAAAAAAATTTTTAAACATAAAAAAAAATCTTAAGACATGCAGCAAAAGCAGAGCTAAGAGGGAAGTTTATAACTGTAAACACTTGACATGAAAAAAGGAAGAAAGATCTCAAATCAACAACCTAACTTTATACATTGTGGAACTTCAAAAAATGGACAAACTTGAAGCTAGCAGGAGGAAGGAAATAATAAAGATTAGGGAAGAGATAAAGTAGAGAATAAAAAAATCAATAGAAAAGAATCAGTGGAACTTAGAGTTGGGTTTTCTTTCCTTTTTTTTTTTTTGAAAAAAAAATCAACAAAATTGACAAAACCTTAGCTAGTTTAGAAAAAAGAGAGAAGGGGCGCCTGGGTGGCTCAGTGGGTTAAAACCTCTGCCTTCACTCAGGTCATGATCCCAGTTCCTGGGATCAAGCCCCCCATCTGGCTCTTTGCTCATCAGGGAGCCTGCTTCCTCCTCTCTCTCTGCCTGCCTTTCTGTCTACTTGTGATCTCTGTCAAATAAATAAAATCTTTAAAAAAAGAGAAAAGAAAGAAAGGAAAAAGAGAGAAGATTCAAATAACTAAAATTACAAATTTAAAAAAGGACATTACAGGGGGCGCCTGGGTGGCTCAGTGGGTTAAGCCACTGCCTTCGGCTCGGGTCATGATCTCAGGGTCCTGGGATCGAGTCCCGCATCGGGCTCTCTGCTCAGCAGGGAGCCTGCTTCCCTCTATCTCCCTCTCTGCCTGCCTCTCTGTCTGCTTGTGATCTCTCTCTGTCAAATAAATAAATAAAATCTTTAAAAAAAAACAAGGGACATTACAACCCATGTCACAAAAATTAAAAAGGATTATAAGAGAATACTATTAACAATGGTATGCCAACAAATTGTATAACTTGGAATAAATTCTTAAAAACAAATGAAGAAATTAAAGTACAGAAAGATTTAATAACATGCCCAAGATAACTGAATCATACAAAGTAGAAATAAAACTGAGCTTGCCTAACTTTAAAGTCCATGTTCTTTCTACTAAAGAAGGCTGCTTTCTCGATCTATTGGTTTCAGTGGTAGAAATGTATAAAAAATTTCCCTCTAAAGTGAGAGGATAAAAAGAAACACTGCAATTTTTCTACTATGTCTATGTAAACTTTTTAGATATCAGCTTGGATTCTACCATTTCCACCTGCAAGCAACCCATTCTTCATGCTAACTTTAGGATGTAGAAACTTAGTATGTGAGGTGAGTACGAGTGAAAAAATCCAGCAATAGCTTTCTATTTTTCATTTCAGATAATCTCCTTTCTGGGTCCTGCAGAACCCTAGGCATGTGAGGACGAAGCCCCAGACATGCACTCGAGTATTTTATTGGTTACTGGGAAAGCAACATGGTCCCAAGAAAGCTATTAAGATTGGACAACATGAACATCATCATCATTGCCAGGGCTCATATGAAACAGTCTCTTGGAAAACATACATCTGTCTGAAACAAGACCTCCTTGGACTAAAATAAAGATAGAATCGGCAGCAGCAGTGGATAAGACAAGTTATAAATCCTGCTCTGCTGTGCATACCTTCCCTCAACTTCCATTTCCTCATCAGTAAAACCGAGAGGACCATCCATGTTGCACTGAACTGTTTTATCTACAGAACAAGATAACGTATGAAAAGCACTTGGGGGTCAGCACGCACAGTAACTGCTCATGGGTAACACTGTCCTCATCCCCAATGCATTCAGCATGCAGCTGTATGGCTTGGCTCTCTTCATGGCACTGATATTATTTTAGATACTAGGATTCATCCTAATTTTACCTTCAGATCCTCTCTCCACTCATTCATTCCATAGCTTTTAGAAACTTCTGGTTGGAAAATCTGCATTTTTGCCATAGATGTAGCCAGACGAGTTAAAGATTGACGACCACTGCCTCCAAGTCCAACAAGCAGAGCATTTCCACCAGACTGCTTTAGAATTCGACATATTCGTGATAAATGTTCCAATACATACCTATGAAATACCAATACTATTATACTTGAAAATATGAATGCAAGTGTATATTTACATGCAATTATTATTTTATATTCTTGGAAGGATGGACATTGTTCTCTTGTATGTTATCCCAATTTTAAAGGGGTAATCACCAAAAAGTGTGGTTTTTCAAAAGAATTTAGAATTGGATCCATTTGATGCAAAGGAAAACTAAGACACAAATTCAGGAAATTTAATATACAAATTATAAAAATAAGATGAAATTTTAAGTACTTATACTGAAAGCACATTCCTGCTTTTACTAAAAACATTTTTTCAGTCTTTTAATATTAGGCTTTATAGGTGAAAAACAGAAAATCAAGTCTTTACAAAATTAGAAATTTCAGTAAAGACAGCCAGACTCACTAGTAATTAGGGAAATTAAAATTGGAGTCACAGTGGGATAACATTCCACTCACGTTTAGACTGGCAATACTTATCACACCCGGCAATTCTAAGTGTTGGCAAGGGTGAGGGACAATAGGAGCTCTTAAATAATCATTTCTGAAGACATTTCAGCCAAACTTAGGAAAGTAGAAGGTGAAGATGGTATTGTTACACACCATGACACAATAATTCCACTTTTAGGAATAAAACCTACAGACATTCTAACATGTGTACCCAAAGAGACATGAGTATTCAAATCTTTTTTTGTAATTGCAAAAACCAGAAGTCCCCTAAAAGTCTGTCTCAGAGAAACAACTACATTGTGTTAGTAGCAAAAATTCATTTTTTTTTGGTGACTCTCACAAACAACAGAGAATAAAGTTGAAGAATACATGCAAAATAGAACTGTGCATATTTGTGTTTTGGAACATACATGGTAGTAAAGTCCAAAGAAGCACGCGAGCTTCTTTTCATTACTGAGGATATGATGGGGACGCTGCAGTCGGAGATGGTTGGCTAACCAAGGGGCTTCAAATAAATTGCTAATATTTTATGTCTTCAGCTGAGTGATCAGTACAGGGTTATTCACTACATTTTTCTTTATACTTTTTGGCACATTTTAAATATTTCACAGAAAAATTTTACAAATAGAAATTTCTACCATCAGTACCAAATGTAGGTACCTAAAAATGACAAGATTCATTCTTGTTTTGTGAGTTTGATTATACTCATCTAAGCACTGGTCCACAACATCACTAAAATGATGAATATTTGGAATTTCAACATAAACTCTTTCGTCTCCTTCAAGGTCAGGATTCATATAATCGCCAAACATGAGATTTCTCAAGTTCTCTTCAGTTATCTACGGAATAGAAATCAACAAGTTACAAAATTTATATTTTACAAATTTAAGAAAACGTTAAATAAAATTTTGTTTTATCCATGTTATAGGATGATTGTCAATTAAATAATTCTTTTAAACATTAAGATAGTAGACAATATATTGTAAAATTAATACCTGAAGTTACATTGTATCCACCAAAAATAAAAAGAACAGAAATTTTTCTGTCCTATAAATTTCCCCTCCAGGGACTGGAAAAGTCATTCTGAGTGAGTAGTTACTAAGGGATGGTCACCGTGTTAAGCACTTTTCATTCATTATATCATTTAATCCCTATCATATACGGTTTTATTCTTTTTTTTTAAGATTTTATTTATTTGAGAGTGAAGTAGAGAGCGACAGTGATAGCAACTGGAAGGGTGTGGGGGGTGGAGAGAGACAAGCAAACTGCACTGAGGGCAGAGCCCAACTTGGGGCTGATCTCAGGACCAAAGATCATGACCTGAGCCAAAATCAAGAGTGGGGTTGCTCAACCACTGAGCCACCCAGGCGCCCCATGGTTTTATTCTTTAAATAACTTCTGCATTACCTACATAATTCCTCTGAAGACAAATCTTCTCAAAATAAATACCTATCGATGAGGAAAGTTAAAAAAAATATGATGGTTATGAAACAACCGTATTTTTTTAAAAGATAAGTCGATTGTAATAATCCATGCTATTGTGCCGTTTTAATTTGTTTAGAATCCCTAAATATACTCACTGGGGTGTTATCCTTCCTCAAATGTGAAAAGATACCATCAAATGATTCTTTAAAATGGTCCTTTACTACAGCTTTGATTAAATCGAACAGCCAGTATCGATCATGGTCATTAACAAGGCGGTCATAAAACACGCGGAGAACCTCGTGCACGAAGAGGCGGATCATGGTGTGCTTGCTCTGCACCGCCTCCTTCTCAATCAGTAAGCAGCCCTGGATGACGCGGGAAAAATCCCGCAAGTTGAAAGTGTAATGAGACTTCGTGGGAGTGGGCAAAAGATTTTCCATGGATCGTTTATATATCTGAATAAGAAAAAAGCAACAAAGCAAAAATAAAATGATTATAATAAGTGAAGTCATGTAACAAACAGTATCTTCTATACAATAATTAACTTATCAGATTATATTGGTTTGGAAAATTGTATAGTACCAAGTCTAGCATGACATTTAGCTTTTTATTTTGGTTTATAAGAGACATTATGAAGTTGAGGGAACTTAAAATTACCAGATTCCATCCAAGCCCCAAAAAGGACAATGCTTTTATCTCCCAGTTATTATAGTTTTTCCATTTAATGTTGAATGACCTGGGATTAAGTAATCAGCAAAAACTTTAGTAGAAAGGGAAACCAAGATAACTCATTCAGAAGCATTCCAAATGAAGGGGTGGATGAAACAATTTCCTTTTGACTACCCTTGACTTAAAACAAATTGATGTATTCTCTTCCTTCCCTTCACTCCTATTTTCTCTTTGCCGCTTCTTCATCTTACTTGGCTATCATACAGAAATAAAATACAATTTTACTATATGCTGAATTTACCAAATAAAGTTTAATGTTTAAAGGAAGGTAAATTAAATCTTTTATAATATAGCCCCCCTGCAAAAAAAAAAAAAAGCAAAACCCAAGTGAAATTATTTTTTATTTATCTGTGTCCTATGATTCATCCTCCTCCCCCACCCAGCTTCCACATGGTGGGTCTCAAATACTTCAAAGAAAAAAAAAATCCTTTCTGATCCCATTCTGCCTGGCCAACTCCCTTCTTTTTCCAGGAGATACCCAAAATACATAAATCATATATTTTTTAAAGACTTTATTTATTTATTTGACAGAGAGAGATCACAAGTAGGCAGAGAGGCAGGCAGAGAGAATAAGGGAAGCAGGCCCCCTGCTGAGCAGAGAGCCTGACGTGGGACTCGATCCTAGGATCTTGAGATCATGACCTGAGCCGAAGGCAGCGGCTTAACCCACTGAGCCACCCAGGCGCCCGCATAAATCATATTTTATAAATAGAAGCACTTTTCTGGTATCAAAATAAGTATTATAATTTGAACGCACTATCACTTTGCTCATAGTTTCTCTATTTTAACAGCACAGATTTTCTCTATTTTAACAGCACAAACAGAACAAGGGGGACACTTTAGACAGACACAGTGCTCTAAGAAACCAATGGGATGAGTCTAGGAATTTTTGTGCTTCTTGTGGCACTGATCCCACAGTGAACCCACTTCATCAAGGGCTCCAGAAAAGCTTAGTTTAGTAACACCATCACTCACTTACCTTAGATACAGTTTTTCCTTTTACCATTAGTGATGAGGTTGGCTCTGGCCTCCGAGCCCTGGCAGATAACCCACCCTGAATAAGGCAAAGCCATTGGGCCATCTTGTGTTCTGTTCCCACCCCTCTATTTCTTAATTTCACTGCTATTCCTAAATTATCTGGTATGGCTTAAAAAAAGTATGTATTCATAAGCTGCAGAAGTTTGTTTGTTTGTTTGTTTGTTTCTTTCCTCCTTTCTTTCATAGACTCCACATCCAACGTGGGGCTCAAGCTTATGACCTCAGGATCAAGAGTCACATGTTCTACCAAGCCAGCCAGCCAGAAGACCCTTTCTCTGCTTTTTAAAGACAAACATGAAGAATGGAAGGAGAGAGACAATTAATGAACACCAGGAGAGAAACCTAACAATTAGGAAAACCCTCATAGTGTGGCAGATACTGACTCTACATGATTTCCTTGGAACTACACTGTGAAATAGGTGCTATCTTTCATTTTAATGGTTAAAAAACTGAGTTTCTGGAAGGTCAAATTACTTTCTCTAGGCCACATGGCTAGGAAATAGCAGTCAAGGTTCAAATCCAGTTAGAGTCCTTGATTTCAAAGCCCATGATCTTCTGTTCTCACACCTTCTTAACAGCTTCTCTGACATTGAAGACCAAAATAAATGGCTAAGGGAAAAAATGATTAAAAAACAAAAAAGAACCAAACGGGGAAAATGTGCAATAGTAAAATATTCTGTATCACAGTATTTGCTCACCTCCATTGTCCCACTGACAATCTGGTTCCCAACTGAGAAGTACTCTGGAGGAAATTCATGAGTCCTCAGGTAGAATGTTACAATTGATGAAAAGATTCGGACCATAGTTTCATCACTGAAGGTATTAATAGAGCAGATGTTGAAATGTCGAATAAACCGGGGAGTGACTGGATTTCTTCCACCACCTGGAGGGCCCATGGCAGCAATCAGCTGGATGTCAACCAGGGTGATCTTACTTGTGTCCTTAAGGTCATACCTTGAAAGCACATAAAAATATCAAAGCAATTAGTTATAAGTCAATAAGATGGAATGAATTGTAGAACTGCCTAGAAACTTAATCTGATTTTAGCTTCTCTAAAAGAAAGAATGTGAGAAAACGCTTAGAGTAGAAAAATTAAAAATATATTTTATTTTTTTAAATTGAGGTATAATTGATGTAAGATTAGTTTTGGTATATAACATAATGACTCGATATTTGTGTGTGAAAAGATCATCACAGTAAGTCCACTTCACATCTATCACCCTACAAAGTGACAAAATTTTCTTCTTTTGATGAGAACTTTCAAAATTCACTCTCCTAGATACTTTTTTTTAAAGATTTTATTTATTTATTTGACAGACAGAGATCGCAAGTGGGCTGAGAAACAGGCAGAGAGAAAGGAGGAAGCAGGCTCCGTGCCGAGCAGAGAGCCCAATGCAGGGCTCGATCCCTCTGCCGAAGGCAGAGGCTTTAACCCACTGAGCCACCCAGGCGCCCCTCCTCGATACTTTTGAATATGCAATATAGTATTAACTGTAATCACCATGTTGTACACTACATCGCTATGGCTTATTCATTTTTGAATTGGAAATTTGTACCATTTGACCCCTTCACCTATTTTGCCCACTCCCCAGCCCCTGCCTCAGGCAGTCACCAGTCTGGGGACAGGATGTTTTTCGATTTTGGTGGGGATTTTTTTTTACGGGGTGAGGGGTGGGGAATGGAGAGGAGAGAGAGAATCTTAAGCAGGCTCCACATTAGGTGTGGGGCTCAGTCTCACAACCTGGAGATCTGGACCTGACCTGAAATCAAGAGTCAGATGTTTAACTGCTTGAGCCACTCAGGTGCCCCTGGACAGAACATTTTTTTTTTCTCCCAATTTATTTATTTTCAGAAAAACAGTATTATTTTTTCACCACACCCAGTGCTCCATGCAAGCTGTGCCCTCTATAATACCCACCACCTGGTACCCCAACCTCCCACCCCCCCCGCCACTTCAAACCCGTCAGACTGTTTTTCAGAGTCCATAGTCTCTCATGGTTCACCTCCCCTTCCAATTTACCCAAACTCCCTACTACTCTCTAACGCTCCTTGTCCTCCATGCTATTGGTTATGCTCCACAAATGAGTGAAACCATATGATAATTGACTCTCTCTGCTTGACTGATTTCACTCACCATAATCTCTTCCAGTCCCGTCCATGTTGCTACAAAAGTTGGATATTCGTCCTTTCTGATGGAGGCATAATACTCCATAGTGTATATGGACCACATCTTCCTTATCCATTCATCCGTTGAAGGGCATCTTGGTTCTTTCCATAGTTTGGCGATTGTGGCCATTGCTGCTATAAACATTGGGGTACAGATGGCCCTTCTTTTCACGACATCTGTATCTTTGGGGTAAATACCCAGGAGTGCAATTGCAGGGTCGTAGGGAAGCTCTATTTTTAATTTCTTGAGGAATCTCCACACTGTTCTCCAAAGAGGCTGCACCAACTTGCATTCCCACCAACAGTGTAAGAGGGTTCCCCTTTCTACACATCCTCTCCAACACATGTTGTTTCCTGTTTTGTTAATTTTGGCCATTCTAACTGGTGTAAGGTGATATCTCAATGTGGTTTTAATTTGAATCTCCCTGAGGGCTAATGATGATGAGCATTTTTTCATGTGTCTGATAGCCATTTGTATGTCTTGATTGGAGAAGGACAGAACATTTTTTAAAGTGGCACTCTTATTTCTCTTTCCAGTGACACTGAGTCTGTTGCTCAAATTCTGGGCATCTAGAATGTCCCTTCCTTTTGCCCTTCCCATTCTTTCCTACACTTCTTTCCAACTTGACTTTATGCTTGTTCTCTCCTCACTCCAAATCCAGAAGCGTGGATGAGAGATTATTCCTGTTTGTAGCTGATTATAGGTAGGTGGACCACATGTCCCATTTTGCCTAGGACACTTCTGACTGGGCTTGTCCAATAATTATTATTACTAATAATTACTCCAATAATTATTAGTAATACTCCTCTTTTATGTTCATAATAGTTCTAGTCCAAAACAATCATAGTCATACTACTTACAGTGAAGTCCTGATTTTATTTTTACATCTCAGATCTCCAGAGCACGTAAAAATGTCTAAATAGTATCTATAACACTTTTGTTAAAAAGAGACCCAATGGGGCACAACAAAACTTGAAAGAAATTTTAATGAGAAAGAAATATATAGGGACATCTGCCTTCAGCTCAGGTCATGATCACAGGGTTCCTGGATTGAGCCCCATGTCGGGACCCCTGCTCAGCAAGAAGTCTGTTTTCCTTCTCCCTCTGCCTCTCTCAAATAAATAAATAAATAAAAATTTAAAAAGAAAGTAAGAAATATATAAATGGCTCAATTTAGCTGGAACCACTAAGATCGAAAATGTGCTTATTACTGATAGGCCATTAAGTCTTTTAACACTGAAGTTCTTACAAAAAGGGGGCAGGAGACATGGGAGAAATCTATGTAGTCAGTCTTTACCAGTACCTCTAACAGGAAGTATGAAAATATGACCTGGTTTTTGACAACAATCCTAATAACTTTCAGAGGGAGTTTGTTAAATAAATTATGGCAGGATCCACACAATTAAATTATATTAGAGGCTTACAAAATACATGTGTTGGAGAGGATGTGGAGAAAGGGGAACCCTCTTCCACTGTTGGTGGGAATGCAAGTTGGTGCAGTCTCTTTGGAGAACAGTGTGGAGATTCCTCAAGAAATTAAAAATAGAACTTTCCTATGACCCTGCAATTGCACTCCTGGGTATTTACCCCAAAGATACAGATGTCCTGAAAAGAAGGGCCATCTCTACCCCAGTGTTTATAGTAGCAATGGCCGCGGTCGCCAAACTGTGGAAAGAACCAAGATGCCCTTCAACAGACGAATGGATAAGGAAGATGTGGTCCATATACACTATGGAGTATTATGCCTCCATCAGAAAGGATGAATACCCAACTTTTGTAGCAACATGGACGGGACTGGAAGAGATTATGCTGAGCGAAATAAGTCAAGCAGAGAGAGTCAAGTATCATATGGTTTCACTTATTTGTGGAGCATAACAAATATCATGGAGGACAAGGGGTCTTAGAGAGGAGAAGGGAGTTGGGGTAAATTGGAAGGGGAGGTGAATCATGAGAGACTATGGACTCTGAAAAACAACTGAAGGGTTTGAAGTGGCGGGAGGGTGGGAGGTTGGGGTACCAGGTGGTGGGTATTATAGAGGGCACAGATTGCATGGAGCACTGGGTGTGGTAAAAAAATAATGAATACTGTTTTTCTGAAAATAAATAAATTAATTTAATTTTAAAAAAAAGAAGCTTACAAAATTAAAAAAAAGCCAATAAAATGAGATAAACAATATGGACAGGTGCTCAAAAAAATTTTAGGTGCAAATAAGTCATAAAACATTGTGTAATAGGAGTCTACTTTTTTAAATAAAAATATGTTTGAATAGAAAAAAAAACCTTGAAAGAATAGGGAATACACTATTAACAGTAGTTATCTCCTGAAGGCAGGAGTCCCAGGTATAATAAAGTAATAACAAAAGTAATAACAAAATGAAGTAGTAACAAAAATTATTTCTGAAATATGACTTAGCTTCAAAATTAGTCTACTCTTACCTTAAATTTTAAAAAAATCATGTATTCTAGGGAGTAGAAAAGTATATATAAGAGGAGGAAATAAAGAATTACTAAATCCTTACTAAAAGATACAATGTCTTACATGTTGGTAACTAACTATAGCGTCATAACAATGGGATGGAGGGTGGGTGCCTAGGTGGCTCATTCAGTTCAGTATCCACTCTTGATTTTGGTTTAAGTCATGATCTCTTGGGTCATGAGATCTGGCCCTGCACTGGACTTTGCACTCAGCAGGGAGTGCAATCTTGTTTAAGATTCTCTCCCTCTCCTTCTCCCCCCTCATAGCACATGTATACATTCTTTCTCTAAAATAAGTAAATCTTTTTAAAAAAAATGGGAATGAAGGGAGAGGAAGAGTTATCTATGGAATTGATGTCAAAACCAAGCTATCTCCAGGGTACAGTACTCCCGAATAGTCACAGAAAATACAGAGAATTTAAAATGGCAGAAACATAGAATGCTGATTATGATTATGGTTGAAGCCTACCCACAAGTTCTCCACTCTGGGAGAATAGTACTTTGAAAGATATAATTGGTAAGTTATTTTCAAGGATTGAAAATAATAGTTGAAAAGGAAAGAACTTATTCCATTATTGGATAAATTCATTTCTTATACTGGATTATTCATCCCAGTAATCTAACTCACACATTCACAGGAAAGAATGTCATTAAAAAGTACAGAAAAGTCTTCCAAAAATTTCTATATAAGAAAATCTGAATAACCATTTTCTTCTATCAGTACCTTGAAAAAATGTATTACTTTGATGTGAGAAACTAAAATTGAAAAAGAGAACAAAAATGATTTCAGCCTGGCTAATTAAAACTCCAGTTAAATAGTTACCAGTGCCCACAGTCAAAAAATTGTCGTAGTAATTCAACAGGAGGTTGAGCTCCATATTTCTCCAATGCAGGCATATTCATGTCATCTATAAAAATTACACACTTCTTTCCCATTGGTGGTCCAAAAACTCCTTTGCGTCTTTTATCCAGTCTAGCCATAATAATATTCTAAAATATAAAGAAGAAGAAGAAGAGTATTTAAAGCCATTCTAAACACCAGAGGAAAAAGAATTTACAGTCTATATAAGGAAATAATGTCAGGAAGCATTATGTGTGTGTTTACATTTACTCATTTTTAGGGGATATCAAACCTTTTATTCAATATCAAAGAGCATTTATTGAAATCCTTTTATGCACTCAGAATTGTTATATACAGGGGTGCCTGGGTGTCTGCCTTCAGCTCATATTATGATCCCAGGGTCTGGGGATCGAACCTTATGTTGAGCTCCCTGCTCAGCAGGGAGCCTGCTTCTCCCTCACCCTCTCCCTCTGCCCCTCTCTGCACTCATGCACATGCTCTAATTTAAAAATTCCTTAAAAAATAATTATATACATACATATTTATATTGCACACAAACACAAAATATTTTCCTTGTTGGATACCCCAGCATCTCTATTAACTTTAACTTATTCAACATCTAAAAACCCTGATCTAAATTTGTCAGATTTTGAAATTAAGGGAATTCTACAGGCTTAAAAAACCAGAAATTAGCCCCATAATTTAGGTGAGAATGGACATGAATTTAGGCATGGATGATTATAATAGTAACTAGAAAAGGTCTCACATAGAACTTTCAACTTGGCACAAAGAAGGGCATGAACAACCCATGATTCCTGTCACATAAGGTCATACAACAGTCCATGGCTTGAAAGACCTTTCATGGACCAAGAGTCAGTAAGCAGCAAATGTCCTGAAGACTCATCTAGGAGAATCTAGAAGAACAATTCAAAGTTCTCACTCTTTTTCTACCCACCCCCCCCAGTTTCTTCTCCAGTTAAGAAAGCAACTGTGGCTTCTTCTTGGGCTTATAAAAAAGACGACAAAGCTCAATAATCCAGTATTAATGCAAAAATGTTCCCTTGAATGTGGTTCCAACATTACATGCTCTTAGAAATTGTCAGTTAATTGGTGTGTCTTTTATCCTTTGTTTTTTTAAATAGATATGTTTAAAATAATTTATACCTCAGGAATTTAATAAATAAAAATGGGAACATAAAATTTTTTAAATGTTCTCTTGAATTTTTGTCCTTAAAACTTTTCTTTAAAGATTTTATTTATTTATTTATTTATTTGACAGAGAGAGAGAGAGAGAGAGAGACAACAAGAGAGGGAACACAAGCACGGGGAGTGGGAGAGGGAGAAGCAGACTTTCTGCTGAGCAGGGAGTCTGATGCGGGGCTTGATTCCAGGACCCCAGGATCGTGACCCAAGCCGAAGGCAGACACCTAACAATTGAGCCACCCAGGCCCCCTATCCTTAAAACTTAAGTTATAATGCCAAAAACAAAGGTTCTGAAATTTCATTTAAATTTATAGAAGACTTACACAGCTGCTTATTTAATATACAAATTTTTTTTCAATTTATTTATTTTCAGAAAAACATTATTCCTTATTTTTTCACCACACCCAGTGCTCCATGCAAGCCGTGCCCTCTATAATACCCACCACCTGGTACCCCAACCTCCCACCCCCCCCCCCGCCACTTCAAACCCCTCAGACTGTTTTTCAGAGTCCATAGTCTCTCATGGTTCACCTCCCCTTCCAATTTACCCAAATTCCCTACTCTCTCTAACGCCCCTTGTCCTCCATGCTATTGGTTATGCTCCACAAATAAGTGAAACCATATGATAATTGACTCTCTCTGCTTGACTTATTTCACTCAGCATAATATACAAATTTTAAACACTAATCAAATAAGGCAAAAAACCAAAAAAGTTAATTATGGACCGTTTCTGGCTTTAAACTAACCTGAACCTGGTTGGCACTGGTCCGCGCAGAGAAATTAACATAAAAAGGGAAATACTGGTCCTTTTCCAAGTGATTCATTAGTTTGTCCTTCACATACACTGATTTTCCTGTACCCGTCGGACCCACGAAAAGCAATGGCCTTTATGAAAACAATGAACATATCATTAAAAAAGAGAAAAATCCAGAATACCATTTCTACTACAGAAGGATGAAATTTGTTGAAAACTGAAGTAATGAAATCACCTTCATCTAAAGATTCACATTTTAATCTACCACTGTTATTTCATGTGAGACCAGTGAAAGTGACAACTGGCACACACTTTTGCTTCCTTTTACTGAGACTTTAGTAGTAACTATTATCTGGACAGATGTAACATTTCTATACTCCAAAAACACTCATAAACAAGTAATAACAAGCTTTGCTTTTCAGCAAAGAAAGCTAAAGTTTGTCTCCTCAGAAAAGCAATGTATTCACACTTTTTATTTGGAGGTAGAGGCAAGAGGGTGCAGTGTGGAAGAGACAAATAAGATGACATTAAGACCAGTTTAGGCTGTTTCAGAGTTACCAAAAAGTAGGTGGCAGTGAAGTCTAAAGCTAATAGTTACATTATACATGTTGATAGAACTTCAGAATCTAAAAGAGCATTTTAGAATGGCCTTTAGAATCATTTGTCCAAAAGCAAACTCTAAGGAATTCTCTATTCAGTGGGGCCTCAAGGCAGGGCTTCTCATTCCTTTTTTTTTTTTTTTTTAAGATTTTATTTATTCGACAGACAGAGATCACAAGTAGGCAGAGAAGCAGGCAGAGAGAAAGGAGGAAGCAGGCTCCCCACCAAGCAGAGAGCCCAATGCGGGGCTCGATCCCAGGACCCTGGGATCACGACCTGAGCCGAAGGCAGAGGCTTTAACCCACTGAGCCACCCAGGCGCCCCAGGGCTTCTCATTCTTGAGTGATCATAATTAATTTAAAAAGGAAAAAAATCCTTTGAATTTATGTTCACAGAACTCTGGGGAATTCCAGTTTAGAAATACAGTTTACTGATTAAAAATGTAATACTGACCCTTTGATGGATAACTTGGTATCACCCAATACACAAAGACAACACAAGGACTGGAGCTAAAACTAAGCACCAGAGGTCATCTAAGAAACCCAAATTATGGTAATACTAATTTTAAAAATTATCATCAAAGTACAAACATAAAATTAAAGTTCTTTTAGAACTACAGTGGCCTGGGACACCTGGGTGGCTCAGTTGGTTAAGCAGCTGCCTTCGGCTCAGGTCATGATCCCGGCGTGCTGGGATCGAGTCCCACATCCGGCTCCTTGCTCCGCAGGGAGCCTGCCTCTCCCTCTGACTCTGCCTGCCACTCTGCCTGTGCTCGCTCACTCTCTCTCTCTCTCTGACAAATAAATAAATAAATAATCTTTAAAAAAAAAAAAAAAGAACTACAGTGGCCCCTGAAAGTTCACCTACATGTTTCAGTCTGATTAACAGTTGCTTTATGGAAAGTTACTTATTTAAAAAAATTTTTAAATAAAATACTATGCTGAACTGGGGGCCCAGGGACCAATAGAAGAAATTTTTAGACAGTGTTCAGAGAACCTGCGAACTTGGATGACAAAGGGTTATATACTTACTTTTACTATCTTAACTAAAATGGAGCACTTGTATCAATCGTACCTGTGTCTTTGTCATTAATAGAAATCACAGATATTATTCTAAATATTACAATGGTTACAGATATCTCAAAAATATCACTTACACTTAATATTCCTTTGAAATTACGATAGGCATCAGACCCACTGACTGTATTAATGTGTCAGTAAAGCAGCATATGTATTACTACCATAGCTCAAATCTGTTAATCAAGTCAAAAAATGGGCAGAAGACATGAACAGACACTTCTCCAAAGACATACAAATGGTTAACAGACACATGAAAAAAATGTTCAACATCATTAGCCATCAAGGAAATTCAAATCAAAACCACACTGAGATACCTTACCTTACCCCAGTTAGAATATAGCAAAAATTGACAAGGTAAGAAACAAAAAATGTTGGAGAGAATGTGGAGAAAGGGGAACCCTCTTACATTAATGGTGGAAACGCAAGTTGGTACAGCCACTTTGGAAAACAGTGTGGAGATTCCTCAAAAAGTTAAAAATAGAGCTGCCCTATGACCCAGAAACTGTACTACTGGGTATTTATCCCAAAGATACAGATGCAGTGAAAAGGGGCACATGCACCCTAATATTCATTGCAGCAATATCCACAACAGCCAAACTGTGGAAAGAGCTAAGGTGCCCTTCAACAGAAAAAATGGATAAAGAAGATGTGGACCATATACACAATGGAATATTACTCAGCCATCAGAAAGGATAAATACCCAACTTTTGCATCAGCATGGACAGAAATGGAGGAGATTATGCTGAGTGAAATAAGTGAAGCAGAGAAAGGCAATTATCATATGGTTTCACTTATTTGTAGAACATAAGGAACAGCATGGAGGACATTAGGAGAAGGAAGGGAAAAATGAAGGGAGGGGGAAACCAGAGGAGGGAGATGAGCCATGAGAGACTATGGGGTGGGAGGATGGGGAGCCTGGTGGTGGGTACTAAGGAGGGCACAGATTGCATGGACCACTGGGTGTTACACACAAACAATGAATCATGGACACTACATCAAAAACCAATGATGTACCATATGGTGACTAACATAACACAATAAAAAAAAGGGAAGAAAAATGTGTTTAATATTTTAATGTATTTCAATAACATGTCCTTTCTTTTGTAACTATTTGTATGTATTCATTTAAAAGCATTATTCTAAAAATTTTTTTTAAATTTTTAAAAAGCATTATCCTGGCAAATGGTTCATGGCACAGAACCATTGCAAATTCTCAGAATATGCAAGTCCATTCCTTGCCTTTTTCTTTTCAATATTAGCCTCGAAATGAAAAAAATGTAACAAATAAGCACTGAGTAATGTACAGAACTGCTGAATAGCTATACTGCACACGGGGAAACCAATATAACACTGTATGTTAACTACACTGGATTTAAAGTGTTTTTTTTGTCGAAGATTAATTGACCATAGAGTTGAGGGTCCATATCAGGGCTCTCTACTCTGTTCCACTGGTCTATGTGTCTGTTTTTATGCCAGTACCATGCTGTCTTGGTGATCACAGCTTTGTAATAAAGCTTGAAATCAGGTAAGGTGATGCCGCCAGCTTTATTTTTGTTTTTCAACGTTTCCTTAGCGATTCGGGGTCTCTTCTGATTCCATACAAATTTTTGGATTATTTGCTCCAGCTCTTTGAAGAATGCCGGTGGAATTTTGATCGGAATGGCATTAAAAGTATAGATTGCTCTAGGCAGTATAGACATTTTAACGATGTTTATTCTTCCGATCCAAGAGCATGGAATGGTCTTCCATCTTTTTGTGTCTTCTTCAATTTCTTTCATGAGTGTTCTATAGTTCCTCAAGTATAGATCCTTTACCTCTTTAGTTAGGTTTATTCCCAGGTATCTTATGGTTCTTGGTGCTATAGTAAATGGAATCGATTCTCTAATTTCCCTTTCTGTATTTTCATTGTTAGTGTATAAGAAAGCCACTGATTTCTGCACATTGACTTTGACAAAACAGGAAAAAATATACAGTGGAAAAAAGACAGTCTCTTCAATAAATGGTGCTGGGAAAACTGGACAGCTATATGTAGAAGAATGAAACTCGACCATTCTCTTACACCGTACACAAAGATCAACTCAAAATGGATAAAAGACCTCAACGTGAGACAGGAATCTATCAGAATCTTAGAGGAGAACATAGGCAGTAATCTCTTCGATATCAGCCACAGCAACTTCTTTCAAGATACGTCTCCAAAGGCAAAGGAAACAAAAGCGAAAATAGACTTCTGGGACTTCATCAAAATCAAAAGCTTCTGCACAGCAAAGGAAACAGTCAAAAAAACAAAGAGGCAACCCACGGAATGGGAGAAGATATTTGCAAATGACAGTACAGACAAAAGGTTGATATCCAGGATCTATAATGAACTCCTCAAACTCAACCCACACGAAACAGACAAACACATCAAAAAATGGGCAGAAGATATGAACAGACACTTCTCCAATCAAGAAATACAAATGGCTATCAGACACATGAAAAAATGCTCATCATCATTAGCCCTCAGGGAGATTCAAATTAAAACCACATTGAGATATCACCTTACACCAGTTAGAATGGCCAAAATTAACAAAACAGGAAACAACATGTGTTGGAGAGGATGTGGAGAAAGGGGAACCCTCTTACACTGTTGGTGGGAATGCAAGTTGGTGCAGCCTCTTTGGAGAACAGTGTGGAGATTCCTCAAGAAATTAAAAATAGAGCTTCCCTACGACCCTGCAATTGCACTCCTGGGTATTTACCCCAAAGATACAGATGTCGTGAAAAGAAGGGCCATCTGTACCCCAATGTTTATAGCAGCAATGGCCACAGTCGCCAAACTATGGAAAGAACCAAGATGCCCTTCAACGGATGAATGGATAAGGAAGATGTGGTCCATATACACTATGGAGTATTATGCCTCCATCAGAAAGGACGAATATCCAACTTTTGTAGCAACATGGACGGGACTGGAAGAGATTATGCTGAGTGAAATCAGTCAAGCAGAGAGAGTCAATTATCATATGGTTTCACTCATTTGTGGAGCATAACCAATAGCATGGAGGACAAGGGGCGTTAGAGAGTAGTAGGGAATTTGGGTAAATTGGAAGGGGAGGTGAACCATGAGAGACTATGGACTCTGAAAAACAGTCTGAGGGTTTGAAGTGGCGGGGGGGGTGGGAGGTTGGGGTACCAGGTGGTGGGTATTATAGAGGGCACAGCTTGCATGGAGCACTGGGTGTGGTGAAAAAATAATGAATACTGTTTTTCTGAAAATAAATAAATTGGGAAAAAAAAAATAAAAAAATAAAGTGTTTTTTTTTTTAATGTGACAATAGGGATACAACAATGTTCCCTCATGAGCTGTTTTTCCTGTGTGTGTATGTGTGTGTGTGTGTGTGTGTGTGTTTTATTAAACAAGATAAAATTGTCAGAAAATTCACTAAGAAACAGGTTCTTCTTATTTCTAAGATTTATTTATTACTTATTTGACAGAACAAGAGAGCACAACCGGGGGGGGGGGGCAGCAGAGGGAGAGGGAGAAGAGCAGGGAGGTTGATGCAGGGCTTGATCCCAGGCCCCTGGGCTCATGACCTGAGCCAAAGGCAGCTGCTTAACTGACTGAGCCACCCAGGCACCCCAAGAAACAGGTTCTTCATAAAAAACAAATCATGACATTCATTCATATTATATAAGTTCCTCTAGTTTAAATAGTATTAATGATAAATTATGCCCAATGTTTTAAAAGGAAAGTAACTACAAGAATGTTATTAGGAAAGCTGGTATGACTATGTCTACAGCACATGCCAGGCTTTTGATCAGTTTCATGTCATCTTTGATGTGCTCTTCTAAGTCTGAGATTTCCACTTCATCTTAAGTTATGAAGAACTGGCATAGGACATACCTGAGAAATGCTAAATGGGAGAATGTGGATCATAGTTGATACTCAGGAGCAATACAAAACATTTAAGGTAGAATGCTTACCTATTTACCAATAACACTGCAACTGACTTTTAGTCTGCTGTTACTAATACAATAAATATAAGACACCAAAGTATGGCTGCTAGTTTTTGGTGTAGGCAATAGAAAATCTGGATTCTAGGTTTTCCACTAGTAACAGAGGTGACTATTGGCATGTTAATTAGTTCCTCAGAGTCTGTTATCTGAAAATGGATGACCTCCAAGTTTACTTCAAAAAGTCCCATGATCTAGGGCGCCTGGGTGGCTCAGTGGGTTAAACATATGACTCTTGATTTTGGCTCAGGTCATGATCTCAGGTTTGTGAGATCGAGCCCCACATCAGGCTCTATGCTGCCTCCTTGGGATTCTCTCTCTCTCTCTGCCCCTTTCTCCCACTCTCTCCCTCTCTTAAAAAGAAAGAAAGAAAGATATCAATCCTATGATGCTATTAGAAAGGCACCGTTATATTTAAAATGCATGTCCATTACACAGTTTCTTACTTTGCATAGGTAATACTCAAATCCATTAGAAATGTATATCTAATTGTGTCCATTGTAGGGACTATGATATCTTGAATCTTCACAAGTTTTTCTCCTAAATTAGTGCTTTTAATTAATTCATTCCAATGGAGCCAGCGACCTCGGTTTTTCAACTACAAGAGAACATAAGTTTTAAAATATAACAATGTACTTGATATCAGAAAACTCTCTAACATACTGATATCATATTTGCTTTTCAAAACCTTAGTTTATCATAATAAAATCTTGTAGTAACGATTCACCTAAAATAATGTATATAACATTTTGTAGTCTTAAAGTAGATAAATAAGCACCCATGAATCCACCACCCAATTTAAGAAACAACAAATTTTCTTTGGATTAATTATCCCTCTGCTTCAGTGTAATGGCTGACATCAAAGAATTTTCCTATTTCCTGACAAATTGTACATGTATATGGTATGTGTCTGGATGGTGGTAGTTTTGCATGTTTCTTTAGTAATTCATATTCTTAATTTCTTAAAAAAAGATTTTATTTATTTATTTGACAGAGAGAGATCACAAGTAGGCAGAGAGGCAGGCAGAGAGAGAGAGGAGGAAGCAGGCTCCCCGCCGAGCAGAGAGCCCGATGCGGGACTCAATCCCAGGACCCTGGGATCATGACCTGAGCCGAAGGCAGCAGCTTAACCAACTGAGCCACCCAGGCTCAACTTAATTTTTTAAGTTTTAGATTTCATGTCTGCCACATATGCACATATTTTAGAGTCAGAACTTTTAACGAGGTTAAGAAAAACAGCAGTTTCCCACTCTCATTTTTCTCTTCACCAGCCACTATATTTTTACCTCTTTAAGCTGGACATTTGGGGATTCATCCCCAACTCAAAGATAGGCTTATGTTATTGCCTCCTGATTTTTTGGTTTTAGAGGATTTTATTGACTTCCCACTGTGACTAATGAGGATGAAAACTCTTTCTGGTCATATTTTTAAAATTCTGTATTAGCATGGTGTTGGGAAAGATTCCTACACTTGTAGTCAAGAGAGCTAGATTCAAAGTCCCGGTTCTGCTAACCACTTGCCTTCCTAGGCTTGCCTCTTTATCTGTAAATCCTGAGATTTAGGGTAAGTTGTACTTAAGGCTCTCTGCAGATCTTATGTCTCTGAAGTAAAATTTGCGTGAATCAAATGATTATTCAGATGCCTGCAGATTAAAAGAATCTTTTTGTGAATTTTTTAAAGTGGAGAAAATAGATTTAATTTAAGTCTATAAACTGCAGAATAGCCCTAAAGAAAGTTTATCTATACAGTCCACAAGTTAAAGGTGGAGAAACTAAAGAGAAGGGACAAAAACGCCAACCACAGCGATCAAAACATCACTAGGATGGGAACCCGGTTCTGCCTTTCGATCCAATACTTGGAGTTTTAAAACTTACCATAACAAACATTTTATATCTTACCTCATACATGTAGTCATAAACCAGACCTTTTTCGTCAAACTGGCACTCCCATTTACCCACAGAGTCAGGCACTGGGTTGTATCCGTCTCTTCCCTGTATGATTGACCGTAGGAAAGTATCAAAAACGAACCGACCATTTGTATCACAACTTGCTCCAATGGACCAAATCAAAGAAAACATAAAGGTAGCCTATTGGTTAAAAAAAAAAAAAGTTTAATTTAAACTAATTATTTAGAAGAAATTTTTAACAAATTAAAATTTAACATATTAAGGGGGCCTGATTAACATATTTGGAAAAGGCCAGGTCTGCAAGTGGAATGGAGCACAGCTAAGTCGCAGAATTATTTCTCTGGCATTATCTAGCTAAATATAAAATGCCCATAGCAGGGCCCCTGGATGGCTCAGTTCGTCAGGCATCTGACTCTTACTCTTGGCTCAGGTCTTGATCTCAGGGTTGTGAGTTCAAGCCTCATGTTCCATGCTGGGTGTGGAGTCTATTTAAAAATAAATAAATAGGGGTGCCTAGGGGCTCAGTGGGTTAAGCCTCTGCCTTCAGATCAGGTCATGGTCTCAGGGTCCTGGGATTGAGCCCCGCATCAGGCTCTCTGCCTGTGTCTCTCTCTCCACCTGTTTCTCACTCTGCCTGCCTCTCTGCCTACTTGTGATCTCTCTCTCTCTGTCAAATAAATAAATAAAATCTTTAAAAAAAAATAAATACATACATAACATGCCCGTATCAAGTGATTTAGGAATTCCTCTTTAAGGAGTTTACCCTTAAATATATTCCCACCTGTCAAAATGATGTACGTACAAGAACATTCACTGCAGCACTGTCTGTGCAGCCAAAAATAAGAAGCAACTGTTTTCAATTGGGGTCTGTTTGATGAGATTACGTTGTGTATACTGGACTACTTGGCAGCTGTTTAAACAAGTAACTCAGTAAGCATATGGATATGGAAAAATCTCCAAGATATACCGCAAAAAAAGATGCAAATCGGTATGTGTAGTACGCTCATGTATAAAAATGTAGTAAAGAAGAGAATGATTCAAATACCTCTAGCAGGCTACCTAAGGCACTGATAACAGTGGTTTCCTTGAGGGTGGCTATGGCATTGATATGGATAGAAAGCCTACTTTCAGCTTTTGAATTTTACTCTAGGTACATGCTTTATCCAGTTTAAATCTTTCAAATACACACATACATGCACACACACACACATATCATCAAATATATTTTTCTTTTTGGTTTTTTTTTTTTTAATAACTTCTTACCCAATGTGGGACTTCATTACCACGATGTGAGAATTCATGACCTGAGATCAAGGGTCACATACTCTACTGACTGAGCCTGCCAGGAGCCCCTCAAATATATTTTAAGAGGAAATTTTTAACCAATTATCAATTTATATTAGTCTTTTTTTCAATTTATTTATTTTCAGAAAAACATTATTCCTTATTTTTTCACCACACCCAGTGCTCCATGCAAGCCGTGCCCTCTATAATACCCACCACCTGGTACCCCAACCCCACCCCCCGCCACTTTAAACCCCTCAGATTGTTTTTCAGAGTCCATAGTCTCTCATGGTTCACCTCCCCTTCCAATTTACCCAAATTCCCTACTCCTCTCTAACGCCCCTTGTCCTCCATGCTATTTGTTATGCTCCACAAATAAGTGAAACCATATGATAATTGACTCTCTCTGCTTGACTTATTTCACTCAGCATAATCTCTTCCAGTCCCGCCCATGTTGCTACAAAAGTTGGGTATTCATCCTTTCTGATGGAGGCATAATACTCCATAGTGTCTTTAAAAGTAATTCTGTACCATTTAAAAAATTAAGGGAGTTTAGGCTTACCAATAGGATGAAACTTTATATGGATAGAGATATAGACACAGATATAACATGAAGGTCATATATATAGGTCTATCTCTCTATATACAGATACAGATATAACATGAAGCTTATAAAAGTGAGCTATTCCTAAAATGCTTTTATTTTACAAATAGGTAACACAGATAGGTATGGAACAATATTAAAAACTAGTTCTGTGACAGGCAGTTCCAAACTTTGGGAGAAAAAGGAATATGAATAAACTATGCTTCAAACATGTCTTTTCAATTTCTTCTAATAATGGTGAAAAGGAAGGAGGAAAGGCGGTGATGATCAGCAGGGAACCCTGGAATGTGAGGTGTCTGAGGTAGAGGACTTTCTGTGGTGACAAGGTGAAGGGGAAGCACTGGGAGAGCACCACTATCACCACAGAGTAGAAGATAAGGTAGACTCAGTAAAGAAGATGAAGGTATTTCTGAATAAGGTGGCAAATAGGAAAGAAACACAGACCAGGGAAGAGAGCCAAACACTCTTTCCTCTGGCTCCCATAGAGTCCTGTTCTGTGGTCTTCTCTGACCTCTAGACATTAGCTACCTGAAGCCCTGACTCCCCATCTAGCAATGTGCTCTATGAACCCTGCTGGCGATGCTCCACCCAGCTGGTTGGATGCCTGTTTCTGGTCTCTTACAGCCAGCTTTTAGCAGCCTACATCATGACTTAAACTTAAAACAAATTCAATTCACCTCAAGTTGTTAATGGATTAATACTAAGACGCCTTATTGTTTATCAAATTATGATCTTTCATAAATAAGAAAACTATTTGGGTTCATTTGCACATATGTTACTTTCTTTAAAATGTTTTTTAAGTCAGAATACCAGGTTAGGGCTACTTCAATGCCTTCAGCTATTCCTTTGGTGCTCACCAAAAAACAGCTCTGGATCTTATGTCTTCCTCAATGCAATGATCACTTCCAGAGGCAAATTTTATTCTGCAAATAAAAGTCACATTAAGTATGAAACCTACCATAATCCAAACACGAATATGCTTGCTTGTAGGATCATTTTCCAGGACATTACAGAGTAATACTTCGAACAGGCGTGTGAGAGATACAACTGCATTGCTATCGCTTGTAGGAATCAGTTCCTGCAAAGTGAAAAGAGTAAGATACTTTACTTTCATCTTCTTTGGAGAACAAAAAAACCCAAATATTTCATTAAAAATGACAAGTGTGGGTGAGGATGTGGAGAAAAGGGAAAACCTGTGCACTGCTGGTGGGAATACAAATGGTGTAACCACTCTGGAAAAAGCACAGAGGCTCTTGGAAAAAATTGAAAATAGGAGTCCCATGTGATCCAGTAATTCTACTTCTGGGTATTTACCCAAGAAAATTAAAACACAAATTCAAAAAGATATAAGCACGTGTACATTACAGCATTATTCACAATAGATAAGATATGCAAGCAACCTAAGTGCCCATAGATAGATGAATTAAGAAGTGTGGTATATATACAATGGAATGTTATTCAGCCTTAAAAAAAGAAAGATCTTGCCATTCTCAACAACTTGGATGGACCTACAGGGTATTATGCTAAGTAAAATAAGTCAGACAGAAAATGAAGTTAATGGAATGAATTTGTATTTTGGAATCATAATTCTGGTAGAAGATGTAGACTAGACTAGAACAGCTTTATTATGTTGATTCAGGTGGGAGATTACAAAGGTCAGAACTGAGGCTATCATAAGAGGAAGGAGGGGTGGTCAGAGGAACCTGGATGGAGAGAAGAAGAGAGGAGAGAAAGAAGTTAGCAAGGAGGAAAAAGTCAGTAGATGCTGGGGACTAACTAGATGTGAAAAATATGGAAATAAATTATGGGAAGAAAATCCATCACTCATCAGAAAGATGGTTTAAAAAAAAAGATGGAGCCTACCTTCTATTATTTGAAACACATAGTATTAGAGTTTTAAAATGAAAAAATAAAAAAATGACTATATTTTCTCTCTGAAGACATTGTACAAAATTTTCATGAAGTGGAATTCATTTTCTCTTATGTGAAGAATATTTTTCCAATCTCTAAAATAATATTTCGGGGTGAAAAAAATCTGCTGAATAGCCCTTTTCCCTTACCAATATCAATATACTTATACATAAGTGACTAATGTGTGTGAATGTGTGGGTGTACATGTGAGGGGTTTGAAAGGTGGTCCTCAAAAAGAGAGGCCCATGTCATCTCCCGGGAACTCATGAACATGATCCTATTTGGAAAAGGGGTCTTGGAAGATATAATTAAAGATCTCAAGATGAGGAGATCATTCTGAAATATCTTACCCTAAATCCTTTTGGGAATCACACAGTGAAGAGACAGAGTAGAGGCCAGGTGAGCTTGAAGGAAGAGATGGGAATTAACACAGACAGTAGGCAAGGAATGCCTAGAGGCCAAAGCTGGGAGATGTAGGAAAAGATTCCCCCTTAGAGCTTTCAGAGGAACCTTGGCCCTACCAACATCTTGATTTCAGACTTGTAGCCTCAGGACTATGACAGAATAAATTTCTGTTGCTTCAAATCACCAGGTTTGTGGTAATTTGTTATAAAAGTCCTAAGTAACTAATATATAAAGTTTTCTCCTAAGCTACTAAGAATACATGTCAATTTTAAAAGCCACATATTTAAAATACTTTTAAGATATGGAAAATGGGGGCGCCTGGGTGGCTCAGTGGGTTAAGCCGCTGCCTTCGGCTCAGGTCATGATCTCGGGGTCCTGGGATCGAGTCCCGCATCGGGCTCTCTGCTCAGCGGGGAGCCTGCTTTCCTCTCTCTCTCTCTGCCTGCCTCTCCATCTACTTGTGATTTCTCTCTGTCAAATAAATAAATAAAATCTTAAAAAAAAAAGATATGGAAAATGATTGGGAATTTTAAAGCTTTAGTTACCATAGTTTTATCCAAAGAGTTCAACAGGCACTCATTTTACCTCTGGGTTTATTCAGGTATAACTTAAGCAATAGAAAACCAAAGGTGAATATGACTATAATGGTGGTGGGTAAATCACTTTTAATTCCGCTATAAAAGTTAAAAGCTAAAAGTATTTTTTTTAAGATTTTATTTATTTATTTGACAGACAGAGATCACAAGCTGGCAGACAGGCAGGCAGAGAGAGGAGGGAAAGCAGGCTCTCTGCTGAGCGGAGAGCCTGATGTGGGGCTCAATCCCAGGACTCTGGGATCATGGCCTGAGCCGAAGGCAGAGGCTTAACCCACTGAGCCACCCAGGCGCCCCTAAAAGCTAGAAGTATTAAAACTACTATAAATTATGTTAATGGATACATAATCCAAATCAACGTTACTGTGACATCAATAGCATATGATGTGGAGGGGAACAAGGTAAAAGTGGAGATTTCTGGTATACAAATGAAGTTATTAGCTTAAAATAGACTGTTATAACTCTAAGATACTTTAAATAAGCCCCCTAGTAACCACTAAGAAAATACCTATAGAAATCACACAAAAGAAAGAATCAAAACCTATCAATACAAAAACAAAATAATGAAACACAAAAGAAGGCATCAAGAGAGAAAAGAAAAGGACCAAAAAAAAAAAAAAAGACAAACAGAAAACAGTTAACAAAGTTACAATAGTAAATCCTTCCTTATCAAAATTACTTTAAATGTGAGCATCTTAAATTCCCCAATAAAAAGAGCAGCTGAATAGCTGAATAGATGGAAAACCAAGATTCAATTGTATGCTGTCTAGAAGTAACAATAGGCTGAAAGTGAAGGGATAGAAAAAGAGCCTGATAGATTGAAGTAGTAATCAAAAACTTCCCAGAGAAAAGTCCAGATAACCTCAGAGCTGAATTCTACCAAACATTCAAAGAATTAATAAACTCTTCCAAAAACTATGGGCACCTGGGTGGCTTAGTGGGTTAACTGTCTGCCTTCAGCTCAGGTCATGATCCCGCAGTCCCAGAATTGAGTCCCACACTGGGCTCCCTGCTCACCCTGCTCATTCTCTCGCAGTCTCTCTCTCTCAAATAAGTAAAAATTAAAAAAAAAAAAAAAACTCGTCCAAAAAATATAAGTGGAGGAAATTCTTCTAAGCTCATTTTTCAGGCTAGAATCACCCTCATACCAAAACCAGATAAAGACATCGCAAAAACAGAAAATTAAAAGCCAATATCTCTGAGGCATATAGATGCAAAAATCCTCAGTAAAATACTAGCAAATTGAATTCAATCCACCAAAAAGATTATATACCATAACCAAGTGGGATACAAGGGATATGCAAATTAATCAATGTTATACACATTAGCTAAATGAAAGACAAAAATCACATGATTATCTCAATAAATTCAGGTATTAATAAATTCAAAGTATTTAACAAAGTTCAACCACCATTTGTGATTAAAAAAAAAAAACTCTCTACAAGAGTTGCCTAGATGGCTCAATTGGTTAACTGTCTGTCTTCCACTCAGTTCATGATCCCAGGGTCTTTGGATCTAGTCGAATTGGCCTCCTTGCTCAGCCAGGAGTCTGCTTCTCCCTCTGCCTGCCACTTCCCCTGCTTATGCACTCTCTGACAAATAAAATCGAAAAAAAAAAAAAAAAACCTCAACAAAATAGATATAAAGGGAAATCTATGCAATAAAATAGAGGACATTTATGAAAAGCCCACAACTAAAATCATAATCCATGGGGTAAAACTGAAAGCTCTTCCTCTAAGATTTGGTATGAGGCAAGGATGCATACTCTCACCACTTCTTTTCAGCAAGAAGTACTAAGTAGAGCAATCAGAAAAGAAATAAAAGGCAACCAAATCAAAAAAGAAGTAAAATGATTTCTATTTGCAGATGACATGATCCTATATGTAGAAATCCCTAAAGATTTCATGCAAAAAATAAATAAATACCTTTTAAAACAAACTCAGTAAAGTTACAGAGTACAAAACCAACATACAGAGGGTGCCTGGGTGGCTCAGTTGGTTAAGCTTCTGCCTTTGGCTCAGGTCATGATCCCAAGATACTGGGATCGAGTCCCACTTCAGGCTCTCTGCTCAGGGAGAAGCCTGCTTCTCCCTCTCCCACTCCCTTTGCTTGTGTTCCCTCTCTCACTGTCTCCCTCCCCATCAAATAAGTAAGTAAAACCTTAAAAAAAAATACAAAAGTCAACTGCATTTGTTTACACCAACAATGATCTATCTGAAGAGGGAATCAAGAAAACAATCCCATTTATGATTGCATCCAAAAGAATAAAATACTTAGGCATAAACTTAACCAAGAACATGAAAGACCTGTACATTGGAAACTATAAAACATTATTAAAAGAAATTGAACACACAAATAAATGGAAAAACATCCTGTGTTTACAGATTGGAAAAATTAACATTGTTAAAATGCCCATAGTACCTAAAGTGATCTACAAATTCAATGCAATCCCTATAGAAATTCCAATGGCATTTTTTTCAAAAATAAAAATCTAAAATTTGTGTGGAACCACAAAAGACTCCAAATAGCCAAAATAATCTTATGAACAGAATTGAAAGTATTACATGTCCTGGTTTGAAATTACATTACAAAACTCCAGTAATAAAAACAGTATGTTACTGGCATAAAAACAGACATAAAAACTAATGAAACAGAATAAAAAATCCAAAATAAATCCAAGCATATAAAGTCAACTGATCTTCAACAAGAACAAGAATACACAACAGGTGGCAGGGGGTGCACCTGGGTGGCTGAGTCACTGGAGTGTCCGACTCTCGGTTTTGGCTCAAGTCATGATCTCATCGTTCATGACATCGAGCCCTGTGAGGAGCTCCACGAGCAGCAAGGAGGCTGCTGAAGCTACACACTCTCTCTTCCCTGCCCCTCCCCCTTTCACGCACACATTCTCTCTCTGAATAAATAAACCTTAAAAAAAAGTACACAATGAGAAAAAGACGGTCTCTTCAATAAATAGTATTGGGAAAATTGGATAGATACATGTAAAAGAATGTAACTGGACCCTTACTTTACTTCATACACCAAAATCAACTCAAAACGGGTTCAAGACTTAAATGTAAAATCTGAAACCATAAAAATCCCTGAAGAAAACGTGGGGGGAAAGCTCCTAAACATCGACCTTGGTAATGATTTTTTTGGATAGGACAAAAACTCAGACAACAAAAGCAAAAACAAAGTGGGACTATATCAAACTAAAAGTTCCTACACAGCAAGGGAAATAATCAACAGAATGAAAAGGCAGCCTATAAAATGAGGGAAAATATGTGCAAACCATATATCTCATAAGGGTTAATATTCAAAATATACAAGGAACTCACATAATTTAATAGCCAAAAAAACAAACTATCAAATTTAAAAATTTGCAAAGGACCTAACCAGACACTTTTTCTAGAGAAGACATACAAGGGGCTAATAGGTGTATAAGAAGGTATTCAACATCACTAATGACCAGAGAAATGCAAATCAAAACCAAATATCACTTCACACCTGTTAGGAAGATTATAAAGATGAAAGGTGACAAATCTTGATGAGGATGTGGGCCAAAGAGAACCCTTGTGCGCTGTTGGTGGGAAAGTAAACTGGTACAGCCACTGTGGAAGATCTTCGAAAAGACTAATGATAGAACTACTTAGTGATCCAGCAATCCCTCTTCAGGACATAAAATCAGTACCTCAAAGATATATCTGCACGCCCATGCATTACTCCCAATTACCAAGATATGGGCACAAACTGTTGATGGACAAATGGATAAAGAAATTGCTCTATAAATACCTAAAATGGAATGTTATTCAGACTTAAAAATAAAAGATATCCTGTTTTTTGTAACAACATGGATGAACTTTAAGACATTATGATAAGTGAAAAAAGTCAGATACAGAAAGGAAAAAATTGCATGATGTCACTTATATGCAGAATCTGAAAGTTGAAAGCATAAAACCAGAGTAAAATGGTGATTACAAAGTTTAGTAGGGAGAGGGTAAAGGGAAGACACCAGGTAAAGGGCACAAAGTTGTACTTATATTTAAAATTGTAAATAATAAAATATAAATATGTTTTATATATCATGCTATATATAATATATAAATAATAAATAAAATATAAAAGTATAAATTATCAAATATTAAAAATTTAAAAATGAAACCTAGTTATGTTTGTACCAGAGTACAAACATAACTAAGGGGCTCTGAATAAGATCAGTTGGTAGCATCAATGTCAGTATCCTTGTTGTGATATAATACAGCCTTGCAAAAATGTTACCATCAGGAGAAATTGGGTTAAATTGTGCATGGGATCTATTATTCTTAAAATTGCATGTGAATTACTGATTGTCACAATAAACATCCCATTTTAAAAAGTGTATACCAAATGTCTAAGGGGAAACTGATTTTAGTCATTCATCCTAATATTGTGACTTTAGACTTATGTCAAGTTGAATGGAAACTAAAGAAACTTGAACAGGTCAGAGAATTACAGTGTTACCTTGCAGTTTCTCCTACGAAGCTTTAAAGCGGGCTTTATCAACCAGTCAAAAAGTCCTTTCAGGAGAGCCTGATGATCTGGCTCCTGCAGAGGTCCTTTCAGGGAATTCAACCACGAGGACACAAGGGGTTCCCATCCTAACTGCGACGGTTCCAAATAAATCATGCCACAGCGGCTTACGGTGGCTGGCTAGAGAAAAAAGACGTTTTCTTTTTCCAGTGTTGCTCTTGTGCCACTGGCCCTATCAATTACTTCCTTGAACGACCTATGCGGCCTTTCATGATCCAGCTCCTGTCGTCCTCTACAGCCTCACATACATTAGACGACATGTTTGCAGTTACAGTTCCTCAGACACATCATAGCTTCAGGTCCTTACATGTCATCTTGTCATGATTTGGAAGGCCCAGCCCCAACTAGAGAAGTGTTACCCCTCAAAACCAGATCAAACACTCAGACATTTTCCATGGTTGTCCTCTATCCATTCCCCTCTTGGACACTCACCAGCTCCATATTCTTACTTACGTGTGGCCATATAGTGGGATTATTTATTAGCATGCTTCTTAGCCTCCTTAAATACACTGCGTCTTGTTCATCTTAGTATTCCTGGGGCCTAACTGGTCTTCTGAGGCATAAAATATACTTCCTGACCAAGTGAACACACAAACTACTGTTATATTAAAATATGAACTTACTGACGCCTGGGAAAGGTCCATTGCTTCAAAGATGAGGCTCATTTGAGGGGACATCTGAATGATTTCTCCACTCATAAGGCAAAGCTGAAAGCAATTATTTTTCAAATGTTTATTTTTTAAAAACTCAAACTTCTCAGATAAAAATATATTCTATGTATTAGATAATGTATATCCTGTGATATAATATCATAAGTATTAAAATAGAAGCCAGAAAATTGTAATTCTAGGTCTAGCTCTGTCAGTTACTGGGTAAGCAAATACATAATATCTCTGAGTCTATGAACAGGGATCATTTCTCCTCCATAGAGGAGAAGGAGAAACACATGACAGGAGGCAGGAGGAGAAATACATGACATACTGCAAAAATCCTAGACAAATCTCAGTTCTTATTATTAATAAAATTACACAAAATGCTCCAGACTTTATAAAATTGTCAGAAGACCTCTTTATTAGTAAAAAAGAGAAATTGAAAACAGAACAGTATGAACACTCAGGTACCCATCTCCTGGACTTAACTGATGTTATTAACATTTTGCCACATTTGCTTCGTTTTTTAAAACAGTACTTTGAAGAGCATTATGCATACCATGGCATTTTACATCCAAATAGGTCAATATTTATCTTGCAAAAGTAAGGAGTTTTCTATGTGACCACAATAATATTATCACAGCTAACAAAATTACCAATAACTCCCTAATATCATGTAATACTCAGCCACTACTCAAATTTCCTCAGTTGTATTAGAAATGTATTTTCAACTGATTCTTCAAACCAAAATTCAACCAAAAAGCCATCTTAGCTTTTCAATCTCTTTAGCTTCTCCCTTTGGAATTATCATTAATTTTCAATAATTTTAATAATTAGTATTGTTGAAAAAAATAGTATTGTTGATATTCCAAGTTAATTTCATTAAGTGTTTTTTTCAGTTCTTCCTCTTCATTTATTTTTAAGTGTTTGTTCTCTACCATCACCACTGCAGTCCCAATTTTGTCCCTATCTAGTTATATGTCAACAAGGCAGCACTTAATATTCCTGGACCTCTTATTTTTTTTTTAAGGATTTGAACCAAGGCAACCTGGCCTTGTAGTCTGTGCTTTTATTATTCTTTTAAATTTTTATTTATTTTTTATTAACATATAATGTATTATTAGTCCCAGGGGTACAGATCTGTGAAGTGTCAGGTTTACACACTTCATAGCACATACCTTCCCCGATGTCCTAGACCTGTTTCTTCTCTATAAAATAAATGAATGGTCTAGAGCTGGAGTAATCTAATATGTTAGCCAGCAGTCATATGTGGCTATTTATAATTTTATCTAATTAAATCTAATTAATTGAACTAATGAAGCAATTTAATCTTTAGTTAAAATTAAATAAAATTTAAAGTCAGTTCTTCAATTGCACTAAGCCCCATTTTAAAAAAGATTTAATTATTCTTTGTTTTTTATTATATGGTAGTCACCATACAGTACATCATTAGTTTTTGATGTAGTGTTCCATGATTCATTGTTTGCATATAACACCTAGTGCTCCATGCAATATGTGCCCTCCTTAATATCCATCACCAGGCTCACCCAACCCCCTAAGCCCCTCTCCTCTAAAACCCTCAGTTTGTTTCTCAGAGTCGATAGTCTCTCATGGTTTGTCTCCCCCTCTGATTTCCCCCCTTCATTTTTCCCTTTCTTCTAATGTCCTCTATGCTATTCCTTATGTTTCACATATAAATGAAACCATATGATAATTGTCTTTCTCTGCTTGACTTATTTCAATTAGTATAATCTTCTACAGTTCCATCCATGTAGATGCAAATGTTTGGTATTCATCCTTTCTGATGGCTGAGTAATATTCCACTGTATATATAGACCATATAATCTCTACACCCAGCATGGGGCCTGAACTTACAACCCTGAGATCGAGAGTCACATGTTCTACTGACCAAGCCAGCCAGGCAACCCTGTACTAAGCCATGTTTCAAATGCTCAGTATCCAGCCACATGTGACTAGTAGCTACCTTCTTAGACAATGCAAATATTTCCAACATCACAGAACATTCTACTGGACAATGGTGGTTTTGAATACTTTTCATTTCCTACCAGATTATTTCAGCAAACATTCTATTTGCTTCAATTTTGGGAAGTAAAGTCAGTTTTCTCCTCACTCTCCCATGGTGTTTTCCAAATACTCTACCCCATCCTCTCTACCCCCTGCTCCTTTGACAGCGATGCTTGCTGCTATCACTCACCAGCAGCCAAGCATATCCCCATCATTAACTAAAGCCTTTGATACTTGGTTCAATTTCTTTCTCTCTGTTACAACTCTGGCCTGATCCAGTGTTCATGAAAAGGAACATCTCAACATGGCAGCCCCTCAGATCCTTGACTACCTTTTCTTCACTTGCTTTCTTCTCATTCCAGTCATCTACTTTATATACCTTGGAACCTTCTCTCCTGGAACACTACACAATTCTGAAATACTAAATCCAAGCATGCCCATCTCTGTCTGCAGCCTCCTATACAATCAGTGCTCTCACCGATCGACTCCTCCTACACTTGCTCTTCATCTGCATATCTCTCCTGTTTTCACTTACCTCATTATTAAGCAGCTTTTGTTCTATGGTCTGGCACTTCTGGCCCTCTCATGCCAGTATCTTTAAAGTCTTTGTGTACTTCCGGTGTGGCACCATCATCTACACACACACATCCAAGCTGCTTAGACTGTTAAGGGAAAATCCCTCAAAAGCAGACCTTGGCACTACTACTGATCCTCAGATAGGCTTCAGTGCTTTCTTAGGCAGCTCTCTTTCCCATTTTCCATTACAGGTAATTTAAATCTTCCCCTTTTCTCCTCCAATATGCAATGAACCAGGGTCTACTATGTCACACAATCAATCAGTCAATCAATCATATAAAGGATTTGCCTTCCAATTTCCACTATCAAATCCATACATTTACCTATATCTACACCTATCCTTTTCTGCTTCCCTCTTATCCAATATGAGAAAATCCTCCCACCTGGCTCTGAATCAGACCCTTATTAGCCCCTCTCCTGTGAATCAATACTATTTCTTAGCTCAATCAATGTAACTGAAAGAAAGAATATGAATAAATGCTCAACTACCAAGGACAATGTGTTGGCATATTTGTTTGAATGCTAATTAATTTGCTTATTTAGTAGCACAGTTATTGCATGGTGTGAAAATAAAGTATGATATATTCATATAGAATACTAATGTAGACATAAAAAGAATAAATAAAATGGAACTGCAACAACATGAATATCATAGATACCACCTGACCACAAGAACAAAAGCACTAAGGAGGATTCTATATTCATGAACTTCAAGAACCAGAAAAACTAATTGATCAGAAGTCGGAATAGTGCTTGCCCCTGGGGGAGGGTGCACTGATTCAGAAGGAACATGAGTGAATCTTGTAAGTGCAAGAAATTTTATGCATCTTTATTTAAATGATGGTTATGAGACTGTACACTTAGGTTTAAATAAGCACCGAATTCAAAATTAGTCACATTTTATAGTTTACATGTTACCTGGCAATTACTACAAACACTAAAGGATTTCCATTTTCTAGTTCTTTTGCATATTCCATGGCTTCTAACTTAATGTAGCACATACAAACCCTGAATCATTCAATGTTTTCAAAAAGGAATTAGGCCCTTTTATTTCCTCCTAAAATATTAAGGTTCTGTAAGAAACCGTGAGCCTGAAGTCACTTAACAACTTAACATCTATTACGTTACTGTGCTCTCCTGCTAATGCAATGGTTTTAATACCTTTTTATTCTATAAAAAAAAAATTAAGCAGAGGATTTACTACAGTATAGTTTTCATTGAACAGATAATTTATAAACTTATCAAACTTGCTGCATCCTTTATTTGAAATGTATAATCCTAGTCAATTTGTTGTTGAACATGTAACATTGCTTAAGCATGTCTGCACTTATTCTGCTTTTTTTTTTTTAAACTGTGGCAAAAAAAAAACATTTTACATTAAGTCTACCATGTTAACCTTTTCTTAAGTTCATAGTTCAGTAGTGTTTGGTATAGTCACACTGTGCATCAGTTTTGTTTTTAATCCTGATGGTTTTACCTTTTTATTGTCATCCAATACTGTATTCATGCTTTCTATCCACAAAGTGTCAATGGGACCATCAAATACAACCCATTTCCGGTCCGGTGTTTCTGACAAAGCAAATTCCCTAAAAGTGTTGGCCACAATACCATCAGTCCACTGGGGAAGAAAACAGAATTGGAAAGCTTCCTTTATAAAACTATAAAGTGATCATATTGAAAACATTTCATATTTCTTGGTTTAATGTACACTGTCACTAAGAGAATATTTATGTTGTAGATTACCTCATGAGACACTGGATCAAACTGTCCAAAAAGTTGGCCCATAGTAATGGATTTGGGGTTTACAGTCCGATAAATGACTTTTTCTTCTTCTCCATAGCCACGCTCATTCATAAGAGTCAGAGTGTCAGCCAGTACATGCAGAACTTTTGTCTTTGCAGCAAAAGGCTCTCCTACTAACATGAAACTATTAAGGAAAAGAATTATAGAAGAAGATTCTAAAAAATAATGGTAAATTATTTGTATACTGGTGTTTAAAATACTGGTATGTATAACTTTGGAAATTTTATGAATTTTTCTCAGACATGAGGAGAATATTTAACTTCTGAACTGGTTGATCTCTAAAATTCCTTACATTAATACCATCATCTACAGAAGAGACTATAACCAAAAAAAAAAAAAAAATCTCCAAGTGAAAACAAAAACTGAACACTCTTAAGATTAGAAAAGAACTATGGACTCTGAAAAACAATCTGAGGGTTTTGAAGGGGCAGCAGGTGGGAGGTTGGAGGAACCAGGTGGTGGTTATTAGAGAGGGCACGGATTGCATGGAGCACTGGGTGTGGTGCAAAAACAATGAATAATGTTACACTGAAAAGAAATTAAAAAAAAAAAAAAGATTAGAAAAAAAAATGTCTTGCGGCCTCCCAAGAAGAGAAGTGGGAAAGGTTCTCGTCCTCAAGTATTTATTCAAGATTTTATATTTTTATTTGATAGAGAGAAAGAGAGAACACAAACAGGGGGAGTGGGAAAGGGAGAAGCAGGCTTCCCAGTGAGCAGGGAGCCCAATGCGAGGCTTGATCCCAGGACCCTGGGATCATGACCTGTGCTGAAGGCAGATGCTTAAGGACTGAGTCATCTAGGCACCCAGTGCTACACCATCCCTCCCTCCCCCCAGTTCCTGAGATGCTGATTGCTCCAACAGCCTGAGACCCTGGGTAATTATGATGAGCAGATCCTGATCCTGCCTGTTAACCTATAGTGGACATAGTATGAATGAGAAATAACCCTTTGTTGTTGTTGTTGTTGTTTAAGTCACTAAGATTTGGGTCTTAGAGACTGATTGTTTCTAAAGAATAACCTAGCCCATCCTTTCTGACAGAAACTGGTTCCTAGAAGGGACAAGGTATTCTTGCCATAATAAAAAGACTTAAATATATGGCACTGGCTTAAAGGTTGTGGGTGGCAAATTTAACTGTTATTAGAGGCCAAAAGACTGGGAATAAATGTTATGCAATGATGAAACATTTGGTAAATCTGTTCAGTAAAGTAACCTGAAAGACAGAAAATCTAATGAAAATGAAAGAAACTGCCTAATGAAACTGCCATTTTAGGAAAAAGGATAGTAAACAGATTATTATTAGTATATAATGCCAGCCAATGGTTACATTTAACAAAGAACTACTGGAAAGAAATGAGCCCAGAAAAAAAAATGGTCAGTTTGCAAACTGGAATGAAAGAGAATAAAGGGAGTCAAGAAATTCAGGAAACTACAGGCAATTTACTTTCATCCCCAACTGGTAAAAGATAAATTGAGAAAAGCTTTGAACAACAAACATCTACTCAGCCTGGTACCAAGGACCAAATTAAGGGTAGAGCTTGTATCACTATCAAAATGTATGAAATTTTAATATGGTTCCCAGTAATCATTTCAGGAGTGAAAATAGATTAAGCTTTGTCATCATCTCAATTAAAATTGATAGGTTCAAGGATACTGCAAGGGAATTTATAAAAGTATGACTTGGTAAGGACGGTAGTTGTGGCTACTGGCATATAGAGCTGCTTAGAATCAAACAAATAAGAAGCTTATCAAGTTTTTGAGGGAGTTTATGGACAAAGAAGCTATGAGTCTAGGCTAAAACACATGTGAATATTCAAGACTTAAAAATGATCCCTGCAGGGGCACCTGGGTGGCTCAGCCAGTTGAGGGTCTGTCTTGGGCTCAGGTCATGGTCCCAGAGGCCCTAGGGTCCTGGGACCAAGCCCCCGCATTGGTCTTCCTGCTCTGCAGGGGGATCTGCTTCTCCCTCTACCCTCTGCTCCTCCCCTGCCCGTGGTTGTGCTCTCTCTCTCACTCAAATAAAAAAATTTTTAAAAATGATTCTTGCATGAGAGTTGATTGTACTATTCCCTCTATTTTTGTATATGCTTGAGAACTTACATACTATGGAGTGTTTTTTGTTTTTGCTTTTTTTAAATCCTGTCTTTAACCTTTGAGACCTCAACTTTCTATAGGCAGGAAGAAGGCTGAAAACACTTCTCAGGTCCCAAGGACATATTCTCTATTGTTCACTTCACATGTGACCAGAGAAAAAAATGAAGATGGAAAGACTGCTCAAGAAAGTTGAACAAAAAAAAAAAAAAAAAAAAAAAGAAAAAAGGAAGAAAAGAAAAGAAAAAGAGAAAGAAAGAAACAAAGTTTAACCAGTGTCCATAAAGAACAGTTAACTGGAAAGCCCCTGTGAAATCATGCAGAAGTGGATCCAGGGTTTATGGCGTTTAAAGTTTATACAATCAGTAGAATAGGAAAAAAATACAAATGCAACTATGGATACAAAATGTCCAGAGCCACTATAATGATACCCTATATAATAAATGATGTGTATCAAATGATCATGGCTCCTTGGAAAGGCTCCTACAAGTTAGAGGTCCTGAGGTTTAAACTATCAGTATCACAGTCAATTTATCTCTGGAACAATTACCCAGATGGGTTTCAGAATTGCTATCAACCAATTTTGGCTATGTCTCCAGTTCTTCAATTTCTGGATAGTAGTGTCTGCTCTAATGACCTGTTTTAGGAAGCCCACTATTATAATTAAGACTAGGTGTGTGGAAGACAGACAACTTGTCTTTCTAGTCTGTAGGTCTTTGGATCAAGAAGAACAACTTCCAAATCTGATACAGAAACTATCATGCATCACCTAGAGATCTTGAACTTCAAGTACGTTTCATTGATTGACTAGAACTTTTAACTTATTTTCCTGGGAAGGAAAGGGTGTGTTTTATGTGCATGGAGGAGAGCAAATAACATAGGACCAAAAGGGCAAAGTGCACTGGTTGCTAGTGTCACCTCACTGAATGAGAATGCCTTACCAATCCTTGTTGGATGGGTAGCATGAGCGAGAAATAAATCTTTATTTTAAGCCACTGGGACAGAAATGGGGAGATGGAGGTCTTTGTTTCCTAGCCTACCTAGTGTACAAGATTTGTTGAGTCCTTTGGTTCATAAATTTTGTTTTAATAGTTCGATTTGAAAAATAACATTTAACTATGGTAGACAGAGATAATCTATAACCTTACCCATGTCTCACAATCATCATTTCATATGTCTGAATCATTTTTTCAAGAAAAAATTTAACTGGCTGAAGATTATGTACTTTGCAGACTTCATGAGCACATTCCAAAAATTCCTAAAATAAAAAAAAATGAATGCATTTTTATAAAATGGTATTATAAATCATCTCATATATTTTATAAATCTAGATTATTCATTTTGAAATAAAAAATCATTATCTTCCTATATTGATGAATTATTTCTTAAAGATTTTTTTAAAGATATTTATTTATTTATTTGTGAGAGAGAGTGCACATGTTAGCACAAGCAGAGGGAGCAGCAGGTAGAAGGAGAAGTAGGCTCCCTGATGAGCAAGGAGCCCCATGTGGTACTCGATCCCAGGACCCTGGGTTCATGACCTGAGCCATTGGGAGATACTTAAACAATTGGACCATGCAGGCATCCCTTAAAGCTTTATTTTTTTTTAACTTAGCTTTTTTTTAATTAAAAGGAGGTACAAAAAGAATTAAATTACTTTAAAAGTATTATTCCCTATTATAAGTTAATGATCAGAGCACCACAGCATTAGGTGCAAGCTGCATGGAAACTCCTTTTAATTGTGTTTTCAAGAATTACATTTTTGGTTAGGATGTGGAAGGACGTGCCAAAAAAATCCTTCACACTGTAGTAACTAGAAAGAAATGGAGAACCTAAAAAAGTAAATTTTAAAGATAGAGAAGTTCTCTGGGTACAAGTATGTCTAAAGGAATTAAATTTCAGAAACAGATCAGCCTTCCTAGGTGAGCACAAATTGATGCTAATTTAGCTGCTGGGAGCAGCTACAGACATCAGGTGGGCATTGGATTGGGTTTCTCACAGGCACAGGGACTTTGCTGAAGTAAAGAAAAACCATCAGAGAATTTAATGGTCATGTGGGCTCGTGTGACAGATTTCAATCTGGAGAAGCTCAAATGCAAATCTGATTTACCCACCGCCTTGTTTTTGCTGAGTATGAGGTGACACAAGAAATCAAAGGCTTAGCTAGAAAGGTACACAGATAGTCCCTAAATCTTAGGATGCTTAAACCCCAAAATGCTGCTAGAGGAATGGCCCTACAATACAGAACAATTTTCACTCTGAAAACGTGAAAACCAGAACTAAAGTTCGACAGTGCTGCCACAAAACTCTACTTGAACGCAACTGAACTGATCATCAGTCTAGCTACCTGACAAAGGAAAAACATACTTTTTCTGTGGGAAAATAATACTGTAGCCTCTACAATTGTTTTTACACAATTCTTAACATAAAATCAAACTTTGCAAGTCATGAGATGTAATAGCTGAAGATCAAGAGAAAAAAACCAAACTTCTGATGACCTAGAGGTCATAATTGGCAAAACAATAAAAATAACTTCTATAAATGTTTAAGAGAAAAATAGACAATATGATGGGAAACATGAAAAGATGAAGAAATCAGGGGCGCCTGGGTGGCTCAGTGTTAACCGGTTAAGCCTCTGCCTTCCTGGAATGGAGTCCCGCATCATGCTCCCTACTTAGCTGGGAGCCTGTTTCCCCCCTTCTCTCTGCCTGCCTCTCTGCCTACTTGTGATCTGTCAAATAAATGAAATCTTAAAAAAAAAAAAAAGAAGAAAAGATGAATTCAAGCAAAGAAAAATGTGGTTTTAATGAAACTAGATTGGACATACTAAAACGGAAAAAATATGTGAAATTAATAATTCATTGGATAGGTTTATCAGTGGACTGAATAAAACCGCCCCAAAAATCACTGATCTTAAAGACAGGCTAATAAAATGTATCCAAACTACAGCACAGAAAATCAAAACAATAAACAAAAACAGAACATAAAAGATGTGTGAGGCAATATAAAATTGACAGGGGAAGACAATGGCAAAAGAAATCTAACTTAAAAATCTCTCTACAGTGTGCAGCCCGCTGATACCTGAAACATGCAGAGTGTGACCTTCCTCAAGGAGCTTGTGGCAGCCTCAGTGCCTTCATGTTTAAAAGCAACCTTATCTTAGCAGCAGCTAGCCTCTCGGGGTCCTGAAAACCTTGTTTCCAGATTCCTTGGAGACTTGTGCTATCCTTAACCCCCACTAATCAAAAAAGATACAATCAGTCACTCCTCACAATCCTAGTATAGCTCTTTCTGCCTCCAGGTACTGTTTAGATACAGGCAGGAGAAATGGGTGGTCCCTGACTCCCCTGACTAGGCTCTGAAACCACTCCTGGCAGGTGGAGACTGAGACAGAGCTGAGCAAGAGATAAGGGAACAAAACAAGATGGCACAAGCTTCCCAGTCAGTTCTCAATAAAAGACTGATGCTGAAAGCCCTCTGTGGCAACCTATTTGGGAACTCTCTCACCCTAGAGAGCTTTTGTCTTTCTCTTCTCACCTTCACTTAATAAACTTTCCCCCTTTTGTGTCCATGAGATTCATTCTTCAGCCCCAATCAGACAAGAATCCTGCAAACCTGCAACAAAATGATCTAACATACATTTAATTGGTGTCCCAGAAGGACAAGGAAGACAAAAAAGAGAAGAAATATCTTGAGATAATTACTGAGAATTTCCTAAAGACATCAATTCATAGATTCAAGAGCTTGAAGTCCGGAATTGTGATGCCACCAACTTTGGCTTTCTTTTTCAATATCCCTTTGGCTATTCGAGGTCTTTTCTGGTTCCATATAAATTTTAAAATTATTTGTTCCATTTCTTTGAAAAAGATGGATGGTACTTTGATAGGAATTGCATTAATTGTGTAGATTGCTTTAGGTAGCATAGACATTTTCACAATATTTATTCCTCCAATTCAGGAGCATGGAACATTTTTCCATTTCTTTGTGTCTTCCTCAATTTCATTCATGAGTACTTTATAGTTTTCTGAGTATAGATTCTTAGCCTCTTTGGTTAGGCTTATTCCTAGGTATCTTATGGTTTGGGGTGCAATTGTAAATGGGATTGACTCCTTAATTTCTCTTTCTTCTGTCTTGTTGTTGGTGTAGAGAAATGCAACTGATTTCTGTGCATTGATCTTATATCCTGACACTTTACTGAATTCCTGTACAAGTTCTAACGGTTTTGGACTGGAGTCTTTTGGGTTTTCCACATAGAGTATCCTATCATCTGTGAAGAGTGATAATTTGACTTCTTCTTTGCCGATTTGGATGCCTTTAATTTCCTTTTGTTGTCTGATTGCTGAGGCTAGGACTTCTAGAACTATGTTGAATAACAGTGGTGATAATGGACATCCCTGCCGTGTTCCTGACCTTAGTGGAAAAGCTTTCAGTTTTTCTCCATTGAGAATAATATTTGCGGTGGGTTTTTCATAGATTCAAGAAGTGCAACAAATCCAAGCAAGATAAATACCAAACAAACAACACAAGGCACAAAACAAAGAAAGATATTAAGACAGCTGGAGAGAAAACACGCTCTAAAATCAGATATACATAAATAAGAAAAATACCTGACTTCCAGCCATAACAATGAGAGCCAGGAGTTAACAGAATAACATCTTTAAAACAATGAAGAAAGAGGGGAAGACCCCTGCCAATCTAGAATTCTGTATTTAGTGAAAAAATTCTTTAGAAATGAAAGCTAAGTAAAGACATTTCAAACAGAGAAAAGCTAACAGAATTAGTTGCCGAAAAGACTCACATGCACATAAGAAATACCAAAGGAAGTTCTTTCTGTTGAAGGAAAAAGATCTCAGATGAAAGCATATTTCTGCTAGAAAGAATTAAAAACACTAGAAAAGTAAACAGAAAGGACTTTTTTTCAAATGCTAATACCAAAATAAAAAAAAATAACACTGGATGTGGTTTATAATATGCAGAAATAAAATACATGATGACAATAGTACAATGGGCAGGGGTGAGTGCATAATAAAATTATACCTCTTAAAGATTTTATGCTGTTTCTGAAATGATGAAATACAAACTTAAATTGTAGGAAATCAAGGATGTATATTACAACCTGTGGAGTGACCACTGAGGTACTAAAAATCCAACAGAGAAGACAATGGAGAAATAAACACTGTATGAAACCAAAAAAAGTCAGTAAAGGAAAAACAAAGAAATACTGTACATATAAAAAGCAATAGGACATAGGTTTTTTTCAATGGCCCTGGCTCCCCTTGGCTCATCTGCAGGTGCAGTGAGTCACTTGGCTATGCACCTCGTAGCATTGACTCCTAGCAGTAGTTTTCAAACTGGAAGCTGGGAATCCATCGATTGATTGCTATATTCATAGGATAAGAATTCTCCATGAAAATGTTAAATTTTTAAAAATCCTATTAGCATATCTTGAATCATCTTGCTAATTACCTGGGGTATAATATAGAAATATATATGGTCTTTATTCCCAGTCCCTGGCACAGGGCCCTATAACCCTTAAGATTTCCTAAGTGATAGGAGTATCTTTGTTATTCTTTTTTTTTTATTATTAAAGATTTTATTTATTTGACAGAGATCACAAGTAGGCAGAGAGGCAGGCAGAGAGAGAGAGAGAGAGAGAGAGGAAGGGAAGCAGGCTCCCCGCTGAGCAGGGAGCCCGATGCGGGGCTCCATCCCAGGACCCTGGGATCATGACCTGAGCCGAAAGCAGAGGCCTTAACCCACTGAGCCACCCAGGCGCCCCTCTTTGTTATTCTTAATGAGCCTGGTGGTGGGTATTATGGAGGGCACGTATTGCATGGAGCACTGGGTGTGGTGCATAAACAATGAATTTTGGAACACTGAAAAGAAATAAAATAAAATGGGAAAAAATGAGCTCTTGTCAATCACACCCAAGTTTGTGGGGATAGCCTCAGGATGGGGCCAGTCACAAGAAAGACTCAGTGATGAAAGGGTTGGAACTTTCAGCCCTACTTATCAACCTTTGGTGAATGCACTGGGGTGGAGGAGGAAGGAAAAGGGCGGAAGACAGAGCTCTCTAAAAACTTCTGAACAACGAGATTCAGAGCGCTTCTGGTTTGGTGAGCGCATTGAGGTGCAGGGAGATTGACATACACTGAAGTATACTGCCACCGCCCCCGCCCGTACCTACCTTACCTTATACTTCTCTTCCATTTGGTTCCTCCCAAGTTGTATCCTTTATATCTTACTTTTTATTTTTTTAAAAGTAGGATCCACACCCAGTGTGGGTCTTGAACTAACAACCATCCTGAGGTCAAGAATACCTATGTTCTACCAGTGAGCCAGCCAGGATACCCCCTCCTCCAGACCCAGGCTGTATCCTTTATAATAAACTGGTAAACATAAGTAACTGTGTTCCTGATTTCTGTGAGCTATTCTAGTGAATTACCAAAGCTGGGTGGGGAGGTTATGGAAACCCCAGCCAATCAGAAACACAGGTGGCCCAGAACTTGAGACTGACTGAAGTGAGGGGCAGTCTTATAGGACTAAGACTTTAATCTGTGGAGTCTGACAATAACTACCTGGAGTTTGTGTCAGAATTGAAATGTTGAACATCCAGTTGGTGTCCAGAGAAGAGAACTGGTTGCTGTTTTTTTTTTTTTAAAGATTTTATTTATTTATTTGACAGAGAGAGATCACAAGTAGGCAGAGAGGCAGGCAGAGAGAGAGAGAGGAGGAAGCAGGCTCCCTGCTGAGCAGACAGCCCGATGCGGGACTCGATCCCAGGACCCTGAGATCATGACCTGAGCCGAAGGCAGCGGCTTAACCCACTGAGCCACCCAGGCGCCCCCCGAACTGGTTGCTGGTTTTAGAAAACACCCTAGAATCACATTAATCTGATACTGCCATAGAATGTATATTAGCATTTGCGTTTGAAGCTTAAAAAAAAAAAGGCTAAAAAAGTAAATGATGCCTTTAAGCACATGATGCCTTAAAGATATAATGGCTCAAACAAATTGAAATTTTCACATCAATATCAATAGAGAGATCAGGTAGAAGAATTGAATTATTAGATGGAAAAAAATCAGTACATGCTGAACTCAAAAAGTATTCACTGTACATTTTACCATAGAAATTGCCACAAAATAACATTTAATTTCAGCCACATGTCATCCATCTCAAGACTGTTTTGTTTGTAATTTAAATTTACTTGTGCTCTCTGTCAAATAAATAAAATCTTTTTTTAAATGCACTCATTCTCGGGGCGCCTGGGTGGCTCCGTGGGTTAAGCCACTGCCTTCGGCTCAGGTCATGATCTCGGGGTCCTGGGATCGAGTCCCACATCGGGCTCTCTGCTCAGCAGGGAGCCTGCTTTCCCATCTCTCTCTCTCTCTGCCTGCCTCTCTGCCTACTTGTGATCTCTCTCTGTCAAATAAATAAATAAAATCTTTAAAAAAAAAAAATGCACTCATTCTCTCAGAAAGAACATTATTTTTAAACTGAATCTTATTAACATTGGTATCATATAACAGAAAATACTAGAATTTACTCATGCTCATTAATGAAAGTGGCCAAAATAGGGGTTTATCCTCCAAATAGAATAATTTCCATCATTTAAAACAATCAAATAAGTCATTCTCACAGATTTACTTACATGATAGTCAGCTTCAGGAAGTTTAATACCAGGAAATAGGTCACTAGTTATTCCATTAAATAAGGGTATATCATGTGATAGAAACTTTGGTTCATTCACATCTTTAATTGATCGAAGAAGCTAAAATCATCCAAAGAGTGCAACATAAGTTACTTGCCCATATTCCCTCCCCTCCCCACCACTAAAAGTCAAAGTTCCTCTCACATTGCTCTATGGAATCCCCATACTAAAATGCCAACACTATGTTTATCAAGCCAGAAGGTCCTTGGATTCACACAAAGAATAATGAATAACATCACCCCAAAAGTACTATTTCAACCTCACATAAAAAGGTTCAAAGCCAACAGCTCTCTTACTTGCCTCGTTATAGCTCCCAATGAACTTTCCTTAAAAAAAATTCTTTTTAATTAAAAAACAATCTCATACTGAAGCTTTCACAACACATATATTTAATACTTACTAGTATATCTTCATTTTCATTTGGAAATTTTAGTTTTAGGTTTCCAGCAGCCACTAAAACTGCTTTTACTGCTCGCATTCCATAGTCATAATGAAATTGTGACGAGAGCTGCTCTGAGCAAAGCCTGTAGGTCATCACGATCTTCACAGACAGAGGTTTCGCATTCAGAAATCCATAGGAGTAGAGGGAGATTTCTGCTATGAGGGCATAGTTTGGAACCATCATGGCTACTGTTCTAAAAAGAACCTGGAGTATATAATGAATAAAATATATTATTTATATAAGGGAAACCGTTTTTAAAAGCTAACCACAAGCATCCCAAGAGAATGCGATGATATTCAAGTTTATTCCCCTAAAGGAGCACCTTTTCATTAATTCTGTGATTTTTTTTCAATAGCATGGTTTCATATACTTTAATAGGTATTAAAAACCTAAAAAAGTTTTTAGAGGTTTACCTTATGAGGGATGGCAAAGGTAAAAGGGAGATTTACAAATACATGTGAGAAAATCATACCACTCTGAGTGGATTGTGCTGTTACATTTGATTAAAATTACACTCTTATAAAATATTACCTTAAGATTGTCTGGCAATTCAGAACGTCCCGCGTAGCCAGGATTCATGGTAATGGCTACAAAACAGTTTGGATTGAGCTTCAGTTCTGTTCCTTCAAAAACAAACACTTCCAGTTTCTGTTGAATGGCTCTCTGAATGCAAAGGATCTGTTGAGCTACCACTGACAACACTTCCAACTCAATCCGATTAAATTCATCAAAGCAAGCCCAAGCACCAGAAGAGGCCAATCCTTTAAAAAACTAAGAACAAGACAAAAGCAACAGAGTTTTCTCACGAAGGAGCATCATTTGTTAAATATTGAATCTTTTAAGTCAAAACTGAAAATGAAACCCAGTAATCCCCCAAGTATAAAAACAATGTCTTTACCCCTAAAACTGAGGTTCAAGGAACGCATAAACATTCAGATAATGTTTAAACTTGAGTTTGTTTCAGTTTATCCCGTTGGACCCAGCTGTAAATTTATAACATTAATATGCAACTTTGTACCTTTCCCATTGCTAGATAATCTAGCCCATCTGAACAGTTGAACACCACACATTGGACAGCAAGAGCTTTAGCCAAGTCCTTGGTGGTTTCAGTTTTTCCTGTCCCTGCTGGTCCCTCTGGGGCTCCTCCGAGGTTCAAATAGAAGGCACCTATCTGAAAAGAAAAATGTATGTGAAAAGAAATCCATGCTTAAAAAAAAGAAAAGAAAAGAAAAAGAAATCCATGATTAACTGAAAAAAAAAGAACAGAAAACCTATGATAGACCATTGCTTACAAAATTGATTTAGTCTTATTTGTAGCTTCAAAGGGACAGTAATACAACTAGATTGTTCAGTTAATTTTTAGCATCCACTTCTCCAGCTGCACAAGGAAAATGTATCAAAATCACCTTATATTATAATACCTCATGGGTATCCCATTTGCCTTTACAAACAAAAGAGAATCTAGTCTTGAGGTATTAACATTGGGTCAGAAGGCTTTGACTAGAGATAGTTGTGGAGACCATTAATGACAACCTCCATGGCTAGATGCCAAGGGCCAACACCTGCAAATAAGTATTGTAAATAGGGGTCAAATAAGTGTTGTAAATAGGGGTCCATCAGCTGGAAGAAAAACAGATGACCTATTTACACAACTTGGTCCATAATTCACCTGGCTATTGCACTCCACTCATGGGATATTCTCCATTCCTACAACACTGTTGTGTAGTTCTCTTCCAGGAATGATCACCTTCTACCTTGCATTGCAGTTGATTTTGTACACTATTTTTTTTCTCTCTCAATTGGTCTTTAAGCTGCTTGAGAGCAAGGTCAGGAGTTTCTGAATTCTTCCTGGGTCTCCTTAACGACTACAACAGTGGCTGGAAATTTTTAGAAGCATATAAATTATAGTCAACTCCAACTGTGGAGTTTGTTTCAAGAGAACTAGTGTTAAGTGTGAAAATTAGCTCCTTTTAGAAAAAATCAGGTTAAGAAACCAAAGTTGTACATATAGTACAGGTAAGGCATAGATGGGAGCTCCCATCTATGGAGCTTAATTAATTTCTGCTTAATTTTGCCATGAACTTAAAGCTGCTCTAAAAAAAAAGTCTATTAAAAACAATTTAATAATAAAATAAGTTTTGATTAACATCTTATTTTACATTTACTAAAATAACTTTATTAAAAGCAGTGTCAATATTTTACCCTTCTTTATAATATATATACCCAAGTTTATAATAAATGCTATACTATTAATGCCCATTAACTTGACTGCTGGAAACCTCAGGTTCTCCCAAAATACTTACAAATGGGTTCCCTTTATTACAAACAACGGAATTTTTTTCAGTGCATAGTGTTCTAGACAAGTGTTTAGTGAGATTCTTATCTTAGAACTCAAAGCTAGGAGCTTCCACAAGTATTCACAGCTTCTAATTTTTCTGAGGCCCCGTATAGGACACAGAGGCTTGAGATTCATTTACACAACAAATATTTAGGGACTGTGTACTTGCTCACCCCTAGAGTAGAGAACAAGACAGACATGGTCCCTGCTCTCCGGCAGCTTCTTGAGAAAGTAGAAGTTTTGGTGAAACACGTTATCCTAGATGCACTGACACTTTTTACTGGCCATTGTACCCATCCCTCAATTGCTGTATCAGCTACAAATAGCTCACAACTGTTTTTTTTCTCTCCTAAGAATTTCCCTCTACTAATAGGAGCTACCTTATCCAGGTCACCTGGGTGACTCAGCTGTTAAGCATTTGCCTTCGGCTCAGGTCATGATCCCAGGATCCTGGGACTGAGCCCCGCATTGGGCTCCCTGCCCCTCAAGGAGTCTGGTTCTCCAACCCCCCACTCCCCCTGCTCTGTTCCCTCTCTTTCTCTCTCTCTCTCTGTCAAATAAATAATAAAATCTTAAAAGAATAGGAGATATTTTATCCACAAACACCTGAAAGCTTACTCACACCCTTGTTACTGTTAAAACCATTGGTTATCTTACCAGCAAAAACAGTTTACTCAGGAATGGAAGACCATTGCAATTCACACCATGAAAGCTACTATCAAACCATGGGCAAGTCCAGAGAATGCAGGAGAGGAATGCTCCTTTATAGAGGAAAGGGAACGATGGGAGGGACCATTATAAACAAGAAGCCCATTGGAAGAAACTGGGAGTTCCAAGTGTAGTAGCTTTTTATTGGCTGATTTGTGACAGTCTTTCATTGGCTGGACTCTTCCTTAAGAAGAAAGTCCTTAATCCTGTCTGGGAAGTCAAGCATATACTTCTTCCTGTCATGAATGAAAGTACCTCTCTTCCTGTTGGTTTTGCACAAGGAGTGGTAGTAGGCCTTGAGAGCTTCTCCTTCTGGCCTCTCAACTCCATTTTAGTGAGGTTTCCCTTCCTTAATTTTCATAACTCTAGCCCCAGGTGTAGTCGACTGATAGTCAATGACCATAAAGAGATATAAAAGCCAGGCCCCTTTGCCTTAAAGTGGGGTACACCCAGGATGCATTTCATGCTCGAAAGCTCCCCATGGGACCAGGCTAAGCCTATACTTCTGTTGAAACTACATCTTTATTTAGCTTTCCCCACCTATTTTTCTCACTTTCCTACAGGTTTTTACTGAGGACATTCCCCAGTAAATCATTTGACCAAGAATTCTCATTCTGTCTCTGCTTCTAGAGGACTCAAGGACACTTGAATTTTACTTACTCAGCACAGGTGGATTGGTGTTTCTTAATGCTTCTCCTCAATTCCCAGGTAGTGTTACCAGATTTAGCAAATAAAAATACAGAATGCCCAGGTAAATTTTAATTTCTGGGCACCTGGGTGGCTCAGTTGGTTGAGCCACTGCCTTTGGCTCAGGTCATGATCCCAGAGTGCCAGGATCGAGTCCTACACTGGGCTCCCAGCTCCACGGGGAGTCTGCTTCTCCCTCTGACCTTCTCCTCTCTCATGCTCTCTCTCACTCTCTCTCTCTCTCAAATGGATAAATAAAATCTTTTAAAAAAATTTTGGATTTCAGGGGATGCCTGGGTGGCTCAATCAGTTAAGTGTCTGCCTTCAACTCAGGTCATGATCCCAGGATCCTGGTATCAAGTCCCACATCAGGCTCCTTGCTCATTCTCAGCGGGGAGCCTACTTCTCCCTCCACTTGCCTCTCTCTCTGCCTGCTGCTCCCCCTATTTGCACACTCTCTCTCTCTGACAAATAAATAATATTTATTATTTATTATAAATATTTTTAGGACAAATAAATAAATACATTAAAAAAATTTTGGATTTCAGATAAACAATAATTGGTTAATATAAGTATGTCATGTGCAATATTTGGAACATACTTACACTAACAAATTATTATTTATCTGAATTTCAAATTTACCTGAGAGTCACATATTTTATCTGGCAACCTTATACTCAAGTGGTTTTTGTTTTTTGGTTTTTGTTTTATATAGTCATAGTTTTATCTTTCATAGCTCAACAAGCACAGAACTTAGTATCACCCCCTACATTTTCAGCTCTCTCCCTCCTTTCAGCAGAACTAACTTGGAGTTCCAAGGCTCAGATGGACTTTACTCATCTTCCTTTCATGTCTCCCAGAACTCCACTGCAAAAACTGATACCATTTTCTGAAACTTCAGTTTTCTCTTTAAATCTCTAATACCTTCTTTTTCTAATTATCCCTAATGGGAGTGACTCGTAATTTTCAAGCATTGGTACCCAAACATTCTTGTATTCTACAAAAGGATCCAGAAGTAAATATACATTACTATAATTTCATATAAAGGGATTTTGGGACCAGGAAGGGATATCTCTATTCAACTATTACAGATAAGAGAATAAAATGAGGAGGGGGAGGAGCAAGGTGGCAGAGGAGTAGGAGACCGAATTTCGTCTGACTCCAGGAATTCAGGTAGATAGTTATCAAACCATTCTGAAGATCTACAAACTCAACAAGATATCAAAGAATAGCAGCAATTCTATGAATGCAAAAGTGACCACTTTCTGGAAGATAGAACATGTGGAGAAGTGAATCCAAGATGATATATGGGAAGACAGACCATGTGGAAGACAGACCATGGGAGAAGTGAATCCAAGATGGTATATGGGAAGATAGACCACGGGAGGAAGATAGACCAGTAGACAGTTGGTTGAGTGGCTTACCAACTGAGCCACCCAGGTGCCAGCTCCCAGCAAGTGATATAGCAGCAGAGCACAAAATTGGAACTTTTAGATGTCTGCTCTGCTGAGGGACATCAATCACTCCAGCGGCTCAGTGGGATTGGAGGGGCAGTGGTACCTTCATGGGGACAGTGTGGTCTCAGGACCTGCAGGGTCACAGAAAGACCAAGGGTGTCTGAGGGTGGCAGAGCTTCCAGGTATTGGAGCGGTAAAGCCAGCTGCAGAGACGGAGCTGAGGAGGAGGCTCACAGCTTGGGATTGCCATAATCCATGATCTGAGGCAGAGTCTGGCCACTACTCTTTGAACAGGGACCCCCACAAGAGGCAGATCCAGGGAGACTCCCTGTACTCCCCCAGAGGAGGGGAGTGGGAACCTGCCACAGGATTTGGCGCTTGGTTTGGAGACTCCAAATACAGCCATAAGCCAGATATAGAAATGCTTGGTCACAAGCCAGGTGAGCATGGAGTGCAGCCAGAGACCAGGGAAACAGGAGTGATTGACTGCTTTTCTCTGAGGGAAAACTGAGGAGTGGTGCACCAAGTTCTTGGACCCTCCCGGTCGGAGATTGGGAGGCCGCCATTTTCATTTCTGTCTTCCAAAGCTATAGAGAAAGCATTCATGGAACAAAAGCTAATGAGAGCAAACCCAAGCAGATTGATTAGCCTGGCCCCTGGCAAGGGCAGTGCAATTCCACCACAGGCAAAGACATGGGAGAATCACTGCAACAGGCCCCTACACTCCCCAGAAGATTAGCATGACCATCCTGCCAAGACCAAGTCTACTGATAAATGAGAATTGCAAAACACCAGTGCTAAGGGAATACAGCACACATGGCTTTTTCCCCATGATTCTTCAGTCTTTCAAAGTTAATTTTTTTTAATTTTATTTTTTCTTTTTCTATTTTTTTAAAAATTTTCTTTCCTATTTTAACCATCTTATCAATTCCTTTTTTCAAATATTATTTAATTTTCATTTTTATAGTCGTGTTCTACCCTTCATTTTATTTAACCTTACTTTTTGGGTATATACAGAGTTTTTCTTTCTTTAAGATTTTAAGATACAGTTTATTTTTTTAAAGACTTTATTTATTTATTTGACAGACAGAAATCACAAGTAGGCAGAGAGGCAGACAGAGAGAGAGGAGGAAGCAGGCTCCCCTGCTGAGCAGAGAGCCCAATGTGGGGCTCAATCCCAGGACCCTGGGATCATGACCTGAGCCGAAGGCAGAGGCTTTAACCCACTGAGCCACCCAGGCGTCCCAGGGTACAGTTTCTTTAAACAGACCAAAATCTAGTGTATAGCTTTGTTCTAGTGTCCCACCTGATCACATTCTCTCCTTTCCTTTTTCTTTTCTTTTTTTTTTTTTTTAATTTTTTCCTTTCTGGGGGGTGCCTGGGTGGCTCAGTGCTTAAGGCCTCTGCCTTCAGCTTGGGTCATGATTCCAGGGTCCTGGGATCCGGCCCTGCGTCTGATTCTCTGCTCAGTGGAGAGCCTGCTTTCTCTTCTCTCTCTGCCTGCCTCTCTGCCGACTTGTGATCTCTGTCTGTCAAATAAATAAAATCTTGAAAAAGTTTAATTTTTTTCTTTCTTTTTTCAACCAACTTCTTATCAATTCCTTTTTTAAAATCTTTTTAAATTTTCATCTCTACAATCATATTCCATCCTTTCTTCACATTTACCCTTTTTTTATATATATATGTATATATGTAAGTTTTTCTTTCTTTAAAATTTTGGGAAGTACTTTCTTCTAACAGACCAAAATACATCCAAAATCTAGTGTGTGGCTCTGTTCTATACACCAGCCTGATCATATTCTTTTTTTCTTTATCTTTCCTTTTTTTTCCTTTCTCCCCCTCCCTCCCATTTTGGGTCTCTTCTTTGTTTAGTGTATATTTTTATGGGTTGTTGTTACCCTTTTAGCATTTTGTTCTCTCATCATCTGTTCTTCTCTGGACAAAAATGACAAAACAAAAAAACTAACCTCCAAAAAAGGGGGGAGGGCAAGAGGCAGTATGGATTGCCAGGGACCTAACCAATATGGACATTAGTAAGATGTTGGAACTAGAGTTCAGAATGACAATTACAAAGACACTAACAGGGCTTGAAAAAAGCATTGAAGATACTAGAGAATCTCTTTCTGAAGAAATAAAAGAACTAAAATCTAACCAAGTCAAAAGCCAAAAGGCTATTAATGAGGTGCAATAAAAAATGGAGGCTCTTACTGCTGGATAAATGAGGCAGAAGAGAGAATTAGTGACATAGAAGACCAAGTGATGGAGAATAAAGAAGCTGAGAGAGGGAGAGAGATAAACAACTACTGGATCATGAGAGGAGAATTTAGAAATAAGTGATACCATAAGACAAAACAATATAAGAATAATTGGGATCCCAGAAAGAGAAGAAAGAGAGGGGCAGAAGGTATACTGGAGCAATTATAGGAGAGAACTTCCCTAATTTGGGGAAGGAAATGAGCATCAAAGTCCAGGAGGCACAGAAACCACCCCCCATCAAAATCAATAAAAAATAGGTCAACACTTCATCATCAATAGTAAAACTTACAAGTCTCAAAGACAAAGAGAAAATCCTGAAAGCAGCTTGGGGACAAGAGATCTGTAATCTACAACACGAGATTGGCAGCAAACCTATCCACAGAGACCTGGCAAGGCAGAAAGGACTGGCATGATATATTCAGAGCACTAAACAAGAAAATTTGCAGCAAGAATACTATATCCTGTTAGCCTGTCATTGAAAATAGAAGGAGATAAAAAGCTTCCAGGACAAACAGAAACTAAAAGAATTTGCAAACACCAAACCAATCCTCCAGGGAATATTGAAAGGGGTCCTCTAAGCAAAGAGAGAGCCTAAAAGTAACATAGACCAGAAGGGAACAGAGACAATATACAGTGACACATTACAGGCAATACAGTAGCACTAAATTCAAATCTTTCAAAAGTTATCCTGAATATAATGGGGTAAATGTCCCAATCAAAAGACAAAAGGTATCAGATTTGATTAAAACAAACAAACAAGACCCACTGATATGCTGTCTGCAGGAGACTCATTTTACACCGAAAGACACCTCCAGATTTAAAGTGAGGGGTGAAAAAACATTTACCAGACTAATGGACATCAAAAGAAAGCTGAGGTGGCAATCCTTATATCAGACAAATTAGATTTTTTAAAAAGATTTTATTTACTTCACAGAGACAGACACAGCAAGAGAGGGAACACAAATAGGAGGAGTGGGAGAGGGAAAAGCAGGCCCCCCACTGAGCAGAGAGCCCAATGCAGGGCTCAATCCCAGACGCTGGGATCATGACCTCGATCATGACGTGAGCCAAGGCAGACGCTTAATGATGGAGACATGCAGGCACCCCAACAAATTAGATTTTTTTTCCAATTTATTTATTTTCAGAAAAACATTATTCATTATTTTTTCACCACACCCAGTGCTCCATGCAAGCCGTGCCCTCTATAATACCCACCACCTGGTACCCCAACCTCCCACCCCACCGCCACTTCAAACAAATTAGATTTTAAACCAAAGACTATAATAAGAGATGAGGAAGGACACTATATCATATATAAAGGGTCTGTCCAACAAGAAGAGCTAACAATTTTAAATATCAATGCCCCTAACATGGAGCAGCCAATTATATAAACAAATTAATAACAAAATCAAAGAAACACATTGACAATAACACAATAATAGTAGGTGATTTTAACACGCCCCCAACACTGAAATGGACAGATCACCTAAGCAAAAGATCAACAAGGAAATAAAGGCCTTAAATGACACACTGGACCAGATGGACATCACAGATATATTTAGAACATTCCGTCCCAAAACTACAGAATACACATTCTTCTCTAGTGCACATGGAACATTCTCCAGAATAGATCAATTCCTGGGTCACAAATCAGGTCTCAACCAGTACCAAAAGACTGGATCATTCCCTGCATATTTTAAGACCACAATGCTTTGAAACTGGAACTCAATCACAAGAGGAAAGTTGGAAAGAACTCAAATACATGGAGGCTAAAGAGCATCCTACTAAAGAATGAATAGGTCAACCAGGAAGTTTAAGAAGAATTTTTAAAAATTGTGAAAATGAAAACACAACTCTTCAAAATCTTTAGGATGGAGCAAAGGTGGTCCTCAGAGGGAATGAGATAGCAATATAAGTCTTTGTCAAGAAACAAGAAAGGTCTTAAATATACAACCTAACCCCTACACCTAAAGGAGCTGGAGAAAGAACAGCAAAGAAAGCCTAAATTCATCAGGAGAAGAGAAATAATAAAGGTCAGAATAGGAACCAATGAAAAAGAAACCAAAAGAACAGGAGAACAGATCAACATATGTAGAAGCTGGTTCCTTGAATTAATTAATAAGACTGATTAAACCCTTAGCCAGACTTATCAAAGAGAAAAGAGAAAGGACCCAAATTAATAAAATCATGAATGAAAGAGGAGAGATCACAACTAACACCAAAGAAATACAAACAATTATAAGAATTTATTATGAGCAACAATACGCCAGCAAATTAGACAATCTGGAGTGGATAGATTCCTAGAGACATATAAACTACCAAAACTGAACCAGGAAGAAATAGAAAACCTGAACAGACCCATAACCAGTAAGGAAATCGAAGCAGTAATCAGAAATCTCCCAACAAACAAGAGTCCAGAGTCAGATGGCTTCCCAGGGGTAATTCTACCAAACATTTAAAGAAGAATTAATTACTATTCTCCTGAAACTGTTCCAAAAAATAGAAATGGAAGGAAAACCTCCAAACTCATTCTATGAGGCCAGCATTACCTTGATCCCCAAACCAAAGACTTCATCAAAAAGGAGAATCACAGACCAATATCCCTGATGAACATGGATGCAAAAATTCTCACTAAAACACTAGCCAATAGGATCCAACAGTACATTAAAAGGATAATTCACCACAACCAAGTGGGATTTACTCCTGAGCTGCAAGGTTGGTTCAACATCCGTAAATCAATCAAAGTGATATAAAACATTCATAAAAGAAAGAACAGGAACCATATGATACTCTCTGTTGATGCTGAAAAAGCATTTGACAAAGTACAGTATCCTTTCTTTTTTTTTTTTTTAAGATTTTATTTATTTATTTGACAGAGAGAGATCACAAGCAGGCAGAGAGGCAGGCAGAGAGAGAGAAGGAAGCAGGCTCCCTGCCGAGCAGAGAGCCCGATGTGGGCCTCGATCCCAGGACCCTGAGATCATGACCTGAGCCGAAGGCAGCGGCTTATCCCACTGAGCCACCCAGGCGCCCTACAGCATCCTTTCTTGATCAAAACTCTTCACAGTGTAGGCATAGAGTGTACACACCTCAATATCATCAAAACCATCAATGAAAACCCACAGCAAATATCATTCTCAATGGGGAAAAACTGAGAGCTCTTCCCTTAAGATCAGGAACATGGCAGTGATATCTACTATCACCATTGCTATTCACCATAGTACTAGAAGTCCTAGCCTCAGCAATCAGACAACAAAAAGAAATAAAAGATATACAAATCAGCAAATAAAAACTCTTGGGTGCCTGGGTGGCTCAGTGGGTTAAAGCCCCAGCCTTCAGCTCAGGTCATGATCCCAGGGTCCTAGGATCGAGCCCCACATTGGGCTCTCTGCTCTGCAGGGAGCCTACTTCCTCCTCCCTCTCTGTCTGCCTCTCTGCCTACTTGTGATCTCTGTCTGTCAAATAAATAAATAAAATCTTAAAAAAAAAGAAAAAGTCAAACTCTCATTCTTTGTGGATGATATCATACTTTATGTGGAAAACCCAAAAGATTCTACCCCAAAACTGCTAGAACTCACAAAAGAATTGAGTAAAGTGTCAGGATATAAAATCAATGCACAGATATCAGTTGCATTTCTATACACCAACAGCAAGACAGAACAAAGAGATATTAAGGAGTTGAACCCATTTATAATTGCACCCAAAATCATAAAGACACTTAGGAATAAATATAACCAAAGAGGTAAAGGATCTGTACTCAGAAAACTATAGAATACTCATGAAAGAAATTGAGTAAGACACAAAGAAATGGAAAAACATTCCATGCTTATGGATTGGAAGACAAATATTGTGAAAATGTCCATACTACCTAGAGCAATCTACACATTTAATGCAATCCCTATCAAAATATCCTCAACTTTTTTAAAGAAATGGAACAAATAGTCCTAAAATTTGTATGGAATCAGATAAGACCTCACATAGCCAGAGGAATGTTGAAAAAGAAAACCAAAGCTGGGTGCATCACAATTCCATACTTTAAGCTCTATTACAAAGCTGTCATCATCAAGACAGTATGGTTCTGGCACAAAACCAGACACATAGATCGATTGAAAGCCCAGAAATGGACCCTCAACTTTATGGTCAACTAATCTTCAACAAAGCAGGAAAGAATGTCCAATGGAAAAAAGACAGCCTCTTCAATAAATGGTGTTGGGGAAATTGGACAGCCACATGCAGAAGAATGAAACTGGACCATTTCCTTGCACCACACACAAAAATAGTCTCAAAATGAATGAAAGACCTCAGTGTGAGATAGGAATCCATCAATATCCTTGAGGAGAACATAGGCAGCAACCTCTTTTGACCTCAACCACAGCAACTTCTTCCTAGAAACATCGCCAAAGGTAAGGGAAGCAAGGGAAAAAATGAACTATTGGGACTTCATCAAGATCGAAAGCTTTTGCACAGCAAAGGAAACATTCAACAAAACCAAAAGACAACCAACAGAATGGGAGAATATATTTGAAAATGTCTTATCAGATAAAAGGCTAGTATCCAAAATCTATAAAGAACTTATCAAACTCAACACTCTAAGAACAAATAATCCATTCATGAAATGGGTAGAGGACATGAACAGACATTTCTGCAAAGAAGATATCCAAATGGCCAACAGATGTATGAAAAAGTACTCACAACATCACGCAGCATCAGGGAAATACAAATCAAAACGACAATGAGATATCACCTCACACCAGTCACAATGGCTAAAATTAACAAGTCGGGAAATGACAGGTGTTGGCGAGGATGCGGAGAAAGGGGCACCCTCCTACACTGTTGGTGGGAATGCAAGCTGGTGCAGCCACTTTGGAAAACAGTATGGAGGAAGTTGAAAATAGAGCTACCCTATGACCCAGCAATTGCACAACTGGGTATTTACACCAAAGATACAAACATGGGAATCGAAAGGGGCACGGGCATCTACATGTTTATAGCAGCAACGTCCACAAGAGCCAAACTATGGAAAGAGCCTACATGTCCCTCAACAGATGAATGGATAAAGACGATGTGGTATACATATACAGTCGAATATTTTGTAGCCTTCAAAAAAAAATGAAATCTTGCCATTTGCAATGATGTTGGAACTAGAGGGTATTATGCTAAGAGAAATAAATCAATCAGAGAAAAAAAATTATCATATGATCTCACTGATACGAGGAATTTGAGAAACAAGACAGAAGATCATAGGGAAAGGGAGGGGCAAAATGAAACAAGATGAAACCAGAGAGGGAGACAAACCATAAGAAACCCATAATTTCAGGAACAAAACTGAGGGTTGCTGGAGTGGAAGGGTTGCTGGAGTGCAGTGGTCGGGGGTGGATTGGTGGGAGGGATGGGGGTGGCTAGGTGATATACACTGGGGAGGGTGTGTGCTATGGTGAGTGTTGTGAATTGTGTAAGACTGATGAATCACAGAGCTGTAATCCTGAAACAAATAATACATTATATGTTAACAAAAAAATTTTTTAAAGAGAATAAAATGAGGATAGCCATGTTAAATTTGGATAAGAAAGTATGACAACGGGGGCACCTGGGTGGCTCAGTCATTAAGCATCTGCCTTCAGCTCAGGTCATGATCCTGGGTCCTGGGATTGAGCCCTGTAACAGGCTCCCTCCTCAGTGGGAAGCCTGCTTCTCCCTCTCCCACTCCCCCTGCCTGTGTTCCCTCTCTCACTGTGTCTCTCTCAGTCAAATAAATAAATAAAATCTTTTTTTTAAAGTATGACACAAACGAAAAAGTAATTTTAATGTATGAATCAAAATAATTTAAATGCATACCAGTGTTCTGTAACACCTGTCAGTTAAAGGTGTAATGACAAGTCGAGGTGAGTTACCAAGATACTCATAAGCATATTTTACATTGCAATTAATGATACGAACTCGAGCATTTTCAAATTCCCAATAATATCGAAGCTGAGCAAGCCACTGGAAATCTGTATCATGGGAGACACCTAGAAAGAATAAGGTAAAACAAGACACATAATCCTGAAATGGAAAAATAATTTGAAAAATAGGTATCCTATCATTTTTGTAACAGCAGATATTAAAATAATTTGCTTTCTAATTTACAGAAAGAATCATGTAAATTAAATTCTGTTGAGAGTGAAAACAAACTTGGTTTCTAGAAGTTATTAATATTTTATCTTTAACATTACAGAGAAGAGTCACATACCCATATCAATCATGTCCATGACCACATCTCTGGCATGGACATCAATTGTAACCAAAGCTCCCAGAGTAATCCTGGTCTGCTTCGACAGTTTTCCCCTTACCAGCTCTACAATATCATTTAGTTGATTCTGAAGTTCCTTATAATATTTCTTTAATGCCTACAAAATAAAAAAGCAATTAAACTAATGGTGTATAGTATCTAAAATGTGTATTTTATATACTCTTTTACAAAACAATTCTGACTTCATATCTTAATATAGAAATGAATTCTAGAACAGAATGGGTTTGTCTAAGCTTCATAAAATACTCAGAACAAGTTTTCAAATAAATATAATTTTAATGCTAGATGTATAAACAGATGGGAAGACTGCCTTTACAAAAATAGATAAGGTAACTAAGAAACATAGCAGTAGAAAAGAATGCTATATGTATACAAAAAATTGCTTTGGGGGGCGCCTGGGTGGCTCAGTGGGTTAACCCGCTGCCTTCGGCTCAGGTCATGATCTCGGGGTCCCGGGATTGAGTCCCACATCGGGCTCTCTGCTCAGCAGGGAGCCTGCTTCTTCCTCTCTCTCTCTCTCTGCCTGCCTCTCTCTGCCTACTTGTGATCTCTGTCTGTCAAATAAATAAATAAAATCTTTAAAAAAAATTGCTTTGGGCTACCTGGGTAGCTCAGTTGGTTAAGCATCCGACTCTTGATTTTGGCTCAGGTTTGATCTCAGGGTTGTAAGATCGAGCTGTATTTCAGACTCCATACTGCGTATGGAGCATGCTTAAGATTCTCCCTCTTCCTTCTGCCCCTCCCCTACATATGCACTCTCTGAATAAATAAATAAATAAATAAATAAATGCTTTACCTCTGTCCCACCACTTATAACTTCCTGTGTCTCAGAAGTCCAGAACATTTGAGAAACACAGAGTACAACTTGGCCAGGCCACTCTCGAACCCAGTCTTTTCTTGCAGATTCTGGATATGCCTGAACAATTAAAATGCATTTCTAACTTTAAAAGATTATGAAAGGAATAAAAAGCTAAATGTCTAATAATGGGGAAATACAACATTTGATATATTTATAGGCTAGAATATCACATAGTTATGAAAATTTCAAGATGACTATTTAAAAGAAAAATTGTAATAAATTTTTAAAATCATTTGTTTATTCATAAAAGAGTAGTAAAATGAACACTAATATGTTAATAATCAATTATCTCTGGAAAAATTTGATTGTTGATTATTCCAGAAGTTTATTTCTATATATTTTTTCCAATTTATTTATTTTCAGAAAAACATTATTCATTTTAAATATTTTATTTATTTGTTTGACAGAGAAAGACAGCAAGAGAGGGAACACAAGCAGGGGGAGTGGAAGAGGGAGAAGCAGTTTTCCCACTGAGTAGGGAGTCTGATGCAGGACTTGATCCCAGCACTCTGGGATCATGACCTGAACGGAAGCAGACGCTTAATGACGGAGCTACCCAAGTGTCCCAATTTTATACATTTTTACGCTACTTTGCTGTAGGGAGTTGTCAAGTTTTCTATACAGAATACATATCACTTCTATTATAATGAAATGTAAGGGATTTATTAATCTGTAAAAAAAATTGGTTTAATAGATTATATATTGATGCTGATTTAATTGAAAAGGAGATTATATAATCTAGTGGAAAACTGAATTAGTAGCTAGAACCCTTGTAGGATTTATCTATAGCTTTTCTAAAAACTTATATGACCAGAGTATATAAATCGAACAATAATAGGGGTGCCTGGGTGGCTCAGTCCTTAGGCATCTGTCCTTGGCTCAGGTCATGATCCAAGGGTTCTGGGACTGAGCTCCACATTGGGCTGCCTACTCATCGGGAAGCCTGCTTCTCCTCTCCCACTCCCCCTGCTTGTGCTCCTGCTCTCGCTCTCGCTCTCTCTGTCAAATAAATAAAATCTTCGAAAAAATTATATATTTGTTGGGACGCCTGAGTGGCTCAGTTGGTTGGACGACTGATTTTGGCTCAGGTCATGATCCCGGAGTCCCAGAATTCGAGTCCCGCATCGGGCTCCCACCTCCACGGGGAGTCTGCTTCTCCCTCTGACCTTCTCCTTGCTCATGCTCTCTCTCACTGCCACTCTCTCAAATAAATAAATAAAATCTTTTTTAAAAATTATATATTTGTTGAATTATAAATAATTTAACAATCTGTGCTTTTGAGTTCAAATTATACTCTCATTTTTTTCTAACTTTTTATGTTCAAAATGTATTTAAATAGATTGAGGGTGGAGTTTAATCTCCTAAAAAAATAACAAGCTTCATGGGCGCCTGGGAGGCTCAGTCATTATGCGTCTGCCTTTGCTCAGGTCATGATCCCAGGGTCCTGGGATTGAGCCCAACATTGGGCTCCCTGCTCAGCGGGAAGCCTGCTTCTCCCTCTCCCACACCCTTGCTTGTGTTCCCTCTCTCGCTGTGTCTCTATCAAATAAGTAAACAAAATCTTTAAAAACAAAAAAGAAAAAAAATAGAAAAATGACTTGCTTCAAGTAATAATAGCAGATACAAGTTATAAATTGAAAAAGCTGCAGAACAAAATTTGAAGTTGATGCTAATGGGAACTGTATTTTTAATACAATAACACCATTAGATAAAACAATGTTAAACATAAAGATATAAATATATTATTACTTAAATACATTTTATTAGCAACATTTAGAAATAAAAACAAATGACAAGTTTCAAAGAAGAAGAAGTTTCAAAAAATGGATGAGTCATTTATAGATACACAGAAGGTAAATTTCTATACTAATTAAGAAATACTTTCATGGATAATGTTGGATTTTTTTCCTACATGTCTTAATCTGTTTGGAATCATAAATAGAAAAAGAAGAGAAAAAGCCAAGATTTATCTGCAGGAATATTAAAGCTGAATAGAATAGCCACTGCAATAAGATGAGCTTCACAGGGTGAAAGAAAGGGGAGACCTAAAAAAAAAAAAAAAAAAAAAAAAAGAAAGGGGATACCTCACTCACATAAAGTGAGTTGCTGGATTTTAAAAGGCTGCAATGCCTTTTTTTTTTTTAATTTTACTACATAACTGTTCCTTTGTGTTCCTAAAGACAGAAATATACTGAATTTTATTATTCAAGATCAAGTTAATTGGATCAGCATAAGTAAGGTACATGTCGTACTTCAGTGTTACATTTCTTTCAAATATTATATACCCTCTTTTAATGTTTGTTTATCTCATTTTGAGTATCTAAGGTGTAAACAGCAGTAGATTTCACACCCCTGTCTGAGGTTCTTTCACACCCCTGTCTGAGTTCTTTCTGACCCCAGGCTCTATACACAAGATACCTGAATGCTCTTCCCTTTGCTCTTTATCTCATTAATTCCTACTTTGGGTCTCACTTTCAATCTCACTCTCTGTAAGAGCTTATCACTAGAAACACCCCCTCCATTCTAAATTATATATACCTTATACTTTCTCATAAAACCTTTTGTCCTTTATAGCACTCAATCACATTTTATCAATTCTTACTAATATCATTATCTTAATAATGTTAGAAACAAAGAGTAAAAAAATAATAAATGGCTTAAAATAGTAAGAACCATAAATAGTTATTTACCAACACAAATTCAAAACCTCCTAAAAAGAAAGCACTTGCAGAACACAGGGTGTTCCTGAAATTAAATCTTTGGAAACGCACCAGCCGGGCTGCCGCGATCACATCATGAATACTCCGGAGCATTAAATCTTCCACTTGAATGAGCCACTTTTCCACAGCACCTCGCGCTGCAGATGTGGAAATGAGGGCAATCAGTTCCACTCGCTCCCCTTCAGAGCTATACATGGCCTTAATGTCCAAATTAGGAAGGAATTCCAACTTAGCAATGCCCTCGAAGCATTTTTTTAAATGAGGCTGAACTCTAAGCGGATCTTTGGTCTCTGACAAAATCTCTAACATTTCATCATTAGATAAGAAGAAAAAACTAGAAAACATGAAAATACAAATGCTTTAGTTCTCCTTCATCACGTATCAGAAAATGCTTTTAGTTATAGCACAATTAATTACCCATCATACCGAGGGAAGAAAAGCCGTTTCTTTTCAAGGTATGCATTAAGCCCTTTCATAATTTTCTCCAAAAGTTCATTGCAGTTCTGCAGTTTTTCCAATAAACCTGTTAGAGAAGTAGCAGCAAGAACCTAAAAGATACACATTCATTCAGGTCAGCACTTATATACCAGATATAACTGCAAGTCTTAAGCATTAGTCTATTGTATATGTCAAAAATGTTGGAAGGTCAAAGGCTTATGAAAATTGTTGTAAAATATTTTGTCATGTAAAATTATTATAATTCAATAAATCAGAAATAGTCTTATCCAAGGATGCAAGTTACAAACGAGAAGTTATAACTGTCATGCACATTTCATTTCTCATATATTCTTCTGAATGATGTGGGAAAAGTCCATTAGGTTGGTGTGTGATTTAATTTTCACATTTACAGCTGTTAACTGTGAACAATCTACAGTATAAGTTGGTGAGCTCCATCCCACAGGTTAAATCCGACTTGCTGCTAGTCTTTTTTTTTTTCAGCTTTATAAGTTAAAATTGACAAATAAAAATTGTATATATTTAAGGTGTACAACTTGATATTTTGATAGATGAATGCACTCTGCTGCCAGTTTTTTAATGACCTATGAGCTAAGAATTTTTACACTTTTAAAAGGATGAAAAATGAAAAGAAAAATCACATTTTGTGGCACATAAAATATCACTGTCCAGAAAGTTTTATTATACCACAGACATATCCGTTTAGTAACATACTGTCTCTGGCTGCTTTCTCCCCACGACAGTGGCAGAGTTGAGTAGTTGCAAAAAGACTGTATGTCCCACAAAGTCTAAAATATTTACTGCCTGGTCCTTCGCAGAAAAAAGTTGCTGACTTCTGATCTACCAGAAATCGTGTTTCACAAAGGTTCTAAGATCACTGTGTAAGGCAAAATCCTTGGAACTCATAGTTTCAGCATATTATTGACTCTCACTAAGTCCAGCATGGCTAATTTTCATCCAGCATTGAAATAAATTGTTACATTTTAGGTTGAAAACCAGATTTTAAAAGTGAATGTATATCTTTCAACTATGAGTACTTTGTGTATGAAAAATACATAATCTGTCTTTCAACATGAGAACACACTTGACAAGGTGCTATACTCACTAGGAGAGACACGTAGCAAGTGAGGTCAACTGAGAGAACAACAGATCCTATATTCCCATCGCTCCCAAGCATATAAAGTCATTGAGTAGAATGTCAGGTGAATCACCTATATTCATTCTCCCTCCCTTTCTCTTTCCCTCTGTCCATCCTCTTCCAGCTCTTATTTTAGTTTATTTTACAAGAGAAGAATAGCTGTGAGTATAGATCGCAGTCAAATGAGTTAAATGTGCATTTGAGGCAGCTGCACCATTAGAGTTATAAATAGTGTACTGTATGAATTGAAAAGTAAAATTATCTTAATGCTTTGCACTTTCTTCTATTTTTCTGAACTTTCAAGTTTGTATACAATGAGCAGGTTTTGCTTTTGTAATCAGAAAAAAAGAGCCAGATGCTTTTGAATAACCACAGTTAAAGGCTCCCTTTATTTGTAAGAGAAAATAAAGACTTCACCTTTGGATCTTTTGCACAGAACTTCATGATATCTCTCCAATGTCTGTCTACTGTCTGAAACTGACGCCCTTCTTCTGGCATCTGTTGCATGATATCCTCAGAACAAAATATGGGCTCCAAGTACAGCCAGTGAGCTTGTACTTTTAACCATTCATCAATCGTTTCTTGTATTCGAATCAAGCGGTCCTCCCAGGCCTTAATGAAAAGCACACCATACTAAATTCCAGTTATTAAAGAAAAGCTATAAATTACAACAAGGAGGAACACCTGGATGGCTCAGTCAGTTAAGTGTCTGCCTTCAGCCCAAGTCATGATCCTGGGGTCCTGGGATCAAGTTCCACATCAGACTCCTTGATCAGCTGGGAGCCTGTTCCTCCCTCTGCCTGCTACTCCCCCTGCCTATGCTTGCTCTCTCTCTGACAAATAAATAAATAAAATCTTTTAAAAAAATTACAGCATGGAATATTTACTTAAAATTTACTGTTATTTTTAAATCAATGCCAAACAGCTCAAGGTCATTTATGGGTATCACATGGATTTAGAAAAACTCTAGGAAGTCCCAGGTTTTCCTAAGTCATTGGAACTCACCATGGGAAATGACTATAGTTATTTAGACCAATTTCTTTATCTTTAGGGAATGATTCCAAGCCTGAAAATCATCCAGATAAGTCCTGCTGTACAACAGTGCTTATCAACCCAGGGGCTATTTTGCCTTCCACCCCAAGGGACATTTGACAATGTGTGGAGATATTTTAATTTGTCACAACTGAGGGGTGAAGGTACTACTAATATCTCATGGGTAGAGGCCAGGAACACTGCCAAACTTCCTAACATGTACAAGACAGCCCCCACGACAAAGAATTATTGAGCTCAACATGTTATTAGTACCAGGTTGAGAAATCTGACTCTACATTAACACAACTTTGAGGGGGGCAGGGGGAGGGACAAGGAAACAGGTCCCCTTAGTCTCATAGGTCTTCTAGAATTGACAAGATATTTCACTAGTTGAAGATCATTATATAATTTCTTTTGTTCTTAAATATATGGCCTATATTCTATGTGTCAAGAAATTAGGTCTCTTGTTTTTATTGTTTTAAAAGCTCTTAGAGCTTTTAAATTTTTTCATAAATTCTCTCTTGTTAAATAAGAAAATTCTACAGAAGATATAATATCTTATCAGAAGAAGCAGACCAGCTTGGTTTATGGGAAAATGTGTAGCATTATGTCCTTTTGAAAGAACACCACTCCATCTTCTCCAAATTACTGAGAGCCGGTCTTCTATGGAGAACTATTTATGTTCAAATTAAAACCAGACTACCTCAGTTTGAATCCTAGTTCTGTCAATTTTACCTGGGTAAATGTGGGTAAATTACCTATCTCCCTATGGCTTGGTCCTTATCTCTGAGTACAGATAACATTGCCCATCTTGAACACCTGTTATGGGGGTTAGATGGTTTAATAAATGTAAAGCCTCTAGAGTAGGGGATGTAAATATCAAGGGAAGCATCCATTTGTTGTCTGTCTTTTCCCCTATTTTATATAGCCCCCAGTTAGAATTTTGATACTAGCCATGATGCTATTATTATAATTTGTGTTTTCTTTCTGTATCTACCTATATCAATTATAAGAATATGAAATAATCTTATAGCCTCAAATATAATTTGTTTTGATACCAAGTGGACCATAATTCATTAATTATTATAAAGGACTCTCAAGCTTGTTGTTTACAAATATAGCTAAAGTATAGTATATAGAACTTCATTACAAGTTACAAGAATGAAACAGTGTCTAGACTATCTAAAGTTAGAATCAGTAGTACCAACTGTTTTCCTTCCAAGTCTATCACTGTCATTGGGGAAGTTTTTTTTTTTTAACTTTTACTTTTTCAGTGTTCCAAGATTCATTGTTTATGCATCACACCCAGTACTCCATACAATATGTGCCCCCCAAGTTTTTTTTTCAATTTATTTATTTTCAGAAAAACATTCATTATTTTTTCACCACACCCAGTGCTCCATGCAAGCCATGCCCTCTATAAAAATTTGTTCTTTTCAAAATTATTAGAGTTAATGTCTCAATCTGTTCTATAAGGCTTCACATTAATTTTAAATATCTGTTCCTGTATGTCACCAAATCTATCCAACAAGCTTATTCCCACAAGAATACATACGTAATAAGGTAACAATTTTTATAAATGACCAGAAGTTATGATATTTAGCATACCTTGATCTCTTTTTCAAATGGTTTGATGAAAGGTGAGCCTCTCATTGTCTGAGTTTTTATAATTTGATCATCAAGGAGAGCCTGAATCTCATCTACTGAAGAAAGAATAGAAACTCCAGTATCACGATACGGACTTATATGAAAAGCAATGTCATCCCAGGTTCCCATCATTGTATGCAGGGCTTTCTCTAATGAAAATTCCTTAAAGGGAGAAAAGGAGAAAGAAGGGGATGGCAAAAAAAAGTCTTATATACTGTATCAACTTGCCCTGGTAAATTCAGTAAGCACTGGATGAATTACACGGTCATTTTCTTAGTATAAGACACTATAACTCTGTTTAGGTTAAAAAGGTTTCTCAGACAATTTAAAGATTCCTAAGAAAAATAGTGTAATTTTTTTCCCAATTTATTTATTTTCAGAAAAACATTATTCATTATTTTTTCACCACACCCAGTGCTCCATGCAAGCCATGCCCTTATAATACCCACCACCTGGTACCCCAACCTCCCACCCCCCCGCCACTTCAAACCCCTCAGACTGTTTTTCAGGGTCCATAGTCTCTCATGGTTCACCTCTCCTTCCTATTTACCCAAATTCCCTACTCCTCTCTAACGCCCCTTGTCCTCCATGCTATTTGTTATGCTCCACAAATAAGTGAAACCATATGATAATTGACTCTCTCTGCTTGACTTATTTCACTCAGCATAATCTCTTCCAGTCCCGTCCATGTTGCTACAAAAGTTGGGTATTCATCCTTTCTGATGGAGGCATAATACTCCATAGTGTATATGGACCACATCTTCCTTATCCATTCATCCGTTGAAGGGCATCTTGGTTCTTTCCATAGTTTGGCGACTGTGGCCATTGCTGCTATAAACATTGGGGTACAGATGGCCCTTCTTTTCACGACATCTGTGTCTTTGGAGTGCAATTGCAGGGTCATAGGGAAGCTCTATTTTTAATTTCTTGAAAATAGTGTAATTTAAGAAAAATTCACTTTAAGAAAACTACTACTGTCCGTATTAAAGTAGACACTGGGGCGCCTGGGTGGCTCAGTGGGTTAAAGGCTCTGCCTTCGGCTCAGGTCAGGCTCTCTGCTCGGCGGGGAGCCTCCTTCCCCTCCTTTCTCTCTGCCTGCTTCTCTTCCTACTTGTGATCTCAGTCATTCAAGTAAATAAATAAAATCTTTGTTAGGGACACTAGACTAAAATACGTGTTGACCTTTCTGTGAAGTAGCCTTTCTATAAGCTATAGTCTGAAGATACTTCTGTATATTTCAAGAACCCTAGAAGGCCATACTTGTTCTCCTAGAATACACACACATCACATGACACACACACACACATGAAAAAGTCAAAGGAGCCATTTCTAGTCTGGATTTCCTACGAAGTAGTAGTATAAAAGTGTACACTTCATGGGGGGAAAAAAGAGTGGTCTCCCATTGTGTTCCTTCACCTCCTCCCACTACAATCCAGTACTATACACTCAACCCCAGCAAAAACTATGATCATTTGATTAACAAACTCATCACATAAATGACCTTTCAAATAAATGATTTTTGGATGATCTTTATATTTACCTTGCTTGCACCTGCACTTATCATTTCAAATTTTTCCAAGTATGGTGTAAGGTTTAATTTTAAAATTTTTCTCAGTGTAGTTCCAGAGTCTGGAGTCAAGTCATAGCCTACAATTTCTGATATCTGCTTCCAGTGACGAGGTCTCATTCCTGGGTTGCACAGGATAGAGACAGCAGGGATATAATCCTAATGGTGAAAATATAAACAATAATGAGTCTTTTTGACTGCCATGCACACATAGATTTTATAGATAAAGCCTCATTAGTGTAAAGGTTACAGTTCTTGAAATTATTTGACATATTTGATGAGTCCAGTTAAAATCCTGATTAGATTTTAGAGGAGAAGGGAAACTAACAAAATGATTCTAAAGTTCACCTGCATAAATAAACATTTAGAAATAGCCCAGAAAATTTTAAGAGCAAAAAAGGAGAAGGGTAAATAATCTACCTGATATCAAACTATATGATTAGACCATGTTAATTAAAACTGTGGTATTACTATAGAAACACAAATTGTTCTATATATTATATGTAGAAACATGTAACATAATATATAGTTATAAATACATGCATATACACACATAACATAAAAGGGGAAAAAGTCTGCACCAAAATGCCAAAATGTAACTTCTGTTTAGAAGTGAAAATTAACTACCAAGTGAAAATACCTAGTTTATCATTCTTGATACTGACATTAGAACTTTTTAAAGTTCTTTTTATTATTATGTTCAATTAGCCAAAATATGGTAAAACATTAGTTTTTGATGTAGTGTTCAATGATTCATTAGTTGTATATAACACCCAGTGCTCATTACAACTCATGCCCTCCTTAATTTTCTTTATAATCAAGAACAAGATAAACATACCTATTATTACTAGTTCTAATGAACACTCTATTGAGTCTCCAAGCCAGTGAAGTAATATAAGCAAATAAAAGTTACGGGGAAGAGAAATTTTTAAAAGCAAAACTACCCAAAGAAAAGAAAAATATGAATTCAAAAAGATATATGCACACCATGTTTACTTCAGTATTATTTACAATAGCCAAGACATGGAAACAATCTAAGTGTCTATTCAACTGATGAATGAAAGAGGATGTGGTATACATACAACGGAATATTACTCAGCCATAAAAAAGAATGGGATCAGGGCTCCTGGGTGGCTCAGTCAGTTAAGCCTCCAACTCTTGATTTGGGGTCAGGCCATGATCTCAAGGTTTTGAGATAGAACCTCAAAGCACACTTTGTGCTGGGCATGGAGCATGCTTAGGGTTCTCTCTCTTTTCTTCTCCCTCCGTCCCTCCCCCCCAACTCATGCAAGTGTGTATACTCTCTCTCTGAAAAAAAAAAGAATAAGATCATATATTTGCAACATGGATGGACCTAGAGGGTATAATGGGGAAAAAAACCCTGACATTGTTCACAGATTATTGTCTATGTACAATGACTGGATATTAAATTAATATAAAGAAAATTTTAAAAAATACTGTATATAAGCCATTACTGTATATAATTAACAAAAAAGATCAATTTACCATAGCAACGATAAAATAAAGTATCTAGGGATAAATTTTGTTTAATATTTTAAAGTTTAGGGGCACCTGGGTGGCTCAGTGGGTTAAGCCTCTACCTTTGAGTCATTCTCAGGGTCCTGTAATCAAGCTCTGCATTGGGCTCTCTGCTCAGCAGGGAGCCTGGTTCCCCCCTCCCTCCATCTGCCTCACTTCCTACTTGTGATCTCACTCTGTCAAATAAATAAATAAAATATAATTTTTTAAAGTTTATTTATATACTTTTTAGTAATCTCTACACCCAACTTGTGGTTCACACCCACAACCCTAAGATCAAGAGTCACATGCTTTTCCAACTGAGCAAGCCAGGTGCTCCTACCTAGGAATAAGTTATGTGAAAACTGTGCAAAGCTATTTTGGAGAAACCATATAACTTTATTAAAAGATGTTAAAGAAAATCTAAATACCATGATAAAGATAGATTCATTATCATATAAGTGACAAAGGGTTATTACTTAGAATATATTATAAAAAATTCCATAAACTAACAATAAAAACTCAGAAACAACCACTAAAACAAAAGTGACAAAAGAGTCAAAGGGTATAAATAGACATTTCACAGAAGAAGAAACATGAAATGTAAGTACTTTGAGGAATTTTTTTTTTAAAGATTTTATTTATTTGTCAGAGAGAGGGAGAGAGAGCGAGCACAGGCAGACAGAAAGGCAGGCAGAGGCAGAGGGAGAAGCAGGCTCCCTGCCAAGCAAGGAGCCCCATGTGGGACTTGATCCCAGGACGCTGGGATCATGACCTGAGCCGAAGGCAGCTGCTTAAGCAACTGAGCCACCCAGGCGTCCCGAGGAATTTTTGTTCATAAGACTACAAGTAGGAAAATCGATGAATTAGGTAACTAAATAATGTAACTAATTAGGTAACTAAGCAGTGAAAATAAAGGATGAGTTTTAGAAACATAAGGCTGAGTGAAAAAAATCAAGTCATGTAAGATTACAAATAGATGATATATTTGTATAAATTGTTACATATAAATGTGAGCAAACAAAAAAGAGAATTACAATTTATGACATACTTATCTTCAAGGGGGGTTAAGGGGTTTAAGATAGGGAAGGATTACACAGAGAGAAGCAGGAGTATTGATAATCTTTCGATTTTAAAAAATAGGGAAGGATTCATGCATGTTCATTTTCTTCGTAGCTTACAAATACGTAACATATATTCTTCAACTATTAGATAATAAAAATGTATTAACAAAGAGAGACAGAGAAAGAACACTTATCTTTTCCTGTTCCCATTCCAATTCAAAGCCCAACAAAATCATACTTATACTTCTGGTCACCTCCTTAGTAAAGCCTTATCTGTTTTCCAAATGACAAAATTAATTGCTCCATGCCCTTTTCTTTCAAAGGATACTGCTATCCTCTACCCATGAATTTCTCATTCTGCCTCCTATTACCAGTTGTTTACAGTCACTTCTCTTGCTACATTGTGTTCTCTCTGAAGGACAAAAGTCAATTCATGTGACCTGTACAACAAAAATATTGAACTAGAAGATTCTAACTAATGTCAATATCCAAGTCACTAATTATATGGAAAAAAATTGTAAAAAGATATTTAGATTGAAAAGAAAAACATAAAACTAGCTCTATTTACAGGTTACATGATGCTGTATATAGAAAATCCTAAGGAATTCAGTTTTTAAAATTTTATTTTATTTTTATATTTTACTTATTTATTTGTCAGAGAGAGAGCGCAAGGAGGGAGCGGCAGGCAGAGGGAGAAGCAGGCTCCCCCACTAAGCAAGGAGCCCAATGCAGGAATCTATCCCAGGACCCTGGAATCATGACATGAGCGGAAGGCAGCCACTTAACTAACTGAGCCACCAAGGTGTCCCTTAATTTTATTTTTAAGTAATCTGGACACCCAAGTGGGGCTCGAACTTACAACCCTGACATCAAGAGTTGCATGCTCCACCGCTTGAGCCAGTCAGGTGCTCCACTATGGAATTCATTTTAAAACCATTAAAACTAATAAATGAATTCAGCAAGGTTGCAGGATACAAGACCAATATATAAAAATCAATTGCACTTCTATAAACTAGCAATAAAAACCCAAAACTGAAAGTAGAGGGAAAAAATTCTCATATATTATAGCATCAAGAAATATAAAATAGGGACGCCTGGGTGGTTCAGTTGGTTAAGCCACTGCCTTTGGCTCAGGTCATGATTCCAGGGTCCTGGGATCGAGTCCCGCATTGGGCTCCTTGCTCAGTAGGGAGCCTGCTTCTCTCTCTACCTCTGCCTGCCACTCTGCCTACTTGGGTGTGCTTGCTCTCTCTCTCTGACAAATAAATAAATAAAATCTTTTAAAAAAAAGATAAAATAGGAGTAAGTCTAATAAAAGAAATGCAACACTTGTATACTGAAAATTACAAATGATTATTAAAAGAAATTAAAGAAGTCCATCAACAGATGAATGGATAAAGAAGATGCAATATATATATATAATGGAATATTATGCAGCCATAAAAAATGAAATCTTGCCATTTGCAATGACATTGATGGAACTATAGGGTATTATGCTAAGCAAAATAAGTCAATCAGAGAAAGAGAATTATCATATGATCTCACTGATACACAGAATTTGAGAGGCAGGGCAAGGAGTCACAGGGGAAAGGAGGGAAAGATGAAACAAGATGGGACTGGGGACAGAGACAAACCATAAGAGACTCTTAATCTCAGGAAACACACTGAGGATTGCTGGAGGGGATGGGGGTGCGAAGGATGGAGTGGCTGGGTGATTGACACTGGGGAGGGTATATGCTATGGTGAGTACTGTGAATTGTGTAAGACTGATGAATCACAGACCTGTACCCCTAAAAAAATACATTATATATTAATAAAAATAATTTAAAAATAGAGAAAGTAAAATAACAAAAGAAGAAGACTAAATAAATGTAAAAATACCTCATGCTCAGATACTGGAAGAATTAATATCATTAAGATGGCAGTACTTGCCAAATCAATCTAAAGATTCAATGCAATCCTAGCTTCCTTTTTTTTAAGGTTTAAAACATATTTTAATAAGTTGATGCTGGATTATTGTTCCATTTCTCCAAAAAGGTCCAAAGGTATCAGGGACAAATAAAATTTGGTACAAGTAAAAAATGCACAGCATAACTATCTAAGACAGGCACACCTAAGGGTTACTGACCTATATTCAGCATACAGTAAAATTATCCCCAAATTTATATTAGATCTATCAAGAAGAGCTGTGAACAACAATATCATAGCCACAAAGGGCCCATTCCTGGGTTGTCCTTATCTAAGGAAAAGATGGTGGAAAGATTTTTCTTAAAGATATAATAAATGAAAATCTCTAAGAGATTTCATGTCTTCCTTAGTAATTATTCATGGATTAGGCAACCATTTTTTAGATATGACACCAAAAGCACAAACAACAACAAAAAAATAGATAAATGAGACATCATCAGAATTTAACACTTTTTTGCCTCAAAACACATCATCATTAATATCTATCATGTAAATATCTATGCTCCCAATATGGGAGCAGCCAATTACATAAGAAAACTGTTAATCAAGATGAAGAGTCATATTGATATGAATACACTAATCATAGGAGATCTTAACATGCCTCTCTCAGAAATAGATCATCGAAGCAGAAAATCACTAAAGAAACAAGAGTATTGAATGACACATTGGACCAGATGGACCTCATATATATATACACAGAACATTGCACCCTAAAACAACAGAATACTCATTCTTCTCAAGTGCACATGGAACCTTCTCCAGAATAGACCACATACTGGGTCACAAATCAGGACCCAATCATCTCAACTGAGATGATTCCCTGCATATTCTCAGATCACAATGCTTTGAAACTGGAGCTCAATTACAAGGAAAAGTTCAGAAGGAACTCAAACACCTGGAAGCTAAAGGCCACCTTGCTTAAAAATGCTTGGATCAACCAGGAGATCAAAGAAGAACTGAAACAATTCATGGAAACCAATGAGAATGAAGACACTTTGGTCCAAAACCTATGGGATACAGCAAAAGCGGCCCTAAGGGGGAAATCCATAGCCGTCCAAGCCTCCTTCAAAAAAAATTGAAAAATCCAGAGTACACCAGCTGTCTCTACACCTTAAGGAACTGGAGAATCAACAACAAATCAAACCAACTCCACACATAAGAAGGGAAATCATCAAGATTAGAGCTGAGATCAATGAGGGAGAAACCAGAGATACAGTAGAACGTATCAATGAAACTAGAAGCTGGTTTTTTGAAAGAATCAATAAGATCGATAAACCATTGGCCACATTAATCCAAAAGAAAAGAGAGAAATCCCAAATTCATAAAATTATGAATGAAAAGGGAGAGATCACAACGAACACCAAGGAAGTAAAAACAATCATCAGAAGTTATTATCAACAGTTATATGCCAATAAGCTTAGCAACCTAGATGAAATGGATGCATTCCTGGAAAAATATAAACTCCAAAAATTGAACCAGGAAGAAATCGACAACCTGAATAGACCGATATCTAGTAACGAGATTGAAGCGGTGATCAAAAACCTCCTAAAAAACAAGAGCCCAGGACCTGACGGATTCCCTGGGGAATTCTACCAAACTTTCAAAGAAGAAATAACACCTATTCTCCTGAAGCTGTTTCAAAAAACTGAAGCAGAAGGAAAACTTCCAGACTCTTTCTTTTTTTTTTCCAATTTATTTATTTTCAGAAAAACAGTATTCATTGTTTTTTCACCACACCCAGTGCTCCATGCAAGCCATGCCCTTATAATACCCACCACCTGGTACCCCAACCTCCCACCCCCCCGCCACTTCAAACCCCTCAGACTGTTTTTCAGGGTCCATAGTCTCTCATGGTTCACCTCCCCTTCCAATTTACCCAAATTCCCTACTCCTCTCTAACGCCCCTTGTCCTCCATGCTATTTGTTATGCTCCACAAATAAGTGAAACCATATGATAATTGACTCTCTCTGCTTGACTTATTTCACTCAGCATAATCTCTTCCAGTCCCGTCCATGTTGCTACAAAAGTTGGGTATTCATCCTTTCTGATGGAGGCATAATACTCCATAGTGTATATGGACCACATCTTCCTTATCCATTCATCCGTTGAAGGGCATCTTGGTTCTTTCCATAGTTTGGCGACTGTGGCCATTGCTGCTATAAACATTGGGGTACAGATGGCCCTTCTTTTCACGACATCTGTATCTTTGGGGTAAATACCCAGGAGTGCAATTGCAGGGTCGTAGGGAAGCTCTATTACACCGTACACAAAGATCAACTCAAAATGGATAAAAGACCTCAACGTGAGACAGGAATCCATCAGAATCTTAGAGGAGAACATAGGTAGTAATCTCTTTGATATCAGCCACAGCAACTTCTTTCAAGATACGTCTCCAAAGGCAAAGGAAACAAAAGCGAAAATAAACTTCTGGGACTTCATCAAAATCAAAAGCTTCTGCACAGCAAAGGAAATAGTCAAAAAAACAAAGAGGCAACCCACGGAATGGGAGAAGATATTTGCAAATGACAGTACAGACAAAAGGTTGATATCCAGGATCTATAATGAACTCCTCAAACTCAACCCACACGAAACAGACAAACACATCAAAAAATGGGCAGAAGATATGAACAGACACTTCTCCAATCAAGACATACAAATGGCTACCAGACACATGAAAAAATGCTCATCATCATTAGCCCTCAGGGAGATTCAAATTAAAACCACATTGAGATATCACCTTACACCAGTTAGAATGGCCAAAATTAACAAAACAGGAAACAACATGTGTTGGAGAGGATGTGGAGAAAGAGGAACCCTCTTCCACTGTTGGTGGGAATGCAAGTTGGTGCAACCTCTTTGGAGAACAGTGTGGAGATTCCTCAAGAAATTAAAAATAGAACTTCCCTATGACCCTGCAATTGCACACCTGGGTATTTACCCCAAAGATACAGATGTTGTGAAAAGAAGGGCCATCTGTACCCCAATGTTTATAGCAGCAATGGCCACGGTCGCCAAACTATGGAAAGAACCAAGATGCCCTTCAACGGATGAATGGATAAGGAAGATGTGGTCCATATACACTATGGAGTATTATGCCTCCATCAGAAAGGATGAATACCCAACTTTTGTAGCAACATGGACGGGACTGGAAGAGATTATGCTGAGTGAAATAAGTCAAGCAGAGAGAGTCAATTATCATATGGTTTCACTTATTTGTGGAGCATAACAAATAGCATGGAGGACAAGGGGCGTTAGAGAGGAGTAGGGAATTTGGGTAAATTGGAAGGGGAGGTGAATCATGAGAGACTATGGACTCTGAAAAACAATCTGAGGGGTTTGAAGTGGTGGGGGGGGTGGGAGGTTGGGGTGCCAGGTGGTGGGTATTATAGAGGGCACGGATTGCATGGAGCACTGGGTGTGGTGCAAGAATAATGAATACTGTTTTTCTGAAAATAAATAAATTTAATTTTAAAAAATTACAATACAATCCACAGAATAAATGGGAGAAAAAATTATATATATATTTTTTTAATTTTAATTTTAATTTTTATTTATTTATTTATTTATTTTTTGAGAGATAGAGAGAGAATATGTGCCTGGATGCAAATGGCAGAGGACAGGCAGGGGGAGAAAGAGAATCTTTTTTTTTTTTAAGATTTTATTTATTTATATGACAGAGATCACAAATAGGCAGAGAGGCTGCAGAGAGATAGGGAGAAACAGGCCCCCTGCTGAGCAGAGAGTCCAATGTGGGGCTCAATCCCAGGAACCCAAGACCATGACCTGAGCCGAAGGCAGAGGCTCAGCCCACTGAGACACCCAGGTGCCCTTAGAAAGAGAATCTTAAGCCAGCTCCATACCCAGTCTGATGCAGGGTTCAATCTCATAACCCTGAGATCATAAACTGAGCTGATATTAAGAGTCTGATGCTTTTTTTTAAATTTTTATTTACTTGACAGACAGAGATCACAAGTAGACTGAGAGGCAGGCAGAAAGAGAGAGAAGAGGAAGCAGGCTCCCCACTGAGCAGAGAGCCAGATGTGGGGCTTGATCTTAAGTCCCTGGGATCATGACCTGAGCCGAAGGCAGAAGCTTAACCCACTGAGCCACCCAGGCACCCCAAGAGTCTGAAGCTTAACCTACTGAGCCACCCAGGTGCCCCAGGAGAAAAATTTTTAAATCCTAAAGGACTTGTATTTACAATATACAAAAAAACCCCACAATTTAATAATGAGAAAAATAACCCAATTTAAAAATGGACAAAGGATTTAGGCAGATATTCCTGCAAAGAAAATACACAAATGATCAATAAGCACACGAAAAGATGCTCAATATCTTTACTCATTAGGCAAATATTAATCAAAACCACAATGAGATACCACTTCATATCATTGGGATGGCTATGTTCAAAAAGACAGACAAAAAAAGGGTTCACAAGGATGTGGACAAATTGGAAACCCCATGCATCATTGGTGGGAATGGAAAATAGTGCAGCCACTTTGGAAAATAGCTTGACAGTCCCTCAAAAATTTAAACACAGAATCACCATGTGACCCTACAATTCCACTCCTAAGTATATACCCAAGAGAAGTGAAACATGTTCACACAAAAACTTGTACATGAATATTCTAGTGGCATTATTCATAAGACCTAAAAAGTGAAAATAATGTAAACATCCATCAAGTGATGAATGGATAAATGAAATGTGATATACCCATATAATAGATAATAGAGTATTATTCATCAAGAAAAAAGAATGAACTATGATATATATTACAACACTGAAGAACTTGAAAACATATGCTAAGTGAAAAAAGCCAGTCCTGAAGGCCATATACAATGATTCCTTTATATGAAATGTCTAGGGTAGATAAATTCAAAGAGACACAAAGTAGATTAGTAGTTGCCATGCTCTGGGAGTAAGAGGAAATGGGGAGTGACTTTTAATAGTTAAGGGCTTGGATCACCTAAGTGGCTCATTTGGTTGAGCATTTGCCCTCAGCTTGGGTCAGCAGGGAGCCTGCTTCTCCCTCTTCACCCTGCTCGTGCTTGCCTTCTCTCTCTCTCTCTCTCTCAAATAAATAAGTAAAATTGTGTTTTTAAAAAAATTCTATTTATTTATTTGACAGACAGAGATCACAAGTAGGCAGAAAGGCGAGTAGAGAGAGAGGAAGGGAAGCAGGCTCCCTGCTGATCAAGGGTCCTGGGATGCAGCCTTGCGTCAGGTTCCCTGCTCAAGAGTCCGCTTCTCTCTCCCCCTCTGCCCCCCTCCCTGCTAAGGTGCTGTCTCTCTTGCTCTACCTCTCTCTCTCAAATGAATAAAACTTTTTTAAAAAGATTTTTATTTTATTTTATTTATTTATTATTTATTATTTTTTAAAAGATTATATTTATTTATTTGACAGAGATTACAAGTAGGCAGAGAGGCAGGCAGAGAGAGAAAGAGGGGAAGCAGGCTCCCTGCTGAGCAGAGAGCCGGATGCAGGGCTTGATCCCAGGACTCTGGGATCATGACCTGAGCCAAAGGCAGAGGCTTTAACTGAGCCACCCAAGCACCCCTCCAATGAATAAAACTTTTTTAAAAAGAAAGAAAATGGGGAGGAGTCAAGATGGCGGAGAAGTAGCAGGCTGAGACTACTTCAGCTAGCAGGAGATCAGCTAGATAGCTTATCTAAAGATTGCAAACACCTACAAATCCATTGGCAGATCGAAAAGAAGAACAACAATTCTAGAAACGAAAATCAACCACTTTCTGAAAGGTAGGACTTGTGCAGAAATGAACCAAAATGATGGGAAGATAGATCATGGGGGGAGGGGCAGGCTCCTGGCAAGCTGCAGAGCAACAGAGCACAAAATCGGGACTTTTAAAAGTCTGTTCCACTGAGGGACATCGCTCCAGAGGCTAAACCGGGGTGAAGCCCACATGGGGTCAGCGTGGCCTCAGGTCCCGCAGGGTCACTGAAGGATCGGGGGTGTCTGAGTGTCGCAGAGTATACAGGTATTAGAACGGGGAAGCCAGATACAGAGACAGAGCGGACAGTGAGCTCACAGCTCGGGGTTACCTTGAACCGGTCGCAGGCTTGGTGAGCTCGGAGCGCAGCCAGAGGTCAGGCAGACGGGAGTAACTGGGCACTGTTCTCTGAGGGCGCACTGAGGAGTGGGGCCCCGGGCTCTTGGCTCCTCTGGGCCGGAGACCAGGAGGCCGCCATTTGTATTCCTGTCTTCCGGAACTCTACAGAAAGCACTCAGGGAACAAAAGCTCCTAAAAGCAAACCCGAGAGGATTACTCAGCCCAGCCCCTGGTAAGGGCGGTGCAATTCCGCCTAGGGCAAAGACGCTTGGAATCACTACAACAGGACCCTCCCCCAGAGGATCAACAAGAAATCCAGCCAAGACCAAGTTCACCTACCAAGGAGAACAGTTTCAATACCAAGGAGAGCAGCAGAATGCCAGAGGAGGAGAAAGCAAAGCATGGAACTCATGGCTTTCTCCCTATGATTCTTTAGTCTTGCAGTTAATTTAATTTTTTTTTCATTTTTTTTCTCTTCTTCTGCTAAAATTTTTTTAACTTTTACCATTTTCATTTTTAACATTTTTTAACTAGTTTATCTAATATATATATTTTTTTCTTTTTTATACTATTCTTTATTCGTTTTCTTTTTTTAATTCTTTTCGGTTTTTTTTCCCCTCTTTCTTTCTTTATGAACCTCTTTTTATCCTCTTTCTCCCCCCTCACGATTTGGGATCTCTTCTGATTTGGTTAAAGCATATTTTCCTGGGGTTGTTGCCACCCTTTTAGTATTTTACTTGCTCCTTCATATACTCTTATCTGGACAAAATGACAAGGTGGAAAAATTCACCACAAAAAAAAGATCAAGAGGCAGTACCGAAGGCTAGGGACCCTAATCAATACAGACATTGGCAATATGTCAGATCTAGAGTTCAGAATGACAATTCTCAAGGTTCTAGCTGGGCTCAAAAAAGGCATGGAAGATATTAGAGAAACCCTCTCGGGAGATATAAAAGCCCTTTCTGGAGAAATAAAAGAACTAAAATCTAACCAAGTTGAAATTAAAAAAGCTATTAATGAGGTGCAATAAAAAATGGAAGCTCTCACTGCTAGGATAAATGAGGCAGAAGAAAGAATTAGCGATATAGAAGACCAAATGACAGAGAATAAAGAAGCTGAGCAAAAGAGGGACAAACAGCTACTGGACCACGAGGGGAGAATTCGAGAGATAAGTGACACCATAAGATGAAACAACATTAGAATAATTGGGATTCCAGAAGAAGAAGAAAGAGAGAGGGGAGCAGAAGGTATACTGGAGAGAATTATTGGGGAGAATTTCCCCAATATGGCAAAGGGAACAAGCATCAAAATTCAGGAGGTGCAGAGAATGCCCCTCAAAATCAATAAGAATAGGCCCACACCCCGTCACCTCATAGTAAAATTTACAAGTCTTAGTGACAAAGAGAAAATCCTGAAAGCAGCCCGGGAAAAGAAGTCTGTAACATACAATGATAAAAATATTAGATTGGCAGCAGGCTTATCCACAGAGATCTGGCAGGCCAGAAAGAGCTGGCATGATATATTCAGAGCACTAAACGAGAAAAACATGCCGCCAAGAATACTATATCCAGCTAGGCTATCATTGAAAATAGAAGGAGAGATTAAAAGCTTCCAGGACAAACAAAAACTGAAAGAATTTGCAAACACCAAACCAGCTCTACAGGAAATATTGAAAGTTTCTAGGAGTGCATCCAAGTGGTAGATCAGAAAAGAACAGAGACAATATATAGTAACAGTCACCTTACAGGCAATACAATGGCACTAAATTCATATCTCTCAATAGTTACCCTGAATGTTAATGGGCTAAATGCCCCCAATCAAAAGACACAAGGTATCAGAATGGATAAAAAAACAAAACCCATCTATATGTTGCCTACAAGAAACTCATTTTAAGCCCGAAGACACCTCCAGATTTAAAGTGAGGGGGTAGAAAAGAATTTACCATGCTAATGGACATCAGAAGAAAGCAGGAGTAGCAATCCTTATATCAGATCAATAAGATTTTAAGCCAAAGACTATAATAAGAGATGAGGAAGGACACTATATCATACTCAAAGGGTCTGTCAAACAAGAAGATCTAACAATTTTAAATATCTATGCCCCCAACGTGGGAGCAGCAAACTACATAAACCAATTAATAACAAAATCAAATAAACACATCAAAATAAAACAATAATAGTAGGAGACTTTAACACTCCCCTCACTGAAATGGACAGATCATCCAAGCAAAAGATAAACAAGGAAATAAAGGCCTTAAATGACACACTGGACCAGATGGACATCACAGATATATTCAGAACATTTCATCCCAAAGCAACAGAATACACATTCTTCTCTAGTGTACATGGAACATTCTCCAGACTAGATCACATCCTCGGTCCTAAATCAGGACTCAACCGGTATCAAAAGATTGGGATCATTCCCTGCATATTTTCAGACCACAGTGCTCTGAAGCTAGAACTCAACCACAAGAGGAAGTTTGGAAAAAAACCAAATACATGTAGACTAAACAGCATCCTTCTAAAGAATGAATGGGTCAACCAGGAAATTAAGAATTGAAAAAAAATCATGGAAACAAATGATAATGAAAACACAACGGTTCAAAATCTGTGGGACACAACAAAGGCAGTCCTGAGAGGAAAATATATAGCGGTACAAGCCTTTCTCAAGAAACAAGAAAGGTCTTAGGTACACAACCTAACCCTACACCTAAAGGAGCAGGAGAAAGAACAAGAAAGAAACCCTAAACCCAGCAGGAGAAGAGAAATCATAAAGATCAGAGCAGAAATCAATGAAATAGAAACCAAAAAAACAATAGAACAAATCAACAAAACTAGGAGCTGGTTCTTTGAAAGAATTAATAAAATTGATAAACCCCGGCCAGACTTATCAAAAAGAAAAGAGAAAGGACCCAAATAAATAAAATCATGAATGAAAGAGGAGAGATGACAACTAACACCAAAGAAATACAAACAATTATAAGAACATACTATGAGCAACTCTACGCCAACAAATTTGACAATCTGGAAGAAATGGATGCACTCCTAGAAACATATAAACTACCATAACTGAACCAGGAAGAAATAGAAATCCTGAACAGACCCATAACCAGTAAGGAGATTGAAACAGTCATTAAAAATCTCCAAACAGGGGTGCCTGGGTGGCTCAGCGGGTTAAGCTGCTGCCTTCAGCTCAGGTCATGAACTCGGAGTCCTGGGATTGAGCTTTGCATCGGGCTCTCTGCTCAGCAGGGAGCCTGCTTCCTCCTCTCTCTCTGCCTGCCTCTCTGCCTGCTTGTGATCTCTCTCAATAAATCTCTCTCAAATAAATAAATAAATTTTTTTTTAAAAAAATCTCCAAACAAACAAAAGCTCAAGGCCAGACGGCTTCCCAGGGGAATTCTACCAAACATTTAAAGAAGAACTAATTCCTATTCTCCTGAAACTGTTCCAAAAAATAGAAATGGAAGGAAAACTTCCAAACTCATTTTATGAGGCCAGCATCACCTTGATTCCCAAAGCCAGACAAGGATCCCATCAAAAAAGAGAGCTATAGACCAATATCCTTGATGAACATAGATGCGAAAATTCTCACCAAAATACTAGCCAATAGGATTCAACAGTACATTAAAAGGATTATTCACCACGACCAAGTGGGATTTATCCAGGGCTGCAAGGTTGGTTCAACATCCACAAATCACTCAATGTGATACAACACATTAATAAAAGAACAAGAACCATATGATACTCTCAATAGATGCTTAAAAAGCATTTGACAAAGTACAGCATCCCTTCCTGATCAAAACTCTTCAAAGTGTAGGTATAGAGGGCACATACCTCAATATTATCAAATCCATTTATGAAAAACCCACTGCAAATATCATTCTCAATGGAGAAATACTGAAAGCTTTTCCGCTAAGGTCAGGAACACGGCAGGGATGTCCATTATCACCACTGTTATTCAACATAGTACTAGAAGTCCTAGCCTCAGCAATCAGACAACAAAAGGAAATTAAAGGCATCCAAATCAGCAAAGAAGAAGTCAAACTATCACTCTTCGCAGATGATATGATACTATATGTGGAAAACCCAAAAGACTCCACTCCAAAACTGCTAGAACTTGTACAGGAATTCAGTAAAGTGTCAGGATATAAAATCAATACACAGAAATCAGTTGCATTTCTCTACACCAACAACAAGACAGAAGAAAGAGAAATTAAGGAGTCAATCCCATTTACAATTGCACCCAAAACCATAAGATACCTAGGAATAAACCTAACCAAAGAGGCACAAAATCTATACTCTGAAAAACAATCTGAGGGGTTTGAAGTGGCGGGGGGGTGGGAGGTTGGGGTACCAGGTGGTGGGTATTATAGAGGGCACGGCTTGCATGGAGCACTGGGTGTGGTGAAAAAATAATGAATACTGTTTTTCTGAAAATAAATAAATTGGAAAAAAATAAAAATAAAATACTTCAAAAAAAAGAAAACTATAAAGTACTCATGAATGAAATTGAGGAAGACACAAAGAAATGGAAAAATGTTCCATGCTCCTGAATTGGAAGAATAAATATTGTGAAAATGTCTATCCTACCTAAAGCAATCTACACAATTAATGCAATTCCTATCAAAGTACCATCCATCTTTTTCAAAGAAATGGAACAAATAATCCTAAAATTTATATGGAACCAGAAAAGACCTCGAATAGCCAAAGGAATATTGAAAAAGAAAGCCAAAGTTGATGGCATCACAATTCCGGACTTCAAGCTCTATTACAAAGCTGTCATCATCAAGACAGCATGGTACTGGCACAAAAACAGACACATACATCAATGGAACAGAATAGAGAGCCCAGAAATAGACCCTCAACTCTATGGTCAACTAATCTTCAACAAATCAGGAAAGAATGTCCAATGGAAAAAAGACAGCCTCTTCAATAAATGGTGTTGGGAAAATTGGACAGCCACATGCAGAAAAATGAAATTGGACCATTTCCTTACACCACACACAAAAATAGACTCAAAATGGATGAAGGACCTCCATGTGAGAAAGGAATCCATCAAAATCTTTGAGGAGAACACAGGCAGCAACCTCTTCGACCTCAGCCGCAGCAACATCTTCCTAGGAACATCGCCAAAGGCAAGGGAAGCAAGGGCAAAAATGAACTATTGGGATTTTATCAAGATCAAAAGCTTTTGCACAGCAAAGGAAACAGTTAACAAAACCAAAAGACAACTGACAGAACAGGAGAAGATATTTGCAAACGACATATCAGATAAAGGGCTAGTGTCCAAAATCTATAAAGAACTTAGCAAACTCAACACCCAAAGAAAAATAATCCAATCAAGAAATGGGCAGAAGACATGAACGGACATTTCTGCAAAGAAGACATCCAGATGGCCAACAGACACATGAAAAAGTGCTCCACATCACTCAGCATCAGGGAAATACAAATCAAAACCACAATGAGATATCACCTCACACCAGTCAGAATGGCTAAAATTAACAAGTCAGGAAATGACAGATGCTGGGGAGGATGCGGAGAAAGGGGAACCCTCCTACACTGTTGGTGGGAATGCAAGCTGGTGCAACCACTTTGGAAAACAGCATGGAGGTTCCTCAAAATGTTGAAAATAGAACTGCCCTATGACCCAGCAATTGCACTACTGGGTATTTACCCTAAAGATACAAACGTAGTGATCCGAAGGGGCACGGGCACCCAAATGTTTATAGCAGCAATGTCCAGAATAGCCAAACTATGGAAAGAACCTAGATGTCCAGATGAATGGATAAAGAAGACATGGTATATATACACAATGGAATACTATGCAGCCATCAAAAGAAATGAAATCTTGCCATTTGCGACAACGTGGATGGAACTAGAGCGTATCATGCTTAGCGAAATAAGTCAAGCGGAGAAAGATAACTATCATATGATCTCCCTGATATGAGGAAGTGGTGATGCAACATGGGGGGGTTAATGGGGTAGGAAAAGAATAGATGAAACAAGATGGGATTGGGAGGGAGACAAACCATAAGTGACTCTTAATCTCACAAAACAAACTGAGGGTTGCTGGGGGGGGGGTTGGGATGGGGTTATGGACATTGGGAAGGGTATGTGCTTTCGTGAGTGCTGTGAAGTGTGTAAACCTGGTGATTCACAGACCTGTACCCCTGAGGATAAAAATATATGTTTGTAAAAAATTAAAAATTTAAAAAAAAGAATTTCTACAAAAAAAAAGAAAATAGAGAAGATAAAACTTCCCATTTGTTTCATAAGGTCAATATAATCCTAATACCAAAACCTGACAAAGACATTACAAGAAAATTAAGATCAATGTCCTCTCTCCTTAAGAATCCTCAATAAAATGTTAACAAATAATAAACTATGAAAATACTAGAAGAAAACATTATCTTGGAATGAGGAAAGCATTTCTAGCTATAATTTAAAATCCAGTACACAAAGGAAAAGAATGGGGGCACCTGACTCAGTTGGTGAGGCATGAAACTCTTGATCTCAGGGTGGTGAGTTCGAGTCCCATGTTGTGCATAGGGATTACTTAATTTTTTAAAAAAGGAAAAATAATGAAAACTACATAAAATAAAAACCTTCCTTTTCCATTAACTATGGAATAATAAATCTAAATTCAAATAAAAACATAAAGAGGCTTTTGCAAGGATGCACCTGGATGGTTCATTTGGTTAAACATCCAACTTAGTTTCAGTTCAAGTCATTATCTCAGAATGGTGAGATCCAGCCCTGAGTAGGGCTCTGTCCTCAGCAGGGAGTCTACCTGAGATTCTCTCTCTTCCTCTCCCTCCTCTGTCCCTCCTCCTCTTGCTCATGCTCCCTTTGATCATGCTCTCTCTCAAAAAAATTAAATTAGGGGCGCCTGGGTGGCTCAGTGGGTTAGGCCACTGCCTTCAGCTCAGGTCATGATCTCAGGGTCCTGGGATTAAGTCCCGCATCGGGCTCTCTGCTCAGCAGGGAGCCTGCTTCCCTTCCTCTCTCTCTCTGCCTGCCTCTCCATCTACTTGTGATTTCTCTCTGTCAAATAAATGAATAAAATCTTTTAAAAAATTAAATTAAATGATAAATAAATAATCTCTTTTTATTTTTTAAAAAATATTTATTTATTTATTTGACAGACAGAAATCACAAGGAGGCAGAGAGGCAGGGAGAGAAAGAGGAGGAAGCAGGCTCCCTGCTGAGCAGAGAGCCCGATGTGGGGCTCGATCCCAGGACCCTGGGATCATGACCTGAGCTGAAGGCAGAGGCTTTAACCCACTGAACCACCCAGCACCCTAAAAATCTCTTTTTAAAAAAGGCTTCTGTAATATAAGAACCATGATAAAGTCAAAAAAACAAATAACAAATATTTGCAAAACACATCATAGACAAAGCTTAGTCTCTCTAATATATATGTTTTACATATAATAATATATATGTATTTTAATATATGTGTGTTTTAATGTCCTAGGAAATTAATACATCATAGAAATATTAACATAATTAATATTAATATAGAAATATAAATAAGATTAATATATATTATATCCTAGAAATCAGTAAGAAAAAAACCACTAATTCAATAGACAGACAATGGTAAGACCTAACAGTTCACAAAGAAACACAAAACATTCTTAAATATATACAAATATGCTTAACACTTTATGTAATAAGAAAAATGAAAATTCTCTTAGCAGATTAGCAAAAACCCAAGTTTGAGGATAATCTCTTGTTGAGGGTGATGAGACTTTAAATAGGTATAGCCCCTATGTAAGGTAATTTGACCATAGATTTTAACCTGGCATTTACTATTACTCTGGAATTTACCTTGCAGTTACAACTTCACACACACAGGAAATCTAATACCAATATATAATATTATATAGGTCCAAAGAAAAAAGAGAGAGAAAAAAGGTTATACAGGATGAGAAAAGTCTCAAAGATAAAGTAATTAAAACAAAGGGAGAAAATAATACATACAGCATACTATATTTTATGTAGAAAGATGGAAGAATAAGAATATACATTCACATTGTTATATGTTTACCCAAACTCTGGAAGTAGACACACGAAAGTCATAACATTGATAACCTGAGTTATATGGGTGAGAAACATGGGAAGGAGACTTTCCAGATACAACTTTTCTTATTTTAAGTAGGTCCACACCCAATGGAGCCCAATGCTGAGCTTGAACTCACAATCCTGAGATCAAGACCTAAGCTGAGATCAAGAATCAGATGCTTAACCAACTGGCGCACACAGGTGCCCCTCAAATATATCGTTTTAGATTTTATAAGTCACACAGCTATATTAAGTATTGAAAACTATTTTAAGTGGTTTCTTTTAAAAAAAATTTCAGGCAGCTCATGGAATCTCTGAGAGCACTGGGCACAGACAGGAACAATGCTCCAAATCCCATCCAAGTTTGCACTCTGAACATGCACTTCTCTGCTGCCTAGGGATGTTGGAGGCCTTGTTCATTGTCACAAAAACAATTATCCTCTTGTAAAAATGACTGAAGCCTGGGAGGCTAAATAGCTTGTCCAAGATATGCCACTACCAAGCACGGAATTGTGATACAAACCTAAGTGGTGTGACTTCAAAGCTTTCCCAACTACTTGATACCCTTCATTGTTGCCTTCGGATAGGCTGGCTGGTCTGCTCTAGTTGCTTTTTACCCTACATATGGTTGTGGCTAGTCATTCTAGGCTTTGCTATTTGCCATGCATTGTTCTACGAAGGGACTGATTTCAATGACTTTATCAGTAAGGATGAAGCATGGATTTAGTAATAGATCAAGTTTTCCAGATTCAGCTAGATTTGCTTCCAAATCTTTCTCTTTTTCTTCATTAGCACTGGATGATGTGAACAGCTCCTCCCAGGGCTTTCTAAAATGTCATGAAATGTGTTCGTACCTTAAAAACTTTTATCTGCTCCATTACTGTGGAGCACATAGTAATAGTGGGATTCTCCTTTGGTTCTTCTTCAAGTCTCTCTTCTCCTATAGATCGCCTTTTTGCTGCCTTTCTTTTTTCTTGTAATTCCTTCTTTTGCTTCATTTGGAAAAATTTCAGTGTCTTAAAAATTTCTCGGGAAAATTCATCCACATCAGCTTCCATACTTTCCCCATTAAGGTCCAAAAACCCTCCATCCATCCACCTGAATTGAAAGACAAAATATTAAACTCAGAAACTTCTGGAATGCAAAGGAGGACTTAGAGATTCTTTAGGTTATGCTCCTCATTTAGGAGAAACAACTATGGGCAAGAGCAATTAGCAGTTTTTCTCAATCACATAGGTAGAGCTGATGGTAGAGAGAAAAGATCAACACCATCATCTTAGCCATGCTGCATGTGCTAAAATATGTATCAGAGTATAAATGGATGACTAAAAGTAGCCAAATGAAATGCAGATTTGACTTCAGAAATATTAGTCAACTTCAGTAACTGCATAAAAAAGTGAATTAGCTCTGAAAAACCCAAGTGAGACTTTATATATGAGTAAGGTCAGGTGCTACTTTAGCACCAGTTGGGATTTCTCCTGTAAGACAGTTGGTTCTCTTTCCAATAGATGAACATGCCCTACTTTTAAAAACTTAGCCAAGAGCAACAACAAAAAATCACTATACATCTTACAAATCCTTTTACATCACTTGCTTAATTTTTATTACATTACCAGAAATTACCGTTTTTCTGTTCGTTGCCACTTCAGAACAAGATTGAAAAACTTCTGATAGGGCTCAATGTTCACTTTCAATTTATCCAGTTCAGGATACTTTGTCAATTCCCATTTGAAAAGTTCCTCTTCTTTATTAATAAACTGAACTGCTTCCTCAGATTCCTGAATACGTTTCTGTAGTTGCCTTACATCTGTCACATACTGAAAGCAAATGATTTTTTGTCTTAAGAAATATCCAAGTAATGTTATTAAAAAAATAAGATTATATGACACTGCATAGGTTGCATCCTTGCATTTTCATTGCAACTTTTTTTTTTAAGATTTTATTTATTTGAGAGGAAGAGAGAAAGAGAGAGCATGAGCAAGGAGGAGGGGCCACCTCCCAGCTGAAGAGGGGGACCAATGCAGGACTCGATCCCAGAATTCTGGGATCACGGTCTCAGCTGCAGGCAGACACTTAACCAACTGAGCCACCAGCACCCACACTGCAACTTTAAATATCAACTTCACAACACTACTATGAGATGAAGCAATAGATATAGTTCCATCTATTTTACAGATAGAAAACTAAGTCACAAGAAAGATCACATAAGTAGTACAAGTTCCAGGCCTAAGAGTTGGACCCCTCTTTGCCATAGTAAGTATGTTTTTCTATATTTTTCAATGTATGCAAACATGTTCAGTATTAATCTACAAGCCTATCAGAGCTATTCTCTTCTGTGTTTATCATACCTGTTGCATGCGATCCAATTCTGCAAATTCTGTAAATTCTTCCATGCGCCGTGATTCCTTTTCTATTTCCAAAATCAGTTTCTCTCTCTTGGCAATTAGCTCATTTTCCTTTTTATGTTTAGCATTCTCAATGAGCTTTTTAAAAGATAATTTGATTAGGTTAATTATTTTGTTACAAAGGAAACTTAACAAGTCAGAAATCTGAATGCTTTCTATGGTAATAAAAAACACCACAGAAGTAAAAATGAGTACAAAAATGTAACACTAATATAAAAACACACAAAAAAATAAACCACCCAGAAAATTTTTCCTAGCTCTCTGAAATGACCATAATGATCCTTTTATATTAATTAGATACTTTATTTAACAAATGCTGGGATAACAATAGAAGCTACCTCTTACTGAGCACATGTCATGGGTCAGGAACTACCTAATACCTTACTTACATTAGCACTGTAGTTTAGTTTATTAGTTTATTATTATTAGTTTATTATTAGTTATTATTATAGTTTATTATAATTTTATTACTATTTTATTTTATTTTAATTACTATTTTATTTTATTACTATTATTTATTTCTATTTATTATTAGTTTATTATTATTATTATTATTATCAGTTCAGAAATAAAGAAATTTAGGCTTATAGAAACCAAGAGGCACATCCAATGTCACAAAGTCATAAAAGCCAAAATCTGCACTAGAACTTTTGTTTATCTGACTTGTTTTTTTATTACTATATCATCTCACTTTCCACTTTAGGAGAAGCTGATTTACACTAGAACTTTCCCAAAATCTAAAGTATATTCAATCTGATATAAAATTCTGAATCTGCTACTTCTTTTCTGATACTGGACCAGTTACTTAACTTCTCTGAGACTCACTTTTCTCATCTATGAAATGGGGAAATAGAAACGCCTGGAATTTTTGCAGGTATTATACGAATTACTAACTGCAAAACACTTAAGGCAGTGCTTACTATTATTACCAGTCTATAATAGTTCTAACCTCTTTAATGTCTGCCCCACTTCTCACCAGACCCTGTATTAAGCCCAACAGCCTGTTCTTAATCTGCAGGACCATAAACACCAAACTCATATTGACAGATATAATTTTTAAAGATAGATCAAATAAATGTGCTTAAAATGTCAGAAGACAAAAATATATACTGAAAAAGATATTTACCTCATCATTTTCATCAAAGATGGGATTAATTTTCCTAGGCCACATAAGGGTAGCTGAATTTAAAGCTAAGTCTTCTTGAGAAAATAGGAAGACATCTAAAAAGTAACTCATTCGGCGTTTGGATTCCTAAAAAAAAAATTCCAGCTATAATACACCAGGTAGAAAAACTAAGGTATGTAAAAGAGAGGAACCAAAAATTTCTAATACTCTAAACAACGTTTTGGAAACATGTCATGTTTATGAGGGCAGAACCAAACTCTCACTATTTGTAATTTATACAATGGTATGTGTAGACATCCCAAAAAAGTCTTCTGATAAACTATTAAAATGAAGAGAAATAAAAAATATATAATATTTTTACTTTATTTTTTTAAGATTTATGTATTTATTTGAGATGGAGAGAGAGCACACACACACACCTGAGGGACAGAGGGACAGTTAGAGAGGGACAGAAATCCTCGAGCTGACTCCCTGCTGTGCACAGAGCGTGACTATGCAGGGCTTGATCCCAGGGCCCTGAGATCATGATCTGAGCCAAAATCAAGAATCAGCCACTTAACTGACTGAGCCACTCAAGCACTTCAATATACAACATTTTTAAAGTTAAGGTTTTTAAAGAAAAGAGAAATTCCAAAATTAAGAAAAAATCCAGTGATCAATATGAATTTATATATAACAAATTTTATATTATAGTGCAAAGTATAAAATAAATATCCATAAGTCCATAGTGATGTAAATAAGTAACTGAATAAATTAATAAGGGGAGAAGGAGATAAATCTCCATGTAGAAGAATTCCAAATAAATTATGTAGCTACTCTACTCTGGGAGAATGTTAACTTCCCAACTCTGAAATGTGGGCAGCAAATAATGACTTCCTTCCAGAGAGGACATTGTGGAAAGGGAGAGAAAAGAGTGGAGAGACCTGATAAATACTACTTCAGACTGGTGATCAAGGTCAACATCAATAGTGGAAGTCATGGTGATAATATGTACCCTTGATATGATGTAATGAAAATGGCATTTACCTTTGTGATCCTCCTTCAAACAACTACCTCAGTTTACTCATGAGAAGAACATCAGGTGAATTCCAAAACAGGGCTACCCTCTGATATACCTGACCCATACTTCTCAACACTACCAAGGTCATTAAAAACAAAACAAAATAGGGGGAGCCTGGCTGGCTCAGTTGGTAGAGCATGCAACACTTGATCACAGGGTTGTGAGTTCAAGCTCATGTTGGGTGTGAAGGTTACTTAAAAATAAAACAAAACAAAATGAATCTGAGAAACTGTCAGAACCAAGAGGAGCCTAAGAAGTCACAATTAGATATAATGCAGCATCTAAGATAAGTTCCTGAAACAGAAAAAGGACATTAAGTAAAAACTAAGAAAAACTGAATAACTTGTGGACTTTAGTTAATAATGTATTGATACTAGTTTATTAATTCTAACAAATGTACCATACTAATGTAAGATGGTAATAACGAATAAATTGAGTTGGGGGAGGGGCAACAGGGACTATGTAATACAGGAACTCTCTGTACTATCTGCTCAATTTTGTTTAAATATTTCATTTATTTATTTAACAGAGATCACAAGTAGGCAGAGAGACAGGCAGAGAGAGAGGAAGGGAAGCAAGCTCCCCACTGAACAGAGAGCCCTATGTGGGACTTGATCCCAGGACCCTGGGATCACGACCTGAGCTGAAGGTAGAGGCTTTAACCCACTGAGCCATCCAGGTGCCCCTATCTGCTCAGTTTTTATATAAATCTAAAGCTCTTCTGAAAAATAAGGTCTATTATTTATTTTATGAGTTAATTATATTTTGGGTGCCTGGGTGGCTCAGTCATTAAGCATCTGCTTTCAACTCGGGTCATGATCCCAGGGTCCTGTGATTGACCGCCACATGGGACTCCCTGCTTGGCAGGAAGCCTGCTTTTCCCTCTCCCACTCTCCCTGCTTGTGTTTCCTCTCTTGCTGTGTCTCTCTCTGTAAAATAAATAAATAAAATCTTTAGAAAAATAAAAAAATATATTTCTGTATTCAGGTAATAAAAAGATTTAAAACTTTAAAGACACCATTTAATATAACATTAAAAGATATTAAGTACCTGAAAATTTATCTTAAAAAGATGTGTACAACCTCTACAGAGGAAATTATAAAATGCTGAAAGATTTAAAGAAGAGGCAAATAAATAAAAGAGATATCATGAATTGGAAGTATATATGTATAAATATGCCAATTCTTTTTTTTAATGTACCAATTCTATTTAATGCATTCCTAATCAAAATCTTAACAGGAGCTATAATGAACTCCTCAAACTCAACACACACAAAACAGACAATCATATCAAAAAATGGGCAGGAGATATGGACAGACACTTCTCCAATGAAGACATACAAATGGCTATCAGACACATGAAAAAATGTTCATCATCACTAGCCATCAGGGAGATTCAAATTAAAACTACATTGAGATATCACCTTATACCAGTTAGAATGGCCAAAAGTAGCAAGACAGGAAACAACATGTGTTGGAGGGGATGTGTAGAAAGGGGAACCCTCTTATACTGTTGGTGGGAATGCAAGTTGGTGCAGCCTCTTTGGAGAACAGTGTGGAGACTCCTTAAGAAATTAAAAATAGAACTTCCTTATGACCCTGCCATTGCACTACTGGGTATTTACCCCAAAGATACAGATGTCATGAAAAGAAGAGCCATCTCTACCCCAATGTTTACAGCAGCAATGGCCACGGTCGCCAAACTGTGAAAAGAACCAAGATGCCCTTCAAAGGATGAATGGATAAGGAAGATGTGGTCCATATACACTATGGAGTATTATGCCTCCATCAGAAAGAATGAATACCCAACTTTTGTAGCAACATGGACGGGACTGGAAGAGATTATGCTGAGTGAAATAAGTCAAGCAGAGAGAGTCAATTATCATATGGTTTCACTTATTTGTGGAGCATAACAAATAGCATGGAGGACATGAGGAGATAGAGAGGAGAAGGGAGTTGGGGGAAATTGGAAGGGGAGGCGAACCATGAGAGACTATGGACTCTGAAAAACAATCTGAGGGTTTTGAAGGGGCAGGGGGTGGGAGGTCAGGGTACCAGGTGGTGGGTGTTATAGAGGGCACATTGCATGGAGCACTGGGTGTGGTGCAAAAATAATGAATACTGTTATGCTGAAAATAAAAAATAAATTAAAGAAATAAAGTACAAAAATAAAATTTAAAAAAAATTTTTTAAAAAGTAGAAATTAAACAAGTTACTAGTATGTGTACCATTATCCCTCTTGAATTAAGAGTCTGTGAGGACATTAAAATTTGCAATTTTAAATCACTTTAGAGTTGCCAATTAAACTTCATACATTGGGGCAAAATGTAAATAGAATATAGCCTGTTAACAATTATTAATATAATATGAATGCAAATGCAAGCATCATTGAATGTTAGCCTTATCCACTTGTGTTGATACATAGTGTTGAATATATGACTTGTCTTTATTATAGTCTCCCAGAAAACTGAATGCATTATTGAGCAACTTAATAAAGAACAAGAGAATAAAAAAAATCTTAACAGATTTTTGTGGAATGAGAAAACAGATTCTAAAATTTATATTAGAAAGATCTTAATTCTCAAAATTTATTATCAGTTTGAGGCAATCTCAACCCAAATCCCAAAACATTATTTTATGAAATGAGATAAGCTAATTCTAAAATTGATATGAAAATGCTAAGGGTCAAGAACAAACAAGAAACTTGGTGAGGAAGAATGGGAGGACATGCTTTACCAGGTGTCAAGACTTAGTATTGCTAGAATCAGACCTATAAATCAAGAACAAACTGATGGTTGCCAGAGGGAAAGAGGTGAGGGGAAGGGCCAAATGGGTGTAAGGGATTGGGAGATGCAGGCTTCTAGTTATAGAATGAATAAGTCATGGGAGTAATGGGTACAGCACAGGGAATACAGTCAATGATATTGCAGGAGTGTTATATGGTGACAGGTGGTAGCTACACTGTGGTGGGTATAGCATAATGTATAGAGATGTTGGATCACCATGTTGTATATCTAAAACTAAAGTAACATTATGTGTCAACTACACTCAAATAAAAAAATAAAAATTAAAAACTAGTGGCTTAAAGGGGGAAAAAGATGTATTATTGCTATTACAGTTAAGCTGTTGTAATTAAGTCAGCGTGGTATTGATTCCAGGACAGATAGAAAGGCCAATGGAACAGAACAGAGTGTCTTAAATTAGATCTGCATAAATATGGACACTTAATACATGATAGAGGTGGCACTGCAGAGCAGCAGGGAAGGGAAGGTCTCTTTGATAAACATATAATTGCTCATCTATGTGGAAAAATAATTAGGAAGAACCTCATGTCATTCACAAAAATAAGATTCTAGGAAGACTAAAAACCTGAACCTGAAAGGCAAAATTAGACAGGTCTAAAAAAGAATACAAGAAAAAATCATCATGACCCTTGGGAGGGAAATATTTCTTAAACAAGACACAGAAAGCACTAGGTATAAAAGGAAACACTGGGGGCACCTGGGTGGCTCTGCCAGTTAAGTGTCTGACTCTTGATTTTGGCTCAGGTCATGATCTCGGGGTTGTGAGATCGAGCCCTGCATTGGGCTCCACGCTGGGCATAGAGCCTGCTTAAGATTCTCTCCCTCTCCCTTAGCCCCTCTCCCCCATCTCTCTCCCTCTTTCTCTCTCTCTCTCTCTCTCTTTCTCTAAAAAAAGGGGGGGGCGAACTCCTCCATTTCTCCACCATGGTGGATCAAGGTGAAAAGGAGAACCCCATGTGGGAACTTTGCATCTGCAAACTTTGCTTCAACATCTATGTTGGGGAGAGTAGAGACAGACTGACCTGGGCAGCCAAGATGCTGGAGCAGCTCACAGGCCAGACCCATGTGTTCTCCAAAGCTAGACACATTATTAGATCTTTCGGTGTCAGGAGAAATGAAAAGACTGCCTTGCCATCCACTGCACAGTCCGTGAGGCAAAGGCAGAAGAAATCCTGGAGAAATGTCTAAAGGTGTGAGAGTATGAGTCAAGAAAAAATAACTTCTCTGATATTGGAAACCTTGGCTTTGGGTCCAGGATCACATCAATCTGGGGATCAAATATGACTCAAGCATTGGTATCTATGGCGTGGTCTTCTATGTGGTGCTGGGTAGACCAGGTTTCGGTATTGCAGACAAGAAGCAAAGGCCAGGCTGCACTGGGGCCAAACACAGAATTAGGAAAGAGGAGGCCATGTGCTGGTTCAAGCAGAAGTATGATGGGATCATCCTTCCTGGCAAATAAATTCCCATTTCAATCCAAAAGGCTAATAAAAACTTTTGAGTGAGAAAAATAAAAAAAAAGCGGGGGGGGGGACATTATTCCATTTAACTGCATTAAAATAAAGGATTTCTATTCATCAAAAAACACCACTAAAAAGTTAAAATAAATCAGAGTAAAAAAAAAAAGGATGCTTACTAATAACATCTTCAAAACTACTACACGGAGAAGAACACTTAAAAAATTTTGTGTATACTTTATCATAATTAAACAAACAAACAAACAAAAAAAGCCTCTTACAAATCAATAGAAAAAGAGGGCACCTGGGTAGTTCAGTTAGCGATTACCTTCAGCTCTGGTCATAATCCCAGGGTCCTATAATTGAGCCCTGTGCTGGGATCCCTGCTCAGTGAGGAATCTGCTGCTCCCTCTGCCTCTCCCCGTGCTTGTCTGTCTCTCTCTCAAATAAATAAATAAAACCTTTAAAAAAAAAAAAAGAAAAAACACAAAACCCCAAAGAAAAATAGGTAAAACCATGTAAAGGCATTTCACAAAAGAGGAACTCTGAATAGTCAATAAGCATATGAAAAGTTTTGGAAAGGAGGAGGAGGTAAATAACTAAGAAAATAACAAGATTGAAAAATTCACCTCAAAAAAAGGGAACAAGAGGCAGTACTAACTGCCAGGAACCTACTCAGTATGGATACAAGTAAGATGTCAGAACCAGAGTTCAGAGTAACAATTATAAAGATAATAGCTGGGCTTGGAAAAAAAAAAAAACAACAACAACATAGAAGACAGTAGAGAATCCCGTTCTGAAGAAATTAAAGAACTAAAATCTAATAAAAGTGAAATTAAAAAGGCTACTAATGAAATGTAATAAAAAAATGGAGGCTTTAACTGCTAGGATACATGAGGCAGAAGAGAGAATTAGTGAAAATTAGTGATATAGAAGACCAAATGATGGAGAATAAAGAAGCTGAGAAAAAGAGAAATATACAACTACTGGATCATGAGGAGAGAATTCAAGAGATAAGTGATACCATAAAGTAAAACAATAATAGAATAATTGGGATTCCAGAAGAAGAAGAAAGAGAAGGGGGACAAAAGGTATATTGGAGCAAATTTGAGTTGAGAACGTCCCTAATCTATGGAAGGAAACAGGCATTCAAGTCCAGGAGGCACAGAGAACACCCCTCAAAATCAATAAAAATAGGCCAACACCTTAATAGTGAAACTTGCAAATCTCAGAGACAAAGATAAAATCCTGGAAGGAGCTCAGGACAGGAAGCCCATAACCTACAAGAGTACAAACATTAGAATGGAAGCAAACCTATCAACAGAGCAGGACAGAAAGGACTGGAATGATATATTCATGGTCCTAAATGAGAAAAATATGCGACCAAGAATACTTTATCAAGCTAGATGTCATTTAAAATAGGAGATTAAAAATATTCCAGGACAAACAGAAACTAAAAGAATTTGTGATCACTAAACCAGACCTGCAAGAAATATTAAAGGGGATCTTTTCAGTGAAAAGAGAGCCAAAAGTAAAATAGACCAGAAAGGAACAGAAACAGAGACTTTATGGGTAACACAGTGGCACTAAATTCATACCTTTCAATAGTTACTCTGAATGTAAATAGGCTAAATGCCCCAGCCAAAAGACAGGGTATCAGACTGGATTAAAAAAGCAAGACTGATATGCTGTCTGCAAGAGACTCATTTTAGACCCAAAGACACCTCCAGATTGAAAGTGAGGGAGTGGAAAACCATTGATCATGCTAATGGATATCAAAAGAAAGCTGAGATAGCAATCCTTCTATCAGACAAATAAGACTTTTTTTAATTCATTTTTTCTAAAGATTTTATTTATTTATTTGACAGACAGATTACAAGTAAGCAGAGAGGCAGGGCTTTCTCTCAGCAGAGAATCTGAACTCCCCACTGAGCAGAGTCTAATGCAGGGCTTGATCCCAGGATTCTGGGATCATGATCTAAGCTCAAGGCAGAGGCTTAACCCACTGAGCCACCCAGGTGCCCCCAGACAAATAAGATTTTAAACCAAAGACTGTAGACTATTGTCATATGTTACCTTCACAGTATAAAAAATACTTTTATAAAGCATAAGAAAAGTGTTCAAATTCTTCTGTTTCAAGAAAAAGCAAATTAGGGTGCCTGGGTGACTCAAGGTCAGCTAGGCATCTGCCTTCAGCTTGAGTCATGATACCAGGGTCCTGGGATCAAGCCCCACGTTCAACTCCCTGTTCAGCGGGGAACCTGCTTCCCCCTCTCCCACTGCTGCTCCCACTGCTTGTGCTCTCTCTCTTGCTGTCAATTAAATAAAATCTTTAAAAAAAAAGAAAATGCAAATTAAAAATACAATTATTTCCACCCAACAGAACAGAAATTTTTTTCTTTTTTAAATTTTTATTTAAATTCCAATTAGTTAGTATACAATATAATATAGTTTCAGGTGTATAATATACTAATTCAGTAATTCCATATATCACCCTGTGCTCATCACAACAAGTGCACTCCTTAATCCCCATTACCTATTTCACTCACCCCTCCCCACTCACCTCCCCCCTTGGTAACCATCAGTTTGTTCTCTATAGTTAAGAGAACAGCCTAGCAAATTTAAAATATCTCACAACAGCAAGCATAAGTAAGGGTGTAAAATAATAGGACTCTTAGGCACTGCTGATAGGAGTATAAAATTGGAACTACTTTAGAAAAGAGTTTTGCCTTAGCAAGTAAATGGGAAAGTAAATACATGTTATAATTCCTGGGAGAAATGCATGAATATATATACCAGGATACAGGTACAGAAATGTTCCCAGCAGCATTGCTATTAACAGCAAATATCCAGAACAATAAAACTAAAATAACAAATCATTACATGGTTATATAATAGTGAATATAAGAAAGCAATGAAAATAAAGTTAAGAAACAAGGGCATTACTAACATAATGTTGACAAGATTCAAAAGAATAGAAACAGTATGACTATTTATATAAAGATCTAAATGAGATAAAAATTAGTTATATTGATTAGGAATGCATATTTAAATGGTAAAACTCTACAGAAATGCAAGGAAGTGATTACTATAAAAGTCAGGATAGTGTTCACATCTAGGAAAAAGAGGAGACTGTGATGAGCTTCTAATGTGTTGGCAAGGTTCTACTTCTTCCCTGGGTGATAATTATGCAGTGTTTATAACATTTTAAATTACACAGTTTATGTTTTATGCAATTTGGGGTAGGTGTGTTATGTTTCATATTTTAAACAAAGAATTATAGTACAACATAGGTGAATGGATATATAATCTTGTGCTGGGGAAGGCATAAGCATACCAATAAATGCAGAAATCACAGAAGAAGGAAAAAAATTTTAAGACCATCTTGTTTGAGGATGCACACATAGCTGGTGAGACTAGGGAATAAAAATGTGTGATTACTGTAGAAACCAAGGGGAAACCTCTAGGGGAGAGAGAGAGAAGCAGTTAATGATCAGAAGGTCACATACAGAGGGATTCAAGGGTACAGGCAATAGCCTATTTCTTACCTTCAGTTATGGCAATATAAGTGGGCACTTTAAAACTTAGGTGTTTTTATGTTTTACACAATTTCAATATGTTTATCATATTTTTAAATAAAAAGAAACTAATTTAAAATATGTAAATTTAAAATATGTAAATCAAAAGATTCTTACCTTGATCCGTAAAACCAACTCTTGAATCCCTGTAGTCCGGGCTTTTTCTACATAAGATATCAGATCCATCATCTCTTCTGTTGTCTCAGGGACTTTTAATGCATGCTCTTTAATTGCTTCAAATTCACTGCAAATACTGACATAATACTCTGCTTTACTATGGTTATGGTAATTAATACTATATTATACTCAATACATTTTCATGTGGAAGTTATATTATATTAAATTTTTTTCTGCTGATCTCTTTAACTCTCTTGAATACCCAGTTAAGTAAGCAGTGTGAGACAGAGCATACTTAGGAATGCCTTTCTGATTCCAAAGCACAGGATTTCCTCACATTGCTTCTGGGAAAATAAACATACTAGCTAATATTGATTGAGTACCATGTTCTTTACAGAAGTTACAAACTAAGATTCTTTGGGGGCCAGACAGGCGCAACAAATAAGTTAAATGAGTTGGATGATGAGTTGCTTGTGCAGTGGATGAACCAACCAAAGGACACATTCCCTGTGTAAAACAAAAACTGCTTCTCAGCTCCATTTACTACTGAAGGCTCAACATGGCATGGTCTTCCCACACTTTCAAGAAAAGTAAAAGATCTGGAGTGTGTGTGTGTGTGTGTGTGTAAAAATCTTCTAATTTTGAAAGGTTGATAGCCAACTGAAAGTGTGTCTGAACAAAATGAAACACAGCATGAGACAAATAAAACTATTTGCAAGACCTATTCAGACAGCAGGCCACTGGTTTGTGAATCTGGTAGGCACTGCTGTCTCTACTTTACAGGTGACGAAAATAAGCTCAGTGACACAACAAGTAAATACTGGGGTCAGGAACAATCCCTGATCTTCCCAATATCATTGGAAGTCTATAGGTCCTCCATTTTCATGCAACCTGTATCCAAACACTGGTTTATTTCAATTTCTTTTTTTTTAATAATTCCAGGTTGCCTCAAAACAACTCTCACATAGTATCAAGCAAAAACCAGACCATTGAAACTACAAAGGAAACTTCTTAGGAGGCAGCTATGAGGGGCATCTGGGTGGCTCAGTCGGTTAAACGTCTGCCTTCAGCTTAGGTCATGATCCCAGGGTCCTGGATCAAGTCCCCTACTAGGCTCCCAGCTTGGTGGGGAGTCTGCTTCTCCCTCTGCCCCTCCCCACCACTCATGCTCCCTCTCTTGCAAAAATAAATATAATTTTTTTAAAAAAGGAAGCTACTATGAAGAGAAAGTTGTAAGTACTTATATTTTCATCTTTTTAAAAAAAATTTTTAAGTTAGTTAATTTATTTATTTATTCATCCATTCATTCATTTTAAGTAATCTCTCTACACCCAATGTGGGGATCAAACTCACAACCCCTTGGGGTACCAGGTGGTGGGTATTATAGAGGGCACAGCTTGCATGGAGCACTGGGTGTGGTGAAAAAATAATGAATACTTTGGGAAAAAAAAAAAAAAACTCACAACCCCAAGATGAAGAGTTGCATGCTCTTCCAACCGAGACAGCCAGATGACTCTTATAGTTTAAACAAGAGTTATATTAGTAAAATATTTCTTTTAGCCCTATAATTCTGAGTTTACCAATTACTTCTACTTACCTTTCATTTTCTTTTCTATGTTTTGAAGCTATGTCATTTAATAATATGTTTGCAAAGGTTTTCGCTTTGTTTGTTAGGCCTATCTTCAAATCTTCACAATCCAAACGCACCATAGGGAAATGAACCCACTGAGGCAAAAGCATTATTTCTGAGGCAAGACTGAAAAATCTTTCTATAAACTTAAAATTAAAAAAAAAACATTTAAAATTCAGATCCAAGCATATTACTTGCACACCTAAAAACCTTCAAAGCAAAGTACAAACTCTTGAGCAAAGATCCCCTAAAACTGTCCCACATGGCTCCAACTTACATTTCCAACTTCATATTCTAAATCTTTCATGTGTTGCATTTCTGTGTTACCTGTTCTACAGCTGTTTTTGGTTCATTTGATAGTCTCTGAACACCCCTAAACCCTTTTGGTCTTTGTTCATGTTGCAGTCCCTCTCTTCTCCACCTATAAACATTTACTTCAAAACCCAGCTTGGGGCGCCTGGGTGGCTCAGTGGGTTAAGCCGCTGCCTTTGGCTCCGGTTGTGGCAGGCGAGAATTCTACCACTGAACCACCAATGCTCGGCTCCGGTTGTGATCTCAGGGTCCTGGAATCGAGTTCCACGTCGGGCTCTCTGCTCAACAGGGAGCCTGCTTCCCTTCCTCTCTCTCTCTCTCTCTGCCTGCCTCTCTGCCTACTTGTGATCTCTCTTTCTCTCTCTCTCTCTGTCAAATAAATAAATCTTTAAAAAAAAAAAACCCAGCTCACTTTTCACTTTTTCAAGAAACCTTCACCAATCTGGGGTGCCTGGGTGGCTCAGTGGGTTAAATCCCCTACCTTCAGCTTAGGTCATGATCCCAGAGTCCTGGGATCAAGCTCCAAATCGGGCTCTCTGCTCGGTGGGGAGCCTGCTTCCCCCTTTCTCTCTCTGCCTGCCTCTCTGCCTACTTGTGGTCTCTCTTCCGTCAAAATAAATAAACAGAAAATCTTTTTTAAAAAGAAAGAAAGAAAGAAACCTTCACCAATCTTCCAAAGCAAAAACAATCATTCCCTCGTCTTTGCTTCCACAACACTTTGTTCACATTTCCATTCAAGTACTTATCTCCACATATCATCTTTGTTACTCCTATGTCTGGATTCTAGGACAAATTAAAGCTCCTGAAGACAATGTGTATGTATTATTTATCTTTATGCTACCAAAATCTTGCTAGGTGTCTGAATATAATTGCTGAAGCAATGAATGAATAAATGAATCACTAAAGAAATTATTTGGTGTGGCTATCAGACACATGAAAAAATGTTCATCATCACTAGCCATCAGGGAGATTCAAATTAAAACCACATTGAGATACCACCTTACACCAGTTAGAATGGCCAAAATTAGCAAGACAGGAAACAACATGTGTTGGAGAGGATGTGGAGAAAGGGGAACCCTCTTACACTGTTGGTGGGAATGCAAGTTGGTGCAACCACTTTGAAGAACAGTGTGGAGACTCCTCAAGAAATTAAAAATAGAACTTCCCTATGACCCTGTAATTGCACTACTGGGTATTTACCCCAAAGTTACAGATGTAGTGAAAAGAAGGGCCATCTCTACCCCAATGTTTATAGCAGCAATGGCCACAGTCACTGGAAACTGTGGAAAGAATCAACAATGGACGAAGGGATAAGGAAGATGTGGTCCATATATGCTATGGAGTATTATGCCTCCATCAGAAAGGATGAATACCCAACTTTTGTAGCAACATGGATGGGACTGGAAGAGATTATGCTGAGTGAAATAAGTCAAGCAGAGAGAGTTAAGTATCATATGGTTTCACTTGTGGAGCATAACAAATAACATGAAGGACATAGGGAGATGGAGAGGAGATGGGAGTTGAGGGAAATTGGAAGGGGAGGTGAACCATGAGAGACTATGGACTCTGAAAAACAATCTAAGGGTTTTGAAAGGGCAGGGGGCAGGAGGTTGGGGGAGCCAGGTGGTGGGTATTAAGGAGGGCACGTATTGCATGGAGCACTGGGTGTGGTACAAAAACAATAAATTCTATTATGCTGAAAAGAAATGTTTTTAAAAATGCAAACAAACAAAAAAAAGAAATTATTTGGTGAATATATAAGCTTAATAAAATCACATTCTGAGTAAGAAATTCCAATAACTTTAATTGGAGCATTTACTTTCCAGGAAAAAAAAAACCCTAATTTAAAAAAAGAAAGTATAAAAATAAATAAATAAAAATAAAAAAAGAAAGTCAAAGGCATTAATGAAAAACAGAATTACCACTTACTTCTGTGTATTCATCAAAAGTATGATCTTCCGCCTGAAAAGTCTCTATCATCTTATCTGCTGTTCCATCAAGAAGCCAATTGTATTTTTCAACTGAAAATTAATAACCTAATTTAAATTCAATAAGAAGACCCATTCAAAATAAAGTGCTTTTTGATATGATTTTGGAAAGAAGCAGACTATTTAATCAAATATTATTAATGGAGAATTAAATGTATTAATAGGGATAGAATAAAATAAACTTAACAGGAAAACCAGGTTAAATATGGCATTTTAAAATAAAGATAATAGTGTATGCATTGATCTTACAATAACTTAGAGTTTCAGATAAGCCAATTAATAGAAGATTTTGATTAAGAAAATGTCAAATAACTATCTTGACCCATACACACTTAAAGAGACTATAGAACAAGCTGCAGTCTCTTCAAAACTATTCTTCAAAATTATCTTAATTTAAACCTTGATTTAGCTTTCTCTTTATTCCAGCATCTCTTCTATCTGCTTTTTTGCTTTATTACTCTGATCCTGTTAACATTCACCCTTTGGACTAAACAACAGAATTCAAGTTTGATTCTGCCAAAAGCCATGCCAATGATAACTTCTGGCTCTTCTTACTTTTTTCATGACATCCCCTGACAACCAAAAATAAAAGTGGTATTCTTTTATGATAAGAGGTATAATATTACATATATGATATATACCGTATGTCTCATAATGTTTTCTTGCGCCTTCTAAGTTATGATGTATTGCCAACTTCAGTGTAGTAAGAGCCCATTCTAACACATGTTCAGGAAGTTGTGTGTCAAGATTTACAGTTGGTGAAGTTCCTGATAGCCAAGAAGGAACTGTTTGGACATTCTAACAAAAATTAAAATGACAGTTTATGAAATACATATCTATTCAATTTGTCTAGACATCGATCTTATACAATATTTTTAAACATTCTGTTCAGATTTCAGTGGTCCAAAAAAAAGATAACCTAATGCAAAATCATGATTTAAAATTGTATAGTTTGAGGCACCTGGCTCAGTCGATTGAGCGTGCAACTCCTGTTCTCAGGGGTGGGGAGTTTGAGCCCCATGTTGGGTGTAGAGATTACTTAAAAGTAAAATCTTAAAAGTAATAAAATAAAATAAAATTGTATAGTTTGTAGTATAATATAAAAACTTGAGTTAGTTTTCTATCATTCAACAAGTACTTATTGAATTACTATAATGTCTAAGTGATTCTACTAGAAAGTAGAGAAAACAAACATGAGAAGGATCTAGTCCTGAAGAAGCTCACAACTATGTAGGGAAGATGGAATGGGCACATAAATATCAATTCCTAATGGTAATAAAAGTTCTAAGAAGGAAAACAACATTTTTAGTCAGGGAACTTTATCAAAGAGAAAGCACTTTCTAATTTAAAATTACTTACAGGATGGAAATAAAACAGTTGTAATATTTTATGCACATGTTCACTTTATGGTTTCAACATCATTTAAAATTTTGAAAGAGACCCATATAAAGAAACCAAGTGCATAAGGATGGCATAATACCTGCAGAGCTTCAGTTATCCGCTCTACCAAACCCAAAACAACATCTTCCAAATCTTGAAAGGTAGGATAAAATTCCATTTTATCATCATCAAATGTTAGTTCCATCTTAAATATTGGCAGCCCACATTGATCTTCTTGGTCAAAGAGTTTCACGAATCCTTCTACAGTTCTCTTTAAGAAATCCTTTAGCTGCATGATATCATAAATTATTACTTTAGAATGTACAAATCCAACCTTTAGTTCGAAATCAGTGAGCTATTCTCTACAATTAAGCTATCAGTCCATTAAGTCCTCAAAATTTTCTTCATTCAAAACAATATGTTCCTAATAAATTTTGTCTAAAATAATAAATAGAATAATATATACAAACTTTAATTTTTTTTGAATAGCAACAATCTTAATATGGCAACTAGAATTTCCCATATTCTTTAGTCATTCTTTCCATGACACAGAAAACATTTCAGAAAACTAAACAGCATGGTGAAGACTAATGGGAGGAGAGGCTGGACACCTGAGGGTGAGGATGTTATGAAGGGACATGCACATGAGGTGAGGGACAGTGGTATGCTAGCTATCTCCTAGTGTCAACTATTAAATATTCAAAACTTCTATGAGCCAGTTACTAAACCTTGGATGACTAAAAATCACCATGGTGGGAATATTTACACCAGGAAATTGGCAAACACTACAAATTAGGACTTTTCTTCCCCAGCCTCAACACCAGATTTCCAGCACATCACTAGGTGAGGGTGAAGCTACTGGAACTTCAAAATGTGCACAGTAAGTTACCAAAGGATAAATAATGTATTCTTTTTTTTTAAAGATTTTATTTTAGAGAGATGGTGGGGAGGGGCAAAGGGAGAGAGAATCTCAAGCAGACTCCACACTGAATGCAGAGTTGGACTCCATCTCACAACCCTGAGATCATGACTTGAGTTGAAACCCAGCATAGAATGCTCAACTGACTAAGCCACCCAGGTGCCCCCAAATAATGTATTCTTATGTAGAAACCAGCTATTGGAAATTTAGCCAAGCAGATAAATACAGGTCTAAAACCATCTTCCAAATGTTCTTCATCTCTACTTCTTATCAAATAATTATAGTTCTCTGAAGAGGATAAAGGTAAAAAGGAAATATTGTATATTAATTACAGGGTTATATACTAGATATTAAATGTGTCCTTTTAAGGGTATATTGAAAAATTTATGGAATCTTTGGAGATATTTTCTAAAAGGGAAAGTTTTTTTAAGATTTTATTTATTTATTTGACAGTGAGAGAGATCACAAGTAGGCAGAGAGGAGGAAGCAGGCTCCCTGCTGAGCAGAGAGCCTGATGCGGGACTTGATCTCAGGACCCTGAGATCATGACCTGAGTCAAAGGCAGAGGCTTTAACCCACTAAGCCACCCAGGTGCCCCTAAAAGGGAAAGTTTTTATTCAAAATTATTTTTTTAAACTGTATTCCCACAATGGTAAAAATTTAAGAAGCCCATAAATATAAAATTAATATAAATTAATATTTTCTTTGAAGATGATCAATTCCATTTCAAGTCAAGATTTTACTGAGGAAAAAATGAGAATCAACCAACTTGTGATTTCATATGTTCAAAAATGTATTACGGTAGTTCTTTGTTAATATTCTCCAATAAAGCTGTGGATAATTAGTTCATAGACTTTCAGCATGAGCCCAGTAATCATTTATAAAATTGACACATACTTCTAGATTTTCTTTTCATTTTAGATTGCTTCAGATATTGCTTCAAAAATGAAGTATTTTTATGCTAAAGTAATTTAAATTAAAATTATGGTAAAAAAATTTTTCTTACTTTATTTCAAAACAATTACCTAGCATTACGTCTAAATAGAATCTTATTTAAAATAATAAACTAAAACATCAGTTTTAAATTCAACACCCCAAAAATGAATGATCCAATTAAGAAATAAGCAGAAGACAAAGACATTTTTCTAAAGAAGACATAATGAAAATATGCTCAACATCAAGGATCATCAGAGAAATACAAATCAAAACTACAATGAGATATCACCTCACACCTGTCAGAATGGCTAAAGTCAAGAACATAAGAAACAACAGCTGTTGGGGAGGATGTGGAGAAAGGGGAATCATGCACTGTTGGTGGAAATGCAAACTGGTGCAACCACTGTGGAAAACAGTATGGGGGTTCCTCAGAAAGTTAAAAATAGAACTACCCTACAATGCAGCAATTGCACTATGAGGCATTTATTCAAAGAATAAAAAAATACTAATTTAAAGGGATACATGCACCCTGATGTTTATAATAGCACTGTCTACAACAGTCAAATTATGGAAGCAGGGGCGCCTGGGTGGCTCAGTGGGTTAAGCCGCTGCCTTAGGCTCAGGTCATGATCTCAGGGTCCTGGGATCGAGCCCCACATCGGGCTCTCTGCTCAGCAGGGAGCATGCTTCCCTTCCTCTCTCTCTCTGCCTGCCTCTCTGCCTACTTGTGATCTCTGTCTGTCGGATAAATAAATAAAATCTTTAAAAAAAAAATTATGGAAGCAGCCCAAGTGTTCATAGACAGATAAAAGGATAAAGACAATATGGTGTATGTATGTGTATGTATATGCATGCATGTATATATAGGGGAATATATACATGATAGAATATTACTCAGCCATAAAAAAGAATGAAATCTTGCCATTTGCAATGACCTGGATGGAGCTAGAGAGTATAATGCTAAGTGAAATAAGTCAGTCAGAGAAACAGAGATATTAGATACCATACAATTTCACTCATCTGTAGAATTTAAGAAAAAAAAATGAGCAAAGGAGGGTAAAAAGAGAGGCAAACCAAGAACAGACTCTTAACTATAAAGAACAAATTGATGGTTGCCAGAGGGGAGGGGCGTGGAAGAATGGATTAAATAGGTGATGGGGATTAAGGAGGGCATCCTGAGCACTGGGTGATGTATGGAAGTGCCGAATCATTATATTGTACATCTGAAACTAATACAATACTGTATATTAACTAACTGGAATTTAAATAAAAACTTAACAAATAATAAAGTAAAATAACAAACTAATCTTTTTTTTTTTTTTAAAGATTTTATTTATTTATTTGACAGAGAGAGATCACAAGCAGGCAGAGAGGCAGGCAGAGAGAGAGGAGGAAGCAGGCTCCCTGCTGAGCAGAGAGCCCGATGCGGGCCTCGATCCCAGGACCCTGAGATCATGACCTGAGCCGAAGGCAGCGGCTTAACCCACTGAGCCACCCAGGCGCCCCAAACTAATCTTATTAACATTATTATTTCAGATGTATAGAACAAATTTACCTGATTTGACATAAGTGTGGAAACACAGTTATAGAATGCATCCAATTTTTCAGGTTTGATGGCATCTAGAGTTTCCTTCTTGGTAAAAAGACTTATAACCTTTGGATACCATGTGCTCATTATTTTCTCTTCTGCCTTTCTAGCTTGTATTGATAGATCATTTTTCAGTGATTCACAATCAATTGGCCCTTTAGCTCTATTTATGAGAAAAGTAAAAATTATTTAAAGCAAATGATAAATACTGGTCTTCATACACAATTCTTTAAAAATAAGATAAAATTTTTTAATCTAAAGAAAATTTCACAAGACTTAACAGTTTTAAAATGTATATAGTCAAAATGTAAAGACTCAAGTAGGAGACATTCAAATCTTAAATGTTAATTAATAAATAGGAGATTTTACCTAATCCCCGTTAAATCTAGCAAAACTGAATTGGAAAACGTTGTGTAACCAAGATCCAGCAATATTTTCATAGTTGGATGAACAATGTGCAAATTAGCTGATATTTGATTTCTTGTCTGCACATAGCTGGAATGCCAAGGATTAGAATAATCCAGTCCTCTGGAAAAGCAAAACACCATATCAAACAGGATTCAAACAGGCTCTAAATTTTAGGAAGTAAAATTATGACATGGAATTAGTATAAAGCAAGAGAAGATGAAAATATGGTCAGCAATGGAAGCTTTAGGAGTCATGAATGTAATAAAAATGCATCAAGATCTTGAAAGCACATTATCTTCAGAGAGGACAGAGACCACCTGTCTGATGAGCAGACTGATGAGCCAGGAGGGAGTGCCCTGCTAACTTCCACTGTGTTCTGGCCCAATTAGTTACCTTGGGTAGAGATAAATGAACTCAGTCCTTGGGACTGGAGAAAAGGGATGAAGAAATCTGTCTGGCATACACCAAAGATTACTTAAGGCTAAGTTGACCTAAATTTTCTGTAAAGGTCCCCCTAATTGTGTAAACAGCAAATAGACAAGTTCAGAGCAAGGATAACTTTAGGGGAAAAAAAGAACAGTAGTGTTACTTTTTAGATGTATTCAAAATACCTTTGAGCTTCACAGTTCTAGACTTAAATGTAAGATCAGCTTATTTTCAATCTGTTATCAAAACCTAGATGCAATTCTGTTTTTAAAATAACTTACTGGGGCATCTGAGAGTCTCAGTTGGTTGAGTCTCCAATTCTTGATTTAGGCTGGGGTCATGATCTCGGGGTTGTGGGAACAATCTGAGCACTGGGCCCCATGCTGGGCAGGGAGTCCTCTTGGGATTCATTCTTTCCCCCCCGCCCGCCTCTCCCTCTGCTCATGTGCGTGCTCTCTCTTGCTCTCTCTCTAAAATAAATAAATAAATCTTTAACTAATAATAATAATTTACTCACTCAGGGGATTTAGGTAAAGGGCCTCCTTCATCTTCAAGCCATTTAACTGGAGGTTTCACAAGAACACTCCTCACTAAAATACATATATGTATTAATATTTATTGAAAACCTTTGCAAATCCTACTCAAACAAAAGTTTCTAACTTTTGATATTGAAGAATATAGTTTATTGAGCATTAAAATGAGTAGAAGAAAAAATTCCTTTATTTGAAAAAAAATCAAGTGCTTGGTACTAGTTTGGTATTATTTTGGGTGTGAATTCAGATAGAGTAAAGCTTTAAGTTTTGGGGGTTTTTTGCATTCTATCTACTAAAAGGCCACTTAAGAAAACTTATTCCAGGGACACCTGGATGGCTCAGTCAGTTGAGCATCTGCCTTTGGCTCGGGTCATGATCCCAGGGTCTTTGAATCGAGTCCCTCACAAAGCTCCTTGCTCAGGGGGGAGTGTACTTCTCCCTCTGCCTGCCGCTCCCCCTGCTTGTGTGCTCGCTCTCTCTCTCTGACAAATGAGTAAAATCTTTAAAAAAAAAAAAAAAGAAAGAAAAGAAAACCTGTTCCAATAAAAATTGCAAATGTTAAATCTCTAATAAACTTCCCTAAATACAGTAATTTTTTTTAAGATTTTATTTATTTATTTGACAGAAAGAGATCACAAGTAGGCAAAGAGGCAGGCAGAGAGAGAGGAGGAAGCAGGCTCCCTGCTGAGCAGAGAGCCCGATGCGGGACTCGATCCCAGGACCCTGAGATCATGACCTGAGCCGAAGGCAGCGGCTTAACCCACTGAGCCACCCAGGCGCCCCCTAAATACAGTAATATTTTTAATAATTCTGTAATCAGGGGCGCCTGGGTGGCTCAGTGGGTTAAAGCCTCTGCCTTCGGCTCAGGTCATGGTCTCAGGGTCCTGGGATCCAGCCCCACATCTGGCTCTCTGCTTGGCAGGGAAAGTGCTTCCTCCTCTCTCTCCTGCCTGCCTCTCTGACTACTTGTGATCTGTCTGTCAAATAAATAAATAAAAATCTTTAAAAAATTCTGTAAACAATATAACTATACCCATAAAGACAAAGAGAAAAATCAAAAAGTTATTAGCTAATAAGCACATAAAAATTACACAAAGTTCCCTTGAGTTACAAAGATTCTGATCAGATAATAAGCTCAAAATAAAAACTTTTTTTAAAGTAGATTTCATTTTTTTAAAAGGTATCTCTACACCCAACGTGGGGCTTGAACCTACAACCCCAAAATCAAGATTTGCACACTCTACTGACTGAGCCAACCACGTACCCCTCAAAATAAAACTTTAAATTAAAATAATATCTAAGGGGGCGCCTGGGTGGCTCAGTGGGTTAAAGCCTCTGCTTTCGGCTCAGGTCATGATCCCAGGGTCCTGGGATCGAGCCCCACATCCGGCTCTCTGCTCAGCAGGGAGCCTGCATCCCCCTCTCTCTGCCTGCCTCTCTGCCTACTTGTGATCTCTGTCTGTCAAATAAATAAATAAATAAAAATCTTTTTAAAAATAAAATAAAATAATATCTAAGAAATACATAAAGCTAAATACATAGATATTCATTATTCATATTTCTACTTTTGAATAGGAGGAGTGGAGAACAAAAGTCAAAGAAGCTTGATGTGTGTTAAATGCTACTTACCCAGATACCTCTTCATGCTGTTTTCAAAGTCACTTGACACCTCACTTATGAGACTATTCATGAGTTCTTCTCTTTCTTTCCCTTCCTTTAAAGACTCAGGTATCAGCATTAACATGTGATCCAGCCATTCCTGCTGAATAGGTACTATAGGACTGCTTTCTACACACTGCTTCATATAAATATAGTTTAACTGAGAATATAATAAGAAAAAATTAAGTGTTCTTTTTTTTAACATCTTAATTTTATTTTTTTTCAGTGTTCCAAGATTCATGGTGTAGTATTTCAGTGTAACTCCTGAGCTCTGTCTATTCAAGACAACATTTTTTTCAGAATAGAAGTATTCTGAAAAAATAACATGTTTTCAGAATAAAAACCTTTACCCAAAAGTATGCCCTATAAAGAAGCCTTTTTTTTAAGTGCTCAGTTTATATTTATTGAATGAATAAGAATTAGAAATTGGGACCAAAGAGTGGGCTAGGGAAGCTGGGTGTGACCATGTGTTATCCACTCAAACATTGAAATATTTAGCATTAATCCACTAAACAGTCAGAAATTGGCAACTATGAACCCTAGCACAAAGGTACACAATTGATAAAACAATCAAGAAGGACAGGAAACAACACAATAAATTATGGGTGAATATTATTAAATATTTTAGAATATTTAATCACACTGATTATTTTAAAATATTACCAAGGTTGTTCCCCTCCCCAATCTGCATGTTACACTTGAGAAAACTAATCTTGTGATAATCCCTTCACTCAAACCAGGGTTGAAGCCTAAGGTTTTCTGTATTAAAATACATGTAAATGCAAATCCATCAGTATCTTAAACATACAATAGAAATGAATTAGGTTGTCTTTAATATTTAAGAGTGTACTATGAGTTTAACATGTAAGCTTGCTGGGACTTTCTGAATAGGAATACAGTATTGTAAAACAAAAGATAAATAATGTCTCATCTAGGGAAAAAATATGACCTTCTTATGGGTAATATGTGTGTGGTTTAAAAGGAGAACAGAATAATGGTTAAGAAAAAAGAAAGAGGAGAAAAGACTATAGGGTGTGGATAAGAACAGAAATGTAACAGCTAAATGAAACCAGAAGAAACAGAGAGGGCCTCTAATACAGCATACCCAAGTGGTAGGGCAAGAACAGAACCAATTTAATCTGGAGGGAGCCATGAGAATAGAGTAAGAACTAACTGGTTACCTCCAGGATAGTGTGAGATAATCACAAAAACAAATTGATTTAGGCAAACCAGAGCCTCAAGCAGGAAAGGACCCTGGTTTCCTGGAGACTAAGAGAGGGGACTGAAGGGAATGGAGAGCCTGGGGTAGTAGTACAAACAGAAGTTCATAGCCTCAAAGGTTTCAAATAGGGAAATCTAGAGAGTAACAGGAATTAGGAAGAGGAGAAAGGGATTATTTAGAACATTTATGTTGGGCAAAGGGCTCTAAGCAATTTGGACCTCCACTTCTGATGGACATCAACAACAAAAGCTGGTGTCCCTGCATTTCATGTTATGGTTCCATGGCTAACCTGTGATCACAACCACTCTGCACCCTGGATGAAAGCAGTCAGGGCTGGAGGAGAGAGCCCTGCCAAGGAAGTGAAGGCAGGGTGGCAAGACTAGAGGTTCTTCCCACTGGACCCTACGTAGTGGCAGTCAAAATGGATTTCTAGCAGGTAACATGTCATATACTTCATAAAAGGGGCTTTGTAGATGAATATAGATGAGGGAACTAGGTACAAAATGCAATCCCTCAGCTTTTCATACCTGGAAGAATAAATCATGCTCTCTGGAGCTCTCATGTATGAAATATAAATTCACTGGAAGTCAGGTGTCTGGGCAGGTGTCTGGGCAGGAAAACATTTTGCTCTGGCATTTCAAAGAAACCATTTTATATTTCTCTTTATTTTTTATGAATTCTTGCCAAATTAATGTTCTCTGTATACTTTCCATTTTCTCAAGGCAAAACAAAGACCCTTTGTTTAATTTATTATTCCTTCATTCAACAAATATTAATTCAATAAATATCCACTATTCCAGGAACCAAAACAAAGCTCCTGCTCTCTTGGAGAATATATTCTGGTATAATAGCACCATAATTTTATAAATTCTCCCATAACAATAAGTAATCCAACAAAAATAGACAAGAACAAACAGAAAGATAACACTTAATCTTGGTAAAGATATTTTAACATGAAAATTTCAGTTTGTCTCAAAATTAATTTAATGTAACCCCAAGAAAAATACCTGCATACATGCTTATAGAACCAGACACAGTGAGTCTCAAGTTCATGTGGAAAAATAAACATGTGATAATAGCCAAGAAATTCCTGAGAAAGAATATCTACAAGGAAGAACTAGCCTTAGGAAACATTAAAACATATTATAAAGTCTCTCTAATTAAAACAGTGTGGTACAGGAGCCTGGATAGACAAACTAGTGGGGAAAAAAAGAAAGTCAGGAAATAGGCCCAGTATGTAAGAAAATATAGCATATGACAAATGTGTTATATCAAAAGGCCCAGTATGTAGGAAAATATAGCATATGACAAATGTGGTATATCAAATCAGCAGAACAAAGATGAAAATTTTAAAAAATACTTCTGGACAACTGGCTAGCCATTTGGAAAAAGAGAAATTTAATTCATACCTTCCACCATACACAAGAGTAAATTCCAAATATATTAAGAATTTTAATTAAATGATAAAAACTACACAAGGACAAAAAATTGATAAATTCTGCTGTAATTGAAGGTAGAGGAAAACTTACTAGCTATGATTTAAGTTCCAGATACAAAAAAGAAAAAATGACTGACAAATTCTGACTACATAAAAATTAAAATATTTTCATGGCAAAACAAGTCACAATAAAAATGACCAAAAGACAACTGGCAATCTGGGACAAAATATTTGAAACATATATCTCCAAGTATAAAGAATGTTTAAAAATGTAAGGGATAGATAAAATTTGAGGACATTATGCTCAATGAAATAAGCCAATGACAAAAAAACAAATATTATATAACTCCACTTATATGAGGTATCTAGGGTAGTCTGATTCATAGAAACAGACAATAGAATGGTAGTTGCCAGGGCCTGAGGGAAGAGCGAAATGTGGAGTTGTTTAGTGAGTACAAAGTTTCACTTTTACAAGAGGAAAGGTTCTGGAGATACACAACTATGTGAAAAAACACCACTGAACCATACACTTAAAAATGGTTAAGATAGGGACATCTGGGTGGCTTGTCAGTTGATCATCCACCTCTTGGTTTTGGCTCAGGTCATGATCTCAGGGTTATTGATCAAGCTCAGCACAGAATCTGCTGAGATTATCTCTTACCCTCTTCCTTTATCCCTCCCCCTGCTTCTGCATCCTCTCTCTCTCTCAAATAAATAAATAAAATATTTTTTTAAAAAATAGTTAAGATGGTAAACTTTATGTTGTGTGTATTTTACCAAATTTTTTAAATAATTTTTCTAAGATTTTATTTGTTTATTTGATAGAGAGAGATCACAAGTAGGCAGAGAGGCAGGCAGAGAGAGAGGAAGGGAAGCAGGCTCCCTGCTGAGCAGAGAGAGCCCAATGCGGGACTCGATCCCAGGACCCTGAGATCATGACCCGAGGTGAAGGCAGCGGCCTAACCCACTGAGCCACCCAGGCACCCAATTTTACCAGATTTTAATTTCAGGAAAAATAAGACCAAAATCCAAGAGAAAAACGGGAAGAAAATATGAGCCAACATTCTGCAATAAAACTGTTATGAAAATGGTTCTTTTTTTTCTTTTTTTTTAAATGGTTCTTAATTAATGAAAAATACCTAGTCCTATCATAATTAAAAGAAAGCATACTTAAACTACCCTGAGATACCATTTGTAACCTATCAGATGGATAAAAAGAAAATAAAAATATGACCCTCACATTCTGTAGTGAGATCATGGGAAAGAAACACTCACAAATTGCAAGTAGGAATGTGAAAGCAGGGGGTTCAGAAGTGAATTACTGTTTCATGCCTGGCTACCTATTTTGGACAGTAAGACAGTAGAAAGTAAAAACTGTGGATGAAGAGTGAGGATGCTAAGGACATACACATAAATATGCTTTGCAATTCACCCAGTCTCATGTTAAATGTTTCTGAATGTTTTGTATCAGTTGTTGTATCTAGTAAAGAGGCAAAACACAAAGTCTCCATAAAGGTTGGGAGGGAGGGAGGGATGGAGGGAGGGAGGAAGTTCTAGGTTCTGGAATAAGAACTAAAACATTTACTACTAATTCTCAAATAACAAATGGCAACAAAAATATAACTCTTAGAACCCATATTGTCATCCATGACATGCTTGTTCCTTCTGGCACAGAAAATGAAAATCTCGGTTTCTAAATTTCTTCCTCTTCCAGAATGGATGTCATTAGCAGGTAGACTTAGAAAAAGCTATTTTGTCATAATTGCTTTGAACATTTTCAAAATAAGGAATATAAAAAAAAATGAACTCACTCCTTTCTTTTTAATTTCACTTGTCATCTGTCAAAAGCAAACAAGACATAATTAAATCAGGGAGAAAAAATTGTAAGTGATTTAAATGTATGTATTATGTATATGTATTACTCTCTTAATAATACTAGTTATGTTGTGATCAACATAAAATAATTACAAATTAAAATTATGTAAGGATAAACTTTTTAAAAAGACAACCTAAACTTACAGTTGGAGGATATTCTGGCTCTGGTATTGGAGGTATTCTTTTATCCAGTGTTCGGTCTAAACTTCTTTTGGCTCCATCAATTCTGGATTATAGTTTAAAAAATTGTTTATAGTTAAACTATTTATAGTTATAAAAAATGTTTGACTCTCTTGAAGACAACATTAAGATACATTATTAAAACATTACAGGGGGTGGGGCGCCTGGGTGGCTCAGTGGGTTAAGCCGCTGCCTTCAGCTCAGGTCATGATCTCAGGGTCCTGGGATCGAATCCTGATGCGGGACTCAGCAGGGAGCCTGCTTCCTTCTATCTCTCTCTCTCTCTGCCTGCCTCTCCGTCCACTTGTGATCTCTCTCTCTGTCAAATAAATAAATAAAATCTTAAAAAAAAAATTACAGGGGGTGCCTGGGTGGCTCTGTCAGTTAAAGCATCTGCCCTTGGTTCAGGTGATGATCCCAGGGTCCTGGGATTGTGCCCCACATCAGGCTCCCTGCTTTCAGGAGCCTGCTTCTCCCGCTCCTCCTCATACTGGACCTCTTTCTCACTCTCTCAAATAAATAAATTAATTAAATATTTGGGGAAAAATTACAATTTGGAGGTGCCCGAATGAGTCAGTGAAGCATATGACTCTTGACCTTGGGCTCATGAATTCAAGCCCCTCACTGGGGCTTAAATAATCATCATCATAATAAAATATTACGATTTGAACATCTTTTCAACTATACTTACAGAAGAGATATTCAAGAGTTCTTTATCAACTAATGAATTATTGAACATTACGTCAAAAACTAATGATGTACTATACACTGGTTAATTGAATTAAAAAAAAAATACAGGGGAGGAAGTAAGATGGCAGAGGAGTAGGAGACTGAAATATCATCAGGTCCCAGGAGTTCAGCTAGATAGTTATCAAAACATTCTGAACTCCTACAAACTCAACAGAAGATAGAAGAGAAGAGCAGCAATTCGAGAAACAGAAAATCGACCACTTTCCAGAAGGTAGAATGTGCAGAGAAGTGAATCTGAAATGATAGGAAGATAGACCTCAGGGGCAGGGGCCAACTCCTGGCAAGTGAGAGAGCAGTAGAGCACAAAATCAGAACTTTTAGAAGTCCACTCCATGGAGGGACATCACTCCAGAGGCTAAGCAGGGGGTGGAGCCCTCGCAGGGACAGTGTGGTCTCAGATCCATGGGACAGAAAGACTGGGGGTGTCCGAATGTGGCAGATCTCCCAGATATCAGAGCAGGGAAGCTGGCTACCGAGATGGAGCTGAGGAGTGGGCTCTCAGCTTGGGATGACCTTAAACTATGACCCGAGGCACAGTTGGCGACTGCTCTTCAAGCAGGGGCCCCAAAAGTAGCAGATCGGGAGAGACCTCCCTCCTTATTTCTCCAGGAGGAGCAGCGGGGAAAACATGGCAGGATAAAAAAATAAGGTTAAATACAAGGAAGGGATAAAATATGAGTATAACAATGAAAAATTTAAAAGATTTTTTTCCCTATTTATTTATTTTCAGAAAAACAGTATTCATTATTTTTTCACCACACCCAGTGCTCCATGCAAGCTGTGCCCTCTATAATACCCACCACCTGGTACCCCAACCTCCCACCCCCCCGCCACTTCAAACCCCTCAGACTGTTTTTCAGAGTCCATAGTCTCTCATGGTTCACCTCCCCTTCCAATTTACCCAAATTCCCTACTCCTCTCTAACGCCCCTTGTCCTCCATGCTATTGGTTATGCTCCACAAATGAGTGAAACCATATGATAATTGACTCTCTCTGCTTGACTGATTTCACTCAGCATAATCTTAAAAGATTTTTTAAAAAGGCATTGATACAATAAAATAGTTTAAAAACATTAAAATAGGAAAGAAGTAAAGTTAAAAAATAGAACAATTTCTTCTAATAGATCAAAATATACCCTTAATCTAGCACATGGCTTTGTTCTAGTCTCCAGCCTGAACATATTCTCTCCTCTTTTTTTTTTTTCCTTTTCCAACCAACTTATCTTATCAATTCCTTTTTTAGAATCTTTTTTAATCTTCATCTTTTCAATCAGGTCTCATCCCTTCATCGTGTTCACACTTATATTTGTGTATATATATGTTTTTCTTTATTTAAATTTTGGGAGGTAGTTTCCTCTAAGAGAACAGAATACACCCAAAATCAAGTATGTTGCTCTGTTCTGTTCACCAGTCTAATATATATATATATTTATTTTTAAAAATTTTCCCCCATCTTCTCCCCCCAGGTTTCCCTAGCTTTTCCCCCCAGTTTCGGGTCTCTTCTGATGTGGTTAGCATATATTTTTCTGGGGTATTTTCTACCCTTTTAGTATTTTGTTCTCTCATTCATCTATTCTAATCTGGATAAAATGAAAAGGCAGAAAAACTCAACACAAAAAAAAAGAACAAGAAGCAGTACCAATGCCTAGGGATCTAATCAATATGAACATTAGTAATATGTCAGAACCAGAGTTCAGAATGACGATTATCAAGGTGCTAGCTGGACTTGAAAAAAGCATGGAAGATATTAGAAAATCCCTTTCTGGAGAAATAAAATCCCTTTCTGGAGAAATAACTAAAATTTAATCAAGTTGAAATAAAAAAACCTATTAATGAGTTGCAATAAAAAATGGAGGCTCTTACTGCTAGGATAAATGAGGCAGAAGAGAGAATCAGTGATATAAAAGACCAAATAACAGAGAATAAAGAAGCTGAGCAAAATAGAGACAAACATTGACTGGATCATGAGGGCAGAATTCAAGAGATAAGTGATACAATAAGATGAAACAATATTAGAATAATTGGGATCCCAGAACAAGAAAGAGAAAGAGGGGCAGAAGGTACATTGGATCAAATTATAGCAGAGAATTTCTCTAATATGGCAAAGGGAACAAGCATCAAAATCCAGGAGGCACAGAGAACCCCCCTCAAAAGCAATAAAAATAAGTCTATACCTGGGACGCCTGGGTGGCTCAGTTGGTTAAGCAGCTGCCTTTGGCTCAGGTCATGATCCCAGCGTCCTGGGATCGAGTCCCACATCGGGCTCCTTGCTCGGCAGGGAGCCTGCTTCTCCCTCTGCCTGCCATTCTGTCTGCCTGTGCTCGTTCTCTACCCCCTCTCTCTCTGATAAATAAATAAAAATCTTAAAAAAAAAATAAGTCTATACCCCATTATCTAATAGTAAAACTTACAAGTTTTAGTGACAAAGAGAAAATCCTGAAAGCAGCTTGGGACAAGAGGTCTGAAACATACAATGGTAGAAATATTAGACTGGCAGCAGACCTATCCACAGAGACCTGGCAGGCCAGAAAGGGCTGGCATGATATATTCAGAGCACTAAACAAGAAAAATATGAGGCCAAGAATACTACATCCAGCTTGGCTGTCACTGAAAATAGAAGGAGAGATAAAAAGCTTCCAGACAGGGCCGCCTGGGTGGCTCAGTGGGTTAAAGCCTCTGCCTTTGGCTCAGGTCATGATCCCAGGGTCCTGGGATCGAGCCCCACATCGGGCTCTCTGCTCAGTGGGGAGCCTGCTTCCTCCTCTCTCTCTGCCTGCCTTTCTGCCTACTTGTGATCTGTCAAATAAATAAATAAAAATCTTTTAAAAAAAAAAGCTTCCAGACAAACAAAAATTTAAAGAATTTGAAAACACCAAGCCAGCCCTACAGGAAATATTGAAAGGGGTCCTCTAAGCAAAGAGAGAGCCTAAAAGTAACAGACCAGAAAAGAACAGAGACAATATACACTAACAGTCACCTTACAGGCAATACGATGGCACTAAATTCATATCTTTCAATAGTTACTCTGAATGTAATGAGCTAAATGCCCCAATCAAAAGACACAGAGTATCAGAATGGATTAAAAAAAATGCCTGGGTGGCTTGGTGGGTTGAGCTGCTGCCTTCAGCTGGGGTCATAGTCCTGGGGTCCTGCGATCGAGTACCACATTGGGTTCCTTGCTCAGCAGGGAGACTGCTTCTCTCTCTGCCTTTACTTGCCACTTGTGTGCTTTCTCTCTCCCTCTCTCTCTCTGAAAATAAATTTTAAAAAAAGACCACCCATCGATATGCTGTCTACAAGAAACTCATTTTAGACCCAAAGACACCTCCACATTTAAAGTGTAGAAAACAACTTACCATGCTAGATATCAAAAGAAAGCTGGGGTGACAATCCTTATATCAGATAAATTAGATTTTCAGCCAAAGATTATAATAAGAGATGAGGAAGGACACCACATCATAATTAAAGGGCCTTTCCAACAAGAAGATCTAAAAGTTTCAAATATCTATGCCCCTAACATGGAGCCGCCAATTATATAAACTAATTAATAACAAAATCAAAGAAACACATCGACAATAACACAATAATAGTAGGGGACTTTAAGACTACCTCACTGAAATGGACAGATCATCAAAGCAAAAGATCAAAAAGGAAATAAAGGCTTTAAATGACACACTGGACGAGAGGGACATTACAGATATATTCAGAATATTCTATCCTAAAGCAACAGAACATACATTCTTCTTGAGTGCACATGGAACATTCACCAGAATAGATCACATACTGGGTCACAAATCAGGTCTCAACCAGTACCAAAAGACGTGGATCGTTCCTTGCATATTTTCAGGCCACAATGCTTTGAAACTGGAACTCAATCACAAGAGGAAAGTTGGAAAGAACTCAAATACAAGAGGGCAAAGAGCATCCTACTAAAGAATAAATGGGTCAACCAAGAAATTAAAGAAGAATTTTTAAAATTCATGGAAACAAATGAAAATGAAAACACAACTGTTCAAAATCTTTGGGACACAGTAAAGGTAGTCCCAAGGGGAAAGTATATAGCAATATAAGCCTTTCTCAAGAAATAAGACAGGTCTCAAGTTACACAACCTAACCCTAACCTAAAGGACCTGGAGAAAGAACAGCAAAGAAAGCCCAAATCCAGCAGGAGAAGAGAAATCATAAAGATCAGAGCAGAAATCAATGAAACAGAAACCAAACAAACAGTAGAACAAACAACAAAGCAACTAGGAGCTGGTTCTTTGAAAGAATCAATAAGATTGCCAGATGCATCAAAAAGAAAAGAGAAAGGACCCAATCATGAATGAAAGAGGAGAGATCACAACCAACACCAAAGAAATATAAACAACTATAAGAACATTTTATGAGCAAATATACACCAGAAAATTTGACAATCTGGAAGAAATGGATGCATTCCTAGAGACATACAAACTACCAAAACTGAACCAGGAAGGAAAAGAAAACCTGAACAGACCTATAACCACTACGGAGATTGAAGCAGTCATCAAAAATCTCCCAACAAACAAGAGCCCAGGGCCAGACAGCTTGCCAGGGGAATTCTACCAAACATTTAAAGAAGAAGTAATACCTATTCTCCTGAAACTGTTCCAAAAAATAGAAATGGAAAGAAAACTTCCAAATTCACTTTATGAGGCCAGCATTATCTTGATCCCAAAACCAAAGACCCCATCAAAAAGGAGAATTACAGACCAATATCCTTGATCAACACAGACGCAAAAATTCTCACCAAAATACTAGCCAACAGGATCCAACAGTGCATTAAAAGAATTATTCACCACGACCATGTGGGATTTATTCCTGGGCTGCAAGGTTGGTTCAACATCTGCAAATCAGTCAATGTGATACAATACATTCATAAAAGAAATAACAAGAACCATATGATACTCTCTGCTGATGCTGAAAAAGCATTTGACAAAGTACAGCATCCTTTCTTGATCAAAACTCTTCAAAGTGTAGGGTTAGAGGGTATATACCTCAATATCATCAAAGCCATCTATGAAAAACCCACAGTGAATATCATTCTCAATGGAGAAAAATTGAGAGCTTTTCCCTTAAGTAAGGAACACAGCAGGGATGGGATGTCCACTATCACCACTGCTATTCAACATAGTACTAGAAGTCCTAGCCTCAGCAATCAGACAACAAAAAGAAATAAAAAGCATCCAAATCAGCAAAGAAGAAGTCAAACTCTCATTCTTGCAGATAATATCCTACTTTATGTAGAAAACCCAAAAGACTCCACTCCAAAACTGCTAAAACTCACACAGGAATTCAATAAAGTGTCAGGATATAAAATCAATGCACAGAAATCAGGTGCATTTCTATACACCAACAGCAAGACAGAAGAGATAAATTAAGAAGTGGATCCCATTTATAATTGTGCCCAAAACATAAGACACATAGGAATAAACATAACCAAAGAGGCAAAGGATCTGTACTCAGAACACTATAGAATACTCATGAAAGAAATTGAGGAAGACACAAAGAAATGGAAAATTTTTCCATGCTCCTGGACTGGAAGAACAAATATTAATAAAATGTGTATACTACCTAGAGCAATCTACACATTTAATGCAATACCTATCAAAATATCCTCAACTTTTTCAAAGAAATGGAACAAATAGTCCTAAAATTTGTACAGAACCAGATAAGACCTCAAATAGCCACAGAAATGTTGAAAAAGAAAACCAAATCTGGGGGCATCACAATTCCAGACTTCAAGCTCTATTACAAAGTTGTCACCATCAAGACAGTATGGTTCTGGCACAAAAATGAACACATAGATCAATGGAACAGAATAGAGAGCCCAGAAATGGACCCTCAACTCTATGGTCAACTAATCTTCGACAAAGCAGGAAAGAATGCCCAATGGAAAAAAGACAGTCTCTTCAACAAATGGTGTTGGGAAAATTGGACAACCACATGCAAAAGAATGAAACTGGACCATTTCATTACACAACACACAAAAATAGACTAAAAATGGATGAAAGACCTCAATGTGAGACAGGAATCCATCAAAATTCTTGAGGAGAACACAGGTAGCAACCTCTTCCACCTCAGCCACAGCAACTTCTTCCTAGAAACATCACCAAAGGCAAGGGAAGCAAGGGCAAAAAATGAAGTATTGGGACTTTATCAAGATCAAAAGCTTTTGCACAACAAAGGAAACAGTCAAAACCAAAAGACAACTGACAGAATGAGAGAAGATATTCACAAATGTCTTATCAGATAAGGGCGTAGTATCCAAAATCTATAAAGAACTTATCAAACACAACACCCAAAGAACAAATAATCCAATCAAGAAGATACAGATGTAGTGAAAAGAAGGGCCATCTGTACCCCAATGTTTATAGCAGCAATGGCCACAGTCGCCAAACTATGGAAAGAACCAAGATGCCCTTCAACGGATGAATGGATAAGGAAGATGTGGTCCATATACACTATGGAGTATTATGCCTCCATCAGAAAGGATGAATACCCAACTTTTGTAGCAACATGGACGGGACTGGAAGAGATTATGCTGAGTGAAATAAGTCAAGCAGAGAGAGTCAATTATCATATGGTTTCACTTATTTGTGGTGCATAACAAATAGCATGGAGGACATGGGGAGATAGAGAGGAGAAGGGAGTTGGGGGAAATTGGAAGGGGAGGTGAACCATGAGAGACTATGGACTCTGAAAAACAATCTGAGGGTTTTGAAGAGGCGGGAGGGGGGAGGTTGGGGTACCAGTGGTGGGTATTATAGAGGGCACGGATTGCATGGGGCACTGGGTGTGGTACAAAAACAATGAATACTGTTATGCTGAAAATAAATTTTAAAAAGCTATTTTGGAAGAGGAAAAAAAAATAAAATCTTAAAAAAAAAGAAAAAAAATGGGCTGAAGACATGAACAGACATTTCTGCGAAGAAGACATCCAGATGGCCAACAGACACACACATGAAGAAGTGCTCACATCATCACTCAGCATCAAGGAATCAAAACCACAATAAGACACCACCTCACGCCAGTCAAGATGGCTAAAATTAACAAGTCAGGAAATGACAGATGTTGGCAAGGATGCAGAGAAAGGGGCACCCTCCTACACTGTTGGTGGGAATGCAAGCTGGTGCAGCCACTCTGGAAAACAAAAAGTTGGAAACAGAGCTACCCTACCACCCAGGAATCATGCAACTGAGTGTTTACCCTAAAGATACAAGCATAGTGATCCCAAGGGCCATGTGCACCTGAATATATATAGCAATAATGTCCACAACAGCCAAACTATGGAAAGAACCTAGATGTCCATCAACAGATGAATGGATAAAGAAGATGTGGTGTGTATATATACAATGAAATACTATGCAGCCATCAAAGGAAATGAAATCTTGCCATTTGCAACAATGTGGATGGAACTAGAGGGTATTATGCTGAGCAAAATAAGTCAATCAGAGAAAATTATCATATGATCTCTCTGATATGAGGAATTTGAAAGGCAGGGCAAGGGTTGTGGGGGTAGGGAAGGGAAAAATGAAACAAGATGGGATTGAGAGGGAGAAAAACCATAAGAGACTCTTAATCTCACAAAACAAACTGAGGGTTGCTGGGGGGTGGGGAGTAGGGATAGGGTGGCTGGGTTACCGACATTGGGGAGGGTATGTGATATGGTGAGTGCTGTGAAATGTGTAAGCCTGACAATTCATGACCTGTACCCCTGGGGCAAATAATACATTATATACTAATTTTTAAAAATTTTTTTAAATACAAGAGTTCTTTATCTTACTGAATTTTTATAAGAAATAAATCCCTTTAGAAATTCCAAAATTTAAAAAACAAAAAGAAAAAGGGGGAAAAAACAAATCCCAATACTATTATCAACGAGAACTTACTTTTCAAATTATTCATGTGTACTATAAAAAAATGAGACTAAAAATAAAAATCATTTTTTTCCAATTCAAACAGACAAATTTTAAGTTAATCCTGATGCTTACTAGAACCTCATATGTATTGACCATGTTCAAAAGCCACCCTGTTAGAGAAGCCTCACCTTACCCCTTTTTTTAAGTAGCACTTCAATCACTATCCAACCTCTTTATCCTCCACTTAACTTTGCTTCATAGAACTTACCCACCATTTGACGTATTGCATGTCATAGACTCTTTTGTTCCTCACCTTGTCTCTAATGCCCAGAACAGCACTCTGAAAAACAGTCTGAGGGGTTTGAAAAACAGTCTGAGGGGTTTGAAGTGGAGGGGGGGTGGGAGGTTGGGGTACCAGGTGGTGGGTATTATAGAGGGCACAGCTTGCATGGAGCACTGGGTGTGGTGAAAAAGTAATGAATACTGTTTTTCTGAAAATAAATAAATTGGAAAAAAAATATTATGTAAAAAAAAATAAATAATACAAATAATTTTAAAAAACTAACTAGAATTTAAATAAAAATTTTAATTTTTTAAATACATAAATAAAAGGGAAAAAACACACACACACACAAAAAAAAGAACAGCACCCAGGCCCATAATATGTACTTGATAAATAGTTTGAAAAGAGGGGTGCCTGGGTAGCTCAGTCAGTCAAGCATCTGCCTTTGGCTCAGGTCATGATCCCAGGGTCCTGACCCTGGATCCCATCCTGGGATGTCTCTCCCTCTACCCCTCCCCCTGCTTGAGTTCTCTCTCTTTCTCAAATAAATAAAATCTTTTTGAAAAAGTTTGAACACAGGAATTTATCATCTATAAAATAAAGTTATATCATACTGAATGCTCATATTGTACAAGACACTCTATTAGGTTTCATTAAAATATAATAGCAACAATCTCAAGGAAATGATAAACTGAAAGGGTGAGGGGATAAAAACAGGTACCATATGAAAGGCATGGGGCCCTGACGGCTCAGAGGAGGGGACAAGTTCACTTCCAACTGGAGGTGTCTATAAAGGCTACATGAACAAGCTTGCATTTGCAATGAACTTTAATAAGAGGGATTTCAGGCGGAGATGTAGTTTCCCTGGGTAGATGGATTTCAACAGACATGACTCTACTGAGGAATAGAAAGGCAAGGGAATGATCAAAGGAAAAAACAGGGAGTAGTAGGGAGTTGTTCAATATACCCAGAGGTTATAGGACCAAATCGAGATTAGTTTGGAGAAATGAACTGGAATATCCAACTAAGGGCCTCAAATAGGTTTTTTTTTAATCCAATAGACAACTCTTGCTGAGAGTTTTTGAGCATGTAAACATTTTTAGGAAGACAAATCTACCAGTCTGTAAAGGTATATATACTGTGGCAGATGGCCGAAGCAATAGAGTATACAAGGAAAAAGAAAAGAGACCTGAGAAAAAAGACTGGAGGATGCCAAACATGACAGGAATAAGAAAAAAATGCAATTGAAGGGGGCAAAGGAGATGTGATCAGAGAGGCAGGAGGAGAACCAAAATGAATTTCAAGGAAAAGATGGACACCAAAACCATAAAAGCATGGACTGGCAAGTTCGAGAGAGACAAGAGCCATGTCTGTTTTGCTCACTGTTCTATCCACAATATTTAGATAGTGTCCATCAAGGTCAATAAATACCTATGGAATGATCAGAATTGTGGAATTGGAAAAAATCTCATATATCTAATTCTAATATTTTTGAATACTCTCAAAAATATTAAGTAGTACCCTGAGGCGAGGGAGGGGAACAGCATTCATTACTTTCTAAGGTAGCCCAATTTATTGTCAGCTAGCTTATGTTCTTAGAAACAAATTTTTATGCAAGTTATACCCTTGTAACTTTTGTTCTCCAGAGCTATACACAAAGAGTCCTATTCTTTTTCTGTTACCCTTCTGAAACTTAATGATACCTATCCAGTTCTTTTTTTTTAACAAGAATTATAAGAGAATTTTATTTTATTTTTTTTCAGCATAACAGTATTCATTGTTTTTGCACCACACCCAGTGCTCCATGTAATCCGTGCCCTCTCTAATAGCCACCACCTGGTTCCCCCAACCTTCTACCCCCTGCCCCTTCAAAACACTCAGATTGTTTTTCAGAGTCTATAGTCTCTCGTGGTTCACCTCCCCTTCCAATTTCCCTCAGCTCCATTCTCCTCTCCATCTCCCCTTGTCCTCCATGACCAGTTCTTTAAACTATTCCTGTCAATAAAAGTTACCACTGGTGATGAGCTCATTATGTTTTAGGCATTGGCTTAAGATCTTTACATGCATGGATCTCATTTAACTCTCACAAAAAATCCAAGGAGAAAAGCATGATTCTTATCTCCATCTTACAGATAGGAAGATGAAGATAAGTAAAGTTACTTCACTTGCCAAATTCACGCATGGCTCATAAGCTGCAGATATGGGATACAAACTCAGGCCTCTTTGATGCCAGTCTATACTCTTACCCAATAAGCAATCAGCCCCCTTCAAATGAGATGGTTCATCAAAATTCCTCTCTCTTTCTTGCTAATTTGGTTTATCAACATCCCTCTTAAAGTGTGACTCCAGAATTTCAGATGTTGTTTGACCAGTGCAGAGTGAATATTTTCTATCGCCCATTCTAGACATTTTACATTTATCTTAGCAGGCTAAGACTGCAATGTGGAGCTTCAACTCTTGATCCCAAGATCAAGTGTCCCAGACTCTAGTGACTTAGCCAGCCAGGCAGTCCTGAATTAGCTTTCTTGAGTAGCCTCATTTCCATGTTAACTTTTATTGAGCCTGGCTAAACTAAAATTCCAAAGTCTTTTTCATAAGAAGTAGGAAATGTGGCTGGAATATCCCCCTTCCTCTTTACTTTGTGAATCATTAAGGCTTCAGCCAGACTTCCTTTCATCTATCATTATTTTCCTGAATAGCCTAGCTCTCCATGATCCATACTTTCAAGGAATTTGCTTTATACTTCTGTGCACTAGTTGGCACTAGCTGGCTTGCACTGTAATTATCCCAACAAAAATATGCTTGACCTCCTTGAGCTCCTTATATACAAAAGCCACCCTTTGAGATAGCAGCAATTTCCTGGGGCATGTTTTCTCCTACTAGCTATAAATAAAAAGAGCTAGGAAGAATATAAAAGTGAGCCTTTTCATTCTCCGTTTTTGCTTTGTGGGTTGACAGCCAGAAACAAATAAATGAACACAAATTGGGTAATTTCAAAGGAACTATGTAAGAGACCATATGCAGTGAAGGAGAGAAAAGCTGGTCTGAATCAAGAGGGAGATAATGGGGGCGCCTGGGTGGCTCAGTGGGTTAAAGCCTCTGCTTTCGGCTCAGGTCATGGTCTCAGGGTCCTGGGATTGAGCCCCGCATTAGGCTCTCTGCTCAGCAGGGAGTCTGCTTCCTTCTCTCTCTGCCTGCCTCTCTGCCTACTTGTGATCTCTCTCTCTGTCAAGTAAATAAATAAAATCTTAAAAAAAAAAAAAAAAAGAGGGAGATAATGGCCAAAGAAGAAGTGACTCATTCCTGGGACTCTGGAAAGCTACAAAATGATTTTTTTATTTTCTTAGCCAAATGTTCCCAGGCACTGGTCACAGGAGGGTCCCAGTTACTCCCAGGACACCTTATATCCTACCTTAGTCCTGAAACTCTCTATCAACAGACTTCACCCCAACTTGAAACCAGGAAATCTATGTTCCTATTGTCTAATATGTAGAGGTAGCAAATGACGGAAAATCACAAAATCCACAGCCTTCCAAAAAAATAAAAACCTTTCATTGCAAATGCATTTATCCTAAATAAACATATGGCAATTCTAATCTCAGTATTAATATAGCACTATGCCTCAGGCAACTTTGAGACACCGTTATTAAGCATCCAAATGAGAGAGTACTATTTATACATCTGTAAAAAGCACAAGAGTCAGGTTAAAAATTCCTTTATTCACTCATTCAGTTCATCAGCAATAACACTTTAAAAATTCCTTTATTCACTCATTCAGTTCATCAGCAATAACATGCCAGATACTGTGCTTTGTGTTGAGATCTCTGTGCTTAAGTATGTCAAAGTAAATAGAAAAGAATGGCAACAAAGACACTATACACTGTGTTGCTGAGGAAGTCACACTTCCTTTATCTATTTGCTGCTTGACCCTTCTGTACCCAACATCTAAATATTCTAATTCCTGAGGCACCTGAGTGGCTCAGTCAGTTAGACATCTGACTCTTGATTTCAGCTCAGGTCATGATCTCGGGGTCATGGGATCAAGCCCTTCACTGGGCTCCACATTCATCGTGAAGTTGGCTTGTCCCTTCCCCTCTGCTCCCCCTCTCTATCTCTCTCAAATAAATAAAATCTTTAAAAAATAAATGTTATAATTCCTAAAGGCTGCCTTCTCCTCTTAATTTTTACTTTCTCTAGATGATCTGAACAATTCCTCATAGCCTTAACAATCATCTACATTCTGCTAACTCCCAAATTTGTATCTTTAGCCTAGATATATATATAGATATATAGATAGGGAATATGTTAAGTAGGCAGCAGCTGGATAGATAGATAGATAGACAGACCTATAGATATCTATTTATCTATCTATCTAGCTAGCTGCTGCCTACTTAACATATTCCCCCTTATATGTCACATAAGCATCTCAACTTCAAAAATTACCTTCCCAATCTCCTGGACTTCTGATTCTCTATAAATATATACACTACTATCTACCTTGCTACCAAAACCAATCCAACAGCAAGTCTTACTAATTCTGAATCCAGACCTATCCCCTGTAAATCTGTTCCTCTCTTCTTCCACTGTCTCCAGCCTTATCTGAACCATGGAAAGCTTTCATCTATGTTATTACAAAAGCATCCTACCTGGGCTCCTTGTTTCCCTCTACTACTGCCTCTTCCCTTCCACCTCAGTCTATGCTTAATACCCAGACTGATATTTTTAAATGTAAATTGAATTTCATGTCACATCCCAGTTTAAAATATTTCAATGGCTCCCATTGTTCTTAAAGTGGAATCTGAATTCATTATCATGGCTTACAAAGGCTTTCACGCCCTGTCCCCACCCTTCGCTCCACCTTCACCTGATACAACGATTCTTTCCCAGGTTCCTGATACTCTAGAGACACTGGCTTTTGTCAACCCCTAGAACACATGAAAGCATTCATATTCCAGGGCTTTCAACACTTACTATCCCCCCTTTGCTTAGAGTGATATTCTCCAGTTTATTTAATGAAAAGTTTTGGGTGCCTAGGTAGCTCAGTTGGTTAAGTGACTGCCTTCAGCGCCCATCATGATCTTGGAGTCTCATGATCAAGTGCTGCACCAGGCTCCTTGCTCAGCAGGGAGTCTGCTTCTCCCTCTGACCCTCCTCCTTCTCATGCTCTCTCTCTCTCTCTTATTTTCTCTCTCAAAAAAAAAAGAAAGAAAGAAAAGAAAAGGAACTTTTTTTTAATGAAAAGCTTCTAACACTTTATTTTTTTAAGATTTTTTTTTATTAACATATAATGTACTGGGATGCTTGGGTGGCTCAGTTAGTTAAGTCGCTGCCTTAGGCTCAGGTCATAATCCCAGAGTCCTGGGATCATGTCCCACATCGGGCTCCTTGCTGGGCAGGGAGCCTGCTTCTCTCTACCCCTCTGCCTGCCACTCTGCGTACTGGTGCACACACACACACACACTCTCTCTCTCTCTCTCTCTCTCTGACAATAAATAAATAAATAAAATCTTTTTTTTAAAAAACCATATAATGTACAATTTGTTTCAGGAGTATAGGTCTATGATTCATCAGTCTTTTTTTTTTTAAAGATTTTATTTATTTATTTGACAGAGAGATCACAAGAAGGCAGAGAGGCAGGCAAAGAGAGAGGAGGAAGCAGGCTCCCCACTGAGCAGAGAGCCCGATGCGGGACTCATTCCCAGGACCCTGAGATCATGACCTGAGCCGAAGGCAGCGGCTTAACCCACTGAGCCACCCAGGCGCCCCTATGATTCATCAGTCTTAAACAATACACAGTGCTCCCCACTATGTATACCCTCCCCAATGTCCATCACCCAGCCACCCTTTCCTTCACATCCCCCTCTGCTTCAGCAATCCTCAGTTCATAAAATTTTATTTATTTATTTGAGAGAGAGAGAGAGTACAAGCAGGGGGAGCAGCAGAGGGAGAAGGAAAAGCAGGCTCTCCACTGAGCAGGGAACCCAATGCCCTGCTCAGTCCCAGGGTTCAGGGATCATGACCTGAGTCAAAAGCAAACACTTAACCAACTAAGCCATCCACACATCCCAGCTCCTTACTCTTCAGATCTCCACTTAAATATCATCTCCACAGGACTTTCCTGTGATGTTCCTAGGGTTCCTAGGGACACCTTCCCTATCACTCTCTATCCCACAATCTTACATCTTCAAGGTATCCATCACTACTTAAAAGGTTCACATACCCTTTTTGTTTGTTTTTATATGTTTACTGTCTGTCTCCTCCCACTAGAATATAGACACAATCCTTTCTGTTGTCATCTCTTTGGTCTCCCCAGTAACAAGCACAATGTCTGTGTAACAGTTGGTAGGTAATATTGCTAAATAAATGGATGCAAGAGAATATGTAGAAAAAGTTAAAGCTATACAAAGGGGATTAGAAGGCTTTCCGGAGGAGGTAATCCATAAACTCAGCCTTGAAGAACTAGTATAAATATTCAGGCAGACAAATACTTTCCAGTGAGGGGAATTGCAGGGAGCAATTGTGAAATCTATTTTTCACTAAACTGTGAAAAACATAATACACTCATAGAACTGTAAGTAGTTCAACATAACAATGTGAGATGATGAAAGGTTTTGGAGTAAGAACAATATGTAACTCTTAGGGCAACCCCTTCTTTAGTCTCTAAGCCTACTTAAACATTGAGTAGACCTACATTTGTAAAGAATAAGATAAGAATAGTACCCACCATGTAGGGTAGTTGTGAGAAGTACAGATGAGTGCTAAAAACAACGCTCAGAGTAAGCAGTGATTAGCATAAGCCCTATATTAACTATAGATATAGTGACATATATCTATACATTAAGTGACTTATAACATATATATATATATATATATATTCAGTGACATATAACATTTACTATTGTGATTACTTTTTGTTCTCTAATTGAACTTGATACTTTGCCCATGAACAACCTACATGGTTAAAGCTGCTTTATGAGGGGCGCCTGGGTGGCTCAGTGGGTTAAAGCCTCTGCCTTCAGCTCAGGTCATGATCCCAAAGTCCTGGGATTGAGCCCCGCATCGGGCTCTCTGCTCAGCAGGGAGCCTGTTTCCTCCTGCTTCTCTGCCTACTTGTGATCTCTATCTGTCAAATAAATTAATAAAATCTTTAAAAAAAAAAAAGCTGTTTTATGAGAACATGAACACCAATCGTTTCACTTGAACTCCAGAAAAGAATTATTTACTACTTACACTAACTGATTAATCGTCTTCTGCTGCTCCTTAGATCTTCTGTAATTCAGCAATTTACTTTGTGCTGGTGTGTCAACACCTATGTCTTCAGGGGGGCGCACAATAGGAGGTAACTTCAAGTTCAGAGCCTCCTTTTCTGCTGTGATTGCAGCTTTGTTCGGATCTGACATCTTGGCCTCCTGAAGATTAAAATGCTTTATACTCTAAGGAGAAAAATGCCCATAAAGCCATTATTATAAATGTTAGCTTCAATAAGCTCATAACATATCTTAGCTTATCAATTCCAAAACTTCCCAACCTTTTGCAATCTTCCTCCCAAGTACCGTATTAGTCTAAAGAATGATGGCTGAGGTAAATGGGTAGGGATTCCTGTTAAAACTCTACATCCCACTTGCTATGAAGAAATAAAACCAGTCACTTCCCAGTTAGGGTTTCAGTTTTCCCATGGATGAAATTAAGAAACTGGATTAGATGCTCTCTAAATGCCCCTGTGGTTCTAGAATTCTGGGTTCAAATTTTTCCCTACAATGCAAACCATCACCACCTGAACAACAACAAAATCCAGCTGTTGGGGTATAATCGCTCTCCCAAAAAAGCAGATGTTTGACATCATTATTATCTTTAAACACCTATATTGTATCTTAGTCTTGCTACCGTCCTAGGAAGCAATACAATGATCAAGCAAAACAAGGCATACTTTTTGCATAGAAAATCTAAAATGCCATGTAAATGTTGAACAATTAACTGTGATACCAACTACATTTCCCGCGGATGCCCACAGATTTTGGAGATTTCGACCCTGAAAAAGAGAGTATTTCAGCTGGCACCCAGTTAGAGATCTCCAGCCCTGGGAAAAGGGTAAGAGAAAACTAAAGGCAAGGAAATACCTAGATTGCTTTTCACTACTCCCCAGCTGCGCAGACGAGAGGGAAAGTTTCAGTTAGCTTCTCATCTGGCGAAACGAAGAGGGGAATCCAGGAGTGGAGGAAACCTCAGCAACCCCACCGCCCCGGAAGAGCTGGGCGGTCTGACGGCCGTGTACAAACAAAGTTGTCGCCATGGAAACCGTCTCTGTCGCCACTGCAGAGACCGGGTAGAAGCTGCCTGGAGAGGCAGTTGTTGAGCTGCGACAGATTAGGATTACCTGTCACAGTAACTCATTACTCAGTTTATTAATTCATTATGAATGGAGGGTTGAAGAATGAGATACATATATGCTTTTTTTGGCTTAAAACAATCCCCATTTATTTGTAACCATTCTAGGGCTTGGCTGGGAGGTTCTGATTTTTTTTTTATTATGTTATATTAGTCGCCATACGGTACGTCATTAGTTTTTGATGTAGTGTTTCAAGATTCATTGTTTGTTTAACCTGCCTTCCCTTAGAAGGCACCCAGGGAATCAGGATATTCAAGTTGAAGCAACCTGCAAGACTGGAAATTTGGATGTGTTGAAAAATAGATTTATGTAAATGCACTCAGAGGTGGATGAAGTCTTCAGATGTTCCCATAGTGACTTCAGCAATATAATTTATGTTGTTTCTGTAGCTGGTATTTGTTTATACAGGAACTTTCCTTCAAGAAATCCTTGGCCAAAAAAAGGTTAAGGGGTTTAAATTTTTCGAGTATGCATGGAGATAGAAATGTGAAACTTTGCTATCTGAGGCTGTGCAATGGATATTCCATCTAAAGGATGATAGCCTACACATATGCCATGTGTATAAATAAAATTGGGACATGCGTAAGTCCTGGTGGTGTTTTGATGGCATAGTCATTCAACAAATATTTGAGCATATTCGACATAGAGTGCTAGCCACCATGTAAAGAATTTTCTATTAATTAGAGTACAGGCCATACACCTATGTTTGGCACACAATAGGTCCTCTGAAAACATCATTTGAGTGAGTGCATGAACAAGTTAAATATCCTCACTGCTTGTAAAAGTAAGACATCTTTCTGTAGAAATAAAATACCAATATAAGTATGTGATGGTTTTTTGGCATTTGCTTAGGCTAAATTACAGGCTGTGGACTTAAAGGAAGACAGAAGTCTTTAGTATCATACCGACAACCTCTCCCAGTTAGCCAATCAAACACTAATCTGGTGCTGCAATGAAGAGATTTTGCAAATGCAATTCAAATCCCTAGTAAATTGATGTTAAACTAGGGAAAGTACATGGGTGAGGCTGACTCAATCAGTAAAAATCCTTTTTTTTAAAAAAAAAGATTTTATTTATTTATTTGACAGACAGAGATATCACAAGTAGGCAGAGAAGCAGGCAGAGAGAGAGAGAGGAGGAAGCAGGCTCCCCGCTGAGCAGAGAGCCCAATGCGGGACTTGATCCCAGGACCCCGGGATCATGACCTGAGCTGAAGGCAGAGGCTTTAACCCACTGAGCCACCCAGGCACCCCAGTAAAAATCCTTTAAAGAGAATGTTTAGGCACCGTGCTGAGTCAGATTCTAAACAGCAGCTAGGTTTATAACTGCTCTCTCCTCTCTGGATCTTCCCTTTCTGATAGCCTGCCCTATAGATCTTGGACTTGCTTAACCAGTTCCAACCACAACCGCATAAGCTAATTCCTTATAAGAAATCCATAAATATACACGGATAAATACAGGGGACGTATATAATCTGCTGGTTCTGTTTCTCTCATTAAATCCTAATACAATGTATATCTTTTTTAAACAGCTTTATGTAGGTATAATTTATACACTATAAAAATTTACCATTTTGAAGTTTATAATTTAATAATTTTTTTAGTAAATGTAGAGAACTATACAACCATTACACCAAGATCCAGATCTAAAACATTTCAGTCACTGCAAAAAGTTCACTGGGGTTCATGTGCAGTGAATTCCCACTCCCACCTTCAACCCCAGGCAACCACTGATTGGCTGTTGGCCTCTACAGGTTTGCGATTTCTGGAAGTTTCATATAAGTGGAATAAAAAATTTTGTAGTCTTTTGTGTTTGGCTTCTTCCTCTTAATGAAAACATGTTTGAGATTCACCCATGTGTAGTATGTAACAAAGTTCATTTTTATTGCCAAATAAAAATAGTCTTCCATTATATGGATATATCACATTCAGTTTATCCCCATTCCCCAGTTGATGGGACGTTTGATTGCTTCCAGTTTGGGGCTATTATGAACAACCCTGACATGAACATTCATGTACAGATGTTAGGATGAACATACATTTTCATTTCTCGTCAATAGAAACCTAGAGTAGAATTACTAGGTTGAGTGGTAAGTCCATGTTTAACCTTTTAAGAAACTGTCAAACTCTTCCCCAAAGTGGCTGAAAGATTTTACATTCCTACCAGCAATGTATTAGAGTTCCAACTTCTCCATGTCCTTGCCAAAACGTGGTATTATCTATCTTTTTTATTACAGCCATTCTAGAGGACATATAGTGGTATCTTTTTTTTAAGATTTTATTTATTTATCTGACAGACAGAGATCACAAGTAGGCAGAGAGGCAGACAGAAAGAGAGGAGGAAGCAGGCTCCCCACTGAGCAGAGAGCCCGATGCGGGGCTTGATCCCAAGACCCCGAGATCATGACCTGAGCCGAAGGCAGTGGCTTCACCCACTGAGCCACCCAGGCGCCCCCATATAGTGGTATCTCATCATGTTTTCAACTTGCATTTCCCTAAATACTAATGATGTTGAACATCTTTTTGTTACAGGATTTTTTCTCTGCTGGTGCCTGCAGTTCTTAGTCACACCACTTTGAGGAGTGAAGAGGTAGACCAGATAGAGTGGTGGACAGCAAGAAAGGTTTACTGAGTGATAGTAAAAGAAAGGTTATTGAGTGGTAGTACAAAGCTCCCAGAGAGAAGGAACCCTGAGAGGGTTGCCATGGGAATTTCTAAGTTTAGGGGATTTTAATGGGCTTGTTATCCAGCTGTTTTAATCTGATTAACCCTCCCTTTGCCTGTCACCCATCTATTACATAGGAAAGGGTGGAGGGCTCCTTTTAGGGTAGTGTAAAATCCTTTTAAGGGTGGTTTCTTTTTGGAGCAGGGGCCCCTTGTCCCTGCCTGCCTTCCAACTATCCTTCATCACTTTCATGTGCTCATTATCCACTAACTTATCTTTTTTTGATGAAATGCTTATTCAAATCTTTCATCCATTTTCAAATTGGATTATTTAACTTTTTATCCGTTGTTAAGAGTTCTTTATATTATGGATTCAAGTCCTTTCAGATAATTTGCAAACACATTCTCTTGGCATACAGCTTATCTTTTCATTTTCTTTTTTTTTTAATATTATTTATTTATTTATTTGACAGAGAGAGAGATCACAAATAGGCAGAGAGGCAGGCAGAGAGAGAGAGGAGGAAGCAGGCTCCCTGCTGAGCAGGGAGCCCAATGCGGGACTCGATCCCAGGACCTCGAGATCATGACCCGAGCCGAAGGCAGCGGCTTAACCCACTGAGCCACCCACGCGCCCATCTTTTCATTTTCTTAATGGTGCCTTTTGAAAAGCAAAAGTCTTCATTTTTTTTTAAAGATTTATTTATTTATTTGGGGAGGAAGTGGAGGAAGGGACAGAAAGGGAGGAAGAGAGAAAATCTCCAGCAAACTCCATGCTGAGCAAGGAGCCCAATGTGGGACTCAATCCCAGGACACTGGGATCATGACCTGAGCTGAAATCAAGAGTCAGTCAGTCATTTAACCAACTGAGCTGCCCAGGTACCCCTAAGAGTCTTCAAATTTTATAAAATCAAACCCAAGATATTTTTTTATGGGTCACACTTCTGAGGCTACTATCTATGAAAGACAGATAAGGTCATGAAGATTTTCTCCTTTGTTTTCTTCTAGTTTTTGGTTTTACATTTAGATCTATGGTCTATTGGCAGTAAATTTCCATATTTGGTGAGAGGTACAGATCCAGTCTATCGTTACACACACACACACACACAATTTTTATATACATATACAATTGTGTATGTATATGTATACGTTTTTATATATACATATACAATTGTTCCAGTATTACGTCCTGAAAAAGTTGTCCTTTCCCCACTGAATTGCCTTGGGATCTTTGTTGAAAAGGGTTTATTTCTGGACATCTAATTCTGTTCTACTGATCTACATGTTTGTCTTTATACAATACCACACAGTCTTGATCACTGCAGCTTTAGTAAAAATGGTTACAGTTTTAAAACTGGATAGTGTCGGGGCGCCTGGGTGGCTCAGTGGGTTAAGCTGCTGCCTTCGGCTCAGGTCATGATCTCAGAGTCCTGGGATCGAGTCCCGCATCGGGCTCTCTGCTCAGCAGGGAGCCTGCTTCTCTCTCTCTCTCTCTCTCTCTCTCTGCCTGCCTCTCTGCCTACTTGTGATTTCTCTCTGTCAAATAAATAAATAAAATCTTTAAAAAAAAAACTGGATAGTGTCAGTCCTCCAATTTCATTCTTTTTTTTCTCAAGCCATGAGAGACTTTTTTTCAAAGATTTTTATGTATTTATTTATTTGAGAGACAGAGAGAATGAGAGAAAGAACATGAGCAGATAAGGGGCAGAGGGAGAAGCAAACCGTCTGCTGAGTAGGGAGCCCAATGTGGGGCTCAATCCTGGGACTCCAGGATCATGACCTGAGCTGAAGGCAGACCCTTAACCAACTGAGTCACCAAGGTGCCCCCTCATTATTTGTTTTTTTTTAAAGATTTTATTTATTTATTTGACAGAGAGAAATCACAAGTAGATGGAGAGGCAGGCAGAGAGAGAGGGAAGCAGGCTCCCCGCTGAGCAGAGAGCCCGACACGGGACTCGATCCCAGGACCCTGAGATCATGACCCGAGCGGAAGGCAGCGGCTCAACCCACTGAGCCACCCAGGCGCCCCAGTTTTTTTTATAGAAAGTAGTGATTTAGACCTTCTAGTTCCTTTGCATTTCCATCCAAATTTTAAGATCAGTTACTCAATTTTCTACAAAATAGCCAGCTGGGATTTTTTTAAGATTTTTTTTTTAATTTATTTGACAGACAGAAATCACAAGTAGGCAGGGAAGCAGGCAGAGAGAGAGAGAGGAGGAAGCAGGCTCCCTGCCGAGCAGAGAGCCCCATGTGGGGCTCGATCCCAGGACCCTGGGATCATGACCTGAGCCAAAGGCAGAGGCCTTAACCCACTGAGCCACCCAGGCGCCCCGCCAGCTGGGATTTTAATAAATCTTTTGCTTTGAAAGGAAAACAGTATCTAAACATATAATTTGCAGCTTAAAATCCCACCTTAAAAGTTCTCTTTCTTAATCTAAAAGTTAGAAATATTATCTATGAGAGCAGAATTTATTTCACAAGTCCTTGATCATTTAAAAGCCCTTATGAGGGGGGACAAGATGGCGGGGTACTAGGAAGAGGCGTCTTTTCAGCTGGTACCCCAAAGTGAGCTGATTACCTACCAAAGAACTCTGATCACCCATGAAATCAGCCTGAGATCAGAATTATACACGTCTGGATCTCTACAGGGGCAGAAGACGCCAGTGAGCAGGTAAAGCGGAATGGGAACAGCGGACTGATATCGGAAGATAAACAAAAGGGGGAGGGAGCCACCAGAGGCGACCGGTGCAAAAGTAATACCCCGATACGAGCGAGAGTGCCCTGCGTCTGGGGACCAGCATTAACTCGGAGACTGGTTGAAAGCACTCCAAAAGAGCAAAGGATCGCGGGGGCAAACTGTGGGAATCGGGGCGGCTAGGGACAGGGGCTTGAGTCCCCGGTCCCAGACGGCCTCCCCGGCGCGGAGGCAGAGAGAGTGCGGCGGGGAAACCGGCTCCTGGTCCCTAAGCCGCCAGCGTGCCCCAGAGCGCGGGGTTCCGGCTCCTGTGAGGGGATGGGAGCCGGTCTGCAGAACGCGCGCTAGCCCTACCACAAAGCTTGAGATGCGCGTGCACGTCGCTCCAGCTCTCCTGGGTTTCTAAGGCCCTGGGGCCCTTCTTGACCCGGGCCATTGTTTCAAAGTCTAAGCCTCGCGCCCGCGAAACTCTTCCCCGGACAGAGGCGCGCAAAAGCCCAGCCTGCGGCTTACGGACCAGCGCCCCGTTCTCAGTGCCCCAGACGCCCGACCCACAGCCGCCTCTGAAAAGAGGTGCGCGCAAGCCGGGCACTCCCAGCCCCGGCCAGCGGCAAAATCTCAGTGTGCGATCGCTGCTTGGAACCTCTCTGGCGGTCAGGAGCTCCCAGACAGCCGCCACTGCCTTGGCTTTGGGGACGAGCAAAAGATCCTGCGCCCCCAGGGTCTTTAACTTGGAACCTGCAATGCCAGCATCCAAGGGGGAATTTATTCAGCTTCTGCACCCAGACTGAGGCTTCTGAGACGGAGATCAGGAAGTGTTCCAGGGTGCACCTTGACTGCACCAGAGTTGATACACCCAGCTACATCTGTTCAGTCTTCTCCCACCAAAATGACTAGGAGGAGGAATGCCCAACAGAAGAAAAATACAGAGGATGGACCTTCCGCAACAGAGCTAACGGCTATCAACATAGACAATATGTCGGAAAGAGAATTCAGGCTAACAATTATCCAGGCAATAGCTAGGTTGGAGAAAGCCATGGATGACCAAACAGAATTGATTAGAGCCGAACTGAAAGCGACCAGACAGGATGTTCACAATGTTAGGGCGGAGCTTAAAGCTACCAGGGAGGAGGTCCACAATGCTCTCAATGAGTTCCAATCCAATCTAAACTCTCTCAAAGCTAGGGTAACTGAGACAGAAGATAGAATTAGTGATCTGGAAGACAAACAGATAGAGAGAAAGGATCAGGAGGAAGCCTGGAACAAACAGCTTAGATCCCACGAAAGCAGAATTAGGGAAATAAGTGATGCCATGAAGCGTTCCAACGTCAGAATTATTGGAATTCCTGAAGGGGAGGAGAAAGAAAGAAGTCTAGAAGATGTCGTGGAACAAGTCCTTCATGAAAACTTTCCGAATCTCGCGAATGAAACCAGCGTTCATGTACTAGAGGCTGAACGGTCTCCACCCAAGATTATACATTCCAAAAAAACATCACGACACCTGATAGTCAAATTGAGAAATTATAATTGTAGGTATAATCTCTTGAAAGCTGCCAGGGCAAAGAGGCTCCTTACTTACAGAGGGAAGCCCATCAGAATAACGTCAGACCTGTCCACAGAGACCTGGCAAGCCAGAAGAGGCTGGCAAGATATATTCAGGGCACTAAATGAGAAGAACATGCAGCCAAGAATACTTTATCCAGCAAGACTGACACTCAAAATGGATGGAGAGATAAAGAGTTTCCAAGACCGGCAAGACTTAAAAGACTATGCAACCACCAAGCCGATACTGCAGGAAATATTAAGGGGGGTTCTATAAAAGAGGAAAAATCCCAAGAATAGCATTGAACAGAAATATAGAGACAGTCTACAGAAAGAAAGACTTCAAAGGTAACTCGATGTCAATAAAAACGTATCTATCAATAATCACTCTCAATGTGAATGGCCTCAATGCACCCATAAAACGGCACAGGGTTGCAGATTGGATAAAACGACAGGACCCATCCATATGCTGTCTACAAGAGACCCATTTTGAACCTAAAGATACACGCAGACTGAAAGTGAAGGGGTGGAGAAGCATCTTTCATGCCAATGGGACTCAAAAGAAGGCTGGGGTAGCGATTCTCATATCAGATAAATTAGACTTCAAACTAAAGACTGTAGTCAGAGATACAGAAGGACACTACATAATCCTTAAAGGGACTATCCACCAAGATGATCTAACAATTGTAAATATCTATGCTCCCAATATGGGAGCAGCCAATTACTTAAGAAAACTGTTAATCAAGATAAAGAGTCATATTGATATGAATACACTAATCGTAGGTGATCTTAACACGCCTCTTTCAGAATTAGACAGATCATCGAAGCAGAAAATCAACAAAGAAACAAGAGCATTGAACGACACATTGGACCAGATGGACCTCATAGATATATACAGAACATTCCACCCTAAAACAGCAGAATACTCATTCTTCTCAAGTGCACACGGAACCTTCTCCAGAATAGACCACATACTGGGTCACAAATCAGGACTCAGCCGATACCAAAAGACTGAGATTATTCCCTGCATATTCTCAGATCACAATGCTTTGAAACTGGAGCTCAATCACAAGGAAAAGTTCCGAAGGAACTCAAACACCTGGAAGCTAAAGACCACCTTGCTTAAGAATGCTTGGATCAACCAGGAGATCAAAGAAGAACTGAAACAATTCATGGAAACCAATGAGAATGAAGACACTTCGGTCCAAAACCTATGGGATACAGCAAAGGCGGTCCTAAGGGGAAAATATATAGCCATCCAAGCCTTGCTCAAAAAAATTGAAAAATCCAGAACACACCAGCTGTCTCTACACCTTAAAGAACTGGAGGATCAACAACAAATCAAACCAACTCCACACATAAGAAGGGAAATCATCAAGATTAGAGCTGAGATCAATGAGGGAGAAACCAGAGATACAGTAGAACGTATCAATGAAACTAGAAGCTGGTTTTTTGAAAGAATCAATAAGATCGATAAGCCACTGGCTACACTAATCCAAAAGAAAAGAGAGAAATCCCAAATTCATAAAATTATGAATGAAAGGGGAGAGATCACAACTAACACCAAGGAAGTAGAAACAATCATCAGAAGTTACTACGAACAGTTATATGCCAATAAGCTTAGCAACCTTGATGAAATGGATGCATTCCTGGAAAAATATAAACTACCAAAATTGAACCAGGAAGAAATCGACAACCTGAATAGACCGATATCTAATAACGAGATTGAAGCAGTGATCAAAAATCTCCCAAAAAACAAGAGCCCAGGACCTGACGGATTCCCTGGGGAATTCTACCAAACCTTCCAAGAAGAAATAACACCTATTCTCCTGAAGCTGTTTCAAAAAATTGAAGCAGAAGGAAAACTTCCAGACTCTTTCTATGAAGCCAGCATTACCCTGATCCCCAAACCAGGCAAGGACCATACCAAAAAGGAGAATTTCAGACCAATATCACTGATGAATATGGATGCTAAGATTCTCAACAAGATCCTAGCCAACAGGATCCAACAACACATTAAAAAGATTATCCACCATGATCAGGTGGGATTCATCCCTGGGCTACAAGGATGGTTCAACATTCGTAAATCAATCAATGTGATACAACAAATTAATAGGAGAAGAGAGAAGAACCACATGGTCCTCTCAATTGATGCAGAAAAAGCATTTGACAAAATCCAACATCCGTTCCTGATTAAAACGCTTCAAAGTATAGGGATAGAGGGAACATTCCTGAACCTCATCAAATCTATCTATGAAAGACCCACAGCAAATATCATCCTCAATGGGAAAAAGCTTGCAGCCTTCCCGTTGAGATCAGGAACAAGACAAGGATGCCCACTTTCACCACTCTTGTTCAACATAGTATTAGAAGTCCTAGCAACAGCAATCAGACAACAGAGAGAAATAAAAGGTATCCAAATTGGTAATGAAGAAGTCAAACTCTCTCTCTTCGCAGATGACATGATTCTTTATATGGAAAACCCAAAAGACTCCACCCCCAAACTACTAGAACTCATACAGCAATTCAGCAGCGTGGCAGGATACAAAGTCAATGTGCAGAAATCAGTGGCTTTCTTATACACTAACAAGGAAAATACAGAAAGGGAAATTAGAGAATCAATTCCATTTACTATAGCACCAAGAACCATAAGATACCTGGGAATAAACCTAACTAAAGAGGTAAAGGATCTATACTTGAGGAACTATAGAACACTCATGAAAGAAATTGAAGAAGACACAAAAAGATGGAAGACAATTCCATGCTCTTGGATCGGAAGAATAAACATCGTTAAAATGTCTATACTGCCTAGAGCAATCTATACTTTTAATGCCATTCCAATCAAAATTCCACCGGCATTCTTCAAAGAGCTGGAGCAAATAATCCAAAAATTTGTATGGAATCAGAAGAGACCCCGAATCGCTAAGGAAACGTTGAAAAACAAAAATAAAGCTGGCGGCATCACCTTACCTGATTTCAAGCTTTATTACAAAGCTGTGATCACCAAGACAGCATGGTACTGGCATAAAAACAGACACATAGACCAGTGGAACAGAGTAGAGAGCCCTGATATGGACCCTCAACTCTATGGTCAATTAATCTTCGACAAAACAGGAAAAAATATACAGTGGAAAAAAGACAGTCTCTTCAATAAATGGTGCTGGGAAAACTGGACAGCTATATGTAGAAGAATGAAACTCGACCATTCTCTTACACCGTACACAAAGATCAACTCAAAATGGATAAAAGACCTCAACGTGAGACAGGAATCTATCAGAATCTTAGAGGAGAACATAGGCAGTAATCTCTTCGATATCAGCCACAGCAACTTCTTTCAAGATACGTCTCCAAAGGCAAAGGAAACAAAAGCGAAAATAGACTTCTGGGACTTCATCAAAATCAAAAGCTTCTGCACAGCAAAGGAAACAGTCAAAAAAACAAAGAGGCAACCCACGGAATGGGAGAAGATATTTGCAAATGACAGTACAGACAAAAGGTTGATATCCAGGATCTATAATGAACTCCTCAAACTCAACCCACACGAAACAGACAAACACATCAAAAAATGGGCAGAAGATATGAACAGACACTTCTCCAATCAAGAAATACAAATGGCTATCAGACACATGAAAAAATGCTCATCATCATTAGCCCTCAGGGAGATTCAAATTAAAACCACATTGAGATATCACCTTACACCAGTTAGAATGGCCAAAATTAACAAAACAGGAAACAACATGTGTTGGAGAGGATGTGGAGAAAGGGGAACCCTCTTACACTGTTGGTGGGAATGCAAGTTGGTGCAGCCTCTTTGGAGAACAGTGTGGAGATTCCTCAAGAAATTAAAAATAGAGCTTCCCTACGACCCTGCCATTGCACTCCTGGGTATTTACCCCAAAGACACAGATGTCGTGAAAAGAAGGGCCATCTGTACCCCAATGTTTATAGCAGCAATGGCCACAGTCGCCAAACTATGGAAAGAACCAAGATGCCCTTCAACGGATGAATGGATAAGGAAGATGTGGTCCATATACACTATGGAGTATTATGCCTCCATCAGAAAGGACGAATATCCAACTTTTGTAGCAACATGGACGGGACTGGAAGAGATTATGCTGAGTGAAATCAGTCAAGCAGAGAGAGTCAATTATCATATGGTTTCACTCATTTGTGGAGCATAACCAATAGCATGGAGGACAAGGGGCGTTAGAGAGTAGTAGGGAATTTGGGTAAATTGGAAGGGGAGGTGAACCATGAGAGACTATGGACTCTGAAAAACAGTCTGAGGGGTTTGAAGTGGCGGGGGGGTGGGAGGTTGGGGTACCAGGTGGTGGGTATTATAGAGGGCACAGCTTGCATGGAGCACTGGGTGTGGTGAAAAAATAATGAATACTGTTTTTCTGAAAATAAATAAATTGGGAAAAAAAAAAAAAGAAAACCCAAAAAAAAAAAAAAAAAAAAAAAATAAAAGCCCTTATGAATATAACACCAAAACGTGCTTCTATAATACTATACAAAAAGTTTCTTCTACTTATTAAATGTGAAAGATGCTAATAGAACTTATGAGACTAACTTACTATGCTTTATACTATGCATTGCTCTTTTCAAAATTAAAAATGGGAGGGCAGGGCGCCTGGGTAGCTCAGTGGGTTAAGCCGCTGCCTTCGGCTCAGGTCATGATCTCAGGGTCCTGGGATTGAGTCCCACATCGGGCTCTCTGCTCAGCGGGGAGCCTGCTTCCTCCTCTCTCTCTCTGCCTGCCTCTCTGCCTACTTGTAATCTCACTCTGTCAAATAAATAAATAAAATATTTTTAAAAATGGGAGGGCAGGGAAAAGAAATGAATCCATGTGCACAAGAGTTCTTTATGGAGTTAAATTGTGATAGGTTTTACACAGGATCTTTGATTTGAATTTCTTATCTTCTACTAATTTTTGATTGCTGTTAAACTAACATTAATTATACCTTATAATAAATGATATAGCTATATCATACATTATTTATACTGTGCTATCTAGTGTAAGTATATATAACAACATAACCATTATAAATCACAATAAATTTTAAAATAAAAGAAATAACACTGTTGGTGGGAATGTAAACCTGTACTACTAGTAGTGGTACAGCCACTAAAGAAAACAGTATTAAGATTCCTCAAAAAATTAGAAACAGAACTACCATACGATCCAGCAATTCCACTTCTGAGTATGTATCTAAAGGAAAGAGAATCACTGTCTGCACCCCTATGTTCACTGTAGCATTATTTACAATAGCCAAGACATGGAAACAACCTAAGTGTAAAGGTCCTTTGAAGGATAAATGGATAAGCAAAATGTGATATAGAAAGACAGAGCTATAGATACTAGAATATTATTCAGCCATAAGAAAGGAAATCTTGGGCGCCTGGGTGGCTCAGTGGGTTAAGCCGCTGCCTTCGGCTCAGGTCATGATCTCAGGGTCCTGGAATCGAGTCCCGCATCGGCTCTCTGCTCGGCAGGGAGCCTGCTTCCTCCCCTCTCTCTCTGCCTGCCTCTCTGCCTACTTGTGATTTCTCTCTGTCAAATAAATAAATAAAATCTTTAAAAAAAAAAAAGAAAGGAAATCTTGCTATCTGTGACAACATGGATAGACATTGAGGGCATTATGCTAAGTGAAATAAGTCATACAAAGACAAATACTATATGATCTCAGTTATATGTAGAATCTAAAATACAAAAACAAAAACTGAAGACACTGGTGGTTGCCAGAGGCAGGGGGAGGATGGAGGGCAGGGGAATTAAGGGAATGGGTGGAGATGGTCAAAAAAGGTAAAAACTTCCAGTTATAAGATGAAGTTCTGGGGATATATGTACATCATAGTGAATATAGTGACCATACAAATTACACAACTGTGAGCTGCTAAGAGAGTAGATCTTACAAGTTCTCATCATGGCACAAAAATATAACTATGTAAATGATGGATGTTAACTAATCCTTTATGGTAATTATATATATATACATATATGTGTATATATATAATTATTGCTGTACACATGGGACTACTACAATGTTATATATAAATAATATCTCAATAAAACTGGAAAATTTTTTTTAAATGTTAAAGAAACAAAGAGACTGGTCCATTAAATAAAAAGCAAATGCAGATTATCAAATTTGAATATATAAGTAGCAGATTACCTTGAATTATTACCAGGTACTACTCAAAATTTCTGACTGCTATCATTCAACATTACAGTATCATATCAACCTTAATAAAAGATAAAGGTATGTTAGTAATCTATGTTGTTACCTACCAATGTTATTAACCAAGATGAAGATAATCACAAGAAACTAGTCTTCACATGCTAATCTTTGCTATATATATATATAGAGAGAGAGAGAATTCCATCAACCATAAACTTTGATTAGTGAAATTTAGCTTGTGTTTCTTGGTATGGACTAAGAATGGTAGAGTAAATGATTTTTATTAGCTGCTTCCCCTTTTGGTTTCTGGGAAAGCATAGTGTTGGTTCTCTTCTGACTTCAAATCTTAACTATGTAATTTTATATGTTTTATGTATATAATTATGCTATAATTTAGCCTCATAAAAATAGAGCTTCAAAAACACCATTTATTATGAATTATTTTCAAATCTGTAGAGTTCAAATCAAATTTTCTATGGGAACTTGTGACACTTTCATTCACTTTCTCTCTTTTTTTTTCAATTTATTTATTTTCAGAAAAACAGTATTCATTATTTTTTCACCACACCCAGTGCTCCATGCAATCCGTGCCCTCTATAATACCCACATTCACTTTCTCTTGAAAGAACTGACAAAAGACAGTGAAAATGTAGGTGGATCACAGGAATGCAAAAGCCCGTGGCTCTGGGAGTCTCAAACAGACCAGGTTCGACCACTCACCCCAAACTCCAAAGGCAGAGTGATGAATGGTAGTGAAACAAGAAAGGGATTTATTTCACTGAGGCCAACACCAGTGGCCTCAAAGACTATTTCCAAAGTGCTGACAACATTCTAGATTTACATAAGGCAAATGTAGGATGAAGGTTAGTGGGTACATGCAGGAGGACAGTAAAGGCCAGATGGATCACTGTCTAGGGAGTTAGGCCTTGCTGCCTAAGGGAGCTTGAGGAGGCAGTTTTGATTACCATCACAAGATGCACTGCCTATAGGGTCTTTTGCCTGTGTAAAGAGATAAGCTGAGAGGAAGAACATAATTAAAAAGTTTGAGGTCAAAATGGTGGTAGTTGAAATCCTCTTTCAAAAAGAGTAAGATACTGTACCATAGGTATACCATATTCCTATTTGTGTAAAGAAGTAGGAGAAAGGTATGTATACATAAGTGTTCATAATACATAATATTCATAATAAGTGTTTGTGTTTGCACAGGAGTCAGTGGTGGAAAGACTACCTTTTTGTCACATGGGTCTGTTTTATTCTTTTAAAAAATTAATATATATATATATAGAGAGAGAGAGAGACACACTAAGAGAAGTACGAAAAAGGCATCTGTCTCAAAACTGGGATTAAAACTTCTAATTGTTAAATTACATCAGTTTGCTTGAAGGAAACTCACATTTTCTAGTAGGTCTTCTATCTTTCTTTATAAAGGCTGATGTAAGATGGAGTTCTGCAAAGTTGCATGAAGGAAAATGCTGTGGATAAGAAAAATGCCATTTCAAAACTCTGATTTATTAAATGAGCTACTATCAACTAGACTACAAAGACTAATTTTCTTTCTTCCTTATGTTAGTCAGTTGATACAAAGTAATGACTTTTATACCTATACTAGAGCTTCCAACTGCATATATACTATCAGTACGCCTTCACCTTATCAAATATTTGGGGTGGGAGGAGGGCAGGACAGGAATAGAAATTTCAAGTAATTGCAAAACCCATCCTCTTTTAGAACACAATCAAAAGCCTATTTTCATGGTAAGCCAGAGGGTAAGATATGGCTTATTTTTTTTTATTTTATTTATTACTTATTTGACAGGCACAGATCACAAGTAAGCAGAGAAAGAGAGAGAGGTGGAAGCAGGCTCCCTGCTGGGCAGAGAGCCCAATGCGGCGCTGGATCCCAGGACCCTGGGCCGAAGGCAGAGGCTTTAACCCACTGAGCCACCCAGGTGCCACAAGATATGGCTTATTGTAAGCCCAGTGCGTAAGCATTCTAGTTGCAGGATAAGGAAAAGTGGATACAGTTAGATCACTTGTGGACTAGAGTGACGTCTCAGCTTGTCTTTTAAGTCTCCAAGGTCTTTTATTCCCAGTTAATCACCGAATATTAATTATTTGCAACACAAAATCACTCTTGGTATACTTTCTCCATTTGGTTTTCAGTGAAGGCTACACTTCTCGTGTTCTCTTACTGGCTATTCTGTCTCCTGCCATTCATTCAGCAATGTCTTTGTGACCTTGTGCGGGTAATTTAACCACTCTGGACCTCGTAATCATAAATGAGGCTTTTAGCATAGCATTCGCTCCCTAAATCGTAATTCTTGTATAACGTTAATTGTTACTAAGTACCACAAAAACAGCTCTGTGCGTCTGCGCTGGCCCGGCCTGAAACGAACCCACCCACACCTCGGAAAGGGCGAACAGCAATGAGAATGCTGTGGAGAGGAACTTGGCAACGCTTTCCACAGCGGAAGCCAGGCTGGCAATCCCGGCCGAGCTCTACCCGCCCTGGCTAGAATTCAGAAAAAGTGCCCGTTTCCATAGGGGAAGTGGAACCCATGACAACGCCCCAACAACTTCCGGCTTGGCGCACCTTCCCTTCAGCCCTATAACTGCACTTTCGATAAACACACGGAGTCCAATATTTCCCTCAGGCATCTCCATGGTTTCTTTATTTCCCCCTCTTTATGGCTCTATTTGAAGATAAAGATTAAGCTGGGAGGGATTACAGATAGGCGTGGCTACGGAAAAAAGGAAGCGTATAAACCGACCTGGCGAAAATGCGGAGCGGAAGTACCTGGTGTCCTCTCCTCTCTGGCCGGAAGTTGAGGGACTGAATGGATTCCGGAGCCGGCTGCTGTAGCTTCTCAATCTTCCTCTGAGGCTTGGCGGCCGCTGGGCCACCAGGTTCATGTGGAGACTCCCGGGTTCCCGCGCCGTGCTTCGTGGGGTCCGCACGGCGGTGGAGTGGCACACTCGGGCCGAGGCGGCGACTGAGAAAGCGGCGGGCGCCATGGAGCGCGCTGTAGTGCGCTGTGTGCCCTCCGAGCCTAAGCTAAGCCTGTCGTTCGCGCTGGCCGACGGCAGCCACAAGAACATGCAGCGCGACCAAAGCGAGCCGCTGGGTCGGGCTCTCAGCCGGATAGCAACCAATGCCCTTAAAGGCCACGCTAAGGCGGCCGCTGCCAAGAAGAGCAGGAAGAACCGGCCAAATGCAAGTGGTGGCGTGGCCTCTGCGGGGCCTGGGCCCGAGTCGACTGCGGCCTCCGAGCCCGTGGTGAAGCTGTACTACCGGGAGGAGGCAGTGGCTGAGGACGTGCTCAACGTGGACGCCTGGCAGGACGGCGCGGTGCTGCAGATTGGCGATGTCAAGTACAAGGTGGAGCGCAACCCGCCCGCCTTCACCGAGCTGCAGTTGCCACGCTACATCATGGCCGGTTTCCCGGTTTGCCCCAAGCTCAGCCTCGAATTTGGGGATCCCCCCAGCTCCGTCTTCCGCTGGTACAAGGAAGCCAAAGCCGGAGCGGCAGAGCCAGAGGGCGGGGGCCCCTCGTCATTATCTCCCTCTTCACCCTCTGCTGGTTGGACGGAGACCGGTGTGAACGAGCGCGTCTACACGCCGTCCAATGCCGACATCGGGCTCCGACTGAAGCTTCATTGCACCCCAGGCAATGGGCAGCGCTTCGGACCAAGCCGGGAATTGGAAAGTGTGTGTCCCGTGGAGGCAGGGCCTGGCACGTGCACCTTTGACCACAGGCATCTCTACACCAAGAAAGTGACGGACGACTCTCTCATCCGCACGGTCTCTTACAACCTCCTGGCTGACACGTACGCCCAGACTGAGTTTTCGAGGAGCGTCCTTTACCCGTACTGTGCCCCTTACGCCCTGGAACTCGACTACCGCCAGAACCTTATCCAGAAGGAGCTCACGGGCTACAACGCTGATCTCATCTGTTTGCAAGAGGTTGATCGCAGCGTGTTTACAGACAGCTTGGTGCCGGCCCTCGAGGCCTTTGGGCTGGAAGGCGTGTTTAGAATCAAGCAGCACGAAGGCCTGGCTACTTTCTACCGAAAGGCCAAATTCACTCTCCTTAGCCAGCATGACATTTCTTTCCATGAAGCCCTGGAGTCCGACCCACTTCACAAAGAACTGCTGGAGAAATTAGTTTTGTACCCGTCTGCGCAGGAGAGGGTGCTCCAGAGATCTTCTGTCCTCCAGGTAGAGTACCTCTGCCATTCTCTTTACATACTCTTCGATTTTTAGAGCACTGGAAGATTTTTTTCAGATTTTGCTGAAGGTATTTGCTCTTGTATCTTAAGCACAAAGGTTAAGCATAGCATTCACTCAGGATACACATGAACACAGGAACATTTGTTCATTGAGCAAATACTTACTGAGCACCTCTAGTGTGCCAGGCACCTCTGAACAAGACAAACGGACTTTCATAGTGCGTTCAATTTTATGGGAAAGACATGCTGAATACAAGAATATGGTATTTAGTATTTTACTCCTTGCCAAGCACTGTTCTGACGCATTTTAAAGCACTTAAAATTTAATCACTAAATTTTGTTCTGAAATTAATATTATAGTATATGTTAAGTAACTGGAATTTAAATAAAAACTCAAAACAAAAAAAGTAAAGTACTTAATAAGTGGCATGTTCAATGAAGTAGTCCACAAATATTAATACTTAGATTTTGGTCATAGTAATCCTGCTATTTATACAGATGTTATTTTGTAAATGGGGAAATGGTCAAGTTTACTTACCCAAGTTCACATACGTTTGGAGCCAGGATTCTTAACCCAGTTACTTATATATTACATCATCACTGAGCAGGTGTTAAGCTGCCTTAGTTTTTAAAAACATGTTATTTATATATTTGTCCGGAGTTTTTAGGTAACTGGTTTTGTTCATAGTAAGATTTTGGAGTAGCTATCTCTCTTTCTCTCTCTCTGTTTTTTGTTTTTGTTTTTTTTTCTTCAAGCACCCAGTGTGTTTCATGCACCTCTTTGTAAGCTCATTCACTTGAATCCATACAACAGTCCCCCTTTAGGTGGACAGTAGTGTCTAACCGGTGACCAAACTGACGTGGGAAAAGAGTGCTCTCTCCAGGTCACACAGCTATAAACAGTTAAGTGTGGGGGCGCCTGGGTGGCTCAGTGGGTCAAGCCACTGCCTTCGGCTCAGGTCATGATCCGAGGGTCCTGGGATCAAGTCCCGCATCGGGCTCTCTGCTCATTAGAGCCTGCTTCCCTCTCTCTCTCTCTGCCTGCCTCTCCGTCTACTTGTGATCTCTCTCTGTCAAAAAAATAAATAAAATCTTTAAAAAAAAAACAGTTAAGTGTGGGCCTGACTTCAAACTCTGCCTTTACTCAAAAACACCAACCTTAATGTTCTCTAAAATATATCCTTTTCTTACTTCCTATATGATGGACTATTATTAAAAAACACGTTATTCTGAATCCAGTTCATGTGTATCCTGAAACTTGTAGCCAAAGTTAGATTTCATACTTGCAGTCATACTTTTCAGTCAGGGAAGGTTATGAAATGTCAGTTCATCGTATAGTCTTGGATTAAGAAAAAAAGTTCAGGAGATTGATGGCAACTGGACTCTTGACCCTTTGTTTATTTTAGGTTTCTGTTCTTCAGTCTACAAAGGACTCTTCTAAAAGGATATGTGTTGCTAATACCCATCTCTACTGGCATCCAAAAGGTAGGTTTTAGTGGTTTTCACAAGTGATGTAAACATGGTAACTTAGGTAGGGCTGTTCTTTTTACATACATCTTTATTTCTTTTAGTTTTATTGAGATATAGTTGTCAATAGCATCATATAGGCCTAAAGTGGGACTTAGATTATTGCAAAATGATTACCATAGTAAATTAACATCCATCACCTCATGTAGATTTGAAAAAATGTTTTCTCCTTGTGATGAGAACTTGTAGGAGCTACTCTTTCAGCAACTTTTAAATATACCATATATCATTGTTAACTGTGCTCATTATGTTGTACATTACATCTGTAGTACTTATGTGCCTCATAACTAGATGTTTTTTTACCTTTGGGCCACCTTCATCCAGTTTCCCTTCTCCAAACACATATTTTGAATGTCACCCAGATACTGTATGTAGTTTGTGCGCTTTTTCCTTCTTAAAGGCAACATGTGAAAATACTTATAATAATGTTTTTTATATTCACAGGTGGGTACATTCGTCTCATTCAAATGGCAGTAGCCTTGGCTCACATTAGACATGTCTCGTGTGATCTGTATCCTGATATCCCGGTTATATTTTGTGGAGACTTTAATAGTACCCCATCAACAGGAATGTATCATTTTGTTGTCAATGGCAGCATCCCAGAGGATCATGAAGACTGGGCTTCCAATGGGGAAGAGGAACGGTGCAACATGTCCCTTACTCATTTCTTCAAATTGAAAAGTGCTTGTGGTGAACCTGCTTACACTAATTACGTTGGTGGCTTTCATGGATGTCTGGACTACATTTTCATTGACTTAAATGCTCTAGAGGTTGAACAGGTGATTCCATTACCTAGTCATGAAGAAGTTACCACCCACCAGGCCTTACCTAGTGTTTCCCATCCCTCTGATCACATAGCACTTGTATGTGATTTAAAATGGAAATAGACTTGTGTTTAATGGAATCTGTCTGCGTTAGTAGGAAATTTAATATGAATCAAAGCTTATGTCTAACCTTCAAAGAGGAAAACTAGACAGATAAATGTTGTTACTCTACTAGTTAGTTCCAGTTTCTCCATTACACAGCTGTTCATAATATTTGCAGTTTCTCCACTTCTCTTTTTTTCCTATTGTTGAAGGAAAAACAAATATATTTATGACTCCCAGGAAGAACATTGAATTATGTACATTTTTATAAGTACCTTTTTTTTAAACTAGGAATTAAGAATTTTGTAAAAAAACAAAAACAAAAACAACCCATTTGAATGATCCTTTAATTTTTCTTTCATAACACATTTCAGATTGAATCATGTTTGTATAATTAGGAAAGAATGCATACAGGTTGAAGTGAAGTGAGAGGCCTAAGTCTGACATGAAGGAGTAACATTAGAGTCTCCCTCTACCTCAGGTTGGCTAGCTATTTAATACAACTTCAGAGCTTTAACAGAAGATTAAATTATGCCATCACCAATTGTTATTGCTTCTCATCTTTAGTTTTTCAGTTAACATAGGCTATTATCGTCCTGTTATTTTTAGGATTTTACTTTTTAGTATGTGGTACAAATAGACATTTATATTCTTATTCTTACTGCAGCTCATTTGAACTTTTAGGATGCAAGCACAATTTAGTGTTCAAAGTGAATAACAGCATATTCAACTTGATCCAGTTTTCTTCAATAATTTCTTACCCATGAAAAATGTTCATAAATCAGTAGGGTATTTGACTATATCGTATTACAGAATGTGGCATAAGAGATACCTTATGAGAAACTGCCTACTGATATGGGCTTGACTTTTTGGGTGAACCTTTGAGCATTTCCCTGTTGGAAATGTGGAAATTTTGAAATTGTTGGTTTTTAAAAATATAAAAGGGAGTAGTGGGGCTTTTGAGCATTTCTAAAATAAACTGTTCTTTTTATAGACTTGATCATTATAGCCTGAGTTATAGGAAAACATTGTATATATAATTTATATACTATATAAAATTTAAATATGAAGCCAAACTTTTTAAAATTAGAAATTGCAGTTTAGTGATTAGTTTCTAGCCTAGAGTGGTAACTGAGCTCTTCTCTGTTTTTACCATACCTTATTTGTAATGCTTTGGCTGTTACTTTTTAATGTTCAGGATAACTATAATGTTATCTCATATTTCTGTGCTTAGTTTCTTTATCTTAGATATTAAATGCCCACTCACTTAAAGAATTCTGATTTTCCACAGTCATGAGAGCTTTTGTCCCAAATTCGTTACTAATCTCTAAACCCAATACCATAAGAACTTTTTTGATAGAGTAGGCTGTCCTTTCATATTCTCACTATCCACTGTATTGTTAACTCCTAGTAAGTTTGAGAATGAGTTTTAGAGTTCATTTTGAACATTAAATTACTTAAAACACTGGAATGGGAAAATTAAAGTGGCGGTTTCCTGGCATGATCTTTAGAAAAAGCTGTAAAAAAGTAGATGCTATCAAATTGTGCCTTCCTAAATAACATCTTTGAGAGCACTTTAACATTAGTTTAGAAACACATGAATATATTAATGCCAGAATCTTGATTCTTTTGCAAAATACATATTTTTTCTTTTTAAAATGTGTTTTTGGTCTGCTTTCAAACAGGTTGACAGGACCCTTAAAATAACTTAAGAGAAAATAGTTTCTAAGCAAAAAGTTGAGAAACATTTGGAAAAAGAAATGGGAGCATGATATGCTTGCTCATGCCTATGAGGAAAACTTTCAGATTCTGTATTAACACCATGGCTAACTAGATTGAACTCTTGGCTGGAAGAACTAATCACTTACCAAACATTCCACATTTCTGAATCTTTAAATTTGACTCAGTGTGTGATCAGATTATATCAGCATTTCAGAATAGCAGAATGTAGAATCTTATTGTGAAGTGCTGTATACTCTGGTCACTATGCAGATATATTACTATGATTGGAGTCCAAAGGTAGGGAACACTAAGAAAATTGTATAAATAGGATACTAAAATTACCTTGTATTCATGAGTTAGAATAAAGTGGTATTCAGAAATGTTTATTAGCTTAAAGCCATCTTTGTGATTAAATATTTCTATTTGGATTTTTTAGTACATTTAATTTAATAAAGTATGGAAAGCACCTCTCTTTATGGTGAACCCATTTTATGATGTCACAAGTTCTTGCTATAGGAATTAACATTCCAAAATGGTATATTATTGATTACAAAAGACTAAGAAAATTATAGAACACTGTCCTGTTAAATGAACTCTTACACAGTTGCCATTGCAGACATACACTATAGTTCATAATACATTAGCAAAAAAATCACTTCTGGCTGTAATGTGAAGTTCTTTAAAATTCCGAATACCAAAATCAGTTTCAAATTTCCAAGTATTTCACTGGGTGGGTGACTTCTCTGAGAGAACTAAGGCAGGCCTGATACCAGAATGTGGCATGGTGGTTTCAGTCTGGAGGTGTATCTGAGAAACAGTACAAGGGAGAGGGTCCAAAGAACACTATCATCTGCCTATGATTCATTAGGTCTCCTTATCGGATCTATTCTCCAACTATAGGAATAAAGGCAAAGGTCCCCTACAACCTGGTTTGAGGGAAAACTAAAATACATGTTAATGAAAATTAAAGATCTGCATTACTAGCGTACCATAAAATCCAAATGACAACACAAGGGAAAATCACCCTAAAAAATTATAGCCAACACCAATTCTTTAATCATAATTCAAAGATATTTAAATGTTTTGAAATTTCTAATACTTTACTCAACCTAGTACTAGAAGGAAAGACCTAGATTTCATTTAGGGAGAAGAAACAGTTGAAGATTTCTAACTGATTTGGGTAATCAAATTCTGTGGTCCCATTTAATGAGAAAGTACATGCTTTAGCATGGAAGGTACCAGAGCTGTATTGCATGATTTTTTAGTACTAGCTTGAGAACAATAAGACCGTATTTTGAGAGGGTAATACCAAAGCATTTTTTTAATTGAATTGAAATTCATGTAAGACTAACCATTTTAAAATTTCGATTCCACTGCATTTAGTACCTTCACAGTATTGGGCAATCATTATCCCCAACTAGTTCCAAAACATTTTCATCACCCCAAAAGGAAATACACTGACCTATTAAGTAATGTCACACCATTTCCTCCCCTCCAGACCCTGGCAACTATTAAATGCTTCCTTCCTCAATGGGTTTATCTATTTTGGATATTCCATATAAATGGAATCATACAATATATGACCATTTGTGTCTGGCTTTCCTTTATTTACGTTAATGTTTTTAGAGCTCTTCTGTTTTATCTATCAGTACCTCATTCCTTTGTATGGCTGAATATATTCTATTGTATGGTTATACCACATTTTGTTTATCCAAATGGGTGTTTCAGTTGTTTCCACATTTTGGCTATTGTGAATAATGCTCCTATGAACATTCACATATATGTTTTTGTTTAAACACTTGTCTTTAATTCCTTTGGTTATATACATTTTGAGAAACTACCAAAATGTTTTCCACAGTGGTGACACCATTTTACATTCCCACCAGTGCTGTATGAGAGTTCGTTTCTCCACACCCTCACTAACTTAGGTGTTGATTACAGTCATCCTAGTGGGTATGAAGTGAAACCTCTACCAATGCATTTTTATCTTGTTTAGTCTAATTATGTTGTTGCAGTCATGAGCTAGATTATTCCCAAGGGATTACCCAACCTATATTTTTTTCCAGATCATTTCATCATCCTATTAATCTTACAAGCTTGTGTCCAGTTACAAAGGTCAGTCTCATTGCTTTTTTGATAGAGATTTGGGGAGAAAAACATTATTAAAGATACAAATGTCCTAGGGGCACCTGGGTGGCTCAGTGGGTTAAAGCCTCTGCCTTCCGCTCAGGTCATGATCCCCAGAGTCCTGGGATTGAGCCCCACGTCTGGCTCTCTGCTCAGTAGCGAACCTGCTTCCTCCTCTCTCTCTGCCTGCTTGTGATTTCTGTCTGTCAAATAAAAAATCTTAAAAAAATAATACAAAAGTCCTAGAGTATAAATTAGAATGACTAAGCAGCCCAAGAAAATGAATCAAAAAAAAAATCACTTTAAAAATGTGGGTCTACTCCCATAATTTGTTTCATAGAAGGAACTTGTGTACTAATACTGGTTTTAAAGTGGTTTAGCCATGCTCCACTATTACCTGACACTTTTTTTTCTAAGATTTTTTTATTCGACAGAGAGAGATCACAAGTAGGCAGAGAGGCAGGCAGAGAGAGAGAGAGGAGGAAGCAGGCTCCCCACTGAGCACAGAGCCCGATGCGGGACTCGATACCAGGACCCTGAGATCATGACCTGAGCCGAAGGCAGCGGCCCAACCCACTGAGCAACCCAGGCGCCCCCTAAAAATGTGGGTCTACTCCCATAATTTGTTTCATAGAAGGAACTTGTGTACTAATATTGGTTTTTAAGTGGTTTAGCCATGCTCCACTATTACCTGACACTTTTTAAAATCCATTTTAGGTATAGAGCAGCAGATAGCAAGAATGCCTAAATACTAATTCCTCAGAAACTCAAATGGCTGTTATAGTAAGTTATAATGCTTAACAATCATCAAAAAGACAAAACTCTGCTCATTAAAAAACGTAGGTTTTGAAAAGACAAACCTAAATTCAAGATAAGCTTTAATAATACATTTTTTAAAACATTATGCTAATACATTAAAAATTATAATATGGAACAAAATTACTTTGCAAGTTGGCCATAGTGTAATGAATAATAATGAATAATACTAAAGCCAGATGCTAAAATTAACACTTAACATATAAACAATAAATTAATTTTAAATTGTAGACCTTAAATATACTAAGTCTTTATTATTTTTAGTATTTGGTATATTAGTATTTAGTGTATTAGTATTTAGGCATTCAGTACAGCTGACTGATACCACCTTCAACATAACTAGCACCTACCAGCTGGATTCATGCTTCTATAACAAACTCAGCAGTTAAAATCCATGTTTGTATTGTCAGTGTTAGGCTTTTCTCATAATCTTAACTTTTCCTGAAGAACCACTAAAAACAATCATTCATCATCTCCATCTTCTGTCCATTTTGTTTTGATTTTATGTCAAAGGGTTTATATATTGCAAGCCATTTTGCCCAGGAACTGACTTTAATGGTTTTATCCTGGATTGTTGCTGATGTTCATCTTACCGTATTTGAAGTATTCCAGTATGCATTTTTGGTTCCATATCATTTATTTTCTTGAAATTGAAAACAGCTTGGTAGGGAATTGGATAGGCTTCATTTGGCGTTCTTATATTGGAAGGTTTTGGGGAGCTTTTTAGATTTTATTTGTCAGAGGGAGCACAAGCAGGGTGTATATCAGGCAGAGCAGGCAGAGGGAGAAGCAGGCTCCCTGCTGAGCAAGGAGCCTGATGCAGGACTCAATCCCAGGACCCTGAGATCAGGACTTAAGCCAAAGGCAGCAGCTTAACCAACTGAGCCACCCAGGTGTTCTGATATACCCACTTTTAAGAGTATTATATATAATCTTTATTTCCTCTGTGGAGTAGTTTGGAAAAATGGCATATCCAAGAATAAAAGCATTTAGAAATAAAGCTGGTCTTTCTCAGAAAAACTGGGATTAGTGTTTGAATAGCTCAAACCAAAGATAAATAATTCTTCTGAAGCTGTAGAATTTTTAAGTATTCTAAATAATTGAATTATATTACCTCTTTCATGTCATTTTACTAGATACTTAAAAAAATCTGCCTTTTTGCAGCCTAGCTTGTGTCATTTTTCTGCATCCTAAATGAAAAAATCCCACAATGCTTTGGTCTTCAATCCAAAATTGATCTTTATTTTTTCCCTCCTTAAGAGTTTCTGTTAACTGCACATGAAATCAATGGTCAGAACCTGGCATCAGAAATAAACTGCATACTCATTACCAGTCACTCCATTGCCCCCTTCCTCTCAGCTCTTCGAAACCACTTACCTACTTTTTGCCTCTATGGATTTGCCTATTCTGGACATTTCATACAAATGGAGTCATATACTCATGTAGCCTTTTTAAAAAAAATATTTTATTTATTTATTTGACAGAGATCACAAGTAGGCAGAGGGGCAGACAGAGAGGGGGAAGTAGGCTCCCCGCTGAGCAGAGCCCAACATGGGGCTCGATCCCAGGACCCTAGGATCATGACCTGAGCCGAACTGAAGGCAAAGGTTTTAACCCACTGAGCCACCCAGGCGCCCCTCCCCTGTGATTTTTAATGTGACACAGTACAGAAAGGGCAGGTGTCCCTGAATCCCAAGGGTCAAGGACTTGCACTATGTAGCCCATTTTAAAAACTGCATTGCCTTTTTGTTAGACAACCCTCCCGTCCCCTTTTAAAAATCATTCCTCACCTCTTTAAGGCTAGGCAGGAGACAAACCTTGCCCAGTCTGTGCTATATACATCTCTATTACCTGAATGGCACTCAACCCAGCCTTAAAAAAAGAGCCACTGACACCAACGAATTGGTCAGTTCCTGAAAACCAACTCCCTGCCTGCAGATGGCAGTGCTAAGCCCCCACAGACAGCACTGAATATTTAAATACGCAGTATAATTCAGGGACGCCTGGGTGGCTCAGTTGGTTAAGCTGCTGCCTTTGGCTCAGGTCAAGATCCCAGCCTCCTGGGATCAAGTCCCACATCGGGCTCCTTGCTCGGCAGGGAGCCTGTTTCTCCCTCTGCCTCTGCCTGCCACTCTGTCTGTCTGTGCTTGCTCTCTCTCTGACAAATAAATAAATAAAATCTTAAAAAAAAAAAAAAGTGAGGGAGAAATAGACTCTCAAAACAAAAATTGAGGGAATCTGTTGCCAGTAGAACTGTCATGTTAAGTTCTTCAGAGGAGAATAATACAAGTCAGAAACTTAATTTACACAGAGAAACATTATCAAAGGAATAAGTGAAGGCATTAAAAAAAAACCCTCTTTTCTTATTGATCTAACAGACAAGTTTGTTCAAAAGAACAACAGCAACACTGTGTTTGACCATGTATATTTAACTATATGCTTATGTGTAAGTGAAATGAATGACTGCAGTGACATGAGGAACTGGAGGGAAGAATGAAGATTATTTTGTTATTATAATGTACTCAACACTACCCATGAAGGACATAGTGTTATTGGAAAGTGGACTTGGAATAGCAGTAAATATGTATCACAAACACTAGGGCAACCACTAAAAAAGGTTTCCTTTGTAAAGTGTAACTGATATGCTAGGAAAGAGAGAAAATATAATCATATATAATGCTCAATTAAAACCCACTGAAAGGCAGAAAAAAAGTGCAAGGCAAAAATAGGAAGGCATAATTGTAAACAAAGAACAAGGGCAACAATTAGAAAAATAACCAATATGGTAGATATTAATCCAGCTTTGTCAACAACCACTGTAAATGCCAATTGTCTAAATGTACCAATTATCACACAGATTGTCAGATGGATCAAAAAACAAGACCTCACTTTAAATATAAATATAAAGACAGGGACGCCTGGGTGGTTCAGTCGCTTAAGCCGATGCCTTCAGCTCAAGTCATGATCCCAGGGTCCTGGGATCAAGTCCCACATGGGGCTCCTTGCTCGGCAGGGAGCCTGCTTCTCTTTGTGCCTCTGCCTGCCACTCTGCCTGCCTGTGTGCACTCTGATGAATAAACAAATAAATAAAATCTTTTTTAAAAGAACTAAATAAATATAAAGACATACATAGATTAAAAATAGTTTTCAGATAATGAGTGAAAGAGAAGACAAACCAGTAAAGAAAATACTTGCAAAAGACACATCTGATAAAGGACTACACTCAAAATATACCAAGAACTCTTAAAATCCAATGAGCAAACCCAACCAAAGAAATGGGTCATAGACCTAAAACTCACCAAAGATATACAGATGGCAATAAGCAAATGAAGAGATGTGCCACATCATTACATCATCAAGGAAACCCAAATTAAAATGAGATACCCCTACACATCTTTGATAATGTCCAAAACTGGAACACTGACACCAAATGCTGGTCAGGACGGAACTGGAGCAACAGGAACTCTCATACATTACTAGCGGGAATGCAAAGTGGTTCAGCCACTTCGTAAGACAGTTTGGTGGTTTCTTATAAGATTAAACATACTGGTACATACCAATCATGCCAATAATGCTCCTTGGTATTTCTTATAAGATTAATCATACTGGTATATATCAATCATGCCAATAATGCTCCTTGGTATTTACCCAAAGTAGTTACTTATGTCTGTGCAAAAATATGCACATAGTACTTGTAGTAGCTTTCCTTTAACTGCCAAAACTTGGGCTCAGCCTACTGAGTCCTACAGTAGACAAATGGATAAGCCATGATACAGGAACCACCAAGCCATGAAAAGACATGGAAGAAACTTAAATACGTGTTAAGTGAAAGAATTAAATCTGAAAAGGCTACATCTTGCATTCCCCATCCATATAATATTTTGAAGAAGGCAAAACCAGAGAGGCTGGGGAAAGATAGTGTTGCCAGGATTGAGGGTGAGGAAGGGATGAACAGGTGAAAAACAAAGGATTTTAGTGAAAATATTCTACGTACTTTAATAAGGGATACATATAATACATTTGTCCAAACACAAAAAATACATACTACCAAGACTGAACCCTGATGTAAACTTGGATTTGGGGTGATTATGTGTCAATATAGGATCATCAGATGAAATGTTCCACTTTGGCAGGGAACGTTCATAACAGAGGATGCCTGTGAGGAAGGTCTATATTTCTTCCTCAACTTTTCTGTAAGTCTAAAACTGCTCCAAAACACAGTCTCAAAAAAAAAAAAAAAGAAATGATTTAAGATACACCATGCTAACACTCATCAAAAGAAAGCAGGAGTACCTATATTAATAATAGACACAGTAAACTTCAATACAAGGAAATTATCAGGAATAAAGATAAATGATAAAGGGGTCAGTTCTACAACACAACTGTTAACATGAACACACCTAACAAAGTGTCAAACTACAAGAGGTGAGGCAAAAACCGAGAACTGCAAGGAGAACTGAGTCCAACACCCCTCGGACTAACCGAGCAGGCAGAAAACTAGTAAGAAAATAGCTAAAACCAAAACCAACCATCAACTCATTTTAAATGACACCTACCCAGTAAGAGCAGAATACACACACATCCTTTTTAAGCTCACATGGAACATTCATCAAGACATTCTTGGCTATAAAATACACCTGGACAAATTTAAAAGAACAAAATTCCTACAGTGTCTACATTCAGACAATGGAATTATATAAGAAAAAAAAACACTTAATCCCCACTTAACACACTTCTAAATAATGCATGAGTCAAAGAAGAAATCTTTCAGGTTTTAAATATATTTTGAACTACATGAAAATAAAAACTTAGCAAAATTTGTGGGATGTTAAGTCCTTATAGGAAAATTTATAGCATTTAATTCAAACATTAGAAAAGACCTAAAATCAATCATCAAAGCTTCCACCTTAGGAAACTGAAAAAAAGGAGCAAATTAAATAAAAGTAAGAAATAAAAATCAGCAGGTACCAATGGAAACAGGAAATCAATGGAGAAAGCCAATTAAACCAAAAGCTGATTCTTTAAAAAGGTAAAACAGAGAAGGCTCTAGCCAAACTAAAAAAACAGGACACAAATTACTACTATCAGAAAGAGGGGACATCACTATAGATCCCATGAACCTTAACATAAAGTTTGACACCCCAGTGGTGCCTGACTGGCTCAGTAGGTAGAGCATGTGACAATCTCAGGGCTATGAGTTCAACCCCACGTTGGGTACAGATTACTTAAAATCTTATTTTTTGAAGATTTTATCTATTTTAGAGAGAGAGCGGGAGAGGAGAGGAAGTGGCAGAGGAAGAGAGAAACCCAAGCACACTCCACGCTGAGCAGAGTCCCATGCAGGGCTCAATCTCATGACTGAGATCATGTGCTCAACTGACTTCGCCACTCATGCACCCCTAAATATAAGATCTTTATTTTTTTAAGATTTTAAAATTTATTTGACAGAGAGACAGAGACAGCGAGAGGGAACACGAGCAGTGGGAGTGGGAGAGGGAGAAACAGGCTTCTTGTTGGGCAAGGAGCCTGACATGGGGCTTAATACCAGGACCTCATGACCTGAGCCAAAGGCTTGATTAAAAATTAAGCCACCCAGGTGCCCCAAAATAAGATCTTAAAAAAAAAAGTCTGACCCCAATAAGTGATCTGAAAGTGATTACTAATACATGAGATAATTTTGTACATATGCTAAAGAAAACTGGAAGTCTCAGTGAATAGGACATGAATACTCTCAAACATTAAAATAACATTTCACTTGACTTTTCAATAGAGAATACATAAGGTGAAGGGGGAAATTCATGTAAACAGAAACATGTAACAAAATACCAAGATATTACACCATAGGAAAGTAACTCAGTAAGTTAGACAAAGGACAATGGGTAATATTATGCTCACCCGACCCCCAAAAAGCTTATTGGTCAAAGGGTTAGAAAACAGATAATGGTTTTATCCTCAACTCCAATGCTGTTGCTCATCAGCCTTTAAGAGAACCACAATCCCTCTTCAGTTTCTCTATTAACAGACTTAACAATTATTTGACAGAATACTTTTTAATCTAGGGACATAATCAACTGTTGTGTATTAATAGGGGAGGTCACAGACACCTCTTATTGAGTGACCAACACTAAGGTTAATATTTATGTAAACAGCAAACACTGAATCTTGATGGTGTCAAGTATTTCCTAAGAGTACTAAGCAGGTAAATTAAGTTAGGACACTGATAACGACGAAGTTCACATCATTTGCAAAGAATATTAAAACACAGAGAAAGGCATTATGGGGGTTACCTCTTAATTTATACTTTTTCCCCAAAGAATTTACTCATTTCTATCGGGGGGGGGGGTTCTCAATTTGACTTAAAGAACTAGCACCACTAGGCCTAAAGACAGAGTAATTTTTTTTAGAAAGAGAGAGCAAGAGCATGTGCACGAGATAGAGCACGTGCTCACACACGCACGAGAGAGGGGTCAAGCCGAGCAGCCAGCCCGCCATGGGGCCCAATCCCAGACCCTGGATAATGACTTGAGCAGAAGACAGACACTTAACTGACTAAGCCACCCAAGAGCCCCACAAAAATAATTTCTTGGGATAAATAACATGCCGTATTTTGCCAAGTTATGAAGCAAATGTTTCCCTTTAAAAAAAAAAAAAGTAATCTTGCAAATCTAACCCATTTGGTGAAAAGTAGGCAATTTTATAGATTCTTAATGCAATCCTTTCCAACAATGATAGTAAGAGCTGCCTTACATCACAAATAAGATTATATGGATTCTATTTATTCCTTTTTTCAGTTTGTGAAAGCATGCTGGGTTTGTTTTTAAAATACAGTGGTCATTTAATTATGACAACACTGGACCTGCTGGAAGTTTAATATAACCTAGCTGAAACCCATAGAACTACACATACTACATCATATATTAGTTTTATCCAACAAGGAAGGATACCTTTCTCATTCAGACAGAAGGGAGAATTCATCCAGTGGGCTACAATGTTGCACTTACATCTAGTGACCCATGTTAAACACACACTTTACTCCAGAAACCTGCATGACAATCATCAACTACTTAATTCCAAATTCCTTTCACTTGTTCTGGCATTTCTTTATGATTTATTTTATGATTCAAAAATATGTATCATTTGGGCGCCTGGGTGGCTCAGTGGGTTAAGCTGCTGCCTTCGGCTCAGGTCATGATCTCAGGGTCCTCGGATCGAGTCCCGCATCGGACTCTCTGCTCAGCAGGGAGCCTGCTTCCTCCTCTCTCTCTGCCTGCCTCTCTGCCTACTTGTGATCGATCTCTCTCTGTCAAATAAATAAATAAATAATCTTTTTTTAAAAAAAATATATGTATCATTTTACCAGCATATAGTTGGTTTGGAAATAAGATTTCAACAATCCAGAAATTTATGTGAAGCTGTAAAAGCCATTAAGAAAGATGTCGGGGGACGCCTGGGTGGCTCAGTTGGTTAAGCAGCTGCCTTCGGCTCAGGTCATGATCCCAGCGTCCTAGGATCGAGTCCCACATCGGGCTCCTTGCTCGGCAGGGAGCCTGCTTCTCTCTCTGCCTGCCTGTGCTCACTCTCTCTCCCTCTCTCTCTGACAAATAAATAAATAAAATCTTAAAAAAAAAAAAAAAAAGAAAGAAAGATGTCGGGCTCTTCAGCAGGGAGCCTGCTTCCCCCTCTCTCTGCCTCTCTGCCTACTTGTGATCCCTCTATCTCTCTCTCTGTCAAATAAATAAATAAAATCTTAAAAAAAAAAAAAAGAATTTGAAAGATGTGAAGATACATAAAATACTATCGACAAACTAAGTTAGTTACTCATAAGGTTATGAAGGTTGAGTCCTTAATAATCTCAAAAATGTAGTTCATTAACTATATATACCGTTATTGCCTTATTAACAAAGAATTCATTACATGCAGCTCTCCATAGAAGTTTTGAAATATGTGGAGCTGAAACTAAATGTGCTTATTAACTCCTTGACGGAGAAGAGCAGCATATCCTTTGAGGTCTGCATTGTGCCACGCAAACAGCACTTCCAGTTTTTTAACTAGCACTAGTTGTGAAACAAACACATGCATACATGCTTTTTGGGCAGTTCATTTTATTACAGCTTTTTACTCTTGATGTGAGTTTAGAAATGTACAGTGTCAAGTTCTATTTTATTAAAGGAAACTAAAATTCTGAAGCTACTCCCCACTCTGTTATACACATGATAGCAACCCATACCTTATTTTCCAATTTAAACAATTAGTTAACTCACTGAGACCTGTATTATTGTTTACAAAAATGCAATATATGCAAATTACTGTGCTAAATAAGAAAATCCATTTCAAATATCTTCTAGACTCAAAAAGAACACACACATTACATATTTTTATCATTTTATTAGGAATAATTCCAAATGGGTTATGAAGAAAACTTACTGAGTTTGATAAGTTTTTCAAAAACTCTTAATGAAGATGTGTTCACCAATAAACAATAAACATCAGCAGAACTATCATATACTGGGCAAAGAGTCAGGCTGATACCAAAAAGCAACATGCAACATAAAAAAGATACAATATAAAGGAAGACAATCTGCTGGGTATTAAAAATCATCTCAATATGAACTCTTTGCAACCAGCACTGAACTAATTAGCTATCAAATCCAAACCACACTAAGGTAAGCTTGGCTGATGAAAGCCAGGTTCAATAAGGGGGGAAAATTAGAAGTTCCTCAGTGCAAGAGATCTGAATAGTGTTTTGGAGCATTTCCCTGGCTGGTACAAGCAGTATTAGAAAAACTTTTTGGCAAGGGAGAAAAATAAATACAAATGGAATGCTACATTTTTTTAAATCAGCAGACCGCCCCAGGAATGATAAAGGTATCAGTAAAGTAGCAAGGGAAAAACTTTAAAACATTATTTCGTGTGGGCTCAAAAAACATTCAAAACGGATTTATTTAAAGGTGTCACAATAGCTATGTCCAGGCATTTAGGCTTAAGGGAATTAAAATTAAAAGAGGACACTTTTTTCCCAAGTTAAGGAGAATTTCTTTAAAACCAAGCATATTGCTAAATAGCAATATTACACTTGGTAAACAATAATTGGCAACAAAATAAGTTTAAACGCTGTAATATTCTGCCCAAACCAGTCCCAGATACTGTTTAATAACCAAGATGCAAACTAATTTTGTTGTAACAAGCCTAGACCAATTCTATCAAATGTGTCCTTGGTTAGATCCAGTTTCATTTAACGTTTTGAAAGCTCGTTTGACAGCCAGTCAAGTCCCTCATACAGACCAGTTCCTTGTGTAGCACAAGTGGCTTGAACATACCACTGTAAAGAAAGAACAAGAAAATATTTGATTAACAGAACACTATATATAACCAGTCTTTAAAATTTCTTAATCAGAACATTAAGTATTTCCGCCCAACTGTGCAAGCATAATATTTAGTCAGCAGTTACCATACATGTACAGGAAATGGGAAACAAAAAACTAATATATAAAACTATAGAAATAAAGAAGTAAATACAGAGGGCACCTGGGTGGCTCAGTGGGTTAAAGCCTCTGCCTTCAGCTCAGGTCATGATCCCAGGGTCCTGGGATCGAGCCCCACATCAGGCTCTCTACTTGGTGGGGAGCCTGCTTCCCCCTCTCTCTGTCTCTGCCTGCCTCTCTGCCTACTTGTGATTTCTGTCAGATAAATAAATTAAAAAAAAAAAAAAAGGAAGTAAATACAGTTTACATCTCACCATGACTTTTGTATTTAATAATCTCAGTAACTATATAGAACTATATATACAGAACTACAGTGTTCTCATACACACTTCTCACAAAACTCCTGTCTCAATTAAAGCTATTCCTACCTATTCATTAGATTTTATCAACAATCCACTCCTTAATCTGAAAAGAACGTTCATAGGAAGATCAGTAACTACTTAAGGGAACCCATCAGGTCTTCTGACCCTCTTTTGTTTCCCATAAAACTACATTCAGAGTACAGGAGGCAAAATTTTAAAGAAAATTGTTGATACTGGAGGCAAGCTTTTCGAATAATTTCACTATCTTTAGTCTTTGCATTCCAAAAAGTTTCACTTTTTGGTGGTAACAGGAAGTGTATGAAATGCCATGAAATGTTAACAAAGAGCAAGAAAAAGATCTAGAAAACAATTTAATTTCCTTTAAGCAACAGTTTATTTTTATTACTTTTCATTACTGACCCATTTTATTCTGCCTTACAATAAAGACCTTACTTTACTATCACAAGGGCAATCCAAGTATACCATTCTGGCAATTATTATTTGAATAACAAACACCCCAGTAACCTAGAAGGCTGGTTAAAGGTACAAATTCTTATCTTCACAGCCCTGAAAACTGGTACCATTTACAGTTTATCTTGTTTAAATCAGCCTGGTACATCTCAAACAGCCTATATAGATACTGCCACAGCACAATATCTGCCTTGTTGACAACTTAGTGAAAAAACACTGTAAAGCCCAAGTCACATTAAAGTTTGTGATATTATATTTATATATAAAACAGTAGATTGTATTTTGCTGGTATTTAAACCATTGATCTAAAACAAGCTACTGGAAAACAAGTATAGTATTTCTTTTTTTTATTATTTTCTTAAAAGATTTTATTTTATTTATTTGACAGACAGAGATCACAAGTAGGCAGAGAGGCAGGTAGAGAGAGAGGAGGAAGCAGGCTCCCTGCTGAGCAGAGAGCCCAATGTGGGGCTCAATCCCAGGACCCTGGGATCATGACTTGAGCCCAACTGAAGGTTTTAACCCACTGAGCCACCTAGGAGTGCCATAATGTTTCTTTTAATTTTAAATTCAAAACTTGTTTAATGTCGTAACTATAGTTCACAAGCTTTGGATGTTAAAAGGCAAACAGTATAAAACAAGATTATCTAAAATACGGCTGCACTATGCAGCAATCAAAAGAAATGAAATCTTGGGGCACCTGGGTGGCTCAGTGCGTTAAAGCCTCTGCCTTCAACTCAGGTCATGATCCCAGGGTCCTGGAATCAAGCCCCACATCAGGCTCTCTGCTCAGCAGGGAGCCTGCTTCCCCCTCTCTCTCTGCCTGCCTCTATGCCTACTTGTGATCTCTGTCAAATAAATAAATAAATAAAATCTTAAAAAAAAAAAAAAAAAAAAGAAAAGAAAAGAAATGAAATGAAATCTTGCCTTTTGCAACGACATGGTTGGAACTAGAGGATTATTATGCTGGGCGAAATAAGTCAATTGTGAAATAAGTCAATCAGAGAAAGACAATTATCATATGATCTCCCTGATATGAAGAATCTGAGAGCCAACAAGTGAGGGGTTTAGGGGGTACGGAAGGAAAAAATGAAACAAGATGGGATCAGGAGGGAGACAAACCATAAGAGACTCTTAATCTCACAAAACAAACTGAGGGTTGCTGGGGAGAAGTGGTAGGGAGAGGGTGGCTGGGTTATGGACACTGGGGAGGGTATGTGTCATGTTGAGTGCTGTGAAATGTGTAAACCTGGCGATTCACAAACCTGTACTCCTGGGGCTAATAATACATTATATGTTAATAAAAAATAAAAAAATTAAAATACGGCTGCAAAAATATTGCAGTTTTAGTAAGAAAACCAAATTACAAAATACTTGCTGTAGAGCTCTTTGAAAGATATAAAATTAAAACAAACAATATCGGGCGCCTGGGTGGCTCAGTGGGTTAAGCCGCTGCCTTCGGCTCAGGTCATGATCTCAGGGTCCTGGGATCGAGGCCCGCATCGGGCTCTCTGCTCAGCAGGGAGCCTGCTTCCTCCTCTCTCTCTGCCTGCCTCTCTGCCTGCTTGTGATCTCTCTCTGTCAAATAAATAAATAAAACCTTTAAAAAAAAAAAAAAAAACCAATATCAATAATCTTTAGATGGGGCGCCTGAGTGGCTCAGTGGGTAAAGCTTCTGCCTTCGGCTCAAGTCATGGTCTCAGGGTCCTGGGATCAAGCCCCGTGTTAGGCTCTCTGCTCAGTGGGGAGCCTGCTTCCCCCTCTCTCTCTGCCTGCCTCTCTGCCTACTTGTGATTTGTCAAATAAATAAATAAAATCTTTAAAAAGGAAATTACATCTTTATTGATACTAAATGTTTTAAAGATAAAGTTAACAAAAATCAAATGAAATAAAGGTATTTAAACATTTGGCTCCTTAAAAGATAAATATTAAAAGTTAAAAAATGGAGGGGCCCCTGGGTGGCCCAGTCAGTTAAGTGTCCGAATCCTGATTTTGGCTGAGGTCATGATCTCAGGGTCATGAGATGGAGGCCCATGTTGGGCTCTGCACTGGCCGTGGAGCCTCTCTCTCTCTACTCCTCTCTTGGCGAGGGTGGGGGGTGGGGGTCGGGGGAGGTATTAACATAGTTTAAAAATTGAACACACATTTATAAAAAAGTCTGGAAGGGCTCATGTTTGTAGTATATTACTGCTTTTTTTTTTTTTAAATGGTATGCTCATTATTTGTCCAAAGGGACAATTGCTTAATATGTACTGAAGTGAATACTTTCTTAAACAATTACATTAATTCTAAGTCAGGAGATTAACATGAACCTCCAAATACTTACTGTTCTGTTACGAAGAGACTGAAGACCTAATTTATCTGTCATTTCACTGATGGCCATAGCATTTGGCAAATCCTGTTTGTTCGCAAAAAGCAGCAATACTGCATCTCGCAACTCATCTTCCTGAAGCTGAAAATAAAAGCTAAGATGTTAACAACTAACAATCTGAACTCAATCACTGTGACAAAGTAGGTAAAACACTGTCTTCCTGTATATACCACTTATTCAACCTTGAACACATTATTAAACATCAACCTAATTTCACAACATAAAGTTCAGGCACACTTAAATCTCATATCCTTCAATTTTTAAAACCCAAGAAAAAACTCGTATGACTTCAAGTAAAGCAAAACTATTTTTCAAGCCAATCATCCTGCACTCCATTAAAGTAAGTCATTCATTTGAGCTTTCATGATCACCCATTAATATTAATATGTCAGGATTGGTAAGGACAAGAAACACATATGGAAATAAATATTTACAGCAGCATCTTATGGTACTCAGTAGTAGAGGACTCTTTTTGGACTTTTATTCCCTTCCAGCCAGCAGGGCTAGACAATAGAAGGAAAACAGTACAATGACTAGGGCATTAGCAGTATCGTGAAAAAAATACAAGAATAATGTAAGAGTATAATAATAAATAATACAGGAGTAAATAGTAAGTAATAGAACAATAATAAAAGTAAATACAAGAGTAGACACTGGTAGGAATGAGTACTGACACATGCCACACCACGGATGAGTGCTGAAAATTAATGCTAAGTGAAAAGTAACAAGAAGTTTTAAAAAACCACGTATTACATGATTCTATTTATATGAATGCCTAGAATAGGCATATGCATATAAAGTAAATGAGTGGTCATAAGGGCTGGGGGTTTGGGGTGCACTGAAGATAGAAATGGAGAATAAATACTAATAGTTCTAGGGAATTTCTTTATGGTCAATAAAAATGTTATAAAATCAGACTGTGGTTAATGTTTGCAAATTCTGTATACTAAAAACAAATAACTTACATATTTTAAATGAGTGACGTTTATGGTATATGAATTATACCTCCATAAAGCTGTTTACAAAAAGAGTAGAAGGCGTGATATTCAACTCCCTGGACAAACTACCATGACTTATTACACATACACTGGCACAAACTGCAATACTGTCTTAAAAGCAACAAATGAAAATTAAGATTTCATTTCAGTAAATATTTTACAGTTATCCAAATTTGAAACCATGACAAAGTACATCCCCAACAATTTTTACAATATAAATAAAGCTGATCCTTGAACAACATGGGTATGAACTGTGTGGGTCAACTTCATACATGGTTGTTTTGCTGCACATTACTGTAAATGCATTTTCTCTTCCTTGTAATAACATTTTTTCCTTAGTTTAATTCATTAAAGAATACAATATAAAACACACATACCATTCAAAATTACATGTTAATCAAGTGTTATTGGTAAGGGCAAGAGTAAGCTATTAGTTTTTCTGTGTGAGATAAATCTAAAGTGATATATATTTTTGTAAAATACAACTGACAGTTGAAAAAAAATCAAGGATGTGGATATCGTTTTCCAACTTTTCTAGTATTTTAGTTGACTCACAAATGCATAGAAGTATTCCAGATGAGAGGTGGGACTGCCAGGAATGCTGCAGAAAAACGTCCACATTCAGTGGAAAGCTGGATTAGATGTCTTTTGGAACCCTTCCAAGACTAAGATTTTCAGATTCTTTTCGAGTATGCCAGTCACTTTAATTATCATATTTAAAACAACAGATTCCATGTTAAAGTGTCAAGCCACAAAAAAACTGGAGTATTAGAATAGTTCCAAAAATACTAAAAAGAATTTTACTTGAAATCTGTTATTTAAATGACAAAGCGAAGACCAAAACAAAAAATGTCAAAATAGAATTCTTACTAGATCACAGTGAGATTCTTGTCAAGCTGGTGAACAGCTTCCTTAAACGCAAAATCCTCTGCCCAATTGCCTTTACTCCCTACAATGAGGTTCTGGAACACATACTGAATAACTTTAGTAATCTGTATCTCCATCTGTAGGTTTTATGGTATGGTCTTTATCTCATCGGAATTTTCCATATTGTCCAAATTCATCTTTCTGTTTGCTCTTTTCAGTCTGTATTCCTAAAACCTTGACTAAACATTTGTTCTAAAACATTTCTAAAGCTTGTCTTAATTGTTAATTTCTTCTTTCCAACATCAGTTTTTCCTCCAAATTCCAAGATTCCTGGTGTGATTTCATTATTAATTTAGCTTTAATACATGTTTCATGTTATCCATGAGCACACCTGGGGTTAATTTTCTCCAGGTTTTTTTAAGTGCAGCTCAAAGTTGCATCCTATCTAATAAAAGCCTTTTTCATTTCAAAAGCAATTTTTAACTCTTCAGTTTCCCTTTCCAGGTCTACAATTTTAGCTTCAATTTGCTTATCTTGCGTGATTTGTTCTAAAGCTTTTTCTTCATTTGCATAAACCACTGATTTATAGTCCTGAAGTTATTGTTTTGTCTGTGCTCTCAGCCTGAGCAGCAGGGTGAGGTGGTCCTTGGGATGCACACCTGGACACCAGACCTGCGCTGGCCCACCCTCCCCACCTCCCACTCCAGAGTCAGAGGGCTTGGCATCTGCTTGCCTCTTGGGTTGCAGCCAATTCTGACTGGTGAGAAGAAAAGCCACCTAGGACAGAAAGGCATGGCCTCAGGAGGCAATATGCCCACCACTAAACTGTGGCCAGCAAAAGCAGTGAAGTTTTTCAGGACTCCAAAGTTATACATGGATTTTCAACTGTACACATGGTGGGCGGGGGCCATGAGCCGGCACTCCTAACCCCCAGGCTGTTCAAGGGTCAACTGTACATGAAAACAATCTGATACCCGGCAAGCTAAAATACCATCATCAACCAAAATGCTACTACCATAGGTGGAATTCTTTATCATGGCTGCTACTATGAAATATTTCAGAGTATATATTATATAGGTACAGAATACAGAAAACTGAACCCAGTCACCTTGGGAATAGATATCTGATCCAAAATTCCTAGATCACAAAAGTTCCAAACCTATAGATTTTTTATCTATTAAATAAAGCACTGGACTAATGGAGATATCCTCAACCAGAGACCTATCAACCCCTGGAGCATGGTAAAAACAAGCTGAGCCCTCCTCCCACCTTAATGAAGTAGATACTCTTCTGTCTGTTTAAAAAGCTCTCGAGTTTTTATATGCATTCTTAAGAATCTGTGATGACTGTTCCTCAAGGTTCTTTCTAGCCCAGAAACAATTCATTTGTGTAATCTAATCACACTAAGATGTACCAACCACTAACACCACCATTGTCACCCTGAAAAACACATCTTAGAAATAACAAATTTTAAAAATTCTCTTACCATTTTCTGCAGCTCTTCAGCTCCTTCCTGAATTCTTTCACGATCATTACTATCTACCACAAAAATAAGACCCTGGGGAAAAATTGTTTTTATATAAATAAATTGCAACAGTTAATCTTAAAGGAGACACTAAATATTTACAGACAAAAGAACCATATTGAATTAAACATCAAGAAGTCAATGTCTCATTATTAAAAGAACAAAAAAAAGAACAAAGCCCTAAGTACTAAAAATAGATTTGAGCACTATTTGTGATTTTGACTTATGTTATTAAAAAAAAAAATGTAGAGGTGCTTGGGTGGCTCAATCAGTTGAGGATCTGATTCTTGATTTTGGCTCAAGTCAGGATCTCAAGGTTGTGGAATCAAGCCTCGCATGTGGCACTACGCTCAGCACAAAGTCTGCTGGCGATTCTTTTCCTTTGTCTCCCTCTTGCCCCTCTCCCACTCACATGCACATGCTCTCTCTAAATAAAATCTTAAAAAAAAAATCTTACTCTTAACCAACCGATCACTTTTCTCAACTACACTATGAATAAATTTATCCCACTTCCGTTTCATGTTAAGTGCAGATTATAAGTAACAGAATGGTTCACTATGCGGGAACAAAAGGAAAAAGAACTAACGAAAGATCAGAGTGCCTAGGTGGCTGAGTAGGTTAAGCCTCTGACTTTGGCTCACTTCACCATCTCAGGGTCCTGAGATCAAGCCCTGCATTGGGCTCTCTGCTCAGCAGGAAGCCTGCTTCCCCCTCTCCCTCTACCTGCCTCTCTGCCTAATTGTGATCTCTTTCCCTCTGTCAAATAAATGAATCTTAAAAAAAAAAAAAAAAAAAAAAAGAAAGATCCTAAAGATGCATGAATCTAATGACTTAATTAGCATATTCAGTAAAAGGCATGCACAAAGTGTTTCTAAAAAAAAGAGGGAGAAGGGGCACACAAAATGGTTTTTGTAGGCTTACTTATGGAAAAGTCGGCTCTGCTCCACAATATTATTGACTTGATCAAATAAGAAATTCTTTTATATTTATTTTTTAAGTAAACTCTAGGCCCAGTGTGGGGCTTTAACTCACGACCCTGAGATCAAGAGTCACACTCCACAGACTGAGTCAGTGAGGTGCCCCCCCATATGAAATTCTTTAACAAAAAGAAAAGTAATAACCACTCCTACAGATATTCACAAACATTAAAATTCTATTCTATAAAAGAAATGGAAAAGTATGTAATTTTCAACTAGAGAGAGATTACCTTAATAGCTTTGTTAAAATCTATTCCTATTAATACTAAAGTGATTACTTTAAACTTTTTAAAGATTTTATTTATTTATTTGACAGAGATCACAAGTAGGCAGAGGCAGGCAGAGAGAGAGAGAGAGGAGGAAGCAGGCTCCCAGCGGAGCAGAGAGCCCGATGTGGGGCTTGATCCCAGGACCCTGGGATCATGACCTGAGCCAAAAGCAGAGGCTTTAACCCACTGAGCCACCCAGGCGCCCCTAAAGTGATTACTTTAAATATTATTCTCTCCACAACCCTGACCACTGAAGTGTTTTTTGATCATTTGTCACTTAATCACAAACTGTCTTATGCTTATTTATATATAGATATATATATCTATATATAAATAACTAGATTAAATCCACCAAGAGCATAAAATCCATTTAGGACAAAGAGCTACTTTATTCTGTATTTATACCTCAGTACCATTACAGTTCTGAGCTTGCCAGGGTACCTAATATTTATTCTAGGCTATGGTCATTAAAATGACGATGTCCTTTGGTGTAGCAAATTTCAAACCCATTTCCTTTGTCTCTGCTGGAAACCATCATTTTAAACATCCTAATCTCTGAAAATACTTTTGGTGCTATGAAAGCCAGTACGGCATAATGGAAAGATATCCAAATTCAAATCTCAAGACTACTTATTACATAAATGACCTAATCCTGGAACATGCCTGCTCTTCTATAAAAATAAAACCACGCCAGCCAACTTTATCAGCCTGTTAAACATAATCATACAGATATAAAAGAATCTAGTATTGCACTGGGCTTAACACAGGCATTTAGTAAATGTTGTCTCCCACTTTCCCTCCTAATTCCAAAAGCTACTGCTTTTTAAAATCTATTCCCCTGGAAGAGGCAATGCCTCCAAAAGGCATCTAATTTTATTTGGACTACTAACTATCCATTTTTATTCTGTTTTAAAATGTAATTAATGCTATCAGTTCCAAAGTAACACTATTGAGAGAAAAAGTATTTCAGTAATAAATTCAAAGTTATTCATCTCCTGGGACAACCTAGAATCAAGAGTGTAGAAACACTAGGATTCTAAAGTAAGTTTGGCTACAAATAAAAAAGACAACTTAAAAGACCAAGTACTTACTAATTTAGAAAAGCAAAATAATTGGAATTATCTAATGAGGGAAGAGGAATTTATTACAATAAAACAGTGTGTCCTGGCTCTAGGAACATGATTAAACAGTATTCATTTCTTTTTAATTTTACAGCTAACAGAAATGATCAGGAATGTTAGAAAAGCTGGTGTAAGAGCTTAGCTGAGATTACATCAGGTAACATATAAAACTTTCCCTGTAGACATGAGTTCTCTAGGAAGAAATACTTGGGACTTTTGATTATAAGATGATCCAAAGAGGCCAGGAATGGATCTAATCTCAAGAACTCAAAAGTAAATGAGGCAACTGGGTGGCTCAGTCAATTAAGTTGGACAACACTTAATTTTGGCTCAGATCATAGTCGCAGGGTTGTGAGATCAAGCCTCATGCTGGGCTCCATGGTGGGCATGGAGCTTACTCAAGATTTTCTCCCTCTCTCTTTACCCCTCCCCAATATATGCATCAGAGCACTCTCTCCCACTCACCTCTAAAAAGCAAAACAAAACAAAAACTCAGGGGCGCCTGAGTGGCTCAATGGGTTAAAGCCTCTGTCTTCAGCTCAGGTCATGATCCCAGGGTCCTGGGATCGAGCCCCGCATCAGGCTCTCTGCTTGGCGGGGAGCCTGCTTCCTCCTCTCTCTCTGCCTGCCTCTCTGCCTACTTGTGATCTGTCTGTCAAATAAATAAATAAAAATCTTTAAAAAAAAAAAAAAAAACTCAAAAGTATATTACAAAGCATTCTAAACAAATGCAGGATAAGATCAGGGTTACTCTTGGTCAAGAATTACAAATTAAGGATTAGCAAAGTTTTACACTGCTCCTAACTCTACTTCAAAAACACTCTCTAGGGGCGCCTGGGTGGCTCAGTGTGTTGGGCCGCTGTCTTCGGCTCAGGTCGTGATCTCAGGGTCCTGGGATGGAGTCCAGCATCGCGATCTCTGCTCAGCAGGGAGCCTGCTTCCCTTCCTCTCTCTCTGCCTGCCTCTCTGCCTACTTGTGATCTCTCTCTCTCTCTGTCAAATAAATAAATAAATAAAATCTTTAAAAAAAACAAACACTCTCTAAATGAAATGACGATGACTTACTTTATAATAATCTAAAATAATCTAAAAATCTACTAGAAAGAAACATCAATAAAACAATATTGGCCATACCCTAATAACTGAAGTTGGCTAATAGATACGTGGACGTTTATATGCTAGTCTCTCTACTTTTGTGTACCTTTGACAATTTCCATAATGAAGTTTTTTGAAGCATGTGACTTGCATCAAAACAGCTTTTCCAAGGGTGCCTGGGTGGCTCAGTGGTTTAAGCCTCTGCCTTCGGCTCAGGTCACGATCTCAGGGTCCTGGGATCAAGCCCCACATTGGGCTCTCTGCTCAGTGCAGAGCCCATTCCCCCCCCCCCCCGTCTCTCTGCCTACTTGTGATCTCTGTCAAATAAATAAAATCTTTAAAAAAAAAAAAATAGCCTTTCCAGGTGCCTGGGTGGCTCAGTCATTAAGCATCTGCCTTCAGTTCGAGCCATGATCCCAGGGTACTGACACTGAGCCCCACATCAGGCTCCCTGCTCTGTGGGAGGCCTGCTCCTCCCTCTCCCGCTCCCCCTGCTATTGTTCCCTCTCTCACTATGTCTTTCTTTGTCAAATAAATAAATAAAATCTTTTAAAAAACAGACTTTATAATCACAACTAATGAACAGAAATATTCCAATTTTTAAATAAAAAAGCATGGCATTTATTTAACAGGACACACTACTTAAACCTGGTAACCAGTTCCAGCCAGCTCACCTAGGGTATTCACTGCCACCTGGTGGCAATATACCACACTTGCATACTGTTTTAAGAGTTGGAAGAACAAGAATGACTTCTGTGAACCTTAAACATATGAAGTGCTTGTAACATCACACATTACTTAAAAATTGTATCATCAACTCCAATAGTAAACAAAAACTGATGAGAAACCTCTCCCTCTTTACTACTCCTGGTAGTAAACACAACTGAGTTGGAAAGAGGTTAAAGAGAAATCTAGAATAAGAACCACCTATCCAGTCCTAGTAAGTCATTCCAAGCTTCAGCTGGCTCCTACATAACAATTAGACTAGAGTAGTGAGTGGTTCCCAAAAGGGTCCAATTTTATCCCCAGAGCATAATTTGAATATATGGAGGTATTTTTGGTTACTGCAACTAGGTTGGTTGGGGTCTGCTACTGGCACCCAGTGAGCAGAGGCCTGGGACGCTGCTAAACATTCCTCAATGCAGAGAACCTCCCCTCACCCCAACAATGAACAGTTCCGTAGTGTAGTGGTTATCACGTTCGCCTCACACCCCAACAATGAACAGTTAACTCAGCCTGAAATGTCAACAATGCCGCTACTGAAATACCTTATACCAGAGCCTTGCTCTTCCAAGTAAGGTCCCAAACCAGCAGGACCACCACCCAAGAACCTGCTAGAAATGCAGAATCTCAGGCCTTACTCAGTCTGACCTTACTAAATTAATCTGTATTTAATATCCAAGTGATTCATATGCACATCAAAATTGGAGACGCATTACTGATACCTAGTTTAAATCCCCCGACATTCTAATTCAATTGGTATGGAGTTAATGATCAGCACTTTGGCATTTTAATTTTTTTTTTAAAGCTCCCCCGGTGATTCTAATGTGCAGCCAAACTTGAGAACTCCTGCTCACAGACTACTAGTATCTCTTCCCAATGCCACTATTATATATACTACATGATAATATAAAAAAATACCGTACAAATCAATGAAGTGGAGTTACATAAATATGTATTTTTAAAGATTCATTTATTTACTTTAGAAAGAGAAAGAAAGAGAGTAAGCAGGAGGGGCAGGAGAATTAGAATCTCAAGCTGGTTCCACATTGAGTGCAGAGCCCAACATGAAGGCTCTATTTCACAACCCTGAGATCGCAACTTGAGCTGAAACCAAGAGTCAGATGCATAACCGACTACACCACAAGGCACTCCAATATATTTTTTTCTTAGTCTATTTTAATAAGGTAAACACTTAACTGGGCTAAATGAAGGACTATTAATTGCTTTTTATTCATTAAAAATTAAAATGACAAGAAAGTTACACAGAACGTTCTTTCTAGACTAAGAACAAAACAAACAGAACTACTGAGGAGACACCTGGTTCAATCCTGAGAACCGCCCCCACCTAATCTTCCAAATTATTGTTATGATGGCTATGTAACTCTTCCCCCTGGGTAATTTAGCCTTCAAAGGCATGAGTGAGAGTGTTCACTGAAGAATATGTAAGTGGTGATTAAGAAACCAACTCATATAAGAATGCCAACACCCAGCTAAATAGTAGTTATCAAAAGAAACTTTAAAGCATAAAACATATAAAGAAAAGTTATACAAACTGTACAACATTCCTTACCTGGGTGTTTTGGAAGTAATGCCTCCAGAGAGGCCTAATTTTATCTTGACCACCAACATCCCATACTGTGAAACAAATGTTCTTATATTCTACTGTTTCCACATTAAAACCTACAAAGAAATAAAGACAGTTGTGCAAAATGTGATTAGGAAAATAAAACCTCTTACTATGGAATTCTCTCAGAATTGCTTTTTAAAAATCTACTAGATAATAAACTGAAAAAACCTAAGCCAGTTATAATGATATATGAGATAGTACACTTGTCCAAACCCATAGAAAGTACACCAAGAGTGAACCCTAAGGTAAACTATGGACTTTGGATGATTATGTCAATGCAGTTATCAATTGTAACAAATTGGTGAGGACGCTGATAAAGGGGGGAAGCTATATTTACACGGAGGTAAGTTTACGAGCAATCTCTGTACCTTCCTCTCAATTTTACTGTGAACATAAAGCTCTCCAAAATAATAAAGCCTTAAAAATTGTTTCAAAATTAAACCATATTCTATTTCTTTTACAATATAGTATTATGATGTAATTAAAGTCATCTGTAAACTTTCTTACCAATGGTAGGAATGGTGGTGACTATCTCCCCTAACTTCAGTTTATACAGAATGGTCGTCTTGCCAGCAGCATCCAATCCAACTAGAAAAAGACATTAGAGATTTTAAATCTAGACCAGAAGAACACACACTATGAATTAATTTTATAACAAATTTATAGTTTGAAAGCAAAAGTCAACTGCTCAAGGCCCAAATGAGTTAGAAATTACTTCGTTTCTGAATCCCAAGAAAACACTTGCTGCAGAAAGCCTTTCCATTTTTCTTTCTAGACCTAGAGAGCCAGCATGTAGTAGTGAAAAGGAGAGAAGTATCTGACTGACTCAGGCTCTAGTTTCTAGATTTGCTTTGCCACAAAGCAGTCAAGTGTCTTTAAAGATTTTATTTGTTTATTTGACAGACAGAGATCACAAGTAGACAGAGAGGCAGGCAGAGAGAGAGAGAGGGAAGCAGTCTCCCTGCTGAGCAGAGAGCCCGATGTGGGACTCGATCCCAGGACCCTGAGACCACGACCCGAGCCGAAGGCAGTGGCTTAACCCACTGAGCCACTACCAGTCACTGTAGGAAACTGAGACCAGAGGAATTAGCTGTAAACAAGGAGACTGAATCATCTAGTCTAACATCTTTTCCAACTCAAGTCCTTGTTAAATTCTATGAACTACTATCATTTTTTAAAACCCATTACAAACTGAATCAGAGAACACATAAAAACAAGTGAACAAAAATTACCAAAAAATGTTAACTATGCACTAGTATCCTTAAATGATAATAAAAGAAGATGAGGCCAGGGCACCTGGGTGGCTCAGTGGGTTAAAGCCTCTGCCTTTGGTTCAGGTCATGATCTCAGGGTCCTGGGATCGAGCCCCACATCGGGCTCTCTGCTCAGCAGGGAGCCTGCTTCCTCCTCTCTCTGCCTGCCTCTCTGCCTACTTGTGATCTCTGTCAAATAAATAAAATCTTAAAAAAAAAAAAAAAAAAGGAAGAAGAAGATGAGGCCAATTTTACCCATATCTAAATTCATTCCTACATCAAATGCACAGAAATGAGAACAAAAGACTGGTTAATTTAGGTTATAAAAAAATGGCCTTATAGTCCTCTCCAGTGTAATGAACGTCTAAATTCTTAAAAAACGATTCCTTTGGGGCGCCTGGGTGGCTCAGTGGGTTAAGCTGCTGCCTTCGGCTCAGGTCATGATCTCAGGGTCCTGGGATCGAGTCCCGCATCGGGCTCTCTGCTCAGCAGGGAGCCTGCTTCCCTCTCTCTGCCTGCCTTTCCGTCTACTTGTGATTTCTCTCTGTCAAATAAATAAATAAAATCTTTAAAAAAAAAAAAAAAAAAAAAAAAACGATTCCTTTGAGGGAGACATAAGTAGGGAAGAATGTGCTTGTTTCTGAAGGAAAAAAAAATCCATCCTGGATTAAGAGGGTATACCTCTTCATTACAGTGATAGTGATGAGCAAATTAAATACTCATTTTTTAAGTAAGAATCTCTCAAAATCTGTCTCAAAATCACGTTCTATATTGTCAAACCCTTTTAAATGGAAGGTCAATATCTAATAACATCACTGAATGTATCATTGTTCCAAGGACTTCACACATATGGCCATCTAGATTTATGCTATCACAGATTTTGAAATGAATTAAACTTCATTCATGATTTAAGCAAAGATGCTTTTTAAACATTTAAATCAAAGCATAACTTGGCACATGAAGCAAACGCTATTAAGTTAAAAAAAAAACACACACAGAAATCACCCCCCCTTACCTACTTTACCTTACTGTGAAAGTAAGTTTAACTTTTATCAGTTCAATTGAGAACTAAAGGCTATAGGCAATTTCATACCCTTTCCACCCATATAACCTTTCCTGCACTGTACCCTACAAAAAAAAAAAAAAAAAGATTTCTCTGTACACTGAGGCAATTTATGTCTTTGTATCCTGTTTCTTTTAATCAAACTGTCTTCCCTACTCCTTCATACTGAGATATTCAGGTTTATTCTTTCCAAAACACTATAATACTTACTAGACAGAGTGAGCAACTAAGCCCTCACTCATGGGCACAAAAAAAACCAACTGGCACCAGGAGGTGCTTTGTTTTTTGAGTACAGGACAATATAAATAAAAAATCAGAAAATCTAGTTCTAAAATACACCCAAAGAAACAAAAGTTAACTACCTTAAGTCTGATATCTTCAGTAAAAATACAGAAAACGATGGGGAGAATATGATCATTTCATTGCTTGAAAAACCTGTTTCTGTGATATAACAGAGCACTGGATGTTATGAGCAACTAACAAATTACTGAACTCTCCCTCTGAAACGAATAATATACTATATGTTAATTAATTGTATTTAAGTAATAATTTTAATTTTTAAAAAGATTTTATTTATTTGACAGAGAGAATAGGAAAGCACAAGCAGAGGGAGTGGCAGAGGGAGATAGAGAGGGAGAAGCAGGCTCCTGGCTGAGCAGGGAGCCCAACGTGGGGCTGGATCCCAGGACCCTGGGGTTATGACCTGAGCTGAAGGCAAATACTTAATCCAATGAGCCACCCAGGTGCCCCGAATTAAAATTTAAAAAAAAAAAAAAAGCAGTAGCTGTCTCTTGAGAGAATAAGTCCTTTTCAGGTGATTTTGATCAAATTTTAAAATAAAGCAAAATTCACCATTAAGTAACCAAGGTAAAAGGGGTGCCTGGCTGGCTCAGTCAGTTAAAAGTCTATCGACTCTTGATTTTGACTAGCGTCATCATTCCAGGGTCTTGCGATTGAGCTGAGTGTTTAAGGGTCTCTCTCTGGGGTACCTGAATGGTGCAGCTGGTTAAGGAGGTGACTCCTGGTTTCGGCTCAGGTTATGATCTCAGGGCCCTGAGATCAAGTCCTGCATCCAGCTCCTCGCTCAGCATGGAGTCCTTGATTCTCTCCCTCAGTCCCTCCCCCTGCCTGTGTGCATGCGCGCGCGCGCACACACACACACACACACACACACACACACACACATACTCTCTCACACAAATGAATCTTTAAAAAAAAAAAAAAAAAAAAAGATTCTTGGTGGTGCCCGCGTGGCTTAGTCAGTTAAGCATCTGCCTTCAGCTCAGGTCACGATCCCAGGGTCCTAGAATCAAGCCCTGCATCCAGCTCCCTGCTCAGTGGGGAGTATGCTGCTCTCCCTCTGCCCCTCACCCCACTCATGCTCAATCTCTCTCAAATAAATAAAATCTGAGGAAAAAAAAAAAAAAAGATGCTCGGGGTGCCTGGGTGCTCAGTGGGTTAAAGCCTCTGCATTCAGCTCCGGTCATGATGTCAGGGTTCTGGGATAGAGCCCACCATCAGGCTCTCTGCTCAGTGGGGAGCCTGCTTCCCCACCTCTCTCTCTCTGCCTGCCTCTCTGTCTACTTGCGATCCCTGTCAAATAAGTAAATAAAATATTAAAAAAAAAAAAAAAAAGATTCTCTCCCTTTCTGCACCCCACGCCTGCTGCTTGCACTATCTCAAAAACAAACCAAAAAAATCAATAAAAAACTAAGTCAAAATATGATTAAGCCCAAGTCAGAAGTGAAACTAAGATGTTCATTAGAAAAACATGAGTTAGGGGTGCCTGGGTGGCTCAGTGGGTTAAAGCCTCTGCCTTTGGCTCAGGTCATGATCTCAGGATCCTGGGATCGAGCCCCGCATCGGGCTCTCTGCTCAGCAGGGAGCCTGCTTCCTCCTCTCCCTCTGCCTGCTTCTCTGCCTAATTCTGATCTCTGTCTCTCAAATAAATAAATAAAATCTTTAAAAAAAAAAGAAAAACATGAGTTCGATTTTTTAAAAAGATTTTATTTATTTATTTCCTTGACAGAGAGCAAGGAAGCACAAGCAGGGGGAGCAACAGAGGGAGAGGAAGAAGCAGGCTCCCCACTCAGCAAGGAGCCCTATGTGAATGAGACTCAATCCCACGACCCTGTGATCATGACCTGAGCCAAAGGCAGACTCTTTACCAACTGAGCCACCCATACAATTTAGGTTTTGAGAACTATAGCAAATGCTAATTCTCACTGGAAGTCCAACTAAACCCCATACCATCACTAAAACAATTTAAATCTAAAAATACCGACACAGAACAAAGAAACCCAAGACAAACATGATTATATATTTTAAGTTATAGAAAAGCACAGAGGGAACCCAATTTTTAACCAAACTGTTAACACCTGCTTGTGTGCATAACTAATATTCTACTTCTAAGTTAGAATTTTCTTCACACAAACGTGTTACTTTCATTAAAAAAAAAAATCCAATATAACACATTTCCTTTATGAATATGTTGGCCTGGTTACATTTCCTGATATATCTATTAGGAAGATGACTGCTTAAGAATCTTGAATATATTTTATACAATTATTTTTAATGAAAAAGGGGGGGGGAAGTGTTTACAAAATAATGCAACCGTAAGGCTTTTTAAGGAAGTTATTTTTAAAATAAAAACTGTAAGATAACAGCTAAATAGCTCACAGCTACATACAAGATTCTAAAATTATGAAGGTATGTTTTGAGTTTCACAAAAAAGTGTCATATAAATGCAAACCACAAGTGTTTTTTTAAAAAAGGAATTTCTAGGGGAACCTAAGTGGCTCAGTCATTAAGGGTCTGCTTAGGCTCAGGTCATGATCCCAGGGTCCTGGAATTGAGCCCTGTTCAGCGGAAAGCCCGCTTCTCCCTCTCCCAACTCCCCCTGATTCTATTCCCTCTTTCACTGTCTCTCTCTGTGTGTCAAGTAAGTAAATAAAATCTAAGAAAAAAAAAAATTCTACTGGGAGATTAAAGATGCACAAATGAACGCATACCATCCTTAAAACTCATCATATAGAATTCTTTACTCAAAAACATGTTGGTCTAACAATTTTGTGCTACTTCAGTCATTTCTTAAGTACGTATTTCCTTAATGTTGCAATATTTGGCAATGAGTTTTCTCCACAAAATGAAACTATAACCAATTCTCACCTAGCCAAGATAAGACTAATCTATACATTCCAGCAATGCTCTCCTCCCGTCCACCCCCATAAACAAGTCACTGTATTGAAAGATATACTGGAATTACTTGTTCTTCTTAACTGGACCTGTACTTTGACCAAAATATTAACAGCAATAAAACTACCCCAAAACTCTTAGCCAATCATTAAAAAGTATGTCTACAAAAGTGTGGCAGCAAGAAATATTTATATTTTAAGTTAAAGACACTAGACTCCATGATCTCAAATTGAGAAAAAAAAATGCAGAAAGGAGACTGGGATGAAAAAGAGTCTATTCTCAGATGGATAAAATTTCAAACAGAGGATTTTTCTTTCTCGTGGTTTCCTTTATCTTTCAATTTTCTACAAGGAAACTTAAAATAAAACTTCATAATTACTTAAAAATAATTTAAATTGAGTGCTTATTGTGTTCCAAAGTGCCTCCAAACATTTTTGTAACATAGACCTTACAACTACCCTCCATTTTTTCAAATGCAGCATCTGAGGTTCAGAAATGTCCCCAGAGTCACGGAAGTAGAAGAGGGATGCAAAACCCCAGGTCTTATGGAAAAATTAGATCCCTCAGACACACCTGAAGCAAATATAAAATGGTGTAGCTGCTCTGGAAAACAGTTTTGTTAATTCCTTAAAGTGTTAAATATAGTTAACACAGAACCCAACAATTCTACTCCTAAGTATTTATTTACCCAAGACAATTAAAATGGCGCCTGGGTGGCTCAGTGGGTTAAGCCACTGCCTTCGGCTCAGGTCATGATCTCAGGGTCCTGGGATCGAGTCCCGCATTGGGCTCTCTGCTCAGCAGGGAGCCTGCTTCCTCCTCTCTCTCTGCCTGCCTCTCTGCCTACTTGTGATCTCTGTCAAATAAATAAATAAAATCTTAAAAAAAAAAAATTACACGCCCATACAAAAACTTATTTTCAAATGTTCACAGCAGCATTACTTGTAACAGTCAAAAGAGTGGAAACAATCAGATTTCCATCAAATGTGAATGGATAAACAAAATGTGGTGTATCCATAGAAAGGAATTACTTTTCAGCCTTAAAAAGGAATAAAGTACTGACACATGATATAGTATGAACCTTTAAAACATTATGCTACAGTGAAAGAAGCTAGGCACTAAAGGACACATTGTATGATTACATTATGTGAACTATCCTGAACAGACAAACCCATAGAAACCACAAGTAGATGAGTGGTTGCAGAAGAACTAGGGAAGAAGGGGAGCGGTAACCACCAATGGGTATAGAGTTTCTTTCAGGGCTGATGAAAATGTTCTAGAATTAAGACAGTGGTGGTAGTGGGGGCACCTGGGTGACTCAGTTGGTTAAGCCTTCAACTCCTGAGTTCAGCTCAGGTCATGAACTCACAGTGGTGGACTGAGCCCCTACTGGGCTCTTTGCTGGGCATGGAGCCTGCTTAAGATTCTCTCTCCCTCTGCACAAACACACACGCACACTCTTATGCGCTCTTTTTAAAAAAAGAAAAGACAGTGGCAATGATGATACAAGTTTGTGAATATAGCAAAACCACTAAACTGTATACTTTAAAGGGATAAATTTTATGTTACATGAATTATATCTCAATTTTTTTAAATTAAAAACAAAAACCAAAAAACCCCTATCTATACCAGAGCTCTCAAATGGTATTTATATACTGCCATCTTGCCTTTAGGTTTTTCTGGTGGACACACTGTATCTTAGTATTTTATCTAATTCTTCAGAAATCTGACCATCAAATCTAAAAGTAAGGCTACCAGGTGTACAGAAAAGTAATTATAAGCTTAGGTTTTACTTCTACCCAATAGATCAGAAATATCTCCACTTGGAGCAATGTGTTAATTAGCAGCAAATTACCAAAGTCTGAGAGCCATCTGCAATAATGCCAGAGGGTACAACTAAAAATGTACTTTTATCAACTTCTAGTGGCATCAAACTAAAGATTTTTGCCTTTTCTATTGTTTCTTTGTATCACATAACTAATCAGAAGGGCTTTTTTTTTTTAAAAGGCTGGCAATTATGTTTTCAATTAATGACCTGAGAAAATGCTCATAATAAGCTAAGTCAAAAAGAAAGAACATAAATTTCCTCTTAAAAGCCTGACAATAGGGGCGCCTGGGTGGCTCAGTGGGTTAAGCCGCTGCCTTCGGCTCAGGTCATGATCTCGGGGTCCTGGGATCGAGTCCCGCATCGGGCTCTCTGCTCAGCAGGGAGCCTGCTTCCCTCTCTCTCTCTCTCTGCCTGCCTCTCTTCCTACTTGTGATCTCTATCAAATAAATAAATAAAATCTTAAAAACAAAACAAAAAAAGCCTGACAATAAATATAATAAATGTTAACAATAGTATAATGGTGGAATTAGTTATTCTTTCCCATATTTTTAAAATTTCTTAAAAAGGAACATGATGTTTTTAGAAAGGGAAAATTTTTTAAATTTTAAAAATTAAAAATCACATAATAAATGTATTTACAAAATATGCCAGGGAGTGGCTCAGTTGGTTAAGCGACTGCCTTCGGCTCAGGTCATGATCCTGGAGTTCCAGAATCGAGTCCACATAGGGCACCCTGCTTGGCAGGGAGTCTGCTTCTCCCTCTGACACTCCCCCTTCTCACGCTCGCTTGCTCGCTCCCTCACTCTCTCTCTCCCCTCCCTCTCATTCTCTCTCTCAAATAAATAAAATCTTTTTTAAAAATATATGTATATATATTGGGGCGCCTGGGTGGCCCAGTGGGTTAAGCCGCTGCCTTCAGCTCGGGTCATGATCTCAGGGTCCTGGGATCAAGCCCTGTATAGGGCTCTCTGCTCAGCAAGGAACCTGCTTCCTCCTCTCTCTCTCTGCCTGCCTCTCTGCCTACTTGTGATCTCTGTCAAATAAATAAAAATCTTAAAAAATAAAAATAAAAATAAATATATATATGCCAGGGAAGGGGCACCTGGGTGGCTCAGTCAGTGAAGCATCTGCCTTCAGCTCAGGTCATGATCTCAGGGTCCTGGAATCTAGCCCTGCATCAGGCTCCCTGCTCAGTGGAGAGCTTACTTCTCTCTCCCCCTTTGCCACTCTCTTGCTCTCTCTCAAATAAATAAAATCCTTTTAAAAAAAATATGCTAGGGAAAAGGCATGAAATCCCACTCTATAGCTTGAAGACTCACTTAAAATATAGTAATATTTTTTAAATTGGCAAATAGAGGAACCTCTCCGGTCCCCACAAAACCACAGTCACATAAGACAATACAGAATTACAGTTATTAGCAATCCTTTAAAAAGCAACATTTTCTCAGCTTTTCAATGGGAAAAAAACTTACAAGTTCAAAGAGCTTAGTATTAATAATTCCTCTACAGAACACATTAGTGTTTTCCAACATAAACAAAACTTGGGGAGCCATTTCCCAAAATTTCACAGATCAAGACACTAGAGATCAGTCTAAAAATAAGGTAATGCAGGGCTACATGAAATATCTAAAATGGGAAACTGTTCATCTTTGAATTTAAGCTCAATAATATCATTCACCTGAGTGATTTCTCAAAAAAACCTAAACAGACAATTTCTGTTGATCTATACTTTAAGCGACATTACATTTAAAACACTGCATTGGTTTTTAATTAGTTAACTACAAGCTATAACTTCAAACACCTTTTAAAATTATTTGAGCTTCTGGGAGAACAAGTGTAGGAATAAAATGTTAACTTCACAGTACTTTGGCAAACTAGATTCATGTGCTAACTGCTATCTTTCAGTAACATTTAAAAAGGATAAAGACTGGGGACACCTGGGTGACTCAGTGAGTTAAACCTCTGCCTTTGGCTCAGGTCGTGATCTCAGGGTCCTGAGATCGAGCCCCACATAGGGAATTTCTGCTCAACGGGGAGCCTGCTTCCTCCCCCCTCTCTCTGCCTGCCTCTCTACCTGCTTGTGATCTCTGTCAAATAAATAAAATCTTTAAAAAAAAAAAAAAGGGATAAAGTCTGAAAAAGTCACTGACTCAAGAAGGTATGAATTTTATGTAAGCCTAATAAAGAAAAAGTGCAATTATCTGTCAGAGAACATTAATATGAGAAAAGCAATCATTAACTCAATTCTAAACTTGAACACAAGCAGAGAAAGACCTTGAGAGTGATTATTTATGCATTCACTTCACAAAGTTGGACAAAAAAAAATCAATTATCAAACTTCCATTTCACCTCTTTCCCTACCCATGCAATATCCTCCCCTAAGGTTATGCTTCATTTGATGAGTAAACTTGACTTTGTAACTTTAGTGTTTTTAATCAAGGAAACCTAATCACCCCAAAATTCAAAAGCAAAACAAGAATAGGAAACCAGGGTAATAAGATATTTAATATAAAAAAAAAAAGTAATTCCAAATCATGACTTCTATCTCTTGCATAAACACACAAAGTTAAATGCTTTTCCATTTTCTTTCAACCGTTACTTTTTGGGGATAAGGGGAGAAATGCTCCCCTAATACAGTAAATTCAGTAAAGTGCTTACAGCATAACTCTACCTTTCTTCTCCCTCTGAAACTTTAAGCCATCACAAAAGACTTATGGTACAAAACACAGCAATTCATTTACAATAAATATTAAGTAAAAGGACAAACATAATACATTTCCAGGAACACAACTAGTTCCTGGAAACCAGGTACTAGTTAATTTCTTTAAGGAACAGCCTGGAAATTCATTTATCACAGTCCAAAGTCCTCCCAATGACTTCAGATCCTTTTCAGACTGTCAACTTTCAGCCACCTTAAAAACTTAATATGCTTGTCCTCCTTTAAAAATTGTCTCTATAAATGAAATCTAAAAAAGTTTTAAAGAGAAAAAATTTTGATTTACCTTTATGAAAGAATTAACTATTTCATGAATTGTAAAGAAGACAGAAATAACAGTTAAAAAGGAACTAAATGTGTAATCTTCATACACCTTGAATTACTACTGAATCTAGCTTTGGAAAACTTTCAAAGAAGAAGTAGAACTAGAACTAGAAAACTAGAAAATACAACTTTTCCTCCCCACTCTACAAAAACAAGCTTCTGAATAACCAAGTTTCACCATTTAAATTAGAGGAGCTCCTTTTCGCATTATTGAGGTTCACAGAGCTTAGCTGTGATGTAGAGACGACTCACAGTAATATGGGGGAGGGACTGCTTTACATCACCCAAGTGACAAGCCCCTTCTCCCTCAGCTGAAAAGCCAACCAAACAAACAAAAAACTGGCGTTGAAAAGTAGCTTTTAAAAGCTTATTTTCCACAAGAATCTTTTTAAAAACCCTTTGTAATTATTATTGAACAAGGCTATCCTAAAATTAGGGGTCCCGATGTTCAGTTACTAGGAATTTGTTATCGGCTTAAAAAATCAAAAGTCTTTTTGTTAAATCTTAACCAGCTAGATAAAAATCGGTTTGAAAACCAAAGACAGTAAACCAAACATACTTAGTTTTTTGAGATGGCCAAAAAGTGACTGAAGATAAACTCTGTTTTCAGGGACAGTAATAAGGAAAAGAACACGAAGTGGAATCCAGCGCAAAGTAAGTTGGGCGAAGTTGGGCGCTGAGGACTCCGGACTCTTCTGAAACCGAGGGTGCTCCCTTGCCACCGCTCTGGGCCTGGTCACTTCCTGCCTCGGGCGGCTCCGGGCTCCCGGCGACCGCTCGCTCCACATACCACTGGAGTGTGCAGAGTGTGTACACGGAGCAGAAAGGGGGAGGAGGAAGGCTGGAGTAGTTCTGCCTGCGTCCTGACCGCTGCCCACACCGGAGAAGAAGGAGCCAGACCGCACTCTCAGAATGGGCCTCGCCAGTGTCTTCCGGGCTCAGCGAGATCAGAAGAGTTCGCTTCCCCCACATCTCCGCCCAATCCTGTCTGATTTCAGTAACATCAAGTAGAGAAAGCCAAAGCCAGAGGAATAAACCTTGTCCCGCGACCCTGCCCGGCTTCTCAGACAGATCTGGGGCGACCGCCCACCTTTCGCCCCATTGTTCCCCCTTAAGAATTCCTCCTGACCCCGAGCCGCCGCCCCTCCCCCACCACAGCGGGCGGAGGGACAAACAGGCCCCGAGGCCGCCCCAAGAACCGAGACCCCGCCTGCCCTCAAGCTGTCGGGTCGTCACTCACCCATCAAAATGCGCATCTGCTTCTTGCCGAAGAGGCGGGAGAAAAGGGAGGAGATAGTGAGGCCCATGGCAGTAGTGGCACTTGCGATGGGCAGGAGCAGAAGGGGGTTTGGGGCGTCCCCGGGCCTTCTCCTTTCACGCTCCCAACAAACTGAGCGAAGGAAGAGGAGCTGAGGGAGAAAGAGGGCGGCAGAGACGGCTCGCTAGCCGGCGAGTCGGGCGAAGCTCCAGAATGCGAACTAACGGGGCGAGGACCTGCTCGACGACTGGCGCGGCAGCTCCGGGTCTGGCGTTTTAGGCTTCTGCTATGCCACGTCACGCGGTAGCAGCGGCGACTCCAGCAGCTGCCCGGCCCCTCCAACGCGGACAGAATCGCGTCACCGCGGCCCCAACCCCCTGCGCTTCCGGTGCTGGCAGAACCACTGCGCCTGCGCACGAAAGGGTTAGGCCAGTTCCGCCGACGTGATCCTCCGGCCGCCGTCTCCTCCCGGATGTGGCCCAGCGCAGCGAAGTCAACTAGCACATGCGTACTGAGAGACGGTCGAAGTCCCACAATGCTTCGATGGGTCACGTCCAATCAGATTATAGGCGAAACGCTTCCGTCCGGATAAATACATCCAGGAGGTTGTAGTCCTTACTTCCGGAAAGGCGCTCTGTGCATTGTGGGTAGGGAGTGAAGCCCGGTTCCTCCTACCCTTTGAGCGTCCTACTCTTAAATGCTACGCGCGCTGGGAATTTCCCGGTCCACGACCGTACACGTTTCCTGCGCGGCAGCAAACACTTGGCCTAGTGGAGAGGTGAAGATGGGCCTTGCTTTCCCAGGAGATAAGTGGTTAAAAGTTGTGCTGACATAGTCTGTGGCCTAAGCGCGTTGAGCCGTCCATTCCGGGTCATACTGAATATCCCTAATCGTATGTCAAAACAAGAGAGCTCCGATTTAATGTTCATTGACTAGTGCAGCTTTTTAAGAGACGCCGAGGAAGGATTGCGTTTGTTTTATCATTTCTCTCCCTGAAGCATGGAAAACTTAATTCCTTATGTTAAGAAAGTGGAAAGCCTCGTTCTAAAAATTTTCATCATAATGTTTTTCTTTTCTTTTTTTTTTTTTAAGATTTTATTTATTTATTTGACAGAGAGAGATTACAAGTAGGCAGAGAGGCAGGCAGACAGAGAGAGGAGGAAGCAGGCTCCCTGCTGAGCAGAGAGCCTGATGTGGGACTTGATCCCAGGACCCCGAGATCATGACCTGAGCCGAAGGCAGCGGCTTAACCCACTGAGCCACCCAGGCGCCCCATAATGTTTTTCTGATTACAAAATGAGGTATACATCTTGTAAAAAAAATTTTTTTAAGCACATTCCCCGTAATTTCATCCATACCCCCATATTTCCTTTATACCGTTGGTGTAGTTCAAGGTTAGTAGCTTGCCCTACCTACACCCCTACCTTAGTTAAGTCATTATCACCCAACCTTAAGATCTAATTAAAAATTTTAACTGACTTGGGAAATACTTTCTTGATCTCTCTAGATGAATTCCTCAGGCCCAAAGAATCACAACCACTCTTAATAGTTTAAATTTCACATTTTTAAAAATATTTATTTATTTGACGGAGAGAGTACAAGCAGGCAGGGAGGCAGGCAGAGAGAGAGGGGAAGCTGGCTCCCCGCTGAGCAGAGAGCCGGATGCTGGGCTCGATGCCAGAACCCCGAGACCATGACCTGGGCCATAGGCAGAGGCTCAACCCACTGAGCCATCCAGGCACCCCTTCACATATATTATTGAGTCCCCCACCACCACCCAACTTGTCTGAAAACGTATGCCATTTCTGTATGCCGTTATATTTCCTGGAGTTGGCACACCGTGATATTCAAATATGGTTGAGTGATAGAGGGGATGGCTGACTAAACTATATTATATCATACAACGTAATACTATCAGAAGTTAGAATAATGTAGAATTATACATTCTGATGAAAAGTTCTCCAAGATACAGTAAGTGGAACATGCCAAATAATGACTAAGTACTGTAAGACAGTATAATAATGTAGATTTCCTCTGGGTATTTGTGTCTGTAAATGCAGAACAAGAACTTTTAAGTAGCATCTGCAATAGGGATGGTCGTTACCTGTTTAACCTGTTTGGAGGCAGGAGGAGGCCTTCCCAGGAAGTAATGGAACCTGGTTTTGGTGCAGTAATCAGAAGAACTTAATCTGTACTTTAAACATTTTACATTTAAACAGAAGAACTTAATCTGTACTTTAAAAATTTTGCTTTTTTGAAATGCAATAAAATTCACCAATTTTAACTGTACAATTGTATGAATATAAACAAATGTATACAGTAGCATAGCCAACACCATAATTATGATAGCAATCATTTCTATTACCCCCGAAAGTTCCCTTATGCTCTTTTGTACTCCTCCTCTTCCCTCACCCCAGCCCTTGGCCAAACACTGATCCGTCACAACAGCTTTGCCCTTGTCAAAATCTCATATAAATGAAATCATACAATATGTAGTCTTTTGTGGATAGCTTTTTTCCCTCCTAGCATAATGATTTTGAGATTCATTTATGTTATGGCATGTATCAATATTTTGTTCTTTTTCACTACTGAGTAGTAGTCCGCTATGGATATACCACAGTTTCTTTTATGTATTCACCAATTCACCAATTTGTAGACTTTGGGTTGTTTAAAGTATTGCGCTTTGGAGTGCCTCAGTGGCTCAGTCATTAAGTGTCTGCCTTCAGCTCAGGTCATGATCCCCGGGTCCTGGAATTAAGCCCCGCATTGGGCTCCTTGCTTGCAGAGAAGCCTGCTTCTCCCTCTCCCACTCCCCTTGCCTGTGTTCCCTCTCCCGCTGTCTCTCTGTCACTCTCTGTCAAATAAATAAATACAATCTTTTTAAAAATTAAAAAAATTGGGCTTTATGAATAAGATTGAACATTTGAGTACAAGTGTTTGTATATCTGTATTAATTTATTTTTACAAGAAGTATTTATCCATGCATTATGTATATAATTTAAAAAGTAATCTTTGACTTTGATAAATGAGTCAACCACTGTTTGACATACATTCTTCCATATTTTCCTCCCTGAAATACTAACATTTCTATATAAATGTTAAAGGGATTTTATATGGCTAAGCAACTCCTTTTCAATTAAATAATATACTATGGACATTTAAAAATATCAGTATTTATAGATTCAACTCATTCTTTTTTTAAAATATTTTATTTATTTATTTGACAGATCACAAGTAGGCAGAGAGAGAGAGAGAGAGAGAAGCAGGCTCCCCACTGAGCAGAGAGCCCAATGCAGGGCTCGATCCCAGGACCCTGAGATCATGACCTGAGCTGAAGGCAGAGGCTTAACCCACTGAGCCACCCAGGCACCCCAAGAACTCACTCTTTTTAAGAGCTGCATCCCAGGGGCGCGTGGGTGGCTTAGTTGTTAAGGATCTTCCTTCCGCTCAGGTCCGTGACTCCAGGGTCCTGGGATCCAGCTGCAATGGGCTCCCTACTCAGTGAGGAGTCTGCTTCTCCCTCTTCCACTCCTCCTGCTTGTGTTCCCTCTCTCACTGTCTCTCTCTCTGTCAAATAAATAAATAAAACCATTGTTTTAAAAAGCTGCATTCCTTTGTAGCTACATAAAATAACTTACTTAACTGATCTATAAAATTGTAAAACATGCATATTCTTTGATCTAAAAATTCCACTTCCAGGAATTTATGGTAATGAAAATTTTTCTCAAGTTTGTTATGTTCAGGGGCACCTGGGTGGCTCAGTCGATTAAGTGTCCGACTCTGATTTCAGCAGGGGCCCTGATCTCAGGATGGTGAGATGGAGCCCCAAGGTGGGCTCAGCTCTCAGTGCCTTCTCTCTAAATAAATGAATAATAAATAAAATAAATAAGATATTTTTTTAAAAAAAAAGTTTGTCCCATTCAAACAATGTTCATTATAGCATTGTTTGTAATGGAGAAACTGGAAACATCATTTTTTTAAAAAAATATTTAAGTCACCATTTGCCTTTGCTGATCACTAATCCAGATATCCCAATTTTACTTTTGCTACAATTTTATAAATTCACAAGGATAAGTTAAGACAGTAATTAGACCCATTGCCAGGATAAGTATTAATTGCTTTCTAACAGTTCTATCCTAGAAGGTTCTATAGTTGCTTATTTCAACTCGTGCATTCTGCAGGATGGAGTTGAATAAGAAAAATATGAAAAGTTTGAAAAAGACTAAGATATTTTGTATGTTTGAAGGCCTTCTGAGTATAGCTCCATTTGGTAGAACTATACTTAAACTGTTATTTCTCAGAATGCCCTGGGCAGTCAAAAGGAAAAACTTTACTCTGGTGGACAATAAGGTAAAGCAATTTTGTATACTACACTAGGTTTATTCTGCCCTTTTTAAAAGTCCAGATATTCCAGCAATAACAAGCAAGATGAAATTAAATGTAATTAAATGTTCAACATTTAAAGAGCACCAGGAAAATGCAAAGAGAAAGCAATATTTTTTGTACTTAGACTTTAAACTTTTTCAGCAATTTAATAGAAATGTTTATCAATTTCTGGTGTGAAACAAAATACTATTTAATTTTGTAATAACTAAAAGTCTATACAATTACCTGAGAGATTTGCACATTTTCCTAGAATTTAACTTAAATGGAATTAAAGACTGTATCTTCCTTGAAAAGAACCTCCTTTGTACTGGAAGTACATGTAATAAGTTGCTTACCAGCTGAGTAACTTAAAATTGCATTTTTGGGGGCACTTGGGTGGCTCAGTGGGTTGAGCCGCTGCTTTCGGCTCCGGTCATGATCCCAGGGTCCTGGGATCGAGTCCCGCATCGGGCTCTCTGCTCAGCAGGGAGCCTGCTTCCCTCGCTCGCTCTCTGCCTGCCTCTCCGTCTACTTGTGATTTCTCTCTGTCAAATAAATAAATAAAATCTTTTAAAAAAAAAGAACCTATTTCTTCTGATGTCAATACTATTAATCAATATACTCACTGCTGTCTTTTTAAAAATGAGAAAATTGAGCCCCAAAGAAAAAAAACGTTACTGTTTATTGATCATATATCATGTAGCAAGTCCTATACTTCATTTAATCTAACAACTATGAGCAAGGTATTTTGAGGTTGCCCCAACTCATGAACAATACACTACATTAGGTATGTTTCCCTCATGTCTGATTTTTTGGGAAGATTTTATTTTTTAATAAAATCCCCCAACATGGGACTAAAACTCACAACTTCCAAGATTAAAAGTCACAGGCTCTACCAAATGAGCCAATCAGGTTCCCCATCTGGCTTTGGGTTTTTTGTGGTTTTTTAGTTTTGTTTTGTTTTTTTAGAGTTCATGCCCAATGTGGGCCTTGAACTCACAACCCTTAGACTGAGAATCACATGCTCTACTGACTGAGCCAGCCAGGCGCCCCTGGTTTTTTTTTCATATGTTCCAGTTCCATGGGTTTAATAATGTAATGACTTTTGCTGATGTGTATGTTACATTAGAATGCAAGCTTCTTAAGGAAACCATATTACTTCCTTTAAAATTTTCAAAGCACTTGAATATATATTCTATAAATAGTGCTAATATGTAATAGCAACAACAGATGTTACTGAGCCCTTACTATATACCATACATGCTTAATATACATTATCGCTTTATTCTTCTCAACAGTTTAATCTATTCCATTTTCTGCTCTCTTCAGGAATGGCTCAGCTCTGTTTCTAGGCCACAATAGTGTAATTTTGTTTTACCTCATTTCCTCCAACCTCTCAAAACTCCATTTTTTTTTAAAGATTTTATTTATTTATTTGACAGAGCGAGATCACAAGCAGGCAGAGAGGCAGGCAGAGAGAGGAGGAAGCAAGCTCCCTGCTGAGCAGAGAGCCCGATGTGGGCCTCGATCCCAGGACCCTGAGATCATGACCTGAGCCGAAGGCAGCGGCTTAACCCACTGAGCCACCCAGGCGCCCTCAAAACTCCATTTTTATATCATTCTCTAACTGTAATTCATCACTGAACTTGTTTGAAGCCCTTGTTCTCTGAATATTGTTATTTATCTGCAATAGTGGAAGAGTATCTGTCCTTCAACAGAGAATCTTGTCTACCCACTTTCTCCTTCAGAGAGGAGGGGAGTGGTGTGTGAATTCCCAGAGTCTTTGGATATTTTGGCCTAACCTGCTACCTCTCAACAACTCAAAGCCTCTGCCATGTAGTAAGAATTTTCCTTAGTTTTAGTGCATTTTATTAAGTCTTCTAAAAAAAGTTTTACATTCCATTTGATTTTGTGGGGAGGCTTGTATATATGAATCTATGCCCTCATCTTTCCTAGGAGTCAGGTTTTTTTTTAAGATTTTATTTATTTGACACAAAGAGAGAGAAATCACAAGTAGGCAGAGGGGCAGGCAGAGAGAGAGGCGGAAGCAGGCTCCCTCTGAGCAGAGAGCCCGATGCGGGTCTTGATCCCAGGATCCTGAGACCATGACCTGAGCCAAGGCAGAGGCTTTAATCCACTGAGCCACCCAGGCTCCCTGGGTTTTTGTTTTTTAATAATTTGGGTAAAGTTCATTAAAGTCAACACTTACCTACTTCCCCAATTTAAATTTACTTCTGCTGTACCTGCTTAATAAAGGTGGCATAAATTTTTTTTTAAAGATTTTATTTATTTACTTGACAGAGAGAGATTACAAGTAGGCAGAGAGGCAGGCAGAGAGAGAGAGAGGAGGAAGCAGGCTCCCTGCAGAGCAGCGAGCCCGATGTGGGACTCCATCCCAGGACCCTGAGATCATGACCTGAGCCGAAGGCAGCGGCTTAACCCACTGAGCCACCCAGGCGCCCAAGGTGGCATAAATTTTATATGTATCTTAAATTATTTTAAAGTTTCTTGCAGGAAACTTTAAAAATAAGGAATGCAACAACTTGATTAGTTTCCTTCAAAGTATTTACAGCAGTCACATTCCCAACTCTCAGAAGAACTGGTATTCTGGTTTTCTGCTGCTTTCAAGCAGAGTGAGTTTATGATAGATATATAGCCTAAGGCCACTAATTCTGCTCACATTTGTATTTACCACTTAACATTTATAAAAACTTCACAGTTAAAGAAATTATTAGGTAGCTGAAAGCTAAATGTCTGACTACTATGTGCCATAGCAAATTAATGAAATAAGGTTAATTTCACAAAATCTTCCTCTCCTTGCCCAAATCTCCATCTATCCAGACTGTATAAATATTTCAAATATTTCACAATTGCTGACATATCTTTCATGGTATAAAGCACATTAATCAGTGGACTTCCTTACATAAAATCTTTTTCCTCCAACTATTAGATTTACTGATTCATGTAATCCTGTCTTCATGGTGGTTGAGACTGTTAGTGAATTAATCACCTAACATTCAATTCATGGATCTATCTAGTCCTCAACCTGTTAACACGCACCAGAATTCCTTGGAAGGTTGTTAAACCAAAATTGCTTCAGACCCTTGCTTCCAGTCAAGAAACAATAGTTCTCAAAACACTGGGCAATGAAGGACAACGATTCTTGAGAGCAGAAAACAAATGCAGTGAGCCCTGAACTTGAGATTGTTCCAGTTTACAGCCTTGAGGGTATTTTTAGGCCACATCTTAGAAAGGGGAACATTGGGTAGCCTGGTGAACTCTTTGAGCTGAAAGTCTGGGGAAACCAAACTTAGGACAGAATTCCAGAGAGAAAGGAGCAGAAAACCCTATACAAAAACCCTTGTACAGATCTGTAGGAAGTTCACTAATCAGCAGAGCACTGATTAGCACATGCATGTGAGGAACTACTCAAAGCCAAGGAAAGAACCATCAGAAAGGATTAAAGGAATAGTGCCTGGGGTTGGTTGGGAAGAATGCCTGTTCCTATCAGCCAGATTAGAAAAACTCATAATTCATAAGATAGTAGCCAGAGTGCTCAAGAAGGTCTTGCCTCAATCATGAAGAATAGTTACTGCAAAACTGAGCATTGGTAGTTGGGATGCAAAATGATGCAGCCATTGTGGAAAACAGTATGGAGTTTCCTCAAAAGTTAAAAATAGAGCTATCCTATGATCTAGCAAGTGCACTACTAGTATTTACCCAAAGAATACAAAAAATAATTTGAAGGGCTACATGCACCCTGATGTTTATAACAGCATTATCAACAATAGCCAAATTATGGAAAGAGCCCAGATGTCCATTGACTGATGAATGGATAAAGATGTAATATCTATATACAATGGAATATTACTCAGTCATAAAAAAGAATGAAAGGGGCGCCTGGGTGGCTCAGTGGGTTAAGCCGCTGCCTTCGGCTCGGGTCATGATCTCAGGGTCCTGGGATCGAGTCCCGCATCGGGCTCTCTGCTCAGCGGGGAGCCTACTTCCCTCTCTCTCTCTCTCTGCCTGCCTCTCCGTCTACTTGTGATTTCTCTCGGTCAAATAAATAAATAAAATCTTTAAAAAAAAAAAAAAGAATGAAAGCTTGCCATTTGCATTGATATGGATGGAGCTAGAGAGTATTATGCTAAGTGAAATAAGTCCATCAGAGAAAGAGAAATACCATATGACTTTGCTTTTATGTGGAATTTAAGAAATAAAACTAATGTTCATGGGGGAGAAAAAGAGGCAAACCAAGAATCAGATTCTTTTATTAACATATAATGTATTATTTGTTTCAGGGGTACAGGTCTGTGATTCTTCGGTCTTACACATTTCACAGCGCTCACCATAGCATATAACCTCCCCAATGTCCATCATCCAGCCACCCCATTGTTGTAATTGGCAAGATTTCTGTTTTTTGGTAGCTGCATGATATTCCGTAATACACACACACACACACACACACACACACACACACCACATCTTCTTTATCCATTCACCTGTTGATGGACATCTAGTTTCTTTCCATAGTTTGGCTATTGTGGACATCACTGCTATAAACATTGGGGTGCATATGCCCCTTCTGGGTCATAGCGTAGCTCTATTTTCAACTTTTTGAGGAAACTCCATACTGTTTTTCAGAGTGGCTGTATCAGTTTGCATTCCCACCAACAGTGTAGGAGGGTTCCCCTTTCTCTGCATCCTTTTCAACACCTGTTGTTTCCTGACTTACTAATTTTAGCCATTCTGACTGGTGTGAAGTGGTATCTCACCATGGTTTTGATTTGTATTTCCCTGATGCCAAGTGATGTGGAGTACTTTTTCATGTCTCTGTTGGCCATTTGGATGTCTTTTTTTGCAGAAATACCTATTCATGTCTTCTTCACATTTCTTGATTGGATTATTTGTTCTCTGGGTGTTGAGTTTGATAAGTTCTTCATAGATTTTAGATACTAGCCTTTTATCTGATAAGACATTTACAAATATCTTCTCCCATTCTGTTGGTTGGCTTTTGGTTTTGTTGACCGTCTCCTTTGCTGTGCAAAAGCTTTTGATCTTGATGAAGTCCCAGTAGCTCATTTTTGCCCTTGCTTTTGTCTTTGGCGATGAAGAAACAGATTCTTGACTATACAGAACAAACAGATGGTTACCAGAAGGGAAGTGGGTGGGGGTGGGTTAAATAGGTGATGGGGATTAAGGGGGGCACTTGAGATGAGCACCAGATGATGTATGGAAGTATTAAATCACTAAATTGTATACCTGGAATGAATATTACACGGTGTGTTCACTAACTGTGATTTAAATAAAAACTTTAAATAAACTGAGCACTGCTTTGGACCTACCTAACAAATCATAAAAGAACTGAAAGGATCAAATAATTTCCAAGTAACTTAACTGATTTATAGAACAAAGCTAAAGATTTATAAGAATACAAAAATATCCTATACCCAACAAGGTAAAATTCTGGCATCTAATCTAAAATTACCAGGTATGCAAAGAGTCAGGACACATGACCCATAATAATGAGATAACCAGTGAAACCAACTCAGAACTGACACAATGTTATCTTAAATATAAATAGAGACATGGAAGACATAAGATAGACATACATCAAGTTTCTAGAAATAAAAATTACAATGTCTGAGATGAAAAATAGACTAGATGGAATTAAATAGCAGATTAGACTATACAGAAGACTAATGAACTTAAAGGCATAGCATCAGAAACTATCCAGAATGAAAGACAGAGAGATAGAAGAGTAATAAAACAGGACAAAAACATGAAGAGTATCCATGAGCTGTAAGGGCATAACTACACTAAAATAATAAAACAGAGTTATAGCCAATAGTCCCACAAAGGATATAAATGAGATTAAAAAAAAGCCCATTAATTCATAAGCAGTCAGATAAAAAGGAAAAGGGGAATAAAGAGGAGATTAAGACATAGAGAACAAACAACAAGATAACAGATTGCAATCTAACCATATCAATAATCACATTAATTGTCAGTGGTAGAAGCACACCAATTAAAAGGCAAAATTTGTCAGATTGGATATTAAAAAAGCAACAACAGACTATATGCTATCTACAAAAAAAGTATCTTAAATATAAAAGTAACAAATAGATTAAGAATAAAAGTATGGAAAAGACACACCATGCTAACACTAGTCAAAAGAAAGCTGAAGTTCTATGAATATTCAAACAGTGGATTTCAGTGCAAAGTATATATAAAACTTATAGTCAAGAGATTTCAGTAGACCTCTCTTAATAATTGAGAGAATGAGTAGGCAGAAAATGAGCAAGGACATGAACAGTGCTATCAACAAACTTGACATTTATAAACACCACCAAACAACAGCAACTGTTCTCAAGTGTACCTGTATTGTACCTGAGTTTTCGCATCGGAGAGACCACCAAGGAGCCAACACCGATGGAATCACACAAGGGTTTATTTAACAAGCTTAAGCTTGGGCCCAAGTATACCCTACACAGTGGAGTAGGGACTTGGATCCCAAGCTTAGTTAAGGCAATTGTATTTATAGGCTCCTGTTACTAAAGCAGGGTGGGGGTTTCTGGAACCAAAGCAGGGTGGGGCTTCCTGTTACTAAAGCAGGGTGGGGGTCTCTGGAACTAAAGCAGGGTGGGAGTTTCTGTTACTAAAGCGGGGGACAAGGGTCCTCTGGAACTAAAGCAGGTGGGGGTTCTTGTTACTAAAGCAGGGTGGGGGTCCTTAGAACTAAAGTAAAGTAGGGGAAAGTTCAGCCCTTGGGCACACAGGTCCGAGATGGCTGCTGCCGGAGTAAGATGGCTGTACTTATGCTACGGCTAAACCTGAGGTGGGATGCCCTTAATTTTTCTCGGCCTCCACACCTGAAACATTTACTAAGATAAACCATATTCTGGCCATAAAACACATCTTAATATATTTAGAAGGACTCAACACATACCGAGTATTTTCTAGGACTGCACTGAGATGAAATTAGAAATCAATTAAAAAGATTTCTGGAAAATCTACAGATGTTTGGAAAGTAAATAACACTTCTAATTAACCCATGGATCCATCTAAGAACTCAAAAAGGAAATTATAAGGTATTTTGAAATAAATGAAAATAAATACAAAATCTATCATGGGGCGCCTGGGTGGCTCAGTGGGATGAGCCACTGCCTTTGGCTCAGGTCATGATCTCGGGGTCCTGGGATCGAGTCCCGCGTCAGGCTCTCTGCTCGGCAGGGAGCCTGCTTCCCTCTCTCTCTCTCTCTCTCTCTCTGCCTACCTGTGATCTCTCTCTGTCAAATAAATAAATAAAATCTTAAAAAAAAGAATTTATGGGATGCTACTAAAGCAATACTTAGGGGGAAATGTAAGCACTAAAAACCTACATTAGAGAAGAGGAAAAGATCTCAGATCAATGACCTCAGCTTCCACGTTGAGAAACAACAAACAAACAAACAAAAAAAAAAAACCACCAAAACAAAAACAAAGTAAGCAAAAGAAAGACAACAGTCATAATTAGTGAAATGGAAAATAGAAAAATAGAGAAAAAATAACCAAAATCTAATTCTTTGAGAAGATTAATAAAATTCATAAGCCTCCAATATCAGGAATGAGAAAGGTTCTCATCCCTATAGTTCCTACAGATAGTGAAACAATAATGAGAGAATATTAAGAATAATTTTATGCCCATAAGTGCAACAGCTTTAAAAAAACTGGCAGATTTCTGGGGCACCTGTGTGGCTCAGTGGGTTAAGCATCTGCCTTGGTTGGGTTCAGTTTATGATCTCGGGATCCTGGGGTTGAGCCCCACTGTTACAGGCTCCCTGCTCAGCGGGGAGTCTGCCTCTCCCTATCCTTCTACCTCTCCCCACTGCTCCTGCTCCCTCTCCCTCATATACTCTCTCTCTCAAATACATACATAAAATCTTAAAAAAAAAAAAAAGAAACTGGGAAAATTTTTGAAAGACATAGACTACCAAAGCTCATTCAAGAAGGAACAGGCAAACTTAACAGCCTTTTATCTATTTTTTTAAATTGAGTGTGAACACCTTTCCACAAAGAAAATTCCAGGTCCTAATGGCTTCACTGGTGACTATTACTGGACATTTAAGAAATACACAAAACCATCTTGACATTACTTTTATAATTCACTCTCTGAGGCCTGATGCCTAAACCAAAGACATTACAAAGAAACTGCAAACTAATACCCACCAATACTCAACACAAAAGCAGAAATTCTTTGGTGGGAGGGGATTGGATTTTATTAATCCAACTGTACAAATGACCCCCCATTGTCTGCCACCCCTACCTTCTTCTAAAAAGTACGGGGGTGAGAGGGAGAGATGGATTGAGTGGAAGACCCCCTCCCCCCAGGAGCCACTTACAAAATGGAGGGGAGATGGGCCCAAGGGATGACATCACAAAAAGAGCAACAGATAAAAGAGGAGCCAACAGAACCACTACACAACACAAAGCTGAGCAGGGGGAGGGGGATGGGCAAGGGCAAGGGGAGCACAAGGGAGACGGGACACTGGAAGAGAGAAGCCCAGAGGCTTCTCCCTTCTTTCTCACAGCCTCTAAAGCTGCTGGCTCCACCTGGACAGGCCAGTGAGTTCTGCAGTATATGTGTGTGTCTTCTCTTCCCGTGCTAGGGTCCCAAGAGAAGGGGGCAGGGACCACCAACTCCTCCCAGGGCCACACCTGTGCCTGCCTTCTCTACCGCACTGAGGAATGTCTGCCAAGAGCTACAAGAGAGGTAGGGCCCCAGTGTCAGGCTTCTACCAGGCCCCAGGCCCATCTCTGACAAGCAGAAGCTAAAAAATAAAATATTAACACATAAAACCCAGAGAAGAATAACTGCTACATCACCAGGCCCAAGAAGACAGACTGAAAGGTAGGAAAGAGAAGCAAAACACATCCAGACTCTGGAGCGCATTTCAGGACCATGGCAACGACAGTCCCACTGCCTCCCTTACCCACAGGCTGGGACAGGGATCCTTGTAACAGGAGATGAGGTATAAGGGCTCTGTGCCTCTTCAAGCTTCGTTCAATCAAGCCAGGCAGGCAGAGAAATATAGGAGCCCAAATACAGCAAGTCAAAGCCCTGATGCCAGCGTGCAAGAAATGGGCAAGAAATGGGAGCAGGGTACAGCCAGAGTCCAGGTCTGAGAACAGCCTGAACTTCAAATATTCTGGTCTGTCAGACCACGTATCCCAATTTGGGGCAAAAATATGATCATTAGGAGAAAAGCCCAAGAGAGGCTGAGAAAGGGCTGGTGGCTTTGGTATAAGGGACGCATGTCTGGACAGCGTCTCTTACCCACCGTCTTAAGGCCCCAAATCACCAAGAAACTGCCTCAGTCATGACCTCTCTTGCTTCTTCAAGCTGTTTGGTTCTTTAAGGGGGTAGGACTTGGGTCGGTCTTGGGGGAGGTAAGGGATGGGTAAGAAAAGGGAAAATTCCCCCATTTATTTCCTAAAGCTGTCTCCTAAACCCCATGAAAGGGATACTGCAGGGATTGGATCCAAACTCTTCTGGCCAGAAACCTTTAACATCCCTGCAAAAACTAAGGCTGTGGGGCTAGAGAGAAGGGTTAGGCATGGGTCCTGGGTTGTCCATCATTGGCACAGAGGAGACCCCTGCCCCCAGATCTTCCTCCAGCTCTGCTCTGTGGCAGTCATTGCCGTAGGCCTTCAGAGACTATAGCCACCACAATGCTTGGCTCAGCTTTGGCGTCCTGGATCTCTGTAGATTGCAAATACATATAAATAAGTTTCCAGAAGACTGAGCAACCCAGGTTCTTTTGCATGCCCCCCTCAGTTTTTTCTCTGCCCCCAGGAGCCACTGTGTTTCTGCCCCATGGGGATGGGAAGCCAGTGGAAACAAGGACCAAGAACTAGACTTGGAAACCATCACCCTCGCCAGTGTCACCCATTGTTAGCAGCCACCAGCTGTGCCACACCATCACTGATGTACAGACTGGATCTGCTTGTCCTGAGGCAGAGATCACAAGACCAGATGGTGGAGACTTTGGGGGTCAGCAACCCATACATGCTCTGTCATACCTGTGCATTTGTGGTGGAGCCACTTCTTGCAGGAGGCCTCACACAGAATGGTATGCTGGCCATCACTCACCTCATTGCAGCAGGCACCACATGGGTGTACCAGGCTTGGGGGAGGTGAGGCCCTGGGCACCCACCTGCCTTGCTGGGGGGCGGTGCCAGGCTGTTGGGATCTAGAGTTCCCCCACAATGCTGTTCGTGGGGGAAACTGGGCTGATTCCCATTAAGAGCAGCAGCTGGGGAGCCTGAGTGAGGTTCCTGGGGAAAAGCACTGAGGGCAGGTGGATTCAAGGGCTTTCCCCCAATCCTAACCAGGGCCAGGAAAGCCAGGGTCTGGACTAAGGAGGAACTTGTATTGGGAGGCAGGCAGGGGAGCCCTTGGCCAGGTCTCTGGAGGAGATAAAAAGCTCCTGGCTGCATAAAGTTTTAGGGGAGAGAAAGAAGGAAGCAGCTCCCCTCTGGGAGTTTGTCCCATGGTGGGTGAGATCATGGGGCCAAATCCTCTGAGTGGGCCTGGCATCATCTGCCTGCCAGGAGGGCTGAAGTTTTGACCCAGAGGCTGGTTGAGGGGTTGGCTAGGAGAGTTCATGTTGCCTGGGGGTGAGTAGCCAGGGCCCTGGGTGGGGGGTGGTGTTTATGTTGAAATTAGGGCCCACGGGGTTGTGAGGGAAAGGGAGGTTTATCAATGAAGAAGCTGGAGACATCCTCCACTCCCAAAACCATAGCCTGGGAGTAGCTGGCCTGCCACGCCCCCTGTACACAGAAGCTTCCAAAGGGGACAGGACTGCCAAAGAAGGGGGAGTCTGTGCCCCCTACCTTAGGGGCTCTGAAAGTCATCCTCAAAAGGATTGGATGCAACCAGATGATCCACCATGGGAATCATGCATGGTGCAAACTCCGTCAGATAGTATGCAGGGCTCGGAGTATTTGACCTCCTTTGCTTCTTTTCTGGGCTCTTCATCTGCAGATCTGCCTTGTCCTGCTTCCTCAGGGTGCTAGGTGGAGCAGGAGTGTGTGGGGGGCAGCCACTTCCTACCAGCTTGTCAAGGTGGGCATGGCTCTGAGGTGGCTCTGGTGGCAGGGGCCCAGGGTCAATGTGGTGGGGGACAGACTCATCCTTGGGGGCACCATCCCTGGGAGGGGGATTAAGGTGCCCTCAAGGAGTGGACAGGCCAGGTAGCAAGGCGAGGCGCCCAGTAGAGTGCCAGCCACCCAGTCCCAGGAATGAAAATTCTAAGCAAAATTTTAGCAAATCAAATCCAAAACTGTATTAAAAGGATAACACATCAAGACCAACTGGGTTAATCCTAGGAATACAGTTTGTCTAGAATTCAAAAGTCAGGCAATGTTAACATACCAATCATGTTCACAAACTCAGAAAGGAAAACCATATGATCATCTCAATAGATCCAGGAAAAGCATTTAACAAAATCCAAAGCTGTATTCCTGATCTAAACAAAACAAAAACCAAAAAAAAAAAAAAAAAAACAAAACAAAACAGAACAAAACCAAAAACCTCTCAGCAAACTAAGAATAGAAGACTTCATTGACCTGATAAAGGACATCTACAAGAAAACCTACCGCTAATATTATACTTAATTATAAAAGGCTGAATGCTTTCCTTTAAGATCAGGAACAAGACAGATTTCCACTCTCACCAGCGCTATTCAACATTGTATTAGAGACTCTAGCCAGTGCAATCAGGCAAGAAATATAAATAAAAGCCATCTACTAGAAAGAAGTAGTCTTTGTTCAGAGATAGTATAATCTTCTAGATAAAAAATATGATGGACTCTATAAAAAAAAGTTACTAGGACAAGTAAATGAGGTTTTTTTTAAGGTTGTGGGATACAATACTAGTATACAAAAGTAACTAACAGTATTTTGAATTAAATTTTGAATGGAAAACTGAAAATTGAATTTTATTTTATTTTATTTGTTTAAAATATTTTATTTATTTGACAGACAGAGATCACAAGCAGGCAGAGAGGCAGGCAGAGAAACCGGGGTGGCGGGGACGGGAATCAGGCTCCCTGCTGAGCAGAAAGCCTGATGTGGGGCTTGATCCCAGGACCCTGACACCATGACCAGAGCTGAAGGCAGAGCCTTAACCCACAGAGCCACCCAGGCACCCCTGAAAATTGAATTTTAAAAGTAATATAATTTATAACATCAAAAATAAGACAGGCTTAGGGATAAATCTGACAGAAGATGTGAAACATTTGTGCCCTGAAAACCACAAAATATTGCTGGGAGAAATTAAAGAAGATATAAATAATGGAGAGATATAGTTTGTTCATGGATCTGGGGGCAATATAACTAAGATGTCATTTCTCCCCCAATTTATCTACAGATTTAACACAATTCCAGTCAAAGTCCCAGGAAGAATTTGCATAGAAATTCATAAACTTCTGCTTCTTCAAAAGATGCTGTTATGAAAATTAGAAGATAAGCCACAGACTGGGGGAAAATGTTTGCAAATCATGTATCTGAAAAAGGACTTGTATCAAGATGGGTATTAGGGAGGGCACATGTGATGAGCACTGGGTATTATATGCAACTAATGAATCATTGAACACTACATCAAAAACTAACAATATAAAAACTGTGGCTAACTAAACATAACAATAGGGCGAAGGGCAGAGGGAGAGAGAGAGAGAGAGAGAGAATCTTAAGCAGATTGCCTGCTGAGTGCAGAGCTCAACACAGGGCTTGAGCCCAGTCCCCTAGGATTATGACCTAAACCGAAGTCAGATGCTTAACCAACTAAGCCACCTAGGTGCCCTTTAAACAACTCAGTTTTTGAAATGAGCAAAAGATTTTAGCAGACACTTTACCAAAAAAAACCCAGAAGCAAAACAAACAAACAAAAAAAACCCACAAGTAATAAACATAAGAAAAGATGTTCAATGTCACAGGTCATTAGGGAAATGCAAATTAAAATACCAGTGAGATAATAATACAAAACTATTAGAATGGCTAAAACTGAAAAGGCCGACCATACCAAATGCTGCATAGGATGTGCAGAAAATGGAACTCATACACAGCTGGCGGAAACAAATTAGTACAACCACTTTGGAAAAGTTTGGCAGTTTCTTAAGAAGTTAAACATTCATCTACCATATGATCCAGAAATCTATTCATATAATTCCTAGGTATTTGCCCCACAGGAAAGGATATATATGTCTATACAAACACTTGTACATGAGTGTTCATAGCAGCTTTATTTGGAATAGCCAAAAAACTAGAAATGATCCAAATATCCATCCACAAGTGAGTGGATAAGACATTTTAATTATAGCCATATAATAGAATACTACTCGGCAATAAAAGTAATGAGCTTTTGATACATATAATATGAATGAATCTCAAAACATGCTGAGTGAAAGAAGTTAGACCCCTTTCTACACTGCCCCTCTCTCCCTGAAAATGTACATGTGTACCAAATCTGTCTCCATGCCCTTACTAGTCAGGAGCAACTCTTTCAGCTGCTGAGCTGACCACTTTTTGCACCAGTGCTAAAACAACCAGACGCTGCCCACGAGAGCTTCAGGAGCTGGGCAGCCTCATTTATCCCTAGCTGTGACTTCCAAGCCAGTGCTATTTTGAACAGTAGCTACATTCATTAGGGCGGCGGCTGTCACAGCGGGATGGCTGGCTTTGGGGCTGGGCTTGGGACTGTGTTTGGGAGCCTCATCACTGGTTATGCCAGGAACTTTTTTTTTGAGGCAACAGCTCTTCTCCTGTGCCATTCTGGGCTTTTCCCTCTCAGACTCTATGGGGCTCTTTTGCCTGATGGTAGTTTTTCCTATCCTCTTCACCATGTTAAGGAGCCCTCTCCACCACTCATGGCTCTTTCTCCCATGTCTCATCTGCTCTGTATGTCATTTTTCCTATATATCACTAGGAAGGCTGGAGAAAGCGGTTGGCTCAGGTTATGGCAGAGGGAGGACAAATAAATATATTAAGAAACGACAAAAAAATTTTTTAAAAAAGTACATTCTATATAATTCCACTTATATAAAACTCTAGAAAATACAAATTAATCAATAGTGATAGAAAACAGGTCAGTGATTATTTGAAAAGGAAGGCAGGAAGGAATGCAAAGGAGCATGAAGGAAGTTTGGAGGGTTATGGCTATGTTCCTATCTTGATTATGGTGATGGTTTTATGGGTGTACTCACTTTAAAAAAATTTTTTTTAAAGACTTAATTTTTATTTATCTGAGAGAGCACAAGCAGGGTGAGGGGCAGAGGGAGAAACAGACTCCCTGATGAGCAGGGAACCTGATGTGGGGCTCAATCCCAGTATTCTGGGATCATGACCTAAGCAGAAAGCAGACACTTAACCCACTGAGCCATTCAGGTGCCTCTTATGAGTATATTCAAATGTCAAAACCTAACAAATTGTACACTTTAAATGCCTTCAGTTAATTGTCAATTATACTTCAATAAAGCTGTTTTTTGAGAACACAAATTGCTGGGTTCTACCACCAGAGCCTCTGGCTATAAAAATATTTACACACTTCATTAGATCATAATCATTTCAATAGTTTCCTCTTCAAGTCTAAAAATCTATTCACTTAATGGCAAGTTATAACAATTCTGGAATGTAAAGTTACTATTTTTTGAAAGGAATTCTGCAAGTAATTTATGGTACAATGTATTTATACTGGTTGGTATGGAAAACATGAACAGGAAAAAAAATAAAGGATCCATGAAGTTTAACTTTCTAATTAGCTAAACAGACATGATGATAGGATGACAAAGAAAATGGGGAGGCAAAAAGAAACAGAAGAACCTAAGCCTAGTGGTAAAGTCAGTAAAATAGAATGAGACCTATGATTATTAGACAACAATAATTTTTTTAAAGATCTTATTTATCCATTTCACAGAGAGATCACAAGTACCCAGAGAGGCAGGCGGAGAGAGAGAAGATGGCCCGATGAGCAGGCCTCCATCCCAAGACACTGGGATCATGACCTGAGCCAAAGGGAGAGGCTTAACCCACTGAGCCACTCAGGCGCCCACTATATCTATCTATATCTATCTATCTATCTATCTATCTATATTTATATATATATATTTTAAGTAGGCTCCATGTTCAGCACCCAACACGGGGCTTGAACTCACAACCCTAAGATCAAGACCTAAGCTGAGATCAAGAGTTGGATGCCTGACCCAACTGAGCCATCCAGGCGCCCCTGATAATGGTAATCTTAATTTGAAGAAAGGCACAGCATAGCATTCAAGTAGTGGGTAACAGAGAAAGGCTGGTATTCAGAAGTAGAGAAGTAACTCTACTTCTCTACAGGAATTCTCCTGCCATGCTTTATCTATTTCAAACAAACTGGGAAATTAATTGAAAAAAACTCTAGGAGCTCTATTTTATTAATAAGTGCTAATTTCTTTTTTTAAAAAAATTTTATGTATTTATTTGACAGAGAGAAATCACAAGTAGATGGAGAGGCAGGCAGAGAGAGAGAGGGAAGCAGGCTCCCTGCTGAGCAGAGAGCCCGATGCGGGACTCAATCCCAGGACCCTGAGATCATGACCTGAGCCGAAGGCAGCGGCTTAACCCACTGAGCCAATAAGTGGCACCCCAATAAGTGCTAATTTCTATTGGTATAATTATAAACACCACAATTCAATCAAGTTGCAGATGGCATGTAAGTAATATATCTTCGATATATGGAAGAATATAAAATTGTTAATGATAATTTAGTCATTAATATGACAGCACATTTTGTTATTTAAATATTTATCCATAATCAGAAAAGTTTTTTATCTTCTTCAGCTGCTTTTAGAGGACTAATATTAGGAAATTAGTAATTAAAAATTTTCCCAAGTTATGCTAAAAGAAGGAAGCCTGTAAAATGCAGGTGTATAAAAACAAAGCACAGCAAAGGAAATAGGTGACAAAACCAAAAGACAACAGACAGACTGAGAGAAGATATCTGCAAATGTCTTATCAGATAAAGGGCTAGTATCCAAAATCTATTAAGAACTTATCAAACTCAACACGCCCCCAAAAATAATCCAATCAAGAAATGGGCAGAGGACATGAACAGACATTTCTGCAAGGAAGACATCCAAATGGCCAACAGAGACATGCGAAAGTGCTCCCTCCACATTACTCGGCATCAAGGAAATACAAATCAAAACTACAATGAGATACCACCTCGTACCAGTCAGAATGGCTAAAATTAACGAGTCAGGAAACAACAGATGCTGGCGAGGATACAGAGAAAGAAGCCTCTTACTTTACACCCTCCTACACTGTTGGTGGGAATGCAAGCTGGTGCAGCCACTCTGGAAAACAGTATGGCGGTTTCTCAAAAAGTTGAAAATAGAGCTACCCTATGACCCAGCAATTGCACTACAGGGTATTTCCCCAAAAGATACAAATGTAGTGATCTGAAGGGATCATGCACTCCAATGTTTATAGCAGCAATGTCCACAATACCTAGACTATGGGAAGAGCTTAGACATTATCGACAGATGAATAGATAAAGAAGATGTGGTATATATACATAATGGAATACTACTCAGCCATCAAAAGATGAAATCTTGCCATTTGCAATGACATGGATGGAACTAGAGGGTATTATGCTAAGTGAAGTAAGTCAATCAGAGAAAGACAATTATCACATGATCTTACTCATATGTGGAATTTAAGATTTTATTTTATTTATTTATTTGACAGACAGAGATAACAAGAAGGCAGAGAGGCAGGCAGAGAGAGAGGGAAGCAGGCTCCCTGCTGAACAGAGAGCCCAATGAGGACTCAATTCCAGGACCCCGGGATCATGACCTGAGCCGAAGGCAGAGGTTTAACCCACTGAACCACCCAGGTGCCCCTCATATGTAGAATTTAAGAAACAAAACAGGAAAATGGGGAAAAGAGGAAAAAATAAAACAAGACAAAATCAGAGAGGGAGACAAACCTTAAAAGACTCTAAATTCTAGGAAACAATCTGAGGGTAGCTGGGGGGGATGAGGAAATTGGGTGATGGGATTAAAAAGGGCATGTGATGTAATGAACACTGGATATTATATAAAACTGATGAATCACTGATCTGTATTTCTGAAACTAGTAATAGACTATATGTTAATTAATTGAATTTAAATACAACAAAATGGAATATACCCAGTAGTATCAGTTAAAACACCATTAACAGATACTAAACTTGGTAGATCAAGGAAGTGAGATATAAATATATGTTCAGAATTATTAGAATGAACTAAAATAGGAAGAGTTAAAAACTTCATCTTTGGGGGTGCCTGGGTGGCTCAGTGGGTTAAGCCACTGCCTTTGGCTCGGGTCATGATCTCGGGGTCCTGGGATCGAGTCCCGCATTGGGCTCTCTGCTCAGCAGGGAGTCTGCTTCCTCCTCTCTCTGCCTGCCTCTCTGCCTACTTGTGATCTCTCTCTGTCAAATAAATAAATAAATAAAATCTTTAAAACAAACAAACAAACAAAAACAAAAACAAAAAAACCTTCATCTTTGGAGTATGCAGTTTGGTGTTGAAAGACAGTATATGAAATTATTTTTGTTATATTAGACCGTTTTCTACTTCTTGTTGCTTCAACTCTTGCATGTATTATTTTGATACAAATACATACTTTTATTTTTTTTAAAGATTTTATTTATTTATTTGACAGAGAGAGATCACAAGCAGGCAGAGAGGCAGGCAGAGAGAGAAGAGGAAGTAGGCTCCCTGCTGAGCAGAGAGCCTGATGCGGGCCTCGATCCCAGGACCCTGAGATCATGACCTGAGCCGAAGGCAGCGGCTTAACACACTGAGCCACCCAGGCGCCCCAAATACATACTTTTAAATGAAAGTTATAATTACTTAGAAAAATATAAATACAAAATATATAGCTCAAAGCAGGATGTTGTGACAATTGTTCAAGTCCTGCTCTACCCTTACCAGTCCTATAACATTAGTTAAGACTTTTAACCATTCTGTTCTCAGTTTTCTTATCTGTGAAATATGAATGGAAAAGTGCATGCCTGGGCATCTGGGTGGCCTAGTTGGTTAAGCATCCAACTCTTGATTTCAGCTCAGGTCATGATCTCAGGGTTGTGAGACTGAGCCCCACATCAGGCTTTTTTTTTTTTTTTTTTAAGATTTTACTTATTTATTTGAGAGAGAGACAGTGGGAGAGAGCATGAGCAAGGAGAAGGTCACAGAGAGAAGCAGCCTCCCCGTGGAGCTGGGAGCCCGATGTGGGACTCGATCCCGGGACTCCGGGATCACGACCCGAGCCATAGGCAGTCATTCAACCAACTGCGCCACCCAGGTATCCACCCACATCAGGCTTTACATGGAGTCTGCTTAAGATTCTCCCTCTCCCTGTCCCTTTGTGTCTCTAGCCCCGCTCGTGTGTGTGCTCTCTCTAAATAAATAAATAAATAAATAGAATAACAAATTAAGTTGTGAGCATATGAAAACAAAAGAAGAGATTTTAACAGACTCTTTCTTAAATGTACTGAAATATTTTTTACACTTTTAAGGATATTACCCAATAACTTCAAAAGGGACTAATAGCCAATAAATTATCAACAAATTAAAATCCAAAGGATACTATCCAAAGGATAGTATCATATACTTTAAAAAAGGGAGAAGAAATAAAAGTAATTTGAGATTTTAAAAAAAGTTAAAATAAAAAAGTAGTAAATAAGGGAGAACCCAACAACAGCTCCCTACCTATTAAGCTAAAATTTTTTCATCAGAACATTTCATAAAATCAACACACTGCCAACAAAGATATGAAATCACTTCATTGATCTGTTATTATACCAGACTGCTGTTTACTGTTCATAATAAACAGAAGGTTTTCATTTGAATTTTTAAAAATAAGTTGGAAGTAAAAGGAATCTCATAATGCTGTTTCATTTATTATGCATTTTCTCAAGCACTCCAAACTTACTGAGAAACAACACGAGACATCCAAGTGCTTTAACACCCAAGGCCTTTAATTCTTTTTCAGTAATGACCATAAATGCCTTCATAAAACCTCTTTTTCATGAAAACAGTAGGCACTAGGCATTACATCACTGAAAGCAGTGATTCCCTCTGATGCTGGTGGAGATAAACATTAAACGGCAGGTTTTAGATCTTAACAATGTCTCCTCAAAAAAAAAAAAAAAAAGGACAACACTGAAAATCATACAAAAAATTGTTACCAGTCTTTCTCAGATTCCCAATGCAATTTTAAGTTAATTTTACAAGTACATAATTTGAAATTAATAGGTAAACCAGGTAAATATGATATGGTTTTCAACACGTGTTAGGTTTTAAACACAGTAAATATGAAGATACTGTTATTATGCTACTTGGCATATTTTGCTACTCTTTAGCTGTGCAAAATAAACTTGAAATGATGCATCCTATAGTGGTATAATTTAAAAGATCCTTGATATGACACTAACAACTTTCAAATTCTGGTCACAAACTGCATATAAATGTAAGATTATTAAAATACCCCTTTTTGAAAAATAATAAGATGATCATTTATACCTAAATAAGGTTTCCCAGAAAGATATGAAATACTTTAGCATATAAAAGTAGTTGCCCCTTTTCCATAAGGACAGTGTTGTTTCACAAAATAACTCATATGATCCAAGGCAAATGATTTCTTTCAAGTGCCATATTCTCTCTATGACTTTGAGGTATGCTTCAAGAGACTATATCCATGAGAAAAGGGCACATTTAGGTATAAGACCACAGTTACAAACACAAAGAGGCTTTCTGGGTCAGGAGTGCCCTTAGGAGTTGCATTAACAGGAAACAAGAGACAGCTTCTGAAGCCATTTCTCTTACAAACACATACAACTAAATTTGGTTGCTTGAGAGGGCAATCCAAGACACAGCTATTTACGTATGTGCTATGTCATGTGTGGCTATTTTAATAGTGGCTTTTGGAGGACACTCCTATTCAAACACAAACCAAGCAACCTTATTCTACCGAACCACAATCTTCTATTTTTGGCAAGGTAGTACTGTTTAAACAAAACAACAAAAACAACAACAAAAAACGAGCTATAACAGTGATTTGGGCAAAAGTCCCCATGTCTAACAATAGTAGGGAAAGTGTTCGGAAAAAAATTAATCTGGGGGAAAAAACCCTATCAAACAAATAATGCTGAAAACTAATCTTGTAATCACTTACATGACTATAACATAAAACGTTTATGAATGCCTTTGAAATGAGAGTAATTCAGTTTAAAAAACAGCTGATTATGAGATTTACAATTAGAATATCTCTAAAAAACATCCAAGCTAATGAACTTAAACAGGTTCAACTAGTAAATGGTAAGAAGAAATAAATTCTTCCATAATTAGTATTAGATGCTTTCTTGCCTTTGGAGAAACTGGTAAGATTACACTTGAAATGATACAGAATATAATGAAATGAAACCTACAGGACAACTGGGGGAAAAAAAAACTGTATCAGGGCACTACTAATAAACATGATGGAGGCAAGAAATGTATCTGTAAGCAGTGATTACTCAAAAGAATGCCTTATAAAATTAGGTATCATAATCAAGTTAAGAAAAAGTTTCAAGACTAGCAGCTGAGCTTTGTGAAACATGTAGGACAACAGAAGGCACGACAAAAGCATTAATTACTTCTAACTACAGTCGGACAGATCAGTCTTTTCCTTCTTCTTAAGAAGACAGCCAGTGTGAATGTTCTTTTTATATCCCCCTGAGTTTTCTACATGATTGGGCAAAGCAGCACCAATTTAAAAAAATATCTGCAATGCCAGCACTGCAGTTTGGAATCACTTATACTGATGGCCCCACAGGTCTCCCATAAGAGCACTTTAGAACATGATTAAAAATATAGAAATGCCTTTCAGTGTTTCAGTATTAAAGTGGAACCACCACAGATATCCATTTTTAAAAATAATGCACTAAAAAGGTCTGTTTAGTCAGTATAGTCTTTCCACCCTGTAGCTAGCATTCACGGCTATTTTCCAGGTTGAGACATCTCCTTTGTGCATTGGGTTGAAATGTCAGTATGCTTCATGGTGCACAATCCTTTTTGGCTGGAAAATTCTGGCAAATGTCATGTCATGCCCGTTTTGAGCAGTATGCCTTGTAGGTCCTCTGGCAATGCTAAGATAATTGCATCTATGTGTGTCCGTAACTTTTCCACAGTGTCAGGTTTCACAGGTAAATGCTCTCGATCCGCCTGCAACTACAGAAGGAACATTTGGAAGTGTTTAAATTACCCTCTGAGTCTGTATTGATACATTATATTCTCTAAATGAACACTTTTAATGGTCTAATGATTTGGAAAATTCAAACTTACACTAGAATTTGGAAGAACTGTAAAAAAGCAATGAACATGCTACTTAAACAATATATTGCTGAGCTCAATAAAAGAATTCTATGTAAATTATGAGCTAATACCCACAGATACCATGTGGTATTAAATATAACTGACAGTGTTTTTTGTAGAGCTCTTTGGACTCCTTGTAAATACTTTTAAAATAATACGGCATCACTGTGATCTGCCCGAGTGACCAAGTATTTTCAGTCATCTACCATCAATTGGCCAATCTTAAGTGTTCTCATTTAAAAAGCTACTTCGGCAACATATCATGAACTGTCACCTCAAATGTGAGGAAAGGATCTTCATAGATCTTTGCTGTTTTGGCTACATACCAGCTTATTTTTTAGCTTCAGTACAAGGTCTACTGTTTCTACTTCTGTGTGTTTCTGGGTCCAGAGAAGTAAGTCCTACAAGAATAAACAAATCCCAAATCAGTAAATATTCAAAATACTTTTTAAACTGCTCTATTTTAACAGGCGAGGCTACTGAGCAGGAAAGATAGGAAGGAAAAGGAGAACAGAGTATGCAACTCAGATACAGCATTACAGTATAAGAATAATTCTCCATATGATATTCTAACAACAATAATTAGATAATTTTTTATTAAAAATTTTTTTATTAACATATAATATATTATTAGCCCCAGTGGTACAGGTCTGTGAATTGTCAGGCTTACATACTTCACAGCACTCACCACAGCACAAACCATTGCCAATGTCCATAACTCAACCACCCACTCCATACTCCCCTCCCCCAGTAACCCTCAGTTTGTTTTGTGAGATTAAGAGTCTCTTATGGTTTGTCTAATTAGATAATTTTTTACATTAGCTAGAACAATTGTCTAATAGTTGGAAATAAAATAAAATGTAAGAAACTCCTTTCTGAGGTAGCCCTTTTAGATCAATGAAAAAATTGCAACTCCTAGTATAATACTAGCCCCCATCCCTACTAAGCAGTAAGTACTTTAATTTATAAGGAACGTTAACTAACGAATTAAGATAACTGTGAACACCAATCTATTACGGGATGTAAGCTTTCACTTCTACAAACAAGCTCTTCCTCGGCTTATTTGTGGTTGCCTTCATTGCATTCCTCTCACAACCACACAGTCACCAGGAGTTTATGACTAGAAAGTTCACTTCGAGGCTAGCCCACCTCAACCTAAATAAAGGTAAGACTATCCTTTACATTTTCACAAGTAGATCAATTTAAAATAGTCTGGTGACAAATTACAGATTATAAACAGTCAAAATACAGGAAAAAATCAGATAAGGCATTCCAATTTTAATCTTGATTCTATCCAGGGGCATGCTAGTAAATATTTAAGCACCAGTTCTCCAGGAAAAGTCTCTGGTTTGTAGCACTTGTCAAGATGGTATAACACTTCCACTGTGGCCAACTTCAAGCTATCAACTTGAGACCACCGAACGCAAAGTGGGGAAGAGATGTACACTGTTAGCTCTTGTGGATCAGTATAAGCAGGGCTTTAGCTCGATGCTGGCTCCATTACCTACTTAGCAGTGATGCCATGTGAAGCAAGTCACTTAACTTATAATCCTTAGGGAATCTCATAATGCAGATTATAATACACCTACTTCAATGAATCGCTGAGAGGATTAAAAGACATCATCCATCTAAAGTACCTACAGTCCTTGACACACGGTCCTTGACACACAGCACGTAATCTAGAAAAGTTAGGTATTACTATTTACAAAGTAGTGGATATGGGTATAATATCCCAGCCTCTAAGGATAATGTTATCTTTATTTTCAATAGTTGTTAATCATGACATAAACACAGTGTTTTCTAACCTCTTCACAAAGAGCTTCTAAATGGAGTGCCTCCAATTTCTGGGTCATTTCCTTCCGCCGGGTCTTGAACCAACCATCAAAATTTGGAGATTTTAGAAAATGCCTATAAAAATAAATTTTAAAGAAGCAAAGTTTGATTATGACTTACTTCCTCTCAATACCTTTCCTATCTATAGCTTGAAAAACCATTCGAAACAATGGAATTTTTATTTATTTATTTGATTTTTTTTTTGAAGTATAAGTTTAAGTCCAGCTTTTGGTTTTGTTTTTAAATACAGCTCTACAGATGGGTGAAAAAGAAGAAAATAAAAGACCAACCGGTAAAGTCCAATCCAGTCGCCTTTTATTCTAGAGGTCAGCTGAGGTCCTGTTTTCTCCAGTGTTTTCATAAATTCTTCTGGAAGGAACTGTCTTAACTGGGGTGGACTCTAGAAATTAGGACACACTGATTTAAAAATTAAAAATGGATATACTCACAGAAGTTAATTATAGTTAGAGAACTCAAATAAGAGTTTAACTGAATATAGTTATACCTTCCATGGAGAGATACTTTTCTGCAAAGGCATCAAGCTTGCCACATATCTTTCCTGAAACCAAAAAAATTAAATAAATAAAATAAAATAATCAAAGTCAGTCATTCTTTTTTAAGATTTTATTTTATTTATTTATTTAAGAGCTCAAACATGAGTGCGTGCACACAAGGGAGGGGAGGGGGAAAAGAAGAGGGAGAGAGAATCCCGAGCAGATTGCGCTGAGCACAGAGCCAAATGTGGGACCCTGTCCTGTAACCCGAGCTAAAACCAAGAGCTGGATGCTCAACCAACTGAGCCACTCAGGTGCCCAAAAGTTAGGCATTCTTACCTAGATAGTTTTCAAACATATAAACAGACCCCTTAAAAGAAATGGGTTTACAAGTTTTTCATCATATGCTCAGCAGCAATGCATCATTTCCCATAATGGACATAGCAAAATTTAGATTGAATTAAGTCAGATTTTCAATAAGGATTTAACTAAACCTTAAATAATCCAAGGGACTGCATATTTTTAGTGATAATCATTAACCCTATTGGGTGAGAAAGTCCCAGAAAATGTACTCAACATTTTATATGCATGATCTCTTTTAATCCTGGCAACCATCCCATGTGGCCATTAATAGTGGAAAAGAGGCTTTGAAAAGTTAAGTAAGCTGCCCAAGGTCACATAGCCTGAACCTGAATTCAGGTCTACTTGACTTCAGCCCATGTCCTTAACCACTACAGTAAAGTTCATTTCAAATCAAACAGGCTTAAGTGGAACAAAATTAATTATATCCATAGACCAAGAAAGAATATTTCACCTCAAAATGTAACAGCAAAGAACTCCAGGTTGCTCCCATCTGATATTATAGATAGATTACATTAATAACTACATGGAATCTCTCTCCAATGCAGTCTCTGGACTAGGACCACATGATGGTACTATCTGATACTGTGAGGCATCTTTTATTTTTTTTTTTTTTAAGATTTTATTTATTTATTTGACAGACGGAGATCACAAGCAGGCAGAGAAGCAGGCAGAGAGAGAGGAGGAAGCAGGCTCCCTGCTGAGCAGAGAGCCGGATGTGGGGCTCAATCCCAGGACCCTGGGATCACGACCTGAGCAGAAGGCAGAGGCCTTAACCCACTGAGCCACCCAGGCGCCCCCATCTTTTAGTATGTTAATATGCTATTCTACTGAATTTCATAGAATAACCATATCATCCAGTCATTTATACCATAATATTGAGTGCTACCAGATGCCTGACTGAGGAAAAGATAATGAATAAGACAGAGAAGGTCCTATCATCATGGAGTTACTGGTCTCATAGATGTCATATCAAATTGTGCTCAAAAAAGTAGTATCAGAGGGGCACCTGGATGGCTCACTTGGTTAAGCATCTGACTCTTGATTTCAGCTCAGGTTATGATCTCAGGGTTGTGAGATTGAGCCCTACATCAGGCCCCACACTTAGCACAGGGTCTGCATGAGATTCTCCCTTTTCCCCCTGCTAGTGCTCACTCTCTCTCTCTCTCTTTCTCAAATAAATAAATAAATAAATAGAATCTTTTTAAAAAGTAGCTTTGAAAAAAAAAGGAAATAATATCAAAAAGGAGCTCCAGGTTAACCTGTGTTAAGACTAAAATGCAATAATTACATAATATTTCACAATTATCTCATTTAAGATTCACAGCAACCCTGAAAGATATTTAGGAAAAGTGGAATTAGCCACATTTTACAGATAAAGAAATGGGGGTCAGAGAGAGGAAGTGACTTGCCAAAGTTACACAGTTAATATTAGAATAGAGTCCAGGTCTCCTGAAAAGGGCTCTATTTTTCATCACCAAACACATGAACAGGCAAAACATACAACTTAAGGTTTTTGTGAATGGGGAAAACATTCATAATATCCTTCAACAAATCATTAAATTAAACAAATACCAATGTTAACTTACTAATGGAATGATGAAGCTTTGTGTCAGTTCCAAAAAATAGCGTCGGAGAATAACACTTTGAGCCTCAGAAGGACGTTTCTGTTGTACACCCTTAAAAGAAAAAGCAATGAAAACTTACATTCTGTGTAAAGGAATATAAAACAATGCGTAATTATAGTAGTTCAACTGATACGTAAATACATACTTTTACTTGATTAAAAAAAAAACCCAGGACTTCACCTTGAAGTAATTTAACCTTAAGTGCACTATGCAATATGCTGTGGAAAAAACCTTACAGCAAAACATCATGTGTTCATCCCACACTTAAAAGTAACAGTTTATAATGAACTGTCTTTATTTCACACTTGCTGTATGAGTATTATTTAGATTTTCCAAAAAATGCTAACTATCTCCTGTTGGATGCTAAACTATCTCACAGAAGAGCCCATGACTTTTCCACTTTAACTCCCAAGTTTCTTAAAGACTGCCACTAGTTGGTAGCTGCAGCCCTACATTTTACACCCATAATTGTTGCCGCTTTAGTCTTCTGGTTTTTATGAAGCTTTGATTCAAAAGAAAGAGTCATTTCCTATTATCATACATAATGCACATACTGCCTAACTGGATATTGCTTACCTGAATAATGAAATTTAAGTTAATAATATGAGCAAGGAATTACCTTCTGTAATTGTTTTACGATCTCTTCATCTCTACTTAAATATGGCTTATAAGAAGTATAAACTCCTAGAAAGTAAAGAAAATATGGTAAATAGTAAGACCCAACTACATATATAAGTATATATTTACAAATTAATAAAAGTAATAAAATATAATAATAAAAATCAATACCAGGTTTAGAGTCCAGAGTCTTTAGGTTCTTCAATTTTTTCACTTTAACCTGCTTAGGAATTTCACCTAAAGGAAATATCATAAAGACTCGTATAATTATTCAAGATTTACATGTTACAAAACTGGAATTTTATAAGATTAATAATCCACTGTTTATTACTTAGTCAGGGATCTTGTAGCTAAAGTTTTCTTTAAAAAAAAATTTATCTACTTACTAAAGAAAGAGAGAAAGAGAGAGCAAATACATGTGGGGGAAGGGACAGAGGGAGAGAGAGAGAATCTCCAGCAGGCTTCATGCCCAGTGCAGAAGCCCAATGCAAGGCTGGATCTCATGACCTCAGCCAAAATCAAGAGTTGGAAACTTAACCGACTAAACCACCCAGGCGCCCCTGAAGTATTTTTCTTAACATCAAATGATATTTTCAAAAAAACCACAAAAACACAAAAAAACAACAAAAAAAACCCCCAATATTTTCCTGGTGCTTTATTCCTGGTACTTTAAAACTGGATAAATGCTGGATTATTATAGCATTACAGAAAAACATGTGTGTAAATTATATAAAATAGGGATTTGATCTTTCATTAATATCTACCATTATTTAAAACTTCTCCATTTTTTCACTTAGCTTGTAATTTAAACTCTGTGCCAGGGGCGCCTGGGTGGCTCAGTGGGTTAAGCCTCTGCCTTCAGCTCAGGTCATGATCTCAGGGTTCTGGGATCGAGTCCCGCATCGGGCTCTCTGCTCGGCAGGGGGCCTGCTTCCTCCTCTCTCTCTCTCTGCCTGCCTCTCTACCTATTTGTGATCTCTGTCTGTCAAATTAAAAAAAAAAAAAATTAAACTCTGTGCCAAAGCCATGAAATTGAAATCCTATGTGCCAAATATTAATACCCTCGAAGAGTAAATGGAATTACAAGCAACTCAAAAGTTTTTTTCTGACACGCCCAAAATTCTGTTTCTGCACTGTAGAAACTTACACTGCCACCAGGTGGTGACAGTGTGTGTCACAACCACAGACCCGAGCCACAGATGGACAGGCCTCCGGAGCAGGTCAGCTGTGAACAATCTACACAGCCTACGCTGTGGTTCTTGTCTGGGGGTCAGAGAGGCTACTGTCTAAACAACCCTCCAATCAGCAGTAAAGTGCCTCAAGAGAAGCACTTGAAAGTGTCATAAGCACACTAAACTTAAGAGACTTTTTCTTCTCCTTTCTCCGTCCTCCTCGCTGCCTAAGAGTAAGAGGACCTAAGAACTGAAAGACAAATCTTGAGATTATCTAATTCAAGGCTCTGGATTGACAACATATTTTTGGGGCGCCTGGGTGGCTCAGTGGGTTAAAGCCTCTGCCTTCGGCTCAGGTCATGATCCCAGGGTCCTGGGATCGAGCCCCATGTCGGGCTCTCTGCTCAGTGGGGAGCCAGCTTCCTCCTCTCTCTCTCTGCCTGCCTCTCTGCCTATTTGTAATCTCTGCCTGTCAAATAAATAAATAAAATCTTAAAAAAAAAAGACAACATATTTTTGTTTAAATTGTTTTATACATCTAACTGCTAACTACAGATATCTCTTGGGGTGGAACAGTAGGAACACAGAGCATTTTCACTTGTAATCTTACACTGTTAAAGAAGTTTTAAAAGCACGTACTATGGTAAAAACAGGTATTTCTGTAAACTCTCTACTTTGAAATAATTTCAATCTTACAGAAAAGCTGCAGGATAATAAAGATGCTACTCTAATTTTATCAACTGCCCCAATACCTTTAGACAGACCCTTCTTAAAGAAGCCACTATCAGGGGCGCCTGGGTGGCTCAGTAGGTTAAGCCGCTGCCTTCGGTTCGGGTCATGGTCTCAGGGTCCTGGGATCCAGTCCCGTGTTGGGCTCTCCGCTCAGCGCGGGGCCTGCTTCCCTTCCTCTCTCTCTGCCTGCCTCTCTGCCTACTTGTGATCTCTCTCTGTCAAATAAATAAATAAATAATCTTAAAAAAAAAAAGCCACTAATATTTTCACCAATTCAGTAAATATTAGGAAATGCAAGATACTGGAAATAAAAAAAATAAAACAACTAGTTCCTGGTAGCAAATAGCTCACAACCTAATGGCAAAGTAAGATAACAGAGATACATGACAATATAGAAGGGTACGTGGTGGGATAAAATTATGAACAAGATACTATGGACACAGTGTCTTGGCTAAAGAGGAGCGAAAAAATTTTTTGAGGTTTCCTAAGGAAGTGATATGTCAGCAGTCTTATACAAGAAATAAAAAGTTATCCATGAAGAAAAACAGCTTTTACACAGAGTTAAGTCCAGAAGCATGAAGAGCATGTTGCCCAGTTACGCATAATGGTAAGGATAGTAATAGCCACCATTTACTCAATCCTTATTTGTGCCAGTCCTGGTCTAAGAATACTGCATGAATGAGTACATTTAATCTTCCCAAAGAAGTAGGTCTTATCGTCCCCACCACACAGAAAAAAGAACTAAAGCACTAAAAGAACTACTGACCTGGTATGCACCAACACTGGCTCTTTCCTGCCATCATCCACTCTGGTCAATACCCAATACAGACAGGTCGCTAGCTCTAGAGAACTCATCCAAGGACACACAGATAACATGCTTGAACTAGAATATGAAATTAAGGTTGCCTAACTCCTGAACCATCACTTTTATCCACTACGCTACAAAGGCAGGAATGGAGGGTATGCGAAGAGGGGCAGGAGATGAAGTTAGAGAGGTATTTAAAGGTCGAATCTAGAGGAACTATAAAGATATCGGACATCTCAGTGACAGAGACAGAAAGCATGGGCATGGGGACTAGTGGATGGGGAGAGTGAGCAGACAGGATCAAATCTGCATTTAATACACTCGCTGACACCAGGTGGTGATGACGTAAGCCACAACCACAGACCTGAGCCACAGATGGACAGGCCTCCTGAACAGGTCAGCTCGCTTACACAAAGGAGGGTGAGGTGAAAGAGAAAGCCCAGAGGATAAAACAGAAGCATTGTGGAAGGACGCCTGGGTGGCTCAGTGGGTTAAAGCCTCGCATCGGGCTCTCTGCTCGGCGGGGAGCCTGCTTCCCCCTCTCTCACTGCCTGCCTCTCTGCCTACTTTTGATCTCTGTGAAATAAATAAATAAAATCTTAAAAAAAAAAAAAGCAGTATTGTGGAGTACTGCTCCTGGGTAGATACAGAACCTGAAATAAGACAGGTGCAGCAAGGAAAGAAAAGAGAGGGAGCTACTGGAGCTCTGTGGAGGAGATAAAACCAAAAGGCTTTGGGGACGGACTGAGAGAACAGCAAACTCCAGAAACACTAATTTCCAGAACTTTTTAAGATTTTTATTTACTTATTTTAGAAAGAGAAAGTATGTGCGCATGAAAGCAGGGGAAGGGACACAAGGAAAGATGGGGAGAGAATCTCAAACACACTCAAATAGACTCCAGGATGAGCTCAGATCCTGACTTGGAGCTCGATCTCACAAGCCTAAGATCATGCCCTGAACTGAAACCGAGTTGGATGATTAACCAACTGAGCCACCCAGCCCCTCAGAATGTTTTTGATTCATCAGCTCATAGTTTTTACTTTGTCAATGGTAGAAGACATTGACAAATTGTGCTGACAAATTCCCATGTACCAATTCTTTTTTTTTTAAGATTTTATTTACTTATTTGATAGAGAGAGACACAGCGAGAGAGGGAACACAAGCAGGGGGAGTGGAAGAGAGAGAAGCAGGCTCTCCGTGGAGCAGAGAGCCTGATGTGGGGCTCGATCCCAGGACCCTGAGATCACGGCCTGAGCTGAAGGCAGACGCCTAAGGACTGAACCACCCAGGCGCCCCTCCCATGTAAATTCTTATGAGATCATCTCTCATCCTGACTTTTGTGGTTGTGCTTTCCAGAGCTCAGAGAAAATTCTCACCACAAGATCTGTACAACTTTTAATAAATACCGAATTAATACCTACTTAACTATACAGATAACTAAATTCAAGTAATTTATCTGCTTCTGACTCCAAGAACCCAAACAGCATGTTTAAAACCATAATGGTTTGAATAAGTCTAAGTATTCCTGCCCTTATTTTCTGTTTCCTTCTGCTCTGAGTCACAAAGGACTTACAATTATTCTATCCACCAATACTGTTTATTAACACATTATTTTCTGAAACTCAGTGTGCAAAAAAGAACCAAGTTTCAGAGGGGAGAAGAGTTAGGCAGGTTTCATATATTCTCATAATCAGTAAGTTCTGGGTAATAATGAAGACAGGTTACAACCATATCTGTCTTTTTAAAAAGGGAAAAGCCAAAAATAAACCTGCTTGTGGTAATCTTCACTTACACAATTCCCCTCTGACTCACTGGCTCTCTTCAGGTGTAAGATGTATATTTATCTGTAACCTTAGCCATCATCATCCTTATACTGTAGTATATAACAGCTACAAAGAAAATTAGTCATGAAGATACACTGCCTATTACCAAAAAATTTTAATGAGTATTTGTCAGATGGCTTTGGGATACAAAAACAAAAAAGTGTCTGCAATGAACCCAGCTGTCTACAAAGAACCCAAAACTTATTCAGGGGTGCCTGGGTGGCTCAGTCAGTTGAGTGTCTGCCCTCAGCTCAGGTCATGGTCCCAGGGTCCTGGGATCAAGCCCCGAATCGGGCTCCCTGGTGGGTGCAGAACCTGCTTCTCCTCCCTCTCTGCTGCTTCCCTGCTGTTGCTCCCCCTGCTTGTACTCTCTTCCTCTCTTTATTTATTTATAAATAAATAAAATCTTAAAAAAATACTTATTCAATGTCTGTTATGTATAATGCATATTAGAGAGGGTTTAACATTACTAAATTAATAGTCATCACTATTGTACCTCTGTATATAGGCATTAGAATCTTCTACATTTAGGCCAAATATTTTACCTTTAGTGAAATCACCAAACCCAATTTCTGGTCAGAAATTATCAGTTTATAATTTGATCCAGTATATACTAATAGAATTACTTTTACTTTGAGGAGTATTTGTTAAGTACTGACATCTTAACATTAAACGTTTCTTTTTAATAGAATTTGGGTGAGCTAAAACTAGGTATAATCCAGAAGAAAGAATCCCTTTATATCAGCAGGAATGATCCTTCTACAGGATTAAAACTAAAGGTATGTTTCTGGTAAAGTTATGAATCTCAGTTTTGCTGTGCCTTCCCTACCAGTCCTGCAGAAGATACTTTTTCTGTAGTTTTACTGACCCTCTCAGATAGTCTTGAATTTTCAAAGACAGAATTCTAAGAAGGACTGTTGTGTTTCACAACTTGTGCAACAAATGCAGTGGTCCTGGTCTTGAGATCAATAGGCAGAAAAATGCCACAAGATATATACACAACAGTCATAAATTAAAAGATAAAGGGATTTTCATGAATATGAAACCAAAAGCAGAGGCAATAAAAGAAAATACAGAAAAGCTGGACTTTTGATCAAAACTTGAAACTTTTACACTGGGGAGGGTATGTGAAATGTGTAAAGCCTGATGATTCACAGACCAGTACCCCTGGGGCAAAATAATACATATGTTAATAAAAATAATTTAAATGAAAAAAATTAAAACTTTTGTGCATCAAAGAACACTATCAATGAGAAAATGACAAGACAACTCAGAGAATGGGAGAAAATATTTACAAAGCACTTATCTGGTAAGGGATTGGTATCCAGAATATATAAAGAACTCTCACAACTCAACAATAACAAAACAACCTGATTAAAAAAGGACTTGGAAAGATAATTCTCCAAAGAAGTTATTCAGATGGCCAATAAACACATGAAAAGAAGCTCAACATTACTAATCATTAGGGAAATGCAAATCAAAACCACAGTTAAGATAACAACTCACAGCCATTAGAAGGGCTACCATCAAAAAAAACACCAAAAAATAACAAGTGTTGGCAAGGATGTGGAGAAACTGATACCCTTGTGCACTGTTGGTGTGAATGGAAAATAAAAACAGTATGGCAGTTTCTCAAAAACTTTTTTTTTTTTTAAAGATTTTATTTATTTATTTATTTGACAGAGAGAGATACAAGTAGGCAGAGAGGCAAGCAGAGAGAGAGAGGAGGAAGCAGGCTCCCTGCTGAGCAGAAAGCCCGATATGGGTCTCGATCCCAGGACCCTGAGATCATGACCTGAGCTGAAGGCAGCGGCTTAACCCACTGAGCCACCCAGGCGCCCAGTTTCTCAAAAACTTAAACACAGATAGCTATATGGTCCAGCAATCCCACTTCTGTGGATTCATACTCAAAAGAAGTGAAATCAGGGATTGAAAGAAGTATCTGTACACCCATGTTCACAGAAGTGTTATTTGCAATAGCTCAAAGGTGGAAGCAACCCAAGTGTCCACTGACAGATAAATAGATAAATAAAATGTGGTACATGCACACAATGGAATATTATTGCCTTAAGAAGGAAAGAAATTGACACATTACAAGATGAACGAACCTTGAGGACATTATGCTAAGTGAAATAAGCCAGTCACAAAAGGACAAATAAAGCAGAATTCCACTTATATGAAATACCTGAGTAGTCAAATTCATATTGACAGAAAGTAGACACGTAGTTGCCTGGGGTGCGGTGAGTGGAGAAAGAAGTAAATGGGAGGTTATTGTTTAATGGGTAAGGAGTTTCAATTTTGCAAGATGAAAAAGAGCACTGTGAGTAGATGGTGGTGATTAGAGTGCAACAATGTGAATGCACTTAATGCCACTTAAAAAATGGCTCAGTGGAGTGCCTGGGTGGCTCAGTTGTTAAGCGTCTGCCTTTGGATCAGGTCTTGATCCTGAGGTCCTGGGATCAAGTCCCATGTCCAGCACCCTGCTGGGTGGGAAGCCTGCTTCTCCCTCTCCCGCTACCCTGCTTGTTCCCTCTCTCGCTGTGTCTCTCTCTGTCAAATAAATAAAATCTTTTTTTTTTAAGATTATTTATTTATTTATTTGACAGAGATCACAAGCAGATGGAGAGGCAGGCAGAGAGAGGAGGAAGCAGGCTCCCTGCTGAGCAGAGAGCCCGATGCGGGACTCGATCCCAGGACCCTGAGATCATGACCTGAGCTGAAGGCAGAGGCTTTAACCCACTGAGCCACCCAGGTGCCCAATAAAATCTTTTTTAAAAGATGGCTGAGAAGGTAAATTTCATGTTGTGTAATTTTACTGCAATTTTTTTATAAAAGATTTTATTTATTTGTCAGAGACAATGCAAGCGAGCGCAAGCAGGGGGAGCAGCAGGGAGAGGGAGAGGCAGACTCCCCGCTGTGCAGGGAGCCGGATGTGGGCTCAATCCCAGGACCCTGGGATCATGACCTGAGCCAAAGGCAGCCACTTAATCGACTGAGCCACCCAGACATCCCACCACAATTAAAAAAAAAAAAGTGGGGAGGAATGAAATGCTTCGGATTCTTCTGCATGATATAACATAAATGAACCTTGAAAACAGCGAGATAGGCCAAATAACAAAAGGTAAATATTACACGATTCCACTTATATGAAATATGTAGAAGAGTCAACTTTATAGAAACAGAAATTAGAATAAAAGTTACCAGGGACTGGGGGAATGCAATAACTGGGGAGCTATTGTTTAAATGGGTTTTGGATTTGGGTGAACGACATCCAAATCCTTCTGCTTGGGATGACGAAGTTCTGGAACTGGATACTGATGAGGGCTGCACCTTCTGAATATATCTAATGCTACTGTGTTATTTTAAAAATTTTTTTATTTAAAATTCAGTTTAATTAACATATAGTGTATTATTAGTTTCAGTGGTAGAATTTAGTGATTCATCAGTTGCATAGAATACCCAGTGCTTATTACATCAAGTGCCCTCCTTAATGCCCATCACCCAGTTATCCCATCTCCCCACCCACCTCCTAGGTGAACTAAATCCACGTCATTCTGTTTGGGATGATGAAGTTCTGTAAATGGATAGTGGTGAGGGTTGCTTATTATGAATATACTTAATACCACTATATTATTTTTAAGTGAATTAAATACTTAATACTAGTTAAAGTGGTAAATTTCAGGTTGTGTATATTTTACCACAATAAAAACAACTTTTAAGGTATGTAAGGGAAAGTATCATAAACACACCAAACTTAATGAAATTTTGCACTTCTGTTAAGAATTGTGTTCAGGGACGCCTAAGTGGCTCAGTTGTTAAGCATCTGCCTTTCGCTCAGGTCATGATCCCAGGGTCCTGGGATCGAGTCCCGCATCGGGCTCCCTGCTCAGTGGGAAACCTGCTTTTCTCTCACTCCCGCTGGTTGTGTTCCCTCTCTCGCTGTGCCTCTGTCTGTCAAATAAATAAATAAATAAAATATTTTTAAAAACAAAGAATTATGCTCATATAAGACCTGCCAGTCCCTGAAACAGTCAAACACTAAAGTCTTGTCCCAAATCATCAAACTACTGCTCGTGCCTTTGTTCATAACATATTTTTTCCATTAAGTGAACAAGGACCAAACTGAGTACACTGACAACCTGTAGCATTTACTCCTCAGTGACTACTAAGAATCTATAAAGCATAATGCTTCCATATACCACCATTGCTTTCCTGTAGAAAAAAGGATACCTGATGAAGTGGTCCAAATTATCTGGTGATGGAAATAATCAGAGACAACACAGCTGAAAATAAGGTCTAATTATTCCATATCTGCCTTCATTCCCACTTTGAAAAAGCAATTCAAAAATTGTCCCCTCCACTCCCTTGGTCCTAGGTCTTCTTCTTTTTTTTTTTTTTTTTTTAAGATTTTATTTATTTATTTGACAGAGATCACAAGTAGGCAGAGAGGCAGGAGGCAGAGAGAGAGGAAGGGAAGCAGGCTCCCTGTTGAGCAGAAAGCCCGATGTGGGGCTTGATCCCAGGACCCTGAAATCAAGACCTGAGCTGAAGGCAGAGGCTTTAACCCACTGAGCCACCCAGGCGCCCCCTAGGTCTTCTTTTTAAAATGGTTAACTTGACTTGCCTGAAGACGCTTCTCAGAGTAACAAGAACGTTAACTAGCAAGACATCACAAGAAAAGAAACCAGACTGATATCCCTCATAGACAGGGGTGGAAAAATGCTCAACAAAAATAAGAGCAAATCAAATCCAACAACATATAAAAGGATTATATACCATTACCAAATGGGATTTATCCAAGGAATATAAGGTTGGTTTAACATCCAAAATACAATTAATATGCTATATTAATAACGGACAAAAACCACACGACAATCTCCACAGATACAGAAAAAGCATTTCACAAAATTCTACACCAATTCATGATAATCCTTCCCAACAAACTAGAAACAGAAAGGCACTTCCGCAATCTAATGAAGGACATCTATGAAAAACCTTTATCTAACATCATTATTAGACTTGTATACTGAAAACTACAGGGGCACCTGGGTGGCTCAGTTGGTTAGGTGTCTGCCTCTGGCTCACGTCACGATCCCGAGTCCTGAGACAGAGCCCCACACCAGGCTCCCTACTCGGTGAGGAGCCTGCTTCTCCATCTCCCTCTGCTGGGGCCCCTGCTTATGCTCTCTCACTCTCACTCTCTCTCTCAAATAAAAAACAAACAAAAGAAACCTTTAAAAAGTAAACTACAAACATTGCCAAGAAAAATTAAAGAAGACCTAAACAACAGAAGACATCTCAAGTTCCCAGATCAGAAAACACCAAAAACAAAATCCTGCGAATTTACTGCATATTAACACAATCCCTATCAAAATCCCTGCTAGCTGTCTGCAGGAATTAACAAAGTGATCCTAAAATTTGTATGGAAATGCAAAACACCAAGGATAACCAAAACAGTTTTGGAAAAGAAGAAAATTATTAAAAGACTTCCACTTTCTGATTTCAAATCTTACTATAAAACTACAGTAACCAAGACACTGCATTAGTGTTGCTTTTCCACAGAGGTACCAATGAAATCCAATAGAAAAAAAGATAGTCTTCAACAAAAGTGTTAAAGCAACTGAAGAGCAACATTCAAAAAAGATTATTTTGGACCCTTAAGCCACAAAAAAACAACTAATGTGGTTCATAGACCTAAATGTGGGTGCTAACATAATAAATAAAACTCTTAGAAGGAAACACAGGAGAAGAAAATCTCTGTGACCCTGCATTGGGCAATGAGTTCTTAGATACACTATCAAAAAAAACCTGATAAACTAGACTTAAAATTAAAAATATTTTTGTAGATACCCAAACTGAGGAGTTAGAGGTGAAGGAAATGGATGAAAATGGTCAAAAGGTACAAACTTCTAGCTATAAGCTAAATTAAGTACTGGCGACGTGATGCAGATATATGATGACAACACGATGACTATAGATTATAGTTAACACTGCTGTATAGGATTATACAGAAATATAATCCTGTATAGGATTATACAGCAGTGTTAACTATTATATTATATTTGATTATATTTGGAAACAGCTAAGAGTAAATCCTGAACGTTCTCATTACAAGGAAACAACATTATTTTCCTTTTATTTTTTTGGTATCTGTACAAGGTGATAGATAATAGCTGAACTTATTGTGGCAATCATTTCAAAATATATGTAAGTCATTATGCTGTACGTCTTAAACTGACATAGTGTTGTCTGTCAAGTATACCTCAATCAGACTGGGGAGAAGAAACACTTTTGCACTTCAAAAGAAACCATTAAGGGCGCCTGGGTGGCTCAGTGGGTTAAGCCGCTGCCTTCGGCTCAGGTCATGATCTCAGAGTCCTGGGATCGAGTCCCGCATCGGGCTCTCTGCTCAGCAGGGAGCCTGCTTCCTCCTCTCTCTCTCTCTGCCTGCCTCTCTGCCTACTTGTGATCTCTCTCTGTCAAATAAATAAATAAAATCTTTAAAAAAAAAAAAAAAGAAAGAAACCATTAAGAAAACAAAAAAGAAACCAAATATTGTAAGAAAATATTTGTGAATCACATGTCTAAAAACAGACTTGTATCCAAAATATGATCTCTTACAACTAAATATTAAGAAACCTAACTAAAAATTGGCAAAAGATTTCAGTCAACACTTCATCCAAGAAGATATATGAACAAATAGATGAAAAGATGCTCAACATCATTTGCCCTAGTAAATACTAGGGCAAGGCAAAAGAAAACCACTATCTCAAACCTACTGAACGGCAATAATGAAAAACACAGATAGTATCAAATGCTGGTGGCAGAGATGTGAAGAAAGAGGAACCTTTATGGGCTGCTGGTAAGAATGTAAAATTAGGGGCACCTGGTTGGCACAGTCAGAAGAGTGTGCAGCTCTTGATCTCGGGGTATCGGCTGAAGTGCCAACCTAGGTGTAGAGAATATATATATATTTTAATGACTTTATTTATTTATTTGACAGAGATCATAATTAGGCAGAGAGAGAGGAGGAAGCAGGCCCCCTGCTGAGCAGAGAGCCCAATGTGGGGCTTGACCCCAGGACCCTGGGATCATGACCTGAGCCGAAGGCAGAGGCTTTAACCCACTGAGCCACCCAGGCGCCCAGGTGTAGAGAATATTGTGTTATGTGAAATAACCCAGGTAGAGAAGGATACTATATGATTTCACTCATATGTGGAACTTAAGAAACAATACAAATGAGCATGAGTGGGGAAAAAAATAGAAAGGCAAAACAAGAAACAGACTCTTAACTATAGAGAACAAACTGATGGTTACCAGAGGAGGTAGGGGGGTGGGCAATGGGTGACACAGGTGGTAGGGACGAAAGAGGGCTTGTGATGAGCACCAGGTGACGCGTATGGATGTGCTGAATCACTATACTGTACACCTGGAACTAATATTACACTGTAGCTTAACTAACTGCAATTTAAATAAAAACATAAAAGCAAACAAATAAATAAACTTTAAAAAAATTATTAAAAAAAATTTTTTTTAATGTAAAAATGGTGGGCCACTTTGGAAAACAGTTTGATGGTTTCTTATAAAGTTAAACACACTACTTTACCAATGATTTAATGCAGAAGTTCCTCTACTTAAAGCTGCGACAAAGATAATAAACGGTAGTCAACTATATCACAATTAATCAGTCTACATTAATAGGACAAAACCATAAAAATAAATGTCAATACTAAATTAAGATTTTAAAAACTGTTTCTTATCTTCTCATAGCTAAAACTCCGGTGACTGCTGTGTTCTAAATTATCATTAAATCAGAGAGGACACCAGTGAAATGGCAGGTGACTATGACATTTACAGAATGTCATGAGTCAGGAACTGTTTAATCTTCCAGCAGACAAAGAATGTGAGGCTTAAAGAGGATGTTCTGCCTAAGAAGACACAGATCTGACAGCCAAGGTGAAGCTATGTGCTCTCTCCTCCATTTCTTAAGGTTTCTAAGGATTTCAGCATAAGATTGAGTCTAAATAATGTTCATAAATAATATGACTTGGATTGTTATTGCTTGGGGGTGCCTCAGTGGCTCACTTGGTTGAACGTCAGCCTTCTGCTCTGGAGTCCCAGAATCAAGCCCACATTGGACTAGCAGGGAGTCCGCTTCTCCCTCTGTCTCTCACCCTGCTCATGCTCTCTTGCTCTCTCTCTCAGTCTCAAATAAAATAAATAAAATCTTTAAAAATAAAAAAATAGTTACAGCTTGGGTCTAACATATCTATCTAGATTTATGTATATATCAGAAGGGATATCTCATAAATTATTAAAGAATATTTGAAATATACCTGTATATACCAAAATAAGTCTTAGAAGTAACACATCATAAAGTTACTTTAAAATATCTCCAGTATCTCAAGTCTCACTAATTCAGTAGAAAATTCAGGAATGTCCAGTGAGGAATGTCAGAGATACCGTTAAATTGTCATCTAAGTTAACAAAACTTCAACCTCTGAATTAATTTACTCATTTAAATCATTTATTAAATAGTTATTATGAGTGGGGTGCCGGGGTGGCTCAGTGGGTTAAAGCCTCTGCCTTCGGCTCAGGTCATGATCCCAAGGTCCTGGGATCTCTGCTCAGCAGGGAGACTGCTCCCCCTCCTTCTCCCTCTGCCTGCCTCTCTGCCTGCTTGTGATCTCTGTCTGTCAAATAAATAAATAAAAATCTTAAAAAAAAATAGTTATTATGAGCAAAACAGTAGCTCAAGGAAATAACAGCTCAAGGAAAGCACAACCTCTGACCATTTCCTTAATCAATACCACTATCACAGAAATGTATACTTTTTTTGAGACCTAGCAGAGAATTTTGTGCCAAATTGAATAATTCTATCTTCCACAAGGTTTTATTCAAGCAGTGCTGGAAATCCATGTTTAATTGGGCTTATCCGAATACAAAAAGTTGCTCAAATTTTTGAGGTTTTATTATGTTATAATTCATTCCATGTTTACAACACTAGAAGTACATTTTTTGATAGGAGGACATGATGGGTTACGCATATAAGAATCTGTATATTTTAGTGGGAAGTTAGACTCTTCTCCAAAGACCCTTATTCAGATTGCCTCCAAAAAGGTTACCATCAACATAATTAAAAAGTAATCAAGAGATGAAAACAAAGTGGAAGAAATGAACCTGCTCAGCCAAATAACATACTAAACACAAAACATGGAATTTATACTTTACCTGCAGGTTTAAGGTCTCCTATTCGAATAATGTGTGGCCAGTGCTGGAGTGTTTTTGCAAAAAAAGGGTTGGTTACTCCTAATATGACAGAAGGCCTACATAAAAACAAAACAGAAAAAAAGTGAGGAAAAAGACAAATGTTCCAGTGAAGAATATTTTATAATTTCTTTAGATTGAACAACAGATTATCTTTTCCTTCACTCAATGCATTATGTAACAACTATATGCCAGGCACCATGCTTAGCACTAGGCAAGTACAGGTGAAAAGACACGGTCTTTTTAAAAGCATACAGAAAGAAAGGCATACATACCCGATTACAATGCCAAAATCAGGAAACAGAGAAGGTGGTATAAAACATACGACAATTACCAAGGAGAAACTTGGTCACTGAAGACAGCTGAAGACAGCTTCCCCAGTGGCGCCCAGGTGGCTCAGCTGGTTAAGCATCCGACTCTTGCTTTCAGCTCAGGTCATGAACTTGGGTTACTGAGACTAAGTCCCATGTAAGACTCTGCACTCAGCAAGGAGTCTGCTTGAAGATTCCCTCTCCCTCTGCCCCTCCCTGCCTTGCCTGTGCACATATGCTCTCTCTCCCTAGAACAAATAGATCTCTAAAAACAAAACAAAACAAAACAAAAAAACCAAAGCTTCACCAAAGAGATAATATTCACACAAAGATATGGAAAATGAATACAAATTCTTCCCCAAGTGGATAAGTGAGGTAAAGGTAATCCAGAACAAATAGTAGAAGCAAAGCAAAGCAAAGAAGTGGGATCATGGTGTGCTCGAAGAACTACAAAGAGCTCAGCATTCCCACAGCATAAAAGGAGAAGGATTAAGAGTCAGAAATGAAAGTAGCTGGGCAGGTGCTGGCTGGATTATTAAGTACCAAGTTAATATGCTACAAAGTTTATGAAGTGCCAAGTTAATATGTTAAGAAGTTTAAAAATCTTGTAGGCTAATGGAAGGTACTAGAGAACCAAATGGAAGGAAGTCACATGAATAAAAATATAGGAAGATCACTCTAGGGGAAATTTGGAAGATGCCCTACAAGGAGGGGAAGGGGTCTGGGAGAAAGCAACAGCAGATATGACAAAGACTGGAAACAGTAAGACTGGGAAGAGACTTTTAGAAAGCAGGTAACAAATGTTATTATGAGAGAGATTTTATGGTATTGAATTGACAGAATTTGGTAAAACTTGATGTGGGACATGTAAGAAGGAGAAATTTATGACAATTTAGATTTTTTATAACTAAGTAAAAAGTAGTACCATTCATAGGTTTAGGGAAGAAAACAAGGAAACAGAAAGAATTCAGTTTATATAAATTTAGTTTCAAGTGCAATTAAGATGTCAAGGTGGTAAAACAGTTAAAAAAAAAAAAAAACAGAACAGAACAACAAAACCCTGGACATAAAGGTCTACAACTTGCAAAGATTTGGGCTAGGCAGATAAATTTCAGTCATCAGTATATGGGTCTTAACAGAGGCTATGGGTACAGAAAGATTGCTCAGAGAGAGGGGTGCCTGGGTGGCTCAGTTGTTAAGCATCTGCCTTTGGCTCAGGTCATGATCCCAGGGTCCTGGGCTCCCTGCCCCCGCACGGAGCTCCCTGCCCCCACATCAGGCTCCCTGCTTGGCAGGAGGCCTACTTCTCCCTCTCCCACTCCCCCTGCTTGTGTTCCCTCTCTGTCTGTCAAATAAATAAATAAAATCTTTAAAAAAAAAAAAAAAAAAAAAGACTGCTCAGAAAGAATTATCAGTCTGAAATCAGATCCCAGAACACAGGACTGGAGAACACCAACATTTAAGGTGCTGGCAGACAGACCTCTCTGCACAGGAGACTGAGATGTAACACCAGAAAGCGAGGTGAGAGTGGCATCAAGGATTTAAATGCTTTCAAGCTTGGACACCTGGGTAGTTCAGTCAGTTAAACGTCTGCCTTTGGCTCAGGTCATGATCCTGGGATCCTTGGATCAAGTCCTGCACTGGGCTCCCTGCTCAAGGAGGAGCCTGATTCTCCTTCTGCCCCTTCCCCCAATCGTGGGCTCGCTCTCTCTCTCAAAAGTACATAAAATCTTTTAAAAAATGCTTTCAAGATCAACAGCTTAAATGTTATAAGAAAGGGAAGGTAGAAGAAATAGGGCAATAATGTGCCTGTGGGGTTGGGCAGGGAGAGGGTCTTGATGGCTCTGGCCAAGAATGACTTCACTAGAAGTGGAGAAATCAACCTGCAACAGACTGAGAAGCAACCAGAAAACCAAGAAGTAGAGACAGTAAATGGAGATTTGTTGTTGTCATTTTAGAAATTTAGCTGTTAAAAGAAAGTGAGCAACAGAGCAAGAGCCAAAAGGGAAAGGGTAAGATAATTTTTTCCCCTTTGACATACTGGGAAGCACTTTCATGTTTCCATGCTAATTCAATGAAGAGGAAGAAGGTAAAGGAAGTTACAGATCAACAAGAGATAACTGATGCTCTAAGAGGCCCTGAGTAAGGCAAGAAAACAGATGGCTATTAATGACAATACAGCTTCCACAATAAATAAAATCATTCAAAGAAAACAAGATTGACAATTGAAATGGACAAGTATTATAAGCAGCTCTTCAAACCTTCTTTTATAAAATCAAGAAGCCAATAAGTTCAAGATTTAATTTTACATAATTTGGTTATACAGGTAATACTTGGGTCAATAGTAGCTGTTTTGTTTACTCACGGGGCTTGAGTACGAGTAGTATATTCTTTGAATTCACTGTCATGAATAGTGAAATAAGGTCGGAAGTCACTGAAGTACTTTAATGGAGAAATACAGCTGTGGAGCAAGAAGAACACTTAAAACAAAGAACACAAAATTAAAGGCCCTACTCAACAACTATAAAACATCAATACACACAGGATGCCCACAATGGGATTATTAATTTATTTATTTCAGTAAACAGCAAACTCATTTTAGGAAACCAGAAAGACAAATGGAAATGCATAATAACGTGGAATGATGGGCTGAAAGAACAGTGGACATGGGGCAGAAGATGGGGAGAAGTTCTGGCCCTCCAATATCCCAGTTATGTCTTTTGCTAGACACTGACCATTCATGCAACTAACACTTGTCAGATGCCAGCTTTGTCTAAGTGAATGAATGTTTGTTGCTCAGAAAAACCAAAACATGGTTCCAGCCCTCATGGAACCTGAATTAATTTTCTCATCCATGAAACGGTACTATAATGAGCACAGCTTTATTACAAGAAAGGGGGTTGTGTGCAAATATATCACAGATGGAAAAATGCTGCAACTACCACTGTCAGGAACCCAATATACTCACTTAACAAGTGCCAATACAGTCTCTGACGACTCCGATGGTGATGGTGCCATGACCACGAGGGGCTCCCCCAATAGGACCAGCTCCCAAAGCATCTGACTATGAAGGAAAACTGGGCAGAAACATCTGAAAGGTATTTTATACAGTAGAAGTGTTATTTATTCAACTCTGTTGTTTTCAGTTCTTAGATGATCATTCTAAAAACTTCATACTGATATAAATTCTTCCACCTATTTGTACCCCGTTGTGACATACAAATTCTTTAGACTATGCTGATGCGTAAGTCCTTTTTATACATATAAAAACATACCAATTGACTCATTCCAATTTTTAGAAAATTAAATGCAATATATTGACACACAAAATGGCTAACAGATAATAAAAACATGTAGAATAATTATTAAATTGTACCATATGGTAGGCCCATCTCATCAATACTGCTTCCTTACATCTGAATTTTTTTTTTAAGATTTCTTTATTTATTTGAGAGAGAGAGTGAGTGAGAGAGAGAGAGCACAAGCAGGGAAGAGAGGAAAAAGCAGGCTCCCCCCGAGCAGACCCAAGCTGAAGACAGACGCATAATGACTGAGCCACCCAGGCGCCCTACATTTGAATTTCTATTCTAAATATTTTAGAGAAAACAAAAAAAAATTAATTTTCCAAAGGATGTTTACTGGATTACTTAATTTAAAAGCTAATGTTTGGAGCACCTACACGGCTCTGTCAGTTAAGCGTCTGCCTTCAGCTCAGGTCATGATCGTCCTGGGATTGAGACCCAGGTTGGGCTCCTACTCACTGGGAAGCCTGCTTCTTCCTCTCTCACTCTCCCTGCTTGTGTTCCCTTTCTCGCTCTCTGTCAAATAATAAAACTTTAAAAAAATAAATAAAAGCTAATGCTTTTGGGGAGCCTGGATAGCTCAGTGGGTTAAATGTCTAACTTCAGCTCAGGTCATGATCTCTGGGTCCTGGAATCAAGCCCCACATCGGGCTCCCTGCTTAGCAGGGAGTCTGCTTCTCCTCTCTCTCTGCTGCTTCCCCTGCACATGCTCTCTCTCACTCTTTCAAATAAATAAATAAAATCTTTAAAAAATTAATAAATAAAAGCTAATGCTTTCAATATTAAAAAATGATGAAAACAAATCACAAGGGGAGATCTAATGCCAAATAGAATGACTTCCTGGGCAAATCTTTCCCTTACAGAATGCTCCATATTTCTATAGTAGCCTGGAATTAGGTGGAAGTCTATTAGGACACAAGTCTGGTACATTACTTAGCCTCAGACATTTGGTATACTTATTTAGTAATTTCCTCCTGTTAGGGTAACGATTTTTCCTAGTAGATTAGAGGATATCTATTTATAAAGACCATAATCTTCATAGTTGAAAACATATACACACACAAGAAAGAGAAAGGAAGGAAGAACATGTAGGTTAAAAAATATGAAACAGATTTGTGAAATGGAAATTAGGGAAAGTTAATTTTAACTATTCAAAGGCAAGAAAACAAATGTGAAGGAAGTGCAAGGAAAAAACAAAAACAAAACAATAAACAGTTCAAGGATAAGCCAAAGCAGTTCTTCTTCCTTTCTTTCCTAAACAAGTGAATCTTAAAGCAGACATGGAGCATGGTAGGCATCTCTGCCAGGAGGGAAAGAAGACGTGCTGGCTCCAAGCGGGGTGTGAGGACCTTTGTGAGACATCCACGTGGAGGAGGTGGCTTCCTGGGGGGCTGTTGGAATGTGGTGAAGATGTACATGTGTGGAGGTGATCTGGTTTGGGGTGATAGAGGGCAAGAAGTTATGAGAGTCCTGGAGGGCCAGCCTGGTGTGGAGTGTCAGAACCAGAGTGTGTTGAAGCTGTCCATGCTGGGACACAAGATCAGGGGAAACAGGGTGTTCACATGGAGAGGTGGCCTGGAAAGAGGCATAGGAGCACAGCAGGGTATGGAGGGCATTCCTGCGGGGGCTTCTCTAGCATTGGGAGCCAGATCACAAGCAAAGTAAGGATGGCACCCATATGGAGAGGAGGCCCTTGTACAATAGAGAAGCCTAAATGGCGTGGGAGGGTAACCACATGGGGGTCAATCTAGCATGGAGCAGAGCATGAGAAGGTAAGGAAGGTATCCATGAAGAAGGGCAGCTGGGTATGGAGTGTCAAAGCCCAAAAAGGGTAAGAAAATTATTTGCATAGAGGAGAGAGTTTAAGCAGAGATGAGAGACTGGTTACTAATAGGGACTGATCAAATAAATTAATTAATTAAGGATAATAGGAGGTAGTCCCTCAGAAAGGGAAAAGGAATACAAATATAGAAAGGGAGAAAACTAGAATGAACCCTGTCTTATAGGACTGGAATTGGGGGTAGTAGTATGACTTTATGCTTTTTAATATATATGGATTTGGAAATAAATACATATGCAAAAATGTGTATGTATTACATATGAGTATGTACATATGCATCCCTTTACAAATATATATATACTTCCTAGCTCTGTCCACTGAGAGGGCCTAAAATCAATGATATCCCAATAGCACTGAGCACAAGTAGCACCAGACCTTGGCTTCTGAATCTTATTCTCCACTTTAAAATAAATAAATAAATAAATAAAGCGAAGGCTCTTTGGAGAAATGGCTGATTCCAGGTTCCAGGGCCAGGGAAGGAAACACACAAGATAATCTTCGAATCAAGAGAACTGAAAACATATGTCCATACAAAGGGTTATATACAAATGTTCGTAGTAGCATTACACATAATAGCTAAAAAGTAAAAACTGTCTGAATGTCCTTCAGTGGATTAATGGATAAACAAAATGTATATCCATACAATGGAACATCATAAAATGAAGTAATGATTCATGTTACTGCATGTATAAACCTGAAAATGACATGCTAAGTGAAAGAAAGTAGACACAAAAAGTCACATAATTTATGATACTATTTATGTGGTACGGCCAGAATAGGAAATCTATGGAAACAGAGGGTAGATTAGTGATTCCCAGAGGCTGGGGAGGAAGGAAGAAATGAGGACTAACTGCCACTAGGAACAGGGTTACTTTTTGAAGTGATCAAATATTTTAAAGATTTTATTTACTTATTTGACAGACAGAGATTACAAGTAGGCAGAGAGGCAGGCACAGAGAGAGGAGGAAGCAGGCTCCCTACTGAGCAGAGAGCCCGACGCAGGGCTCGATCCTAGGACCCTGGGATCATGACCTGAGCCGAAGGCAGAAGCCTTAACCCACTGAGTCACCCAGGTGCCCTGAAGGGATCAAATATTTTAGAACTAGAGAGTAGTGAAGCACAACTTTCTGAATATAGTAAAAACCACTGAACTGTATACTTTGAAAGAGTGAATATTATATTATGTGAATTATGTATCAATTTTTTTTTTTGACAGATAGATCACAAGTAGGCAGAGAGGCAGGCAGAGAGGGGAAGGGAAGCCCGATGCGGGCCTCGATCCCAGGACCCTGGGACCATGACCTGAGCTGAAAGCAGAGGCTTTAACCCACTGAGCCACCCAGGTGCCCCGAATTGTGTATCAATTTTTAAAATTAAACACAAAAAGACAAACTTGGAACATCTTTTCTTTTTTAAAGATTTTATTTACTTATGTGTCAGAGAGATAGATCACAAGCAGAGGGAGAAGCAGGCTCCCCACTGAGCACGGAGCCCAGTGCAGGGCTCTATCCCAGGACCCTGGGATCATGACCTAAACCGAAGGCAGATGCTTAACCAACTGAGCTACCCAGGTGTCCCAAGCCTGGAACTCCTTATACACAAAAGCAATTAAGTATTTAAAGAATGACAAGAATATATTAAAAAAAAAAATAAAGGCCAACTTGAAGTGAGACAAGTCTCACTGGCCAAACTGGGGACAATTGAAATAGCAAATGAGAATAATAGACTTTAATAACCTGTTGAATAAAACAGGAAACCAAGAGTCCATACAGATATACACAGCATGATGTTTCAAAGTATTTCTACAAATTCTTTGACACTGTCTTTAAAACATGGAACCTAATTCTCCCCTCCTTAGCTGTGAACTAGATTAATGGCTTATATGTAATGAGCAGAATAAGGCCAGTATGCAAGTTTGAAGGTTAGGTCATAAAAGACATGGTGGCTTCAGCCTTCTCTCAGATCACCTCTGAAAGCTGTGGGAACATTCAAGCTGCCCTATGGACAGGTCCACATGGCTAGAAATGAGGCCTCCTGTTACCACAAGGAATTGTGACCTCCAGTCAGCAGCCAAGTAAGTAAGCCTTTTTGGGAAACAGATCCTCCAGCCTCAGTCAAGATCCTCATGCCCCACCTTGTCCAACTGACAAAATCCTGCCTGATATCTTGACTGCAACTTTGTAAGAGATCTAGAGCTAGAACCATCTAGCTAAGCCGTTCCTAGATTCCTAACCCTCAGAAACTGCACGAAGTAATATTTGTTCTTTTAAGCCTCACAGTATTGGGGTAATTTATTACATAGCAATAAATAACTCCTATACATAGTTTCAAAGTGCCTCCCAACAAAATAGTTAATCAAAAAGGAAAAGGAGTAGTTTATCATTGAGAAGCTTGGAGAACACCACAAAGTGAACATCATCAGTAACAAGACAAACTAAGTCCCTGCCAAAGACACAGAGCTCGCATTTAATCTCAAGTAAATCCCAAACAAACCTAAACTGAGGGACTTCCTGCAAAGTAACTGTCCTGTAATCCACAAGAAGCTCAGGTGTGTGAAAGGAAGACTGAGGAGCTATTCCAGACTGAAGGAGAGAGACTGAAGAAGCATGACAAGTAAATGCAACAGATAATTCTGAACTAGACAGTACTGTGACAACTGGTGACATCCAAATTAAATGGTACTAATTTATCAACATTAATTTCCCAATTCTGGTGACTTATCCCAATTGTGTCTTTATGTGTAGGAGATAGACACTAAAGTATTCCGAAATGATGAGACAACAGGTCTCCAACTGACTATCAAGTGGTATGAGGAAGTAGTTCTCTGAACTATACTACTACTCTTCTATAAATTAGTGACTGTTTCAAATTTATATGTATATATACACATATGTATATATAACTACATATACTGTGCACATATACACTTACATATATATTTACATAAAATTTTGAAACAATTACAAATTTATAGAAAAGTGGTAAGTGTGTGTGTGTTAAGTATGTATTTAATAGTGGCGTTCCTATATGGCATTAAAGCTGCAAATTACTTTTTCTCAAAAGTATTGTGATATATAATAAGTAAGGGCATAAACAGACACCCAGTAGAGTTACAAGACAGAGCACTCTCTGAAACTCCTGTACTACTTTAGAAATACCTATTACAAAAAGTTTTATTGGGGAGGTAAGTATTAAATATTCAAGAAAGAAACCCGGTCTCCAGCTCTAAATTTAATAAATATAGATGGTTGGCATCTAATTAACTGCAGTATAAAATTACTAAAATGAGGGTCTATAGGGAAATTACAGGGTATTTTTTAGCACTACTTTCATGTCCCCATTCTGCAGTGCCATGCTTTATGCTAAGCTCCATTGCCTCCCTCAAAAGAGTCATCCCCTAGAAAAAAAATCAGAAACTTACTCCAAATAAAGAAATAGATGAATAAATAGATACATATATAAATAGACAAGTAAATAACTAGATAAATAACTAAGCAAGTAAATAACTAGATAAATTTTTTTCCAGAAAGACATAGCTTGTTGTTATAATCTTAAAAGCTAAAAGAAACTAACACGTATCAATGATATCAGACACATTTTATATAGTAATAGACTTTTACAGTCTTTGAAATACAAAACACCCCTAGCTGTTACCTACTCTGCCAATGGCTTAGAAAGCCAAGATGGCTTCGTTCTCAAGATGGGGGCAAGGAGGAACATGACGACACATAACTGGTATGCCTCCTGCATCAGTATGAGGAACCAATAGCAAATATCATCAGGTAAAATGTCCTTGACTCTAGACAAGAGAATGTGTTTCAACAGAGAACTGTCCCTCAATTCTAAGCCCAACTTAAAAACTTAATGAGAAGACTATGGGATCAAGAGAGCTGACACCAAAGTCAGGGTCCATGTACTAGTGGTAGCTGAATGAGACTCGACCTGGTACAAGGAGGGAGATGAGTGCCTACACTGAACTGCATTTTTTTAAAAGATCTTTTATTTATTTATTTGACAGAGAGAGAGAGATCACAAGTAGGCAGAGAGGCAGACAGAGAGGGATAGAAGCAGGCTCCCTGCTGAGCAAGGAACCCAATGTGGGACTTGATCCCAGGACCCTGGGATGGCGACGTGAGCCGAAGATAGATGCTTAACCAACTGGGCCACCCAGGCATCCCTGCCACTCAGTTTCAAACATCTTTCCAGGTCTCAGTCCTTTGCTCTCAAGCTCACCCTTGGTATAAAAATATCACCTTCAATATAAGTGATAAACATTTAAACTTTTATTCACATGAATAAATGTACAATGTAAGCTCTCTACACACAAAATGAAGAGTGCTGTCACTAAGCTGAGTGTCAGACACTAAGCACTTGACACAGCGCTGTGTGAGCCTATTATTGTTCAACTTTCAGTTTTCTCACCTCCTGAGCAATAAGAATAAAAAACAACAAACTCACTTGTTCTACTTTTTTAAAGATTTTACTTAGTTATTTATTTGAGAGAGAGAGTGCATGTGAGAGTGACAGGGAGGGGCAGAGGGAGAAGGAAAGAGAGACTCTCAGGCAGACTCCCTGCTGAGCCTGGAGCTGGACACTGGGCTCAATCACATGACCCTGACTGAGAGCATGATCTAAGTGGGAGCCATCCAGGTGCCCCCAACTTGTCCTACTTTAAAAACAAGAACATGTCATTTAGGGGCGCCTGGCTAACTCAAGTTGTTCAGCATCTGCCTTCAGTTCAGGTCATGATCCCAGATCCTGGGATCAAGCCCTGCACTGGGCAGAGGGAGAGGTAGCGGGGAGGTCCCCACTCAGCAGGAGGCCTGCTTTTCTCTCTCACTCTCCCTGTTTGTGTTCCCTCTCTCACTGTCTCTTTCTCTAACAAATAAACAAACAGGGGTGCCTGGGTAGCTCAGTGGGTTAAAGCCTCTGCCTTCGGCTCAAGTCATGATCCCAGGGTCCTGAGATCGAGCCCCGCATCAGGCTTTCTCTCAGCAGGGAGCCTGGTCCCCCTCACTCTCTGCCTACTTGTGATCTCTGTCAAATAAATAAATAAAAATCGTTAAAAAAATAAACAAATAAAATCTTAACAACAACAAAAAAAGAACATGTTATTCATAATCAGGAGAAAAGACACATGCTAATAAAAAGTTTTAGTGGTAGGAATAATTAATTACCACAAAAGCAAAGATAACTGATAATAAACTGAAAAGCATCAAGATTTGCACCCAGCAGTTCAAAAGAAAATATGTCTAGTAATCAAATTCTATATTAACTCATGCCAATTCTTTAATTTTTAAAAATGAACAAAGTGTCAGAAGTATAAATAGTAGGGGCGCCTGGGTGGCTCAGACGGTTAAGGGGACTGACTCTTGGTTTCGGCTCAGGTCATGATTTCAGGGTCCTGAGACTGAGCCCTATGTGGGGCTCTGTGACACTCGTGGAGCTGGCCTAAGATTCCCTCTCCCTCTGCCCTTTCCCACCCACTTGCATGCAGGCGGTCTCTCTCTCTGTCCAAAAAAAAAAAAAAAAAAAGTATAAATAGTATACATCCATCTTAGTATATTTTTCCTGTGATAACTATTCATTTACTTTTCATTCTAAGAATGCTACAACATCTAATTTTAAAAAGATGTCAATTTGTTTTTAAGTAAGATTTATAACGTTCATACAGTAAAATTTACACTTAACAAAGATTTAGAACACGTCCATCACTCCAAAATTTCCCTCATCTTCTTTGTAGTTGATTCCCCACCCCCATCCCCAGCCAACCACTGATCTGATGTCTGCCCCTTTTCCAGAATATCATATAAATACAATCATTCAGTAAGCAGCTCTTTAAGATCTGGTTCCTTTCACTAAGCATAATGCTTCTGAGTCATCTATGTTGCAGACTGTGCGCCTTTTTTTTAGTTGCTAAGTAGTGTTCCATGCACATGCATGAATCACAATTTGTTTATCCAGTTACCAGTTTATGGACATTTGCTATGTTTCCAGTTTTAGGCTGGTATGAATAGAACTGCTATAAACATTTGCATACAGGTCTTTGTGTGGATATGTGCTTTTATATTTACTGGGGTGAATTCCTAAAAGTGGGATTACTGGGTTGCCCTAAAGCCAAGTATATAAAACAAATCAAGCATACAAAATGAATCACTTTGAAGCAATATTCCATGCAGTTTAAAGGTCACATACACACAAAAATCAAACCCACAAAAATCAAACCAAAAATCCCATTCTAAGTCTTTTGCATGACTCCTGATTGCTTGTATTACTATTTAATAACTGCTCGGAAACAGCAGTGGTTTCTCAGCCTGGGATACACATCAGAACCACCTAGGAGCCAGGACTTGCATACCAGTCCTAAGATTTCTATTCAGCTGTTCTGGGTAAGGCACAGGCACTGGTAGGTTTTCCTTTTCTTTTTTCGGTGCTAGATTCACTCTCCCTTTTTTTATTTTGCATTTTGAAAAATTTCAAACATACAGAAAAATAAAGACAATTATGTAAGAACCACCATTTATATATCATCTAGAGTTAACAATGTTTTATCATTTTTACTTCATTAATTTTTTTCTTACTGAAGTATTTTAAGAGTCTTAGTTTCTACCAACTGAGTTAATCGGGCACTTCTTACCGAAGTATTTAATTTAATTTAATTTTTATTTTTTAAAGATTTTTTTTATTTGAGAGACAGAGAGAGTGAAGGAGAGAGCAGGAGCAGAGGAGGGGAGGAGAGGTGGAAGGAGACTCCCGACTGAGCAGGGAGCCTGATGCAGGACTCGATCCCAGGACTTCAGGAGCACCACCTGAGCAAAAGGCAGATGCTTCACTGACTGAGCCACCCAGGTGCCCATTACTGAAGTATTTTATCTATCTATCTATCTATCTATCTATCTATTTATTAAAAGATTTTATTTATTTATTTGAGAGACAGAATGAGAGAGAGCATGAGAAGAGGGAGGGTCGAGGGAGAAGCAGACTCCTCGCCAAGCAGGAAGCCCAATGTGGGACTCGATCCTGGGACTCCAGGATCATGACCTGAGCTGAAGGCAGTCACTTAACCAACTGAGCCACCCAGGCACCCTACCAAAGTATTTTAAAATGAAAATTTTCATCTCAAAGTACTTAAAAATGCATCTCTAAAAAGTAAGCCCGTTTTCTTACATGATTACAATGCCATTCTCACATCAAACCAAACAAAAAATAATTTGTTTCTACTATGTAATACCCAATCCATATCCAAATCTCCCTGTCAAAGCTCATAATATACAGCAAGGGATGAATTACTGATTTACAATATATGAAACATAATGACTACTTTCTTTTTCCCCTTTCTCTTCCCATTTTTTTCCACAATTAAGAACATTAATTTCCTAAAGAAATTTAAAACAATATCACAAAGTAAAAGAGAAAAGGCAGTTAATAAAATTTACCTGAAAAGATCCACCTCATGAACAGTAGGTAAAATAACAGATATATGTGTGTCTGCCTGAGATAAAAAAGAAAAAAATATAGAAAATGTCACTAAAATTTATAGAAATTGACTTCTATCATTTATCTATCTTATAAAATATCTATCTTGTAATCTATCTTTTAAGATTCTCTTCCTCCAGAAGCAGCCACAAAGAGAATAGGTCTTACCAATCTCCCCTAACACAGTACAAGGTCAAGGATGACAGATTCCTTGGATAAAGCATTAACCCAACAATCAGATAGTAGATTAATTCACAACTGCCTGAAATATTACCATAATACAACAGGCAAAATTAGTTTTCCTACTTCTTTCCATTTTAATTAAATTCAAACAATGGGAGTGCTAATACACCAGTTACACATTTCAAATAAAAACTTCAACCCCTGAAAATAAATAAATTGGAAAAAAAAAAAAAAAACCTTCAACCCCACCCTTGAACAGATGTAGCTTTAGGAGAAATGAAAGACAATCATAACTACAGAATCCTTTTGACTGAGTTTCCTACAAACAAAAGTCTGTTGATCTCTCTTCTAAGAAGATGAGAGGATTTATATTTTCCCCTAGTCCTCACAGTTACAATATAAATTCTGAGTTCTCTGAGTTCTTATTACAAAATTATTTAATGCGTATTTCAATAATATTCAGATATATACCATAAACCCAAGAAACTCTGCATCTGCTAGTTTTAAGAATTCAGTTAAAGAGACTATTTATGGTAGATTATTCTACCACAGTGCCACACTACCTGCTGAGTTAACTGTGCTATTTGAGTTGTCCCAGGCTTGTCATGACATGTGGGAATCCGTACCTTAAAGAGAAAGAGAAGAAATTAACTTTGGCTACAAAAGAATGTCCTTTATATAATTGTGAGTCCCATTACAATGAGGGATCAGAAACACTCTTACCACTAAAAAAGTATACTCAGCAATGGCTAAAAAGCCATAAAAACAAAGTATCTGTATCAGACTTTACAACTACAGTCTTATTTATCTTTAGTCACAGCAGAAAGTAAGTGAAACAGGGGCGCCTGGGTGGCTCAGAGGATTGAGCCTCTGCCTTCGGCTTAGGTCATGGTCCCAGGGTCCTGGGATCGAGCCCCACATCAGGCTCTCTGCTCAGTGGGGAGCCTGCTTCTCCCTCTCTCTCTGCCTGCTGCTCTGCCTACTTGTGATCTCTCTCTGTCAAATAAATAAAAAATAAAATAAAATAAAATAAAATAAAAAAGAAGGTAAGTGAAACAAAATCTCCATATTCCCATGGAATATTCCCACATGGAAATCACTAACCCACTGAGAAGCAAATGTGCTGGAAAACAGAAAAAGGGCATCAGCTTTATACTGCTTCCTGTTTATTGTTCCAGTCTTTGCTTCATTAATACATACACACCCAAACACACCCTCTCAAGCTTGCCAAACTATGGGATAAATCTAACAGGAAACCATGAGAACTTTCAACCCAGAGTTACAAGTACTACTTTTGATGATCTCCCAGGGGGAAAAAACAGAACACATCCTACAGAAATGAGTAGATCTAAAAACAGAGCATTGCCAAAAATAAGTCCAACTTGAAAATGAATTGCAAAAGCACTTAGAGAACATTCATACAAATCCTTTGAGCAAAATGCTACTACATTAAGAAAGGAAAGGAAGGGAAAGGAAAAGAAAAGAGAAAAGGAATGGAAAAGAAAGGAGAAGTGAATAGAGCACAATACCCTGGGATGGACATGTTTGGTCTGGCATTACACATTAAGATCATTCAAACCTAAGAACCAATGGCTTTTCACATTTCTTTTAATTTTTACTAATTCATAGCCAATTCCACAAAGCATTCTGCAATGCCACCGTCTCTGGAGGGCCACAGAGTTGCAAAAGTCTAGAAGGTGGGATTTACATTCACATGTATTAAGTAAGAATGACACCTTTGTGCAAACTCTACAGGATGAAATGAAATAGGTGGCCCCTGGAGTTGTGTGACTAATGGCTCTGTACAGCAGGAGGAACTGTGATACCTCTGTAACTCTTCACATACAAGTGAAAAAGCAGTAAGAGGACTGGACATCACTAGAAAGTTAAAAAGCAAAACTTATCTATGAACTTCCTAGATTTCCTCAGAAAATGAGACAAATGAAATAAAAGGTATTACCTTCATTACAACCCCCATAATAGGCAGGTGTAATGTCTTCCCTGGCACTGGGGCAGGCCATCGGTCAACGTCATTACAAGCTGAAAAATAAAATATTTCCTTATTATAAGTTCCAATATTAAAATATGAAAAATGAAACATCAGAAATTAGAATTCCTTTCTATAGAGCAGGAAAAATATACTGGAAAGGTGGAAGATAAAAAGTAAAAGAAAAGTAAAAGTAGTGAAAATATATTACATTTCACCAGCAATATACCTGTGGTCTAGGATATAAACTGGTTCACCAATTTTTGAAAGCAACAAAGTAATAGGTTTAAAGGCAATTTTCCTATTTACTTATTGCTACTAAAATTAGCTACCAAAAGCATACCACCTGATAAAGGCCTTTGTATAGAGTGACAAAGATTTCTGTTTAAATAGTACTCCAAAAAGCAGAGCTATCAACTCTGTATTTATTTATTATTACCCTAATAAAGAGGCATCATCTATGTTGCAAAAGGAGGTAATAAAAGATACGGTCTTTTGTGTTCGTAGGAAGAGGTGCAGAATAGTTTTATATCTCTCTCTTATCATAGAGCCCTTAAAATTCTTAACAAATTTTTTCAGAATGTCAACTTTATATTTATCAGCCATTTCCAGTAAAATTTTTAAAACTCTTGCATAAAGGTATCTAACTCACACAGTGTTTAACTTACCTGCTTCCAAATAAGGTTCACTCTTTTCAAAATACTCTGGTGCTATCTGTTTGAGCACAGTGTGAAAAAAATGAATATAAGGAAGTTTGCTGATCAAAACCAAGGACTGGAGAGAAAAAAGAAACATGTTTGTTTTTTTAATTTTCTTAATGATTATAACTTAAACTTGTCATTTCTTACATAATCAATTACTAATGAGCTAAATTCAGCAAAAGTGTGGATTCATAATTTCCTATTAATAGACAAATGTCATGGATAATTTCTAAGGCCTCATTACTATTTACATTAGCAAAACAGTATCAGAATTAGCCAGATGAACTTCTCCTAATACAGAAGGAGGAAACTGTGATGCTTTTTCAAACTAAGACGTATGACTGTTGTATTTTAGTCTTCAACAGTCATAGCCATATACTTAGAAATTGTGACTTGGGATGCCTAGGTGGTTCTGTCAGTCAAGAACCAAACTCTTGATTTCAGCTCAGGTCCTGGGATCGAGCCCCACATCAAGCTCTGTACTCAGCATGGAGTTTGCTTGTCTTTCTCCCTGACCACATGCTCGCTCTCTCTCTCTGCCCCACCCCTCAAATAAATAAATGAATAAATAAATAAAATCTTAAAAAAAAATTGCAACTTTATAGTTGGGGTCACTTCAAATATGGATTATGCCCATCTTTTTCATCTATGTTTTTTGAAAAATACTTTTTATTTTTCCATCCAATATCAAGTAGTAGTCAAGGCACATTCTAGTTACAAAAAGTAAAGGTGTGTCCCTTTAGTTGGAATTAAATCAGAACCAATTTTTGTTTAAATGGTGGTTAGAAATCTTTTTAAAGTTTATTTATTGGGACGCCTGGGTGGCTCAGTGGGTTAAGCCGCTGCCTTCGGCTCAGGTCATGATCCCACGGTTCTGGGATCGAGTCCCACATCGGGCTCCTTGCTCAGCAGGGAGCCTGCTTCTCCCTCTGCCTCTGCCTGCCACTCTGTCTGCCTGTGCTCACTCGCTCTCTCTCCCTCTGTCTCTGACAAATAAATAAAATCTTTTAAAAAAAATAAAAATAAATAAAAAAAAAATAAAGTTTATTTATTTAAGTAATCTCTACACCCAACATGGGGCTTGAACTAATAACCCCAACACCAAGAGTCACATGCTTTTCTGACTAAGCCGGTCAGGTCCCCCTAATTTATTTTAAGGAAATAAAATGACTGTACAGTTAGAGTGGAAAGAGTAATGATTAAGATGTTGCTACAGTGTATTTACTGACTCTTAGGTGTTTCAAAAAGATACTGCGGGCTTTTATAAGTTGTAATAATATTACAATCATCTGTTTATCCTTTCCCTCATTATAAAATGTGAAAATTAAGCAGATTCTTCTGGCTTTTGGGAGTTTCATACAATATCTATAATTTACCACCAGGAAACTAGCACAGAGATAGCAGAATGGCAAAATTCACTACTAGTTAAAAATCTAGGGACAAGTGTCTACAATCTAAAAAAGACAAAAATAAAACGTAAGTTGTAGTATGTTTAAAGATAAAATATCATTTAAAGACTATTCATCCTTACAATTTCTATTTTTTTAGCCACAATATAAAAGCATTTTTCCTTAGTGTATATGAAATTTACCTTCTGGAAGTAGCCTCTTTTTAGACTTTTATCTCGAACTTGTCGGAAATATACATATCCATAAAAATAAGCAGGATCCTTCTATGAAAGAAGTGACAAATAAAAAAATACATATTGCCATCCTTTATTATTAACATCATGCTGCTTTATAAACCTGAACTGAAATATAAGGTATACACAAAGAGCTAGTTATGCTTTTCCACCAACACAAATAATCATGACAGTAACTGGCAGATCCAAACCTGCCAGTTTGCCCAAAGGGGAAATAATTATAACTAAAGTACTGAAGTCAGATTTTTCCCACTACAGTTTACTCAGCTTATGTTCTTTGTTCATATTTGTACTAGTTAATAGAAGTCAGAAAACAATCAAATTCTGTTTTCCCCCAATGCTACTTATATATTTTTTAATTGTGCCTATAAGTATGAGTTAGGGATAGTCCTAGTAAAATGAGGTATCCTATTGTAAATTTCAAGAGAGAGAGAAAAAAGGAGTTAAATGCTAATGTGAATCTTACAAAGCCAGTTCTATTTTTACCTAATAGAAATAAAACACCGAAATGTTTATCAAAATACAATTTGAAAGTAACTACATTCCAAAAAACGTAAGAAGTTTTTGTATCCTCATGAAATAAACTTTGACCCAGTTTCTAATTGGATTGTTACTCTTTGCTCAAATATTTATTAACCACCTGCTTAGAACAAGGCATTGTATTACATATTAGAGAAGTTAAAAGATGCTTCAAATACAATTCCTGAAGGAGCTCTTAATCTAAAGAGGGATGAAAACAAAGCTCAAGACGGGTATATAGGAAAGAACACAGTGTTACAAGGAGGCCAAGAGGGAAGAGATTATAGCTGCCTATGCAGATCCGTAAAGATTTCATGGAGGCAGCTGTTTTTAAAGTGGGCACAGGATGGATATGATTTAAACAAAAGCAAAGACATTCCAGGTTTATAGAGCCAGGAGTCTAAGCAAAAACAAGGACAGACAGAAAAAATACAAGCTACCTCAGGACAAAGCACATAGTTCAGTTTGGCTTAAATATGGTACCTGTACAAAAAGGAGATAAAGTTGGAAATTGGAAAAGTAAAGTGCTTAATTTGTAAGGCCCAAAAAGTGAGGATGAGGAAACAGTACTATCATTAGTTCTTTATTCCTTAAGCAATAGACAGTCATTTTATATTTATTTTTATATAATATATATGTATACTTTAGCTAGCAACACTGTGTAAAATACATGACATTGGAAAAAACCCTCAAAAGATGGGTTATCTTTGGGCAAGTTTCTTCACCTCAACAGCCCTCAATTCCCTCATTTGCACAAGGAACTCTCTCAGAAAACTGTAAGGAGGATTAATGAGATAACACATGTTTATTAATACAGTGCCTAGAACATAACAAGCTCCAATAAATAATAGCTATCATTAACAGTTGAAAGAATATGTTAATAGCAATATCAAAAGGTCATAGAAAGAAGTAGATAGTTATAAGACATTTTGACAGTAAAATTTTTGCTAACTGGGAGAGGGTTCCTGTCATTAGAAGAACCAGGGAGGTAAACTGCAAAAGCTGATTTTAGGCAAATGATTTCATACTGGATGTGCTGATAGGGACATGCAGATGGAAATGTTCCTCATGCAGTTAGAGACAGAAATGTGGAATACCAAAAGAGACAACACTCTGAAATCATCTGAATTATTAAAATTGCCTTTAATAAATAATAAGTGTAAAACAAACCTCATTAAAAAATCAAAATGAGACAACTATAATTCTATTATGAAGTAGGGAATCTTCAACTCTGAGTGACATTTACTGGTATAGTACCACCTCAACTCCACATCTAAACAAAGAGTTATAAAAATTGAAGGAAAACTACCTCGACATTCTGATCAATTTCTATACTTCACAACAGCATTATGCGTTTCAAGAATAGTAACTTTATAGAGTTCCTTTCTTTCGTGAGTTGAATCCTTATACAATAGACTCACTTAGGAAATGTAGCACTATAATATAGTAATAAGACAAAAGCAAAATATTTCTGAATGCTATTAAGAGGTAGCTGAGTTCTAAAGTTTCCTCTCACGAGGACATTTTTCTATTACTACTTTTCCAACCTTTAAGTAAACTGGTAAATCTTTGTCATAATGATCCAGAAGACAATGCAGTGACACCCTCCTTCCAGAAGACTGTCGGAATCTAAAACAAAACTGGGTATCTCCAAGACAACCTAATGAAAACAAAAATGAAAGTAATTAAGAATAGCATAGTATAACATTTCTTTATCCAGATTCACCAAATGTTAGCACTAAAAAGGTCCTATGAATTGTTTAAACCCATTTTATTATGTTTTAGAGAAAAACTGGAGATTCTGATTGTTCAAGTGACTTGTCCAAAGCCATCTTTGTTGGTTAGAGGCACAGCCATAGCAAAACATACATCTAAACTCCTAGGTCTCTTTACTATTTTTCCTATTCCTATTTTCCCCCATTTAATTTAAAAAAATCTTTAAACTGTTTGCATTTAATGTTGACTCACAAACATAATAATGAGAAAAAGAAGCCAAATACAAAAGAACATATACTGTTCAAATCCATTTATATAGTTGCTTGTTTTTCTTTTTTTTTTTTTTTAATTTGAGTTTTCTTTTTTATTTATTTTTTTTTTTAAAGATTTTATTTATTCATCCGACAGACAGAAATCACAAGTAGGCAGAGAAGCAGGCAGAGAGAGGAAGGGAAGCAGGCTCCCTGCTGAGCAGAGAGCCCGACGCGGGGCTCGATCCCAGGACCCTGAGATCGTGACCTGAGCCGAAGGCAGCGGCTTAACCCACTGAGCCACCCAGGCGCCCCTTGTTTTTCTTTTTTAAAAGCAGGCAAACTATAGAGTTTAGGGATGCATGGTTGGGTGATAAAAGTATAAAGAAAAACAAGACACTTATCACTGTAAGAATCAGGACTATGGTTGCATTTGGATGGGGGTGGGAAACAGTGCTCAGGAGGGGACATGAGGGGCTTCTAAGGCATTGGCAATGTTCTATTTCTAGACCGTGTATGTGTTTTACATTTCACAGTGGGAAGGTTTTTTTAAAAAACATAATATAGCAGACTCAGGAAGTGCCCATGTAATAGATTCACTATTTTCATCATTTTAATTTAAAGAGTTTTTTATTTTTTCACTCTATTTTTCCTTTTTTAAAAATCAGAATAATGGCAATTTTAAAATATGCTACAATTTTTTTTTTTTTTGCAATTCTCACATGACACTGCCTCATTGTAATATAGGGAAATATAGTTATAAGAACAGTCTTGAAATGCCAATTTAGAACTGGCAAGTATGGGTCAACAATTATCTAAATTTAACATTATCAGTGATATAATTCTGTGAAGTGTTTCTACAGGAAAATGATACCTATATTCACATCTGTCTGCATAGAATGTCTTTAATTTCATTAGTCACTCATGGAAATTACTTAGATTTCTGTACCAGATTTAAGATAATCATTTCAAGCCTCTAAAAACATAATACAGATATCTTTGTCATATGTTTTGTATTCTTTGTTAATGATGCTATAATATCTAATAAGTGGTCCTCAGCCACCAACATCTCCAAACACATCACAGCTACCTTAATGCATGGTTAATCATTCATCAATATTTACTACTGTAGAAATTATAAAAAATATTTAAAAGTCTCTTAATTAAGAATCCTAGTTACCTGTGTAAGCTATAATATGTGACTAGCACACTAAGACCCATGCTGTCTGGCATGCATCTCTACCTATTTTACTATATCCTCCCTGAAATTTATTTTTGAAGATTTTATTTATTTAGTTGACAGAGAGAGATACAGCGAGAGAGGGAACACAAGCAGGTGGAGTGGGAGAGGGAGAAGGAGGCTTCCCGCTGAGTGAGGAGCCCAATATGGAGCTTGATCCAGGACCCTGGGATCATGACCCGAGCTGAAGGCAGATGCTTAATGACTGAGCCACCCAGATACTCCAAAAAGTTTTGACTAATAAAGTTTTTAAACATAACCACTTCTAGAAAACCTCTTAAAATATGTAAACTTTACCTGAACTGGCAATAATTACAAAAAACCATAAATAGTCTAAAAAGTAAAAGACACATTAAGTAGCTTTTCACTGAAATTCTTTCTGGTTATTATATTTAGAACTAATAAGATTATACTAAATATGAAATATGCTCAGGATTTTATTACTTACTATTATACAAAGAAGTACTTATATTTCTTTAGCACATGAAGTTCTTAACAAAGGAAGCAGAAACTTGGTAACACGTTTAAGTTTTTAAAAAGCAACTAAGTATATAAACCTAAATGCAATCATAGAAATTAATATTCCTTTGGTGGTAGAGGAAAGAAACACAGGGGACTGGAGTATAGGTGAAATCAGTTTCTTGACAGTTTAAAAATAAAGAAAATACATGAGACCTGAGATAATGGAAAATCTTTTAGCATTGTTTTAGTTCAAGAGATTTATATGTTGATTGTTCAATTTTTCCCTTTAGAAGATATTTAAGTATTTTTTTCTCTGTTTTTGAAAGAAAGAAAAGAAATTTTTTCTTTATTTTTAAACGAACAAACACTCAATAGCATTCATCAACAGGGAAATGCAAATCAAAACCACAATGAGTTATCAACTCACACCTGTTAGAATGGCTAAAATCAAAACAGAAGAAACAAGTACTGGTGAGGATGTGGAGAAAAAGGAACCCTTGTGCGCTGTTGGTGGGAATGAAAACTGGTATAACCACTGTGGTAAACAGTTTGGAGGTTCCTCAAAAAATTAAACATAGAACTACCCTACAATCTAGTAATCACACTACTGGGTATTTACCCAAAGAATACAAGAACACAAATTCAAAAGGATATATGCATCTCTATGTTCACTGCAGCATTATTTATAAGAGCCAAATATGGAAGCAGCCCAAGTGCCCATCAATAGATGAATGGATAAAGAGGGTGTGGTGTGTATACACGCACATACACATGCACACAAATCACATCTTGCACATTTATATATACACAATGGAATCTTACTTAGCCATAAAAAGAGAATGAAATCTTGACATTTACAACAACATGGATGATCTAGAGAATATAAAGCTATGCGAAATAAGTTAGAGAAAGACAAATAGCATACGATATCACTCATATGTGGAATTTAAGAAACAAAACAAAGGGAAAAGAGAAAAAAACAAAGCAAGAAACAGACTCTTAACTATAGAGAACAAATAGATGGTTACCAGAGGGGAGATGGGTGGAGAGATGGGTAAAATAGGTGATAGGGATTAAAGAGTACACTTACACTGATGAGCATGGGGTAAAGTACAGAATTGTTGAATCACTATATTGTACACCTGCAACTAATATTATGCTCTATGTTAATTATACTGGAATTAAAACTAAAAGCCCAAAATATTTTCTTAAGAAAGAAAAAAAACACCGAGAAATACACACTGATTTCTCTGAGATACTTAATATGATAGAGCAGGAAAATGCAATGGCTCATACTAACAATAAAGATCTATTTTTTATGAGGTTGTAGGGTATCAGGAATGCCTTCTCCTTCCTAGATATCATTTTCTGCATGGCAAATGTAAAAAATCTGATTGCCAGGGAGTGAGTAGCTCAGTCGTTAAGCATATGCCCTCAGCTCAGGTCATGATCCCAGGGTCCTGGGATGGAGCCCTGTAACAGGCTCCCTACTCAGGAGGAAGCCTGCTTCTCCCTCTCCCACTCCCCATGCTTGTGTTCCCTTTCTCACTTTGTCTTTGTCAAATAAATAAATAAAACCTTAAAAAAAAAAAGTCTGGTTGCCAATCTGTACTGTCAGTTGATACTTCTTTAGTAACCTTCAGTGTGTGAAGGGACAGACCTCTGAAACACAAAACAGGAGCCATTTACCTCAACTAACAAGGCTAACATGCCTAAAGCCTTTTTGACCTGCTGAACTATCTTTCTGACCAATTCTGTACAGCTTGTGAGTGCAGCTTGTCACTGGAAAGTTCTCACAGCATACCCATGATTTGAGAATGGAGCCAGGTGGTTAGGGATTTATAGCTATGAGAGTTTTATTATTTCTTTTTCACAAAATTCAGCATTTCTTGTATTTCTAGATGCTATATATCTGTTTCTTAAAATCCAAAATGTGGCTTCTAAAGATAACAGTCACTCAAATGCAACAAGATATTGAAACCTAAAAACAAACTAACCCAAATTTTTTTCTAAAGTCACAAGATCTAAGGTCTGTGTGGACAGCAGGTGGAGGAAATGGAGAATTGGCAAATCACTCCATTGGGAATCCCAAAAGCATTCTTCTTTATCTGCATACCAGAGAGTCTAAATCTTGTTTTACTTTTTTTAAGTGTGCACCATGGAAACAAAACTTAAATTATGATTCTTTCCTAAAGACTGCTCTACTGTACCTGGATTTCCCTCCCTAACAAATAAAAGCTATTTGAGGAAAAATTAAATCTACTTCAAAGTTGGCACAGGAATCCCAACACGCATTTCATAAATATCAGTGAAACAAACTGGATAATCAACAACTTAGAAGAGCACTCTCAAATACACATAAAACTCACAGCCTACTGCTGTCTAGCTTAATATTCATCTCCTAAGATGGCAAGGTGTCCTTTTTAAAACCTTTTGTCAATTTTATTTCTAAGTATCCACCATACTTTAAATAAAATGAACCCTAATTCATTTGATGTGCAGCTTATAAGGAAGACATTACAAAACATCTGAACATCACTCAAATGTCTGAAATACTGAACAAATTCTGATTTTACATGGAGTTACACTTGAGTCTAAATTTGAACAAAAAGGGACACAGGGAGGGACTGACTACAAAACTAAAAATAAAAAAAGTCTATCCAAACAACATGTAATTAGCTTCTTAGCCTTGAAGATCATGCGGAGAGGTGAAAAAGAGCCATGAAAACCGGCTGTGATCTGAAAGAGAAGAGTGTGCAGTGTAATCCACTGTGACTCCAATCACATAAAATCAGTTCATCCTGTAATGCATAAAACTCAGCTTACCCTGAGTCCTGGAAGTCCAATCCAACACTCACTACATTCAGAACTACACGCATGGACTTTGTAAGGAAATGAGGAATGATCCTATAGGACCTCTCTATCATTATTTCATTAATAGGCAAATATACCAAGAGATTCTAATGATTCCAGGTTAGAACAAAAGCCCTACTGGGATTTCTCAAAGGCTTTCTTTTTTTTTAAACCAAGATACCATTTCTTTTTCACATAATTCCTAAAACCTGAATTGCACATGTATATAGGAAAGAACTCTAGAAGCATTTATAAGGAAAGGAGAAATTAGTTTAAAAATTAAAATATCAAATCTCCCAAATAAGATGAACTAAACTGAATTAACAGGACATTAAAAGTAACCACAAAAGGAAAGGGAACTGGAGTGCCTTTGCTTCATAGGGTTCTAACTGTGTGTGGTCTAAGATGTGGAATGTTCTGGTCACTAGAAGCCTGAAAAGCTGTTTTGAAAGGGAAACATAAGAGGTAACCTGAAAGAGTTCAACAATTAGGACCACACAAAGGGAGAGTTTGAAAAAGACCAGCAAAACCAAACTTGATAGTAACAGCAAACACTTACACGGTGTTTTTTATATGCTAAGCACTATTCCAAGTGCTTTATGTATATTAACACACACAAACTATTAAAGTAATTGATGGCCATGCTTCATAACCAGATTCAGCCTATTGTGTATGTGTGTGTGTTTTAACTCACTGCTTTTACAGAGTTCTTGGTAAGCTTCCAAATCCTGAACTAAAAGTAAACTACCTACTATAAATCCCCAAACATACCGATGTTGCTGGTTTTCAATCTCTTCACTATTTCAACATTTTATTGCTCCTTGATGTTTTACCTCACTACAACGTAAGTTATTTTAAAAGTTGAACAAACTAAAATAAAAAAGACATGACTGGCATCATAAAATCACTGACTTGTTAGGTGGAAATTGAATTTGCATTCTAACATTCTATTTCAAACCATTTTCATATATTAAGAGTATAATCAATATGCTTAGCAAAAAATTCAACAAAAATACCACATGAAAAATAGTTACCTGAATTTGAATCTGGAAAAGACAAATAGCAAATATTGGTTTTCTGAAAAAGAAAACAAAAGCTATATATACTGACACACACACACACACACCAATAAAAACAAACAGAATATTACAGCAGACTATATGGAGCAATATTTTTACTTACTTCTTTATCAGTAAGTTTGGAATGCTGAGGATAAATTACCTGGAAGAAAAAGAATGAAATCTTGTTAGATAATATACTAAGTGTATATTTTAGACATTAGCAGGTACTTCTAATACTGGTTGGCTACAGTTAAATAGTTTCAAGAAATAGTTCGCAAACTTCCAATAATGACACATGGGAGAAACTGGGAGAACTGAGCTGGATTTATATTAGGAAAAAAAATTTCCGAGTCAAAGTTAACTCTAGAAGAATGGTGAAATCTTGGTTTATCAAGAATAATTTACCAACTGAATTACTAGTAACTTAAAGCTTACTGAGTCTTGTCTTTGGAAACTGAAAAGCTAAAGAGAATTCGATCTATCAGCTGGGTGGTACTCAAGAAATAATGATGGTCAATCGATTCTAAGAAGTAATGTAAATACCAGCTACTTATTAAAAGAAAAACTGTTAAGAGAAAATAATTATCTATAGTTTAAGAAATCTCAAAGGCCATCTCCCACCATAAAGTCTATCCTAATTTCCTCCAATCCCTTAAAAAAGTCATTGCATTTTCTTAGGACAGGTCAGTTTAGTGCCTGTAGTGATCATAGCCACCTTCTGAGGACACTCCTGCCCCAAAGCCACTGCAAAGGAAGCAAGAATAGGCCAGAACAGCTCCTGTCAGAATAAGCACTAGTAAACACCAGACCAAAAGGCAGTGACTCCATAGGTCAGTCAACCAACTACCTAGATGTGGCTGGGTGTGAAAATTCTGCCCAAAAGAATACAGTGCTCAAGTGGACCAATCCAGACTCTCTTGGGAATTTAAAGAAGAAAGGAGATTAAGAGCAGCAGGTTGGGGCGCATGGGTGGCTCAGTGGGTTAAAGCCTCTGCCTTCGGCTCAGATCATGATCCCGGGGTCCTGGGATTGAGCCCCGCATCGGGCTGTCTGCTCCGCAGAGAGCCTGCTTCCTCCTCTTTCTCTCTGCCTGCCTCTCTGCCTACTTGTGATCTCTGTCTGTCAAATAAATAAATAAAATCTTTAAAAAAAAAAAAAAAGAGAGAGAGAGAACAGCAGGTTAGTGGCTGATAGCAAAAAGGGGAGAAAATAACACAGAGTAGCTAAATTATGTTAATGTTGGGTTGCTAATGTGGGGATCCATGATTTCCCACTTCTGGAAGAATTCATGAGTTCTTCCCATTCCCCAGCTGCCCCAGAGCCTAATAATCTTCCATTTCCAGATATAACATATAGTAGTATCACATTATAAACCATATTTAAATGGTTTCACACATTTATTTCACTTAGCTAGTCCTCATAATAATAGACAAGGCCAGTAACAGTATCTCCCCTGTATATATAAGAAAATTAAGATAAGAAGAAAGATGGAGAGAACTAATGCTTAATGAGTACCTTCCAGAGTTTTTAATTTTCACAACAATTCTGTCAATTCTCCTTGTCTTTACAGAAGAGGGGACAAGTTCACAGTAGTTAAATAACTCTTCTGAATTTTACTTGTTTAGTAAGTGCCAGAGGTGGGCTTGAACTTAGGCCTGTCTCATTCCAAAGTACACAAGCCACCGTTCTTCACTCCACCCTTAGCAGTGATCATTACTGTGCAATCACAGCCCTCTTTCCCCACTAGCTAGGATGCGGCATATCATCCTTCTCAATCTAGGGCTACAGGGAGGATCTAGAGAGCTGATACATTACATGAAAACCCATCTACCATTTCTGGAATAGAGCATGACACCAAAGCCAATATTCTCTCTACTTATTCTGCTTTTGCATCCCATGTTCTAACCAATCTAAATTAACCTCTGTTTCACAATTCATGAACACATGAATCTGGTCTGTTTTGTTCACCACTCTATTTTTACACCTAGAATAGTCTCTGCTGCATAGTAAACACTAAAAATATATTTCTTCAATGAGTGGATATACCCTTAAATTAGTTCAACACCACAATATTTAATAATATGTAATTATTCTTCACACACACATAGATCTCCCTTGCTTCACCTTGAGACCATTTTACCTTGTTACCTTTAAAGCAGAAATGGCAAACTTATAACCTATTTAGCCCTATTTTATGAAATTCTCATTACATGTAAATTATACCAGAGTTGTCATCTTGGTATATTTAGCAGCCTGTAGTAATAGCTTTACCTTAGACTCTAAGCTCAGTTTTATGTGAATGTCCTTCAGATTTTTCTTTCCTGAAATTAAACTATAAACTCAAAAGCAAATATACAAAATTTCACTTTTTTGTTACCTAAAGACTTCACAATGGTTCCTCTGGACTTTGGTCTTCTATGGTTTAAAATACCAGCATGACAATATAGAAAAAAATGTTGGTATGTTTTACCCATATATGAGTAGCTTGAATATATATATAATGTGTGTGTGTGTGTGTATTTAAGGGGTTTATGTATGCTATATATATTTAAGTAAGCTAAAAAGATCTAAGAATTATATAAACTATCAAGTCTGCCCTTTAAAAACTCTGATTGTACTAGATTATCAAAAACTAGAATTTCATTTTAATGTACTCCATTAGGACTGCCCAGTGTTCTAATTCAGAATAGACGAAATACTCAAAAAGGAGTAATGTACCTTTATATGTTATAGGTATGAAAATGTCCACAGTGTACTTGAGATAAAAAAAATAGAGGGGCACCTGGGAGGCTCAGTCATTAAGCCTCTGCCTTCAGCTCAGGTCATGATCCCACAGTCCTGGGATTGAGCCCCGCATCAGGCTCTCTGCTTGAGGGAAGCCTGCTTCTCCCTCTCTCTCTGCTAGCATTCCCTTTCTTACCATGTCTCTCTGTCAAATAAAGTCTTTAAAAAAAAGAAAATAGAAAAAAATCATACTTAATTTTAAAACTTCAATTAAACTCCACAGGGAAAAATTTAAAAAGTAACCACTGCCAAGTATCTCAAACTGCACAAATTGCAACCATTACTAGGTTATCTATGTACATAATTTATCTTGTAAAAAATAAAGTATAAATTTAAGTATGGGCAATCAATGTTAGTTTAGTCAGTTAGCTCCTGATAACTATACAGGCATTAATCAACTGTGGATTGGCCCCAGTACCTGGAGACGCCTCTCGCTTGAAGTTTCCTCTCTCCACAGCTCAAGTCCAGGCATCTCTGTCCCCCAGGCCACTGGCATTCCTGGGAGGCATCAAAGGGGGACAGAGAGCATCAGCTAATGTCACCCTGGTTCTGTTACCTATGTTAAGATCTTCCATGTTATAAGAAATAAGGGAGAGATGGCCAAGTAATAAGCCAAGAAAAAAGTAAGTTTCATTTGATATCATTATTAAGGCCTAAAAATGATAACATAGCATAAATATCTCACATCATGATGTAATAGGAAAAATGTACCCCGGGGAAAAAATAATAATATACCTACTGGAAGAGTATTACAAAACCTTTTAAATCAGGTTATTCTCTTCAAAGGTATGTCTATCTATCTGCCACTTGCCCCTGCATATCCTAACATTCCCACCTCAATGCAGAAGTAATTATGGGTCCCAGGAGAAAGAAAATTAGGAACACCAGTTAACTTACTGCTAGTACCACTCGGACATGGGAAAAATTCATGCCTGTCATGCATCCCAGTTATCTGTGAATGGATGCTTGCCTGTTGCCATGTCATTCAGTGTCTGTTTCCATTGCACAACCCTACCCCCTAGCATCTCAGGCCCAGCGAGACTACATCCCAGGCCATCCCAGGCCTGCCCTGATTTCCTACATTAACATTAATCACATATAAATATCATCAAAACATCATTAAAAAGAGGATTAATTTCAAAACTAATAAGAACCCTGGCTGCCTATCAGTCCATCGAGTGTGCAACTTTTGATCTTGGGGTTGAAAGTTTGGGCCTCATATTGGGTGCAGAGGTAACTTAAAAATAAAATCTTATTCAGTTATTTATTTTTAATTTTTTTTTAAGTAGGCTCCACACAGAACATGGAGCCCAATGCAGGGCTTGAATTCACAACCCTGAGATGAAGACCTGAGCTGAGATCAAGAGTTGGATGCTTAACCAAGTGAGCCACCCAGGTGCCCCCAAAATAAAATATTTTTTAAGAAGTTATGTCTTCAAAGATTAGACAAGAATACTCATTCCAAACTGAAAATGGAAACTATTTACAGGCAAAAAACAAAAACAACTCAAAAAAACACAAAAAACAACAAAAAAAAACCCAACTCTACATTTTTCAATTGGTTATGTATTGGTTATTTTAAAAACTGGCTGGAAAAAAAAAAAACATGTTTGCACCTTTCTAGTTGAAAATAAAGTATATATTTTTTCTAAAAAAAAAAAAAACATGCTTGCACCTTTCTAGTTGAAAATAAAGTATATATTTTTTCTAAAAAAAAAAAACATGTTTGCACCTTTCTAGTTGAAAATAAAGTATATATTTTTTCTAAAAAAAAAATTAAAAAATAACTGGCTGGAAAATATCTTAAGATATGTTAAACATAATATCTTTTAAAAGGCTTTTTAATATGAAAAATAAAGCAATGACACCCCAGTAGCAGTGAGTATACCTAACGCTGAGATGCTGATTGCTGAATACCATTCTGAAATAAAAAGAACCAGGGCATCTTAGGAAGGTAGCAGATTACAGGGCTGGGACAGGAAAAATACAAGATAATCCTGGAGCATCTTGTTGTGCCAAAAAGGAAGTGTTCAAAAAAAGGAGGGGGGCAGGATTAAAGGACACAGGAGTCAACCTAAAAAGGTACCAATGCTCAAAGCTGGAATGATTTGATTAACAAAATAAATAATGATAGTATTAGATTATAACCCAAATAATAAGTATCCCTCAGTCTGTACTGATGTAGAGGGATGGATGGATGAGAGAAAGGGACAACTCTTCCTCATAAAAGAATTCTAACTAATAAATATAGGAGTAAGGAAAATTTAAAAATCACAGTTAGAACACCAGAATAGTAATTGCTGTAGCTAAGATCCACTTGTGGATGCTGAATTAGCAGACCAAGCTCAGAAAACAAGATACTGTGCAGTTCAACTTCTAACACAATAAACACTTATTAATTACAAAGACAAAAACAGAACTTTATAGTGGATAAACATGGCAGACATTATCTCAACCAAGTAATCAAGGTTAAAGTTACCAATAATGAGACATTTTAATTTTAATATCCTGTACTTCTTGAGATGATGTTCTAAGAAGGACACATCGTATCTGGGGTATTCTTCCCAGTAATTTATAACCTCAGATTAATCATGACTAACATACTAGAAAAAAAACAAAATTTAAAGAGAGACTATAAACTATATGAACAGTACTCCAAAGAATCAAGGTCTTGAGAGACAAGGAAAGATTGAGGAGCTCCACAGACAGAAGAGGACTATGGAGTTATAATACCTACAATACAATGTAGAGAACTGGATTGGATCTTGAAACAGATAAAGCACATTAGTAGAAAAACTGGTGACTCCCAATAAACTCTGTTTAGTAAATTGTATCATGCCAATGTTAAATTCTTTGTATTGATTATTGTACTATGTTTATATAAAATGTTAACTTCAGAGAAATCTAAATACTTATATAACTCCACGTAAGCCAAAATTATATCAAAATGAAGTTTTTTTTTAAAGATTTTATTTATTTATTTGACAGAGAGAGATCACAAGTAGGCAGAGAGGCAGGCAGAGAGAGAGGAGGAAGCAGACTCCCCGCTGAGCAGAGAGCCCGATGCGGGACTCGATCCCAGGACCCTGAGATTATGACCTGAGCCGAAGGCAGCGGCTTAACCCACTGAGCCACCCAGGCGCCCCTCAAAATGAAGTTTTTAAAAAAGTAACACCTCTACTTCATATCATATACAAAAACTAACCCAAAGTGGATTAAAGACATAAATGTAAGAGTTAAAACTACAAATATCTTATAAGAAAACACAGGAATAAATCTTTATAGCTGTGGATTAGCCAATAGCTTCTTAGATATAATCGAAGCACAAGCAACCAAAGAAAACAGAAACTGAACTTCATCAAAATTTAAAACTTTTGGGGGCGCCTGGGTGGCTCAGTGGGTTAAGCCGCTGCCTTCGGCTCAGGTCATGATCTCAGGGTCCTGGGATCGAGTCCCGCATCGGGCTCTCTGCTCGGCAGGGAGCCTGCTTCCTCCTCTCTCTCTCTGCCTGCCTCTCTGCCCACTTGTAATCTCTCTCTGTCAAATAAATAAATAAAATCTTTAAAAAAAAAATTTTAAAACTTTTGTGTTTCAAAAAACACTACCAAGAAGGTGAAGACAGGGTGCCTGGGTGGCTCAGTGGGTTAAGCCGCTGCCTTCAGCTCAGGTCATGATCTCGGGGTCCTGGGATCGAGTCCCGCATCGGGCTCTCTGCTCAGCAGGGAGCCTGCTTCCTCATCCTTCTCTCTCTACCTGCCTCTCTGCCTACTTGTGATCTCTCTGTCAAATAAATAAATAAAATCTTTAAAAAAAAAAAAAAAAAAAGAAGGTGAAGACAATCCACAGAATGGAAGGAACTATTTGCAAATCATGTATTTGATGAGGGTCTAAGGTACAGAATATATAAAGAATTCTCACAATTCTATAAAAAAGTCAAGTGACCGAATGTTTAAATGGGTAAAGGATTTGATTAGACATTTCTCCAAAAAGATACACAAAAGGCCAATAAGCATATGAAAAGCCACTTGGCACCATTAGTCATTAGGGAAAATGCAAATAAAATTATAATAAGATACCATCTCATATCCACTAGGACAGCTGTAATCAAAAAGACAGACAAGAATTAGTGCTGACAAGATATGGAGAAATTAGAACCCTCACACATTACTAAAGTAAATGTGAAAATACAGCCACCCTGGAAAACAGCTTAGTAGTTTCTCAAAAAAGTAAACATAATTACCTTATTACATAGCAATTTCATTCCAAGACAAGTGAAAACATATGTTCACACAAAAACTTAAAACAAATGTTCATAGCTGCATTATTCATAATACCCAAAAAGTAGGAAAAAAAGCAAAATTTTCATCAAATGATGAATGGATAAGCAAAATGTCATATTTCCTTTTAATATATAAAATTTAGTCATAAAAAGGAATGAAGTACTGATATATACCACAACATGGATGAACCCTGAAAATATTATACTAAGTGAAAGAAGCCAGAGAAAAAAATGCAAAATGAAATTATGATTTCATTCATATGAAATGTATAGAACAGGAGAATCCATAGAGAAAGTAGATGAGTGGTTGCCAGGGTCTGGGGGGAAGGGGCAATGGCTCATGACTAAAAGAAGACATAAGGGAAATTTCTGGGGGCAGTGATAACATTCTGTTTCTTGATCTCTAGAGTAGTGAAATGATATGCTCACTTTATGAAAATTTACCAAACTCAGGGGGTGCCTGGGTGGCTCAGTGGGTTAAACCTCTGCCTTCGGCTCAGGTCACGATCCCAGGGTCCTGGGATCGAGACCCACATCGGGCTCTCTGCTCAGTGGGGAGCCTGCTTCCCCGCCTTCTCTCTGCCTAATTGTGATCTCTCTCTCTGCCTGCCTCTGCCTGCTTGTGATCTCTCTCTGTCAAATAAATAAAATATTAAAAAAAAAGAAAGAAAGAAAGAAAATTTACCAAACTCAGGATTTGTATGCTTTCCTACATGTATGTTATACTGCAATAAAAATGTTTACTTATTTCAAGGAGTGGGAAAAAACAGTACTGACATCATAGTATCAGAACAGACTGGATCTCAGTCTAAGGTTCCAGCTCACTCAAGAACTAAACTAAATTATATTACTAGAAAACGTGGTCAGTTTGAACATGGAATGGACCATGAAGCATTTTTCTCTAATAAGAGTAAAGTTTAGATACAATTGTCCATTTTTCACATCATTCATCATAGCAAATACAGAAAACATAAAGCACTTGTGAACTGACTAACTGGAGGGAGGAACATCTCAGATTCCTCCATACTGGGATTATATAATTTCATAACAGAACCAGAGATCAGTAGCACTGAAGAAGCCCTTGTACTATCTGGGAGCCTAAGCTCAGGAGATTACTCATACTTCAACTCTCAAACCACAAAACTACATCAAGCTACTAGGAAGTGCTACAAGTTCACAAGGAAATTTAAAGGCCATTATTAGCATCTGCAAACCCTCCTACTATAACCCTCACTGTTCAATGGCCTACCGTCCATGCTAGACTGGAAGCTCAATGAAGGGAGGCTTCATCAAAGCTTTATCTCCAAAACACAACTGTGTCTGGATATGGTAGCTGCCCAGTAAGCATCTGCTGAATAGATAGTTCGATGAGACAGTCCAGCAACAGTTACACCAAACGCCTGTTTTGATTAAAACAGTAAACTTGCAGAGGAGCAAATACTGGGGTTATAGAGCACCCAATTTGAGGGAAAGACACAACCCTTCACACAACTGTCTTCACCCTTCTCAAAAAAATAAACAAACTTTGCTAAGATAAAGAACACTATAATGAATACCTCAGGCTCCACCCTGCTAGGGGATAAAAAGGAAGAGGCAAAAAGCAGAAGTGAGGCACGCCTGGGTGGCTCAGTTGGTTAAGCAGCTGCCTTCAGCTCAGGTCATGATCCCAGCATCCTGGGATCGAGTCCCACATTGGGCTCCTTGCTCCAAAGGGAGCCTGCTTCTCCCTCTGCCTCTGCCTGCCTCTCTCTCTGACAAATAAATAAATAAAATCTTTAAAAAAAAAAAAAAGGCAGAAATGAAAAAGAAAGGGGAGTAAATTCTAACTGCTCTTTTAAAAATGGTACAGAAGTTTGCCTTCACCCCATAGCAGAGCTTCATCTTCAATTTGGAGCTTTTTTGTTTTTTATTTTTTAAAAAGTGTTGGGCACCTGGGTGGCTCAGTTGGTTAGGCATCTGCCTTTGGCTTGGTCGTGATCTAGGGTTCCTGGGATCAAGCTTGGGTCAGGCTCTCTGCTCAGCAGGGAGTCATCTTCTCCCTCTCCCTCCATGTTCTCTCTCTAGGTTTTTTCAAATAAATAAATAAACAAAGTGTGTATGGGGGCAGAGGGAGGCTGAGATCAGTAATCCAAATGAAGTCAGGACTCACACAATATATTAATGATCAACTGTCCTGCTTTTTACAGATTATTTCATTGGGTTCAAATTATTTTCAGCAAGAGGTGGAATACAATCTATATGTACACACAAATAGGCTATGTCATAGATTATCAGCAAATGAAACCTTATAGACTTGATTTCCAGGAACTGCTTTATTTTTAACTTTGATTTTTCATTATACATATATATATATATATATATTTTTTTTTTTAAAGATTTTATTTAAATGGCAGAGAGTACAAGCAGGGAGAGCAGCAGGGAGAGGGAGAAGCAGGCACCCCACTGAGCAGGGAGCCCAACATGGGGTTGGACCTGAGATCATGACCGAGCAGAAGGCAGACGCTTAATGGACTGAGCCAACCAGGCGCCCCATTTTTTTTTTTTTCCTTTTTTGGTAATCTCTACACCCAACATGGGGCTCAAACTCACAAGGCCACGATCAAGAGATGCATACTCTTATGACTGATCCAGCCAGTTGTCCTCCCAGGAAGTACTTTAAATACTTGGAATTCACATCCAAAACTGTGGGGTTTTTAAAAAAATCAATTTAAGGCAAAATAATAAGAGTAAGAAAATAACCAAGAGCAGTCCTACACTGATTACTGAACGTGCAAGGACACTAACTATAAGGGAGGAACATTTGGGCAAACATTAAATGACAGGCATTAATTCTTAAATGCATTCTCATTCTTAGTACCTCCAACAACACTCTTAGGTATTGTTTTTCTGCTTTATAGTTGAAGGAAATGAGACAGAAAATTGAAGAAACTGGGAGACTCAGAAAATTGAAGAAACTGGCCAAAAATCAGACAACCAGATGTTCAAAACCCGACAGCTTGTGCTCTCTTTACTAGAGGGGGAGGGACAAGCCGACTCTGCACTGAGTGCGCAGCGCAACTTGGAGCTCCATCCCACCATCCTGAGGTAATGACCTGAGCTGAAATCAAGAGCTGGATGCTTAACTGAACCACCCAGATGCTCCCTCCCTTTTGTAAAAAAATTTATTGAAAAAAAACTTATTTTTAAAAAAATTTATTATTTATTTTTATTTTGTTTATTTTTTTGAGAAAGATGAAGGCAATTGTGTGAAGGGTTGTTTCTCTCCCTTTTAAACTGGATGCTCCCAAACCTCAATTTTGGACTAAAATTGACCAAAGAGTTGTTAAGTTGATAAAGACTTCAAGGAGGAAAAGCTACTAATGATGCCTGAATTCTTATAAAATCAAGGACTAGAGAGGTTCAGGAGGTGACCTCACATTACACATTACAGAAATGTCAACTTCCTAGGACACTCTGTAAGTTCATGTGATTTTTTTCTTAGTTTAGAGCAGTGTTATTTAACGAATTATATAATCTTCTTTTCTTTCTTTTTTTTTTAGTTTCAGAGGTGGAATTTAGTGATTCATCAGTTGCATACAACACCCAGTGCTCATTAGTTTCAGTACCCTCCTTAATGCCCAACACCAGTACATTACAAGGATTATTCACCATGACCAAGTGTGATTTATTCCTGGGCTGCAAATCAATCAATGTGACACACCACACTAATAAAAGACAAGAACCAGATGATTCTGCATTTGACGAAAGATAGCCTCCTTTCTTGATAAAAACTCTCCACTGTGTAGTTCATGTGATTTAAAGGCTCTCAAAAACTCCTCTCCCTTTCTCTCTCAAATCAATCAATCAATCAATCAATCAAGTAGGGTGGCTCACTCAGTTAAGAGACCAACTCTTTGATTTTGGCTCAGGTCATCATCTCAGGGCGGTGGGATGGAGCCCCAAGTCAGGCTTTACACTTAGTGCAGTCTGCTTGTCTCTCTCCTTCTGCTCCTCCCCTCTCCAACGTCCCAAACTCTCTCTCTCAAATAAAATAAATAAATAAATAAATAAATAAATCTTTAAAGGTGCTCAGAAATTCAAAACATTTCTAAAATGTGTGTACAGGTAGCAAATAATTCTCTACACTGTGAAGATAAAAGAAAACCACTAAATATCCAAATTAAGAAAAATGGTTAAATAAATTATGTTCCATAAAACTGTACTAATGAAGAGTCTTTAATGATCTGGTAAATTGTTTATGAGCATGTTTATCAATAAAAGCAGACTCTGGGGACGCCTGGGTGGCGCAGTTGGTTGGACGACTGCCTTCGGCTCAGGGCGTGATCCTGGAGTCCCGGGATCGAGTCCCACATCGGGCTCCCAGCTCCATGGGGAGTCTGCTTTGCTCTCTGACCTTCTCGCTCATGCTCTCTCTCACTGTCTCTCTCTCAAATAAATAAATAAAATCTTAAAAAAAAAAAAATAAATAAATAAAAAATAAAAAATAAAAGCAGACTCTGGGCTCTGCTGGGTGGCTCAGTTGGGTAAGTGTCTGCCTTTGGCTCAGGTCATGATCCCAGGGTCCTGGGATGAGTTCCAAGTTGGGCTCCTTGCTCAGTGGTGAGCCTGTTTCTCTCTCTGCCTGCCACTCCCTCTGCTTGTGCTCTCTTTCTTTCTCTCTGGCAAATAAATAAAATCTTAAAAAAAAAAAAAAAAAGCAGACTCTGATAGTAAATCTGTTTATGGTATTGCTGCCCATCCCATGCTTTGGAAGTGTCCCCCCCTCCTTTTAGAAGTAGCCACTATGGTCACTGAACCGCGGTTTCCTAACAGATGACTGAACAAAAGGGAGCACCTGACCCATGCTGGGCCAATCAGATATTCTAGTATTTGAATTGAGCTTCAGCCTGGTTCCAGAATATAAAAGTAGTTTGGCTAAAATCAGTATCACAATAATCCAAAATCAAGAGAAACTGAGGAGCAGAAACTGAGACCCTTGCAAAAGAAACCAGTCTCCGCACAAAGAATGGAACAGACTGGCAAAGAGAAGCAGAGACAAAAGACCACACAGCTCCGGAGAAACAAAGGCAAAATGCCTGAGGCTTTCCAAATCCCATGAGGTTCATTCCAGCTTCCTGCAACTGGGTTCCAAGAGACTCCTTATAATCAATCTTTTTTCTTAAATTTATTTGAGAGCGTTTCTGTTCCTAACAATCAAATTAATTCTTGACAGATATGAATTATGTAAAAAAAAAAGCATTAATGAAAATATCAACTATTAATAGCACTTGTTTCTTGGTATAATTATGAGTGATGTCTTCTAAGGTTTATAATTTTCTTTCTTGCCAAGTTTTCAACAATGAGCATATTATTACTCAATCAGGGAGAAAAAACTTGAATAAATGAGGCAATTCTGAATTCAGATAATTAAGGCTTTACTATATAATCAGGTAATTTTAGAGCTGGAAGTAACTTATAGTTTATAAAAATCCAGAGGATTTGAAACTGCATTCCAGAGGTCGCGTGGATTCTATGGTGGCGCTCTAGGGTCACTTTGTGGGAGAAGGAAGAAGCTGAGCACACCTCCTATAGTCAACACCTTTTATAGTTTCTTTCCAACTTAAAAGATACTGTTCATTGTCCCCTTTACCAAGGACAGGGCCTAACAGACATTTTATGCAAAACGGACCACTCCTCTAACCACACAGTCTTCAGCTGATTGTTTGCCCTAAACCAGGCCTGAGTACCTTCCTCTGGCATCTCTCTTCATTGAAGTGACTGAAAAGGGCAACTTCTCCACCATAAAGATTATAGAAGCCAAGGAAATAAGTTGCAGAGAACATGAAGCATGAACAAAATCCCAAAAACAAAAGCATAAGCAAGAGGCTTCCAAGTTATGGGCACTAGCCATTTTATGAAGCCCCAACAGTTTTGTGCGTTGAATATCTTGAAAACTCTATGCTCTACAGCAAGTTTCCTTCTCTGCTTGAGCTATAGCTTAGTTTCCATTGTCTGCAACCAAATACACACACACACACCCCAACACACCCCATCTCAACCAGGTTAGCCATTGAGGTCCCATATTAGATTTTTATTTAGACAGGGAAAATAATTTCCCTGTTTAAAAAAAAAAAAAGTACTGATTCCACTAACACAACTTCATTTTACTAGTGAGAAAATTAAGGTTCAAAAGTCTTGCCTTTACAAAGCAAGTTAAGGATTTTCTCCACTGAAAATGAAAAGGGAATTTCAATACTTCCCAAACACAGACTTACATAGGTCTTGAGTCACAGGTATTGTTTCCAACATTTCACCATTAATTTCTCTAATTCTCCCAGCAGTGCTCTGATGCAGGTACTGTTACAGAGGTAGTATGAGTCAAGTGTACTAATATGCCCAAAGTCACAGACTCAAATCTAAGCAGTCCAGCTCTGGAGTCTCCGTTCTTGATTGATATACTATACTGTCTCTTTGATAAGGATTTAAGCTTAACCAAGTGGTGCTGTTCATGCATTTGTTTAAAATTTACAAATGGTACTTTCTGTGATGGCACAACGGAGTCTTACATCTCTTTCAACCCTAAAATTCAAAGACGGTGATAGCACAGGTGTCTTCTAGGATATTTTAGTCCAAATTTAGTTTTTAACCTATTCTTTCATTAATTTCCCTTTTGAGTCTCTATGGTTGTGCATTATAGGAATTGCGGTTGGAGCTACTGTATATCACTTTCCCAACACAAGTCTATGTTCACCACCTTCTTTTCCCATTACAGCCACCCCACCTGTCCATTGGGCCTGGATAGAGCCATAATACAAAAGTGAAATACATTTTTTTAACTATTTCATTATATTCATTACTAATTTGTGTTCCTTTTTCTTCTCTTAAAAGTGGCAAGGCATAATATTCTACATTTCTCATAAAAATGAAACAAAATTATGTTGCAACCCATTTAATGTGTTTATCTTTCTTTGGATCCTTTATTAGGGAATCTTCCCCACCCTCATTCAATGCCTTCTAAAATCAGTGATTCTTAATCTGGAAACAGCGGAACAGAAGATCCACAGATGACCACCAGATAGTCCATAGAAGTATATACTTAATTTTGTATTAGTAAGCATTTTTATAACAGTTTATATTTTTTTAAAAGATCCAGAATGCCAAAAAAGTTAAGAACTACTGACCTAAAGAATACTGTTCAGTAGTATATCCCATGGGAAATGAAACTCAAAATAAGTCCTTTAATGATTCACATTTTTATAGCATCTCAATTATGCTAAATACTGTCTATCTGGTCTGAAGAACATGCTTATAAATAATGTCCCAAATGATTAGAGTCCACAAGGATCTCCTATATCTACTTTAAAATACAATCAACTACAACAAGCCACTCCTAAGTTTACGGTTAAACTGTATTTTACTACATATATAACTTCAAGTTAACATGTCGATGTAAATGAAAGATGACTTATAAATCTCTAATTCAAAGTCTTTGGAAACTGTTGTTTGCCTCAACAAGATAAAGAACTGCTCACGTATTCACTCATTCCATCAAGTACATATGGAACACCACTAATGTACCAAACATGGGATTTGGCCCTATCTTCTTCCGTGATTAATTCTTGGTTCCCCTCTAAATTGCAGTCTAAATCTACAAATACAGGTTAAAGCGTTTTGTTCATATTTGTATGCGCAGCAACCAGCATAAGGCCTACATCTTAGTGGAAACCTAATGTGTACTGAACTGCATAATGATAAAACAGAGAAGACATGTTGAATACAAAAGCAGTAGCTTTGCTTTAAGAAAAACCTCCCAAGCCCATTTTCATAGCTAACTCATGCCACTAAAGTCTGAATGAGGTGGTTCATTAAAATCTATCATCATCACCAAAACAAACAGACAAAAATTTTCTAAACATACCTCCTTCTAATAAGGTTTTCCTTGGATACAATGACAAGCCATGTCTTATGCTACAAAAGGGACCCTAAACAATGTCAAGAATAAATAACATTCGAAGGCCTTTCAATAAGACACCATAAGATGGAAAACTTGAATGATTCACAAGCAAGATGAACTATGAACTATGTTAATCTTGATCACAGCTTTCAGGCCAACTGTTTTCAAAAGCAACCTCAAGGAATAAAAGAAACGATTTTTTAAAAATAACAGAAATGAGGAACAAAACGAGGAAATGGAGAAAATCATGCTGAGATAAGCATTTTGGCTCAGGCTGAGGGGAATGCTCTCAGAATTACTGGAAATGGCCAAAACGGTCAAGGAGTCTAAAAAGTTGGTTGTGTGAGGCTTGGTTATTACAGTTCACCATATGTCAGGGGCATTGTTCTCGTCTTCAAAAAAGTCCCCAACATCCTGCCTGCAGCCTTCTCCCGGTGCCGCTAACCATGGTTATTCCTGTGACACCGAGCTAAAAACAAAAATAAACAAAAACGAACCTCAGCAAGTATTTAGGAGGGGCCTAGAGAGAACTTTTCACCCCTAGCCGCAGCCCTCGATCCTCCCACGGGAACTGCCAATGGACCGCAGCCCGGCCCGACAGGCGGAGGGGCGGCCGGCCACGCCCAGATGCGCGGCAGCCGGGGTCCAGGCCAGCCGGCCACACGCTCTGCTGGGGCCTCCCCAGCAAGGAGACCCGGACGAGGCGCCGGGGGCAAGGAGCGGCCGGGCCTCACCTCCACGGCTTGGCCCAGCTCCAGGTCGAAGCCCACCACACATACGCAGTGCAGCCAGGCCGAGAAGCCGTCCCAGCGCAGCAGGCCCCGGCCGCGGCCCTCATCCTCTTCGTCGTCCTCCGGCGTGCCTCCCGCCGCCACCACCACGGCCGGCGCCCCGTGGTCCTCGGCTGCCGCCAAGGCCTCGTCCAACGGCCCGCGGGAGCCGGGCCCTGAGGCTGCCAGGCCCCGCAGAGCCATCCGCCGCCCCCTTGCTGTACGCGCCGCCTCCACTGCGGACCGCGCAGCAGAGCGCTCCCGGATCCGCGCACGCGCAGCCGCCGCTACCGCAGAGGCAGCCGCTGGAGACGGACTCGGCTGGGGCGGGGCTGGGGCCGAGGCGGGACTGGGACCCACGTGACCCTGGGAGGCCGGCTCCGCGCTGGTGCACCTTACCACAGCGCAGACGCTGGGTCGTCTTGTTGGCGCTGGGCTGTGTTCTCGAAACCGGCCCTGACATCCTTGTCTTAAAGCTCTTCAAGAGTGGTTTATGAATCCTGATACCCTTCTTCGAAGTCCAACGACCAGGGGAGGAGTTATTCTTGGAATGATACGTTCATATAATAAGGTATTATTAAATTATTAAACATAGTTTAATATAAATTAATAAACATATTAAACATAGTGGTAACAGTGGCTACAACTGAATACTTATTCCTTTCAGTTGATGCGCCAGCAACTACTTTACAAATATTTACTCTATTGACTTTTCAAATCGTGACCAGTAGGTAGACTTCATTCTTCTTACAGATAAGGAAATTGAGATGCTGAGAGGTTACATGACTAGCCCAACAAGTATTACAACTTTGATGACGGCTTTCAGTTCACTCTCTCCTTTGCTGATTCAGAGATCTGTGCCTTCATTTAGCTGTTCCTTCTCCACCAAGGCCCCACCCACCTTTCTTGGTCTGGTTGCCTGTGACTCATTCAACACTCACACATCTGCAGTGCTTTCTGAAACCAGGTTGGCCTCCACAGCAACCTGTAGATCACTGTAGACCAGTCTCTCTTACCAAGGCAAGGGGCTAGTCTCAGGCAACTTTGTGGCTGTGGTTGTTTAGATTTTATTATTTTTTTAAGGATTTTATTTATGTATTTGACAGACAGAGATCACAAGTAGACAGAGAGGCAGGCAGAGGGGGAGGGGGAAGTAGGCCCCCTGCTGAGCAGAGAGCCTGATATGGGGCTCTGGGGCTCCATCCTAGGACCCTGAGATCATGACCGGAGCTGAAGGCAGAGGCTTTTTTTTTTTTTTTTTAAATTTTATTTATTTATTTGACAGAGATCACAAGTAGGCAGAGAGGCAGGCAGAGAGGAAGTGAAGCAGGCTCCCCGCTGAGCAGAGAGCCCAATGTGGGACTCTATCCTAGGACCCTGAGATCATGACCGGGGCGGAAGGCAGTGGCTCAACCCACTGAGCCACCCAGGCGCCCCTGAAGGCAGAGGCTTAATCCACTGAGCCACCCAGGTGCCCCAAGATTTTATAATTTTTTTAAGATTTTACTTATTTAAATTTCAGAGAAATAGGACAGAGGCACAAGTAGGAGAAGAGGCAGGCAGAGAGAGAAGCAGGCTCCCTGTCAAGCAAGGAGTTTGATACAGAACTCCATCCCAGGACTCATGACCTGAGCTGAAGGCAGATGCTTAACGGACCAAGACACCCAGGCCTCCCTAGATTTTATGTTTAAGTAATTTCTATATTCAACGTAGGGCTGGAATTATAACCCCAAGTTGCACACTCAACCAACTAAACCATCCAGGCACCCCAAAATGCTTTGTATTCTCAGAGATCAGCACTGTGCCGGGAGGCACTTGGTCTGTTGAATTATTACCGATTATTGGTCAAGCGTAATACTACTGATTAGGATTTTATTCACCAAATACTATGCAGAATATAAACACCACAATGAAAGTAAACAGGAAACACACAAGAATAATATCCCAAGAGAAAAATGAGTAAAAGACAATGGATAGTAACTGATGATAAACAATTTTTTTAAAAAATCAGTTTTGGGTGATTGGGTTATGGACATTGGGGAGGGTATGAGCTTATGGTGAATGCTGTGAAGTGTGTAAACCTGGCAATTCACAGAGCTGTACCCCTGTGGCTAATAATACATTATATGTTAATAAAATAAATAAATTAATTAAAATCAGTTTTCATGCTTTTACACACATTATCTTCTCTAATCCTCCTCACAACCCAAAAAGGCAGATCTCATTATTTTTCCCATTTTTACAGGTAAAGATTCTGAGACTCCATGAGATGATGATGATGCACAGCCAGTTGGTGGCCTAATGGATTTAAACCCAGATCTCTCTGAGTCAGCCTAGCTCCTAAGCATTTTGATGCACTGTCCAGTCAGATTTACCCCATTTGACAAACATTGTTCTGTATACATCCTTCAGATTTTTATTTCAAGTGTTAGCATCAATATTTCAAGAAAAGGGTCAAATATCATCAGACATCAATACTGATGTTTGCTAGAGACTATTTTTAGTACATCAGATGAACTAGGAACAGGATTAAAGTTAAAAGCCAAGTCTGTGGCCAAAGCAATCTGCTCTCCTACTCTAGAGAGCCACTGTAGTTGAGAGAGAAAAACAATGTTCTGCATTTAAGTTAGTCTTTAATCCCACTGTTTGGAAAGAACAGTAGCCTTTACTATTAAAAACACCTGGGTGGCTCAGTTAGTTAAGCATCTGCCTTCAGCTCAGTTCATGATCCCAGGGTCCTGGGATCAACCCACACGGAGCTCCCTGCTCAGCAGGGAGTCTGCTTCTCCCTTTCCCTCTACACCTCCCCACTGCTTGTGTGCTCTCTCTCTCTCTCACACACACTCCCTCTCTTTCTCAAAAAATTAATAAATAAACTCTTTAAAAAAAAACAGAGTTAAAAAGAGCACTGGACTAGAAGTCAGAAGTTCTGGATTCTAGTGCCAGTTCCATCCATAATCATGGTAGGCAAGCTGCTCTAAGACTCAGTTTCTGCATTGATGAAATAGGAATGCTCATTCCCAGTTTACTCATCTCACTGATTGTGGGGAAGAGCCAAACTATCTCAATGCATGCCTTTTACTGGGTGCTACCTCATTATTAATAATTAATAAGCTTTAAACGCTGTTCCACAGGGGTGGCTCTTTGACATGTGAATATAGATTGCCATTCCCTGAAATGCTGTTGCATAATTTGAATTAAGAGTAATCTTGTAGGGCACATGGGTGGATCAGGTGGTTGAGTGTCTGCCTTCAGCGTGGGTCATGATCTCTAGTTCCTGAGACCTGGGTCAGTCTCCCTGCTCAGTGGGATTCTACTTCTTCCTCTCCCTCTGCCTCTCCCCCTGTTTGTGTTCTCTCTGTCTCTCTCTCTCTCTCAAATGAATAAATAAAATCTTTTTTAAAAAGTAATTTTGCAAAATGTAACACCATATTAAAATGAAAACAACACATTAAGAGGACTGTGAGGGTTTTTTTTTTAAAGATTTTATTTATTTGACACAGAGAGAGAGATCACAGGAGGCAGAGAGGCAGGCAGAGAGAGAGGGGGAAGCAGGCTCCCCGCTGAGCAGAGAGCCTGATGTGGGGCTCAATACCAGGACCCTGGGATCATGACCTGAGCCAAAAGCAGAGGCTTTAACCCACTGAGCCACCCAGGCGCCGCAGGACTGTGAGTTTGATGAGAAAGAGAGGACACTAGGGCTCTAAAGCATCTTAAAGAAGGGGAAAAAATCATTTGGTTTGCTTTGGGAATAAAACTAACAAATATCACTAAAATCCACAAAATCCACAACCATTAGAGTGTATTATGCTGAGCGAAATAAGTCAATCAGAGAAAGACAATTATCATATGACCTCCCTGATATGAGGAATTTGAGAGGCAGGGTGGGGGGTTGTGAAGGGTAGGGAAGGAAAAAATGAAACAAGATGGGACCAGGAGGAAGACAAACCATAAGAGAGTCTTAATCTCACAAAACAAACTGAGGGTTGCTGAGGGAAGAGGGAGGTAGGGAGAAGGTGGTTGGGTTTTGGACATTGGGGAGGATATGTGATATGGTGAGTGCTGTAAAATTCATAAGCCTGACGATTCACAGACCTGTACCCCTGGGGCAAATAATACATTATATGTGAATAAAAATAATTAATTTTTTAAAGGTAAAAAGAAAATCCACAACCACTAGGGCAACAGAAATTTCCTATTGCTTTTTTGTTTCTTTTCATCCTCAAAACTCTCACATTTGACCTTCGCATCAATTTTAACCCAGTTTCTATGGTTAATGCTTATATGGGGTCTAAGGGGAAAAGTGCTAATACTTCCTTCTTAAGGTTCTGCATTAGAACCTTTGATTCTGAAAGGATCTTGGATCAGGTCATCTCTCCAAACTTCCCATCCTATTCATGAATCTTCTGATGTTTAATTAGCCAGCTGCTAATGTTTGATTAGCCAACACCCCTTATTAAGGTACAGTCACTACCTTGCAAAGCTGCTATTTTCTGGATGTTCATAAGGGCTAGAAAATTCTTCCTTTCATGGAGACAAGATCAATCAGCCACTTTGTAATGTATACCCCTTGGTCTAAGTTGTGCTTGCTGAGATTACAAAGAAGGGTCCAACTCTTCTACATGATAGGCCTCCCACTTATTGAAAATAGTTATCCCACATCCACATGCCTTCTAGTTTCCAGGGTAAACTACCCTAGTTCCTCCTACTATTCCTCAAAGGATATTGTTCGTAGGCCATTCATCATCCTGTTGCCCAACTGGGGCATACTCCTACTTGTCGTATCACTCTTAAAATGTGGTGCCCGAGAGGAAACCCCATCCTGCAGGTGTGATCTGACGAGTGCAGAGTATACTGTGGGACTGTTACCTTACTTGTCCCAGCCGCCAGCCTTCTATTAATGCTGGTTCAGATCACATTTGCTTCTTTTGGCAGGCAGGTCACATCGCTGGCTCAGGTTGCATTCACTGTCAACCAAAGCCCTGGGTCTTTTTTCTTACGAGGAGTACTAAAGTCAGAGTAGGCTGCTTTAGCCAAGGGTATGACTGGATACAGGGCTCTGCTGCTCTTCTAATATTACCAACAACACTAAGCACAGGATTAAAAACATTCCAAACTTCTCTATTCACCCCAACCAAACTCTTGGCATTTCAGCAATTTTTATAGCTTAAGAAAACAAAAGAAGGGGGGCACCTGGGTGGTTCAGTTGGTTAAGCATGCGACTATTGATTTCGGCTCAAGTCATGATCTCAGGGTTGTGAGATTGAGCCTCATGTGGGGCTCTGCACTGGGCAGGGAGCCTGCTTAAGATTCTCTCCCTCCCTGTCCCTCTGCCCCTTCCTTCCTCCCGAAGAAGAAGGAGAAGGAAAGGAGGAGGAGGAGGGAGAGGAGGAGAAAAGGAATGAGAGAGGAAGGAAGGAAGACAGAGGTACACTTCTTCAGATAATGATGTGAATTGCAATGCCAGATATCTGGACTTAATTTTACTGCAAGGGAGGGAGTCCAAGTGCCCTAGATATCCACCTATATACGCAACCAGAGGACTTCCCTCTTGCTTTTGAGCTAAATGTTACTGCAGCTGTTAGAGCATAACTATACTTGTGGTAGCAAGAAAATACACAGAGGCTGAAGTGCCAGTGTGTTATCAACAGAGAATGGGGTTTACTACCACACATCTCTAAGAGACAAAATGCTGAACAGCAAGTTTAGAAGAGAGAATCCAGGCAAAGAAGACAATAAAATACACTGTTGGATGCTTCCTAAGTAGTGTTTGTGAAAGCTTAAAAAAGAAACTGTGAAGAGCTTTGAGATTTTGTCTTTACCTTCCCAGGATTTCTTTGGTGCCTGGTACATGAGAGGCACTCAGTAAATATTTACTGAATGGATGAATATACTTTAAAAATCTCCTGGGTGGCTCAGTTGGTTAAGCAGCTGCCTTCGGCTCAGGTCATGATCCCAGCGTCCTGGGATCGAGTCCCACATCGGGCTCCTTGCTCGGCGGGGAGCCTGCTTCTCCCTCTGCCTCTGCCTGCCATTCTGTCTGCCTGTGCTCGCTCTCCCCCCCGCTCTGATAAATAAATAAAAATAAATAAAATCTTTGAAAAAAAAAATCTCTAGTTGCAGATCTCCTGTTTTATTGAGTTTTCCTTTTATGGTCAATTGTATGAACACATGAGAAGAATATAAAATATAAAAATGTTTCTTAAATGTATTTTAGTCTTAGCTTATGAGAAATAAAGATAGTAACACCTTATATTTTTGAAGATTTGCTTTTCCAACTGCCTGACCCAGTTCGTGCCAGGAGACAGGTTTAGTAAGCCCAACTAGCAGTCAACATGCAAGACAGAAAAGGTAACCTGTTAAGTTCATGCCCTTTAATCAGAGGTGTGAGACCTTCGCTCATAAATTATTTTGTCTAAATTCACACAAAATTCTAGCAGGTATGCTTGCCTAGCTTCCCAGAGTAAGCAGCAGATAAGGACAGTGAGGAGGCTTGGGGCTGAGCATGAAGAAAGTAGAAAACAAAAGACTGTAGGTTAATGGAATGAAAGGAAAAGGAAAAAGGAATCAGAAGACCCAAAGCGTTTAGAAGAATACACAGTGAGCTATTAATAGTGGTTGCCTTATGTGGAATAGGAAATACAAGTGCTGGCAAATAGAAATAGGGAACTTTGCTTTCTATCTTACACAACTCTATTGTTTTAGTTAGAGAGGGCATACATTGCTTTTGTAACTAAACATTAAGAGACAATAAGAGTGTAATAGAGCTGCTTATAGAAGTGAAAAATTGGAAACCACCTAACTGTCCAAAAATAGGGAATTGGCTGAAAAATATCATATATCCATTCAATAGACTATGATACAGTCATTTAAAATGTCATAGAAGAATATTATATAGCAGAAAAATGTTCAACATACATACTTTAAGTAGAAAAGTAGAGAAAGGTAGATCACAAAGTGAAATATAGTGAATGATTCTGTTTTAATGGACTATATGCAAAAAAAAAAACAGACATTAGAGTTGATAAGAAATATCCTAACATAGGAGAAATTTTCTGCTTGGAATTAAAATTTATTTTTCTTCATCTGTGTAATATCTAGTATCTCTAAAACTGAAAACTTTTTTATAGGTATAATGAGAAATCAGCTAAAACAGAAGAGAAAGAAGTTACAGTGGTTTCACTACTATCTTTGTGGCAGAAACTGCTATGCCACTATGATGATTAATTGTGTCTACTTGACACATACAATTGTGGACCACAGACGTCCAGATTGTCCAGATAGTTTGGTTAAATATTATTCTGGGTGTGTCTATGAGGGCGTTTCCAGATGAGATTAACATTTGAATTAGTAGACTTGAGTAAAGCAGAGTGCCCTCCCCAGCTTGGGTGGGCCTCATCCAATCCACTGGAGGCCTAAATAGAACAAAAAAGGCTGAGTAAGGAAGAATTTGCTCTCTGCCGGTCTTTGAACTAGAATGTTGGTCTTCTCCTGCCTTCTGACTCAGCCTGAAACTGGAACTTACAACAACTCTCCTGGCTCTCAGGTCTTTGGACTAGGACAGAAACTACACCATTGACTCCTGGGTCTCCAGCTTGCCATTGTACATCGTGGGACTTTTTAGCCTACACAAGCACAAGGGTCAAATATATCTCCCCACCCACCCACCCAGGATATATCTCCATCCTATTGGTTCTGTTTCTCTGAAGACTAATATACACTTGGGTACTGATAGTGGAGTGCTACTAAAACAAATAGCTAAAAAATGTGGAATGGCTTTAGAACTGGGTAATGGCTTGAGGCTAGAGGAGTTTGCATGTGCATAGAAATATGGCTGTTAGGGGGGAATGATTCTTGTGAGGACTCATAAAGAAAAGGAGAGCTGGAGAAGAAGTCCTCTCTTTTTAGAGAATATGTAAATAATCATCAAGAGAATGTTAATAAAATATGGATGGAAAAGACCAATCTGGTGACATCTCAGAGGGAAATGAGGAACCTAGTATTGGACAAAAGAGGAAAGGTGGTCCTTCTTATAAAATGACAAAAGAAAACTTGGCTGAACTATATTTTAGTGTTTTGTGGAAGCTAAAACTTGCAAGCTACTGAGGAGATTTCCAAGCAAAGTATTTAAAAGGCAGTTTGGTTCCTCCTGACTGCTTGTAGTAAAATGCAAGAGAGTAATGAATCAAAGAAGGAATTGTTAAGCAAAAATTAACCAGAACTTAAAGATTTGGAAAATTCTCAGCCTATTCATACTGGGGAGAGAGAGAGAGAGAGAGAGAGAACACTAGCATGTGACCAAATAACAGTTTGATTAGTATGGATGTGAACCACAGACCTAATCAGTCACCCCATCACAAAGGGAAGGAAGCCTATCAGACCTCTTAGCTCCTACAGGGCTTGACCATAGAGTTCTGCAGGTGCAAACATGTGCTATTCTTCAAGACAAAGAGAATAACCACTGAGGTGATTCAGAGATCATCAAGACTGCCTCCTCAGTTTCAGTGTGTGTGTGTGTTGGGGAGGTAGGGGGTGATAATGGCTATTGTTTCAGTTCAGTACGCCAGACAGCAGCCACCTGAAGTGTGGGGGAGTGCAACTCCCACCTGGCAAAACTGTAGTATCAGGATTTCCACTGCATTGGGTCTGAAAGCAGAGCATCCAACAAAAAGGATTATTCTCAAGCCTCAAGATCTAATGTTATTTGCCTTAGAATATTTGCCTGGGTTTTAGAATTACTTGGGATCTGACACCCTTTTCTTCCAATTTCTCTCTTTTGGAAAGGGAATGTCTACCCTGTGCCTGTTCCACCATTGTGTTTTAGAAGCACATGACTTATCTGATTTTGTAGGTTCATAGCTAGAGAGGAATTTTACATCAGGATGAATCATATCTCACCCACTCTGATTTAGATGATCTATGAATGCGTCTTTGAAGTTTAGACTTTAGGATTGATGCTAGAATGAGCTAAGACTTTGGGAGCTATTAAGTTTGAATGAATGGATTTGGAATGCAAGAAGAACATAAATGGGGGGGGGGCAAGTGTAGAATATGAATGTCTGTGTCTCTCCAAAACTCATATGTTGAGGGTCTAACTACGACTCTAAAGGTATTTGGAGCTAGAAGACAATTAGGTTTAGATGAGGTTGTGAGGGTGGGACCTCATGGTGTGATAGTGTCCCTACAAGAAGAGAAAAGAGCTCTGTCTCTGCTCTGTGAGACCACCACACAAAGAGAGTCATCTGTAAGCCATGAAGAGAGCCCTCACCAAGAAACTAAATCATCCAGCACCTTGACCTTGGACTTCTCAGCCTCCAAAACTGCGAAAAGTAAGTATCTACTGTTCAAGCCACCCAGTCTATGATATTTTGTTAGAGCAGCCCAAGCTGACTTACACAGCCACCCAATAGTCATTATCCCCCAGTACCCTAGAAATGCAGCCTGGTTTAATATGAAGTGGCACTAGCACAGCTAAAATGCTGTTTTTCTCAGCCTACATAGAAGATATAAGTGACCATGTGATAGATAAAATGTATGTTAAAGTATTGATTGGGGCACCTGGTTATACTCTTTAAAAAGCACACAGAAAAAAAGTAAATAAACACACAAGGAGTTATTGCCCTTTTGTACTCCTCTGTTTTCTCCAACTACCAACCTAGACATGAAGGTCAAAATTCTAGCAGCCATTCTGGGACAAGGAAGAAAGTATCAAGAGACTCACATCCAAAAGGCACCAAACCAATGGCAGCAACAACCTGTCTCTGGACTTCTTAAGAATTAACTCTTATGGGAGCACCAGGGTGGTTCAGCCAGTTAACTGTTCAACTCTTGATTTTGACTCAGGTCATGATCTTAGGGTCATGAGATAGAGCCCTGCCTTGGGCTCTGTGCTTAGCAGAGTCTGCTTGGGATTCTTTCCCTCTCTGTCTGCCCCTTCCTCTCCATCTGCTCCTCCTTCACCACCACTCTCATTCTCTCTCTTAAAAAAAAAAAAAATAACCTTTATCCATTTAAGCCACTGTAGTTAGAACTGTCACTTGCAACTAAATGTAATTCATAACTGATATAGGCAGCTTTTGCATTAAAACTTTTACAGTGTACAAAGCTACAACAGAAAACCCAAATGGGAACACCAGATTGGCTTAGTTGGTTAAGTGTCTGCCTTTGGCTCAGGTCATGATCCCAGGGTCCTGGGATCAAGTCCCACATCAGGCTCCCTGCTCAGCGAGGAGGCTGCTTCTCCCTCTGCCTGCTGCTTCCCCTGCTTCTGCTCACTTGATCTGTCTCTCTCTGACAAATAAATAAATAAAATCTTTTTTAAAAAAAGAAAAGAAAAGAAATCTCAAATGGTAGGTAGACTTAGAAACAAATTTGTGTTTAGAGTTGACTTCTCAGTTAAGAGTTGACTTCTCAGTTAATTACTTTTACACAAAAACAGACAACAGTAGTTTTACAGAACTAGCATCTGCTTTTTGTTAGTATTTTTGTGGATTCCCACTGCGCCCACTTGTCCATCAGCCATTGTACCTTCTTCTGCCTGAGAGTCCCCAGTTTTTCTCCAGGAAGCCACCCCACCATCATTCTCAGTCCATGAGATTCAGGAGGGGGTAAATGCTATCCTGAACTCCATTGTGGACACTCAAACCAGTCCTAGCCATGGATGAACATTGATGAGGATGAATAGGCGCATCCTCATGCATGACCCAAACAAACAGTGCCACTTAACTCTGGAAGTCGTTCGACCTTTTCTGAAAGCGGCACTGTCCTAACACCAGGATTGCAGAGAGGATGGAATGTAAGCTTGGAGCTGTTAGCAGCCTTATCACTATAAATGAAGAGATGGACCCAGAATGGAGCCAACAGAGATAAAAACAAGAAATGCAAAGGGTGAGATTAAGTCCTAATGACATCATTCCACCGTGGATTCAGCCAAGTCTGATCTTTTCAGATGCATGAGTCAAGTATATTTTCTTTCTTGGTTGAACCAGTATGAGCTACATCTTCTGACATTTGCAGCTATGAGAGTCCTGACTAATAGAGTAACACCTGGTAAATAATCCTGATTCATTGTATTAGCCTTTTACCAACCACATCAAATGTTCATATGAAATCTTCCCTGAGAGTTTATTTACCAAAAAAGCAGTATTATGCTAGCATAATGCATTGATTCTAGGTTTTTATATTATAAAATAACCTACAGATTTTTTAAAGATTTTGTTTATTCATACAGAGAAAGGGAGAGAGAGAGCACAAGCAGCAAGAGCGGCAGAGAGAGGGGGAGAAGGCGAAGCAGACTCCTTGCTGAGCAGAGAGCCTGGTGAGGCTCCATCCAAGGACCCTGGGATCATGACCTGAGCTGAAGGCAGATGCTTAAGTGACTGAGTCATCCAGGCAGCCCTCTAGAACCTTACAATTTAACAGAGCAGACAAATCATTAAGCTAACAATAGTATACAACATTCTCTGAAAATTAGAGAATAATAAGAAATAATATCTAGGGGAGGTTAAAAAATTCTATAATATTATTACAGAAACTGGAGTTCTTAGAGATCCAACAATTCTTTCAACACATGGTTGGGGAAACTGGAACTCAAAGAGCCAGTGACTTAGTTCCCATGGCAAAATCCTGCTAGAAGCCAGACCTCCTTAGACACAGTCCAACATTCTTTCTTACTACCCCACCCTACCTCTGTTAGGAGAACAGCAAAATATTAAGAAGTTTCTCCAACTATAATTTTTCTTCTGTGTAACCCAAAGAGGAGAATCTCAAAGGCCACACTAAAATAAGTTTGATTCTCTTTTTATCATTTACAGAGGCAAAATAGTAAGGCTGTGCCTCAGTTATCAGCATTTGCACTCAATTTCTGTTGTGGTTTTTCTCCCCTTGACTTTTGTTTGTTAGACTAACCTTGAATGTGTAGCATTCCTGCCCAGAAAAAAAATCTCTAACAGCTTACTTTGAACATGTTTGTTCTCTTCTGTATCCTGGGCAGACTACTGGAGTCTAATAACCCATTCTAAAGGAGTTACCTAAGTTAAACTTAACCGAGAAAGTCTTTCTGGCTAACTTCCCAGCCAGGCAGTACCAGACTGCATAAAACTAGGACACTGCAAATGCTAATTCTGCTGCAAGAGTTGTGTCTAAGGAAAATAAAGGAAATGCAATGATTCCGATCTGGGACTGCTATTCCTAGGCACCCAAGAATTTACAAAGAAAACTAGTTCTCCTTAGAAATAATTGCTATGAAGTATGTATTGTCGCGGTGTCACTGAGACAGGAATCCCCTATGAATAATTTGAGAAAGTGGATTTAAAAATTTGTTTCAAAGAAGACAAAGTCAGAGGATTCATTCCCTGATTAGAAACCTTGCTGTAGGGCTACAGTTTTGAAAACAGTGTAGTACTAGCATAAGGACAGATGTACAGACCAACAGAATAGAACAGAGATCCTTGAAATAAACCATGCATATATGGTCAAATGATTTTTCAACAAGGGCACTGAGATCATTCCGTAAGGAAAGGATGGTCTTCTCAACAAATGGTGCTGGAAAAATTGGATACCCATATGTAAAAGGATGAAGGTGGACCCTTATTTTACATCATATACAAAAATACACTTGACCCTTGAATAACACAGTTTTGAACTACATGGGCCCATGTATGTGTGGATTTTTTCTTATAAATACAGTACAGTACTGTAAATCTATTTTCCTTAAGATTTTCTTTTTTTTTAAGATTTTATTTATTTATTTGACAGACAGAGATCACAAGTAGGCAGAGAGGCAGGCAGAGAGAGAGGAGGAAGCAGGCTCCCTGTTGAGCAGAGACCCCAGTGTGGGCTCCATCCCAGGACCCTGAGATCATGACATGAGCCAAAGGCAGAGGCTTAACCCACTGAGCCACTCAGGCGCCCTTAAGATTTTCTTAATAACATTTTCTTTTCTCTAGCTGACTTTAAGATTACAGTATGTAATACATACGACATACAAAATGTGTGTTGATCAACTATTTATGTTATTGGTAAAGCTTCTAGTCAACTGTAGGCTATTAGTAATTAAGCTTGGGGGATTCAGAAGTTATATGTGAATTTTCAACTGTGTGGGGTGTTGGTGCCCCTAACCCCTATGTTGTTCAAAAGTCAACTGTAGGGGCACCTGGGTGGCTCAGTGGGTTGAGCCTCTGCCTTCTGCTCAGGTCATGATCTCAGGGTTCTGGGATTGAGCCCCGCATCAGGCTCTCTGCTCAGCAGGGAGCCTGCTTCCTCCTCTCTCTCTGTGACTGCCCCTCTGCTTACTTGTGATCTCTGTCTGTCAAATAAATAAATAAAATCTTTAAAAAAGAAAAAAGTCAACTGTAACTCAAGCTGGGTCAAAGAAAAACTTAGGCGCTAAACCTACAAAGCTCTTAGGAGAAAACAAAAGAAAAAGGCCTCATGACACTGTATTTGGCAATGACTTCTTGGATATTACACCAGACGTGCAGGCTACAAAAGAAAAATAAGTAAATTGGACTTCATCAAAATCGAGGACTTTTGTGCATCAAAGGACACCATCTACAGAGTGAAAAGGCAACCCATAGAGTGGGATGAAACGTTTGCAAATCATTTATCTGATGAGAGATTAATATCTAAGAATTAATATGGGAAGAACTCCTACAACTCGAACAACAACAACAAAAACAAACAACGCAATTAAAAAATGGGTGAAAGACTTGAATAGACATTCCTTCAAATAAGATATACAGATAGGATAAGCACATGAAAAGATGCCCCAAAACACTAATAATGAAGGGAACGGAAATTAAAGACACAGTGAGAAACCACTTCACACTCATTAGGTTAGCTATCATCAAAAACAAACAAAATCCAGAAAGTAACAAGTATTAGTTTTGGAATCTTTGTTTACTGCTAGTGGGACTGTAAAATGATACAGCCACTACAGAAAACAGTATAGAAATGTCTCAAAAAAATGAAAAGAATTACCATAATCCATACATAGTCCAGCAATCCCACTTCTGGGTTTATACTGCTCAAAATAATTGAAAGTAGGGACTCAAATGAATATTTGTATGTCAGTGTTTGTAGTAGCATTATTCACAATAACCGCAATGTGGAAGCAAACCAAATGTCCATCTATATGTAAATGGATAAACAAATATACAGACTTATATACAGAGGTGCCTAGACTTGTAGAAGATAGAGACTGGGAGGAGGAGGGAATGGGAAGTTATTGTTTAATGGGTACAAAGTTTCATTTTGGGATGCTGAAAAAGTTCTAGAGATGGATAGTGGTAATGGTTGCACAACAGTGTGAATGGACTTAATGGCATTGAACTGTATGCTTAAAAATGGTTAAAAGGGTAAATTTTATGTTACATGTTTTTTACCACAAGAGAACTTTGGGCTTTATAGGCACATAAGTACACTGAAAATAATTTTTAAGAGCCAGACTTGCTAATTTGTAGGATTTGTTTTCTTCTTTCCTTCTTTTTTTTTTTTGGTCAAGCTTAAATAGGTTCTTTGGAGTTTCATTCATTCATTTTCAGTATATGCTTTGAAGTTCCATTCATAAATACTCATTGACAACTTGTTGAGGTTACAAAGATGAGTAAAGCAGACATTGTAGTCACAGCAAGCTTACAGTTTATCGGGGGAAACAGGTAAAAAGAAAGTAAACAAATAACTAAAATAGTGATGAGTTGGAACACATGGGTGGCTTAGTTGGTTAAGCATCTACCTTCGTCTTGATCCCAGGGCCCAGGGATCTTGATCCTAGGGCGCTCTGCTCAGCGGGGAGCCTGCTTCTTCTTCCCCTTCTGCTGGTGCTCTCTCTCTCTCTCTCTCTCTCTCTCAATAAATAAATAAAATCCTTAAAAAAAATGATGAATTATGTTAAGTATGAAGAAGTAAACATCATGGGAAGGTGCAGATTATTGGGAGTGGGGAAAGACTCACTTTAGATGGATCTGATAGATGGTGTATTTGTCTACTAGTGCTGAGTGATGCAATGAAAGTTAAATATTTGGTCTTTGTCCCTAGTTTCCGGCACACTGCTCCTAAAACCCTTGGAATCTCTAGCAAGATAAGAGTGTCTTTTGTATGCTAATGAGATGACTGGTGGCTGGGGTCCCTAGATAGCTTCAGGATAGGGGTTGGTTGCCAGAAAGACCAAGGCATGATTAGAGGGTTGGAATTTTCAGCCCTGCTCCCAGAGAGAAGACTGGGTATTGAATTAGTCACCAATGGCCAGTGATTTAATCAACCATGCCTCCATAATGAGACCTCCATAAAAACCCATAAATGGTGGGATTTGGAGAGCTTCTTGGTTGGTGAACACATGGACATACTGAGAATCTGTACCTTTTCCTCATACTTTGCCCCATGCCTGTCTTCCTTGTGACTGTTTCTGTGTTGTATCTTTTATGGCTAATGAGGAAGAGTAAATAAAGTGTTTCATTGAGTTCTGTGAGCTGTTCCAGCAAATTATCAAACTTGAGGAGAGGGTTGTAGGAACCCCTGATTTTTAGCCAGTTAGTCAGAAGTACAGATGTACAACCCAGGACTTCCAAATGATCTGAAGAGGGGGCAGTCTTTTTATTTATTTATTTATTTGTACATTTTTTTTTTTATAAACATATAATGTATCATTGGCCCCAGGGGTACAGGTCTGTGAATCGCCAAGTTTACACACTTCACAGCACTCACCATAGCACATACCCTCCCCAATGTCCATAACCCCACCACCCTCTCCCTACCCCCTACCGCTGTCCCTCAGTTTGTTTTGTGACATTAAGAGTCTCTTATGGTTTGTCTCAAGAGGGGGCAGTCTATGGGACTAAGGGACCCCAGGGATCTGTCCCTAACTCTAGGTAGATAGTGTTGAAACTGAATTGTTGAACACCCAGTTGGTGTCTGGAGAGTTGGAAAACTGGCTGGTGTGAGGGAAAAAATACCTATGCATTCGGTGTTAGCAGTATCGTGAGTAAAAAGAGTTTGGAGGCTGCCATGACAAAATACCATAGACCAGGTAGTGTAAAAACAGAAATTTATTTTCTTACAGTTCTAGAGGCCAGAAATCCAAGATTAAGATGCCATCAGGGTTAGTATCTGTTGAGAGCTCTCTTCCTGGCCTGTAGACAGCTGCCTTCTTGCCGGGTTTCAAGTGGCTTTTCTGTATTTGCAATCCTATAAGGATGCCGACAGGTCCTATGAGTTTAGAACCCCCACACTTATGACCTCATTTAACCATAATTTCCTCTCTAAACAACCTTATCACCAAATACAGTCACATTAGGTTTAGAGCTTCAACTATGAATTGGGCCAGGGATTAGGGTGCACAATTCAGTCTCTAACAGATGGGTGATCAGAAAAGGCCTTTCAGGGAGTTGACACTTCACCTGAGGCCTAAAGGCTATAGGAGCTTGTTACAGGATGAGCCAGAGGAAGAAGAAGAAACATATGGAGAAGTATAATGTGCGTTTGTTATGCTGTTGGAGAATACTGAGTTATGATGCAGAGGAAAAGAGAAAACAGGAGAGATAAAACTCAAAAGATGTGTTAAATGTAGAGACATAGTTACTGGGTAAAGCCCATGTATGTTAAATGTATATAGAAAGAAATTCAAGGACCTTGAGTAACATTTGAGAGGCACTAAATATACATGACGCACCTAAGCACTAAATAGTCATGACAAATTAAATATATACAAGATAATTAATGTCCAGGATACACTAAATATACATGAGTACTTAATATTTAGGAGGTCATAATCCAGTCGCTTATTAGCAATAACTCTTCTGGCCCATGCGTCTTCTGCCCAAAACACATAAACTCATGGCTCAAGTAAAACCCATAGCTGTTTAGCAGGTTAATTGGCAAGCTACAGCTACTGGCAAGCTGTGCTGGGCCCCATGTCTTCCTGGTAGGGCAAAGGTAGGTCATCGGGCTAGGACACTCTCTGTTTGTAGGTTCCCTTGCTTGAACTTCAACTCTGATCCATCAGCAGAGAAGGCTGAGGCAGCAGAGAGATGTAGGATATACAAACATTACATAACCCAGGATTTAAGTAGCATGATCTTTCACTTCTCTTGCGCTCTTTCCTAATAGTGTGTTAACCTATCCCTGCCCTTCCCCCACCCAAACCGCACCGTCTCTTTTCCCTTGCTTTGCTCTGTGTATTTTAAGTAAATAAACTGTGTGACTCAAGCATTTCAATTTCATCTGTGAGGGTTTCTGTTCTATAATTTTTGGGATACCCTGCCTGATGGTATAATTGATGTTTACCATTGCCATCAAGGTAATTTCCTGTACAACAAAAGACCTTAAAATGGCAAAAGCTCAGGGCTGCCGGGGTGGCTCAGTCACTTAAGCATCTGCCTTCAGCTAAGGTCCTGGGATCCAGCCCCACACTGGGCTCTCTCCTCAGTGGGGAGTCTGCTTCTCCCTCTCCCTGCAGCTCTGCCTTCTAGACTTGTGCGTGCTCTCTCGCTCTCTCTCATAAATAAATAAAATCTTTTTTTTAAGGGGAAAATCTCAATGTGTTCTAGAACTGCACTGCCCAATATAGTGGCCACTACCCACATGTGGCTATTTAAATTTAAAATAACGAAAGTTAAATAAAATTTATTTATATTTTTAAAAACTTTTATTTATTTGAGAGAGAGAGCATGTGCGTGCAAGCAAGGCGGAGTAGAAGGAGAGGAAGAAGCAGAGCAGACTCTGCTGAGAAGGGAACCTGATGCAGGGCTTGATCCCAGGACCTGAGATCATGACCTGAGCTGAAGGCAGATACTTAACCCACTGAGCCACCCAGGAGCAACCTCCAATTAAATAAAATTTAAAATTCATTTCCTCAGTTGTACTAGCCATATTTCAAGTGCTCAATAGCTACATGTATTTGGTGGACACCAATGGCAACTGGACATTGCAGAAGAACATTTCTGTTATTGTAGAATGCTCTGTTGAGCAGGGACATTTTAGAAACTTAGAGGGGCCTGTGAGGTCAGAGGGTAATGATGAGGAAGATGGCCAGAGATGAGTTGTACATTGTACAGGGGACTTACAGATCATGTTAGATTTTGAACTGTGGTCTAAGTACAATATACATAATTTGATTTATACTTTCAGATGATTCCTTCTGGTTATTGGCTGGATAATGGATTGGAAGATGTACAGAAAAGAGCATAGCCAGCCTGCTATCTTTCGAAAGTCTGGCTTACAAGATTGGTTCTTGGCTCATGTTTGGCAACTCAGATTTTGGAAGTGTTCCTACCACCCAAATGGTAAGAATGGCTCATTTTGCTTAAACTGTGCAAAAATGTGCATTATGCTGAACACCTGCTGTCCTTTGAGGCTCTGGAATCTGTACCTCCTAGGCAGAGGATGCCTATGGGACTAGCTCCCAATAAAATCCTTGGTCACTGCGTTTTAAACAAGCTTCCCTGATTTACAACATTTCACATGTGCTGTCATAACCCATTGCTGGGGGAATTAAGTATATCCTGTGTGATCGCAGTGAGAGAAGACTCTTAGAAGCTTGGGCCTGGTTTCCCCTGCACTTTGCCCCATGTGCGTTTTTCCTTTTGCAGACTTTGCTTTGAATTCTTTCACTGTAACAAATCATAGATAGCCAAGTATGACAATATTCTGAGCCCTGTGAGTCTTCCTAGCAGATCACTGAACATGGGGGAGGTAGTCTTGGGGATCCTTAACTCAGAGGAGGAAGAGACAGTAATGAAGGAGAAAAACCATTTAAATAGCAATTTCAGTCATCCATCCAGGTGAGATATAATGATGACCTATACTGGAATGGTGGCAATTAAGACGGAGAGAAATCAAAATTTTCAAAATATTATCTTTATTGCAGAAATACAGCCTTAAAGAGGGAATCCGCAGCTGATAATAGTGTTGAGAAATTTAGTTCTTTCTCCCAAGTTCCCCCACTTCTTTCTGTGTTTTGTTTTGTGTGTGTGTGTGTGTTTACTTTTTTATTTATTTGACAGAGAGAGAGAGAAAGAGACAGCACGAGAGCAGGGTGAGGGAGGGAGGAAGAGGCAGACTCCCCACTGAGCAGGAAGCCCGACATGGGGCTCAATCCCAGGACTCTAGGATCATGACCTGAGCCAAAGGCAGACGCTTAACCAACTGAGCCCCCGAGGCATCCTTTTTCTGTGTTTTAACTTGGAATCAATTTACTAAGTTTGTATGTATCTGCCTATAGCTTTAAGAGGGTGAAACCAGCTTTATGTAACTCATGCATCTTCTTCATTTATCCATATCAACCAAAACATGTAAGTTTTTCCCTTTAGATGATTTTCATTTCTGTCCCTTCTGTCTCTGCTTTCCCATTGCTGGTCCTACCATTTTATCTCTTAAGTTTGTATTAATGCATCAATTTAGGAAGTCAGTCTTCCAGGTATCAGATTCACCCACATAATCTAATCTTTCTTAATCACCAATCCCTTCCTATCCTCATTACATTAAATTTCTTTACCTCAGTTTCACAGCTCTCCCATAACCTATCCCCTACCCTATCTGGCTTAACTGCCCATCTAGATCCTCTCTGACACTTGTCCTCTCCTCAGCGCTCCACTGACCCAATGTGCTCATTCCTAGACCAAGGCTTTAGTCATGCACTTTCTCTGTTTTCTCTCTCCTTATCTCTTTCTGAGTTATTCAAGCTCCCTTTTATTCATAAAGCCTTCCCTGATTGGCCCAGCCCCAACTGTACTCCTTATTCCTTCTCAGCCAAAACATTTAGAGTAGGTACCACATAACTTAGAATGTATGCATTTATCAGTTAGGACTTTTATGTTTGGAATTGACAGACAACCCAATTCAAGTGGATTTATTAAGCAATAAAAGAAAATTTAGTAATTCGTGTAACTTAAATTTCAGAGTATATCTTCCTCTCTTGGAGCTCTATCCAAAGGTTCCAACAATATTATCAGTATTTGGTTGTTCTCCATTTTTGGGTTCTATTTCCCATTGAGTTGGCTTTATTTTTGATCTTTATCTATGATTTCCCTCCTCCTCCCCAACACACCTCAAACCTCCAACTTTACATCCTCCCAGGTTCAAGTTCAATGGAAAAATAGCATTTCTTCTGGAAATTTTCAAGCAACTCTCTGGAATTTACCTTTTCTCTCTTGAAATGGTCATACCTATGCCAGGACCAACACTGTGGTAAACAGAATTCTGGGTGGCAGTTGGTCAGACCTGGGTCACATCCTCCACTCTCAGAATTGGAAGTAGAGCCCTGTCTGAGTCAAGTGGACTCAGAACGAAATAGGGAGAGTTTCTAAAGGAAAATTAAGATACAGTTATCAGAAAAAGGGACACTGAGAGGCAAAAACAACAATTATGATCACCATAATTCGTTACTTCTGAACTTCTTCATAATATGCAGATTTGTTTTGTTTGATATGATTTGTTTTTCTTTTTTTTTTTTTAAAGATTTTATTTATTTATTTGACAGAGAGAGGGATCACAAGTAGGCAGAGAGGCAGGCAGAGAGAGAGAGGAGGAAGCAGGCTCCCCAATGAGCAGAGAGCCCGATGCGGGACTCTATCCCAGGACCCTGAGATCATGACCTGAGCCGAAGGCAGCAGCTTAACCCACTGAGCCACCCAGGCGCCCCATGATTTGTTTTTCTAAACCAAATTAAATTTGGCACCGGCTTCACCAGCCTGGCTAATATGGATGACCAATCTTCAGGTGCCCCTCCCCATGTGAACATATATAAATCCTGGAAATTATGGAATTCAGGAAAATTGAACCAGATCTTTGGCCTTGGTTCATCATGATAGCTTGGAGACATTCACCATTCTCATTTTCCATTTGACTATAAGAAGCTCTACTGAGATCATCTGGTCTTTCTAGACACTGGGAATTAGACCACTAATCCAGACCACTGCAGAGCCCAAGGCTAAATTGCATAGTTTGAGGTATCTATACTCCTCTTCAGTGGTTTTACACCTCCCTGGACAGTACTGTATGGGATCAAAACTCATGTCCTAAGTCTCTTAGAGTAATTGCTACAGTTTTATGTAAGTAATACTTTCCTTCCAGGCTAAACTCTTTGTTTATAATTTATGTTTTGTGTGCCTTACTTTGCTGACCGTAGAGAACAATAAATACTTGTTGATATGTGCAAAGAGGAGAATATATAGTTTCTACCTGAGAGAATTTGCAACTGGCCAAGGAAGTACAACCCAGAAGAAGACTCCCAGATATAACCACAAATCAGGGAAGAATACGAGAGGCGTGCCTGGGTGGCTCAGTTGTTTGGGCAAACAACACTTGGTTTCTGCTCAGGTCATGGATCCACGGATTGTGTGAGATTAAGCTCTGCTCTGCAGAGAGTCTGCTTGGATTTTCTCCCTCTGCCCCTCCACCAACATATGCATGCACCCATATTATCTTGCTATTCTTTCCGACTCAGACTATTCTTTCTCTCACTCCTGAATAAATAAGTAGATCTTAAAAAAAAAAAAAAAGAATAAGAGAATTAGAAAACAACAGAAGGAAGCAATATAGGGGCCCTAAGAGGATGAGATTAGATCTTGCTGAGGGTTTAGAAAAGGTTACATAAAGAGAAAATCATTAAAGAATGCCCTTGAAGTCTTGAACCCTTTTGAGAGAGAAAAGAGACTTTTGTTTTTGATTTCCTAATTTTTTGAAAGAAGGACTTTTTAATCTAAAAAAACACTGTTGGGGTAGATGCAGAAGTCTGGAATACAAATTATTTTCTCTTTCCCTCTCCAGGTCCCTCTTCATGAAGATTCAGACTTCATTTAAATTTAATTTGTAAGAGGTGTCATTTTTATTAATTAATTTAACATTTAATATCTATTAAGGTGGATTCAAACTGTGTAATTTAACTTAATTTCGTAATAGTTACGCAACTACTGCTACCATTCTTTCACCCACTCTATTTGACCTTCAGGTCACTGGTCACCGTCAGGTCACAGGAACCTTGATATGGTCTGTAGGGATTAGGAGGTAGACCAGTAAACTGCAAGCACCAGGTGCCTATTTGAAGACTTGTCTCTGACCCTTATCTCCCAGGCCCTGGAGAACAGGATAGTGTTCAGGTATATAATATCACTAACTAGTAAGTAATATATTTGCCATTCCCCCTGCTTTTTCCAAACACTTTTTCCAAAGGATTGACTATGAAACTAACTGGCTTGATATATGATATTGGTGAAGAGAAACATGGTGACTTAAAGCATCAGACACAAGAAAAGCATTCTATTTTATTACATAAGAAAATACCAAGGAGCAGAGAAATAAACTTTAAGTTGTTTGATAAGAACATCCACATTTCTTTTGACTACTAGTAACTGATAACCAATAAAAAATGAAATTCTGGGGACGCCTCGGTGGCTCAGTTGGTTAAGCAGCTGCCTTTGGCTCAGGTCAGGATCCCGGCGTCCTGGGATCGAGTCCCACGTCGGGCTCCTTGCTCCGCAGGGAGCCTGCTTCTCCCTCTGACTCTGCCTTCCACTCTGTCTGCCTGTGCTCACTCTCGCTCTCTCTCTGACAAATAAATAAATAAAATATTAAAAAAAAAATGAAATTCTGGAATGCTATTTGCATACTTCAAAAAAGAGGCACCAGAATAGCATTTGTGTGAGATCTCTTAAAGAATGGCACTAACAATAGGGTCATTACTGCATTTCAAATAACCCACTGCAGGACTGGATGAGAGGGTGGAGTCAAAGCTAGAAAGAGAATTCAGTGTGCAGAAGGGGAGCTAATATAGTTGGAAACTGCATTTATTTCTGCCACTGAGAGTTCTCTGATTGTTCTTTGATGGTTACTATATATCAGATGTTAGTAGGAAAAGTGATTTGCACTTCCCCTAAAAAGTCAGATTTAACAGATGTAGATGGGGGGGTGGGAATCTGCATTTTTAACAAAGGCTCTTGGTTATTGAAATGTAGGTGATCTGAGAATTTTACCTTGAGAAACACCGCACATTCAGAGCAGTCCATGCTTCAGATCTTCTATACAGAAAGTCAAGTGTGGACAGCTCTCTAGTTGGAGAGAGTGTAAGAGAGACCCATCCAGAAAGTCTGTTTAGAAACAAAACAACTAACAACAACAACAACAACAACAACAAAAATAGAAAACAGACACCTGGGACACATAGGTGGTTCAGTCATTAAGTGTCTGCCTTCAGCTCAGGCCATGATCCCAGGGTCCTGGGTTGGGCTCCCTGCTCAGCGGGAAGTCTGCTTCTCCCTCTCCCACTCCTCCTTCTTGTGTTCCCTCTCTTGCTTTCTCTCTCTGTCAAGTAAATACATAAAAATCTTTAAAATAAAAAAGAAAGAAAGAAAGAAAACAAACACCCCATATGTTTTAATTTATTTATTTGTCAGAGAGAGAGCGTGTGCGCAAGCCCAAGCAAGGGGAGAGGCGGGCAGAGGGAGAAGCAGGATCCCTACTGAGCAAGGAGCCCATGTGGGACTCAATCCCAGGACCCTGGGGTCATGGCCTGAGCCAAAGGTAGACACTTAACGACTGAGCCACTCAGACATCCCTCCTGTATTTTTATTTAAGGTGATAGGGGACTTTTAAAAGATGCTGATGCAGGCATTACTTAAGGAATGCTTAAGGATAGTGCTTCTTAAACTTTAATGTGCACACAGATCAGCAGAGATCTTGTTAAAATGTGAATTCTAATTCACTGGGGCTGGGTAGGTCCTGAGGATTCTGTACTTCTAATGAGCACCTAGGTAATGCCAATACTGATGGTCCTAGGACTGCCCTTTCCCATTTTAACTGGAAGTGAGGTTATGTAATAGAGAGAGACCTGGTCAGAAATTGTATGTGAAGTGAAAAAGTAAGACATGAAACACAGCCAAGGTCTGAAGAGAACTTAATCCAAAGGTTAAACAAATTAGAATCATGAAAGAGGAGGGAGCTGGCAACTGAGTGACTCACCAAGGCTTTTTTTTGCCACATGGAGCACGTTTTATGTGTACATGAAAAGAGGGTGGTCTTTGATAGGGTCGCAGGCCAGGTCTTATCAGCCTATACCCCTCAAAAATTCAGCTGAGTCTCTTCTTCTTCTTAAGATTTTATTTTTTTATTTGACAGAGATCACAAGTAGGCAGAGAGGCAGGCAGAGAGAGGGGAAGGGAAGCAGGCTCCCAGCTGAGCAGAGAGGGTCCCAGGACCCTGGGACCACGACCTGAGCCGAAGGCAGAGGCTTTAACCCAGGCACCCCTCAGCCTAGTTTCTTAAAGAAAATCATTGTTGTCTCTGATTAACAAACCCACCTTGCACAAACTAGAAAATGCAACTTTGCAACAAAGGATAACTGATCATGGCCAAAGGTTTCATAAACCAATATCTTCCATTGTTCTTTTCTGAAAATCTTGGATGGTTCCCCACTGTTAGGGACAAATCTAGCCTTCTGAGGTTTAAGTTTTATTTTCTCTGCATTCTGCCCCAACCCTGTATTTCCAGTCCTATCTCTCACCAATATTCAGTTTTATCATGTACTTTTAGTGCAGGTTACACCTACCTCTAGAGTATTTCCTATTTGTAGGCCTCTTGCTAGTCAGTTCTTTGCTGGAATGCCTTTTTCCTAATCTGTTCTTCAAAGCCAAGTTTAAACTTGATGATGATGATATTTCAACAATCTATATTTACTTAGTCTTTACTGTTTGGTAGGCACTTTATATCAGAATGAATTCCTACTATGACCCTGAAAGGTAATGATTATTATGATTGTCCATTCATTCATTCAGCAAATATTTATTGTGCTCCTAAGGTGTGCCGGGCACTCCTCTAGGCATTTAAAAACTAATTAGACAACTTCCTTCCTTCAACAGGTTTACATGGCAGTTTAAAAAGACAAATAATAAACATACAGTATGTCAGTGGTGAATCCTGCCTAAAAAGAAAGGAAAAAATGAAGCAGGATATGGGGATACTGGCAAAGGGAATGGTTTGAGCAAGTGCCTGAACAGAGACAACTGACAACCTTGAGGATAACTGGAGAGAGAGAAAAAAGCAAATGTGAAAGGTCTGCTTGACATGATTTGGCAAGGAGAGAGTGACTGAAGAAGAAAATGGTTGGAGTTGAAGGAGGTGGGGCTATACCCGTAGGAGGGCTTTATGGGTTAGTCTAAGAATTTTGCCTTTTCCTCTAAGCTACATGTAAAGTCATAACCTTTTTCAAGGAATTAGGGGCTGTTGCCTGGAAAATTGATCACAGGGGAACAAGGGCAGAATCAGGGAAATCTGCTGGGAGCCTACCACAAAGATCCAGGTGAGGCATGACGGAGGCATAGCCCAAGGTAGAAGCAGTGGAGGTGGGAGGCGTGGTCAGATTCTGAATTATTTAGGAGTTTTGGGAGGCAGAATATGAGTGGCAGTCAGAGAACGAGAGGGGCTAAAGAAAGCTTAGTGTTTTGGCCTCTACAGTTGGTGGGATGGAGTTGCTATTTGTTGCTATCTTACAGATAAAGAGTTTGAGGTGTTTTTTTTTTTTTTTTTAAGATTTTATTTATTTATTTGACAGAGATCACAAGTAGGCAGAGAGGCAGGCAGAAAGAGAAGGAAGCAGGCTCCCTGCTGAGCAGAAAGCCCGATGCGGGACTCGATCCCAGGACCCTGGGATCATGACCTGAGCTGAAGGCAGCGGCTTAACCCACTGAGCCACCCAGGCACCCAAGAGTTTGAGGTTTAAGGCAGTTCAGTAACTCTTCCAACATCAACTGTCTAGTTGTCTGTTATAGGTTTATCTGGAAAGATTGAGTGGAAGTTCCCCCATTTTCCCATCTCTTCAAGAAAATAGACTTCTTAGTCTAGAGACGGCACTGAATCTAGGAAGAGGTTGTCGCATTTTATGATGTCTAAGTGTCTCCCTCTCTCAGAGCACCCAGCGAAGGACAGTACGCAGGTTGGGATGGCTACAGGATGTCCTGGAAACAGGTTACAAAGCACTAAGACCCTCAGTGCTGGGCTGCTTTGGCACCCAGAGTGGAAGAGACCTCTGGCGGAGGGCTGTCTCAGGCCAGAAAGAGGAGAATTAATAGCATATCCCCAGTTCAGTGTCCCAGGGCCACTCACACCCAAGAGGTCTTGTGCAGTTCACTGCAATGGGGAAAAGAATACCAGAAATAAACCTTGCCTACCTTGATGAGTGGGGACTCTGAGCCATGTTTTATTTGAAGGATGGAAGGAAGAAAGGAAATAAAGAAATATGATAGGGATGTTCATTATGGCATTACTAACTAAAGAAAAGCTTGGGAACAAAAGAAATGTTCAACAATGTGAAAATAGTTGATTAAATTATGGTATTTATATAAAGTGTAATACTATGTATCTATTTAGAGAGCTGGAACAGATCTATATTTACAGATGTGGAAAGGTGTCCAGAATGAAAGGATCAGTTTACAGAACAGAATGTAGAGTATGATTCTGTGCAAGTCAAACCATGTGCACACATATGCATATAAAAATAAATATATGAAGAGACAGTTGGAAGCAAGTTCACAAAATGTTAATAACGCTTATCTGTGGCTGGTGAGGTTTATGTAATTTAACTTATTTCCTGCTTTTCTGGATTAACCAAATTTTTTAAATGATCCTGTGTCAATTATGTAATCAGAAAAATGTTTTATCTGGGCGCCTAGGTGGCTCAGTGGGTTAAGCTGCTGCCTTCGGCTCAGGTCATGATCTCAGGGTCCTGGGATCGAGGCCCGCATCGGGCTCTCTGCTCAGCAGGGAGCCTGCTTCCTCCTCTCTCTCTCTCTGCCTGCTTGTGATCTCTCTCTGTCAAATAAATAAATAAAATCTTTAAAAAAAAAAAAAGAAAAATGTTTTATCTTAGAAAAAAATCTATTAAGATTCTGCAATATTACCTTTAATTGTGCTGTAAAACAGTTTAATATAAAGCTAAATTTAAAATATTAACTAGACATTCTGTTCCTTGAATAATTTCTACTAAGCCTCCATTTTTATCAATTAAATGTTGAAAAGTTAGGTACATTAAGTGGTGTCTCTTATGCTAACCGCTAAGCTCTTTGGTAAAAACACTCAGCTCCATTTACTCATTTTTAGCATTACTTTCCTCAAGCTTCCTTGCTAGCAAAAATTAAGTGGTTATTTTTTTTAAACCACAGTTATTTCCACCAATAAGATGACATGAATTCCACTGATATTAATTTTTTTACTGAGGCAGAAATATTTTTTGAAACAACCAATGAAAAAAGGACTGTTCACGGTCTGATATTTTATCACATTTTTCACAATAATTCTTCTTCCTAAGCTGATCACAAGACTATTTGACCTGTAAGTTATTTTTCTATGATCCCTAAAATGCTAAGAATATGGACACTGCATTTATCTACATGATATTTCTAAATACATAGTTCTTGGATAAGTAGATCAGGTCAAATCAGGTGAACTGGTTGAAATCCAACTCTAAAAGTGTTAGGTTCAAGACCATAATTAGGTATTACGGATGAAAAATCACTATATTAGTTGAAAAACAATTTCAAAGAATTAGAAGGCAATTGACAATGAAATCAAGACCTGTACCTTGCCTGGAAAATACTCAATAAAAGAAATCAAGCCACACCTATTATACATTTAATAAAGGGAGACATTTTATATTTTTTTTGTTCACAAAAAGCAGGAAGAGGAAAAGGGAAAAACAAAAAGGAAGTAGAAAATTACAAAACTGATACAAACTTACTAGAATATAAGCAAAGTAAACAGAAACATAATTAAATTTGAAAAAAAATTACAACAGTGAAATAGATGGGCCATAGATGATAAGATATTAGAGGTGATGAAAGGAATGGATCTAAATAAAAAGGAAACTTATTTGGAAGGGCAAATAATAATTTTTTAGACTTTGCCCTATCCTTCAATCTCTATATCTAATCAGTCACCAGGGTCTGCTGAGGTTGAATCCCCAGCAAAACTGGAAGATATTTAAAAAATGGTCTTCAAGGGGCACCTGGCTGGCTCAGCCAGTAGAGCATGCAACTCCTGATCTCGGGGTTGTGAGTTTGAGTCCCACATTGGGTGAATAGTTCACTTAAAAATCATGGTCCTTGAGGGGCACCTGGGTGGCTCTGTGTTATACCTCTGCCTTCGGCTCAGGTCATGATCTTCTGGTCCTGGATTGAGCCCCGCATTCTGCTCTCTGCTCAGTGGGGAGCCTACTCCCTATCCCCCCCACCCCTCTGCCTGCCTTTCTGCCTACTTGTGATCTCTGTCTGTCAAATAAATAAATAAAATCTTAAAAAAAAATGGTCCTTGAGTTAACTCTCACTACTTATACCTGGTTTTAATTCTCTTCCTTCAATCCTCTCCCGGGTTCTTGTTATAAATCTTATTTCTAGATGGCTTTGCTATCAGTGAAAGATAAACCTAACACCCTACATTTTATTAAGATTTTATTCCACCCATGGGCTTATTTATGTTTTTATTAAGGGATGCTTGCATGAAAAAGCCTTCAAAACTTAAGTGTCCCTTTTCAGCCTGACCTTGCCTTCTTTTGGGTTCCACGACAAACCAGTGTTCCCAGTGGCCCACTGTTCATACTTAACTGGACCACAGACCACTCAAACTCACTGCCTCAAAACTTGCTTCTCCTCCTAGATTCCACATCTTCCTTCATCCCTCACATTCTTTTTTTTTTTTTTGTAAGATTTTATTTATTTATATACTTGACAGAGAGATCACAAGTAGGCAAGAGGCAGGCAGAGAGAGAGAGGGGGAAGCAGGCTCCCTGCTGAGCAGAGAGCCTGATGTGGGGCTCGATCCCAGGACCCTGGGATCATGACCTGAGCCGAAGGCAGAGGCTTAACCCACTGAGCCACCTGCTGCCCCCATCCCTCACACTCTAAAAAATATACCTCCTAAAATCCCTCTAATCAATTCCCCCTTCTCTGTTCACAATGCTAAGGCCTTAGTTCAAACACTAATGGACTTGCAATAGCTTTTTCCATGGCCTTTCTGCCTCCAATCCACCTTCCATTCGGCCACCACTCTAGAATGTACAATTTAGAATTGTAAATTTGAAAGTGATCTTGTCATTTGCCTGCTAAAAAATTCTTCAGTGGCTCTTCATTGCCTTCAGGATAAAAAGACAGACACCTGGGCCTAGCATATAAGGTTCTTTGTGAACTGGTTCCTATTTACTCTTCTAATCTCTCTCTATCTCATTCTTTAAACATACTGCACCCTGGTCATGCTGAACTGATTACTGTTTTTCAAATGAGTCATGCCCTCTTATGTCTGGCCCTATGGCTAGGCAATTCCTTCTGCCTTAAACGACTCCCCTTTACCTTACCTCCACCTGCAAGCTCCTACTTATGCTTAAAGACTCAACTCATGTCCCTTTTTCTGAAGACTTTTCTGACCTATTTAAGCAGAGTTTCATATAGACATTTGTTCTATGACATCTTTAGTATAGTGTTTTATTTATTGCTGCATAACAAATTATTCTAAAACCTAGTGGCTTAAAATAATAATGAACATTTATTATCTCTCATAGTTTTTATGGGTCCGGAATGTGGGAGCCACTTGGCTGGAAAGCCCTGGCTAGGGGTTTCTCATGAGGTTCAGTCAGATGTCAGCTGGGGCTACAGTCACCTGAGGGCTTGAATGGGACTGGAAGATCCCCTTCCAATGGCCTACTCACATTGCTGGCAAGTTGGTGCTGGATGTTGGGGGAGGCCTCAGTTTCTCCTCTTGTGGCCTCTCCACAGAACTGATGACTTCTTCATCAGTTCTATATGATAGATAGAACTTCATATCTGAAGATATGACTATCTTCATATGACTGAAAAAAAGGCACTTAAAGTTAAAAAAGAAAAGAAAGAAAGAAAAAAAGAGTCTTCATATGATTGCTGGCCTTCCCCAAAGCAGATTGTCCAAGAGACCAAAGCAGAAGTTACAAGTCCTTCACAAGCCAATCTTGGAAGTCACCAGCTATGACCTCTGCCATAGTCTATTGTTCACATAGACTAACTCTGATTCACTGTGGGAGAAGACTACAGAAGGACATGAATACAACAAAATGGGAGCCATCTTGGAGACTGGCTAAGGTGTACAGAGTAACAAATAAACATCCTATCTCACTAGCCAGGGATGACAAATTACCATACATACTTTTAGTGTTCAAATTATGATGGCATAAGCCTTCATAGAAACCTGTTCCTCTTCTGCATTTCTATGATGTAGTTCCTGTGTCCTCAGGATCAATCCTTTCTGTTCTTATACACAGGTTTTTGGACCTGCTATAGCCCTGTCATCTATCACCCCATGAGGATGCAGCCCCGCTGGGCACCACTGGCTTGTACAGATGACTGTCACCATTGCTTCTACTACCGACTTTGGAAAACTCTTGCTATTCCTCAGAGAAAGTGGGACAAGCTCTAGGGCACAACTAAGAGCTGGCTGTGATGTTAACAAGTCTGTTCAGAAGGCTTGGGAAATACTTGAAAAGAAATGTAATTGAGTAACTCACACTGCTATTAGCAGGGGTTACTCTGAGAGGTCCACTGTCTAAACTTACCCTCAAATAGCACAAACTCAGGTCCTCTGAAACTCTAATGCTGCCAGATGATGTTCTTTTGCCCTATGTCCTACAAAAGACAAAGGACAACATAATATGGCACCAGTCCAATTCCTAAGGTCCTGGATTTTCAGTCTTTAAATAACACCACAGGTGGAGTTCAACAATCCACACCATGGCATGCTGGGCTGAGTACTCTTTATTTTTTTGTTCACTGTCTCTCTTCCAGCACTGGCTAAAGGAAATAAGCCTGTGCCCTATCCCAGCATTCTTTTTCATCCCACCTCTATGACCCTCACAAACAATTGCCCAAAGAATAATTCTCTCAACTCTGCAAAGATACTCAGTGATGCATAAGCATAGGACAGTCTACTTCACACTTACAGAAATAATAATCTGTAGTGGCAGAGAACTACTAAGAGATGTTTTATTAACAGCTCAAGGCATCTACTTTACCATCTGCTTTACCTTAATTATTTTGGGGCCTTCCCCAAGAACTAGACATGGGTGATTGCTTTAAATTTACATAGCCCAAGAGATCACTCCAAGGTGTCTCCCAGAACTAAAGAAGAATTAGTACCAAAGGGAAACTGGATCTTTTGCTTTTAGAGGGCAGTGTTTCCAGCTGCTTTACTCATCAAGGTTAAAAAATAAAACCCTGGCTACAGCCAGCCTGGTTATATCACCTGCTGTAATTACTTCTTGGAAAGCATGCTCCTCTCATTAGAGAGCCCGGAGGTCAGACAACAAAAATAGGAGCTGAAAGAGATACTACAGGAGTAAGTGGTGCCTAGAGACAGAAAATAATGTCAAGCGGATTATCATGTGGAAACAGTGGGCTTCAGTGAAATGATGAGAGATTTTGGAGTAGGGCAAATGTAGGACCACATTACAGTGATGATGCTTCCCCTATGGTGGGGGTAACTCAGACTTAATGTCTCTGAGCCTTGGTTTCTTCACCTGGAAAACGATGGTAACAATCTATACCTCCCAGAGTTGAAGATTAAGTGAGAATATATATAATCAACAACAACAACAAAAAGAAAATATATAATCAAAACTTGGCAGGCATCCAGGCTGTGCTCCAGGTACAACACTGGGTGCTGGGAATAGAGTGGTGAGAGAAAAGCAAGCCACTGTCCTCACTTAGATTCCAGTTAGAAGGGAAGACAGGCATTAAACAAAGAACTACCTAATTACATGTGCGATGAGTGCTGTAAAGAAGCAGCCTAGGGTATCATAAAAGGAGACCTGACCTAAATTAGGGTGTCAGGGAATGTGGCCTTGAGGTAGTAGTGCCAAAGGCGGGGAGTGTGGATTAGGGAAGATAGTCTCAGGTTTCAATAAGATCATTCTAGGCTCAATAAATAGAAACCATTATTATTATTTATCCAACAAACATTTATTGAGTATCTAGCATGTGTACTGCACTACTATGTATAGTGAGGGCACAATAAATCTGCAAACTTCAGCAAATAACTTAATTTCTTTGAGCTTCAGTGTGTTCATCTGTAAAATGGGGATATTAATAGGACCTACCACTTTAGTTCTTTCTTTGAGGATTCAATGAGGTAATGTATGTAAAGTGATTAACATAATGCTTGACAAAGGGAGAAAATGTTATTTAAAATATGTAACATATTATTAAAGATAATATGTTAGTGATATTATTATTCCATTAGTCAAGACCAGCTACATAATTTACAGGACCCAGCAAAAATGAAAATGCAAGGCCCCATGTTAAGAAATTTTTAAGAATTTCAATACAGCAACAGCACAGTGTTGTGCTAGTTGATGAATTTGGTGAAATTCACTATATGGTGACTGCACTCATGAAGCTAGCCATGTCACTAATTATGTCATATGTACGTATATGTATTTATATAGCTTATCTATCCAAAAAGGTTGAGATTCTCTTGGGGGCAACCTCTAGAACTCAATCTGCTGAATTCACTTTACAAAGATAAAATATATACCTATTCAATATATATATATATATATATTTTAAAGATTTTATTTTATTTATTTGAGAGAGAGAGACAGTGAGAGAGAGCATGAGCGAGGAGAAGGTCAGAGAGCGAAGCAGACTCCCCATGGAGCTGGGAGCCTGATGTGGGACTCGATCCCGGGACTCCAGGATCACGCCCTGAGCCGGAGGCAGTCGTTCAACCAACTGCGCCACCCAGGCGTCCCCTTATTCAATATATTAATAGATGATTGGTGCTTAAAAATTTTATTATGAACACATGTATACACCCCATTAGAGTCTATAACTGATGGTTTATTATAGTTATGTTATTAGGTATCTATCCATTCTTCAAACCATCTTTAATCTATCTTATTTTTGGTTCATTTTAAAGTAAGTTCCAGATATCAATATCACTAACTGAAATCCAATTTATTTATTTATTTTCTTTTGTTGTAAAATTGATATACGGAGGAATGCACAAACCTTTTTTTCCCCTCAATGTTAGTAGGAATGCACAAATCTCAAATCTTTTCTTCCCTCAATGTTAGTAGGAATGCACAAACCTTAGTATTCCATTGTATATATATATACCACATCTTCTTTATCCATTCATCTGTTGATGGACATCTAGGTTCTTTCCATAGTTTGGCTATTATGGACATTGCTGCTATAAACATTCAGGTGCATATGCCCTTCGTAGAACTATGTTTGTATCTTTAGGGTAAATACCCAGTAGTGCAATTGCTGGGTCAGGAACATGGCAGGGATGTCCATTATCACCACTGCTATTGAAATATAGTACTAGAAGTCCTAGCCTCAGCAATCAGACAACAAAAGGAAATTAAAGGCATCCAAATATGCAAAGAAGAAGTCAAACTATCACTCTTTGCAGATGATATGATACTATATGTGGAAAACCCAAAAGACTCCACTCCAAAACTGCTAGAACTTGTACAGGAATTCAGTAAAGTGTCAGGATATAAAATCAATGCACATAAATCAGTTGCATTTCTCTACACCAACAAGACAGAAGAAAGAGAAATTAAGGAGTCAATCCCACTTACAATTGCACCCAAAACTATAAGATACCTAGGAACAAACCTAACCAAAGAGGCAAAGAATCTATACTCAGAAAACTATAAAGTACTCATGAATGAAATTGAGGAAGACACAAAGAAATGGAAAAATGTTCTATGCTCCTGGATTGGAAGAACAAATACTGTGAAAATGTCTATGCTACCTAAAGCAATCTACACATTTAATGCAATTCCTATCAAAATACCATCCATTTTTTTCAAAGAAATGGAACAAATAATCCTAAAATTTATATGGAACCAGAAAAGACCTTGAATAGCTAAAGGAATATTGAAAAAGAAGCCAAAGTTGATGGCATCACAATTCCGGACTTCAAGCTCTATTACAAAGCTGTCATCATCAAGACAGCATGGTACTGGCACAAAAACAGACACATACATCAATGGAACAGAGTAGAGAGCCCAGAAATAGACCCTCAACTCTATGGTCAACTAATCTTCGACAAAGCAGGAAAGAATGTCCAATGGAAAAAAGACAGCCTCTTCAATAAATGGTGTTGGGAAAATTGGACAGCCACATGCAGAAAAATGAAATTGGACCATTTCCTTACACCACACACGAAAATAGACTCAAAATGGATAAAGGACCTCCATGTGAGACAGGAATCCATCAAAATCCTTGAGGAGAACACAGGCAGCAACCTCTTCGACCTCAGCCGCAGCAACATCTTCCTAGGAACATCACCAAAGGCAAGGGAAGCAAGGGCAAAAATGAACTATTGGGATTTTATTAAGATCAAAAGCTTTTGCACAGCAAAGGAAAACAGTTAACAAAATTAAAATATAACTGACAGAATGGGAGAAGATATTTGCAAACAACATATCAGATAAAGGGCTAGTGTCCAAAATCTATAAAGAACTTAGCAAACTCAACACCCAAAGAACAAATAATCCAATCAAGAAATGGGCAGAAGACATGAACAGACATTTCTGCAAAGAAGACATCCAGATAGCCAACAGACACATGAAAAAGTGCTCCACATCACTCGGCATCAGGGAAATACAAATCAAAACCACAATGAGATATCACCTCACACCAGTCAGAATGGCTAAAATTAACAAGTCAGGAAATGACAGATGCTGGTGAGGATGTGGAGAAAGGGGAACCCTCCTATACTGTTGGTGGGAATGCAAGCTGGTGCAACCACTCTGGAAAACAGCATGGAGGTTCCTCAGAATGTTGAAAATGGATCATCATTTTTAATGGGCTGTCTAGATGGACATACCATTCTTTAATTAACCATTTATCTACCCATGAACATTTAAGATTGTTTCTAGATTTTCAGTACTATTAGCAACACAGCAATAAACATTCTTGTGCATACATCTTTTTCTGAACTGTGTAATTATTTCCTTAGGATAAAATGCTAAGGATGGGATTACTGGGGTTACAACTCGAACATGTTTTACATGCTGGCTTATAACACCAAAATGCCCTCCAGAAAGGTGGAAGAAATTTATATCCACGGACTGGCTAATCTTTAAATTCTTAAGAATGCAAAATGAATATTTTATCTTTTTTCCTTTAGGATAGAAAAGAAAAAAAACACATGAAGGGCTAATACACCTAGATTAAACCAGCAAGTAAAAATGTACATAGAAGTGCCCCTAAAAGCCTGCAAATCAATGCAATTGAACTCAATTCAATAAAAAGATTATTGGGGTACCTGGCTGACTCAGTCAGGGGAGCATGTGGCTCTTGATCTCGGGTTGTGGGTTCAAGCCCCACAATGGGTGTAGAGATTACTATAAAAATAAATAAATAAACTTTAAAAAATAAAAAAAGATTTTTAAGTGACTACTACATGCAAAGACAAGGGCTAACTTTTGTGGGAGCAAAAAGATGAGAAGGCATGAACTCAGTATTCAGAATGTTCACACCCTAATAGCACAAATTCCTTGGCCATTTATCTTCACTTAGGCCTATATGATAAGAATGGGTCCTAAGTATTTACTCTTAAAGGGGCAATGATGCCTACATTAAATTTGGTACAAAACTCAAAAGATGTTAAGTGAAAAGCAAGTCTCTCTCCCATTCTTATTCCCCAGTTCCATACCTTCGCCCATTGCTCTTTTCTTTGGAGGTTACCGTTGTTACTAATTTCCTGTATATCTTCCCAGAAAATGCTCTGCATTTATATACAGGAATATGCTGAGAAGGCAAGAACATTAATTGTCCACTCATCGCTTACTCATTCAAGCAGGTTTTTTTTTTTTTTCAAGCAGGTTTTTAATATGATAATATTATACTCACACATGATTTTACATGTTGCTTTTAAAATTATACCTTGGGGATTGTCCATATTCGTGCATACAGAATTGCTTCATTTATTTTTAACCCGAAGATTGTTCCATAGTCATTTTAGGCAGATGCTTCATTCTTCTTTACCATCAACACAATTTTTCATTGCATGAATATATTTAACCCGTACTCTAATTAATGGACCACTAGGTCGCTCTCAACATTTTGCTAATATAATCCCTCAGTGAATATCCCCTCTAGATACTGAAATCATGTTGGAATAAGAAACGACTGTGTGTGGGGTGCTTGGCTGGCTCAGTCGGTAGAGCATGAGACTCTTGATCTCAAGGTCATGAGTGGAAGCCCCATGTTGGGCATGGAGATCACTCAAAATAAAATTTAAAAAATTTTAAAAAATGACTGTGTGAAGGTAGTAATATTTGGCTTCAAATAAAATTGATAAATGCTTAGTAGTGACATTTGTTGGGTTATAATGAGCATTAAAAGAACAAAGCATTAAAGATATGCTGTGTCTGAAATATGTTCCCCCAAACAACTGTTGAAACAACAGAAAAGCATAAAAACTGACAGGAAATCCCTACCCACTTAGTGAGACTCCTCAGGAGGAGTAAATAGATAGATTTTACCCAGTGTCTTCCAGGCCCACAGTGGAGCTTTGTCCCACTAACAGTGGGAACTCCCTGTAGAATTCATGCCTTGGCACTAACAACTTCCCCTAGAGAATTTGGATCTAGCAGTATGGACATACAAATATTCATTTGTCATACAAATAATTCATCAAAAGTCCTTTGGATATGCAAGTGGAGGAGCAGATTTCCTTTTGCCCTCCCTATTGAATTTTGTTTTAACTTCATTTTGAAATAATTACAGTTAGAGAAAAGTTTTAAGACTAGCACAAAGAACTCCCATTTTATTCAAATTCATTACTTTAAAAAAAGATTTTATGTATTTATTTGAGAGAGAGAGTGTGCCTGTGAGAGAGAGCGTAAACAGTGAAGACACAGAGGGAGAGGGAGAAGCAGACTCCCCCATGAGCAGGGAGCCAGATGCAGGGATGGATCCGAGGACCCTGGCTAGGATCACAAACTGAGCTGAAGGCAGATGCTTAACCAAGTGAGCCACCTAGGCACCCTTCAAATCCATTACTTTTAAAAACTTTGGTCACATTCTTCTCTCTCTGTCTCTCTGTCTCTCTCTCTCTCTATATATATATATATGGGTTTTTTCCTGAATTATCTAAGAGTAGTTTGCATAACCTGGTGATTCACAGACCTGTACCCCTGGGGCTAATAATACATTATATGTTAATAATAATTAAAAAAAAAGAGTAGGTTGCATACGTACTGCTCCTTTACCCCTTAATACTCCAGTGTGTGTTTCCTGAAAACAAGGGTATCCCACTGATTTTGTGGGGAGAAGGATTAACCTGGCTACTCCCATCTATGAGTTATAAGGAACCTAAAGGGGTCTACTTTATTTTACATGGGAAAACCCAAAACTGGCAAATGAGTCAGCCAAGGTCACATTGCCAGTATCTGGGATGACACCATCTCTTCTGGCTCTTTCCACTCTACAAGCCATTAGGAATCATCTGGTCCAAACTGTTCAATAAATTTTATAAATGAAAAATAAACTGAAAAAATGAAAACTATGGCTCAGAGATGGTTTATGGTTTGTCTAAGGTCATATAGGAGGTTATTGGCCTGGATTCCATAGGCAGCTAAACCTCTTTGCTAAGGGGCTCAAAGAGAAGACTAATTTTCCTGAATGCACACTCAGTGAGTAAACCGGTAAGTCGACATCAAGAACTTTTGCCTGCCCAGCAATCCCTCCTCTTCTCCTGACAACAGCTTTGGAAAACCATCCCTCTCTCTTTGGATCAGAGTTAGTTGGATGGTCCTTCAAAGTCCCCCTCCCTTCTGGCCATGAGATGGGGTCATAACCCAACCTGAATCAGTGGTCTCTGTGGCATTTGAATCTCAAGGAGAGGAACTCAAGGAATGAAAGAGGGCGAGCTGATTTCTCCTGAAGTTGGTGTTGAAGAGGCCTCCTAAGGATAGGCTGCTTATTGGCTCTTGCTGCTGATTAACTTTACTTCCCATCCTTCCTGAGATTTGCTTCTTTAGCCTTTTGTTCCATTCTCTGAGCTTCTCCCACGTCTTTCCAATAATTTCTACAGGCTCAGGTTGGCCAGGGTTAGTTTCTGTTGCCTGCCTAACCAGTAACAGCTGACTAGGAAAGAAAAAAAAAAAAAAAAGTGTTTCTACTTGCCCAAACAGAACAGTGACGTAGGTTGTATATTAAAAAAAAAAAAAAAAAAAAAAGTGGTGCCCGGGTACACCCTTCCTTCCTTAAAGCTTAGCATGGAAGTACTTTCCAGGCTCATCCCACTGCTGTTCAGTCTCACTAATGACGCTCCACTGTCACCCCCACAGAAGTGACTGTTCCTGGAAAAACAGAGCAACCTTTCTGTTAGCTGTGGCTCTTAGAAATGTCTCTAGCAAGGGGACCCCACTTAGCAGTTATTTTAACTCCACTGCCCCCAAACTGCTCCACCTGGGTGTTCAGCGTGGTGAAATACAATCTGACTTGAGCACAGTAGCCTAGGGCAGGCTCCCTGCCTGATGGACTCTAGGGCCTGCTGCCAGCCGGAAGTGAAGACACCACTGTTTGTCTTTCCTGACAGCCTGTTCCTGACCTCCTCAGAGGACTTTTGGAAGGAACTCACACGTATACAAGAACACATCGATGTCTCCAGAAAGACACTCAGACAGTGCAGTCTGAATCTGTATCCAGGAAAGAAATCTCCATAAAAGCGTAATCATTGGCAAAGAGGTTCCCAAGTTCATGCTGAAACACGGCTTTTTTTTTTTCTTAAAAAAAAAAAAAAAGTTATTTTAATGTTATATATAATTTAACATTATTTTAAATACTATTATGCAGAGCAGTTTAGCTTCACATTAGCTACTCAAGAACCAGATCTTTAAAAGCCAAAGATCCAATCATTTCACAAATATCTTTGTTTCTTTTGTGCCAGCCACTGCGCTAGATGCTGAAAAAAAACAGAAAGCAAAATCTGACAGGCTCCTTACTCTTAAAATGCTTATAGTCCAGAGGGAAAGCAAACACTCGTGAAGATGTTAGGCTCATACCCCCTTACAAACTGTTACAAGTGCTATGGAAGGCAAGTACAAAGATCCGTGAAAGAGATGAAGAGTAAACTATTTTCCTCAAAACAAGTCAGTTTCCATAATTCCAAGTGAAAAGGAATTTTTTAAGTAAACTCTATAACAACATGTTCACAAGCCTGAGATCAAGAGTTCGATGCTCTACCAACTGAGCCAGCCAGGTACCCCTCCAAATGAACTTCTTAGGACTATAGAGAAATCTCTCCGCCTTTTACATTAGTCTGTAAAGGTACCAGTCCAGCCCTGATGAGAAACACCATAGGAGATCTAGTTGTCCTCTCAGAGCAAAACCAAGGGGTCCTGCCTTTATTTTTTCCATTGCATTAATCATTATCATTTTCAAAGCCAAATGGAAGAGGAAAATCACTCAGACAAAAATGTCCTAAATAATAAAAGATTCTTATTTCAAAGGCAAATACAAATGGGGAAGTATATTAATTTTCTATTGATGCTATAATGAATTACCACACATTCAGTCGCTTAAAACAACACAAAGTTATTATCTTAAAATTCTGTAGGTCAGAATTCCAACTGGGTCTCCCTAGGCTAAAATTGCAGTGTTGGCAGAACTGAGTTCCCTTCTGGAAGCTCTAGGAAAGTGGGTATCGGTTTCCTAGCCTTTTCCCAGCTTCTTCAGGCTTCCTTCATTCCTTACTTCATGGCCCCCCTTCCTCCATGTTCAAAGTCAGCAAGAGGGTGAGTCCTCACATCACATCTCTCTGACCTACTCTTTGCCTCCCTTTTCTAATTCTACGGACTCACGTCATTAAAAGTAGATCCACCCAGATAATCCAGAATAATCTCCCCAGCTCAAGTTTTGTACCCTTAAACACCTGCAAAGTGTCCTATGCCATGTCCTGAACATAATAAATTCTGGGGATTAGGGCATGGATATCTTTGAAGGACCATTATACTGCCTACCACAAAAAGCATGAAAAATGTTCTTGTGAAGGGTGAAAAAAAGGAGTGGTGCTTCATTCTATGTGGACAAAGCAATGGGTACAAGATGATGCCATTTTTTCTGGGTAGCACCAAAATGTTTATAGGGGTTATCTCTGGGCTCTGGAATTATGGGGGGCTTTTCTTTATGCGTATGTTTTCTACATTAAAAATAAGATAATTAAAAAACTCCAATCTCATATATTGTGATTATTTAGGATAATGTCTGTATTGTTAGGAAATGCATGCTGAGATCAGTATGCATTTTGGAGTAAAGAGTATTGGTGTTTGCAACTTATTGTCAAAAAGTTGAGAAAAACAGATAAATAAGGCATATTTGGCTAAATGGTAACAACTTTGAATCAAGGAGGGGTATATATGTGTGTTCATTGTAATTTTATTTCAATTTTCCTGTATATTTGAAACTTTCTGTAATAAAAAGTTATAATAAAGTACAACATTTTAATGGGCAGAGATTCTATATTGATTCTGTATTATTCTCATTATCATTTCCAAGAATAAATTCAGAATCTAATCTAGAGTGAGAGGATAAATTATAAAATCAAGGCAAGCTTTCCTCTGCAACCATCTTCACCACTGATACCAAGTTATATAGTTAGATTTCAGGAAATGGGGAGATGGACCTGTCTGGTTTCACTTAAAAAGGTCTCACTCATTTCTATAGGGATGCTTCTTCACTAATTTCTCTTATAGCATTTCATGTGTTGTGCTAGTCAGCATGCTAGCCTTGTAGAGAGGAGACTGGGGGCAGGACCAGCTCCATCATTTGAAGGACCTAGTGAAAGAGGAAAACGAGGGTCCCCTTTGTTTAAAAAAAAAAAAAAAGTATTAAGAACTTCAAGACAGCGGAGTCCTTCTAAGTGCAGTCCCTGTGTAAGGTCACACACCCATGAAATTAGCCCTGCACAAAGCTCAGCGGACTCCACAAGCTGTGGGCATGCTTGGTGGGAATGGGGGTGGAGGAAGAGCAGGCACTCTAGCACACTAGACTCCTCTTACTGCCTGGGTCTCTTCACTCCGTTTCAAACAGTCTTCTCAGGGCTGCTTATGACCAAATGTCTCTGAAGAATCTATCAATCCCCTAAATTACAACAATTTGGTAAGATACTGTTGATCATTATCTGTTGTACAGTAGTAGGAACAATGCATTTGTCTGAAACAAAAGCTCTAATGAAACTTATTAAAAGGAAACACAAACAATTATATTAAAAAACAATGATTCATACATTTATGTGCATCTATTTGAATAAAATTTTCCAGTTTTGTTTTTGAAAATTAAAAAAAAATGATTCAAAAGTCATAATTTTCCCAGAATAAAGACTATTCTTAAAATATATTTTTCAAAGATTTTATTTACTTATTTGACAGACAGAGATCACAAGTATGCAGAGAGGCAGGCAGAGAGAGAGAGAGAGGAGGAAGCAGGCTCCCTGCTAAGCAGAGAGCCCGATGCGGGGCTCGATCCCAGCACTCTGGGATCATGACCTGAGCTGAAGGCAGAGGCTTTCACCCACTGAGCCACCCAGGCACCCCGATTCTTAAAATATTTTTTTAAAAAAATCACCAGATGAACAAAAATACCACTATAAACAATCTTGTTTTTTTTTTAAAGATTTTTTTTTCAATTTATTTATTTTCAGAAAAACAGTATTCATTATTTTTTCACCACACCCAGTGCTCCATGCAATCTGTGCCCTCTATAATACCCACCACCTGGTACCCCAACCTCCCACCCCCCCCGCCACTTCAAACCCCTCAGATTGTTTTTTAAAGATTTTATTTATTTATTTGACAGAGAGATCAGGAGTAGGCAGAGAGAGAGAGGAGGAAGCAGGCTCCCTGCCAAGCAGAGAGCCCAACGACGTGGGGCTCTATCCCAGGACCCTGAGATCATGACCTGAGCTATAGGCAGAGGCTTTAACCCACTGAGCCACCCAGGCGCCCCTATAAACAATCTTTGATATTTTAATTGGTAACTAAGCTATTTAAAAACAAACCCAAATATACCAATAAAAAGTCAAAAAAATAACTTATGTGGCTTTCTGACCCATCCCTTTTATTCTTAAGGATTTGTTGCATTTCAAATAACATTCTCGCTCTCTCTCTCTCTCTTTTTTTTTTTTAAAGATTTATTCATTTAGGGGTGCCTGGGTGGCTCAGTTGTTAGGCATCTGCCTTTGGCTTGGGTCCTGATCCCAGAGTCCTGGGATTGAGCCCCGCATTGGGCTCCCCGATCTGCAGGAAGCCTGCTTCTCTTCCTCTCCCATTCCCCATGCTCATGTTCCCTCTCTCACTGTGTCTCTGTCAAAAAATAAAATCTTAAAAAAAAAAAAAAAGGTTTATTTATTTATGTTAGAGGGAGAGGGGCTGAAGGAGAGGGAGAGAGAGTCTTAAGCAGACTCTATCTATACTGACCCTAGAGCCCACTGAGGGGCTGGATCTCACCACCTCCATGACCTGAGCCAAAACCAAGAGTCAGTCACTTTAACCAACTGCACCATCGAGGCACACCACCTCCCCTGCAGTAACGTCTTAAATTGATAATAAAAAGCAAGAGAACACTTCGAGTAATCAAAAGGGGCTTACACAGACTGACAAAATCAACAATTTCTTTCCTTCCTTCCCCCACCCCCTCCCATACAGACTTTTTACTATTGATTTTACGTGTTTATCACCTTTAGGAATAAGGCTCCTAATACTGATATTCCCATTTCCTTTTTTTCTTTTCTTAAGATTTTATTTCTTTTGGTTGCCTGGGTGTCTCAGTGGGTTAAGCCTCTGCCTCTGGGATCAGCCACATATCGGACTCCTTGCTCAGCTAGGAGCCTGCTCCCCCCGCCCCACCCCCCTGCCTACTTGTGGTCTTTCTCTCTGTTTCAAATAAATAAATAAAAATTTTTAAAAAATAAAAAAAAATATTTTCTTTTTTAAAAATTATATTTATTTGTCAGAGAGCCAGAGAGAAAGACTGATCAAGCGGGGGGAGGGGGGAGTGGCAGACAGAGGGTGAAGCAGGCTTCCCGCTGAGCAAGGACCAAGGAGCCAGATGCAGGATCTGACCCCAGAACCCTGTGATCATGACCTGAGTGAAGCCAGATTCCTAACTGACTGAGCCACCAGGAGTCCCTAAGATTTAATTTCTTCTAGAGAGAAACAGAGAGCACGAATGGGGGGGGGTGCAGAAGGGGAGAGGAAGGGAGAGAGAGAAAATCTTAAGCAGGCTCCACACCCACCACCGATGCGGGGCTCAATCTCACTCCTATTATATGGTACTCTTAAAAGGGCATGCAGGGGCTCCTGGGTGGTTCCATGAGTTAAATGTCTAACTCCATTTCGGGTCAGGTTATGATCTCAGGTTAATGAGATTGAGCCCCACCTCAGGCTCCGTGCTGGGTTTGAAGCCTGCTTGGGATCGTCCCTCTCCCTGTGCCCTTCCACCCCAACTTGGGCACTTACTTTCTCTCTCTCTCTAAAAAAGGAGGGGAGCATGTGTTCTGTGGCTTAGAAAAATATCTGGAGAGATATAGTTAACAAACTGTTAACAGTATTTGGCTCTAGACTGAGGATATGTGATGAAGCTAGAGAGGACTTTTATTTTCCTTATTTTGCTTATTTGAATATATGCAATGAATATGTATTTTATCAATTCAAAAAGTCAGTAAGGATATTGTAAAAAGAAAAAAAAAACCCAGCATGTACTTTACACTTAGCATTTAGTCTTTTAATTCATTTATTTAATTAATTAATTCAGTCATTTAATCTTTTTGAGCCTCAGTTTCCCTATTTATAAAATGGGATTAATGGTACACAAAGATGTCCTGAGGAAAATGCCTTACCACATGGTAAATACACATTCAATAAAATCTCTTTTCTTAGCCCCAGTTTCCTTGCCTGCTAAATTAGGGAGCTGGATAAGTGGTCCATGAGCCTTTCGAGAGTTAATCTGATTCTCTCTATTTATATTCACAGAAAAAGATTGCTAAATGACAAATAAAAGCCTTTATTTGTCATTAGGAAATTATTTTTCTTCTATTTCCTGAAGAACCAAGAAACCAAAAACAGATGAGCAGTACCTCTGGAATGTCTGGGCCACTCCACCCCGGACACCTGGGAAATGACAGGGTATTTCCATTCATTAGCATCTCCTTAATAAGAAGAGCCTTCCTTATTGAAAGGAGGATGAAATTTTAGTTTTAATAACCCATTGTGTACCATAAAAAATATTATATACTCTCAATTTTAATTTTTGACTACTCCAAGGCTCCTCTTTATTAGTTTGTCTACTGATATTTGCAATCTAGATACTCTGTTTAAGCAGTTATGCAAATTTTCCATAATTCATTATATCATGTGTCATTGGTTAAAGTCTAATTAGATCATTAGCACTTGGGGGGTTGTATATTAAGTGAGTTTACAGAGTTGTCTCCTACATGTCTGAAATGCTAATAATGGCCTATCTCTCATGGTACTGGGGTAATGATTTTACAATTTTGTCTTTGCTTTTCTAAGATGGAAAACTATCATGGATCGTGGATCATAGCAGTGGTAATAATAGTTATCAGTCTATTAAAAAGGTAAAAATTTTAAAAGGGAGAGAAAGCTACAACATTGGAAAATACTACTATTCCAAATTTCTCAAAACATGACATATATATTTTATGTAGGCTCCATACCCAACATGGGGCTTGAACTCACAACCCTGAGATCAAGAGTAGCATGCTCTACTAACTGAGCCAGTCAGGCACTCAAAAACATGACCTATTTTTTATTTAATTAAAATCTTGTATGGATACAGAATCCAAGAGAGGAACACCCACATGGCTTAGAATTCAAAATATCTCATGTATGAGATTTCTTAATTTAAGACTTTTCTGTGCCTGCTGAATACCAGTGGGTGAAGAATGTCTTCAATGTCATTTTGGCATTTCTTGCACCCTGCATATCTTGGTAGGATTCTTTACCCTTCCAGGTTACAGCATCCCAGCTTTTCTAACAGAAAAAACAAAACAAAACAAAACAAAACCCCTCTTCTGTTTGTTTAATATTAAAGAGATACTGTAGTAGAACTTAAGGAGATACTTTTTTTATTTCTACATTTATGAACAAGTTTCTCCATATATGAATTAGGATAATACAACTTGCTCCTTACTGTATGGAAAGGCTAGTAGTAAGAATAAAAAAAATAACATTGTATAAATATCTACTATTTTCAAGACATCATGGAATGATGGCACTTTGTCTTGCATTATCTTACTTGATCCTAACAAAACTCTGTGAGGTTTTTTTTCCTTTCGTTTTAAGATTTTATTTAATTATTTGAGAGAGAGAAAGCACAAGCAGGGGGAGCCGCAAAGGCAGAGGGAGAGGCAGGTTCCCTGCCAAGCAAGGAGCAAAACGTGGGACTCAATCCAAGGACCCTGGGATCATGACCTGAGCTGAAGGCAGACACTTAACTAACCGAGCCACCCAGGTGTCCCAAAACTCTGTGAGTTATTATCTACTTTTTTTCAAATAAGAAAACAGAGTTAGAGGAGCTAAATAATTTATGGTTTACAGTGCTGGTAAGTGATGATGCAAGGTCTGATTCAGAAACCTTGATTTTCATTACTCTAACTTAGGAGAAAGATGAAAATGTTCTGAAGTCCTTTGTTTTGGCCTCCAGTCCTTCAGCAATTGAAACCCACTTCTGTGAGCCTCTCCTTGACCAACTCCCACCCCTTATGCTTCAGTAATATAGGCCTACATGTAATTCCCATAAAGTCCTGCCCTCTCAAGTTTCTGGGTCTTTGTTTATGATGTTTTCTTGGCCTAAAATTTCATTATCTCACTACTACCAGAGTAGCTGCCCTACTCCTACTCACTTTTCAAGTCTCAGTTTAATCTGCTGCATGCTGTTATATGGTCAATTAATCTTCAACAAAGGAGGCAAGAATATGCAATAGGGAAAAGACAGTCTCTTCAAAAAATGCTGTTGGAAAACTGGACAGCCAGTTTCCATACCAAAAGAATGAAATTGGACCACTCTCTTACAGCATTAAAAAAAAAACAAACCTCAAAAATGGATAAAGGACCTAAATGTGAGACTTGACTCATAAAAATCCTAAAAGAAAGAACAGGCATTAATTTCCCCAACATCAGCCATAGCAACATTACTCTAGATATGTCTCCTGAGGCAAGGGAGACAAAAGCAAACATAAACTATTGGGGCCACATCAGAATAAAAAGCTTCTGTACAGCAAAGGAAACAATCAACAAAACTAAAAGACAACCTACTGAATGAGAGAAAATATTTGCAAATGACATATCTGATAAAATATTAGTATTTAAAATATATAAAGGACTTATACAACTCAACACCACAAACACAAATAATCCAATTTAAAAAACGGGCAGAAGACAGGAACAGACATTTTTACAAAAAAGATATACAGATGGCCAATGGACATGAAAAGATGCTCAATATCAGTCATCATCAGGGAAATGCAAATTGAAACCACAATGAAATATCACCTCATACTTGTCAGAATGGCTAAAATAAAAAACACTAGAAACAAGTGTTGGCCAGGATGAGGAGAAAAAGGAATCCTTGTACACTACTGATAGGAATACAAACTGGTGCAGCCATTGTGGAAAACAGAATGGGTATTCTTCAAAAAGTTAAAATAGAATTACCCTACAATCCAGTAATCCTACTACTGGGATATACCAATAGTATTTACCAAAAGAATATGAAAACACTAATTCAAAGGGATATATGCACCCCTATGTTTATTGCAGAATTATTTACAATAGCCAAATTATGAAAGCAGCCAAAGTATCCACTGACTGACGAATGGATAAAGAAGACGTACATACACACACACACACACACACACACACACACAGAGGAATACTATTCAGCTATAAAAAGAATGAAATCTTGCCATTTGCAATAACATGGATGAATCTAGAGAGTATAATGCGGAGCAAAATGTCAGAGAAAGACAAATATCATATATTTCACACACATGTGGAATTTAATAAAACAAATAAAGTAAAAAAAAAAAGAGAGACAAACTAAAAAACAGATTCTTAACTATAAAGAACCAAAGGGGGGATGGGTGCAATAGGTGAAGGGGATTAGGAATACACTTATCTCAATGATCACTGAATAACATATAGAATTATTGAATCACTATATTGTACACCTAAAACTAATATAACACTCTATGTTAACTATACTGGAATTAAAATTTAAAAAATAAACTACTCTGCCTTGCTGCTGTTACTCTTGTTATACTCATAAGGGCAAGTATCTTACTGTGTCATCAACTAAATTGTGAGCAGCTTGAGGGAGTCGGGGTTTTTTCATTGTTGCAGGGCTTTTCAAAGGAGCTGTTTCCCAGTTGGCATTCAATTAAATATTTATAGAATGAACAAATGAAAGTATGCACAAATAACTTATGAATTCATTCACAGAACTCATTAAGGATTTGTGGAGGGACCTGTGTTACTTTATTCCACATAAGCCTAAAAGTAAATGAAAACTTTTCATCTTCTTATATTAAAACTTTTCAACATATCTTTTTTTTTTTTTCAGGAATAAAGTATCTGGAACACAGTAGTAGTTAAATACATATTTGCTGAGTTAGTGAAGAGTCCTAGAAAAGTACACCAATATACAAGGTGTTTATAATCTAACGCATATTCTTCGGTCCACACTCACTCTGAGCCAGTTCTACTTTATCCTGTAGTAATGAGTAACAGTATGTAATTTTCATTCATGCATCAAATAATTTATTGTCACTATTATGTGCCAGGCACATTGGTCCACTGTTTGAAATAGTTTTGTTCCTTTTTTGCTGTTCTTTCTTCCTGGAAATTTAAGAAGTCATTCAGCAAATACCTTATTTGTTGTGGTTTTCCTACTTTTCATTCCTTCAGTTCAGTTAGTTACCTCCTGCAGAAGGCCGTCCCTGTCATCTTCAGTACTCAGTGCTTGCTTCCATCTTAGCCCTCTGTCTATGTTTGTTACCACATCCCACAATATCGAGGTATTGCTTTCAGAGGGCAGGGATGGAGGGTTTTTGGGTTTGTTTTTGTTTAACTATTGAATTGCCTCCACCCCCGCAAGATTATTTATTTATTTATTTGACAGAGAGATCACAAGTAGGCAGAGAGGTGGGGGCGGGGGGTGAGGGGGGAGCAGGCTCCCTGCTGAGCAGAGCGCCTGATGTGGGGGCTGGATCCCAAGACCCTGAGACCATGACCTGAGCCCAAGGCTTAACCCATTGAGCCACCCAGTCACCCAGGGATGGAGGTTTTGTTCACGTATGTGTCCCAGGGCCCAGCACAGAATTTAGGACAGGTGGGATAGGGTGAAAACCCTATATGTAAGTATTGAAATGAATTCCCACAATAAAAGTGAGTTATGTATTATCTCCAAGTTATAGAAGAGAAAAGGAGACTTGAAAGGGTTTAGAAAATTAGAAAAGCCCAAGGTCACACAGTAGTAGAGCCTGTTCTGAAAGGAATTTGAAGAATGAAACCATCATTGGTTCTAAATGAATAAAACTCCTTCCCACTATGTTTCTTGAAAATTTCGTTTAGATTTTGTATTCTTTCCTTCTATAGACCAATGACTCCTGGGGACAATACGCCCATTTTTTTTATACTGAAAATTGTTTGCCCTCTCTCTGGAAGCAACTTGATTTTAAACTTTCTGAACTCACAGTCTTTCCGGGGTAGAATCTGCACTGGAGTCCTGGGGAGGATGTGATAAGTCCCCTGGGAAGGGTCATTCGAAATGGAATGCAGGGACTGAGGGTTTTACCCTGGGCAGGATTCACGGAAGACTTTAGCAGGGGGAGGATAGGTCTCAATTTTGATGCACAAATCCCAAGACTTGTGGGAATTTGGTTGGTCACACCTAAGGCGGCAGTAAGGGACTGTGCTGCCCACAGCTAAGATGACTGCAAATGAACCTCTCTTTCGGATGGGTCTGTTCTCTTCGTTCATTGGTATTTTCAGTGAGAAGTATAGTAAATAAAATTTAGTAAAAGTTGGTGTCTTCTTATCAAGCCGGTAACGTAGGAAGTTGGCACGTTTTGTTTGGAAAACCTTCAACAGGTCAAATTTCTCTTGCCCTTAACCATAATGGTCGTAAAGGTTGTCCCACGGTTTGAAGCTTCTAGCCCTTAATTAACATGGCGTCTGGAGCTCCTTAAAAATTAGCTTGCCCTCTTTTTTGCCCTTGACCATCATGGCCTCCACGGCGTCGAACACGTGACGACCCCGGACTACGGCGCGGGAGAGGGGGTAGGAGGGCCCTTGAAGGGTGCGCGTTCCCGTGGCGGTGCACCGGGTAGGTTTCAGTCAGAGTCACTATGGCGGCCGGCGCTGGCAAGGTAAGCTGAGGCGGCGGCAGCAACGAGGGAGGCTGGACCGGTTGTGGCGTCCGGGTTCTAAATCCCCGCAGCTCGTCCGCGGAGAGGTCCGCCGAGGTCGTGGCCAGTCGCGGGGACTAGCGGGGGGCGGGTTGAAGGGGTGCGGGCTGAGGCGGGCGGGCACCGGCGCCTGACGGCCGTTTGTTTTGATGTTTTCCCCACCAGGTCGGAAAGTTTCCTGCCTTGTCGGGCACAGCCTGAGCGTGTCCCACCAGCCGCGAGTGGTGGAGGCTGCGGTGGACCCAGCCCGGGGCCTCCAGGCCTCTCCCCTAATCTCCGGGCCAGCCTCCCTCCCCCACCTCCTCGTCCGCTGGAGCTGTGGCTGTCGTCCCTGAGATGCGACCCTCGCGGGGGCGACCCTGAAAGAAGGCGGCCAGTGTGCTGAGCAGCAGCCAGGAGCTCAGGCGTTCAGGGACCAACTTCCTGCGGGCCGAGACCCCTGAGCCTCCGCGGGGTTGCGCCTCGCTCTGTCCGCACCGGCCTGCCGAGCCGGATCTCCGCCCTGGGCGCGGGGACGCCCGCCAGGTGCCCGGGAGTCCCGCCTCGGCCGCTGCCCGCGCCTCTGCCTGTCCCCCTACTCCTCGCGCCAAGGACCCCAGCCACCGACGTCTCGGCTCGTGCCAGGGACCCCGTGCCACCTCCCGGGCGGCCTCCGCGCAGCAAGAGCAATGCAGACTGTCCCGCTGGCGGTCTAGACCCCCACGACTCTGCCCTTCCACTCCCGAGGCCCTCAAAGACGGCGGTGGGTGCCCAGAGGTGCTCGGCGACACCTTCCTTCGGCCCGAAAGGACCTTCCTGGCCGCACCGAACCGACCCTTCCTTCATGCTGCAGTGCTGCAACATTTCCGCCACCGAGGGGGGAAAGCGGCCGCGATCCCAAACAAAACACAAGAATTGGTGTGTGACTCATCTGCTTGGATACCTCCAGCCCCCAAACTGTCTTCCAGGAGTTTTCTTAGCCGAAGCTGTCCGATGTTTGAGGCTTTTCTTCCCAGGGAAGAAGATGGACTGAAAGCTGCCAGTTGGGGACTTTTTGCGATCAGGGCGCTGCTGGGTTTTAAAGGAGGTGATGGGGATTGCGCTGGCTTGTCTTCCCACTCAAGTGAAGAGTTGTTGATGTTCACTGGTTATGCTTGGACAATGCGCAGTTTGTTTTAATTTAAAATTTTGGGGGGGATAGGGGCATAGGCTTGTGAAGGGCAGTCCGGATCCGGTGGAACTCCTCTTTGTCCTTTGGTAGGAGAGACACCCCCAGTCTGTCCTCGATGCCGTCAGCCTTGGCCATCTTCACTTGCCGCCCGAACTCGCACCCATTTCAGGAGCGCCATGTCTACCTGGACGAACCCATTAAAATCGGCCGCTCCGTGGCCCGCTGTCGACCAGCGCAGAATAATGCTACCTTTGATTGCAAAGTGCTGTCAAGGAATCATGCTCTCGTCTGGTTTGATCACAAGACGGGCAAGGTAATGTCACCACATTATCTAACAATCTTTACTTCTCATTTCCCTTTGCCCTTTTTGCATAATGTATGCAGGATCCCAGCTTTTGCACCCAGAGGAGACTTTGAGCAAGGCCATGGAACCAACTTTTTGGGTATTTGGTTCTACTGGAAGTTTAGTTGAGGTGGTTGAATGGAAAACAGAGAAGGTATTGTAATTAAATGCCTCGGGAGGGCGATGGCATCTTGATAACGTGGTCATTCCCAGTGAAATCCCAAACTCTCATTCATTTCAGAAAACTAGATAGTGAAACTTGGCTTTTTGCTTCAGTCTTTTTAGAAAGGTGAATTTGCCCTTCAGTGTTTGAATAAGCAAGCGGCAGTTCCCAAAGCAGTGCAGGGAATCTGTGGTCAGTATTACACTGGGGCTCAGGTGTCTCAGGGGTGAAATGGAGTTAACACAGCTTTTAGCTGAGTTCAGATCATGGTCTTTCTAGTAAGGACGGTTGTTTGTGTAAATTAACATTTTTGAAATATTTGATAAGGAGTAATTTGCAATTTTCAAAGCCAGTTTCATTAATCATGAACAACTGTAGCTTTACATTTTGAGAGTTTTGTTTGCAAGTTGGGTGAACATACATGTATTGCTTTTGGAAAATCATTTTTGGTGTTCCTTGCAAGAACTTACTAAAAATACTTAATGCATACTTGTAAAGGTGATATTTAAAAATCAGTTTTATGAAATTAATTTACTTTCTGAAATTATATCCAGTTCTATCAAATATTGCATTACCTAGATGTGATAGGATAAATTCAATGCTCTTTAAGTGTGATCCTTTTTGCATTTTTATGTTGGCACCCTAATTTACTATACTTGTGGGTGCTTATATTTTAAGAATACAAGAAAAAGTCAAATAAGACCCTTTCAATTTTTAATACTTAATCTGTGTGAAGAATATACTGAAGAACTCATTTTTGTGCTTTTGAGATACTGAATCAGTTCCGACTTAGATTAAGTTATGTAAGACTAATAAAAATACCTTGGGCTTCACCTCCTGACTTTTTGCTTCCTCTTCCCGAGTTAAATGATGAAATCTTTTTTAAAAGAAGAATTTAACTTTCCAATGGTAGTATTTTGAAATGAAAGAAACTTGAGCTTCAAAAAAAAAGAGAAAGCAATACTCTGTTGCTACAGAATTAAGGAATTATTATATAAATCATTTTTCAAAGAAAGGAGGAAGAGATTGTGCTTGCATAATACCTATGTCTTACTCTGTGTGTAGGATGTGAACTGAAAAAGATGTTAATTTTTCTGTATAACACCAGATGTTCATTTACCTATGGAACAGACTCTTTTTCTTTCTCTGTAGAAACTAAAGTTTGGGTGTCTGAAAGACTTCATAGATTACCCATAATCATTTAAAGTGAATATTCATGGAACTCATCTTTCCAGCTATCAAATTCAAACATCAGTTAACTGCCAGTGCCTTAATTCAACCAGCTTTGACCTTTTTGTCTAAGCTAAGGTCCAACTTAATCAAGTAACAGCTTTGCTTAAAGTACATAATCCGCAAAGGCACCTGCTTTACTTTGGTACGCTACTCAAAGGAGACTCAGTTTTTTTTCTTTTACTTATTTAAAAAATAGTGATTACATGAGCAGTGCTTTTCATGGCTATACTAAAACCCCCACAGTAGATTATTTTGAGATGGCTAAGTCTAGATCCATAGTGAGTACTGTATAAATTGAGCAGACATGTTAAAATTGAGTGGAATTTGTAATTAGAAAAACTTATCTTTAAAAGAGACACAGCTTATTTCCACCATTTTCACTTTTTTCCTGCTTTAGCCAAAAACAGGGTATGAGGCCATTACTTTAGGTATAGATATAATTATTGATTACTGCACAGCCTAATCTAGTTAAATAACCTGTCAGATTTTGCCATGTGATCAAATTATTTTAGGAATAAAATTGTTTAAAATTTAGGTTTGAACAGACAGGGTTTTATTGAGCACCTATTATGTGTCAGATATCCTGAGGCACACAATTCCAAAGAAAACCCACAGTTTGACCAAATATCACTTATTGTTTTCTATGTGTGAAATTTCCAGTTTGAGGATTTCTGCTATAATTGTCTCATAACAAATAAGTCACTGAGCCTAATATATATTCCCAGCAAATTCCTTTATATAATACCATAATCCCCTCCTTCTATAAGCATCACCTCAGGCAGGTTTTTATTTTTCAAACATCTCATCTCTAAGCCTTGGTTTTCTCTTCTGGGGATAATAGTGTTACCTACCATTGTAATTGTGGATTGATATAATCATTACTTAGCACCCTGTTTGTGGCCCTTATTAAGGGCCTAGTCCTTAGTGAGGAGGGTGTTTGAGGTGGGGGGGGAAAGCAAACCATCTAGGCAGCTCTTTGCAATTTCTGTATGCTGTGGAGTCCTAGGAAGGTAATGAGAATTGTTTTTTCTTTCATGCGATGGCATATGTAGAAGTAATCTTTTAAATTGAACATACAAAACTGAGAACTTTGTTCAAATTGGCACTTTCTCTGGGAGGTGGAGAATTAGAGTGATATATACCCTTTGGTTGACTTTTACCTTGTGATTTTTTTCATTCTGCACTGGCCATTATAGGTGACCCATTAAAAGCTGGAAGAGGTAATAAACACTTGAAACTTTCTGATTATCCAAGTAATACATATTCATTGTAGAAAATCTGCAAAACATAGGCACATGGAGTCTAGGTGACAGTTTTTAATGCTGAGTTTGTGGAATACCTTATGGGTACTAAAAACCTGCAGGTTGGAGGGTGACAGGTTTGCCATAAAGTGGAATTTAATCAACTTTCCCAAATCATCTACTCAGGAGTTTAGCAGTCTGTTACTGCCCCGCTTGGGTGCTGACCCTGTGTATCATCCTTCACTTCTCTTGGAAGTCAAGCTCTTCAAATTAGATGGCATATAATAGAATGGTTATTAATCCTTCTTTTGACCAAGTTACCACTGAACAAGCAAATCTACCCATATGGTGGTTACATAGAAGGGGTAGTGAGTGGACTGCCTCCTTCTGATTTGGATGGTCCCAGTTGATTTGAGTCTCTGTGGACAGGTGATAGATAGTCTAATGGTTGATACAGTAGTCTATTTGCACTCATACTGTAGTTTACTTAGTAATAAGTGATAGTAGTATTCTACTTCCAGTTTCACTTTTTCTTACTTCAATTCAATGCATATTTTTGAGCACCTGTTCTATCATGATCTGTTTTAGTGGAGGGCACAGTGGTGAGAGGGAAGAAAACAAGAACTGGTTAGAAATTGTTATTCTTTGTAGAAGCTTCTATTTTAGGTACAGAGGGTGACTGTACACCTTAGTAACAGTTGATTGAGAAGGGTGCCTGTCTGTTAAGTGTCTGCCTTCTGTGATACCAGGGTCCTGAGGTTAGAGCCCTGTTGCGGGCTCCCTGCTCAGTGGGGAGTTTGCTTCTCTCTCTCCACCTGCCTCTCCCCCAGCTCATGCTCTCTCTCACTCTCTAAAGAAAAAATTTATATATATATATTTATAAAAACAAGTGATTAAGATAAGATAGTATTAAGTAAGTTTAAACGGCAAGGGTGATGGTGTTTGAATTAGACTTTATAACAGGGGTGGATAGGTACATCTTAAGAAAAGCTGTCATTTTTGCGTGGTTTTTGTGTGTTTTGGGTGGATGAAAGTAGAATAAAACAGACAAAAGCAGGTAATTTTGAATGAGTTTGACATCTTCTAGTCACTGATGAAATTGATTTTGTTGGTTTGGAGAAGTTTTTTGGAGAGTAGCTATGTATGAACATCCATTCTGTGTGCCATTTTTATGTTTGTTTCTCTTTTATAAGTAGTTGTCAGACCATGGAAGAGAGGGTGTCTGCCTTATTTGTCTGTTTCTGAGTAGCTAAAGCTGAGGAGATAGTGTGGAGTTCCTGGATTAACAAACTAAGGGCATCGACCCATGTACTGTGGAAGGCCAGGGAAAGTTCTCTGCAGGGCACTGACATAACAGAACCACCAATTAAGTGATATGACAATATGTAGGGAGGCCTGGAGCAAAGACAAATGGGAACAGCTTAATTAATACTTGTACGCTAACTATGTACCATACTCAGTTCTAAATGCTTTACATGTTAATTAATCCTTAAATAACTATTTAAGATAACTGCTTATTTTCCCCACATTAACCCATAAAGAAATTAAGGCACAGAGAGATTAGATTAACTTGCCCAAGTTCACATAGCTAATAAATGGTAGAGTTGGGATTTGAATGTCGGTATTCTGACTTTTGACTCTAGAGTCTAGAACCGAAGCTCTTAACTACTCTGCTATAGCAAGGCTTTGTAACAGTTTAGATCTGATATCGTTTTGTCAGGGCATTGACCATATTCACAGTAGAAATAAAAATGATTAAATGCTAGCAGGTGAAAATTACAAGTATATTAACTTGCTAATTAGAACTTCAGCAAAAAGAGAGGTTCTGTAAGCACTGGAGATTTTAGGGATGATTCATGGATAGGATACAATTTAAGCTTAGATCTTAGGACTTTTAAAATAAGGCAGATATAACTAGAGTTAGTCAGGGGAAGGAGTTTTGGTGGGAAGAGTTCCTGAACTAAAGGCATGAAAGCAGGAATGATACGTCACATTGCAAGGAAGTCATTGCAAAGGAAGAATCTTCAGAATTTGTCAATCAAGATAGTTTCTTTTTTCTTCTTCTCCATATCTAAACAAGACAACAAAGATCCTGGCCTCAGCTTTTGGGAGAATAGCAGATCATTGATTTTATTTATTTGTGTATTGTTTTACCAATTTTTTGTTGTTGTTGATAGAAGTAAAAATGTCATTAAGAGGTGTTGGTTTTTGTGATAAAGTAATATAATTGAAAAATGTTATGTTTGAGGCACATTGATATAAACATTTTCAGAAGGCCAGATTGTATATCCAAAGCACAGATTTATTTCATAATTTTCACAATAGTGGAAGATTAATGAAATATTTTACCTATTCAAGTTAAAAAATGTAGGTGGTGTATATACTTAAAACCTTTTTTTTTCCCGCTTAGATGTTTGACTTTTCTCCTTAGGTTGAATTGACTCTTTGCCTTCTTAGGCTTCTATTTGGTTTTCTCAAGTGATATTTATGTTAGAGCTTAATATCCATTCTCTGCGGTAAATAGGAAGGAGAGTGTCTGTCATTTAGACTTTTAAGTGAAAAGACTGTGAGATTGGTTCTTTATGTATGTCACTTACTTGAATCAAGAAAAATGATGGCATTTGTTAGCTATGGAAATATTCTAAGGAGTCTTCTGTGCAAACTTCTCTCGTTGCCACTATGAGTAAATGAACAGTTTACCTGTTTGCCCAGAAATCTTGGTTATTTCCCCATTAATTTTTAACACGATGTACAAACCCCTTCAAAATCTGTCTCTTATTTCCTTTTTTTCCAGCTCCATGTTCTATTACTTTTTTTTTTCCTTTGCCCCAAACTATGCAGTAGCTGTGTGACAGTGCTCTCTGTTCCTAGAACAAGTGCCTTTTTTGCTGTTTTGTCTTCCAGAATGACCTTTCCCCTTCATCCCTTGAGGCCCAGTTTCAATGTGAAGCCTTCCCTAACTCCCACTAACTAAAGAATTAATAGCTTCTTCCTTTATACTCCCATAGAACTTCGTATATAATTTCATTATGGGACACAGACAACAAAATAACTATAATGCAAATGTGCTTGCCCTGCCAGATGTGAGCTCTTGAGAACAAGAGGATAGGCACTACATAAATGTTTGAATGAGTGAAATGTGAACAATAGAGCTGTCTGTATTTCTACAACCCTGATTAGGGTCAAAGGGCAGAAGGTCATTTGAGTTAGTCCTTAATTTGAGATCATGGACTCCATTACCTAGGTAGTCTTTGTAAAAATCATTACTTACTGAGAATTTGCAGTGTGCATGACAGTTTGCTAAGCATTTTGGGACCCTAGAAAATCTTGTGTTTGGTGACATTAATTTTGAGCTATTACATATATATATATATCCATTCTCATGCAAAATAATACTTTTAAGGGTTTTACAGTCAGACTATTTTCTTATTTCACTTGATCTGTATAACACTCTTAGGAGGTACATAAAGCAGCTAAAGGCTGGATGCCTTTTATCCAAAAGGAGTTGGATGTTTAGAGGTTATTTGTACAGGGTCATCTATTAGTAACAGTGGGAGTTGGGACCAAAATCTAGATTTTTTCCCCCTTGAAATGAAAGCCACTGTTAGACTTTTATTCTAAACTATCTTAGTATGGACTGAACAGTTACTGTAATGAAAATCTGTCTTTTGCTCTCTTGAAAGATAATCTAAGCTATTATTTTCTGGGTGCATAACTAAAATGCTTATCATATGACAGACTTCCAAATTCTGTAAGAACCTTAGTTAATTATTTCTCTGAGTCAACTAGCATTTTTAAAAAACATACTTCTAATACTTCCAGCAATAAATATATTTTTCCTTAGGCTTGCATTCAGACAACTGATTCAGATTTGGGTGTTTATGCAAATGAATGAAACAGCCTTGGAAAAACTAGCCTCCCATGTAAATTTTTTATCCTTCAAAGAGAATACCTGTGAGGCGCCTCAGTGGCTCCTTTGGTTAAGCCTCAGGCTCTTGGTTTCCGCTCAGGTCATGATCTCCAGGTGGTGAGTCCTGCATTGGATTCTAAGCTTGGTGTGTGTCCCTTTCCTCTGCTCCTCCTCCTATGTGCTCCCTCTCTCTTTCTCTTTCAAATGGATAAATAAATAAAATCTGTTTTAAAAAATAAAGAGAATAGCAGATAGGTGTAATTTGAAAAGTTTAAAAAGTTTTTGTAGGCACTTGAAAACGTGGATGTTTTTGGTGATTAATACTGTATCCTTTGTCAAATACAGTTTGGATTAGATTTGAATTTAAAGATGTAAGAAATGTTTCCTTATTTACTTGTGTTAAGGATATGTCAGTACTTCTAGGTTTATAGTTTTATCTGCATTTATAACTACTGACTTGTTCTAGATGTGAGCCAAGCAGAAATGAATTTCCAATATGGACCTTTAAGCTGTTATTTTTTATTTACACAAATAGTAGGAATACATTCTCAAAAATTCAAGCAATAAGGAATTATATAGAGAATATGTCTGTTCTCCTGAACATAGTTACCTCTCTTTCTCTTCCCCTATTCCAGAAGTAACTGTTGTTATTAATTTGGTAAGTAATTTTCAAAAAATTTTCTGTTTCCTTACTTGGGTGTGTAGATCAGGAAACATAGTGTTTTGTTGTTACTTTTTTTGGTAAGTGATTGGATCATAATTTAAAATGAACTTTTTAGCTGATGATACCAAGTGAAGTGTGGTAAGCTTCTCTGAAATATGTCAATATTTGAGTTCTGACCAGTATTCAGACTGCTATAAAATTATCTCATTTAATCATCACAACAAACTTTTGAAGTAGATAGTGTTATTGTCCTGTTTACAGGTAAGAAGACTGAGGTTCAGAGAGGTGAAGGAATTTCAGCATAACAAAGATGGTGGTGGAGTCAGGATTCAAATTCCAGTCATCTAATTGCAGAATGCACGCTTTTGACCACTCTGTTTTTTTGCTACCTAAGCATTCTTAATCATTATTAATCTAATCACTAACCTGTTACTGAAAAGTGTATCAGAAGAAAAAATGCATTGAAATAGAAACCTTGTGGGGCGCCTGGGTGGCTCAGTGGATTAAGCCTCTGCCTTCGGAGGCTCAGGTCATGATCGCAGGGTTCTGGGATCCAGCCCCGCATCGGGCTCTCTGCTCAGCAGGGAGCCTGCTTCCTCCCTCTCTCTGCCTGTCTCTCTGCCTACTTGTGATCTCTGTCTGTCAAATAAAGGAATAAAATCTTAAAAAAAAAAAAAAAGAAATAGAAAAAATTTATTATCTATTAACTCTAAGATATTTTAGAGTTTTAATTGAAGATTAGTTCCTGAAACTGTATTTATTAGTCACTTAACATTTTACAAGTAGAATAAAAACAGCTCTTTACATGAAAAGATATCGGAGGATCACTTTCAGATACTATAATATATGAAAAAAGGGTTTTTCTTTCATCTGATAATTTCTGAGTTTAGTATGTTTGGAGGTTCTGTTTTAAATAGAATGTATATATATGTATGTATGACCCCCCATATGTAAATCTAATGTAGAAAAAAAAGACTATATTTTGTTTTTTAATTGTTTATTGAAATACTAACTAAATTTAATACTATTAGACACTAGTTATAAAGTTCCTTACATTTCAGAAATTCAGGGATAGAAAATAAGATCATGCTTATATGTTACCAGTATAGCTATGGTAGTTATGCTTGTAGAAAGACAGAATTTGTAGTTCTGAATTGTTTCAGTTTGCTTGGTGAAAAGGAATGTTACAGAGTTATTATATAACCTAGCAATTCTACTCCTAGATATATACCCAAGAGAAATGAAAGCATATGTCCATACAAAAACCTAGATGTTTTAATGTTCATAGTAGCATTATTTATAATAATAAAAAAAGTGGAAAGAATCCAAATTTACCATCAACTAATGAATGGATAAATAAATTGTGGTTTACCTTATAATGGAATATTTTTCAGCAATAAAAAGGAATTAAGTACTTATATATACTACAGCATGGATGAACCTTGGCAGCACTATGCTAAGTGAAAGAAGCCACATGTTGTATAATTCTGTTTGTATGAAATGTGTAGGATAAGCAAGTCCATAGAGAATAAGTAGATTAGTGGTTTCCAGGGTTTGGGAGTAACAGGGAGTGTGATGGTTAATTTTATATGACAATTTGGCTAGGCTATAGTAGCCAGTTTTTGGTCAAATGCCAGTTTAGATGTTGCTCTGAAGGAATTTTTAAATGCGATTAACATTGGAGTGCTTGAGTGCCTCAGTGAGTTAAGCAGCTGCCTTCATCTCAGGTCATGATCTCAGGATCCTTGGATCAAGCCCCTGGGCTGGCTCCCTGCTCAGTGGGGAGTCTGCTTCTCCCTCTCCCTCTGCACATTCCTCCCACCCCCGCTTGTGCTCTATCTCTACCTCTCTCTCTCTTACAATAAATAAATAAAATAAAGTAAAACGTGATTAACATTTAAATCAGTAGACATTGAAAAGGCAGATTACCCTTCAGAATGTGGGTGGGCCTCATTCTGTTAGTTGAAGCCCTTAAGAGAAAAAACTGAGGTTCCTCTGAAGGAATTCTATCATTATAGAACCATCATACTCAAGACTGCAAGAGTACCTCTAAACTGTGTCTCTAACTGCTGTTCTGCCCTGTAGATTTCAGACCTGACAGTCTACACAGTCATGTGAACCAATTCCTTAAAATAAATATCTCTCTGTATATATACACATATCCTATTGGTCCTGCTTCTCTGAAGAACCTTGACTAATATAAGGAGTGACTGGTAAATAGATATGGTTTCTTTTTGAGGTGATGAAAATGATATAAAATTGACTGTGATGGTTGTACCAGTCTGAAATGTACACTTTAAATCAGTGAATTGTATGGCATGTCAATTATATCTTAAAAAAGCTTTTCTAAAAAAAAAAAGGATGTTAGATGGAGTAATAGCTTAGTGAAAGCAGATTAGGGTGTAGGAAGTCGAAGAGTGCAGAACAACTGTTCAAATGTGGGTGAGATTAGCAGAGCCACTTTTGAAGTACCATGTATCTTAATATTTGTCACTACTTGCATAGTGTATCTTATTTGTTAGATGTTTGTTCTAAAAACTTTAGTAGATGGAGAGTGTGTTCCTAATATTGAAATGTTTGTTAACAGGCACAATTTTGATACTACTGAGAAGCTGCAGTGCCAAGGTCTTAACGTGGGAGTTGGGAAATTATGGAAAGATATAGTTGAAAAGTCCCAATCTAAACCCAGAGAGTTTAAGATAATAATTTTATTCAGGAGTGAATCTTTTATTTTTTAATTGGAGTATAGTTGACACACAATGTTACATTAGCTTCCGGTGTACAACATAGTAATTGTACCGCTTTATGCATCATGTTATACTCACCACAAGTGTAGCTACCATCTGGCACCATGCAGTGCTATTACAGTACTGTTGACTATGTTCCCTTTGCTGTGTCTTTTAGCCACATGACTTCTTGATTCCGTAACTGGAAGGCTGTATGTATCTACCACTCCTCTTCACCATTTTGTCCGTCCGTCCACATTCCTCCTCTCTGGCAGCATCAGTTTATTCTCTGTGTTTATGGGTCTGTTTCTGCTTTTTGTTTGTTTATTCATTTGTTTTTTAGATTCCACAAGTAAGTGGAATCATAGAGTATTTGTCTTTTTCTATCTGGCTTATTTCACTTAGCATAATACCCTCTAAACTTATCCATGTTGTCACAGATGGCAAAAACTCGTTCTTTTTTTTAATGGCTGAGTAATATCCCTGTGTGTGTGTGTGTGTGTGTGCGTGTGTGTATATATATATATATATATATATATATGTATATGTATATATATATATATATATACACACACGCACACACACACACACACACACACACGCATATATGCACTACATCTTCTTTATCCATTCATCTGTCAGTGGACACTTGGGTTGCTTCTGTATCTTGGCTATTATAAATAATACTGTAATAAACATGGGGGGTGTCACCAGTGACTCTTTTGGGTATGTAGGCACATAGAGGGTAATAAAATATTATTAGAACGAATCATGTTGTCTTGACTAGAAAAATGTGTTCACTTAAAAGTTGAACTTAAGGCTGATAGTGGGCGGAGTAGACTTAACCAGACTGCAGATCTACAGCGTGCACCCTCACGGCTCTTACAACCCTCTGCCCTTCCCAGCCCTGGGTTCCGGCCAGGACACTGCCCTGGCGGTACTGGAGGACTGGTTCCAGGCAAACATGAAGGCCCACCCAGTACCGCTTTGCCCCTGGGACCACAGCTGTCCTGTCCTGGACAGTGAAGCCACTGACCCTGGAACTGCTTGAGGAAACTGTGCAGGCCATGGAGGTAGAATGAAGTAGGATGATGCTTAGGGCTTGGAACAAGGAGAAATAAACCCAGGAAATACAAAAACAAACAAACAAACAAAAAAAAGTTGAACTTAAACTTGGACCATTATGCATTCCTACTCTTTAACAAGTGTCGGAGTGTCATATGCTTGCATTGTGGTATAATGCCTAATAGGTAGTACTGAAAAATAGAATTATAACACAAATAAGTCCAACAATAGAAGTATCTGTGAATCGCTGTTTCGAAGTAGCTAAGGGAGTGAAGTATTCCTTCCCCCAGGATTGGGGACAGAAAATGTGGAAGGAAGGAAAAGGGCTTCAGAGAGAAAGTTGTTTTTAAAAAAATGCTGCTGTTTGAAGAGTCATTAGGGTTTTACTAGCTGCTTTAAAAAAAAGACCAGGGCATTCTAGGAGTGCCAGGCTGGCTTATTTTGTGGAGCGTTAGTCTTGGGGCTGTAAGTTGGAGCCGCATGTTGGAGGCAGATTACTTAAAAATAAAATCTTAAAAAACAGGGGGGCTGGAGGTTGGTGCGCAGGACATTCCAGCCCAAGGCAACAAACAGTATGTATTTGAGGCAGAAAAGCCTTTAAGAGAATGGTGTATTCTGGGAAATGCAAACCCAAAGTTAGTGGAGTTGGGGAGGGGAAAAAGGAACTATCAAATCTTTGAGGTAGTTGAGTACTGTTGGCAAGAGGGGTTGGGAGGCCCTGTGGCTAAAGGTTAAAGATTCTGGAGCTGGACTACCTGAGTTGGAATCGTGGCTCCACTGCTTGCCAGATTTGCAACCTTGGGAGTCTCTGTGCTTCACTTTCCCCCATCTGTGAAAATAGGCTAGTAGTGGGGTTCACCTTATAGAACTGTTGTAGAGATTGAATGAGGATTCATGTAAAGCAGTTATCAGAATGCCTGGCACAGAATAAGTACTCAATAATTTGTCACTATTGTAATTTTTCTTTATTTTCTTTGGTGTGTTTGCACAATAAGACTGTATGCTTTTTTTCCCGTAAGTGGGCTTTTTCATTGTTAAGAAGTTTTCTCCTTTAAATGTCTGTCTTTAGAATCTCCTGAAGTAACTAAATTATTTGAAACCTTGGAACTCTTTTTAAGGTGTTAAAGAAATAGTGTGATATAATAAAAAAAATTCGTTTTTTATCCCAGGTTATTGCTGTACTACTCCTAACACTCTTGCAATCTCCAGAATGATGAATGTCTTTTGTATGCTGATAAGATGACTGGTGGGGGGTGGAGTCCTAGTAGGATGGGGCTGGTCACCAGAAAGACCATGTGATTAGAGTATTAGAACTTTCAGCCCCACTTAATCTCCAGGAAAAGGGGTGTGGGCTGCAGATTGAGCTCTGTAAAAGCTCTTAACCATTGAAATTCAGGGACCTTTGGGTTTGGTGAACAGTATGAGGTGCTGGGGGGCTGGTTCACTTGGAGAGGGCATGGAAGCGCCTTCCACCAGACCTTGTCCTGTGCATCTCTTCCATTTGGCTGTTCTGAGTTGTGTCCTCCATAATAAACCAATAATAGTAAGTAAAGCACTTCTCTGAGTTCCTTGAGTCATTTTAGTGAGTTTTAGTGAGGCATGAATTAGGAATTCTCTGAATTTATAGCTAGTTAGTTGGAAGTATCAGTGACAGCTTGGGGTTTTTGACTGGCATCTCAAGTGGATACAATCTTGTTGGCCCAAGGCCTTAACTTGTGGAATCTGACATTAATTCCAGGTAGATAGTGTAAGGACGGAATTGTAGGACATCCAACTTGTATTGGAGAGTTGGAGAAGTGGTGTTGGAAGATACCGTGCATTTAGTGTCAGAATTGTTGTGCATAAAAGTAGTTCAAATAGGGGTGCCTGGGTGGCTCAGCTGGTTAAGCATCTGCCTTTGGCTCAGGTCAGAATCCTGGGGTCCTGGGATTGCACCCGACGTGGGAAAAAAAAAAATCCCTGCTCAGCAGGGAACCTGCTTCTCCCTCTCCCTCTGCCACTCCCCCTGCTTGTGCTCTCTTGCTGTCTTTCTCTGTCAAATAAATAAAATATTTTTTAAAAATAGTTAAATAGTCTTATAGTTAATGTCCATTATCCAGTATTACCACGTTTGTAGAGTTTCCCTGTTAAAAACAATAAAAATTAAAAAAAAAACCACAATAAAAATAAGTAGCATAATTGGTTTGCCTTACTTGAAGATTTGAAATGGAAGGAGCTGAGTTAAGTAATATGATGAGAATCTAGTCAGTCATCAGGCAATATGTAAAAGAGTGCATGTCCTGTTTAGGCAACTTGGGACATAATGAAGGTATTAAGATGTTACTTCAGTCTTCAAAGAGCTTAGTGTTTAATTGGGAAGCCAAAACTGACTTCCATAAACAATTTGGGAAGAATTAAGTTCTAAATGGAATTAAGAGCTCTGTGTGATTAAGGTAGAGAAGGCTTGTTTAGAAAGGGGGACTTGGGGCACCTGGGTGACTCAGTTGATTATCTGCTCTTGCCTTAGGTCATGATCCCAGGGTCCTGGGATCAAGCCCCAAATCAGGATCTCTCCTCAGTAGGGAGTCTGCTTCTCCCTGTCCCTTTGCCTCCCTGCTCATGGCTCTCTGTCCCTCAACTCTATGTAAGATAAATGAATAAAATCTTAAAAAAAAAAAAGGACGCCTGGGTGGCTTAGTTGGTTAAGCAGCTGCCTTCAGTTCAGGTCATGATCCCAGCATCCTGGGATCAAGTCCCACATCGGACTCCTTGCTCAGCGGGGAGCCTGCTTCTCCCTCTGCCTCTGCCTGCCATTCTGTCTGCCTGTGCTCGCTCTCTCTCCCTCTCTCTCTCTGATAAATAAATTAAAAAAAAATCCTTAAAAAAAAAAAAAAAAGGAAAGGAAGGGGGACTTGAACTAGATCTTAAAGATTTAAGGTAGAAAATAACAGATGTCCTGGGTGCATAAAGGTCTAAAAAGGCGTAAGCTCAGAAAGATAGGAGACAGGTGGTATGGTTTTTTTTTTTTAACATTTTATTTTATTTATTTGTCAGAGAGAGAGAGCAAAAGAGCACATAAGCAGGAGGAGCAGCAGGCAGAGGGAGAGAGGGAGAAGCAAGCTCTCAGTTGAGCAAGGAGCCTGATGAGGTACTCGATCCCAGGAGACATGAGCCTCCAGGTGTCCCAAGAGAGTTGAATGTTAAGGAGCCTTACTACTGGATTGACCAGATAGTTTAAATGAAATGATAGAGGTGAACCTGAGGTTCTATTTCAGGAAGGCTGTGGAGGTACAAAGGTTGGTGGGGCAATAGGACAAAAAAATTGAAGCATAAACCTGGGGGCTAAGAATCTTGGATTTGTAACTTTGGAAAAAGCCATACTTTTCCTTAATCCATCCATGTAATCCTAATAACTAAACTGATATGTTTTACAGTGGATTATAAAATGCTCATGTGCTTTAACATGCTGACTTCATAATAGGGTGATTAGAAAGTAGTGAAAATAGGATTCATGAATGTAGTGAGTAGGCCAGATTTAAAGGTTCCAAGGTACGGATTTTATTTTCCAGATTGTTTCTCTCTTAGCACATGAAAAGATTGTGCTGTGGCATCATTTTAAGGCGTATTTCTTTTGTCAGTCACTTTAAATTCTGGAATAAATTCATTTAAATACCATTTCTGATATTGCCAGAAGTATAGATTTAATATTTTGAATGAACAGTGAAGGAACTTAACAAGAAAAAATAAGGCGTATGAATATCTAAGTCAGAGGCAGGTGTTAAGTCATAGACCCTGTATCAGAATTTCAGTAAAAATGTGTTTTAAAGCATAAAACTTATGTGGAACTACTAGTTTTAAAGAGTTAATTAATTAATTAATTTGGGAGGGGGTGTGAGTGGGGAGAGGAGCAGAGGGAAAGGGAGATGGAAAGAATCTCAAGCCGACTCTGTGCTGAGCTTGGAGCCCAGCATGGGGCTCCATCTCACAATCCTGAGATCATGACCTGAGCCAAAACAAGAGTCAGATGTTTAACCTACTGAGCCACCCAGGCGCCCTTGCATTTTAAATTGATACCATAATCTGAGTTTTTGGTTCATAATTGCCAGTTGTGTGGAGGCAGTTTTCAGATAAGCATCAGACAAGTTTATTGGGACTGTACTTGGTTTTAATAATTCTTTCGTCCCACTTCCCTCACCAGTGACCTGATTTGAGAATTGTATCAAAATTTTATCCTTGTTTTAGCTGCAACTATTTTGAAAGCTGATATAATAGGTAAACTGTTCATGTGTGAAAAGGTGATTAAAAAGCACTTTCAAATATTAAGTGTTTGTGTTATAAAAATTAGTAAATATTCCTTCTTACTTTTACTAATTTTTATTATTAATGCCTTGTTGTTGTAACAGTATGGAGACTTAGGTATGCTAGTAAATTATAAATTTTGAGAATTGTTTTCTGAAATGAGCATTTTGTTATAGGCCTGCTTCTATATAAAGTATATGAAGCATAGAACTATATAAAGCCCAATATTTAGGAGGTAGTTAAAAAACTTACTGACAACACAATGCCCTTCTCCAAAGGAATTATAGAAGTAGTAACTTAAGAAATTTGTCTTTTTTTTTTTTTTTTAAGCTCCTTAGAGTATGGAATCTCTTTATGACCTCGGGGTAAGGAAGGACATAAAGAATTCACAAAAAGTGCACATTGGAGTAAAAGATTAGTAAATTCAAATATGTTAAAATTACTTTTTTCATTAAAATGAAAAAAGTGAAGAAGAAAAACAACTAGAGGAAGATATTTGTAAAACATATGACTTGCAAAGGATTAGTGTCCAGAATATAGAAAGGATTTGTTCAAATTAATAAAAAATACAACCCAAGGGGAAAAATTGGCTAAAAGATGCAAAAAAGAATTTCACAGAAGAAGGAAGAATGGCCAATAAACTAATACCAGATGTTCAACATAACTGGGAAACTGTAAACTTGCACTTTCAGATAGCATTTATGCTCATTTAAAAAATTGAATAGAGGCACCTGGGTGGCTCAGTCAGTAAAGTATCTGACTCTCAATTTTGGCTCAGGTCATGATCTCAGGGTTGTGAGACAGAGCCCCGAGTTGGGCTCTGTGTGCTGGGCATAGGGCCTGCTTAAGATTCTTTCTCTCCCTTTGCCCCTGCACACCCCCTGCTCACTGGGCTGGCTTGCTCTCTCGCTCTCTCTCTCTTAAAAAAAAAAAAAAAAAAGTTGAATAATATTGAGTGCCTGGCTGGCGCAGTCTGTAGGGCAAGAGACTCTTGATCTCACAGTCTTGAGTTGGAGCTCCGCGCTGTGGAGCTGTGTGTGTAGATAACTGAAAAAAATAAACATTAAAAAGTTGGTTAATATCAAGTGTAGATGATACAGTAGAGCAATAGGAACTCACATGCTTTTTTTTTTTTTAAATGAATTACAGTGATTGATTTTTGAATATTAAACCAACTTTACATTCCTCGGATAAACTCCACTTGATTACACTGTATTTTTTTTTAAGATTTTATTTATTTATTTGACAGAGAGATCACAAGTAGGCAGAGCAGCAGGCCAAGAGAGAGGGGGAAGTGCTCGCTTCGGCAGCACATATACTAAAAAAAAAGAGAGAGGGGGAAGCAGGCTCCCTGCTGAGCAGAGAGCCTGATGCAGGGCTCTATCCCAGGACCCTGAGACCATGACCTGAGCTGAAGGCAGAGGCTTAACCCACTAAGCCACCCAGGTGCCCCTACACAGTATTCTTTTTTAATGTACTGCTAGATTTGATTTGTTTATATTTTGCCAAGGATTTTTGCACATGTGTTTTATGAAGGATTAAGTTTTAAATACTTGGTAGATTTCACTAATGAAGCCACTTAGGTCTGTTTGCATTTTATTAATTTTTGTGTGGAAAGTTTTAAACTATCAGTTCAGTTTCCTTGATAGCTACAGGACTTTTCAAGTACTTATTTCTTCTAGAGTTAACTTTACTAGTTTGTATCTTTCAAGTAATTTGCTTGTTTCATCTAAGTTTTTGGGTTTATTGGCATAAAATTATTCATAACATTACTTTATTTTTTAAAATAGATTTTTTAAAAAGATTTTTTATTTGAGAGAGAGAGAGAGAGAAAACATGAGAAGGGGGAAGGGCAGAGGGAGAGGGGGAGAGGGGATCCCTAAACACACTCCCCGTTGAGCACAGAGCCTGGTGTAGGGCTTGATCCTGGGACCCTGACATATGACCTGGACTGAAGGCAGATACTTAACCAACTGAGGCATCCAGGCACCCCTATTATGTGCTTCTTTCTGCTTGTTTTGGGTTTAATTTCCTCTTCTGTTTTCTTTCTTTTTTTCTCTTTCTTTCTTTCCTCCCTTCCTTCCTTCCTTCCTTCTCTTATTTATTTATTTATTTATTTATTTTTTAAGGATTTTATTTATTTATTTGACAGAGAGAGATTACAAGTAGACAGAGAGGCAGGCAGAGAGAGAGAGGAGGAAGCAGGCTCCCTGCCGAGCAGAGAGCCCGATGCGGGACTCGATCCCAGGACCCTGAGATCATGACCTGAGTCGAAGGCAGCGGCTTAACCCACTGAGCCACCCAGGAGCCCTCCTTCTCTTTTTTAAAGATTTTATTTATTTGAGAGAGAGAATGAACAAGAGAAAGCATGGCGGGGGGCGGGGGAGGTGGAGAAACAGACTCCCCTGCTGAGCAGGGCTCAATCCCAGGACTCTTGGGATCATGACCTGAGCCAAAGGCAGACACTTAATTGACTGAACCACCCAGACATCCTCCTCATCTGTTTTCCACTTCCTTAAATTGGAAGCTTAGATCATTGATTTAAGACCTCTCTTCTCCTTCTTCTTTTTTTTTTTTTAAGATTTTATTTATTTATTTAAGTACTCTTTGCACCAAACATGGGGCTTGAATCCACAACCTCAAGATCAGAGATCACATGTTCCATCAACTAAGCCAGTTGGGTACCCGAAGACCTCTCTTTTTTAATGAAAGCATGTAATGCTCTAATATAACCATTTTGATAAACAAGTTGACATTGTTAATATGCTGAACTCTGTATACCTAAGGACATAGAAGTTCTTCACCTAAGTGTATACTCTAGAAAAACACTTTTATATCTGCATCAGGAGATATGTTCAAGCAGTTTTTAGTAGTACTTTCCATAATGCCAAAAAACTGCAGGTAATCTAAACGTCCCTCAACAGGAATATGTAAATAAATACTTCTGTTAATTTATACCATGGAATACAGTACAGAGATGAACATGAATAAACAACAGCTGTGAATAGCAATGCAGATGAATCTCCCAAATGTTGAATGAAAAAAGCAAGTTGCAAAGGAGTACTTCAGTTATGATGCCAGTTAATATAAAACTTAGAAATCATGATACTTATTCATATATGTGTGTTACTTCATGCATAGTAATAGAATAATAAAGTATTTCTCTGAGAGGGAAGCAGAGAATGAATACAAAAATAGCTAAATTTTACATAATATATGCTGGAAAGTGTTTTGAATACTTTACAAATATATATTTATTTAATTCTCATAATTAAATGAATACCTGCTATGAAGCAGGCACTATTATTATTCTCATTTATGAATAAAGGAGCTTATAAATGAGTGAAGAAAGTCTTAACTACTCTGGATCACTCTGCTAGTAAGAGGTAAATCCTGTAATCAAACTGAGGCAGTCTGGCTCCAAAGTCTGTACTCTTAACCATTAAGCCATACTACTTGCCCTTGTGATGGGGTAGGGGTCTTCTCAGACTGGTTGCTAGGTACTTAGAAGTTTATTTTAATACTCCTTAGTTCTTATTTCTATGTTTCTGTTTATTTCTTTTTAAGATTTTATTTATTTGACAGAGGGAGACAGTGAGAGAGGGAATACAAGCAGGGAAAGTGGGAGGAAGAAGCAGGCCTCCTGTCGAGCAGGGAGCCTGATGTGGGGCTACTGGGGCTCGATCCCAGGATGCTGGGAACATGACCTGAGCCAAAGGCAGACGCTTAACGACTGAGCCACCCAGGGGCCCCCCTGTTTATTTTTGTATATAAGATACTTCATTAAAATTTTAAAAGAAAAATAACAGGTCAAACAAACTGAAAATGAATGTAAGAACATAATCCCCTAAAATATATCCCAAATGGAAGTTTAGGCAGTCAATATTATTAATTTTTTCTAACATATGTCCTAGATACTAATATATCTTAAAATATTAAAAAATCAGATAGATGATGGGGCGCCTGGGTGGCTCAGTGGGTTGGGCCGCTGCCTTCGGCTCGGGTCATGATCTCAGGGTCCTGGGATCGAGTCCCACATCGGGCTCTCTGCTCAGCAGGGAGCCTGCTTCCCTTCCTCTCTCTCTCTGCCTGCCTCTCCATCTACTTGTGATCTCTTTCTGTCAAATAAATAAATAAAATCTTAAAAAAAAAATCAGATAGGTGATGTGTTATTAATGTTTTGTATCTTGACACGGGTGGTAGTTTTACCGGTGTGTTCACTCAGTGGTGATTCACAAAGCTATACACCTTTGATTAGTTCACTTCTTTGTGGGCATTCCATGCTTCAGTAAACTCTTTAAAATAAACGTGTCCGTTAAGATTTTTTAAATTCCAGAGATTTCCTATTGCAGGTACATTTTTTGGGATGATCATAAGGGGATTTTAAGATGCATTATAAGGTAAAAGGACTTATTTTTGAGATTCTGCTTCATTGAAAAGTCTATAAAAAAAGGTGAGATATATTGTCAGGTAACAAAACAAGGTATAGCACAATATATACAATAATCTACCTTTTATGCAAAAGAGGGAAAATAATTTGTATTTGTTATTTATACATGAAGAAATCAGGAAGGTTATATAAGGAGTTAGTAACCTGGTTATCTGGGAGTGGGTAGAGTAGAAACTGGGTCACTATGAGATAAGGATACAGAAAGACCTTTTTCGTGCTTCCTGAACCTTGAAACTATACCTCCTATTCTAAACATGAACTTATTAATTTAAAAAGAAAGTGTATTCAGCATAGCTCTTTTAGGTAGATTCAGGTTTATGTCCTTTTGAGACTCATATTTATTTATTTGTTGGCTATAGAATGTTTCCATTTTCAGGAGACTTGGTCTTGTATCTCTTGAAATAGAGAAATTTGGGGAATACTATACCATCAATAAGGGGTTATGTTCAAAGAGGACTTTTTCAGTTAAATTTCTAAAATCTTTCAGAGTTCCTCCTTTTCCAATGTTACTTCAATTCTTTTCTATCTTCTGCCTTTTTTGGATGTTGTACATCTATAGCAGAACTTTTTTCTTTCTTTCTTTTAAATTATTTATTTGCATAGTAATCTCTGTATTCAACGTGGGGCTTGAACTCTTGACCCTGAGATCAACAGTCCCATGCTCTTCCAACCGAAACTACCAGCTGCCCGGCAGATCTTTTCTCATAATGATAAAGCTTTTTGTTAATAATAAGACCTTATATTTAAACAGTTTTGTAATTTAAAAAAGTACTTTTGTACTGTGACTTTGAGCTATCTGACATCATTTAATTTAAAGCAAAATATAGGAAAAGTTAGTGTTTAAATGGCCAGAGTCTCCCTTTTTTTCTTTTAAAGCTTCACTTATTAAGACACATTTTATAAGCATGACAAAAATTACTGTTTAAGTCAAAATCCCCAGAAGTTGAAATAGAGATTAAGAGTATAAATCTATAACATTTTAAGGAAATGTTTAAAGCTAGTCCCTTAAAATCTGGTGTAGAATTAAATTGAAATAAAAAAGTTGTTACTTAATTTTTTTTAGGGACATTGAAAGAAAATATATTAAATACACAACCTCAGCTACCTATTAGAATCATCTGGAGCTTTTAAAAGACACTGATGCTTGGCCCAGTCCCCCAGAGATTATGATTTAATACTTATAAATTATTCATATTTTTAAAAATCTATAAATTGTTAATGTCTATGAAGATCATGTTGGCTACATGACTTTGCTATTTTGATGTAGTATTGAGAAGCAGAAATACATTAACTTAATCATATACTTCAGTATTATGTGGAATAAGGTGACAGTTTTTGTCATTGGCATTTATTTTCCTTTTCAGCCTGCTAATAACAGCAAAAGCCCCTACTTAAAAAAAAGAAAGAAAGAAAAAAGAAACCATATACAAAAGATCCTGTGTGACTTTTGGTTAATGATGTTTATAAATTGCCTATATAATGTTATTGTGAAGTTTACTTGTAATATGAGTGTATAACTCATTTGAATTGCTGTTACATAGTTCTAGATACTTTAAAATAAAAATAGTACCGGGACGCCGGGGTGGCTCAGTGGGTTAGGCTGCTGCCTTCAGCTCAGGTCATGATCTCAGGGTCCTGGGATCGAGTCCCACATCGGGCTCTCTGCTCGGCAGGGAGCCTGCTTCCCTTCCTCTCTCTCTCTGTCTGCCTCTCCATCTACTTGTGATTTCTCTCTGTCAAATAAATAAATAAAATCTTTAAAAAAAAAAAATAAAAAAAAATAAAATAAAAAATAAAAATAGTACCAATGTTTAGGAAAATCACAAAGATTGAGACTCTGTAGTATCAGTTTTTTTGGAGATTTTATTTATTTATTGGAGAGAGAGAAAAAAAAATGTGATCAGGGGAGGGGCAGAGGGAGAAGCAGACTCCTCAGCTGAGCAGGGAGCTGGACACTGGGGCTTGATTACAATACTCGGGATCATGACCTGAGCCGAAGGCAGAAGTTTAACTGACTGAACCACCCAGGTGCCTCTCTGTAGTATCAACTTAATGTTAAAATTCCTATTCCTGTCACTGTGGGTTTTTTTTGTTTGTTTGTTTTTGTTTTTTTTGAGAAAGAGACAGAGTGGGGAGGGGCAGAGGGAGAGAGAGAGACTCTCAAGCTGACTCCACCCTGAGCGTGGAGCCCTAAATCTCAAGACCGGGAGATCATGACCTGAGCTGAAACCAAGAGTCAGATGCTTAACCCAGGTGCCTCTGTACGTGGTTTTTAATACATGTACTCCAGTATAGAATAAAATGCTAACTATATTTAGCAAACATAAGTGTTTAGTTGATTTTGGGGAATTTGAAGTATATATCAACCTAAATCAAATTTACAACTCAAATATATTGTAATAGATTAAGGATTATACCAATTGAAATTATGCCATTTTTTACTGATACCCTGGGGGAATAAGTCAATTTAGAAAATGGGATTTTCTGATGAGTTGAAAGAGTAGACCTTTTACCACCAAATCATTTTTGGATGGAAATTTTTCCAAAGTGATTAAACATTCGCCTGTCACCTTAAATAAACAACCCCGAGATCATGACCTGAGCTGAAACCAAGAGTCAGATGCTTAACTGAGTCACCCAGGTGCCCCAAATCATGAAGGATTTTAATGTTGTACTGCTTTTTACTTTAGAACTGGTGTTGAGGAGTTCCAAACGATTTTTAAAAGAATCACCATGGTTAGATCTTTTGTTTTAGAGGACCAGTGTCAGTGATAACATGGAAGACATTGGAACTGTACCTAGAGTCAAGGAGACCTGGTAGAGTGATTTAGTAGAAACAACAGTTGGAAACAGACTGGAATGCAAAAAAAAAAAAAAATCATCTGCATGGAGGGAGACAGATTGGGAGTCATCAACTGAAGTAGTCAAGGCTGTAGGAAATATACTCCCAGGGAGGTATGTACATTTCTAGAACAGTAGAGTCTAGAAAAGAACCCTGGGGATGATAAACATTTGAACAGCTGGTGAAGAAAAAGAAAACAGAGTTGGAAGAACAGCCAGAGAAGTAGGAAGACCAGGAAAGACTGGATTTGTGAGGAACAAGGCAGGGGAGAGTTTTTGAGAAGATTATTGTTAACAGCACTCAAATATTACTTTATAAGAAGTCAAAGTAGTTAAAACTGTAGTTAAAACCAGAATAGTGAGTGTGGAAGCTTACTAGAAATGGGTAAAGGGCTGTAAATTTGTGAGTGTTACGGCTCTGAAAGTGCTTGTATAAGTAGATGCAGAGGGTAGTAAGAGCATTTCTAGAAGTGTATGTATACTTCTGTGATGATAATTTTTTCCCCTGCAGTTTTAGTTGTTGCTAATTCCATGGAAACTATGTTGGTTCCCTACTTGGGTGGAGCAGGTGATGTGGTATAAGAAAAGCCTTATAGGTTAAGCATTCCCTATCCAGATAATTTTTCAATAGACTTAAATGTAAGTTGAGATCTTATCGAGTTAAATATAATTTGTGCAAAAGGAACATGAATCACAGATGTCAAAAATGTATCAGAATGTTAAAATGTTATAATTCCACACATTAGAAATTCAGTAGCATAGATGATATTCTCTACTTTTTTGATATTCTGAATTTTTAAAGCTAGGAATTTATCTTTCCATTTATCTTGGTACAAAAAAAGTCTTTTTCTACAAAGTGTGTGTGTGTGTGTGTGTGTGTGTGTGTAGCTGGATATATATCCAGCTCTTACTGTGTCCAAAGTATATAAATGAGAGACTCTTTGAGGACTGCTTAATCTGGGGATGATTGATAGTTACTTTATATTTGGCCAAAATTAAATTTTTAGCATAAAACCTATAATATTTAACAAAAGGATTAAATGTTTTTTTATCTACCCTGATGAATACTTAACTATTAAAGAACGGTTATAGGAACTTATAAACCAAGATTTTAAAAAATGGAACACGGGGGACGCCTGGGTGGCTCAGTTTGTTAAGCCGCTGCCTTCAGCTCAGGTCATGATCCCAGAGTTCTGGGATCGAGTCCCACATCGGGCTCCTTGCTCAGCAGGGAGCCTGCTTCTCTTGCTGCCTCTGCCTGCCACTCTGCCTGCTTGTGTGTACTCTCTCTCTGACAAATAAATAAAATCTTAAAAAAAAAAAAAGTCTGTTTAAAAAAAAAATGGAACATTGATGAAATTTGGATATTTTTACAGTGAGATATATATTTTATGAATTTTCAAATTCTATTACCTAATTTTATGTTGCTTTGGTCAGTTCTTTTCTTTTTTCTTTTTTTAATTATTTATTTATTTAGAGAGAGTGCACATGTGCAGAGAAAGGGGCAGAGGGAGAGGGAGAGAATCTCAAGCAGACTCCCCACTGAGTGTGAAGTCTGACATGGGGCTTGATCTTACAAACTTGAGATCATGACCTAAGCCAAAATCAAGAGTTGTACACTCAACTGACTGAGCCACCCAGATGCCCCTGGTCACTTATTTTCTATTCATATAATTTTATAATAGTTTTTAAATTTTGCATTCTTGTTTTTGTGGTAGGTGCTGAATATGTGACTTTTATTTTTTAGTCTTTGAGAGAGAGAGAGCTAGTGTGACATACATGTGCGGGAGAGAGAGAAGGGGAGAGAGAAAGAAAGAACTTTTATTTTTTTTGAGAGAGAGGGAGACCAGGGTGACAGGGAGGGGCAAAGAGAGAGAGAGGGGGAATCTGAAGCAGGCTTCATGCCCAGTGTGAAAATCATGACGTGAGCTGAAATCAAGAGTTGATTGTTTAACCAACAGAGCCACCCAGGTGTCCCAATATGTAACTTAAAACGTAGTTTTAACATTCAGTAAAAATGAAGATATCAAGCAATTATTATTAAACATGTAAGACTAATAATTGCTCTGAATTTATGCTATATAAAATGAGGTCATGTATGTGGAAATGTTTTTATAAACTAGGTAGTTAGAAATTAAGTGGCTAATTTTGAATACAGGAGAAATATTTAAAATTCACTCTAAATTTAATAGAAAAACATAATTAAGTTACTCTGGAGCAGAGAGGTCAAATGAAATATTTTCAGTTTCATAGAGTTTTATCCATGAATTTAAAGATAATAAAGATGTACTAAGATAATTTTAAAAATACATTTTATGAGTTCTAGGTTGGAAAAAATTTTTTTGAGTGGGAAGGTAGGAAAAACGACTTTGGAAGAATGGCTTTTTTGGGGAGTTTTGGGCCAGTGCAAGTATATAGCAGCAGTCTTACTTTAAAAAAAAAAAAAAGTACCATTTTATTTAGCATGTGTTGCAGTTCTAAACCTTAGTACTCTTTTGCTTGCACAATGTTTTCTCTTGTAGAGTATGTGTGTCAAAACCCAGAATCTGCACTGTCACTTCCTTGTTGTAAACTTGACTCTGCTAGTAAGACAAAATTTCTTAGTGTCTTGAAAAACAGTTTGAGAGCGAAATAAAAGTCAAGGTATGACTGATTTCCTAAGTTATGGCTATTTAAAATTTCATTTCAATATTTTCAAAGAACCATGAAATGAACTCCTATATCAATAGGAAACTCCAAAAACTGCTTAAGTTTTTTGGCATAGCATTTAAATTTACTCAGATTAAGTACCCCCAAATTGTAATTTTAGTTGGTAATGTAGATATCTCATACTTGAACCAATTTTCATTCTTTACTAAACTTGAGAGTTGAAACTCTGTAGAGACATTTCATCTCAAATTTTGCTTGATACTTTAGATTGTAAATAAAAGTACTTAATTGAGGTAAATCTAAAGTAGTATTCAAATGTAAGAAGTATAACAGGACTTTTTAGTGGATTATCTTTTTGTGTGTTCAGAGGGAATTGTTTGGACATGAACTACAGCTTTAATTGCACATCTATTGCCTGCAGGTATCTTGTTTTAAAAAGAAAAGCAAAGTAAACTAGTGACATTTGTAATTTTAACCGTGGAGTACTTTAAGAAACGAAGTTTGTTATAATTGTATTAATTAAATATTTAAATGCAACTTGCTAGTGATATTTTTATACAAAATACCTTTTGTGGGTATTGATTTTAGTCTTTATTTGACAAACCTAGAAACTTGCTATAAGACATTAATGCTTTACAATAGAATGTGGCTTATTTTATTCTCCATGTAAACTTGTAAGTAAAATAGCTGAATTGGTAATTGTTAGAAATTGTCCTCATTTCTTAGGACTTTATTGTAATTTTCTTCTTGTCTATTATCTTGAATTGAAGTCTTTTAAGGTGGGGAGCTTTGTCTTCTCTGCTCGATGATCTAGGTTTAGCTGGTATTGAATAGGTTTTAACAGGGTTTATGTTTTTTTTTCTTAGATCTTGTAGATACTGATTTTTTTGTGTTTGATTTTACTTAAATCGTATCTTTTGTTTTTAGAGGGTTTTATTTTCTGTATCATGTGTTTCTTTAACTTGACTGTGATGAATTCTAAGTGTCTTTTTTTTTTTTTACCGTTTAAATAGTTAATTCTTTAGAAGTCTATGGAGCCATGTATATTTTCCATCATACTGATGATGTAAAAAATAAAGGAAATTTATGACTGTTTAAACATTTAACAGTGACAAAAACCAAACATTTAACAACAACAAGGAAGTTATATAGACTTCCTATCTGCCTCCATTGTGATATTTAACGAGCAATTCTTTCCTTCCCTGAAACTCTAGTTTTACATCTCATATATCTCTGGCTTTTCATCCATTACAATTCCATTTCTAGATGTGTAGAATTCCCTAATCTAGATGTGAATTTCTAAAACAATATGCATAGTATTCTACAGATTTCAAAGTCCTGTTGATTCATTTAGCTGTCATTATTGAGAACTTCCTATGTGCTGAGCACTAGTCTAAACAAAATAAAGTCCCTGGCTCCATGAAACAGACATTCTAGCATGCAGATAACATCATCCATCTTTCATTATAAACTCAGTTTATTTAGGACAAATGGGAGTGAATCTGGCTTATTGACAGGGAATTCAATATAGTTCATCTTGTCCTGTTAATTTGCTGTGTGAGAACAATGTTATATGGCCCCAGAGTATTCTGGTTTAATTTGAATTTTGTCTTCAATTACTAGTGCTCTGCATTTGGTGAAATCTGTACATATATTCTTTAATTTTATAAATTTATATCACATATGTATCTTCTTGACCTCCTCTGTACTACCAGGTAAACCTTTTTTTTTTTTTAATATTTAATTAATTTATTTATTTGACAGATCACTAGTAGGCAGAGAGGCAGGCAGAGAGAGGGGGGGAGCAGGCTCCCCACCAAGTCGAGAGCCTGATGTGGGCTCGATTCCGGGACCCTGAGATCATGACCTGAGCCGAAAGGCAGAGGCTTTAATCCACAAAGCCACCCAGGCACCCCAACCTTACTCTTTTTGAAAGTCATCAGGAAACTGCTTAGATGAGTCATTGAATGATTTTGTTTTGGTGGTTGTTTTTTTGTTTTGTTATTTTCTTTCTACTCTAAAACTCACTTTTCCATTTTCCTCAGTGTGATTTTTTAAAAAAGATTTATTTCTTTGAGAGAGAGAGAGAGAGTGGGAGGGGCAAAGGGAGAGGGAAAGAGAATCTCAATGCTAAGTGTGGAGCCCGACTCAAGGCTCTATCTCAGGACCCTGAGATACGACCTGAGCCAAAACTAAGAGTCAGACACTTAATGATTGTGCCACCCAGGCACCTCCCTCAATTTGATTTTTTTTTTTAAAGATTTTATTTATTTATTTGAGAGAGAGAGAGACAGTGAGAGAGAGCATGAGCGAGGAGAAGGTCAGAGAGCGAAGCAGACTCCCCACAGAGCTGGGAGCCCGATGCGGGACTCGATCCTGGGACTCCAGGATCACGCCCTGAGCCGAAGGCAGTCGTCCAACCAACTGAGCCACCCAGATTTTTAATAGAACTTTTTAAACTTTTGTTTGCATGACTTTGTACTTTTCTAGTTCTTATTTTTTTATAGTTTTTATATTTCTATCTTTATTTCTGTTGTCTGTGGTTTCCATACAGACTTTGTCTTTATTCTTTCAATTTCCCTACCAATTTTCTCAAAATTCAAATATTTATAGTCTTAAAGACCACTTCTAAGAACTTTATTTCAAAATTTATTTATTTATCATCAATTTTATAACCATATTTTTAATTTTAATTTTTTAATGTGTACACTTTAGTGGTTTATAGTGTACAGCTGTTACCACTATTTATTTCCAGAACATTTTTGTTGCCCTCCAAAGAAACTCTGTACCTATTTAGGAATCAGTCTTCATTTCCTCCTCTCCCAGCCAATGGCAACCATTAATCTACTTTCCTCCTCTATAGATTTGCCTATCTGGGACATACTTCATGTAAATGGAATCATATAATGTGGACTTGCGTATCTGGCTTCTTTCAGCATAGTGTTTTCAGAGTTCATCCGTGTTGTAGTATGTATCCATACTCTGTACCTTTTGTGTCAAATAATATTCCATTGTAGGGACATAACACATTGCATTTATGACATTTACTACATACGCAGTTGATGGACATTTGGGTTGTTCCTATTTTTTGGTTATTATGAGTAATATCACTGTGAACTTATATGTACAAGGTTTTGTGTGGACATGTGTTTTTAGTTCTCTTGGTTATATATCTAGGAATAGAATTTCTGGGTCATATTGTAACTCCATATTTAATGTTTTAAGAAATCACCAAATTGTTTTCCAAAGCAGCTGCACTGTTTTACATTTCCATCAGCAGTGTATGAACGTTCAGTTTCTCTACTTGGTCAACAATTTTTATGGTCTTTTTTATTATAGCCATCTAGTGTGAAGTGATAGCTCACCGTGATTTTGATTTGCATATCTCTAATACTAATGATGTTGTGTGCATCTTTTCATGTATTACTTTTTTTTTTTTGAGAAATGTTCATATCCTTGGCCACTTAAAAAATTAGGTTATTTATCTTTTTATTGCTGAGTCATATATTCTAGATATAATTCCCTTATTAGTTGAGTGATTTGCAAATATTTTCCCCATTCTATAGATTGTTTAGCTGGTGCCCTTTTTTGTTATTACAGTAAAATATGTATTACATAAAATTTACTATATTTTTTTAGCATTTTCAGTGTACAATTCAGAATTCAGTGGAATTAAATACATTCACAATGTTGTGCAACCATCACCTTTATTCATTTCCAGAATTTTTCTGTCTTCCCAGATGGAAACTCTGTACCTATTAAACAATATCTCCCCTTCTTATCTCCCCCAGCCCCTGATAATTGCTGTTTCTTCTTTGTAGCTCTATGAATTTGCCTATTGTGGGTGCCTCATGTAAGTGGAATGATGTAATTTTTGTCCTCATGGTGTCTTTTATAGCACAGAAGTTTTTAATTTTGATGAAGTTCAACTTAACTTATTTTTATATTTGAAGTAATTTTTAATCTTAAAATTCTTAAAATCCTTAAAATTCTTCATTTATATTGTCATTTGTGCTTTTGATGTCATATCTAAGATGCTATTGCCTAATCCAAGGTCATCATTATTTTAATCATTTTTAAGTACTCTCTTACTTGGCTCTTTCATCCATATTCAGAACATCAGTAAAACAACTAATAATAAAACCTGATCAGTTGGTGGTGTGCCTGGGTGGCTCAGTGGGTTAAAGCCTCTGCCTTCGGCTCAGGTCATGATCGCAGGGTCCTGGGATCGAGCCCCACATCAGGCTCTCTTGCTCTGCAGGGAGCCTGCTTCCTCCTCTCTCTCTCTCTCTCTCTGCCTGCCTCTCTGCCTACTTGTGATCTCTGTCAAATAAATAAATAAAATCTTTAAAAAAACAAAAAACAAAAAAACCCCCAAAAACCTGATAAGTTGCATCAGGTTTTATGAGAAGGGTTTATTAAATAATCTCTTTTAAAATATTTAGATTAGGGGCTCCTGGGTGGCTCACTTGGTTAAGTGTCTAACTCTTGATCTCAGCTCAGGTCTTGATCTCAGCATCATGAATTCAAGCCCCATGTTGGGCTCCACAATGGGCACTGAGCCTACTCTAAAATAGAATAGAATATGGGGCGCCTGGATGGCTCAGTGGGTTAAGCCTCTGCTTTCGGTTCGGGTCATGGTCTCAGGATCCTGGATCGAGCCTCGTGTTGGGCTCTCTGCTTGGCGGGGAGCCTGCTTCCCCCTCTCTCTGCCTGCTTGTGATCTCGCTCTCTGTGTGTCAAATAAATAAATAATCTTTTTAAAAAAATAGACTAGAATAGAATAAAATGTCTAGATAAGGATAGTGGGTTTCAGATTTTAGCATCTCCTGGGATGCTTACCTAGAACTACAGGTTTATCAGAGGGTTTTTGTACATTTGTAGTAAACTTCTAGGAGACTTCATTATATTGAAAAAGAATAGAATTAAAATAGGCCAGCATAGTAATTAAGAGTTTGGGTCCTGGAACTTGACTACCTGGGTGTGAATCCTGGCTGTCACTTTCTAGCTGCATGATCTTGGGCAAGTCACTTGTTCTCTCTGGATATTCATTCCCTCTCTTATTGGGCCTCTTGCTCTCTCTTGCTTTTGCAAGGATTAAACAAGCAAATATCTGCAAAGGGCCTAGTGAATTTGGCAATAGTTTAACCATGTACATGTTAGATATTGTCATACCCTTTAAACTTTAGTAGTGTCATTTCTAGGGACTTAATCTAAGAACATTATCAGAGATGTTGCATAAAGATGTAGGTGTAACAGTTTCATCACAGAAATTAATTGCAGGAATTTACCATATATAGTCTAAATCAATGAAATTTATGAAGTGTCATTTGGTATTTAGTCATATTTTCAAAAAATATTTAATGCCATGAAAAATAATGTAAGTGAAAAAGACAGTTACATATATAGCTGTATATAAAGGATATCTCTAAACTTCTTTGAAAATAGGAGTCAGGGAGGCAGAGTGTTGGTCTTACATTGTATATAAAGAAATATGTTAAACCGTTGTAGTGGTTATTTTTGGAACCTGGGAGGAGTGAATTTAATTTTCCTCCATACTTTATTGAACTCTCCTACCTTCAACATAAGTACTTTATATTCAGAAGAATAAGGGGATAAGAATGAAAGTTGTATTTTTTTTAAGATTTTATTTATTTATCAGAGAGAGAGAGGGAAAGAGAGCGAGCACAGGCAGACAGAATGGCAGGCAGAGGCAGAGGGGGAAGCAGGCTCCCCGCCGAGCAAGGAGCCCGATGCGGGACTCGATCCCAGGACCCTGGGACCATGACCCGAGCCGAAGGCAGCTGCTCAACCAACTGAGCCACCCAGGCATCCCTGAAAGTTGTATTTTGATACATTTTTTCTTAGATCTTTAGAAACTCTCCCCTACTCTGTAGGGTTGTAGCTATAGTAGACAGTCCACTTACAGAAGTCATTATTTCAGTGTTAGAGAACAAATTAGTTGAGTGATATTGCCAGGAAGTGAAAGGCAAGAGTTTGACTTCCATAGTTGAGGGATATCGTTTGTTACTTAAAACAGGTATTCGAGGATATTTTCCTCTAATTATAATAATTTTTATTTATAAAACATACCTAGCTAATTCCCATAGCAGGAGAAAAGTGCTGTGTCTTGATAGACAAAATCAGCTCAAGACAGCTTTGTGACTAACAGAAGAGGGGAGAGTTCTTTTTGCTTAGGGATTGGATTTTATTTTAAGATGAGTTCTTTGTCTAAGCACAGATATGAGACAGTTCCCACCCTACATGTCAAATATCTTATTCTGTCTTCCCTGAGATTTAACTCAATCCCTTCACATTCCCCAAGTGTATACTTTTATAACTTCTGCTACTTGGTTCTTATTATTACATAGTGTTTATATTTCTCCCTCCATATTTCTCTTCCTGAGTGCAAGAACTTGTGAACTTTTCCTTTAAACATTTTGAGCTATGTTTTTGTGTTTAGATTTGTTTCAGTTAAAAAACCAATTTTTTCATATAGAAGGGACAGGTAACATCTGTGGGACGTAGGAAAGAAGTTGTACTTTTCACTGCACCACTGGACCTTTGGAATCATTACATTTCTTCCCAAAATTTTAACCCTAATTTTATCGCATGGTATAAATATTCATAAAATTTTTGTTTGTTTTATGGGGTTTATTCCTTTAAAGTTGAGACCACAAATTTCTTAAAGTTGACCATGAATATTCCATTGAAGGCATAATGATTTTTTATAGTCTTCCTTTACAGTCTTCCTCTAAATGATCCCCTTAAACTTGATTCACTGATTTGCACCATAAGCCTTTTTTTTTTTTTTAAGATTTTTATTTATGTATTTGAGAGAGAGAGAAAGCAAGCATGAGCAAGGGCAGGGAGAAGCAGATGGAGAGGGAGAGGCAGATTCCCTGCTGATCAGGGAGCCCGATGTGGGACTCGATCCCAGGACCCCGGGATCATGACCTGAGCCAAAAGCAGATGCTTAACCAACTGAGCCACCCAGGCACCCCTTGCACCATAAACTTTAAAAGGTGGATTATTGGGGCACCTGGGTGGCTCAGTCACTTAAGCATCAGACTCTGGTTTTGGCTCAGATCATGATCTCAGGGTTGTGGGATTGAGCCCCAAGTCAGGCTCCACACTCAGTATGGTGTATGCTTGAGAATCTCTCTCTCCCTCTCTGTTTGACCCTCCTCCAGCTTGTGTGCTTGTGTGTGCATTCTCTCTCTCTCTCTCTCTCACAAATAAAAAATAAATTAATAAATATTTAAAAGGTGGATTGTTGCTGCAGGTAGGATGTCTTGATTCTTTTAAAGTTTGTTCATAATCAACTGTTGCAACTAGACTGTATTTTCAATTTCTTTACCTACCTCAACATCAGTTTCCTTTAATTCTTCTACATTGACAGTATTGGTGTCTACTATTCTATCTTTGAGAAGCATAATGAGGTCACTCTTCTTGAATTTCTTCTTGTGTGTGACAACTGACTCCAGGATCACTCATACTGTGTCCTTTGATATTGGTGAGTCTGCAGCTCCGTCAGCATGGCCCCCTGTACAGATCTATAATAAGCAGCTGCAATCTTTGTTGCTTCCTGGACACATAAAACATACATTCCATCTGCTCTTAGCCCAGGAATAAAATTGTCTCTCTTGTAGTAATCAGTGCTGGCTGCTGCTCTCTCAGCAGATGCTCCCATTCCATAGCAGTTATTCTTACGGATGAAAATAAACAGTGATTTCCACAAAACTGCCATATCGTAATTTTCAAATATAAAGACAAGCAGAACTCCTCTTTTCCATTGTGTTTATAGGCTAGACCAATACCAGCACTCAGGGAACCAGATCTCTGATGATGCCATTGCCCCAGGAGCAGTTCTTAGTGTATATGTGCATCGATCCTTCTTTTTCTTCAGTACAACCTTCTCTTTGTCCTATAAACTCTGCAGATGTCTGGGACAGAAGATCCACAAGTAAAGTTGAAGCAATGAGCCCAGTAAAAGTGAGATAAGATGGTCCATAATATTTATCCAATCTCAAGTTCCCCACAACCTTCCTGACATTTCACAAGTGACAAAAACCAGGAATAATGTTCTATTAATGCTCTTGGTGAATAGTCTGTATCATCCTATATTATCTGACTCCCTCTTCCCTGCTGAACACTGTTGTGATAGGAGGGACCTCTTTTAACCCATGAAGATCACATTTCTTGATTTCAAATGTAGCATCATTTTCAAAGTAACAGGATATGCCACTAGTAAGCACTCTGCTAGCTGTGACTGACAGGAAATGGTGAGTATCTTCCTCTTGAGTGCAGGCTGTGGTGGTAGCTGTTGGTGATGATGTCCTTCTCTATTCTGGACTATAGGCCCACAAACATTTTTTTAAGGGTATATAATATTTGTGAATGGGCTGTAATTTTCTTAACCATTCTTCCGCTGGTGAATAATTATGTAACTACATAGTTTCCATTTTTTGAAAGTGTTATAATTTTTGCTTTGCTGAATATCTTTTACACTTAGATCTTTATTCATCTTTCTTCTTTAAACTGAATTTTTAGAAGTAAATCACAAGGCAAATTTTAAGGGGCTCCTTGGTGGCTAGTTGGCTATGCATCTGCCTTCGGCTTGGGTCGTGATTCTGGGGCCCGGGGATTGAGCCCCGTGTCACTTTTCCCTCTCCCTCTGCCCCTCCCCCTGCTCGTGTGCTTGCTCTCTCTCTCCTTCTCTTTCTCTCAAATAAATAAATAAATGAAATATTAAAAAAAAAAAAAAGGCACATTTTAAGAGCTCCCTTGATATACTTTGTCAAACTGCTTTCCAGACAGGTTGTGCCAATTAATACTCCCATGATCAACTTGTGGAAATGTTTCTCTATGTCACTCTCGGAGGCACCGAATATTTATTAAGATACTTCCTGTTATTTTTATCATTAACAAATTGAATCCCTTAAATTTTTATACTTCAGGGTTATTGAATATGTATATATGTATATTTATTCTTCTTATCCTTCCTTTGTTCATTGGCTTTTCAAAAACAGTCTTATTAAAGTATGGTTTACACTCCATAAAATTCTGCCATTTTAAATGTAAGTTAAGTCTGCTTTAAGTTAAAGATTTTTAATAAATCTGTAGTTTTGCAGCCATCACCATAACCTAGCTGTGAAACATTTTCATCACCTAAAAATTTCTCTTTGGCCTATTTGCTTTCAGTCTTTGGTCCTACACCCAGCTTTAGGCAACCACTTTCTATCTCTGTAAATTTGCATACTCTAGAAATATCAAAAAACCAAAGTCATATGCAGTCCTTTGTGAATGGCTTCTTTCACTTAGCATTGTGTTTTTGAGCTACATCTATGTTGTAGAATATATTAGTAGTTCATTTTATTTTTATTGCTGATACATCTTATATATTCAGTAATTGATAGGCATTTGGTTTGTTTCCAACTTTTGGTTATTATAAACAGTGCTACTAGGAACATTTGTATAGGTTTCTCTGTGTCTTTCACTTTTTTTGGGTAGAGACCTAAGAACCCATTAAATTTCACATCATTACTTTGCCACAGAAAATTTTTTTTAATAGTAGCACTAGATTTGAGAAGAAACACAGTTATATGATATTAAAGAATTAAAGTGGAATGATTGGCATAGGTAAATGAAAAGTTCAAGACCTGTAGTATGACTATGTAATAATGGAAAACACTTCAGGATTTTTTGGTAGATGAGCAACTACCAGAACCTAAAGCCAAGTGAAGGCAAATAAAATCAATGGGCAACTAAATAAACATTGAAAACTTTGGTTCCATGAAAAATGAGAAAAATGGAAATGGAGCATCATTTACATTCATTATGAGAGAAAAATGAGAATATGTCACATATAAAATGCCTTTTTTAATATAAAAGAAGGCCATCAAGACTATTCTAGATAAACAGACCAACAAAACAAGCAGTTCTTTCATTCAAGATAAATATACTTAGCAAATAAACATTCATTCTTGCTAGTGATCACAGAAATAAATATTTTACAAATAGATTATTTTAAGTTAGCGAAATTGATAGTGCTAGAAAGGGTATGGTAGTGATGTTGCTTCGTATTTTGATCTAATTCACATGCAAAGCACCGTGGCAAGCCTATCTGTCTATATCTTTGGAATATTAGGATTCTGAGGTAATTTTCATTTTAGCTTCCTTGAATGTAATTAAAAGATTTTAATAGTAAATTACTAAGAGAGGGAATAAATCAAAAGATAAAAAAAACAGCTGCGGATTTTTCCCATGTGCTGCAGTTGAGTCCGGTTGTGCTTTCCTCTCCACTCGGTGTCTGTGACTCATTCCAACTCTGGAGGCACTAACCCAATGCAGCTTTTTTTCTTTCTGGCCAAGAGAGCGCATGTTTGCTCTGCTGTATCTGAATCCTGCTTTTACAGCTTTGGCTAAATCCTGGATCCAGTTGTTCTTTAATCCAATGACTCACACCTTGGGAGTTCTCCACCCCACTCCAAGAGAAAAATGCTATAAACTTTCCCGTTAGTAGTAAATCTGTCACGTTCTTTCTGCATTTTACCGATTTTGCTTTAGGCACTCATATGCAAATGTACTTCTGTTTATTTTTATTTATTTATTTATTTATTTTAGTTCCTGTGGAGTTCTTCTGTATGGGTGGGACCAAACACTTGTGTTACTCCCAGTTAGTACACTATAGTACAGTTATCCAACAATAAGTGATTTTTTAGTTTGACAGATTGACTCCCTAAAAGTGATAAAATCAAGAAATGGAAGTTGCTCCTTGCTCTATTTATTTTCCCCCCTGCATCTTTCAAGTTATTTTTTTTCCCACATCAAAAATTCTTTCCATTTCTGATGTTTTTATTGCACTGATAATATTTTCCCCTAATTACTAACATTATAGGTGTCCTATCATCTGTGCTTATAAATACTTTTCCATGTTATATAAGTTTATAAGATTTTTATATTGTTAGTTGAATTTATGTGAAGTCATAAGTAAAATATTTAACAGTCAAGAAGTTAGGAATGATAAAAAGCAAAACAAAAATTCTTAATTGTTTTATTATGCTTGACAGTGATTTTGGTTTATTATATTATAATAATATATTATAATATATTATTATATATTACCAATTTTCTGTATATAGAACAACCATAAATACTCTTCTACTACAACTGGAAATAGTCTTTTCCTGTAGGTAGTGGTGTAGCTGTGTTTAGTCTCTTTATGCATTTCCATTCAAATTAGCTTGACTGCTTAAGGATCTCAGAAAGAGAGGGCCCTGTAGGTTCTATTAATTTTTGAAAAACTAATGCAACAGGATCAAAAAATTCAGACTGTTATGTGATTTGACTTCTTGATCTCTGATTTCTGCCAGCTTACTTAGGTCGCTTACAGCGTCTCTTGTTGCAATGGGAGAGGTATATTTCCCTGGCCTCTTGGATGTTTCTTTCCCTGATTGTTCTTGTACTTTTCTGACTGTCCTATCTGATATTCTTCAAGCATTATCTTCACTAATTTCTCTGTAAATGCTTGTGTCCCTAAAAAGTTCAGTCATTCTTTTCCCTAATTGTTACTTTTGAATCATCTCATACATCACTGTAATTTTAATAACCACTCAAATGCTGATGCCTTTCAAATATCTTGAGCCTGAAGGTCCGAGTTTTCTATCTTCTGCCTGCTTACATTTACTCACTTGGATGTCTTACAGAGACTCCAAAAGTAGTAGACCCCAAACTGAAATGAATCATTCACTCACCCCCCACCTCAAATATTTCCAAATATAGATAATGGTATTATCATCTGCCCAATAACCCACACTAGAAACTGCTACCTTCAACACTGAGCCCATAGGATCTATCACTACACCCCTTATACTACTAATGCTGCCCTAGTTTAGAACCTTGTTATTTCTTTATTTTGGTAGCCTCATAACTGGGCTTCCTGCCTCCAGTCTTATACCCCTCAAGCCATTCTCTTCCCATGTGCATAGTCAGTTTGATCTCAGTACTTTTTTTTTTTTTTTAAAGATTTTATTTATTCATTTGACAGACAGAGATCACAAGTAGGCAGAGAAGCAGGCAGAGAGAGAGGAGGAAGCAGGCTCCCTGCTGAGCAGAGAGCCCAATGCGGGGCTCGATCCCAGGACCCTGGGATCATGACCTGAGCTGAAAGCAGAGGCTTTAACCCACTGAGCCACCCAGGCGCCCCAGTACTTTCCTTTTTAAACCCTATAGTGGCAAGTCGCCTATCATTATACAATAAAGTTTGTTCTGCTATGTATGTCTTAAAAGGCTTGGTAACTGCTTACCTCTCCAGCCTCAGTCCTGTGCTTCACATGCCAGGCTCCCTCCACAGCATCCCCCACCCGCACCCCATGTTTCTTACTTCTTCTCTTTGCTTACTGTGTTTCAGTCCCCTCTCTACTCATCTTGACTCACTCGTCTTCATGACTCAGGTGGACAGCTCCTTTAGAAAGCCACTTCTGAATCCTCAGGGTGCCCTTCCTGCCTACTGGATTATTCTTGTTAGTATATGAAACTGCAGTTTTGCTCTTATTTAAAGAAAAAATTTCTTCACTTTCCCTTCTACCTATTACTCATTTTTTTGGTAAGTTTTTTTAATTGAGGTATAATTGACATACAACATTATTTTCAGGTATGCAACATGATGAGTCTGTATTTATATATGTTGGGAAGTGATCACCACAATAAGACTAGTTAACATCCATCATCATACATAGTTACAGAATTTTTTTCTTTTGATGAGAACTCTTACGACCTACTCTTCTACCAACATTCACATATGCAATATAGTATTACAACCATAGTCATTATGCTGTACATTACATCCCTGTGACATATTTATTTCATAATCAGAATTTTTTATGTTTTGATACCCTTCACCCATTTCTCCTGACCCCCAGTCCCTGCCCCAGCAACCACCAGTCTGTTCTATCTATGAGTTTGTTTTTTTAGATCCCACATGTAAGTGAGATCATGTGGTATTTGTCTTTCTCTGATTTATTTCACTTAGCATAATACCCTCAAGATCAATATATGTTGGGGCACCTGGGTGGCTCAGTGGGTTAAAGCCTCTGCTTTTAGCTCAGGTCATGATCCCAGGGTCCTGGGATCGAGCCCCACATCCGGCTCTCTGCTCGGCAGGGAGCTTGCTTCCTCCTATCTCTCTGTCTGCCTCTCTGCCTACTTGTGATCTCTGTCTGTCAAATAAATAAATAAAATCTTAAAAAAAATCAATCTATGTTGTCATCATTGGCAAAATTTCATTCTTTAATGGCTGAATAATATTCCATGGTGTGTGTGTGTGTATGTGTGTGTGTGTGTGTGTGTGACATTTTCTTTATCCATTCATCCGTCAGCGGACACTAGGTTGTCTCCATATCTTGGCCATTGTAAATAATGCTGCAGTGAACATGGGGGGTATATATATCCTTTTGAGTTAATGTTTTCATTTTCCTCAGGTAAATACCCAGAAGTGGAATTCCTGGATCATATGGTAGTTCTATTTTTTAGTTTTTTTGAGGAACTTCCATACCATTTTCTGTAGTGGCTGTACCAAATCACATTCCCACCAGTGGTTCACAGGGATCTGTTTTCTCTGCATCCTCCCCAACACATTATTTCTTGTCTTTTTGATAATAGTTATTTCAACAGGTATGAGGTAAATACCTCTTTGTGGTTTTGATTTATATTTCTCTGATGATTAGTGATGTTGAACATCTTCTCATGCACCTGTTAGACATCTGTATGTCTTCTTTGGAAAAATGTCTGTTGAGATCCTCTGCCCTTTTTTTAATCAGATTGTTTTTTTTTTTTTGTCTTGTGTTGAATGAGTTCTTTATATATTTTGGATATTTACCCCTTATTAGATAAATGATTTGCAAATATTTTCTCTCATTCAGTAGGTTGCCTTTTTTGTTGATGGTTTTCTTGGCTGTGCATGTTCATTTCTTTGTTTCTCTTTAGAGCACAACTTTTTTTTTTTTTTTAAGATTTTACTCATTTGAGAGAGAGAGAGCATGAACAGAAGGTTGAGGGAGAGGGAGAAGCAGACTCCCCCACTGAGGCGGGAGTCTGACTTGGGGCTCCATCCCAAGACCCAGAGATCATGACCTGAGCCGAAGGCTTAGCTTAACCATCTGAGCTACCCAGGCACCCCTACAGCAAAACTTCTTAAAAGACTTGTCTATATGTGTGGTTTCTTACTCCTCTCATTCATTTTCTCTTGAATCATTCTGGTCAGCTTTCTTTTCTTTTCTTTTTTTTTAAGAGAGGGAAAGAGAGAGGTTGAGGGAGGAGGGGCAGAGGAAGAGGAAGAGAGAGAATCATAAGCAGGCTGCACGCCCAGCACGGAGCTCAGTGAGGAACGCTGAGATCATGACCTGAACTGAACTCAGGAGTCAGGCACTTAACCTACGGAGACGCTTAACCTACAGAGCCACCCAAGCTTTCATTCATAAGTACCTTTCATTCACTGCTACTTCCGTATAGTTATTGTCAAGGTCATCACTGGCTTCCTGGTTGCTCTTCTAGTGGTCAGTTTTTGTTTTCATTTTTGTTTTTCTTACTTGATTTTTAAGCATTATTTGACGAAGTTGATTTCTCTGACATTCTTGGAAGACATCATTCCCATAGCCTTGGGGACACACCACTTTCCCTTGGTTCTTCTCATATTTCACTGGCCAACTTTTAAATTTCTTTCGGTTGGTCTTTTTCTCCCTGACCTGTAAATTTTGGATTACTCCAAAGCTCTGTCGCTGGTCTTCTTGTCTGACTTCTTGTTGTCTTGGTGATATCATCCTGTCTCTTGACTTCATATTCTTTGTATTTGCTGATGACAGTCAAATTTTTATCTCAAGCCCAGACTTCTTACCCAAACTGTAAACTCATATCCAACTGTTTTTTTGACATTTCCACCTGATGTCTAACAGATACCTCAAATTTAATATGTCCAAAGTCGAAGTCCTAACCCCTCCTTCAACTCATTAGAAAACAAAACAAGAAACAAAAAACAAAATGTCTCACCTTCAGCCTTTCAGGCTTTCATAGAGGCAACTGCATCCTCATAAATTGCTTGGGTTAAAAACTTTGGTATTGCCCTTGGCCCCTTTCATATTGTATACCCAATCTGTTAGGAAATTTTATGCTCTACAAATTGCATTTCATGTAAGTGCTGTATTGTATAAAAGGTTAATGTTACGTTTTTCAGTTTTGCAACACTTTTTTATTTTAAGGGTAGGAATCCTGAAAACCGTGGTTTTACCAGGTCTCTTAGTTTGAATTACCCCAGGTAAAGAATTCTGGTGGGCTGCTAAAGCTATTCCAGAACTGAATCCTTTAATATGAAAGAACAAAAAGGAAGTAAGCTGCAAAAACTCTTAAGTACAGTTCAGAAGTCAGTGATTTTACCTCCGACGTCTCTTCTTCACATGTGCAAGATGATGACTAGTTTACTAACCCTTTTGAATTCCCTTTTGAATTTATTGAACTTCGTTCCCTTTGATCTCCCTTGATTGTTTTCTTTCTGGCAGATTCTGTTTTTGTATGTTTTTGTCTCATGTTGTTAAGTGTGTATCCCTGGGTTTTTTTTTTTTTTTTCCTTTTCATCTTCCTTTCACTCTCTTCCACTGACTATAATGTGGAATTGAAAATTTGCTAGGCTAATTTTTTTTTTAAGATTTTATTTATTTATTTGACAGAGAGAGATCACAAGTAGGCAGAGAGGCAGGCAGAGAGAGAGAGGAGGAAGCAGGCTCCCTGCTGAGCAGAGAGCCCGATGCGGGGCTCAATCCCAGGACCCTGAGATCATGACCTGAGCCGAAGGCAGCAGCTTAAGCCACTGAGACACCCAGGCGCCCTTGCTAGAATAATTTAATAAAATTTTATATCTTTCTTAATTTTAAAGTTTAAGTATTTAGGATTTCTTTTTGTGGAGATAAGCACTGTGAACATTTTATATACATTCTTTCAGATTTTTGTTTTCTAATGGTATGTTACCATTAGAATGTATCTAATTATATTTAATTAGTATATATAATTATTTTTGTGAAAGTATATATCATTTTTCTAAAAAGGGATCACTGTATATATCATGATATATTTTAATTTCAGTACCAGTAACTCTACTTCATTTTTTGATGATTGTGATATTGTGATTGTGATGTCTGATATTTTATCAGATCAGCATAATGTAGTTTGGTTAGGCTTTAGCTGTTTCCAGTTTTTAATTTCTATTAACCTTGCTTAGTGAACATGCTTATGCATTTGCTATTGTAAGTGTGTGTGTGAATATTTCAGTGCTTCTATAGGTTAGATTTCTGGATGTAGAATTGAGTATAAGCATTAACAATCTTCATAGGTATTGTTAAATCATTTTCCAAAACGGTTGTAGCAGTTTATATTCTCATGCCCAGTATTTGAGACTGCTATTTCTCCACATTCTTGCCAGAGTCAAACAAAACACTAGTTTTAATTTTTGTCAAACTGATATTGACCACTCTGTTAATTCCCCATCTTCCTGAGCTTTTTAGGTCTTTGAGAGTTTTGGAGTTTCATGCTTATTTACCCCTTCCTATACATGTTTCTCTCTCTCTCTCTTTATTTTATTTTTTAAAGAGATTTTTATTTATTTGAGAGAGTGAATGTGAGGCAGTGGGGTGGGGATGCCAGGGAGAGGGGCAGAGTGAGAGGGAGAGAGAGAGACTCCCAAGCAGACTCCCGACTTGAGCGTAGAGCCGAATGTGGGACTCAATCCATGACCCTGAGATCAGGAGTCAGACTCGAAACTGACTGAGACACCTCCCCTCTCTCTTTTTATTTTATTTTATTTTTTTTTTAAAGATTTTATTTATTTATTTGACAGACAGAGATCACAAGCAGGCTGAGAGATAGGCAGAGAGAGAGGGAGGAAGCAGGCTCCCTGCGGAGGAGAGAGCCCGATGCGGGGCTCGATCCCAGGACCCTGGGATCATGACCTGAGCCGAAGGCAGAGGCTTTAACCCACTGAGCCACCCAGGCACCCCCCCCCTCTCTTTTTAAACAGAAAATTAAAATAGTATAGAAAGGTGTAATGGGGAGACCGACCTCTCTGCCCTGGTAGTTTAAATAGGTGGCATTTTGAGTTTTGAAATGAGTGAATTACAGTCTTCTATTTGCATTACTCTATGACTTGACTGTGTTTCCAGCCCTGTTACTCAAGGCCAGGAGTTAGTAGGGCTCGTATTTAGAAATGGAACTGATTTATTCATAAGTTAGTTCACAATGTTAATTGAACTATATGTAGATTGCCAATGTATATAATATTTTCTACATGTATTTATGTATACCTGAGAGTAGTAATTTCCTTTAGATTTAACTTTGATTAGGAAATTCCCTGATTCATATTGTGATATATGTTTTGCATTTTTCATAAAATGTTTTTACCTTGTGCTGTGAGACAAAGGTTTAGCTGCTTTCCTTCTCTGCACAGGTTGTGGTTATTTATGGTAATATTCACATGTAATAAGGCAGTGACATTCTATTTTTAACACCTGTAAGTGTTAGAGTTCAGCTGTTACTGATCTATTTATATCTCTATCAGCTGCTTACTATTTGGTTAATTGGCAAAGAACTTTATTTATTTATTTTAAAGATTTTATTTATTTATTTGACAGACAGAAATCACAAGCAGGCAGAGAAGCAGGCAGAGAGCGAGGAAGGGAAGCAGGCTCCCTGCTGAGCAGAGAGCCCAACGTGGGGCTCCATCCCAGGACCCTGGGATCATGACCTGAGCCAAAGGCAGAAGCTTTACCCCACTGAGCCACCCAGGCACCCCAAAGAACTTTATTTTTAAGAACTTTAACCAATAAAAGAAAGTCTTGTGTAAGTTCCTTTGGCTAAAGAAAGTAAAAATAACTACATATTTATGCATAGTCTGTGAATTAAATCATAATAGTTGCCATTTGTTTATTTTTTAAAGCTTAAATATGATTTTATAGATATATATTTTTTTCCTCCCATTCGATTAGTATGTAAAAGTACTGTGCCTGGTGCTTTACATGCTTAGCATAATTTAACCTTTACAGCAAACACTCTGAGCTAGGTACTTATATTATCCTCAATTTATAAATAAGGATTTTTTATAAGTACCTTTTTATAACTAAAGGGTGGCTCAGAAAGGTTAAGTAACACTGAGTAATACTCAAGGTCACACAGTAAGTTAGGTGATAGAGGTGGAATTCAAACCTTTAATGTAATGCTCTCTTTTATATAGCGTGTTGTTATTTGGATGTAATACTGCTTGGCCTGTCCTGTGTAAAATCAAAACTTTTTTTTTTTTTTAATTTTTATTTATTTATTTGACAGAGAGAAATCACAAGTAGACAGAGAGGCAGGCAGAGAGAGAGAGAGGGAAGCAGGCTCCCTGCTGAGCAGAGAGCCCGATGCGGGACTCGATCCCAGGACCCTGAGATCATGACCTGAGCCGAAGGCAGCGGCTTAACCCACTGAGCCACCCAGGCGCCCCAAAATCAAAACTTTTTAGCCTCCATGTAGAGTATGAATTATTTAATGTATTTGTTCTACATTTTAAAAAACCATATGTGACTTTTGCCTGTGGGAGCTTTCTGAAAGGCAATGAATGTTATAGATTAGAAAAGATGGAATAATGGTGTTATTCCAAGTGTGATTTGGACATGAAGTTTTGGGAGTTAGCTGCTTAACTTAGAATAAAGCCTTGAGTCTCTAGTCGTTTATTTAGTGAGAAATGTTATCTGGGAGAGAAATCTTATTTGTTAAAGTGTTTAAACTGGGTATCAGAAAGAAAAGGAGGCTTTTAACAAGTGAAGAGTGTGAGTGGGTGGAAGCAAGGGCTCTTGAGGTCCAAGAACAGCATAAACAAACACACGGAGGCTTGGGACTTGGGTGGGGAATTGCTAGTAGTTAAGCAAGGCTGGAATGGGTAACACTTTTTTTTTTTTTTTTTAAGTAGGCTCAACATCCAATGTGGGGCTTGAACTCGAAGCCAGCCAGGTGCCCCTGGAATGGTTGATACTTTTAGGGAGAGTGGAAGTTCAGATTAAACTGATTGATGTCTTTTTGAAACTTATCACAGCTCTTGGATTTGATTTTGAAGACAGTAGAGGTTCAGCAGCCCTTTTGTAAACAGGGATCAGGTTTGCATTTTAGGAAAAAACTCTAGCATCAGTGTAAAGTTCTATTTATTCTGTACTTCGGAATAATAAAACATGTGTCTTAAGATTGTTGTAAAGATTAAGTGAAAGAATGCATGGAAAGTAGTTTATCCAAGCACATTGTAAGCACTCAAAAACTTGTGATTATTTTATATTATGTGGTATTCTTTTGATACTATTGAGTAGTGAACTCTCCTTTATTTGGCCTTGCTCTGTAGTTGAAATTTCTATATAGCTGAATTCTGGATATAAACCTGTTACCTTTCATGTAGTGGAAGAAATCAATGATCCTTTTCAAAGTAAACTTCACACTCACAAGCACTCCCTCTCTCTCTCCCTCTCTGTACTGTCTTAAATAAATACTATCTTTAAAGAGAATGAAGAGACATGATTAAAGACCAAGGTGTTCTAAACATTATAATTCTATGCCGAGGCACCTGCTCAGTTGGAAGAGCATGTGACTTTTGATCTTGGGGTTTTGAGTTTGAACCCCATATTGGGTGTAGAGATTACTTAAAAATCAAATCTTTAAAAAAATTATATGCCAGGGGGCGCCTGGGTGGCTCAGTGGGTTAAGCCGCTGCCTTCGGCTCAGGTCATGATCTCAGGGTCCTGGGATTGAGTCCCGCGTCGGGCTCTCTGCTCAGCGGGGAGCCTGCTTCCTCCTCTCTCTCTCTGCCTGCCTCTCTGCCTACTTGTGATCTCTGTCAAATAAATAAATAAAATATTAAAAAAAAAATTATATGCCAGTCTGAGTGGTTGTGCCTAAAGGATGGAAAAAGCCATTGTGGTTATGTTCATTACCTTATTAAGCATTATTAAAATCTATAAATGGGGGTGCCTGGGTGGCTAACTCAGTTAGGCATCAGCCTTCTGGTCAGGTCATGATCCCAGGGTCCTGGGATGGCATCCTGCATCTGGTTCCTGCTGCTCCCCCTGCTTGTGTGCTCTCTCTCTCTCTGACAAATAAATAAATAAAATCTTTAAATAAGATAAAAATCTAAATAAAAAGCTAGGAATGTTCTTTTGGGGAGTAGATATGCTATTTTATCTTTTAACATTTCCATTGAATTTGTTTGCCAAATTAAGTGTCTTATGTGGGCAGTTTTTTTTAAATTTCTAAGTAAGATCTAGATTCCTGTATTTTGCCAATTTTGCCAGTCTTTAATGGAAACCTTTTTTTAGTTTCTTTCTCTCCCCAACCTCTTAGTGACTATATAAATTATGTGAGCTGTCCTTAGACTGAGCCTATTGTGTGCATTATTAAATAATGTAAGCCTCCATCTTTTAAACCTAGTGACCTTGCTCATTATTTCCCACAAATGTGATCACAATGGTTTACTTTTGTGGCTGTTATTCTATGAGGAGGTTTTTAACTATTAGAGATAGAGTGGGAGTGCAATTATTTTGTTGTTTCAACTGATCTCAGGATGTTTAAAGTAACATTTTTGAGGAAAATAATGACCTAAAAAGTATAGTCAGAGTATTGAATATTTAAAATATCACAATATCCCATTGTTCTATCTCTACTATGCTAAAATACATGTTGGTTTTTTTTTTTAAGATTTTATTTATTTGAGAGAAGGAGAGAGACCGTGAGCAGGAGTTGGGGGAGGGGCAGAGGGTAAGGGAAAAGCAGACTCCCCACTGAGCAGGGAACTGGAGGATGTGGGGCTTGATCTCAGGACCCTGGGATCAGGACCTGAACTAAAGGCAGATGCTAACCTGACTGAGTCTCCCAGGCACCCATGGTAATTTTTATAAATACCTACTTTTATATATTTTTAAAGATTTTATTTATTTATTTTAGAGAGAGAGCTGGCATGAGGGAAGGGCAGAGGGAGAGGGACAAGCAGACTCTGTGCTCAGTGGAGCCCAATGTGGGACTCAGTCTCATGACCCTGAGACCATAACCTGAGGTGAAAGCAAGAGTTAATGCTTAACCAATGGCACCACCCAGATGCCCCAAGACCCACTTATTTTAAACATTGAAATAAAATATTTGATACTCTATGAAGTAATTGGAGGCTTCTTAGGGTCTAAAAAATTGAGTTTGGGATCAGTATCTGTTCTTTAATATCAGTAACCTTAAGTAGGGACCTTAAAGTTGAATGCATCTTGATGGGATTAACCAGAGAGGGGAAAATAACCAGGATTTGCTTGTTAACCTATCAGTTTTAGGATTCGGGAAATAGGTTAATCTTTTTTGGATTAGTTGGAATTTGGTGTAGGCTTTCAATAGCCTCACCTCTCAAAACTAATATGATGATATATTTATTTTGTATCTTGCCGAGCTTCAGAAATTTAATTTGCTTTGTCCTGAATTCTCAGTGAAGGATTGTCGCAATTTGCATATTTAAGGGTGTAGTCATTCTAGTTTCATTTTGTATGTTTTATAATGTTCCCATTTAATTTAAAAATTTTTGTTCCTTCCTACCTTCTCTATGTTTATTCTTCATAGTCTTATCTCTGTTCCTGTGTAGAGAGATAGAAATAATTTTTTCTTTCTCCTTTTTCTCTTTTGTGAGCTGTCTCTGTAAGAAATTGTACAATGAGTGTGTCTGGAACATCACTTGAAGATGGAAAAAGTCTTGGCAGATTCATAACATTGCAAGACCTTTGGGTGGACAAGTTCATTCTGATTTACATGTGAGATTTCATTTTGTTGGAGAACATTTGCCCCTTTTCTATAGGTTTTCCTATAGTATATAAATAAAACATATAAATAAAACTTTTTATTTCCCCCTTCAGTGGCACAGCTTAAAAAATTCAGCCTCTGAAACATGTGGTTCTTTGCTAATTAGGAAGCCAAAAAGGTTATATAAACAAAAAATATATAAAATACAGAAACAAACAAATTCATATAAAACATACATGATGTATTCTAAGAAATAGCTAAATTATTGGTGACAAAAAATATGTGCCATGGATCTCCCTATTTCTAGTTACTCCCACTGCAGATCATCCTACACACAGCTGCTAAGTTATCAGAGCTGTTAGAATAATCTTCCTAAAACAATATTTGCATCAAATCCTTCAGTAGTGGCTTCTCTTGAGAAACCTCAACTATTTGTACAGTATGGAAGGCCCTCTCTTACAGCTTCACTTTATCTTATATTTCCCCACTTCTTCCGTTGTTTGGTTTTTGTTACCCTTTGGGGCTGGGCATTAACTATATATAAATGTACTGCAATACCTGTTCCTCCTCCACCTCCTTGTTTTCCTTGCCTTTCTTTTAGATCACCACCCTTACTTATAAGTGCCTTCTTAGCAACTAACTGTGCCTAACTGTTCTTTTCAGCAGCCTCTCAGGATTTGGGTACTTAATTCATATTCTGCTAACTTATTCTCAGTGTAGAGGTATTCTAATTTGATTTTATGGGTGTGCATTCTCTCCAAGACAGGTGCCAAGTAAATGATTTGCCTTAATGGTGGAGTTGAAATTTATAATAATTATGAAATAATAAATAATAATAATAAATTCTTCTTTTTTAAAATTTTTTATTTTTTATAAACATATATTTTTATCCCCAGGGGTACAGGTCTGTGAATCGCCAGGTTTACACACTTCACAGCACTCACCAAAGCACATACCCTCCCCAATGTCCATAACCCCACCCCCCTTCTCCCAACCCTCCTCTCTTATTATTCTAATTGCTTCAGGAAAACTTCATAAACAAAGTGATATTTCGTAAGTTTGTACTCAAAGATCAAAGAGTGTTTAAGTAGGAAAGGAGGAAGACATCATGAAGATTTTAAAGAAGTAAGAATGTCAAATCCACAATAGCTGTGAGACCATGGCAAGCTACTCAATATACCTGAGCCTCAGTTTCTTAGTCTATAAAATGGAAATGGTAATATCTACTGGTAGGATTGTTGTGAGGATCAGAAGTACCTGCACATAGCAGACAGTCAATAAATGGTAACTATTATTATAGATTAGGGATTTGTTTGACTTGGCCCTAGAAAAGATCTGTAGACTGAAGTAGAGCTAATGGGAATGATGTCATGGAAAATGGCAGAGAAGGGAGCTCCAAAAATTGCTTTTTCACCAAGACAGGTATTAAGCTAGCATGAACTGTCCAAAGCAATTATTTTAGAATTTTTCAGTCCAGTCAAGCACTTGCAGCAGCCAGCGGAGTACTTAATGAAGAAAGAGGCTGGTATATTTTGAGAATTTTGGTGTTTTGCACAATTTTGGTGTTTCATTACCATTTTCTATCCCCCAACCTTGTGGCAGGCAGCTAGTGGTAGGGTGACCCTGGTTCCTGATGTGACTTCCTTGTCCTTCAGAAATTGTGGTTATATGTTTTGACTGCTGCTTTTGATTACTGAGGGGCCAGCTAAAGTGGTTTCTCTGGCATCTACCAAGGGAATTTAAAGAGACAAAATACCCTTTTTTCTGATTGAATTCTGGCATTTAAGGAAATCTCTGTCAGGACTCTGGCTGACCACAGAAATAACAGAACAGAGACTGCCATGACAATACACAACAAGGAATATAGACTTTGCGCTCCCTCCACCCTCCGCCCCCACCCAAAAAAGTTTGGAAGTCACTAAACAGATAGCTGTAACCTTCATCAAATTAATAGCAATCCCTAGAAAGAGGAGAGGACCTAATTTCTAGAATTACCACATTACAATATTCAAGATGTCCAATTTTCAACAAAAATTACAAAACATATGGAGAAATAGAAATTATGGCCCATTCACAAGAGAAAAAAGAAATCTCTGAGGAAGCTTAGACAATGGACTTATTAGACAAAAAGTTTAACTACTTTAAATATGCGCAGAGTGCTGAAGGAAAACATGGACAAAGAAATAAAGGAATTTAGGGAAACTATGTGTTAAAAAGTGGGGAATATCAATAGAGAGATAAAAATTTTAAAAAGTACAAGGGCTAAAATAAAAATCAGTGGAAGGTTTGGTGGCATATTTGAGCAGGCAAAGGAAAGAATAAAAAAACTTGAAGATAGGGCCATTGAAATACCCTGAGAAGAAGAAGAAAAAGATGAAGAAAAATAAACAGTACCTAAAGGACATCATGAAGTGTACCAACATGCACATTATGAAAATACCAGAAGGCAAAGAGAGGGAGAGAATGGAACATGAAAAAATTTTTGAAGAAATAAAGGATGAAGAGAATTTAATGGTTTTAGCTCTTATATTTAAGTCTTTGATCCATTTTTAGTTAGTTTTTGTATATGGGATAGTAAAGTAACTTTTTTTTTTTTTTAAGATTTTATTTATTTATTTGACAGGCAGAGATTACAAGTAGGCAGAGAGGCAGGCAGAGAGAGAGAGAGAGAGAGGAGGAAGCAGGCTCCCTGCCGAGCAGAGAGCCTGATGCAGGGCTCGATCCCAGGACTCTGGGATCATGACCCTGAGATCATGACCTGAGCCGAAGGCAGAGGCTTTAACCCACTGAGCCACCCAGGCGCCCAAACTTTTTTTTTTTTTTTGCATGTGTGGTTATCCAGTTGTCCCAAGTCCATTTAAAGACTATACTTTTTCCATTGGATGGTTTTGGCACCTTTGTTGATATTCAGTTGGATGTAGATGTACATTGTTTTTTTCTGGACTCTTAATTTTACTTTTACTTAAATACGTCTATACTTTTGCCTGTATGACACTTCCTTGATTACAGTAGTTTTGTAGTAAGTTTTGAATTCAGAACATGTGGATCCTCCAACTTTGTTCTTTCAAGATTGTTTGCCTATTCAGGGTCCCTTGTGATTCCATACGAATTTGAGGGTTGACTTTTCCATTTCTGGAAAAAGGTGATTTGAGGGATTTTTTTTAAGATTTTATTTATGTATTTATTTATTTATTTTTAATTTATTTGATAGACAGAGATCACAAGTAGGCAGAGAGGCAGGCAGAGAGAGAGAGGAAGGGAAGCAGGCTCCCTGCCGGGCAGAGAGCCCGATGCGGGGCTCGATCCCAGAACCCTGGGATCGTGACCAGAGCCAAAGGCAGAGGCTTTAACCCACTGAGCCACCCAGGCGCCCCAAGATTTTATTTATTTATTTGACAGAGAGAGACACAGTGAGAGAGGGAACACAAGCAGGGGGAGTGGGAGAGAGAGAGGCAGGCTTCCCACTAAGCAGGGAGCCTGATGTGGGCTTCGGTCCCACCACCCTGGGATCATGACCTGAGCTGAAGGCAGCTTTGACAACTGAGCCACCCAGGCGCCCAAGGCTGATTTGAATCTTAATAGGGGTTGCATTAAACCTGTAGAACACTGGTGAATATTGACATCTTAACAATACTCTTTCAGTCCATGAACATGGGATGCCTTTGTATTTCTTTAATATTTTGTAGTTCTCAATGTGTAAGTCTTTTAGCTCTTTAGTTAAATTTATTCCTAGGTGCTTTTTAAAAAAAATTTAAGATTTTATTTATTTATTTGTCAGAGAGAGAGAACGTAAGTAGTGGGAGTGGCAGGCAAAGGGAGAGGCAGGCTCCCCACTGAGCAAGGAGTTTGATACGGGACTTGATCCCAGCACCCTGGGATCATGACATGAGCCAAAGGCAGACGCCTAACTGACTGAGCCACCCAGGTGTCCCTCCTACGTGTTTTATATAGGTGCTCTTATAAATGGAATTGCTGTCTTAACTTCCTTCCTGGATTGTTCATTGCTGATGTGTAGAAACATAACTGGTTTGTGTGTGTTTGTCTTTTAAGCTGCAGCTTTGCTGTATTTATTAATTCTAGTAGCTTTCTTGTGCGTTCTTTGGGATTTTTCCATATATAGAATCATGTCATCTGTGAGTACATATACTTCCCCCTTACTTCCTTCTTTCCAATTTGGATGCCTTTTGTTTCTTTTTCTTAGAACTTCCAGTGCAGCATTGCATAGCAGTGGTGAAAGCAGGCTTCCTTTTCATGTTCCTGATCTTAGGAAGAAAGCTTTTACTCTTTCACCATTGAGTATTAAGTTAGCTGTGGGGTTTCCTTTATCATGTTGGAAGCTCCTTTCTAATCCTGGCTGAGTGTTTTTTGTTGTTGTTGTTGTTGTTATCATAAAAGGGTGTTGGTTTTTTCATGTGCTTTTTCTGCATCACTTGACATGATCGTGTGAGGTTTTGTATTTCTTTCTATTAATGTAGTATGATACACTGATTGACTTTCTTATGTTGAACCACTTGGAATAAATTCCATTTTTTCAGCCAGTCTCTGCTTTTCCAGCTTGGGTGAATTGCAAGTTAGGCTGAATAGAGGTAAAGGTCAGTCTGTGAGGTAGCCCCAGACAAATTAGGACAGTTAGACAAGATAATTTGTGACTTAGGCCTACTCTGCTCTCTCTGGAACCAGGTACCAGGATCTCACACTAGGAATGTAGGCTAACGTCTTCAAGACTTCTTTTTTCTGGGGAAGGGAATGAAAAAAGGATAAATAATGCCACAAAGATGTCCTACCGTTTTTAAATGTGTTTTTCCTGATTCAGTGTTCAATTGGTTGCTGTAAGACTATTTTCCAAAGTTCTAATTCTAACAAAGTTGGTTCTGACAGTTTCTACTTGTTTTTCAATGTTTTTGAGGTGGGGGAGTGGGAGCTTAGGGCTGCCTACTCAGCCATTTTGCTGATGTCACTTCATTTCTTTTTAATTTTTAAAAATGTCTTCCTTTTCACCTTTTATTTATCTTAATGGATTGTTATAGTCACTTGTGTCCTTCTAATTTTGTGTTCATTTCTGAAATGATTCTTTTTGTTTTCTTTTGAGTTCTTTCATATTTTCTGGAGTTTTGTAATTGTGATTTATATTTCTTTTTCATGTTTTGAATTATTTTCTTAATATCTCTAAGCTTGTTTTGAAATAGTATGTTATAATTTTGATCTCCTTTCAAGGTCTACCATTCATTATCTGTAGGATGTTATTCTGTTCTTCAGTCTCATTTTCCTTAAAATAACTGTATGGGATGGGACTTTGATTTTTTTTGTTGTTGTTGTTACTCATTTTTATGTGAAATTTGTTTCCCTGAACTTTTAGAAAAGAGGGTCATAGTTCAGGAGAACTTTGCTAATGTCACAGAGCTCCCTCTCCTGTTGTTTTGTAAAATATTCAAAAATACGATTTCCTCTTCCCTTCTCCATTTTTATCTGGATCTTTTCTTTGTCTCTGTTTTCCCTGCCTTGGTCAGTTTTGGTTCCACATCCAGCAACTTCCCTCACTGTGTAGCCCTATCTTGGAAGGCAGTTTTTGCTGGTAGATTGAGTCTAAGAATTTCTATGACTCTGACTGCTCCAGTCTTTTTCAGAACTTTTTTTTTTTTTTTTAAGATTTTATTTTTTTTTATTATTTATTTGAGAGAGAGAGACAGTGAGAGAGAGAATGAGCGAGGAGAAGGTCAGAGAGCGAAGCAGACTCCCCATGGAGCTGGGAGCCTGATGTGGGACTCGATCCCGGGACTCCAGGATCACGCCCTGAGCCGGAGGCAGTCGTTTAACCAACTGCGCCACCCAGGCGTCCCCAGTCTTTTTCAGAACTTAACTCATGCTCACTTGTTACTGGATTGAGCTAAACTTTTTCCGTTTTCAACTTCTCTTCTCAAATTGGCCATCACACTGTCCAGTGAATACCTAATGACTATTTTGATGTTCTCTTTGTGTCCCTAACATGCGCCATTGCTTCTCTACACACCCTCCTGTGCAGGTGCTGGTTTCGTGCATGTCTGGTGGCTGTTGATATTTTCTTCACTCACTTTTATTTTGAGGTTCACGTGGTTACCTTTTAACCTGCTTTTGTTACAAATACTATCTGTGGGATTTTGATTTTGCTATTTTAGTCAGTCTGCTTGATTTTAGGTGGTTATTCAGGCAGATTAAAACTCTGTGATATAGCATCTGCCATCTAGAAGCCATAATCCATTCTGTGTTCACATTTTAAAAACTCCTCTGTGTGGGCTTAGAGTTTCTGGCCACTGGGTTATGGCATGTCAACTATATAGTGCTTTGTTCTGAAGTTTTAGTTCAAATGTGTTTGGATATTACAAAACCTAGGAGTGTGGAAAAAGGTTAGAAGAAAATAGTTTATTGGGGCGTTTGAGTGGCTCAGTGGGTTAAGCATCTGCCTTCGGCTCACGTCAAGATCCCAGAGTCCTGGGATCAAGCCTCATATCGGGCTTCCTGCTCGGCAGGGAGTCTGCTTCTCCCTCTGCCTGATGTTCCTCATGCTTGTGCTCTCTCTCTCTCACTCTTACTCGCCTTCTATCTCAAATAAATAAATAAAATCTTTTTAAAAAAGTCTATCGGGGCTCCTGGGTGGCTCAGTGGGTTAAAGCCTAGGCCTTTGGCTCAGGTCATGGTCCTAGAGTTCTGGTTTCAAGCCCTGCATCGGGCTCTCTGCTCTGCAAGGAGCCTGTTTCCTCCTCTCTCTCTGCCTGCCTCTTTGTCTGCTTGTGATCTCTGTCTGTCAAATAAATAAAATATTTTTTTTTAAAAGTCTATCATTATAGTGGAAATGAAAGTATTTACAGACTTTAGCAAAGTTGAAAGTGATGCAAAATGTATTTGTTTATGGAATGAACAACCAGAACTTTCTGAAGGCCAAAGAGCAAATTATGTAACATGTGGAGCGTAGTGCCCAGTGTCATTGAAGGTAATCAGAATCAACAAGAGATGGGGAAAGTGATGGGGTAGGGAGAACCTTTTAGTTCAAGGACAACCATCAGAGTCAGATTTTTGGGAGCTTAACATTTATTTAGGGAAAAACAAGGGGTTAATCAGAGATTAAGTCTGAAAACAGTGTAAATTAAGCTTTGGTCACAAGTTACAGAGGGTTTTATAAATTCAGGGCTACTTAAAAGACCTGCTTAAAGTGAATGCCTGTTGGCCAGGGCAAACACTGGAGCTACTTGGCCATTCCTTACTCTACTAGAAAATAAAGATAGTTAAAACTTCAACAAGAGGGGCTCCTGGGTAGGCTCATTTGTTAAGCGTCTGGCTTCAGCTCAGGTCATGATCCCAGGGTCCTGGGATCGAGCCCTGCATCAGGTTGCCTGCTCAGCCTGCTTCTCCCTCTCCCACTCCTCCTGTGTGTGTTCTCTCTCTCCCTCTCTCTCTCTGTCAAATAAATAAATAAAATCTCCCCCCCCAAAAAAAAAACAACAAACAAAAAACTTCAACAATAGGGGCGCCTGGGTGGCTCAGTGGGTTGGGCTGCTGCCTTAGGCTCAGGTCATGATCTCAGGGTCCTGGGATCGAGTCCCGCGTCGGGCTCTCTGCTCAGCAGGGGGCCTGCACCCTTCCCCTCTCTCTGCCTGCCTCTCTGCCTACTTGATCTCTCTCTGTCAAATAAATAAATAAAATCTAAAAAAAAAAAAAAAACAAAAAAAAACTTCAACAATATTTGAAAAGAAATTTTAGAGTAGCCAAAACTCTTTTAAGAAAAAGAAGCAGCAGTAGCAGCCTCATAGAAGAAGATTTATCATCATAGAGGAGAAAAATATATCTGATTTAAAAGTGTTGAAGGACCAGCTAACATATCTACTTATTGGGAAATGCATCCAGTGACTGCAAGCACAGTCCCTTGCAAACAAATTGACTTCTTTATACCTTCAGGAACCTAACCTGTACATAGACTAGCTTCTGTACAGTTTATACTGAATAATAGCAGATTGTTTCATAGAAGATGCAGAAACATGACTTTTAATATCTTTCAAGACAGCCATGGACAGAAAGTCAAATCATATCAATTGAAAATAGTTTTGCAGAGAAGAGGACTAGTGTGGTCCAGCTATACACAAGTGCAGAGGCTTAGGCGCATGAGAAGTGTGGCTGAGAGAAATGAGGTAGAAGGTAGTGGAAATTAATGAATTTGCAGGGGGAATCAAGAGCAAGGTCATGTAGGGCCTTATAGGCTATAATGATGAAAACTTGAGGTTTTATTCTAAGGTGTTTGGAAGCCATTAGCAAGTTGAGAGTAGAGAAAGGGTGAGCAAGTACCATAAATGATGGAGGCCATGCTTTGGACAGTGATACAGATGTGTCAGAATGAAAAGAATGTGGGTTAATGTGGACTTTGTATTTTTTTAATTTGAAAATTTGTGGTTATGTAAGAGCTATGTAAGAGGTGTTGAAACACATGCACACATACATACACACCTTTTTGTTTTCCAGAGTTGGCTAACAGTACTGAAACTCATTTTATATATTCTTATTTTTTTAAAGATTTTATTTATTTATTTATTTGTCAGAGAGAAAGCGAGAGCACACAAGCTGGGGGATTGGCAGAGGGAGAAGCAGGCTCCCCACTGAGCAGGGAGCCCAGTGCCAGACTTGATCCTAGGACACTGGGATCATGACCTGAGCCAAAGGCAGAGGCTTAACCCATTGAGCCACCCAGGCATCCCTAGTCTTATTTATATTCTGTTCTTTTTAAAGTTTAAAATCAAAATGCTAGCCACAGACTACGAAATGACTTCATAACTCTCTAATGGATTAGATAGAACGTGAAGTTGGAAAAACACTGTAAATCTAGTATAACCCCTTTATTTGGCTTGTCAAGGCATGTAGTACTACAAATGACCAAGCCAGAATCCAGATATTGCCACATTTCCCATGAATATGTTCATTAAGAAATAAAAACCAAATTCCCCTATACAGTATAACAGTAGGTTCCAGGGTAGGAAAAAATTGTGAGAGTAAGTGTTCCTACTTGAGTGTATTTATTACCTGTGCTTCTCCTTCTTGGTGTGAAATGGTAAGACCTGTAAATTTCAAATGGACTTGTAAAATATCAACACAATTTTCATCATTAATGGTCTTTAATTATACAAACTGCTAGCCAAAGTAACAGTCGGTTTCTTCTGAATTACAAACAGAGAATAAGTCCTTTATGGACAGCCTGGTGGTCTTTAAGTTGTCATCTAGGAACTAATGAAAAGAAATGCCATTTTCATATTTTCTTCAAGATGTATATTCTTTTGCTCTGTTTCATTTTGGAAAAGAGTTTGTGGGAGAAGTGAAGGATAAATGAAACATAAAGGTCAGTGTGAAGTAATCGGGGAATAATGGTCCTTTCAATTCTATTATATGAATCCTTGCTCTTACCTCTGTGACCTCCTGACCACAGATATCTGCCTGTGCTTCATTTTCCTCATTTACAAATGGAAATAATATCTGTATCATAGCTTTAATGTTAAGATTAAATGAGGGTCTGGTAGTGTAACATATATTTTAATAAATACTAGTTTTCTTCTTTACGTTCTTCCTTAGGAATTCAGTGAAAATCTGTTGCTAGAATAAGTAGGGCTGGAGAGTGTAGAAAAATGCAAAAAGAAAGGTACATCATTTTTTATTGGTTGTTCTCTTTCTAGTGAGTCTGTTGTGCACGATCCCAACTGTTCCTGACTTCTTTTAGAATAGGTAGGTGATACATAAGTAGGTTTTCTATGCCTCTTTCTACCCCTTCTCTCTCTCTCTTTTTTTTAAAGATTTTATTTACTTGACAGAGAGAGATCACAAGTAGGCAGAGAGTCAGGCAGAGAGAGAGGGGGAAGCAGGCTCCCCGCCAAGCAGAGAGCCCAATGTGGGACTCGATCTCAGGACCCTGAGATCATGACCTGAGCTGAAGGCAGAGGCTTAACCCACTGAGCCACCCAGGTGCCCCCCACCTTCTCTTTTTAAAGAGGGAAGTTACCCAAGTGTTGAAGTTACCCAAGTGTTAGTTCCTAGTGTCTCCAATCTGCTTTATTACAAAGAATTTGCTGAAGATAGGCCATTTGTGATACCAAGTATATTAGTTAGCTATTAAAGCTATTAATATTAATAGCTATTAATTATAGGTGTTACCTAAAACCAATTGTCCTCGCCTGTGGAATAAAACACTTCCTTTGTTTTAACTCAGATATCCTAGGAACAAGATTAAAAAGAATGAGATGGAAAGGTAGAATTAGAATTTTGTCTAGCTGGATTTTCTTAAAAATAACAGCTTTATTGAGATATAATGCATATACTATAAAATTCACCCTTAATTCACCCGTGGGCGCCTGGGTGGCTCAGCCTGTTAAGTGTCTGCCTTTGGCTCAGATCATGATCCCTGGGTTCTGGGATCCAGCCCGGGATTGGGCTCCTTGCTCAGCCGGCAGTCTGCTTCTCTCTCTGCCCCTCCCTCTGCTGGTGTGCTTGCGTGTGCTTTCTTTCTGTCAAATAAATAAAAATATTTTTTAAAAAATTCCCTTTTTAAAATGTACAATTCACTGGTTTTTAGTATATTCACAAAGCTATGTAACCATCACTGTTACTTAGTTTTTAGAACATTTTAGTCACCCACAAAAGAAACCTTGTACCCATTAACAATCATTTTCCACCATCACTCTCCATCACCAGTCTTCTGCCCCTTTACCCTTCTTTCCCTCGTTTCTCAACCCCTTGCAACCACAAATGTGCTTTTTGTCTCTATGGGTTTGCTTATTCTGGATATTTTATATAAATGAAATTATATAATACGTGGTCTTTTGCAACTATTTTATTTTTAAAGTTCATCCATGCTGTAGCATGAATCAGTAAGTACTTCATTACTTTATATTGCTAAATGATGTAATATAATACAAATACATTGAATTTTGTTTACCTGTTCATCAATTGATGGACATTCATTTCAGGTTGTTTTCAGTTTGGGGCTATTACAAATAATGCTGCTATGAAGTTAATGTACAAGTTTTTGTGAGCATGTAGTTTTTCAGTTCTCTTGCATATATACCTCAGAGTAGAATTCCTAGGTCATATGCTAACTTCTTGTTTAACATTTTGAGGACTTTAACTGTTTTCTAAAGTGATTGCACCATTTTGTCTAGCTGGATTTTAAATCACTTGGTTTCCAGGTTCTAATTTCCTATATATTAAAGGAGAGTCTTAGCTGGAACAAGTGGTTTGAATTGATGGGGGAAGAAATCCACCTGTAGTAGTTTGCAAAGGTGGAAGTCCTTTTTCTTAAAGTAGGTTTGGAATGATTAGTATTAATCTTTGTCCCCCCCCCTTTTTTTTTGCAGTTTTATCTCCAAGACACTAAAAGTAGTAACGGTACCTTTATAAATAGCCAGAGATTGAGTCGAGGCTCTGAAGAAAGTCCACCATGTGAAATTCTTTCTGGTGACATTATCCAGTTTGGGGTAGATGTAACGGAGAACACACGGAAAGGTACGGGTATGGATCAATTTTTCCTATTATTTGTCTTTTTAAGTTAAAAAAAATTCTGTTTAATGTTATAAAACATTTCATGTTTGTAAAAGTATTTAAATACAGCATTATATGCATGTGAAAAACTAAAAATCTCTTACTTTCTCTATTGGTTTTCTGAAGTTTTAAATTCTGAAATGTTAATAAGTGAATTTATAGTTTTCATCACAATATGAAAATATAGGACACTCCTCTGCTAGTTTGGGAAGCAGTTTAAGGTCCTGACCAACAGGACCTTAAACTTAAGGATATTTATTGTTAACAAGAATGCAGGAGGGAAGGTCCAACTTTGTTCACTTGATTCAGTGGTGTTACCAGGAATCTGGATCTTACTGTCCTTAACATGTTGGTTTCTTACGCTTTTGCTGTAGGTTTTTGCTTGTTGCCTCATGGTTAAAGAAGGATGGCTACAGCCCAAAGCCCCAAATGTCAAGCAAAAACTGCAAGGCGGGGACAAAGTGTCTTCTTGTATGGCTCTTTTTTTATGTTGAAAACACAGTCTTTTGTAGAATTCTTTCAGCAGATTTACACTCCTCTTGTCCCAGTGGCCACATACATACCTATCTATGGCTACAAAGAAGCCTAGGAAGTTACTTACCTGGCAGAAGGGATCAGGATCTCCATGATTGTCATATGTCAATTATGATTTATCCCTTCCAGTTGTGTGTACATTGTCCGAAACAAAATCAGAGTTCTGTAGGTAGTTAATAGTACCCATCAAGATACAAGATTTCACATCTCAGTTTTTGAAATTAGAAGTTCTTTAGCTAAATAAATGTGGATTGTCAATTTTACAGTTCTGAAGCTTCCTGGCTTTACCTGCTTCACTGTCTACTTTATGGCCATGAAATTATATGGCTGGATCATAAAACTAAATCAATATGAACCGAAAGTATGCAATTTTGCTGTCTTATGGACAATGGAACCAGTTGACAGGTTTCTCCTTTTGCTTCTCTGAACATACTTTGATCTGGTGATGCCCTAAGTCATCAGTATGTGACATTTTGCACAGTGGACATGGAAATGAGGGTGGGTGGGTGGTGCTGCTGCTACCGTGTGTGTGCATGTGCATGTATGTTTATATACTTTTCACTGGGTGTTGCAACTGCAGTATATTTTTACCAGATTTGTTTTTTGTTTTTTGTTTTTTTTTAAGATTTTTTATTAATTTATTTGACAGAGATCACAAGTAGGCAGAGAGGCAGGCAGAGAGGGAAGGGGGAAGCAGGTTCCCTGCTGAGCAGAGAGCCCGATGTGGGGCTCAATCCCAGGACCCTGAGATCATGACCTGAGCCGAAGGCAGCAGCTTAACACACTGAGCCACCCAGGCGCCCCTATTTTTACCAGGTTTTAATGGCCTTCTTAGGGAGTTAGATTTTGGTATTTGAATTCAGGTAGTGTCATATTCTTAGTGATTTCCATTTACAGTTGTAAAATAGAAAGTTTGTATTTTGATGCAAAATACTGAGTACTCCTTACAAAGAGAGCTCACCTTATATATGACTGTACTAAGAGCAGCCATGTTGGACACTGTAGCATTTGTGCATCACACCATCTCTGGTACCAAGTCATTCAGCAAACACTGAGTCCCAGCTGTGAATAACCCACAGAGAAGACAGAGAATTTGATTACATATTTTCTCCAAGGAATGTCTTCTTGGCTTGCATTTCCAAAAGAGAATTAATAGGTGTTAATTAATAAAAGAATGAGGTTGTCAAATGCACTTAGAAAATGCTTAGTTAACCAAAAGTAAACAGGACCTCTCACAGTCCTTAATATGCTAACATATATGCACATCTCCAGGGAGGTGACTGTTCTAGAACACAGCTCTTTCCAAACTCCTGCCCACTCTTTCCCATCAGCTGTGAGAGACACTCTTTAGAACATGCTGTAGGAAGCTAAGAGGACAATCCTGAAATTCAGGGTTATTATTAGTGCACTATTATTTTAGAAACGTTAGATTCTTGCAGGCTTCTTTGAGCATTTAACTATCTTTTATGCCAACTTTAAGGAAATTAATTAAAGAAAAATTTCTTCATCATTTAAAATGTTGTTTCTTTCGGTATTTATTATCTTCAAAAAGTTGATGTATGCCTGGGCTCTTGGACTACAGCTCTATCACTAGCTGAGGGCTACCTGTTTAAGCATATACCAGGGAAAAAGACTGTCCTTTGCTAAACAGTACTGTGATAAGCTTTATATCACTTAGAAAATCCTCCTGAAATTATATAGCACTATGGGTTAACCTCTGGTTCAAAGAAGAAATCAAAAGGGAAATTTTAAACTATATGGAAAGGACTTTTATACCAAAATACGTAAATACTTTACTCAAATAAAATTTACAATCTTAAATTCCTTCTGTACTAAAGAAAAAGGACAATGAAGGAACTTGGCATTTAGGAGATATTAGAAAAAGAACAAGAAAAAGAAAAGCAGAAATTAATGAAATAAGCAAAAAAACTATAGAAGGGATGAACAAACCAAATGCCGGTTCTTTGAAAATCATCCAACCAACCAGCAAACACTAAACAGGTAATTCAGAACCCTTAAATCCCTTATTACATTAAAAAAAAATACTAGCAAAAATATACAAGATAAGGAATGAGAAAGGAAACATAAATACAGATACAGGATATGCTAAAAGAATTTTGAGAAACTAGTACATGCCAATCTATGACAAAGAAAAAAGCTACAATAAATTGTCCTAGCAAAATTATCCCAAGATGTAGAAAACTTGAGTAAATTGTTTTCCTTAAAAGGGACTAAGAAGTTATTAAAGATTGACCAGAAACAGAGGCATTCATAGCTGAATATGATCACATTTTTAAAAGCAGATAAATCCAGTTATTTAAATAATTCAAACATGTATAAAGATGGAAAGCTGTCAAAATCTACTTTAGAGAAGCCAGCAGCATATCATTAATGTCAAATTCTGATAAAGATACAGTTCAAAAACAGAAAACTAGCACTATTTTCATTGTGACAATAGATGAACAATTCTGATTAAGGTATTAGTAAATTAACTTCAGAAATAATGCTAGAATAAACAAAGTAGGTTTTATTCTAAGAATGCAAAAATGATTCAGTATTGGGGATATATACTAACGTCATCCACAACCTAAAAATGTTACATGAAAAACATGTTACTTTATAATGAATAAGTATTGAAAAAGCATTTGATTTCTCTCTTCTCATCTGGCATGGCAGCCAGCCTCCCTCCTCTCCAGCTCCCTTGTACCTCTAGCCCTGGCTTCCCTTTTCCATCAGGCTAGCCTGAGCGCTTCCCCTGTTCTTGAGGTTGGCCCTATAGCTTCTGGCTCCGGCACTTTCTCCTTTCTTGGGTCTTAAGTCCTCACCCTCCCCCGCTATGAAGAGGAGTACAAGGTACTCCTGCTGGGCACCAGCCTGATTGGATATATCCTGTCAGGTATAATGTCAATACATGGAAAGAAGGTTCTTCCCATGGATAGAAATTTGTACTGTGGAGGAGAAATTCATCTCTAATACCTCTGAAAGATTTATACAAAAGATTTAAAATACCAGGAATACCACTACCATCAATGGGGAGAAGAGACTGGAATGTTGACTTAATTCCCAAGTTCCTTATGGTCACTGGTCAGCTGGTTAAGATGCTGCTTTATACAGAGGTCTGTTGCTCTCTGGTTTTCAAAGTGACTGAAGGGTGCTTTGTCTGTAAGGAAGGAAATATCTACAAGGTTACTTCCATTGAAACAGAAGCCCTGGCATCTAGCTTAGTGGAACTGAAAAACGTCGCTTCAGAAAATTCCTAGTGTGTGTTGCCAGCTTTGATGAAGAAGTTCCCAGAAATTTAGAAGGCATTGATCCTAAGAAGACTGTAGTTCGGGAGGTGTACAAGAAATTTGTCTTGGGATAAGATCATAGATTTTACTGGCCATGCCCTGGTATTTTATAGAACCGATGACTGTTTGGGGTGGCTGGCTGGGGGGCTCAGTTGGTTAAGCATCTGCCTTTGGCATAGGTCATGATCCTGGGCTCCTGGGATCCAGCCTCTTGTTGGGCATCCTGCTCAGCAGGGAGTCTGCTTCTCTTCCTTCTGACCCTCTACCCTGCTCATGCTCTTGCTTGCTCTTTTTCAAAACGAATAAATAAAAAAATCTTAAAAAAAAAAAAGAATGGATGACTATTTAGATGAACTATGTTGTGAAACCATTAAGAGGATTAAACTTAGAATCCATGAAACAAGATGGGATAGGGAGGGAGACAAACCATAAGTGGCTCTTAATCTCATGAAACAAACTGTGGGTTGCTGGGGGGAGGGGGGTTGGGAGAAGGGGGGTAGGGTTATGGACATTGGGGAGGGTATGTGCTTTTGGGTAAATTGGAAGGGGAGATGAACCATGAGAGACTATGGACTCTGAAAAACAATCTGAGGGGTTTGAAGTGGCGGGGGGGTGGGAGGTTGGGGTACCAGGTGGTGGGTATTATAGAGGGCACAGCTTGCATGGAGCACTGGGTGTGGTGAAAAAATAATGAATACTGTTTTTCTGAAAATAAATAAATTGGAAAAAAAAAAAGAGGATTAAACTTTATAACAAGTCTCTGGCAAGATACGGCAAAAGCCCATATCTTTATCCTCTCCATGATCTTGGAGAACTTAGCCTGGAATCTGCAGGGCTAAGTGCTATTTATGGTGGTACCTACATGCTCAATAAACGAACTGAAGAATCATTGTGCAGAATGGAAGAGTGATTGGTGTGAAATCATACCAAGAGTGATTGGTCTGAAATTACAGGAGAAGTTCCTTTCTGTAAGCAGCTCATTTGTGATCCCAGCTGTGTCAAAGATCAGGTAGAAAAAGTGAGCCAGATGATTAGAGTTATCCGAATCCTCAGCCACCCCATCAAGAATACCAGTGGTGCTAACTCCTGCCAGATCATCATTCCCCAGAACTAACAGTTGGAAGTCAGATATCTATGTCTGTATGATCTCCTCCGTATACAATGTGGCAGGACAAGGGAAGTATATTACCATAGTTAGTACAACTGTGGAGACCAGTGAACCAGAGAAAGAAATCAGACCTGTTTTGCAGCTTTTGGAACTGATTGAAGAGAAATTTCTTAGCATTAGTGACCTTGTGCCAGAAGGCTTGGAAACAGAAAGCCAGATCTTTATTTCCTGCACATACAATGCCACAACTCACTTTAGAACAACTTTTGATGACGTTAAAGTCATCTGTAAGAAGATGATCGAATCTGAGTTTGACTTTAAAGAAATGAACATAAGAAAAATGACATCTATGGGGAAGACTAACAATAGTACAATTTATTATCTAATTGGGACAAATTTAACTTTTGGCAAATGATGTATACTGTATAAAATCAATATTATTGATCCTAGGGTCTTGGAAGGAGCTATGCTCACCACTATACCACCAACTCGATCGTAGGGGCTTAGGATCAAGTCCCACATTGGGCTCTCTGCTCAGTGGGGAGTTTGCTCCATCTCCCTCTGCCCCTCCCCCAGTTTGTGGTCTTTCTCACTTACTTTCTCTCTCAAATAAATAAGTGCTATTTTAATAAAAGGGGGGCACCTGGGTGGCTCAGTCAGTTAAGCATCTTCCTTCAGTTCAGGTCATGATACCAGGGTACTGGGATCAAGTCCCACATTGGGCTGCCTGTTCATCAGGGAGTCCCTCTGCCCCTCCCCTGGCTTGTGTTCTCTCTTGCTTACTCTCTCTCAAATAAATAAATAATATTTTTATAATAAATATTGTAAGACCTGCTTTTGTAATCAAAGCTGAGATTGCCAAGCACTGTACCACTAAATATTCCTTCTCTTTTTAATATTATGTATGTATTTGTTTTCATGGAGTGCCTATTCAGAATTGGCAGGTTACCATATTCTGTTCAGTTTAACCAGTACTGGCTTTTTTTTCCCCAGTGAAGAACGAGTTGTAAAAAAAACATTGTGACGCTGATACAGAGCACTTGATACAGTATTTGTATCTTTTAGTCAATGTAGCCTTTGCAGTTGTGCACCTCTGCTGCTCAAGAGCTGGATCAGTACAGTTTTTCGTGCCTTATGTCCTCTTGACATTAAAGAAATTAGGAATTGAATATTCCACAATTTGGGGCAGAATCCCTCAATTTTCCCTGCACCTTTACATTTTGTGTCCTGTCAAATATTATGAGTACCCATATAATAACAGCCACAAGTTGGGGTTACGTGGGCCTGAAATTCTAACCCAACTCCAGGCTCTGAGACTCGTTTTGGAGGAAACCTGTGAACAGTGTTTTAACCTCATAAAATTGATGAGAAGAAAGGGAAAGAAATCTGTCATAAACCAGGTAAATGTAGAAGCTTCTTTTGTATTCTACATGTGGATTCTTCAGTGGACCAAGCTATATTGCAGTATTGATTTGACAGAGCCTCCGCTTTAATGATGTTTGCCTCAAAATGGCTCCAGAATATTTCTGTACTGCAAAATAAAGCCGTACTCTGGAAACAAACAAACAAACGAATGAAAGAAAGAAAGAGAGGGACGCTTGGGTGGCGCAGTTGGTTGGACGACTGCCTCCGGCTCAGGGCGTGATCCTGGAGTCCCGGGATCGAGTCCCACATCAGGCTCCCAGCTCCATGGGGAGTCTGCTTCGCTCTCTCTGACCTTCTCCTCGCTCATTCTCTCTCTCACTGTCTCTCTCTCTCAAATAAATAAAATAAAATCTTTAAAAAAAAAAAAAAAGAAAGAAAGAAAGAGAAAGGAAAGAAAAGAAAAAGAGAGAGGACAAGAAAAGGCATTTGATGAAGTTTAGGAGTTTCCTAATAAAAATTCTAAATAAATAGAATGAATAGAAAAAACTAAGTAAAATAATTCTAATTAGAATAAAAAGGGGCACCTGGGGGGCTCACTTTGGTGTCTGACTTTTTTGATTTTGACTCAGGTCATGACCTCAGGATCATGAGATCAAGAGCTGTGTCGGGCTCCACGCTGGGCAGGGACCCTTAAGATTCTCTTGTGATGCCTGGGTGGCTCAGTCGGTTAAGTGTCTGCCTTCGGCTCAGGTCATGGTTCAAGGGTCCTGGGACTAAGTTCCACTTGAGGCTCCTTGCTCAGCAGGGAGCTCTTTTTCCCTCTGCCTGCTGTTCCCCCTGCTTGTGTTCCCTCTCTTTCTGACAAATAAATACAATCTTTAAAAAAAATTTAAAAAAAGAAAAGATTTTTCTCTCTCCCATCCCCCCCACACCTGCACTCTCTCTCTAAAAATATAAATAAATAAGTAAAAATAAAAATAGAATAAAAGCACAAACACTATACAGGTATAAAAGTGTATGAACTAAATTTACATGTATCAGTAAGGACAAATCTCAAAACATTATCTCAAGTAAATTACAGATGGATGTGCGTGGTGTAATACTATTTACATCAAGCATGAATTAATGCAAAACTACTACATAGTGGTTTTGAATACATTTATAGTAAGAATATAAAATTAGACACTAGAAATGACAAAAATGGTTTGAGAATGTATAAAAGGATTTTTTTTTTTTTTGCATCACTGTGTATGGAACAAAAAACAAAGGAAGCATAATTTTAAAATTGCCCATTGTATAGCTATTAAAAAGAATAAATTAGATTTATATCAATTGCAGGGATTTCTATAAGATATACTGTTGAGGAAAGAATTACTATTAATAATTTCATTATTTTATTTTATTTATTTTTTTAATTTTTTATTTATTTATTTATTTATTTATTTATTTATTTAAAGAGAGAAGCAGGCTCCCTGCTGAGCAGAGAGCCCAATGTGGGACTCGATCCCAGGACCCTGAGACCATGACCTGAGCCAAAGGCAGCAGCTTAACCCACTGAGCCACCCAGGCAGGCACCCTAATTTCATTATTTTAAAAAGTCTCACCAATCCCTGTAAATATACACATACATGTATGTGTTTGTATTTGATTATATGACCATGGGGAAAAAGCATGGAAGAGTGCAAACTAGGTCATTATTGTGAATCATCCTGGAGTAGGGTAGAGGAGAAGAATAAAGAAGGGACAGCCAAATTAAAAAGGGTGGGGGTTAGTAAGACAGTTGTTAAAAACCTTCCACTATCTGTGTCATTTATATATTTTTAATTTATATGAAATTATCTATAAAAGGAAATTTCAAAAAAGAATATATAATATATAAAAAAGGCTTTTTGTATGTGTGTATAAAATCATGATTTTGTTAAAAAGGTGATAGACACATGATGTCATTGAGCATATCCATTCATATTAGTGACTCTTATACTCTAACCTCTCCAAAACAAGCTGATTTTGATGTTTGGCTTTTCACATAGTGTGACCCCAGTGAGAAAACTTACTGTACAAATAACCTGCCCTATAGATGTAAAATATCATGGTAAACAAATAGGATGATCTTCTAACAGATTTTTCTTTTTAAGGAAATGAGGAAGACAGAAAGCCAACCTATCAGATCCTTCTGGAATGGGGGCTTTAGGAACCTAATGCTATCTACTCCTCTGTTCCCCAATCCACAAACTGCTCAGACAGGGCATGAGTTTCCTGGGTCACATAATATTACAGTAATCCTCTGCTGCAAAGCTTGGGACCATTAGTTCTATAAACTTGACATATAATTCCAGTCACTTGATGTATAACTCCAGTCAGTTCATCACTGAAGTCCACTTCACCAGTATCTGATCCTAGGTAAGCTGCTGTGAACAAGGGGCCTATTACGAGCAGTCAGTGCTATCTTCCTCAGTAACTGCCCTTAGTTACTTTTGTTTCCCACAATAGATCTTGTGTTTTCTGGTCTTTAAGCCCTTGCACATGCTTTTTCCTTTGGCTAGAAACTTTTCTAGGCCCGAAAAGGTGCCTTTCCATGTCCCTGTTGCACACGGCACTCCCCCTTACGTGTTTGCCTCCCTCACTAACTATCAGCTATGCAAGAGCAGCCAGAGTGCATGTCTTCATTGTAGAATCTCCACACTCAAACTGGTACACACCGGTTGAATAAATTTCAAAATGTCATGAATCTTCCTCCACAATGTTACGAAAGTTCTTTCTACCACCTTATCTCAACTAAGATTTTGACAACCTTCCTCCTAATCCAGAAGCTTCATATGATGATTGGAAACTGGTAACCTTCTTATTTTCCACCGCTGTTTTTATTTTATCATGACTCAGTTACCTCTCCTTAACCTATCTAAACTTTAATTTGCTCATCTAATAGGATGGAACTCATGATACTACTACCTACTTCAAGGTTTATGGTATGATGTTCAGTGTTTGCATTGCAGCATGATGTTCTTTGTGAACATGGATAGAGTGTATATGGAGAACCCATCTCAAGGCCAGGTCCTTCTATTATTGCTAAAACCTTTGCTAGTCATTTGTATCATCTTTTCTTGCCTGTACGTTTGCCCCTCTTTCACAGTAGCTTCAGCCCCAAGCTCCTTTACCTGTCTGTCCTTTGGAACTTATCATTGGCCTTTTCAAAAGTACTCTCACTAACTGCTAGACCACCCCTTGGCTTTAGGCTTTGCTGTCCTTGCTCATTCCTAGCTTTTGGTAACTTTAACCAGAAGCTTTACTTTCTTCCTCTTTCTAGCTTGCTAGGAAAAATCACAAAGCTGATTCAGCACAGGCTGTGCCTAATTTGCTGGCGTAACTAAGAGAATCTTTCTGATAGCATGGCAGTCTACTTTTGTTCTTTTAAAAAGTGGGTTTTTGACCCAGAAATTACCTGCACTGCAATTATCTGCAGAACTTTTGAAACTTCAGATGTCTGGATTCCACTTTTCAGTCCTAAAAAGGGGATTTGCAAGTTGTGGGAACTGAGTATAACTATTTTTCTTAAAGTTTTGGTTGTTCTTTTGGAAATTAGGCTTAAAAACCCTATTCAATTAAGTTCCTGGCAGCACCTGTTTTATATGCTTTCCCCTGTCCTCAAACCCCTTAAAATTACTCTGTACAAAGCTTAATTTCCCCTTCAAACTAGAGCATTCTCCTGACTTACCAGTTTCTTTTTATTGCTCCATCATTTTCCCATACACTAGCTCAGCATAGTGGTATTGTTTCTGAATCTTGTCTCTTTACTTCTAGTCATTCAGGTCATTTCTTTCCTTTCCCTGCTCCTGCTTGTTTCTCCTATTGTCAGCCTAGAGCATCACACTAGCTCTCTACTTGTGGCCACTATACACTCCCAACCCACTGCCTCCAGAATATTCTTGTTACAACTTTGTTATTCTCCTGCTTTAGAAGGCTGTACCATACTGCAGAATAAATTCTGAAATGCTTTAATTGTACACTTGAGGCCCTCAAAAATGTGGGCTCAATTCAAACTTTTGATTTTGTTTCCCACTCCTTTCCTTTATAAATGTTAAGCTGTTAAACTAGATTAGAGGCAAGATGGCATATAGAAAAGATTGTTTTGAATCCTAGCACTGCCACTTACCAAACATATGATCCCAAGCAAGTTACTTTAGCTTTTTTGACCTTGTCTTATGTGTCGCATCTGTAAAATAAGACATAAAAATAACTATTTACATGGTTTGTCATAAGCAGTTAGTTAACATGTGTAGTGTAATTAGCATGGGCCTGGCACCTAGAGGCCCTCCAGTCTTCCTCCAGCTGCCCTTCTAAGATGTGCACTCTCTTACACTCTTCGCTTTCTGTTTCTTTGCTCATGCCATTCTCTCAGCCTTTCCTTCCTTTTCCAGCTTTTGAATCATATTCTTTTTTTTTTTTACCCTTTTTATAAATCTTTCCCCTGCCCTTGTCCATTCTAAATTCCCATAGTGTTTTGTACCTTTTGTAGCATTTGTGAAAAATTTCCTCTTTTGTTGTTATGTTAGATATTTCTTGTTCTCTCTATAAAATAAACCAAAACCTCCTCAAGGACAAGGATCTAGTCATAATCATCTTGTTTTCTTCATCTTTACCAGCATATTGCTTTGTAGCCAGCAAGTTCTCAGTGAGTACTTAGCAAACAGCTAAAACCAAAGAAGCACTTGTGCATAAATCAAAAAATAAGCTAACAAGCAATATTGCTCCATCATATGCTAGAGAAATAAAGCAAATGAATTCACATACCCATATTTGGTGGGAGGAAAGGATTCCTCCCACCAAATAAATAGCTAGAAACAGGATTCCTGGAAGAAACAGCTAGAAAATAAGTCAGGAAATGTACAGGTTGAGCCTAGAAGATTTTGTCATATTATATATAAAGCTATCTAAGACTGCTAGGGTTCTGTCAGATAACTCAAGAATTAACATGAAGTTCTAATTGATTGAAGATGGGACAGTTTGAGGATCAATAAAGATAACATCAGTGAATTGAAATGTCAACTTGTGTTCAAATTCATGAACTTAAGTGATACTAAAAGGAAAGCAAAATGAATTGATCAGCCTTAGAAGAACCTAGAATCTAGAGAAACCATTCTGAAAACATGTAAGTAAAGGGAAAGAATAAATCGTTGATGCTACCTTTCCTGGAGGGAATTATTCCTGATATAAACAAGTAGTCGAGGAGGGAAAGCTTTTTATTACTGAACTCCAGCTCCTAAATGAAGACAATGATAGACTATCAATACAGAAACTTTTTTTTAGAATTAAAATGTTAGTTGTCTATTCAGCTAACTTTTCCTGCTTCTTTTCTGAATTTAAAAAAAGATAAGGTCTTTGTGGAACGCCTGGATGGCTCAGTCCATTAAGTGTTCCTCTCTTGATTTCAGCACAGATCTAGATCTCAAGGGTCCCGAGTTCAAGCCCCACATAGGACTCCATGCTCAGTGAGGAGCCTACTTAAAAAATCAGGGCAGTTGGGTACATCAGTTGGTTAAGCATCTGCATTTGGTTCAGGTCATGATCTCAAGGTCCTGGGATGGAGCCCGAGACGGGCCTCCTGCTCAGTGGAGAGTGTGCTTGTCCCACTGCTTCTCCCTCAGCCTCTCGCCTTGCTCACGTTCTTGTTCTCACTCACTCATAAATAAATGAATTCTTTAAAATAAAATCTTTGAATCAAAAGCTTTATGAGACAAAAAATTCAGGGATGAAAGTTTGGTAACTCTTTTATCTTAGATTGCAGTCAAAAGACAATTAAGCTAATAATTCCCCAGTTTGAAAATGTTACCTCCTCTCATTTAGGTCTTGTTTTTTTTTGATGTTTCTTGTGCTTTTATGATCTCACTCATTGTACCTATTACTGCCAGTCATTTCAAGGGATCCTTCAGACTACTCAGATATAGTGTTGACCTTCCCACTCAGTGCAAGAACAGAGCTAGAACCCGGACTACAACATATCCCAGAAGTTTCAGTCTCCCAATCCAGGGCCTTAAATAGCTTTTAAGCTAATCACAGTTAACATGGGTCTCTTAAGTAACATCTATGTGAAGAGGCAATATAAAAAGCTGACTTCAGGGGCACCTGGGTGGGCTCAGAGGGTTAAGCCTCTGCCTTTGGCTCAAGTCATGATCTCAGGGTCCTGGGATCACACCCCGCCCCCCTGCCCCCCCCCCCAAATCAGGCTCTCTGCTCAGCAGGGAGCCTGCCCCACCCCCTGCGTGCCTCTCTTCCTACTTGTGATCTTTGTCAAATAAATAAAATCTTAAAAAAAAAAAAAGCAAGTAAACACTTAAAAAAAAAAGCTGACTTCATACCATAGAGTACATAAATTAACTCAAAAACAAAATAAATAACCTGTATAATAGAATAGAGGGAAAAACCCACAAATGACAGCTTGGATAGTCTTCATTTTGGTTTTTAATAAAGTCATTACAGATTTTAATAAAGGAATTTTTAATAAAGTAATTACAGATTTTTCTCCATAAATACGTTGTTGTTTTTTTTTCCGATTCAGACATACTTGTTTTTCATATTCAAACATTTCTGAAATTTGTGTGTAGCTTACAGTGCATGTGTTTAGGTTTCTTGCTGTCAGAAAGTATATCATTCCTATGAAACCTTTTTTTTCCCCCCTAAAGTAGTGCAGTGGCTCAAATTCATGACCATGAGACTGAGACCTGAGCTGAAATCAAGAGTCCGATGCTTAATCGACTGAACCTCCCAGGTGTCCCCTATTCAGCCTTTTAGAATTGGTATAAAGTGAAGAAACAATTACCATTAATTTATATGGAAAATTTTTTTAGAGTTCCCAGACCCCAAAAGTCACCTCTCTTAGGCTTTTCTGATACCTAAGGACATACCTTGCTAATGGATACACAAAATAAATCAAGATAAAGCACAGATGCTCACAGACACAGTTCAAAGCTGTGGTGGCTGGATGCTTTGATGCTGAGTGCAGTTGGTGGGGGAGGAACTTGGCGGAGCCACTCTTAATGTCTTTGTAACAGCTCGCTGCAAAACCCACACTGAATGCTATTTGTGCTTTTCACCTTTTTTCATAATAAGCAAAAATCCTCTTTGGATTTCTTTTGGTTAGAAAAACAGGTACTAATGTAGGTCTTTCATGAAAGTGAAGTAATGTAACAAACTTTTAAAAAGCAAAATGGGAGGCACCTGGGTAGCTCAGTTGGTTAAGCCTCTGACTCTTGATTTCAGCTTAGGTCATGATCTCAAGGTCTTGAGATTGAGCCCCATATCCATACTGAGTGTGGAGCCTGCTTAAGATTCTCTCTCTTTCCCTCTTTTTGCTCCTCCCACCCACATGCTGTCTCTCTTAAAAAAAAAAAAAAAAAAGTGAAGCTACCCGTATTTAATGTGGCACTGACCATGCAGCCTTCTTACCCTGCCTGAGAAAATTTTTAAGTTGTGTTTTATAATCAGTTTTGTCTTTGAGTCTTGGAAATATGGTAAATAATGTTTCTGGTTAAATTTTGAGAGCAAAATTTGTTTACAAAGCGATTCATAGAATATTTGAGATCAGTATTTTCCAAAGTATTTTTTCATAATATCATGTATATCATACATATAATACTGTATCAGTTCCTATGTAAGTGTTCTGAAAACAGGGGAGAAGCTCAATGGTTAAATAAGTTTGGAAAATGCATTTTACTTTCAGAGTCTCATGGTGGATAAAAAGCTGATTAATCTCTGAGAAAGACTGGTTTAAAAAATCGAAACCCTTTCAATCACTTTTAACCAAGTATTTTCCAAACTCTTCTGACCCCCAAATCCTTTTTTGTCAATACCTGCTAGCACTCCATTTTGGAAAATACTGCCATGTAAAATTAGTTAATATAATAAGTATTAGGGCAAAATATTTTTATCAGGTCATTTTAAATACTTGCCCATTGCAGATTAAAAAAGACAACTAATAATTCCATGCCTCTGTGTATCTAGTTGTCACAAGAACCTTTTCAAAGGCAGGGCAGGCTAGCTTAGTCCTACGTGGTCTTTAACTGCCTGCAGTAGTACAGCAACCCTGTGCTGCCCTGTCAGTGTTAAGTATTAGCTCTTGATTCATTTCACAGATTTGTACATCAGTCCAGTTGCTGGACTTTGAGGTGATATATCTGAAAAGTGGAAATTCTGATGTAATATATCACAGCTTGTCAGTTCCGGCAGTGCTTTATTCCGTAACTCATTACACCTACTTTTTTAGACTTTATTACCAACTTAAAGTTATTGGTCAAGTGTCAGTACTGCTGGATCTTCTTGTACTGTTCTCCTGTATTTATTATAGCCTGTCTACAGTAAACCTTTGGGGGAGTCATAGGGATGGGGTAAATCTGTCCCTTCCGTGTGTTGTACCAGGGAAAGGTGGGAGTTAGGCAGTTCTTATAAGTGTAGGTGAACCCTACTGTCCTCAAAGTAAGAGACATCTTCGTCCTGGGTAATGGAAACTGTAGAATATTAACTAGATATATTTTTTTGCACATTCAGTAATCATTCATTAAAGACCTAGTTTGTACCAGATAACCCTGCCAAGTGTGGGATTTAAAAAGTGAAAAGCAACAAATCCTGTCCCTCTCACAGAGTTGACTGTATCTGGTGAGAAAATGGTTGTGTAAATGATAAATATTCATAACGCAGTATGCTTACTATTATAAGAAGTAGATAATAGGAAACTCTGGGGACCCCTCAGTTAGATAATGAGTTTGGTGAAGTAGGTAGAAAGTCTGAGCCTAGAGAATAAGTAGCATTTGGTCATGCAGGCAAGAGGATAAAGGACATCAGTGACAGAACAACTCATAAAATGCACGGAGTTGTAGAATTTGGAAGTGCATGTAGGTAGTGTGGTCTTGCATACGATATTTATGGTAGCAGGCTGGAGGATGAGGCCTGAATGGAAGGAAGGAGCCCAGTGGTTGATGGCTGTAATTGCTAAGTTAGGCAAAGTTTAGAAGACTGACCCATAGGTGGTTCTTGATCCGTGTTAGCAGTTTTCAAATAATAAGTTAATGAAAATTGAGTAAACTGCACTAAATTTCTTAAATTTACTGTATATTTCCAGATGACAGGATAATATTACTTTATGTTTATAATTTTTTATGATTCATGAGCCTGATCATTTAACAAGTTATTCTTACATAAATGCATTAGCTCTATTCTTTTTTTTTTTTAAGATTTTATTTATTTATTTATTTTTAAAGATTTATTTATTTGTTTATTTGACAGACAGTGATCACAAGTAGGCAGAGGGGCAGGCAGAGAAAGAGGGAGAAGCAGGCTCCCCGCTGAGCAGAGAGACCGATGCGGGGCTTGTTCCCAGGACCCTGGGATCATGACCTGAGCCAAAGACAGTGGCTTTAACCCACTGAGCCACCCAGGCGCCCCTAGATTTTATTTATTTTTAATTTGAGAGAAAGAAAGAAAGAAAAGAGAGAAAGAGAGCACAAGAGTGGAGAGGGGCAGAGGGAGAGGAAGAAGCAGACTCCTCCCTGAGCACAGAGCCCAGCGTTGGTGACCCCAGGGTCCTGAGATCATGACCTGAGCTGAAGTCAGATGCTTAACCGATTGAGCTACCCAGGTGCCCCAACATTAGCTTTATTTTTAATCAGTTTTATTGAGATATAATTTTCTTGCAACACCAGTTTTATAAAACTCACTGAGTTTTGACAAATGTATTTGGTCACATAACCACCAGTCTTCGAATCATGAGATGGTATATTTTCATCACCCTGCATTAATTAGATTTTGGTAAACTAAATAAATTAACTCTTTGAACCCTAACCCTGGAAGATGTAATCTTGGAAGAACAGAGAAATAAAATGCCATCAACCTTAAACTAGCAAGAAATTTTTTCCCCCATAAAACCCAGTCACAAAGAGAAGCTCTGTATAAATGCTGCTTTGGGGGGGTTTTGTCTCTTGAAATCTTCAGAAGGAAAAAGGAGGAAGTAAGAAGCAACAGTAAGAAGTTGTCTGTAAAGTGGTTTAATGTTATGTAAAAATGTTTGAGGGTGGAGGGAGAAAAAGTACCGAGAACATAAAACCACATTTTAAATACTGAACTGGAAATCTCAGACTTGAATTCTAGCAAACAGCTTTGACACTTAAAGAGTTCCAGAAGCAGTTTCACTTTTCTGAGGTCTTGGTTTTCTCACTCATCAGTGGGGGACTCAAACAGCATATTCTAAGCTGTATTATACAGAACTAGGTTTTGTGAAGCGTGTTACAGGTTGAGGACAGGAGAATTAGGAATTAAGGCTAAATGCTAAATTGGGGAATAGTTGGAGTTAAGTTTTGATGCCAGCAGATAGGGGAGAAAGTGCATTTCCTCTCAATTGTATTTCTATATATTCCACTGACCTTTTATTGACTATTACAGCATTGGAGGTTAGGACACTTTTGAAAAACAATTCTGTCTGTAATTTTGCCTTGCAACTGTGATTCAGTATGAAGAGGAATGACTTTCTCCAGGGAAATGAATATTGTCATTAACCACCAGATTTCTTTCCTCCAAGTTCCTACATTTAGGAACAAAGTATATGTTTGGAAATGAGAGGTATGAAGGTTTGTATTTTTAAACAATTATTTAATCCATCTTATTTGTTTGTTTTAACCAGTTACCCATGGGTGTATTGTTTCCACAATAAAACTTTTTCTACCAGATGGTATGGAAGCCCGACTCCGCTCAGAGTGAGTATAATTTAGTGCCATGAAGTTTTTGTATTAATTACTTGGTTAACAATATTCTAGGTGATGGTATACTGTTAACACTTCAGGATTATTCTTATAATGGTAGAAAATTAATGCAGTACTTTTAGAATACAATATACTTTAATTTTCACATTAGCTACAATTCTAATAAATAATAATATATAATGAGGCACAGGTTATTTTGTTTCCAAATTTAACTTTACAGTTTATATTTTGATTGATAATTAGGTGTTTTTCAGAATATTTAGGGTATGCAAATTATTGGTGAGTAATAACTACTCAGGGATGAAAGATAACTGTATTTTGATCTGCATTTTTAATATAGGACTTCTTAAACTGTGATTCCCTCTGAAGTTAATGCCAGTGTCATGATCTTTTAGGACCTTGAGGATGTTGATATAGTTAATAGCCTATTTTGGTGGGAGTTTTGGAGGGATTTTCCAAGTCTGTATTTTTTTTTTCCCCCTGAAGAAGTGGAAAGATCACTTAGAGGAGGAGAAACTTGAAAAGGAAGAATTACTCATAAAATGTAAATGTTAAAATCTAAATATAAGTACATTTTAATCTTGTGCTTTTCACAGACTATCATTAGGTAGTAATTATTAATTAAATTTAAGCATTTTTTATTTGGGGGGCAATAAGCTTGTTTCTATACCCAATATAATATTTTTTATCCTTCAAAAGCAAAGACAAAGACCTGAGGGTGGGAGGTGAAGATAAGCAAGTTTAAGGCAATAAGTTTATTTAATAAGTTTAAGGCAAAGTAGAATAGTGAGTAGAAAAGAAAGAAAGAAAAAGAAAGCAGAGAGAGACCCTCCTATTGGTATGATTGTCTGTGCTTTCATTAGGATTATTATATATTTTGCTTTAGTTAGATGCTCTCAATTTTTTTTTTAGCTTTAAGCATATCTGAAACAAAGTAAAAAATTTTAAACATCTAAATGTAAAACAATCTGTTTCCTATTCTGTATTATAGTTTAATTATTAAAAAAAATACAGTTAACTTTGGGAACTCTAATGTGACTCAGGACTCAAGGGTTAAGTTTTTAAAAATAAGAGTACCTATTAATCAACTAGTGATATGTGGTTTCTTAAGAACACTGTTGTTTGTGTGTGATGAGATTTTCCCTTCATGGAGTTAAAAGATTTGAGCAGTTATATAAAGGGTTATCTGTGATCTCGGGTTCCATCTAGGAGGACATGTGAATTTTTCAGTCTATGTTAGTGAATTGTGTCCCTCTCCTTCTTGTTTCCCCAGTGCTTTTCATCTTTGCACCATTTCCTTCTCATTATTTGGTTTTTCTTATGTGGTTAAATATTAGTGTCATTTAAAATTTTGCTGCCAATTTCATAGTGCATAGACTGGCTGACTTTCTGGAGAAGAGGAATTTTGGACAGGCAGCTCTTTAGAGCTGGTAGATGAGGATTGTCTTTAGAGGTGGATAGTCTCATTCAAAGCCCAACTCCACTGACTCTATGTCTTGATCAGGCCTCCCTTTTCTTATTTGAAAAATGAAGATAACAATAGTACCTACTGAGCAGGAATTTTATGAGGCAAATTAAGCAAGGTTATGCACTTAAAGACTTTTGTATAGTAGCTGGCATACATCAAGGACACAATGATCATTGACTGTTTCTGTTACTGTCATCTTTTTTAGCAATCAAGATACATTTGGGTATGCCAGAATGCTTAGAATTTCAGGTACATTTAAATAATGCCTTTAAGATACTCACTAGCTAGTTCTCAAAAAGCTAATTATTTTCTTCTTCTTTGATTTTTATTATATTGCACAAAGGATTTGTTTTTCAGTTATCTGTGTACCCAACATGGGCTCAAACACATGGCTGTGAGATCAAGAGTCACATGCTGTACTGACTAAGCCAGCCAAGTACCCCTGCACAAATAATTTTTAAATGATAACAAACATGGGCACCTGGGTGGCTCATTTGGTTAGGCAACTGCCTTCGGCTCAGGCCATGATCCTGGAGTCCTGAGATCAAGTCCCATGTTGGGCTCCCTGCTCGGCGGGGAGTCTGCTTCTCCCTCTGAACTCTCCCCTTTCATGCTCTCTCTCTCTCAAATAAATAAATAAAATCTTTTTAAAAAATGATAACAGAGAAAAATTGCCTATAATCCCACCATCTTAACACTAAATAATGGGTTCCCTTTTCTGTATTCCCTTGTTGCATATGAACTTTTTCTATAATTCAAACAAATACACTTATATCCAGGATAGTTTCTGTAAGATACATGTTTAGCTGGATTTTTAGCCTTTTGTTAACCAAAGTTTCACAGGAACAGAAAATCTTATACTTGGGTCACTAAGAAAACTAGATTAAGGGACGCCTGGGTGGCGCAGTTGGTTGGACGACTGCCTTCGGCTCAGGGCGTGATCCTGGAGTCCCGGGATCGAGTCCCACATCGGGCTCCCAGCTCCATGGGAAGTCTGCTTCGCGGAGTCTGCTTTGCTCTCTGACCTTCTCCTCGCTCATGCTCTGTCTCACTGTCTCTCTTTCTCAAATAAATAAATAAAAAATCTTTAAAAAAAAAAAAAAAGAAAACTAGATTAAAAAAAAAAAAACATGAATACTGTTTGCTTCTATTTAAAGTTCATTTGCCCGAATGTGCGTGGGCTATAGAGAAAAATATATATACCCCAAATGGTTGTCTCTAGATGCTGGCATTAGGTAATTTTTACTTATTTCCTCATGCTTTCATTTCCCATAATCAGTATATATTGCTTGTATAGTCAAGAAAAAGAAGGTTATGTTTAAACTGTCTATCCCATGTTTATAGGGTAGAGAGAAAAACTAAAGTTGGCATAATTTTTTAAACCTTCATTAGGCGCCAGCTTTGCTAGGGCCTGGTGATAGGTTCTGGGGATCCAAAGGTAAATTGGTCATAGTGCCTGGCTTCCTTATCTGCTCTTATCTCATGGGAGTGGTAGTAGGATCAAGTGTTATTATGTCTTAGGTACTGTTGAAAGCTCTTTATTTATAGTAACACATTTAATGCTTACAGTTACCCCATGGGGTTATTTTTATGATTATCCCCATTTTATGAATGAGGAACTTGAGACCTATATAGTGCTTAGGTAAGCTTGCCCAAGATTACACACCTAGTAAGTAGAACCAGAATGTGGGCCCAGTCAGTGTGGCATCTGAGCCTGCATGCTGAACTGCTATACTGTAATACTGCCTGTCTGTCGTTAGTACTTTATAAGGCCCAAAAGGCAATTAGTACCAATTATACTGTCTGTTTACTGCTTAGTTTTATAGGACTGTACCGAGTTTAGTTTCATACCTACATCTAAGCTTTCAGTTGTTTGCATGTGACGTAGAGAACAGTAATACTGTTTGGTTGGCTAAAGTTGTTCTCCACTAGAACAAGTTTCCAAATCATAGCTTTCTTTCTTTGTTTTTTTCTACTTAAAAAACAAAGTAGAACTTTGTTTTTTAAGACTTTGTTTATAGGAATTACTTAATTTTAAAAGGACATAATTTACATATTCCAGAATTAAAAATAGGTAATTTAAGGAGTGCTTCTTTTCTGTATAGAAGTTCTATAGTCATGGAATTGACCAGAGCCCTCATTAAATAGTGGATCCTCAAAGGGCATTTAATACATTTTGAATTTTGAATTTTGGATTTGTGATTAGAAATATATCATGTGTAAAAGGTAAGTTTGTGTATTTATTACCTTTTTTTCCAAGAATTCTATGGATTTATGAAGGATTAGAGAATAATTCACATTGTTTTAATTATATGACACTGAGTGTATCAACTTTAGGGTTTAAGATATTCTGGTACTGTCATACTGTTTCCTCTGTGTCAGGAAATTAGATAAAAAATTCTAAATTTTACTTTTCAGTGTCATCCATGCTCCATTACCAAGTCCTGTTGACAAAGTAAGTTACGAATGATTATTTTCTCTAAACTAAAACAGCTATATTGCTTTGGAAAATGTTTGTATTTGTTTTTAATATGCTTTACCTAGGAATTTTTTTTTCTTCCATAACAAATGATATACAGTGTATGCAGGTATTTGGTTATTGCAGTCTTCTGATCTGGAAAATTTAGGATGGATGTTTCTTAGGAAAAAAACCTTTGTTATCTCAACTAAATGGCCAGTAGTATAGACTAGGAGCTCTAGCCAGAGATACAAAGTGTTAGTTACTACTTTTTATTCTGGAATACAGTTCTCTCTAGAAATATCTATTTAAGTTTTCTGTCCAAATAGTTCACCCAACATATACTTACACATAGAAAAATGGAAATATGGATTTACAGAAATTGCTCTTTTATCGTCCTTGAAAATTAGTTTTAACTTTATTTGGTCAGAAAATTTGCGATAATTACTTGTTAGTGTTTTTCCTTTTGTTCAGAAATAATTGTGTAATAAACTGTAGATATCATTGCTAAATACCAAAAAAAAATCTGTATCTCTTGGCATGAATGTGGGTGTTTTTTCTTAGTGTACTAAAACTGTTGTAAAATAGTTCACATTTTTTCTTCCATTTGGTTAAAGACTGAAAGCCTGCCTGAAACTGAAGTTCTCTGTGAGATTCCTTTTTTAGAAGTAAAAGTGGTTGATCATCAACCTTAGTAATACCAAGAATTATTTCAGAAGTAAATAATGGCATTGCCAGTTTAGTACTAACTTTTAAAAATAATGCCACTTCTCTAAATTCTAGTTAGCATATTAATAAAAATATTGTTTCTGAACCTAATCAGAAATACTGCTATTTAACATCACTAATAAGTTGATACAAAAGGCTTGGTAATATTGAGGATATGGGTAAATGTTACAGCAACCTAATAGTATCTTCTTTTTGTGGGGGGGTGAATAATGCCACGGTTCTATGTTCCACACTTGGGAAGAACCCCTTATTGAAGGTATTTCATCTAATACTCTTGAATTCTAAGTATTTTTTCTGTCATTTGTAATTTAAATACCATTACTTTCCATCTTTTTCTTCTTAAACTTACCTGTAGTTTAAAGAATGAAAAAGAAAAAACTATTCCCTCTTCCCTCCCTCTCTTGCTCTCTCTCTCACTTCTCCTTCCTTCCTTCCTTCCTTCCATCCTTCCTTCCTTCCTTCCTTACAAAACAAATCTATTTTCATTATCCTGGCCATGAAAAGTGTTAAATTTCATGTCCTGTCTGTCCCTGCACCCCAAAATACAATTCCCATTTTGAAGATGGCTACTTCTAAAAGAATTATGACTTCTTGGTGTATTGAAAAACTATCTAACAATGAATTGTAAAGGGGATAAGTTATATATCTATTGATTTAGGAGGTATTATTTCTGAATTAAGAAAGAGCAATATTGCTGTTGTGCTGTGTTTGTGATTTGGTTTATCAAGGAATGTTTTCATGAGTAGTACTTGTTCCACCACCCTGCTGATAAATTTCAGACTAGTCAGCAAAAAATAATACCATTTACAAATTCTAGGCATGAGACAGATACATTTTGAAAACAAAAGGAACTATTTTAAGCTGAAAAATATTTTTTATTTTGCATATTTCGGTAAATGGACATTTCAGGGACTTGGTTTGGCTTTAGTGTCTTTTATAAATGTTTTGTGTGACTATTGGTACTTATGTTATTTGTTTCTAGGTTGCTGCTAACACTCCAAGTATGTACTCTCAGGAACTATTCCAGCTTTCTCAGTATCTACAGGTAAAAGTAAATCTTGAAAATTCTTAGTTTTTAAAAGTAGAATTAAACAACTTAGATTTGATTTTGCTAGTTCACAAATATAGGCTAAAGAAATATTGACTGGATACAAATATAAAAGAAATATTTCTCAAAGTTAAAAAAAGGATTAAAATGGGGCACCAGGGTGGCTCAGTGGGTTAGGCCGCTGCCTTCGGCTCGGGTCATGATCCCGGGGTCCTAGGATCGAGTCCCACATGGGGCTCTCTGCTCAGCGGGGGCCCTGCTTCCCTCTCTCTCTCTCTGCCTGCCTCTCTGTCTACTTGTGATCTCTGTCAAATAAACAAAATCTTAAAAAAAAAAAAAAAAAATGGGGCACCAGGGTGGCTCAGTGGGTTAAAGCCTCTGTCTTCAGCTCAGGTCATGATCTCAGGGTCCTAGGATCAAGCTCCACTTCAGGCTCTCTGCTCAGCGAGGAGCCTGCCCCCCCATTCTCTCTACCTGCTTCTCTGCCTGCTTGTGATCTCTGTCAAATAAATAAATAAAATCTTTTTTAAAAAAAAGGATTAAAACTAGGTCTTATGAAGAGAGGATAAAGAGAATCAGGATTATTGGGGTGCCTGGGTGGCTCAGTCAGTTAAGCATCTGCCTTTGGCTAAGGTCACAATCCTAGGGTCTGGGGATCGAGTCCCGCATTGGGCTCCTTGCTTAGCAGGGAGTCTGCTTCTCCCTCTGCCTGCTGCTACCCATGCTTGTGCGCTAAATAAAATCTGGGTGGGGGGGTGGGAAGAATCAGGATTATTAAGTCTAAAAAAGATAGGGTTCCATACAAGAGAAGTATTTTTTTCATTCAGATATGGGGAAGTTTCAAAATAGTTTGTAGATGACTTTTAAATAAACTTAAACCTGGAGAGATCTTGGTTGCTCAGTATAATATTAATAGCAAATGATTTTATATATATATACATATATATAATGTAATGTAATATATAACTAATATAATATAAATGTATAATAAATAATAAATAGTATATTTATTATAAATGATAGTTTATAATATAATAAATAATATAATATACACATTAATATAATACATTATAATACAACATATAATTTTATTATAATAAATTAAATTATTATAATATATATAATATAATGTAATATATATTAACTATATGCCAGACTCTTGCAGTTTACCTCTATTCATTTATTCCTCAGAATAATCCTGTAAGGTACTTATTTTATTCCCATTTTTATAGATGGAGTAACTGAGATCCTGGAAAGTTAAATAATTTACACAGTATTACGCACCTACTCTGTGGTAGAGCTGGGATTTGAACCCAGACAGTCAGACCTCAGAGTGTCCACCCTTGAACACTATGCTATGCTGCTGGATCTGTAGAAGGATATTTTGATGGGGCAGATACCTGGAGTGGGCTCCTGAAGTTAATAATGGATTTAAAGAGCCATAGAAATTTCCATAAAGGAAATACGTGGCTTTTTTTTTTTTCCCCTCTTGATTTTGGGACATTTGGGCTGGATTATTGTTCTTATTATTCTGGTGAGGGAGCATGGTGGAAGAAAAGCTCTAGATCAGAAATTAAGAGATTAAACTTTTTATCCTGGCTCTGCTACTGAGTTCTCTGACTTTGGGTGAATCATTCACATGTGTAGGTCTCCACTTGCTTTTTAAAACGGATAGACTCAAACCAGTATCCTGGTTCCTACATTCCTTTATAAGAATCAATCACTAAGAGCAGTTCTCCCTCCGTTAAGAATTTACAAGTCTGAAAATTGTCAGAGTATTAATCAGATCTTACCTTCCACTGGGCATTATGTAATGGTGCATAGAAAAGCTGTTTTACACATTTGCAGTTTGGTAGAGTGTCTGAAAGCATAGACTCTCTAGCCAGAATTCCCTGGACTTGGCCTGTGGCTTTAACTTCAGAAGTTTGGGGAAGGTTGTTTAACCCTTTCGTGAGCCTTGTTTTCTTCATCTATGATGTGGGTATAATAGCATGTATCTCACAGAAATGTGAAGAAAAAAATGAATCTATATATATAATCTCCATTTTCACATGGGAAATATGAGGCTCATATAGGTAAAATGGATTTCCTGAGGCTGTACACTATATAGTAACTAGTCATCATGGACTGTGAGTCTAATGCCCTAACTCACTGCAGTACTTTTTCCAATTTTGTCCGTTCTTTGAATATTCATAATGGGCATAATCTTTCACTGTCCTTTTCTGGTTTTTGAGAGAAGATTATACTATGTTATCTTTTCTGTATACATTTTATTCAGTTGCCAAAGTTCTAATGTAAATTGTAAAACTTTTGAGCAGGAACTAGAATAGATAAATTTCACACCTTAGCACTAAAAGCCATTCCTGAAAGTATTAGATTTTTGTTAGGATGTGGTTCATGGAATAATGAAACTCTAAATGGAATTGAGTTTAAAAAGGTGAAATTACACCATCTAGTGGAAGTAGTGATTGTTTGGGGGGTTTGTTTTTAAGTAAAACTTTTTGCAGCATTTAATGTAATTTCCTGGATATTAGGAATGTTTAAAGAGCTTAAAATAAACTTGGCAACTAGTCTAAGTGTTAGATTCTAAGTTTTGTTAGATTTCTTAATCTATACTTTTAGAGTTATATTTTTTTAAATGGTACCAGTAACTAATTAGATCAGATTTTCTTTAATCATTATTTATCAAGGATGTGGGAAAAAATAAATGCGTACTTTAAACCTCAAGTACTGTCTTTGAAGCATATCCTTTTTTTTTGAAGTGGCTCCAGAGGTATTAGGGTAGTAAGTGTTCTTCTTTGGCTAATGACAGGAATAGAAGAAAGTGAAATTTAAAGATGTGCCATAACCACAGCTGAATGCTGTGTGAGCATTTTCACCTTGACTTCTAGTGAAGGAGACCCTCTTAACAGCTGTCAAATGTTAACAAGTGACCTAGAGATAAGGATTTGCTTGCCAACGTCCTTCTCTGTAAAAATATCCCTTTGGAGTTGCCAAATAGTTATATAACTCCTTGACCCCTTAATTACATTTGTGGACTCTTACTTATTTTTGCCATATTTGATTGATGCTGAGTAGTTAGTATATAGTCACAAAGATTCAGAAAACCTGAAAATACAAGAGATTGCAAAGTAGTGTCTCTCCTTATATATATTTACATATATAACATTCTTAAAAGGGAAAATTAAAAGACATTTCTATTTTAGATGTCATACACATACAACTAAGCCATTAAGAAATATCTTTGCTACTGACCAGATTGTTTGGCATAGTTTGAAATTAGTTTGTTCTGAAAGATACGTGTATATATTTTAAAATGTTTGTGTGTGTGTGTATATATACACACACATATATAGATATATACAAAGATATCTATGTATATAGATATATGTAAAATGGAGGGTTAATAACATTTGTTGAATTCTTCTAATCTGGGTTTCCTCTTTTTTTAATGCTTGTGAATTATGAGTGAAAGAAAAACAAAAATAGGGCACTTATTTTCTGTTAATAGGGGAAGGTGCAGCTCAGTACCCCTAACAGTCCAGGAAATAGGACTAAAATGATGTGGCTTATATATATTTTACAAGGTAGATTTTTCAGGTTTGAAAGTAAGATATAAAGTGGGATGTAAAATGAGAATATTTTCAGAATGTACTTTGATTTTTCTTCAAGGATCATGCTGAGTTTATAAAAATCTCTTTTGTGATTTGTACTATTAGGAGGCCTTACATCGGGAACAGATGTTGGAACAGAAGTTAGCCACACTTCAGCGACTACTAGCCATCACCCAAGAGGCTTCAGATACCAGTTGGCAGGTATTCCATTTGCCTTTATATTCAAGAAGCATTTAAGTATAGTTTAATATCCCTTAGATGTTGATTAAAAGTGAAATTTTTTTAGCAGGCAAAGGCAAAGTTATTTCTGAATGACCAAATATTGAAAATGTAGCATTTTACAATGGGTGTTGGTCAGTTTTATGATTTTATATCTTTTTTGGGCAGTAGCAACCTTTTTGATATGTGTAATTTTTTAATTACTCTGGGATTTAAATTAATTTTTCAACAGGCTTTAATAGATGAAGATAGACTCTTATCACGGTTAGAAGTTATGGGAAACCAATTACAGGCATGCTCCAAAGTAAGTATTAATCTCAAGTAAAGATCCTTAAAGAAAAATGCATAAACTATGCACAAAAAATGCATAGTTTTTTATATAGCTTGTTTCTTTGTCATTTGTGTACATGCTAAAACATGTATATGTTTTCACCATTCTTTCAAATCTTTTTTCATTATAGGAAATTTCAAACATACATGTAAGAAGAAAGAATTGTGTATTGAATACCCATATACAACTCTTTCTTTGTTTTCTACCACAGTTGGTATTTGCTGGAGAAACTGGGTCATTTGTTTTCTATAATTTCCCTCAGTCTGGATTGTTATTTAAACATTTCTTCTAGCTTTCCTCCCACACCATAAATTGGTAGTTTGATCTAGAGATTTGATCTTAGATTCAACTCTTTTTTTTGCCAGCAATACTTCATGAGTAGTATTATGTCTTTCACCAGAAGGCACCATACTATCTAGTTGTCTTTCTTTTGAGATATTAGCAATCTTTGATGATTCTTGGCTAGATCCATTATTTGGGCTTGCAAAAATGGTGGTACTATAGTTTTGTTATTCCTTCATTTATTATCTGGATTACTTCTATAAATACTTCTTTTCCTCCTCATAAACCATTTGGTTACCCTGAAGTCATTTTCTTAGGAAAAGAAGGATAAGTTATTTTCTCCATTTATTTACTAGATTTTAAAATTGGTTCCTTCTCATCCACCAAAGAAAGACCATGAAGTGTTTTTTCTCCCCAAACATAGATTTGAATATATTTCATGTGTTTCAGCCTATTCCACTTGTTGTTCTTATTGATGCTCAAATTTTCCCATCTTTGGTGCCTGAGACCTTTTCATAGAACCCCAGCAAACTGATAGCTTCCTGCTGTCATTTTAGACAAGGTATTTCAGACCCATCTTGTACATTTCCTGCCTCAGAACTGGACTCAGCTTTTTCTTCAGGGTGCTCTTATTCCTTATTCTTTATTCCTAATGGTTAACCATTATTTTAAAATGCTTGGTCCCTATGAAAGTATTATTTTTACCCACAAATGTAAATATTGTGGCTTATAGAGAATATGACAGATAGGTGACTTAATTCATTTTGTACATTTGAGAGAAATTCTCCATTTTCTTAGACTTTTTTTCTATCGGAAGTATGGATTAATATATTTGTGAAGGCATAATTTACAGTGCAACTTTTAAATACAGCTTCAGTTAATACAGGGCCAACATTATTTCTGTTTGGAGATTACATCAGTATAGAATTCAAAGGGCATCATAATATGTTATTTTTCCAAATGGTAAATACTTACAAAAATTACTTGACTATAATTATAAATGTCTTCTAATCCTAGAATCAAACAGAAGATAGTTTACGGAAGGAACTTATAGCATTACAGGAGGATAAACACAACTACGAGACGACAGCCAAAGAGTCCCTGAGGCGGGTTCTTCAGGAGAAAATTGAAGTGGTTAGAAAACTTTCAGAAGTTGAGGTATTTCATTTTAACAAATATAAAATGGTAGTATGTTTAAAATTTTTAGCTTAAAATTGCTAATATTGTAGGACATTTTAAACTTTAGTATTATATAGCTAAGAAGTATTTCCTGTCTGTGAAGTGGGAAAGGATAATATGCTGTTTTCCTTCTTAGGAATTTTCAACATAACCATGTGATTTTGGTGCTTGTGGTTCCTACTCAGTGATCGAGCAAATAACAGCCTCATCAGGGAGTCTTACTGTGTGCATTCTGTTTAGGATTTGGCCTCTCACACAGTGGACTGTGATATGTGGAGGGAATTGATCTCCTGTCACCTAGTTTTGCTTTTCTTCCAGTGGAGGGTAGTTAGTGGAAGGTGGAGAACCTTTCCACTGTTCTTATTTACCCACCCTCTGGAGAAGAAAACTGTGTCTAACTTTAGAGGTCAAAGGGAAAATATCTCTGAGGTCCTTTCTTGGTCTTTTAGGAACAATCAAAATGTGATTCTCGTTGCTTTAAAAATAACCTAATTGATGGGCACCTGGGTGGCTCAGAGGGTTAAGCCTCTGCCTTCGGCTCAGGTCATGATCTCAGGGTCCTGGGATCGGGTCCCGCATCGGGCTCTCTGCTCTGCAGGGAGCCTGCTTCCTCCTCTCTCTCTCTCTGCCTGCCTCTCTATCTGCTTGTGATCTCTGTCTGTCAAATAAATAAATAAAATCTTTAAAAAAAAAAAAAAACCTAATTGATAATGTAGTTTATTCCTTTGAACCGCTGCTAAATTACCACAGAAGTTATTTGTTACTGGATTTAGTTAAAATGCCCATTGTAAACTGAACAGCAAAATTACTATATATAGTATATACTGTAGAATATGTTATAGTAATAGTTTCTATAATAGCCTTATCCCATCATAACTAATTCACTGTCGTGTCATTGATTTGATATGCAAGGAAAGAAAATTGCTAGCAGTCTTCTAATTTTCTTATTAAGTTGATTATGCATAGTATTAAACTTGCTTTCAAGAATTGATAAGCTTAAAATATTTTCAAGTCTAAAAGTCATAACTGGTGACCTTTTAAAAGAGTAGTTATATAAAAGGAACATTCTTTCCTCCCCTACCCCCTTTCTGTGTTTTGTTTTGTTTTTCAGTTTTTTTGTTGTATTTTCTGTTTTAGCATGTACCTAAAGTAAATTAAAATTGTTATGTTGTTTAACCTTTACATAAAGGCCAGGGCAGATAATAATTTAGAACAGCCCATAGAATTAACACTTTTTATAAGTTGAATTTAGAATGTGCATTTATTCTAAATCAGTTATCTGTAAACTTGAATTACAGCGAAGTCTGAGTAATACTGAAGATGAATGTACACATCTTAAAGAAATGAATGAACGGACTCAGGAAGAATTAAGAGAATTAGCCAATAAATATAATGGAGCAGTTAATGAGATTAAAGATTTATCTGATAAATTAAAGGTATGTATTTACTCAACCTGAAAGTTTGTTAATTGTCCCTAACATACTGGGTATAGATTAAGAGGTTAGGTATTGCTGAATAGCTGTTGATATAAAAATTAGTAATGGATGGGTCGCCTGGGTGGCTCAGTGGGTTAAGCCTTTGCCTTCAGCTCAGGTCATGGTCTCAGGGTCCTGGGATCGAGCCCCACATCGGGCTCTTTGCTCAGCGGGGAGCCTGCTTCCTCCTCTCTCTCTCTCTCTGCCTCTCTGCCTACTTGTGATCTCTGTCTGTCAAATAAATAAATAAATCTTTAAAAAAAAATTAGTAATGGTTGAAATATGCAGTAAAAAAAAAGTGCCATTTAGCCCAAACCCCACTGCCCACAGATCATCGAAAGTCTGTAAGAGCTGACATATTTCCTCTGGATGGAAATAAGTAGTATTTCACAACAGGTATCTTTTAATACATAACAGGAAGTAGATGTAAATCAGCAAACCCCAAGATACTTAGACTTTTTAAAAGCTTGAATCAGCTTATCCTTGGGGAGCCCCAGGGATAGAGCCCAACTATGTTAGTGCTGAAACAAGCCCAGAAGTAACTTGGAGTCATCTGTATGGACCCTTGTAGCCTCCAGGGATGCTATTAACTGCTTCGGTGGCAGCTCCCTGTAGCTATAGGGCATTGAGGATAAGGACAGATGAGGCCATAAGTAATGTCAAGTTGGTCCCTTAAATGTTATAACTGAGTTTTAAAGACCCAGCTTTAAATAATTGAAACCATGGAATGAGTGGCTAGAAAACATATATTTGTTAGAGAAGACTAGGGCATACCTCCCCTCTGTGTGGTTGGTGAACCTGTAATAGTTTTAAAGATTGTTAAACGGAGGTCATTTTGAAAAATGCTTATGATCATCATTCTTTCAACTAAATGCAGTTTTATTTAAAATATCAGAGTAAATTACATTTTAGAACCTAGAAAGTAATTTAAACAATAGTAATTTCAGGGGGAAACCTTACATATTTCCTTACATATTTCCCTTTTTAACTCCTTAAAACTTTGGAGTTTTTCATTTTGACCCCCTTACTTGTATGTATTAGGCCTGTTTGCTTGCTACAAGTTTTTCTTTCCTAGGTGATAGGGAAGCATGACATTATTTTGACATTTACAAATATTTTCTATAATATTGAATATTCTCCTTAAAAGTTAGTGGTGAATAAAAAGCAGTCCTGCTTTAGGCCTTTGAAAGCAAGTTCAGACTTTATGAAATAAATGAATTTTTTTTTTCTTTCTCAACAGGTAGCAGAGGGAAAACAAGAAGAAATCCAACAGAAGGGACAAGCTGAGAAAAAAGAATTACAACATAAAATAGATGAAATGGAAGAAAAAGAACAGGAGCTCCAGGCAAAAATAGAAGCTTTGCAAGCTGATAATGACTTCACCAATGAAAGGCTAACAGCTTTACAAGGTAAGTTACCTAATCCAGAAGTTGATTTGATTTGATTTTTTTTCTTTTATCTGTGAAATATCTTTTTCTTGGACTTTTATTTACAGTACGGTTAGAACATCTTCAGGAGAAAACTCTTAAAGAATGCAGCAGTTTAGGTAGGTGTGTCACCCAGTTTCTTACTTAAAGCTGAATTTTATCATTGAATTTTTGATGTTTACTTTCTCATGGGTTACTTATTTTAAGAGGGTATTTCATGTTTTAGGTATAAAGTATCTCCAGTCTTTCAGAAAATTTCCTTAAAAATATGCTTGATTACCACCAGTGGGCACCATTGTTTAGTCTTTGAGATAAATGAAATTTCTGCATCTGAGACACTCTACTTAGAGATATTTAAATAAGAAAATACATGCACAGCAGGTTCCTTTTTTTTTTTTTTTGAGGTTCATTGGTAAGCAACTGGACAGTTGTAGCTTTTTCTCTGGGTCAATAGAAAATGGCCCGTTGAACCCTTCTTGTAAAAACAAATTTAAAGTGTGCTTTACTGTGTTAATGTAAGTAGGAATACAAAATGCCATGGTTACAGTTGAGACCAGTTTTAAAGTAATGCTTTCTTTGATAAGGCAATGATACACTGTCTTAATCCTAGGGATACAAGTTGATGACTTCTTACCTAAAATAAATGGGAGCACAGAAAAAGGTAGTGTAAAAAACTTAAATGTTTTTCTTTCATGATATCCTTTTACTATTTAAGCAGGATAGAGAGATCAGTGTTTTAAGGTTTTTAAGTGTTTGGAACGAAAAGCATGCAGTTCATAGACCATTGAGTCCCAGCATTAAAAAAAGCTTTCTTTTATTTTGTAATTCTTAATGCTATGATTTTTGGTTAGATATCCCTTGTTATATGGAAATTTTAATTGTTCAAATAACAAAAGTGACAAAGTTCAACTTTAGCATTGGTTTATATACGCAGTATAGCTTTCTCCCCCAGTATATTTTTCAAAGAACTCTACTTTGATTTTCTTTCATCAAGTACTAGTTCCTGAGGATACTGGGCTTCCATTTTTAATGTTTGTGCCCTGCCCCATACCTGGCCAAGAGCTTATTTAACAGTTTATCCATTGAGCTCTTGGATATGTCATAGAAACTGCTTTCTTTATACTGTATATCTGTTTCTTTAATCAGAAAAAACAGAGTCAGTCATTTCTGCTATCTGAATAATCATTTATTAGTTAATGATTAGTTTACTCTGACCCTTCTTTTTGGATAGCTTGCATTATCTCTTGCCAAAAATGTATGGCTGCTCTTGGTTTTTCTGTTACTGCATGAGGTACTTTTTACCATATGGCTTGTACATTCTTTCAGTTGGGAAGATCCCCATTCATCCTCCTCCATTTCCACCCATCCAGCTTTAACTGAGCACCAGCTATGTGCCAGATCCTGAGTTAGATGCTTGAAGCACAGAATGAATAAAATTATTTTCCACATTTATAAAACTATGTACCTCTCATCTTAAGTTTTTATATAGAAGTTAGTGCAAGATATCAAGGGTAATACTCAGAACTTCTTATTAAATATTTTTTTCATGTGTCAGGGGATATTTTTGAAGTCCTTGGGGCACAGTCAACTCTGATAAATTTAGGAAGTACTTTTTTGTTTTTGTTTTTGTGTGGTTGGCTTTTAATCAGGAACTAGCACAATAGGCTCAAGTTATCATGTATATATGAGCTGTAAGCTCAAGATCTAATATTACATATATTCTATAACAAATCTTAAAACTCTAAATTAAAAGTTATTGCCATTAATCAGTCATTTGACTATTCTGTATGTGTTTTATAAAATACATCTACATTTTAGAATTCCAGTTTGAGTTTTAATTTGAGAATTTTTTAAAGGTATAGTTTATATTCATTACTGATACTACTAATTTCTCTATTAATTATATTTAACAAATATATATAAAATGACTTAATCCTCACCTTCTAAAAGCTTATTATTGCTAAATGAATTTTTATTTTTTGTTGTCATTATTTGCTTTTATTTTTTCCTCTTTTTGGCATGAACACTTTTTAGTCCAGTTCATCACTATTTTGACTTAAATGTTATTTATTAATAATGTTAGTGTTAACTTAGGCTGGGAACATACTCTTTCTTCAGTTAAGAGAATCCCTTTATATACAGTAAATCATCTTTATACTATTTTAGAGTTGTCAGATTACTGCTTAAAATTTTTTGCTGAGATGAGGCTAGTTATAGACAACTCCTGATTTAAGACTGAATAAGATATTTTGGATACTTTAGGGTACTTCTTACCATCATTGTTTTTTAGTGGTGATAAATTGAGTGGTGTGAGAGTGACCTACAAAGTATCCTCAATGAAATGGAATAGTAAATATCTTGATATGCACAAAAGCATCATTATACCAGATTTAATACAGAGTGGATTTTGGAATGAGTCTGTTCTGAGTCATTTGTTATTACAAACCAATTATCAAGCATTCCAGTATTACCAAAGTTCATAACGACAATATGCTATCAGATATGACTTTATCTAAAATTGCTCTTTAAATAGTAGAGCGAGAACCAAGTATAGTTTTAAGAGAATGTTTTAAAAATATCTGGGGAAGTTAAAATTAATGCCGTTTCTCTAGTAAACTCTGTCTTTTGAAACTACTTAAATCTAAAGTAGCTGCTATAAGCACAAGTTTTATACTATAAATTTTTTGTATCTTATCTGGTAAGCATAATTCAAATATATCTTAGTATAGAAAAGCACTGTCTAATAGAAATATTATGAGAACCACATACATAATTTAAAAATTTCGGATAACCACATTAAAAATATAAAAAGAAACAGGTAAAGTGTTGCTAATGTATTTTAATAATGTTTAATAACATATTTACTTTAACTCACTATACCAAAAATATTTCAACATGTAATCAGTATTAAAATATTATAAATGAAGTATTTCACATTTTTTCCTTGGTAAGTCTTTGAAACCAGCATATATTTATTTTACACTTACAACATATCTCAATTCAAACTAGCCATTTTTTCAGGGCTCAGTCCACATGTGTATTGAGCATGTGCATTGGACAGCACAGGTAGTATAGAAAATCAGAATTTATAGAAAACTCATGTATAAATAAAACACATTTTAAGTATCACAGCTCTCTCTTTTGTTTCTGTATCTGTCTTTTCTTTATATTTCTGCAGCCCTGTTTGGGATCTTAGACATGCCTCCCCCCTCCCCAGGCTCATGTATCTGATTCTTTTTGCATTATCAGTAATATCTTTTATAGTTTTGGCAAAGTGAATTCCTAAGGGGCTGAATTCAAGTAATGAAGGATTTAAAAGTGTCATCATCCAAATCTTTTACATATACTATCTGAAAGACTTTTCTCTCATATCTTAGAAAAATGCCTTTGTAGAAGTCATACAGATATATTTTATATTAATCTTGCATTTTATCTAAACTAGTATGATAAATATTTTAATCTAGAGTCTAGATATTAAAATCAGAGTATATAAAATTGTGATTAGTGGCTTAGTGAGTAATAGGGGATGTACTGCCTTAATGTCATCTCCCATCCAAGTACTAACCAGGCCTGACCCTGCTTAGCTTCCGAGATCAGACGAGATCGGGCGCGTTCAGGGTGGTATGGCCGTAGACTGCCTTAAATGTCATCTAAAGTCCTGTGATGATAGTCAGAATTTTCTCAAAAAAGTTCTGATAAGTCCTTTACGTTAAAATTTGGTTTCAGATGAGTTTTCTTACTTAAGCATGATGTTGTCTAGTTGGAGTTCTGAAAATGTTATCATAGCTTAGTTAGGATTTATGTCAAACAACTTTTGATCATGTGGATTACCATTTAACTGAGGACTCCTGCTTTGGATTTCTTGGCTCCAATCAGCAAATGCTATTTATTATATTTTTTTTCAAATTTCTGTTACAGCTAGCCTTTTTTTTTTTTTTCTTTTTTGGGGGCTATATTGTATCTCTATGTAGTGTAACTATATAACTATACAATTATATACAACTATACACACACATATCATATATAAATGATATATATGTATATATAACTCTTGACTGGAGGCTCTTTACACCATGTAAATAGGTAAAGGAGAGTGACAGATTTCAGTAGGAGAAGGAGGTGGCATTAGTAAGGATGTCAAGAGAAGTTGTAATGTGATCAGAGTAGGAGATGCCTCCCTGCCTCTCAAACAAAGTTGAGATGATGAGCAGGTGGTTGGTTGGTTGAAATGAGAAAAGAAAAGAGGTTTTCACAGTCTGAGTGGTACTAACTCATGTCCTCTTTGACATCTGTTAGTGCTTGCGTACCTTCCAGATAGTCATCATACTGTGGTATATTTTTAACACTTGAACATCCACAGTCTCCTTAGAAGTTTTGAAAGATCCAGAGATAAAATTGAAGGATGTTATCCAGATTCAGAAGTTAACTCTTTGAATCAATATAAGTAAAGATTATTGTAAGAAAAGGGTTGATACTTTTCTTAAACTCCTGTTAGGTTCTGGTTCTCTCAACTCATTAAAACAGAACAAATTCTGTTTGATCTGAACAAAACCATTTTCCAGGCTCTTATTTTAAAATGTATAGGCATTGACTTTAGTCATTTGGGTAGAGATAAACAATGTAATATTTTGAGAGTATATAAAGGACAGATTAAATAACTCAGAGGAAAAGGTTGTCTGTGAAATGAAAGTCTGAATATTGAAATGTTGCATCAGTGTCTTAAAAATTTTAAGGCATTATTTTATGGTATTCTTAAAATATTTATCTTTTGCCTCTTAACTAAGAATAGCTTTGAAGAGGGACTGTTAGAAAACAGTTATTTGAAAATTCAGTAAGAACAAATAATAAAATTTCAAAATTATTTACAGGTTTTTATTAAGCACTCATGGAGAAAGGTATATTTTAAAAGTAGGAAAAGCTTTTTAAAGCAATTTATCTATGGTTTTCTTGATCTCTTTGGATAGAAACTGTACCTTTAAAAGCTAGCTATTCAGGGTACAAGTCAATGATTATATAATTATAATTTTCAGTCATTTAGTTTTATTTAACTCCAAAGTATCTCTGCTGTTAATATCAAAAATATATTAAACTTTCATGAATCTTATTCAGAGTCACTCATGTTAATACATTTCCGTTTTCCTACGTTTGCTGTTGGTTTTCAAGAACAGCAACAAACTATATCCTTAAAGGTGTTTCTTTCTTTATTAGAGCACTTGCTTTCAAAGAGTGGCGGGGACTGCACTTTTATTCATCAATTCATAGAATGCCAGAGTGAGTACAGAGTATTTTTCACATTGATTTTAATGCAGTCAGGGGCATAAATTGAAAAATGAGAGGAAAAATTAAGATCTCAATGTGTTTGTTATCGAAGAAGTGCACAGAGGGCCATCTTCAGACAGCAGCAGTACTTTTTACATTGTTTTTGGCTTCTCTCTTTTGAGAATATTATTTTTGTGGCATTTGCCTTCAAAGAGATTTCATATTGCCCACAAAAAAAAAAAAAAAAGAAAGAAAAGAAAAAAGAGGAAGTTTCAGTTTTTACCCAAAAAAATTATTGTTGATCAGGGAATAAAATGGAATGTCAAGCACCTAAACTTTATGTGTGGACACTTAAGAGGTAGTATTAACATTAGCCTGTTTTATTTAAGTTGTAGTTCTATCACAGGTTTGCATTTGAAGTTTTTAAATAAATTTCCTAAATGATTAAATAAAGCCATGAAAACAGTGATTTCGTTTGGGCACTCAGATCTGAAGATGGCCCTTAAGGTAGCAGGACCTTTCTAGCAGAGGAGTAGCAATAGATTGTCCTACAGTCTGACATCAACCGCCTACCCTTGGGAAGGCTGTCTTTACTAATAGAGATGGATAGGTTGGCTTTTGAGGCGATTTGGACCTCTGCTGAATTCTGAGTGAAAGTGTCATGAATTCCCTCTTATTTGAAAATGACATGGCTACTTAACTCCTGAGGTTGTGATGTTCTTTTCGTCTTAGTGATAATTAAAGATCACTATGTGTAATAAAGATTTATTGATGACATCTATCCTTTTCCCTACCAGATATAAAATATGCTTTCTGAGCGTTTTCCTCTTCCTGTTCGCTCTGTTTTTGAATTGAATGACTTCCCGTGTTTTTATGCTCATTAGCTCATCTTGTGGATGTGAAAGCATATATGGTTCTCTCTCCTCTTCACACACACAGTCTCAGGAGCACTTGAGCTTTGTAAGGGTCACATCTGGTAATTATAGCAGACAAAATCAGTGGATCAGATGTTATGCTCCTCAGAAATGCCTTAAGGAAACCTGGAATTTCATTTAATAGTTTTAGAAGAGCTTCTGTTTTGTCCATTTTAGAGATTATGATGTTGAATGTTAGTTTAATACTATTTTGAAGGAAATACTTTAATAATTATTTAATAAATAAAAGTATATATTTTGAGGGAAATTATTTAATAGCATATTCCTTTGTCCTTTAAAACTTTTCCATAACGCAAAGATTAGTCCATGTTTTTGTTATCTTCTGATCATGAAATTTCACTTTTATGGGACATTGATTGGCACAGGGATTGGGGGCAAAATAATTGGTATCCACTGAAACCAACTAAAAGCAGAATATAGTCTAAAATACAAATCTCGGGGCGCCTGGGTGGCTCAGTGGGTTAGGCCACTGCCTTCGGCTCAGGTCATGATCTCAGGGTCCTGGGATCGAGTCCCACATCGGGCTCTCTGCTCAGCAGGGGCCTGCTTTCCTTCCTCTCTCTCTGCCTGCCTCTCTGCCTACTTGTCCTACTTGTGATTTCTCTCTGTCAAATAAATAAATAAAATCTTAAAATACAAATCTTTAGAAGGATTTTGTACTTGTTTTATTGCATATGGCCATTTTTTGATAAGTTAGTTTTATTTTAAATTTTTGTGATTTGTATTTTGAGCCCAAAGAAATAAAAACAGAGAACTATAAAAAAAAGAAAAGACTTACTAAGTTACAATTTGCAAAAATCTTTTAAAATATTATTGTAAACTATTTAGCTGTAGTTGTAATACAGAATGATATTTGTCTTACATTAAGAAAAAATATTTAGGGGCGCCTGGGTGGATCAGTCATTAAAGACTGCCTTGTCGGCTCAGTTCATGATCCCACAGTCCTGGGATCAAGCCCCACACTGGGCTTCCTGCTCAGCAGGGAGACTGCTTCTCCTTTCCCATTCCCCCGCTTCTTCCCTCTCCTGCGGTGTCTCTCTGCCAAATAAATAAATAAAATCTTAAAAAAAAAAAAAAGATATTTGGAGGGTCTCCTGGGTGACTCAGTCAATTAAGCGCCTACCTTAAGCTCAGGTCATAATCCCAGGGTCATGGGATCGAGCCCCACACTGGGCTCCCTGCTTGTCAGGGAGCCTGCTTCTCCCTCTCTCTCTGCCTGCTGCTCCCACTGCTTGAGCTCACTGTCCCTCACTCTCTCTCTCTGTCAGACAAATAAATAAAATCTTTAAGAAAAAGGTGTTTGGAGATTTTTATTGTGTCATAGGAGAGGCAAATGGACCAGTAAACATTTAGATATATAGCAGAAGTTATGTAAATTACAGCAAGCATCTCAATGGGGATATTAGCTAATAAAATTATAAGAACTATGTAATAGCATAGGGAAAATGTTAAATGTGGCACAGAGGGGAAAATGATAATATAAAATCCTTTTCTTATGGACAGAGAGTGAACCAAAGAACAAAAAAAATAAAATACAAGTATTTCTAGATGTCTGAATCCATTGGGTCCCAAAGTGCACACAGAGGAAGTTTGGACTGTAAGTTCTCATAGCTAGGAATATAGTCCATTACCTGAATCTGTTCAGTTCCTGAGTTTTGATAACCAGTAGCAAAGGTTTGATTAAGACTGTATCTCAGAAATTTCCAAATATGTTGGCTTCTTAAATTTGGATAGTCAGGGTTGCATACTAAGAGTTAACTCCGGTTTGATTTGTCAGAAAGGATGTTTTCATTATTTTGTAACAAACTGCCAGTATAGAAATTGTTTTGTTTAATAAGTATTATGGCGAGTAAGGCAAATGCAGCAAAAACCATTCTCAAGTGAACTTTTGAAAAATTTTGGATTATTTTTTTATAATCTCACACAAACTTTTTAGCCATTCATTGATAGCCATCCTGACTTGATTTATTATTTTGAACATGAAGTTTATACTCAGTGAGAAGTGACACTTCATATTCTTATTATCAGTCTCTATTTTTTTTCAAGATTTTTTATTTTTAAGTAATTTCTACACCCAATATGAGGCTCAAACTTACAACGCTGAGATCAAGAGCTGCATGGTCTACCAACTGAGCCAGCTAGGTGCCCCTTATTTCCAATCTTTTAAAAAGCACATGTTAAGTACCTAGATTTCATTATTTTACCATGCTTGTTATATAATCCAATTTTCACCTTGTGTTTTAAAAATTAGAAAGCAGGGGTGCCTGGATAACTCAGACGATTAAGTGGCCAATTCTTGATTTCAGCTCAGGTCATGATTGCAGGGCAATCATGAGATTGAGCCCCATGTTGGGCTCTGTGCTGGGGTGTGGAGTCTGCATCAGATTCTCTCTGTCCCTCTCTCTCTGCCCCTCCCCCTCCCCTCCCTTTCCCTCTCTCTCTCTGGAAAAGAAAAAAAAAAAAAAGCAGTTCACTTACATAGGATTTCATCACGTCTATTTTTAATATATTAACAGATTTTTTTTCCAGTTTGCATATGTGAATCCATAAGAGAACGATTTAGTTGTTGGCTATCTCCATTTATAAGGTGATTTTGATGAAATTAAATGAGTTGGAACATATTTCAATTTGTTTTCCTTTTATGGTAAAAGAAACTGTGTTTCTTTTTAATTCTCTTTTAGGAGAAAAGCTTTTAATCCTGGCAGAGAGATTGGATTTTAACAGTTTTAAATATAACCTTTTGCATAATTCCAGGGCTGTGAAGTAAATTTTCTGTGTAAAAATATACCACATGAAATCTAGAATTAACAAGTAACTTTAATAAAACTTGCTAAAAAGCTCTAGCAATATTTTCTCTTCGGGGATTTGGGCATGAAATTTGATTTAAGCAGTCCACAATCCATGTTCCCTGCAAATTGCAGTTACTCAAGGTTTACCATGTAAACTTAACAAATACGTTGAGACTGTTGTATTCTGCTAAAGATGCTTTTTGAATTAACAAATTGTGTACCTCTAAATCTGTTTCATATGTATCCTGTGAACTCTGTCACTTGATTAATTTATATGCTGAGCGTAAAGATAAATGGTAAAAGGTGGAGAATCTCAGGACGTAGAGATTCACTTCATGGGCAGAGTGAAAGACTCCCTTCACGGGACTGCTGCCTACACTTTTTTTTTTTTTCCAATTTATTTATTTTCAGAAAAACATTATTCATTATTTTTTCACCACACCCCGTGCTCCATGCAAGCCGTGCCCTCTATAATACCCACCACCTGGTACCCCAACCTCCCACCCCCCCTGCCACTTCACACCCCTCAGATTGTTTTTCAGAGTCCATAGTCTCTCATGGTTCACCTCCCCTTCCAATTTACCCAAATGCTGCCTACACTTTTAATTCCTTTTGCCATTGTTTGGTGAAGGCAGAAGCATCACAGTTGGGTACTAAAGAAACTTTCTTCTGAGGTGTGCTTTGTACAAACAAACTGTCTCCACCCCAGAAGGCATCTTCCTTTTGATGATTAAGTTAACAAGTGCCCTGAAATAAACTTCATGTCTTTGTAATCTTAATCCACGGTTACTAGGAGACTTAATGGTTTTTATTATTAGGCAAAAATCTAATTCTCTTAATATATCCTGTGTTGCTATTTCTTTGTCCTGATTAAAAAAAAAAAAATTTCTCTCCCCAACTCAAACTCCCCTTTTGAAATTACAGTCCTTATCTGTATGTTTGTCTTATTCCCTCTTTTCTATTAAGGCCTTGCTCACATAAAAATTGCCTTATTTAGAGTAATGCATTGAATCAGTGTTGTTTTGTGACTGTTTACTTTTCATCACCCTATGAGATCAACCTCTGAACAATCTCAGGAATAAGCCTAATTAAGTACTCTACTCAAAACAGATTTTTAAGTTTTCATTTTTTAAACTTTTATTTCTCTAAACCAGAACAGTTTATTTATGACAAACAATAGAAGGCAGTTCCCTGCTCTTATGTCCCCATTATAGGAAAATGCCTTTTTTTTTTTTTAAGATTTTATTTATTTATTTGACAGAGAGAGAAAGAGCAAAAATAGAGCAACAGACAGGGAGAAGGAAAAGCAAGGCTCCCCACTAAGCAGAGAACCTGATGCAGGCCTCAGTCCCTGGACCCTGGGGATCAGACCTGAGCTGAGGGCAGACACTTAACCAACTGAGCCACCCAGGCACCCCATAGGAAAATTCTTGAATTTAAACTAGATGTTGCTAAATTCTTTATTTCTTTGTATTCAGAGTGATTGTCCAATCTAGGACCTATGGAGGATTTTTGTTCTGTGTGTGCTTATGCCAATCATTTTCCCAGTTGGCTAACTTCCCAGCATTTCTTTTTTTTTTTTTTTAAAGATTTTATTTATTTATTTGACAGACAGAAATCACAAGTAGATGGAGAGGCAGGCAGAGAGAGAGAGAGGGAAGTAGGCTCCCTGCCGAGCAAAGAGCCCGATGCGGGACTCGATCCCAGGACCCCGAGATCATGACCTAAGCCGAAAGCAGCGGCCTAACCCACTGAGCCACCCAGGCGCCCCAATTTCCCAGCATTTCTACCAGGTTTTCTCCCAGTATAAGTGCATGGAAGATAGTCTTAAATTTATGCCAACAGCGTTTATTGGGGGTTTTGTTTTGTTTTGTTTTTTAAAGATTTTTATTTATTTATTTATTTGACAGACAGAGATTACAAGTAGGCAGAGAGGCAGGCAGAGAGAAAGATGGGAAGCAGACTCCCTGGCGAGCAGAAAGCCCAACATGGGGCTCAATCCCAGGACCCTGGGATCACAACCTGAGCCAAAGGCAGAGGCTTTAACTAACCACTGAGCCACACAGGCGCCCCGCCAACAGTGTTTTGACATGTAGATTGTTCCTTTCTTTAAAAAAGATCTGTTTCTGGGGACGCCTGGGTGGCTCAGTTGGTTGGACGACTGCCTTCGGCTCAGGTCATGATCCCGGAGTCCTGAGATCCAGTCCCACATCAGGCTCCCAGCTCCAAGGGGAGTCTGCTTCTCCCTCTGACCTTCTCCTTGCCCATGCTCTTTCTCACTGTCTCTCTCTCAAATAAATAAATAAAATCTTTAAAAAAAAAAAAAAAAAGATCTGTTTCTGTATTCTTGAAATTGGTTCGTTTCCTGTAATTTCAGTCTGTCCTTAATTCTCAGTTGTTTTTGTAGAAATACCCCCATGCTAACCAATATGGACATTAGGGAGGGCACATGATGTAATGAACACTGGATATCATATAAGACTGATGAATTACTGAACTCTGCCTCTGAAACTAATATAATATAATAACTCTATATGTTAATTGATTGAAGTTAAATTAAAAAATAAAATCTGCCTGTTGCTTTAAAAAAAATTCTCAAATTTTTTTTCTCTTATGTTCTTCCTTATTCTCAGGGTTTTAGAACACATAGCTTCTAAAACTTTTTATAACAAGGCAGATTATAGCACTATAATTCCTATAGCAGGAATTGCTTTAACTAATTTTATTTAAATTATTGCAGAAATAAAACCTTGTGAAAGTATGTATTATTAAAGTTAGGCCTCCCCTGTGAGGTTCTAAAGTTCTTTTTCTACTTTGTTAACTGCTACTTTGTGAAGGAAGTAAATGGTTGGCTTGATGTTGAATGCTGATTGTTCATTTTTACTTTGATTGTATTTGATGTTAATTCTAATCTCAGTTTCTTTGCTGTATTTCCCTTTAATGACCTTTTGGGTGACTATAGCTCATTTTTATCTATGATGTTTAGAATTGGATCAGAGGATCCTTGATATAAATTCTCGTTTGGTCCCTCACTGGCAGTGGGACTCTGTGCAGTATAACCTCTTTAAACCTCATTTGTAGAATGGGATGGTAGTACCTACTTCATAGGATTATTGTGAGCATTAAATGAGATAATATTTACTAAGCACTCTGAATAATGCCTGCAATTACTCAGAAAAATACATGCTCATGAGTAGGTCCAAAAGTTATGGTGGGAAGTTAGAAAGGGTGTTAGTAGGAGCTTTCTTGCTGAAATAACTTGTTTTCTCCCCTTTTTAGCTCCAGTCACAAGGCAGTAAAGCTGACTGATAGAGGTTTATCGTTCTTGTTAAAGTAATATATTCATGACATTCTAAAGATTGTTTAACTTTTTAATTACTAGTACACATGCCATTTAGAAAATTTGTTCCCCAGCACATAATTTTAATGCCCAAGTGATAACATTATTTTTGTAATGAAACCTAACTTTGAGACTTTAAAGATGTTTTCCAGTTTGGCTGTTACAAATAACACATTATGTAGTTCTTTTATATTCATCTGCTCTTCTCTTCTGTCAGTTAAGACCCCTATGCAACTGACATAAGTATCATAAGTGCTGTTTGAGTTTATGTTCTGCTTTCAACTGGTTGTAGCTGTCATGTGAGGAAAGTAACTCTTTAGCATAAAGAATTTAATCCAGTATAGGTATACCTGTGCTGCTTCTACTTCCTTTGAATGAGTTGTTTTTTATTTTTATTTTTATTTTGTGCCATGTAGTAATACAATTAGTACATAATTTATTTTTATCATCCAAGAAATAAATTTGGTTCTGTTCTATTCGTTCTTTGACCATATTTGGCAGTTTCTGCAACTCTATCAAATGTTTCTAACTAAATGCTTAGGTGATGGTTCTCCAATGTCAAACTTACTGTGCCCATCAGTTCTACCCCTTGGGAGGTTCCCTATAGAAATGCCTCTGCATAACGTATGCAAATGCAAGAATGTTCACGGCAGCATTATTCACAGCTCAAAACTGGAAATAACCCAAAAGTCCCTGAGTAGGCAAATGGAGAAATACACACTGAGGCATATTCGATAAAAGAAGACTGATGCAAAAGAATACTCACTGTAATATTCCACTTGTGTGAAGTTCAAAACCCTTACAATTATATTATTTAATCATGCACATTTGGGTAGTGTGACCATAAAGAAATGCAAGTAATTAAATACCATGAAGTCAAGATGGTAGTTACCTTTATGGGGTTTTGATTGGAAAGGGAATTGTGGGAAGCTTTAGGGGGTTGTGGTTAGGTTCTGTTTCTTGATTTGAGATGTAGCCATATAAACATTTGCTTTAAAAAAAATTTATTAGCCTGTACCTTTGTGTTTTGTGTCCCTTTCTGTATATTATTTTTCACAATAAATAAGTATGCTTTAGGGCCCCTGGGTGGCTCAGTCAGTTAAGTGTCTGCCCTCAGCTGGGGTGGTAATCTCAGGGTCCTGGGAGTGAGCCCTGCATCACGCTCCCTGCTCTGCCTCCCCTCACACTTGTGCATGTGCACTTTCTCTCTCCCTCTCTAATAAATGAATAAAATTTTTTCTAAAGTATGGTTTTAAAATACAAAATGAACAATTATCTCTCTAGAATATCCCTCAAAAAGAGGAAGTTTTTAAAAAGAAAGAAAATCCTTTACTTTATCTTTCAGTTGTACAAAGTCAAATGGTTCTTTGAAGACCTGCATTTATGATTACACGGAGGTTCTCCTGAGTCACAGAATAGCCTCTGACTTTTAGTGCTCCCAAAGAATTGAGGTGTCTACTCCAAGTTGAGAACCAGTGGTTAGAAACTTTTTTTAAGAAGACTCCATGCCTAGCGTAGACCTCAGTGCGGGACTCAAACCTACAACCCTGAGCTCAAGTCCTGAGCTGAGATCAAAAGTTGGGTACCTAACTGACTGAGCCACCCAGGTCCCCCAGAAATGTTTTTTTAAGTGTTCTTTTCCTCAATTACTTTTTTTTTTTAATTTTTAAAGATTTTATTTATTTGAGAGAGAGAGCATGAGTCTCCCACTCAGAGTCTCCCACTCCTCAGGCAGAGGGAGAGGAGAAGTAGATTCACCACTAAGCAAGAAGCCTGACACAGGGCTGGGCCCCAGGGCCCTGAGATTCTGACCTGAACCAAAAGCAGATGCCTAATTGACTGAGCTACCCAGATGCCCCTTTTCCTCAATTACTTAATTACAGGCCACTAGATTTAAGAATGTAACCTTCAAGAATAATAATAATAATAATTTCAATAGTGATGATAGCAGCAGGTAATTATTATTTAGCACTTTGATATTAGTCCTGTGCAAAAACATTTTGCATATTTAATTCTTAGCTTTTTAGAATGAGAAAACATTCAAGTAATTTTTCCAAATTTGACCCTTTTAAAAATAGATGTTTAATTCATTCATTCCGCAAATATTTATTAAGCATCAACATTGTATTTACCAGGCCTTTTTATAGCTGTGGAGGTAACAGAAATGAACAAGACAAGGAAAGCTCTGCCTTCATGGAGTTCACGTTCTTTGGAGGAAACAAAAACTAATGAACTAATAACATGTCAGGTAGTAATAAGTCCACTGAAGAAAAATAAAAGGATGTAAGACCATAGGTAGCTAAAAGGTAGCATGTGGGATTTGAACTGATTTGGAGCTAAGCTTAGTGAGGTGTACATGTGTCTTGGGAAGGAGTGTGTGAGATAGAAACTATGAAAACAGGAACTGGTCTCAAATTGGAGTTCTTTTTTTTTTTTTAAATGACGGGCCAGATAGTAAGTATTTTAGGCTTTGCAGGCTGTGAAGTCTCTGTTGCAACTACTAAACTCTGCCATTGCAGAGGAAAGCGACTGTGACAATATGTACATATGGACCTAGCTATGTTCCTATAAAACCTTGTTTACCCATCAGGGAGCATGCTGCCTGTGGCCCTATGGCACTGAAGATGACTGACCCCTGGGCTAGGTCATGTAGACTTTACAGGTCATGGTGGGGGACTTCAGCTTTTGTTCCAAGGGTGAGCATTTTTTTTTTTTTAAGATTTTATTTATTTATTTGACAGAGAGAGATCACAAGTAGGTAGAGAGGCAGGCAGAGAGAGAGGGGAGGAAGCAGGCTCCCTGCTGAGCAGAGAGCCCGATGCAGGGCTCCATCCCAGGACCCTGAGACCATGACCTGAGCCGAAAGCAGAGGCTTAACCCACTGAGCCACCCAGGCGCCCCACCAAGGGTGAGCATTTTGAGCTGTAAGTTACTCCTAAGGTGTGTTTAGAATTTTTTAAACAAGGTGGTGCTTAGCTCTTCAGCATACTAGATAAAGATTGTAATGGCTTTCAAAGTCTGCATTTATATTATTATTTGCTATATTCATGAACAACATTTGTGGAACCTGTTTTATGTGTCAGAATTGTGTTGGGAATTAAATTGTGTTGGGAATTAATGTGGAAGCTTAAATCTAGCTTGCACTAGACTAAATTCTTTATTTATCGCGTTTATCTTGGTAATAATCCTTGAGGAGTACCTAGTATTGTATCTTGTACAGAGTAAATATTTGAAGGAATGAGTGTATTCATCAAAGAGTTCATAGTATGTTGGGAAAGGTAGACAAAAAAAGATAGCTGCAGTATAGCTTGTTAGAGATAGGAATGATGGACTGTGGACAAGGAGAGATACCAAATCCATCCAAGATAAAGGAAGAGAAGTTCCATATTACACATGGTGAAATGAAGTTCCTGAGGGATTTTTGGATGAAGATGTTTGGGAAGTAGTTAGACAGGTTATTAATACTATCTAAAATGAATTTTGTTGTTGTTGACAGAGATATTGAAGATTAATGCTTTTTTTTTTCTTGGTAGAACTATAAAAATTTTGTGTTCCACTAAATACAGACAATGCTGCATTGAAAATCTTTGTACAGTTGTCTCTTTCCTGAGTAATACACGGAGTAGGGACGATGGGTCAGAGGACATGTGCTTTCAGCATTTGGATAAATTCTGTCAATACTGCCCTTTAAAAAAAATGATACCAGTTTACACTCAACACCAGAAGGACACAAGATTACTCACTCACCCCTCCAGGTACTGAATGTTTGCCAAACTGATGAGTGAATAATGCCACGGCATTGTTTCAGTGGGTAATCCACAAATTTCACATTTACTGGACATTTTCTTTTCTTGGCCTGTCAATTCAGTGTTGTTATTCTTTGCCCCTTTTCGGCTGTGTTGTTTGACTTTTTCTTATTCGTTTTTGGAGGGCCTCACATCTTTGCCATCCCCATACTCCCTTTCCTTCTTCTGTGCTTTATTTTTCTTCATAACCTCCATCTGACATACTACTTGTTTATTTATCATCTCTCCCTCCTCACCCCATTTAAGAACCAGTAGGGCAGGAATTTTGTCATTTGTTCATTTTAATGTTTTTAGCACTTAGGAGAGTATCTGGCACATAGTAGTACCCCCCTAATTAATTGTTCAATGAATGAATGAATGAATAATAACCTTTTATGTGTTCTTTATTTTTCAAATATTTTCTCCATATCTGTCACTGGCCCTTTACCTGTATTTATAGCGAGTTTGGTCAGAAAATTTTAATTTATTTGAGGTCAAATCTATTTGTCCTTTCACATATGGCTTTTGTGTTCTGTATTATGCCTAAGGCCTTTTTAAAAAAATACCTTTTGATCCCCTCCCCTCAATTCTCTCACCCCATGCCTCCTGCCTATGGCAACTACCAATCTGTTCTCTGTATGTATGAGTTTGTTGTTTTTTAATTCCACATGTAAGTGGGATCATATAGTATTTGTCTTTCTCTGTCTGACTTTTTTTTCACTTAGTATAATACCCTCAGGGTCCATCCATGTTGTTCCAAAAGGTAAGATTTCATTCTTTTTTATTGCTGATTAATATATATAATTCCTTTATCCATTCATGTATCATTGGACACCTAGGTTGTTTCCAGATCTTGGCTGCTGTAAATAATGCTGCAGTGAACATGGGGGTGCATATATCTTTTTTGAGTTGGTGTTAGAAGAGGAAGTAGAGGAAATGTTCCAGAAAATACAACACAAAAGACAAGAATTGGCTTCAGGTTTTATTTAAGAAAAAAAGGGGAGGAGATTTAAGAAAATTAAGGAATTGATCCTGGAGATCTAACATCTGAATAATAAGATTTCCAGAGTATGGGAAGGGAGAGAGGGGGAAAAGAGGAGGAATGAAAAAGAGAAGAATTTATCAGTGAAACAGGATAATTCCTCAGAATTGTGTCAATTGAGCTTCTAAACTGAAAGGATACACTGAACATGCAACAGTATATTTTAGAATACACACACTAAGCCAGACACAATAATTCACATATTATGTGATGTTGTATATATATATATGAAATATCCAGAATAGGAAATCACAGAGAGAAAGGGGACGAGTGATGGCTGGGTCTGGGAAGGGAGGATGGGAAGTAAATTCTTAATGAGCATGAGGTTTCCTTTTGGGGTGGTAAAAATGTTTTGGAACTGGATGGAGGTTGTGGTTGCATAACATTGTGAAGGTACTAAATGCCACTGAATTGTTCTCTTTAAAATGATTATTTTCTGTTATGTGAATTTCACCTCAAAAAAAAAAAAAAAAGAAAGAAAGAAACCATGTTCTGAATATATGAAATTTAGGAACACCAGGAGTAAAGACAAGATTCTGAAAATTGCCAAAGAGAAACAAAGGATCTCATACTCTATTAGTGATAATAAACTAAATTATAATATAGCAATAAATAAAGTTCTGAAATCTAAATGGCTTAATTAAAGAAATATTTTTTGCACTCATGCTACATGTCCATGGTAAAGGAGAGAACACTGTTCCGTATTGTTGTTCAGAGCTTTAAGTTCATGGAGCCTTTACCATCTTAAGATAAAGAATTATGCCATCTCAGCACATGGTTTCTAGAATGGGGGGAGGATAGAAGTATAGAAAACTACTACTCTTTCTTAAATGCCTTGGCCCTAGCTAGAACCAGTTATGTGGACTGTCCTTACTGCTAGGGTGTTTGGAACATGCAGTCCCCCAGGTGCCCAGAAAGGACAAGCACAACAGGCTTTGCTGAGCACAAGAGGTATCTACCATGCATACTGAGGAACAGGACTCACCATCATTTGAAACTAGAAGACAGTGGAAAAATGCTTCAAAATTTTGAAGGAAAATTTTTTCCTATAGAATTGTGTATGTAGTCAAACCATCAGTCAAAGGTGAGAGTAGAACACTAACATTTTCAGAGGAACAAAGAGAAAGTCAAAGGAGTCAAAGTCAACATTCTGTCATCTCCCTTTCAGGAAACTAGCAGGATATGTTACACTAAAACAAGGAAATAAAACAGGATGAGAAACATTTGGATTCTGGGGGTATGGAATTTTGGATATAGCCCAGACTAGAGCAGGAAGATTAAAGGGTTGGGGGAAGGGACAGACAGGGATATATAATATAATGGATTACCTGATGCATTTGGCAGTAGTGAAAGTTTTTATGGTTCTGTAAGAACTTGGGCAAAAGAAAAAAAAAAAAGAACTTGGGCTGTGTTTGAGGTAGATATATAAAAAGTTAGAAAAATAAAACAAGATATTGCAAGCTCCAAAAATCACTACATGTTGTATAAGAAGGTAGAAGCAGAAAAATATAATTGGAGCATATTATGATTCAAATATAAGTAATAGTCATAATACACATACTGAGTATAGATGGACAAAATGTAACTCTCTTAGAAGGATGATAGTAAAAAAGGACTATGAGTTCTTTTTTAGTCATCTGTAAGAGATTGTCAGTAGTGTCTAAAATGGAAAAGTGAAGAAATAGCAGTATTTTATTTTTTTTAAAGATTTTATTTATTTATTTGACAGAGATCACAAGTAGGCAGAGAAGCAGGCAGATAGAGAGGAAGGGAAGCAGGCCCCCTGCTGAGCAGAGAGCCCGATGTGGGACTCGATCCCAGGACCCCGAGAACATGACCTGAGCCGAAGGCAGCGGCTCAACCCACTGAGCCACCCAGGTGCCCAATAGCAGTATTTTATTTATAAATATAAATGGAGGGACGCCTGGGTGGCTCAGTGGGTTGGGCCGCTGCCTTCCGCTCAGGTCGTGATCCCCGCGTCCTGGGATCGAGCCCCACATCCGGCTCCTTGCTCGGCGGGAGCCTGCTTCTCCCTCTGCCTCTGCCTGCTACTCTGTCTGCCTGTGCTCACGCTGACAAATAAATAAAATAAAATCTTTAAAAAAAAAAAAAAAGAAAAGAAATGGAAATGGAAATACCAGAAGAAATGGCTTGAAGTTAAAAGTTGTTTCTTTAAAAAAAAAATTGTTGCTTCTAGGAAGTGAATTTAAAGAATGGAGTAAAGTAGGACAGAAGATGGAAAGGACAGCTTATATTGTATATCTTGTAGAACTGCCTTTTAAAATTATCTAAATTTATTACTTTGACGTTTAAAAAAAGATTTTAAGGAGCAGGGGCAAACAGTGCCACATACCACAAAGAGCTTATACGAAATGAAAGTTATTAAAAGGAGCCATGACCTTTGGCAGAGAGAAGGTTATAGTGATCTTGGAACAGTTTTCAGTAGTTGAGTGGTGGGCATAAACCAAGCTGCACTGGCTTGAAGAGTGAAGGAATTGAGAAATGACTTCACTTACAACAAATGTATAAATTCAAGGAGACCAACTGACATACAGGATTAAATAAGGGGATATACAGAATAGTTATCCTTCTCAGTGAAATGTAGAATATGGAGATCTCAGTTTAAATAAATTATAAAGAAGCTACATTATTCATTTATAGAGAATCCCCTATAAAACAAAACAGTATTTGTTTTAATATCTTTAAAAATGAATCATTTTACTGAAGCATGTCATATATGCATCTCTTCTAAATTGTATCAATGGGGAAAGTAAACTATTGGTATAACATAATTTGTATTGCTTCTTTATTTAAATAAATACTTTCTCAGAATTCCTTTATTTCAACTTCATATCCCTGATTTAAAGAGGATTTTTGTTCTGAGTCCTTTTTTTTTTTTTTTTAAAGGTCTAGGCTTTTTAGATAAGGTAAAAACTAATGAAAACAAAAGACAAATAGTCCCCATACCTCCAAATTTCTTCATTAATCTCATTGCTCTATTACAGTTTGAGTTTTCTTAGTTCTCCTTCCAGCTTCAGGTTTTTGTACAAGCCTAGTCATGGGAGTAATATTATCATCTTTAAATTTGGTCATGGAATGTGTTACACTGCCCCGCTCAGGGAAATGCTACTCGGTTTGGGCTTGGATAGTAACGTTTGTTTTCTTTGGCAGAGAAGCTGATCGTCGAGGGGCATCTAACCAAAGTGGTAGAAGAAACAAAGCTTTCAAAAGGTTGGTTTTCTGTGGGTTTTGACCACTCTTTTGGATAATGGAGGTTAGTGTACATTTCCGAGGTCATAGTATTTTAACCATCAATTTATTTCTTATAGCTCACTAGATGGCAATCCAGTAACAGTATCATATAATATGAAATAGTTGGAGTTCTGTCTTAAGAAGGATATCTTAGTTAGAAAGTTTCTTTTTAAATGGGTATATACATGTATTTTTTTAAGTGCTTTAAATTGGTTTCATTAGGTTTTAAAAGATGTGTTTCAGTCTTTCTCACTTCTAGCATTATTTTCAGCTTTGATATTTGCTGTTTGTTATATTTGATATAAATTTTTAATTAAATACAGTGTAAATCTTTTTTGAAACAACAGGTGAAAAATGCTTTTACTTCTACTTCTGTGATTGTCATACCTTTAATATTCCTTATGAAATTTAATATTTTCTTAATTTTTGGCACCTTTAATATTCCTTATGAAATTTAATATTTTCTTAATTTTTGCCAATTTTATCAGTTTGATTTAAACAAAAGTGATTATGTAGCGTCTTCTTACATTTATAATGGGTAGTCTTAAAATTGTCTGAAATAGTTTATTCTATTAATTCTCTTCTGTTACAGTTGTCAGAGAAGAAAAGTGTGTTTTAAAGCATTATATTGCCAAGTCACTGTTATGCATTAGGGAAATCGGGCAAATAAGTTTGGTGTGATACGCTCATTATCATTTTAGGACTTTCAGCAGAACCTACCAGTATAAAGTTTATAAGTAGATTCACAATCTTTTTGGTCAGTTAAAACAATGAGTGATAAAAGTTTGGAATACTCGATTTCAGTACATTCTGTTTTATGAAAGCAACTGGATCCATTTTGGCTTTTAAAAATATTTAAAAGGAGAATGTTATTTCAAGTATGGTGGCTTCCATTCTGAATTTTGTGCATGGCAGATGCCATATTTGGGGAAAGAATGCATAGAATATGCATCACTAATATTGTTCTGGCAAACAGGCATTGGGTTTCAGAGCAGTGAACTATTTTTAGTACATGTGGCAATTTATTTCATCTAATTAAAGTGAGATGAGAACAGATTTTAACATAGCTTTTACTTCACCACCCAAATACCTATTCAGAGGAGTTGAATAGCCAGCACACTAAAGTGAAAGTAGAGCCTTAGGAAAAATATCAGTCCTTTAAGAAAAATATCTTGCTACTTTAATTCTTCTATTTAATGCATTCTGAATTAAAATATATTTGCTTGAAATTATGTGATGTCATTATTGAAAAAGATTTGTGCCATCTTTACTGATTTGCTTTTGAAACCTGGCTATAAAATATGTGTTGAAAGCTTTAAAGAGCCTGCATTTTGATCCAGCAATTCCACTTCTGGGTTTTTATATTAAGAAACAAATGGACAAATATGCAAGTGTATTTGCTTTAATGTTTTAAAAGCAAAAAGAAGAAAACATAAATGTCCAGTAATGAAGGCATTTATTAAATAAATTACAGCAAGTAAGTCCATGCAAGTGAATAAAATACATCCTTTAAGAATGATAATACAGATCTAAGTTTTATATACCCAGAGATTTCTCTGTCAGCAATCAACATTTTACAAGCATTTCTCACAGTTAATGTACAGAGAGGTATACTAATCCTTGTAAGAAATTAGATGCCTGAGATACATTACATTTTAAGTGCTTTATATGTGGCTATAAAGTACTTCTTTAGGACTTGGCTAAGTTGTTTTATTTTTATTTATTTATTTATTTATTTATTTAAGATTTTATTTTATTTATTTGACAGACAGAGATCACAAGTAGGCAGAGAGGCAAGCAGAGAGAGAGAGGAGGAAGCAGGCTCTCCGCCGAGCGGAGAGTCCGACGCGGGGCTCGATCCCAGGACTCTGGGATCATGACCTGAGCCGAAGGCAGAGGCTTTAACCCACTAAGCCACCCAGGCACCCCAGTTGTTTTATTTTTAAAAGGCTTTTCTGGATGATGTTTTTGATAGAATTTTTTTTTTTATGTTTTGAAAATAACAGTTGCTAGAGATTGCCAATTACTAGGTATTATAAGTCTTAGTATTTCTTTCAGCTAGCTCACCTAATGCAAAATGTGATCATAGGTTGCGTATACTTTCTTTTTAAACCCTAACTCAACTAACAGTCATTGGTGTGTTTACTGCAGACTTAGGGTAGATGTAGAAAGAATACCATGGAGAACATGGTTTCAACTCTAGGTTCCACCACTAACTAGCTAGCTATATGCCCTCGGGTAACTTACTCTTTAAACTTCAGTTCCTCATTTGTAAAGTGGAATCGACAATATTTAACTGTCGGAATTTGTAGGGATTTAATGAATGTTGCTTATAAAGCAAGAAGCAGCATTCTGGTATTTGACAAATGTTAAGTCTCATGACCCTTCTTGCTTTCTTTCCAACTAATGGTTCCATTGGTGTAGGAAGTGTCTGTGGCTAGAATGTTTGTTTTGCCCATCCATCATTATGTGTTCTCAGAGACATAGTGAAAATACTCACCTTGTTGTAAACTTTCCAGTTTGGGAACAGTTTTGGTATGAATGTTGGTAGCTATTGTTCTTTTCCTTCTATATGCTATTGGTATATATCTTAGTGATTAAGTACTGCATAGAAAATCAACCAGCAAGGATTTTTTGATAGAAGAAAGTTGGGTGCCACTTCATAGCTAAAGAATGGATATTTTGAAAAGAGATACTCTGTCTCTCATTTGTTTTGTCCTGTTTCATTCTTGAATAGATTCGGTTTGCCTCTATATAATAATCTATTATCAGGACATACCAATCATAGAACATGATTTGACTTGTCTTTTTACTCAAAATAGATTTGTGCCTTCAAACATCTTCTTTTTTAGAGCACTTACTATGTGCTGTACACTGTTCTCTGCAATGGGGATATAGCAGTTAACAAAACAGAAAAAATCCCTGCTCTCATGGGACTTATATTATAGTAAGATCTTGATGGAAGATTTGGTCCCACCTTTAATTTTACCTTCATGGCTAATACTCTCTATATAAAATTAAAGTTCCTTCAAAGCCAGAAGAATACTTTTGAAAATATGTTCTTCTTGGTTTACCTTAATATCTTGATCATAAAATTTCCAAAAATATTAAAATCAGAAGAGAGTCATTTTTTAATTCTCCCAGAGTGGTTCCTTTTCCATCTATGTATAAGATTAGATGAGACTAATCTTTGAGACTGTAACTTTGTGATTAAAACTGGAACATTCAGAAATGTCTGATTATAGCACACTGAATGCACCAGAGGTCATAGATTGGATTCCCATGGGTCTCCATGGTCAGTGACTCCACTTCTAATCTAAGCTGTGTGTCTCTCAGCAGTTGGCCTGGACTTTGACTAGAAATGGCAGTGAGAAAAGAAGCAAAAGGCTTCTTGTAATCTAGCACCTATTTTACAAATTAAGCCACACATTCTAGGGATGTTCTTAATGGAATAGCCATAAGAAGTTATATTTTAATATTGTATTAAATATATTTAATATTAATTAATGGTTTTAGATAGTTTCTGATCACTTTTAAAATGGAAGATATCTCTCTCTCTCTTTTTTTTTTAAGATTTTATTTATTTATTTGACAGAGAGAAAGATCACAAGTAGGCAGAGAGGCAGTCAGAGGGGGCAGGAAGCAGGCTGCCCACTGAGCAGAGAGCTTGATGCGGGGCTCGATCCCGGGACCCTGAGATCATGACCTGAGCCAAAGGCAGAGGCTTTAACCCACTGAGCCACCCAGGTGCCCCTGGAAGATATCTCTTGATTTAATTGGTTATAAAGCAATATATATTAACAAAAATTTTCAAATAACGTGTGACAGTATGAAGTTAGTAAATATCTGCCATGTCCCAACATCCAGAAATGACAGTGAGTATCTCTTTTGTGGATTCTTCTAGGCTTGAATAAATATGTGCAGCTGAAAATTCATAGCTAAATATATAGCTCTTTTCAATCTGGAGTCATACTATACATACTGTTCTTTAACAGCCTTTATTTTTACTTAATAGTAAGGAATATATCTTGAGTATTTTCCATTCCATAATGAACAACGCTGCAGTGAACATTCTTATATAATTTAAGTTTTTGACGTGTGTTACCTCAAACAACAGCTATAACATTATAAAAAAAATCATATGCTCAGAGAATTTATAATCTAACTAAAGAAATAAGATACATAAATACACATAGAATGATATAAAATAGAACATTATTAATTATAAAATAATAGGACACAGAGAATATACAGTAAAAAGGAGCAGCTTGCTGGAGAAATGAAGACTCCCTTAAAGGTGGTGGGGCTTAAGCTGTATCTCACAGAATGAATAGGCCAAGCAGAGAGAATGGTCATTGAATTTAGTGAAATATCAACTCAAAGAATTAGAGATGATAGTGAGCCAGCATATCTCAGCCCTGTAAAGAGGCTAGCCTGACTGAAACAGAGCTCATGTGTGAATTAATTTAGGACCAAATTATAGTTAAATCCTGGCATGTAAAGTTTGGCTTAGACCTAGTGGAGAATGGGGAGATGCTGTAAGATTTTGGTAAGAGAAACAACCATCACTCTAAACGCTATTCTAATGCATGCCATAATCATGCAGGTGTGCAATTATAGATAAGGATCTACAGCCTAATTAATTGCCAGTCATCTTTAATAAATTGTTGGGCTTATAGTTAAGAGTTTGAGAGCAACTTGTTGAAAACGAGGCCTAGGATGCCTTCACTGGCTCAGGCAGCGTACCACTTGCAAATAATCACAAAACTTTTTTTTTAGTCTTTCTCAGTGTGGTTCAGGTACAGTTATATTTTTTTAAGATATAAAAGGCTGTTGCTTTTCTTGTTTTAAATGTCATTTTTATAATAGTTGTGATTTTAGAGTCTTATATAAATATAAATATTACTGAGTATAACTGTTGCTAAAGCAACCTAACTAGTGTTTTTATATAAAAGAGCCATTTCCTTGCATCATCTTCATACAATGTCCACATTGTCTTGGAATTTTGCTATATTTGTTGCAGTTCTCTGAATATTTTAGCAAAGCTTGCTTCATTTTTGTTTCTAGTTGGCCAGTGGACAGCCTTGACAAAAGCCCCAACCCTCTGCACAGCAGACATGATCCACATTATAATTTAATATGAGCCATGTGTAATAACCAGCATTCCATTTTGGACTAGAGTGGTGAAGAAGTAAGAGATTCAGTGACCTCAGTTAATTTTAAAAGTATTTTGCATATCAGTAGACTTAGAGCACTCAAAGCCTAAAGCAGTTTTACTGATATAGTGGTAATGAGATTCTACTTTCATTTTTTTCTCGGTAGAAAACCAGGCAAAAGCAAAAGAATCTGATTTGTCAGATACTCTGAGTCCGAGCAAGGAAAAAAGTAGTGACGACACTACAGGTGAGTTACAACCTAATGTTTGCAAATCTACAAATGTTATTGTTACTAGCTGAGCAGTTTAGGTGTGCAGGTTAATACAGATTGAGATTTCAAAGTTTATGTTTGGGGGGGAAGCAATCTCCATTTTTGAAGTTTCTCCCTTGAATCTTGGGTAAATTGTTAAAATTAATTTCAACTATCCAGATACGATCATTGTATAAGTTTCATTTATTTATTTTGATAGTGATAGCTTGAGGATGGAGCTGATTACTATTTGTAATTATCTTTTTTGTCCCGTGCAGACGCCCAAATGGATGAGCAAGACTTAAATGAACCTCTTGCTAAAGTGTCTCTATTAAAAGGTACTTTAAGATGTTTTTATGATATTTTAAACCAAGGCATCAGAATCACCCTTTGCTACATGTATAATATGAAGTTTTAAATGTAGTTAAGAGATTAAGACAGGTTGTCGAAAGTAGCAAGAACTAAAATTTAAAATGTTGGTGTTTGTGTTTGTGTCAGTGCTTCAAACAAAAATATTTAAATTGTAAAATAATTTGCATCAGTCACGGTTTAGAAGGGCAAAGTGGTAAGTGGTAGAACATGATCGTACCGTCTTTAAGTACAATCATAGTTCCCAGCACTTTTATAGCACTCTTTCTGATCTGCACTCTTCCCAGGTGACCATTCATGTTGATGAGGCATGCTTTTTTTCTAGTATTATAAATAAATCTAAGTTAATGTTTGTATAGTCCAGAAATCTCATCTAGGAGCATTTCTGATTCTTCTCAGAAATACACTGCTGTTACTGTTTAAAATGTTACTGATGCTGAAAAACTGTCAGAACCCTTAAGCCTTTGTGGGAACATAGAGAAACAAGAGGGAGGTGAATGAGTAATAACACCTCTCTTTCAAAAGTAACTGTTTTTATGGTCTTTTTTACTATAGAAAACTTTTCAGCCACCAAGTTCAGGCTGATTTATAAGTAACATTGATGCTTGTGTTAATTATATTCAACTGTTAATAGTGCTCTTGTGATTTTATAATATCAGTCTGTTTTGGATTTTATTTTTATCTCATTGCCTACCATAATGCCAGATGTTCAGTAAAATTCAGTTATTGAATGAATTAATAATAGACCTTTTACATCAAAGTTATAAAACTATAAGAGAATTAGAAAAGTAACACACTCTAGCAAGAAGCTGAAAGTCAGAGAATTCTAGGTTCAATCCTAGCTCTGCCATTTATTTGTCATTTTCCCTTCAGCAAATTACCTAACCCCTCTGCACTTCAGTTTTTTCTTCATTTGTCATATTGGGGCTTATTGTGAGGATTAAATAAAATAATGCATGTAGACCACTTAAACATCATAATGAAGACCCTGCTAATAATAATGATGTTAGTGATTGATAAAAGCAGACCTGTTTGTTAAAGGATAGCTTTTCATTAATAAAGTAAAATTGTGGGGTTTATATTTTATAAACTGTATCTTTGTGTATTTCCTACTGTATCTTTTAGGGAAAAGCAGTTGGTTGTGGTGGATCTTTTCCAATTACTAATGTACTTGTTTACTGTACCAGATATTGGAGAAAACTTTTTTTAAGGCTTGAGTCCCACAGGAAGGCTAAATCTGTAGAAGTGCCCATGCTATAGGCTGAAGAGTCAGACTCAAGGAAAAGGGAATGAGAAGGGGAGTTGTGGGAGGGACGAAGACTAAAAAATACGAAGTGCTTATGGAAGGAGGGTGGCTGGACGGATGCTGCTAGTGATTGCTTGTGTGCCATTGGTAAAGATTGCTCAGAGTTTTCCTAACCTTCCTTGAAGTTGAGGTGACAAAAACAAAAATGGAACCCCCAAACTTTCCTTATGTTTCTATGTAATTGCAACTTTTGTTAGTGAAGTAATGTGTTTACCAACACCCCTTAGAAGATTTTGCAGCTTGATCTTAAGAACAGGCTGCTAAGTCAGTCAGTGATTAGATATAAAGAAAAATCACTTGTTAGAAACAAGGCATATTTGAGGGGCACCTGGGTGGTTCGGTGGGTTAGCCTCTGGCTCAGGTCATACTCCTGGGGTCCTGAGATCAAGCCCCACATCGGGCTCCCTGCTCAGCTTGAAATTTGCTTCTCCTCTTCTTCTCCCTCTGTAATCTCTCTCTCTCTCAAATAAATAAAATCTTTTAAAAGGTGGGGGGCATATTTTAGAAGAGTCTCTAAGAAACAGTCACATAGCCCTAAATGGTTGTTTTTCTCTTGTTTTTCCCCCCCTTTTAAAAGATTTATTTATTTATTTATTTGAGAGAGAAAGAGAGAGAGAGCATGGGCATGAGCAGTGAGGAGGAGGCAGAGGGAGAGGGGAAGCAGGCTCCCTGCTCAGCAGGGAGCCTGATGGGGGGCTCTATCCTAGGACCCTGGGATCATGACCTGAGCTAAAGGCAGACACTTAACTGACTGAGCCACTCAGGCGCCCTGTTTTTCTTTTGTAAGAATTGTATAAATTCTTAAAAATAATATATTCACTGGCACTTACTAGAAACACTTGGGTTGTGGTTGATTGTGTATGGTTATACATTATGATCTCTATAATTAGGTTTAGTAGGCTGATAGAACTTTTCTCTTAAATGAAGAGTATCAATTATTTGCTACGGTGTTAACCTTGAGAGTTGTAGAAAGTAGCCTCTTTATTTTCCTCCTTGAAACCCCTGTGCCTGACTTCTTGAACCACTATTTTTAAATTTTATTTTTCCTTTTAAAAAATAACCAGTCTTTATTTAGAGTTACAGTGTGCTACTTTTCATGTTAGTCATCTAGGATTAGGAAAAGAATCTGAAATAGATTAACATTCACCATGAGATATAAATAAAATGATGACAGCAGGGCGCCTGGGTGGCTCAGTGGGTTAAGCCGCTGCCTTCGGCTCAGGTCATGATCTCAGGGTCCTGGGATCGAGTCCCGCATCGGGCTCTCTGCTCAGCAGGGAGCCCGCTTCCCTCTCTCTCTCTCTGCCTGCCTCTGCCTACTTGTGATTTCTCTCTGTCAAATAAATAAATAAAATCTTTAAAAAAAAAAAATGATGACAGCAATAGTATCTTTTTCCTGAAATATTAATTATGTTCTATTTATGCTATTTTTGACAGGGAAATAAAGGTGTGCTTGAACCACCTTTAGCCATGCATCTGTTTAAAATATTATTCACATTTACAAGTAAGAATAATGTTTAAAGTCAGAATAGCATCTGTCAGGGAGGAATTGTACAGTTGAACCACAGGTTTTTGTATGCTTAATCACTTCCCCAAAAAAGGTAAAAAGAAAGCTGGAGTTCAGTCCAAGTAGTACCTGTTTGCAAGTTTGCTCTATTTAAGGAACTGTGCCAGGGACTTCAAAGGTTTCAAACTCTGATAAGACTGTCCTTGGGGTTTGAGGAGTTTCTAATCAAATTGGTGATAGGAGAGGTATAGATAGTAAACTGCTTCTTGTGTTTGTTGCCATGAGGAGTTCAAGAAAGAAAAAAAATGTCCAGTTTTTGTGTTTCTATTGTTTATTTTGGAAGAGGGCAGGAAAGGCAATTTGAGCCTTATGAAAGAAGTTATCATTTGAGATGACCCTGAAAGTGTGTCATGCCACCTAAGGCCTATTTAGTGATAAACAACCCTGAATCTGGTTGAGATTCTAGATCCAACTGCCAACTTGCAGGATGTGTAAAGAACTAGACACATATTCTAAATGAAAGTGGTGGGGTTACAACAACAAAATCCAGAAAGTAGAGAATTCTGTAGAGCAGACAAAAGTAAATAGCAAAGTTTGTGAGAAAAAAGGTAGAAGAATGGGGAAACCTTCCAATTAAAAGGGATTTAAAAGATGTGTCAACTAAATGCAATGTGTGAACCTTGTTTGGAACTTCATTCACACAATGCAACTCTAAGAGTTTGAGACAGTGGGAATAATACAAAGTATCTAATACTGATTCATGATTTGCAGTGGGATAACAGCATGGCATTACAGTTATCATTTTTTGTTTTTCTTATCTTTTAGAGATAATCTAGATATATATAGATGGGTTTTTTTAAGCAGGTTCTAAGATGATCAAGATATATTCTTAGAAAAAGGAAATAATAAAAACCACAAGCTTAGATAATATGGGTTGAGTTTGACAAGTATAATTAAACTGTTCACATAATCATTTGAGTGTTTTATTGGGGTGACTCTTTTGGCAGAATTCTGTAGCTTCTGAGTACAGAAATTATATGGTCAGACATGTATTTTGGGGGGATTTTTGAATGAACTGGAATAGGTAGAGGCTGGAAGTAAGGCAACCAGGTAGGAGGCTTTGGTAGTCATTGAGACTCTGAGCTAGGACGATTGCTGTGGAAATTTAAACAGAAGAACAAAATCCAATTTGGATCCCTGTTCTTCAGTTCTTTATCATCTTTCCTTTGGTTAGCTTTTCTCAAATCTGTAGGCCTAAGGAACTGAATATGAGAGATAAATAGAAGTTTGATACAAACCCAGCATTTGACATGGAGTTACTAAAAGGATGGTAGTGTTATTAACAAAAAATAGTATTTCTGGAAGGATGGGTGTCCTGGTGGGACAAGTGATGGTTTAAGTTTGGCACATTCTTGAACAGGAAAGGTGACTTGACCCAGGTTCTGGTTTGCCTGGAACCATTTATGTCCATCGTCCCAGCACAGTTATTAAAAGTGCTTCCTTTCACATTCAAAGGTGTCCTGGTTGTATTTGTCATCCTAAGGACCAGAGATGCAGTTGGAAGTGCAAGACAGAAAGTAGGACTATGAAGTAATTTTCATTTATTGACCCAGGAGATACAGAGATAAGACACAGGAGGAGGCTGTAGTCTTCTGGAGGAAAAAGATATGTGGGTAGTGCAGTAAGTGTTTTAATGGGCGTGGTAGAAACTTTGAAGAGCACAGCTAACTTCCTGGCTAAGGGCAGGGATGAAGTAGGGCAGTAGTCAGGATGGCTTCCCAAATGCGGTGGTTCAAGATAAATGAGAGTATGCCAAGAAAGGAAAGGGAGCCATGCAGCTCTTTAAAATATAATTTACATTTACAAGTAAGAATAATGTTTAAAGTCAGAATAGCATCTGTGAGGGAGGAATTGTACAAGAACACAAGTGTGATGGAGCACAGACTGTGTGGGACAAATGTGATGAAAGGTAAGACTTGGTCAGACAGAAGGCAGTAACATGTTTGGGAATTCTGTGCATAAGGGTGATCATGATAGCAGGGGCAATTTATGGAGAAAGAAAAGGACAGTGGGATAGGCAGAGGAGCCAACAAAAGAACAAATCGTGAAGAACCCAGCTGGTCAGAAGGAATGGCACAAGGGTGAGAATCGATGGTTAAAGCCTGCTGCCAAAGTTAAATTCATAGTTAGGGTGCCACCTAGGACTATCTCACATGACTGCACATACCCGTGATGGAAAAATGGTCCTTCTCTGTGATAGTTGTTCTCATCAACCAAGCCTGCAACTACCAGACCTTCCAAAGGGAGGAGTGGTCATAGTAGAAAGAGAGTGCACCCACCAGGCAGCTGCCTCAGACAGATCACTTCTTTTAAAAAAAAAAAAAAAATTAAACTCAGTTAGCCAACATATAGTTCATCAATTTCAAATGTAAAATTCAGTAATTCATCAGTTGCATATAAGACCCAGTGCTGATCACATCACATGCCCTCAGATCACTTCTGTTAGTTGATGAGGTAACAGATGGCTACATCAACCTTCAACAAACATGCATGTGCAAAATAAAGCAGGAAGAAGTACTTTGATTTGGCCCTTTCCCAGGTGGTTCAGAGTATCTCAAACATGTTTAGAGCAAAGGTCAGAATTTAAGTTAAACCTCCAGTCACTTTTCTGAAGAAGTAATGACACAAAATTCAATTTAGGATATCTTGTAGGAAGGTACCTGGGTGGCTCAGTGGGTTAAAGCCTCTGCCTTCGGCTCAGGTCTTGATCCCAGAGTTCGGGGATGGAGCACTGCATCGGGCTCTCTGCTCCTCGGGGAGCCTGCTTCCTCCTCTCTCTCTCTCTCTCTCTCTCTCTGCCTGCCTCTCTGCCTACTTGTGATCTCTGTCTGGTAACTTTTGTAGGTATTCTGTGTGCCAGGGCTCATTCATTTAGTGGGTTCTTTTTTTTTTTTTTTTTTTAATTTATATATTAGAGAGAGAGAATGAGAGAGAAAGAGAGAGCATGAGAAGGGGGAGGGTCAGAGGGAGAAGCAGACTCCCTGCCAAGCAGGGAGCCCAATGCTGGACTCCACCCCAGGACTTCAGGATCATGACCTGAGGCGAAGGCAGGCATTTAACTAACTGAGCCACCCAGGCACCCCACATTTAGTGGGTTCTTGTATGGCATGGATCTCTATAGAATTTAGCTTTATTCTGGGAAAAGCTGGCCCATGGCCCAGACTGTATACACCAGGCAGTTCTGAGGATATATCATTTATGTTAAGGAGAAAAGAGATTCTGTTAATCTTAACACCTCATCATGGTTCCTAAAAATCATTTATTTCTGTTTGACTTGCACATCTAAATAAAATGATTTGGCTCAGAAAGGCTTTCACTTATCTTCATCTAAACACTTTCCCCCCACACTCATCACAACACTTTTCCCAAGATTGTGAAGTGGATTGATACAGAGTCCCTTCCCATGACAAAAGTGAGTACCATGAGAGTAGACCTAAGCCATAGTAAACTAATGCATTTTCCCACATTATGAAATACAATGAGCCTTTGGTTAACCTTAGCACAAAAAGATTTGCTAATCAGTCTTGGATAAAAAAATTAGCACTTGGTGGTGGGGGGGGTGGGAGGTTGGGGTACCAGGTGGTGGGTATTATAGAGGGCACAGCTTGCATGGAGCACTGGGTGTGGTGAAAAAATAATGAATACTGTTTTTCTGAAAATAAATAAATTGGAAAAAAAAAATTAGTACTTGGGGAGCGCCTGGGTGGCTCAGTCGGTTAAGCATCTGCCTTCAACTCAGGTCCTGATCCCAAAGTCCTGGGATTGAGCCCTGCGTCTGGCTCCCTGCTCAGTGGAGAGCCTGCTTCTCCCTCTGCTGCTGCTCCACCTGCTGTGCTCTCTCTCACTTTCGCTCTATCTCAAATAAATAAATTTTAAAAGAAATTAGTACTTGGTGTTCTGAAAAGAGGGTCTGCACACTACTTGATCAGTTTGAATAGTAATTGTATATTAAATTTAATTTGTAAAGAATTTGGTCAGTGTCTTCACTTCTATGATCAAACACTATATAGAGTTTGTATGTGCCCATTATTTGATATATGGCATCTTATTTGCTCTAATTAAAATGCTAACCCTTTTTATTATATGGTACAAAGAACTAATTTTCAAATAGTAAGTCCCTATGTTAGCACAATTTATTAATACCTTATATTTTTGCCTTTATATATATAAAATATAGATTGTATTTCATTTCCTGAAACATTATTACTTACCACAAAATCTGTTCCACTGGTTTTAGTTTAAAAAGCAAGTATTAGTTTTGCTTCAAAACATCACAGATCAAGGGAATTGTTCGGCTGCAGACAAGAACTGTCTATTTTCATAGACCTTAAAGGTGGATTACATATGATTCTTCATTTATAAAAGGATCCTCGTCCTCAAAATGAGATAGTTCTCTAGTTATCATATTAATTCATTTATGATTATTATGTTTATTTTTTAAATATACACATTTTAGATGCAAATCTTTGGTTATCTTGTATATTAATCAGATATTGAACAATTAGAGGAGTTGCAAAGAGCTTACTGGTTTGCTTCGGTTTGACTGTCAAGCTCTAGAAATCAGGCCAGAGACCAATGTGTGCTGGGAGTTAGATGCAGTCTCGGGATTAGATGCAGAGACTTCATTCAGCATGGGCTTTAAAGAATGGGCAGGCTTGGAGGATAAAGGAGATGGCATGAGCAAAGATACACGAGGAAGTAGTCTCATGACTACTACAGAGCTACTAAGAAGACTAATAGGAATTGAGTATGTTAGTGAGTAATGGAAAGTAAGTAAATACTGGATTATGGAGAACTTTAAAAAGATAAAGTTGTCTGCATTTGTTATAAGAAGGAGTCAAGACAGGTTCTTTTTTTAATTCAATTATCCAATATATAGTACATCATTAGTTTCCGATGTAGTATTCAATAATTCATCAGTTGCATATAATACCTAGTGCTCATTTTAAATCATTTCTTCATTTAAGTAAGAGATTTGCTTTAGTATTCCAATATAGGATAGAATGCAGAAGGGCAGGCTAGGTTAAGGGCAAGAATTTAGACAGAAATGATTGGGGCTTATTCTAAGATTGTGACATTGGGATTGGTAATTTCCAGAAACCTTTTTTAATTATGAAAAATTTGAAGCACAAGAAAAGTTGAAGAGTACCAAAAACACTCATACATGCCCTCCACCTAGATTCAACAGTCGTTAGTATTTTGCCGTATTTCCTTTATTTATATGTGTATGTATGTAGAGATTTTTCTTTTAAGTTTTTATTTTGATACAATTTCAGACTTAAAGAAAAGTTGCAAGAATAGAACAAAGAATCCCATATGCTCTTCATCCAGATTCTCTAAATGTTAACCTTTCATTCCATTTGCTTTTACCATTTTATGGATTTGATTTATCCATCTCCCTCTCCCTCCTCCATGCACCTTTCTCCCTCTCCCCGAGCCATTGAGAGTAAATTACAGACCTGATAGCCTTTACTCCTAAATACTTAAATGAATATTTTCTGTTTCTCTTACACAGCCACCATACAACTCTCCTGGTTAGTAAAGTAACAATGATGTATTACATTATCACATCCATAGAGTGTATGCACATCTTGTCACTTGTCTCAATAAAGTCTTTTATAAAAGAAAAATTATGTCATCATAAGAGAAAATCTTGAGTCATACAGTGTATTCACTTGTCGCGTGTCTTTGGTCTCCTTTAATCAGGGACAGTTTCTCAGTTCTTTGTTTATCAGATATTGACATTTTTGAAGAGCACAGTTACTTTGTAAAATGTCCCTCAGTAATAATATTGGATGTCATATTAGGAGGAAACTGATACTGAATTGTTTTGTGACTGGTGATGTTAACTCTGTATAAATACCCTGTTCCTCCTCAACTTTAATCTACTTAGTGTTAGCATCTACTAAGGATTCTTGCCTGAGTCAGTTATTGTTATAATAGTTGCCAAATAGTGATGTGCTAATCTATCATTCTTTCTACATTTGTTTGGCTTTCTGCATTTCCATAAGGAAGAGTTTCCTTGTCCCCTCCCTCCCTCATTCCCTTCCTTCTTTCTTTCCTTCCTTCCCTTTATCTATATCATTGTGAATTCATGGATTTATGTGTTGTTCAGTGGGTTATAACCTTTATTATCATTATTTATTCTGACGCATTCTCCCACATTTGGACAGTGGGAGCCCCTTGTATCTTTTCAACATGAACCGGCATTCTTTGAGCCCTTTGTTACTTTCTGACACAAAAGATGTCTACATTCATTTTGTACTTTCCCACCCTAGTTAGTACTGAAATCAACAATTTCTCCAAAGAGCTCTAGTTCTTTTTTAGTGGAGAATAGTGTTTAGAAACCAAGATCTGAATATTTGGTGTGCTTATTGCTTCTAGGCCCACTCAGTAGACAGTTAAGAATAAATGTATGCATATACTTAATGCCCATACATATGTGTGTATCTATATACAGTCTCGCATACCTATATTTATTTCTGCATCTGCATATGTCTATATGTTTCAGATCTATTAGAGTTCATACTCTAATCCTGCCCTACACCGCAGGATTAATTCTGTTTCCCTATATCCATGTTGTTAATTCTGTTTTCCAACAGTAAAAAACCTGGCTGTCTATATCCATAGTATATTTTTTTTATCTCTTTTAGAATACACAAAAAGCAGTTTCACAGTTACTAACCGTGCTTATATGAAAAAGAAGTCTACATATAGATTTGATATTTTTTCTTGGTTATCAAATTATTAGCCTGAAATAGTAGTTCTCAACATGGAGCAGTTTCACCTCCAAAGGGACATTTGGTAATATACGGAAACACTTTGGTTGTTACAACTCAGAGGGAGTGTTGTTAGCATCTAGTGGGTAGGAACCAGGGAAACTTGTAAATGTGCTACAACCCACAGGACAGTCCACAGAACAAAGAATTATTCAGCCCCAAATGTCAAAAGTGTCAAGGTCAAAAAAGCACAAACATACAACGAAGGAAGTACCTAATGAAAGACTTTATGTACGTTTTGGTTTAATTTTTTTTTAAATAAGATGTAGACATCATGACACTTATTTCCTAAATACCCCTGTTAATAAGGACACTGTCCTACATAATGACAGATCCAGAGGTGGGGGCAGCTAGGACTTCGCAGATTCCAGTGTGTAGTGTTGGAAGAAGAGAAGTTTTATAGTTACTGTGACAGCGCTCCTACCACTGGAAAATCTGTATGTCTTTTTACATGCTTTCCCCCCTTACCAAGAGATTATTTGAAGGGAGAATTGAAATGCTGACTATAATAGATGAAACCAGAGTCAAATTTACTTTTTCCTGCATGAAAAAGATATAATCTGAGTATGAAAATATGTGTGTTTTACATCTAAAACCTTCTGTGATCATACTGTGAAATTTTATTGTTAGCTCTTTTTAAAAAAAATATTTTTTAAGATTTTATTTTATTTTTTTTTTTTTATTTGAGAGAGAGAGGAAGAGTGAGCATGATTGGGGAGAGGGGCAGAGGGAGACGGAGAATATCTCAAGCAGACTCCTCACTGAGCCTGGAGCCCACTGCAGAGCTCAGTCTCACAACCCTAAGATCACGACCTGAGCCAAAATGAAGAGTTGGGTGCTTAACCGGTTGTGCCACTCAGGTGGCACAACCAAAGATTTTATTTTTAAGTAACCTCTATACCCAACATGGGGCTTAAATTTACACCCCTAAGATCAAGAGTTATATGCTCTACCAACTGAACCATCCGGAAACCCCTCTTAGCTCTTTTGTAATAAAGTTGTTATGCCTGGGCTGTGCCTGGGCTACTTGTAAACCAAAGTAATTATCAAATAGAATGTACTAGAAGAATATGACTTAATGATGATGTATTTTTTCCAGGCAGTGTTCAATAGTAGAAAATTTTAATATGGTGAAAGATGAGGAGAGTTACAAGAGAGGAAAGAAAGACATTAGGGGAAGGGACATATTTGAGATATGATGTTGGATCTAATTTATTTTGATAAAACCATTTAGGTTATATCACTTAATAATTTAGCAGATATTTGTTATGTTGGGAAAATACTGATGACAAAGTGAGCATGGTGGAGGTTTCAGCCTGGTTTTTATTTTGTTCTCACAAAGAGAACAATTTTGTTCTCTTTCTTGAAGAAAAGTTTGTTTTTGTTTTTCCATTTCCAGTTGATTCCAAGTGGAATTTTTCTGACTTGTTATCAAACAATTTCAAAATTGATGAAGAAGAATGGCATATGCCCATTTTACCAAATGTCAAGGCTTACATAAGCTCTACATGAGTGATATGTATAATTTAGTATATATAATATATATTTTATAATACCATTACTGTTTTATAATACCATTTTATAATACCATTGCCATGAATTACTAATATATATTTAACTGTACTTGTGTTCTTTCTCCAGGGTAAAATGACTAAAATGCTTAATATAATTTGCTTCTAAATTTTATTTAACTCAGGTGTGCTGTCAACTATGCATGTCTAAACATGAAAGAGATGACTAATATTTGGTTGTAGAGACTATAGTATTGTACTAACTCTTGCTTTTAAAATAAACATATTTTTGTCAGATGACTTACAGGGTGCACAGTCAGAAATTGAGGCAAAACAAGAAATTCAGCATCTTCGCAAGGAATTGATTGAAGCCCAGGAACTAGCTAGAGCAAGTAAACAAAAATGCTTTGAACTTCAAGGTGAGATCAAGATTACATTGATTTTTTAGGGGATGTGGAAACAGTGTGATATGACTGAGTCCAGAGGCAGAGTATCTTGCTCCAGATCCACAACTTTATTAGCTATGTGATCTTAGGACATTGACTTAACCCTCTATGAACATGTTTCAAATCAATAAAGAGTTAAAGTTGCTCTACTTCCTTCACGTCATTGATGTGAGTGAAGACCAAGAAAGACCCATACCAATGAAAGAGCTTCACAGTTAATTACATATTAAGTACAACAAAAAGAAAAAACATAATGTATTTGAATTTCTAAGTTTTAGTTATACTTAACCTTACTCTTCAGTTTAAGATAAGGGAAATTTATATTCCCTGTGATTTTAGAGTGTATTCTTTAGTGAGTTGGAACAACCAGACAAGGTAAAGGTATAGAATCTTACAGTTTCCCAACCACTTCTTTTCCAATAGTTTATTTATCCATAGTATCATAGGCCAGTGGAGCTGGTGATATTTATTCCCTAGAGCTTACATTTCCTTATCATTCACAATAACTACCTAGTTGCATCACTTGGTACCACACAGAGTCTTAGAGCAAGGAGAAAGTGAATGGCCTATGGAGTCCTCATGTTCTGTAAGATGACCTTTCTGGTCAGGAGGAAGATTCACGTTCTGTGGAGGAACTGGGAGCTTTTTGTTTGTTAGTACTCACTGTATACGTGGCCCTAAACATGAGAGTTTTAAGTCTGTTTTTAGAATTTAAGCTCAAAATGCTGATTAGCAACTATCAAGAATGCTCCTCATGTAAAGAATAGCAGATAATCTTGGTGATATAAGGTCTAGAAAACTCTGCTACTCAATTGACTAGATTTATTACTTATTACTTACTACTGTTTTGTGCTCCTAAAATCTTTAAATTACCTAACTGCTAATACTGATAACACTTACTGCTTAGCTTTTGTTTCCCTCAATAAGCTTTAGGTGAGAATTTCTTAGAAATCTCTAGCTGCTCAATTCTTAATACTTACATTAACTCACAAAATTAGATATATTCTGTTTTGTTTTTAGCTCTTTTGGAAGAAGAAAGAAAAGCCTATCGAAATCAAGTTGAAGAATCCAGTAAACAAATACAGGTTCTTCAAGGTATGAAACACCCCAGGGTTATTTATTTTTAAGAGAGAGAGAGAGCAGGAGGAAGGGAGTGCAAACAAGCCCCGGAATGGGGGAGGGATAGAGGGAGAGAGAGCGAGAGGGAACATTAAGCAGGTTCTGTGCCCAGCATGGAACCCGATGCATTGCTTGACTTCATGACCAGAGCCAAAATCAAGAGTCAGACACTTAACCAACTGAGCCACCCAGGCACCCCCATAGACATTTGAGTTCTTTAGAAATTTAATTATGGTCAAGTTAGAATTTCTGGGGTAGATTGTATGTCTTTTTGAAGAGAAAATTCTTTAAACTCTTGTAATTTAATAACTTTATCCATTAGCTTATGTAAATCTGATTTCAATCTATATTTGCATTCTGTAGTGTGTATGGGCAATTTTCCCTAAAGATTCTGTGACATAGGGCTTCCTTTTGTCTTAAAGCATTCTTACCTGGGCATCATTGAGTGCCCCCTAGTGCCAGCATGTTGTTTTATGACTTTATCCTCAAGTGTTAATCACGCTGACTGTTGTGTCTTCAGATTCTGAACTTGTTAACCTCTCAGTGCTTCCTGCAAACTGAAAAGTCCTCATATTTTTTAATGCTTTTTTGTGGAGCAGGCTTCCCCTTTCTCGGCCTGAAATTCTCTTAATTATTTTAATTATTCTTTTTTACCTAAGGAACTTTTTCTACTAATACTTTTCTTATGTTATAGTAACCAAGACTATTTTTCTCTTCTGAACCAAGGATTTCATACAAATTGTTTCAAGTTCAGTCTTTGAGGGCACAGGATCAGATCTGTTAAAAAAATATACCTCCTTGATTAGGCATTATTCATTAATGTTGTCAATTCATTAATTCAACCAGCAATTCTTGGTTGTTTGCTCTGCTACTGTTGAGAATAGAGTATGCATGAGATGTACAGTCAATGGAAAAGATAAACCGTAAGCAAATATTAAATGTGGTGTCCAATAAAGGCGGAGTAATGGGCTAGAGATTGAGAGGGCTATTTTTTTTTAAGATTTTATTTATTTATTTGACAGAGAGAAATCACAAGTAGGCAGAGAGGCAGGCAGAGAGAGAGAGAGGGAAGCAGGCTCCCTGCTGAGCAGAGAGCCCAATGCGGGACTCGATCCCAGGACTCTGAGATCATGACCTGAGCCGAAGGCAGCGGCTTAACCCACTGAGCCACCAAGGCGCCCGAGAGGGCTATTTTTAAGTAAGACATCAGAGAAAGCTTTTTTAAGGATCTGACATTTAAACTGCAAATTGAATAAAGAACATCAAAGGTTTTACTAATGCATACCATCTGACCAAGCAATTGTATGTCTAGGAATTCACCCTAAGAAAAAAACTAGGATTACATTATAAGCAGTATTTTTTATAGTAATTAAAAACTGAACAGCCTAAAATTTCTGCCTGTCTCTCTGCCTACTTGTGATCTCTCTCTGTCAAATAAATAAATAAAATCTTAAAAAAAAAATCTAGAAGAATAAATACCAAATGCTAGAAGCAACTTTCTCTGTGTGGGAGAAGTAAAAAGATCACTTTGGTTTTTACTCTTTGTGTTTCTATATTTTGACATTTTCTGCATTAAACATGGCTTGCTTGTACTATTTAATCAAAAGCAGCAAACAGCTCTGACAGCTTGGGCTGTGCAGTAACTACAATTCCATTTGGGCAGTTCCTTTATTTGTAATTGCTTTAGACAAAGAGAATGATGGATCAATATACTTTTTTAGCCCAACTACAGAGGTTACACATCAATATTGAGAATCTCCGGGAGGAGAAGGACAGTGAAATCACAAGCACTCGAGATGAACTGCTTAGTGCCCGAGATGAAATTTTGCTTCTTCATCAAGCAGCAGAAAAGGCTGCCTCTGAGCGGGACACTGACATTGCCTCGTTACAAGAAGAGCTTAAGAAGGTGCGAGCTGAGCTTGAGCGGTGGCGGAAAGCAGCGTCTGAATATGAGAAAGAAATCACAAGTCTGCAAAATAGTTTTCAGCTTCGATGTCAGCAGTGTGAGGACCAGCAGAGAGAGGAAGCAACAAGGCTACAAAGTGAGTGTGCATATTTTACATAAAGCTCTTAATTCCTGACAATGATAACTTTATAACTTGCACAAAATAACCATTTGAGCTGTTTTTCTCTTTGGTAACAGTTTGGTTGCATAAAGTAATGTTTTTATATTGGGTCCATAAACATTCTTCAGGTCCACAAGTTCTACAATAAATTGAAATTTCTTACAATTTTATATTTTATTTTAATACTACTGAATTATTTGTCTTATAAAAGTGAAGTAGGAAGAAAACATTAAGGAAGTTCAAAGTGATGGAACTTACCTAAGGTATAGAGACAAAATAGGCAGTAACCAAAGAATAGCCATGCAAAATGTACATGTTTTGGGGGGAGGGGGAAAATATGTTTTTCTCTGAAATATTTCCCTTACCCTTTGAATTATTATGGAAGTAATGTTCCTGTATTAATGAATATGTTTTGGGACTATTTTAGGTGAACTAGAGAAGTTGAAAAAGGAATGGAATGTATTGGAAACCGAATGCCATTCTCTAAAAAAGGAAAATGTTTTGTTATCATCAGAACTGCAGCGGCAAGAAAAAGAATTGCACAAGTATGCAAGAACTCTTTTCGCTTCAAAATATTTCTTTATCTTAAATTTTCATCTAAATTAAATTTAAATTTGATACTTAAAATACCTTTTTGGAGGAAAATGTTTAGCCAGACTCCTTTTGGCCACACTAACTGACTACTAACTGACTACTTCAGCAGGATTTTGTATTTTTCTTTTTTGGACTTCCATCATCATCCTACATGTCCTTTCCTTTTGGCACACTCAAGAATACACATTCAGGGACTACAGCACCCCTTTCCCCACCAAAGCCCTAAACAAGCAAACAGCAAAGATCTATACTTAGTGATTGAATTTGTCCTATAAACTAAATGATAAAAATTTCAAATATAAGTTGTTTTTCTTTCACACCAATGATTCCTTTTGTTAGTAAGTGTAATCAGGAGATGCCTATAATAAAGAATTTATACCACTGAAAAGACAGAAATTCAGCTTTTGAATTTCACATAAAAGAGTTTAATATAAATTAATAATTTCATTTAAAGAGTAGTAATATATAAAGTATATAAAATCAAGAACTCTCCAAAACCAGTCATGTCTTTCTAATAGCCAGTACCTTACAAGCAAACCAATGAATGCAATAAATTTATGCCAGCAAATTTAATGGAGTCCTGTTTCCCCACCATTTGTTGTATAGTTTTTTTCTTAAAAATTTGATCCATTCCATATTTTTATTTGAATACTATTTATGTTCTAATTCAGAATATGAAAGTAGTACGTGTTTATTTTTGAAGCTGCTCCTAATTAATCCATCTTCCTCCCCACAGTACATCAGATATGGGAGTCTTTACTCTCTTGTGAGCCTGTGTTTATACTTCTAAAGAGCATCAGGGTTAGCAGAAACTCAGTGATCAAGGTCAATGTCAGTTCCCCATAAAAACAAGCTTTAGGAGAAAACAAAGAAAGGACTAGATACATCAGAAAACAGTTAGCCTCATTATCTCCTTATAAACAGTAACAATTGTAGTAAATTATACATTTTTAAAAATCAAAAACTAGTTGAAGGAACAAGATGTGCAGATTTATTCTCTAAAATGCCTTCTTAGAGTACCATTTATTAACAATATCTGTTGTGTCCTGTTTTTTTAGTCTTTTCATACATTTATGTGTATTACTTTTTAAATGTTTAGAGGTAATTAGTAACAAAATGTAAACATGTTTATAACATATAATTTTGTAAAAAGAATTCCAAAATCTGAGTAGGACGAAATAAAGGCCCAAACAGAACTGTATTCACATGTGAGTGTATATGTATGTACCAACTGATCATCTGTGTTGATAGCACATTTGGGCAGATTGGTTTAAAATGATTGAGATGATGCAGACATTCAAATACTTCATATTTGGAATCTTAGGGAATCCATTAGTTTGATATTCTGTTAAGTGAGAAATAGTAATCTTTGATTACTAATATTGATTATCCTAAATTGTTTCTACCTTGGGATTATTGATATTTTAAAGATTTAAGCTAATCCTTCTTCTTTGCGATGTAATTAATTGGAATCTGGCAGGTTGTTAAATGCTGTTTTTTTAATTATTTCAGATTTGTTGAAGTGTTGAAAAGCAGCAAACTCCTTATGAGTTAGAAGCATGCAGTTTAAAAAATTAGGTCCCAAAAAGGTGGAATATATATCATTAGTTGCAGTTATCTGTCTAAACTCACATCAACTATTTAAGACAAATTCTGTTCCCTAAACTTTTCTGGTTTAGTGGCACTCTGACTTTATTTGGCAAGCCTCCTCAGCACTTCAGTAGTATTTAGAAGTTAGTCTTTCCTCACAGAGTCTTCTATGCCATTTAGTTCCTAGCTATATTGGGCTGACATCACACCCCTTAAGAATCTGCCTGGCATACAATCAGAATAGGATTTATACTCCATAGTTCCTTCATTAATAGTATTGAGTCTGAGTCTTTTGATCCATTCTGAGAAGCATAAAACTGTCATCTTGACCTTTAGCTATTCCTGTTGTAGATGGGAGCCACATTCTTTCAAACAGCTACACTATGTAGGTCTTTGTTTTTTGTTGTTTGTGATGTAGAGGGGATTGAACACAGATTTCTATTCCTGCCTATCAAGCTGTTTTCCTAGTGTGTAAATTGGGTTATTTACAACAAGTATAAAAGTAATTGTAGAATTTAAGCCAGAGAACAGCCTCAGAAATTATTGAGTTCAATCTTCTTACTTGACAGCGGAGGGCACTGAGACTCTCCTTGTGTTATTTGTGTGTGTAATGAGGTGCCTGGCACAGCTCTTAGAGCTCAGGAAAAGGTTCCTCAGAGAAGGAAACTGCACCCGTTAGTGACTTGCTCAGTGTCCCACAACTGAACAGTGGCAGCGCTGGGGTCTAGAACCCCGTCTCCTGGATCTTTGTTTCATGCTTTTGCCCCAGTTTGGTGTGTCTTTTCATTAAAGTAAGTTTATCTTTACTTGAATTGACAGTGGCTCCTAAGCTTTAAGTTTTTGTCCCCCATCCTGTTTGTCAAGTACTTAAACTTAAATAAGAAAATAGTTGAAACATGTGCTGATTTCGTGGGAAAGACCCACTCTGACTCTTTTTATGAAACAATTAATATGTGACATAACAAAATACACAGTCATCCACCGCCTACTTACACTTTTAAGATTTCAGCTTCTGTGCATTATTTCAATCTGAAAATAGAACACAGCTTTTAAACATGCAATTTTTAAAGTATTTTAATATTTTTTATTTATTGAACATATCTTATTCTCTTTTATATATTTTCCCATCCCTCCTAATGAAATGTATAAGAAATTGGACTTCCTGCTAAGTCTAGTTTCTTTGTGAATTGAATAACTGTCGATATTTATGTTACAGTTCTCAGAAGCAGAGTTTAGAGCTTACCAGTGATCTCAGCATCCTTCAAATGACTAGGAAGCAGCTTGAGAATCAAGTGGGATCCTTGAAAGAACAGCATCTTCGGGATTCAGCTGATTTAAAAACGCTTCTCAGTAAGGCTGAAAACCAAGCAAAGGATGTACAGAAAGAGGTAAAGCGAAAAGACATTATGAGCCCAATTATGGTTGGACTTAAAGCCAAAACCAAATCAGATATTCATGCCAGTTAGAAATGAAGGGAAGCAGAAGTCACATTACCTGTCACAAAGTTGATACTTGGAGCATCTCTGCTTGGTGATTTCTAGCTGTGTATCGTGGTTCATATATAGAGAATTCATCAGTAGGGTTTGGTCTCAAAAATATAAATATATAAAATTACATTAAAACTTTTTCTCTACCAGTTAGTCGACCTATATGAGAAGCCCTTTGTATAGCAGATTACTCAATTCATTGTTTATCTTTCAAAGACAGTATCGTATTTAACTTAGAATACTCTTGGAAACAAACTGGGGCCACACCGTAATGCTGTCTAAAGCCCTCAGTAACACTGGCCTCAAAGTTAAGCAAAATTCACTTCATAGCCAGCCAGCCAAACATGTGTTCTGTGACCTTTTACTTTCTTCTCCTGCACTCCCACCCCTTTATACCCCTTCTTCTCCCCTTCTTCACAAATATGCATGCTCACTTTTCACGTCATTTTGCTTAAAACCTTGACTTGGGTGGCTTTCAAAAAAAATCACGTTAAAAATGGTGAGGGCTGGTTTTGGACTGAAAACCCCACCCAGCTTCTTTCTGAGGAAAACAAAGTGAACAACGGGGCAAGGAGAGCTGCGTTATCCTTCCTGCATTGAGTCCTGGCCAGCTCAGGGACAGGGAAGGCTGATGCATCTTGACCTTCTGGTCGGAGCCCATCCCCGACCAGAAGATTCTCTTAAATGAAGGATTCATTATACATAGAAGGAAGTTGAAGACAACTCTTTGTCTTTAATAACAAATTTCCTCAAAATTGTTTTTAGGAAATCTGTTCAGTCAATGCAGTTTTTCTTTGCACTTCCCTTTCCTTGTAGTATCCTGAACGTGGACATGATTATTGTTCTTCTGTCTTCGTGTTTGTTCTTAAAGAAAAAAAACCTGTAACATTTTTTATTTATGTGTGGCCATATTGATTTTGTAATATGTTCGTTTTTATCTTCTTGCTAAGGATATGTGTTCTGGGAGCAATCTCATTTTACTTAGTTGGAACACACATTTTGTGCCAAATATCCTAGTATTTAATACTGTAAGCACTTTGTGTCCTTCCAGTCCATATGCCATAATTCTTTCAAAATCTGGGAAGAATGCTGTGGTTGGAAGATGATTCTGTTGTATGTTACTCTGAATGCACTGGCCGTTTTGTTGCATTATTTGTTTGCCTGTTTTTGGTCACTGAGCAATCAGTGAGAAATGCTTTAACTGCTTACACAAATGGCAGTGGCATGTTGTCACAGCATCTAAATTGTTGATAGATTTGGATTGCATTAAATGCAGCACATTTAAAAATATGTGTGAACTTGTCAATATGTTTCTTCTCTATTTTCTTGTTCAGTGTTTTCCATTGTGAAATGATGTGTAGTCATCACACTCCTTTGTAATGTAAAATTGCTTCTCTTTCTGTTTGTCCTGATGTCAACTACTGGATACTAGTCTGTAACTAAAATGTTCTTGTATCTGTGTAATCCACTGCAAATGAATTACTACCTTTTATTAATGCACATACATTCTCTTTCAACATTTCCCCTTTGTTCTCCTTTCTCTCATAGAATCATGCTTAATGTGCACAGTATCATGTTATCTTCAGCACTGTAACAGGCTAAAATATTACAAGCTAAGCAAGCCAGATATGCTTATTTTTATGAAGAAGAACCAAAGGTGTTGGTAATATTTTGTGGTATTTTCCTCTTAATCAGAACTGAGCTCCTTTCTCACCTTCAAGTTAGAAAGCAAGATGGAGCAAAAATGCTGTCCAAGCCAGGTTGGAAATTAAGGCTGCAGAAGGTGACCTTTTGTTCCAACAATTAAATTTCATATGTATGGCAACCTGTATTTGAACATTTAACCAAAAAAGTACATGAGAAAGTAAATTTTAATCCTCAAGTATTAGGAGAAAAATAATGATATGTCATCTTTATATCTGACTTAAGAAAAGATTCTTTATACTTTAGTAGGTATATCTGTACTTTATGAACTCATAAAACATTGAGTACACAAGTCCATGGTGCAAAGGCCGACTCAGGAAAGTTGTCTGGCTTCACCACCCAGCTCTGGGGCCAGAGCCCTTCCCACCCTGCTCACATGCTGAAGGTAAACAGCAGGCTCTTCCTGACTGAGCTGCCTTCCTGTCACTCTGCTTCACAGTCCCTGGAATGGAGAAATGATTAAGTGCTTTGGTATAAAGGGCAGGCTGGATGTAAGAATAGCGGGAAAGGAAAGTAAGGGAGAATTTAGGTCAGCAAAGCAGTTTTCACTTATCCTTTATTAGTCACTGTTAAGAATCAGATCATTGAGAACTGATTATGTTCTAAGAGACTAGTCTAGGTATACTGAATTTGCTTTGGCAGCCTGCTGGCAACCTTCTGCCTTCTGGAAGGAAGTCCACAGACCCCACAAAAAAAACTGTCATAAAGTCCATGAATCTTACTCTGTAGTTCATTGTTTGGCATAGAACCTGGACTTGTTCTGGGCACACTGTTAGGTAACAGGGAGTTCCTTCACATTTTACCTCCCACTCAGTACCTGTATCTTTGTTCCCACTTACTAATGATCTCTCTGTTGATGCTAATCCCTCTGCCTCCACCTCTTCTGATTAATGTTTTTATACATTTGCATCCTCCTTAATATTTCTCTTTGGAGTGCATAATGATGAGCTCCTAATTAATCACTCCAGAGTATTTTCATTATCAGAAGCACCACGTAAAGGTGTCCTCACTTGAGAAATTTCTAGGAGATAGGCTGAAAGAAGAGAAACCTCTGTGGTATGCTGGTCCCATGGTGCATTTTTATTATACTTGGCCCTTGTCTGTCTTTCTTTCTTCTAAAACCTTCAGAGATGGCAGAGTGGGGCAGTGGAGGCTGAGACAGAGGCATAGCCAGGAGCAAAACAGTTTTGCTCTTTGACCGGAAGCTTGCACATACGATGCAATATCTAGAAGTAGAATCAGTCAGAATTCCTGCCTCCTTGGCACTTAAATAGAAACAAGCCATACTGTCCAGCATTGATGTCACCTGCATTCAGAGGAGAGTTTATCTGTCTGAACATATTGTCTGAACATCAAATTATATTCAGTGAACAGTTTGTCAGAGCAGGAAGTGGCATGTTTCACTCTAGAAAAATATTTGTAAGGAATAGATTCGCAAAAATTATTTACTAATGCTTACAAGTTCTAGGTCAAAAAATAGAAATGTCCCAAGCATAGTGGTTAGTACCATATATATATATATATATATTTCTTTACATCATTTGCCTAGAAGTTCATTTATCCAGAACACTTTACTACCCAGTGATGCCTGGGTGAAGGAAAGCCTGATGGGAGTTAGTACTTCTCACTTAGGACTAAAATAGCTTGGCTGACATTGGTTACCAGGATATAAACTCAGACTTCCTAACTTTGCCATTTAATTAACCTACGGAGTTTTTTTCTATACTTGCTTTTCTTTGGGTCAGTTTGAAAATTATTTTGCTTTTCTCCTCTAACTCACTCAATGGAAAAAGAGTGACCCTTTAGATTAGAAACAGATGACACAGTGGTGATTTCTCTTTATTTATTTATTTTTTTAACTCCAGGGCCATAAAGTTCTTACGTAGAATAAAGTTAACATTAAAGACTTCCTATTATTAGTGCAAATGATTCTTAACCTCCTGAAAACAAAAAGGCTTGACTTTGATGTTGCAGGTGGCTACATAAGGTCTGGTATTAAGCCTGACTAGAACCATAACTTCATACCCATTTTAAGTTGAGTCTGCACACTCTTTTTTCTTTGCCTTTAGTATGAAAAGACACAGACTGTACTCTCAGAACTGAAGTTGAAGTTTGAAATGACTGAGCAGGAAAAACAATCAATCACAGATGAACTCAAACAATGTAAAGACAACCTGAAGCTGCTCCGAGAGAAAGGAAATAATGTAAGTCTTTGCAAACTGGCTTAGCTTTGACTGAGAGGCAGGTGAGAGCCCTGAAATGGATTTTTCAGAGGACTTTATTACTGATTTGAGAAATTAAGGCTTATAGTACATTAACTAAACTTTTCATTATGAAATTCCATGATGGAATCTTTGTGCTGTCAAATTTTTGAGTAAGAATTTGCCCCTTTAACCAGTATCCTTAGAAGAGCCTGAGGACTGCCTGGAGGAAGAGCCTTTTTTACAAGAAAATAATTTACCTAAGAACTGTCAGATTTTCCCAGATGAATCTGAAGTTCTGTCACCAAGCCATCGTCTGGCACTTCATTTCTCCTGCTGAGAGATGAAGCACTGTACCACCAGGGACCCACCTAAGAAAGAGTAGTACATACTGACTCTTTAGCATTTGGCTATATCAAAAAATGGAAACTTAATTATAGTTTTCATTTTATACCAATAATGTTACCACTAAAGCATATTCCTAAAAAGCTTAGTGTCTTTTTAACCTCCTATAAATATTAGGGAATATTTATTGAGTTTCTGTAGGGCTGTGTGTGTGTGTGTGTGTGTGAAATTGGAACATTTTCATGTAAATTGAGCTTACTGTTAGTTTGATTTTCATTTGCTAGAAAGGCAGATGGTCTTTAAAAAGATGTTACATATACTAAATAAGTGTTGTGTTCTACGTTTTGGTGATCATTGCCTTTGTGGGCCCTAACTGATGGCTGTTCAGTGTAGTTGGTTGTGCTCTGACTTATTTCAAATTCCTGTCATGGCTTGGACACTGCAGTGGCGTAAGCCACACCCTTCCTACAGAGGAAAGCACTCTGCTTAACTTTGCCGCACGAGTATGAAAGAGTGACGTTGCATGGCCATCCAATTACACAGTTGCACACAGAATGCTCATGAGTTGTGTCCAGCTGTCCTTCGCTAAAGAAAGTCTTAGCTTTTTAGAAAATGAAGTCTTGTTGCTTAGATAGAAGCCCTTCAGAAGTTGATAAATTAGGTATGGAGGCTTAATGCTATAAGCAAAATTGTGTTTATTTTGGAAACGTAGATTACAGAACTCTTCTGAAATCAGATCATAATGGTTTGGTTACTTCTCTCTTTTGTGTTAATTCATATCTTTCTGAGTGTGGAATTTCAGTCCGGCTTCTACTAAATTAACCTATGAAGACATCTAGCATAATCAGAATGGATGCCTCTGTACTATTTAGAGGCTTTCAAAAGTAACCTGGCTATTATTATTTATAGCTGTACCAAGAATTTACCTTAAAGGTGAATTTCCTTTTTCTGTGGTATTAGACTTAAGGTACTAAATTTTTCTCTGAAATAAAACTCACTGTAGTAACTCTTTCCAATTTTAAAAATGTATTATATTCTGATAACATAACTGAAAACTCTGAGACTCAGCTGGCTGTCTTTATATATCCAGTGTTTATCACACATTGTGTCAGATCTCTTGCTTGGTTTAGGAAGCATGTATCACAGGCGTTTTATTTTTAAGCTTAAAAGCAGTACCATCTCGAAGAAGACAATTTTGGTTTAAAAAAAGGTTTCAGTGGAGGGATAAAATGAACTTTAGCCATTTCTAAGAGACTACACTATCAAATAATGGATTCCAGCTGTGGAACAAAAATAATGTAAGGTCAAGCAGAGCATCAGTTGGTGAAGTGTTGCCATTGCTCTGTCTTGAAGTGCTACATTTCATTAGGGATTAGGGGCACCCACATTGTCCACTGCCTCCAGGTGTCCCTTTTAAACTGGTAGTACCACAGTCCCGTCATTCTAGATTGTATTAGATGTCTTTAAAATGTTTGAATCAGTACAAAACCTGAGTGCTTTTACTTCTATTACCTCAGTCTTCCTACCCTCCTTCCCACCATGGGTCTAAATCATCTTATCTGATTTTTTTTATAGCATAAAATGATTTTAATATCCCTTCCCTTCTTTAGCCTTCCATATTACAACCCGTCCCAGCCGTATTCATCGGCCTATTCCTGGCTTTCCTGTTTTGGTGTTTCGGTCCATTGTGGTAGAGAAAGGTACAAGCACTACTGTTGAGTCCTTGTCTGTTTGTCCCCGTCACCTGTTTGTGCCATATTTGTAATAGAGTGCATGGCAAAACCACACAGGTATTTCGTTACCTGAAGCAAACCCTTCATTTAGTATGCCATGTATTGTGTCATACGAATGATATGAGCAATCAACTAATCACATAACATTTTGTCTTGTTTCCTTTGTAGTACTGCTAACCATGAATTAATTCCAACCTAACCAGTTGTTAATGTGCTGCCCTTAACTGAGTCTTTGTCTCTAGCAAACTGGAGTAAACTAAGAATTGCTGCAATATTGGTACCCCCCCCCAATTAAGTGTTTAATCAGATTTGAATGAGAAATGAAGCGTTTGCCTCTTTGAAATTTTCAGCCAGCTTTCTTCCCCTCCTTCTCTCCCTCTTCTGTTCCATAGTGTAGAGTTTCTTCCTTTCAACTCTTTACCTGTATTTACATTGTGGCTATGAAGACGAAAAAGGATAAGATTAGCATAATGAGCCATTGGCTTGCAATCTCAACCCCAATGTGTACATACTTATGAGAGTCTAAACCTATCCCATATCTCTCTGAGCCTTGATCTGCAAATCAGAATATTTCTTTAAAAGCCAGCTTTGTCATTAAGACTCTCAGTATGCTAGTGAAAGTAAAGCTGTCTGCCAGAGCACGTTAGTTTCATAAGGCCCTCTGAAAGTTAATAGGGAGTCGCCCACCCATGCTTACCTGCAACAAGCATGTGTGTTAGTAGAACATACGAGATAATCCATGACATTACTACATTGGACATGGTCTTTACCAAAAGTGTCAAAGAGGCAGGGTCCTATTAGTACTTCCCTGTCTTGAACCCCATCTGAGCTTGTCTTCTGGGGTTTCACATTAGAGGATCAAAGCTTAGACCATTTTCTTTCTGCCACCTTACCCACTAGCTGCTTGTGTAAAACTACCCAACATACAAATCTGGTTTTTATCAAGAAATAAACATTTAGGCAGACATGTATTCCAGGCATCCGTGTATCTCCGTTAGTTGTAATATATGGATACTGGAATAAGTAAAGCAGGCTGAGCCCACAGGTTTTCTTAGAAGTCCCTATTAGGTTTCAACTGTAACGAAATTGAAAACTGCCTAAGACTTTCCTGAGCTGTATCAGACTTGCACACAACTGTCCTCTAAAAGCGTTCCTGCTGTCACAGCTCTCCTCACACCTGTACTCCCTCACCTTTTTTCCTTTGCTTTTTAAAATGTATTCTCCTGCAAAGATAAGGTTTTTCTAATATTCTGTTAAGTATTCAGGATTCTCTGGAACCAAGGGGTTAATAGGTATGAAAAGAGAGGGAAGAATGCGATATTGACTCTTGGTTTCTTTCCACACAGAAACCCTGGCCCTGGATGCCCATGTTGGCTGCCCTGGTTGCGGTGACAGCCATCGTGCTGTACGTGCCAGGTCTTGCCAGAGCGTCTCCATGAGAGCGTTTCTTGAGTCCGTACACCGTCCTCCCTTTAGAAGCTGGCATCACACTCATGCTGGGGACAAACAGAACCATTTTCTTCCTTTTTACCTCTTAAGACAGCAGAAGTGCAAGAATACAGCTGTAGGGTCATTGCTTTAAATTATATAAAATGTATCTATCTATAAAGAGGATATAAAATTGTGACTTTATTCTACTGTAAGCAATAATTTGCTTGCAATTTTTCATGTAATTTTTAAATTAGTATGTTGAGATTCTGAATATTATGGTGGCCTAAAGTAGGCTTCTTGGTACACCAAATTATTTATAACATTAAATTTATGGGTATTTTACTCTGAATTCTAATGGCCAGATAATTCATTTTTCTGATTCGATAACTACCCAAACCAAACAACCAGTACATACATGGGAAGAGAGGCCCTGTGTGCTCAGTGCCTATCAGTTTGAAATATATACACATATATATATATTTTTTACATATTTACGCCATTTTTACTTGTTATAAAACCACTGAGCTATTGGGAACAAGACTTAGAGACAACTATTTGTGTGGATTTTCTTTCTTTCTTTCTTTCTTTCTTTTTTTAAAGAGAAATACACTTGGAAAATATTCTGTTCTAGTGATAATTTGGGGAATATATGCACGCTTGTTCAGCCTTAATGTGACTTGACAATGTGGAGGACATCAACTTTGAAAAACTTTCCATGAGAGTGTGTATTTTCTTGAGCAAACTGAAGTATTTCTGGGAGCAAAAACAATTCTACAATTTCAGTGCAGTAAACCAAACTGTTGAGTCAATTGGAATGTAATTTATTAAACCTCATGTATTTAAAGAGATATTTTCTTTAAAAGCCAAGTTACTTTCTCATATACAGCATTTTAGGAAGCATGATTTTTTTTCTATCATCTCTTCCTCCAAGCATGTTTAATTGAAGAAAGAATTAATATCTCTTTAGATAAGCTTTTACTGACTTAATTTGGTTATGATATTTCAAAGCTAATTCATGTTCAAGGTGAGCTGTTGTTACCTACCAACAGATTTCCTGGTCGGGTATGCAAATGGTTATTTTCTTTTTACTGTTGTTAATTGGGACTTTCTGTTTATGAGAAGCATTATTCCCAAGATTAATAGTGTTCCATGCACAGTGAGGCACCTAAACACTGCTTGATGTTATAAATTTAAAACACAGAAGTGAAAGTTTAGCTATGGTTTTGTGCGGCACCACAGTTATGTCAATAAAATTTATTTAGGTCATAGAATATCCTAAAGTATCACATAGTTAAATTTTTCAGTCAGTGAAGACTGGGAGGGATGTCAGTGAATTGGCTTGATTGTTCTGTGGCAATCCACAGGCCTAGCCAAATGTTGAAATAGAAGTTTAGGATATAATTTGCCTTGTGATGTTTGGCAGTCGTTGTTTATACTTTAAAGGTTATATTTTAAGCTATTTGGGATTTGCTGTTGGGAGGATCACTAGATTTATGGAGGAATTAGTCACAAACGACTTGTAGAAAATGCTGTCATATAGTTCATTTCATCATTTTCTGTTGCAGGAAGCCACTCCACCACAGAATGCTAATATGCCAGTGGTACCCAGTACCTCTTGTATATAGGTTATTGCAAATATTGTTCTGAAATGCTTAACTTCAGAATTACATTTTTTAAAGTAAATAATTGTTTTAAATCTATTTTGTAAAGATATAAAGTACAATAGAATTTCTGGAGTACAGATTAAACTATTTGCACTAACACACGTGATGTGCATGATTTAATAAAATAACTTTACTCTCCCTATGCATTTTTGAGTTGGATATCATTGAAATTCTTAGTGTTTACTATTAGATTGTTAATAATCTTTTCTTGAAATGACTCTTAATGCAACATAATATATATTTGGTGTTCTTCAGGGTTTAAAAGAAAACACTGAGCTGTTTCCTTTGAGTTTTATTAGCCTTTTATTCAACTTACTGCTCTAATTTTTCCCCCTTTTACGATGGTTATTGTTAAAACGTGACTCACTTGCCAGACAAGTCTCTTTAAATGTAGAGTCTAGTATCAATATTTACTTTATTCAAATTGAATTAATGGGATTTTGCAGTTACTGCCAGTTTTTCTTAAGAATATAAATGAGTTTATTCATAAGCAATACCTCCAGTTTCATTCAGTTCACTTCCAGATTAAATAAAGAGTAGGATTATTCACTGGTAGTAATAGTCATTAAGAAATTTTAATCATAGTAGTTAAGATTGAACAACTGTATAATGATATATTTAAGAATTACCCAGAGGTACTGCGTGGCTGGCTCAGAAAAGGAACGTGGCACCGAAGCTAAACAGATCCTTCCTAGCTTCCTGGCTGTGCCTTTTAGCAGCTTTTGCCTTGGGGGCAAATCACTTACCTTCTTTGAGTCTCCGGTTCCTCATTTATAAAACGGAGAGAGTACTATCTAGATGCCTAATCATAGTATGAAAATTAAAAAGTAACATGTGAGGTGTCATTCGAGTGGTAAATAAATGTTTATGAGAATGTCACACTGGAAAAACTGCACATATTTAAGTTTCAGGAGAACCAGTACAGCTATTTAAAATGAATTGGGTAACTCAACTGTTGAGACTTTCTACATGTGTGAATTAGACGTAACTGGAGTATCATAAATCCTGAGAAAGCATCGTCACCTAGCTCTGTTCATCCCCTTCATGACTGTGTCTTTAGGAAGTAATATGCTTAGTCTGATAACGAGCCAAGGCTTACAACAGTTTGGTATTCTTGTTGCAACTCCTTCAGAGTCACTCTGGGTCACATATGAAAACCAGTCACACTGCTGAACAGTCAGAGGCTTGCGACTAAAAATAGTATTGCCTCGCTTGATCTCTCGCTTTAATCACCAGATTCGACCCCCAGTGTTTCTCGGCTTCTTCCAGTGATTATATCTGCTGTCAAAAGGATGGAAGTCTGCCACATACAACTTTAATAACTTAAATAAGCTACATATAACTTTAATAAAACAACTTTAATAAAAACGTACAGCCTTGTTTCAAAAAATTCACTTCTAGAAATTTTGAAAACATAATTATGTGCACTAAATTTTGACTATCAGGACATTTAATGTGGTGGGGTTTTTTGTTTGTTTTGTTTGTTTGTTTGTTTGTTTTAATAGTGATGGATAAATAACCTAAATATCCAGCAGTGGGTCATTGGTTAAATAAATTAATATTGACACCTTACAGATGACTGTGCTTACAAAGTGTTTGGAAAGATATTCATAAGGTATATTAGGGTAAAAGAGTTTCTGGTATAGAATAACCCTGGTTTTAAAGAAAAAAATGCAGACATATAGAATATGTTTATAAAAGCAGGAGGACTCAGATTTATACCCAGGCTAAGTAAGTAGTGCTTCTGTCAGTATGATGGTGGGTTGGTTATCTTCACCTTTTATAATTCCTGATTTATTTTTTGTAGTAAATATATGTTGCTTTTGTAAATTTTTTAAAGTTTTTTTTGTTTTACTTTAAATTACAAACAAAAAGTATTCTGCAAAATTCCAAATTGGTTTCCATAATTGAATGAGTAAGTAGCTTGTCAGAGTACCTACATTTAAAGGGACTGATGTTCATTTGCCCTTAATGTATTCTAGTGTGTTCATTTCAAAATTGGACTTACACTTTTAAACATGCTTTGTGCATATGTGTACGTAGAATTCTAGAAGAGCCTTTAACTATCCATGCTTACCTTTTTGCCTATCAGGGAAGAAAATCCAGGGAATTTTTGACTCAGAGTAAGAATAATTGTTAAAAAGTTGAGAATTACAATGATTACTTTGTCTTTTGCTACATCACACTGTTTCCCAGGATTCAATGGTTTTATATCCATTCATTTAACAAATACTTACTGAAGTGACTGGTAAGATGCGCTGTACTGGATCCTGACATTACTCAGTCCCTGTCGTTATAGAGCTTTTGTATAGAGGAGAACTACAGGCAAGGAAGTTGGCATTTACAGTACTGAGTAGGAGAGGGAGATGTAAGAGCCAGTGGGACCATAGAAGAGGGGTACATTTCCTCTCACTTTCAGCCACCCAGCCACCCAAGCCAGAGACACCTGGCTGTGGAGCCAAAGGTAAGTTTCCCTTATAGGAGGTCAGGGTAACAGGACTGGTTTCTCTCGAAGTACCTGGCTTTGCAAACCAATAAGATCTGAGATTGATTTTCCTAGAAGAGACGTTATGATTGGAAAGCATTTTTAATTTATTTTTTATATTTTTATTTTTTAAAAGATTTCATTTATTTATTTGACAGAGATCACAAGTAGGCAGAGAGGCAGGCAGAGAGAGAGGGAGGGGGAAGCAGGTTCCCTGCCGAGCAGAGAGCCCGATGCGGGGCTCGATCCCAGGACCCTGGGATCATGACCTGAGCTGAAGGCAGAGGCTTTAACCCACTGAGCCACCCAGGTACCCAAGGAAAGCATTTTTAAAGATTTATTTATTTATTCTTAGAATTCTCAAGCAGACTGCTGAGCACAGAGCCCCATTGGGACTCATTCTCACAACCCCAAGGTCATGACCTGAGCTGAAATAGAGTCCGATGCCTAACTGACTGAGCCACCCAGGTGCCTCTGGAGAGCATTTCTAAGGCTTTATGGTCTGTCTTGGAGTTTTGCCCTATTAAATAGTCTGAACCGTACTTTGCAAGTAACGGGTTAAAATTAAGGTGTTTTAGGTTCTTTTTTTAAGCCAGTGAAGTGTCATAAGCAGACAGGTTCTTTGAAAGGATTCTCCCATTAATGGGCTGGGTCATGGATTGGGTGGAGCCAAAAGTCCCTTGCGCATGGAGTCATGTGTTCACTGTATCTTAATGCATGTGTTTATAGTGCTGCTCATTCAGGAGATGAGGCAGCTGCATATTTCTTCCCAGAGATTAAGCATGTTTCAGGGCTCCTGGGTGGCTCAGTTGGTTAAACATCTGCCTTTGGCTTAGGTCATGATCTTGGGGTCTTGGGATGAGCTATGCATTGGGCTCCCTACTCAGTGGGGAGCCTGCTTTTCCCTCTCCCTCTGCCTGCCACTCCCCCTGCTTTGCACTCTTGTGCTCTCTGTCTGACAAATAAATAAAATTTAAAAAAAAAAAGATTCAGCATGTTTCAGCCCAGATATATCTTGTAATACATCATTTACTACCCTCGTCATATAAGGACACTGAGATCAAGCCTATGAGAAAGACAAGAACATTGAAAATAAAAGCAAAATTGTCTGGGGTGGGGGATGGGGATGGAGGAGTAAAGGAATTATTGCTGGTTATGCTTCTGCTGTCTACAGATGCTTTTCATTTTGACCTCTCGAATTGGCCCAAGTACATCTAGGTAGCCAGATTTCATTTAGCAGAGATTCAGACTTCTCTTCTATAAAATTACAGACCACGGGAGTTTTTTATCCTGAATTTTTATGTATGTCCCATCATCTTGTTCCACGTAGAATTTGAAGCAGGCATGCCTGCTTGAACAGCATTCCTGTCCCTTTTATGTTGGCAGGGATCGATTTCTGAGAGCCTGAGAACACTTCTTGGTGGTGGGCTCTTCAGGCAGCCAAGGAAGGAGCATCAAAGGCACTAAAAACCTCAACCATTTCCACTTTTTGAACCCCAGGTTGCTGTTGTATATTACTGCACTGTTGATCAAATCTTCGCATAATTATGCCATTTCTAGTTGTGGCTAAAAACTTGCTCTGAACTAATTAGCCTGGGGTGCTCATTTAACCACCCCATCGCACACCTCTCCCCATCCCCAACCGTGTACTTCATAACTATAAAGAGTTAACATGTATAGGATATTTTTAACCAAATTTCTATTTTCCTTATAAAGTCGGTATATATAAAGCTAATCACATTTTCTTCTACAAACTAAATTTAATATCGTTTTAAAGTTGGACATTCTAACTTAGCACTTCTTGTAGTTAATAAAATCACATTTAGTTTTTATTTTTTTATTAACATACAATGTATCATTTGCTTCAGGGATACAGGTCTGTGAATCATCAGTCTTACACAATTCACAACACTTACTGTAACATACCCTCCCCAATGTCCCATCACTCAGCCACCCTATCCCTCCCACCCCCCTCCACTCCAGTAACCCTCAGTTTGTTTCCTGAAATGAAGAGTCTCTTACGGTTTGTCTCCCTCCCTGGTCCCATCTTGTTTCACTTTTTCCCTCTCTTCCCTCCATGAACCCCCGCCCTGCCTCTCAAATTCCTCATATCAGAGAGAGCATATGATAATTGTCTTTTTCTGATTGACATAAAATCACATTTTTGAAAAAACCATGACTGGAACTGTGGGAGCCAGTGCCTATTAGAGGGGCCACCTCTGCACCTCCCCACAGCCCCATTTCCCTCTTAGTTGATCCTAACACACTAAATGTTTTTCTTCTCAGTACTTCAGCATGTACATGTTTTAATCCACACAACACCAGGTAAATGTTTAACCCCCAATGTCAGATAGTGGTCTGATTTTCAACATACTTAAGTTTCATGCAGTTTGAGATGGGTGTTCTAATTGTACTTGTGGGGGCGCCTGGGTGGTGCAGTTGGTTAAACATCTGACTCTTGGTTTCAGCTTAGGTCATGATCTCAGGGTTGTGAGATCAAGCCCCATGGCAGGCTCTGCGCTCGGTGTGGGGTCTGCTTGAGATTCACTCTCCCTTCTTCCCCCTCCTGTTCATGCTCTTGTTCTCTCTCTCTCTCTCAAGAAAATAAATCTTTTTTAAAAAATTGTACTTTGGGGTCAGTGCTCCTTGGAAGTGTATGCTCTGCCCTGGAGCCTGTCCTTGATGCTCCCAGGCAGAGATGGGCACTTCTTCCTGGGTTCCACCTTTGTGCCTTTTGAACCATGGCTTGCTCCATACTCTTACTGTTTACATAACTGCCTTTCCTGCTGGGTCTCAATCTCTTCGACAGCAGAGGCTGAATTTTGTTTATCTGTAGATCCCTGGTGTCCAGCACCATTTCTGGGTCTTAAGGGGAGCTCAATAAACATTTGATGCAAAAACAACAACAACAAAAAAAAAAACCACAAAAAGCAAAACCATGAAATGTTTACCCTGTTATTTTCTCAGAACATTTCTTTCTCCCCGCCCTCTCCATATCTCTCTCTGCATACATAAAATGGTTTACTTACAAGGTCATTTGTAGCATTTCCAAATCTGCAGAAATAAACTAAGGTGGTAAGAGTTTCACAGCAAAAGTATCACTCCAAATACTACATAGCCAGCATCTCCTGAATGATTCTTTAAATGCTTCTGGTCTTGATACATTGCACCACTCATAATTGAAGGAATGGACCTTCTTGCTCTGAGAAAACGATATGAACAGGCCCATTATTTCTTAGAGAATCCATGAATCTATTCAGTGATGTAACTTTAGGGAAAAAGCTTTGTATTTTAAATTAGGTGGTAGAATTACATATGTGCTGTGTCCACATACAGCCCATATTATCAGTGAAAATGAGTAAGTACTGCACCTGGGGTAAATAGTACCTTCTGTATGTCCAAGTGATCTGTCTGAATACTTAAAATACATTCATTTTTCTGCTCTAGTTTTATAGCAAGATCCTTAAAACCTGTTGTTTTAGTTATCTGTTGTCATATAACAAGTAATCCCCAAATCTGTCAACTTGAAATAGCAAACCTTTATTATCACAATTTCTGAGGATCCAGGAGCAGCTAAGCTGGGCGGTTTTGGACCAGGGTCACATGAAGTTGCAGTCAGGCTGGGGTTGGAGGAGTCCTTTACAAGCTCTTTGAGGCGGCTGTCAGCCTAAGGCTTTAGTTTCTCACCATAGGGCTGCTCAGACACAGCAGTTGGCTTCTCCCAGAACAGTGATGGAAGTCTTTTGAATCTCCAAAGTGATATATTGTCACTCTACTATATTCTCTTGGTTACACAGACTAACCCAGGTACAAGGGTGTGGATACCGAGAGGCAGCAGGAATCACTGGGAGCCAGTTTGGAGACCGGTTCCTCGCCTAACCCACTAGGAAACATGAATTATTGGCAGACTCAATTTTATAAAAAATATCAAAATGGACAAATTAAAAAGACTTGTAAGAATTACATCTTTCCCTTGTATCATTATTAATGTAGAAAGTCCAAAATGAGAGCACTTAGGAAGTACATTTCTTTGGGTGACAAATTTTCAAGCTTGTGCTTCCTCAAGGTAACTGTCATACCTACAACTTAAGTTCAAAAGGTTTTATCAAGATTTCTCAAAGTAGATCTCTTAAACTATGTCCTTCAACCATTATGTGAAAAGCTAAGAAAACAGTTTCTATTGGACTCTCTGGGCTAGGTGCACCTCTCCTCACAGCTTACCCCTCCCCTATGCTGTTAACTGCTGGTTCTCTCTCTGCCTCCCACCATCCCCAGACTAGAAGCTCCCCAAGGGCTACTACTGGGTCTTTACTCACTTTGGTATACTTAGAGCTTAGTACAGTGCCTAGCATATATTAGATACTCAATAAATATTTGTTGGGTAAAGGAAGTAGAAGCTATCTTCAGGTGGACTTGAAACACTACTTTTCTAGTTGTTACTGGTAGCCATTGATAGTGTGATGTTGTACTCACTGGTATGGAATAAAATCAATTAGTCGCAGCAAAATTTCTGTTCCCCTGGATGTAAATTTGACTGTAGAAGAAGGTCTTGTTTTCACAGATTTTTGGCCTTTTTTTTTTTTTTAAGATTTTATCTATTTGAGAGAGAATGAGAAAGAGCAAAAGAGGGGGGGAAGGTCAGAGGGAGAAGCAGACTCCCCACTGAGCAGGGAGTCCAACATGGACTCCAGAATCATGACCTGAGCCAAAGGCAGTCGCTTAACCAACTGAGCCATCCAGGCATCCCTGGCCTTTTTTCAAGTACAGTTAAACACTACTACAGTGAGAAAAGCTGGACCTTATTTTCACGAATTACCAGAAAGGCACTGAATATGCACTTATCCCCTGCTTTGTCTCAATGAGGTTTTGAAGTAGCCTATACAGATACCTAAGATAAGGAATAGCATGGTTGAAATGAATATGGGAGGGGGGAAAGAACAAAATAAAGAATGAGGATATAAAGTAGAGTGAAAACTGAAGGGGGAGAAATTATTCTATGCTCCCCTGCATGTATGGCTCTAAGCTTTCTAATAACCAAGACAAAATCTGAATCAGTTACCACAGTCCATGTCCATAAGATTAATAATAAATTATAGAGATGTATGGGAACTTAATAGGAATTTCTCTCAGGGCTTTTTAAAAAGTGTCTGGTTTGTTCCACTCAATTTTGCTGTAAGCCTAAACTTGCCCCAGAAAATAGTCTTTAAAAAATGTATTCTGTATGATCAATGGAGTCCTGAGTATCTTCTTTTAAAAAGTATACAAAGTAGGGGCGCCTGGGTGGCTCAGTGGGTTAAAGCCTCTGCCTTCAGCTCAGGTTATGATCCCAGGTTCCTGGGATCGAGCCCCACATCGGGCTCTCTGTTCAGCAGGGAGCCTGCTTCTCCTGTCTCTCTCTGCTTGCCTCTCTGCCTACTTGTGCTCTCTGTCTGTCAAATAAATAAATAAAATCTTTAAAAAAAAAAAAAGTATACAAAGTAGATGAAAGAGATTAACAGCATTTGTAAAACTGGAAAGGGCAAGCAAAGATTTTTTATACTATTTGCTCTATTTTTATGTATGTTTGAAATTTCCCACAGTATTTTTTTAAAGAATTGTTTATTTATTTATTTATTTTAGAGTGCAAGCAGCGGGGAAGGGACACAGAGAGAGAGAGAGAGAAAATCCTTCAAGCTGACTCCCCACTGAGAGTAAAGCCTGACTCGGGGTTCCATCTCACGATCCTGAGATCATGACCTGAACAGAAACCAAGAGTCAGACACTTAACTAATTATGCCACCTAGGTGCCCCCACAATGATTTTTTTAAATATTATATTTATTTATTTATTTGATAGAGACAGTGAGAGAGGAAACAAGCAGGGGAGGAGGGAGAGGTAGAAGCAGACTCCCCACTGAGCAGGGAGTCTGATGCGGGGCTTGATCCCAGGACCCTGAGATCATGACCTGAGCCAAAGGCAGATGCCTAATGACCAAGTCACCCAGGCATCCCCCCACAATAATTTTTTAAGTGTGTTTTTTTAGTAGCATTTTTATTAAAGTCAAGAATTGGACTTAATATTCATTCTGACCCCAAATCTTTGGTATTGTATTAGCTAATGCTATACAGGATAAGAAATGCAACAGAGGGCTGGAAAGGAAAACATAAAATTTGTCATTTTCAGATCTTTTACTGATCTGTACAGAAAACCCAAAAGCATCTATGAATTATTAGGACTCACAGGAGTAGAATGAAGGTTGCTCAGTATAAGACAAACATACAAATATCAAGAGTTTCTAGGGGCGCCTCAGTTGGTTAAGCGTCTGCCTTCTGCTCAGGTCAGGGTCCTGGGACTGAGGCCCGCATCTGGCTTGCTGCTCAGCGGAAAGTCTGTTTCTCCCTCTCCCACTCCCCCTGCTTGTATTCCCTCTCTTGCTATCTCTCTCTGTCTCTCTGTCAAATAAATAAAATATTTTTTTAAGTGTTTCTAAATACCAGTAACAGTTAGTTTTAAAAATATAATAGGAAAAAAGAGCCTTCGTATGACAGCATCAGAAACTATGAACTACCGGGGCGCCTGGGTGGCTCTGTGGGTTAAAGCCTCTACCTTTGGCTCAGGTCATGATCCCAGGGTTCTGGGATGGAGCCCCACATTGGGCTCTCTGCTCAGTGGGGAGCCTGCTTCTTCCTCCCTCTGCCTGCCTCTCTGCCTACTTGTGATCTCTGTCAAATAAATAAAATCTTAACAAAACAAAACGAGAAAAAAAAAAAAAAAACTATGAACTACCTGGAGTAAAGCTTTGAATTAATGGAGAAATATGCTGTGGTTGTGAAGGGTTAGGCTCAATATCCTAAAAATGTCAATTCTCCCAAAATTAATTTATAAATGTAATTCCAGTGGGATTTTTCTTTGACAATATAAATAAAAAGAACTGATAGATTTCTGAGGAAATTTAAAGTTTTAAGAATTGCCAAGAACTTCTGCAAAAGATAAAGGACGGACTTGCTCCATCAAACTTCAAGGCTTCAAGAAAGTTATAATGACTTATCATTATTTTGTTTTTAAGATTTTATTCACTTATTTGAGAGAGAGCATGAAGAGGGGAAGGACAGAGACTTCCTGTTGGGCAGGAAACCCCATGCTGTACTTGATCCCAGCACCCAGAGATCATGACCTGAGCTGAAGGCAGACACTTAGCCAACTAAGCCACCCAGGTGCCCCAAAAGCTATAATGATTTAGAACACAGTATTAGAGCAGAGATAGACACATACATCCACATACAAAAGAGCTCAGAAATCAAGCACCTGTGGGATCTTGGTACGTTGTAATATAGATCTCATTACATCATAAGCCATGGAGAAATAATTCAATAAATATTTTGAGGACAGTTGAGTTTTTGTATGGAAAAAATAAAAGCCAGTCTTTATATAAAAAATTAAATGCCGGGCGCCTGGGTGGCTCAGTGGGTTAAGCCGCTGCCTTCGGCTCAGGTCATGATCTCCGGGTCCTGGGATCGAGTCCCACATCGGGCTCTCTGCTCAGCAGGGAGCCTGCTTCCCTCTCTCTCTCTCTGCCTGCCTCTCCGTCTACTTGTGATTTCTCTCTGTCAAATAAATAAATAAAATCTTAAAAAAAAAAAATTAAATGCCAAGTAAATTAAAGACACATTATTAGGGAAAAAAAGAGGGTGGGACAAGTAATTGTTTGACCTTGGTGTTGGGTTAATTTACAAAGGTAAAAATAAATTCTACTATATTAACGTTAAAAACTTATGCAATGAGGGCGCCTGGGTGGCTCAGTGGGTTAAGCCTCTGCCTTCGCCTCAGGTCAGGATCCCAGAGTCCTGGGATCAAGCCCTGTTTCCAACTACCTGCTCAGTAGGAAGCCTGCTTCTTCCTCTCCCCTGGCCTGCTGCTCCCCCTGCTTGTGCTCTCTCTCTCTCTGTCACATAAGTAATTAAAATCTTAAAAAAAAAAAAATGTGTGAGGGGCGCCTGGGTGGCTCAGTGGGTTAAGCCGCTGCCTTTGGCTCAGGTCATGATCTCAGAGTCCTGGGATCGAGTCCGCATCGGGCTCTCTGCTCAGCAGGGAGCCTGCTTCCCCCTTCTCTCTCTCTGCCTGCCTCTCTGCCTGCTTGTGATTTCTCTCTCTGTCTAATAAATAAATAAAATCTTTAAAAAAAAAATGTGTGAGACTGACCAACAATCCCCCTTCTGATTATATATATTAGGGAAACTCATGTGTATGTATGTGTGCAAGGATCCTTGTTCATGGAAGCATTATAGATCATAGCAAAAACTGAGAAACAACCTAAATGTCCATCAATAAGGAAACATAAATTATGGTTTGTGGCTGTGTGAAAGAGCACTATCCAACATTAACTGTTAACAACTAATGAATGGGTTTGTGTATCAACTCGGCTACGGTTCAAACAATATTGAATGAGAACCACCATTCCGTCGCCTAAGTAGCAAAAATGTAACTGTGACAGTAGAAATACTAACTTGGGGCACCTGGGTGGCTCAGTGGCTTAAGCCTCTGCCTTTGGATCAGGTCATGATCTCAGGGTCCTGGGATTGAGCCCCACATCAGGCTCTCTGCTTGGTGGGGACCCTGCTTCTCCCTCTCTCTCTCTCTGCCTGCCTCTCTGTCTACTTCTGATCTCTCTCTCTGTGTCAAATAAATAAATAAAATCTTTAAAAAAAAAAAAAAAGAAATACTAACTTGGTATATTTGCTTCCGGGATGGTGATGGAAGGGAAATAAGACTCAGAAACGTGAAGGAGAAAGAGAAAGGACACCAGCTCTAACTGAAATGGGTCCTTTATTTCTTTAAAGAAAAAGAAAGGTTCATTTTTGATGACAGGTAGGTACATGGTTGTTTCTTATACTGTGTTCCATGCTTTGCATTTGAAGAAGAGTTCTGCTATTTCCATTGAGCAGACTGTCTCTGTAAGAAAGAGAAGCCTGTTTTCCCTGTGCAAGTGCTAGCTAGCTCTGGCCCAGGCAGGTGTCAGCTGAGTGACCAAAGCTTACTATCTATTTTTTTTTTTTTTTGCTTGATATTGTGCCTTAAAAAAAAAAAAAAGAGGTGTTTTAAATACACTATACCATCCTTTGAAGCTGTTTCTTCAGAATGCTGCCATCCTTATGGACGAAAGACATACTACACGCAGGCTTTCAGCAGCTCGGCCTCAGGCAGGCTGTGACAATATTCCTGAGAATTGCAGCTTACTCAGGAGTTTCCCTGAAAAGGAGAAGGAATTCCCCATTAAGCGAATTCTTTGGTGTCAGCCAAGGAGTTCACCGAGCCAGGCAAACCACTGGAGGTTCTCTGGCCTCCTGGGCGTTCCCTGGAGCAGCAGTCTCCTTGTTTTGTGGGGAGGTGTTGGCTGGGACACGGGTCCTGCACGCAGGGGGTGGCCCGCCCTCCTAACCAGGAAGAGCAGCCTCTGCCTGCCTGTGCGTCCAGTGGCGGTGAGGCTGCGGGCGCCCCACTGTCTGCAGAGCGGGGCTGGCTGGAAAGCAGACAGGCCTTGTCCGCCTCTTGGCCCAGCAGATGGTACACCATGCAGGAAAATGCAAAGGATTTTTTGCATTTTCAGGAGGAACTGGACACTGGATGTCATGGTCCCAATCCAGACTGAAGAGGAGGGAAGAATAGTGTGTGAGGCAAACAAAACCCGTGTGCAGGATCCCTTGGGCCAGTGGGGCTCCTAGCTGGCAACCTCTGTTCTAATGAAGACTAGATTCATAAAGAACTAGAAGCACCTTATGCCAGAGTTGGACTTCACAGAACAATAAAATCTTCCAGAAATCTTGCAGCTAGGCAACATTTTAGTATATGTGCTGCCGAAGCGAGCACACAGCTAAGCAACATTTATGCCAACTTTTTATTTTACTGAACAATAACATTTTTTGTTTTGTTTAAGGAAAAAAAAACTACTATTTACTTTAACCATGTCATTAAAGAAAGGCCATTATACACCTAAAAAGTAGGATTCACCTACCTAATAGTGGTCCACAATTCCTTCTGAAACTCTGGATGCAAAATGCGTTTTGGAATCAAACGTTGTTTACATGTTTGAAAGGTAGTATGGTACACATAACAACCCATAATAAAATGTAAAATTTCTGCAGTGAGCCATATGAATACTAGATGAAGTGGAATCAGTAAAGGCTATAAATAACCACGTGTCAGTTCAGGACAGGATTTCCTGCCAAATGAATTTTGGTGCCAAACTGAAAAACCTGGTTTTGGAGCTTTTTGGACTGTGGACCTGTATCAAAAAAGGGAAAGTCCTCTAAAAGGACGAGCTTTATGAAAACCTTAGCATGTTGCCCTTACCTCTCTCTCAGGTCACCCTAGAGCTCTGGAGACTGCTCTCCTGGTTGGACATTTGGGAGCTTCTGATGGAAGCCAAGACAGAGCTTTCCATGCTTCCCCAACCTTCGTCTGGCTCCCTCCTGTGGCCGCATTTTAGAATGGCAAGTGCTCCTTGTTAAGGAATCCTAGGTCCTTGTATCTCCAGCTGCATTGGTTCTTGTTCCGATCTACCCACGGCTCGCTTCTCCTCTCAAGAGGGCACTTCCATTACTGGAACGCACCTCTCCAAGCTGTCACAAGGCCCCTCGAGCTTGGTTCCCTCCTTTCTCAAGTGACAAAGTTACCCTCCATGTGCTCAGTGCCTTCTGGAACGAAGGTGGTCCGTCGGGGTTTTCAAGAATGGTTCCCAGAGGGATCTGAACTGTAGAGCATGGTGGGATTGGTCAGTTGGACATAGCTTCCTGTCCACGCGCCAGGAGGGAACGTTACGTGTTTGAACAACCAGATCATACCGATGGCTCACATTGTTGCAGGAACAAATGACTTCTCTGGGAGAGTAGCTTGAGAAATTGGAGGGGGGCAAGACTTTGCAGACGGGCTTGAAAGACAAGAAAGATTTTATTGGGGCCGTACCAGAAAGGCACTGATCGCAAGGGGAAGGCAGGAAAGCGTATGAGTGGGTTCCAGTAGCCTGGAGCTTCCCTGGAGGAACAGGGTTTGGGAGGACACCAGGAGGAGGAGATTTTTCAGGTGCCTGAAGTGGCTGAAGCAGAGGGACCTGGGTGTGCCCCTGAATGGTGCCGAGGTCGCCCCGCTGCAGGGGAGGATTCGTGCATTTGGTTGTGAGGAGCCGGCGAACCAGCTTAAGCAGAAAAGAGAAATTATCACGAAGCCATACCACAGGGCATTTCTGCTTCTGTCGCTCTGTCCCTGCCGGTGCGTGTCCTTCAAAATTTCCCTAGGCAGGCGCCTGGGTGGCTCGGTTGCTTAAGTGTCCGACTCTTGCTGTCAGCTCCGGTCTTGATCTCAGGGTCGTGAGTTCAAGCTCCGTGTTGGGCTGCACACTGGGCATGGTGCCTACTTTAAAAAAAGAAAAAGAAAAAGTCCTGAGGCAGCATTCCTGCTCTCAGCCCCTGGGGGACTTTTTCTGTGACCCTCTTCCTCCAAGCACTTCCTGTCGCAGGAGTCCCCTGAGTGTAGCTTCTCTCCCTCGGTCATCAGTGACCTCCAATGGCAGGGCTGTGCCTCACTCCCCCTCGCTGCTCTCCAGCTCCCACTGCCCCGGGAAGCATATCCTGTGAGTTTCCGATTTCCTCCATGTTGGCCCTGCCTTGGCATCCCCATGGGGAGGTACCCACGTTCCCTTTCTGTATTATGCCCTAGAGTCCCTTGCAAAGATTCCAGACTCAGGCAGAACATTTATTGCATCTCTCCAATCAAAGCTCTTTGTCCAGGCAGGATGTTTTTCATTCCAGGAAGCCTAAGAGGGTCCAGAGTGACCCATGGGAAAAGGAATGAGGTGATCACAAGTTTCTCTGGTTCCTGGGTGGTTCCGCACAAGAAAAGGAATTGCACCCTTTGCTTGGCTTCTCCAGACACCAAGCTGAGAGCCTTCGTTAATTAAGCACAGGTGTACTTCCTTTTCTTTGTAATTTTTTACTTTCGTGGGACTTCAGACTTAAAGAAACATTGCAAGAGTAACACAAGGAACTCACATGTACCCTTCACCCAGATCGGCCAGTTGTTTACATTCTGCCCCATTTGCATTATCACTCTGTGTATTTGTACACACACATTTTGTTTTTTTCTGAACTGCTTGAGAAAGTCAGCTCATGCGTCGTGTTTCTTTCCCCCAGTAAGCTTTAGTGTGTATTTTCTAAAAACAAGGACATTCACTTGGTTTTGTACTCCTTACCAGGAATGTAAACCGTTTTCTTGGCCCTGACAGGTGTTTATTGAGAAATGGCCCCGGGGGGGGGGGGGGAGGTTCTCATGGATTTGAAGAATTGAGTTGCACAGTTGTCACAGCGGTCCCTTTCCAACTAGACTCTGCAGTGACAGAAGCCCACACCAAGGTGTGGGACCGGAGCATCTTTGTGACTTGGAAAAGTCTGCCTGTCATTTCTGGGTGGAAATATGAGCCTCCGCACAGCACCGAAGCCAGGCGTGATTAGGGAAGGTGGCAACCGTTCAGCCCTCGCTGTGTGTTTGCTGTCTAGGTGGGGCCAGAGGCCAGGAGGAGGGGCTCAGCGGCGCTGGTAGAGGCAGGTTTCTCTTCCATCTCAGCCCTTGCCTCCAGTGGTAGTCGCCGTCCTCACGCTGGCCTGGAAGCTGCCTTCCTGTCGTAGTCCTCTGCAGCGGGGAGCTCCACGTCCCTCCTCTCAACCAGGTTCCCAGAGATTCCAGGATTCAGAGGCTCCTGGGAGGCTGTGGGCAACCGCTCCATTTTTAGCAGCCCCATGTTTTTGGTGAGGCCTGGTTGATCCGTGGATAGGCAGATCGACCTTTTTCTGATTATGAAAGTAATACCTGCTATTGCAAAAAAAAAAAAAATCATAAATGTAAACAAATAGGAAAAAAGGACACAGGTTCCCTGTAAGCCTGTTGTAGTTCTCGTGTCTGTCCTTTCGGAGTCCTGGTGACTTGGAACAAATGTGTGTAGCTAGGAATCCACCACCTGGGGTTGTCAGAACTAGACCTATTTCTGGCTCTACCATTACTACCTGAGGAAGGGGACCAAACTCTGAGAGCCACTTTCCTTTTCCACGACATGGGATAGTAATAGTATCTGGTCAAGTAAGCGAATGCAGGTCAAGGGCTTAGTCCAATGCCTGACACAAAGCAATTGCCAATTAATGTTCGTTCTAGACACCCAAAAATGACTCATGCCATACCACTGTGTGGCAGCCAGCGTTTTTCTCTTAATAGTGGTTTATTCATTCAACAAATATTCTTCCGAGCACCCACTATATGCCAGGCATAGTGCTAAGTACTAGCCAGTTAGCCAAACAAAATCCTTGCCCTCATGGGACGTATGCTTTAGTGGGAGAAGGAGAGTTAACAAACTTGTATATATGATAAAGTATGTCATGGTCTAGTAGACCATCCAGAAGAAAGTTCAGCATGGTACTACAGATGGAGACACCATTGGCAGGTGGCTATCGCGTATCAAGTGGTCAGAGAAGGCCTCTTGGAACAGCCAGCATCTGAGCAGAAGTCTGGAGGAAAGGAGGAAGCTGTGTGAATTATCTGGCAGAGAGAACAGCATGTGCAAGAGCCCTGGGGGAAGGAGCATGTCACTGGGTCTGAGGGCAAGCAAAGAGGTCATTGTGGTCAGGAGGGTGAGTAAGGAAGAAAGGGGCTGAAGGGGAGGTCGGAATGGTAGTGGGGGCCCAATACAGTTGGCCCCTGGAAGGACTGTAGCTATTCCTTTGAGTGAGATGAGGACCCGAGGGAGAGCTGAGGGAAAGGAGTTATGCTATAATCTTCCCCTCAGGAGACCTCAGTGCTTGTGTGTCGTGTCCATGTGAACAGCGGCACATCTCCCTGGACTCTGTCAACCAGTGCCTCCCAACCCTATGACACACCCCCCAACCTGGAGCACCACTCAGTCCACAGCCTGCCTGGTGTGATGCTGTCCGCCCTGACCCATGACGCCCCACATCCTGTTTCTCTGGACGGCACTCACACCAGACAACATCCCCTGATGCTTTCATGATAAGCCACACGCCCAGCCTCACCAGCAGCCTGGCCCGCCATCACTTGAGGTCTTGCTGTAAGCCAGGCCCCTACCGCAGGAGCTCGCCCAGTCCTCACAGCCGTCTCTCCAGCAGCCCCTCTCATTCTCCCCTCTGCGGCTGGCACCATGATCCAGTAACTCACGCGCGGTCCTGAGCCAGCAGGCACGGGAGCCACGACCCCCGCTCAGCCTGCCTGACTCCTGAGCTTGGGGACAGTGGTGGACAGAGAGGCGACTCCGCAGTGCGTGGCGGGCGTGCCACGACCACCAGACAGCAAGAGAGAAGGCTGAAGAGCGCTTTGTCCTTCCCCAAGCCCTCGCTCTGTTGAGAAACCGTCTGAGAAAGCATTTTGCAAGTTTGTATAAAGCCTCACACAAACACGAGAGCAGTTTACAAAGATCATTGGAGCCTGAAATCCCAGGTTCTGGTGGGGCTCCTGATTTTTCGGATAGCTGCCTCCTCCTCGGCGTTGGCATGTCGACCCCAAACGCCGGAACGCCCCCGAACCTAAGCGTATCCCCCCAGCTTCTCCTTGGCTTTCCTTGAGACAAAGCAGGTCTTTTATAAAGCGAGGGAGGGGTGTGTGGCAGCCTTGCTTTGGGGAACATGCTTTCACCTCCTTCCAGTTCATTGTTTTCATACAAAATTCCAGACGCACAGGGCAGGCAAACAGAAGTCTCATTCATAGCCAGCGGGCCCCCAGGCTGCTGTGTTTCCCGCCTCCCTCCCCTCGCCTCTCATTTCAGTCTTCCAGGGCAGTGGTAATCTGCAGAAGGCGGCGGAGCTAGACTCAGGCCAAAGCAGATTTTGTTCATTGCTCTTGGGGGTTCGGGAGGGCCGCGTGGCACAGCCGGAAGAGCCCTAGATTTGCTTGTCGATAGACTAGAGAGGGCACCTGGCTAGTTCTGCTGACCACCAGTCAACTGACCTTGGGCTGGCCACTTTCCCTTCTCCTTTGAAAAATGTGGTTCTCAGACTCTCTCCCCGCTCAGGGCTCCTGACAGCGGCCCCCTTTTCATCAGAGTCGACGTGTGCTTCTCAGTGCCACTCTGCGCGTCTCCTTTTACCCAGTCTGCTTACTAACGTTGGCGGATTGCTGCGCCGGAGGGCCCCTGGGGGGTTCTGCTAAATCATGTCATGGGTAGAAAAGCCTGCCCTTTCCGAAGACACACGTTTCTGATTTGCCAAGGCATTCCCTCTTCAGGCCCCACACCTCCCTGATTTTTGTCACTTGCAAGTAGTAAAATTACAAGCTGCACCGCACATACCTTAAAAAAAAAAAAAAAAAAAAAGCTGAAGTCAGCCCCACACCTTCTGGTCGGCGCAGGGCCCCGCGCTGCAGACGGGGCTGGGCAGCAGGGGAGGGCGCCAGCCATGCCGAGTGGGGCTGGGGTTCCAGAAGGTGTCTGATCACGAAATCCGAATTTGTAACGTGTTGCCGGCTTTAGGCGAGTCTTAATTTGGCTCTGGCGCTCCGGAGGAGGTGTGGGCGACCGGTCGGGGGAGATTTGCTAGCAATTAAAGGGAATGAAAACAGCAGTGGGCCCTTTCACACGGTTGTGCTGTCTTAGGGCGCGGGTGTTTTCTGGAGAACACAGTGCGGGGGAGGGGGGAACCTTTATTATGTATACTTCGGTGTGTCTAAACTTTACACAGTGAGCGCATACCGATTTCACACCACATTTCATAAGCCTGAGACGCCACGGATTGAAAGACACCATTATTTTATATAGTACCATAAAGGAAAGCTGCTACCAATTAACCTGTCACCAATTAGTAAGACACATCTGGGTTTTTGAGATGTTAAAGTGTAAAAAAAAAAAAAAAAAAAATTTTTTTTTTTAAATCTTAGAATTGAAGGGATGCAGTAGTTTTTAAAAAATTAAAATACATTTTCCATTTCTGGAAAAAAAAAATGGAGGTCTAGCAGGTTTAGTCCTGCTCAGTGACTTACCCCCCAAAACTAAGAGAGTTGTGTTTGAGAATGACTTAATGTTAATTTTTAAAACTTATTTGTTTTGCCTGAATGCATCAATTAGATGCCAGGCAGGCCCTGTGCTAGGGGGTTTCTCATCCTGAGTCCATGGAGGCCTCCTGGGAACCGATAGGAAAAGTGGGGCATCTTCCAGAAAAGGCAACCGATGGCCAGATGCTTGTTCCTGATCAGACTGTGAGTGAATGAGGGAGACAAGGTAGCCCATCTCCCACCACATGCCTTCACCCAGAAGACCCAGGGCCACGCGCCCCCTCCCAGGCCCACTCTGTGCCCCCGCTGGTTTCTGGTGCAGGGGAAGCAGACTTCCTCCTTGCTCACTCCTCTCTGCCAATCTGACTGAGTCAGCTTCACAATGACCTCACTGTCCTCAGCGAGCTGTTGGGCTGTCTGTTTTGTGTCATTGAGCCCCTGCCCCAGCACCTCTGCTGTGGGCTTGTAAGTGATTTCTCTGCCTCACTCCTCGGATGTGGCTAGATTGGAAAAGGTCAACCGTCCTCCACCTCTCAGCCTTCTGTTGCTGGGCTGGCTCTCCCTCCAGCTGCTAAAAATGACCCAAGCCAGAGGGCTGCGTCGAGGTGTGGCCCACCATCCATGGGGAGCCGGGGGCTCCGCCGGGATCCTCCCAGTGCCCAGAACCCCGGGGATGGGCAGCTGGGGGAACACTGCTCACCGGACAGTGGACAGAGTCAGGTGAATGACAGCCCAGGGGCTGCTGGGGCAAAGTATGCTTTTCCAAGGGATTGTCCTGCAGGGCGACCACCTGCCAAACCGGGGTGAAAGAATTTGAGAAAGTGACTCTGTTAGTCTGCTCGGACGGCCCTGCCAAATGACCATCAACTGGGGAGCTTGCACCCACAGAAGTTTATTCTCTCCCAGTCCATGAGGCCAAAAGTCCGAAATCAAGGGGTCGGTAGGGTTGGTTCATCCTGGGGGCTCCGTGGGAGACCCTGTCCCCCGCCTCTCTCCTCCATGCTGGTAGCTGCTGACAATCCTTGCTACTCCTTAGCTTGTCGACACATCCCTCCACGCTCTGCCTCTGATCAAACGGCCTTTCCCTTGTGTGTGCTTCTTCAGTTTCCGAATCTCCTTATAAGGACGCCCGTTACTGGACTCAGAGCCATCCTCATCCCGTATGACCTCATCTTCCCTTGACTGCATCTGCCAAGAGCCTGTTTCCAAATAAGGTCACACTCCCAGGTACTGGGGGTTAGGACTTGCACATCCCCTCCTGGGGGACGCAGTTCAACTTCTCACAAGTACTTTGCCACATTCAGTTATCATTAGTCAGCATGACGGCGCCCGGCTTCCCAGCGGCAGGAAGGGGCGCTGGAAGGAGCAGAAGCACAGGTGTCAGCGGCACCTGCTCTCTGGTGTTCTAAAAGGGAGTGTTCTAGGGTGGAGTGTCGACCTGCTAACAAGGCTCGGGGGAGGGCCAGGTGTTTCCCTGGACAGAAGTCGGTACCGCTCAGGGCCAAAATAGAGCCAGCCCCGAGGGTTCGGCTCCCAGCTCCACATTCCTCCAAAAGTGTGTGACTGACTCTTCATATCCCTGGGCCTTGGTTTTGTCTTCCGATCCGTGGAATGGGGGGTGACGGTGGTACAGACCCCATAAGATACTTAGTACCCCATAAGATAGTACTTAGAACAGTATATATGAAGCTGGGATAAATGTTTACTATTATTATCATCACTATTATTCTAGTTTAAATTGATTAATTAATTTTTATCTTTAGATTATTTATTTATTTGACAGAAAGCAAGTACAAGTAGGGGAAGGGGCAGAGGGAGAGGGAGAGTCAGGCTCCCCACTGAGCAGGGAGCCTGATACAGGGCTTGACCCCAGGACCCTGGGATCATGACCTGAACTGAAGTCAGATGCTTAACAACTAAGCCACCAAGGTGCCCCATATATATTTTTTAAATTTATTTATTTGAGAGGGGGAGGGTATAGGGAGGGAGTCTTAAGCAGATTCTGCACTAAGCACAGGGCCCAACGTGGGGCTCGATCTCATGACCCTGAGATCATGACCTAAGCTAAAAACCAGGAGTTGGTTGCTTAACCAACTGTGCCACCCAGGCACCCCTTAATTTATCTTCTTTTAAGTAGGCTCCACAGCCAGTGTGGAGCCCAACATGGGGCTTGAACCCACCACCCTGTGATCAATGCTGGAGCTGAGACAAAGAGTAGAAGCCTAAGCAACCCAGCAATTCAGGTGCCTCCAGCATTATTATTCTAATCACCCCGGCTCCCAGACTGACAGCTTTGCTCCTGTTTGATCAGAGCGGTTACCCTATGGGAGACACTGGAAAGTTCCCTTTCCTTCCTGGGCCTGGTCACTGCGGAAAGAAAACATTAATAGGCTGCCTCCAGTCTCCAGGAAACACAGTAGAAGTCCCTGATCAGGACAAAGATGCCCCCCTCAGGTCCCCCAACCTGATTTTCATCTACCCAGGTGATTTGTAGTTAAAAGCCAGGCCAGCCCCCAGCCTTGCTTCCAAACTTTAGCCCTGCTCTTGTGAATGAGCTCTTTTTTGGCTACTTACTCTGGGTCTCCTGGTCACTTCTACAGCGGTTCAGCTAGTGATTTCCTTTCTGAACACTCATAACCCATAGTGAGCTTGGGGGTGGGGATTGGGGCCCAGAGGCAAAAGTCGGGAACTTGACGTTTCTGGCTAGAACTAGAACGGGCCAGGCCAAGAGAGCAGCGCCACCGGCCACCACCCAGGGCCCAGCACGTCAGGTTAGGGGCCTGTGAGGGCACACTGGGCCTGGCCTTCACCTTTGAAGTTGGGCGGGACAGGACGTCTGCGCTGAGTGAGCATCTCGCACGCTGGTCCTCGGGGAGTGTCTGCATCCGGACCTGTCCTTTCTTCCTGGGTGGGGGCCAGGCCAGGCCCTGAGTAGGAACCGTTGCTGCTGACACTTTGCTTACCATCTGAGGAATGACGGCATGGGCAGGACCATGCAGGCCCTGCTCCACCCAGGCCTCTCTGAGTTCCCCCGGGAGTTCCCAGAGTTCAACCCCGAGAGGCCAGGCCCTGCCTTCAAGGACACATCTCCAGGCCCCCTGGTGGACACAGCCGTCTTGCTCTCAAAGTCTTCCCCTCCTGAGGCCTGGGAGACAGGGGGTTCTTTGGGGGGTTTTACTTTGTTTTTTTGTTTTAAGAAGGTAGAGATTTATAAAAAGGTAAAATTATAGAGACAGAAAGCAGACCAGTGGTTGCCTGGAGGCTGCAGGTGATGGGCACATAAGGTGACGGGGGTGTTCAAAAATTGGTTTGTGTTGGTGGCTGGACTGCTGCGTAGAAATCACTAATCATACAGTGTTCTTACCGGGGGTGAACTGTGTGGCAGGTACATTACTCTCCGACGAAGCTGTTACAATACACACACACACACACACACAGAGACACACACATCGATAAGGAACTCTCTTTTAAAACCACAATCAGTGAGAGAGTACTTATTATCTTCTGAGACTCTACAGAATGTCCTCAGTCAATGCTTGTGAACTTGAAAAACAGTGGGGGAGAAGCTGATGCAGAGGGAGCCTGCACTCTCACACCCTCCCCTGGCTGGTCTCTAGGTGCCGGAGAACCTTGGATCATACCAGGCGCCCCTCTGAGCTTTGCTTTTGCCACAGAGCACCTCTGCTTTCCTGTCTTTGTGCACAGAATTTCCTCCCCCCACCCCCAGCAAGGAGCAAACAAGCAGCCAGGAACAATTGGAAAATCCGGGTTGGCCTGGCTTCTGGGTTCCCTGCCCCAGCCCCCGCTTCCCCTACCCTGGCCCTTTCCCTTGACCCGGACCAGAGAAGCAACCAGGAGACTGCCCCAGAGAAAATGTCCTCACAGATCAAAAGGCTCGAGCACTTACTGGCCTTTATACACTTTGCAGGCTTTCCTCTCCCCTCATGGCCCTGATGGGAGGCCTCAGCCAGTTTTACAGGGAGATCAGGGATGGACACTTACCCAGCATCAGAGAACTGATACGTGCTGAGCTTTCTGCTCTTTCCACTGGAACCCACTGCCTGGGCAAAAGCCAGGCTCTTGGCTCAGGTGGAAGCTGGGTGAGTTGGGAGTTGTTGGCTTACTTGGGAATCACCTGCCTTGCTCTCCTTCTGCCTCTCTCATTCTTGCCAATATACCGGGACAGCTCAAATGCCACCTCCTCCAGGAAGCCTTCCCTCATACCTCCACCCACCTACCTAGAAAGTTCAGATAACCCCCACTTCTGGCTTCTGGCAGCAGAGACCCAGGTGTGTGAGAAGTTCCTTTCCAGGAACCTTGTGAGTAGTCCCATCCGGAGCATGCCAAGAGTGAGGTTTAGAGGTCAGAAGAAAACCTGGCTCCTACCTCCAGGGGAAGTAGGGAGCTATAGCAGGGTTCTGAGGAAGGGTCATGACCTGAAGTCAGATGCTTAGTAACTAAGCCACCAAGGTGCCCCATATATATTTTTTAAATTTATTTATTTGAGAGGGGGAGGGTATAGGGAGGGAGTCTTAAGCAGACTTTGCACTAAGCACAAGGCCCAACGTGGGGCTCGATCTCATGACCCTGAGATCATGACCTAAGCTAAAAACCAGGAGTCAGGAACAGGCAGATGTGGCTCAAAAAAGGGTGGTTCCAGTTGCTGGGTGGATGCTAGTTGGACCAGAGAGGGGCTGGGTGGGAGGCTGAGGGGCCACTGAAGGGACTGCGGCTGGAGCTCCTCCTAGGGAGGAGTGCTGCAGCCCCAGGGCCTGGGCCCACCCCTCCCTTTACCTTCTCCTTTCCTCCTCACCCTGCTCCTGGCCCCTGCCCCACTCCCAGGGCCCCAGGGAGCCTGCCTATCTGATAAACCCCCGAGCTCTAAGAGACTTTTCAGTCCGTTTCTTCAGGAGATGTGCCCTGGGCAGCCTGACTGTGCGGGGAGAGGGTAGAAGTGGAGGGGCTTGAGCCCCCAGGTTGGGCTGGGAGCGGGCCTGAGGCCAGTCTTGAAACAGCTACTCCCCGCTGACTCAGACCCTACGGCCCTTCTTATCAGGCCTGAGGAGCGATAAGAAGCTAGTTCCTGGACTGCGGGTTCTAGGCTTTTGTTTGGGGCCGCCAGGAAGTGACTTGCGGCGTGCTGTGGCTTAAGGAGTGGGGCTGACTCACGGGGTGGGGGGCTGGGTGTGGGAGGGGGGGAGGTGGCCAGTGCCAGGCTCTGCACCGCCAAACACCGACTGGCCAGGGAGGGAGGTCCCCGGTGGGAGTGTGTCCGGCCTCCACACCCACCTCCTGACCGGCCAGCCCAGTCTCCCGGAGGAGGCTTCCATGCCCTGCTAGCTTAGGATGGGAGGGGTGGCCCAAGGCATCTCTTCGTTATTTTTCAAACAAAGTATTTCCAGAATATTATGTTTTCCCCAAAAAGTGTTGACTGCCTGCTAAGTGCCAAACACCAAGGGCTTTGCCTGCACCGACGCCTTTAACGGCACCTGGTACAGCCCCGTGGGGGGGGGGGGTTTCAGCATTCACCTTGGGCACAGGAGGAGACTGAGGCTCGGAGGGAGGACGTGCCCAGCTGGGATTTACCCAGCCAGGAAGTGGCAGATTCAGGATTCAACCCAGTCCAAGATTCATCCGCAGCTCCCTTGAAAAACCAAAAGGGAGCCATGTAAGGGCAGGTAATGGCCATCAGGAGTGTCATGAACCCCGATGTAGCTGTCTCTAGGTGACCTCAGGTCCTCCAAGGAGCCTGAAGAGACCACAGCCATTGACCACGGCCCCAGGGGACCCTCCCAGGGTGGACATGGTTCTGTCCCAGCCACCCTTCTCTCGTGCGTGTGATGGGATGAGACACGAGGTCAGGCGGTCCCCACCAGCCAGACAGTAGGTAAGTAACCTGAGTTCACAAATGAGTGGCTTGGTGACCCTGTGTGTGGGGTCAAGGAAGGGGAGGAGGCCAGGCGGGGAGCTTGGGGAGGAGATAAAAGAACAGGAAATTCCCAACCCAGTGGGAGAGACAGGCCTTATTAGTCAAGACAGAAAGCAATTCCAAAAGAGGGAAGGCTCTGAGTCACTCCCTGAAGCACCCATTTGTCGTCAGCATTCTGCTCCCCCTCCGTCTGCGGTCTGCGGGGTTCTCCACCTGTCTGCAGGTGTCCGGGGTGCCCGGGGGCCCCTGTCCTATCCCCTGCTCCTGTCCAAAAGCCCTAGGCCTTTGCAGAGAGAGTGGCAGAAGCGTCCCAGAGAATGCTCTGATTGGCTCACGTCCAGTCACGTGCCTCCCTGAGCGCATCAGTACCTGGGGGCGTGGCGTCCTGACTGCACCGGCCTTGCCTTCCTTGCCCACCTTGGCACTGGATCTTGTTGTGGGGTCGGGAAAGCGGCAGAACCACCCGGAATGGATGGGAGGTCAAAGGGGAAGAGGTGAAGCCACGCCAAAGCCAGGGGGTGCCCGGGGCTGGCCCTGCCCATCTAGACCTTGCACGCCCAGCCTTTGGAGGCCATGCTGGTCGGGCTAGGATGCTGGAGGGTTATCACCAGGAAGAGGCCACTCAGTGTCTTAGTTCATAGTGAGGGAGCTTCAACCTCAGCCCTCTTGACATTTGGGACCAGGTAATCCTTCACTGTCGGGATTGTTCTGTGCACTGTAGAGTCTCAGCAGTACCGTGGGGGGACCTGGGAGCTGGACTTTTTATGCGGCATCTCCCTTCCACACCCTTGAGGACACCAGGGTGGAGGGGTGCTAATTCCAGCGCACATCAGGTCCTGGCAGCTGGCAGCGGGCACTGAAATGGTAAGGGGCCAGGCAATGTAGGGCACACTCAGTAACCCCAGAGTTTCCTGCTCCTTCTTCCCTTGCTTTTCCCCTTTTGGTCGGTTAGAAGCCTGAAGCTGCTGTGTCCAAGCTGGGTGACCTCAGGCAGATTTCTTAACTTCTCTGGGGCTTGGATTTCTCTTGTATACAATGGGGCCTGACACATGCTTTTAGGGGGTTATGAGGCTTAAAAGAACTAATGTGGTGGACACACACTGGTTTCACTGTCCCTTCACTCATTAGTGACTGAGGGACCCTGGGGGCAACTGTCCCCCTAGGCACTCGCACCAGAGCTCACAAGGACCTGTTCAGGGAGGACAGCCACATGGAGGAAGGCTGAGTCAGCAGACACACTGGACAAGGAGTCCGAAGTCCTGGGTACTGTGAGCTGATTGGAGCACCTGAGACCATTGTCACAGCCTGAGCTTTATCATGTGCACACTCTGATTCTTCATCAAAGCTGGGGCGTGGGAGGAGGCAGGGACACTAAAGACAGTGCAGCCTGAAGACCCTCAGTCAGGCCTTCCCAGGACTCAGGGGGATGACCTCCACTTCTTTGTGCTTTCTCCTTTCTGCAAAATGGAGCCAATTAGGAGTTATTTGCCAGAGCCGAGCAAGATCATCACAAAACGTGAGATTAAGGACTGGCGGTATGCGAGTTTGTTACCGCATCACCACAGTCCTGCTCTGACCCCGTTTTTTGGGCCTCAGCTGAGGCTCAGAGCAGGTCATCTGTGGGCTCCTCCCAGGCAACTGAGAGTCTGACTCTGGCCCCTGCAGCCATCTCCCACCATCAGCCAGTTCCCATTCCCAAGTGTTGCCTGTTGCCAGGCACTGTGCTGAGCACGGGGCCTGTGGGCCTTTTCTCTACATCCTCCCAGAAATACTGCGAAGTCTGTTCTACTAACATCCCATTCTAGGAAAGCGGAAGCAGGCTCAGCAGGGCAAGCTAATGTCACGCTTGTGAAATAACTGATCTGGAACTTGAACCCAGAGCTACACCGGTCATCAGGCAGCATGAACTGACCAGTCTTTGATCTGGGCCGGCCAAGGAGGAGCCAGTGGCCTTGACATGGAGAAGCCACCCTCTCTGTCAGGATCTGAGACTTGGTGACTGTCGCTGCCCAGAAAGTACACGGCAGCTGGGCTGGATTTCTGCCCCTCAGGAGGCTCAAGGCATTGTGTTCCCCTGACTCATAGCCTGCTTGGCTCAGCAGAGGGGCCAAGGCCAAGGTCTGGGCTGAAGTACCAGCTGGGACAGCTACACAGGGGCAAAGCAGATTGTGGGCAAGGGCACCACCTCCCTGTGAAATCTGCCTCCTCTCATGGGCAGGCGGCTGCACTGTTGAACCCAGAGGAGGTTTACAGATTTAAAATCCCACCTCCATGAAACATTACTGGGCTGTCCCAGTAATGGCTGGCCCCTCCCACTGGCTGGCCCCTCCATTCTACTCCTACTAGTACTTAGAATACCCAGCTTGCATGGAAATCATCTGTGACCATTACTTACATGGGTGTGTAAGTTAGTATGGTGTATGACAGTTCTGTCCACCTAGAACAACCTTCTACACTTAGAAAGGCTTGGGGTCTTTTCCCTGGGATTCCCCATGGCCGCCCTGCACAGGGCTCATTCCGCACATCCGTGCTCCATAAATGTTGACAGACTGATGCTTTACTGCAGCAGGTGTTAAAAATAGAAAATGATAGCCCCATTGTTTCTCTTCACTAGTGCAGTCGGGGGTGGGCAGGGGATGCCCGTGGTTGGCACCCAGGCTCTGGTAGGAATTTGCTACTGGCCGAGACTTGGCTCTGCCTCCCGTTGGCTGGGTGACCATGAGGAAGTTACTTGACTCTTCTGTGCCTCAGTCTCCCCACTGGTAAGATGGGAACCTAGTAATATCGAGGTGATCATTTGAGAGTGAATGTAAGGCCTAGAAAGAGCTCAGTGCTTGTGAGCTGTTTTCATCCTCAGGACTGAGATGTTCCTGATATGCTGTGTGTCATTGACTCCAAAATGTTTTGGATCATAAGAACTCATCGTTATTTCCTGTGCCGCGAAGAAAAAAAAAACAAAACTGTGCCATTTAAACTGACAGAAAGCTATTCTCACTTAGGATGTTTATCTATTTCCTCACTGGAAGAGTTCCTTTATCTCCTGACCTATCCTCTCTGTGTACATAAAAAGGAAAGTGTAGTTGAAATAAACGGATCGAGACATTTTTCAGGCAATGACAGTTTTATCACGACTGTCACTTTGCCGACAGCTATTGGGAGATTTATTGACCCAATTTCAGGTGATAAAATGTGGAAAATGTACTTCCTATGATGGGCAAAATAGGAAATACGGTAATACAAGAGAAAAAAAAACCCCAGGGTGATGTTGAGAGAAAAGGCTATATATTTTCCTTCTTTAGTTCGCTCACTCATCCCTTTGACAAATATTTGCTGAGCACATACTGTGCCAGGAACTGCCCCAAAGAGACGGAGGAGCTGTAAAGCAGAAAGTCCGGGGCGGGGGGTGGGGATCCAGCATGTGGACCCCTGTTTCCGGCCCCGGCACCAAGGTCTTTCTCAGTCACTGTTGTCTGAGGTGCTGGGGAGAAAAAGTTGCTCTAGGTAGACCAGCAGGCAGGTCCACTGGCCCATTATTCACAGGGGCAGGAAAGTCTAGTGCCTGGCGATGTCTCCCTGATTCTTAAACCCTGCCAGGGCCCAGCTCTCGGCCCCAGAAGGCAGCAGAGTCCGTGGGGTGCATAAGAACACAGGGGTTAGGCTCAGATGTATCAAGACTCGAGTCCCAACTCTGCCCGTTTCCAGCAAGCGACCTGCGGCCTCCCTGTGTGCCTCAGCTTTCCCATCTGTGAAATGAGGACAGTAATAGTACATCATTACTTTGGTGGCGGTGAGGACACAGTCACTTCGCATGTGAAGTGCCTGGCACGTGGGAAATGTCTATGACATGTTGGCTGCATTCTATTTCTGTTTAGCTGCATACTAACCCCTCTACACACACACACACACACACACACACACACCCAGTCTGGCTGACTCCCAAGCTCCACCCCCCTCCCCTCCAGACCCTTCTGCCTCCATCCCACCAGTGGGCATCCACTCTCCTCTGGCTGACTTAATGTGTGACCTTTAGGGTCAGCTGGGGGCCCCATATCAGGTCCCAGAGTGGGAGAGGGCTGCCTTCTGCCCGCTTCCATCAGGAGACAAGGCGAGAGGGTTTTCATGCAGTCCCCAGCCCCTGGACAGCCTATACACCATGTGCTTCTTGTGTGAAACTGCTTTGCACTAAGCATCCGCCCAATGCGGCTCTTATCCCACCAGATGCTGGGGCTCCTTAAAGGCTCTGTCTGAGGGAGGCTGGGGCCGCCTTTGGGGTGAAGGATGGGTTGCTGGACAATGGATGCAGCTGGGGAAAATGACCGCTGTAGTTAATGTGGCCCTGAAGAGCCCAGATGCTTTAACCCACTGAGCCACCCAGGTGCCCCGAGCCCAGATGCTTTAAAATCAGCCACATTTGGGTTTGAGCTCTCCCTCTATCTTCTAGACATGAAGGGAGCTGGGAGAAGGGTCCTTAAGTGTCTATGCCTTGTTCCCTCCTATGTAAAACGGGGTCCATAAGAGTACCCATATCACAGGATTATGGTGAGGGTTAAATGAGCCAATACACAAGAAACAGGTAGGAGCTGCACAGAAGAACTTGATACAATGGATTATTATCATTATTGCTGTTATTACTCTACTATGATTACTCTTATTACTCATTAGTACTCCCATTGCTGGCTGCTATTTCAATCGAGCTGATTCATCTGTGCACTCGGGTACTGGGGGAGCTGAGAAGTTAACAGTAGTAGCCACGATGCTGGGCACGTGGTGGCCCCTTGGTAAGTCCCAATAGTCCAGTGTGGGAGAAATCACCCTCCTGCCTGGCTTCCAGCCCAATGCCCAGCTGGTTAGGAGGGAGTTGACTAGAGTTTTGAACACGGTCTGCTCACCAGAAGCATACATCTCATCAGTGGGTAAGAAACTAGAATGGCTTAAGGGAGGAAGGAGGGAGTTGAGCTGGTCTCTACCCGTGTGTTAAGCTAATCACATGTAGAAGAATCTGGAAGAGCAATGCCCCACTCTTCCAGCGGCTGCCCAGCTCCCTTTTTCTGGAACTCTCCTGATTTCAAATATTCTCTCTCACCATCTGCATAAATCTTCCCAGTGGCCCAGAAATCCCAGCCCCTTGGTATCCAAACCTGTGTCCTCACTACCATTTTTACCCATATGTGACACCCACCTGATGCCGGAAATCAGACTGTTGATAGCTGGATTAGAAAACGTGGTGGCCGTCAGGAAGAGCCCTCCTTGGGTTTGGCTTTGTTTTTAACCAAGATACAAATGACATAACATTATATTAGTTTCAGGCATACAACATAATAATTCAATAGTTGTGTATCTCCTTGGTTTTTAATAAGAAGAGAAGCAAAGATATGAGAGGTAGTTGTTACAGGTGAGGGGAGGGGATGCTTCCAGGGACAAAGAAACAAAGGACCAGGCACTGGAGTCTCGTCTAGAACATTCCTGCTCCTCTCAGTATTAACTTTGCCTGATGCCATCACCCACTTCAGGACAATAGAGGAACACTTTTCTGAAACATATATAACTCTGTTCTCTAAGAAGAAATAATCCTTTTTTTTTTTTGTAAGATTCTATGTATTTATTTGACAGAGATCGATCACAAGTAGGCAGAGAGGCAGACAGAGAGAGAAAGGGGGAAGCAGGCTCCCCACTGAGCAGAGAGCCCGATGTGGGGCTCGATCCCGGGACCCCGAGATCATGACCTGAGCCGAAGGCAGAGGCTTAACCCACTGAGTCACCCAGGTGCCCCAAGAAATAATTCTTTATTTTGATGGGAAAGGTGTCCCCAGTCTTCATTTCAGGAAAAATCCAAAAAATCAAAAATGGATGCATCACAGCTCAGAGCCAAGCTGGGGACCCCTCTGTAGTCAGTCAGTCTCAGTGGACTAATCCAGATCTAGCCTCTCTCCTGGCCGCCGCTTACTCTGATTTTCATTTCATCTTCTCTTTTCCTGCTTACTTTTAATTTATTTTATCTTGTTCAATTGCTGGCAGGTATATTTTCAGATTGCCCTAAATCATTCATAACCTCATTCGTTCAGCCAGGATTTAGTGAGTCATCCAGTATAAGGCCAGGCACTGTTCTAAGCCTAAGGATACATCAGCGAACAAAGACTCCGGTCTCTGTAGAATTCATAGTCTAATGGAAGCCGACAGAAGAAAAGCAATACACATAATAGCCTTTGTAGTAGAGTAGAAAGTGAAAAATAGCACGGGGTATGACTGTGTTACGAGGACCTGCAGGTATAATTTTTAAATCTTCCAAGGAAAAAAGAATATTGTTCATTGTATTAGGTATGATCAGTACAATGGAGGTTACACGTGAAGATGTGCCCCCACTTTGTAAGAGATGAATGCTGATTTGGGGGTAAAGTGACATCATGTCTGGGATTTGCTTAAAATACTTTTAAAAAGGGGGCACCTGGCTGGCTCAGCTGGAAGAGCATGAGACTCTTGATCTGGGGTTGTAAGTTTGTCACCTCGTCCAGCCCCCAGATTCCAAGCAGGGCAGCACCTAGCGGGCCCAGGGCTGACTCACCCTCTGCTAGTCACTGGAAAGTGAAGCAGCTCCCTCCTCACCCTGCCTTCTAGGAAAACCCGCCTTTCGGGAAACCTGGGGGGAAGCTAGAGCTAGGAGGTGCTAGCCGAGACCAGTTCATCCTGACCTCATCACATTCTTGGAGCCAGGGAGAAGGTGGACCATTTCTTGTCCAGCCTCCCAGAGTCTGCTGCTGTGATTTGTGAACCGGCTTCCAGACAGAAGGAGAGTCCAGTGGGCCCCAAGGACCGGCTGTTGGAAGGGATTTGTTTGCTTCCATTGGGGGAGGAGGGCCACCCAAATCTGGGTTCCAGTCCCTACCCTGCCATGTCCAGTGCGTGACCCTGAGCAGCTTACATAAAAGCCGTCTGAGCTCAGCTCCCATCTCTATGTTGAGATGGAGGTTAACGATGAGAGCCTAACTCAGGGTTGCTTTTGCGGGTTAAATGAAACAGTTTCATCTTTTGCATAATTCCTGGGGCGTGGGTTTTGCTTAGTAAATATTAGCTACCCAGAAAGCGAAAAGTATTTAAAAGACAAAGGCCTTTCTCCTTAGGCAGTGGGGGCTCCCAGCCCCAGGTCAGAAGAGGCTGGCAGTGGTCGGGCCCAGGCTCTGGGGCAGGCGGAGTGTGATGGGGGCTAAGGGCTGGCCTAGTTAGTGGGTGCAGGTACAAGAGGGTGCAAATCCAGCTCCACCTTAACGTGTGCAAATCACAGGGTAAGCGTCTGAGGATCTCTGGTTTCCCTCTGTATAACAGGGGAAATAATAATCCCACCCTCGGGGAGTTCTCGTAAGGGTTACATGAGTCCTACATAGAGCACTTAGACCCCTACCCGGCACAGAGAGGTCCACACGGGCTATTACTGACCACTGTGTTAACTGTGTTTGTCCAGGGTCTTCCTCCTCCATCCGTCCAGTCACAGCACTCACACCAGCAGCCAAGTTTACTGTGCTCCCAACAAACGCGGGCCACCATCCTCCCCTTAGAGGAGGGGAAACTGAGGCTCAGGAGCTCTGGGTACCGTGCCCAGGATCACCCTGGTGAAGCCAGCGTTGGAACTCAGGTCCCTCTGACTCCAGTGCCGACACCCTTAGCCCTTTGCTACGTTGCCCTCATGGGGCACCACAGAACTTTCACGGGGCCGGGGGCAGGTGGAAACCCAATACATCGGACCTGGAGACAGTGGGCTGGCAAACACCCACTGTGCTCTGTGTGCTGGAAAAGCCTGCAGAGGTAAGGTCCGGCCTTGGCCCTTGAGGACTAGGGAAGATTTGGACCGGTGCTTTGGGAGAGGCCAAGGCCGGCTTTCAGCACAGGGCAAAGGTCCGCTGTGGTCTGGGTGGGGCCCAGCGGGCGTGGCTAGAGGCGGTGCTGGGACAGTCAGGGGCAGGACAGCGGCTGGCCAGCCTCCTGTGGAATTCAGGCCCAAGGCAAGAGGGTGAGGCCCAGGCCTCCATCCATGCCCCCTTCTTTTCCTGTTAGCCAGATTTCCTCCCTCAGGGATCCACAGGACTTGGGTTCTCAAGTAGAAACTACGGTCCCTGCCACTCCAAATCCCAGGATTGGGAGACCTGAAGAACTAACAGATCCTACCCCCCCAACCCCCATCCTCCACCCCACCCTCCCACCTCGCACCTCCCCTGCTCCCCCCCACCCCGACTCAGCCTGGAACAGGAGAGTGGGTGGGGGCCCTTACAACTCACTTTATTGGTTTGCTCTTCTCTCAGGATAAACACCTCCAATATGGCAGCTGGTACACAGGGCACACCAAGTACACGTTCTTGGCCATCCTCTCCCTGCATGCCGTGGAGTGGGACGCAGTCCTGACTCAGACCCACTCTCCCTCCAGAAACAAATCCATCCCACCACTAGAAATGGAAGTTCTACTGAAGGTTTCTTAGGAAATTAAAAGGCAAGTTTCCTAGTAGAGGAAAACTAACAGAATCCTACCTCCCCTCCCAGCTCTTTCCCTAGGAATTTTATCCCCCCATATCAGGAGGCCTTAGCCTCCTTCCTCTCTGCCCCTCTGCCTCTCCTTCCCTCCTTGCCCTCGAAAGCCCAGGTGGCTTGCAGCCCTCACACGCAGGTACCCACTGAGTGAGTGCCATCAGCAGGACTGGTGACATAATTTGTAACACCTGGGTATAAAGTGAAAATGCAGGGCTCCTGGTCCAGAAATTACGAAGAATTTCGAGATGGTGACAGCAGAGCACTAAATTAAGTCCTGGGCCCTTCTGAGCACAGAACCCCGTCACCTGGTCACCTGCATGGGCCCACATGCCTGTGAAGCTGACCCTGGCCCTTCATGCATGCCTAACATGGGCTAGATGTCAGGTTGTCATGAAATCTGAGATCCCATCCCCACCCCAGGAGCAGATCTTGAGGATGATTGCTCTGGATTACACCCTCCCCTCCCCCACCCTCAAACACTCATTATCCATCCTGCCCTTAGGCCCACTGGTAGAAAGGTTTGAGGTCTTGTTTTTGAACCTACCATACCATTTGCAAAGTGCTTTCACATGTTCTTTGAGAGAGAGAAGTTGTCCCATTTTATAGCTAGGCAGACTGAGATTCAGAAACTCCCCACCGGAGCTGGCACCTTGCTGGCCATTAGCCTCTGTGACCCCAAAACTCTGGCCTCTAGACCCCCCTCCTTCTGGAGCTATTTCCACCAAAGAAAGAACCTGGACACCATCTGAATGCACAAATGATTCAAACCTCAACATCAAGGGAATTTATTTTATTTATACTGTTGTGACAGCAATTTCTCCTGTTAAAACAGACTCACCCAACCCCAGACAAACACCAGACCCGAATCGGATCTCCAACAAGGAAGTGTCCCCATTCCTCCCTGACTCAGCCCACAGAGAGCTCCTGCACCAGAGAAGGGAAAAAAGGGCACCCAAACTTTTCTTCCAAAAGGCTTAGGGTAGGGCCACCTGTTTTATTTCATTCCTCATGAGAACGTGGGAAACCTTTATTTTTTTAAGGGAACTTCATATTTTGGAATCATTTTAGGTTTACAGAAAAGTTACAAAGATAATACAGAGAGTTCTCTTACCCATTATTCCCCTCAGTATTCACATCTTATAACATTAATATCAGGTTAGCATTATTCCTCACATTATTAATGTCTTATTTTTTAAAGATTTTATTTATTTATTTGACAGACGGGGATCACAAGTAGGCAGAGAGGCAGGCAGAGAGAGGAGGGAAAGCAGGCTCCCTGCTGAGCAGAGAGACTGATGTGATGCGGATCATGACCTGAGCCAAAGGCAGAGGCTTAACCCACTAAGCCACTCAGGCGCCCCTCACATTATTAATGTCTTATTTTGCTGTAGTGTATTTATCAAAACCAAGAACTTGACGTGGGCACATTGCTGCTAACTAAAATCCAGACATGATTTGGGTTTCCCTGGTTTTTCCATTAATGTTCTCTTTCTGTTCCAAGATTCAGTCTAGGGAAGCACGTGGCACTTAGTCCTCATGTCTCCAGTCTAGTCCGTGTCAGTTTCTCCATGCTTTTCATATCTGGATCATCCTGAGAAGGACAGGCAGGTGTTCTATTGGATATCCCCCAATCTGGGTTCATCTGGTGGTTTTCTCATTAGGCTAGAACTAGAGGTTTTTAGAACTCTGCAGAGGTGAGTTGCCTTCTTACCACATCCTATCAAGAGGCTGTGACATGCACAGGACACCATCGGTGAGCTTCACCTTGAACTTGAGGTCAAGGTGGTATCCGTTGGGCTCCTCCACTGTGAAGTTGCTGTGTTTCACCTTCCAGACTCTGCTCTTTGGAAGTGAATCAATAAGCCTATGCCACCCTAGAGGGGAAGAGGGCCGGAACTAGGCTCTGCTTCCAAGAGGAAACCTTGATTTGTATTAAAATGTGAATTTAATTGTCTTAAAAAAATTATCACACTCCTGGTTTAAAATGCAAAAGATGCCAAAGGCTGTAGGTGCAAAGTCTCTTCCCCATCTCTGTCCCCCGAAGTAGCAATGTCTCCATTTTCTTGCGAATCATTCCAGAAGTATTTTAGGCCCAGACAAGTAAATATACACACTTTGCTCCACCTATGTACACAAAGGTCTCACACGAGCCACACTGTTCTGCAGCCTACCGCAGCGTTGCTTGGACTACCGAGACCCTATAAACCAGCCATTTGTCTGACCGTGACGGATGGCTAAGTAAATTGCATTACTGTATAGCAAGGGCCTGGCCACGGCCACCAGCAGTTACACAAATAAATAGTATCTGGTATCACGGAAAAGTAATATGTCAAGTGCAGAGTACATATGATTTCTGTTGGGTGGATGCTATCTTTCAGGGGAATAAAGTTCGGAAGAGGTCACAGGAAGCTAGAAAGCCCTGAGAGAAAATAGAAGACTTGTGAGTATGATGTTTTGCTCTCTATGTAAGAAAAAAATAAAAAGACGCGGCCATGAGCTTTGGGGGAACACAATCTCGAGGATCCCGAAGCAAGATCCCGATGGCAAGACCCCGTCACTCTCTTTCTGGTCAGGGAGGGAAGGGCTGTTTGACTTTCTAGAAACTGTCTCCCTGGACTAAGGGTGTTACAGTTAATTGCATTGTGGAAGTAAGAGTAGAGCAAACACCCTGCCCAGGGCAGGGACAGGATGTAGATTCTTTGGGCCTGAATGGTCAGGCTCGAGGCCACAGGTTTGGGGATGCCCCACCCCCACCTCTACTCACAGGCTGCAGGGTGAAGCGCGGCTGCCCTTCAGCCAGGCACCTGCTCGCTCATTCGTCCGTCCATCTATCCATTCATCCATTTATCTATCCATCCACCTAACCACTCATGTGTTCCTTGTATCCGCTCAGCATTTACTATGTGGCTGACCCTGGGCCAGGGAGGGGGATGCAGCTGGGGCTGGAATGGACGTGTGCCCCTCCTCGTTCTGACCCGGAACTGAACCGGTGTGGGGAACTAACATCTAAACCCTGGAGTATTTCAAGGACCCAGAAGAGGGGATCAAGACAGCCTGGGGCACCCGGCTGTTTCGTGGAGGTGGTGACAACCCAGCTCAGCGGGAGTTAGCCAGGCCTGGGGGACTGAGGGGAGAAAAGGGACACTTCAGGTAAAGAGGACAAGAAAAGGCCCACAGACCAAGACCAGATCTGGTTACCAGGCCCTTGTCCCTGTCTGGGCCTTGCGCCAGTTGCTGGGTGGTCAAGAGCTCATTTCACCCACGGTAGCCCCTGTGAGGGAGGTACTATGATCACCATTTTCTTCCACACCTTTATGGAGCTATTGACATACGACATATGCAAGTTTAAGGTGTACGATGGGTCGATCTGATACATGTATGTGCGGGGGAATGATTGCCACACTGTGGTGATTTTTTTTTTTTTTTAAGATTTTATTTATTTATTTGACAGACAGAGATTACAAGTAGGCAGAGAGGCAGGCAGAGAGAGAGAGAGGGGGAATTGGGATTCAGGGCTCGATCCCAAGACCCTGAGATCATGACCTGAGCCGAAGGCAGAGGCCTTAACCCACTGAGCCACCCAGGCGCCCCTGTGGTGATTTAATACTACCGTCCCCTCACGTAAGTACCATTTCTTTCTTTTTTTGTGGTGATGACTTTGAAAATCTTTTTTTTTTTTTAAGATTTTATGTATTTATTTGACAGAGAGAGAGAGATCACAAGTAGGCAGAGAGGCAGAGAGAGAGAGGGAAACAGGCTCCCTGCCGAGCAGAGAGCCTGATGCGGGACTCGATCCCAGGACCCTGGGATCTTGACCTGAGCTGAAGGCAAAGGCTTAACCCACTGAGCCACCCAGGTGCCCCTAGAAGATCTACTCTTTTAACAACTTTCAAGTAGATAATACAGCAGTGTTAATGATAGTCACCATGCTGTGCACCAAATCCCCAAAACTTACTCATCCCATAGCTACAAGTGTGTCTCCCCATTTCCTCCGCGCCCCAGCCCTCGACAGCCCCCAGTCTGCTTTCCATTTCTATGAGCTCAGCTGTGTTCAACTGCACGCATAAGCGAGAACACACAGTATTTCTCTCTCTCTGACATATTTCACATCGCATAATGCCTTCGAGGTCCACCCATGAGGTCACAAATGGCAGGGTGTCTTTCTTTATTGTGGCTGAATAATAGTCCAATGCAGATTTTCTTTCCCTGGTCATCAGTCGGCGGACCTCGGTTGACTGAGCTACCCGGCCCCCCGAGAACCTGTACTTTTAATCTTCACGCTGTTCTGCCTGGCCTTTGAAGCTGTTTTCTTCAGCCTCTGCTGATCTCCTCACTCATTCCTCTCAAAAAAGAACCCTCGGGAGTCCCTGACCATTTTTTTCTCCCTTCCACACTTCATCCATGCTGTTTCCTCTCCCTGAAATGCCCACATTCATCTCAGCACCATTTAAAAAGTCTCACCTTGGGCGCCTGGGTGGCTCAGTGGGTTGAGCCCGCATCGGGCTCTCTGCTCAGCAGGGAGCCTGCTTCCTCCTCTCACTCTGCCTGCCTCTCAGCCTGCTTGTGATCTCTCTCTGTCAAATAAATAAATAAAATCTTTAAAAAAAATAAAAAAATAAAAAAAAATAAAAAGTCTCACCTTTAGTTGAGGCCACTGTCAGCTGCAGATTCCAACGGCAGTCCCGGTTCAAACGCTTCTCCACAGCTGCCTGCCTCAGGGGGTCTCCGCACCTCCCAGAGCTTTATTCTTCCTGTCTCAGAAGTGGGCGCGGTAGCAGCGCTGACCAGGTAGGGTGTTGTGAGGACCCAATGAGGCTGCGATACACTCGCCGTGAGGCCTGCACCAGGTCATAGCCCAGCACCTGTCACTGACTCTTACTCCACTCCCTGAGGTAACTTCCTTGTCTTATTTTATTCACTGATTCAGCAACTATTTCCTGAGCACCAACTACGTGCCAAAATGTAGGGACCCAGCTTGAACCAAACAGGAGAATCCCCACAGGTAATGCCCTGTGTACTGTAGACTTTCATGAATTTATTCTCACCACGAGACTGGGAGCTCTTCAAGGACAGGGCTGAGGGAGCTGCTTTTCTCTCTTTTTCTCTGATGCCTACCCCACGGCCTGACTAACAGAAGGCGCTCAAGAATTGCAGATGGAACAGGATGGCACGGGCTGGACTCTGTATGTTGGATTCCCCCCATTACTGGGGAATCATGACTATGTCCCCGAAACCCTCCACCAGCAGCTTCCTGGTCTGTAAAACAGGAATACTTTCAAAATCAACATTTTTAAAATATTTGTGTGCTGTGCTGGGAAAAATAGCAAGCAACATAGAATTAATTCTTGGCTCAGGGAGCTTCTAGGGAGGGGTCTGAAAAGTTAGCAGAAAGTTATCATCCATTAAAGCAAGGTGGTTTGCTCTGGTGGGACGTACAGGGTGCTGGGCAGAAACAGCGAGGGGCTTCAGAACTAAATATTAGGTAGAGAAGCCGAAAGTTTCCTATATGCTGGGCACTACTGAGTGTTGGACAAGAACCAGCTTGTCTAGTCGTCACAATTCTATCAGATGGAAACTGCTCCTATCAGCCATTTACTGAAGGGGTGCCTGGCTGGCTCAGTTGTTAGAGCATACAACTCTTGACCTTGGGGTGAGGAGTTTAAGCCCAATTATCTTTACTTCAAAAAAAGAAAAAAGAAAACAGGGCACCTGGGTGGCTCCGTCAGTTAACAATCTGCCTTTGGCTCAGGTCATGATCTCGGGGTCCTAGGATGGAGCCCCACATCAGGTTCCCCACTCAGTGCGGTGTGTCTGCTGCTTCCTTTCTGTCTGCCCCTCCCCCCTGCTCTTGTACTCTCTTTCTCTCAAATAAATAAATAAAATCTTCTTTTTTTTTTTTTTTAAAGAGTGTTTAAAAAACAAATCAATTGTTCACTGAGAGAAAGGTCGTGGGGGCTCAGAGAGGTCAGGTAACTTGCCCAAGGTCACATAGCTGGTGAATGGCACAGCTGGAATCAGAATGCAAGTCTTCCAACCCTTAACCACAGGCTCTCTTAAATCAGGGAGACTAACAGGTAACACTAAATGTTCTTCTTCTACCTTTCAGAGGACAGATGAGGTCATATCTACAGACGATGGAGCCTGGAGAGTGGGGGTGTGCAGTGTTAGGGTTGCAGAAGCACCTCAAAAAAAAAAAAAGACCTCTTTTTGGAATCTCAGATGAGCTCAAGGTCCGTCCTGAGTCCCAGGCTCTGAGTAATTGGGCACCTCCTATGTGCTGGGCTCCTGCAGGGTTCAGGGCAGAGAGGGGGCTGGGAAGATGTGGGGCCTAACGTCCACACCAATGATCTTCCTGTGGGCCCAACTTCTGCCATGAGGTAACTGTTGGTTCCCTGAAATGGGAGATAACCTTCCTCCCTCACCGCTGGGGGGAGGGGCATTTGGGGCATTAAAGGGCAGCTGCTACAGATCGGCTGGTTTGCCCTGTCTCTTGAGACTTCTCACCACTTTCTTTTTTTCTTTTTTAAGATTTTATTTATTCATGAGAGACAGAGACAGAGAGAGAGGCAGAGGCAGAGGGAGAAGCAGAGTCCCCAAGGAGCAGGGACCCTGATGTGGGACTCAGTCCCAGGACCCCGGGACTATGACCGGAGCGGAAAGCAGAAGCTTAACCCTCTGAGCCATCCGCGTGTCCCCCCCACCTCCGACTTTCTTTTCTGTGTCCACCCCTGTAACCCGAGCATTATCCATGTCTGAGAGACCTCAGCAAGTCAGACAGTCCTGCCCTCCACCCAGGACTCCATACTCTTTCAGAAGGTCATCTTCCTCCCTGTCCTCACCATTTGACCCCTCCCCGGGCCTGACTTGACTGGTGTTCCAGCCTCAAGGGGTGCCCCGGGAATTCACCCACAGACATCATCCTCCTGTCAGCCTCTGGGGCCCCAGGCTGCCCACCCCACCTGTCAGCCGTGTGCAGGCAAGACTTCCCCCAGAACTGTGGAGATCTGTTAGCGCTGACACTTCAGCCTGCCCTGGACAACACCTGCATTTTGGAGAAAGTAAATGATGGTGAGTAAGAGCCTCTCCTAACTTCTCTGCGGGGCCCAAAACGATCAGGCCCTGGCCTGCCCTCTTCCAAGGCAGAAGGAGCCACACTCTTCTGGGGAATGCCACTTCGTGGACAGTCGTCAGGACCCAGGCTTGGTGGAGACCACCTCGTGTGATGTCTGTACCACACACTGGGGTCCACCCACACACCCCTTCAGCCTGGGCCAGTCCTGTTGCCCAGTCGCTCCCCAGTCACCTAGTTGCTGGGTGAGTGCTTATCATGAATGAAGTCAGGACTAAATTTAGTCAGGACAATCCTACATTCTGCCTGCACACAGGGTAGGCGCGGAAGCCACAGTGGAGCAGCCTTGCTCCCCCAACACTGAGGGCCTGTCTCCCAGCCCCTCCCCCTTCAGCCTTCACAGGGGCAACCCCCTCATTAACATGCCCTCCGAAGGCTTCCTTTCTTACCTGTCTCACCACAACCCCCCACCCCACCCCGTGCTTCCCAGGATCATTTCCTGAAAGAATACCTTGCGTTTGAATTCTGAGTCTATGGGGCGCCTGGGTGGCTCAGTTGTTAAGCGTCTGCCTTCAGCTCAGGTCATGATTTCAGGGTCCTGGGATCGAGTCCTGCATGGGGCTCTCTCTGCTCAGTGGGAAGCCTGCTTCTCCCTCTCCCACTCCCCATGCTTGGGTTCCCTCTCTCGCTGCCTCTCTCTCTATCAAATAAATAAATAAAATCTTAAAAAAAAAAATTCTGAGTCTGCTTCTGCGGAAACCTAATGAAGACAGTTAACTGCCAGTGTTTATCCAGCACTTTCTCTGTGCCAAGCACCCTGCTCAGTACTTCCCGTGTCTTGACTCATTTAATCCCATGACAGCCAGGGCTGTGAGGAAGGGCTGTGTGGAAGGGACTGTTATCCTCTCCATTCCACAGACATAGAAACTGACTCAGAGCTGAGGCTTGAGGCCAAATGACCCATCCTCCAGCCTGAAGTGCTCTTAGTTCCTCAGAGTGCTCACCACCTGGCCCCTGCCCTCTGTGCCACAGGGAGGTTCAATCCCTTGGTCACACCACAAGTTGGAGGTTGAACCATCCTCTGGTTCAAGAGCGGGCCCCCAGGCCTGGAGCCCTCACCCTTCATCCCTGTGGTAGGCCAGATAGTAGACCCTCTCCACGTCACCACCGAGATCCTGTGACTGTTACTTTCTCTGGCAAAAGAGGCTGTGCAGACCTGATTAAGTGAAGGATCTTGAGATGGAGAGGTTATCCTGGATTATCTAAATGGAGAGATTATCCTGGATTATCTAAGTGGGCCCGATGCCATCACAACAGTCCTCATAAGAGGGTGTCCTTTCAGATAGATGATATGACGACACGGAGGGACAGAAAGAGCTTCGGAGTGCAGCACTGCTGTCTTTGGGGATGGAAGACAGGCCTGGGAGCTGAGGGCTGCTGGTGGCCTCTGGACTCTGGGAAAGGCAAGGAAACGGATTCTACCCTAGAACCTCCAGAAGGAGCCAGGTCTTAGCTCAGCAAAACTGATTTTGGATTTCTGGCTTCCGGAACCAACAGAGAACACATTTGTGTTCTGTTAAGCCTCTGCTTTTGGAGGGCATTGTTAGAACCGCTGGGGGACACAGCGCATCTCCCACTGCTGCCCAGCTGTGGCACGTTCCTGGTGACAGCAGTACCTAAGCCACCTCATGGGGCTGTCACCTGGCATCGTCAAGGTGGGACATCGTCAAGATGCAGGCAAGGGGGACGGCGAAGGGCCCTGAATATTCTGTGTGAGGGGTCAGGACGATGCCCTAAGCACAAGCTGTTTCAGCAGAGGCGGGAGGGTGAGTAGAAGTTCATCAGGAGGGAAAGGACAGGATGGGGCCAGACAGAGGAAGCTGTGCGTGCGAAGGCCAGGAGGCAGGGGAAGGCTCAGCCATTTGAGGAACTGAAGTGATTCAGTCTGGACAGAGGACTGGGGTGGAGGGAGAAATGGCAGACACCGTGTGGTGCAGCGGCGGAGAGAACCGGCTCTGTGATGCGTGCGTGTGACGTTCAGCCTTGCTAGCTCCCAGCTGTGCGATCAGGGCAAGTCACTTGACTATTCTGTGCTCAGTTTCCTCACTTGCCTGATGGCGATGACACATAATTACTGACCTCAAGGGGTTCTGGGAGGTTTAAATACCTGTGCAGCTCCTGGAACAGTATCCCTCGCAGAGGAAGGGCTCAGTAAATCTGTTTACACCTCTTTATATCAAGGGCTCACGCGGGAAGAGCATGCAGTCCAGGGCCGGCCAGTGTGAGGCCCATATCCCGGGATTGGGATGCAGTTACCAGAGTGAGATAGCTTCAGCCCTGGACTTTTGCTAGAAGTTCTGGGAAAGCAGGTCAGCCTGGATGGCTGGGGGGCGTCTTTATCACCATGTGGGTGGGCCTGCCTGAGAAGGAAGCCGACAGAGGGAAAAGCGGGGCCCTTCACAGAGGGAGGCAGATCGTGGTAGGGTCACTAGGGCCCTGAGTCCAGACATGTCTGAACCTCCCTTCCCACCTTGCACTGTCTGCTTACAGCGTCCCGTCAATTCTCCTTTTTCCTTTAGGAGTTTCAGCTGAGTTTCTGCCGCTGGCCACCAGGAGAGCCCTGCCTGATAGATGTTGCTCAGTGAACACACATTGACCAACTAACTGAATATTGAGGGCTCTGGTACTCTCTTTAGGTTTGGGGGTGATTTTGTATTAAGGGCCTCCCTTCCCTGTGGGCCCGTAGGGCCGGGGAAAGTACTCTCTCTCTGTTCTCCCCACCTGCAGGCCTTGGCAACCACGTCCAAGGTTCCTTCCAAAGGAGGATGATAGGATCCACTCAAGGCAGGAGTGACCCCACCCGGAAGCTGAATCCCTGTGTTCCTCTCCCTGACTCAAACCTCCCCAACAGGGAAGCTCGCCTGCCTCACTGAGAGAGAGGAGCAGGGAAAGGGACTGAGTGCAAGAGTCCTAGGAACAGGCCAGGGGTCAGTGCCTTTATCAGTCCCATTTTACAGATGAAAATCCTGAGGCCCTGGAGGTCCAGTTACTCGTCCTCAAAGCTCAAGCCCCCTGAACAGAATTCTGTTCTTGCCCCCCAAACATTGCTTCCTCTCCTTTAGCCATTTTCCATCTGGTGTCCTCATTTTTTCTGGCTTCCTTGCCCTCTCAAGTCTAGATACTCTAATTCATTGCAATTACTCATTCCTCACTCATAAAGAATGTTTGGCAACTTCTCGGTTTGTGTCTTTGCTCCATGTGGCAGAAGCTGGGTGTCCTTGGGCCAATATCTTTACCTCTCGGGGCCTTGGTTCCTTCACCTATGGCAGTGGAGATGGAAACACATGCTCTTTGGCTTTTTGTAAGAAGTAAGTAAGTTAATACACGTAAAATGCTTAAAACAGTAAGCCCTTCAGAAGTACTCAATAAATAGCAGCTCATGTCATTTATTTCTTTTGGAAATTAGATTGTGTTGTATGTCTTAGAATGAAATAGAAAAAGCCCCCAAATAAGTAAATAAATGACAAAACTTTGAAAATCATGATTTCACTGAGCTTTTCTTTTCTTTTAGGGGGAAGGGGAGGTGAGGAGCAGAGGGAGAGGAAGAGAGAAACTTAAGCAGGCTCCACACCCAGCGTAGAGCCTGACGTGGGGCTTGATCTCATGATCCTGAGATCATAGCCTGAGCTGAAATCAAGAGTCAGATGCTTAACTGACTGAGCCTCCCAGGCACCCCTAATTTTGAAGTCTGTATCCTTGTTGGCAGAAGGGCAGCAGGGGAAGAGGTGTGTGGGGGTGGGGCTCCCATGCTTCCCGCTTGTCCCCCTGGCAGGTGAGTAGTATCAGGTCAAACTTCCCATCAGGAACACCTAGAAAAGGCCCAGGAAAAGGCATCTGAGATGGGGAGTTGCTCTTCCCCTTGAGCCCTCAAGGCTTGTGCTGACTAGGGCAGGTAGGAGGCTGAAAAGCAGGCAGAGGTTTGATGTCAGGAGGCCTGGGGCCACAAAAATCAGAGTGGGGGCACCTGGGTGGCTCAGCAGGTTAAGCCTGTGCCTTCGGCTCAGGTCATGATCCCAGGGTCCTGGGATTGAGGCCCGCATCCGGCTCTCTTCTCAGCTGGGAGCCTGCTTCCCTCTCTCTCTGCCTGCCTCTCTACCTACTTGTGATCTCTGCCTGTCAAATAAATAAATAAAAATAAAATCTTTAAAAAAAGAAAAAATCAGAGTGCACGAACCCCCTCCCCCGCTCGTGGTCATGGTACCTTGCTAACCGCCCCAGGCTGGAGGCGCAACTCAAATAACTGGGAGGAAGGCATTCAGGAAATGGTGTAACAGGAATTTCGGCAGAAAACTGGAAACTATAAAAAAAAGAATCCAATGAAGTCCCAGAACTGGAAGATACAATGCTGGATTCGACATCTGCCGTGGTTAAGGTGGATCGCAGGCTCTGGGGCACCGCTGGGTGCGGGTCCTCGGTCAGCCTGGACCTAGTCCTTGTTTCTTTTTGCCTCGAGGTGACAACCACACACCATGCATCGAACCATTTTAAAGCACACAATTCAGTGGTGTTTAGGATGTTAACAATGTTGTGCAAAAATTGTTCATCGCATCACAATACACCCCAGGCCTGTTAAGCAGTGACATGCCCAGCCGCCCCAGTCCTTCCCTGGCAACCGCTGATCTCCTTTCCATCTCTGGATTTGCCTGCTCTGGCCACATCACACACAGTCATCTGTAGAGGATGTAACTTTTGTGTCTAGCTTCCTTCACTGAAGATGCTCTCGCAGTTCAGCCAAGCGGAGGCACGTGTCCGTACTTTGTACCTGTTTATGGCTGAATTATATTCCATCGTACGGATGTTCCACATTTTGTTTATCCGCTCATCTAGTAGTGGACATCTGCCTTGTTTCTGCCTTTCGGCTCGAATGAATCATGTTGCTATATAATTCGCCGCAAGTCACTGTGTGCACATTTTTGTCTCTCTTGGGTATATATCTAGGTGTGGAACAAGCCCTTGTTTCTTAATTTCTTTCTTTCTTTTTTTTTTTTTTTTTTTAAGATTTTATGTATTTATTTGAGAGAGAGAGAGAGACAGAGTGAGAGAGCATGAGAGGGGAGGTCAGAGGGGGAAGTAGACTCCCCATGGAGCTGGGAGCTTGATTGTGGGACTCGATCCCAGGACTCCGGGATCATGATCTGAGCTGAAGGCAGTCACTCAACCAACTGAGCCACCCAGGTGTCCTGTTACTTAATTTCTTGTTGCAGTTTCCTTGTCTCTAAAACGAGGCTGGTCGTGGTACTCCGCTCAGAGCATTACCTGAGACAATTAAGGCAAAGTACTTAGCTTGATGAGTAGTTGTTACAGACGGAGCCCTTCCCGCCGTTAGGCTGTATGTATTTGTTACAAATACCTAAGTATTTATTGGGGCTTCCAGCGGCATGTCTGCACCCCCCAGAGCCTGGCATCCTGCCTCACGTGGAGCCGATGCTCGGTCAGTGTTTCTGGAGTCTTTGGAGCTGATTCCTTCCCACGCAGGGCCTTGCCCTTCGCTTAGCCTCTGCCAGTGCCCTGAGGAGCACAAGTGCTATGGCTCTTTTTCAGCTGCTGAGGAAAAGGAGGCTCCGGGAAGCCGAATTCCTTGATGAATGTTACAAGACTGAAGAGAAGCAGAACCTGAACTCCAACTTGAAACCTCCAGCAAGGGTTCATCCATTCACTCAACATCAAATATTTACTGAGCACCTGGCCCGTGCCAGGCGTTTTCTAGACAGCGGTGTCCTCATGAATTATTTGGAAAGAATATAAACAAAATAAATAAGTTATATATAGTGTATGTGGGTGATACACTTTATGCACAAAGGTGATACGTATGAAGGAGAATAAGGCAGAAAAGGAGGTTGGGGAGTTGCCGAGGGAGAGATGAGGGAGTTTCAGTTTACATGGCGGGCCAGGGAAGGCCTCACAGCGGGACTTGAGTACAGATTTGAGGACATGAAGGAGTGAATCATGTGAATGTCCACAGGTAAGACTCAGGAGGATCAAATGAGGGGAAGTTTTTCTGGAAGATCTTTCTGGACGATGATGATGCTAATAATGAACAGGAAGTATATAATAAATATACTTCTTTTTTTTTTTTAAATAGGCTTTTTCTTTCTTTCTTTTTAAATAGGCTTCACGCCAAATGTGGGGCTTGAACTCACAACCCTGAGGTCAAGAGTTGCATGCTCTACTGACTGAGCCAGCCAGGGGACCCAATAGCTACCATGTCTCGATCAGCTACTGTGTGCGCAGTGCATGTTACCTACATTATTTCGTAAGCCCAACAGAACAGCGGGGTGAGGGGGGTATTACTGTTGTTCCCACACAGCTCTTCAACGGCTGAACGGGGACTTGAACCTGTATCTGAGTTGAGAATCTGTGCCATGCTGGGATGTCCCATGGCTTCCTGGAAGGCAGTAGGGCACCGTTGTTCAGAGTTAGGCTCTGGAGTCAGGGTGCTCCTGTCTCACAGAGGGTGTGTGGATTACGTGTGGCGACAGACATAAAACCCTTGCTTGGTACATGGGGCAGTTATTGTTGTGATTATCATTGTTGTTACTGGAGAAGTTTTGCATTCTGGAGGCTCCAGTGGATTCCCTCTGGTCCTAACCAACTTGAGGTCACATGGCTGGTCAGCGTCTAGGCCAGCAAAGGTGCAAACCTCCCACTCCTAGAGAACAGGGCCCCCTCTGAGACCTCATAAAGCCCAGCCAATCATGTCCTAACTGTCCTCGTGTACTTCTCGATGGGTTTCTGTAGTCAACAGTGTTCCCAGTTCAGACTCTCGGGATACCGAGGAAAAATGCTCTGCGTGAGCTCTAAACCCTTCCCTCCCTTCAATTAAAGACCTACCCAGGGCCTCTGGAGGGAGGACTGACCTCCAGCTATTTTGGAAGAGCCTATCTCCTATCAGGAGCTGATTTTGGTCGGAGCAGAGAGTGTATTTACGGTCCAAAGTCTGCTCCAAAGTAAACACATCATCACATTCCTCACAGCCTGTAACCTCCACAGGGAGTAGCTCTGGCCATCATGGCGCAAGGGTGATGAGGAAATCTTATCTGACTCCATTTCAGCAGGATCCCACCTAGTTCACGCTTGATGGGGGACACGGGGGGAGAGAAAGGATCAGATCCTCTTAACGTTGAATACAAGAGCACGTTCACTGCAGTTACTCTCTGCAGTGATGGGCAGGGGAGACTAGATTTAGGAGACAAACATGTTACGTAGTCAAAGCACACATTTTTATGTGGGTGTGCCTTCAAATGTATCCTTACTGCTTTTTTCTGCCCCCTAAAGTAAAAGACTTTTCTTTTCTGTCCTTTTCTTTCTCTCTCTTCTTTCTTTTTCTTTTTCTTTTCTTTTTTTTTTTTTAGGATTTTATTTATTTATTTGAGAGAGAGAGAGAGAGCGCGCGAGCATGAGTGGGGGAGGAGTGGGGAGAGGCAGAAGGAGAGGGAGAAGCAGACTCCCTGCTGAGCAGGGACTTCTGCGTGAGCCAAAGGCCAATGCTTAACTGACTGAGCCACCCAGGTACCCCTCTTTGTCTTTTCTTTCTCTTCCTCCTTTTTTTGTTTTTAAGATTTTGTTTATTTATTCATTTGTCAGAGAGAGAGAGGAAAAAAGCATGGGCAGGGGGAGGGGCCGAGGGAGAAGCAGGCTCCCGGAGCAGGGAGCCCGGTGGCAGGACCCTGGGATCCTGACCTGAGCCAAAGGTTAACCAACTAAGCCACTCAGGCGTCCCTTCCTTCCTTTCTTTCTTTTTCTTTTTTTAAAAAGATTTTATTTATTTATTTGACAGAGATCACAAGTAGGCAGAGAAGCAGGCAGAGAGGGAGAGAGAAGGAAGCAGGTTCCCCGCTGAGCAGAAAGTCCAATGCAGGGCCTGATCCCAGGACCCTGAGACCATGACCTGAGCTGAAGGCAGAGGCTTTAACCCACTGAGCTACCCTGGCGCCCCTCTTTCTTTTTCTTTTTTGACAGTAAACCGCACATATTTGGAGTTTACAATTTGATGTGTTTATACCTCCCCCTCTACATATACACACATGTACATACACATTAATGAAACTATGACTACAATCAAAACGGGGAGGCCTTGGATCACGCCTAAAGGTTTCCTCGTCCTCTTCTGTAATCTGTCCCTCTCTTCTCTTCTCACCTACCCCCAGCAGTCAGGCACACACCGACCTGCTCTCCATCATTCTATGTGTTTGCATTTTCTAGACTTTTGTAGAAGTGGAATCACACGGTATGTATTCTTTTTCCGTCTGGCTCCTTTCACTTTGCCTAATTCTTTTGAGATTCAGCTATGTTGTTAGGGATATCTGTACGTCCTTCCTTTTTACTGCCCAGCGCTACCAGGTCCATTGTACAGATGCAGGGCACTGAGTTCATCCATTCACCTGTTAATGGACCTTTGGGTTGTGTCAAGTTTTGGGTAAATAAAGCTGGTACCAATGAACATTCAAGTACAAGTCTTTTTACAGACACAGGCTTTTACTCCCCTTGGTTAATTACCTAGGCGTGGAAAGCCTGGATCATATGGTTGGTGTAGGTTTAACTTTTTGAAGCAACTCCTTTCCAAAGTGCGTTGTGCCATTTTACATTCCTACCAATAATGTCTGTTTCAAAACATGAGAGACCCATTTAAGGTAGAAAGAAAATCCTTTCAGGCAGAAAGTAAAAGTTCTTATAATACCACCTCCTAGTGATTGCCTGGTTAACTGTTCCCTATAAATCCTTCCAGGGCTCTGTGTTTTCTTTATCCACATACGGAATCCAGCGGAGACACAGAGGTGCCCTGGGCGGGCCAATCATCTGGCATCCTGTCAACTTGATATTTTAAAAACAGTTGTCCAAAATTTACTGAGGCAGGATGTGGAGAAACCAATTTTTCTGATAATAAAATAGATCATTCCTCTTTCTTTTCAAAATAAAGGATTTATTACACACACAGAATGAAACCCTGCCTTTTAAACTTATTTGGAATGATCCTGGAATTGTAGCTGTTGAAGCAGTCTGCTCCTTGGTGCCTGTATTAAAGGGCACATGAGGGGTGCTTGGGTGGCTCAGCCATTAAGCATCTGCCTTCAGCTCAGGTCATGATCTCAGGGTCCTGGGATTGAGCTCCATGTCAGACTCTCTGCTCAGCGGGGAGTCTGCTTCTCCCTCTCCCTCTCTGTTCTCCCTCTCTCCCCCAAATAAATAAATAAAATCTCTTTAAAAAATAAAAACTATAGGGGCACCTGGGTGGCTCAGTGTGTTAAAGCCTTTGCTTTCGGCTCAGGTCATGATTGGTCCCTAGGATCGAGTCCCGCGTCGGGCTCTCTGCTCAGTGGGGAACCTGCTTCCTCTGTCTCTGCCTGCCTCTCTACCTACTTGTGGACTTTGTCTGTCAAATAAATAAATAAAATCTTAAAAAAAAAATAAAAATAGAATAAAAATAAAAACTATAAATGGCACATTATTCAAGTGACATAGTCACAAACTGCAAGGTCTCAGGGCAGCACGTGGCTCTGACCAAGGATAAGCTGACATGACCAAGGACCTGGGAGAACTGTCACCTGGCTGGACTCTGGCTTAGTGGCACAGTCAAGAGTTGCCCCTAGTGTTGAATAGAGTATTCCAGTTTCCCCCAGAGGATGCTGTTTCTCCCTGACCACTGATTACAGGAGGGCAGCCCTGGGTGAAAACAGGAATTAACTGGCACCATGTTTTGCTCTAGGCCCGTGTGACTTGGGCTCCCCTTCAAGACTGGTACCCTGCCGGGCTGCCAGGGCTCATCAGCTCCGTGCATATATTAACACATAGTAGTGTTATTATTTTTTTTTAAGATTTTTAAAATTCATTTGACAGACAGAGATCACAAGTAGGCAGAGGTAGGCGGGCTGTGGGGAGAGCAGGCTCCCTGCCGAGCAGAGAGCCCGATGCGGGGCTTGATCCCAGGACCCCGGGATCACGACCTGAGCCGAAGGTGGAGGCTTAACCCACTGAGCCACCCAGGCGCCCCAGTAGTATTATTTTTATTTTAAAAATAAACAGATTGAATTGTACAAGTTCACGTTGGTCTGGAACTTGCTTTTCTTTTTCCCCACTAAACAATACAATTGAGATATTTTCCTATCAGCTTAGGGAGATCCATCACACCCTTCGGTAAAAAGTACGAGGTAGTCTGATGGGCGAACTGTAATGTAGTCCTTAGCGACTGTAATGAGCGTGTGAATCCCCTTGGGGGATCTCATTAACCTGCAGGTTGTGATTCAGTGGGTCAGGGTGGCCCCTGAGATTCCGCACGTTCCCAGGTGCTGACCAAGCTGCTGGAGGGACCACACTTTGCGAAGCAAGTCTACACGTATGTGAGGGACCCAGATGTGAGCAACCTTTGGGCTGCAACAAACATCCTTGAGTATCCAAAAGGAGCCCTAGCACTAGGCTTTCCCAGCCAGAAGCCCTCAGAAACCCTGACACTAACTGTGACCGTGAGCAGGTCCCTCCTCCCTGGCAATTCAGTGACCGGTCACAAACGTTTAAACCCTGGGTATGAAGATAAACGGTCCCTGTCCTTGAGTGCTCTGAGAGTCAGAATTTTAATCCTGGTGTGCAGGGAACTGGGGGAGAGAAGAGTCCACCAGATAAGGATGGAAACGGCTTTGTCAGCTGTCCTGCCGACGACAAAGGCAGTTCTGTTCCAGCTGGAAGGCGGTCTAGGTTTGCCAGGTGAGCAGTGGCGAGACAGGGTTTTCTTTAGCAGAAAAGCGCTCTGTGGCCATTTGTCTGCACTTTTAAAAAAACAAACCAGACCCACACATAAATCTTCCAAAGAGGCCGGCCAAACTGGGTGGAGGAAGAGAGCCCAGTCATTTGCAAATTTTTTTTTTTTTTTGGTGATTGTAGCAAGTGGGGTGGGGGTGGGGCATGCTCTGGGTGAGGTCCACCTTGGGCTGGGAAGGCTCAGAGGGAGAGAATCCAGGCCCCTGCAGAGTGAACACCCAGATGTCCAGTGAACGGTGCTCACTGGACCGTTCATTCCTTTACCAGTGGGAGGCATACTGCTTCTGGCAGTCAGGGCTGTGGCCTCTGAGGGACTGAGAGCTCAGACTCCGAACTGACCTCTGGAGCTGGCTAAACCGGGGTTTGAATCCGGACTCTGGCACCGAATACCAAAGGGACCTGAGCGAGTGATCCGATCTTCTTTTGCAGCCTCGGTTTCCCTGTTTGTAACATGGGGATGATAATAATAGCACCAAGCTCACAGAGTTCTTGCAAAGATGAAAAAAGATAACTCTCAGACAGGAGAGGCTTGGGCACTCCAGGGTGTGCTGCACCTGTAGGATTCAAGGAGAGAAAGTCGATAAAATCAGTCATGGGGCCCAGGGTGTGAGTCCGGGAAAAACCGGCTTTCACGAACGCTCTGTCCATTCTGGGCTCCACCTTAGTGGGTGGGTGAGTGGGAGAGCGGGGTGCCTTCTCCGAGCATCCTGTCTACCAGCTCCCCCACCTTACTTCAGGTCAGAGCTAGCTGATCCTTCAAACTGATCCTTCAAACTGATCTTTGGCACCTCTTGTGGGGGGAAGACTTGCTCCCCCAGGACCCCACCACCACCACCACCATGGACCCAGGATCTCTGCAGCCTTCCCACCTCTCCAGCTGCTGCTGAAAAAACTCCTCTTTGGAGGCAGAGCCAATACTCTCAGTTAGGGTTTCTTTCTCCTTCTTTCCAGCAGGGTGTGGACATCGGGTGTAAAATTACAACTGAGAAGGCCCCCACCCTGGGGCAAAGATGCAACTGGGGAGGAGGGGTTCATTTCGCAAGTCCTAGTTCTCCATCTCTGTTCCCTTCGGAAACTTTCAGTCTCTGCTCTTTGATGTCCGCTGGTACCATAATCATGGCACTATCATGACATTATCATACGATAATCATGGTAATAATAGCAGTGGTTCTCTCACAGGTACATGCTAAGTGCTTTACCCATGGCTTCTCATTTGTCAGAACATCCCATCCTCTGAGGTGTATGGTTAATGTAGGTTACAGGCAAGGAAACAAAGCCCCAGTCCCCTGCACTCAGTCCTGACTTTTGCCTTCTTAGCCCTTCCTGAAGATCTAGTCTGTCACTCTGTGACCTTAGGCATAGGATTTTTCTTCTCAGCTCCTTCCCTTACCTATAAAATGGAAATAACATCATCACTTGGGGGGCACCTGGGTGGCTCAGTCGTTTAAGCATCTGCCTTCAGCTATGGTCCTGATCTCAGGGTCGCAGGATTGAGTCCTGCTTCGGGCTCTGCACTCAGCAGGGAGTCTGCTTCTCCCTCTGCCCCTGCCCGTCCCCCTGCTTGTGAGATCTCTTCCTCTCTCTCTCTCTCTCATTCTCTCAAATAAATAAAATAAAATAAAATATAAAATAAAATAATTAATAGGGGTGCCTGAGTGGCTCAGTCGCTTAAGCATCTGCCTTTAGCTCAGGTCATGATCCTGGGGTCCTGGGATCGAGCCCCTCATCAGGCTTCCTGCTCAAAGGAGAGTCTATGTCTCTCTCTTTCCAATTGCTGTTCCCTCTGCTTGTGCTCTCTCTCTGTCAAATAAACAAATAAAATCTAAAAATAAATAAATAAATAGTAACATCACCTGGGGTTGTTCTGATGATTAAATGAGGAAATGGCAGCACTCAGGAAATGGAGGTTTTTGTTATTATTGATTATTTTACTATGTTTGCTCTTAGTAATATCCTGACATGCTACCATAGCTGGGGACCCCAGGATGCCAAGAAAGCCCAGAGTGTAGGTTCACGTGGGACCCCTTTCACAGAGCTGGGTTTCCTGAAATGTTGAGGTAGGTTTCACATAGAGGGTGAGGTCCTAAGGTCAGGACCCTGGTAAGAGTGTTATGCGTCTCCTGTGTATTAGTGGGTTTCTTTCAATATCAAGTATCTCTCTATATCTGCGTTGTCCAATCTGGTGACTCTCAGTAAGTAGCCCAAGGCAGCTCTTGAGCACTGGCAATGTGCCTAGTGTGAATTCAGACCTGCTGTAAGTGAGGCACCTGGGAGGTGTGCTCAGCTGACCATCTGACTCTTGGTTTCAGCTTGGGTCATGATCTCAGGGTTGTGGATCAATCCCAGCATCAGGCTCTTTGCTTAGCAGGGGGTCTGCTTCAGATTCTCTCTCTCCCTCTCCCCATCCTGCTTGTGATCACAACCTGAGCCGAAGGCAGACGCTTAACGACTGAGCCACCCAGGCACCCTTCATCTGTTTCTTTTTAAGTGACATTTAATTAGTAACTGTTAAGCATTACTAGAAAATTAGAGATCATAGTGTGGCTCTCATTATATCTTCATTGGACTGTACAGACTCTATTAGGTCTTAAACCCCAGCCTACATCCTGCCAGGGAACAGAGGTGACAGATGCCGTCCTTCAGCAACTGGCACAAAACACGGCAAAGAAAGCTTAGCATAAAAATCAATGGTGTGACCGCACAGGCTGTGAGAATGAGGGGACTGAAGGCTGGGGGTGGGGTTCCCAAATTGGAGAGCAGAGGCGATGATATTCTAGACAGAGGGAACTGTTTGAGCAAAGGCATTGAGGTGATCAGGTGAACTTTCTCACAGTTGCTTGGAAAGAGGAACGCCTTTCCAATCCCACTGATTTGGCAACTTGTATGACTTTGAGAAGTAGGCGCATGGTACTTGGGACTTCTACCCAGTGTTCATGCTCACGTTCAGCCGGTCGATTCCTTGTGGATGTCTGTGCACCTGCCGCGGTCCAGCCTTACCCACACTGACCTGCTCTGCTGGTATTTGCTTGTGTGTCAGCTGATTCTTACCAAGCTCTCTCAGGGCAGCAGCAGACTGCTGTCAACTTCTGTAACAGACATGGAAGGGAGCCACAGCTCCTTCCACAGCCAGGCTAGAGTCTGCTAGGGAAAATGCTGCTTGTTCCAGACTTTTCAGGGACTGGTTGGGAAGTCCGTTCATTTTGCCTGGTTTCTAATTACATTTATAGAATGCTTCTCGTGTGCCAGGCACTATGCTGGTTTTGCTTGTGTTATGTAAAAACCCTCCGAAGAGACATGCTATCTCCATTATCACCTAAAGGAGAAGCCTGAAGCTTGTGGATGTTATTTGCTCAAGATCGCAAAGCCAGAACAGCCAAAATTCACCCCCAAAGCCTGGGTTTGGGAACTGCCCAGTTCTTCCAAGAAATCAGAGACGCCCAGGACAGAATTTAGAAAACAGGGAGTGGGTATTTCTTAAGTGAAGGCCTTGTCAGGCAAAACTGTGGAATGTTTGTGTTGGTTAAGACACCACTCGGCGGAAATGCCTACCTGAGTGGTTCGGCCTTCATCCTTTAACAAGCACTGATCTGAAGACTTCGTCCCCTTCCTCTCCTTGTTTCTGAGGCTGGTGACCCCCTACCTCCACGGTGACTGCTTAGTCCTCCCCCCCCACCACCCCCCAACGAATTGCTCCCTGGAAAACTCTGAAGTGTTGTCTGATTGGGTAGAGAGAATCATAGGACTTGTCCTAAAACACAGGGGTTTCTAAGCCTTGGGTGAAATGAGCTAGATATTTACATGCAGAATTATTTGGGCAGTCAGCTCGCTGCCGTCTCACCTGGCAGGGAGGAGGTCCCTCGGGGAGTGAGACACCTGAGACACCCTGTTGATAAGTTGTGATGGATGAGTTTAGATGGAGAAAGCATGAGGAACCAGGAGCCTCAGGGTATGGGGGGAGGCAAAGGTTACCAACAGGGCCTCAGGTGTATCTGCTGTTCAGATGGTGTGGACAAAGGCAAAACCCAGGCTTGAGAACGGGGTTCTCCGGGATCCCTTAGATACAGTACAGACTTGAGTTAGAACCGGGTTCAAGTCCAGCTTTGTCTAGTCCTTACTACCTGACCTCTAGCAAATTTCTTCACTTAATCGCTAAGGAGTGGAATGGTCCTTCCTGTAGTTATTGCATGCCTATTATGGGCCAGGGCCAGGTAATACATGCCCCCCCCATCCCTACTCCCCCAGGCTGTTTTACAATGAGTAAGCCAATCTGTCTGAATAAAGCACTTCAGTGGTATATGCAAATGACTTCTTTGTATAAATGTTATAACCACAGATCTGCTGGCTACTCCTGCGCAACCCTCTCCCTCTCCCAGGGTGTGCAACTCCATCCTGCCCAACTCCTATCCCCCAGGAAGACCCTCTCTAAGCCTAGGGTATGTGTCCCTTCTCAGGTGGAGGACACTCTGTGCCCATAAACACCTAGGTTCCAGTTCTGTCTGTACTGTGTGCCTTTGGGAAGTCACTTCACCTCTCAGTTAACTCTTGTCAAACTGGGCCGATTGCAAAGGAACTGTTTAGCAAAGCTCTTGGCACAGGAACAGAGCAGGTACTTAGGAAATGCTAGCTGCTACTTTTATAATTACTCAGCTCTTGCCAGAAGAGGTCTGGCCTGGGTTCCTGCCATATCCCAGCACCTAGCACAGGGCTTACATGAGTATACAGTGGGTACTCAATATATGGTGTTGGTAGGCAGCAGAACAGTCCCTAAAGATGTTCAAATCCTAATTTCCAGAACCTGTCAATGTTATCTTACATGGCAAAGGGGAATTAAGGTTGCAGAAGAGATTAAGAATGCTAATCAGTTTTTTTATTTACTTGATACAGAGAAAGAGATCACTTGTAGCAGAGATGCAGGCAGAGAGAGGGAGAAGCAGGTTCCTCGCTGAGCAGAGAGCCCCATGTGGGGCTCAATCCCAGGACCCTGAGATCATGACCTGAGGTGAAGGCAGAGGCTTTAACCCACTGAGTCACACAGGCACCCCTAATCAGTTGTTTTAAAACACCCTGGATTAACCAACTGGGCCAGATAATCACAAGCGTCCTTAAAACAGAGGAAGAAGCACCTGCGTGGCTCAGTTGATTAAGTATCTGACTCCTGATCTCAGCCCAGGCTTTGATCTCAGGGTGCTGAGTTCAAGCCCGGAACTGGGTTCCATGCTGGGTGTGGAGCCTACCAAAAAAGAGAGAGAGAAAGAGAGGAAGATGTGAGTATAGAGAACAAGAGAGATGACAGCATGAGAAAGACTCATCTTGATGTTGCTGGCTTTGAAGATGGAGGAAGAGGTCACAGCCAAGGAATGCGGGAAATTTCTAGAAGTTGGAGAAGGCAGGGAAATGGATTCTTCCCTAGAGCCGGCAGAAAGGAATGCATCCTGCCAACACCTTGAGTTTAGCTCAGTGAAACCATGAGGGACATCTAAGCTGCAGTGCGGTGAGATAATAAATTTGTGATTTTTTTTTTAAAGGCAAAGTTTTGGCAATTTGTTACAGCAGCATTGGGAGACTGATATACACTGTACAAATTATTGTTTTGGTTTTTTAAAGATTTTATTTTTAAGTAATCTATACACCCCATATGGGGCTCCAACTCACAACCCTGAGATCGAGAGTCGCATGTTCTATTGGCTGAAGCCAGCCAGGTGACCCTGTTCTTCGTTTCTGTTACTATTACTAAGCTGTTTATGATACTGATTTGTATTTTTCTCTCCCATTACTCTAGCAATTCCTCAAGGTCTAGGAATAAGTTTGTCTTATTTATATTAGTTCTCAGGTACTAAGAGGCCCTCGCACACAGTAGGCACTCAATAAATGCTTCAAATGATAATAGTGTAATTCAAATGAGTTTAATTAATATGAAGAGTAAAAAGTCCATTCCTTCAAGGTGTCCTCCTGTGCTGAACACCGTGTCTGGCACACAGCAGGAGCTCCATAAAAATCCTCATTAAACCTATAGGTGGATCAAGTATTCCCCGCCTTCCTCCCCAGCCCCATGACCCACGCCGCCACCGCCCCCGTCCATCCGGTCCTACTCCTGCACCTCCCCTACTCCGGGACCGGGTCCACGACCAGGACCGGATGCATGACCTTTTCCTTAAACCAAAGTCTCCCCACTGCCTTCCTTTTGCTTAGGTGGCGAGCACAGAGCACCGGGTCCCGGGACGCCTTGGACGCCGCGGGTGCAGTGCACGTTTACGACCGTAGGGGGCGAGCGTGGCCCGGGAACTCCCGCGGAAGGGCTGGGACTGGGCGGGGCCTCTAGGGCGGGTCGGCTCAGTGCGCAGGCGCCGGTCCAGACGCCTCGCGGGGCCAGGGGCAGGCGGCGGCAGAGTAGTCCCGGCCGCGGCTCCAGTAGCAGCGAGTTCGAGCCCCGCTCCCGCTCCGCGTTGGTTCTCATTCTCCGGGCCCGTGGGCCTCCGTACGCCAGTCCCCGCCAGTAGCTGCGCGTTGCGCACTCCCCGCCGCCAGGATGCCGGTAACTGAGAAGGACCTGGCGGAGGACGCGCCGTGGAAGAAGATCCAGCAAAACACCTTCACGCGTTGGTGCAACGAGCACCTCAAGTGCGTGAACAAACGCATTGGGAACCTGCAGACCGACCTGAGTGATGGATTGCGGCTCATCGCGCTGCTCGAGGTGCTCAGCCAGAAGCGCATGTACCGCAAGTACCACCAGCGGCCCACCTTCCGCCAGATGCAGCTGGAGAATGTGTCCGTGGCGCTCGAGTTTCTGGACCGTGAGAGCATCAAGCTCGTGTCCATCGGTGAGTGCCCTGGCTCGGCCAGGAGCCGCGGTGTATCCTCCGGTCTCCGCCCGTAGGCCGGGGGTGGGGTGGGGAGGAAGGCTAGGGCCCCCTGCCGAGCACCCCTACCGCGCCCAGGAGGTGCGGGCGGCGTGTGGGCGCTGAGGCGGGGGGCGTTGTCCTCCAGGGCATGGGGATGCCGAAGACCTAGGCCCTCTTCCCGTGCTTTTCTCTGGGCTAGGATTTCGTATGATAGCTCCCCGCCCTGGCCCTCGCCATGCATTCTTGGGGGGCTGTGGGTCCTGGGCTTGGGTTGGGGCTGTACGGGGTGTGGTGGGGCTATAGCATTTCGCCGCACCCGGGGCGTCCCTGCGGGGAGCTGGAAACCTCTGATCTGCGGTCCGTAGAAGTGGGGTTCCTGGTCAGATGCTCCTCGAAGCGCTCGCCCCGCTGCGCCCAGGGCGATGCGCCCAGCGGCTGACCAACGGGCGTTGGCTCTGATGCCCCGAGGAAGACCTGGGGAGGGACAGGTCTCCGAGCCTGGGGCCTCGTCGCCCAGGTGGGGCGTCTCCGATTCGGGTGTGGGCCCAGAGGTGGGAAGGGGAGCCGCGGGGGTGTGTCCTTCTCGTTCCCTCTGCTCCCAGCTCAGCTGTGGCCGGGTGCCTCAGGGTGAGCCAGCTCTGAAGCATAAGTGATCACTCAGGGGCAGTGGTGGTATAGTAACTACTATTTTGTAGGGAGCCTAAACTAGTGGGTGCTGTGTGCTAACAGCCTTCCAGGTTCTGTCCTTACACATCCTGTGAGTTGGGGTGTCCTTAGACCTCTCTTATAGGCAAGGGGGTCCAGAGGGTTAATGGAGGTGCCCAAGGTCATGGAAGTAGGAAGGGTCTAGCTGAGAATTGAAGGAAGTGGGTACAATGAATGGAGATGTTGCCTTCCTCTCCTTGCCTTCCCCACACCAGGGTCTTCCTGTGAGTAGCGGGGGAGTTGGTGTCAGGTTCCTCTCCCCAGACCGGGAGAGCATGAGGGTCAGGTCTCCACTGTGACCTGGGCTAATTGAAAGCTTCCAGGAAGGTCACAAGGCTACTGAGGGTATGGGCTGTGACTGTAGGGGCTAGAGGTGTACAGTGTGGGTGGGTGGGTGTGTGCACTTGTATGTGTGCAGAGTGTGTATGGATACACAGCATATGTGTAGAACATGTGTGTACACGGCATGGGTGTGTAGAGAAAGTGTATGCACCTACACTGTGTGTGTGTGCCTGTGCTGCCAGGGGAGTGTCTTGCTGGGGGAGCTGACGCAGGCCAAGATCTGGGGTCCCTTCCTGAGAACACTAGGCCTTTTGGTGACTTCTGTGCTAGGAAGGAAGGGCGGTGGGTGTGGCTGCTGGGACTTTCTCCAGAGTAAAAGGGGTTCCCTCTAAGCTGAGTCTCCTCTGTCCTTTCCCTCCCCCACACCTGTCCTGGCAGGTAGGGCTGCTTCCTGTTTCCTGGGCCCAGGCAGCTGTCACCACCCAGTCAGCACCCCATGGGTGGGGGTGGCGGCGGCAGAGGGTGTGTTGGCTTCTCTGCAGAGCTGTGTAATATGCTTGCCTGTTACAGTGGTAGGGGCCATCTCCTACCACTGGGAAAGGAGCACCCTAGAATCATCCTGGGATTTTTCCCTTTTCAGAAACCATTTTTGCTACTGAGGGATCTGAAGGCCTGGCTGAGCTCAACTGGGCTCACTTCGTCTTTGTTTTAAAAGTGTGCATTTATTTAATTAAGTGAACAAAGAAACTTAAAGTAAACCGGGAGTATCCAAACATGACATGAAATCTCCTTAAAAAACAAACCAAAGAATGAAACCACAGCCTCAAAATCCTGGACTGCCTGATTTACCAACTGTTTACAGAGGCTGCAGCTGCTCGCAGCGTGGTTTGTCGTCTGTGCCTGAGCTTGGGGGTCTCATTCTAGACTTTGTCTGGTCCCGTTTTCCTACTCAACCCTCATGATTGTCATTTCTGAACTCCCCCAGGACATAGTATCTTCCATTGTCCTGACATTCCAGGGCTAGCCTCCCCTTCTCTGGTTGCAGGCCCATGGGCTGTTGGCAGCTTCTTGCTGTGGACCGCTTCCCACCACAGGCAGTGTTGTTTTGTTTTATTTTCTCCTTTTCACTGATTTCTTGGATGATATTCCCCCAGGTGGCATTCCGGGGTCGAAGAGTGTGGCCACAGTTATGACTCCTGTCATTGGCTGCCTTGTTGCTCTTCGGAAGGATCTCACCGTAAACAGGTTTTCCAGCCTCTAGAGCCTAGAGGGAGACTTGCCAAGGGCCAGAACTCCCGTGGGGGTGAGGCCTGAGGCCTCTTCCCCCTGCGCCTGGGGGTGTTCTGGGGACCGGCCCTACGGCCCTTGAGATAACGAGTCACATCCAGCTCAGACTTCAGTTCAAGTACCACGGCTTATGCTGTATTGCATTGTGCTGAGGAAGACACGGGCTGCAATTCGTTGTTGAATGTGTTCTGTTCATCATCCCATTGATCACCACCTTGAGTCCTCAGATTCGGTTTCCTTGTCTGCATAGCGATCTGCCTTAGCAAATCACGGGGAGGCTAAAGGGCTTGCCCTAGTTTTGCCCAGTGCCTAGAACATGGTTGCTGTTATTCTGTGGTGGTTGTTAGTGTTACTGTTGTCCATTTTAGGTGAGGAAACAGGAGTGAAGTAACTTGCAGAGGTCACCCAGTTTGTAAGTGGTGACTGGAGGCGGGGCCTGTCCCTTTGTGAAATTGACCCTTAACTGACCCGCTGTTCAGTGTTCTGAGTACAACACAGCCCCTCTCCCCTAACCAGAGAGCCCCTGTTAACACCAGTTTTGCAAGTCTGGGATGTTGGGGTGGGGCAGCTGGATGCCCACACTTTGAGCCTCTGGTCTTGAGCAAAGCAGGGATCTCAAGACTTTGGGTGAGTAGCAGGATGAGGGCCCCCTGAGGTGAGTGTCACATCAGGACCTGAGCAGATTCACTTTGCATCTTCACAGTGAACTTGTGGAGGGGGTGGCTGCCCCGTGTTCACTGAACTGATTTCTTGGGGGAAGGGTGTGGGATGTGGTTTTCCTATTACTTAATGGATGGTATTTTACTCCATAATCTGGGAAGGTATCTTTGAATGGATACAGGGTTTTGTGGACTTCGCTAGCTTCCAACCATGTACATTGCTGGAATCTTAGGAGTTGTGGACAGGCGCCCAGCTCAGAGACAGGAGACGATCAGAAGCTGCCAGAGGACTTGCTTTTCTGCCTAGAATTCACTGGAAGACAGTTCTGGCTGTGGATTCCTCTTTGTGAGTTGTTGTAAGGTGGGCCCATTCTAGGCTGTATCCAAGAGCTGAAGAGTTTGTTCAGTTTCTTGTTCGGTCTCGGGCAGTTCATAGTGAGGCCTCGGCATTTTTAATCCTAGTTGCCTGCCAGGAGCTGGCAGTTTTATTTACTTGTTTTTCCAAAAACCTTTTTGACAGTGGGCAGCTCAGCCAACTTGGAGAAAAAGGGGTCTCCTAGCCCAAGAATGACAATCAATTCTGCCTAGAAGTTTGGGTGTTATGGTTTGGTTTGATCCTTTAGAAAAAGGAATTCTTTCCTTTTCGGAGGATGCGGTCTGACCCTAATGTTTACTTAAGGTGCCTGTGCCAGGCCAGTGCCTCAGAGCAGGCGGGTGTGTGTTCCCAAGACCTTGGGTCACTGGGCAGGGTTTCCAGGGTGGTGGGTCACCACGGCACTCAGCCCCTTTTCCTTCCTGTTCCCCCCCCCCCCACCAAAATAACATACAAATACAGTAATCCTAAATCCTGTTCTTTCTTGAACTACCTAGCAAATTCCAGTGTGTCTAGGTGGCAGAGAATGTTTTAAAGTAGCAAAGTAGGGTGCTGGTTAGAATTAACAAGGTCTGGACCATTCGCAACAAAGTAACAGAATGAGAAGAAGCTCTTATAGTAGTTCAGAGCAAAGATTCTTGGTTCAAATTCCATTTGGCACTAAGTAGCCATTAAGAAACTTCTGTGCCTTGGTTTCCTTATCACTAAAATGGAGGTGATAACTACCTCCTTTCCTAGGTTGTTAATAAAAAGTAAACAAGTTAATATTCTTAAAAATGTTTGGAAAAGTTTATGGCACATAAGTGAGTGCTATGTGATTGTTCACTAAATATAGTACCATCCACCAGTATTCTCAAAAGTCACTGCTGGAGGGTTTGCACACTGAAACGACGTTTAAAATCAGTGCCACACTGGGGAGACCAGCTTGGTTGGCTCGTGTTGCTGCTGCTTTGCTGTAATAGGGCTGTGGACTGGCCTCCTTGGAAGGGGAGGACCCCTGGTTAGGTTACGGCTGCCTCCGGGGCCCATTCATGCCGGCTTTGTTTCTGAGACCTGGACCGGAGCACCGGGTGGCCGGTCATTCCAGCCTTCCACCCTGTTCAGGAATCTCTGGGCCAAATCACTTCCAGATGGCAGTTGGGCTCTGCGGTTGCTGAGCCCTCGTGCCATCAGCAGCTGCCTTCGTTCTTGGAGAGTCTGTGCTCAAGGAGGGCTTTGATTTGGAACCAAATTTTGGTCTCCTGGGCCCTTCCCTTCCCCTCTTTGCCCGGATCCTGGGTTCTGTGTGGTGAGGTGGGTGCACAGGGTAGTTGAGGATGGCTGCCCTGCTCATTGGGCAGTAGAAGCCCAGGCTCAGAGCCTTGAGTCGTGCTGGCCGTGGCTTCGTGGCCAGGGTACCACATCACCCTGCTTTCTCTATAAATGGCCTCCTGGTCAGCACATATTCGGTTAAACTGGGTCCAGGTGGATGGTTGAGGATATGGGCTTGAAGCTAGGCGGCCAACACGCTAAGTCCCACTCTCTCCCTAACAGCTGTGCAGCTCTGGCATACTGTCTTCACCTTTGGGAGCCTCAGTGTCCCCCATCTGTAAAATGCAGAATAATAGTTCCTGTCTTAGTTGCTGAGGCCAGTGTATGTTCATAGCACAATGTTGGCATAATCATCATTATTATTATCAATGTGCTTCTGAACCCAGGTCTGGGACTTTGTCTCGTTTTCCATCTACTCTCTGGCATGTATTACCGCTGTCATCTGGTGTGTTAGGTAGTCGTCCCCCACCCCCCAGCCAAGTTTGGAACCTCTGTCGAAGATGCCTCCTAAGATCTTTCCTTCCTTTCCTCATTCCAGTCAATCTAGGAGAGACCAGCGCTGAGCCAGGCCCGGTGCTAGGGCCACAGCAATAATGAGAGTCAGGCCCTGAGCTTGCCTCATACACTGCTTGGTGCAGAGGAGAGAGTAACCTGGGAGTGTGCTTCTCAAACCTTCAAGCACACACAGATCTCCTGGCGACTTTGTTAAAAATGTTAGTGTGGTTTTGGGGAATACTATGCAGCCATCAAAAGAAATGAAATCTTGCCATTTGTCACGACGTGGATGGAACTACAGGGTATCATGCTTAGCGAAATAAGTCAAGCAGAGAAAGACAACTACCATATGATCTCCCTGATATGAGGAAGTGGAGATGCAACATGGGGGGTTAAGGGGGTAGGAGAAGAATAAATGAAACAAGATGGGATTGGGAGGGAGACAAACCATAAGTGACTCTTTTTTTTTTTTTTTAAAGATTTTATTTATTTATTTGACAGAGAGAGATCACAAGCAGGCAGAGAGGCAGGCAGAGAGAGAGAGAAGGAAGCAGGCTCCCAGCTGAGCAGAGAGCCCGATGCGGGGCTCGATCCCAGGACCCTGGGATCATGACCTGAGCCGAAGGCAGCGACTTAACCCACTGAGCCACCCAGGCGCCCTAACCATAAGTGACTCTTAATCTTACAAAACAAACTGAGGGTTGCTGGGGGGAGGGGGGTTGGGAGAAGGGAGTGGGGTTATGGACATTGGGGAGGGTGTGTGCTATGGTGAGTGCTGTGAAGTGTGTAAACCTGGTGATTCACAGACCTGTACCCCTGGGGATAAAAATACATTATTTGTTTATAAAAAATAAAAAAATTAATAAAAAAAAATTTTAAATTAAAAAAAAAATGTTATTGTGACAGAGCAGGTCAGGTGTGAAGGCTGAAATTCTTTTACTTCCAGCCCGCTCCCAGTAGCTACTGTCCGCTGCCTGCCATGCTGTGGGTTTGAGGATCAAGATGGCAGGCTTTCTGGGTGGGGGCTTTCGTGGGGAGGAGTGCCTTTCCTGAGGCTGGGATGGGTAGTGGGAGGACTCCCTGGAAGGAGGGACTGTTAAGCTGGGACCTAAAGCCTGAGTAGAATTAGGCAGGTGAGGCACAGCAGAAGGCTTTGTCAGCTGGAGGTCAGAGGAGTGGGTGACACAGAGGTAGGCAGGGGCTGTCTCACAAAGGGTCTTCTGAGGCTGGAGGCTGCCATCCAGGCATCTTCCTTGAGGGTACTTGGTGTGGGGTAGGTGAACCCAACTGAAATAGATCATCTACTCTGGGGCTTGCTTGCTTGCTTTTTTTTAAAGATTTTATTCATTTATTTGACAGAGATCACAAGTAGGCAGAGAGGCAGGCAGAGAGAGAGGAGGAAGCAGGCTCCCTGCAGAGCAAAGAGCCTGATGCGGGGCTCGATCCCAGGACCCTGGGATCATGACCTGAGCCGAAGCAGAGGCTTTAGCCCACTGAGCCACCCAGGTGCCCCACTCTGGGGCTTTCTTGACTGTGACTGCAGTCATTCCTATCAGTCAAACAATTTTAACGTGTCCCTCTCTCATATGTGCAAATTCACAAGCTATATACATATCTTACTGTCAGCCTGTATATTAAATATTAGTAAAGCTTAGTTTTCCTGTGTTCTAATGGACATTCTTGTGTGCCCTTGTGGAGGGCCGCCCATTGGGAGGCCCCCGAGGACCTTTTTCTGCATTTCATCTCTCCTTCCCCCTTCCTGTTGCTATTCTGCATTTAGTTTTGATCTTTAGTTGTCCTCAGTGAAGGAGGAGGTAGTTCTCTAATTCTGTCCGCTTCCCCCAAGTTGAACCAAACGAATAAACGCAATGGAATGAGCCATTTCAGTCTAAATGCGTGCTATTTCGTGCTCTTACAATGATGAAAATTGCCTTTCATGACAGTCTATGAGAAGCCACCTTACATTACTGGTGTAAATCTAGTTATCCATTAAACATGCTCAATAATCACCAGATTGGCTCAGGTTACTGTGTAATGAACAACAGCACTTTCCCTCTGCGGGGGCTTGGAAAGTGGCCTTTTAAGTAGCTTTTAAGTGCCTTGCTTGCTTTTCTTGGGAAATGGAGTCCCTGTTCTAGGGAGAGAGTTTTTTGGGAACGATGATTAGAAAACCAAATGGCTCTTTATACCAAAATGATAAAGCAGTATCTGAGAGAAGTTATACACAGTATGAAGGATGGAACTATTGGTTTTGTTGTTGTTGTTTTACTATTGGGTATTTTAATTCTACCTACTTAGCATCAGGATTTTTCTTTTTCAAAATCATACTGAGCTATACCTCCAATGCTGCCTTTCCTCTAAGAGCCTTATAGCACTTGCCTTAAATACAGTCGTTTGAAACATTGTAGATGGTTGCTGTAACTCTTCTGCAAACTGTTCAGTTCTAAAAAAAATTTCCTGGGATTTGCTTTCTTTCACTCATTGTCTGGTTACAACACACAGCAAAGAACTTTTAACTTCCCCGATCCCCCCTTTGACCAGTTGCTGTGCAGTAGAATGTCCTTCATTAAGATTTTCTTGTAGTAGAAGCAAAGAAGCAGTTTGGTTTTTCACTTAGCCGAAACTGGTTTTAGTCGGAATTATTTTGACAGAGATCTGGCTTCCTCCTTTCCGTCATCATCACAGCTTGGCCTGGAGAGATGGCTTGGTAGGGAGAACACTTGTCGTCCTCCTGCATGTTCCTTGGCTTTTCCAAGGATCCGTGCTGATGAGACATTGGTGTACTGAATGTTAGATGTGCACACGTATCCTGGAGCAGAATGTCTACCGCATTCCTGTGCCTGCTAGCCACTAAGCATGGTCCTGAGTGCCTTACCTTTATTGCTCTCATCCTCGTCGTGGAGCGCGCAAAGTGGCTTTGTATTCATTTCCATTTTGCAGATGAGAAAATTGAGGCCCAAATCAGCCTCTCTGCACATGCCAGGCACAATGCTTGCCTGCATCAAACTGTTGAGTGTTTTCTTTTTTTAATCTCAAAGTTTGGTTTCACCCTTAAAAGTAAAATAGAAAAAGTAAAATAGATACACTGTAGTGAGAGATTTCCTACAGCTTTAGTTCTGCTCGTTTCTGTGTTGCGTGCAACTTGACTCACTTGACCTTGATGAATGTGCAATTGAAACGTTCTTCTAGAAAACAAAATTTTGGGGGGCCCATTTGCCTTGCCTCGCCCAGCATTGTTGAACTTTCTTTAACTGGGGCCTTCTCTTCAGTTCTGGAGGAACCCTAGTTCTTCCCCTGCCTTTATTTGGTTATTTGGGGCAGGGTTTGGACAGTGAGGAGCAGCTGAAGGCTGCTTTGGGCGGCCAGGCAGGGCTTTCTTGGTGGGGCCTAGAAGCCACGGGTGAGGAGGAGGTGCCCTCGTAGCAGCTGGGGGGCTCGTGGTGCCCACCTCATGGGGTGGAGACATACTGTGCCGGGAGATGCTCTGTCACAGTCCCTGTTGGGTTGCTCTCAGAAAGGACCCCAAGCCCTATCCTCTCCTCCTACCTTTATTTATTTTTTTTTTTAATTTTTTTTTTTAAAGATTTTATTTATTTATTTGACAGAGAGAGATCACAAGCAGGCAGAGAGGCAGGCAGAGAGAGAGAGAGAAGGAAGCAGGCTCCCGGCTGAGCAGAGAGCCCGATGCGGGGCTCGATCCCAGGACCCTGGGATCATGACCTGAGCCGAAGGCAGCGGCTTAACCCACTGAGCCACCCAGGCGCCCCTCCTCCTACCTTTAAACAGGCGGTAGGGTTGGGGCACCTGGGTGGCTCAGTGGGTTAAGCCGCTGCCTTCGGCTCAGGTCATGATCTCAGGGTCCTGGGATCGAGTCCCGCATCGGGCTCTCTGCTCAGCAGGGAGCCTGCTTCCTCCTCTCTCTCTGCCTGCCTCTCTGCCTACTTGTGATCTCTCTCTGTCAAATAAATAAATAAAATCTTTAAAAAAAAAAAAAAAAAAACAGGCGGTAGGGTGTGTGGGGTTGTGTTTGCTGCTGACCAGAGCCTCTCTCTCCTGGCGGGAGTGTTGGCCTTCATCAGTCTGGCTGCTCTGGCACAAGTAGCTGCCCACTCCCCCCTCCAAGCCAGCAGCCCCCGCTCTTCCTGGGGAGCCTTGTGAAGGGCCCCTAGCAGGGGCACGTAGCTCTGGCGAGCTGCTCCGGAGCTGAACTTGGTGTCCCCAAGGGCATCTCCTGCAGCACTTCAGAGAGAGGAAGCTGCTCTGGGGGTGGGGGGGGGCACTCAGTGCTCAGCCTCCCCAGAAACCACTGGGCTGGTTAGTTGCAAGGTCTGGGTGTTTACACAACACCCCTGCTCTCCCTCTCTGAAGGCCCTTTATGCTAGCGTGAATTCCTTTTCTCACGGAGATCTGAAAGCTCTTTTGACTAAATGGGTCACCTTTCTGGGTATTTTCATAAGGCTGGTCAGCTTCTGCCATGCCAGACGACTTCCCTGGAATTTCCGTTTAGATATAGTGAGAACACAGTGTGGAATTTGGGCTTTTGAGCTATAGGGAAATGGGTGGGGATTTGTGGCCGGCATATGTAAATTTGTTGCGGCCCATAAATTCAGATTTTAAGATGAAAAAAAAGCAAGCAGCAGTCAGCTTTCCATCTACAAACAAGAATGGTGTTACTCTCCGCCCCGTGCTGCCCGCTAGGGAGGCAGAGGCAGCCTCCCGTGGAGGCTAGGGTCTGAAAACATTCTCGGTGGCTAAAATCAGATTCCTCCATCTCCCCTGCTGCCCCCAAGAAAACAATCAATTTCTTATCATGCTGGTGCTGTGCTGCTTGTGTGAATCACCCCGATTTCCCTGTACCTCCCTGAAGTGATTTCTCAGATATTCCAGGGAAACAAGGATTATTTGGCCTTCTTCAGTCTGAGGAGAGCATGGCTGGGCCTGGGCTGCTTCCTTGTAAGAACAGAGTGATTTGTTCCCTGGTTGGGGGAAAGCAGGCCAGAGGTTGGGGTGGGGGGGACTAGGTGCCACCCTCCAGGGGACCACAGGTGCAGCCTCTGTGACTTGACTGTGTAGTAATTGAGCAGAATCCTGGGTTCTATTTATAAGATTCCTTTGGCAGAAGAGGCAGAGGCTGGAAGACCAAGCGTGTGCTCCTGGGGCGCCTGGGGGCCTTTCAGAGGAGCTTGCAGCCTCCAGGGGTCTAGGGGCAGAATCCAGAAAGCGTGCCAAGAGCAGGAGCCATAGGGATCTTGGCCGGCAAACACCTGTATGGTGGCTTGTCACGTTCCTTCTCGGCACTGAAGAAAGAGGCTAGCGGGCGCTTGGGGAATGCCTCTCCTGTGCCCGCGTCCTTTACAGGAAATGATCAGGCTGTCACATTACGCTTCCTGTCGGGCATGCATCTCTCATCACCATAATGACCTCTCCTGTCCCTTCTTCTTGGCACACTTGTTTGACACCATGGGCGGTCACACCTGAGGTTGGAGGGACACTCGCTGCTCTCCTCCTGCCTTGTGCGGTCTCCTGTCATCACTTCCTGAGCTCTGTAGGTCTCTTGACCTGCCTGTTTCTCGATCTCCCACTGGATCCCCTCTGCTCTAGGGGCAGGTGTTGAATCTCTCGTTCATCTCTGGGGCTTGGGGCTTGGCACCTAGTAGGAATATAAGAAGTTATTGAATAAATACACAGCCTCCAACATAGATGGGTTGAATAATAAGTCTGATGCATTCATTGGTCTGCAATATATTTGCTTTCAAAAATGCAAAATGGGATCATTTGTAGCCCATATTGGGAAGAGGAATTTTGTGTAGTGGACCTCTGGGTCTGGGGTCCCAGTAGAACACCCTCATTTGAGGGACAGTGATGCTGATGTAAAGAATTCAGCAACTTTGTTGTCGTTCTCTGAACATTGGTGATTTGCTTCAACTGTTAGAGAATAAAGCCTTTTCCAAGTGGCCATGTGAGTTGTAGAAAATGAATATCTGGGTGGCTCAGTGGGTTAAGCCGCTGCCTTCAGCTCAGGTCATGATCTCAGGGTCCTGGGATCGAGTCCCGCATTGGGCTCTCTGCTCTGCAGGGAGCCTGCTTCCTCCTCTCTCTCTCTCTCTCTCTCTCTGCCTGCCTCTCTGCCTACTTGTAATCTCTCTCTGTCAAATAAATAAATAAAATCTTAAAAAAAAAAGAAAAAAGAAAATGAATATAAATGGGATCCACTGAGAGTCACTATAATCACAGTTTCACTAATAATAGTGAATATATATTGAACACCTACCTGTACCAGAAAATTGTGAAGGATGCTTTTCACTAATAGCTAAGTAAAGCCTAATTGCAACCCTGGGATGTAGTTATTGTTATAATCCTCATTATACAGATGAGGAAACATCCCAGATCAGACACTGAGTATTGACCATGAGTCAAACCCTTTCCTCAAAGGAGAGCCATCAGCATGGTCTTCAGAATTCCCTTTAAGTATTTTTTTTTTAATATTAAGAAGTTGCATTTGTAGTTCTTAGAAGAAAATTGCAAGAATGTAGAGAAATACAAAGAAAAAAATATCACCTGTGGAGAATCTTAACAAATCTTTTTTCTCCTTTTGGGGAGTTTTGTGTGAACAGCTGCTTTTTGATCAGAATGGGGAAAGAAGTTTGCATTGTCTCAGGAGAAAAGAGACTGGACTGGAAATGTTTTGTGAAATCATTTGATCATACTGCTTGTTGTAACAAGCTTCATTGTTGAGTTACTGCAGAACCGGGGCCAGCATTAAAATTGGTGGTCTTGGTTGAGGCTCATGGTTTGCGAGTCTCCCTTGGTCTTGAAATATGTTATGGTCAACCACAGAGTGGGGGTGTTCCAGCTATTTTCTGTCTCTTAAAAGTTTTTAGGACCAACTTTTATTGGGATTGCCAAGGTCTCTTAATAATAGTTATTATGTTTGGTAACTAGTATGCCCTTGTCTCATGGTGAAGCCCAGCATGGAAATTCATCTACTTTTTAGTTGCTCGACTCCATTAGCAATTTCAGTGTCTCCAGTATGAGCCTAACAGAGTGTCGTTGGCAGCTTGGTTCACCCTTACCCATCTGGGAGCTTTTAGAAGTCTGAGTATTTTATGCAGCCCTAAGGTCTTCATGATATTGGTGTTTCTGAAACATTTCCTTAACAGCCCTCTGGACACCTGGTCCATGGAGTCATTTGTTTTACCTGTGTTCGAAGCAAAGGAGAGGGAAGGAAACCACTTCCAGATTCAAACTGAACTAGGTTCCTGAGTGTGGTCGCGACTGTGGGTCAGTTAGCCCCTGCTGCTGACTGCCTGGGAGACTCAGGGGAAGTTGCTGGACCTCTCTGAGCTTCAATGTCCCAGGCTTGTCGCAGTGCCCCGACTGTTGGCGTTGTTGAAGAGTAAACGACACAATCTTTACAAAGCACGTGGCAGATAATATGGGCCACCTGAATGGTGGTCTTTGCCCTCCTTCTCCCCTTTCCCCCTCCTCCTTCCTTGACCTGTGGTGGCCCCCTTGGGCTGGAGGAAGAAGTGACCTGATTATCTTGGAAGGGGAGAGGTAGGTGGGAATACTCCCAGAAACGGGTCCAGGGTACCTCATACCTAGTGGGCTGCTTTTAGAAGAGGTGACCTGGGGTTTTGAGTAGCTGCCGGCAGGAACCATGGGCTAGAGACACTTCCTCATCTTCTAGCCAAGCTTTCCTTAAGGACAGAAAATGGGTGCCAACTATTCTTGACATCTTCCCCCACTTTCCCTTTTGTCCTGTGTGGCTAATGGATCTGTTGTTTTAACTAGCATTTTTGCCTTTCTTTTTTTTTTTTTTTTTTTTTCCTTTAATCCTTGTCTCTTAGATTCACTCCCCGTTTCTTTCCTGGTTTGGCTCTTGTGGAAGTGTCTGTGACACCATCCCAGTGATGCATTTGGGGTGGGTCTGAGCCTTGGCTCTGACCTTCTGAGAGCTGGCTGACCCCAGGAAGCTTTTTCACCTCTAGGAGCCTGTCTTCCATACAGAATACGATAATGAAGTGCTCTGTTTTCGGGATGCCTGGGTGGCTTAGTTGGTTAAGCACCTGCCTTTGGCTCAGGTCATGATGATCGGAAGGTCCTGGGATTGTCCCCCCTCTCCTGCACCCCCTGCCTGTGCTCACTCTCTCTAGATCAAATAAGTAAATAAAAAATAAAATAAAATGTTCTGCCTTACTGAGTTCTAAGGTATAAAGAGAATGTGCATCTAAAGCCCTTAGCATCGCTCCTGGTCATGGGCAGTGACCGTTGACAGCTGCTGCCCTCGCATTGCTGGCAGGAGCATTATTACTAGAAAGTCCCGCACCTCCCACTTATCCTTTTCAGGGCTCAGCTGAGAAGCACGAAGAGGGAGCAGCCACGCTGGAGATGAGACCGTGCTCACTGCCTTGTGTGTTTCCCATCTGGAACAAAGGGGCGTGCACCGACTGCCCTCCTCCAGCCAGGCCTGGCTCTGCCTTGGCCCTGGGCACTGTTTTCTCTCCCTTCTAAACCTGGCGCTTTGATACCTGGGATCATGGTGGGGCTTGATGCCAAGATTTCTGCTGCCCTGGGTGTGGTCTTAAACCCAGCACAACCCAAACCCATGCCGTGGAGCTAGTGACAATATTTTTACAGTAGTGCTTGGAAACTGGAATCCTGGGATCACACCCTGTACAAACAGCGTCAGGCTTGCTGCGTGACTGGAGGAGATTGACAGCAGCAGGTTCTGTGGCTCCCAAGTCTAGAAGGATGTGGGAGGTTGTGCAGGGATGGAAGGGGTGGAAAGCATCATTCCCAGTTCTTTTCAGGGGTTCACTGGCCTGAGCCCTGCCAGGCGGAAGGGATCTGTGTGTGTCTTGTGTAACGAACTACCTGGTTCCTTCTGTTGCTCCTTGGGTACGAGGCTGCCCACTGTTTCCCTGGTTGGGCCAGATTTCCAGGGCTGCGTCCCTTAGAGGAGCGTGTCATTTTTAGGTTGTCTCTCTCTGGGGCAGGGAACACCCAACACCTTTCCCAGAGGTAGCATTTATGGGGGTGATGCTTGAGTGATGATGACTAATGCAGATCTTCGCGTTTTAATGATGGGAAGGAATGAGTCAGCCTGGGCACTGTTTCCATGTGACAGGGCAAAAACTGAAACACTTGCACAATGGCTTTTGTTCTGCCAGCAGTTGAAGCTGACCATCAGGCGTTATCAGTAGGATCAGCAGATGTTCACCGCTTTTTGGTCCTGGGAAAGGCCCAGAGCGAGCCGGCAAGACCTGGGCCTTTCTCCAGCATCCCTGGGGCCCCCGAGGAGAGGCCCTGCCTCCCTCTGTCTCTCAGCCGGTTTCCCTGTCTGTCAAAGGAGAGAACTGGACCAGGTCTGTGTTTCCCAGACTTCAGTCATACGTAAAGGAGTCCCTTGTAGTATTCATTTTGCCAGATCCCATGGCTGCCTCTGTTTCGTTTTTGCTTAACCCTTCTCCCCGCTGTGGCTGACTCACTTTTAAAACAAATGTGTTTGAAAAGGAGACTTGTGTCACTGTCATAACAGAAAAGCAGTGTCACTAGGTAAATCAGGGTAAACCATAGATAAACCCAAAGCGGCGTTATTAACTTCTAGCTAGCCTCGATCCCTCTTCTTAGCGGGAGGCCTACTCTTTTGGTTAAAAAGGAAGATTAGCCAGGGAGCCATAGGTGTTCAGAGAAACTTAGCATCACACTGAGCTTTTCTCCCTGACCTAGCCAGAAGGACTGATAGAGAATTGGAAAGAGAGGAATGTTGTCTCCGTGATGAAGGGAGGCTGATAGAGGGTCACTGATAGCTCCAAGTCTTCACGGCTAGATGCTTTTTCGATAAATACTTCTAGAGGGTTCATTGTGTGCCAGGATCTGTGCCAGGAGCTGGGCTAGTGGTCAGGAGAACAGAGGGGACTGGGGCCTTGTCACCTGCCTCAGGGGGCTCACTGAGGGTCTAAGTGTGTGTCGGGGGGAGAGGTGTGTGCCACAGGAGTAGGTTAACAAAGTTAATGAAGAGCAGGGCAGGCCACAGAAGTTACAGTAAGAAAATCGTGGAACTGAGCTCTGTCATGCATGTAAGGGTTTTTTACAAATAAGAGTTCAGAAAATGATTTCTAAAAAGAAAATGATTCTTTAAATTTGAAAATTTTTTTTTGAATGGACAATAAACCCACTTCAGTCCAGAATGATTCTAGAGAAACACCCAGGCACCCCAAGAGAATGATCCATCCTAACCCTTTATGGGGTGGTAACCTACCTTAGATCCCTAAAGCCTGATTGGAGTTTTGAGCTTTTTTGGAGTCCTATGTCCACTGTAAATAGCTAAAAACAAGATGTCCTGATAACGCCTTTTACGACATGATTTTTACCCCCTCAGATGAGCATGTCCTGTAGTTTCTGCAAGCAAGATATATCCCATGATTGGACCTTTGAAATGCCTTTGGCTAGTGTCCAGGAATGAATGGTATTTTTTGAGGTAGTAGAGTTGAGGCTGAGTCTGATTTTTCTGTCCATCTGCCAGCCAAGGGCAACACCTGCGTCTCTTGGGTTTCTGGGAGGAGGGAAGTTGTGGTTTAAAATGAGGACTACAGGCCATGTGGGTGGCTCAGTCGGTTAAGCGTCGGCCTTTGGCTTGGGTCCTGACCCTAGGGTCCTGGGATTGAGCTCCACCTCCGGGCTCCCTGCTCAGCGGGGCGTCTGCTTCTCCCTCTCTGCCTTTCTCCATGCACTCTTTCTCTCTCAAATAAATAAATAAATAAATAAATAAATAAATAAAATCTTTAAAAAGAAAATGAGGACAGGGGTGTCAGGCAGCTCTGGGGTTGAATCTGGGACTTGCTGTGTGACCTAGGATTGAGTTACAGGAGTTCTCTGGAGCATTAGTGCCCGGTGTTCTCACCTGTAAACTGGGGATAATCATAGTTTCTGCCTGAAAGAGTGGGTGTGAAGATTTAATGAGCTAAATTTTGTCAAGTACTTGCCACATGGGAAGTATTTTGGAAGCGCTAACAGGTAATCCCACACTTCTCTGATTGAAAGGCTCAGGTGTTTACTACTCTAGGCTGGTAGTGAGTGAGATGAAGGGGTATGTCAGGTTTGGGGTTTGGTTAGATCCTGCTGATCGGCATCAGGACATTCAGAAGGGATCTGAGGTTTGGGACAAAGGGCGCCATGACCCCTATGACAACGTGTGTGGGTTAAATGAGGATGAAATGGACAGCCAGAAGAGCCTTCAAAGGGGCAGTTGGGATAATTAGAATCCTTTTTTGCTGCAGGAGTGGGACCCCAAACTGGCTCACGTACAAGGAAATTGGTTGGCTCCTGTCAGCAAGCACAGAGTGGGTGATGGGTTTGTGGGTCCCAGCAGCTCTGTCTTCAAGGATCCAGGTTCTCTTGGTCTCTGCTCTCTTGGTTTCCATAGTCCTGAGGCTGATTCATTCCCCTGTGGTTTCCTGTAGCAAAGAGTTCCCATGAGGCAGAGATAGGGTTCCTGGCAGTTCCTTACGGGCCAAGAACAGCTTTTCCAGAAGTTGTCAACAGACCTCTTCTTATATTTTATTGGCCTAGATTGGACCACATGGTGATTTCTGAACCAGTACCAGGTAAGGGAGATCAATTACCCTCAGACGGGTGAGGTCTTCTCCAGAGCTGGAGGTGGAGTCTTTTCTCTGGAGGACTGGGGCTGTGGTGGGGGCAGGAGGCTCTAGAATCCTCTCAGGACCCTTCTAGGAAGGGCAGAGGGAGATGGATGCTGGCGGTAACTGTTGTTCTTTGCCCATCTCTCTACCTCCCCAGCCCCTCTCTTCTTTACCCAGGGGCCATTCACACGTCCTCTTCTGGACCCTGGATCCTTCCCTTCTTTCTTCTGCTCTAGGCTGAGTCATTCATTGTAGGAATCCTACTGATGTCAACTGTAGATAATCGATATAGACTTTGTTTTTTTTCCTCCTTAGGAGTGATTCATGTTTTTACATAGAAATGGGACAATTGCATAAAAATAATAAAATAAGAAACTTTGCTTCCAATCTCACCGTCCAGAGAAAACGAAGTAGTTGCTAGCCTCCCTTTCAGTTGTGTCTGCACATGTGTACACAGCACAGTATAAACCGCTCAGGAGCCAGACTGCGTGAAGTTTGGTATTCCTTCCTATGATGATCATTTCTCTGCTATCAAGTGTCGCTTAAAAGCTTGACTTCTTGTAACACTCCATCCTAAAGGGCAGAGTCTTTCAAAATAAATTAGGCCAATAAAAATGGAATATACAGAGTAATAATGAGTAAACCGGAACTCTGCTCAGTTTGTGTTCTCCTGAGACTGGGCTGGACCTGAGGACCTACACCCATGTGGAGATGCCTTTTTCTGGGGAGGTGATCCTGGGAAGCAGGAAAGATGAACAGGGAGTGATACCGGGAAGGAGGAGAAACCAGGACTAGGGTGAGTTATCGAGGTCACTGCTGTGGACAGTTCTGCTGGGGCCTCCTGGGGAGCGGACATACAGAATGCCTCAGGACCTGTCTGCCTGGAGAAGGACAGGAAGCTGGAGATCCATGGGCTCCTGCTCCCCATTGAGGGAGGCATTCGTTCTTCAAGCTTCCAGGCTGGATGCTCATGCATGCTGGCTCTGCTGGGGCAAAAAGGAAAAGAAAAGGTGTGTGCCGGGGTCTGTAGGTGGTCCCTAGAGAATGGTTTGAGCTGGCGCAGAACTGCTGGCCGTTACTGTGGCTGAAATCAGAAGTGGGCCAGGAAAGAGGATGGACGTAGGCAAGAGTGGAATCACCAAGCATACCACCCTGGTCAGTTTTGCAAACTGTTGAGCTGAAAAAGCAAATTGCAAAAAGACAACCTATGTTGTGATACTGTTTATATATAAAGTTTTACATATGTAGTAGAAATACACATATGTTCACTTCAATGACAATTCCCAAACTTTGGATTGTGGTTGCCTATAGGCGGTATGGGGGGTACAGCCAGTGAAGGGGGGTGCAGCATCTCTCAATATTTTGTGACATATTACTTGTTCTGTTGGTTGCATGGTGCTTCTATTATATTGTTCTTTCTGTCCCCCTTTCCTTGTGTGTATTTGTTGGAAATAACGACTCTTACAGAAAGTATCTCATTTTAATGCTGGTTACAGTGCATTAATGAGCTTGACCAAGGGAAGGAGATAAAAGTATCCTTTTATTATTTTGTTTGTTTGTTTGAAAGACAAGCTTGCCCCCCAGCTTGTAAGAAAGGAAACAGATCATCCTCAGGATGTCAGGATGATATATTTATATATATTTTTAAAGATATTATTAGGGGCACCTGGGTGGCTCGGTTGTTAATCCCAGGGTCCTGGGATCAAGGTCTGCATTGGGCTCCCTGCTCATCAGGAAGCCTGCTTCTCCCTCTCTCACTCTCCCTGCTTGTGTTCCCTTTCTCGCTCTCGCTCTCTCTCTCAAATAAATAAATAAAATCTTAAAAAAAAAGATTTTATTCATTCATTTGACAGAGAGAGACTGAGAGCATAAGCAGGGGGAGCAGCAGAGGGAGAGGGAGAAGCAAGCAGGCTCCTCTCCCAGAAGGGAGCCTGATATGGGGCTCAGTCCTAGGACCCTGGGATCATGACCTCAGCTGAAGGCAGACGCTTAAGGACCGAGCCACTCAGGCGCCCCTGTCAGGATGGTACTAAGACAAAAGACATTCACTCTTAGAGGGTTTCTTCCTCCCACACCCCAAGTGTGTGTTGAAACTCCTGAGCTAATAACCTTAGAATGTAAGGCAGTCCTGTTGCTTGTGAGCATGGCAGGCTTGGGTTTCTCAAAGGCAGAGGGAGAGAGCTTCAGGCATTTGCCTCTGGGTACTTCCAGTCAATGGCTTTTTGTCTAAGGGAAGGAGATATTTCTCAAGGAGATACCTCAGGGGACTGCTGAAATATTTGCATTGTCCTTAAAAGTGGGTGAAAGTCCCTGATAGTGATGGTTCACAGTGGAATGAGTGTTAACGGAATTGCATTTTAAGAACACCTTCCCATTACGGCCAGAATCAAGTCTGTCTGTTTTGTCGTATGATGGTTCGTGTCTTGGTTTCCCAGGCTCCTGAACATAGGAGCTCAGAAGCACTAAATTTTTAAAAAAATGGCTCTGTTGGGGTATAATTGACGTACAACAAAGGACACATTTAAAAGTGTACTGTTGGGGTGCCTGGGTGGCTTGGTGGATTGAAGCCTCTGCTTTGCACTCAGGTCATGATCTCAGGGTCCTGGGATTGAGCCCCGCATTGGGCTCTCTGCTCGGCAAAGAACCTGCTTCCTCCTCTCTTCTCTCTCTCTGCCTGCTTCCCTGCCTGCCTGTGATGATCTCTGTCAAATAAATAAATAAAATCTTAAAAAAATAAAAAAAAGTAAAAGTGTAGTGTTAGAAGGCAACAGAAACAAAAATAAGTAGGACTTCATTAAACTAAAAAGCTCTGCACAGCAAAGGAAACCATCAACAAAATGAAAAAAATCATCCACTGAATGGGAAAAGATACTTGCAAATCATGTATCTGATAAGAGGTTAATATCCAAAATATATAAATAACTCCTGCAACTCAGTAGCAAAAGTCCAAACAATCTGCTCAAAAAATGGGCAGAGGATTTTAAAACATTTTTTCTGCAAATGGCCAACAAGTCCAGAAAAACAGGCTCAAACATCATTCATCATCAAGGAAATGCAAATCAAAAGTCCAGGTGATATCACCCTATATCCATTACAATGGCTAGTATCAAAAAGATAAGAAATAGTGAATGTTGGCAAGGATGTGGAGAAGAGGCAGCCCTGGGGAGCTGTCGGTAGGACTGTAAATGGTGCAGCCACTGTGGAAAACAGTATGGAGTTTCCTAAAAAAGTTAAAAATAGAACTGCCATACGGTGCTGCAATTTCACTTCTGGGTATTCATCCAAAGCAAAAGAAAGCAGTAACTCAAAAAAGATACATGCACCTCCAACAAACAGCCAAGATACGGAAATAACCTAGGTGTCTATTGATGGATGAATGGATAAAGATAGTGTGTGTGTGTGTGTGTGTGTATGTCTCTGTGTGTGTATGTCTGTATGTGTGTGTATTTGTGCATAATTCATCAACAAGAAGGAAATCTTGTTATTTGTGAGAGCACAGATAGATTTTGGGAGCATGGTGCTACATGAAATAAGTCAGATAAATACTGTCTGATCTCATTTATCTGTAGAATCTTAAAGATAATAGATTGGTGCAGAAGTAGGGGCTGGGAGGTGGGCAGAATGGGGGAAGAGGATCAAAAGGTTTTATACCTGGGGCGCCTGGGTGGCTCAGTGGGTTAAAGCCTCTGCCTTTGGCTCAGGTCATGATTCCAGGGTCCTGGGATTGAGCCCCGCATCGGGCTCACTGCTCAGCGGGGAGCCTGCTTCCCTTCCCCTCTCTCTGCCTGCCTCTCTGCCTACTTGTGATCTCTCTCTGTCAAATAAATAAATAAAATCTTTAAAAAAAAAAGGTTTTATACCTGAAACAGAATTCCAGATATTTAATCAGTAGTCCTAGGGTATAATGGACAGCATCGTGACTATGGTTAATGCTGCTATATTGCCTATTTGAAAGTTGCTTAGAGAGTAGATCTTAAAAGTTACCACAAGAAAAAAATTTGACACCATGTATCACCATGTGTCAACAGATGTTAGCTAGATTTCCTCTGATGATCCTCTTACAATATATAAAAGTGTTTTAGAAAAGGTAGGGGGGACTCCTTGACTGAGCTAAGTAAAATCTCAAGTTCTAAACTTCAGTCATGTGCCGTGTTTTCCCAGTTTTGCTCTGAAGGAGGAGTCTTTCTGAGTCTGTCTCGGAATGACATTCATTCATTCATTCATTTTTTAAAAAAGATTTTATTATTACTATTTTTATTGGACAGAGATTGATCACAAGTAGGCAGAGAGGCAGGCAGAGGGGGAGGGGGAAGCAGAGAGCTTCTCTGCTGAGCAGAGAGCAGGGCTTCATCCCAGGACCCTGAGATCATGACCTGTGCTGAAGGCAGAGGCTTAACCCACTGAGCCACCCAGACACCCCTCATTCATTTATTTAAGATTTTATTTATTTGACAGAGAGAGACAGGAAGAGAGGGAACACAAGCAGGGGGAGTGGGAGAGGGAGAAGCAGGCTTCCTGCTGAAGCAGGGAGCCAGATGTGGGACTCGATCTCAGGTCCCTGGGAATATGACCTGAGCCAAAGGCCGATGCTTAACAGCTGAGCCTTCCAGGTGCCCTTGGAATAATTTTTAAAAAGTGTACAGTTTGCTAAGTTTCGAGATACACACACATAACATCTCACAAACACACATTGGGAAATTGTTATCATAACCAAGAGAGCGAACATACCTGTTCAGACCCAGAAGTTTCCTTGAGCCTCTCTGCGATTCCTCCCTCCCATCCTTCCTGCCCCTCTAGTCCCCAAGTAATCACTGATTTCCTTTCTGCTGCTGTAGTTCAGTTCGCATGTGGCAGAACTTCGTGTAAATGGAATTCTACAGCGTGTACTCTTTCTTGTCTGTCTCCTTTCATGCTTTGCCTGTCATTCTTGTTCTTGCATGTATCAGCAGTTTGCTCCTTCTGATTACAGAGCAATATTTCATTGTATGGTTGTACCATAATTTGTTTATACATTCTTCTGCCGATGACATTTGGGTTGTTTCCAGATAAAGCTATTAGGAACATTGTACAAGTCTCTGTGTAGACATAGATTTTTCTTTTTTTTCCGGAGTGAATGGTAGGATCATACAGTAGGTGTATATTTAATTTAAAAAACTTTTTGTTTATTTGAAAGAGAGAGCACGCAGGGGGAGGGGCAGAGGGAGAGAGGGAGGGAAGCAGACTCCCTGCTGAAAGCAGAGCCTAACAGAGGGCTCGGTCTCACGACCCTGAGATCATGACCTGAGCCAGAATCAAGAGTCAGACGCTTAGCCGACTGAGCCAACCAGGCCCCCCTGTATTTAATTAACTTTTTTAGAAACTGCCAAACGTTTCCATTTTGACCAACAGTGTATTTGAATTATAGTTTCCACATATCCTAGCTGTAAGAAGTGGTGTTTTCTTTTTTTTTTTTTTAAAGATTTTATTTATTTATTTGTCAGAGAGAGAGGGAGAGAGAGTGAGCACAGGCAGACAGAGAGGCAGGCAGAGGCAGAGGGAGAAGCAGGCTCCCTGCTGAGCAAGGATCCCGATGTGGGACTCCATCCCAGGACGCTGAGATCATGACCTGAGCCGAAGGCAGCTGCTTAACCAGCTGAGCCACCCAGGCGTCCCAAGAAGTGGTGTTTTCTTAAAGACAGGATTCTTTAAGCAGGTTGGTGAAAGCAACTGTGGCTCTGACCAGTTTGTATTTCTCTGTCCTCTACGCCAGTGTTCGTTCCCACCGTCATCAGCTGCTGTGACTAACTGGTTTGCTTCTAGGAGGAAGCCCCACAGTGCTAACACTGGCTGACTGGTAGAGTGCGGGGTGCTTCTTGGAAACAGTGTCTCTCACGGGCCATCGTTCAGGGATGGGGGTGTGGGCTGCCATCTGCCGTGTGCCGGGACCGCGCCACGTTGGTGCCTTATGTCAACTATCTCATTTAATTTAGTGGTCCTGGGCAGTAGGTATTACTTAGGTGTTGCAGGTGGGGATACTGAGGCACTGAGAGCTTTCGTGATTGGCTGCATGGCCAGGAAGCAGAAGAGACAGACTCTGAGAGGAAACGGATCAGTTAGGCTGCATATGGCTCCACGTCATAGGAGACCCCACTATCCTGGCTTCTCCAGACAGGAAGTTCACTGGCTCCTGCAGCTGCAAAGTCCAGGCCTCAGGCAGGCTGCAGGTGCCTTTGACCCAGAGGTTTTGAGGTGGTCAGAGCCCTGGATCTGTTTCTCTACGATTCTGTTTTCTGTTGTCTCTGCTCACTGACAGGCTGGCGTCTTTCGGGCTGCACAGCCATGCCCACACTGCTCCTGTCTGAGGAAGAAGGCAGGCCCTGGGGTTCACAGGGGTCAGCCCAGCCTGGGTCACCTGTCTTCTCCTCTACCGGTCACTGCTCAGGGGGTTTGGCTGTTGGGAGTGGCTCACCTAGATCACCTGTCCTACCTGCCCTCTCCGCTCGGCAGCCCAGAACACTGAAGAGGCTGAAAGAGTGGATCTGGGGAGGCTTCTCACATCCAACCACTGCTGTCCTAGGTTGCTGTTGGGTCTTGAGAAAAGTCTGGTGCCACTGGCTATAGTATTACATAATCTGTGACTTAGGTTATCACCTCCTTCCCCACCTTGAAGTGGGATTACCTCTTCCCATCAGGGGCAGATCAAACAGAAGAAAAAAAAAAATAAAAAAATAAAATCAACCCGTAAATTGTAGGATGCTTGAGGGTTCTTAAAAGCTGTCTATATAATTAAAAGCTGTTAGTTTAACTTGGATATAAAATAAAATCTGACTTCAAATTGAAGTGGTGTAATTTCCATGGTAAAATATCAGGTAACTTCCCTCGGTCCCTCAGTCTTACAGGCTTGGATCCCTATGCAGAGAGGAAGCAAAATGGCAGCTTAGAGACAGGGAGAGGCACCCAATCCCTTTTCTAGGAGGACGGGTTGAAAGAAAGAATGAAAGTGTGCAGAATAGGGGGTTTGATGGCCTTCCAGGGTCCATGTTGAAGGAGAGGAAAATGTAGCTCAGCCACAGCGACGCTCCCCAATTAAAAACTAAAAAAAGATCGTGGTTATGGGGCTTGGACTTCAGACAAACCAGCAGCCTCTGTCATTTTGAGTGTTATTCCAGATCGGAAGGTTCTGCTAGGAGGAAGGTGGAAGCTTCAAGAATTCCTCATTGGACAGTCAGAGTGGCCCCTCCTCACAGCCCCCACTAGAGGAGACGCCCCCTATTTGCTGGACAGATGAGCCGACCATGTGTGAAGTCTGGCCCAGCACAACATAACTGGGCCTGGGGCGGCAACATAGGAAAGCTTTTTACTGGGATTGACTTTCTATAAGGAGGCACTTTCAGATGAGACCATGTTTTCCCACTGGTGATCTCACCATTGCCCTTACTCCACAAAGCTTAATTGTTTTGGGCCCATAAATGTAAGCCTCTTGATGAATTGACTCAAGGCTTAGAGCAAATTTGCTTTTCTTTGTAATGAATCCATGGCCTTAAATGCTCTGACTCAGGTGAAAGGGGATCCTGGAGCAGAGAATGGGAAGAACGCGGTTTTCATCTGTGCTCTTCATGAGCTCTTCCTTTGGGCCTCACTGTTCTGGTCTGGGAACTGTGAGTGTTGATCGAGAATCAGGGTTTATAAATAGCTGATACCTGTCAGCTTGTCTGAACTTGTCTCTCTCCGTGGCAGACATCACTAAGGGGTCTTGTTGTTTTTTTCCCTTGAGCCCAGACTGGGCATTGGAATCCTTTTCTTTCTTTCTTTCTTCTTAAAAAAATTTTTTTTAAAAAAAATATTTAATTTATTTATTTGAGAGCGAGACAGTGAGAAAGAACATGAGAGGGGAGAAGGTCAGAGGGAGAAGCAGACTCCCCTCAGAGCAGGGAGCCCGAGGTGGGACTCGATCCCAGGACTCCAGGATCATGACCTGACCTGAAGGCAGTTGCTCAACCAACTGAGCCACCCAGGCACCCTGGAATCCTTTTCAATGTGGTGCCCTAGGCTGCCCTTTGGTCCTTGAGATAAAACCCATTTACTGTCTTGCTGAGTCTACATGAACTTGAACTCCCCTTTACATATGATGGTTTGAATCCTGCCCCTCAAAGAGTTTTCACATCACGTCTGCTGCCCCCCCCCCCCCCGCTGCTGATGGGACTCCTCTCCTTCACACCCCCATACCTTGGCCCGTGCTCTCCCCTCCGCTGAACCACTTATTTTTTTCATGTAGTTCAGGAACCAATTCACATGCATCTCCTGTGTGGAAGTACCCGGGTGGCTCATTGACTGAGCAGCTGGCTCTTAATTTCTGCTCAGGTCATAAATGCACATTTGTGGGATCAAACCTTTCATCAGGCTCCTTGCCCAGTGGGGAGAACGCTTGAGGATTTTCTCTCTCCCCCTCCTACTGCCCTGCCCCTCACGCTCTTTCTCTTTCTCTAAAATAAATAAATCAAGCTTAAAAAAAAAGAATCCTCTTCAAATCCCCCATATGGAATTAGTCATTTCTTCTCTTGTGTTCCCACAGCAGTGTACACATAAAATTATAATCCTTATAAAATGGCCATAATCCTATTGATGACCATAGTCCTCTATCAGACACCAGCCTCCAGGCTCTTTGGCTTTCTTGCATTACCATCATGATTTCTCCCTCCTTTTTCTTTCCTTCTTCTTTCCTTCCCTACCCTTCTTTTCTCTTCTGTTTTCCTTTTTATTCCTCCATTCCTTCCTTCCTTTTAACCATCATGATTTCTGCCCGACTTATTTTCTGAATATTTTTTCTTTATGCATTGGAAACTATAGAACATAATCATCAATAGAAAGCCACTATCACTGGCCATAAGGGAGAGGTAACTATAAAAGTGAAATCAATGAAAACAAGTTTACTAAATTTTGGAAAAGCTTGTTGAAGCCTCTGACCTGGAGGTCTGCTTAGAATCAGAAAATGATTCAGTGTGAACCACGCAGCCCTAGCAGTTACCACCTAACTCCTCTGCTCTGTCCGGCCTCATCTGGGGAAAGGCTATGCTGACTCGCAGCAGGGGTCCAGCGCCTGAAGAGGCAGGACTCCGGAAGGTTGGATACTGGAATCCCAGCCTCCTACATAGCTCCTTTGTGTACTGTCAAAAGTAAGAATTTTGTAGGGGGGCTTGCGTGGCTCAGTGGGTTAGGCCCCTGCTTTGGCTCAGGTCATGATCTCAGGGTCCTGGGATCAAGCCCCATATTGGGCTCTCTGCTCAGTGGGGAGCCTGCTTCCCCTTCTCTCTCTCTGCCTGCCTCTCTGCCTACTTGTGACCTCTGTCAAATAAATAAATGAAATATTTTTTTTTAAAAAAGTAAGAATTGTGTAACAATCATCAGAACCACTGAGTGAAAAATCACATACATGTGTCTTCTGTTTGTTCACTGCCTCTGACTGGTAGGACAGATTCCTTGCTTTGCTGGATTAGTTTTGTTTTGTTTTTTAAAGATTTTATTTATTTATTTGACAGACAGGGATCACAAGTAGGCAGAGAAAGAGAGAGAGAGAGAGAGAGAGGAGGAAGCAGGCTCCTCACTGAGCAGAGAGCCAGCTCTGGGGCTCCGTCCCAGGAGCCTGGGATCATGACCTGAGCTGAAGGTAGAGGCTTTAACCACTGAGCCACCCAGGCGCCCCTGGATTAGTATTTGATAGGCGAAAAAATCTTGTAGAAAAGTAATTCCACCCTTGAGCAAATCTTAGGGAAAATGATGTCTTAGGAGTCTTTTCTTTGGGAATATCTAGGGAAGACCTGGTGGTGCAGGCACCCCATTCCACAGACGGGAACACTGATGCTCCAAGGTTAACAACTCACCTGGAAGGGAGTCTGGGGTGAGACGAGGTTACCTCTCTGTGCCTCATTTTTGCATCTCCTAGACCTTTGCTCTGCTGTGGTTCAGGTTTCTGAGTGACAAACAAGAAGCACAGTGACTAGACTGAGCAGAACTAACCTTCTTGGGCTTTGGAAAGAGAATTTCTCAAGGCCTTTTTCCTCGCAGAGGATTCAGAATGCTCTGGTTTGCTCTTGGGAGCATGCCAGTCATCTGATTGCTGGTTTTCCTTTCTGCCCAGAGTGGTGCCATGTTTTAGTGATGGGTGGGGAGCTTCAGGAGTCACTGGCAGTGGTTGAAGCCTGGGACACACTCCCTGCAGACAGGTGACACACTGTGAAGAGCTGTGCAGAAGCAAGCCAGATCCTTGGGGGTGCTGCTCCAGCAACTCCCCTGCCCTGGCTGCAGCGACAGACCTCTCCAGCTCTCCCGCAGGATTCGTGTTTGTTGAATAATAATACACCCTGACCCAGGGAGCAAAAGCAAACAGGACTGGCCCTGAAACCGCAGGGCGAGTGTGAGTAAACAGTTCCAGGCTACCCGTGGAGCTGGCCTCTGGTCAGCAACCCGATGGCCGCTGGCAGTCCACTCTTAGGGAGCCATCGGCCTTCTCCTTAGGGGACTAGGCAGTTCCTGGCCTGTGCTTGCAAGCCTGGATGGGGTGGGAGTTAGAGCTGAGGACATAGTTTCTCTAAAATATATCCCTCCTCCCTCCTGTTCTTATGTGGAGGTTAAATGTATCTGTTCTTTTTGTCTCCTTTTTTCTGTACATTTTCAATGGTTTTTTAGATCACAGAATAGGTGTATGCTTGTCAAAAAAAAAAACTTCACAGAATATTTTACAGAATAAAAACATTACAGAAACTTGAGATATTGAGTGCTAACTATAATGATCAAGGGCCTCCTCGTATGTCCCAGGTGGCTTGTTTACTTATTTTTTTTGCCACATCTCAGTTCATCTTCACACAAGATCTGAGGAATGGTGTTCACCCCCATTTTACAGATGAGGAAACTGAGGCTCCATTTAAATTTTTATTATTTTTTTAAAAGATTTTATTTATTTATTTGAGAGAGAGAGAGACAGTGAGAGAGAGCATGAGAGGGGAGAAGGTCAGAGGGAGAAGCAGATTCCCTGTGGAGCTGGGAGCCTGATGGCGGGACTCGGTCCCGGAACTCTGGGATCATGACCTGAGCCGAAAGCAGTCGCTTAACCAACTGAGCCACCCAGGTGCCCCTGAGGCTCCATTTATTTTATTTTATTTTTTTAAATTTATTTATTTGACAGATCACAAGTAGACAGAGAGGCAGGCAGAGAGAGAGGAGGGAAGCAGGCTCCCCACTGAGCAGAGAGCCTGATATGGGGCTCGATCCCAAGACCCCGGGATCATGACCCGAGCCGAAGGCAGAGGCTTCAACCTACTGAGCCACCCAGGCGCCCCCTGAGGCTCCATTTAAAGTCACCTCACTGGTAAGCAACGGCTGTGCCTGGACTAGCAGCAGGTCCAGGTGACTCTGGAAACCAGAGCTCTGTGTGGTGTCTTTCTGGACCGAAAGATTTAACTTGGTTCAGTATCTTTTTACTTATACGTGGAATGAGCTTGGATACTTGATCTTCAGGAGAAAGGCCATCCAGGTTATTATTATTCAAATAAAAAGACATGTGGACAGGGGTCTCCAAAGGTGGATGGTCAGCTGTGTCTCCCTGTCGGGCATCGGGGTGCCCCCGGGTGTGCTCAGTGAGTCTCTGAGCCAGAGGATAAGTTGTCAGGCTAGGCTGCTAGCCTGCCTCAGTGGGGTAGCGGCACGTCTGGGCGGGCTCCTTGCTTTTCCTGAGCAGCCCTCCCTGCCCCCCAACTCATACCCCCTGTGGGGCAAGCTGGTGAGCTCTTAGGCAGCCTTTTCATTCCTAACTTAGTTTCCAAATAATGTGTAACATACCCACCCCCATTGCTCTGGTATCTCAAGCAGTTGTCTGGGAAACATACCTGCCTTAAATCTGTACCTTGAGCCAAACGGCCTTGGCCTTGACCGCGGGATCGGCAGACCCTTGTGTCAGCTCGCGGAGGCTGTAGAGCATCTGGATTGAGTGGGGTCACGGGCTGTGTTTTTCAAACCTCCCTCGATGATCCTTGCTTGGCTTGCCTCTGCCACCTTCTTCCCTCCGGAGGCCTTGACCGCCCGCCCGTCCTGGCCAGAACCTGTGGGTGGTCCCAGCCACATGACTACACTGTCAGGCAGCCCCAGGAGGCGGCTTCCCCACCTGGGTTGTGCTGAGTGCCCTCATGGCTTTCTTTTTAGGGAGCCCCAAGACTCGAGACTCGTTAGAGGTTGGATAGACGTTGGAGATTTTGCATTCTTGAGATTCTTTCTGTGGCCAGTTTGGCAAACCATTTCATCTCTTCAGTTTCCCAACTGAGCCCATCCTTCCCCTTGCTCTTGGGGCGGGGCTGGGGGGCTGGGGGGGGCACGGACTGATCGGCTCAGGTGCTGGCCTGTGTTGCATTCTCAGCGAAGCTGCTGGTGTTTGGTTTGTGTGAATTTTCTGTAGCCTGGTTTGAACAAACCTTCTAGACTCCTAAACAGTCCCCTGTTCACACCAGCCTGGCTTTCCCACTTGCCCGGGGCTCCTCGTCCACGTCCACACTGGGTCAGCCTCAGACTTGCAAGCCTGCTGTTGATGGGAGGAGCTCATAAATTGTTGTTTATTCACCTTTTAGGAGCACTAGCATCTGTAGGTTTATCCTCCCTTCTGTCTCCTGGCGGGAGGGAGATCTCAGATTCTCACCCTGTTGGTGCTGTGATGCTGGGAATGCTTATGGTGGTTAGCCTGGTGCTGGCAGGGAGTTAATCCCAGGAGGCCCACCATTGGACCACGTTGTGCTGTTGACTAAGGTCAGTAGGCTTCTCGTCAGTTCTTCTGATGGAACAGAAAGGAATTGGGAGATTTCATGGATTTTTCTCTGTAGCATTGGGTAATTGGAGAAAATAGGCCTTAAACTCTAGCCGTGGAGACTGGGTAAGTCCTTTTGGCGATTTGTTATGCACCATGCTTCAAGTGCAAGTGAGAGAAACTCACTTGAACTAGCTTACGTGTGGAAGATTAGTTTTTGTTAGGGAGGATCTATCAAGACGGTTTGATTGAGTGGCAGGTGGTAGAAACCCATTTGAAACCACCTAAAGACAGCAGAAGGAGCCACCTGGCCCAGTGAGAAGTTCTACAGTAGAGCAACCCTCAGGCATGGTTGGGTGTCGAGGCTCAAACAGGCCATCAGAATTTGATCCCTCTCCTAGTCTCTCACTGTATCTGCTGGGGGGTCCCAGCAGGACTGATGGCAGGATGGCCGCTGCATTTCTGGGCCTTTAGGCCTCCCAGACCTAAGCCCGGCCAGGTACCAGAGAAAATGAAGTTGGTGAGCATAGCCCTGTTTCCTGGAGCTCCCATACGAGACCCAAGATTTGCTGCTTAGACCCCCATGAATCATCTGCCTAGCTCTGAGACTGGGCCCTTTAAGAAACCTTTGGGTGGGCGGAGCCTCTTCTTGGAGAAGATGCTGTGTGGGGTCCCCATGGTCCAGAAGTGACAGATAGGTGCTTCTTCTTATCTGGTTGACAGCCTTCTCTAAGTCAAGATGTTGATAATAAAGGGCCTCTGTCTCAAGCTAGGAAAATGTTAGATGAAGTTTCAGCCCAGCTACACGACGCCTTCCAGGGAGCCTGCTTCCGGCCTGGAAAGCGGTGCCCAGGATCAGTGCTTTGGGACCTCTCTGAGCTCAGCTCCCTGCTCCAGCATGGGCCCTTGCTTCCTGCAGAGGAGACAGCACTGTCTGAGAGGCATGAATGGGAATTTCCTCCTTCCAGATCCCAGTCAGCATGACTCGGGATGGCTTTGACTGGAAAATCTGAATCAAAGAGTACGTTTAGGCCAAGGATTTCCCCAAACGCTAATCAGCACTGATTACTTCCAGCGTGTTGCCTTTGGCTCCGTAGAGGGATTTGTCCATTGTGGCTGCAGTGTCTGGCTTGGGCTGCCCAGAAGATGAGACGTGAGTGTGTAGGGATGAGCCCCGGTGTGGGCTGAGTCCCTTTGCCATCCTGACCTTTACTAGTTGTGAGAAACCCTAATTAGCAGATTCATGGGTCATTGGCTGGCCTTTCCTTTGGCATTACCACTTGGGACTGGAGTTTCGCTTAAACGCAATCCTGAAAGTGTGTCGAGGAAACACTTGTATAAAAATCCTTGTGCAGTGTTGAAAATGCCTTCTCTCCCCCACGTTGATGTCTTCTGAACAGAGTCGAAATATTAAGGGTGCTTATGGTTGCTGTGGTACTGAACCTCAGGATCATCTCAAGAAAATAACGCAGTTCACATCTTGGGTGGACTGAATGAAGTTTTATTATTAGGTCCCCGGAAGTTCAGTAACTGTGCTTTTTAAAATAGCAGCAGAGGACTTGTAATCGGCTCTTCGAATGTCTTGGAGAACCTTGAAATGCTTTCAGGTCCAGCCCTGAATTTGCAGTCTGGAAGTGAAACGCTCAGAGAGAGACAGGATGTGCTCAGGGTCCCAGAGGGGGTTGTGGTAGCTGGACTAGAACCCAGACCTCCTGGGTCCCAGGTCATGCCTTGTCTTAGTACTGTAACTGCCTTCTGCTAAGAAGAGTAAGACGGAGCTTGTAGCCTGGAGGAATACAAAGAATTAAAAAAAAAAAAAAAAAAAGCAAAAAAACCCTCCAACTTTACTGAGATATAATTCACACTCCATAAAATTCACCCCTTTGAACTGTACAGTTTTTAGTATATTCAGAGTTATGTAGCCATCACCACTATATAATTTCAGATCATTTTATCCCATCCCCGTCCCTACCCCTTCCCCCGCCAAGAAACCCTGTACCCATTAGCAGTTACTTACCACACCCCTACTCCCTTCTCCTCCCCACCACCACTGGTTTATTTCTCTGTGGATTTGCTGATGCTGGACATACAGTGGAACCATAGAACATGTGGTCTCTGGTGACTGGCTTCTTTGACTTAGTAAAATGTTTTCAAGATCCAAACATGTTGTATCCATCCTTCATTCCTTTTTACGGCCAAATGTGGGAATCAAGCCTATACAGGGCTTGAATTTGAAAATAAAGCTGTAAAATTTTCCTTTGCCTAGTAAGCTTTCTCCTGGGGAGTCACTCTCTTCATTTGGAGATGAAATGGGAGACTTCTCAGCCTCCCTGAACCTAAGTAGTTACTACGTTACTTAGATGTTTTGACACCTGGGGGAAGAGTTGGTTTGTGAAGAATGTATGTTCTTTCTTGTATTGCCAAGAGTATTAATACATGCTAATTAATACAGATTCTCAAGAGACAGGGTTGTAATGAACTTCTGTCTTACATTTATTTTCCAAGAGTTTGACTTATTTTAAGAAATTTAAATATTTTAAGAAATTTAAATTTTGCAACAATGTAATTTTCCTTCCCTTTCCCAAATTCATTGGCAGCTTTTAGTCCTCCAGTAGGAAAGAACAGTGTAGCAAACTCCCCTATAACCTTCCCCTGGAGTCTCCTCTTGTTAAAGTCTGGCCACATTTGTTTACTTTGTAACTCTCTAAGGATACACATCATACACCTATCCCTTACTGAATCATTTGAAAGTCTCTAGCACAGGTCATGACCAGTCACCACTCTTCGCGCCCCACCCCCGGCCCTCAATACTTAAGCAGGTGTCTCCAAGAAAAAGGACATTTTCCTAACCACAGTGTCACTGCATACTCAAGAGGTTAGCACTGATACAATAATACCTTGCAGAAAATTTCCCCAAATGCTCCCAACCAAGTGTCCTTTATGGGTTTTTTGTTTGTTTGTTTGTTTGTTTGCTTGTTTTTTCAGGAAACAAAGATTACTCAATTGAAATTTGTTTCAGAGGTACTTCATCCTAACCTTTCATCTAGAACACCCCCCCTATCTTAACATTTTTTGATTTTGGTCTTTTCTGACATTGCCATTTTTTAAAAAATATTTTATTTATTTATTTGACACAGGGAGAGAGACCGAGAGAGAGAGGGAATACAATACAGCAGGGGGAGTGGGAGGAGAAGCAGGCTTCCTGCTGAGAGCAGGGAACAGAATGTGGGTCTTGATCCCAGGACCCTGGGATCATGACCTGAGCAGAAGGCAGATGCCTAACGACTGAGCCACCCAGGTGCCCCTGACATGGCCATTTTTGAAGAAGCTAGGCCATTTGCCTTGTGAAATGTTATGTACACAAGAGTTGACAGGGTGAGGAGTGGTGGGGGTACACAGGGTGGTGGGAAGGGTCTTTGTAAAATGCAAATTATGATTCGGGAAGCCACTGCTGGGGCCTGAGTCTGCATTTCTCTCTTTCTTTCTTTCTAAGATTTTATTTATTTATTTGACAGATGGAGATCACAAGTAGGCAGAGAGGCAGGGGAGGGGGGGAAGCAAGCTCCCTGCTGAGCAGAGTGCGGGATGCAGGCTGCAGGCTCATCACAGGAACCTGAGATCATGACCTGAGCCGAAGGCAGAGACTTTAACCCACTGAGCCCCAGGCACCCCTGAGTCTGCATTTCTAGCAGGCTTCCAGGTGAAGCCTGCTAGACCACACTTACCTGCAGACCACATTTGGAGTAGCAAGGCTATAGAATATCCATATTCTAGATTTGTTTGTTTCTTTGTGATTAACTCAAGTCCAACATTTTTGGCAAGTGCCCTTGGAAAGAAGTCATGAATGTGTCCCGTTGCATCACATCAGGAGGTACATCATGTTGATTTGTCCTGTTATTAGTGAAGCTAAGTGCCATTTCTTGATTCAAACAGTGTTTGCCAGAACTCCACTGAAATGCTGCCTTTCTCTTACTGTAATTTTTTTTAATAAAGATTTTATTTTGGGGGCATCTGGGTGGCTCAGTTGGTTAAGCAGCTGCCTTCAGCCCAGGTCATGATCCCAGGTCCTAGGAAGGAGCTCTGAGCTCTGCATTGGGCTTCTTGCTCAGCGGGGAAGCCTGCTTCTCCCTCTCTCCCTCTCTTTGCCACACCCTCTGCCTGTGTTCCTTCTCCCTATCAAATAAATAAAATCTTTTTTAAAAAAATATTTTAGGGCGCCTGAGTGGCTCAGTGGGTTAAGTCGCTGCCTTCGGCTCAGGTCATGATCTCAGGGTCCTGGGATCGAGTCCCGCATCGGGCTCTCTGCTCAGCAGGGAGCCTGCTTCCTCCTCTCTCTCTCTCTCTGCCTGCCTCTCCATCTACTTGTGATCTCTCTCTGTCAAATAAACAAATAAAATAAAAAAAATAAAAAAAAATATTTTATTTTTAAGTAATCTCTGTACTCAATGTGGAACTCAAACTTAACAACCCTGAGATCCAGAGCCCCATGCTCCAAGTGAGTCAGCCAGGCACCGGTTTCCTATTGTAATTTTTTTTTCCAATTTATTTATTTTCAGAAGATCATTATTCATTATTTTTTCACCACACCCAGTGCTCCATGCAAGCCATGCCCTCTATAATACCCACCACTTGGTACCCCAACACCACCCCCCCACCCCCCCCCACCCCGCCACTTCAGACCCCTCAGATTGTTTTTCAGAGTCCATAGTGTCTCATGGTTCACCTCCTATTGTAATTTAAAGTAACCAACGAGGGGTGCCTGAGTCCTTAAGCTAAGCTTCCGCCTTTGGCTCAGGTCATGATCTTAGGGGCCTGTGATCAAGCCCTGCATCAGGCTCCCTGCTCAGCGGAAAGCCAGCTTCTCCCTCTCCCACTCCCCCTGCTCCTCTTCCTGCTCTTTCTCTCACTGTCAAATAAATAAAATCTTTAAAAAAATAATAAAGTAACCATTGAGATTGCATCAATATCCTGGACTGCAACAATTTCCACCCATTAATCATCTTTTTTTGGGAGAAGCATCTTGAGTTATAATAATCTCTTACTGGCAATGTATGTCTCTTAATGTTATTAGCAATTAATTGTGTGTGTATGAGAGTAATTTTTGTTTTTTAAATGTAGCTAGTGGCTGCTTGCCTCCCATTTGTATTGTAAACATTGGCTTTTACATTTCCCAAATTTGGAAGCTTTACAGTCCTGTTTTGTATGATTCCCACGAGAAGTATTTACATCCCACACCCAGGGGTGGGGTGGTGTCTTAAAAAAAAAAATCCATTAAATTTTTGAGTACCTCCTGAAGTTGCTTGCTAGGACCACAACTGTGATTCTTAAATATCTCACAGATTTCAGAAAATGACTCTCCTAAACTGGACAGACAGTTCTTACATGTTACAAGTTATTCTTCTTGATTGAAACAGAGTTGGGAGGCCTAGAAGGGAGTATTTGAGTGGGGGCCACTGGCAGAGGTGTCTTTGGTGGGCTTGGTGCTCTAGGGTATGTTCTCCCAACCCAGCCCTCAGCCCCTAAGAAACTGCAGAGGAGAGATTTCCAAATGAGGATTCTTTACCAGTGAGTGTTGGGGTGCTTGGCAGTTTTACAAATCAGTCCAGATCCCTCACTGTGCTGACCTGGAGGTAGAAAGACTAGGATTGGAGAGTGTTCAAAGCCAATGGAGAGCCAAAGACCTGGTTCTAAGTCCTGGCCCCACCTTCTACCAACACTGTGGCCTTGGGCAAGTGTCTGAGCCCTAATTTCCCTGTCTGTGAAGTGGGGATAATAATGGGTCTTGGCTTCATAGGTTTGTTGGAAGGATGAAAGGAGATGATCGCTTGAAATGCTTAACATAGGTCTTGGTACACACTGAATGAATGCATGATGCATGTTGATTGAATGAATTTCAAGTCCTTAAAAGGGTTAAATCTATTTTAATTTAAAACCTATAATGAGGGGCGCCTGGGTGGCTCAGTGGGTTAAGCCACTGCCTTCGGCTCAGGTCATGAACCCAGGGTCCTGGGATCCAGTCCCGCATCGGGCTCTCTGCTCAGCAGGGAGCCTGCTTCCTCCTCTCTCTCTCTCTGCCTGCCTCTCTGCCTACTTGTGATCTCTCTCTGTCAAATAAATAAATAAATTCTTTAAAAAAAAACAACAACAACCTATAATGATATATTTACTGGTTAATTATTTCCAAACACCCATGTTCCTGATTTTGTCTGTCACCGTTTATTCAGTAAATAAGTCTGAGCCCATATTATCAGAGATTGTGTGTGTAAAGTTTTGATTTACTGCATTCCTTTAAGAAATGAAATCACTAAGTTATACATGTTTGTTCTTTTTGGTGCTTGATCTACCAAATTGGATGGGGTGCTAGTGAATGGATTACCACTGGCCACTTTCAGCATCATTATTATTCTAGAAATAAAGTCCTAACCAGGGAGATTCATTCCACAAAAATCACCCGAGTTTCTCCTCTGTCACCAGGCACTGCTCCTCCAATGCCAGGGTATGGGGTCTTGCCTGGTGGAACCCAGAGGCGGAAGCTGATCACCCATCTTCTCATGTAGGATAAGGACTTTTTTTTCTGACGGTGTGTTGCCCGGAGGCATAAACCATGTTCAGAATGTATCGTCTCATTTCTATCTAGCATTGACATCTTTAAGGTAGGGGAAGGACACTTGTTGAAATAGTGTGAGTACAGAAACCTTCTGGATTTTTGTTCCCTCTTCCCTTCCCCCCATTTCTTGTGGTTAACTTTTTCCACATGTAATTCAACAGTCCCACAAAGTGAAAGGGTTGAGAGTCAGTCACCTGTGGTCCTCCCAGGTTGCCAGAAAAAGCAGTTCAATTTGAATTTCAGAGAAACAATGAACAACTTTTAGTAGAAGTATGTTCCAAGTGGGGCAGGCAGTTCGCTGTTGTTAGAAGTCATCAAATGGGATATAGTTACACCAAGCATCGAATGGGGTATACTTACACTTTGAATGGGCTATACTTACCCACTTAAATTACACTTACACTTACATGACATTATTTACTGTTTCTCTAAATACATATTTAACTCGATATCCTGTATTTTATTTGCAAAATATGGGGGCTGGAGATATCCCTTGCTTGCTCAGGGGTTTCATGTTCACTGTGGGGTGGTATTTGCACTGTCAGGAACACCCTAGGAGAGAACCGGAGTGGCATCTCATGGCGCTGTGGCTTCTGCCCGAGGGTAGGGGCCAGATTAGTAATTAGCTAACCATGACCTCACCGGGGAGGAATGTGCTCTTGCTAGGTATTAGCGAGAGGGTTAGGCTCTCGGGAGCCATTGTCAGAATCCTGTCAGTGACATCATCAGCTGGAAAAGCCAGCTTCCAGGCCTCAGGAAAAAAAAGCTGGACAAGACAGGGCTCCAGTTTGGTAATAAATGGAAATGGATTTTCACAGGTGGGGTGTGGGGGAATTTGTTACAACAGGAAGCCTGATGGAGCCTCCTGGCGCGTGCAGCCCCCAGCCAAGTTTCTGGGTTCTGATGAACAACCAGAAGCTTCTAATGTGGTGTGCGATTATACTGTTGGCCCAGTGCCCTGGAAAAGTTGGTTTGTTCTCCGTGCACACTCCAGGAGCTGTAAAAGGGGGTGTCAGGACTGCTTTGTGGCTCGGAATAGGCTCTTACACTGGGGAGGAAGGGAGGCTGATGTGGTTAAGTATTCCTTATGCTGCTCAGAGTAGTTCTAGAAAATGCATACTTGATACCATCTGGTCCCTCCACTTGGGGATGGGGGATGGGGGTGGCTTTGGACGAAGGGGTCGAGTTGTCTGGATTTAGACTCAAAAAGACCCTGTTTTACCTTGTTGTTTGGAAGAAATAGAGCACGCTTTTAAATTTTCTTATTTTTAAAGGCTAATTTATTGTGCGTGGCTAGGCTGTCAGACCAGAAGGGGACCCAACTTAAATCAAGGGCTGAACGGGGTAAATAAAGCCGTTTAAAATTTTATTTGAAATTTCCCATAAAACCTCCTGGGAAAAGAGGGGCTCTAGGGTGAGAGTTCTGAGCTCAGGGCTGGGGTTTGCTGTTAGGTTTGTCTGGCCTGCTGGAGGTCCCAGTTACGCCGTTACGCGGGGCACTTCTGCCCAGCTGCAGTGGTAACAGCAGGCATACTTGACCAGGTGGGAAGACTTGTGTTGAGCAAGGCAGAGGCTCAGAGCTCCGCTTCTGAAGGTCCAGCCTCCATCCCATCTGGCTTTCTGGTCTAGTTAGAATGTAGAAGCATTGCCCCCGAGTCTCCAGATTGGCTCCCATAATGGTAAGGCTGGGACAGATTCTCCTGGGCCTCCTTTTCTTCCACACCCTCCCCTGGGGCTCCCCCACCACTGGTGCAGTGCCCCCACACCCTGCCGCCCCGCAGGTCCCGGAGCATCTCGAAGCCTCTGCTTGGGCAGCTGTTCAGTGGGCAGCGCGTGTGCCTGTCCTACGTGAAGTGTTGCAACCCGGCCGTCAGGTTCTGAGCTGTTACTTAGGAGGTGGCTGATGTTAACTGGGCACATTAGAGGAAGTCATCAAAAGGGTAGAGCCTGAACCACTGTGGAGTACGCCTGGCCGTTCATCATTTGGGATCCTCTCCATTTCTCTGATCCATCTGTAACATGGAGTGCCTGAATTTGTCGCAGGAACCAAGGGCAAAAGCCTCTCCAATGAGCAGCTCCTCTCCAATGAGCAGCTCTGGTCCACTGTGTTAGCGTCCAGTACTGGTGGATATCCTTTTAAAAAAGAAAAGTCGATGGGCGCCTGGGTGGCTCAGTTAAGCCGCTGCCTTCGGCTCAGGTCATGATCTCGGAGTCCTGGGATCGAGTCCCGCATCAGGCTCTCTGCTCAGCAGGGAGCCTGCTTCCCTCTCTCTCTCTCTGCCTGCCTCTCTGTCTACTTGTGATTTCTCTCTGTCAAATAAATAAATAAAATCTTTAAAAAAAAAAAAAGAAAGAAAGAAAAGTCGAAACACAGTTCTGAAGACACCACTGCAGCCCATTTATTCCAAGGGACCGGCAGAGTCCTCCTTGTCTTTGTTGGAATGTGGCTTCGGTATTATTTGTTTTTTGTTTTTTTGTTGTTTTTTATAAAGATTTTTATTTACTTATTTGACCGACAGAGATCACAAGTAGGCAGAGAGGCAGGCAGAGAGAGAGTAAGGGAAGCAGGCCCCCTGCTGAGCAGACAGCCTGATGTGGGGCTTGATCCAAGGACCCTAAGATCATGACCTGAGCCGAAATCAGAGGCTTAATCCACTGAGCCACCCAGGCACCCCGTGGCTTCATTGTTTTGAGACAAGTGGCTCATGGTGACTGAGAAAGGAGGCTTGAAGCAGTAGCTTTGGGCACTGAGTTCCTGACTTCCTGGGTGCACTCACTTTCCTTTCTGCTTCCCCGTTCACCTCTCTTGGGGTCTGTCTGCCTTAGGCCCTTTCCCAGTTGAGAAAAAGGTTGGCCTCTTTGGCGGGGGTTTTGGGACAGTTGGATTCCCATGGGGTCTGGTTGTCAACAGCGATTCTGAACCCTTAGTACCTACTCAGAAGCTTTAAAAATAAAGAAATTCTCATTTTGTTTTCTTGTGGGGAGAGCGACTGCTTCTTTTTTTTTTTTAAGCGTTTCAGATGATTCCATTGTGTAGCCAGGGTTGAAACTCAAGTGATTTCTTTCTTTCTTTTCTTTTTTAAAAAGATTTTATTTATTTATTTGACAGAGAGCATAAACAGGGGGAGGTGGTAGACAGAGGGAGAGAGAAGCAGACTCCCCACTAAGCAGAGTCCGACTATGTGTGTTTTGATCCCAGGACTCTGGGATTATGACCTGAGCCAAAGGCAGGTGCCACCCAGGCACACTGAAGCTCAAGTGATTTCTGTGAGCAACAGAGGTGGTGAGGCTTGAGAAGAAGGTTGGATATGGGGACGCCTGAGTGGCTCAGTGGGTTAAGCCACTGCCTTCGGCTCAGGTCATGGTCCCAGGGTTCTGGGATCGAGTCCCACGTCGGGCTCCTTGCTCGGCAGGGAGCCTGCTTCTCCCTCTGCCTCTGCCTGCCCCTCTGTCTGCCTGTGCTCACTCGCTCTCTCTCCCTCTGTCTCTGACAAATAAATAAATAAAATCTTTAAAAAAAAAAAAAAAAAAAAAGAAGGTTGGATATGCCAAGCCTGAGGTGGGACCAAGGTCATGACCACCATTAACAGCAGGGCAACCCTAGCCTATCAGTGGGGAGAGACTCAATTTATTTTATATCTATTTTACATATAATTTGAATTGATTGTAATGGCATGTTTTATAACTCTGGGAAGATAGATGAGGATCAGGAAAGAACATTCCATATATATCAGTACCAACATGAGAGGCGGCTGAGATCCCTTCAGATTAAGAACTTCTTCTGACAAGGCTGCTGGAGTTCAAAGCCACTTTTGTCACAAGATGCTGCTCCCCCTCATCCTGTCTGAGGGTGGGTCTGGTTGTTAACAAAGGTCCAATCATTTGGCTCCCAGCCTGGTGAGTAAAGCAGCTGAGTAAGAGGGGAAATAGGGCCTTGGGTCAGAAAAACCAGAGTAACAAGTGGTCTGGCTGGATTTTCTTATCTATTCAGAGAAGCCCCAGAAGCTCCAAAAATCACAACTTCCAGACTGTCTTGTGTGTAGTGGCTGTGACGTTTCTGAGGATCAGAGCAGCAGGACCCTGGGATCATGACCTGAGCCGAAAACAAGAGTCAGACACTTAACCGACGGAGCCCCCCAGGGGCCCCACTGTTAACCCATTTTACAGATGAGGAAAACTGAGGCTTCAGGAGGGTGAGATCTTGTGGTAGTGGAATGGGATGTTGACCAAGTGGTCTTATCCCTCTGTACTGCCGACTGGAAATCCATCTGGGCTTTTTTACTTTAACCTAGATTCTATCCCTTAAAAAGATGTGATAAGCAGGTTTTAGGTAAATCTATTAATTTCAAAAAGAATTTTTTTTAAAAGACAGTTTGTATTCGGTACTTAACTATAATGAAAGTGCATTCATGTCACAAATTTAGTGAATGCTTATTAACCTTAAACATGGCTGTGCTGGGGCATCTGGGTGGCTCAGTGGGTTAAGCATCTGACTCTTGTTTTAGGCTCAGGTCATGATCTCAGGGTCATGAGATTGAGCCCAAGTCAGGCTCCGTGCTCAGTGTGGAGTCTGCTTGAGATTCTCTTTCCCTCTTCAACTACCCTTCCTGCTTGTAACTCTCTTTCTCTCTCATTGTAAAATAAATACTTTTTAAAAAGATTTTTAAAAAATCTTTTAAAGAGACACAAGAGAGAGAGAGACACAGGAGAGGGAACACAAGTAGGGGGAGTGGGAGAGGGAGAACAGGCTTCCTGCTGAGCAGAGAGCCCGACTCAGGGCTTGATCCCAGAACTCTGGGATCATGACCTGAGTCAAAGGCAGATGTTTAACGACTGAGCCACCCAGGCGCCTCTAAAATAAATAAATTTTAAAAAGGAAAAAGTAATAGAGGCACTGTGCTAGGGACATGGTTTCAGAAACTTCTAGTATCTTAGAGTGAAGGGGAGAAAGCCAGAGAAGGAGTGCACAGGTCACTGTGGCATGTTTGGTAGGAGAAGGTTCTTACAGGGCATGAAGAGCAACAGTTTTCATCTGGGATGTCAGGGAAGGCCTGTGGCAAGAGTGGGGTTGGTGAATAGTGGCGTTTAAAGGGGGCAGATTCAGGAGACAGGACGTTCTGACCTGCAGAACTGCTTGGGAGTGGGAAGGGAGTGCAGGAAGGTGAGAACACTTGGTACATCACCCCCTGATTGGCCTCAATGCTTCGGACTTATGGAGGCTGGGACCATCAGTTGTGATGTTGGCCAGGTTATGAAAAACCTCAGAAGGGATGATAAAAGGCTTGGGTTTGGCTGCGTAGACCTCTTGGCTGGCTAAATTTAAATTAAGTAAAAATAAATAAGTAAATAAAAGGTACAATTTGGCATTTTAGTCACACCACATTTCAAGTGCTCAGCAGTATGGCTTGTGGCTACCAAATTGGACAGCATATAGAAACATTTCCATCATCCCAGAATTACATAGGCAGTGGTGCCAGATCTGGCCCCCTGCCTGTTTTGGTCAGTGAGTTTCACTGGGACACAGGCCACACCCACTCACTTATGTATAGCCTGTAGCTGCTTTCTCCCCGCAGTAAATCTGAATGGGCCATATGACCTGTAAACCCCAAATACTTGCCCCGTGGCCCTTTACAGAACATGTTTGCTGACCCCAGCCACAGACCGTGGGGAGTAACAGAAGGTATTCATTCTGGGAGTAGCATAAGTGATTGTATTCATGGCCTGAGAAGATAGCTCAGTGATGGTGGGTAGGCCATGTTGGTTGGGAGACCTAGTCACAGTGACCTCCTGAGGTCCTCATGAGAGATGACCAGTGCCATGCCCTGGCAGGTGCAGTTTCACTGACCCATGCCCCATTTACCAAACACCGATTACTGAAGCCCTTTCATTTCTTGGTTCTAAAAATTCACTAATTGGAGCCAGGAATTTTTTTTTTAATGATTTTTAAAATTATTATTGTTATTATTATTTTAAGATTTTCTTTATTTGAGAGAGAGAGAGTGAGAGAGGGCATGAGAGGGGAGAAGGTCAGAGGGAGAAGCAGAACTCTGCATGGAGCTGGGAGTCCGATGTGGGACTCGATCCTGGGACTGCAGGATCATGACCTGAGTGGAAGACAGCTGCTTAACCAACTGAGCCACTCAGGTGCCCTAAATGATTTTATTTATTTATTTATTTATTATTTATTTATTATTTTAAAGATTTTAATTTATTGACAGAGATCACAAGTAGGCAGACAGGCAGGCAGAGAGAGAGAGAGCGGGGGAAGCAGGCTCCCTGCTGCGTAGAGAGCCCGATGCGGGGCTCAATCCCAGGACCCTGAGATCATGATCCGAGCCGAAGGCAGAGGCTCAACCCCCACTGAGCCACCCAGGTGCCCTAAACGATTTTATTTTTTTAAGTAATCTCTACACTCAACATGGGGGCTCAGATTCACAACCTTGAGATCAAGAGTTGCATGTTTTACTGACTGAGCCAACCAGGCAGCCTGGTTAAGTTGTGTGTCTTGAATCCCATTGGCTCCTGGAAGACTGACTCTTTGTGCATAATATCATGTACACGGGGTTCCAGAGGAAACTGTGATATTGAAATGCATTTATCAGAGATAAATTTTTGGTGACAGTAATACATGTACATATGTGTTTAGATGTTTAATAAGATCTAGCGACTAGTCCCATGACTGCCATGATTTTGATGTAGGGATGAATGTGCAGGATATTTTGAGATATTGCCAACACGGTGATGTGATGGGCGAAGATCTGATTTTGCTGCTGACAAAACCACAGGTGCTTCTCATACACTTGTGTTTCATGGTGCACATTCATTATGGAACAATATGCTGCATTTAGTTGGAGGTCACCAAAGACCACCATTTTACTTCTTTCCTATTCCAGCTCATAGTCTCTGCCCCGGACCCACCTTCCCTGCAACAGTCCCTGACTCTTCCCTGACTTCCTCCCTAGTAGGAAGCTGTGATGTCATCATTAAGGATGGTAGCTTGTCTTGCCAGCTGTCCCAGACATTTGGCTTCCTGGTAAGATCATGTGGGAAGTTCCACTTCTGTCCACTTTGTGAGAGGGTCTTTAGATGTTAGAAAGCATGACGCCAAGGAGAAAAGGAATGTATCCAAGAAGGCTGGAACTTGAAAGGCTGGATCTTGAAGGGTGACTAAGAAAGCCCCCGAGTGAGAGGTGGGAGAGGAGGGCATTCCAAATAGGGGGAGCAGCCCGGGGTTCCGCCAGCAGTGGGAGCACAGGCCAGGGTGTGCGGAGGGCCAGCCATTTGGGGACACAGGCAGAGGCCAACTGTGGGAGCCTTGGGACACTGATAGGGAGTTCAGACTTCATAGGGCATGCCAAGGTCTTTTCTGACCTTAGGGCCTGAGCCTATCCTATCAAATATGATATAATACACCCATCTCACACTAAAAAAAAAGGGGGGGGGTGTTTTTACATGTGTTTACATGGAATAATTGGAAAGATTTTTCAAAGACTACCTTTGCTTTTATTTATATTTGTGTTCTGTTACATTATTTGGCCATGGCTCTCTCCTCTATTTTACGGTTAACTGATTTCACAGCAATTATAATGTATACTTTGGAATTCTCGGGATGTGAGAAAACAAACCTGTAAGCCATTTTCACATGCAGTGAAATCTCTGTAGATGTCAGCCGTAGATTGCAGTTAGTGAGGAAGACACAATGCTAAAGGCGGGCACTTAATAAAACATTTTTTAACTTCAGTTTCTTTTAATTTTTTTGTGTTTTGTTTGGAACCAATTCTTCTCTTGGCCCCCCAACTTCGAGATTGTTTTGCCTGTCTCTGAGAAGGAGCTGTGCCTCAGAGCTATGGGGTGGCCCTGCTGGGTGGGGCCCATGGAAAGATCTGGGAAGAGTTAAGACTTCATGATGTGTGGACTGAGACAACAGTGGCCAGTGAAGGGGACCTGCCGTTAGCTGAGTGCGGTGGTGGGGCGGGAGATCAATTTAGCGATGGCCAGCAGGACTGAATGAAGGAAGGGATGTGGTGGGAGAGGGTGGTGGAGGATGAGTCTACTCAGGTTTGATAGTTGGTTGACTAAGTGGGTGGTGGTTTTGGTAGGTCTGTTTCGTAGGTCTGTAACTATTGGTTGTCTGGTTGATTGTTAGTTGGTAGGTGGATTGATGAGTGGGTAGTTGTTGGTTAGGTAGTAAGTGCCCTGCCTCCTTTTGCTTTTCTCCTTTTTACTACGTGATCAGCATCTTGCTAGGTAGTAGAATCACAACGATGCTAGAGACGGAGTCCATGGCTTGTCTGTAGGATGCTTGCGTTACAGTCGACGGAGTCTCAGATTTGGATCCAGTGCTACCCAGAAGTTTAGAGAGTGGAGTTAATTAGCACTCATGCTGTGTGGCTCATTGCTCTGTTGGTATGCGTATGAGGATTTCATCCTTACACAGCAGTAGGAATGCTACTTGGATATGTTTCAGTTAATTATATAAATAATTTTTACTAACTAAAGCCCCCTACCCCCACCCCATTATAGTAAGTTTAGAACTGAGTGGCCATGGGGTGGAGCTTCTGGAAAACTTCCTCTGTTCATGTAATTTGATATTGCAATTGGTCCCATCAGGACAACGCCCCTCTTTCTGCGGCATGAAGTGGTGGTCCAAATTACCAGGTTTCTCTCTGACTCTTCCCACTTGGCAATACATTGTCTGTGGATGAAAATTTTGGCATTAGAAGCTCTTGAGCAGAACCAGAAAGGAGGAGGCTGCTTTTGGCCGGGATCCCTCTAAATCATGACCCATGTTTAAGAATTACAGTTTGCACTGGAACAATAACCTGTTTCTTAGTGTGGTTTTTAAGTGAGTTGGTTATCACCAGAATTTCATAAACATCATGGCTTCACTAGAAGCCATGTTTCGGGAATTTGCTTTTATTACCCTTTATCTCCCAAACTCATTGGTTCCAAGTAACAAGGTTCTAGATTCATAATCACTGCCACCAAAATAGTTGTAGATCAGAGAAAGCCTTGATAACTTATTTCCTGTCATCCTCCTTTTGTGCCTCTTGCCTGTCTCCCCTCTACCAGTTTTATAAAACATAATCTCCAGACCTATGGGAGTGTTTAGGAAAAGGGTTTGTAGAAGATCTAAAAGGCAGTTTAAGGTAGAGTTTCCCCGAAGTATCTTCTGTACACTATTGAAGTCCTTTGAGAGGATATTTAAAAAGTTCCCTAATCCAGTAAAGTTGGAAAATGCTGTGTGGCACCCTAGAGCTCTTAGAGATTGTTAGCGTGCATTTGCATATTAAAGGCTCTGAGAAGTCCTGCAGGAGTTTAAAATTGTTCAATTCTTTTTTTTTTTTTAAGTTTTATTTTTTAATTAAAAAAAGATTTTATTTATTTGACAGAGAGATCACAAGTAGGAAGAGAGGTAGGTGGGGGAGGGGGAGAGAGTGGGGGAAGCAGGATCCCCCGCTGAGCAGAAAGCTGGATGCGGGGTTCGATCCCAGGACCCTGAGATCACGACCAGAGCCGAAGGCAGAGGCTTAACCCACTGAGCCACCCACCCACAGGTGCCCCAAAACTGTTCAATTCTATATAACCCCACCTTATTTGTCCACAGGAGCAGTTTGTCTTGGTAAACCAGCTAACGTCTTTTCGAAGCTATGGTATACAAGATGATTGCAGGTGTTACGCAACCTTCATTTAGAAATTGTAACTGTTAGGTATTTTCACATGTAGTTTAAAAATAAAGTGACTGGGGCACCATTCATGTGTGTATGTGTGTGTGTGTATGTGTGTGTATACATACATAAATAAAGTAGGCCTAGGGAAAAAGAAAATGCAAACTGATTTTTTTTTTTTTTTTTAAATCTGCATTGATTTAAGGACAACCACCGCTGGTAAGTGGTCTAAGTTAGGACCAGGTTTGTGAGTGCAGCCAGAGAGACAGATCTTTCTCAAGGCCAGGTTTACCAGAGCGGGTGTTTTGCTGAGCCAGAAAGCGACTTCCAGCTCAGGCGCAGGACAGAGAGATAAAGAAGTGGTGGTGAAGACGCTCGGCCCCGGACCACGTGTCTCCAGTCACTGGCAGCTGTGGCTAGGGCGTGGCTGTGGATAGGCGGTGTGTGTCACTCGCTTGTGTCTCAGGGATGTTGGAACTTGTTCCCCTTTCTGTAGAGAAGCTGATCTGCTCTGTGCCTGGGCCGTTTATTTTACTGCGGTGGCCAGTGGCCGTGGCCGGGGCCGGTTTATCGTGGGACAGAGTTCAGGGACACAGCGATAAATCTCTTCTAGGAGGATGATGTAAGCCTCAGCCCTGACTTCCTCCTCGGCTTCTGCGGGTTTGGAAAGCCTTTGCAAATAGTATTCTGTCCGGGTGTGAGCCTCTTCCTTGCCTCCCCATCCTGGTCTCCAGGTGGAGTGGTCTGCAGCAGGTTCTGGAGCCGGATGGCCTAGATTCGAATCCCACTCCTTCATTTACAAGCTGTGTGACTTTGGGCTTGGTTTATCTGTTTACTAGTTTTTTGTTGTTGTTGTTGTTTAAGATTTTTTTTTAAATTTATTTGACAGAGATCACAAGTAGGCAGAACAGCAGGCAGAGAGAGAGGAGGAAGCAGGCTCCCTGCCGAGCAGAGAGCTGGATGCAAGGCTCAATCCCAGGACCCTGAGATAATGACCCTGAGCCAAAGGCAGAGGCTTTAACCCACTGAGCCACCCAGGCACCCCTGCTTACTAGTTTTTTAATCTGGAAAATGGGACTATCGGGTCCTTCCAGAAGCAGTAGTAAGAATCCAGTGGGGTCATTGCACTGGGCCTGGGCCCTCGGTCCTCACATAAAACTGAGTGCTGAGCCTCTGTGACTTGGGAAGGACACTGTCAGGTAGGAAGGGATCAGGACGGTGGAGAGTTGATTTTTTTTTTTTTTTTTTTATGGGATTGGATTGTTAAGCCTGCCCAAAGGCAACCAACCAGACTCCCATCTTCTCACAAAGTCATCTTAAACAACTTCCACTCATCCCGCGAGCTGTATGGAAATGGCAGAGGCCATCTTCTGAGGCAGGGGGGCTTGTCCAGGAGAGAGAGAGAGTATGTGTGTGTGTGTGGGGGGGGGTGTGTGCTAAGGACTGGGAAGGCATCTGGATGGCCCCTCTATGACAACTGAGCAAGAAGTGGTCACCAGAAGGACATCTGCCCCATCTTGGAAGGCCTCCACGGATTTTTTGGTCCCTTGTTGACAGGCGACAATAAACATTGTGAGAATCGTATGTAGTGTACAAAGATAAGACTGGCTCCCTCACACTCCCCTTCACCCCTTTCCCTGTTCCTCTACCCAGAAGCAGATGCAGTTGGTGAACAGCGTCTTATCTTTTCTAGAGGTATTCTGTGCCCATCTGAACGCAATCATGCCGTTCTCTGTCTACCCCGTTACTCATATGCAAACCTACGGCACACGTAGCTTTCATCATTTTATAAACCCTGTCACTTTTTCCCACATCAGTGCCTCTGGATGCCGACAGGCAATTTTGTTCAGTGAGGAGTTCCTTCACATATACTGTTTCTTCTTTGGGGAGGTGTATGTCACAATTTATTGTAAAAGTAGCACATGTAACTTAAACTGAGAAAAGAAATTCAGACAATATGGGAGTTGTCACAACAATAAAAGAGAAAGCTCGTCTTTTGCAGTCACCCCAAGTCTTCTTCCCAGGGAGAGCCAGTGAACACAGTTGGGTGTGCAAGCTTCCAGATTTTTCTGTTCAGATGCAGAGTCACGCCTTTTCCAAAACAGAATTGCACATTCTATGCTTTGCTACAAATGGTCGTGTTCCTTAATGTATCACAAAGGCCTGTCCCTATTGGAACAAACATATCTTTCTCATTCTTTTCGCAGCGGAATGTTCTGTATTTATTTAACCATTTATTCCCCGATAGGCATTTCCTTTTTCTTTTTTTCCTTCGGTTTTACTCCCTCATTGTGTGATGGTAATGAGCTGCTTTCCTGTTTAAAGATCGCTTTAGTATCCAAAGCTCCCCCTCCCCCCATTAGAGAAAGGAATCCCGTTAGGGAACTTTCTTGAATACTTTGTGCTTCACATTGAATTTATTGACCTTGCATTTACTTTCCTGTCAACAGTGGCCCGAGCTGGCCCCTGCAGACTGCTCAGGAATCTGCTGGAGGAGTTGGGGTGGCCTGCAGATTCTAGCAAAGTGCAAGTTCATTCAGGCAGCTCACTGAGCAGAGAACATCTTGATTCTATCAGCCTTAATCCCGGGTCCCTGATGGGGGCTGGCTCTTGTGGTCGTTAGCAGATGGAATGCTTGTCTGTGTTGGAAGGCACAGTTCTGGGGTCTTTGGCTCTGGGGAGTCCTGAAACAGAATTGAATGGCATTGAATCTTTCACGATATTAATGGGGCACTGTGAGTCCTTGAACTTGTGTGTGCTTGTAATGTTACAGTAATAACAGTAGTGGCTGTCCTGGTCTCTGCTGATAGGGGAGACCCCTCAGAATGCAGAGCACTACCTGATGTACTGTATTGTCTGCCAAGCACTTCACATGGTGAGTTCGGTTCTGACTCTGAGCCTCCAGGTGACCCATCGCTGTCCCACGGTCACTCGCTAGCCAGGCTCGGGAGGGAAATCAGGCTTCTCTGAACCCTGACTGCCCTGTGACTGACCACGTCTGTGTCCCTGGCCTCTGGGTTACCTGGCTACCAAAGATTTTAGCAAGGGAGCTCCCCTTGGTCTGAGTGGGTTCTGTCCTGCCCCATACTCTTTACCGGGGGATATTGGTGGTGTAGAACACCACCCACAGGGAGGACCCTGGGTCTGGGCCCAGTGGACTCTGTTGTGGCACAGTGGATGTGTGTCCAGAGGCCTCCTCATGTAATTCTGGGTTGAAGATTCAAATTTGGGGGTACAAACTCGCCAGTGGGGCAACTGTCTGAAAAGTGCCCATACAGGTAAAGCCCCTCCCTGTATCTGTCCTTCGAGAATTTCTCTTCTCCCAACCTCATCCTTTTTCTATTGGTAATGATGATATGATGGGAGCCAGCAGTTATAAATTATTTGGAATTTCCCTCAGCTTGGTTCCTATTCAAGACTTTAAATTGGGAGTTTTGTTCTATTTATGACTTAATAATCTTTGGGCAGGCTGCCATTTCTAGAACAGGCTTATATGAGTTGTAACATGAGGTGAGCTATGGGGGGTGAGGTGAGGGGGGATGCAAACTGATTTCTCCCCTTTCAAACCAAGGAAACCACCTTGATCATCATCATCATCATCTTCTTCTTCTTCTTTCTTAAGATTTTATTTATTTATTTGATAGAGAGACACAGCGAGAGAGGGAGCACAGCAGGGGGAGTGGGAGAGGGAGAAGCAAGCTTCCTGCTGAGCAGGGAGCCCAATCCAGAGCTGGATCCCAGCACCCTGGGATCATGACTCAAGCTGAAGGCAGACGCTTAACAGCTGAGCGACCCAGGTGCCCTTACCTTGATCTTTTTTGTAACAAGGCTCAACTTTTATATGTTAGCAGTGGAGGGATGAATACCTGTCCTAGTCATCAACATTATTATTTTTTACCTTTTACTCTTAATTATAAAAGGAAAAAAAAAAAAAAAACCCGACTTCAAGACATATAGCTTAGCATGAAAGACAAAAGGCAAAAGAGAAAATTTTTTTCTTTTTTCTCCTTAAAAGATCTTTAGTGTCCGTGCCTGGGCGGCTCAGTGGGTTAAGCCTCTGCCTTCAGCTCAAGGTCATTGTCTCAGGGTCCTGGGATTGAGCCCCGCATTGGGCTCTCTGCTTAGCAAGGAGCCTGCTTCCTCCTGTCTCTCTGCCTGCTGTTCTGCCTACTTGTGATCTCTCTCTCTCCTTTTTTCTCTCTCTATTAAAAAAATAAATAAAATCTTTAAAAAAAAAAAATCTTCAATGTCTTGCCCTGGGGCAGGGTTGCAGGAGTGGGGGGTGATTAGGGGAATGGCGGATGGTTTTCATTATAATAATGTTGTCATCTCTTTGTAGAGCATTTTAAAGCCAATTTAACTTATTGTCCTTAGATAAAAATACAATTTGTAGCCAGCACAGGGCCTGGCATTTGGTAGGCAGGATGTATTTGTTGGGTATGAGACCACATGAATAGAACAAATTGAGCTTTCATGTAGCTAAGTGACCCTAATTTCTATTTTCCAGAGAAATGACAGTTGAGCAGGTTTGAGGAAATGAGGGCCGAGCTGTGTCTTCTGCCATCCTCCCCAACTTCCCATGCTGAGCAGGAGGGCCTGTGTGGCGGACCTCCCAGATGCTGGGATATTGGAATCCCCAGTTCCTAGGGTGTAGTAGAGGCTGAGTCATGCCTGAGACACGGGGACTGAAATAATCCATGTCTGACTCCTGCTTGCACCACCCAGGCCTGGTGCTGTCACTTTCTGTGCTGTCTGTCCACATTTTACTGCCAGAATCTTGACAGTTTGGGACTGTGGGAATGACTGGGGCAGTTACGGGGTCAGAGGCCCTGCCTGGGTTCCCCTCCCAAGGCCACAGCTCACCGGCATTGGGTCCCAAGGGTGTGTCCCCTCCTCATCAGTGAAATGTGTGTCCTGTTCCACTCAGCAAATGGAGCTGTCAGTGTGCATTCAGGGAAGTAGGGAGGTTTGGGCTCATGCAACAGAGAGAACTGGGTTTAAATGTAGGTTCTTCCTCTGTGTTACTTTTGGCCAGTGCCTCTGTGTCCCTCTGTCATCTCATGTGTAAGACGAGATGAACCATAAAGCTGCCCTGGTAGAGTCACAGGGAGGGTCATGGAAGGTGATGCATGTGGCACAGGGCTGGGCCCAGGGGTCAGGTCTGGAAGAGAGGGAGCTGCTGTCACCATATGATTGTTCTTGATGTCAAGAGGAGAGGGGCTTAGCCATCTTTCCTGGCATGGTTCCTCCTGAGGTCACACTCTTTATCCAAGGGTTCCCCTGTGGGCTGCGCTCCTGTGCACAGGGTGGGCCGTGAGCTGTGTTTCCAGTGAGGGGGCCGTGCCACATGACAGACTGAGCTGGAGGACTGTTTCAGGTGAGCCAGAGCTGGAGTCAGAGCCGATACCTCCATTCACAGCCCGCGTTTATTACTTCAGCTGGCCATGTTCTCAAGAGTTGTGGTGGCTGGAAGCGAGGAGCGAGAGACAGACACCGCCATGCTGAGAACTTGGGAGCTCACACTGGGGTTTCCTGTTGCCTCCCAGTGGCTGGACTCCAGGCTCTTCCACTCCCTATCCAGGCTCAGGGGTCGCTGGGGCCCTCATCCTACTACTCACTTAGAGGCCTGTGGCTTCAAGATCAAAAACCTAGTGTGGCATACATTGCTTTGACCATTTTGGAGTGTCTTGTCTTTTTTTCCTTCTTTCTTTAATCCTTATAACAAGGCTAGAATCCTTGTCCTAACTTTTTAAGGCTGTCCCAGTCATACTGGTTGGAAGGTACTTACTAAGTTCTAGGCCCATTCATATACCTATTGCATTTTAGTCCTGTGTGACTTTGTCCCTGGACAGAAAGTAATTCCCAGAAGCGGTAAGCACTTTTCAAAAGTGGCATTTGGAAGCCCGCTCGGGGATGCAATTACCGATTTTGAATAAAGGATGCCTCTTAACCAGAAAATCTGAGGTTTGGGATAAATTAGGAAGCAAGACACTGTCATAGTATCTGTGATCTGAGTGTCCACCAAAAACTCTTCACCAAAATAAAAGTAAGGTATTTATGAAATAATTTGTTCCAATTATTCCAGGCAAAAGTTGTCCAGCTAGTGAGAGAAAACAGAAGGAATAGTTGGCAAAGTAGGAAATTTGAAGTCTGAGGTTATGCATAAGGAATGTGTTATGGGCCTATAGTAGAAATCTCAAATCAGGGATCTGGCAGTGTTTACTTAGTTCTGTTGTAGAGACCCAGCCACTACTCCCCATGCTGTGCCCAGGGCAGGCATGGCTAATCTGCACAATTCTGCCTCCCTGAGCCTCCATTCCCTGTGCCTGTTCAGGACAGAGATCGGTAATCAGTTTTCTCTCCTGCTGACCCCAGATAGGGCCTCAGAATCTTTCCGATTCTGAGCACACTGAGAGGGTCTTCACTTCACATGCCGATTCCATTTGCCACCTCTGGTCTGTGGTATCATCTCTTGAAAAATTAACTAACTTAAAAAGGTCTTCCACATGGACTCTTTATTAATGGAACCCTGACATAGTGATGTGTGAAAGCTGTTAACTCAGACAGCTCCTTTGTCATCTTTGAGAGTTCCTGAGTTAGAAGAAGGATCGGAAATCCAGCTGACCCGAGTACCTCAATCCACACTTATTTTACTGCGGTCTGTGACTCCAGGGCCTCAGGGCCCAGAACATCTTCTTGTTATAGTTAAACAGCTGTAACAGAGATTGAAAAACGACGACGACAAACCCCAAATATGGTGACTTTTTTCAGTCTTCAGTTGTCAGGACACCCTAATCTGGGACCCAGGTTCCTTCCATCACCTTGGCTGGCCTCCCTGAGGGCAGGTCAGAGCTGAGTGATGGTCATGTCAGAGGCTCTGGCTGGCCATAGGAGGGAGCGCTTGGAGGAGGCACCCCAGCCCAGGGCCCTAAAGTGTTAGTTAGCGCACTTCCCTCTGCTCACCGTCCATTGGCGGGGCAGCCTACTGCTGAGCTGCAAGGGAGGCTGGGAAGGGACGTCCGCTGGCTGCTGCATGCCTGGGAAAAGGGGCAGAAGGATTTTGGTGGCCTTCACTGCAGAACCCCTCAACCATCGGCAGTATGAGCCACCGTGTTGTAAGTCTGTCTTTCCTTGGGATGGGTTCAGGCTGTAGATGAAGCCTGAGCAGGAGAGATGCTGGCCTGGCCCCTTCATCCTGCCCAGAGCCATCTGGGCAGGTACATAGCCCTGCCGAGGTACATACAGTCTGCCGCCCACTGTACGGATGGAAGGACTGTCGGGCTCCCGGAAATGCACCCCGGCGCTGGACAGTGGACTGAGATGGCCCTCCTCACCGTGGCCTCAGGAACAGGTGGCAGCTGAGAAACTGAGGACCATGGTAAACTGCCTTCTTTCAGTTGAGGGTGTCCTCTTCTTTGCACAGCTGAGGCCAACAATTTAGCCACAGTTGGTTGAGGCTGGGGAGGAATGAAGGATGGGGAGAAACCATAAAGCCAACCCGGGAGGCCCGTGAGCCCCAGTTCCGCCACCTGGCTCCTGGGCCCAGGTGCTGTGAGCGCTGCCATGTGGGGTTACCGTGGGGCAGCCCTGCACAGGATGCCACTGTGGTTGGCTCACCCAAGCTGTCAGGGCTGACAGGAAACCCCAGGGCAGACGTGGAAGTCACCACCTGAAACGGCTAAGCTTTCACTTTTTCCTTTGGCCTTTGTTCTTTTGGGGTCAAGGTTGATAAAAGCATGTTGAAGTCAGGGGTGTAAGAATAATAGTAATAATATCAGCAAGCATTCAGTGCCAGCTGAGAGTGGGGGAGGGGGGTCTGAGTGCTGGAGACGTGTGACCCCATGTGTAGGCTTCCCAGCCCCTCTGTACTCCTGCTCCAGCATTGTCCCCAGCTTCCAGGGAAGGTCACTGAGTCACTCTGGGATCGGATCACTTGGCCACAGCTCTATGGCCAGTGTAGTGCTGCTCACCACCGCCCCTCCAGCCGTCTTCTGTGCCACATGCTCTGTTGCCTGCTGGGGGTGCAGAGGTGGTTACCATCAGGAGCAGGTTAGCATTCGGTCTAAAAGACTGGATGTGGACTTCTGCATCCACTCAGTGAGAACAGCTGTGTCTCAGTGAGCACCCAAGGGGGAGGGCTGTGCATGTGGCAGCCTGTCCCCCAAACAGCCAAGTGTCCATGCTTCAGGGAGCAGAAGAGCCTGTTCCCGCCTTTGCAGAGCTGGTGCTTTGAGCAGGGGAGGCCAATGCAGCCATTCCACTGGAAGAGGAGGGCACGTTGGACCAGGGACCTATTCCAGGGTTGCAGAGTTGGATGTAGAAGAGGCATTAACCAGGTCAGCAGAGGTGGGGAAGGAGTCCCAGAGTAAGCCTGCGTGGAGGCCGGAGATCAAGTTTAACCCAAGGTTAACCCCAGGTTAACCCCTGGGGCAATGTGACATTGGGAAGTCAAGAAGGGGCCAGACCCCGGGCTCTTGTGGGCTGCTATCTGTAAGGTGTTCTCTTTCAGGGAGGTCTGATAAATGATCCATAGTTGGGTTCCTTGGTGGTTCTTGGTTTCTGTCTGGGGATCTCAGGCCGTGTGGGTCTCCCTAAAGCACTCAGCCCAAGAAGGGACCCCTGACACTGACCTCACGTGTCCTGGGTTCACCGCAGTTTGTGGGTCAGCTTCCTCCCAGTACAGGAGATCAGGGACCTCAGAGACTCACGACCCTTGTAATGAATTGCTTGACCCAGAGAAGTGACACATGGAACACCTCATCCTCCTCTTAATTCACAAAGTACTATCTCTCCTTTCATTTCCCGCTTGCCTGCAAACCTGGGATTTAGCTTCTGGGCTTCCGGCTTTGTGGAAGTGTGTTGGGCACACAGCTGGTACTCAGGTATGAGGTGAAGCAGTAAGGAAGGGGAGGGAGGTACTATTCAGCACCCACCCTGTACCTGGCCTTGTGCTCAACTCTTGGTGTTCTGTAGCCCAGCGAGGATGGATGGGTTGTTCAAAGTGACATGTCTAGTTGAGTCGCTGGTTCCAGCTGTCGTGTCCCACGGCCTCTCCGAGGGTAACAGAGGTGAGAGGGTGAGGAGCAGCGTGTGTGGCAGACCCTTCTCCGGACGGCCCAGTCATAGTTGGAGCATGGCCTGCGTGCTCTTCCCCAAGCATACACGAAGGAGTTTTTCGGAAACTTCGTCTCCTTGAACCTGTAGCCCCGTGTGGGCTATTACTCACCTAGCAGCAAACTGATCTGTTGTGGTTAATGGAGGACCTGTTGTTCTGACTCAGGAGAGCAAAACTGTGGTATGGTGTTCGCTCAGGCCTCTTCCAGCCCCCACCACGCTGCCCTCAGTAATAGTGTAGGCCGGCATGGGGACTGTGGCAGGCACGCAGGTAGTTGCTTGGACACTGCCCTCCTGATAGAAGAGAAGGAAAGATTACCATCGCCCTTCTGGGAGGATCTTGTCTACACAGTTGATGTTTCCACAGTGCTTCCAAAGACGCCTAAAAATAGCTGGTTTCTTCCCCCATAAATGTTGCCCATTCCCAATTGCTGCTCAGGGAGGACTGGGGAACTGGTGTAGGGAAGGTACGCGAAAACATTCTGTCCTGGAACTTGCAGTAGCTCAAATTAACTTACTAGCTATTTAAAAAATAAAAAAAATAATAATAATAATTAAAAAAAAGCCACGGCCCTCCCTTGGAAGCAATGCTGGGTAATTTTAAGTAGTTCCAGAGGGGGTGTGTGGTTTGAGGGTCACGCTGTCCAAAGCCAGGCCCAGTTCCATGGGAATTGGGATTGGTTGGCTCTGGGGAGGGGAAACCTGTGGCCAGATTCCAACCTACCGGCAATCTAAGTCAATTCTAGGAGGTCCTGCAGGCGTGGCGGGCGTTGGCTTATTATTTTATTCCAGAAAGAGTCTGTCAATGAGGTGGAATCCTTCCAGGGAGGCTTCCTGCTGACCTGGCCTTTTCCTCCTTTTACATTTCTGTTCCATGTTTATACCCGACATAAACATCACAGAGCGCACACACATTTGAAAAACCCGTCGTCGGCTCTGATGGTCTGATGTCGGCACTGGGATGCTCTGTAGCATTTCATTTTCAAGGCGCTGGGAGTCTCCTGTTTCATGGGGGTGGGAAAGGGGGAGACCTTTTGGGCAAGCTGCCATCTTTTTATTGTTCCAAGAGTTCGGTAAAGCATTTGAACCTTCACCTGTCAAAATCACTTTTGGAGCGAGGACTGTTCTTTCTCCAGCTTCTTAGACTAGCAGAACAAAAGTATCATTTATCCCAATGAGACCTTAATGGGGGCTTTCCCGTTTGGACACCCACCTTGAATTCATTGGAAACAGAAGTTCTGGGCATTGTATTTTTCATACATTTGGCTCAGACTTTTACTGGGTCATATTTCCCCCCAAATCTTTTTCGAAAAAGACTCCTGTCTCATTCCTTTAGACCAACATGTGTAATATAAGCTGGGTAAAAATAGAGCAAGCTGGTTTTGTGTTTTGATTTATGGATCAGTTCTGTAAGTTTGCATTTGAAAGGCATTTAACACATAACTCAGGAAAGCTGAACTTTGCTGTCCGATGCTTGTGGCTGGGTGAGACTTGTAGGCCCATTCCGATTCTGCCTGGTGCAAGACCAGACCCTACGTGGTCCACCACCAGTACCCTAACGATAAGCGTGTGCACACTTGGTGTCCTTCCTGCCCCTGCCTCCCACCCTTCTGAGGACTGTTCTTCTCCCTGTAGTTGTAGCTGGCATGGAAAATTGTTTGACCTGGAATTTCTTAAAGTTGGTAGGTAGTGACTCAGTAATCAGCAGTACTTCAAAGACAACCTTGTAACAGGACATCTAATCAGAAAAATTCCGTCACGGTTGAGGGCTGTCATCTGGAGAAACATATAGTCAATAAGGTGGAATGCATTCCTTGGATGTCCAAGTTCTGTGCCTGGTCAAGCGTTTTGTGCATCTCATTGCTACCTTATTGACCACAGGACCTCAGAGGCAGAGGGCACTTCATGGCCAACAGAACAGGGCCTCGCCCTGAGAAGGCTTCTCTACTTGCTTTATGTAATACTTTTGGACAAGGAGTCTTGTATTTTCATTTGTTGCTGGGCCCTTTGAATTACATGGACTGTCCTGCTTCAAAGTTATTATTTATACAATTCATTACATAGAAAATCTCTGGGCGCCTTAACTTTGAGTGAGGATTGCTCAAATTTAGATTGTCTTGGGACACTTGATTGGCTCAGCGTGTCTGCCTTGGGCTGGGGCCATGATCCCAGCATCCTGAGATCAAGTCCTGCATCAGGCTCCTTGCTCAGCAGGGAGCCTGCTTCTCCCTCTGCCTGCTCCTCTCTCTCTCTGACCAAAAAAAAAAATTTAAAATTCTAGACAGTCTTACCAGCCAGTTCATGATAATCTTTACTCTGCACAGTTTTACAGGATCAAGTTTTATTATGATTAAATCTGCAACCATAAAGCTGCCTTTGGTTTTTGTGGGTTTGGGTGTGCCCTATTACGAGGTTCGTTTCTTGTAAGAGGACTAACAATAAACAGGTTAATTTAAAAAAAGAAAAAAGCCTCCAGGTTTTAAGTGGTGAGCCGTTTACTCCTTATGAGCATGTGTGTATTTCTCATGTGGTCGTAGCTGGGTTTCATGAAGTGCAATCTGGCGTGTGTTTGACCGACGTGCAGGTGGTTTGTGGTGGATGGGTGGATGGGACAGCATCTTGGAGCTAGCTCCAAGATGACAGAGGCTCAGTTACTCTCCTGCAGGGGCTCGTAGTCTGGTGGGCTCTGGGGGGGCTCGGAGGCTTGGTTTTCATCTTGAGAGGGCCCTGGCACAGTCACCCACATGCTGATGGGAGCAAAGCGCCACCCACTGTTGGATCTGTCCCTTGAAGGAGGAGCCCGAGGTGGTCTCAGAGGAGGGCGTGGTTGAAGGGTCTTTTCATCAAAGGGAATACAGAACACATGGAGAGATGCGAGGGGTTCAAAGCAGGATGTGGTCCAGGAGTGAGGGGTCTGTGTATCTGCAGCGTGAACTGTGGTGGGCGGGGGTGACAAGGGTGAAAAAGCAGGCTGGCTTTGGGGGTTCCGAGGGTGTTGTATGTGTAAGGAGTTCAACTGTGGGCAGTTGGGACCATTGGTGAATTTGGAAGCACAGTGGTACCTGACCAGAAAGATAGTTCTTCTTTTTTAAAATTTTATTTATTTATTTGTCGGGGGGCTGGTGGTGGAGGGAGCACAAGTAGGGGGAGGAACAGGAAGAAGCAGTCTCCCCATTGATCAAGGAGCATCATGTGGGACTCAGTCCCAGGACTCGGGGATCATGACCTGAGCTGAAGGCAGATGCTGAACGACTGAGCCACCCACACATCCCATGAGCAGAAAGATATTCTAAGGTTATGCAAACAGGGTTCAAGTTTCATGGCTGTCGAGAATTTGGGGTGGAGGGGGGTCCATATTTACTAGGAAGGTGGAGAACAGGATTTGCCAAGAGATGTAGGTAGAGAGGGAATTGATGTGTTGTAGAAACAACCACCTGGGATTTAAAGGAGAAGTCTAAGATGACTCGAATGTTTGCAGTTTGGGGTCCTGGTAGAATTGGGGATTGCAGCAGGGGAGTTTGGTGGGGAAAGGGTGAAGGAAGTTGGGGAGGTGGGTGAATGCTTAGCAGGGGAGGTGTGTGGGAGGAGGTAGAGGTGAGAGATGGAGTAGAGAGGAAGGGAAGTGTGGGGAGAGGCAGAGGAAGAGAGAGATGGGATAGATAGGGGAAGTTGGGGGATGGTAGAGGAGGAGAGAATAAGAGAGGAGATTTTGTTGATAATGTTTGGGTTTTGATGGATGTAGGTAGAGGTTGGAAAGAGGACAGAGGATAGAGGGCCACAGAGAAGCCAAGGGAGTAGAAGGTAGAAACCAGCAGCACTGAGATTCCTAGAAGATCCCTAAAGGGGACTTGGGTTTGGCAGAGAGAGGAAAGTGTAATGCATTTTCATGTACACATGATCCAGTGACACTGATAAACATTTTGGAATCTCACTTTCTATCTATTCCCATCCTCAAGTATTCTGAAGCAAATTCTAACATTACAACCTTCCTTTTTCTTTTTTTAAGATTTTATTTATTTCTTTGACACAGAGAGAGATCACAAGTAGGCAGAGAGGCAGGCGGCGGTTGGGGGGGAGAAGCGGGCTCCCTGCTGAGCAGAGAGCCCAATGCGGGGCTCGATCCCAGGACCCTGAGACCATGACCCAAGCTGAAGGTAGAGGCTTAACCCACTGAGGCACCCTGGAGCCCCTAACACTACATCCTTTCATTGCGAAATGGTTGTGTGTGGTTCTCTAACAGATGAGAATTTCCTTGACAGCCCAGAGGAATGTGCCATCTCAAGCCTGTGCCTCTCTCCCCAGATAGCAAAGCCATCGTGGATGGGAACCTGAAGCTCATCTTGGGCCTGGTGTGGACGCTGATCCTCCACTACTCCATTTCCATGCCCGTGTGGGAGGATGAAGGGGACGATGATGCCAAGAAGCAGACACCAAAGCAGAGGCTGCTGGGGTGGATTCAGAACAAGATCCCCTACTTGCCCATCACCAACTTTAACCAGAACTGGCAGGATGGCAAGGCTCTAGGGGCCTTAGTGGACAGCTGTGCTCCAGGTAAGTGTCCGAGGCTGCCTAAGCCTTCTCTTCAGGATGGGGGTTTGTGGGCCTCAAACCTCTTGGCTTCCCATTGGAAAAGCTGAGTTTGCTGGAATTAGTGTATTCTCCTAGTTTTAGCCCACTATAAGAGCAAAGGGAACTAAAAATGGCTCTGTTTATCTTCTAGGTGTATCCATGGACTTTTTGAACATTGAGCTCAGTTATTTACCCAAATTCCCAATGAAGTTCTTGGAGCGGGCCTTGGTTTAGCTTTCAGATCCAAAGTCCCGCTTCTTCCCACAGTTAGTGCCGGGTTTCCCATTGACTTTAGCAGAAACACGTGGCTCTGTTAGTTGACTTGGCATGAAAATCCAAAAACTTCCATTGAGTGGAAAGTACCCATTTTTACCGACTGCTGGGTTGACCATGTATGGCTTTCTCTCCACCCTTTTCTTTCTGCGTTGCTATGAAATAGTGTTTGGTCAACATCCAGTTGGAGGTTTTCCCACCCTTTTCTGAGTGGTTGAGCGTACACCAACATAGTAGTTATCCTCCCTGGAGCATTTAGATTGATGGGTAGAGTTTGCTGGTACAGAGTCAAGAGAATAACCAGCCCGTCTTTATATGCACCACCAGAATTGTTTCTAATAAAAAATTTAATAATCATATTTTCCATTTATGAAAACTCCATATATATGCTGTTCATATTCATTTTTAGTAAGCTAGTCGTTCTTACCATGCTGTGAACAGAGCTGGCTGGTCTGTATTGGATAGGGAGGGAGGACGGACTCCAGGCCTCACTCTTCCTGTAAAGGCGCTCAGCTGGTGTTATCCAGAACGAAGTCAACAGCTCAGCCTTAGTTTCCTGGCACCTTCTTCCATTGCTTCCACCTACGGACACATTTTAAGATACCTCTTCACCAGTTTGAACCGGTGCATGTTTACTTCAGTCCTATACTTCTTGTGCTTACAAAGGTTTTTCAGATGATTCTGTGTTTGGGCTTTTGAGTGTGTGGATTTTTGAATTATACAGATGCTAGATAGTCTTTTTAGATGTATCTAGGAACTGGATTGTGATACTGTGACTTAGAATAAGAAATGGATATTGGGGTCTTTGTCCCTTTCTTGGCACAGAGCTCCAAAAACCCTTGGAATTTCTTAAGTGATAAGAGCCATGATAATGGTTTCTTTCAACCACACCTGAGTTTGTGTTAATGAGATGACTTTTGGACAGCCCCTAAGCATGGGATGGGGCCAGGAGAACCAACCATGTGATTAGAGGGTTTGAGCTTTTGGTCGCATCTCTTGATCTCCAGGGAAGGGATGGGCTGGAGGTTGAGTCAACCACAAACGGCCAGTGATTTAATCAATCCTTGTCTACTTCACCTAATGAAGCCTCCATAAAATTTCTCCAACTATAAATTTTGGGGAGCTTTCGTAAACACATGGAGTAAACACATGGAGTTGCGAGGAGAGTGGTACACGCTGAGATGGGGTGGATGCTCCATACCCCTTCTCCCATATCTTGCCATGGACATTTCTTTCATCTGGTTGTCCTTGAGTTGTATCCTATTATAATAAATTGGTAATCTAGCATTTAAACTGTTCTCCTGAGTTCTGTGAGCGACCCTAGTAAATGAGTTGAGGAAAGGTTGTGGGAACCTCCAATTTATAGCTGGTCTTTTAGAAGCCCAGGTGAGAACCTGGACTTGGAGTTGACCTCCGAAGTGGAGGATGGAGGTGCTGGACCTGAAGGTGAAGGACCTGAGCCCTTCACCTGCAGGATCTGACTCTGTCTCCATGTAGATAATGTCAGATTTGAGTTAGTTGTAGGCTATCCAGCTGGGGTGGTAGGAGGAAAAAAAAAAAAATTCCTGCAAAAAGGCACCAGGCCCAAGGAGTTTTACAGACTTTTTTTTTTTTTTTTTAATATCTACCACACCTTAAAGGAATGGGTAATCTCTCTGTTAATGCAAGAAAATAACGGCCTGAAAGAGAAGTCTCAGCTTAGTCTTCAGAATAGTTTGGCGTACTCCTATCTGTGATACTTTTTGCCCTTAAGGTATCTAATTGACTGTGATTTTTGGAAGAAATTGTTCTCTGAATTAAGATACCCAGGGGGTTTAACTTAAGCACGGGGCTTCCTTTAATCTCTTCTGTCAGCTAATACTAATGGTATCTTTTGTGTTACATTAACAGGTCTGTGCCCAGACTGGGAATCGTGGGATCCACGAAAGCCTGTGGATAATGCACGGGAAGCTATGCAGCAAGCAGACGACTGGCTGGGGGTCCCACAGGTAGGCATACAAGCAGCTCCATGTGCCCGGAGGCTATTTCCATCCTGGTTGTTCGGGCACTCTATGGATGCCTGTTTGGGTCTGGCAGGCGGTCTCACCTCCTCCGCATGAGCCTTCAAAGAGTACTGCCTCTGGCACGCTCCCGTCTTCCTCAGTTTACCCATGATAATAGGTCCTCATTGTCTTGGGTGCTTGTAGATTGTTCAAAAATCTTCATATCGCTCTTTGTCACATGTGGCAAATTTTATAGTATTTTTGCTCCAAAGATCTTAAAGACTATCTTGGGACACCAGACTGCAAATGTAGACTTTAATGATTGGGTTGTACTGTAGGAATAGCCAATATTTGACCACTTTTTCCATATTTAAAAAGTCTTTTTTTAAAAAAATCTGATCTCTTAGGGGAAGTCACAGGACTTAGAACTTTGAAAAAAATTTAAACCGGGATAACCTACCATTATTGGAAATTGTGGAAAAATTTGTATTGCTCATAATCCTATCACAGGAACATAACAGGAGAACTTGGGAGATTGAGCAACTCTTGGATACCTTCAGCAGTAGCCACATTGTTTAATTGAGGTGCCGTCTTCCAGGGTTTTCCAAGGAAGCTAAAAAACTCCCCGAGACTCCCGTGTTTGAAGCCCTGGTCAAGAGCAGTTGTAGGGAGCCATTGCCATGGATGGATGACCTCACCCCAGGTCACATGATGGTCTAAGTTGGTGTTCAGAGCGGAGTTCCATGTCTTTTGTAATAGGATCCCTCGGGAGGGAGAAAAGCTTTCCTGTATTTCTTTGGTTTGGTTTTGACATCATGTCTCCGCTTCATGGCCCATTTCTTCACTCTTCCATCCTTAGTAAGTGGTGTGGTATGTTTTTCATCTCCTCTTAAACCTAAAACCATCTCCTTTTGACGTTCGTGTGATGTTGGCACTGTATAGTTGTTGAAGGAGCTTTCTGGAAGAAATATCAAATCAACGCACATCTTACATTTCATGGAATGGGTGAAGGCAACTGTTCAAACCCAAGTAGCTGTTTTGTAGTTGAAGGCTAACTACCAGAATGTTCTCTGGCAGTTTGTTTTGTTCTGTTTTCCTGTTTGGTGAGGGAAGCAGGGTATAGAAGTTGTTCCTCTGCATTTGGTTAACCTGGTTCATGAGACAGGGCCTTCTTTTGGGTCTGAGGGGTAGCGCTTAGCTCCTCAGCACCCTAGTTGGGGGCAGAGGGATGTTTTGGTGACTGTTTAGGGCTGGGTCAGGTGGTGGACCTGAGGCTGATGCCTCTGGGGGGGCCACCTGTCCAGCATGAGCATAATCTTGCTCCTAGGCTACATTCAGGAGAAATTAATTCCTCCCTATTTCTTTGGACAGCTCATAATGTCCTGAAACCCATTTTAGTCAGCTCAGGCTGCTGTTTGACAAAATACGGTAGACTGGATGGTGTAAACAGCAGGGGCTTATTTCACGTACCTGGAAGCTGGAAGGCAAAGAGCAGGGTGCAAGCAGATTCAGTGTTTGGTGAGGAGGGCCCTCTTGGTGACTTGCAGACCTCTGGCTTCTTGCTGTGTCCTCACATGGCCAGACAGAGAGGTCTGCTCTTTCCTTCCCTTCTCATGAGGGCACTAATCCCATCATGGGGGCTCCATCCTCCTGACCTCATCTAAACCTACTCACCTCCCCAAGGCCGAGCTTGCTAATCCCATCATCCTGGAGGTTAGGGTTTAGGCATAAGAGCTTTCGGAGGGGGCGTCTGGGTGGCTCAGGGGGTTAAAGCCTCTGCTTTCATCTCAGGTCATGATCTCAGGGTCCTGGGATCAAGTCCCACATTAGGCTCTCTGCTCAGCGGGGAGCCTGCTTCCTCCTCTCTCTGCCGGCCTCTCTGCCTACTTGTGATCTGTCTCTGTCAAAGAAAGAAATAAAATCTTTTAAAAAAAAAAAAAGAGCTTTGGGAAGATACAAACATCCAAGTCTGTAACAAGACCGCAAGTTTAATATGTTGCCAGGTTGTCTATGTTTTTATGACTATTTTTTATTAGTAACAGAGTTAATAGAGATGGAGGCAATGAAAAGATGAACAGGGGAAAAGGACAATTTATGTGCTTTTCCAATGCTCCAATCTGATGTGTATTTGTTTCTTCTCATGTGATATAGCTTACCCCTTTTGGAAAGTTTCTCTGGGGGATGAGTGAGTTTTTTTCCCAGGGAAGGGTGTGCACCTCTGGAAATTACATGTAGAATTGTCTGGAGGGGGTCTTCAGCTTCCAAAAGGAAGAGCGACACCTCTAAAAGGTTAAAAACACTGACGTTAGCATGTTGTTTTAATGTAATTTCACTTAATTTAGAGCTTGACTCAGTTTCTTCAATTTGTAGTGGTTGGCCTAAGACACATTTGCAAATCCTTGACAGTTACCAGTGAGTTGTTCTGGACGTTCACCTACCATGCTTTATTCTAGGTCATCACTCCTGAAGAAATTATTCATCCAGATGTGGACGAGCACTCGGTGATGACTTACCTGTCCCAGTTCCCCAAAGCCAAGCTCAAGCCCGGGGCTCCTCTTAAACCCAAACTCAACCCGAAGAAAGCCAGGGCCTATGGCCGAGGTAAGCACTGGTCTTGGTTGGGTTTGAGCCTTGTCCTTTAGTCTTAGACATGGTTTTGTGGCTTCAGGGGGAAGATTCTTAGCAGCCAGAGAGAAAATAGGCCTGATCTTTGAGACCCCCAGCAGGCCTCCTTTATCAGCTGTTTTTTAGTTCAAGGTTTTTTTGTTTTGTTTTGTTTATTTTTTAAGATATTATTTATTTATTTGACAGAGGGAGACAGCGAGAGAGGGAACACAGCACGGGGAGTGGGAGAGGGAGAAGCAGGCTTCCTGCTGAGCAGGGAGCTAAATGTGGGGGCTTGATCCCAGGACTCTGGGATCATGACCCAAGTTGAAGGCAGATGCTTAATGACTGAGCCACCCAGGTGCCCCAGGGTCCATTTGTTTGTGACTAACATTGCTGCTGCATGAGTCTAGACTCTGAGAAACGCTGCGCTTTAACCCGATGGAGAGCGAGGAGTTTGTAGCATTGTGATTTTAATGCAGTAACCCGGGTTGAGGAGAGGATTATTTTTTCCCACTTTTCAGTTGAGGAATCAGAGGCCCAATCCACTGGAGGTGGGGGTGCTTACCCCAGATCTCCACTGTCAGTGATGGGAGTGGACCAGAGCCTGCGTCATGTGGCTACTGATTCCTTTCTGCTTTGGTCATGCTCCTGCTGCTTCAGGGGTTCACATGGGGAGGGAGCTCTTGGGACCTCCACACACTTCCTTGTTGAGATGTCCTGTTTATGATCACCAAGGCTGCCACGGGGCACTGTTCTGTTCAGAACGTTATGGTGGGTTGAGGCATGCTGAGGCTTTATGGTGTCATGGTTGGCACCTGGCTTCAAGCGCTCCAGCTTTTTTTTAAGGTTTTATTTATTTATTTGACGGAGAGAGAGAGAGAGAGATCACAGTAGGCAGAGAGGCAGGCAGAGAGAGAGAAGGAAGCAGGCTCCCTGCTGAGCAGAGAGCCCGATGTACAGCTCGATCCCAGGACCCTGAGATCATGACTTGAGCTGGAGGCAGAGGCTTAACCCACTGAGCCACCCAGGTGCCCCGCACACCAGCTTTTTAAAGAACAATTTTTAAAGAACAGTTGCATTTCAGCCCAGTGTGGTTTCTGGTAAAGAGGAGCATAGTGAGATACAGTTGATTCCCTTTTTTATGGAGAAGGGAAGGAATGCATTCTCTTTCTTAATTTTTGTAACCACAGCTGGGATGACATTTAGAGACACAAAACATCTTGTATCTCCTCTGCTAGACTCTGTGATGCTAACCATTCTAACATAACAGTTTTCTTTAGCCCTTCTCGTGTGTGTGTGTGTGTGTGTGTGTGTGGTTGTTGAATTCTTTGAAAATCAGTGCGGGCACCATGACGGTACATCAGCAGACCTCTCCTAAAAGTAGGGTAGCCTCTTGCCTAACCACAATATTCATGATCACACATACGAAAATTAACAGTTTCATACCAGCTAATATCCAGTTTATATGAACATTTCACTCTTGTCCTAAAATCATCTTTTATAGAGTTTGTGGTTTTATAAACCGGGATCTGATTAAGGTTCATCTGAGTGCTCCGATGATGCTGCTGAGGGCATCTGAGTGGCTTTGTGGGTTAAGCGTCGGACTCTTGGTTTTGGCTCAGGTCTCCACCTCGCAGTTGTGGGATTGAGCCCCTCATTCTCTCCCTCTCATTCTCTCTCTGTCTTTCAATAAATAAAATCTTAAAAAAAAATTCTCATATTATATTTGTTGTTTCTTTAGACTCTTGTAATCTGGAATGATTTCCCTGAAAAAAAAGATTTTGTTCCTAAAGATTTTTTTTATTTATTTTTAGGGAGGTGGGGAGGGACAGAGGGAGAGGGAGAGAGAGAGTCTTAAGCAGGATCCACACTGAGCAAGCAGCCGGATGCAGGGGCCAGTCTCAACGACCCTGAGATCACCACCTGAGCCGAAACCAAGAATTGGACACTTAATCAACTGTACCACCCAGGCGCCCCTGCCCGCAATTCTTTTTTTAAATAATACTGACTTTCTGAAGGGTTCAGAAACATGTCATGTAACAGGATATCCCATACACATTGCCTTTGAAGGTAGCATTTCCCCACCAGGGCAGTGGTGCTGTGTGTGTTTCTCAGTCTTAGTAGTCAGGGTCTTTTCATCTGTCTTTTTAGCATGATTTAGAACAGCGGAGACAGCCTGATAGTTCTGGAACAATCCCGTTTGAGGTTCCTTTGGGCATGGAGGTGGTGCTTCCGGGCAATTGTTTCTGTGTGGGGCCTGGGGACGTTGTTGGAGGCCCTCTCCTGAGGAGCATTCCCTGGAAGGTTGGCGCGTCCATGCTTGCTTTAAACCTGCCTACTCTGAGCCAAAGGTCATGGTTAGAGTAAGCAATCTCGGATTTTTCAAGGTTATGCTTCCTTCATGGCAAAAAGCTTCAAACAGCTGGGGCACCTGGGTGTCTCAGTTGATTAAGCATCTGCCTTCTGCTCAGTTCGTGATCTTAGGGTCCTGGGGTTGCGCCCCATGTGGGGGGTGGGAGGGGTGCTGGTCCTTGCTCAGTGGGAATCCCCTCTCCCTCTGTCCCTCCCCTGCCTTGTTCTCTCTCTCTCTCTCTCTCTCACAAATAAATAAATCTTAAAAAAAAAAAAGCTTCGAATAGCCAAATAAACCTCTTGTCGACAAAACCTCTCGTCCACAAAACTGGTTAGGTGGATCAAATCTCATCGAGGCATAAAATGCTTATTTGCAGTCATCTTATCACTGGCTGTCCGGCTTCCCCATTGTTAATGTGAAACGGTTTCCTTTCACGATGCTGTTTTCTAGAAAATGACTGTTTGCTACAGTCAGGAATGTGGCTGGTCATTGCCGTTTCCTTCATCTGCCTTTTTTTTTTTTTTTTTTTTAAAGCTTTTATTTTTAAGTCATTTCTACACCCCAACATGAGGCCTGAACTTAAAACCCTAAGATCAAGAGTCACATGCTTCAGTGACTGAGCCAGCCAGGTGCCCCTCATCTGTCTTTTTTCTTTTTTTTTTAAGTGTTGTGTCCTTGTGGAGGAAACACACCTTAAAAAAAAAAAAAATACGCACTCCATATGTATGTATGCATAGGTACATTTTTTTTTTTTTTTGCTGTGGTAAAATATACGTAACACATTTCCTATTTTAACCATTTTAAAATGTACCACTTAGTGACATTAAGTACATTCACTGTGTCATGTGGCCATCACCGTCATCCACCTCCAGAACTTTTTTATCTTCCCAAACAGAAACTCAAATCCCATCACACCGTAGCCTTCCCTCCCCCCGCTCCCCCAGCCCCGGGCCACCATCATTCTATTTCCTGTCTCTCTGAATTTGCCTACTCCAGGTACCCCACATAAGTGGAATCCTACACTGTTTGTACTTTTGTATCTGGCCTACTTGACTTAGCGTAATGTTTTCAGCGTTCATCCATGTTGTGGCATGTGTCAGAATTTTGTTCCTTTTTAAAGCCAAATGGTACACATCAATGCGTGGATATACCAAGTCTTGCCCATCCATTCTTCGTCAGTAGACTTTGGGATGGCTCCTACCTTCTAGCTCCTGTGGGTAGTGCTGCTGCGATCGTGATAAGCAAGTAGCTGAATCCCTGCTTTCAGTTTTTTGTGTCTACACCTGGAAGGGATTTTGCTGGATTATATGGTAATTCTGTGTCTGTTTCTCTCTCTCTCTCTTTGTTTCTGAGAGAGAGAATGAGTATGAGTGGAGGAGGGCTGTGTTGGCGAGGAGGGGGCAGAGAGAGAGGCTCCATGAGAGAGGTTCCCAAACAGGCTCCATGCCCTGCGTGGAACCGGACATGGGGCTCGATCTCACAACCCTGAGATCATCATCTGAACCAAAATCAAGAGCCAAATGCTTAACCTACAGAGCCATCCAGGTGCCCCTTTTTTCTTCTTAAGTAGGAGGATCAAGTGTCATTTTAGGCCACTGGGCCACCCATGAAGCTACATAGGTAGGGCCTTATGATAATGTCTTTGTCCTGTGGTGAACCTGAGGGCAGGGGCAGTTTTCTGTCTCTCGTGTGGCCACAGTTGCTTCATTTTTGTCAACTGAACCAAAGAGCATAGAGCACACCTCATCCTCTAGTTTCTGAAAGGATTGAGAGGTTTTCTTCATTTTATCTTTTGGACGGCGGCCAGATTACAGTTAGCGGCTGGTTGGCACTTAACAGATCTGCTTTCTGAGACCCGTTCCCTGAAAGGATCCGGAGGGCTGGAGTGAGGCAGACCTACAGCCACAAGCAGATCCTTGTCGGGGGCTCGCTTGCAGGTGAGGTGTGTTGAAAGCATGCCTCTGTGAGCTAAGCAGAAACCTTTCCTAAAACCCATGTTCTGTGAAGCATTCACTGCAGAGCCCGCCATCCGCACCCTTCCTTGTGAGGGGTCCTAGGGAATAGGAACACTGAATATTTGATGGTTTTAAGGAATTATTAATTTTTTTTGATGTGGATATTCTAGAAACATCTCTTAAAGATATATGGTGAATGATTATAGGTTAAAGATAGGAGGTCTGTGGGCACCTGGGTGGCTCAGTCAGTTGAGGGTCTAACTCTTGCTTTCAGCGCAGGTGGTTATCTCAGGGTCATGAGATGGAGCCCCGCATCAGGCTCCAGGATCAGCAGGGAGTCTGCTTAAAGATTCTCTTCCCCTGCCCCTCCCCCCATCCTCTAAAATAAATCTTTAAAAAATAAAGATGTGAGGTCTAGGCTTTGTACCAAAAATAGTACAGGAGGAGGGAAGAGGTTGGGGTGAAGATGTAAAGCAGGACTGGCCATGAGTTGTGGCGTCGAGTTGATAGGTACCCGGGGCTTCAGTAGACCCTTCTCTGTGTCTGTATAGTGGAGTGAGAGCATGGGAGTGAGGGAGTGCACATGCGCAGAAGTGGGGGCAGGGGGTCAGAGGGAGAAGCAGACTGCCCATGGGCAGGGAGCCCTGCCATATGTGGGGCTTGATCCCAGGCCCCTGAGATCATGACCTGAGCTGAAGACGGACGCTGAACCAACTGAGCCCCCAGGCACCACCACCCCACACCCACCCCATGAAAATAACTTTTAAAATAGGACTCCTTGAACTTCTTCTTCTGGGATGATAGAGTAGAAATACTTTTCCTAATTGCCTCTGCTGAGTACAAAATTCCTGGGCATTTTATATAAGATAAACATAAGGAGACTCTGAAAGGGAATAGGAGAAATGGGTTCCAGATCTCAGGCTGACAAAGTAGTGAGTTCCCTGGGCTTACCCCCCCCCCCCGTGTATATGACTGGGTATGGGGAAGCCACGTACCTGAAACACAAAAGGCAAAAACAAACTCCTGCTCTCTCTGGCCAGAGGGACAGGAAAGGGCAGCCTCGCAGGACAGAAGCCTGTGAGACACTAACTGCTCTTCTATAGCCAAGCATCCCAGGAAAAACTGTGACCTCTCAGCCCCCACTTAGACCAGTAAGAGCCAGGTGGGGAGCCTAGACTCTGAGCACAGTCTAGCGGTAAGGAGATGTCAGTAGATGATATCGGTAGCAATGAGGTGCTCCTTCCTACCCCTTCCAACCACAGATGGAGGCCCAGTGGGGAGCTGCATCTCCCACTTCCACCTGCCAGTAATGAGGAGCCCCCCTCATTTCGAGTGTCAGTGGAGGTTGAATAGGGAACCTGGACTTCCTCCCCGTAATGACACTAACAAGGCATGCCCTCTCCCTTCCCCTGATGTATCAGCATTATAAAAGGCATCTAAAACAGAACATTTAAATAAAACCCAGGTTTTATAACATAACATAATACCCAGTTTTTAAAATAAATCACTCATCCCACCAAGAACCAGGAAGATCTCAAACTGAATGAAAAAGGCAGTCCATTGATGCCAACGCTGAGATGATACAACTGTTAGAATTATTTGATAAAGATTTAGTGCGGCTGTTATAAAAAGACTTCAACAAGCGCTTACAACTCTATGTCAAGCAAGCAAAAAATTGAAAAGCTCAGCAAGGACATAGACTGTCTCAGCAAAGAAATAGAAGATATAAAGAAACACCAAATGAAGCTTTTAGAACTGAAAAATGAACTAACTCAAAAAAAAAAAAAAAAAACCTCAGGGGATTAGTTCCATAGTAGAATGGAAGGACAGAGAAAGAATCCATGACCTGGACAAAAAGAGAATAAGAATTGCCCAATCTGGGGACGCCTGGGTGGCGCAGTTGGTTGGACGACTGCCTCCGGCTCAGGGCGTGATCCTGGAGTCCCGGGATCGAGTCCCACATCAGGCTCCCAGCTCCATGAGGAGTCTGCTTCGCTCTCTGACCTTCTCCTCGCTCGTGCTCTCTCTCACTGTCTCTCTCTCTCAAATAAATAAAATAGAAAAAAAAAAAATTAAAAAAAAAAAAAAAAGAATTGCCCAATCTGAATGACAGAGCAAGTGGACTGAAAAACAAAGAAACAAGCAAAGTCTCAGGGACTTACGGGACAATAACAAAACATCTAACATTCATGTCACAGGGGACCCAGAAGAGAGGAAAAAGAGGGCGGGGCTGAAAACTCCCAAAGAAATAATGGCTGAAAACTTCCAAATTTGGCAGAGAACTTCCACATTTGGCAAAAGACATAAACTTACAGAATCAAGAAGCTGAGCTAAACCCAAACAGGACAAAACCCCTACCTACCCACTGCCACCAATAAATAAATAATCCACACCACGCTACATCTTAGACAGCAGGGGAACAAGGAAAAAAGGAATCTTTGAATTATAGGAAGAAAGAACATGGTATAAAAAAAATATAGGTATAACAACCATAGATGTTTTGTAAAAAAAAAAACCACAAACTTCCAAAACTCAGCCAAGATGAAATGGATAACCTGAGTGGCCCTGAAACCATTAAAGGATCAAGTTTATAGTTTAGAAGCCCTTGGAAAAGAAATCTCCAGGCCCTGGTGGTTTTACTGGAGAATTTTAGCAAACATTTAGAGAAGAATTAACACTAATTCTATGCAATCTCTTCCAGAACGTATGAGGAGGGAACACTTTCCAGTTCATTTTATTTTTTTATTTTATTATTTTTTTCCAGTTCATTTTATGAAGCCAGTGTTGCTCTAAATATCAGAGAAAGGTGATCCCCCCCCCAAAAAAAGCTACAGATCAATATCCCTTGTGAATATAGATACAAAACTATAGGGGCATGTGGTGGGTTTATTCAGTAGAGCATGCAACTGTTGATCTTGGAGTTATAAGTTGGAGCCTCATGTTGGGTGTAGAGATTACTCAGAATCTTAAAAAATTTAAAAATAAAGCATACAACAGAACAGTTACAAATAGAGTTTAGCAATATATGAAAATAATTCTTCATCATGACCAAGCAGAGTTTATTCCATGAATGCAAGACTGGCACACTATTGGAAAATCAGTGAAAACAACCTACTACCTTAACAGGCTAAAAAAGGAAAATCACACGATCACATCAATTGGTACAGAAAAAGCATCTGACCAGATTTAACAGGCATCCATGATAAGAACTCAGAAAAGGGGAACTAGAGAAGAACTTCTTCAATTTGATCCAGAGTAGCTACCACAAGTCAACATCTACCATGATAATTAATGGCAAAAGACTGAGTGTGCCCCCTTAAGAGTGGGACTAGGACAAGGATGTCCATGCTTAACCACCATTCAACAACATGATGCAAGTTTTAGTGAGTGCAGTCAGGCAAGCGAAGGAAATAAAAGACACACATATTGGAAAGTGAGAAATAAAGCTGTCCCTGTTTATAGATGACTTGATTGTGTGTGTAGGAATTCCTGAAGAATCTATAACAAAAGAAGATCAAATACAACAAAGCCCCAAAACTCTCCTTGAATAAGTAAATTCAGCAAGGTCTCAGGTTATAAAGTTGGCGTACAAAAATCAGTTGTACTTCTGTATGCTCTGATGTCTGTCATAAAGGCTTACCACAATGAACATGAGGACATCAAAATTCAAAAATCCCATATCATTGACAGTCAGTCAGAAGATTGAGAAATAGGTGTAAATGTAATAAAATGTGTAAGATTTTTTATGCTGAAAACTACAAAAAACACAAGATACCAAAGAAAAGACGTACATAAATGAAGAGACATACTGTTTTTATAGATTGAAAAAGTATGAGAGTAAAGTGGCAGTTTTCCCCAAATTGTCATTTAGGTTTAGCATAGTTTCTATTAAAATTCCAGCCAGAGTCTTCACAGATATAGAAAAGATTATTATTTGAAGCATATATGGCAAAAAATAAAATCAGTCAATCAATCAGTCATATATGGCAAGGCAAAGAAACTACAGTAGGGAAAGTGATTTTTTGAAAAAGAAGAAAAATGTGGGAGGAGTCAGTGTACCTGAGTTCAGGACTCATCAAGGCATACCAATTAAGACCATGTGATATTGGTAGAAAGATAGACACAAGGATCAATGGAACAGAATCCAGAACTGTTTGCAGCTGTGCAAACTGATCATTAGTAGAGGTGCAAAAGCTGTTCAGTGGGGGGAAAGAGAGCCTTTTCCATGCATGGTTCCAGAGCAATTGGGCCAAGGAAAGAAAAAAAAAGGAAAAGAAACAGTAAGTTTCACACCTTCTAGAAAAACTCACCCAAAGTGGACCATATCCTACTATAAACTTCCAGAAAATCAACAACAACATAGAAGACATACTTTGGGATCTAGGACGAGGCCAAGAGTTCTTTGATTTGACACCAAAGCGTGATCCCTAAAGGGAAAAATACAGTGTTGGTCTTCACCAAAATTAAGAACATAAAAAAATGTCATGAAGCATGGTCTGTCCCTCAGTGTGCCCCGAAGCATGGCCTGGCAGAGGGGGATTGGACTGCTTTCTCACAGTGAAGGTGTACTACTCGGCCACCTTGCTCTCTTGCAAGACAAGAGACCGCAGCCTTCACCCCTCAGGCCACCTGGACACCACCTCAAACGGAACTCAAAATCCTAGTGAGACAACGTTGAATTTCACTCTCTCAAACTTTTTAAAGCAATATAAAACTCTTTGTAGTTAAGAGGATGAAAAGACAAGCTTAAGACTGGGAGAAAATATTTGAGAGCCACTTTATCCAAAGAAGAACTAGTATCTAGAATATATAAGGAATGCTCAAAACTCAGGTAAAAAAAATCCAATTAGAAGATAGGCAAAAGATGCTAACAGGCATTTCCCGGAAGAGGGTATACAAATGGCAAAGAAGCACATGAAAAGATGGTCAGTGTTATTGGCCATGAGAAAAATACAAATTAAAATCACTACACATTTGGGGCGCCTGGGTGGCTTTCTCAGTTAAATGGCTGCCTTTGGCTCAGGTCATGATCCTGGGATCTTGCGATCAAATCCCACATAGGGTTCCCTGCTCAGCGGGGAGCCTGCTTCCCTTCCTCTTTCTCTGCCTGCTTGTGATCTCTGTCTGTCAAATAAATAAAATATTTTAAAAAAATAAAAGAACTAAATGTGCAACTACCATGCCACCCAGCAGTTGTACCCCCTGGAATTTATCCCAGAGGAATGAAATCTTGGGGTCAGACACAGCCTTGTACAGTAATGTTTATAGCAGCTTTATCAGTAATAGACAACTGGAAACAACCCAGATGTCCTTCAGTGGGTGAATGGTTAAACACATGGTGCTACATTCGTATCATGGAATATGCAATAAAAGAAAAACTATTGCTAGAGGCACCCATCTGGGTGAACCCTCCGAAAGATTATACTTAGTGGAAAAAACCAACTGAAAAGGTTGCATAATGTGATTCCATTTATGTAACATTCTAGAAGTGATAAAATTGTGGAGATAGAGAACAGATTAGGAGTTATTGGGGTAAGGAGAGGGTAGGGTGGGGAGGGAATATGTATGGCTATAGGGTAGCATGAGGGATCCCTGTGGTGATGGAAATGTTCTGTGTCCTGACGGTGTCAAGGCCAGGATCCTTGGGATACTGTACTAGGGTTTTGTACGAGGTAACCTTGGGGAACTGGATAAAGGATATTACTTCTTTCACTTGCATGTGAGTATCTCAAAATAATTCGCTCAGTCAGCTCAAAATGAATAGTGTAATTAAAAATATTGATCCAAGGCCATTTTTAAGCATTTCAAGTAATAGAAAATGGTCTTTAATGAAAAATGAGCCCTTCTCCCACACCTCATGCCTCCTTCCCCTGTGTTACCTCCCTTGGGGCAGACCCCACTGATGATTACTGTATCATTTTTCACAGTTTTATAAACTTCTGACTGAAGTGCTCTGAATATTCCAGAATCCGATATTGTTTAAATAACAAGGGCAGGAGTGCCAGGGTGGCTTAGTCAGTTAAGCAACTGACTCTTGATCTCAGCTTAGGTCTTGGTCTCAAGGTCGTGAGTTCAAGACCTGCACTGGGCTCTGTACTGGGTGTGGAGCCTACTTAAAAAAATTAAATTAAATAACAAGGACAAATTTAGGGCTCTCGACCTGTTCGATAATCCTGTCCCAGGTGTCCCTGTCTCCCACATGGCAGCTGCAGGGCTGGGTCCCTTCTCTCAGTTCTCTGAAGGAAACATGGTGAGTAATGGTCATTGTCAAGGCCCTGTGCAGCTTGTAATGTTCTTGTGTCAACCTGGCAGGAATTGAGCCTACAGGAAACATGGTGAAGCAGCCAGCCAAGTTCACTGTGGACACCATCAGTGCTGGGCAAGGAGACGTGATGGTGTTTGTTGAGGACCCAGAAGGGAACAAAGAGGAGGTAGGTTGGAAGATGCTGCCATTCCATGGAGCTCTGGGGGCTTGTGGCAGGCCCGGGGTCTGTGCTTTCCATTTTCCTCATTAAAGCTCACAGTAAAAATTGTTTTTTTACCAAGAGGATCCTGAGGCTTAGAGTAGTCAAAGTAATTGCCCAAGGACTGTGCCTTGAAAGGTAATAGAAATTGATACCCAAGGACACAGTGTTTTTTTTTTTTTTTAACAATGTTTAATAAAATAAAAGATTCTTTGGATTTAGCAAAGGCCTTGTGAATTGAGGTTTTAGATGCTGATGACCGAAATAACAATAACAAAACTGATGCTCTCCTCTCTTCCCAGGCTGACTATACTTAGTTCCTCCCTCAGGGCCTTTGCACATGCATTCTTCCTTCTTACCTTCTCAAGACTTATTCCTAGTGCCTAGTACCATCTGAAATTCTGTTTACTGGAATGTGGTCTGTTTCTCCCACTGGGGCAGGGATTATGCTTGATTTGTTTTATTTTTGGTTCCTGACACCAGGCCTGGTCTTTCATAAGCTGTTCATAATTATTGAGCCACTAAAGGTTGAAGTGACTGACTTTATGGTCCTTCTCATCTGCTGAGTTCCAGCTCTAAGACAGTGGGGAGTTGTGACGTGGTTATACATTTGTGCCATGTGACTTTGTTTCTGTGACTTTCAGCTGCTGCTTTCCTGGGGCATCCTTCAGCAGCAATGGGGCAGGAAGAGAGCCAGGACAGCGCCTGACCTGGCAGCTCACTGCAGGGCCTTGGCTGGCATAGCGTACTTTTACTCACACCCAGCACCTTCTCTAACTATTGTTCATTTTCTGTCCTAGGCACAAGTGACCCCTGATAGTGACAAGAACAAGACATATTCTGTGGAGTATCTGCCCAAGGTCACTGGGTTGCACAAAGTAAGATGAGGTGTCATGGCCGTTGCTTGGATTTCTCTTCTAGGCTTGCGTCATTGTGTATGTGAGAGGGTATCTTAGGAAGGTTGAATGCTGCTCAGTTCTTCGCAGTGTAAGGTGGTTTTCAACTCCCATCTGGGTAACAAATGGTTGTAGCTACATGCCTGGACCATAGATGCTATGGGTTCTTTGTCTTCAGTGCTTTCTTGAGTATCCCCCGTGGGGTGCTCTGGAGGGTCTCTCCATATTGAAGCTTGAGAGCCAGCTGAGTAGAGTCCAGTGGCCCAGTTATGCACCTGGAGGAATGATGGGGGTCTAACCCCCAGGTCCTTCGTCTCAGCAACATTTTGAGTTCTGTTGAGTAGTGTCTAGTTGGCCTATAGGACAGAGGTCCAGGGAGTCTTGCAAGAGAGTAGGGTGATCCAAGAGTATAGCTTTCCCCAAAAGAAAGTCTTCAACAGCACACATAGGTCAATCCCTGTGTACCATGCCAATATTTTGAGACCTAGATCATACCTACTACCACCTTGGCCTTTAGTGAAGTCACCTGGAATCCTGACTGTCAGTTTTTCTTATACCCTTAGGACATCAGGAATTTGGGGAAAAAAAATCCTAAAGGGAACATGTATGATGTAATTATTTTGTTCAGTTCATATGAAATCCAACTCCATACCCCTTAAATTTTAAAAGATGAGAACTGACTCAAATTTTAAATGAAAATCTATACTGTTTCTCACATGAGTGATCTTGGTCCCTTGAAAGACATTTTGACTGTAAGTTTGAAATCCTGGAACTGTGCCTTATATCCCGGCGGGGTGGGTGAGCGTGGCCCCTTCTGCAACTGTCTTAAAGGATCCAGTGTCTACCGGTTCAGTTAGAAGTGTTGGTTCGCCTTCTGTTAACAGAGGCCACCTGTATCCAATGTAAGTATTTTTAGTTCAGTAAAAGACATGATGTCCCAAGGCCCAGCCGTGTGGTGGATGGAGCCAGGTGGGGATCCCACTCCGGCTAAGTAGGGCTCCTGTTTCCAGCCACCTTTGTGTGGAGAGTTAGGAGGATGGAAGAGGAGATCGTCAGTGCACGTGGCTTGACGTGGGGTCTCCCTGGGCAGGGAGCAGTGATTATACTGCATCTATCTTTCAACTTGTAGGTTACAGTCCTCTTTGCAGGACAGCACATCTCCAAGAGCCCATTTGAAGTGAATGTCGACAAGGCACAGGGAGATGCCAGTAAAGTCACTGCAAAAGGCCCAGGCTTGGAAGCTGCCGGAAACATCGCCAATAAGCCCACCTACTTTGATATCTACACGGCAGGTATTGTGGGTCAGGCTTTCTTCCAGAGCCTGAGATGATCCTCGGGGACCCCAAGGCTTGGGATGCCTGACCTTTTATATTTTAAATCAAATCGCTGCCAACAAACGTACCCTTTTTCAAGTGTATTGGTTATATTTATAGATTTTCAAAACCAGCTTATCTTCTCTTTTTTTTTTTTTTTAAGATTTTTTTTTTTAAAGATTTTATTTATTTATTTGACAGAGCAAAAGCAGAGGGAGCGCAGGCAGAGGGACAGGGAGAAGCAGGCTGCCTGCTGAGCAGAGAGTTCAACGTGGGGTTCAATCCCAGGACCCTTGGGATCATAACCTGAGCCCAAGGCAGATGCTTAACTGACTAAGCGACCCAAGTGCTCCCCCCAAACCAGCTTTTCTTTAAGATCTTAACACTCAAGCTTGGGTTTGATTATTAATAATCCATCAATTTCTGTACACATTTCTGCCTTAGCTAAATAACTATGCCAAAGAAACTAAGTTTTAAGAATCCTCTACTAAGGGCACCTGGGAGGCTTATTTGATTAAGCATCTGCCTGTGGCTCAGGTCATGATCCCAGGTCAGAGTCCTGGGATCAAGCCCCATGTCAGGCTCCTTGCTCAGCTGGGAGTCATCTGCTTCTACCTCTCTCTCTAATAAATAAATAAGATTAAAAAAAAATCTTGACTAGACCAAATTCTATACGGGGTTTGGGGGTGAGGAGAAGAATGATAGAACAGTTTAAATACACACACACATACACACACACACACACACACACACACACACTTTTTTTTTTTAAATGATACATTTCATGAAATGTCACCTTTCTTTCAATGTAGGAAATTTTAAAAATAGAGAAGGGGGGAAAAAAGAAAGTTTATGACCCTCCTGGCCAAACCAGAAAACAGTTGTTAGCATTTCGGTGTGGACCTTCTAAGTGCCTGTCTCCTCCCGTCTGCACTTTGCACCTGTGCTGATCTGCAGCGAGTGTTCTGAGAAGGTGACGGGGGCTCCTGGAGTGCTTGTTTTATTCCAGGTGCTGGTGTGGGAGACATTGGTGTTGAGGTGGAGGATCCCCAGGGGAAGAACTCTGTGGAATTGCTGGTGGAAGATAAAGGAAACCAGGTGTATCGGTGTGTGTACAAACCAGTGCAACCCGGCCCGCACGTGGTCAAGGTCTCCTTCGCGGGGGACACCATTCCCAAGAGTCCCTTCGTCGTGCAGGTCGGGGAAGGTGAGTGCTGGGGTGGCCAGCTATCCCTGCTTCTGGCCTTGAGGCTGACTGTGCTCACAGCTGAGCTCTGAGGCCAGGAGAAGAGTGGGGGCCATGCTGGGATTGCACCTGTCCCCTTTCTGCCAGGGCTCCTGCAGTGGGAAGTGGCTTGCTTTGTCCTCAAGGTATTCATATTGATATCTTCCTGGGAGCCGAGCAATGACCCAAGTGCTTCACTTGTATTAACTGACTAAATCCTCCCCAAAACACTCATACAGGAGGGTTGTCCTCACCGAGAGCTGCAGGACTGAGGCTGTGTAGGCCATTGGTTCCTGTGGCTGACGTCAGCAGCTGTGGGACAGCCCCACGGCCTCCGCTGCTTGGCCTTTACTGGCTGCCGCGTGCTCAGCACCACCGCATGTAACCGTCACCCCAGCCAGCGTGTTCCAGGTGCTGGGGTCCTCTCCAGTTTGCAGGTGGAGACACCAAGGCGAAGATGACATTAGGGCATCAGTGAGTACAGACCAGGCATCTGTACACAAGGAGAACCCAGGTCTCCGTCAACTCCTTAACCCTGCTGCTAAACCCCTTCTGCAGCCAGAGCATGCATTTTTTCTCTAATGTTAGACTCCTTTTCCTTCTGACTTGGTTGTTCTTTGTGTTTTGTTTTGTTTTCCAACTCTGCTGCCTTTTCTAACCAATACTTGCCTTTCCCTGTTCTGTCCTCTGTCTCTGCGTCTGTAGAGCTGGCTTCCTCTTCTGAATCCTGCCTCTGGGTCAGCCTGGACCCCAAAGCTGTTGGCTTCCTAACTGAGAGCACTGGGCCAGAGGCTCCTCGCTGGGTAAGGGCTGGTTGAGTGGGACTTTCCTCCCAGTTCCCATGCTTCCCGCACACGTCACCTTGGGCCCGTGCTCTTGGTGCCCTCAGGACATGACAGTATACACGTCAGCATCACTTGGCCAGCTGGACCCCAAGCCCACTCATTACATTGAAACTTGTCTAAAACATCTCAAAGTGGTAGAGAATTCAGTGGTTTCCTTCAGCTCCATTTCATGTTTATATGAACTGAGCAGTTACCCTTTTGATGTTGAGACTAATACCCATGTTCAGAATTTCCATGAGTGGTGGTTTTTTTTTTTTAAGGCACATTAAAACCCTCCACGGGAAGTCCTGTCATCCTGTTGTGACTTATTTCTGGTATGATCAACTTTTCTCCTTTTGACAAAAAAAACCCAACATATTCATAAACAAAACTCTCTTTGACAAACGCAAGAAAGCATTTTTTTAACAGCTTTCCTGTTCTGATACTGTTCTCTGACTTCCTCTCACTTAATGGATGATGCTTTTCATCTCTTACGTTGTCCATTTGTCACTTGTACTGTTTAGAATTTAATTGATTGGGTTTTTCTTTTGACGTACTTCTCCTACTTAACTGATTTTATATTAAAAAGAATCTTCATCCCCCTTTCACAATGGAAAACTAATGTCACTTGCCATAAAATGTGGCCATCAACTTATATTCGTCTACAAACCACCTAAAATCTTCTCTGACTCCTAGAGTGTGGGTCCGTCTCTTCCAGAAATAGTTGTCTGCCAAGCAGCCAGCTGAGGATGTTGTAGGGAGGGGGGACCAGAGGAGGCATTATCTTCTTTCTATGGAGTAAAGAGTTTCATCCTTTGGGGTCTGTGATCCCACTCCTGGCATAGAGAAAACTGTCAAATGTGCATTGCTGAATTTAGAAAGGAAAAGCTACTTAGTCAACAACATGACATTTTACCCCCGCTTTCTCATTTCTGTACTTAAAAAGGTCTCCTATGTTGGCAAAGAATTCCTGGGGTACAGGGATGTGTTTTATTAGCCTTCTGATGACCTCCATGGAATGGTAGTTTTGTGGACCTCTCATGTAAGAAACTACTAGAAGCAACAAGATGGGATTGGGAGGGAGACAAACCATAAGTGACTCTTAATCTCACAAAACAAACTGAGGGTTGCTGGGGGGAGGGGGGTTGGGAGAAAGGGGGTGGAGTTATGGACATGTGGGGGGGGTGTGCTTTGGTGAGTGCTGTGGGGTGTGTGGACCTAGCAATTCATGGACCTGTACCCCTGGGGATAAAAATAGATGTTTATAAAAAATAAAAAATTTAAAAAAAAGAAAAAAGAAAAAAAAAAGAAATTACTAGAAGCTACTTCGGTCCTTAATTTTTAGACTTCTGACTTTAGTTTTTTAAACTAGATCCAGAAATCAAATGAGGAGGGGTGTTTATTGCTGATTGTTGTATTTATAGCCACCCACATTCCGACTACCTGCTGACAGCAGTAAAATGTTTGTCTGCCTTGGCTGAGGGGGTGTTGAATGGGTTTTTTTTTTTTTAGCTATCCCCTGGCTCTCCATGCGAAAGATGATCACATTTCGGCTTTTAAAAATGGCTGATCCAAAGTTTGGAACGCGGTCAGATGTTTTCAAGTGCTACATTTTCCAAGTAGACTTGAAAAAATTGGGTCTTCCCAATTACTGGGCCCTTGAGTGTGGAAATGAGATTTAACTCTCCTTCACCACTGAGAGGATAAACGCCAGGATTCAGCGGGTTCCAGGAGCACAGCGAATGCAGGCTGTGCTTCTCCTCCTTTCTTTGCCAAAGTTACCCCCCAGCCCCCTCACCCCAGTGTGGCTGGACAAAGTTATGTTGTGTCCTTATTTGCTAGCCTGGTGTGCTCCCTGAACAGGACCCTTGGCCTTGGGCAGCTGCTGCAGATTCTCTGTGCAGAGCAAACATTTTCTTGGCGGGTGGCTCCAAGTTACCTTGGCTTGCTCAACTCGAACGAATGAAAGGTTGAATTGATGTCAAAACTCTGTTTGCAGCCTGTAGTCCAAACGCCTGCCGGGCCAGTGGCCGAGGCTTGCAGCCCAAAGGTATCCGCATCCGGGAGACTGCAGACTTCAAGGTTGATACCAAGGCTGCTGGAAGCGGGGAACTCGCTGTCACTGTGAAGGGTCCTAGTAAGTGCTCCTTTGTTTCCCCATCTCAGGTGTGACCTGGGCCGGCTTTGCAGCCCTGGTGTATGGATTTCATGCCAAAGGCAGTTGTGATCGATCCCAGAGAGAATGGTATAAAAGAATTGAGGTGCCCTGAGCGCCATGGGGGAAGGAGGCAGGGATTGATTAGTAACGTCTGCCCTGGGTGCAGTGGGACCAGTGGTGGCTTGACAGCCTCCCCCATTTTAAGGCTTCTGGGAATAGAAAAAGCAGTGATGTAATGGAGTTTGGAAAGTGCTGTCCTTGGAGCGACAACCTGAAGTGGCTTACTTTTTATTTGAGGAAACGTGGGCTCGAGAGGAGGGGTCTTGCCCAAGGTCACACAGCTTGTAAGCATCTGAGCTGGAATGCAAGCACAGTCTCCAAAGCCAGTAATTTTTCCACTCCAGGTTACATTTTATAGACTATGAAATTATGCCAAGTACCTAATTACTGTGATCAGTGCTTATAGAAGGAAAATAAAATTCCCTGAGATTAAGTTTTCTTTGTAGATAAATGCTGATCGTGGAGGGGTGGGTTGCACTCTGCAGCTCCTTCTTCTTCCCTTTTCGGGAAAGGAGACTGCAGACACGAGGACGAGGATCTGCTCCGTCTGCGTTTGCCCCAGCATTTCTGGCTGTAGGCGTAGCAGCCCTCCATGGGTTTCTGCCTTGTGGGGATGTGCGTGGTCTCTGTGTTGCTCCCATCCTCTCTATCCCCAACAGGCTGGGGCAGGAGTGCTCTGAGCTCCAGAAAGTTAATATTTGATCACAGAACACCAAGCTGTGGGGAAGGCTGTGTTCAAAGGGTGGCCAAGGTTCTAGACTGCCCAGACCTGGAGCCAAGTTGCTCTGGGGCTGACCTCCCTGCTGGCTTGTTGCTACAGGAGCCAAGGAGGCTTTTTTTTCCCCCCCGACCTTGGATTCTCGCTTGGCTAAGTGGCTTTCCCAGCCAAACCTCAGGGCACAACATAAAACAAGTTTCTACCTGATGGCTGAACCTGGAGTTTGTGGTAGAGCATCTGAAACCTGTTCTCTTGTAGATAGCATGCAGGAGCTTTCTCACTGCTGCTGAAAGATATGCCAGGACAGTAAGCGGAAACCCATGCCAAATACTTGTAAGGGCTCAGTGTCCCTCGACCGTTTCGTGAGAGGCTAAGACAGCTGGCGATGATCATTAGGAAAAATTAAGATACGACTAGGAGGTCAAGGACCTGTTGGCCCCCACCTCTGTAGAAGGTTCTCTGAGCTTTCGAAAGCTGGTAAGGTGGGAAATCTTCCTTTTCCCCACACTTAGAAGCAGAGATGGGTCTATTTTTAGGCTTGGATTAATCTCCCAAGTTTTGAGGGGGTCTCATTCTAAGGCAGCCCATTTCCCTCTATGACTTACATCTTGTGGATATTGCTATCTTTCTGTTCTTGTCTTTTGGATTCTTGTTGGGAGCCTGGAATTGCTTTGGACAAATGGTGTGTTTTCTTCCCACAGAGGGCCTGGAGGAGCTGGTGAAACAGAAAGGCTTTCTGGATGGAGTCTATGCATTCGAGTATTACCCCAGCACTCCGGGGAAATACAGCATCGCCATCACGTGGGGGGGACACCACATTCCAAAGAGGTGAGTCTCCAGCTGGAGTTGGCGTCTTCTCTGGGGGCGTGCTCGGCTCCAGGCAGGCTCAGGGAGGTTGCTTCCCCAGGCTGCAGGAGGGAAAGAGATCTGCTTTGTTGAACACGTTTTTCTTTCTTTTTTTTCTTCTTTTTTTAAAGAGCAGCACGCAGACATTTGGCCTGTTCTCAAAAGCAGCACTGTGGTTTCGGTTGCCTTGCTTTAAATCAAATGCTGGCGGTCTGGGGCTGGGGGGAGGCAGGGAAGCCAGAAGGAGCAGTAATAGAGAGCAAATGGGCTGTGTGTCTATACACCCTTATATAAACTAAGATTCTCTTTCTTTCAATGTGTGCCTCTGTTCAGGAATGCCATGGGAGTAAAATCTGCCATGGTTTACATTAAAATTCTCTAGGTGAGTGCAGTCAGGAGCCAAGGGACGCGGTCTACAGCTTTGCCTGTGGGCATCACAGTTACCCTCCCCTCTTCATCCTCCCCAGCCCTCCTGGGGGCACTTTTAGACTGAAAAGAATAAATTCCATTTACCTTGAGAAATAATCTGGGCATAATTGGGTACTGAGAATCTCAGCAAACTTTTTAAAGATTTTTTTAAAAAGTTGGGGTGCCTGTTTAGAAAAGTTTTTTAAAAAATAGAAAAATAAACTCATGAAGCTCAAAAAAAAAAGTTGGGGTGCCTGAGCAGCAGTCCATTAAGCATCTGCCTTTGGCTCAGGTTGTGATTCTAGGGTCCTGGGATCGAGTAACATGTTGGGTTCCCCACTCTGCAGGGAGTCTGTTTCTTCCTCTGCCTCTCTCTCTCTCTGTTTCTCATGATTAAATGAACAAAATCTTTTTTTAAAATTAAGTATATTTATTTAAGCAATATCTACACCCAACATGGGGTTCAGACTCACAACCCCAAGATTAAGAGCTACTTGCTCTACGAACTGAGCCAGCCAGGTATCCCCTTTGCTTTTTTTTTTAATTCTGCTATACTAAAGTTAAATCTCATTCATTTGAAAAAGAAAGAAAGAAAAGAAAAAACTCATTTGTTCATGTGTGAGATAAAGCCTGTTCACCTTGGTTTTTTGTCTTACAAGATATTTTTTAAGATTTTATTTATTTTAGGGACACCTGGGTGGCTCAGTGGGTTAAAGCCTCTGCCTTCGGCTCAGGTCCTAGTCTCAGGGTCCTGGGATCGAACCCCACATTGGGCTCTCTGCTCAGCAGGGAGCCTGCTTCCCTTCCTCTCTCTCTGCCTGCCTCTCTGCCTACTTGTGATCTCTGTCGAATAAATAAATAAATAAAATCTTAAAAAAAAAAAGCTTTTATTTACTTTAGAGAGACAGAGGCAGCACAGGTGGGAGGGGCAAAGGGGGAGGGAGAGTGAGAATCTCAAGCATGCTTGAGTCCATGCTGGGCATGGAGCCTGATGCAGGGCACCATCCCAGGACCCTGAGATCATGACCTGAGCTGAAACCACGAGTTGGATACCCAACCGACTGCACCACCCAGGTGCCCCTTACTCATATAATATAAGCAGGATATAGGAAGGCAGGCACACTCTTACCTTCCCGAGCTCGCGGTCTGCTGAGCCCTGCACTCAAAAGGTGAATGATGGGAAGGATAGTGTGAGGCAGGGTGTTTTGAGAGCCCACCTAGTGGCCACCTGAGTGCCCCAAGGCAGCCACAGTACTTATATTGTTGACATAACAATGGCTGTGGGTGCACCTGTGTGGAGGAAGGGCTTGTCTGGACACTGGGACTCCAGGTAAAAGGAGTAGAAAAAACAGCTTATGGCTGTATTTAGTTCCTTCTTTGCTCTTCTTTAATGCTTTTTGTTCCTTTTCTCCTAGCCCCTTTGAGGTTCAAGTTGGCCCTGAAGCAGGCATGCAGAAAGTTCGTGCGTGGGGCCCTGGCCTCCACAGCGGAATTGTCGGGCGGTCGGCGGACTTCGTGGTGGAGTCCATTGGCTCTGAAGTGGGGTCTCTGGGTAGGTGGAAGCAGCCCGCCAGCAGCCCTGGGGGGCTGAGATGACATGAGGCTTGATTCCAGTGTTAGACTGAGAGTCGGGCCTCCTCCAAGCCTCGCTCCCCTTTTCCCCCAGCCTCCTGACCCCACAAGTCCAACTCTTGGTACCGCTGTGGGATTGCAATTTTCCTTTTCCTCTTGCCCTGCAAGTTGCCCTTTGCCTCTTCATTCATTCATCTGCTAAACCTCAAGGTAGAGGTTTCCTGTGGATATGGTGCTTGAAACAGTGCCTGGAACGTAGGAGGCACTCGTCAAATAATGTTGACTGATTCTTTAGTTTAGATGAATGAATGAATTTGGCTGAAATTTGAAATTTGGAGAAAAAATATTCTTCGGAGTAGACCAGTATATTTTAAACACACCTCTGATGTATATAGGATCACTTTAGAACAGTGGTTGGCAAACCTGCTCTAAAAAGGACCAGAAAGCAAATATTTTAGTCTTGTGGGCCATATTCTCCCCACTGCAGCCGTGGTTGCATGAAAGCAGCCAGAGAAGGGAGGTAAGTGAAGGAGTGTGGCTGTGTCCCAGCAAAGCCTTATGTACAGAAACAGGTGTACTAGCCATAGTGTGATGACCAACTGTTTCAGGTAGTAAGAATAAGCAAACTGGCCAAAAAGAAGAAATCACCTTTAGTGTTTCCTTCTAGAGAGAGAATCAATGTTTCGGTATGATATTAAACCTTTTGGCATATCCTTCTAGGCTTTTTTTTTTTTTTTTTCTATGCATGGACATATAAACATTCATCTGCCACAAAGAATACCTAGGGGTAATCTTTCTATCTTTCCGCCTCAGCTAAAGATAGGCCTTGGCTTCTTTGGAATTCCATTGCATGGATATGTCTATTGTTAGGCTCTCTGGTTACTTCCACGGTTTTCCTATGCTGAGTACATAGACTGTTTCTGTTTACGTATAGCCTTGATTACTTCCTTTAGACAAGAGCCCAGAATCGGATTTGGTGGGGCAAAGGGCGGGCATTGGTTTAAGGTTTTAGTTGACCTTCCCTGTTAGTTGATGTTTTTAAAACAATAATAACAACAACAACAACAAAACCCCATGGTATAAAATCCAACCTTCCATATCTAGTGAAGACTCAGTAGTCTTGATTTTGTCAGAAAGGGATACAAACAGATTTCAGTCTTCTGGCTAATACTTGCTTTGAGGGAATGAGCCAATAGAATAGGTTCTTTCCCCGATGCAACCAGGGGTCCCTCTCACCTTGTTCCCAGGGTTTGCCATTGAAGGCCCCTCCCAGGCAAAGATTGAGTATGATGACCAGAACGATGGGTCATGTGATGTCAAGTACTGGCCCAAGGAGCCCGGTGAGTACGCCGTTCACATCATGTGTGATGACGAAGACATCAAGGACAGCCCATACATGGCCTTCATCCACCCGGCCGCAGGAGACTACAACCCGGATCTGGTGAGCCTGTCAACGTTTCTGTGCTCTCCTCCTGGCTCCTGGCCCTCTCTGGGGTGCACAGAGGGTGACCCTAACCAGCCTGTTGAGGGATGGCAGTGAGGAGCCGTGTAGAGCTTAGGAAGGATGCTGATCTCAGTCGGAACCCTGGTAGTACCACTCCAGAATTTTCTTTTCTTTTCTTTTCTTTTTTAAATTTTATTTATTTATTTGACAGAGAGAAATCACAAGTAGATGGAGAGGCAGACAGAGAGAGAGAGGGAAGCAGGCTCCCCGCTGAGCAGAGAGCCCGATGCGGGACTCGATCCCAGGACCCTGAGATCATGACCTGAGCTGAAGGCAGCGGCTTAACCCACTGAGCCACCCAGGCGCCCACCACTCCAGAATTTTCTAATGCTGGGCGAGAAAGAAAAGATTCTTTCTCTTTACAGTGGGAATGATGGCCCTGTCTGCCTCCCAGTGTTTCTGGGATGATTCAAGGAGCTAACGTGCATAAAGACAGCCCTTCGCCCAGTGCCTGGCCGGTGCAGGGGGTCATGGGGACTGCTGCTCTTTTTCTCCCCAGCTCCCTTCTTTTAAATGGGAGCAGTATTTCTAAGCACTTCTGTCACACTCTTAGGCTGCAGATAAGCATCGAGTATGAGGTGGCCTGGCTGCCAGGAGGAAGCCTCCAAGCCTCCACGTGTGCTGCCCTGGCCCACACGGGGAGCCATGTGTAGCCTGGAGGCGGTCTGGGCTAGTTGCCCTTCCTCATTGGCCAGTGGCTGGTCCTTTGTTCTCTAGAGCTATAAACCTTTGGGATGTCTGTGGTAAAGGTTCTGAGTCCCCTCTGTGTGGAAACGCTGAACCCAGACATGACAGGAGATCCCTGCCCTGGGTACTAGAAGTTGTCTCTGTCTGCTCAGAACAAGGCAAGGAGCCCCAGGCTAGTTTGGGGCCTGGTTTTGGAGTTTTCCTCCTGCTAGGATGTTATTGATACTGTTTGTAATTTTGGGGTTACAACCTGCTGGAGCATTTTCTTCCTTCCCTAACCATCCTGTTACATAGGTAGTGTGAAACCAGACACCAATGGTTTTGTTATCTTGTTCCTGGGTCCTTGGTCATTATGTAGGGGTTTCGTTCAAGCATTGCACAGAAGGAGAATCATTATTGGCCCTTTGCCCCAGGTCCAAGCATACGGGCCAGGTTTGGAGAAATCTGGGTGCATTGTCAACAACCTGTGTGAGTTCACCGTGGATCCTAAGGATGCTGGAAAAGCCCCCTTGAAGATATTTGCTCAGGTACGTTTCCAGGGACCATCTGTGCAGGCAATCATCGGGAGACATGCTCTGCCGCTGTAATGGCGACTTGGCTCTGTTCACCTGACCCTCAGTTTATTCATCCGCACGCTGGGAATAAGAAGAATATCTCTTGAGGTTATGTGCAGATTACATGGGATTCTAATATGTAAAGCAAGGTGCTTTTCTCATTTTTATGATTTATATTCTTTGGAAACGAGGCTTGATTTCAGATTTCCCCTGTACATGTCCTTCAGTTTGGCCAAAGCTACCTAGGCCTTCACCGGAGGTTTGTAAATAAGTGTTTATTGACTATGTTTATCTAATTTAATCAAATTTGGCCCAGGGATTTAAATGCAGGAATTAAAATTAAGGAGGATTTTTTAAAAGATTGATTTATTTAGTGAGAGAGAGTGTGCACATGTGTAAGCACACCCCCGAGGGGCGGGGCAGAGAGGAAGAGAGAATCTCAAGCAGACCCCTGCTGAACATGGGGCCCAGTGCAGGGGTTCTATCTCTCGACCCTGAGATCATGACCTGAGCCGAAATCAAGAGTTGGGACACTTAACCAACCGAGTGAGCCACCCAGGCACCCCCAAATTAAGAGGTATTGAGTGGTCATGACTTTCTAGCAGGGTCATTTGCTCTTATGAAAAAAACAAATAAGTGCAGCCAGTATTTTGTCCCCTGTGGTGACGACATTGTGAAAGTGTGGCATATCATAGTTGTTCCATGTTTTGTTCGACGGGTGGTGACTTGATGGTCTTGGGAAGCCATGGTGGCCCTGTTTGATGAAGACTGTGTGAAGGCCAGTTTCTGTTCTTAGCCCCTGCTCTTTTGCAGGATGGGGAAGGCCAGCCCATTGACATCCAGATGAAGAGCCGGATGGACGGCACGTACGCCTGCTCGTACACCCCGGTTAAGGCCATCAAGCACACCATTGCTGTGGTCTGGGGAGGCGTGAACATCCCACGCAGCCCCTATAGGGTAGGTTGAGATGCCTAATCCTGGCCACTCTACGAAAAAGCCAAGACCTGTGACGGGTCTGCGCTCCATGCTAACTAGCAACGTTTCACTGGGTCCAAGTGGAGGAAAACTTGGTTATAACTTTGGACTGTGTTCTTTTTAGGTCAGTATCGGGCAGGGTAGCCATCCCCAGAAGGTCAAGGTGTTTGGGCCAGGCGTGGAGCGAAGTGGACTGAAGGCAAATGAGCCTACTCATTTCACGGTGGACTGTACTGAAGCTGGGGAAGGTGAGTGGAGGGTTCCCCCATTGAGGTCGTTGATGCTTCTTGAGGAAGAATGGTCTTTTCCTAATGTTGGAAGGGCAGTGAACTTTGAGCTAGAAAATAGTGCACCTGAATAGGTAATTGTTCATCTAATAAGCGTCTGTGGCAGTTCCTTGGTGATCTTTGCTAATCCTCCATTCCTCCTCCAAAGCCCTGACTTAGCACCATCCCTTTGTCAGGCTTGTCACTGGAAACTTCCCAGCTGCTTTTCTGGGGTGTTAGCTGAGATGAGCTGGAAGTGATTGCACGGGACATGCTGTTTCTTGTACACCGGTGCGCTCATAAGCTGGTCTGTTCCAGGTGATGTCAGCGTTGGCATTAAATGTGATGCCCGGGTGTTAAGTGAGGATGAGGAAGACGTGGACTTTGACATTATTCACAACGCCAACGACACGTTTACGGTCAAATATGTGCCTCCTGCCGCCGGGCGATACACTATCAAAGTTCTCTTTGCATCTCAGGTGTGTGTTTGGGCCTGGGTTCTTTCTGGCCACCTGTGTGCATATTTCCTTTTTGTTTCTTTCTGTTTTATTTTGTTTTTTAGCAATAGGGCAGTGTCTTGAGAATTCTCAGGTTTTCCTCTCTGGTTCCTGAAAACCGTAAGGGGGAAAAAAAAAAAAAACACCCAGAACTAAATTTTTAACACTTTCTGACTAAAGTGAGGCGCACAGTGTTTTCACTGGTTATAGCAGGGCTCTGGAAGGAGACTGGTTTGTTAGAAATGCTTGTCAAGTTTTTGACTGAAACATAATGAACTTCTGGACGTGTTCTACCTCTCCTGCTTTGAAGCAATGGCTTTGGCCTTGACCCTTAGACCTCTATAGGGAGAGGAGGTTTGACCTTTCAAATTGAGCTCCTATTTATTTGTGATAGGTGAAGATAAGGCGAGTGGTACCTAAAACAGGGAACTGAATCTGAATCCTGGCGATTCAGATTAACCTCCTGTAAGGATGGAATCTCAAAAGAAAGTTCTCTGCCTGAAGGTGTTGGTCTTGAATTGATGTCATCCATTAACCTGTTCTGCCTTTATTCTGATAATCTGCACCATTCTTTGTGAAGAATTACAATCCTGTTTCTGATCAGCTCCTCCCATTCCCCAAACCTTAGCTCTGAACTGTACCTAAGGGCCTGTCCTTTAGCCCAATCCTTTTTGTTACTGTCATTTTGGGTTTTATTCTTGGTAGGATTTTTTGCATCCTAAGAACTCAACTTTTGGTGTTAAAGGCTCAGAGTTTTCCGATTCATTTGGAGGAAACCTTCCTTCAGCTGTGCAGCAGGTCAAAGCCTGTGATGGAGGGATCCAGGCATTCATGAATGACCCCCGATGGCCCCTACCTTAGGCTAGAGTACGAAAACTTGACCCGTGGGGATTAGCCTGCTGCCTGCCAGAGTCACAGAGGTCTCCCCTTCACGTTGGGCAGAAGGCTAAGCTCTGGCAGAAGATTCAGGGGCTTTCCTACTGAGATAGTGTCTCCCCTACAGGAAATCCCCGCCAGCCCTTTCAGAGTGAAAGTTGACCCTTCCCACGATGCCAGCAAAGTGAAGGCAGAAGGCCCAGGGCTCAGCAAAGCAGGTAAGAGAGTCCCCGTGAGAGGCCATCCTGGAGACCTTCTGTGGTCCAGTGGCCATGGGCAGGTTGGGTCCGGGGACCCTGAGGGACTTGTCTCCTCGAAAGGCTGGTCCTGTTGGGGTTCCCATTCAGCAGAGGCGGTGCTTCTGCCGAGTTGTTGGCAGTGCTCCTGAGTACCAGCCCCTGTCACCGACTGCCTTGCTGGGGCTGGGGCTGATGAACCCGTCGGACGGGTTGTAAGAGTGAAACCACTCCAGCCAGGCCTGTCTCCTCACTTCACAGTCTGTCCTTCCAGGTGTGGAAAACGGGAAACCAACCCACTTCACGGTCTACACCAAAGGGGCCGGAAAAGCCCCACTGAACGTGCAGTTCAGTAGCCCCCTTCCCGGAGATGCTGTGAAGGACTTGGACATCATTGACAATTACGACTACTCCCACACCGTCAAATACACACCCACCCAGCAGGTAGGGTCCTTCCTGTGTCCGCTGCCACCGGCCCAGGCCCTCTCCCTCTCAGTGCTGTGCTGGGCACTTTGGACACCAAGGCTGTGACCGGTGCTTTGTTGAGGTGCTCCTCTGTGGGTGACAGGCTCTTTGTTCCTGTCATTCTGAGCCTCTCCAGGAGGGCTGGCAAGAGGCCTGGCTGGTTCTGTGAGAGAGGCCTGAAGGTTTCCCTAAGTACAAGGGCAAGCTAGCTTGTCTCTCCCCATCCCCAGCTCCCACCTCCATTTTGGGTTTTAGCAGAAACAGCGAGTTCTTGAAGTTCGGAACCTAGTATTTTCCTCTTAATCCACACACTCTCCCATTCTTACCAGCTGCCCTTAAACGCAGTCTTTTCTTACTTACTCCAAGGGTAGGAAGGGCGACCCCTTTGTGTTTTCTTGCTGGTCCCATTTACAAGGTGGTGGAGTGGGTCTCTCTCAAAACCCAGTTCAGCCCTTGGTCCCTTAGGCCTGAGATACTATCTAGGGCCCCAGATTGTCCTCTTTTACAAAATCCAGGAATGTACACAGGATCTTATGATCCAGGCCACTTTGCTCTGATTATTTTAGGCAAGAAACACCTAAAAAATGACCTCTCAGCCTCTCTGTGTGAATTCATGTTAATTTGTTCAAAATTGGAGTTTGCTTCATGGCCACACATCTGGGATGTGAGGAACAGAAAACTCAGAAGAAAAGCCTGGATTTACTATTTTTTATACATAGTGTTCTACACAGTCCTCCTGAACCTCTCAGATTTCTTCTTTCCTGAGGAAAATAGTCTGCCTTGTGTGAGGTACCTTTTGTAGGAGAACGGGGGTGATGCTTTCTGTATCAACACCACTCAAGAGACAAGCATCACTCCTGCCTGACCCTCAGTGAGGAGCTGCCCGGAGTCTAGTGGGAAGGAACGACGGGTATGGTGAGGATGAGGGGGTGGTGCACATGTCCCCTTGCCTTAGGGGCTACATGTTCTTGGAGATGGACTCTTTGACGGTGGGAGCGGTTCTCTGGGGTGAATTCTGTGCCACCGTAAAGATGTGGCCTCTTACATCCAGCTGTCCTTCCTGTGGTTTTTGTTTTGACCTTAAGGAGGGCTTCCTTGTTAGTGATGGTAAAAATACTTTTGTAGGTAGGATGCTCTTTATGCATCAGGGCATTCAGGGCTACGTAGGTAATTATTTTCCTGATGCTTCCAAGGGCTGGCAGGAGACTCACCATTGGGAGCACCAGTGTGACATCATCCGTGTTGCCAATTCTCCACATTCCTTAGGAGAGGGTACCAGAAAGCATGGCCATGCACACTGGTCAAGGTCACAAGGTCTTTGACTCCTATAAAACATCTTGCTTTCTCGTCTGTCTACAAACCTCATTGGGTTCTGGCTGAGCCACTCGAAAGTAAGTTGCAGACATCAAGACAGAATCAGGTTTGGGCCTGCACCCCAGGGCTTCAGAACCTCTTGCCATTTGGGGCAGAGGTGGAGGCTAGAGAGGGAGGCTTCTTACTTCGAAGTCACCCCAGGGTCAAGTTCATGCAGTTCTTGGAGAACAGCAGGTTTTTCGGCAGGCTCCATGGGCGCATGGGGCTTTGCTCAAATGGTGCTGGTCATATACCCAGGGAGCCTGGCCGTCTTGGGTGTCGGTCACTACCTCCAGTTTGAGCAGCTCACCTCGTGCCTCTTTGGTTCTTCTTGTTTAGTGTCTAGAACAAAGGTCATGGTTTCATTTTTTGGGCAACGTGCAGTTTCGCATATTTCTCTGTGGCAGAGAAAGCAGATTGAATTTCTTCTCTTGGATGGTGAGTTCCCCAGCGATGGGATAGTATGTCCTGTATATATATCTTTCTGGCCCTAGTCTGAGCACAGGGCCTGATGGTGTAGGGTCTCTACATGAATTTATGGCATAAAGTGTGAATACACAAGGTTGAGCCTCTCTACTCATAAGCAGAGACAACAGAAAAACTTTGTAGGGACAGTGGGGCCAACACATCCTTGTCCACCTTTGATCTCTCTTTTCTGAAGAGCGACATACAGCTCAAGATTGGGTTAAATAAGCTTGCCTTTTGAGCTTTGCCCTTGGATGTGGTTAAGAGGCCTGGGTCAGCCCAGAAGGCCCTGCCCAATATGGAGGCAGGGAGTGTACGTTGAGGGCTCATACTCGGAGTGCACCTTCTCGTGGTGGTTTTTGGGATAACAGACTGGAATTTTCCAGAAATGAAGTTGTTGAGTGTGTGTGTGGAGAGAGGGCAGTGGCTCCTGGCCCAGGGAGACCGTGTCACCATCAGCATGCAGGCCATGCTGTGTGAGGAGCTGTCCCCCTCAGGGTCTCTGAGCCACAGCTTGAACATCCCTGCTGACCTGCAGGGGACCCACCAGTCACGGTCTTGTCGGAAAGCAGTGGTCAGCTGTTGTGCCTTGGTGGAGTCACTTGTTGGATTGAGGCTTGAGGATGGTCAGAGGGAGACTAGAAGGGAGATCACACCATGCCATATTCTCCTAAGGATTTTGCCTTCTGTGCTTTCGTTTTTCTGTGACCTCAAGGGACTTGGGTTTCTTCCCCCATATTCCCTCACAAAGAGCAAGTGCTTTGAGAAGCCGGTGGCAACAGCTCTGTGACCCACCAGGTCAGAAGCCACTGGGAATCATAAACCCCACACACTTCTAGGGGTGCCTTAGGAGACCCTGGGGGTTCACTGATCTCCCTGCCTGTCCCAGAGGTCACTGGAGGAGGAGGGGGCTGTGGGTAGCTCACTCGATTCTGTCCTCACCTGAGCTCTTGGGTCAGAGTCTTACATTCGTGTGTTTGCAGGGTGGGATTAAGGTCTCAGAGGCGCAGTGGGGAGAGAGTAAAACTGTCCTGTAGTCAGCAAGGTCGTCGTGAAATGCACCAGTGGTCATTTCTCAAACATTCCTCATGTCACCCCCCTCTGGGGGGCAAGCACAGTCCGTTCCTTAGCTGCGCCCCAGAGGAAACCTTAAGTGCTACAAGCGGTCCAGGTGGAAGCCCCTTAAGATTTCTTCCTCCCCCTTGTTAGATTATTTTAAGTAGAGTTTATTTCCTCTCTGAGGTTTTTGTTTTTGTTTTTGTTGTTGTTGTTTTTAATGACTGGTGATGAGAACACACTTTATTTCAGACTTAAAGGGCTGGTGGAGAAGGGTTTTCCATGACCCATGGTCAGCCGTGAGGCCTCTCCCGCAAGGAGTGAGGGGCTTGTGGTCAAATGGAAGCTTGGGAGTTGCTGGCCTGATGGGGATGCCATGGTGGCTGAAAGTCACAAACCACTCCCCGACTTCCTTATTACAAGGAGGAGACCTGTCCTGTCCTGGGCTGGCTCTGAGCTCTTTTGGGTCGGACCTGTGCACATTCTACCATGAACATTGTGCACTCCCCCCAAATCCTGGAGGATCCGGTCCTCCCTCCTTCACTGATGTAGCCAATTCTTTTCTTAGCTTTTGCCCCCCCCCCTTTTTTTTATTATGAAAAGCAACGTGAAGGATGACTGGGTGACTCAGTTGGTTATTAAGCCGCTGCCTCCGACTCAGATCATGATCGCAGGGTCATGAGATCGAGTCCTGCATTGGGCTCCTTGCTCAGTGGGGAGCCTGCTCTCTCTGCCTCTGCTGCCACTCTGCCTGTTTGTGTGCTCTCTCTCTCTCTCTCTCTGACAAATAAATAAATAAAGTCTTTAAAAAATGGCAGCACGAGAAAATACATGTGGACCCAAAGCTACACCCTTTAACACTTGATCACCGGCAGCTTTCAGTAAAGCCTGAATTCTGGTGACCCTCCCCCAACCCAGATTCTTAGGGGATATCGTCTCTCCCTCCATAGCCTTTGACGGTATGCCTGGGGTATTTGAGGTGAGGGAGAGCTTCGTCTACGGAGACCGCCGTGGGCTTTCACGGAGCCTGGGTTTGGCAGCTGGGGGGATGCTTAGCCGACGGGAGAGGGGAAGCCAGCAGGGAGTGGGCTGCACGGACCGGAGGAGAAACGCCCTGTGCATATATAGTCGGCGCTCCCACAGACCCGGGGCTGCGAAGAAGCAGCCTGCCAAACCCACAGGCGGGATTCCCTTCACACTTGCAACTTTCCTTTCCTTGACATAGATGTGGGAGTTTAGAGGCTGCTGTAGTGAGCAAATCCCTCTCACAGGCTACAGGCCTGAAACTGATTTCTGAGACATAGAAAAAGCTGGTTTTGGTCAGTGAGAGGCTCCCGTAGATGGCAGCTTTACCCACGGCCAGGGGCCAGTGTGTGCTGGGCAGGGGGTAGTGTGGCCCAGCAGGTGAGACAGAGGTCCGGGTGCCATGGGTATGAGGTCCAGCTCTTGCACTTACCAGGCATGTGATTTGGGGCAAGTGCCTCTACCTCCCTGAGCTGTAGTTTCCTTTCCTGAAAAAATGGGAACAGCAGTGAGAACCACCCCTTTGGACTGTTTGGAGATTGAGTCAAGGAAATGCTTGAAAGCGCGGCATACAGTATGCTTAGGAAGTCTCCCCTGTTGTTCTTAGCAGCTCTGATTTTATCTGACTTCTCGGTTGTTTTTACCATGGGGCCAGAAGCTTAGAGAAATACGTCTGTGGGGTTTCTAAATCCGCTGGAGTGAAGGGTCCAGAGTCTCTGGAAGAACGAAAGATCTAGAAGGCGGGTTTAAACAACAAGCTAGGGGGCGCCTGGGTGGCTCAGTCTGTTAAGCATCAGCCTTTGGCTCAGGTCATGGTCTCAGGGTCCTGGGATTGAGTCCCGCATCGGGCTCCTTGCTCAGTGGGGAGCCTGCTTCTTTCTCTGCCTGCTGCTCCCCCTGCTTGTGTGCTCTCTGTCTGACAAATAAATCAGTAAAATATTTTTAAAAAATGAAATAAAGATAAATAGCACATTAGATGTTGGTGCCCAAAGGTGCACTTGCTGTCCTCTCGTTGCAGGGCTCTATGCAGGTGCTGGTGACCTATGGCGGCGACCCCATCCCTAAAAGCCCTTTCACCGTGGGCGTGGCCGCTCCACTGGATTTGAGCAAGATCAAGATTAATGGACTGGAAAACAGTAAGTGGGTGGACTCAGGGGAGACGGGGTCACCGACGACCGCCCCCACCGGGGCTGCCTGTTAGATGCCTTTCAAAAGAGAGTTTGCAGAGGGCATCTGGGTGGCTCAGTCGTTAAGTGTCTGCCTTCGGCTTGGGGCGTGATCCCAAGGTGCTGGGATCAAGTGCCTCATTGGGCTCCCCGCTCAGCGGAAGGCCTGCGTCTTCTCCCACTCCCCCTGTTCTGTTCCCTCTCTTGCTGTGTGTCTCTGTCACATAAATAAATAAAATCTTGAAAAACAGATACCCAAAGGCAGGAGAGCAAACTCCACCCTAACAGACCTTGCAATGGGACAGACATGGGTGTGAACTGGGTCCACGCAGCAGGGTTGCACTGTGACCTTACCTGTGCTTAACTTCCATGAACCTCCGTCTCCTCATTTGTACAGTGGGGGCGGGGGGAACACTGTTAAGAACACTTGACATTCGTGGGAATATTTTGAAAGGTAAATGAGCTCATAATTCAGGGGCTGGCACATCGTCAGCCCTCAGTAACTGCTGGCTTCACAGCGGGATGTTTTCACTGCAAAGAGAAGTTGGGATGCATTATCTTCTGGTGACTTGTACGTGCTAGCTGTCCTTGGCCTTGGATCCACATGAGGAGGGACCATCAAGGGTAAAAGCCAGCTCCTGGCACTCAGAAGCCATGACTCTGATGCAGCCCCCACCCCACCCCCATATTCCTTTAGCTTGGTGGGTATCTTGTTAGTATAAGCTCATCTCATTTATTTTAAAATGTTTTCATTTGTTGTATTAGGGAAAATTCCAAACATAAAAACGTAAACACAGTAGTAGTATATAAACACTGGCGTACTCCCCACTCAGCTTCAGAAGTTCAGCACATAATCATGAAATTCTTTTTTTTTTTTACGCAAAGTAATGCGTAAATCCATTTTCACCTAAAAAGAAAGGCACCACCGTTGAGACTAAACTCTGCTGTCTGCATCACCTCTTATTCTTCCTAGGGTGAATCAAAGTTACCATCAGTTTCGGTCCTTCCCGATCTTCTCTCTCCCTCTGCATACATGCCAGCAGCAAATGTTGGGCAGTGTTCATTTTGCGTTAGTGTTCTCCTGCTATGCCCATATGCTTGCAGCCTGCCTTTAGACGTGAGCCATGCATCTTGGAGAACCTTCGCACCAGTGTTGCCTTGCATGAGCTGCCATACGGCTGAAGCCTGGTCACACCTCTGTCGCACACACTCAACCTGATTTCGGGGTCATGCGGGGCTCCGTGCATCCCCCCATCCCCAGTCCCCAGCAGACCTCTTCGGTCTCAGTGGACCATCGATGAGCACCTTCACTGACCTGGGACTCAGACGCACAGGTTGTGAATGAGGCCACTTCCCAGCTCTGGGTTCTCTGAAGCTTGGTCAGCTCCAAGTGTGTAAAAGTCACTGGCCAGTCCTTTCGTGGGTCTCCTCGTTGCTGCTTCCTCTAAGACACCTACGGCTTCAGTTCCAGAACAGGAGAAACACGATGCCGATTAGGAAAAGCCTTTGGGCCGTGGTGCTCTGAGGCCTCCTTGCTTGTGGTTTGGAGGTGCTGATCTAGCCTCCTACTGCCCTAGAGTCAGAATTTCCCTGGCTTGTGGTGGGAGCCCTATGCTCCCAGTGCTGTCATTTTGGTTCAAAGTCCTTTCCTTTTTTTTTTTTTTTTTTGTCAGATACAACACACGGTTTTTCTGAGGCCCTGCTTTGCAGGGATCTTTCAAATATTGGTGCAGTATAGAGAGTCCATTCTTTGGACTGGCTCTGGTGCCCCTGCGTTGACTAGCTCTCTGACTTTTGCCTTGTTGGCTGTGGGATTAAATTTGCTGCCAAGAATTAGTAAATAAAACATTGGCTTCTGGGAATGTTTTGATATAAAGTTAATACCAGAAGTGAATAAAGGAGAGAGCTTAGCGTCGGGTTATGAATTCCTCGTTGGCAGAGCAGATCACAAGGTCGTGTGAGTCCCACCTTTGTGGTCTGTTGCGTACGACACCCTGGACACATTCCTTGACCTCGGAGCCACTGTTTTCCCATTTCCTAAAGCCATTGGTAACTAATAAATAACACTCTAGGGTTGTGGTAAAAATTAAAGGAGGCCATGTGCTATACTGAGAAATGCAGTCATTGAGTGATCAATTGTTATTGGTTTTTAAGTAACCCTGATCATTATAGTATCAGGAAGTGTCAGCTCTCATTGCTAGAGTATCTATGGTTAGCTAGTAGCTGTTCTCCAACTGCTTGTTATCTAGGTAGATGCTGATTATCCTGACTTAGTCTTGCTTCTTGTCCTTGGTATCTGCCCTTGCTTGTGGCCCAGACTGAGATAATGCCTCATGTCCAGGGAACCCTCACGGGTCTGCTGTCAACCACTCTTGCTGCTGAAAAGGGCGAGCTGATCACTCGGGCGTGTCTCCCTTTTCCAGGAGTCGAAGTTGGGAAGGGTCAGGAGTTCGCCATCGACACAAAAGGGGCAGGAGGCCAGGGGAAGCTGGATGTGACGATCCTAAGCCCCTCGAGGAAGGTTGTGCCTTGTATGGTGGCGCCCGTGGTGGGCCGGGAGAGCAGCACGGCCAAGTTCATCCCTCGGGAGGAGGGACTCTATGCCGTCGACGTCACCTACGATGGACACCCCGTGCCTGGGAGCCCCTACACAGTGGAGGCCTCACTGCCACCAGATCCCACCAAGGTCAGCTTTCGTTCCTGTGCCGGGACTTGTCTCCTGTTGTCAAATAGAACACTGTAGTCCTTCACCGATCCTGCTTGACCAAGGCCTGTAGAAAATCCTTTTCTGAGGAAGGTCCATTCTCAGCGGCTGACAGTTGTTTTCCCTCCCGCAGTTCAGCCCGAGGGGACCCTTGGGTGGCTGGGTGTCCTCCCCACACTGCTCCTCCTCTTCCTTTCTGGCAGTGAGGCTTGGGTGAGGGACTCCTCGTCCCTGAGTTCTGTCCCTTCACTTGTTAGCATGACAAACAGTGCTCGCTTCACAGTGAACCCATAAGGGTTAGCTCACCCTGCAGGAACTTTATCCCTCAGTATCAAAAATATATCCATCTCCTTCTCATTGCTTCCTGGTAGCCCTGAATCAAGGCTTTTAGAACAGCACGAATCCTATAAAATGGTCTTATTTGTTGAATCAGAGAGGAAAATCCTGTCCCCTCCCTCGTGTAAAAGCAGTTTCATTTACTCATTTGCTTTTAAATCCTTATATCAGAATTTTTATATAAATCTTTATATCAGAATCAGTTTTTCAGAGCAGTTTTAGGTTCGTCGTAAAACGTGGAGGCAGGTACAGGGATTTCCCTCCTACCCCTGCACCTGCGGGTGCCCAGCCTCCCCATTATTGCCATCCCCCACCAGAGCAGTGCATTTGTTCATACTGCGAACTTGCTCTGACAGTGTGTTCACCCCCAAGTACATAGTTTACAGGGGGGGTTCGCTCTGGGGGCTCTGCATTCTCCGGGTTTGGACAAATGTACCGTGACATATACCCACCACTCCAGGGTCGTGACTTATTACATGGAATTTGTTGAGGGAGGCGTAGCTGTCCAAGCAACAGAGAGGTCCATAAAAGCCATCCCTATGAGCATTCAGCCCTGCGCGCGCGTGCGTGTGTGTGTGTGTGTGTGTGTGTGTGTGTGTGAGAGAGAGAGAGAGAGAGAGAGAGAGAGAGAGAGAGGAGACGTTAGGTCTCCACCTCTGGCCCGCGGTTCAGAAACGCTGGGCGTGTCCGGACAGGCAGTCAAGCCCCGGGCTCTGGAGGGCCACGCCTCAGTGCTGTGGCTTTCCGAGTTGACTGAGCTCACAGGTGTGTCTCCCTCAGCTAGCCGTTCAAAGCCTGGGATGATTGCATTGTGGCTCCATGGCAGTGTCTGTCTGATGCGAGCTAGGCCTGAGGGAGAAGGGCCCCTCTACCGCTGAGACAGCTCAGCGCCGAGTGCAGGCTGGGGTGGTGAGCAGGGCTGGCCGAGCGGCAACCCCAGTGTTAGGCAGAGTGTGACTTTATTTTCTATTGAACTAGGTGAAGGCCTATGGCCCTGGCCTTGAAGGTGGTCTCGTGGGCAAGCCTGCCGAGTTCACCATCGACACCAAAGGAGCAGGCACTGGAGGTCTGGGCCTCACCGTGGAAGGTCCGTGCGAGGCCAAAATCGAATGCTCTGACAATGGGGATGGCACCTGCTCTGTCTCTTACCTGCCCACAAAGCCTGGGGAGTACTTTGTCAACATCCTCTTTGAAGAAGTCCACATACCTTGTTCTCCCTTCAAAGCCGACGTTGAAATGCCTTTCGACCCCTCTAAAGTCGTGGCGTCGGGACCGGGTCTCCAGCACGGGAAGGTGGGCGAAGCCGGGCTGCTGAGCGTGGACTGCTCGGAAGCAGGCCCCGGGGCCCTGGGCCTGGAAGCTGTCTCAGACTCGGGAGCGAAAGCCGAAGTCTGTATTGAAAACAACAAAGACGGCACCTACGCGGTGACCTACGTGCCCCTGACTGCCGGCATGTACACTCTGACCATGAAATATGGCGGTGAGCTGGTGCCTCACTTCCCCACCAGGGTCAAGGTGGATCCCGCCGTCGACACCAGCAGGGTCAAAGTCTTTGGGCCAGGAATAGAAGGAAAAGGTGGGTTTCATTAAAAAGTCTGCAAAATAACTTAGGACATAGGGGTCCCCAGAAACTCAGAGTAGATGTGCAAACTGATGTACCCCCAGAGGCCACGTGGAACATAAGAAAGCACTCTCCTGTGGTCTCAGCATCAGGAAGAGAGGGACCACAGCAAAGCCGTGAGCATGTGACATTTCTGCTGCCCAAGCTTCACTTCGTTTCTCTAGGGGGGACAGGGCCCAACACTGCTGGCAGATGCTCATATTTTTCTGGCAAAGCCAGAAATTGTGATTTTTACGTGGAAATTCAAGATCTTTATTTTTGGCACTAATTGAAAAGGTTTAAAATGTGGATGCTATTACCAGATTTGCTGCAGAGCAGGTCTGTCTTTTCGCTTTACCCTGTCAAAGAGTCAACTCCACCTTCGTCCAGAAAGTGTGCAAGGAGTTGTGTAGTCACAGGGTGGGGGCTTCTGCAGCCCACCCTCGTGGGAAGAAGCAGCTTTTGCAGGATGGTGGCAGGGAGGAGGTGGTCATTAACACTCTTGATTTGGGGATGCCTGGGTGGCTCAGTGGGTTAAGCCACTGCTTTCGGCTCAGGTCATGATCTCAGGGTCCGGGGATCGAGTCCTGCATCGGGCTCTCTGCTCAGCAGGGAGCCTGCCTCTCTCTCTCTCTCTCTCTCTCTCTCTCTCTCTCTGCCTGCCTCTCCATCTACTTGTGATCTCTTTCAAATAAATAAAATCTTAAAAAAAAACCACACACACACACAACAACAAAGAACACTCTTGATTTGGAGAGTCAAAAAAAACACCCATCTGCTGGCACCGAGCTTAGACATAACGTACCTCAAGTGCCGAGAATCCTGGTTCTTGGATATGTTCTGAGGTTCCAGGCGTTGGTGACGTTCTCCTCTGTGTGATTGCTCCGCAGACGTGTTTCGTGAAGCCACCACCGACTTCACAGTCGATTCACGGCCCCTGACACAGGTGGGGGGCGACCACATCAAAGCCCACATTGCCAACCCCTCGGGGGCCTCTACCGAGTGCTTCGTCACAGACAACGCTGACGGGACCTACCAGGTGGAGTACACACCCTTCGAGAAAGGTGAGCTGACTTCTCCTTGGACACGACCATCATCCAGAGCTATGCCAGGCCATTTCCTTGGGTGACTGGTGCTGTCTCCTGCCCCATGAGTCTGGCCTGTCTCCATGAAGGCACGGACAGAGTGACAGGGACATGTGGAAATCTCCCTCCCCAGCAGAGCCACTGAGCGCTCAGTGCCTGACAAGCTGGCCCTGGTGTGTGACAGACATTGTGGCCAAGGTTAGCCTCATGCTCCTCTGAGCAGCTTACGGCTGATATCATGGCATAGCACCCATTTGTATCAATTTTTTTTTTTACATAATTTCTTTCTTAAAATTCTAGAAATGACTTGAAAATTTGACAAATCTTGAAAAGTTAAAGGAAAAAATAAAAGCACTATATATTTTCATTACCTGGGTATATGATTCCTGTAAGTATTCCAGTGTAGACATAGTCAATCCCTTTATGTAGATGCATGGATATTGTGTTTCATGGATTTCCCTTTGTCTTTTGGCTAATGACAGGAGGAAGTTTTTCCAAATCAGAATAGTGCATTTAAGATGACTAACTTCAATTTTAGTATATGTGCTGCCGAAGCGAGCACAAGATGACTAACTTCAGTACAGACCTCGTGATACTTGCTTGGGGGAGAGGCCCTCTGCATATGTTATCTGTTGGGGAGGGAGGGCTGTGTGGCTGCCAGGTGAACAGAAAACATTAAATAAATAGGTACATTTTTTTAAAAAAATCAGATCATACCAATATTGTACTATTTCTTTAAACTGCTTGTTTCCAGTAACACGGGATGGCGGGTCCGTGTGAGCCCTGCTTGAAACCTGGCAGGAGAGTCTTACTTTCCACAGGTAGGTGACTCTTGTGCATATAATTTCTGTTTGTCATTTTGAACAGGTCTCCACATAGTGGAGGTGACGTATGATGACGTACCCATCCCAAATAGTCCCTTCAAAGTGGCTGTAACCGAAGGCTGCCAGCCGTCTCGGGTTCAGGCCCAAGGACCTGGACTGAAAGAGGCCTTTACCAACAAACCCAATGTCTTCACTGTAGTTACCAGGTGAGCAAGGCGCTGGGATCTGTGTGTTGACTCTGAAAGGAGTAACCCTGGGTGTTTGTTTATTTATTCATTTTTCTGCCTTCTTGCTTTTTTCTTTTTTCTTCAAATTCAGCTAATTAACATATAGTGTATTATTAGTTTCAGAGGTAGAGGTCAGTGATTCATCAGTCTCTCATAGTACCCAGTACTCATTATATCACGTGCCCTCTTTCATGCCCCTATCTGAAGGGGTTGGTTTGGGTGCCTGGGCGGCTCAGCCGGTTAAGCGTCTGCCTTCCGCTCAGGTCATGATCCCAGGGTCCTGGGATTGAGTCCCACATCAGGCTCCCTGCTGAATGAAGGGCCTGCTTCTCCTTCCTCCTCTGCTGCTCCCTCTGCTTGTTCTTTCTCTCTCTCTACTGAATCAATAGATAAAATGTTTGAAAAGTTTCTTAAAAAAAAATGACAGAGTTGGGTTTTTTAAATTTAAAGAATTTATTTATTTATTTGAGAGAAAGAGAGAGTACACGAGTGGTGGGAGGGGCAGAGGGAAAAGCAGACTCCCCGCTGAGCAAGGAGCCTGATATGGGCCTCGATCTCAGGACCCTGAGATCACAACCTGAGCAGAAGGCAGGCACTTAACCGAATGAGCCACACAGGTGCCCCTCAAAAGGAGTTTTATGGGTATATATTGCATATGTGTCCTGGTGTCCCAACTTTGGGAGGCTTTTTTTTTTCCCCCCATGGTATAGGAGGCATTTGCTTTGTAGAGACTTTTATGCTACAGAGAGAGGGTGAGTATACCTCAGGAAGTACCAGAAACCCCTTGGTTACAGTCATAAGATGGCTAAGCAAACCAGAACGAGATGGCAGCTCCTTAACTTGATAATGCAGAAGCATACAGCCAATTTTATGGTTAAGTGAATTATTGGAAGTAGTCCTGCTACAATGGGTCACAGATGCAATCAGATGTGAAAATGAAGGATAAGCATTGAAAAGGAGGGGTCGGAGCCATCTGTCTATGACACCGTTGAGAAATTTTCAGCAGTTGAATCAGATTGGCTTCCTGGGATGATTTATAGAGAGATTTTAAGTAATTCTGGCAATCAGCAGACTAGCATGAAGCACTTGTCCCACTTCACGCTCTATTCCACCCTTTCCAGAGGGGCAGGCATTGGTGGGCTCGGCATAACCGTGGAGGGACCATCAGAGTCCAAGATCAACTGCAGAGATAACAAAGATGGAAGCTGTAGCGCTGAGTACATCCCCTTTGCTCCGGGGGATTACGACGTTAACATCACATACGGAGGAGCCCACATCCCTGGTAAGCAATCCCGCAGAAATGTGTCCAGAGCATAATGGATTTGGCATGAAAGCAGGTTTTGTCTGCTCATGTCTGAGTGGGAAAGAGAGTCTGATACTTGGGAGGAGGTACAGAGGGAGAACTTCTCCTTATGGCTGCGTCTCCCAAGAATATCCCAGCTCCCAGGAGGGCTGGTAACTGGCAAAACGCCTTGGCTTGGCATTTGGACTAGAAATCATTCACGTGTTGAAGACCCGCTATTTAATTTAAGGGAGAGGTGGGTTTTTTTGTTGTTTTTTTTTTTTTTACAAAGCTGAAAATCTCCACTTTATTTTGTGATTGATTCTTCTTTACCTTGTACCTGTTCTCTTATTTTCTGCTATTCGTGGATAGTCCTGGTAGACGAAAGAGACCCACAAACTCCAATTCTTACTTACTAATATCTTTTCTGTTTCAAAGCAGCGTCTGTCAAGTGCTTGGCTGGCGCGGTCAGTGGAGCGTGCAGCTCTTGATCTCGGGGTTTTGCATTTGAGCCCCACATTGGGTGTGGAGAGATTACATAAAAATCAAATCTTTAAAAAACAAAACTAAACAAAACTAAGGTTTGTCGTCCTCAGGACCCTGACATTTTGGATGGGATAATTCTTTGTTGTTGGGAGGAGGGGGGCTGTCCTGTGCATTGTAGGGCATTTAGTAGTATTCCAAACCACCCCCTTCATTTTGGGACAACCAGAAATGTCTCTAGATATTGGCAAGTGTCCACTCTGGGACAAAATCACCTTTAGTTAAGAACCACTGCTATACTGATTGAAACAATGCGAAATACATGACTTAAGTAGCGAAGGGCCCTCCAACTTTCGTGCTTTAGGGGGAAGACTCTCCATCGGTTCTGGTCTGTTTATTTAATGAAACAGTTGCCATTCCACACACATCTGGCTGGGTCGATGCCCCTATGGTGTGGATACAAGGACCCTGGGGGTTGCCTCTGAGTCCACCTATGCCTTGTCTTGGGTATGGTGAGAAAGGGGGCAGAACCCCATCCGAGGACTCCTGGGGCAGGAAGAGCCTCGGATGGGTCAGGGTTATTGCCCCCAAAGCCATAAGCCAGGATAACACTGAGGAGAAAGGAACAGACTTGAGGAGCTTGATTCTGGGTTTCTGGAATGACTCCCAGAAGCTGGAGTGTGTGCATTGACCAAACGCTTTCCTGAATCTATAGACATTTCCTCCTTATGACATGCCTATGTGCCCACAGACTCACTCTTGCTCTCCCATTGGTCAGAAAACCCAGACATTGAGCTCAAATGAATGCTACTCAGATATCATTTAAGCCTTAATTTTATGAAGGCTTAGATTTTTCTTTGAAGACTTCACATTTAAGAAAAACTAAATTGGTGAGTTTCTCCTCCAACTTGTCTTTGCAGCTGAGCACAGATTGTTTTTCTAAGATTTTATTTATTTATTTGACAGACTGAGATCCCAAGTAGGCTGAGAGGCAGGCGGGGGGTGGGGGGAAGCAGGCTCCTCGCCAAGCAGAGAGCCCGATGAGGAGCTTGATCCCAGTGACCCAAGCCAAAGGCAGAGGCTTTCACCCACTGAGCCACCCAGGTGCCCCTGATCACAGATTTTTAAATCCCTGTCAGCACTAGGCAAGGGGAATTCAGCCAAGGACAAGACAGTCAGAGCTCTTGTGCTCCGGTAACTTCCTGGCTGGTGTTGATGGAGCTTCTTGTGATGACTGCTACCAGGAAAGAACAGGGCCCAGTGACAGAGGACAGAGCCATGGGTGTTTGGGGGAGCGTGACAGTTCTGCAGTAGGAGGGACGGGAGGGGAGAGCGCAGAGGACAGGTGGAGGGCTGCTGTCTGGAAAGATGACGTGGTGGCTGCAAGCCCGCAGGTGGCATTGAGAAGAGCCTCTCTTCATGGAGATGACAACACTGTTCTTAACTTCATTGGGATGGTCTGGCTGATGCTTTCAGCTTGGGAATTCCCCTCGCACAAGAGGGTGAGGGTTTGGACCCCAATGACTGACCTGGGAGCATGAAGCAGATGGCCATCTTTGAGAAGTCCAGTAAAAAGAGACCCATTTCTTGACCCATTTCTCATCAGAGGTAGATGATAGTCCATGTTTCAGATTCTCTGTAGCCACTCGGAGCGTAATGGCAGTTTCTCCCAGATCCCAGGCCCTTCCCTGGGTGGTTAGTTAGTAAAGTGTGGGTTGGTTGTCTTAGTTTGGGCTTCTTAGTAAGTAAAGTAACTCGTGAGGTATTGCTGTGAAACACTCGGCAACCTGCTGGCTTCTCATTTGCTTTCATGGGAATTCTCACCGGTTAAACATTAGTCCAGTGTTTCCTGGCCTGGTGCAAAGCCCTAGTGGGGCTGTTTTTGACAAGGTTTGCTGTCCTCCCCACTGTGGCATACTGGTTTCCCTTGCTGGGCCAGCTGGGGTCGGCCGGTGGTGGCTTTTAGATCAACTGGATCCACCGGGAAAAGCACATCAGGAGAGAGAGCCGCTGTGGCGGTTTTTGGTGTCTGCTTGGGCCCCGGAACGGGGTAGCAGGGAACGCTTGGTATCTGTCACCTGGGGTCTAAAATTACCTTGCTAGTTCTGGATGCCCTCATGCTGTGTTCAGACACCTTCCAGTGGAAGCTCTGACTTGGAGATCGGCCTCAGAGGCCGTCCATCGCCACCACCTGCTGACCTGAGATGCTCTACCGTTCCCCTGTGACATGAAGCTCCCTTACGTTTGTTTCCCTAAACCCCAGCCTGGAGGGTGATGTTTGTCTTGGCCGGGTCAGCCATTTATTTCAGTTAGCTGAAAAACTGGATGCCACTGAAACCCAGCTGTCATTAAAGAGCCAAGGCCTCTGTTCTTTGTGCGATCTTGTAATTTGCCACTGTATTCCACAACAGATGAATTTGGGGGGATGCAAAGCAGAAGATACCTGGGTTTGTGTGTCAGTTAGAAGTCATTGATTTTCCCAGTCTCTTTGGGAGCACAAGGACCCCTGCTCACAGCAAGAGGTACATGTTGCCCCTTGGCAATGGGCTTGGTTGCCCAAGAAGGCATGGTGCTGGGGATCCTGAGGTTCCTGTTTCCAGCTCACCTCTCAGAGGTCTTATTTAGTCCTCTTGGTGGGGGAATCCCAGGAGGGACCCTGGTCCAGCCCTAGTTATTCTCTTTAGTGCTTCTCTTGCAAATCCTGATCACACAGCATTTTCTGTTTCCTTGGATTTTTTTTTTTTTTAAGATTTTGTTAGTTATTTGGGAGAGAGAGTGTGCAAGTGCACAGAGGGAGAGAGAGCCTGATGTGGGGCTCGATTCCAGGACCCTGAGATGATGACCTGAACCAAAGACAGATGCTTAACTGACTGAGCCACCCAGGTGCCCCTGTTTACCCTTGGTCTTTAAAACCAGTACCCTTGGGACGCCTGGGTGGCTCAGTGGGTTAAAGCCTCTGCCTTCAGCTCAGGTCATGATCCCAGGGTCCTGGGATCGAGTTCCGCGTCGGGCTCTCTGCTCAGCAGGGAGCCTGCTTCCTCCTCTCTCTCTGCCAGCTTCTCTGCCTCCTTGTGATTTCTGTCTGTCAAATAAATAAATAAATCTTTAAAACAAAACAAAAAACAGTACCCTCAAAGAGTCGGAGACCCCAGTGCCACCTGTGGGGTCAGCTATGCAGGAGGACCACAGCTGACGACGGTCAGGAGAAAGCAAGGCGTCACCCAATGGCCAGGGAACCAAGCAGGCCATTCATGGTGGGAAGGAGCAGGCTACATTGTAGGGGAAGGACTCCAGGAAGGCCTCAGGAGAGGTTTGGGGAGAGGGTATTAGATGCGGGCTGGAAGGGCTCCCAACCTCTGCAGCCCCCTGCACTCACTCCTTCCTTCCACCCCTGAGCATCCTCCTTCAGCATCTTTGACAGCTTGTGCTCTCCCTCCCCACCAGGGCCCTGTACCCCCCCCATCACTGTGCTTGAAACCCCCTCCATCTGCTTCCCTGGGTGCTGTCTGTTCACTTTCTTGTCTCGGGTTAGTTGTCCCTGGAGAGCTGCCTCTGGCCCCCTGAAGACCAGATTCCTTGCCTTCTAAGTGTTCTACTGATGCTTGTACATGGCCCCGGCCTCTGTTGAATGTGATGTCACAGCTGCCTGTTTGCCACCTTCTCCTGCACTGTGGGTTCCTCCAGGGCCATGAAGCCTTCTGGGCCCAGCTCGCGGCCCGATGCTGCATGTGGTGGGTGCGTGTGGGAGCACACACAGCCAGGCAGGGCCCCTGGGGAGCTTTGGGGGAAGTTCGGAGCACACATGAGGCAGGTCATCTGTCAGTAGGAGAGCTGTGCTCAGGATCCTGTGACTTCTTTTCCAGGCAGTCCCTTCAGAGTTCCTGTGAAGGATGTCGTGGACCCTAGCAAGGTCAAGGTTGCTGGCCCTGGGCTGGGCTCTGGTGTCCGAGCCCGCATCTCACAGTCCTTTACAGTGGACAGCAGCAAGGCCGGCCTGGCTCCTCTGGAAGTGAGGGTCCTGGGCCCACGAGGTGAGTGCATCCTGCCAACTCTCTCGCCACAGGTGGGGGCAGCCTGGACCCAGGGGCACTTGACTTTTGAGTTTGGTCATGAACTTAAAATTAAATTGTTAAATTACTTTATTGCTCCATATTCTAACTAAACAGGAGAAGTGTCTTCTTTTATTTATTTATTTTTAAATATTGTATTTATATATTATGAGAGAGACAGAGTGTCCGCATGCATGCTTACATGTGCACACTTGTGAGTGGAGAGGGAAGGGCAGAGGCACAGGGAGAGGCAGAATCTCAAGCAGACTTGTGCTGAGCACAGAACATTCTCTTGACCCTGCAGTCAAGACCTGAGTCGAAATCAAGAGTTGGATGCTCAAGCGACTGAGCCATTCAGATGCCGCGAAGCTGCTTTTAGAAAGCAGGCAGACATCCTATTTCTCTAGTGGTCTCTTCCCCCATTTAATAATGCGGCTCTAAATGTCTTTTTCAGTTTTCACTTAAGTAATGAGATGAGGCAAGTAGTATTTGCGTGTCTCAGCCTTTGTGAGGTGACTGAGGTCTGGAGTTTGGGTGGGCGATGGGTTTAGAGATGATAACTCTCTTTGACGTGCCTTTTCTGGAAATGACAGATTCGCAACCCATGTGACATGGTTTTTGTCATTGTCCCCACTTCCTGGAGGGAGAGGGTCTCTTGGGAAATGGCCTCTGTTGACAATTCGGCCTGCCCTGTTGGCAGGCTAGAACTGGGGTTTGGTATGACTAGCAGGCCATTTTGGGACAGAGCCCTGCAGTGCATTGAGATTTACCTTATTTGGCAGGCAATCACATTTCCTCTTCTGGCACTGAAAATGAGCCATTCTCTCTTAATTTCTTAAGTTATCTGGATTTTTCCCTGGTGATGTGTTCTTGGCTTTATAGACATAGCAAATGGGGGCTTCCTTCTTTGAAGAAGAACTTTCTACTTAATGGGGTTCAGCAGGAGGTTATGCCTTTTGAAGCTCAGGGCAGATGTGGTTTGAGGGAAATGAGGTCATGGGGCTGGAATCTGATTCTGCATAGTTACTGAGCTTTAAGACCTGTGTGTGTGTGGAAGAGAGAGAGAGACGGAGGGAGGCTTTACTTAGATATCTACTGCTATTATATTATTCTGGAGGACTCGGAAGTAACAGCCTTTTAATTTTAGCTGATGAGATGGATTCCCAGTCTTGGCGCAGCCCCTTGAAAGCCATTTCAGAGTTCTTTAAAGGTGACCCGAAGGGTGACTTTACGGAGACAGGTTTGCATTTTCCTATTGGCTGCTGCTCTAATTATGCTGAATGCCTCTTGCTGTCCTCACCCCCAAAATTGCCTGGTTCCTGCCTCATCTGCTTTGCTTAATAAGCAGCCTACCCTCAGTCGACCCATCCCCGATACTCATGGCCAGAACTAGGATCTAGAATCTACCAACGCAATGCATGCCTTGATTTAGCTTTAACACAGTCTCTAGCTGACCCCTGTAGGCATCACTTTGAAGATCCCCCCCCATCCCATGGAATGGGCACCCTCACCTGCCCTGCACCTAACACTCAGCCTGCTGGCATCCTACTGGTCTGTGCTCTAGGTAGCCATCCATTTGCTTGGCCAGTCCATTGGTTAACTTCTGCTTCTCAGAGTTGTGGTCTCTTTGGCCCTTCCTCTGCTATAGAGTAAAATGGCCACATCCCAAGCATGCCTCACCAGCTTGGAAGGGGATAGCGTGTCTGCAACATGCATCTTCACGCAAGCATGGCAGTCTCCTTAATTGCACTCGAGGGCCGACTGAGTGTACTTCAGCCAGCAGAAAGCTAAAGGTGTCTCTTGGGGTCATTTCTGCAACCATGAATTGGGGATCCTGTCTCCTGTGATTTCTTGGGCCACTGATTATGGCCTCCCATGCCTTTATGTTTCTCCTCATTGGAAACCAATAGGTCTTGGGATGAATGTGATTCTGTTTCAAACTCAGCCCAGGGTAGAGTGAAGGAGAGTCTGTGCAGTTCCTCAGATGTCTCATTTTTGTTCTCAGGCCTGGTGGAGCCGGTGAACGTAGTGGACAATGGGGATGGCACACATACGGTGACCTACACGCCATCCCAGGAGGGGCCTTACATGGTCTCAGTAAAATATGCTGATGAAGAGATACCTCGTAGGTAAGCTTCTGACACTTACAGAAGGGGGTCAGAACCAGCCTGAACTCCAGCCCTCTAAAGGTTTGGCCAGCACTGTCCTGGTGACCCATTCAGCCATTCATTTATCCAACTACCCATCCATCCACCCATCCGTCCATCCGTCTGTCCATCCGTCCATCCAACCATCCATCTGTCCATCCATCCGTCCATCTGTCCATCTTTCCAACCAACCATCTACCCATCTATCCACCCATCCATCTACCCACCCAACTTCCTCATCAGCAGGTATCAGTGAGAACCGGTAGGCTATCTGTGCACGGGTGTTAGAACATACTAGCCTTGATACCTGTGGCTGCTTCTCTCTTGATATCCTGTATCCTCCTGCTTTGTTCCTTTTGGCCATATTGAATTTAAAGATGAGCTGAAATTAAGGAGTTGGAATCTTTGAAGAAACAAGGAATGTGTTATTTCATCAACGTTGTCTTTCTGGTGACCTTACAAGTAGTTCTCTGATGAGGACAAAGATTTTTACTTTTTCACTTCTTTACTTAAGGATTTGGTTGACAGTATGTTCCCAGAAGGTATTGGATAGAAACGTCATTCCTCATTCACATTAATATGAAATGTTGCTATACTCTTCCTCTGTCAGGACAGCCTCCAAGGGATTCTTTTCATACTCCTTAAGACGAAAAGAATTTACCCAAACCCCAATATATGTTTTATGTAGAGATACACATATAGCTCTAGGTATTTAGAAATCTATAATTTATAAATTACATTTATGTATTACTTTACTAATAGGAGTTCACCATCTAAAGCATGCTGAAAATAGAAGAGGATGAGATAAGACATTAATTTAATTATTCCAACATTATATCCTAATTCCAACAGTCCCTTCCCATTTTGGTGACCATTTTCTCAGCATGACAAAAGCAAGTTAACTGTGTCTCCCAAACCAAGTTGAGGATTAGTGTGTATCCCATGGAGTGCACTCAGGGAAAGCATATGATGGTTACATGCTTGTAAATTTCTGTTAGACTTCAGGTGCATAAGGCACTTGCTGTCTTACTTTCTGTAGAAATCCTCCCTCTCAAGCCCAGTCTCTTTGTGTAAGAGAGATCAAATGTAGATGGTTGATGGTATTGGCACTCACCCAGGATGTGTATGTGTCTTTCAAGTCCCTTCAAGGTCAAGGTCCTTCCCACATATGATGCCAGCAAAGTGACGGCCAGTGGCCCTGGCCTCAGTTCCTATGGTGTGCCTGCCAGTCTGCCTGTGGAGTTTGCAATTGACGCCAGAGATGCTGGGGAAGGCCTGCTTGCTGTTCAGATCACGGTAACTTTGAGTTATTTTCTAGAGTCAAATTCGATTAATGAAGACCTCACTTCCTGATCAGGGATAAGAATAAGATTTTAATGACCAATTTCTGACCTGATGCAAATGTTTGATGATCTCCCCCAACCCCCCACCAGAGAACCGGTCATTGTGTAAGAAAACAAACATGCTTGCCTGAATGAGAAGTCTGAAGGGGTGGCTCCAAGTACCACATTTGGATGAATCTCGCGTACTTTGATCTCTACTCTATCTGCTCCTCTGCTTTTGTTTTAAAATGTTTTAAATTACTCATCAGATTAGTTAAGACTAGATTGCGCTGTATATCACAATACCCCCGCAAATGAGAGTGGCTCCGACCCATGGGATTAATCTCTGTTGAAGGAAGCCCGGAGGCAAGCCACCTGGGTACTGTGTGGCTCGGCAAGGAAGCCGGCTCCAGCTCTCTGCTCCTCGGTCCTAGCGTGTGGCTTCTGTCCTGAGGTTTCCTCCTGGACCACAAACTGATGCACGTGGCAGGCCACAAAGAGAAGGAAGGGCAGAAGGGGAAAGGGGACCTTCAACTCAGTCAATGGTCTTGACCAGCTCTGTGTGACTTCCACTTCCCTCTCATTTATTTACTGGCACTTTGTCACAAGTCCCAAGACCATACCTAGGGGAAGAGTTTGCTAGCAAGTGGGAGCTGACTCCAGTCAAGGACTGGGAATTTTTTACTAAAGGGAAGAAGGAGAGTGGATGTGGTGATATAGGAGCAGGGACCTTGTCCCCCTTGTCTCCCTGAATTTGGTTGGATTCAGAGCTGAATCAGTTCTTGTTTACTTGACCGTAGAATTCCTAAAAATTGACAATGTCCATAGGGTGTGACCATCTCCCCTCCTTGCCCCCCCAAAACAAGATTTTTTTTTTTAAGATTTTATTTATTTATTTGACAGACGGAGATCACAGAGAAGCAGGCTTCCTGCTGAGCAGAGAGTCTGATGCGGGGCTCGATCCCAGGACCCTGGGATCATGACCTGAGTTGAAGGCAGAGGCTTTACCCCACTGAGCCACCCAGGGGCCCCACAAAACAAGATTATAATTAAGATTGTGTTGGGGCACCTGGGTGGCTCAGTGGGTTAAAGCCTCTGCCTTCGGCTCAGGTCATGATCCCAGGGTCCTGGGATCGAGCCCCGCATCAGGCTCTCTGCTCAGCAGGGAGCCTGCTTCCTCCTCTCTCTCTCTGCCTGCCTCTCTGCCTACTTGTGATCTCTGTCTGCCAAATAAATAAATAAAATCTTAAAAAAAAAAAAAAGTTTGTGTTAAGCCATTAATTCTGTCTCCTCTGGAATAGAGGCACCAATGAATAAGCAAAATGTGTCTTGTTTTCCCATGAGTGGTCTCTACATCTTGATGACAAAACCCTAAATAGCATTTCTCGGTGCTTCACAGGATCAAGAGGGAAAACCCAAAAGAGCCATTGTCCATGACAATGAAGATGGCACGTACGCTGTCACCTACATCCCTGACAAGACTGGACGCTATATGATTGGGGTCACCTACGGGGGGGACGACATCCCATTGTCTCCCTACCGCATCCGGGCCACACAGACAGGAGATGCCAGCAAGTGCCTGGCCACGGGTGAGTGTGGGCTTTGGAGTCATTAAGCCAGGGGCCAATCCTTCTCTGCCCTTCAGTGGCTGTGTGATGAGGGCAAGTTGCTTAGCCACTCTGAGCTTTGGTCAAACTTAGATGGAAGCTCTTTCTGAGAACATTTGAATTCAAGAAACTCTTCTTGGGATCAGAGACTGTTTCACGGGTTTATTGCAAAATTATATGAGGTCAGGTAGGAGAAATGTTTAGCAAGGTAGCAGGCACATGGAAGCTGTTATTATGTTACTTTTGAAGTGGGTGCTTTTGTGGAGATCTCACCTGTGGTGGTAGGTCCCACGAAAAGCTGCAAATATATGCCTTTCCTTTCATGAGGAGATGGTTTAATTTTTCAAGATTTATTTGAGAGCATTTCAGGTCAGCATTAGAGAAATGCATTCGAGGATCTGGGTTTTTCCTCAGCACTTCAGCCTGTGCCTACGTCTCTCAGAATGTCTCCAGAAATACTTGAACATCACACTTCCTTCTGTTTCTGAGATGTGACCGAGACCATCACAGGCCCTTCATTTCTAAGAACAGCTCTTGTTACCCTGACGCTGTTCCAGCAGATTTCAAAACATGAATCCCCATCTCTGAAGTGAAACAGATTGGCTTCTCTTTAAATTCAGCGTAGGTCCAACCTGGATGGACCTGTTTCTCTCATATCTTAGCTTGTTCTGAACGGAGGAAAAATTTCTGGCTTTCAGAGCAAGTTGTAAACTGCTCAGCTTGGTGAGTTGGGGCTCAAAGGCTGGGAAATTTTGAATCACTGGCCAATCCAATCCACCACCTCCTAGGTCTGTGCTATCTGCCAGGAACGCCTGGATTGCCGTGACTAACCTGGGGCATGATAATACTGGGTGGGGACTGACTCCTTGCTCTCCAGGCTCTGTTCTGTCCCTTGCTGGGGCAGAATCCTGAACAGGACACTCGCTCATCCTGGGGGCTCCGAGAGGCCACTGTTCTCTGTCGTTCAGGGCCTTCCACGGACTGGCCCCAGGTTCCCTTCTACTATTCCCGCTCTGAACAATATGTTTTTAGCATTCGCTGTTGCTTCTACACCCCTTGCTTGCCTTTTTTTTTTTTTCTTGCCAGCATGCTTTTTGGTTCACTCATCTGTACTCCCTGATGTGGAACCTGTGTAAAGGCTGCTCCCAGTCAGACAGAGAGAGACTGGTCATGGTTCGGGGGCATAGGTGGAAAGTTTCCTCTAGCCAGCCACGCCTGTGCTTCAGAATCAGCCATTCCCCTTTTCTCGCCCCCATCAGTGTGGCAATGCTGGGATACAAAGTCATAGAACTTCAAGAAATGTGCTATGGGACACTTCTCTAAAGCATGGCTGACTATTTTTTCTATAACTGAGTGTTCCCATGGCACATTGAGCCATCGTTCTTGGTGCCTGGCCTGCAAACATCTGCCTGTTCATAATGAACAGCTGACAGCAGAGACTGTGTGTGGTTCAATGTTGTGTGTACCTGGCCCTCAAGGAAGTGCCCATTGTATGTCTGCTTGCGGAAGTTGACCATCCCCTCTGACCCCTGAATGCCAGCAAGCTGGGTCTGACATCGGTTGACACTCCCAGCTTGTCTCTTAAGTACTAGAGCGCCCCCCACTCCCACGGGGAGCAGCCCCTTCCTCCAACCCCCAGGGGTCTCCAGGACCACCCTGTGTGTGGTGGCCGTCGAAGATCTGGCATGGACAGATGCGGACTCTGCACCAATGCGTGCTTTGTTCTGGGGTCCCCAGGGCGGCTCTCTGTGGCTGGAGCTTCTAGTCTTTTCTCCGGAACTGTCCTCTAGGTCCTGGAATTGCCTCCACCGTGAAAACCAGCGAAGAAGTGGGCTTTGTGGTGGATGCCAAGACCGCTGGGAAAGGGAAGGTGACCTGCACGGTTCTGACCCCCGACGGCACTGAGGCTGAGGCCGACGTCATTGAGAATGAGGATGGCACCTACGACATCTTTTACACAGCCGCCAAGCCAGGCACCTATGTCATCTACGTGCGCTTTGGCGGTGTCGATATCCCCAACAGCCCCTTCACTGTCATGGTAAGCCACATTCCTTCCCTAGAGCGCCTTGGTCTGACAGAAAAGCTAACAGCTGCCATCTGTTAAATCCTGGCTAGAACATCCCCTTCCACTTTTTTTTCTTTAAAAATTTTTTCCTAAGCAGTCATGACCTTGTTGAGTCCTAGAGTAATCTCTAGAAATCCGGAAGCTCTTGGCTGTTAGAGTTTTTAAGGAATCTTATTGGCCATCGACGTATCCATCAGGCTAAGGGTCTTAGGCAATGTCCTGGCCAAAGCCCAGTTCAGAAAGATATACTCGGACCAAAAAAAAAAAAAATTGCGTGTAAGACAGCACAGTTTTTTTATTCTGCTAGCTTTTCCTCCTCCTTCCTTCCTCATCTCCACAGCCTGGAGGAGAGAGGTTCCTGATGCCGTTATGTCTGGAGACTTGACCCATATCCCGGGACACAAAGTGCCTCCAGTTTTGTTTGGGAAAGACAGAGATTTTGCATAGACCTAGGAAATAGGAACATCTAGAAGAAAGGGACACCATTATGGGCCAGAACGGTGAGGCTTCTTAGTTTTCAACAAGTGACTCTTGGACTCCCCTCTGATAATGAAGGTTCTTCAATCAGGACAAGATTAGAAACCTCATTTGACCCTTAAAGCCAAGCATCATTGGCCCTCTTGCAGGTCAGGTGTGAGAAGAGGGTCCAGATTCAAGTTCACGGTGCCCAGCGTGCCTGCTGTGGACAGCCACTGAGGGCCCCTTACACAGTGTCCTTCGATGCCATGGGCAGCAGCCATGCTTGACCACAAAGTCCTTAGGCCTCAGTGACCTAGCGCCACGCACAGCCTGTGGAGTCCCTTTGGATGATTTCACTTCATGCAGCAACAGAGAAGAGACCCTGTTCCAAACAGAAGCCTGTGCCTTGCCTCCTTCCAAGCAGTCTCTCATTTGTTGTAGCTTTTTTCCCTTTCCATAGATGTTTGTTTATCTGTAAACATCCTGGCAGAGATCTGGAGGCTCTTTTTTGTCTCAAGGATGTAAGTGCCTCTCAACTTTGACACTTCATTCAGGAGTGTTCTCCTTTGAAGGCAGAAAGAAAGGCAGCTAGAGAGTTTCTGTCGTTCTTACTTCCCGAGAAGGGTCCCAGGTGTAATTTTAAGAATCTGTTTTAGTCTATAATGGGTTTTATGGGGTTAATTGGAACAGGGCAGCATGGAGGAGCGGCCCCCGAGCAGAGGTCGTGGCCTTGCAGGTGCAACGAGCTAGGATGGGTGAGGCGGGTCTGAGTGAGAAAGTCAGTGTGGAAATACCAAGGGCCATTTTAGCTGCTGAGTCAGGGACCTGAAGTGGGGGCCACCAGATTCAGTGGGAATAAATGTCCCCTCAGCAGGGAGGTCACCTCTAGTACCTGGTTTGGGTCTTTTTTTGGTTTGGTTCTTCCATTCTAAGCTCTCTCTAGCCTTACCCTGGTGGACTTTCTCTACACGTGGATTCCCTGCCTCCCTCTACAGACTTGTGGCCAGAAGGACATAAGCACCCAGTACTGCCTTCAGAGCTCTTGTCTCAAGGAGCCCCAGCAGGCTGGTTCAGTTAAATAGATCACACAGTCACGGGTCTAGGGGTGTTTCTGCTCATCTCGTCCCCGTTGAGAAGTCCTGGGTCGAAGGCCATAGAGTGGCCATTGAAAGATCTTTGACTAGTGTGTCCCTGCATAGCTCCACCGTGAGAGAGTCCTGAGGTGGGGGTAGGGCTGTTCCAAATGGTGATGCTCTCTTTCTGCAGATGCTGAAATACACAAAGAGGAGTGAAGCAGGCATGTTGGCCTTCCTCCCAGCGGGAGGGTCTTTCAGTTCTTGCTGTTGATGATGGGGAGAAGAGGGGGAGCCCTCCCTTACCGGGTCGATGGGATCAGGAATGTGAAGTCTGTGGTTTAAAAAAAAAAAAATGAATTTATAAAGACTTCTAAAACATAAATACCATGGGCACTTATCAAGTAACAGGAGACCTCTTTCCCAGTTCTGTGCCGCGGAAGGGACTGGTGTTCCTTTTTCGCTGTTGGCACAACAAAGCCATCAGCTTTGTGCACGGGGCAGCTCCTACCCAGTGCTTTACAACTTGTCTCGGTCCCTCCGAGTGTCAGAGGTACCCTTCCCCTTTCATTCATCGGACTTCGTAGCTTTTTTAAGTACAGGTTTGCATAATCAGCAGACTCCCTGGCAGGTGTTTTAGGTACCTCCAAGTTCTCAGGACCATAAGCAGCCCCGGTAAAGAACCCTGCACGTATCACCACAGACTCTCCAGCTAGCATATCTCTGGGCCAGCTTCCTAGAAGTGGGGTCATGGGTTTCAAGGGCATGTGGATTTGACATTTGAAGGAGGGATGCCGGCTTGCTCTCCAAAAGGCGAGGAAGGTTGCAGGCTCCCGCTAGAGCAAGTGGTTCCTGCTGTATGAGACAGAGCCGTTGGGGAGGAAGCGGCCCTCATGTTGTAGGACCTACTAAAGTACCAGCGTCCCTTCCGTATGATTCCCGACTAATCTCCATTTGCCACCAACCAGGCCACGGATGGGGAAGTCGAGGCTGTGGAGGAGGCTCCGGTAAATGCCTGTTCCCCCGGATTCAGGCCCTGGGTACACTTTTTTTTTTCCCCCCCTTTTTGGCATTTCTGTGTTTACTCAGCCTTCATTTCAGAAAGCTGCAGCCTGCTTCTGGGGATTGCTTAAGCCCTCTGGGTGTCCTGGTCATTGGTTTGTCCCGCCCCCACTGATCAGTCCGTCACAATGATCCCCCGCTTCCTCTGTAAAGAGACCCACCTGTGTCATCGTCTGCGCTCCACGAATCTCCAGCCGTCATGTCTGTGATCACGCTCGGTGTCGTTTGTCTCTGCGGTTCGGAGAAACACGGACTGTCCTCAGCCCTCCTGCTGACTCGCACAGCCGCCCCTTGCACAGTTGGTTTCTGTTAGGGGAGAGCCACCTGCTGCTACTTTCTGCCACTTAAAACGCACCTTCTTTTCCAGGCCACAACTAAACCTTTCCAGGTGGAGCCTCTTGGGACCCACAGACATTGCTCTCTCTCACTTTCCTATTCCCCCATGAGCCCTGCTGGGAATTCTGCAAGCAGAACGCCTAGCGATCGTTAGCAATTGGTCAGCATGACTTCTCCAGTACCCCAGGCTCTGCTTCGGCCCCGGGGCGTTAGACAGAGGCCATCCCACGTGGACGGCAGCCACATCCCCAGATCCCTGCTACACTGGCTTGCAGGATTCCCAGCTCTCTGCCCTCTGTTGCTTCATCAGCCCACACCATGGTCTGCTCTACCCAGTGACAACTGCTTCCTGTTTTTAGGTGACCGAAGAGGCCTATGTCCCCGTGAGTGACATGAACGGCCTGGGGTTCAAGCCTTTCGACTTGGTCATTCCGTTTGCGGTCAGGAAAGGGGAAATTACCGGTAAGCACAGTCACGAAAGTTGCCTTGTTCTCCCTAGATTGCATTAGCTTTCCAGAACGTTGCCCGGGCGGTGGTCCCACCTGTCCCTGATACCTGCCATCCTGAACCTAGCATCCCTGTTTCTTGCTGTAGGGGATTGGTCCATGAGCCCCTAGACGGCAGAATGTTCACTGTATATATGTGTGTCTCTGAAGGGGCTGCTTCTTTTAGGACTTGCATCACATCCTAGAGAAGGCCAGGCACTCTCTCCAGGTCACGAACCACTGTATTTAGATACCTCTCGACTGTCAGGTTCCTGTCCCACCTTTCTTCCTGCCTTGTCTTATTCACACACCTTTCCAGAGGTGACATTCCTACTGACGTCTCTTGTACAAGCCTGCCTTTCTCTCCCAGCCTCCTTTTAATGCCCATTTCTCTTTGAGCTGACTCTGCTACTTGGCTCATGGTCTTTTCTAGTCTAGTTTGAGCTTCTCACTTGCAAGTACAAAGGTAGAAAACCCTTTACTGGAGTTGCCTGCTGCATTTTGTGGAAGGAAAAGGGAACAAAATAAAGGTAGACATGTCTCTGTTTTCCTGTTGTCCTTGTCCTGTCTTGGATGCTTTAGGCAGCAGGGAGTGCCCTCTGATCTGAAGGCCACCTTTGCACTTTGCACTGAGCTTCTCCAGGGGAAGTGCCTGGGGTGCTCATTGCCCTGTCTGCCTGTCCTCCCATAGGAGAGGTCCACATGCCTTCCGGGAAGACGGCCACACCTGAGATTGTGGACAACAAGGATGGCACGGTCACGGTCAGATACGCCCCCACTGAGGTCGGGCTGCATGAAATGCACATCAAATATATGGGCAGCCACATCCCTGGTGAGTCGGGCTCTGCACCTGGGCAGCATGCTCACAGGACGGCATGACTTGGGCCTTGGTATCTGGGAGGTTTGCATAGACGTGTAGTTAGCTGCTACATGGGAAATATTTCTCAGTGGCAGGATCAGGAATGCAGTGTGGGGGTCACTATGAAACCAAATAGCCTGTGACCCCAGCAGATCCAGCTACTTTTCCAGAAGGGACAACACAGCCTAGCGTCCTGGGTCACAGTTCACGCCCTTAGGTCTATGATTGTTTGTCTTTGTCACTATGCCGAGCGTGGTCAGAGAATATGCTGGGAGAAGAATGTGAGGCGCCCGGAGGGACTTTCCAGCCTGGCCTGCAGAGCCTGGTGTGGTGTGGGGTTTTGGGGCGGAAGGAGAGGACAAGCTGCCTTATGTTCACACTGACCTTGACAAGGAAACTCAGCTCAGATTTCATGTCCATCAACCAACACAGTGTTATTCTTGTTCTTCTTTTTCTTTTTTTTTAAATGTTCAAATAGTTTTGTTTTTTAATTTAATATTTTGAGGCAACATATCCACATGGTTTAAAAAACAGTACGGGGCAAGGTTTCCTTCCTGCCTGTATCACCCACCTGACCTCTCCTTGAACTTGACTGCTGTTAACTTTTTACATTGGACTTCAGAATATTTTTAAGACCTACAGACAAATGAGAAATATGGATTCTTAAGCTCTTTCCCATTCGTGCATTAATAGCAAAGTCTGCACATCATTTTGAGCTCGTCCTTTTCCATCTGACAGTGTATCTGGGAGAGCTTTATGCTCTGAATGATAGAGCATGTTTGTGGTGTCGCACTATTGGGGTGAGCATGGTATATTCCACCATTACCCTCACTGGAGGACATTGAGGGTCTCCCCTGCCTTTTGCTGTCATTAGGCAGCAGTGAATAGCCTTTGTATCCATCATTTCACACTCACAAAGGTACAGCTGTGAGGTTTAATTCCCAAGGCACGTATTGTGGCCACAGAGATAACCGTCATTTTTGAGAATTGATTATTTTTATTAACATATAATGTATTATTTGCCCCAGGGGTGCAGGTCTGTGAATCATCAGGCTTACACACTTCACAGCACTCATCATAGCGCATACCCTCCCCAATGTCCATAACCCTCTCCACAACCCCCACCCCCCAGCAACCCTCAGCTTGTTCTGTGAGACTAAGAGTGAGACAACTGTCATTTTGATAGATCTGGACAATTGCCTTCCCTCATCCACACATGCACCACAAGGTAGATGGGCACCTGCTTTCTACCAGGTTTTGGATCTTTGCCAGACCATTCAGAAAAACAGTATCTCTGTGTTTCTTTGTATGTCTCTTGCAAATGAGACTGAGCAACTTTCTATATGTCTAAGTACCATTTGTATTTCTTTCTCTGTGAACTGAGTGCTTGTTTCCTTGGCCAGGTTTTTCTCTTGGGTGATTGGCTTTTGTCATATCACTTTCTGAGAGCAAATTAAATACTGGAGAGATTAGTCCTTTGTGATACAAGTCGCAAATAGTTCTCCACTTTGATGTTTGCTGTAGTTCATACATACATGTGTGCATAATATTTATTTAAAGCAAAAATATGTTATCTGCTTGTATCTAAATATTCTAAAGATGCAGATACAGAGAAAGTAAAAAATGTCTTTCTCTTTCCCTTTTACTACCACTGCTGAGGTATGAGTCTTTTCAGATGTTTCTCTCTGTGCCTACAAAACATGCATATAATTTTGTTGGGTTTTTTCCTTCAAAGAAATAAGATAATTGTATTAATATTATTTAGCAGCTTGTCTTTTTAACATGACATGTTATGAATAATCTCTCAAGTTAATACACACAGATCTCCCTCTTTTCTTTTTTTTTTGTAAGAGAGTGCATGTGCCTGCATGTGGGCAGGCAAAGGGGGGGGAGGAGCAGAAGGCTAGGGAGAGAGAGAATCTCAAGCAAGCTCCACGCTCAACATGGAGACAGACACAGGGCTGAATCTCAGGGCATCTCCCAGCCCTGAAATTATGCCCTGAGCCGAAATCAAGAATCAGACACTTTGAGCCACCCAGGCTCCCCTTCATTCATTATTTTTAACGACCTACCAGTAGACCCATGTTTACTTAACTGGCCTCCTGTTGTTGGACACTGGAGTCTTTTCCTAACTTGGATCTGAGCACTGTGGAAGTGGAAGTCCTGGCACAGGGCTGGGTCTGAGGTGTGGGATAGATTACTAGGGCTCTCATAGGGCCTTACATTTTGAAAGGGGCAGCAAATGGCCTTCCCAAAAGACTTCTCCAGTTGTGTTCCATCCAGTAGTGAGTCATTTCTTCACATGGTCAGCTGTTTCTTCCCTTATTGGTCAACCTTTGGGATTATTTTTCTTGTGCACTATGAGTAGACCCTTTGGGTATCCCAGCATGGTCAGCTGTCCTGGAGTCTCCTTTGGATTTCTGCCCCTGTGTGGGAGACCCCACCCTTGCCTGCTGTTAAGGGGAATGTTAAGACACTGGGTGTCCTTGGGGCGCCTGGGTGGCTCAGTGGATTAAAGCCTTTGCCTTCGGCTCAGGTCATGGTTCCAGGGTCCTGGGATGGAGCCCTACATCAGGCTCCCTGCCGAGCAGAGAGCGTGCTTCCCCCTCTCTTTCTGCCTGCCTCTCTGCCTACTTGTGATCTTTGTCTGTCAAATAAATAAACAAAATCTTTAAAAAAAAAAAAAAAAAGACACTGGATATCCAAGGGATGCATGCTCCCCCTCAATGAGTCCCCCTTGATCTTGTGTTCTTTGCCAACCCAGAAAGCCCGCTCCAGTTCTATGTGAACTACCCAAACAGCGGGAGCGTCTCTGCGTACGGTCCAGGCCTGGTGTATGGAGTGGCCAACAAAACCGCCACCTTCACCATCGTCACCGAGGATGCAGGAGAAGGTACTGTGTCGTCTCTGTGGGTTTTGTGCTTCCGGCCATCTGTTTGGAGAGTTGAGTGGACACAGTTCCGGGACAGCTTTAAAAATTAGACTGCTGAGTGGTAGCTTTTGTCTTGTCTTTTCCCCTCCATCTCTTCTGTAGAGCTGCTCTGTCTTCACCCAAGGCAGAACTTTTGAGGTCCTCTGTGTTCTGATGGAAATCCGTTTGATGCTGTGAGATGTTTTTACGGGATTTGCCTGAAATTTAAGCATGTTTTTTGGTAGATGATGTTCTTCTTTTGTTCTTTTTTGCACGTGTACATGTATCTAGAAGACTGCCTGAGTTACTGCCCATTCCAGATACACCTCCATGCCTGTGCCCCTTGTCACCATGGAGACTTCTCAGTTTGTGGTCCTTTTTTGAAGATTTTCTTTTTAAGTAATCACACCCAACACAGGGCTCAAAATCAGAACCCCAGGATCGAGAGTCGCATGCTCTGCTGACTGAGCCAGTCGGGTGCCCCTAAATGTGTGGTCCTTACTAGATTTTCATGATGGCACCTGGTGCCCCACCAGCAGGAACAGCCTATGTGTGGCTCCCCTATATGTGTGGCTTGTGTGCTGGACGCCTTTCACGTCCCATGTATCCCGAAGAATAGAGAGATCTTGAAGGTCACTTATAGTGAATATTTCAGCTGGTGAAATGTCTTTCCAGTGGGCGGATTTGGCATGTCATTTGCTTTGCTCTGACATTCCCCTTAGTGGCCCACGTGGCGTGCATCAGCCTCTTGTTCCCAGCGTTGGGACCACCCTGGATGAGTTGTGATCTCTGTTGAAACAAGGGAACACACTCTCTCTAAGGGCTCGCCCTCCTCCCTCCCATCTGCAGGTGGCCTAGACTTGGCTATCGAGGGACCCTCCAAGGCTGAAATCAGCTGCATTGACAACAAAGATGGGACATGCACCGTGACCTATCTGCCCACCCTGCCAGGGGACTACAGCATTCTGGTCAAGTACAATGACAAGCACATCCCTGGCAGCCCCTTCACAGCCAAGATCACAGGTAGGATTACCTGGCTCGTTTGGGGGGTAGGCGGGTGGGAGAGGCTGCCTACAGGGAGGTGTGGCTGCCTGGACAGCCCCTCTCCCCATCAGACCTGCAGCAGCAGGCTAGGCATCTAAGTGTAGGTTCTACTTCCAGACTCCTTGGGGAGGAATTGGGGTGCAAAGTCAACTTCGGGCTGGCCCAGTTCCTCCAGTAGCCAGTAATCCAAGGGAAAGCTTACAGTACCTGTCTGAAGGCCCTTGTTTGGTGCTAGTCAGGCCATAGCATGCCAGTAGCAGGCCCTCAGGTAGAGGCATTCACATACTCCTTGATTCACGTAAATACATGAACTCGAAGATACTATCTTCAGCATCACTGCTGTATAGATTTCCTTTCCATTTTTTGGATGGAAAAACTGACACTGGGTGAGATAGTGACTTAGCCAAATTGATAACGTGGGTATTCGGGGACTCAGACCCAGGTTATGTGATTCAAAGCCCACACTCCCAGTATCTGTTGTGCTGGCTGTGTTCATATTACGCTGTCAGGAGGTCATAAAGAAGATAAGAAAGGCGAGGTTCTTGACCCTGAGGTGTTCAGACCTGTCCGTGGGCAGTCAGCAGTCCCACGTGGAGCATGAGGTACTTGTGCCTGAGGAATGTCCAAGGCAGGAGGGTGACAAGTGCCTCCTGCTGGCAAAGGCCTTTAGAAAGTGGCCCGTGAAGCCTCGAGTCTCCTGCCAGTTCGCAGACACCATCAGCCAGCACTCATCGTTGGTTAGGTCTGCTCATGGTCCCAGACGGGCTTTTTCACTGAACTCCGAGTAACTCATTCTCCGTGCTCCTGCGTAAACAGTGTGTGGCTAGGGAAACCACATGTAACCCGAGTTGCCTGGTGGGGGGGGGTGTTTCCCAGACGACAGCAGACGCTGCTCTCAGGTGAAGCTGGGCTCTGCCGCGGACTTCCTGCTTGACATCAGCGAGACAGACCTGAGCACCCTGACGGCCAGCATTAAGGCACCATCCGGCCGCGACGAGCCCTGTCTCCTCAAGAGGCTGCCCAACAACCACATTGGTGAGCCCAGGCTGCCTTCCTGGCTGGGGCTAGGGCTGGGGCAGGGGATCGAGGGGGACGGGCTTTCCTCCAGTCCCATCCTGGGGACCTGATAGCACATGAGAGCATGCAGCTGGGTTGCACATGCTGAGTCCGCATGCGTTTCTGCATTGAGCTGTTGACCATCCTCTTGGACACTCTGGGCTGCTGGAGAGTCAGGAGGGAAGTCCATTTTCATTCCTGCACGTGTGTCTCCCTCCCGCTTCCTCTCTTTCATCCTGTCTCTGGACCTTACCAACCCCAGTCTATGCTCCGGTGCAGGCATCTCCTTCATTCCCCGGGAGGTGGGCGAGCACCTGGTCAGCATCAAGAAGAACGGCAACCATGTGGCCAACAGCCCCGTGTCCATCATGGTGGTCCAGTCCGAGATCGGTGATGCACGCAGAGCCAAAGTCTATGGCCGTGGCCTGTCGGAAGGCCGGACTTTCGAGATGTCTGAATTCATCGTGGACACAAGGGATGCAGGTGTGTGGAGACGTTCCTGGGGAAAGGCTTGTGGGAACGGTCTTCTTTTTGCTCGGGCTGCTTGTCTTTTCATCCTACCACCTCCGCTTTCTTTCTGAGCATCCTTCAAGCTGTAGGTCTTGTACCTGCATCAGCATTTAGGGCCCACAACCCCCAGTGAACTGGGTATTACCTGTATTTCTAGAGGAAGAAAGTGAGGCTTTACATAAGTGCACAGCCTGTCTGCTCCTGGCATCTGAATCCAGAGCCAAAACAAGTCACAGATCTGTCATGATGGGTACTCCCACCCTCACCGGCCGCTTTCCAGGACCTCCTGGGCTCATCCCAAGCAGAGGAGGTTGGCCAGCTGGCCAAGATCATGTCAGCCTAGCTGTGCTTTCATGGAAATGTGGAATCTCTTCCTGTTTCCTCTTTAAGTTTTAAAAACGGCTTGAATTGGATCGGGCCTCTTCACACTATGCCATGTGGCCATATATATCTTCATTGTCTGCCTTCTTGCGTCATGTCCATTTTGGTGGCTTTGGGACAAAGTGACAGTGCCAGGGGAGAGAGCTCGAGAATTTTTTGTCCTGGTGGGCCGATGCTCCCTCTTGATTCTTCAGGTTGTTAAACCTTTGGATCTGCTCCCTTAGGGGTTTCCCGGCTAGATGGAGACACCTGGGCGCAGTTTGAACATTCACATTCTCAGACCTGGAGCTGGTGATGAATACATGCCATTCTTGGAGGCGTGTGGTCAGAGCGTCTTCCCCAGCAGGTTCTGTAGGACAGGGGCTCCGTGGGATGTTAATACATACCCTTGACAGGAGCTGTGGTCAAAGCCACGCTCAGAGGTTTTTGGCTATGGGATTTCACTTGCTCCCCTGCCTGAGGCTCTTTGATGGGGGCTGCCTGCCGTTTCTATCTTTCCACCATCTGGAAATAACAGCTTGAATTTCCGTTCCTTCTGCATGCGTCGCGCTCCCCCTCCCCAGTGAGTTGTGGTGCCATCAGCCCCGGGCTACCGTGTTGCAGGTTATGGTGGCATATCCCTGGCAGTGGAAGGCCCCAGCAAAGTGGACATCCAGACAGAGGACCTGGAAGATGGCACTTGCAAGGTCTCCTACTTCCCCACTGTGCCCGGCGTTTACATTGTCTCCACCAAGTTCGCTGATGAGCACGTACCTGGTGCGTCTGGCCCCCTCTGCCCTCCCTGTGTGGCGCTTGGGTTTTCTGTCAGTGCCGTGCCTCAGCCTCAGGGCTGCTCACCAGGGCCTTCTCGGTTTTCGCAGGGAGCCCGTTCACCGTGAAGATCAGCGGGGAGGGGAGAGTCAAGGAGAGCATCACTCGGACCAGTCGGGCCCCGTCTGTGGCCACTGTCGGGAGCATCTGTGACCTGAACCTGAAAATCCCAGGTGAGCGTGAGGAACGTGGGGGTCAGGGCGGCGAGCACCCCTGGGAGCCATGTCTGGGCATGGCCTGGGACGTACTAAGTGCTCTGTGGGTGACTATTTGTAAGTAAGTAAGCAGTGTATTTGTTTGTATTTTTCATACTGTTTTCACAGAGTCCCAGCCAAGGAAAAAATACCTGTTTACCTGTTCCCTTTTTCTTCTTCCAAATGAAAATTTTTTTATTGTGTCGCATGACGGGGAAACAGATAGGCTTTTAGATTTGAATTTACTATCCGTTGAATAGAGTCATGTCAGTGAGAGAATTGGCCCTGTCCATGCCAATAGTTGGAAGTATTTCAGAGGTGTCAGCCCAATGGCATCCTTCTAATATTTGATGCATTTCTTCCATCCCTACAGTGAGAATGGAGACTGGGTGGGTGGGCCACATCCGGCCTTTTCGTCGTGAATGGTGTAAATGGACACTTCAATCTGTCTGAATATGGCCCAGGTTCCTTCTGTAAAGAGCTGTCCCCGGGGTGCCTGGGTGGCTCAGTCAGTTAAGCGTCTGTCTTTGGCTCAGGTCATGATCCCAGAGTCCTGGGATCAAGTCCCACATCAGGCTTCCTGCTCAGCGGGGAGTCTGTTGCTCCCGCTCCCTCTGCCCCTTTGCCTGCTTGTGCACACTCTCTCCCTCTCTTTCCCTCAAATAAATAAAAAGTAAAGAGCCATCACAGTGAATGCAGGTGTAAGGGTCCTATGCCCACAAGCGGGCACAGGCTGTGTTGTGGCACAAATCCGTGTGGACAGAAAATGGAAACAGTCTTCAGATCACGCTCAGGTTGTGGTTTGGAGAAGAGGCTGCTTCTCCTCCACTGCTCTTCCCCTCTTTCCCAACATGCCCCACTTCTACCTACTCTGCCTCCCCCATGGTCCTCAGTGGCATCTTCCTATGTGGCTGCACCGCTGGCCACGTGAGAATGCGGGGAAAGCCTCCTTACTGCAGCATCCATATGGAATCACTTATTAAAAATCGCTGGTGCATTATGATCGTGAAAAGTTCAGGTGTTCCATCCCCGGGAAAGGAAGTGTCATCGCATCTCTGATCAGCCAGGAGGGTTGTGGCTCACATGTGAGGCACAGAGCTGGACCCCAGTCGCCTCCAGCTTCCTGGACACGTGGGGTCCCTTTCCAGTCGCATCTGTGCACTTCTCACACGCTGGAGTGTGGTCATCTATTGATAGTCCCACATCATTTTTTTTTTTTAAAGAATTTTATCCACTTATTTATTCGAGAGCGAGCAAGCAGGGGGAAGGAGCGGAGGGAGAGGGACAAGCAGACTCCACACTGAGCGTGGAGCCCGACACAGGGCTTGAACTCATCACCCTGAAATCATGACCTGAGCCCGAATCAAGAGGTGGACGCTTGACCGAGTGAGCCATGCAGACGCGCCTCCACATCATATTTTTAGTGACGACATAAGATTCCTTTCCATGTCCTGATGCACTGTCCTTCCTTGTGTAGTCTCAGCGCACGCACACTCATTTCCATCCCCGGATTCCGACAGCCGGGGCTCTGTAACGTTCTCCGCTGTGTGCTCGGTCCGTCAGCACGTCGGATGGTTGCCCCGGGGTGGGAAGGCGCGGCTGCTGTGATTTGAATGCTCCCCCACCCTGGCAGACAGACCGCCCTCCTGATAAAGGATCCATGCCCATCTCTCCATTTCCCCACCAGCCCTGGGCAGTGTTTCCTTCTCACTTTGACCAATCCAGTGGAAAAATACGGTATCTGGTTTTCAGTTCCATTTCTCGGGTCCCTAGTGACATGGACTGTGTTTTTGTCAGCTTTACATTCCTCATTTTGCAAGTTCTCTGTTTCCGGAGGAACTAGCAGGTCAGTTACTTTTTCCCTAAGGTCTCCCTGGCTCTTGGCTCCTCTTTTCTCTGATCAGGTCCTTCTCAGTGCCGGCTGACTCTGGGTGAGACTCGCTTCCCCCCTCATTACCTAAACGAGCCTCTGTCCTCGGTTAGAATGGAGGACAGCTCATCAGTTTCCAGATGTCCTCTGGACCCAGGCCATGTGGGGCGACCCTCTCCTCAACTGCCCTTCCTTTCTCTGTCCTCAGGGCTCAAAGTCATGGCTGCTCAGCCGAGGTCGTTGTAGGGCTGGCGAGCGCAGCTTCATGTGGCTCTAGGTGATGGCATTACATGGTCACCCAGCATGCGGTGTGCCTGTCTCTACCACGTCAGTGTGAGCACGGTCACTGGCACGGCATGAGCGCCGAGGGTGTGGCAGACGCGGTCTGCGTCCCCGGGTCGGTGACCGGAGGCGTCACTCTTCTGAAAGCATGGCCTCTGGTATTTGACTCGCTCAAAGCTTGGCTCACGCACGGTTTCCCTTTGTGGTTGTGACCAACGTGGGTTCACTTGTTCTCTAAATGCATTTGTCTTGTTGCCTCAAAGAAATGCCAAGTCTTCTTGAAGGTACGGGGTGACAGTTCTTGAATTTTCTCCCCTTACTTACCCGTGGAAAAGAGCCCCAGGAAGCATGATGGGTGGGCACGTGTCACCTTTGGCTTAGGAACATCTGATCTGTTATAATGGTTTCTGTTTACCTGCTGTCACTTACCAGCTCCAGGCCCTGGTTTGAAACCGCTGTGTGGAATTAATGCCAGCTAGGAAGTCTATAAAAGTAGTCGGTGGGGCAGACAGTGTCACTATCCCTACAACATTCTCTGCACTGCGTGGCTGGAGGGGCCCTGGCATCTCCATGGTGGCCACAGCAACCCAGGGTTTGAGGGAGACAGGAGGGTAGGCATCCCGCCCGAGTGGGAGGAAAGCCTGAGTACCCCATATCCCACCCTGGGCTGCCCTCTGCCCTGCCTTGCCCTCTGCTGCTTGCCCTGCATGGCCTGCTCTGCCTTGGTCCCTCACCCTAACCCTGCTCTCTTCCTCCCCAAACTTCTGCCCCCTTTCAGAAATCAACAGCAGTGACATGTCAGCCCATGTCACCAGCCCCTCTGGCCGCATCACCGAGGCAGAGATCGTGTCCGTGGGGAAGAATTCTCACTGTGTCCGGTTTGTGCCCCAGGAGATGGGCGTTCACACAGTCAGCGTCAAGTACCGCGGCCAGCACGTGACCGGCAGCCCCTTCCAGTTCACCGTGGGGCCACTGGGAGAGGGGGGCGCCCACAAGGTCCGTGCGGGAGGCCCTGGCTTGGAGAGAGGAGAAGCAGGGGTCCCAGGTGAGCTTGCGGGCGGGCTCGTGACTTGAGAACAGGAGGACCCTACAGGTGTGAGCACCCCACGTTCTTCACGGGTATGGGATTCTGACGGTGGTATTGAGGGGCATTCTTTAAAACAAGGCCTCTGTGGCTACACGTGATTGGGAATTGCCCACTTACCCAAAGCTAATAAACAAGCTTACTGAGAGACCCACAGAGCCTGTAACTGTGTGGGGGGGCATCTAAGAGGGACGCAGGCTAAGGAAGCTCTTTGCAGACCATCCTGCAGCGTTGACATTTGGTGGAAGACACTGGAATTCTACAAAACCCATTGTGGTGGTGGTTGCTGGTGGGAAAATCTGTAGGGACAAAGCTGAGCGTTTTCAGAGATGTTCAGAGATGCCTGATTTCCCACAAACTTCATGTTCTCGTGGGTGATGCTCCGAAAACATCGGTGATGCCCTCCCTTGGGGCTCTGCCTGGCCTTAAAGGAGAGAAAAGGGAGCAGATGGAACCCAGCATCGTAGATGTGAGCTAGAAGAGAGTATGTCCCAAGCTTGGTCGCTAACCAAGTGTTTCTTTGCTTTAGCCGAATTCAGCATCTGGACCCGGGAAGCAGGTGCTGGTGGCTTGTCCATTGCTGTCGAAGGCCCTAGTAAGGCTGAGATTACATTCGATGACCATAAAAATGGATCGTGTGGTGTGTCTTACATTGCCCAGGAGCCTGGTATGTAATCATGAGCCAGCTGAGGATGTGTTCCTTGTTGGGGGATGCCTAGGCTGTAGGGAACGGAAGCCTGGCCAGCTAGCTCAAGTCAATGGAGTTTATCTGTATGGGTGCGTGGGAGCACCTTCTAGAAATCCATGGCAGGAAATCAGTCGGGTCTCAGGGCAGGAAGTGTGGTTCTCTGGTACCTCTCTGTTGGCCTCTCCTTCATTCCTTCATTCAGCCCTGTCCTTCCTCCCGCTGACCAGGCTCTCTTCCCATCCTTGATCACTGGCTCTGTGGGCTCAGGGCTCTGAGCTCCCTCAAGTAGCAGCTCTTGACCTTTTGTGAGCCGTGGACTCTCTTGGGCATCTCATAAAGCCTACAGGGACTGTTCTCAGGATAATGTTTTAAACATACAAAATAAAATGCATTGGGTTATAAAAGAAATCAGTTATATTAAAATGGAGTTATCAAAATCTTCAGGAGAATGTGTAACATAGTAACATAAACACATTCTTCCTGAATACATTAAGTCCTAGGATTTGGCAATGGTCTGCTAAGGACCTTAATTTCAAAGTAGAGCTGAGAGTAAATAATACGTTAAGGTATATATAAAACTGTAAAGTGACATGAAAATATCTGTGATCTTTGTTGGTGACAGAATCGCGCTTCTGATGTGTGCTTTGAGTGTTTCTTACTGATGTTTCTTTTTTTTTTTTTTTTTTAAGATTTTATTTATTTATTTGACAGAGAGAAAGATCACAAGTAGGCAGAGAGGCAGACAGAGAGAGAGAGGGAAGCAGGCTCCCTGCTGAGCAGAGAGCCCAGTGCAGGGCTCCATCCCAGGACCCTGAGATCATGGCCTGAGCTGAAGGCGGAGCTTAACCTACTGAGCCACCCAGGCCCCCCTCTTGTTGACCTTTCTAATAGAAAGAAAGGAAATGCTAAATTTCAGTCTGAACTTAGTGAAAGTAAGATGTAATTTTTTTTCCCATTCAAGTTTCCTAGGTCTCCTGAGTTCTATAAGCAGGACCTTAGGGAGGCCTTGGACCCAAGTTAAGACTCTTGACCCTTGGGGTGCCTGGGTGTCTCAGTCAGTTCAGTGTCTGTCTTTGGCTCAGGTCATGATTCTGGGGTCCTGGGATCAGGCTCCCTGCTTGGCGAAGCGTCTCCTTCTCGCTCTACCCCTCCCCCCACTCATGCATGTGCTTGCACACACTCTCTCTCTCAAATAAATAAATAAAATCTTGAAGAAGAAGAAGAAGAATATCGGCCCTTTCCTGACTAAAGGAATCCTATTGGCTCAACCTCAGCTAGGTGACCTGCCCTCAGCCAACCAACCAGCCCTGACGGTCGGGGAGGCAGAGGCTCTGGGAAGGCATTTCAGCCCTAGGAAGGAAGCCAGAGGCCGCTCTGGAACCACCTTCCCAGATTCTCTGAAATGATGGGACTTTTCTGCCCCCGCAGGTAACTACGAAGTGTCTGTCAAGTTCAACGATGAGCACATCCCTGACAGCCCTTACCTGGTGCCGGTCGTCGCACCCTCGGACGACGCCCGCCGCCTCACTGTTATGAGCCTTCAGGTGAGACGCAAGGAAACATCCGTCTCATTGGCCACAGGCCGACCAGTGAAACCCTGGACTCTTGAGGCCGCTTCAATCCTCCCTTCAGTGCCAAGGGCCCCGTTCCAGTGGGACCAGAGATGCTGCCAGCTGTAGAGGACCCTTCTTCCCATGGCAGAGTGAAACCCCCACCACCACCATGGTTAGGACAGGAGACACTTGGGGCAAGCGGAAACAGGGCCACAGTCAACAGAACACCTCAACATTTGGGAACAAGTTCGTTTCTTAAATATTTATTCAAGAGAAACAAAGGAGGCCTGTTAATAATCGGTTAAGGGTTAAGGAGGACTTTCCAACAGAACGAACACCAGGCCAACAGTCCAGGGGCGTTCTGCCGGCTACTGCAGGCTTCCGTTCCCTCCAAAAAGTCAATTGCAGTTGATTTTATTATGGTGCTTTATTTATAAGGGTGCAAGGTACCCCCTAAGGACCTGATCAGTATTAAATCCTTGCATGAGCCTGGGGAGTAGGTTTCTCCTGACCCCATTTTAAAGATGGAGAAACTGAGGTATAGAGAGGTTACGGCTACTAGAAACCAGCTAGCGTGAGGCAGAGGGATGGTCTCTGTGGCTCCAGAACCCGTGGTCTTAACCATGGCCCCGTGAATCCCCGCCCTGGCACAGTGGCAAGCAGTTACGTAGTCCGACCTGTGGGGATAGCCAGAAAGTGTAACTTTCCCCCTGTCTTCAACAGGCTGTCAAAGTCAAGGTTTCATTAGAGCCTGCAGCCAGACTAAAAACCGGTAGGGATGCCTTTGGGTCATTACTCAGGACACTGAAAAGCAATTAGGTGTCAGAAACCAGGAGTAGCAGTTCAGTTGCAGAATCACACCAGAGTCCCCCAGTCTGATTTCTGATCAGTGGGATTTCTCAGTAGCCTTCAGCTGCCCCACCCCCACCCCCATTTTTGAAAATCCTGTATCTGAGGTTGGTGATCTCATCGACCCTAATTCCACACACTTGGTTTACATGTGAGATTCTAACCTTATCCTGAGGAGAACTAGTGCTGCTGGTTGTTCCGAAACATCAGACTGAACCCAAAGCAGACTCACCTCGGCGGATTGAAGAGGCCTCACCCAAGAGTCCTCAGGGTGCGACCGGGTCGCTGTGGTGTAGATGTTTTTCTTGTGTTTCATTTAAAGGCTTCTTAACAGACGTTTCTTCTGTGGCCGACTTAACTAAAACCTGTGGAGGGAGATAAACCCAGCCTTTGTTGAGGGCAGAGAGCTGCCTTCATGCATCTCGAAGATTTCTCTCAGATCTTCTGAGGCGTTTATCTCCCTCTTGAGGATTTAGCGGCAAGCGGATTCAGGTAATGTAAATGGTTCTGTCCCCAAAAAACCTGGTTTGGAGAAATCCTCTCCAGGAGACTTTTCTGTAGTCGCCTCTCATCACCGTTAGGTCGTCAATATTTGAACAAGTGTGCAGTGGGCTGTGCGTCTCTTTGTCCCATTCCGCACCCCTCCCCCCTCACCCTGGGTCACTTGGTGCTGAGTGATATGTAAATTATTTATCGGAGATTTGCCCGCGGCCTGCAGGCCAACATCTGGTGCTGATTAGGAAAAGAGAGGCATGTATTGTTTTGTCTTGCTTTTAAGACTTTTTAGAAAATTAAAGTCGGCTGGCATTTCGTAGAGGAGGGGATGGTGGGACGGGGGCAATCTGGCGATCCAAGATTCCCGAATTTCGTGTGCAGTCCTCTCTCCCCACCCTGTGACCTCCAGTGCAGCACAGTGCAATAGAATGTTCTACAACAATGGAAACGTCTCACATCTCTGTGCCACGTGGTAGCCACTGGCCACACGTGGTTGTTAGGCCTTGAAATGTCACTAATGTAACTGAGGAATCAGGTCTTCAATTTAATTTAATTTAATTGATTTAAATTTTTAAAAATATATTCTTCTGTGGCTCATGGCTACCAGCTAAGCAGTGTAGCTTTACTGCCTTATTGGTGAGACGTGGTCCTGGGACAAGCAGCCTCAGCATTGCCTGGGAGTTTACTAGAATCCTAGAACTCTAGGCTCTCCGTGCCCCCCCACCCCCCGCCCCGGCCTCTGACCCGCTGGATCAGAATCTGCATTTTAACAAGACCCCCACGTGCTTCGATCGCACCCTACGGTATCATCTGAGGAGTGGCTGGCTGATCGACTTCACCACAAAACTGCCAACGAATTAAATCCTGTGGTTCAGGCAGGACTGGCCAATTTTAAACTATCTTAAGCATCTAAACCTCTAATCCCCTTCTCCTGGGAGAGGCTATAGTTTCCAGGGCTGAGTGTGGAGGGTAAAACTGAACCAGTGAAGAGTAAAAAAAAAAAAAAAAAAAAAAAGTCTAGGCGCACTAGACTTCTTTCTGTTGAGGCGGGGCAGGACGGCAGAGGGTGGGGGAAGACGGGGAGTTAAGTGCAGACAACTTCTGAGTTCATATACATACTTAACGATAAGCTGACCTTTGGGAGCCTTTCTGTGTATGGACCAGTCCCTGCGCTGAGTGCTTGGAATGCATCACTTCCTTTCATCCTCATACGGCAGCTGTCTGGCGTAGATTCGGTTATTGTGCCCATTCTGCAGATGAGAAGACTGAGACTCAAAGGCAGAACAACTTCACTTACATACCTAGGAAATGGTAGTCACCCCAGGTCCTGCTGGGGTGTATACTTCTCTGTGAGTTTATTAAAAGTTGTCTCCATTCCTACCCTTGAGATAAAAAATAGCAATGATATAAAACTGTTCATGTTGATGAGTACAGGGTTTTGTCCATTGCCAGGCTCCTCTTAAAAGAGGGTCCTTTCTGACTTGGAAGGCACTGGGTTTTCTGGCTGTCTGGTCTTGTTTGAGATACGGAAATTACAGTTCTGTTGGCGAGGATGTCTGAGTCTCCAAATCCGGTAACCCTCTCTCCCAGCCCGAACCGAGGTGCTAGACGACGCTGACATGAGTCTCTGCTGTCTTATATTAAAGCTAGAAGTGTGGAAGAAGGCACCTGCTCTTCTGTTGTCAGATGTTGTATGGTTCAATATCCTGGGCCTTTTTGCATGAGAACTGTCCCCTGGAGTCCCAGGTCGGGTCAGTGTGTGCCACCGAACAGGAACACCAAGGGCCATAACATCTTTAATGTATTAAATTCCCAGGAATCGGGATTAAAAGTTAACCAGCCAGCCTCCTTTGCTATAAGGTTGAATGGGGCAAAAGGCAAGATCGATGCGAAGGTGCACAGCCCCTCAGGAGCCGTGGAGGAGTGCCACGTGTCTGAGCTGGAGCCAGGTGAGCGGGGCGGGCGGGCAGACCCCGGCATCTGTGCCTCTCTGAGGCACGTTTCTGCAGACGTGCACCCCCACGGAGGGCTCACCAGCCGCACCGAGGCCAGCCAGCCTGCAGATCCCTTCTGCTGCTCTTGCCAGGCCCTGTTTACAAATTAGGGCATAAACATTCGCCAGGGACAGGAAGACACTTTAGGACACAGCCTTCCTTTTTCTTTCTTCCTTTGCTTTGCTTTGCTTTTTCTTTTTTTAAAAGATTTTATTTATTTATTTGACAGAGAGACACAGCAAAAGAGGGAACATAAGCAGGGGGAGTGGGAGAGGGAGAAGCAGGCTTCCAGCTGAGCAGGGCTCCGGGACTTGATCCTAGGACCTGGGATCATGACTTGAGCTGAAGGCAGATGCTTAATCAGCTGAACCACCGAGGCACTCTTTTCTTTTCTTTTTTAACAAACTGTTTTATTTTTTGTTGTTTTTCAGATTCTGTTCACATTCTATTCATTGTGGTTTTTTTCTTTTTTTTTTTTTAAGTTTTTTTTAATTTATTTGACAGACGAGAGATCACAAGTAGGCAGAGAGGCAAACAGAGAGAGAGGAGGAAGCAGGCTCCCCGCTGAGCAGAGAACCCATGCGGGGCTCGATCCCAGGACCCTGGGATCATGACCTGAGCCGGAGGTAGAGGCTTTAACCCACTGAACCACCCAGGCATCCCTGTGGTTTTTTTCCTTCTAGTTTAACAAAATCTTAACAGATTTTTATTATGTTGTTGACCTTACGACACAAGTAAGTACTCTCTGACCTCACTTTACTCTGAGGGAAAAGTTAATTGATGTTCATCCGTAAATTTCAAAGAATCTGGGACTTCAGTATGCTTATGAGTCTAAGATTTTCCTGACTTGGCAGGATGGTAGGAGGAAGACATGACGCTTGCCCTCAAAGTAGGAGCTCAGAGTGGGATGGGGACCTGGCTGGAAGCCTGCAGTCCCTGCGGAGGACCCCAGGTGGTCAACAATACCACAGGGAACCCGAGAATGAAATGATGAGGGAACAGGAGAGAAAAGCAAGTTTCTGCCTTGGTGAGCCCCGAGGGCTTCTCAGAGGAAGTGACATGGAATGCGGGCTCCGATACGTGAGGAATTGTAGGGCATTTGTTATGTGTCCTATGATGTGTACCGTAAGGGTGGGCACCTGGAGAGGTTGGAGGAAAACAGTTAGTCTGCATCCCAGGTGGGAGGGTTTCAAGGAGAAAGAGGTGAAGGATGGATAGTCTTGGTGGCTGGTCATGGGACAGATTGCTGCCTGCTGTGACCTAAACACTGTGGAAAACCTGGCCATTGCCCTGGGGAAGCAGTTGCTATTTTAGAGCTTAATTCAGGAGCATTAATGCTAGTTGGAACCATTTCTTTTCCCTTCAAGAGAAACTTTGTGAGAAGTGAGCTTTTCATAAAGAAAGTGTTCTTCCGGGGCGCCTGAGTGGCTCAGTTGGTTAAGCGTTCGCCTTTGGCTCAGGTCATGATCCCAGGGTCCTGAGATTAAGCCCCATTTGGGGGGGGGAGGGTCCCTGCTTCTCCATCTCCTTCTGCCCTGCTCCCCACTCATTTTCTCGTTCTCTCTCTCTGAAATAAATAAAAATATCTTTGGATATTTTCCCAAGGCAGATGCCATGTTCTCCCAAGGCAGATGCCATGTTCTCAGAGGATGAATCCTAGAATTTGAGACTTGGATGCATTTCCCAAAGGGTTGACGAGGGACACCTAAACAGGCCCATTTGGTTTTGAAATCCAACATACCGGGTACCAGGCTTCCGGGAGAGGTGTGGTCTTATTAATGATTTAAAATTCACCGTTTCCGGCTGGACTCCCTCCTTTTTCCTCACCTCGTTTGGTCGTATGCATATACTCAGCCTGACCCTGTATTCTGCTTACTCTCCTAGACAAGTACGCTGTGCGCTTCATCCCCCATGAGAACGGCATCCACACGATCGACGTCAAGTTCAACGGGAGCCACGTGGTTGGAAGCCCCTTCAAAGTGCGGGTCGGGGAGCCTGGACAAGCGGGGAACCCTGCCCTGGTGTCCGCCTACGGCGCCGGGCTTGAGGGGGGCACCACAGGTAACCCACGGCCTCCGTCTCTGATCATTAGCTGAGCCTGCTCCAGGGGCTCAGCCAGCAGGCGCTCTTCAGGCTTCAGGGAAGCCTTCCCTGACCTCTCCCCACCCCCCACACACCCGCCAGGCTGGGGAAGCTGCAATGCTCAACACTTTGGAGCTCTTGATCTCTGGAATTGTTTGGGGACATGTACTTTGACCCTCGGTCAGTCCAAAAGCAAGGGCTTGATGACTGTGTTATCACACCTCATTACTGTTTGTTCCACTTCGCCTGTCTTCCTTGGCCAAGTGCCTTGACTTCAGGGCCAGGTCACCGATGGTGAGGGAAGACAGGGTCCTGTCTTTGCTTCTGAGGGTTTCTTCGCCTGCAAAGGATTCAGTGTGTGTCACAGGCCTCCTGGGAGGTCTCCTGCCCTCCATTCCTTCTGCAGTCCTGGTCTCACAGAAACAACCTTGAATTGGCAGTAGGACCTGTCACAGTCTGCCTCCCCATTTTAAAGTTTCTGGTCCTTGGGGAGGAGGAGAAAAGATGGTGGCAAGGAATTCTAGAGCTTTTTGGACTTCTTACAGTCTGGTTTTAGTCTTTGCCGTGGATGGGGCACATTGGTTGCAAAGGAGGCAGCAGGGATGTATGTAAAGGAAGCTGACTCCATCTCCTTGCTTCTCCCTCCTTCCGTCTAGACCCGGGAGGGAACACCACCTGTGGTTCAGGGGAGGACCTTCTGTCTGCCTGTGGCTGTCACCCTCACACATGGTCACTTAGCTAGTTGGTTTGTTAGAAAGGTGGACATACAGTTTGGCTTTTATTTTCCAGAAATAATCTTAGTGCATGTGCTACTGTACAGTGTTCTCCACTTGGCATCTTTGAGAACTTTGTGTTAAGACACAGATCTCTGCCCCTTGTAATGGCTGCGGTTCATGTTCATCCCGTGAGCCTCCAGGCGGGCCTTGGGTGGGTGGGTGGGGGGGGGTCACCGTATGGAGAGGGCCAGCCTGGGGAGCTTGTCCACTCAGGCTTCTCTGCAGGGCCTGTCCGCAGACATGGACACACTGGGCACGGTTTGCACTGGGGGTTACCTTGGGCCTTGGGAAGGCAGCCCGGTCCCGGCTCAAGGCCCTTGTGTGTACAAGTTCTGCTCCAGTCTCCTGCTGATGTGGTGACTTGGACAAAGCAGACCCGCCTTGCCTGGGCAAGGAGATGAGTGGCTGCGGCTCCTGGGATCCAGCCCTAGGGAGCCTGTGTCCCAAGTGGCCCAAGGGGCCCTGTCCGGGTACAGGAGTCACTGACAGACTGGCATGCGGCCCTGCGCTCTGGTCGAAGCAGTGGCCTCAGCAGAAAGACCCGCAGGGGTGGCGTAAATACTTCTGGACTCCCAAGACCGTCTAGTCCAGCTCCACACTGAACTGTGGGCCAGCAGCCTGCCCTTAATAAGAGGCATGGTAACCCTTCACCGTACGCCATTCCATTTCATAGATGAAGAAAGTGAGGCTCAGAAGGGTTGAGTCTCTCCCTAAGCTTACTTAGCTGGGAGTAACAGAACCAAAAAATCAGTCTGGGTCCCTGTCCTCAAAGCCTATACCCTTAACCCCGGAGTTTTGCTGCCTCTCTGAGTAGCTAGCTCACCCCAGATAATGACTTCACCCCTTGCCCATTTTGGGGGGTATTCTAAATGAGGACCCCTATTGTCCCAGCTGCCTGGAATGGTCCCCATGCAGGAGCGCAGGCATTTGGTCCCTGGCAGGCCACCCGCCTTTGAAGACCACGTGGGGTCCTCCCAGCATCGGAGCCACACACACCTTGGTCCGGGTTGCATAGCAGCCACTGAGGTCTCCTGCAGCTGCCAGCAGCCACCTTCCCTCCTGCTGGGTCACACCTGCTGCGTTTGGGGCCTCTCGTGCTTCCTCTTGGCTGTTGGCATGCCTTCTCGGGAGCTTGGGTTTCAGGCTGTCCTTTGCAAGGGCTGGATGCCACTGAGAGAAGGAGCCAGTCTTAGAGGGAGACTCCCAGCCAGGAGGGAGAGGTACAGAGCATGCCTGTTTCAAACGCTGTGTCAATATTGCTCTTGTCAAGGGGAAGGCGTCTTGTTTTTCTAGCCCTCCCGCTCGCAAGCCTTTTCCCAAATATCCATCCCAAGATAACACAGCTGCAGTGTGCATGGGATGAAAAGGTATCTGTGCTTGGCTGCTGGAGGGCCTGGCACCCTGACCTTCAGAATAAAGCAAACTTCCCTGTGTTTTTATGGGTTTGCTTGCTGTATCTTTTGGCTTGAGCTTTAAATGGGCCATTTTGCAGGTTTTGGAGCAGGGGAATGTGGAGAATTTGGGGTGGGACTCTCTGCTTGCCAGGGAGTTGAGAGGTTGGGCGTGAGACCGGGGGGTTCTCAATGCTTTCTGGGTTGGAAGACCAGTCTTCGTGATAAAATGCTCCAAGATCTCCGGTGCGCGCCAGGTGGAGCAGAAGAGCCTCTCGTCCCTCCCCTGCCCCGTCGCCCACCTTCACAATAGAGAAGGGCTGCCGTAGACACGCATTCACCGCACAGGAACTCAGCTGTGAACACACGGGGCTGCAGTGGGGAAGACCGCGATACCCAGAGATGTTTGGGCTGTCACGCTCTAGCTGGAGGCAGTAGGCAGAGGGACTCCTGTGCGTGGGGATTTTCTTTTTCCTCACTTCTCTCAGACAAGTGCCTTAGCTCCACATTGGCTGGTCTCGTGTTTAAATCCCAGTCCTGCCATTCCCCAGCTGTGGGACTTGGCGCCAAGGATTTGACCTCACCCGGCCTCCGCTTCCTTCCTGTAAAATGGGAAGAATAAGGGAGCCCACCCCACAGGTCGTTCCACGTAGCTCTTACCCTGTCATTCCTTACTTCTCTTTTCCCACCTCGTGTCTCCTGTCTCTCCAGGCCCTCACAGCCAGGATTCACAGATCTCGATCTTTCTCCAGAAGGCAGCAACTTGTTAAAATGGGTTGGGCTTCTCGCCACTACAGCCGGGTTTTTTCATCTTCACTTTAAAAATATCTTTCCTTATCGTCGCCTTGCAGCTACTTCCTGGAAATGCCGTCCCTTGTCGTGTGCCACCCCACCCCCACCCCCTTGCCCACACAGCCTCACTCGGGCTGCAGGGTTTAGAGACAAGGTTGAGATAATCTGGGGGCGCTGGGACAGGAGGAGCCTCAGGAGCTTCCAGAAGCAGCTGGGTTGTGTTTGGGGGTTGCATGATAGCAGCGCCTTTGTTTTATTGATAGCCAGAACAATAATTCTTTCTCTGGCCTAGGAGCTATAATTAAACCCAAATAGTTCCCAGCTGGGGTGGCATCCAGGGCTCTGGGGAAAAGCCCTGCCCTGCACAAGGCTGCTGTGCCGGGGATGGCCTGTAGAGGGCACTGTCGCGGGCAGCCCTCACGGACCACCTCCTGCCTCTTGGCATGGGAAATGGGCCTGAAGGAGTGGAGGCTTCTGCAGGGCCCCTGGCTCAGGCAGGAATGCAGCACAGGCATTGATCAGCCCAGCTTTTCTTTGTCACAAGGCAAGATGTCCGTGCAGAAGGCCCCTGTGGGCCAGGCAAGAGGCTCTGGAGCCACATGGAATTGTTCATACCCCAGTTCTACCAGTTCCTAGTTTGTATCACTGCCCGGCAAGTGCCCGAGCCTCCCTGAGCCTCTGTTGTTTGTTGAACAGGAGTCACTGGGTACGTAACAGGATGCTTACTGTAGGATCTGGAACCCGAGCTGTGGAAGCTTGAGTCAGTTAGCAGGAGCCACTGTTTCGGCCTGCTGGTGCTCCTGGCAAAGGGGAGGACTGGCAGATTCCAACAGCCTCCCCAGACTTCAGCGTGGTGACTGAGGCAGGGAGCCTGTGGGAGGAGAAGAAGATGCTGGGTCTGCTCGGCGTCTCCAAGTCCACTCAGGGGAAAAAGGAAAGGTCAGAGGGGCCCACGCATCCTCCACCCCGCTGGAGGCAGGGCTGAGCCCCCGGCAGCTGAAACAGCATTTTAGGCTGACAGCGGAGACTCTGGCTTCTTGTCCTCAGCCACCACGCCTTCCCAGAGGCAAGAACAGGGTGTCCTGGCAGTTGGGGCTGGTGGGCGAAAGGTCAGCCACACTCTTGCCTCCTGCTAGGAAAGGGAGTTACTGGCCTCAGGAGCTCAGAGCTAGTACCGATGCTGTGCCTCTGTGGGGAAACCTATGTCTCCCCCCGACCCCTGCCACTGCTTCACTGCCCCTGGGAAAGCTCCCCAAACCACATTCCCCCCATCCCTCCAAACCAATACACATTCCCTCTTCATTCCTCCCAGGTATCCAGTCTGAATTTTTCATCAACACCACCCGAGCAGGGCCGGGGACGTTATCTGTCACCATCGAAGGCCCGTCCAAAGTTAAAATGGATTGCCAGGAAACCCCAGAAGGCTACAAAGTCATGTACACGCCCATGGCTCCTGGAAACTACCTGATTGGTGTCAAATATGGCGGACCCAACCACATTGTGGGCAGTCCATTCAAGGCCAAGGTGACAGGTAACAACCAAATGGCTTTGAAGTTACTGTTTTTCCTGTGGACCGTGTCCTATCAGATTATCAACAGAGTTACTTGATACTAGAAACTGTGGGTAATTTTAGATACGTTGAATCTACTTTGAATCTTGAACATAAAGAAATGGTAGGACATTTCCAGGAGCGTAAACACCTTTAGAAGCCCGTGAATATTTGTTGACGTCATCGCCCTATAAAATGATGAGTGTCGAGATTGAAAAAAATGTTTAACAGAACAGAAAAAAAATTTACATATGTGTTAAGATCGGACCTGAAAAATCCTTTTGTTTCTAACCTTTTACTTTTAAAATAATCAAAAGGTTTTATTAAATTTATAAAAATGCACCTCCTTCAGAGCACTAGGAAAAATACCAGTCAATAGCATCTCACAGCCCACGGGCCCTAGGTAATCATCATAAATATTGTGGTAAATCCCTTCCACGTGTCTCTGCTTGGTTCACTGTTGTATGGGTAGTATATATAGCTTCATTGCAGAAAAATTTATTAAAGAGTCAGATGGAAAAATCATCCTTTCACATGCAGAGAGAACCATTTTTGTTAATTTTATGTTCTCCCCAACATCTGACATTGTTTATGCATAGGGTATTTTATTTCCATGGAAAGAAGTAGATTCTGCAGGGTGCCACAGGGTTATGTGGGAGGGATTTCCAGGCTTTGTCATTTGTCATTGCACGCTGTGTGGGGTGGGACCCAGGGGTTTGGAAGACATTATGGGTGTGAGATGGGGAGAGGGCAATGTTTAAATCAGGTGTTGGGGATACGAGGTGGGGATATGGTAGCTTTGGGATCCAGCCATTGAGGTGCATGGACTTTCCTGGAGCTTCTGCCCCAGGATACTCGCCTCTTCTAGCTGAGAGGGCCTACTGCCTCTGGCCATTCACTTCTACCTCCCCTCCCTTCCATCTTCTAGGCCAGCGTCTGGTCAGCCCTGGCTCAGCCAATGAGACCTCATCCATTCTGGTGGAGTCTGTGACCAGGTCATCGACAGAGACCTGCTATAGTGCCATCCCCAAGGCATCCTCAGATGCCAGCAAGGTGACCTCCAAGGGGGCAGGGCTCTCAAAGGCCTTCGTGGGCCAGAAGAGCTCCTTCTTGGTGGACTGCAGCAAAGCCGGTAGGTAGCCTGGTCCTGCTTGAGGGTCAGGGTGGAGGCAGGCTGACACCCTCTGCCCACCGGCCCATGCAACCCAGACATTTGCAAGTAACCTTGTTCATGACCCCTTCTCCTGTACTTAATATTTGCTGATGATTTTCCTCTTTTGACTCTCGATTCCTTCAAATGCCCACAAGGTAGACAGGAAAGGTGACATTATCCCCATTACAGATGGGCAAATTGAATCGGTAACCTGGCTCCTTTCTCTGCCAATAATTGCTTTAATTGCAGTTTGAACTTGAGTATTTATTTGGGTGTCAGTGGTTAGTTGCCTGGGTTCGGGGATCTGGCACATCTGGGCTGGAAACCTGGTTCCAGTACTTCTTCCCCCGCCCCCTTCCCTCCTCCCTCCCTTCCTTCCTTGCCTCTTTCCTTCCTGCCCCAAACTTAGCCATGTGATCTTGGGAAAGGTACTAAATCATTTTCTAAAAGTCAGTTTCTTATTGTCTAAAATGGGAATCTTTATAAAGTCACCTTTCTTAAGTTTCTGATGAGAATGAGATCAGAGTAGCGATCACTTACATAACTCTCGCTACAAGCTAGGGCTTCACATATAACTTCTGTAAACCTCATAGCAAGCCCATAGGGGAGGTGCTAGGATCGTGTCCTATTTACGGATGGGCAAGCTAAGGCAGAGAGAGGTAAAGTTCCTCATCCAAGGTCACCCAGCTAGGAGGTGGCAGGTAGGGATTTGAACCCATGCCATTGGGCTCTGAGTCTGCTTGTAACTGCCATGTTGTCCCACTTCTCAAAGTACCCAGTGTCAAAATCTCAGCAGACAATAGTTGGTAGATTTCCTTTGGCTCCCATTTCCCCTCCCCTTCCTCTGCCTTCCATGATGCATCCTGATAGAGTAACCACCTTTCCTTGCATCCTAGGTTCCAACATGCTGCTGATTGGTGTCCATGGGCCAACCACCCCCTGCGAAGAGGTCTCCATGAAGCACGTGGGCAACCAACAATACAACGTCACATATGTTGTCAAGGAGAAGGGAGATTACGTTCTAGCAGTGAAGTGGGGAGAGGAACACATCCCCGGCAGTCCATTCCACGTCACGGTGCCTTAAAACAGTTCTCGTCAAATGCTGGGAGGAGTTCTTGGTGGTTGCTTTTGTTGCTTGTTTGTAACTTGTTTTATACAAAGTTTTCCTCCAGCTTGTTTATGGGTCTGAAAACCCACCCCAAAAACATTGTTGTTCTAAAGTGCCTTGAGAAATAAGTCCTAGACTTGACTCTTTAGGAACGCATTGGGGACTGTTAAGAAATACAGACTCGTGCAATGGGCTGAGAGGATTTCCATGCTCATTCAGTTCAGATCCAGATCTGACCTCTTGCTAGCACCCATCGCCCCCTGCAGACAGACCAAGGTCACTCGCAAGACTGTCCTTCCTAAAGCATGAAATTGGCTAGCCCGTTTATGCGACAAGACTGGCAGGGAGGGACAGGGCAAAGAGGCCACCTACTTTTAGGCTGTCACTTGGAAAACAAGATGACTTAAAAAACCAGCTTCATCTCTCCAGCGCCCTATCACAGAGAAGACTCTTGTTCCAACATGACTCATCTCCACACTCCCACCTGCCCCGTGCCCTTTTTTACACGTCTCAGAGGGCAGTGATACACGGTGGCAGACTGCCCTCAGTGCCTCCTAGTGCCTCTCCCCTCGTTTTGCTGAGTCTTCCCCTGCAAAGTTGTAACATGTGCCCCATCTGGGCAGCCACGTTTTGCTTTTGTCTTTAAAGGCCCTTGACGTCTCTGGGTCCGAGGAAGTTCTGCTGTGGCAGGCAGCTCCCTCCCGCCAAAGATCCCCTTTTTTTTTTAAACCAACTCGAGGCTTTGTTCTTAACACACACTCCAGCCGTTGTCAGTCTGATGAGTCTTGCCAACACGCTCAAAGAGACCGCAGGTGGGTCACTGTGTCAGCGCCCTCGTCTGCAGAGGCCTGTCACGGGACAGAACATTCCACACCCACCTCCAGTCAGCTGTGGGATCACTTCTGGAAAAGAATGATAGACAGGAAAGAATGGAACTCCTGCTGATCTTTGGCCTCAAAATCAGGGCGTGGCAGAGGGGGTGGGAAGGTCAACGGCAGCTCCTAGGTGGTCTTCTGTTGTTGGGCAGAAATAGTGAAAGCTACGGAGCTGACGGTGGCCCTGTGTTCATTTGGCCCTGACCGTGTCCTCTGAGGTTGTTTGGAAAGCAGCGTGCAGGTGCCTAATTCCAGAAATGGGGCTTAAGGCGTTTTGCACCCCTTTCTGCAGACCTGAGCTGGCTTTGGAATAAAGTTAACGCCTTTGGGGACTCTGCCCGACTTGAGGGTCCAGGGGTGTCGTATGTCCTGGACCGGCAGACCTTTTTGATTTGCTGCTCCGTCCTGAGGAAGTGGCTGCCCTGGTCACGAGTGCCTCCATGGGTGGGACGGGGAGCGAGGCAGAGGACTGTCACTGAGACGCAGCAGTGGGAGCAGGTGCTGGCAATAGCCCACCCTCTTAGAAACCGGGGCAGCCCGAAGCCCCCTGTGAAAGGGCCACAGGTTTTGTAAACTGGGATGTGGAAGTGAAACTGGAATCAGATGCCGACTGTAAATTGTATCTTATAACTTATTAAATGTTTGCTCCGTCAAGCTCCCTTGGTGTTCTTGGACGGTGTTGTTTCTGAGTAAATGGTTCGAGTCTCTGACCAGCTCTCCCTGCCACAGATGAGCAGCTTGTTCTGACGTGAGCCTGGCTTCTCTTTGCAGGAGGGATGATGGCCCTTCGTGAGCGCCGCTGGGAGGGGAGTGTCAGGGGAGGCCCAGCAGCCAGGCAGGTGGCGGTGAGGGCCCTGGGGAAGGGGCGCTGGCCAGGACACCAACACAGTGTCTAGGACAGAAAGCCTTTTTCCCCGATGATGGGAGAAGGGGTCATTTTAGGGGGGTTACTTAAACAGAAGCAATGTCACCTGTCGTCCCAACTGCCGTTGGACCAGAGGGTTCGTGTGTCTGTGGTATTTGTCTTTCTCTCCCTGCCCCTTCCTTCTGCTAGGAAGAGCCTGATATATTCTTAGCATACCTCTCCCCGCCCCTCCTGCTCACCCTCATGGCACCCCTATGACCCCACTTTGCCATACTGACACCAGCTCAGGTGCTGAATGGACACGTCACTTGGGGCAGACCCCAGACCCTGGCCTTTTTGTCCCCAGAGTGGAGGCTCTTCCTCCCTGGTTATCCCTCTGTGGGAGCAGGAAGGGCACCAGGATTCCCCAGATGAGCCCGAGGAAGTCCCCGCTGGGCCCCTGGCCCTCCACTGGAGTGAGGGCTTAGAGGGAAAGGCAGGGAAGGAAGACTGGGTCCTTTTGTGTGTTTCTTCCTGGCACCTCCTTTTTGGTCAGGTTGGAGGCTTGTTTACTGCTGGGAGGTGGGAGGAAAGTGGGAATAAAGAAGGTTTTCCCTCCTTTTCCCTCCCCGTGGAGGAAGCCCCCATAGCTATGGGCCCGCGCCGGCTGTGACTGTTCCAGGACTCCCCAAGCTGGGGGGCTTGGGGGGCTGTCCAGGCTCTGTGTGGTGATGCTGACCTTGCTGGTTTCAATCCCAGGAGGTCTGGCTGGTTTCTTTTGGGGAGGCAGTGTGTCTGTGTTCACAGCTGGACTTGGGCATCAGGTATTGTTTGAATGTGGGCTTGGCTGCTTAGTGGCACTGTAGCCTTGGGGAGGTGGCTTCCCCTCTGAGACCAAGCCTCCCTTGGGGTGGTTGTGAGACACCTACGAAATCTCACTGGGAGCTGTGAGTCTTGGCTCCTGCTGTCTGTGACCAGCCCCTGCTGGAGGTGCCATTCCTTGTACAAGGCCACACCTGGGGCTGCCCTAGCGGACCCCTGCCTGAAACATCACCCACGACCCAGGGGAATCTGTGCACCTCCCAGTTGATCAGTGGATAGAACCAGGGGACAGCTCCTCTCTGCACCTGAACTTGCTGCGGTGGGAATGAGCTGTTCTTTGTGCAAACACCTCAATGACTTTGAAACTCGACCTTGACCCAGTACCAGGCCCTTTCTGACTTCCTCCAGTTGACTTGTCCCCCTTTCTACCAGGGGTTGGCTGGGCCATCACTTTTGAGGGGCCAACATGGGTGGAAGCAGGACAGTACTGGCTGCTGACCTGCAGAGATCTTTAACCCAGAGAGACCCAGTTCCCTTCCAATCCACGGTGCACGCCTCTCCCTCATCTGCCTTCCCTCTGCAGCCCGGGGAAGCCCTCCTCAGCAGAGCCGCCTAGAAGGAAACACTGATTAACATGCCTGTTTCCAATGCACTTAGAGGCCTGTGGGCCCTTGACCACACGGCTGGTCTTCAGACTTCAAAGGGGCCTCGAAAACCACATCCTTGATGAGTTTGATGTAAAATGAGTAAGACACTAGGGATTTAATTTCCCCTAAAAATGGCACCGCCTTAAAAATTAGCAGAATAAATGTAAATGGCAGAATGAGTGTTTGGTCCTTGTCACCACCACCCCCAAGTTTGTATTTTAAAATGGGGAAGGAGGGGGCGCCTGGGTGGCTCAGTGGGTTAAAGCCTCTGCCTTCTGCTCAGGTCATGATTCCAGAGTCTTGGGATTGAGCCCCACATCGGGATCTCTGCTCGGGATCTCTGCTCGGGATCTCTGCTCAGGATCTCCGCTCGGGATCTCGGCAGGGATCCTGCCTCCTCGCCCCCCTCCCTGCTTCTCTGCCTACTTGTGATCTCTGTCTGTCAAATACTTAAAATATAAAAAAATTAAAAATTTTAAAAATGGAGAAGAAGGGGCACCTGGGTGGCTCAGTGCGTTAAAGCCTCTACCTTCAGCTCAGGTCATGGTCCCCAGGGTCCTGGGATCGAGTACCGCATCAGCGGCTCTGCTCAGTGGGGAGCGTGCTTTCTCCCCTCTCTCTCTCTCTCTCTCTGTCTGCCTCTCTGCAAACTTGTGATCTCTGTCTCTCAAATAAATAAATAAAATCTTCTTTAAAAAATAATAAATAAAAATAAAATGGGGAAGAAGCTCATTAATTTAAGTGCTCTTTGGGCTTAGCACTCTGTCTGATGGAAGCCAGATCTAGGAAAGGAATGGAATCTTTCCAAATCCCCATTAACTGGGAGGGGGAAGGGGTTTTGTAATCAGGGTATTCCACTAATGAAAACTCTGAAACACGTCTTGTTTAGCTCATTTTTTTTTTCCCCTCCTAACAATGGCAAATCATAACTCAAAGAGGGAGTAAAAATGTCACAGGGCTCAAAGCAAGCCTGAATTCAGATTTTTCCCCTCCGGCTTTGTCCTAAGGATGCTGACCAAACACTTGGCGAAACAAAGGGATCCTTTTTGCTTTGTAACAAGGCTTTTGTCTGGGTCCCTGAGCCTACAGGGGACCAACTCTTATGCAAGGAATTTAGGGTGGCCCACCCCATACCCCTTTTCCTCTCCCTCAAGAGTTCTCCAAAGCAGGCAGGCAGGAGGTGGGGAATTTATCCTGACTTATGGCCTGCATCCAAGGGTGTTTCGGATTTGCTTATCTCCCCAGGACAAAACTCAAGGATCAAAGAATATTCGAGCCTTGTATTGCCAACATTATTCGCTTTGCCATAACCACGCCTTCCCAAGGTATCAGGATGCCTCTCTCAGAGCAAAGCTAGTACTGAACCCTGGTGGGGGAAAGGGGATCTCTGAGAAAGAGGAAATCTCAGGAGAGGCGCCACGCCCCCGGAAATGCCAGGCTCGGGCCCAGCTCCAAGCAGCTGGCACCTGTACCAGCAGTGTTGCTGGGTATGTGAGAAATGCCCAGAAAGAAGCTAGCTGCAGGTTCAAGTCTTCAGTCCCAGCCCTGCGGCGTACCGACTCAGACTCTGGCTGTCTCTTCATCTCCCCAAATGTCCCCGACTTCTTCATAGCACTCCTTTTATACCAGTCTAGACAGCCTTACACTTTCTTGTCTTGTAGACTGGAAGTCCCAGTCTGGAACATTCTTCCTCCACTCTTTGTCTGGCTAACTCCTCTTCATAGTTCAGGTTTCAAAGGGCACCTCCTCCAGGAAGCCTTCTCTGTGACTCAGTGCCCTCATCCATAAAATGAGAAAGTGGGAAACTTCCATTCTAAGATTAACCTCTAGAAAGGTCTCCCAACACATTCTTCCTCCAACTGGCTGCCCAAATCCTTCCCCACCCAGAGCTGCTAGAATAGGGACTGCCTACATGTTGGAGAGACCAGTTCCCCAAGGCAAAGTAGAAAGGGTACCTCCATAAGGGGAAGGGAGCCTGTGGGGTGTCTATTAAGCATGGTGATTCAAAGCATGGGCCAGAGGGTTCAAATCCTGCCCTGCCATGAACTCCAGCAGATCATTTTACCCTCAGACTCTCATAGCCTCCGTTTTCTCTCCAATGAAATGGGGTACTAGAACCTACCCTAAGTAGTGTTCTGAGGGAACACTGTGTTCACTGACAAAATGAATGTAAAGAACGTACCACAGTGTCTAGTACATGATAAGCCTTCATAGAATTACTACTGGTGAAAGGTGATTAAGAGGATTCTTCTATAGAGAGAGTTTAAATCTGGGGTGGGGGTGGGGGCTACTTTAAGGACACACATAACCACAAACAGAAGGGGCACTTGGCCTGCAAACAGAGCCCAGTACTGGAAACTGGGTTGGGAGTCATCAGTGAGAGTGGATGGGGTGGCCAATGGCAGTACTAGGAGCAGGGTGGGTCCTTGGAGGCCTGGGGGAGTGGCCACTAAGGTGGAAAGAAAGGTGAGTCAGGAGCACTGGGGAGAGACCCAGCTCATCTTCCAGCCTCCCCTGGTTTCCCTTTCAGTGACCCCTTCCCTTAGCAGAAGCCTAGGCCAGAGGCAGGCCTGGGGCTGCCCCCACACCTTCCCAGGGGTTGCAGGATGGGTTTGAAGTGAATAAATCTGGAGTAAACCAAGTGTAATAACTAACACTAATGCCAGAGTCTTAGGATTACCCTCATTTTTTACAGGGGCATTTCCCAGGGCTCAGAGAGGTTAAGTGGCTTGTACAATGTCACACAGTAATGATCAAGGCTGTGTTAAAATCCAGAAAGCCTGGGGCGCCTGGGTGGCTCAGTTGTTAAGTGTCTGCCTTCTGCTCAGGTCATGATCCAAGGATCCTGGGATGGAGCCCTGCATCAGGCTGTCTGCCCAGCAGGGACCCTGCTTCCCCACCCCCTAGCCCCTCCCCGCCTCTCTGCCTGCCTCTCTGCCTACTTGTGATCTCTGTCAAATAAATAAATAAAAATCTTTTTAAAAATTAAAGGGAAAAAAAGTCAGAAAGCCTGAATTTAGGGAGAAGGGCATGAAGCTGTGCCCTGCACACAAGGACCTCCCCCAGGTGGGTGCTCGGAATCCAAAGGCGACTCTCCTTGTGAGCCAACCTCTGTTCCTGAGCCCGTTGGAAGTCAGTATTTTGGGGGCACCTATCTTCACCCTTCCACCCCACTTCCCTCTTGGGAGTGCCTGTCCAGCCCTCAGTGTAACACCCGCCTCTCCCACCCGCCTATTGACAAGACTGCTGCCTATTGACAAGACTGCTGCTCCGCTGTCGTTCCCGTGATGACCGCCAGGGGTCGCCTTGGGCGCGCCAAACGTGGCACGGAAGAAAACCCAGCGGTCCAGAAGGCACTGGGTCTTCCAAGCCAGGAGGGAGCACACCCACCTCTGCGCTGCCTGGGGCCAGGGAGGCTTGCTTGAGTTCCGGGGTCAGACTCTGCCCCACAAGCATCTGACACTAGGGTCCTGCCGCCCCCAGCCTCCAAATCTGCTCCGAATTTCCTCCATCTGTCCCTGAGGCAACAGAACAGACATGAAGTCTGCTGATTCATCCTTTCCTCAATCACTTTCTCTGAGCACCAACTGTATGCCAGACAATCCCCCCGGACATACTGGAAATATGGAGTTGAGGAGGACAGGACCCAGCACGCAACCTCCGTGAAGGAGGGACAGTTTGTCAGCACTGTTCACTTGCCGCTCCTGGCACACACATCCCCTCAGTACCCAAAGCGTGTTTGGTGCTTACAGGAGAGCCTGGATTAAAAAAGTGATTGTACAATTAATTGATGACTGTTGTGAGTGCTCCAGATGAGCTCCTACCATGCCTGGGCTGTTTTACTTACCAAGCTGGCTCTTAATCTTCCCAATTGTCCCAAACATCATAACCCTCATTTTACAGCTGGGAAGACTGAAAGCACAGAGGGCAGTCTAGACAGCCTTATGGTTTCTTGCCTTGGAAGTCCCAGTCTACAACATTCTTCCACTACTCTTTGCCTGGCTAACTCATGGTCGCAGTTCAGGGTTCACTCAAAGGGCATCTCCTCTAGGAAGCCTCCCCTGATCATCTCTCCAGTTCCCTGCTTCCCATCCACCTGATTATGAGTCTGTCTCCCCTCCTGGACTGTGAAACCCTGAAGGCAGGAAGCATGTAGACTCTGTTCCTCCTCATCTACCTTTAGTACCTGGCTTAGTGCCTGGCAACAGGGTCAAGAGTGAATGAATGTTTGTTGAATGAATAAATGAGTGCACATTAAGCAGATAGTGGAAAGGTGCATGGCTCCAGGGCATTATGGGTAACCTCCTTGTCACTGGTACTCAGGCGGCCCACACCTGCAGGGCCCTGATGGGAGAGGCAGAGGGTGTGGGGTCCTGGAAGTTGATGTTATGGAGCTGCTGGGTGACTGGTGGGTCCTCCTCTGCTTGCCCCCGCTCCCACCATCCACTGTCTCTCTCAGATGATGCTGTCACATTCAGTGGGAAAGTTCTATATCTATAACGCGGGGCGGGGTGTGAGGGGGGGTTGATGTCCATCCCAGTGGAACCAAATGAACATTGCTGAGCCCCCATCTCTCCATCTGGAAAAGGAATGGGAGAGAGCCTGCTAGTGAGTCACCGTGAGGATTCCACTGAATGGGATCACTCATTAAAGCCTCCAGCCCAGCGCCTAGCACAGAGTAGCCCGGGTGTGCCCTGGGCTGGCACATAGTTCCTGCAAGCCTCCCTTTCCTCACCTGGAAAGGAGGTTAATGAGAGCCCCAGCAATCGAGGAGGGTGGTTTCAGGCAGAGGGAGCTCAGCACCGCAGCTGGCAGTGAGCAGGGCCTTGTGAAACAGCAGCTGCCTCGATCCACACCAGGCACTGTTCCAAGTTCTTCTACCCTGGCCTGATGTCATTCTCGCGAGTCCAGAAGTAATTCCCGCTGACATTCTGATGTTTCAGTGATGCCAGGTAAGCCCTCCTGTGTCAGAGCCGTGTCTGAGGAGTTGGGGGTCCAGAGTTTCCATGGCAACCCCCCAGCCATGTGTCCAGAGCATCCGGAGAGTGGACCCTGGGCCTCCCTTGGGACCTCCCTGGGTGCCTGGTGCACGGTAGGTGTGCGTCAGGGTTTACCGTATGGACTAGAGGCTTGGGCACCCTGTCAGCCTCCCTGGGACCCTCTGGGTGTGGGGGGTAAAGGCTTGGGCCCCGAGTCCCTCTGGGGGAGAATACAGCCTCCTGCCAGGCACACTGGGTGGGCTGCAGCCAGCCCTTGCTCCCTTTCCAGCCTGGTCTGTCCTGCTGCCTGCGAGTGGCCCCCTGAGCAGCCCAGCCCCTCCTCTCCAGCGGGGGCCTTGGCAACCCAGCCCTCATTGGCTGCACGTAACCTTGGAGACGGGTCCCCGCAGAGCAAACAGGCCACAGGGCTCCGGGCAGAATGGTTCCTCCCTCCGCACCCTGTCCCCTTGCACTGCCATGAGGGATCTCTGCACCACCCAGAGCCAAGCCTACTGGCAAGAGCGCATCCAGAAGGAGACCACAGCCCGGGTCACCTGGAAGATCAACTATGGCCACAGGTACCTGAAGGAGGGGCCCGTGCCCAGGAAGCGGCTGCAGCGGGCCCCCCTCAGGTTAGCCTTGGGAGCAGGGCCCTTGCCGGCCACCAGCGCCCCTGAGAGCAAGGAAATACGGGATGGATGGCCAGAGACCAAGGGGGTCCAGGATCAACTGTCCAAGGGAGTGGGCGTCCAGGGCCCCCCACCCAAGGGAGAGAAGGCCTGGGAGGCCCAAAGAGACCCTCGGGGGCCAGCAGTCCAGACCAGGCCAGGGGTCTTAGAAATGAGGCAGGTCCCCGCCAGCACCTTGCGGCTGCTCTTCCAAGGCATCTCCCACGACGGCCAAGGCCGGGCCTCGTACCTCCGTGAGCGGCATCGGCAGAAGCCAGAGGAGAAGTTTCTGTACCCGGTCTTGTCATCCTGGGAGTACGGCTGGCACATGGGTAAGGGCTGCCACCATCTTGCCACTCCAGGCCTCTGCTGGCAGGCCTGGCCCTCCCTTCCCCCACCCCAGCCCTGTCCTTAATCACCCCGCAGGCAACAGCCTACCCCTCGGTCTCACCCTTCTCAGAGCAGGCCCCACGCCTTCACACCTTCGGGCCTTCGCACATTTTCGTTGCTCCACCTGGAATGTACCTCCTGTCTCTTCCTCTGCTTGCTAACTTTCCCATGTCACCTCCTCTGGGAAGCCCTTCGAAAGTCCTCCAGGTAGATCTGAGTCCACCCTAGTGCTTATCCAGCTTTCTGGGTCTACAGAAGCCCTGGGCCCCCTGTGTCACCATTCCTCAAGTATCCATCTGGTCTAATGAGCCCTTTGGGTTCCAGAAATTCTTAGTTAATTTTATTAAGGCCCTCCCAGCCCCCAGCTTGGGGATGGTACTCCGTGACCATGGAATGAGTGAACAAATGAATGAAGGAAGACTAGGGAATGAGGCCTTGTTTTGGAATCAGGAAGTGCAAGTTCAAATCCTGGCTCCTCCCCTTGGGAGTTGTGTTGAGCTCAAACAAGAACCTTAACATCACTGGACCTCAGTTTCCACATCTGAAAAATGGGACTATACTAGTACCTGTCTTCCTGTGTCACAGAGTTTTGGGGAAATCAAATGGGAAAGCACCCTGAACAGAAATTTTCCTCACAAAATCCTCCTGCGGTGGAGAGGACATTCATTCATCTGACATGCGATGCTTTCATTCGGGAAAGTCCAGCGAGGGAGATCTGGAGTCACTAAATCCCAGCTCTGCCCCAACATGAGTTAGCAAATGAACAACCATGCGAAGAGGGACTCAGTTTGAAATTAGAGTGCCTGGGTTTGGATTCTGGTCTGTTGATTTATTCACTCACTCAACAAAGATTTAGTGAGCACCTGATTTACGTCAGGACCTTTGTGTCCCTGGGGATATGGCAGAGACTGTGAGTGTTCAGCCTGTAGAAGGAGATCTGTCGGGAAAAGGAGAGGAAGATGCAGGGGCTCCTTGGTGGACAGGTGGTCAGGGAAGGCCTGCTGGGACGGGGTGCTGGAGCAGAAGCCTGAGGTGCTTCTACTTCATCCGATTCTTCTGAGGAGGGCCTGACTCCCTGGGCCCACAGAGCGAGTCTCGGTTCCTGCACTGCACCCCCCTCCCTGCTCCCCCTGTCATCCTCCTGCCTATGGGTCTATGTCTCTGCCCGTGAAGCCACTGCCAGGCAAGGGCCACCAGACCGAGCAAACTAAACTACAGGATGCCCAGTTACATTTGAGCTTCGGATAAACAATAATTTATTAGTCTAAGTATGTCCCAGATATGGCACGGAACATACTTAGACTGAAAAATTGCCGTTTATCTGAAATTCAGCCATCACTGGGCATCCTTTACTTCATCCACAATCCGAATACTGGAGCCGGGGGGAGCTGCTCCTGGATGCCTCCTGTGTCCTAGGGCAGTCCTAGGTTCAGGGCCAAGACTGAAGACTGTTTCCCTCCATGGTGGTTCTGTAAAGCTCCCGGTTGCTCCTGAAATCTCCTGAACATTCTCTAAGATTCTGACCTCATGCCCCCTAACCTGACCAGTTCAGGGACTAAATGAGGAACAGATGAGAGAACTTCTGTGGACCATCTCTCTCCATCCCCCGACGCGGTTACAGACAGAAGCTGCATCATCCTGGAGGGGGGAGGGGGGAGTGGGGTGCGCTGCGAACAGCCATGGGGAAGTGGGGTCACAGGCATCATCTGGACCCCAGCCGGATTGTCCCCAAATGCCCTTTGACACAGAGAGAGTACCAGTCTAGTGCTTGGCACATAGTAAGTGCTCAACAGATGGAAACTGGTATTATTATTATTATTATTATTAATTCAGCAGCCAGGACTTACTGCCTGTGGGCATCTGGGAGCTGGTTCAGCCTTGGCGAGGACCCTGGAGACTCTCACTAAGAAGCTCTGGGATGGAGGGGCTTTCACTAGACAAAAGGGAGAAATGGGATGAGGTTACCCCTTGTCGGTGTGGGGTAGGGATGGGAACGAAAGAGTCAACTGTTGGAATGACTTGAGCGCCTGCCACCCATTGGGGCAGATTGTGGGCCCAAAGCCAATGTAGGGCCGTGAGGTCCCTATGCTACGTACGCCAGGTGTACCATGTAGTTCCTGGATGCTAAGTTCCTGGATGCAGTTCCGCTGCCCCCAACTGTTCAGAAGTACTTCAAGATCTTAACCAGAGCGATTGTAGCTGGTGTCCCTGCTGACCCTCGGCCCTCCCGGCTGGGCCACGCTGGCGGGAGGAACGTGGCCCCACCTCAACCAGGCCTTTGCTGTGTTCCAGGGGACATCATGAAGGACACCAGGGCTCCAACGTATGCCAGGTGCCAGCCCATCTCAAAGACCTTTTACATGAAGAGTAGCGTCTTCCATTTTCCACGGCGAACAGACCAGCTAAGCTGAGCTCAAGGGGGGCTCAGAGGCTGCTCCTGCCTTCTCCTGCAGTCTGTCTGGACCCCACTGTGCAGAGACGCTGCCGCTCCACCCACCTTCCCTCCGTTTGTCCAGCCCTGCCTTCTCTGCGGAGCATGAGGGGACATGAGTGCTTTTCTCTACCTCTGGGACTCAGGGTGGTCCACCTGCAGCCTCTTGGATGTCCTCAGGGACTTCAGCTCCTTGCACAGCCCTGCCCCCACCATCACCAGCCAAGCGTGGGGTGCTCGCTGCCCTCCCAGTGTCCCAGCAGCAGAGCAGGGGGCAGGCGAGGGGCTCGCGAAGTGCAGGAGAGTATCTCCCTGTCTTGACTCTCTCTATATTTTAGTGAAGGGACCCACAGCCGAATCGCTTGGTCCCAGTGTATCCCCCAGTTCAAGGAGGAAGTGGTTTCCATGTTTACTTACTATTTCTCTCACTGTCCCCCACCTCCACCCCGAAGAACCTGCATGGGTCAGGTTTGCCTTGTTTTTGTAGCAAACAGCCACCACCTCCCAGTTGCTTTAACCAATAAAGGCGTATTCATGCAGCATGGTACACTCTGATGGCCAGTGCGCCGCCTGCCGCCTGCCAACCTGGGGAGCCGAGCCACTCCCATCTGGTGGCTCTGCCATCTCCTAGGGCTTCAGGGTCCTTCCCCGAGTCTCTCTGCATCCCACTGGGGACAAGGGAAGAGACAGAGTCTGCGAAGAACACACCCACTCTTAACTGCCTTGGTCCGAAACGGACCAATGTCGCCTCCCATCACGTTCTGTTGGTGAGAACTCATTCCATGACTTCTAGGTGTGTGAAGGCTCAGAGAGTTGTGTCTCTCCTGGTCAGCCTCTCAGTACAACTTCACAGACGAGCCAGGCTCCCTACAGCTGAGATTTGAGCTAATTGGCCTGGCTTTCCCTCATCGACTTCAGGAAAGTTCTGGAGTGGGGAAGAGCAAGAGGCAGAGGATGTAAGTGAGGGCCAAAGTGTGCGTGTGATTCAAATGGAATTCACACTGTGGCTTTGCATGCACACCAGAGGTGCTTGGCAACAACCTGCTGAATGTACTCAAATACCAAAGAACACCCTGGATTCCTCCAGGGGCCATGTGATTGCAACAGCCGTGGATCTGACTGCTCCCGTGGGTCAGACCTGGTCTGGGCTCCTGTGGGATCAGAGGCCACACCTTCTGGGAGTTCACAGTGCAGACTGAGAAGGGCTTGTGATGGGGGAAGGTGGGCACTTTGGGAGCATAGAGGAGACACTGAAGTCGGCATGGGGTCTCGGGGAGGTCACTGTTATTTCGGGCATTAAAGGAAATAACGCTCAGAAAATGCCTAGCAAGTGCCTGCCTATTGCTGTGAATTACATCGATGATGACAGTGATCTCTGTCCACAGCAAGTCTGCAAGCTGCTTAGAAAAGGGCGAGCTACCACCGGAGCAGGCTTTCTCAGTCAGGAATTTGCAAAGAGTTCACGCCTTACCGAAAATGATTTAAGTGACGATTTTCTCAATTCTCTCAAGGAGGGGACTCCGTAGCTAGGATCGTTCTAGAGGCTCGGGAAAGAGATTCATTACAAACAGTGAATGTCCCAGGATGTTAGGCTTACTTCTTCTGAGGAATTTATTTGTGTATGTATTTAACAAAACTCCAATGTGGCATTTACCATGTACGGGCATTTTTCCAAGGCTGCACTGTGGCAATCGGTAGGCATAAGCCACACGGGTCCATTGAGCCCTTGAAATGTGTTGTAAGTATAAAAGATACATGAAAACTTGAAGATTTAATATGATAAAAAATGTAAACTATCTAATGATTGTTATATTGAGTTACATGCTGAAAAGACAAAGTCTGTCATTTCAGACTTGGATGCTGGATTAAACCAGGGATTGGCAGACTTTCTCTGGAAAGGACTAGTTGTATTTTCCACGTGGGAGCCATCCAGTCTCAACTCCACAGCTACTCTGCAGTTACAGGGTAAAGGCAGCCATAAATAATACATAACCAAATGGGTGTGGCTGTGTGCCCGGAAAGCTTTATTTAAAAAAAATAGGCAGTGGGCTCGACTCGACCTACAGGCTGTCATTTACTCACCCCTGGGTTAAATAAAATATATTATTTAAATTACATTTACTTGTTTATTTATTTATTTATTTTTGCTTTTCTTAATGTGGCTAATAGAAGATTTCAGATTACATTCGGCTCACATGCTATTCCTACTGAACAGGCTGCTCTAAGTACTCTACGAAAATTAACTCTAGGGGGACGCCTGGGTGGCGCAGTTGGTTAAACGACTGCCTCCGGCTCAGGGCGTGATCCTGGAGTCCCGGGATCGAGTCCCACATCAGGCTCCCAGCTCCATGGGGAGTCTGCTTTGCTCTCTGACCTTCATTCTCTCTCACTGTCTCTCTCTCTCAAATAAATAAAATAAAATCTTTAAAAAAAAAAGAAAAGAAAAGAAAATAGGGATAACTGTTACCCTGAGGCGGGGGTGGGGGGTCGGGGAGTGTGTGAAATCTGCTGACAACCTAAGGAAAGAGCATGCATTGGCTCCTTAGCCTGGCTCCCCCACTGCCAAGGGGTGGAGCCCAAGGCCAGACTAGCTTGTGGCTGCTTTCTGGGAATATCCCAGTCTGTACTTTCTCTGTAGGTTCATCCTTTGACTAAAAGCAAGTCCCCAGCAAGACCACCAGGTGGTGCTGTCGGACCACAGAGCCTGGCAGTTGGCCTGCAGAGACCTGGGCTCTAGGGCTGGGGTTGACCATTCACCTGCCGTGTGGCCTTGGACCTCAATTTTCTCACCTATAAAATGGGGTCAGACTGGCCTAGTGGAAACATGACCTTTTAAGACGGACTGACCTGATTTGAGCTTTGATTCCACCAGAGCCACAGGATGACTATCAGGGTCCCCAGGCATTTTGCCTTTGTGCACCCCTTCTTCCATAGAAAAATATTAAAAGTTATATTTAAACTCTGTTGGTATAAGCACAAATATCTTAATATTGGGGCGCCTGGGTGGCTCAGTGGGTTAAGCCGCTGCCTTCGGCTCAAGTCATGATCTCAGGGTCCTGGGATCGAGTCCCGCATGGGGCTCTCTGCTCAGCAGGGAGCCTGCTTCTCTCTCTCTCTCTCTCTCTCTCTCTGCCTGCCTCTCTGTCTACTTGTGATCTCTCTCTGTCAAATAAATAAATAAAATCTTTTAAAAAAATCTTAATATTATATATTAAAATATCTTTCCTCAACCTAAAACTTCATCTTATTCTTTCTTATTCTGAAAGAAAACATTTCTGTGGCCCTTAAAAACTATCATAAGCCCTAAGCCCAGAGGCTACTGGGCCTCTGGGAGAGTCACACGGGACTCCACTACTCACCAGCTGTGGGACCATGGGCAGGTTATCCAACCTCTCTGGGCCTCAGTTTCCTCATTTATGAAATGGAGATGACAACAGACCCCACGTTTTTAGAGCCATGGTTGGAATTTAGTGAGAGAGTATATACCATGACTATGAGTGGCAGCTATTATTTCTTCTTCTTATTTATTATCTTTAAAGATATATTCAGCTCTAACCTCTATGAAACTACTAAAGTATCTCAAACAAGTAAGAATCTCAAAATATATCAAAAAACATTTTTTTTTTTTTTTTTAGCTTCCAGGCTCCTTGGTGGGGGAAGTAGGAGAGTTTCCCAGAGAAGAGTGTGTCAGCAGAAGTTTTTGCAAATGGCAAACACAGATTTTTTTTTTTTTCTCCTGCCATCAGGGAACTTATGAGGGAGGAACATGGGCTTGCACCAAACAGCTGGACCCTGGGCCCCTGGACAATATGTGCCGGTGGGCAAGTACTTGTTTGGGAAAGGTGTGTGAGTGTGTGTGTGTGTGTGTGTGTGTCTGCATATGACATTCATCTTAGAAAAAGGGAGATTTGCATGGAGTTTTGAAGGCTATGAAAGCCTCGAGCCTATGGAGACAGGAACATCACGTTTGCAGGGAAGAGGAGCGAAGAGGGAAGGGGTGCTTTAGGCTAAGGGGATAGGGTGGCTCAGTGGATTAAGCCTCTGCCTCCAGCTCAGGTCATGATATCAGGGTCCTGGGATTGAGCCTCGCATTGGGCTCTCTGCTCAGCGGGGAGCCTGCTACCTCCTCTCTCTCTGCCTGCCTTTCTGCCTACTTGTGATCTCTCTATGTCAAATAAATAAATAAAATCTTATAAAAAAGATTAAATCTTTTTTATAAGAAAAAATTAAATCTTATAAAAAAAGATTAAAAAAAAGTCCAGTGTAGGAGGGTAGAGGTCAAGTTCAAGGTGAGGTTTAGCTGAATTTTAGTTTGTCTATCCCTGGTGCCACCCCATTTTATATCCTTCAAATATTCTTTGAGAAACTTGAAGACACTAGAAAGCAGGTCAGTTTTCTTTGTATTGTTTTGGTTTGGGGCTTTTAATTTAATTTAATTTATTTGACAGAGAGAGAGAAAGAGAGAAAGCATGAGTGAGGGCAGCAGGCTGGGGTAGAGGAAGAAGCAGACTCTCCAATGAGCAGGGAGCCCGATGTGGGACTCAATCCCAGGGCCCTGAGATCATGACCCAAGCCAAAGGGAGACACTTAATGACTGAGATACCCAAGTGTCCCAGCACTAAAATTTTTTAATCCCCAATTTGTACCAGCAGAAATCACTAACTTTGTAAGCTAGGTGTTTCCATCTGGAAGCATTTCTAAAAGAAAAATTACAACAATGTCCACTACTTTTCGCTCCAAAAAAAAAAATTGCTTTAAAGGATGACTATGAAAAGGCTTTTACCTTCTTAACAAGATGGCACAGTAGTGCCCCAGTGTTTCATTAACTCCACAAAAACTGTGAGTAGTGACTACGAAGACACAGTTTTGCCATCATAGAGGCTGACAATTGGGAGTGACACTGAGCAACCAGCTGTACAGGTAATGAGGGTTAGGAAAGGGAGATGAAGAGCACTGTGGGAAGATGTAATGGAGGGTCCTAGAAAGACTGGGGGAAGCTAGTGAGAAAAGGCCTCCCTGACTGAGTGAGATTTAAGCTGAGTTTTGAGGAATGAGAAGAAATTAGCGAAGCGGATGGGGGTGATGGGGAAAAGGGGTGATGGGAGTACGGGTGCCAGTGCAAAGCCCAGAAGCTGGGGAGAGCGTGAAGAACTGAAGAACTACACGCTGTGGCTAGAAGGTGTAATGGTTGAAAGTGGAGTTGGAGAAGTAAGTGAAGGCCAAGATATACAGGGCTTCGATGAAAAGGACTGGGGTCTTTACCCAGAAGAGAAATGGGGAGCCCTTGAGGGTTTTAGCCGGGAGGCAACAGCAGGAGATTTGCATTTTGGTAAGTATATGCTGGTTGTTGGGAGGAGACCAGATTGTAGGGGGCTAGGGTGGGAGTGGTGGGACCAGGGCGGGGGCCGCTGATGCCACACAAGGAGAGTCCATGGCTTGGCCTATGGTAGCCCCCTCGGCTCTTGGCCCCATGAGGCCTGGTGTTTGTAGGCAGCTCAGTCTCAGCTACGTGGAGACTTTGGGAACCAAGCGACCATCTGGCTAGAAAATGTCCCGTTGTTCCAGTCCATTCAGGGTAAGTACTGTTTCCCACACTAGTTGCTCAGAAGAGGCGTGTGCGTGCGTGTGTGCGTGCGTGCGTGCGTGCGTCTGTGTGTGTGAACGCGAGCGCGCGCGTGCCTGCGAACGTGCGCGCGCATGCGCGTTTGTATATGTGCGCAATGCTCCCTGCACGGCTCTTGGTTTTCTCGAGATTCCCTCAGTTTTATGGAATTCAGTAGCTTTCCTGAGTCCTGAAGCTTGAAACCGCTGGTGCCCGAGTTCCGTGGACCTTGGTTACCCGTTCCTTCTCCCAGATGTGACCTGTGAGTAAGCGACATGGGAATGCGGGCTCTTCACGGTGCCTCTGTCCTCAGGACCATGGGGTGGATGCCTTAATGGGGGAGACTTGGCAGCCGATGCAGGTGGAAACGTCTCTCACCCGCACGCCTGCCTTGGCCAGGCCCCTTTGCTCCCTCCAGGAGGGAAGACAGATGTGGCCTCTAGTCTGTCACCTTTTCCTTTCCTGGTTTGATAACTGCCCTTTATACTTGCCTTCTCCAATCCAAGGGAAAGATAGGAGCCAGGGCTGCTGAATTAGAGAAGCTCCCTGTACTCCCCACCCCGGTCTCCCATCCCAGCAGGGACAGGACTAGGAATACTAAACACTAACACAGAACAGCAAAGAGGGGTCTCTGTGTTTGCGGCAGGAAAGGGTGTTGAATAGAAAGCAATAATAACAGGGCCTGGATGGAGACGCATCTCCATGTCTCAGTGCTTTTTGTGGTCAAAGATAAAGCAATGGAACCTTAGTCTGATTCCTCATATGGCAACAATTCAAAACAGTGAAGTGAGAGACCTGTGTACCCAAAGACTGCAGGTGGGCCATCCTTTGATGGAGCAAGTCCTATTATTAAAATACAGCCTCCATCTTTGGAGGGCTTACCAAGTGTGAGGCACGTATTTGGTATGTTACATTCATTACTTAAACTTCACCTCTGAGCTTGGTTCTCTCATTAGCCTCATTTTAGACATAAGGGAACTGAGGGCAAGTGGGCGGCTCAGCATCCGGGAGCTCCAAGGTCGTGCAGAGTATGACTCCAAAGTGAGCCAGAGCCCTGGATCACGCTATACTTCTTGTCCCGAAGCAGAACTGGGAGAGTGAGTTCAAGTCTGGTCCCTCGATAAAGAATGAAAGAAAAGTCCCATCCTCAGGTCACCTGGGAGCTTGTTGAAAAGGCAGTTCCTGAGGCACCTGGATGGCTGGGTTGGTTGAGCGTCTGCCTTAGCTCAGGTCATGATCTCAGGGTCCTGGGATTGAGTCCTGTGTTGGACTCCCTGCTCAGTGGGGAGTCTGATTGTCCCTTTCCCTCTGCCCTCCACCCCTGCTCGTGTGCATGCACGCTTTCTCTCTATATATATAATAAATAAATTAAAAATAAAAATGCAGGCTCCCACCTTGCCCCCACTCCAAGCTTCTGAGACAGACTGTGGGAGCCTGGGGTCTGGGATCAGCATAACAGGTCCTCTGGGATTCTGGTGCACACAAGTTTCAAACCCTCTGGACAAAAACAAAGCTGAAAGGTTATACACACAACCAGGGTATACCCTCCTTCCCCAAAAGTTGTAAGGGGTCCTTGCCCCAGGCAGACCAGGTGACCCAGAGAGATGGGAGCATGTCTGTGGCTCTGTTAGTTTGTGACCAGAAAGAAACAGCCTCACTCCAGCCTCACTCTGTCTCTTCTTGTCTGGCAGAGTTTGCCCAGAATGGGAGCTGGCGGGGCCTGTGGCTCTGGGAAGCTGCTTCAGCGCAGGGATAGAGGGAAGTCTTTTCACCAAGGAGGCCGCAGGGTAGCAGAGATCAGCTCAGAGCCATTGACAAGCTCACTTAGTGTCTGGCCAACTTTTCCCCACCAAGCACAGGGCTCTTGTCCCACTGTGCTGCTGGCCTTTAGGGCAAAAGCATGATCCTATCCTCCATATGCTCTTTTGGGAATTGCCTGCTTGACCATTTTGGACCTTAGAAACAGGAAGTTTTCCTGGGCCTGTGAGCCCTGTTCAGAAGGGATGACAGAAGCTTTATAGCCTTGCCACCTGCCCCCACCCCCAATTCCAACAAGAGCTCTGAGGGTCATTGGGTTTTTGGGGGAGAAACAATTTTCCCATTTAAGCCAACCCCTTTTGATATTATTCCCTTGCTCAGATGCAACCAAATTTTAAAAATCAGGCTCATGGTTTCTTTCTTATATCAAAAGTCACATTGTCCCTGATATATTAAAGAAAATAATCAGGGGGTGGGACCCTGCTTATAGGATGCTAATGCTCTATTTTGGAGAGTCACTTAATGGTGCTGATTATTCATAGATTTTCTTGAAAGAATGCATAAGCTGGTAAGAGGAGTTGCTTCTGACACAGGCAACTAGGGGGTGGGGCCCCGGGGCTGCAATCCTTATCACTGCTTATGCTTTGGAATGCCTGCGTATTTAGCCATGCCCAGGTACTATTTGAACAGAAGAAATAATACAAGAGAAAGCAAAGCCAAACAAACAAAAATGGTCACCATGGATACAGGTAAAATGGTGCTTCTCTGCAGCTCTTTGGTTGCAGAATGATAACAAAATCCTTGAGTTTCTGCCAGCCAGCTAGCCTCCTCAAAGCCTAGGAGGAGGGAGGCTTGGAACATGCAGGGAAGGGGCAGTCCCGTGGGGCACAAAGTGCAAGGTGGGACAAAGGCAAGGCTGACATGATACCCCACAAAATACAGACCCTTGTAGGCATCCAAAACCTCTGGGCTCTCTCCACGTGGGTGATGGGAGTGTCTGAGGGACTTAGAAGCAGGAATGGGAGAACAGGTGGACCATGGTCAGAATGCAATTCCAGAGGACAGCACTGGTAGGTACTGGGGTGGCTGAGTTGAAGGACAATTTAGAGGCAGGGAAACCAGATGGGATAACCTTCCTTCTTGATCCCTGTGAGACATGATCACCATTCTGACCTCAGACAAGAGGAAGTAGATTCCTCAGAGAGTGAAGGGCCCAAATCATGGGGTGCAATGGAGGCCTTGGCCTTCCTGGTCATTTCCTGTGGACTAGGATCCACTCCATGAAGACTGAAAGCCAATGTTCTTCTTCCTCCGGCAGCCTCTTTCATGGCAGGGCTGAGCAGAGGCAGTGACAGCTGATGAGGCTCTCCTTGGGACATGAAGACTATCCTTTAGGACTGCAAAAGCCCCCAGTTTCCTTTTGGGTAATTCGGGGAAGATATAGCCCAAGTAGGATAATAGAAGACTCTCCTCCCAATTTGACAAAAATTTTTAAAGATTTTTATTTATTTATGTGAGAGAGAGAGAGAGAGAAAACACAAGAGGGGGAAGGGCAAAGGGAAAGGGAGAAGCAGGCTCCCTGCCGACCCCAGGACCCCAGGACCCCAGGATCATAACCTGAGCTGAAGGCAGATGCTTAATTGACTGAGCCACCCAGGTACCCCCAATTCAAGACAGATTAAATTCATGTTGAAGATGAAAGCAGTTGGACCAGTCTTGTTTCCTGAGTGCAGGCAGCAGCTCATGCCTCTTAGAGCTGTTTTATTTTGAGACAAGAAATGGTTAGTACAGTGGCTCCTTTGTATCTAGGAGCGTTGGACCTTTTTCTTCTTCGGAGAGATAGATTTCTTGCTGTTGGTGAAGGCCCTTGAAGACTGTAGTTTAAATTCGACTGGAAAGTGGTCGCTGACCTCCAAAGCCTACAAAGAGAAAAGGGAGATGAATTTGGGAATTCAGAGACTGTCATTTTAGTGAACAAATTCAGGCTTAAGGTGGGAAGATAAAAAACCTAAAGTCATGCAGTAGAACACACACTAGTGAGTGTCATCCTTGGACCAGCTCAACCAGAAATTTAGGTAGGTCTTCAAGCCACAGAATAAATCATAGACTTGGAGACTCGGGGTCCAATGGCCCTATGTTGTATCTCCAGTGGTGGCCTCAAAGGGTGACACCAACCCGTCTCCCAGGACAGTGGTACAGAAAGACAAAGATGGCAACTGTACCTCCTCCTCGGTCAACCCATAAGCTTTCTGGAAGTTAAAGGTGCTGTTTGATTTGAGAACAACAGAGTTGACGATCTCTTGTCCTCTAAGCACGATCCTGCAGAAAAGGGGGAGAAGACAGTCCTATTAACCACCTCGTTGATTTGTGAAACAAACCAAGTTTCCTGTTTGACCTCTGGAATTGACTGAGCAGCCTGGCTCTTTCATGTCGTGTTCAAATTCCAGGCCTGGTTTTGTCTCCCTTAGGACAGTGCCTAAGATTGGGGAAATTGGCTCATCCCCTACTGGGGTTCTATGGGCACCAGCACACAGTGTTTCCCTGTGTGGGCAGTAGCCCTGTAGGTGGAAGAGAAGATATTGTATGAAACATGGACACCACATCGTGGATCAATGACTTACATACTGAGAATGTTGTTCCCCTTGCAATTATTTTTCACTTTTCCTGATTCGGTTATGAAGAAAGGTACTGGCTTATCTTTTTAAAAAATATTTTAATTATTTATTAGAGAGAGAGATTGGGAGCACACATGGGGTGGGAGTGTGGAGGGCAGAGGGAAAGGGAGAAGCAGGCTCCCTGCTCAGTGGGGAGAGAGCCCAACGTAGAGCTCGATCCCAGGATCCTGAGATCATGACCTGAGCTGAAGGTAGATGGTTAGTCCATGGAGCCACGCAGGCGTCCCTGGCTTATCTTTAATAACACTCTAAGCTCCCATTTTAACCAAGACAGAGTGGGCTGTAATCACCAAGCACTCTGCAAGCAAGATAATTAAGGCAGAATTTAACATTGTTTAGTTTCACTGGGCTTATGTTTTAAGTTATTTACGATTTATGACAAATAATGCTATTTTCTTACCTTAGTATGAAATTTCCTTTATTTATTTATTTATTTATTTGTCAGAGAGAGAGAGACACAGTGAGAGAGGGAACACAAGCAGGGGGAGTGAGAGAGGGAGAAGCAGGCTTCCCGCTGAGCAAGGAGCCCGACACGAGGCTCGATACCAGGACGCTGGGATCATGACCTGAGCTGAAGGCAGACGCTTAACAACTGAGCCACCCAGGCACCCCTGAAATTTCCTTTAAAAATTAATTTATTTCATTACAAATGAATAAATTTAAAGACAAATACAGGGAAAAACCATAGTATAGTTGCTTTGTAACGACAGCAAAATCTGGGAACATGGTAGTTAAGTGAGTTTTGGCAAGATGGACTCTAATATACCCCACGTGGAGTGACACATTTGGGGCCTACATGGCCCCCACTGACTGACTGAGGAAGGACAAGGTGAGTCAACTGCCAGGTCATGACCATCCACTGAGCTTTTCCTAATTCTGACTGACTGATTTGGTTTCCTGTGTTTGTTACCAATCCCACCATGGTTAACTCTGAGCTTAATCCACAAGTAAACTCTTCCCATTCACTTGGCGATTTCTTCACCAAGAAATCTTCAGACCCAGAGAGTCAAGAGCAACATAGTTAAGGTGCCTCTGTTTCTGGCTTCTACGGACATGTGTGGGCAGGTCAGCTGATCGTTGAAGGCTCTCCTGAGGCTGCTCCTTGCACAGGCCAGCTCTTGGCAGCTTTCATGTCCAGGAGTGCACAGCTCATGGGAGGTGTTCAATAAATATTTGAACATAGAATAAAGACTTGAATTGAGACCATTTCATCCTACTCCCCTAATTAGAAATGTACATCCCTTTAATTTTTTAAGATTTTCTTCATTTTTAAAGTAGGCTACATGCCCAACATGGGGCTCGAATGCACATCCCAAGATCAAGAGTTGCATGTCCTACCGACTGAGCCAGCCAGGCACCCCAGAAATTTATAACTCCTTTAAGAAAAGCATAAAAGAGGGACGCCTAGGTGGCTCAGTCAGTTAAGCATCTGCCTTCGGCTCAGGTCATGAACCCAAGATCCTGGGACTGAGTCCCACATTGGGCTCCTTGCTCAGAGGGGAGCCTGCTTCTCCCTCTGCCTGCTGCTTCCACTGCTTGTGCACTCTCTCTCTGACAAATTAATTAATTAATTAATTAAAATTAAAAAACATATATATATGCCAGTCCAGAAAATATAGAAAATCCAGAGCAACAAATGAGAAATTAATCTTTAAAAAAATCACATGTAATCCTGCCATCCTTTGGCATATGTGTGTCTAAACCCGAGGTTCTTTTAGTAAACACATTTTTTACCTGTTCCCCCACCCCTCCTAATGTACTGTGAGCATCTTTCCTGGTGATGCACTGTTCTTCAGCTTCATTATTTTTGATCACCTTCCCCTTGTTGGCCAGGGGAGAAGAATGGGGCTGCAGAATGGCCTTGACCTGCCCAAGGCAAGTGGGCGAGTGGCCATCTCCAACCCACTTAGCTGGCAAACTCTCAAAGTAAGAGGAGTGAAGGCACCAGGGTTGCAGTAGGTTGTGGGGTGGCCCAGGCTCCTGGGACTTCCTGCCTCCATTCGCCTTTCCCCAATGCTAGGGCTGATTCCACTCTTGGGAGCTGGAGTAGGGACTTCTGCAAAGGACACACCAGCCCTGAAAGCTCCAAGAGGAACAAATGAGGTCATGGGATGGAAGTGAAAGCCTGACCTCAAAACTAGAGAAGTGAGAACAGCTGTCTTCTGGCAGAAGCCATCTCATGCTTCCTTGGAGGCACGCTGGGCTCTGGGAACCACGGAAGATCAGGAACATTCACATGTTTTGAGTGTCTCCCACATGTCCTGATTTAAGGAGCAAAAGTGAAAGCTAACTGAAAATCCCCAAGGAGATTTTACAAGTACTTATTTTTTTTTTTTTTTTAATGTAGGCACTACAGCCTATGTGGGGCTTGAACTCACACCCCAAAATCAAGAGACACGTGCTTCACTGACTGAGCCAGCCAGGCACCCTGAGAATGCTGTTACTTAAAGGTATGTATTTGCGTCTAGGAATGTATAGCAAAAGCTTTGAGAGTGGAAAGACCCTTGTTCTAACTGGTCTCATATGGATCATCCATTTCAGCAGTGCTTACGCTAGCAAACTCTTGGCAATAACCTAAGCTCGATGATGGGGGATTTGAGTGACTAAATTCTGGTATGTCTTTGTGATGAAATAATTAACAGCCAGTGAGTGTGTGGAGCACTACCATCTGCCAGGCATTGTGTGAGAAGACACATACTACTTCATCTATTCCTCCTCATGGCTCCATGAATGAGGCTTCACGACAGTCCCTGTCTTATAGGCCAGGAAGCAAAGACACACAGAGCTTAACTCTCTTGGTTACAGACAGGAAGTGGTAGAGGCAGGATTTGAAGCCAGGCCAGCACTAGCCATAACTAAGCTACAACGCTCAGGGCTCCCAGGCGTGGTGATGCAGGTTGCACACTGCACAAGTACCTAATGGGTGAGCCTGAAATCTAATGGACTGAGGTGGGTTGCCTTTCCTGAGGCATATCAAATACTGTGTGGGCTAGCTTGCGTCAGGCAGGTGCTTCCTACCTGTCATATGCACAGCTGGTGCTCCCCTTGACTGTGGTGTCTTCTTGGTCCCCTATCAGCCAGACAAACCTGGTGTCAGTCCTCAAGCGGATGTTCTTCCAGGCCTTCTTGGGGACATAGCTACAGCCGGCATTGAAGTCACCCATGAAAATGAAATTCTGAAAGATGTTATTTGGAATTGTCACCTTGTAGGTATTATTGCCATGCTTTTTCTTAGACCCACTAACAGTGGCTCCACCTCCCACGCCCAGTAAACAGTGGGTTCCGTTACGAGCTAAATTGTGTCCTCCCCTCCCCAATGCCCCCACACAAATTCATATACTAAAGTCCTAACCTAATACCTCATGCGACTGTATTTGGAGAGAGGGCCTTTAAATGAGGCTTTATGGGTGGCCCCTAATCCAGTATGACTGGTGCCCTCATAAAAAGAGATTAGAACCTGGCAATTCACAGACCTATACCCCTGGGGCTAATAATACATTATATGTTTATTAAAAAATTTAAAAATTATTAAAAGAGGTTAGGACACAGACAGACAAAGAGGGAAGACCAAGGATAGAGGCTTTAGGAGAAAACAACCCTGCTGACACCTTGACCTTGGACATCCAGCTTCCAGAGCTGTGAGGAATACCTTTCTGTTGTTTAAATGGCCCAGTTTTGGGCAGCCCTTGCAAACTAATACAGGGTCTTTTTTCATTCCTTTTTCTTTTCTTTTTTTTAAAAGATTTTGTTTATGTATTTGAGAGAGAGAAAGCGCTGGCACAAATGGGGAAGGCAGAGGGAAAGAGAACAGCAGGCTCTACGCTGAGCAGGGAGCCCACTGTGGGTCTCAATCCCAGCACCCCGGATCATGACCTGAGCCGATGGGAGACACTTAATCAACTGAGCCACCCAGGCACCCTGATTTCTTTTTAGTTTTTGAAGTTGAAAACGGAGTCTTGGTTTTGATGAGTATTTGACAGGTGAGAATGTACAAGGGAAGGTGTTGTCACGGGTCTGTAGGATGTTTGCTGCAGCCGTTCCCTCCTGGTCTTACTCTCCACATCCGTGTCATTCAGCATGCTGAGTTAGGTGGGCATAAAAGAATCCAGCTCATTTATTCCCTCAGATCTTTCTGGCTCAAACTACTGGAGGGTATAAATACATGAATGAATCAACGTTTTTTTGTTTCCAAGCAGGAAAATGAATTTGGGTGGTTTGACAGCTTTGGCACCATGCTTTCTCTTCTATTGTTTGTAAGCTGGGAACTTATTCCTGTGGAAATTCTGTCTGCTGAGGAAGTGGGAAGAGCCTGAAAGGGAGGGGTGATAGAATGGGTTGTCCACCCTTGCCCCGAGGCCACCAACAGGACCTTCTATCTTAGAAGTGTTTTTCCCTACAGAGCTTTCGGAAAAAAACTTTTAATATTCCTTAATCTAGAGGAAGTGTCATATTTCCTAGTTAGTGCTATTGTTTGGGGTTGTTGTTGACTTTTTAGCATTTTCTTCAAAAACATTTTATTTTGACCTCAGTGATCATAGTTTTCCTTGAGATAGATGAGTGTGGTTGAGGGCAGAATGTCATCCTTAACCCCAGTGACCACCGGCTCCTATTGTTCTAGGCACAGTTTACTGAGCACGCACTATGTGTCAGGCCAAGGATTAAATGTTTCATAAAGTTGGGGTGCCTGAGTGGCTCAGTCAGTTGAGCATCTGACTCTTGATTTCAGCTCAGGTCATGATCTCAGGGTCCTGGGATGGAGCCCCACCCCTGGCTCTGTGCTCTCATGGACTCTGCTTGTCCCTCTCCCCTCATGTTCTCTCTCTCTCTCAAATAAATAAATAAATCTTTAAAAAATGTTTCATAAAGTTTAAGTTAAATCTCACAATAAACACTGGGAGGTGGAAGGGACCTTTAATCCCTGTGGAAACAGGATAGAGGGATAAAGTGAACTGCTCTAGACCATTCCACTTATTGGCTCAAGTGATAAAGTCAAGAATTAAATCCTGATCTGCTTCACTGAAGGCCCTCAGCACAAGAGTAGCCCCTCTTATTCACTCTTGCGCCATCGATGCCTCCCTAGTGCCTGACATTTAAGAGATGTTCAATAAATTGTTAAGTGACTGAAAGAATTCAAACTTTTAGGAATAAATGAGTCTTTCTCTTGCCTGGCAAGAGAAATAAGCAGTGAATTACACACCTTGTGCTCTCCATGTCCTAGCTCTGCGCCCCCACTTTATTTGACCCATGTTGCATTTTGAATGGTGGATCTGGAGAGGAGGAAGGGGGTGGTCACTGGAGTCACATCCCAAAAGGAGGAAAGAGGAATGAGGAAGAGCCCTCTGGAAGACTTCTGAACTTGCCAAGCGCTTTCACAGACCCTCACAGCTGCACAGGTGGCATCCCTGTTTTCTAGGTGAGAAAATAATTGAGGCCAAGAAGGACAGTGGGTATATTCCCCTAGATAGCACCCTTAGATCAATGGAGAAACCACTTCTGTTCTTCACTTCCGTCTATGAGGTTGGGCTGAAGCTCACACAGATTTAATCAATCGGAGCTTCTCAACCCCCCTGATCACAGTGGTTGGTTGGGATGGACATGTGACCCAGTCAGGGCCAATGGGACTCAACCCCGGGGCACTTGTTGCATAGTGGGACAGACAGTTTGTCAGTGGGCTGGAAGCTGCTGGTGGCCATCTTGCCATCCCAAAGGTGGAGCCCACCCAGAGGAAATGAGGGCAAAGAGATGGAAAGAAAGCGAGGAGACAAGCCCTGATTACTGGATCCAACTATGCCTGAACTACTCCTGGACATTTTAGTTACATGAACCAATAAATTGCACCTCCCTTTCACAAACCAGTTTTGAAAGTCTGTCCCATGCAGTGAAGGACTCCTGACCACTGTTCTCATTGCAAAGTGAGAATGATAAAGGTAGTAAATTGTGGGGTTATTGGGAGGATTAAATCGACTTGTCCATGTCCAGCCTCAGCATAAGGCACGGCTCCCACTATTCGTAATTTGGGGCAGCCATTATTAGTGGAGCAGAGTTTGAATTGCCGAGCCCCACGCGGACGGGACCCAGGCAGATTTAGCAAGAAGGATATTTAAGGCCGAGGTAAGGCCTAAAATGAGGCTCTAACAGGGTGCTGCGCTGCACATGTCCTGCCCGCCTCGCTCTCCCGGGGAGTCACTCATCCCTTCCCAGAACCGGATTCTGCCTCTGCTAGATGGGAGTTCAGCAGACACAGAGGGTCATCACCTCTGCCTTCCAGCGGCGTTTCACATCCCAGTAGACATCAGCGAGCTCATCAATCTCTTTCACGGAGGTCTCAGGGGTGGTGTGCAGGGGGACAATCACGAAGTCCTTGACAGCTGAGGAACAGGAAAGAGGAGGAGGTCACACGCACACTTTCCTGAACAGGAGCAGGTTCAGGGAACACTGCTGGAGAGAAACAGGCTGTCCTTCTGGAAGGCCCAGACTGCACTACCTGGGTCCTCTCATTTCTGGAGGGGCCAGCCAGTGGCTGAGAGGTGAATGCTGTTGGGACCATCGGGCGGCTGTTCTCAGAGCATGAAAGCCTCTTTTCACCCATTCACCTGCCCCGCCAAGAGAAAGTTGGTAATCAGGACTCCTTGCTGACATTGTGGGTGTTTTTATTTTCTCAGTTTTTGAAAAATGGTATTTTCCACTTTTTAAAAAATAAGTCTCTTTGGCTTTTGTATGGAAGAAAAAAGTTTTTTCTAGTTAAAAAAAAAATTGAGGCTTGTCAGTTTACGTGTCTTTTATAATCTGGAAAAAAAGCCTCTCTAAAATTATGTATTTTTTAAAACAGCCTTTGTGAAACAGCTGAAAACCTCCCCACCAGGAGGGACTGAGCGAGCCTGTATCCGGGAATGTGGGTGAGCTTGGGAGCCGTGCCTTGCCCACCTGCCGGTGGCAGCTGGCGTGTTCTGAGGGCCTCTTCCCCGGGGTTCCCTTGCCCAGTGCCTGGGTCCCCACTCGTACGCAGAAGCTGAGGGCTGGTGGGGAATCACTGCTCAAGTCACACAGTGGGGAGTCAGGACTCAGATCTGGAAGCCTGTCTCCATGACCCCACACTTACCCACCAGCCGGGTCTCCCACTCTCCTCCTCCGGCCTCCACTCCATTTCCCATCCTCTCTGGCCCCCTAAACACCCCTACCCTTTTCGCACCTCCGAGTTTGTGTGTACTCACTGGGACCTCCCCCTGGAAAGGCCCTTGCCTTAGCCCTCAGTGACTGGCTTCTTCAGGTCACACTCCATGTCACCCTGAAGAGGCCATCTGTCTCCTGCCCCATCTAAGGCAGGCCCCTCACCCCAGTATGGAATGTACCCTGCTTTTACTTCCTTCCTGCTCTGAAGTTACTTGCTGTGCCTCTTAGTTTTTCCCACTGGAACCTTGGCTCTGTCTTGCTGACTGGCTTGGCTCCAACACTTAGCACAGTACCTGGCCCATGGGAGGGACTAAAAAATGTTTGTTGGTTGAGTTTATGATCGAATGAATGAATGAGTAAATGAATAAAGGAAACAAATGATAAATGAATGACTAAGTGATATAAAGGAAAAAAGTAAATGAATAAAGGGAAAAAATGATAAACAAATGGCAAACTCTGTCTTTAATCTCAGAGGGGACAGAAGGATGTTTCCTTGTACAAGAGAGAGAATTCCAAACAGGGCATGGCTGCAGTGCCATCCTCTGGGAGGAGAGGTAAAGGAGGAAAGGTAGATGCTCAAGATAAACAGGTTTGTTTAGTCATGTTTAGCTATGTGTCGCTGAAGACTCTATTTGAGAAGACGGGGCAGGGTGCTCTGCAAACACTGGTCAGCCAAATGGGAATTGTGTGTCTGACAAAGGTGATTATTACACCTGCTCTCTGATGTGCATTTCTGTCCTAAACAGCCCCCACCTCCTCCTCTTTTTCTATTGGAAATTTCCACCACCATTCTTCCATGTTTGTTTTCCCGAAGTACTCACAAAGCCAGGGCCGAAATAGTTATGTTCCTACTTCAGGCTGTTTATATTTGTGTAATATATATGCAGCTGCTGCTCTATGGATATTTATTTGGTCAGTGTCTGTCTTGTCCACTACAACATAACTTCCCTAGGACAGGGACCTTGTCTGCCTTGTCCAGTGCCTGGAACAGAATGTGGTAGGCACTGAAAAATATATTTGATTCATATAGCTCCAATCTGCAAACCAAATTAATTATTGACTTTGGAGTTAGATATGCACAGTGGTTAAGAGTGTGAGCACCCAAGATAATGGCTTGGGTTCCAACTACTGAGTGAGTGACCTTGGGCCAGTGATTCTACCTGTTTGAACCTTGGCTATCTCAAATGTAAAGTGCAGATAATCCTAGGTCCTGCTGGGTGTTGCAAGGATTACAGGAACCTGGCACTAGTCAGGGATCTGTAATTGTTATGGCATATATAAGTGTAGTTGTCAGAGTTCAGACGTGTAGTCGTTTGGATTTCCTCTCTATACACAGTCTGTGGAGGAGATTGGAAGGGGAGGGAGAGGGAGACTCTAGGTTGGGAGTTCGTCTCTGCTAGCCATCTCTGGGACTCTCTTTTTTAAATGAAGTTGTATTTGATTGGGACTGAAAAAAATAATGGTAAATAATTTCCATCAGCCTAAAAGCTCAGAGAGTGGAGTTATCACTGATTTCTGAAGGTGAGTTCCAGGCTAAGGAGGTCTTGAGTTGAGGAAACCTCCTCAACAGTCAAATATTAGACGTTCTTAATGGCCATCTCAAGTCTAATGTCTCCCTAACGATGCTGTGCAAACCCTGGGACCCCCGCTCACACTCGGGGCTACTGTCCATTCATGGGATCACAGGAAAGTCATGAGCAGGAGGGGCCTGTGGATCTCACCGGTGTGGGGTGACTGGAACCAGACCACAAAGGGTTCCCTGGAAAACACATCTGCGTCACCAGCCTGATAGTCATGGTAGAGGTAGCGTTTCTTCACAGACACTAGCTTTTCCCTAGAAATAAAAAAAAAAAGGAAGCCCTTCCAGCTGATTCATTTGTCTTCTTAACCTCATTCAAGAAGCAGAGACATAGCCCATGGCTTTATTGGCCCCCCAGACAGGCTCTTGCCCTGCAAGGGATCTTCCCTTCGAGAACAAGTTTCCGTCAACTCTTCTCAAAGGCCAGAGCCCTTTGAAAGCTGGAGACCAGAACAGCACCAGATCTCTGGGGCAGCCACAAGTTAATGTTCAGACTTAGAACACAATTACTGGTAAGAAGAAGACAACATGTGAAATTTTGGAGTCAGCCATGCTGGGCAGCTCAGGTTTCCATCCCTGGGCTGGAACTTCACTGTGAAGGATAAAGAAGTGACCCTCCAGACCAGGCAGACACTGAACCAACCAGCAAATTCGAGGTCAGGAAGCTGCGTGTGCTCTTACTTTGAGGAGATAATGCTTTGCTTCAGCCTCAATTCAATAGCAATTAGTTTGATATTTTGGTATTATTTGATATTGAGAACTGGTTAGAGATCATTAGAGATCCAAATTTGGTTTTGAAGAAAAGAAATACATTTTGAATCAAATCACGGTCATCATTTAGAAGTGAATCATGTCCCAGGAAGCCAAGACTATACTTACTTGTAGAGAAAGGCATACTGTTCTTTATATGTGTTTCTTCCAAGCCGAGAGCTAATCACATAGTTGTAGATTATATGTCTTCTTGAGTTTCTAGAAAACATAAAGATTTTACATTGCATCTTAAAAAATAAGCATTTCCCTACTGCAAGCTCCCCTCTCTTCATTCTGTATCCATATCGCCAAGGGTATTGTGGAGAAAGGCTGCCATTCGTCATAATCTCGGAGTCTAATAAGAAGGGCCACCATCGCCTGGGAATGTGACATTTCTCAGGATCTTTACAGACATTATCTCTTGCCCTTAGGAGGTGGGTAGTATTGTTACCCATTTTTTATAGTTTGCAGGTACAAAGCTGGGATTTGAGCTCAGATCCTATATACCCCAAATCCACAGGCTTTGGCCTGTACTTGTGGGACATTATTGAGACCATAGATTCAGGCCATATCAGTCCCAGATCCCACTCTGGTTCATGTCTGGGGCTGACCTCATACTCCCTGGTGGAGTAAATCTTATCAGGTCACCCTGTCCCTGCACTACTCCTGAGCATTTCTCAAAGGCAGAATTCCTAGTACTATTTTCTCTTCTTTTCTTTTTAAGATTTTATTTATTTATTCAACAGAGAGAGAGATCACAAGTAGGCAGAGAGGCAGGCAGAGAGAGCACAGGAAGCAGGCTCCCTGCCGAGCAGAGAGCCGGATGTGGGGCTTGATCCCAGGACCCTGAGATCATGACCTGAGCCGAAAGCAGAGGCTTTAACCCACTGAGCCACTCAGGCACCCCCCAGTACCATTTTCATTGGACGTTCACACCTGCTCTGAAAACTCCCAAACATTTTCTCACAAGTCAGCTATTGTTTATGTCCTGGGGGCTAGAGGTATAGCTGTGAAGTCCCATTACCTCTACCACTCATTCATACCAGGGAAATGGACTCTCCGTGTGTTTGCCAAACCTGCTGATAACTCCACTCAGGGCAGGGCCTGACACATTTTTACTTCATTCGCACACAGAAAGATCTAGCGCATATCTAAGCTGTGGCATATTCTTAGGTTCTGTTGGAATATAGCAGATTGGGTCTTTAGGAGCCCACTGAGGCCCTGCAGAAATTCTCGAGCATGCTAGATACATCTTCTACGGCAGGTCCAGCTGCTGGGGCCCAAGAAGTGTGGACAGCAGATTCCACCGGGTTTCCAGTTTGGGAAGACTGGCCTTGTTCTGAATCTCGCCTGCCAAATTTTGGGTTGGCAGGCTGCTCGCAATGACTCAGCTGTGAGGCAATTAAGGCCCCTCCTGGCTTACGGGGGTTAAGGGGACAAACAGGCCTGCCTCTGCCTGGAGTCCATGGCACAGTCTAGGGAAGTTGGGGAGAACTGACTGCAGTGGGGGTGGGGAGACCCGACCCAGGATGCTCTGGGGAGGCACCTGGAGCCCCCTGTCCTCAAAGGTTCTGAAAACTGACCAGAGACCCTCTATGGGAGGCTGAGGAGGTTCAGAATAGAGCACCGGCTTTGGAGTCAGACATGACCCAGGTGCAAAGGTAAGCTCCACTGTTTACTGGCTGGGTGATCTTGGGCACATCCCTCCTCTCTGAGTCTCAGTTCCCCCGGCTATAAGGGAAGCAGTAAAAGTACCAACCCCACAGAGTTGTGGGAGTAAATGAAATAGTGCACATAAATGGATTAACAGGATGCCTGGCATGTAGTTAGGGCTATCGATGGTAGCTGTTGCACATGGCCCTCTGGACCACCATCTGCCATCGTAATTTTCTTCCTTTTCCTAGTAATAGACTCCATCAGCACTTACTGATCCCTGCTACATGCCAAGCACAGTGCAGCCACTTACATGCAGTATTTAATCACAGCCACATCCCAGGAAGATGGGTTCATTATTAGCCCCATTTTGTAGACAGGGAAAATGAGGTACGAAGAGCTTGCATAACTTACTCAAAGGCATAGTAGAGCCAAGATCCAAACACAGGTGGTCTGAGACTAGCATAGGTGCCTAACACTTGTGCTAAACTCCCTTTTCTATCATCAAAGATCAGATCTGGAACCAGAAGAGCTGCTGAGGGTAAAGCATATTTTTAGAGGAGAAACTGAGGCCCAGAGGGGAGTGGAGCCAGCCCAAGAGGCCTCTTTGAACAAGAGTGTCCAAGGCTGTTCCTGCTGGGCTTACCGAGGCTGGATTGATCATTTATTTATTTTTTTAAAACGTGAGTTTCCTTAATTATAAAAGTGTAACAATGGCCAGATGTACTGGATGGTAGATTACATGGTTGTTAGCATTTTCTCTGTGCTCTTAAGAATGTTTAAAGTACATCATAAGAAAAAGGAAAGAGTGTATAACATTCTCATTGTAGAAAACTTGGAAAATACAGACAATATAGAGAAGACACCATATTTAAATTCCTTGTAATTTTTGCTCTGAGATAGCCGTTGTCAGCCATTTGATTCCCCGCTTTTGAATCTTTTAAATGTTTTTTGTTTTGTTTTTCTTTTGACATAATTGAACTACTTGGTACATATTATCATATGTTCTAGTTTGTGGTATAATCTTATCATGCATGTACAAAGGAAACATTATATTAGAAGTTTTTAAAAATTGGGGCGCCTGGGTGGTTCAGTGGATTAAGCCTCTGCCTTCACCTGGGGTCATGATCTTGATCTCGGGGCCTGGGATCGAGCACCACTTCAGGCTCTCTCCTCAGCAGGGAGCCTGCTTCCTCCTCTCTCTCTGCCTGCCACTCTGCCTACTTGTGATCTCACTCTATGTCAAATAAATCAATAACATCTTTTAAAAAAAAAAAAAGTTTTTAAAAATTGGAGTGCGTCAGAATCACCCGGGAAGGCTACTTAGATGAAGATCACTCCCAGGGATCCCGCAGACATTCTCGTTCAATAGCCTGGAAGTTCTGGAATGTGCCTTTTTAACTCACTTTGGGGTGATTTTCAGGTGGCTAGGTCTGCTGATTATTCTTTGAGAAAGAATGTAAATCATAACTATAATCCAAAATTGTAAATTATTTGAGGACATTATCTTTTGGGGTTTTTTGAATTTATAAAATCAATCTAGGCTTTTTGTAAGATATTCAAATCATATACAAGTATATAAAATAAAAAGTAAATGTTCCTATTTCTTCAGTGACCCCATCCACAGTGGTCCCGCAATTACACCCACCTCCCGGACCCAGAAGTAACCATTCTTAATAGTTGGACCCTATCCTCCCATTCTCTCCTCTGTCCCCGTGCAAACTCAAACACCCTCTTACTCAGGCATAGTAGTAATGTGATCACTAAAATGGGCCACTCTATCTACAGTTCTGAACCTTTTTTGAATTGCTTTCAAGATTACTGCAGTCGTCTTCCCGTGCTGAATATTTAGCTCTAACATATTCTGTAGTGAACGTGGTTTTTAACGTGGTAATATTCCAGCCTGCAGGCATATCGTAACTTCATTCTTGTACTCAATCTTTTCTTTATGACAGTAGTTCTGATTTCAATCTCTTGTCTGAATCCTCTTGTCTCTTTCGTTTCTCTCTCTGTCTTGGCTGCTCATGCATTTCCTCTATTTTGCTTTATCATATTAAAACTAGCTAGTCGAAAGTTCTCAGGACTGCAGCTACTGGAGTTGGAAGCTGGGGCAGTGTTGGCCATGTGACGTGGTGGTCAGGGCAATGCTGGCTTTCACACTAGTTTCAGTTCCCCTGGGCTTCTCAGATATCCTTGCACTTAACCTTGAGCCTGCAGGGGGTCCAGGCCCCCCACCCCCACCCCACCCCGTCTTTACCCATTTAATCTCTCCATCAGGGTGGGACAGATCCTGTTGTTGCTGTCCTTGATTTCCATCAGGAGTATGATATCACAGCGTTTGATGACCTGCAGAGACAGAATTCCCAGATGTCTTCAGGCAAATAATCTACCATAATAAAATCTTTTATTGGGCACTATGTTTTAAGTATAGGATTAGTGTTCGGTTAAAGTAATTAACTTCATTGCTGAAACAAGTGAGGAACTTCCTGAGGTAGGTAATATTGTTATGTCCATTTTATTTTATTTTAGTCAAGTTTTTATTTTTAAGTAACCTCTATGGCCAGTGTGAAAATCAAGCTCACAGTCCTGAGATCAAGAGTCACAAGCTCCACGGACTGAGCCAGTCAGGCGCCCCAGTTAAGTCCATTGTAAAGATAAGGAGTCTAGGGCTCCAGGAAAGTCAAGTAAACTACCCAAAGTCACTCAGTTGGAAAGTGGCTGATACCAAGGGCAAATCTAGGCAGTCTGAATCCAGAGCCTATGATCACATGATCACGTGTCCTATATCTTGGCTTTGCTTGAATAATCACAATAACAACTACAAATATTTATTAAGCTTTTAGTAAGTGAGAGGGACACAGCTGGATATGGGTCTCCCTAGTTCACCTGGCAACAAAATTATAATAATAAAAATTACAAGGGCTAACATTTATTGTGATCCTACTCTGAACTTCACCAACCTTATGAGATAATCATAAGCAGAAATCAGGCTCAGAGTGATTGGATGAGAAGTTTGAAGTCACACAGCCAGTATATAGATGGTAGAGTCAGGATTTGAATTCAGGATTGTGTGACTACAAAGCCCATGATGATGTTAAAATACAGGGAGGCTGGGTCTGGCCGCCAAGCCAGCCTGCTGATTTAGTTACCTGTCACTGTCAGACCTTTCTTGAAGGCACTTTAAACTAGGGGCACCTGACTGGGTCAGTTGGTGGAGCATGCAAATCTTGATCTCAGGGTTGTGAGTTTGAGCCCCTTACTTGAAAATAAGTAAAATATTTTTTTTAAATATTCTTTAAAGTATGGATCAAAATCCTTGGAGAATGTACTTACCCTTTGGCCTAGTTTTCCCCCCTGGAGGAAGGTCTCCTATCATAATGTAATATCTACTACCTCTCTGCATCTCAGTGTCCTCATCTATAGATTGGAATGATGATAGTACTTCCCTCACAGGGTTGCTGGAGGATTAAATGGGCACTTGGAGCAGTGAGAGCAGTATAGGAGGCACACAGTAAATTATTACTACTACTATTATAACTTGTATAGATCAAAGAGGAAGATACATTGCAACAAGGACAACAACAAAATTGGAAACAACCTAACTAAGTTATCCCTGAATAGGAAACCATTAAATAAAAGATAGCATAGGGCATTATATAGAATTAAGAGTCATGTGAATGGGTCCCTCAATGGCTCAGTCTGTTGAGTGTCTGACTCTTGATTTTGGCTCAGGTGATGATTTCAGGGGTATGAGATCGACCCCCATGCTGGGCTCTGTGCTGGGAGTGGAGCCTGCTTAAGATTTTCTCTCTCTCCTTCTGCACCTTCCCCTGCTTGAAAAAGGCATGTTTTAAAAGAATTCTTAACAAAATATATAAATAAATAATAACAGCATGTGAAATGCTTCTGATACAAAAGCAGGATACAAAACTGATGATAGAGGGTAGTCTCCGTGCTGAAAAACAGATGCAAATTTATGTATTTATTTTTGTGTAGAAAAATGCTCATAATGTCCTAAACACCAGTAGCTCTTATCTTCCAGTGATAGGATAACACTTCTTTATATGTTTCTATATTTTCAAAATAGTCCCTAATGACTGTTTTTAACTTACTAAAATTAGTTTCAAAATTCTAAATTTATATTTTAAAAAATTATACGTAATTTTAAAAATTCAAAGTGTTATTTAAAAAAAACTGCAGAGTGCCTGGGTGGTTCAGTTGGTTAAGCGTCTGCCTTCGGCTCAGGTCAGGATCCCAGGGTCCTGGGATCAAGCCCTGCATCCAGGCTCTCTGCTCGGCAGGGAGTCTGCTTCTCCTTCTCCCTCTGCCTGACTCTCCCCCTGCTTGTGCTCTCTCTCTGTGTCAAATAAATAAGTAAAATACTACAAAAAAATAAATAAATAAGTGTTAGCTCTTACCATCGACTCACTGAATTTATAATAACCCTATGATGCAGGTCCTCTTATTATCCCCACTGTATATATAGCTGGGGCTTTTGCCTCAGCGTGGCTAAGTAACCTGAACATCATGTGAATGTGGATAATGGGATCATCTGCTACAGAGCCCCTCTTGACCACTTGCTCAACGGCAGAAGTAATCACCATATTCCTGTGATTGCTCCTTTTGAATGTCATCCACTGGTGCAGGGCAAAAATGGACCAGGGTTCAGACTGCATTTCCTGAGCAGAAGGGTTGAGCTTTTAGATTCCCTGTTTACAGCCCTTTTGCCGCACAAAAACAAACAAACAAACAAAAAAAAAAACATTCCAAAGCCCCACATCTCCAGCAGTTACTCCAGCGGATCTCCATGTCCCTTGAGTACTTGCCTCTGAACCTCTGGACGAATTTCCTATAGACTGGAACCTACAGCACAGTGAGCAATGGATCTCACCATCGGAGTTCTCCTGGGGACGAACCCTAGAGCTTTAACAGTCCGTCCATCCTCCTACCCATCTCTCCACTCACTTGTTTATCCATCCAACAAAATTCAGTCAGGGGCCTGCTGTGTCCCAGATGACCTGTGAGGCCTTGCTTTACTCACAACTCTACAGCATCTGGCATGAGTGAAAGAGGGAAGGGAGGGAAGGAGAGAGAGGGAGGGAGGCCCAGGGAGCCATACTGGAGCCATTTGAGCCCAGTTTATAAAGCACAAGTACCTTCCTGTGTTTAACTCTTCTTTATGGCAGCATAAGAAAAATGGGAATAAATTTCCTAGCCAGTGCTTTAAAAAACAATTTTGTTAACAGTTTTCTAATTATAAAAATAATGTTGCTTATTGTAGAAATTTGAAAAATACAGAAAAAACTATAAAAAAAATCACCTGATGACCTCTAAACCCATCACCCAGACACTTCTCACATGATTTCTGTACTTGTATTTACAAAATGACATCAAAATAACTCGCCTGTTAGCATCAAATGGCCTCAGAGTCGTATCTTGACTCTATTGCTCACCAGCTGTGTGACCCTGAGCAAGTCACTTAAGCTCCCCGAATCCGCCAGATTCCTCATCTATAACCTGGGATGAAATCCTCCTCCTGGGGATGTCTTGGGGATTAAAGGATATGATAGATACAAGGCATTCAGTCCAGTCCCTGACCTGGAAAAGAAGCTCTGCAAACAGTGGGGCAGTGTTTATCACACAGTTTGGGTCTGGTTGGTTTTTTTGTTCTTGTTTTTCAGCCTCAGTGATGTTCTGAGCGTTTTCCCCACAGTGGTTAAATACTCACTTTTCAAATCTTATCACTGATACATGTTTTCCCTGCCCCCGTTTCAGGCCAGGAAAAAATACTTCGCCCCTGAATCTCTCTCCTCAGAATGAGCCTCCAGAGATGAGAGGCCCCCCAGAAGGCCCTCCCAGACCTGAAACTGGAGATTTTCCTGACTCCATTCACAGATGGGAAGGAGGAGAGGCCGAGCATGGCCAGCAGTGAAGCCTTCCCACCCAGCAAGCGGTATTGTGCTGCGAGTGGGCCTGGAAAGACGGGAAGGGGCAGTCTAAAGAAATCTTATGAAGACTCTGGGACCAAGAGCCGTCTTTGGTGTCTCTAAACAGGGAACTATACAGTACAGGAGGAGACAGAGCCCAGAGAGGGTCCATTAGGTCAGGGTCCCAGCCTTTGCTCTCACATTTACTGGCTCCATGACCAGGGACTATGTCCGTCTCCGCTCTGAACTCCACTTGCCCATGTGCAAAAGGCAACCAGAGGACTTGTGAGGCTGACCTTGGATGCTTCCTGATAAGGGCCTGGCTAACAAGAAGCACTCCTGAAATTGTAAGTACCATGTGCTGTGGGAGACGATGCCTCCCATGTCCCTCATCTCAACCCGAGTGCCTCAGAGCATCGAGTACTTGGCCTACGTTCAGTATTTGTTGGATGAACAAACTTTGCTCTTTAAGGACACAAACTGAGGAATGGGACAGAAGCAGCCTTGCCCAGGCAGGGTTTGGCATCTGGAGAACTGCCCGTAATGCCAGCCAGCAAGTCCAAGTTGGAGAAGGCAGGTCTCCTTCACTCTCCAGCCTCCCTGATGAAGGTCATAGACAACAGCATGATGAAGCTGGGCTCATCTCCAAAGGGATCAAGCCTATATGGAAGGGTGGAAAAGGCATCTTCTCTAATAGGGTTGGTTCATATGGCTGGCTTTGATCCTGGCTCTTCTGCTTACCTGCTAGGGAATCCTGGGTACGGCACTTCACCATTCTGAGTCGGCCTTCTCTGTTACAAAGTGAGGGGAATGCCACCTATGTCATAATATTAAATAAGAATATGGAGATATCTGGATGGCTCAATTGGTTAAGCGTCTGCCTTTGGCTCAAGTCGTGATCAGGTCGTGATCCCAGGGTCCTGGGATCGAGACCCACATTGGGCTTCCTGCTCAGTGTGGATACTGTCTCTCCCTCTGCTCCTCTCTCCTGCTCTCTCTCTCCCTCTGTTTCTCAAATAAATAAATAAATAAATAAAAATAAACATAGAAAGTTCCTGGCCAGGAGCAGGTACGCAGACACAAGGCCCCGTGAATATTACTGCCCTGAATATCTGGGTTCGGGTTTCACTGTAAGTGCTCTCATTGGCTCTGGCAGTCTTTGGGGATGGCCTCTATTTATGGGATGGTTTTGCAGCAGTGGGGTTAGGTAAGGATTCCTTGACAGAGACTTCCCATGTGCTTGGTGTTCGGTGTGATGGGCTCTCCATCAGTGGGCTCTCTAGGATGAGGCAGCTCCAGGGAGGGGCTAAGTATAGGGCCCCAATGATGGAATCTCCAAGAACCAAAAAGACAGCCTCTTAAGATTGTGATGACTTTTCCTGGGTAGAATAAGTGAGGAAGGTGATCGGCACTAGGGAACTCATAGGTACCCAGGCTCCGTGTGCCCTTGTGCAAGGAAGCAGGGAAAATAGTTTCCCGGCACGTCAGAGCTCCCTGTAGTGCCAGGGAGTCTCGGCTCCCACAGGTTGGGCATGGTTGTTCTGGTTAAACGACTGCCACTGGAAGGCCTTGGGTGCCATCCAAAGGGCAGGGCCAACCAGGGAGAGGGCGATCTAAATAAGAACAGAGCATGTAGTCCTTGTTCTAATCCATTTTGTGTATTAATCCCAACAGTAGCGGCTCTGTTTGTGATCATCTGCCCCGTCCCAGGCTCTCCTGGGGCCCTTCCACACCTTGAGTTCTCTCTGCCAACCAGTGTCACAGGTTGTGTAAGGCCCAATTTCTGAAAGGCCCAGAGGTTCAGGGAGGAGAAGGGAATTCCCGAGCTTCCTCACACAGCTGTTGGGCAGGATCTAAACCCAAGGTTTGCGGTGTTCCCACCATACCATGGTGCCCACAGGATTTTCTAGGGTGGTAATACCCAGACAGAGTCCTGGGAAAGGTTTCAGCTCCAGCATCATCAGAGATTAGTTAACGTGTCAGGTAAAGACAAAGTTAGTTGACTCCAGAGAAACGTGAGCAGCCACTCCGGACCTTGGTCATACAACCCAGGGAGGTTTTATCTAAGTGGAGAGAAAGTTTAGAATTGGTAGTTGGGAAAAGGTTGATGGGTATAAGGTGGAAAAGGAGGGAGAGGTGGGGAGGAGGGAAGGAGAGAAAGAGAAAGGAAGGAAGGAAAGAAAAAGAAAAGGAAGGAAGGAAGGGAGAGAAGGGAGGATGGAAGAAAGGAAGGAAGGAAAGGAAAGAAAGAAATCTGTGCTGTATTGATGGAGAAAAAGATAGAAAGACCAGGCTGGGCTGGCATCCCAGCTCCCCCTCCACCCACCCACCACCTACATGAGGTCACTACACCTTTTGTTGTTCATCTCTTCATGGGGGGTAATAACCCTCCTTCTTGAGAGTGATGGAATGAAATCGTGTATTCGTGGTGCCTGGCGGGGGCATTCAGTAAATGGTAATAAAAATCATGGTATTAGCCAGCCCTTCCCTGGAGCTTACTAGGAGCCAGATATTGTTTTAGGAGCTTTACATTTACCAACCTACACAAACCCCCGAACAATCCCACAGGGAGGAGCCGTCGTAGCTCCCGAACGCCCCTCATGTTCCGAGGATGACATGAAGCCCGGAGAGGGGATGTGGTTATTGGTATTATTGTTGTCAGTACTGTGATTGAATGCAAAGGCAGCTGCTACCTTCCCCCTAGAGACTAACTTGGGTGAAATTTCTCCGGAGTCTCTCAAAGGCAGAGAGAGCGCATGAGGGGGATCCAGTGCTCTCTGTGACCAAGAAGGGGTCTCACCTTCATGATGACATCCATGGCATTCTTGTTTTCCTTCTTGGCTTCCCCAAAGGACCTCACGTTGAAGGAGCAGAGCCTCAGGGCCAGGGCACTGCTGATGGAGAGGAGGAGAAGCAGCGGGAAGGCGGGCAGCCGGGGCATCCTGGCGGGGCTCCGGATTCAGCGAGAGGACCGTGGTGGCTGGCGTGCAAGGGCTCTGGGCCACCTCCTTGGGCTCAGCTGACTTATAAAGCCTGCAGATAACAGGAATGACTGGATTCCTTGTTGCTACTTTCACTTCTCTGAGGAACTGAAGATCATGGGTTTCTTTCCCCAGGGAAATGAAGAAAGGGGTCTAGTCTTTTAGGGGCCCCTGTTTTTGTCACTCGGGTGCGGAAATTGGCCTGCGTAATTGAGGGACCATCCCCTGCAGAGTCTCTCCTATCCCATTCGGGAACCAGCTGTGACATCTGGTCATCGGCCCTGCAGTGGCATGCCATGTGCCTTTTCCTGAGAATGGATAACTCGGAAGTGGTCCACCCCAGAGGGCAGCTGGGGTGAGGAAGGCTTCTGTGGAGGGGATGATGAGGCAAGGGTCAGTGGGAAATCCGGCCAGGCTTTCTGTCCTCACTGGGGTTTCGCAGCCAGCTGTCCTGGGACACACCCAGGCTCTGACTCTCTAATTGCCCTGGTGGGCGTAATTAAGGTCAACTCTGCTTTGAGTTACATAATGTTATAGGCAGTTTTACCGTTTACAGTGTAACACACTGAAGGCTGGTAGGGTGTTGCCAGGGAGAGCAAGTGCTGGTCTGCTGGAATGGGTCCGTAAAATATCCTTGGACTTGAAGGACTAATAGCCAGTGAAAGCCCCTGGAGAGATCACAGTTCAATCAGGTATGATCTTAATGTTTGTAAGAGATGTATGACCCGAAGAAAGGAAGGTTTTTCAAGAACTATAGGATTTCAACCCAAGTAAAATGAGTTTTAGAGAGGAGGGCATGGAGACAGGACGATCCGAAATGCAAAATCCAGTCAAGTCCTAAGCCCCGGGTGAGATTTACAGACTTTGGCAAGGTAAATTATTCTGTGAGGAAGGTGGGTGATGAGAATAAGTGGAGGGTAGCATTGGGATCTCTGGGCCACCCCCTCTTGAAGAGATGGGCGTGGAAAAGGGAGAAGCACGCATGTATCACTAACATACATCCAGGCAGCATCCTGGCCAAAATCTCTTGCCGAGCACGCTCAGGCATCCTAAGGAGATAACCCCAAATAGTACATGGAAGGAAATAATGGTTTCCTGAGCTCCTGGTGACAGGCTGATCCCTGGCGTCAACAACAAGCTTCTCTGAATCTCGAGGGAAAAGGGTGATGATTGCCTTCCTAGGCAAATCGGCCTCTCCCAGCCGGAGGAAGATTTAGAATTGAGTGCTGTCCATGCTTTTCGCGCCTCTTAAGGAATTTGTACATATGTGCATTTCACGAACTTGTAACATACGAGAGATCTTGGACTATTTAACTGACAATCTTATAACTCCAACATCAATTGTGCAGTTAGGGGGATCGATTTAGAGTTGTGGCTTTACGTTGAAGCCTTTCTGAATTCATGCACGGATCTGGAACATTTATAAGAATGTGGAGTTAACAGTGTTTTGTAAGTTTAATTTATTAGAATTACTTAGTATTTAGGGGCACCTGGCAGGCTCAGTTAGTAGAGCATGGGACTCTTGGTCTTAGGGTTGTGGGTTCAAGCCCCACGTTGGGTGTAGAGACTACTTAAACACAAAAAAATTCTTTTAAAAAAAAAGAGAATTACTTAGTATTTTAAAAGGTGGCTTTTTTTTTTATTAGTTCAGACAACTGAAGTCATTTACAAGGAAATGGGATATATTAAATGTATAAAAGTAGTTTAAGTTGTTTGTAAATGGGTCTATAACCCCTTAAAAGTAATTATTTAAGTTTGCTGAATAGGGCTCATTAGATTTAGCAAATAAAAATACAGGGCACTAGGTAAATTTGCTTTTTTTTTTTAATATTCATTTATTTATTTTAGAGAGAGACAGAGCAAGCAGGGGGAGGGAGATAGAGAATCTCAAGCAGACTCCCTGCAGAGCCTGACTCGGGGCTCAATCCCAGGACCCTGAGATCACGACCTGAACCAAAATCAGGAGTCAGGCGCTTAATTGATTGAACCGCCCAGGCACCCCTAGGTAAATTTGACTTTTAGATAATTCAAATTTAATTGGACATCCTATCCTGTGTTTTATCTGGCAGTCCTACCTGAATTTATAAAAAGAATAAAGACTTTCATAAGCTGAATTTAAAGGCATGGCATTGCCTACGGCAGTAACAATCCTGTAAGGGTCCTGGGATAGGGTTTAGTTCCCAGCATCAAAAATAAGCTAACCTGGGGACACCTGGCCGGCTCAATCAGCAGAGCATGCGACTCTTGATCTTGGGGTTGAGGGTTCGAGCCTCACGTTGGGTGTAGAGATGACTTAAAAATAAAATCTTAAGGGGTGCCTGGGTGGCTCAACGGGTTAAAGCCTCTGCCTTCAGCTCAGGTCATGATCCCAGGGTCCTGGGATCGAGCCCCACATTGGGATCTCTGCTCGGCAGGGAGCCTGCTTCCTCCTCTCTCTCTGCCTGCCTCTCTGCCTACTTGTGATTTCTGTCTGTCAGATAAATAAATAAAATCTTAAAATGTAATATGGGCGCCTGGGTGGCTCGGTGGGTTGAGCCGCTGCCTTCGGCTCGGGTCATGATCCCAGGATCCTGGGGTCGAGTCCCGCATCGGGCTCTCTGCTCAGCAGGGAGCCTGCTTCCTCCTCTCTCTCTCTGCCTGCCTCTCTGCCTGCTTGTGATCTCTCTCTGTCAAATAAATCAATTAAAAAAAAATTTTTTTTAAATAATAATAATAAAATAAAATCTTTTAAAAAAAGCTAACCTCCTCTACTGGGTAAAAAGCAAACCCCTTTGTTAGAATTACTGCACATGTTTATGAGAAAAAAAATTTTTAAAGACTAGAATGATACAAGTGAGCAAAAGAAGTTGGTCAGCTTGACTATGGAGGGGTGGCAATAATCTTGAAACATTCCAAAAGATTATGAGCTGAACCTCAGCTCCCTTGGCAACTGAACAGACATAGGAACATGGAATTGCCAGTTGAAAACTGTGACCAGATAGTCTGGACCTCAGAGGCATCAGTAGGTGGCCTAAAGCCATTTCAAGTACAGAAACTATATTGGGGGGCACCTGGGTAGCTCAGTCAGTTAAACGTCTGCCTTGTGCTCAGGTCATGATTCCGGAGTCCTTGGATCAAGCCCTGCATGGGGCTTCCTGCTAGTGGAGAAACCTGGTCCTCCTTCTCCCTCTGCCTGCTGCTCCCCCTGCTTGTGCTCTGCCTCTCTCTCTCTCTCTCTCTGTGTCAAATAAATAAATCTTTTTTTTTTTAAAGGAAACTATATTGGGACTACAGTTATATAAATTTGAACATTAAGTGTAACTTTTCTGCTTTTTCTTTTTTAAAGCATATTTGTAACCTCAAAGCCAAGCAGAAGTGACTTTACTTTCTCAAGGTCGATACCGAGCTGCCTGTGTTCCCTCCTCTACCACCCTATCATTCCTCTCACCTTCCCTAAGGCCACAGTCCACAACTTAGGTTATTTTTGCTTCAAAAATTTGAAAGAACTTCATGCCATGAATTTTTTTTCTTTTTCAAGACACGTATTATCACTTTGTTCAAGTGTAAATGTTCCCTTACCCTTTCAAAATAAATTTCCTTTTGTAATTTTGAAAAAAAAAATAAGTTAACCTGTAAGATGAGAGAGTCGACTAATCCGTTTCTGAATTTTTAATTTTGATTGTTTGAATATGAATTTGAAAAATAATATAAACCTCTGTATAGTGGCTTCTGCATATAGTAACTGCCCTTGAGGACTTAAAAAAAAATCACATAAACAGTCTGAAGATTGACCCCATTCTGTAATTAGCACACTTAACTGCACAGAACTGGACTTAGGGGGGAAAAAAGTATCTGGATTTCAGAAAGAAAATGCTACGCCTCTAATTTAACCGAAGTCGGCTAGGTGCAGAGGCTTTGCTGAGTACTTTCTGTGTTTCATATTACTTAGTACTCCCCTCGGCCCTTCTATGCTTCCTCCATTTTATGGATGAGCAAACTGAGGTTTACACCCACGGATACACAGCTAGCCAGTCTCACCTGGGGCCTGAACCCAGGCCCTCCAACTCCAGACCAGAGAGACTGAATCCAGTCTCTCGGGCTCCAGACCAGCCTTCTTGCCTGCCAAACCAGGCACAGCAAAACCTTAATAAGGAACAAACACTATAGGTGGGGGACTGGAAGGAGACCAAAGGAGACTTCAACTTTTTACTGTTACACATCTGGGTATTGTTGGGTTTTTTTGTTTGTTTGTTTCTACAAAAATATTTACTTTTTAGTAATTAAAAAGGAAGATAGAAGTGTTAAAACGCTTTTTATTTTTTAAAGCAGATTAAACAATGCCCTTGCCAACATGTTTTCTTCGCCTGAGCCAAGTGCAGTTTTCAGCCAGCTCCAGGAGTCACTGATAACATGGAGGGGTCAGGGACGGGAGGCTCTACTGCAGCCTCAAGGGAAGCAGAAAGACCACACTCATCCATCCTGTGCTGGGAATTGAGGGTTTGAGACAGTTCCTTCTAGGAGCCTGGAGTCCAGAGCCCGGAAGGAAAGGCAGACACTGGCCTGACCTACACTGATCACTTTGAAGTGTCCTTCCTTCTGCCACTTAGTGGCTATGGATGCTGTTTCCTGGGGCATGTACTTCTGAGCACTAGTCTGTAAGATGCTCCTAGAAAAAAGGATAAATATGTTACTCCCTGGAGATTTATAAAGCACATTAGCACATTAAATGCTCTGAAAAGTCCTGCAATAAAGAAGACTACTTCAGAGGGGCGCCTGGGTGGCTCAGTGGGTTAGAGTCTCTGCTTTTGGCTCAGGTTGTGATCCCAGGGTCCTGGGATTGAGCCCTGAATTGGGCTCTCTGCTCAGCGGGGAGCCTGCTTCCTCCTCCTCTTTCTCTCTCTCTCTCTCTCTGCCTGCCTCTCTGCCTGCTTGTGATCTCTATGAAATAAATAAAATCTTAAAAAAAAAAAAAAGAGGAAAGCTGCTTCAGTGTCCTGAGGCAGGGTGTCCTGACTTTGTTGTCCATAGAACTCTTTTCTTTCTTTAAGTCCTTTCAATATCTTGAGCAACATACACCTTGAGAAATACCATCCCAAGTGGGCAGGGACAGTCAGGTCCCCCAAAGCCTCACTAAGCCCCCATGGAAGAGTTCCCTGAATGCCATATGAATGGGCAAAAATAAGGAGCAGATGTTCAGACACATGGTCCCATACATCATTGGGAGCCACAGCCAGCCACCATGGGCCCTGGTGGAACAGGAGTCGGTGGGAGCAATATACTGGGGCAAAGGATACCTCGGAATTGGAGAAAGACACAATGGGCATTTCAGGGGGAGTGCAAGTGCACAGGCTGAGTAGCAAAAAGAAAGTAGCAAAAGTAGGAAAAGGAAACCAAGGGTTTGCGGGAAAATCCCCACGACTAGCATGGACAAGCCGCCTGACCCAAATAGGTGTTTCCAGTGACTAATGTCACTCTTTGTCTAGTAACAAACGAGCCATAGCAGTAATCTTATAATGTATGCAAATCGCTCTGGTTATCACGGTTCAGAGCCAGCTTCCCTCACCCCAACCATGAGGGGAGGTGCCTTGTTTAAGGCTGCTTACTTGGGACCAAGACCTTGGTGTGATGGTTTCCAGGTGATGAAGCAGGCTCTGGGTTTTGGCCTCACACAGCATCTTCCACGCAAGGCTGTGCTTGGACTTCAAAAAGGTCTCATTTTGAAGGACTGGCCTTGGCATGTCACTGCTCTAATTAGAATCCTTCAGAGATCCTTCATTTGGCATAAAGACAAAGCTCCTTCCTATGGCCTCTACCTACCTACCTCTTCAAAGTAACGTTCCTTTCCTTTCTCCTCCCCCACTGGACTCCCCTCACACTGAGCAGCTTTCAGTGCCCACCTCAGGGCCTTTGCACATCTGTTCCCTCCATCTACAGAACTCTTCCTTCCTCCCACCTCCAAGTCTCAGCTTAAATGTCACGTTCTCAGAAAAGCCTTGCTATTAGTGTCTTTTCTTTTATTCTCTTCCATGGGGCCTATGTCTTTTGCTACGTGGCACGTATCACAGTATATGATTATGTATGAGCTGTGTGTTGTCTTATGTCTGTCCGACTCTCCCTAGACACCTCCGTGGAAGCAGAGACACCTATCTGTGTCTGCATGGCCTGGGACAAGGCCAGCATATAGCAGGTGTGTGATAAATCATTGTTGAAAGCACGTTACGGTGCTCTGACTCCAAAGCCCATCTTCTCTGCAAATGTAGGGATCCAGAGGGGCGCGTGTGCCCGAATATTTATAGCAGCAATGTTCACAATAGCCAAACTATGGAAAGAGCCTAGATGTCCATCGACAGATGAAAGGAGAAAGATGTGGTATCTATATACAATGGAATACTATGCAGCCTTCAAAAGAGATGAAATCTTGCCATTTGCAATGACATGGATGGAACTAGAGGGTATTGTGCTGAGCGAAATAAGTCAATCAGAGAAAGATAATTATCATACGATCTCTCTGTTATGAGGAATTTGAGAGGAAGGGCAGGGGGCTGTATGGGGTAGGGAGGAAAAAATGAAACAAGATGGGATCAGGAGGGAGACAAACTATAAGAGACTCTTAATCTCACAAAACAAACTGAGGGTTGCTGGGGGGTGAGGTGGGGAAGATAGGGTGGTTGGGTTATGGACATTGAAGAGGGTATGTGCTATGGTGAGTGCTGTGAATTGTGTAAGCCTGATGATTCACAGACCTGTACCCCTGTGGCAAATAATACATTATATGTCAAAACAAAACAAAACAAAAACCCATCTTCTCAACCGTCGTGTGAGGGCGCTAAGCCAGGGGAACTTGGGTCCCTGAATAACCAAGAGAATCCAGGTCACTGAGACAAAAGAAAGAAAGCAACCACCTCCACATAGCATCTGTCTTTCAGGGAGCCTGCGTGTTAAGTTCTCATATAGCTTCCCGATCTCAGCTGCAGAGCAGGGAGCGGGCTTCTCCACCTCAGCACTACTGACATGTTGGTCCAGATAATTCTGTGTTGTGGGGGCTGCCTCGTGCATTGCTTGGTGGTTAGCAGCTTTCTTGGCCTTTACCCACTGGATGCTAGTAGCACCCCCCTAGTCATGACAACCCAGGATATCTCCAGATATTGCCAAATGCCTCCACAGGGATGGAGATTGCCCCCACCCCCACCCCCTGCCCCGCACTGAGAATGCTTGTGTGAAGGTGAAAGCATATGCACTTCTGCTTACTGGCTGTTCAACCTTGGGCAAGTCTCTCTGTGCTAAAGCTCTCTGTGCTTATTTCCTCATCCTCAAAAACGGGGATGATAATAGCTCTTATATGGTAAAACTTGACAATTTTGTGAGTTTATAAATAAAGGGCAGACTCAGCACAGCATCTGGCCCTCAGGAAGTACTCAGTTGGGTGATATTCTGCCTTCAGAATGAACTGTGCAAAGAAAGAATTGTGATCTCCATTTTACAGATGAGAAAACTGAGAGATAATGACGTCAGGCCCAAGCCACTCACTGTAAAGTCACATCAAAGGCAGGAATTTAGGTTTTCAGGATTAATTCTCTTAGCCAACCCTTTCTTTGGTACAAAAGGGCCTATTAACTGCAGACCTATTAACTGCAGACCTCATCTGACCAATCGCAAACTGAGCTGGTGGTGTTGTAATTAATGGGTTTGATCTGCCACAGTGGGACTAGGAAGAGGCAAATGAGGCCCTGGCCTCAGATGGAACATTTAAGGGGGTGACAAGTCACTAATCAAGATCAATAATATTTTTCACAATATTTTCAGTAATTAATCTTGAGTAATTAATCTAAATTTATGCAGAACATCTACAATGAACAAAGTATCACATCTTAAATGAAGAGAGAAGCCAACCCTCACTTTCAGGCCCCGCCTCCATCACCTGACCCTAATCCTGCCCCTGGGATCTGCAGATCTGGGAAACCACTGTGAACACACCCAAAGTAGAAAAGTTGGTTTTGGGGCACCTGGGTGGCTCAGTGGGTTAAGTCTCTGCCTTTGGCTCAGGTCATGATCTCAGGGTCCTGGGATAGAGCCCCCACATGGGGCTCTCTGCTCAGCAGGGATCCTGCTTCCCCCTCTCTCTCTGCCTGCCTCTCTGCCTACTTGTGATCTCTGTCTGTCAAATAAATAAATAGAATCTTTAAAAAAAAAAAAGAAAGAAAAGAAAAGAAAACAAAGAAAAGTCGGTTTCCCAGCATGATGCGGGAAGGAGAGAGAGCGCCCTCTTCTGGCTAATGGTGGGCACTGCTCCTCTCCTGGGAAGCCAAGTTCATCTTCCCTGGATAAAGAAGTATCTCAATGCTAGAACAGTCTCTTCCAGCATCACGGTGCTTTTTCACCCTGCCCTTCCTGAGACATCTAGGTTAAAAAACTGCAAGCAGGCCAAATAATGCCACTGGAGCCCCCCACCCCTTCCCACTGGCCACTGTACTGTGCTGGATCCATCCATTGCCTTTCTCTCCTTACCACATGTGCAAACAAGTCCAGCACCTGTCCCTGCCTCTATGGGCGATTCTAAAGCTTCCTGTTAGTATACAGCTGGTCCTTCCAAGCTGACCACAAGAGGGGATGGTGAGGAAACAGGACCAGGAGGTGGAAGGCTTCTCACTGTTTGCCTAACCGCAGTTTCTTCTTCTAAGGGTTTGGTAGTTTCTTTATGTTAATTATATTTTCATTTTTACTTTTAAATAACTTCTTTTACTTTTTTTAAAAGGTTTTATTTGTTTATTTATTTGACAGCGAGAGAGAGAGAGAGAGGAGAAAGAGAGCGAGCGCACAAGCACAGGGAGTAGCAGAGGGAGAGGGAGAAGCAGGCTTCCCGCCAAGCAGGGTGCCCGATGCAGGGCTTGATCCCAGGACCTTGGGATTATGACCTGAGCAGAAGGCATACAGTTAACAACTGAGCCACCTAGGTACCCCTATTTTTAAATAATTTCAGATGTGCATTAAAGTTGCAAAAATAGTTCAAAAATATATACCCTTCACCCAGATTCACCAATGAACATTTAGGCCCATTTGCTTTTTCATTAGTTTTCATACATAAAGATTTTTTTTTTTTTTTCCTGAACTGCTCAAGAGTAAGTTGGAGGCATTAGGACCCATTCTCCCTAAATACTTCCAAGTGATTTCTCAAGGACAAGTAATTTGCCTTTACAACCACAGGACAATTATCAAAATGAGAATCTTTAGCAATGATATAACATTATTACCTAATCCACAGACGTTATTTAAATTTTACCAATTACACTAATAATGTCCTTTATAGCAGTTTTTTGTTTTTTTTTTTTGTTTGTTTGTTTTTTTCTGGTGCAGGATCCAGTCCATGCTTACCCACCGTTCTTAGCGGTCCTATGTCCTCAACCCTCTCTAATCTGAGCAGTCCCTCAGCCTTTGTCTTTCATACCCTTGACATTTTTTAAGTGTACAGGCTAGTTATTTTGCTTAATCTCCCTCAGTTTGGGTTTGTCAGGACTTCCTCATGATTAGATTCAGGTGATGCATTTTGAGTGGGAATACTACTTACATGTTTCACAGAAGTTCTTAAATAAGCTTCTAGTATTCACAGGGAAACTGGGTGACTCAAAAGACACAGGAAGTAGAAGATGATTTAAAAGCTCTTAATAACAGTTGCTAACATTTATTGAGTGCTTGCTGTTTGACATTCCCTTCTGTATTTGTTGTTGATTTGGGCACTATTCTTTCTTGTATGGGGTGCTTAAGTTGGATCACAGTAATAAGACAATAACAACATCTATGGCTATTGAGCTGTATTGACCCCATATTACACATCTTCTTTTCATGGGTGAGGTCAGAGAGGGCCTCACTTGCCCCAGTTCTCACAGCTGCCAAGAGGCACAGCTAGGGCTGTTTAACACAAGAGTATGACTACCTGGTTAGTCTCCCTGTACCAGTGACGGAGCTCAGCCAGGATTCCAGCTCAGAACACTGAGGACAATCCATGTCCCACCCCCTAGACTCCCAGCAAGCGGGGACGTTTTCTCCCCATCTTCTCAACTCCTCTGCTTACTCCACATGTCCAGAGCATGAGAACCTGGGAGATAGACCCCATGCTGTGACGAGGGGACCTCAGTAGGTTGTGTGTTCTCCAGGGGCAGATATCCCTCCTGGGTCATCACCCCCTGGACAAGTATTTACTAATCCATTGAAAACTGTATCAGTCCCCAAAACAAGGCGAGGATCGTGGCTAGGAGTGGGAGTCAGTCCTTAACCAAACAGTGACTCATGAATGTTTCTCAAGGCAGGAGTCCCAATGCATAAGATTTCCCCTCCATAGGCCAAGCCTGCTCCAAAGTCATTCCAGAACCAGATTTAGGTGCAGGCTGGTGTCATTCGTAACACACAGCCTTAAGAAACCAGCCGTGGAGATCTGTTGGCACAAGGAGCTCCCAGCCTGAAACTGGGGATCATTTTGCGTTGTGGGTGTTTTAGGATATTTGTTATTCACTCATTTAACAGTTAGCCTACTAAACATGGAGAAGAAATACAGAGATGAATACGGCAGCCGCTGCTCGTGGGGACTCAAAATTAGTTAATTGCACTTGCCTTTGGTTTCAGTTTTCTGTGCCTCTGAGCCTTCCTTCCAATGTCCGGAAAACTCCTGGATGTGAATGGCCAATGTAAATGTGGGACTCAAACCATTATGACTTCTCTGACCGCAGAGAACCTACACAGGTTTGCCCAAAACTGAGGGGGGCTTTCAGTGCAAAGACAGAGAAAACAAACTGGGATGAACTGGTTATTCTAGTTTAGTTGGAAACAGGGGCAGCAGGAAGGGAATGGGGGCAAGGAAAAATAACCGTCAACACCTGTTTTGTTTGAGGATTTAGTAATGGCTAGAACAAATTGACGAAGTAAGTACTATAGTACCCCGACTTTATACAGGTGTCCACTGGGACCCAGGGAAAGTAAGTATCTTGTCATTTGTGTACAATTGATACCTGCATGAGTCAGGCCCACCGGGGAACAGCAAACCCTGTGTTCCCAAGCATTACACCGCACTGCCCCAGAGCCACACGTGTAAATGTGGTGCAGGTAAAGCTTTGGAACTATATTTGAGATGAATTCTCAGAAATTGGAAGCAGTAGCCAGTGGAAGTTACGTTTCCATGGAGACCCGCTCATATCCAGCCAGGCTCCCTTCACAGGTGGCCATAACGGTGGAGAGCTGCCATCCCGCAAATGTACATTTCTTAAGAAAAAGATCCTCTGTAGCAATTTCCTGAGCTTCCACCAGTGCCCATTCTATCATTCAAGATGCTGGTGGAGTCTCCATGGCAGTCTGCAAAATGTGAGTGTTGCCCAAGTCCTAGGAGGTATGCGTTGAGGACATTGGTTCCCAGCGCAGATCCAGGAGACTCGTCTGTCTCTGGTCGCTCACCCGTTGGCTGCATGAGCTCAGGGAGGTTAGCTAACCTCAAGCCCAGTTTCCTCATCTATTAAATGGTGGAAGTCCTAATCTCCATACCCCACAGTGGTTGTGAAGATGAAAACAAATGGTATAATGCATGAAAAGCACAATTCTCCGTACCGAGTAGGCAGTGAAGAAATGTATGCTACATACTGATTAACATCTGCTCACCCCATGTCTCTCTCTCTCTTTTTAAAGATTTTATTTATTTGACACAGAGAGAGAGAGAGATCACAAGTAGGCAGAGAGGCAGGTGGAGAGAGGGGGGGAAGCAGGCTCCCTGCTGAGCAGAGAGCCCAATGCGGGGCTTGATCCAGGACCCTGAGATCATGACCCAAGCCGAAGGCACAGGCTTTACCCTCTGAGCCACCCAAGCGCCCCTCACCCCATGTCTTTAAGTGAAAACAATCCACGTGAGAATTGACACAAAGGAGCAGGAGTCTACGCCCCACAACTGCCCTCTCCCCCTAGCTTCGTCTGCCCCATTCCTCTCTACAGCCTCCTGTTGCCCATCCCACTTCTGGCCTTTAGGCCTTTTCCCAGCCACTTGTGTGCCACTGGGGAGAGAGGACCATACTTGGGATCCTGCTCCTGGCCCCACTGGGTACCCAGTACCTCCAGTCCCCAGAACCCCCAACTGGGGCAGCGGGACCACTGCCTGAAGGGGGACCAGGCTGTAGTCCATCCACACAGATGTGTGATGTGACTCCCCTGTGTGACCTCAGCAGCTCAGAGATGAGACAAGATAAGAACAAACAAACAAGCTTTATCTTTTTTTTCTTTAAAGATTTTATTTATTTGACAGAGAGAAATCACAAGTAGGCAGAGAGGCAGGCAGAGAGAGAGAGGGGAGAAAGCAGGTTCCCTGCGGAGCAGAGAGCCCGATGCGGGGGCTCGATCCCAGAACCCTGGGATCATGACCTGAGCCGAAGGCAGAAGCTTTAACCCACTGAGCCACCCAAGCGCCCCGAAGCTTTATCTTTTTGACAAATCAGGGATCATCATGATTTAAACGGCATAACATGATGCATATCTTTTAAGTTTCGTTAAAAGTGTTCGTGTTGGGGCGCCTGGGTGGCTCAGTGGGTTAAGCCGCTGCCTTCGGCTCAGGTCGTGATCTCAGGGTCCTGGGATCGAGTCCCACATCGGGCTCTCTGCTCAGCAGGGAGCCTGCTTCCCTCTCTCTCTCTCTCTGCCTGCCTCTCCATCTACTTGTGATTTCTCTCTGTCAAATAAATAAATAAAATCTTAAAAAAAAAAAAAAAGTGTTCGTGTTGAAGTGGCTACCCAGTGGGAGGCTTAAAGGCCCCAGGAAAGACACTAGGGACAACAAAGAGGGAGAGGTCTCAGTACAGTGTCATGAGGGGTATGGATGTTGAAGACTGTGAGGACCTTGGGGAAAGTGTGTGCTTTCTTAGCAAGAACTATGCACTATATTCACACGCACACACACACACACACACACACACGTGCTGTTAAACTTCCCCCATGGATTCCTGGTTCACCCTGGGGTCTTCAGAATCTCAGTTCCCTGTCTGACCTTTGACTCTTCAAAGGCAATTTTTAGGCCCCTCTAAGAACGGCACAAGCCCAGTAAGTGCTGGGCCTATGAACAGTGATGATGCTGATAGCCTATAGCTGATATGACACACACTTCCCTGGTGCCTGATGAAGGGCTAATCTGCAAACTTATTATTCAACTTGATCTTGTCTTCAGCCCCACGAGGCTGGTCCCATCATCAGTTGCTCATCCTCACCTCCTACTTAGAAATGAAGAAACCCAGGTTTACACAGGCAGATAGCTAGTAAGTGGCAGAGCTGGACCCACCATCACCACCTGAAAGGTGTTCCTGTGACTCACACCCCTGGAGCTTGTGTTTGCTCATCTGTGCTACTAGCTGTGTTTTTTGCCAGCCCACCCATGAGCTCCAGTGTGGTACCTGCATCCCCAGTGTCCTTGAAGTGCTAGATCTCCCCTAATCTCAATCATTGTGGTTTGGGTGAGGTAGGAAAGGATTTCTTAAACAGGACATAAAAAGAACTAAACACAGAGGCTAGGGGTGCCTGGGTGGCTCAGTGGGTTAAAGCCTCTGCCATCGGCTCAGGTCGTGAACCCAGGGTCCTGTGATAGAGCCCCACATTGGGCTCTCAGCTCAGCGGGGAGGTGCTTCCCCCTCTCTCTCTGCCTGCCTCTCCACCTGCTTGTGATCTCTGTCAAATAAATAAATAAAATCTTTAAAAAAAAAACTAAATACAGAGGATATTCGACTAACTTAAAGTTAACGTTGGTCCAGAAGCACTAAAGAAAGTGGAAAAATAAGCCACAAACGGGGAGAAGATCTTAGCTGCACATATAACTATAAACCATTAGGATCTAGACAATTAGATGGGAAAATGACACGAACAGGTATTTCACAGACACAGAAACACGATGGCAAATGACTATATGAATAATTGCTCAAGCCCGATTATGCTAGATATAAAGATTAAGGTCACAATGAGATACCCTTCCATACCTACTAGATTAGAAGCAGTCTGGTGGAGATACCTGGGTGGCTCAGTCAGTTGAGCATCTGCCATTCGGCTCGGACTGTGATCCCGGGTCCTGGGATCGAATCCCACATCCGGTTCCCTGCTCTGTGGGGAGCCTGTTTCTCCCTCTGCCTCTCTCTCTCTCTCTGTGTCTTTCATGAATAAACACATAGAAACCTTAAAAAAACAAAAACAAAACAAAACAAAAAAACCACAGCGATCTGATGGAACCAAGTGTTGGCAAGATCCTGGAGAGATTCTCCTATGTTGTCCTTCTAAAAGTTTAGTTTTGCCTCTTGTTATTAAAGTCTTCAGGGTGCCTGGGTGGCTCAGTCCTTGGGCGTCTGTCTTTGGCTCTGGTTGTGATCCCAGGGTCCTGGGATCGGGCCCCTGCTCATGGGTTGTCTGCTCTCCCTCTCCCACTCCCCCTGCTTGTGTTCCCTCTCTTGCTGTCTCTCTCTGTCAAATAAATAAATGAAATCTTTAAAAATAAATAAATAAAATCTGTAACCTATCTTAACTTGGAGGGGGGGTGAGTTGTTAAATTCCATGTTTTTCTATATGAATAATCAATTGTCCTAGCACGTTTTACTGAATAGTCCCTCCTGTCCCCAGTGATCCAAAATGTCACTTCCCTCATAAACCACGTTTCTCTATGTGCATTGGTCTGTTCCTGTGATGTTTATTCTGTTTCTTCAGAGTTTTTACCTGTCCCTATGTGAATACACACTGTCCTAATAACTATACTTTTATAACAAATCTTGATATCTACTTTTCTTTCTTTACTAGGACTGTTTTTACTTTTCTTTGACCTTTGCTCTTTCCTATAAAACCGTATTTTTTAAAAAGATTTATTCATTTATTTTAGCAAGAAAGAGAGCAAGAGGTGGGGAGGGGTGGAAGGAGAGAAATAGTCCTGAAGCAGGCTCCCCCGCTCAGCCTATGTCGTGCCTACTCGACAAGGGCTCCATCCCAGGACCCTGAGGTCATAACCTGAGCCAAAATCAAAAGTCAGCCACTCAACCCACCTGAACCATTCAGGTGTCCCTCCCATATAAACCTGAGAATCATCTCATCATCTTCCTTGAAAAAAAGCCCGGTTGGGATTTCAATTTGAACTGTTTTTTTTTTTTTTTAAGATTTTATCTATTAGAGAGAGAGAGCACAACCAGGGAGAGTGGCAGAGGGAGAGGGAGAAGCAGACGCCTCACTGAGTGGGGAGCCCAATGTGGGGCTCAATCCCAGGACCCTGGGATCATGACCAGAGCCAAAGGCAGTTACTTAACCCACTGAGCCACCCAGGCTCCCCTTCACCATCGTTTTTTACTCTGAAGACAGCATTTCTAACTTTTCATTATTGAGTATATTTGCCATAGGTTTTTGGTAGCTGCCTTTTAACTGTTTAAGGAAGTTCTCTTCCTACTTGCTTATGAGTTATTACAATGAGGGACTGTTGAATTTTAAAATTTTGCAACCGTGGAGATGACCTTATAGTTTCCTCTTAATATGTTGATGTGGTTAATTACAAGAATATATTTTCTAATGTTAAACTGTCCAAACTGTCCTGGCATTCCTGGGATAAACCTGTTTGGGGAATGATGCATCATCTTTTTTATATGTTGCTGGATTCAACATACTAATATTTTATTTAATTCAAGATTTTTACTTCCGTGTTTCTGAGCTAAGCTTTAGGAGTAATAGTGATCTGATCTTGCTTGGTATGGAATTTAGACTGGCCTCATAGACTGAGTTAGGCTCTGCTCTTTCTTTTTCTGTTTTCCGGAAGGGCTTATGAGTGAATAGTATGATCTATTCCTTGAAAGTTTAGACTTGCTTCTAGAACCATTAGGCTTAATGTTTTCCTGTGACTAAAACAATTTTTTTAAAGATTTTATTTATTTATTCGAGAGAGAGACAGTGAGAGAGAGCATGATCGAGGAGAAGGTCAGAGGGAGAAGCAGACTCCCCATGGAGCTGGGAGCCCGATGCGGGACTCAATCCCGGGACTCTTGGATCATGACCTGAGCCGAAAGCAGTCGTCCAACCAACTGAGCCACCCAGGCGTCCCCTGTGACTAAAAATTTTAACAATTTCTCTAAAAATTATAAAATTTACTTTTTCTATAGTTGACAACTGATATAATTTGCTGGCAAATCAAACTTGATATTATGTAGTGATCCTCTCCATCCTTATGATTTTTGTTAGTCTGTTATCTAATATTAATATAGCTACACCAGCTCCCTTTTGGATAATATTTTTGAGGTATATCATTTTCTGCACTTTTACTTTTAATCTTTCCAGGTTCCTATGTTTTAGGAATACCTCTTGAGAAAGTGCCTCTTAGATTCTTCTAACATCCCATTTGATAATTTCAGACTTTTAACTGATGAGTTTAGTTAAATTACTAGGATTATTAGTATATCTGAACTTAGTTTTTTTACTCTCTTTTTTAGGGGGAGGAGTCTCACTTTTTCTACATGACTTTGGGTTGATTAACATTTGGGTTTTTTATTGACTTATGTCATTTCCCCCCTTCTACTGATTTGAAAGGTATACGTGTTATTCGTATTGTTTTAATGAATACCATTGACATTGTGCCATGCATAATTAACAAAGCCAAAGTTAATATCTTAAGTCCCTTCCCACCACAAATGCGAAGTCATTGGAACCCTTTAATTTTGACCATCTCATTCCTAATGTATTGTTGTCTCCTATTTTCGTTCTGACCTTGTTTAAACCTGTGAATTATGATTACTGATGTCATTGTTGTTTTGTACTGACAGTTTTGTTTAGATTCACTCTATTTTTTTTAAAGATTTTATTTATTTATTTGACAGGGAGAAATCACAAGTAGATGGAGAGGCAGGCAGAGAGAGAGAGAGGGAAGCAGGCTCCCTGCTGAGCAGAGAGCCCGATGCGGGACTCCATCCCAGGATCCTGAGATCACGACCTGAGCCGAAGGCAGCGGCTTAACCCACTGAGCCACCCAGGCGCCCTAGATTCACTCTATTTGCCCATTTCTTCACTCATTATTCCTCCTTTCACTTTTTTAAAAAAGATTTTTATTTATTTATTTATTTGAAAGCGAGAGAGAGAGAGAGAGAGAGAGAGAGCAAGAATGGGAACACAAGCAGGGGGAGTGGCAGAGGGAGAAGCAGACTCCCCACCAAGCAGGGAGCTGGATGTGGAACTCCATCCCAGGACCCTGGAATCATGACCTGAGCCGAAGGCAGACAATTAAGGACGAGCCACCCAGGCGCCCTCACTGCAGTTCTTAATTGGGTTGTTTTTCTTATTTCTGAGGTATACCTTAGAAGTTCAGTTAGTCAAATTTTCCAGTTGTAAATTCACTTTATCTGTATGTCACCCTCATTCCTGAAATGCTGGGGATCCAATTCTCAGGTCTTTGGAGATATTCTTCAGCATCTTTTAGCTTCTTATGTTGCCATTCAGAAATTTGCTGGCAATCTAATTTCTTCCTTTGGGAATAAACTGTCTTTTTTTTTTTTTAATCTCTATTGCTTTTAAGATCTTTTTCTTTGTTTTTAGTATTCTGCAGTTTCACTACAATATTTCTTGGTGTGGATTTCTTATCATTTTTCCTGCTTAGGATATATTATGCTTTTTAAATCTGTAGAATTATGTCTTTTTTCTGCTCTTGAAATTCTCACCAATTACTACCTCAAGTATTGCCTCTCCCTTCTTCTCTCCTTTGATGCTGCTTAAATGATCTCAGTCTGTTCTGCTTGTTTGTAAGATCTTTCATATTTTTTATTTTGTATCACTGTGTTGCATTCTGATTAATTTCTTCAGATAATTCTTCCAAATCACCCTATTTGGTTAATTATGATCTATGAGAATCCTGAACAACTTGCTCTTTGATGAGTACATTGTCCCTGAAACTCTGAGAACAATTTGATGGAAAAAGGAAAAACAAAAGAAAAAACAATTCAATGAAGCAACTCTTGTAACCTGAATGATGACGTAACCAACAACTTAGAGAGAGATGCTCCAATCCAAGCCAGGGAGATTGTCCTTGACCCTGGATGGATTCCAACAGTCTTAGACTGGTTTTACAAGGTGCCTCAAAAATGCTCCTTTGCCACATCTCTGAGGCTTCTTGTCCATGACCCATTCTTAAAATTCAAGACCCGCCCAACTCAGCCAGGTTCTGCCAGTCTGAAGGGTTTGGCAGGCAGGAGGCTGCCTTTGGGGTGGATTTAAATATGAAGAGAGTCCTATTGGGCACTGGTCCCACCTAGGTCTAGACTAAGAGGCAGAAAAGGAAGCCATGGATTTGGGGTAGCAGAAGACATCAAGCCCCATCACCTCACCCCACATACAGTGCTCATTACATAGTAAGTGCTCAGTAAATATTTACTAAATCAATGAATAAACACTTAGATGGAAGAAGTCCATAGAGCAGTGTGGGCCCAAAGGGGACTTAAGGAAAGTTTCCTGGAGGAAATGACATTTAAGCTGAGGCATGGAAAAGAGGAAGTAGTCAGGCCAAGCAGAAAAGGAAGAGTTCCTGGTAGAGGGAACAGCCCATGCAGAGGCCAAAGTGGTAGAATTCAGCCTGGGTGCCCTGAATAGTAGATGATGCTGGAGTGGGAAACTGAGGCCAGCTGCTCAAAAATCCAGACACTGTGGCAGATAAGCTCAAAAATCCAGACACTGTGGCAGATAAGCTAGTCAGACAACACCGTTTGAATTTAATGGGTGGTAATTTTTATGCTCCGCTGATTATTTTTTCTTTTTCTTTTTCTTTTTTTCTTTTTTGGCTGAAAAAGCTGAAAGCCTTTCAAGACTGCCATTTTGCCCCCGAAGCTTTGGAGCCAGGTGCCGGGTCTGAATTCCCAATTCTGTCCTTTACAGGCTCAATCCATGGGCAAACTCCTCACCTTTCTTCTGAGAAAGGAAGCCAATCACAATGCCCACCTTACAGGAGTAAAAGAGACAACACGTGTAAGGCAGCTTTGCTAAGCATGCCTGTGAACCTGGGCCCGTCTCTCGGAGCCCTCTGAGAGCAGAGATCCCGTCACTTTGACGGCCCGTGCCCGGCAGCACCAGGCACACAGCAGGTGCTCAGTGAACCACGAACCAATGCCTCGACGAACTCTGGCATCTCCCGCTGGAACTGTGGCTCCTCGGGTCCCCACCCCTTCCCCGGCCCCCAGAGCTCTTTAGGGGCGGGGCGGCGCGGGGCGGAGCGGCCGGCTCTGCGCTCCGCACTTGGCGCGGCGCGCGAACGCGGTAGGCGCTGGCGCTCTGGCCGGACCTCTTGGGTGCTCGGAGGCAGGTTGCGGAGGTCGGGGTGTGCGAGACCCTCACTTGCCCCTCCGGGCTGAACGCTCGGAGCGGCGGAGCCGAGCAGCTGAGTGTTCTCGTGACGGGTGGGCGGTAGACCCGACCGGACAGCCGCGGAGCCGCGCCAGGGGCCGGCGCGGGCGGAGCCGGCTTTTCTGTCGGCTGACGCAGGCCGCCGCGCCGCGCCTTTAAGGCGTCCGGCAGAGCCCGGCTCCGGGAACTGAGCGGCGCGGGCACGAGCGTTGCTGCCGGACGCGAGCGGGACTGGGGGCCGAGGACCGGCGTCCGGATCCGGCGGCGCGACCCTTGCGCCTGAGGTCAGAGGGAGTATGCGCCCGCGGGGCGGGCTGGGGCAGGGGATGCGCTCCTGAAAGTGGGGGTGGGGGGCTGTTGTGTGTGTCCGAGGTCTCTCCCTTCGGGCCCGCTGACCCACCCTGCACTTCCCGAATCGGGGCTGCCTGGCCTCCCTACAAACGGAACACGGGGCGAAATGGGTCGGGGACCTGCATTTCTCTTTCTGCTCGGTTCCTTCGCTCCGGCATCAGCCCTAGCGCGCTCCCCTGCAGTGCCTGGACAGATTTGACATTCCCGAATCCAGATGCCCTCACTCCCCGGGCTGCCTACCGCCTAAGCCCCGGGACAAGGTGAGGATGAGTCGGGGATCAGCACCCTCTTTCTACTCCGCCTCCCACCTCTGGCTCCGGCACCAGCCCCTGTGCGCCCCTCCTGGTGCCTGGATGGTTTGGAGGCTCCTGCACCCTCGTTCTACCACTTCCTGAGGAAAGGTTGCAGTTCGACCTTCCAGCTAATGGTACCTACCCCCGTCCCGCCCCAGATATCAGCGCCCCTCGGGACCTCTCCCAGCCAGTACCTACTCCCAGCCGCCTTTAGCTCACCTTTCCTCAGTCTGCCCCAGTTCTCTCGGCCTCATGCCCTCTCCTCCCGCCAACCCTTGAGTTAGGATCCTGGTCCAACCACCCTGACAGCCCGGTGCTGCCCCACAACCCCCAGCATCCCCCGCCTACACCTTCTCTGCCTTCCTGGCAGCCTTGGAAACTGGGATTGTGTAACGCTGGTTGCAGGGCAGAGCACCTGCAAGCTGTGCACCCCTGTAACCGCATTTGAGTGAGGAGGCCAAATTGAGAGAGTGAATGAAATAGGGAAGAACAAGAGGTTGCAGGGGGTGGGGGGTCTAGAGACTGTGCAAGCTGGGATATGTACCTGGAGCCCTTCGTGTGCCTCAGAGTCTGGTTGATTAAGAGGAGGTTTCAGCTTGGACTGGAGGTCAGCATTTTCCTCTCCTCTCCCTCATGGCTAGTCTACCTGGTTGGAAGTTAAGAGTTTATAATATTGTAAGTAATAGCTGACATAGAATACGCAAGTACTGGCTGCCGGACCCTACCTTTAGAAGATTACCTGCTTTTCTTCTCCCAACATCTCCATGCATGAGGTACCAATGTTATGCCCATCTCTCAGAGTAAGAATGTGTCCTCTTCCCAGGACACACAGGGAATCTGACCTCAAACCCCCTATTCTGAACCATTAGACTTAATTTTTACCCAATTGTAACTAATAAATTTTTATCAACATTTTTATAACATAGAAAGTTAGAAATACGAGAAATTGATAACCTATGTTCTTAGGACCAATTTTTCTAAAAGTGGGTTCTCAGACCAGCAGGGGGTCCTGGGTGTCCTCCCTGGGTAGACTGATGCCCAGAGAGAAGGGGTATGCTGGAGGCCCCACAGCTAGGAAGTACCAGGGCTGGGATGCTAAACATGTCCTGGGATGGTCAGTCCTTACTTTCTGCGCTCCCAGTTCTGCCCCAGCCCATCAGCCTAGGCCCCTGGAGATTCTCTTCCCTCCCCTGTTTGCATCCTGATCTCCCCCTTCCCGCTCTGCTTGCTTTGCTATAACCCAGGCAGGTGAGCTGCAGCCTTTGCTTAGGCTGTCCCCTCCTTTAGGAATGCCCTCCGTGGAATCTGATGTCTCGGTCGTACCTACCCCTTAGCTCCAGCTCAGCAGTTCTCTCCGGGAAGCACGTCTGATTCCTCCTCTTATAACTGGGATCCTTACCTCTACCCCCATGATGGCATTTGAGAAGTTCTAGCTGCATGTGTCTGCCTATGCTTTCTGGTGCACCTGTGCTGGCAGGATCGGAAGCACTCCCCAGTACTCATCTAACCATCTGCCTGGTGACGCCCCAGGACAAAGAGAGAGAGAGAGAAAGAAAGAGGTCCATGGGTGTATGGTGCGGTTTCCAAAGTAAGGATAGGCTCAGAATTTCTGAACCCCACAACACCAGACCCCCTTCATTGAGCTACAGCCTGATCGTGGGAGAATGGCTCAGCATGTCACCCAACATTATAATTACATAATTTGTTTTTTTTTTAACCCAGAGGATTCCCACCAGAAAATCAGAAACTTGGGTCCAAATCCCCCTGCTACCACTGCTAGCTGTGTGGCCAGAGGCCTATTACCTCACCTCTCTGAGCCTTAACTTCTGGTAATGGCACCTGTTTCAGAGGGCAGTGGGAAGATTTAGATAAGATAAAGCACACAGCCCAGCTGGTGCTGAGCACTCAGTAAGCAGCAGCTATTATGAAGAGTGAGTGTTGGCCCCCACTTTGAATTACTAGAGACATTAAATCATTACTCAGTGACTCACACTGACTGCTTAGAGGTGGGCCAGAGGAGTCTCACCAAAGGAGAGGAAAGCATTTTATTTTTTTAAGACTTTAAGTAATCTCTACACCCCATGTGGGGTTTGAACCCACAACCCCACAATCAAGAGTTGCACACTCCACCAGCTGAGCCAGCTAGGTGTCCTGAGGGAAACATTTTGTGTGTGTACTCAGAAAGGCCTGTGACACTTTCTTCGACTCTAAACCATCCATTGCCTTGGCAAAAAGAGTCGTCTTTCTGATTTTTAGCTTTAAAAATGTATGAGCTTTGAGTTTTCTGAGGCTTCACACACCTAGAATGAGTGTGTGAATGCAGTTTGTGCAATTGTAAATAACTGAAACTTACTGATACGAGAGAAAAAAAATAGCTTGTTTTTAGAGGTGACCTTGGTTTGCACTGTGTGTTGGTTCAGGCTTATCTTGGGGGTGAGAGGTTTGAATCAAAGGTTTACTTTGGATTTGGAGGGAAGGAAAGCTGGGGTGAGTGTTTTTCCGTAGCATACTAGTAAGCGGCTCAGAGTAGAAATCACCTTCCCTGTGTCATATTCTTTAGCAACTCCTGGTTATTTTGGTGATTAGATCACTTTTTTACAGTGATGAGTATTCAAAAAGTAAAGGACCAGGAATGTCTCCTTCAAAACTAAGTGTTTGGAATATCTGCAGGTTGAAAAAAAAAATTTTTTTTTAATGTCTCCTAATGTGACTATGAAGATAAGTTAGGATCTCGTTTGATAATTTTAAGACTGTTAAGGTATTCTAAGGCACACATTTTTGTAAATTTTCATTGTTCCATGGCATTTAGCAGGCTATGGGACTTTCTTTCTGTGACTCTGCAGGGACACAAATATTTTTCATGCTATTAATATGGTGGCCATCAAATTCAAATTCAGTGAAATTTAAAATTCTTTTAAGTCACACAGGCCATATTTCAAGTGTTCAGTAGTTATGAGTGGCCAGTGGCTACTGTATTAGGGAGAGCAAAGAGAGAACATTTCCATCTTCCCAGAAAGCTTTATGGGAAGGCACCATTTAGATCAATAAGGCCATGGACAAACTGCATGATTACAGGCTTAGTTCCATTCTTTCTAGCAAGTCATCTGCAGGCCAAGAAATGGAGTGTGCTGAGGATGTCTCCTTGTCAAGGATAAGGATGTTACTTAAATCCCCTTAACCTCATTCTGGTTTTCTGGTTCACTGGCTTTTAACACTGCCAGATTCAGAGGATGGGGAGATGGAAGCAAATGCAATGTCTTCCGGCAGTGCTTCTCCATCTTGGCTGAATGTTAGAACCGCCTAGGGAATTAAAAAAAAAAAAAAAAAATACACCTGTCCAGCCTCTGGTCCAGGCCCATTGAATCTGAATCTGTGGGGCAGGTATCCTGGAATCTATATTTTTAAAACGCTCCCTGGGAGATTCTGTGCAGCCAGGGTTGAGAACAACTGCCTTCAAGACTGTGAACTTAGGAAAAAAAAAAAAAATCCCTGAGGACTGGAAGATGTCATTTTAAGGCAGGTATGGTGAGTGGCTACGAATGTTCCTCATTGATTTACTATGGCAGTAAATGCAGCGATGGAGTTGAATGGTCTCCCTTCTCGGGAAGGGCTCTCAACTGAGGGCAGCTTTGCCCTGCAGGTGCATGTGTCAATGTCTAGAGACCCTTCTGTTTGTCACAACTTAGCAGTAGCTTCGAATGGCTAGAGGCTCCCACATGCCGCTAAATATCCTATTTGCATAGGACAGCCCCCCACAACAAAGAGCCAGCAGGCCCAGAATGTCCATTGTGCCACAGTTGAGAAACCCCAATCTAGATGCAAGTTTTGCAAACCCAAGTTGTCTCTGACCTTGGATATAGTTGTCTTCAAGGAAGATCAAGATACTTTCCTAAACTGGGCCCTCAGAAACCCTTTTTGATCCATCTTCCAGGCTTTCCAAACCCAGAAGCCATGGAGGGGGTCGCTGCCTGTATTCGGATGTGTTTGGGGCTCCACCAGGGAAACTGCTGATTCGGGGGACAGGGCAGCCTGTGAAAGGTGTGGGCAAAGGATCTCACACTGCAGCAGGTTGGGATCCTATTCTTTTGTTAAGTGATTATCCATAGTAACAGCAGCCTTTGCCTTAGGCTTTTTTTTTTTTTAAAAGATTTTATTTATTTATTTGACAGACAGAGATCACAAGTAGGCAGAGAGGCAGGCAGAGAGAGGAGGAAGCAGGCTCCCTGCTGAGCTGGGATCATGACCTGAGCCGAAGGCAGAGAGGCTTTAACCCACTGAGCCACCCAGGCGCCCCTGCCTTAGGCTGTTTTCCAGAGGCTGTGGCTCTGTGACTGTTGGCATGGGGTGTTTGCCGTGTGATATACTCAGGACAAGATTTAAGCCTTGTATGTGGTGAAATTTGGGACCGGAGCTAGGGGCCAGACTCTGGGAGTATAGTTAGCGACACAGACGTGCCCATAGACTCAAGTGTTCGAGAGCCCCCGGCACAGTGGCACTGTGAGGGGAGAGGGGAGGTGGAGGTGTGGCTGGACTCCCTCCCTGGGTCTTGGAGGGCTGTTGAGATCTTCCCAGCTGTCCAGAGTGAGTACTTGCTATCTGCCAGTCCCTGCTTTGAGCAGTCTCCATGCACCCTCTCATATTGTCCTTTTACCGAGGCCCTAAGAGGTGAAGTGACTTTGCCAAGGTCACACAGCAGGTCAGTAGCAGAGTAGAGATTTGAACCCAGGTTATAAAACTACAAAACTGAATCCTCAGAAGAGTATTTACAGACGGGCTTTGCTTCATGGCCAAGACTTGTGGAGTGAGCTGGAACTCACCAGGCAGGAGGCAGAAAAGGCATGCCAGGGAGAAAAACACCATGTGTGCCAAAGGCTTGGAGGTGTGAAAGAGTATGACTTACCAGGGATGGTGGCTCATTCAAGGAAAGAGGTGTAGGGGGGTGATAGAAGAGGATAATGCTTGAGAGACAGGCAGGTATTAAATCTATCCGACGTAGCCTTGTAAATCATGCTGAGGGCCATTGTGAGCCACTGGTGAATTGGAGACAGAGAAGAGCTGTGTGATGTTGGACAGCTTGCTTAACTTCTCTGGGTCGCAACCACCCATCTGGAGAAGGCCTCAAGAACTCAGCGCTCTGATGAAGAATGTTCACTTTGTTGGTGACCATCATGAACAAAGTGAAGCAGTGGCCTTGATGGCACTAGTGGGCAGCCCTGTTGATTCATGACCTCCTAGCTTCTCGTTTGGTATTAACTAACTGCCCTCCAAGGGGCAAGGCACTGTGTGTCTGGAAGTGCTGTGGCAGATGCAGAGATGTAGTGAGACTCCTCTTGGAGACTTGTAGCCTAGTGGAGGGTATAGCTGGTGTTCTCACGGGTCCCGTGCGTAAAGGCACAGATCACCAGGGCCAGGAGAGAGAAGCATCCCTATAAAATACCTGAGGCATGGAGGTTACTAATGACTGGGGTTGGGGTGGTGGTGGTTGAGGGAAGGTACATTGAGGGAGATAACTCCTAGCTCTACCAGAAAGACTTATAAAGGAGAAAATAGGGGTAGGTCAAGGGTATTTTCCCAGGAGAGAGAATGGGGGAAATGGAGAGAAATAAAAAGCCAGTTCACAGTCCCCAGAGGGTCAGACTATCAGCATCTCTGGTACCTGATTCCCCACAGTTTCCAGGTCACAGAGGGGAAGCAGAAGTCATCATCAGACGAAGATGTTCAGTAATGAACTTGCCACTTACATAGTGAGGTCCCACGCCGTCATCTCTCCCTCTGTTTTCAACCCTGCTGTTTGACCGGCTCCAGGAGCACCCAGGTCTTGGTCGTCTGTCTCTCCCAGCTCCTGGGATGTTTTGCAAAAATCCGTACAGGACAAGGAGTGGAAAGTGAAATTGGAACTCTTGTGAGAGAGGCAGGATTTCATGAGATCAAAGCAAGTGATGTTGGAGAACTGCTTGAATGACATGTCAAGGCAGTAATAGATGAGGGTCTGGCACCGTGAGACCTGATGAAGAGAAGGGGGGAAAACTGAATTCAAAAATCAGTTCTTTGAAAATCAAAGAATTAAGCCCTTGAGAGATCAATAAGGTATGTTTGCAAAAACATCCTCTTTAGCACTGTGATCACCAAATGCTAACCGGAAGGATTTATCATGCTCTAAGACAGTCCACGTGAGACTTACTCTTTAAGAATTAGCACAGGATTTCAGTTATGACCTTGTTTTCATTTTGCTCGATATTTACTCTTGCTTTTAAAATACATTTGGTTGGAGTGCCTGGGTGGTCAGTTGTTAAGCCTCTGCCTTTGGCTCGGGTTGTGATCTCAGGGTCCTGGGATAGAGTCCTCCATGGAGCCCTGCAATGAGCCCCACATCTGACTCCCTGCTCAGCGGGAAGCCTGCTTCTCCCTCTTCCACTCCCCCTGCTTGTGTTCTCCCTCTCTCTCTCTCTCTCTCTCCCCCTCCCTCTCGCTTGTCTCTCTGTCAAATAAAATCTTTAAAAAAAAATTCATTTGATTTTTTTCTTTTGTGTTTTATTTGGATTAAGTTCTAAACTGAGCTTTGTTTTTTGTTTTTTGTTTTGTTTGTTTGTTTTCTTCTTGACTGTGAACTTCCCTGTGTGGCTTCACTGCTGGTCCCTTTTTGGGATGCTAATTCTCCGGGGGCACAGAGATCTCCTATGGGAGGAGATTCTGCTAGAAAGAAGGTGGGGACCAGCTCACAAAGGGCCCTGAATGCTGAGCCTCTGCTGGAAGCCAGAAATCTTGTCCTGATAAAAAACCTCCAGGCTCTTAATAACAGGGCTCCCTTCTGTCTAACCCAGACTTTGTTCCTGCAGGTAGAAAATGCTACGGACCAACTTCACCTCCTTTAGAAATGACAAAACCTCTTTAATCTCCTTGCTTTTCCTTTTATTGCGAAGTACAGATTGAGCAATGGGAGACTGTGTTTTGGGTGCTGAGGTTCTATTTTAGGCCCTGTGCCACTGCGTACCCATAGAGAGGGCTATTTTAATTCCTTTCAGTCATGTGGAAAATAATCACTTAAGTGATGCTCTTTCTAGCACTTTACCTCTGAGAGGTGACCTCGGCCGATGACCGTGCATGCAATCTGCAAGAGCCAAATGCTGGAATCAAAGCTGGTCCTGGGCTCCCTTAGACTGAATGCTGGGTTCCTCGGAGGTGAAAGGTCAAGTGACTTCGGGACTTCTTTGATCCAGCAGGAGATTTGGCTCCTATTTCTGGAGGGTTTTCTTGTTTTCAACATGATTTCAATCAGGCAGTTAGGTCAGACTTTCATCAGTCTAGATCATGACCTCCCCACCCCCACCCCAGGCCGATATTTTGAAGGTGCTCGGCTAGGTCAGGTCACATGTTGGGTATGTTATTGCCCTGTTTCTTGGCTAGTACGATTTTTTAGAAGATCTGCTACCAAATATATAAGCCACTTACCTTCCAGCTGAGCCCCTGATTCTGCTGCCTGCCTTTCCCCCGTCTCTGCCTGTGTCCTTTCTCCAGAGAATCAGGTAGCATGATTATCTGGTTCTCCAATTCCCTGCCCACAGGACCAGCCTGGTTAGGCTGAGTTTCCTTACCCACAGAGCTGCCCCAGGTGGGAGAAGAAAAGGAGAGGGGCTGTGGGCTTGGCTGGTTCTTAAGTAAGAACCCCCAGAGGGAACCAGTTGCTGGCACTTTGACACCAAGTGGGACCAAGGGCTCCTCTTATTAGTACCTCTCCCAGAGCCGCCAAGGAGCTATGCATTTCCAATTCATGCAAGGGTCTGGTTGCAGGATGGAAATCCTTGTCTTCTTAGAGTGCTGGACTTCGACCTTTGAGGACTGAAGTTCATGTCAAACTGACTTAACCTTTGGATAGTCACACAGGACAGGAGCCCTTCCTGGTCTTTGTTATCTTGGGAGGCAGCCTGGCTTTTTAGCTTGTGTACAGGGAGAGAAATTTGCAGGCTAACAGCCTTCACATTTGTGCTTCTTCCCTTACCATGTGAAACAATTAAGGTTTGGGCCATTTTAACTAACACAGAGTACAGGACTGGCCGGGAGAACTCTGTGATGATGAAAATGATCTCTGTGTCCACTGTCCAGTCTGGTAGCCACATGCGGCCCTTGAGCACATGAAATGTGACTAATGCAAGGAGGAACTGAATTTTTCATTTTATTTTATTTTGATCGATTTAAAGTCACAGGTATCCAGATAGTGGCTGCTATATAGGACAATGCAGGGTAGACCATTCTATTTGAGGACTTTATATTATACTTTGTAATAAAGTAGAGAAAACCTTATACACATACATAGTAGCAACTCAAAAGATACAAAGGGTATCAGTGACAAGTCTTCCTCATCTCTCTCTAGCCTCCCAGTTTCCCTTCCCAGTGGCAGCCAGTTTCTTATGTATCCACCCAGAAATATTTCACACATATATAAACATTACATCTCCTCTTTCTACCTCCCTGTCCTCTCACTCCTCTCCTTTAATGCAAGAGGTGTTATTCTGTCCACTCTCTACGTTCCTGGGGCTTTGTTTGTTTGTTTGTTTGTTTTAGAGGCAGGGAGCAGTAGAGGGAGAGAGAGAATCTTAAGCAGCCTCCACACCCGCACAAAGCTGGCAGTGGAGCCCAGTCTCATGACCTTGAGTTCATGACCTGAGCCTAAATCAAGAGTTGGACACTCAACTGACTAAGCCACCCAGGTGCCCTTGTTCTTTGTTTTTTTGAGTTAATAATGAACCTTGGAGGTCATTATTTTAATGGCTCACATTTAATTTTACTTGTATTTAATGGCTATACCTAATACACCTTTACAAAGTTACACCATCATTTACTTAACAGCCCCCTCCCCTTAGAAGTGGGCATATGCATTAATTCTAGTCTTTGGCCATGACAGATTCCTCCTGGAACAACTAACTTGCACAAGTGGGATATCACAAATTAGGTATAAAACACAGACTCTTACCTTAGAAGTGAGACGATCAGGTCGAAGGAATGGTTTACATTGCCTCGGATTTTTACCAGATCGCCATGCATAGAGCATGTTGATGAGAATAGAAGTTGCACCTACGGAAGAGCTCCTGCTCCCCTCAGCCTTGGCAATGGTCTGTTAGTGAACTTGTTGTTCGTTGTCAGTGTGATAAGTCAAGCCATTACCTTGTAGGTTTAGCATTTTTCTTATTATAAATGAGATCGAGGGTCTTTTTGTATGTTCAGAAGTCTTTTCCTTTCTGGTAAATTGGCTGCTCAGATCATTTGTCCCTTTTTCTGTTGGATTTTTGGTTGTTGTAATTGATACGTAGGAGGAACCTTCTTTACATTCAGGAAATTAGTCTGTTGCCTCTGATTTATATTGACAAATCTTGATCTTGCTCAGGGTCTCTCTTTCTCTGTGGCGTTTGAAAGCATTTCATGTGGTGAACATATTAATCTTTTTGTTACAGCCTCTGTGTCTTATATCTGACTTAGACATTCCCCATGGAGGTATTTTCAAACAGGTCTCTTGTTTCCTTCTAGAACCTCCATGGTTCCATGGTTCCTCACTGACTCCCCTGAAATAGTTCAGGGGTTTTGTGGATTTCCCTTCCCTTGCCCGGCTCCTCATTCTCTTGCTGTGGTGCCTTTGCCATTGGCTTTCTGTCCAGCGCTGATTTTAGCTGTGGGGTGCCCTCTCACTAACCACTCTGGGAGAAACCTGATCCTCATTTGTCCACTGGTTGCTACCTTCTTCTCTCCTTCCTTTCTCCTTTTAAAAAAATTTTTCTTAAACTTTTAAGTAATCTCTATACCCATCATGGGGCTCAAACTCACAACCCTGAGATCAAGAGTTGCATGCCCTACCCACTGAGCCAGCCAGGCGCCCCTTCTCATTCCTTTCTGAGTACAACTTTGAGGTAAACCCTAATCCAGAGTGGAGAAGGTGAGAGTCAGTCTTTATTTACATCCCTGCACCCCGTTACCTTTCTCCCACTGCCTCCCAGATATCCCCAGGTCAGTCCCTGCTCTGTCCTCTTGATGCGGATCCGCTTGACTTTCTCCTTGACTTCATGTGTGCCTTCCTTGCCCGGTCTCATTATCTGACACACCCTGCCCTTTGTGCCGGTTGCTTAATTGGGGTGAGTGACTTGAACCAGAGGTGGGCTATAAAGCTGTGGGATATTTGTACTCTGCCTGTGCGGAGGAGGAGAGCGCTCCGCCTTGCTCGCGGAGGAGGAGAGCGCTCCGCCTTGCTCTCCGCATTCTGTGGCTGTTAGCACTTCATTCATGTGCTCTAATATGATTTAATGCTTTGTCATTTTCTTTCCTGTGATTCCAGAATCTCATTTTCGCTTCTGCCAGAGCCAGTAGCAGTTGGGAAAGAAGGCCGTGTTCTTTGAAGAGTGAGTATGGATTTTTAACACTGTCAATTACAAAAAAAAAAAAAGGCAGCCCTTAATGAGCTTGGGTCCCCTCTGTAAGCTTCCTCAAAACCCCTCCAGGCCAACTTCTGGTGGGTGATTTTTCTGGTTCAGTAGGTCTGATGGGGAGGGGTTTGGGTCCCTGAAGGGCAGAGACGTGCCCACTATGGACAGTTCTCAAAGACTGTGCCAGGAGCAGGGCTCTGAGCTTCAAGGGAGTCTGGAAGATCTGAGCCTCTGTGAGGGAATCAGATCCTGGGGAGTGTGTTGCTTGAATTAGCCCCGAAGGTGGAGAGGAATTCATCTAGCAGCCAGGACATGGGGTTCCTCCCCATGAAGGGAACAGCCTGAGGAAAGACAGAGCAGGAGGCTCTGCGGGGCTGGCATGGGGACGGGAGCTGGTCACTTGGGGTGCATGCAGAGATGTGGAAATTGATCCAGGAAGTTGGGTTGGGATCGTTGAATTCACATTCGACCAGGGCAGCCTAAGGTATGGTGGGAAGTGTGATGGTTCCCCTGGCAACTAGTGTTAGGGATGAGACAGAAAAGGAGCAAGAAGAAATGAGGATCTGAACCCAGGGCGGCGGCTGAGGGAGCTGTGGTCTGACTCACACCTGCTGGAGCTTGTCTTCCTCCCCGGCATTGCTAGGTTATGTTGGACAACATCAGCCTCAGGAATTGGTGGCAGGAAGCTTTCAGAGGTATAAACCACCCCCACCCCCCCAAGCTATGTTCCTCTTCCTGTGTGGCTCGACCATGCTCTTAAAATGTGACAGGTATGACTGAAGAACTGAACTCTGAGTTTTATTTAGTTAAATTCAAATAGTCAGGCGTTGAACGCCGTAGTCTGTCTAGACTCCCACAAGTTGGCTCCAGTGCTGGCGCCCCTCCAGCTCTGCGTAACAGGAGTGGGAAGAGTGAAAGATGTATCAGAGTCTGGGAGGCTAGATCAATTGGGGAGACTCTCGGCAGAAATGAATGAGAAGGGGGAGAGATGAGTCTGGGACATGGTGAGACTGTGCTTAGGCAGGCTTTTAGAAAAGTCTGGAAGGGGGTTTCTGGCCAGGCATGTTGAGTTTCAAATTTCCTGAAGGAGGGTATGGAGGAGGATGTAGGGATGGAGAGCTCTCCAAGGAAGACTGTGAGGAGAGCATTTTGGGAGTATCAGACGACAGGATGAGGAGAGCATGATGGGAAGATCAGGAGAGGAGAACATCATGGGAATATCAAGGGGGAGAGAGAGGAGAGCATCTCAGGCCAGGTGTGCTCGTTTCAACAGTCAGAGGCACCTGGCTGGCTCAGTCAGTAGGGCGTGTTAACTCTTGATCTCGGGGTCACAGTTCAAGCTCCATGTTGGGCATGGAGCCCAACATGGAGCCTACTTTAAAAAAATTAATTAATGATTAATCAATAGTAGGGCTGTGAGAACTGCAAAGCACAGAAGATGAGTGGACTCAGCCAGACTGTGGAGGGGGGAACAATAAGACAAGGTGGGCATAGAGATGGGCCCCTTGTGGCAGGAATCCTAGGGGCCATGCCATGCTTTCATTGGTGAGTGGGCAAGCTTAACTGCTTATTTGGAAATTTCAGTGTGATTTTCCTCCATGATGGAGATGATCTATATGACAAGAAGTTAGAACTGCCCATTTCTTGGGGCGCCCAGCTTACTCAGAAGAGCATGTGACTCTTGATCGTGGGGTCATGGGTTCAAGCCCCATGTTGGGTGTAGAGATTACTTTAGGAAAAAAAAAGCTTCCCATTTCTTGAATTATTGTTTCATCAAGTCCTGGGGCCTCCACATAAGAGAATTCTAACCATTTTAGTATTTTTTCTAGCTGTTGATCATTAGTGATGGTTTTGAGGGATTGGTTTACCTTGACAAGAACCTAGTTTCAAAAAACAGCTTTGGGTGGTTGCAACAATATTTCAGGGCTTGGACATTACACTCGGATATTAGAAACTTAGCGTTTTCCTTGTGGAAAACATTGTAGGAAGAATTTTCGGCCTCCAGTGGTTACTCCATGGATGGAGGGTGTGGCTCTCACCTCGTTGGCTGTGGTGGTGGTGCTGGTTATTAGCATTGCTATCATTGATACAATAATCATTATTTTTTTTAAAGATTTTATTTATTTATTTATTTGACAGAGATCACAGTAGGCAGAGATGCAGGCAGAGAGAGAGGAGGAAGCAGGCTCCCTGCTAAGCAGAGAGCCCGATGCGGGACTCGATCCCAGGACCCTGAGATCATGACCCGAGCCGAAGGCAGAGGCTTTAACCCACTGAGCCACCCAGGTGCCCCTACGATAATCCTTATTTTGAAGACACCAGGGCTTTAGTCTGTCAGATATGATGGTGTAGGGGTAAGATATCTAGGGAAGGGCAAGATTCTTTGAAAATGCTTCCCATTCTGTTTTTTCTTAGAATTTTGCATTATACCCTAAGATGAACATATTGGAACTCAAGAGTTCTCAGTTTTCAAAATCACGGAGAACATGGAAAGCCAGTCGTGATGCATTATGCCTTACTTTTCACCCCAGACGAGGCACTTGGAGGTGCAGTGTGTACGTGGATCCGCTGGTGTGTCCTCTATCCAGTTAGTGTTCGCCCCTGTGTTCAGGGATGCACAACTTGGACGCTGACAGGAGGAGGCCAGGGGGCAGGCGTCAGTCTGGGATGTGAGCGTGTGTTCCTCTCCCTGGTGTCCTAGCAGCCAGCTCTCTTCTTCCTAAAGTATCTTCTCTTCACACGGTGCCGCGAGGCCACGGACATCATTATCATTAACCCTGGGATGCGGTGTTTTTATTTACAAGATATGTAAAAAGAGTACATTTTTTTACCGCCCTTTTCAACCTTTTTCGATAATTCAGGCAATATGCATTGTCAAGGCACAGACAATTTGCCTGGTACTGTTTTAGGTTCTGGGAACATGCAGCAAGGAATAAGATTCTTGAGGGGGGCAAACCAGATCCTCCTCTTTAATTGCCTGGCATAATTTCAGAAACATTTTAAGTCTTCAGAATAGGAAAAGACTGCACAGGTGATTTGGATGAACATTCTTACTTAATTGTTGAGGAAACCAAGCCCTTGCAGCTGGTATATAGAAGAGCCTGGTAGGAGAGAATCTGCTGGAATGTTCCAGCCCCAGCCTGCTTGGGCCCAGCCCTCAGGTGAATCTGCCCGAGTGGCAGCCATTCCTCTATCTCCATTATGATTGTCACAAGACCCATATATCGCATTTTTCTTAAAATTGACTCCTTTTAACTTAGTGTTCAAAATTAATTTGCATCCCTACCATGAATTAAAAATATCTCTCCACTTGCTAGATGGGATGCTACCCCATTCATGAATGGCTTAATAAAGACAATTGGATCTTCAGGGAAGAAAGGAAGGAAGGAAGAAAGAAACCCTAAAAAGCAACACAAAGAAACCATGTTATTAAGTAGCTGGGCACTGTTGCTTGTGGGAGGGGAAGGCTTGGAGAGGTTATCTAATAACAGCACACTGAGAGTTCCCGTTGACCTCGGCAGAACTGACAAAGAGCCCAAAGCCGACTTCTCAGTATGGATGTTGGTATTATGTTACCTGGGTAATGTGGGTAGCCCTGAGCATTATTTAGCACTCTCCTGCTCCCTGACCTGAGCATTATTTAGTACGCTCCTGCTCCCTGATGTCATCTTGCAGGCATCAGCTGAACGGGGCCCATCCTTCGCCGGCTCCATTTTCCACCCTGCAGCAGACTTTCCATCATGGGTGGTTCCAGGTTCACAGGGGTTCCTTCCGTTTTTCTGTCCCCAGCCTCTCCTTTGGGTACATAGAGTACTCTGTAAACAAACCTCAGCAGGGTAGGAGAGCTGCCTTTTAAAGGAAAGCTGGGGCAACTCGTTTTCAAAATGAAGAATGATGGGACGCCTCAGTGGCTCAGTTGGTTAAGCGTCTGTTTTCGGCTCAGGTCATGATCCCGGGGTCGTGGGATTGAGCCCCACATTGGGCTCCCTGCTCCATGAGGAGCCTGCTTCTCCCTCTGCACCCCCTGCTTGCAGTCTCTTGCTCTCTCTGATAAATAAGTAAAATCTTTAAAAAAGAAATCTTCAAATAAATAAATAAATAACATGAGGGATGATGTAGAGGTAGGGATAGTCACCTACTCCTGAAGTGTACAGAACACTCAGGGGGCTCCTGGCTGGCTCAATAAGAACAGCATGCACCTCTTGATCTCGGAGTTCTGAGTTTGAGCCCCACGTTGGATGTAGAGATTATTTTAAAAAAAAAAATCTTTTTTTTTTTTTAAGATTTTATTTATTTATTTGACAGACAGAGATCACAAGTAGGCAGAGAAGCAGACAGAGAGAGAGAGAGAGAGAGGAGGAAGCAGGCTCCCCGCTGAGCAGAGAGCCTGATGCGGGGCTCGATCCCAGGACCCTGGGATCATGACCTGAGCCGAAGGCAGAGGCTTTTTAACCCACTGAGCCACCCAGGCGCCCCCCCCAAAAAAAAAAATCTTAAAGGAAAATACAGAAAGCATTAGTTTCTTCACTCGGGGCCAGTCTACATTTGACCTGGTCAGGGAAAGTGCGCAGGCTTCTTTAGCCTTGCTAAACCAGCCACGCTGTACAGAAGCTCTTCATCCAAGACTTCATTCTGCAGTGAAACAGAAGGTGGCTCCAAAGAAAACCTTCCCCGGACTGATGGGGCCAGCCCGGTGTTGACAAAGCTGTGACATCTCTTTTTGACAGTCATACCTTCTGGGGCTGCCATCTCCAGGGTCAGGGCCTGTGATGTCATGGCCTTGGGCATAAAATGTTCTCATTCTTCGTCCAGAGCATCATGTAATTAACTTCCTGCAGCTCAGAAATCAGAATTCGTGATAACCTTCAGCAGTTTTTTTTTAATTTTTTATTAGCATATAATGTATTATTTGCCCCAGGGGTACAGGGTGTGAATCATCAGTCTTACGCAATTCACACCACTCACCATAGCACATACCCTCCCGAGTGTCCATCACCCAGCCACCACATCCATCCCTCCCCCTTCCCTCCAGCAACCCTGTTTGTTTCATGAGATTAAGAGTCTCTTATGGTTGGTGTCCCTCCCCTATCCCTCACCCTCAGCGGTTTTTAAGGACTTTGTGTAATGTGGAAAAGTCTTCTTGAAGCTGACAGGTCCTATTCTCATTGACTCTTTTGTGACCCACAGTGTTCAAACAGATTGGTTAAAATTCCCTTCATCTGGAAAGTAATTTGCTTACCCCTTGACCCTGAGGCCTTTTGGTATTGTAAATTGTATCTGGGGAGTTTTGTAATCACTGAAGGAAAAAGTGCAGCATCATTGGGAATAGTTGTTTGCCCCTAAAACTAAGAGGATTGAGCCCATTTCGTAACTTTGCTTTTCACTAATTCATTTGTCCCATATTTGTGTCTTGTGCTCTCCTTGGCACTGAGAAAGAATGTGGACGATTGGCCCTACCTTCAAAGAGCTTTATAGAAGATGAAATAGGCCAATGACTTAAGAGTGCTGGAATGTGTTTATGGTGATGGACAAATTGAGAGGACAGTTGAATGAGAAGCATACACAATGCTTCTGCCCCTGAGAATGCTTTCATTCCTACAGTTTCAACCCTGTACCCAGACAGAGTGTGTCTGCCTGACTGAAAAGAGCTACCTGGCCCACCTCTACTCTCTCTCCCCCTGCTCCCCCTACCAAGGCTGTGAGGGGCTCTTTCTCCAACCCCTTTGTAGGGGACAAAACATGTAAATGGGAGAAACCAATATTGCATTATATGTTAACTAACAAAATTTAAATTCTAAAAAGTTGTAAAGAGAGATATTCTATCTTCATGGAGAAATTAGGAGTGACAGTGAGTGTGAGTGTTTAACAGCAAATAGCTTACAAAGATTGAAAAAGGCCATTTGAAAAAAAAAAAATTTAGACACAGTAGAGCTTGGTGCAAAGGGAGTAGGTCCAAGCAGAAACTTGTTTTGTAATCATGACTCTTCCAACTGAGTAAACTTGGGCAAGTCACTTAACCTCTGTGTGCCTTAGTTTTCTCAGCCTATGAAATGGCAGAAACACCCACCTTGCCTGTTGGACAGGGCTTGGTGTGCTTGACTAAGTGTTGATCACTTTTAGCCCGCTGGCCAAATTCAGCATGTAGCCTATTTCTAATAAAGATTGGAATACAATCCGTCCCACCTATTACATGCTGGGTGTGACTGCTTTCTCACTACAGTGGCAGGTAGAGTAGTTATGACAGACCCTGTAGGGTTCCCAATGCCAAAATATTTATCATCTGGCCCTTGTGTTCAGTGATGTCAGTGAGGTCACACCGTCACCATCATGAATTCATTATAATACTGAAATATGTCTCAGTTGACATATTTCATATGTCAGTGGGGGCATATGGGAGAGATCTCTTCATTTCACAAGGAAGGGCAGGATTTGCTGGATATTCACACTTTTTCTTAAAGAAGTCTTTGTTTTGGGGCGCCTGGGTGGCTCAGTGGGTTAAAGCCTCTGCCTTCGGCTCGGGTCGTGATCCCAGGGTCCTGGGATCGAGCCCCGCATCGGGCTCTCTGCTCAGCAAGGAGCCTGCTTCCTCCTCCCTCTCTCTCTGCCTGCCTCTCTGCCTACTTGTGATCGCTGTCAAATAAAATAAATAAAATCTAAAAAAAAAAAAAAAAAAAAAAGAAGTCTTTGTTTTGTTTGGTGAAATGTAGGTTTGGTCTTGGGCAGCTGGGAGCCCTCGGGTTGCAGGCCACCCACCCCCACCCAGCACCCGTCGGTGCAGGAGTTCTTTTCTTGATTAGAGAGGATGATGGGACTTACACGATTTCTCATTTCATGAGAAAACGAACCGTGTTGTGAACTCCTAAGACAGGACAGAGTGGGGGCTACTGATTCAACTCTGGTTTCTAGAGCACCTAGAAATGTGTCAGGCCCTCGTCTGGATCCTGGAGACACACAGTAACCCCCATTCTCCTGGTGCCCGCATTCTAGCCTTGAGATGTTCCCGGTGAGTCTGCTGGAAGACCTCAGGACGTGCGCTGGAAACTGCTGTTGGGATTCGTTCCCTCCTGACTTTTTATTATATAGTGTTTATTTTTGAATAGGCCGTACATGTGTAAGTGATAAATAACCAAAAGCTTTAAGAGGTAGACCGTGAAACCCAAGTCTTCTATTCCTGACACCCAGCTTCTAGTTTCCCACCTTAGGTGAACCTAATGGTGTTACCCACCCTACTGGTTGATGGTAGCATTCACGTGCACACGTACGTTGTTTCCAACTCAGTCTTTTAGGTTCTCTGTCTTCTCTTTTTTTAAAGATTTTATTTGTTTATTTGGAGCAGAAGTGGAGGGAGGGGCAGAGAGAAAGGGAGAGAATCTCAAGCAGACTCTGCAGAGCGCAGAGCCCTGTGCAGGGTTCGATCCCACAACCTTGAGATCGTGACATTAGGCAAAATCAAGAGTCAGATGCCCAACCAACTGAGCCACTTAAGTGCCCCTGACCTCTCTAACTTTTAATTTTTTTTTAATATTTTTATTTATTTATTTGACAGAGCAATCACAAGTAGACAGAGATGCAGGCAGAGAGAGAGGGGGAAGCGGGACCCCCACCGAGCAGAGAACCCGATGAGGGCCTCGATCCAAGGACCCTGAGACCATGACCCGAGGCGAAAGCCCAGGCTTAACCCTCGGAGCCACCCAGGCGCCCTTCTAACTTTTAATTTTTAAAAATTGCAAACTTTCAGAAAAGTTGAAAGAATACTACCTTGTAAGCTGCACCTAGATTCACCAGTGGTTAACATTATAATATTTGTTCTAATGTTCTCTCTTCTCCCCTCCTTGCCACATTTTTTCCCCTCAGTTTTTAAAAGTGAGTGGCAGAAGCAAACACTGAGTAGGCGATATCACTGTTCCTCACCTCTTAATACTTCAGCAGACATCACCCGGGAGTGAAGATATTCTCCTACATGCAGACATTACCACGATTTCATCCCCCGCTCAGGAATTGTGTCTCTGATACAATAATATTATCTCATATCTGGTCCTTACTCAGATTTCCCCAATGGCTTTAACAGTGTCCTTTATTAAAAAAATCCAGGATCCTCTTCAGGGGTTCTTTGTTATATTTATTTGTTATAACAATTTAGATATTTTAAGCACTTGTCAGCTTTTGTTCCCTCCTGACCTTTATTCTCATTCCGGGTCCTTCTGTCTCCCACTTTGCTGCTTCACCTTTTCTCTTGAGACAGAGTTTCAGTATTGACTCTCTTCAGCCCTGCAGGCGTCCACCAGTCCTGAAGAGCAGGATGGACCTTGACGTGGTTAACATGTTTGTGATCGCGGGCGGGACTCTGGCCATCCCAATCCTGGCATTTGTAGCCTCGTTTCTCCTGTGGCCTTCAGCGCTGATAAAAATCTATTACTGGTAAGTTGATTTTATAATTAAAGTCCTCCAGAGTAGCATAGTAACAGTGTCCTCTTCCTTGCTTATCCTTTGGTGGCAGTTTTTCAACATTTTGTCATGAAATATTTCAAAGATACAGAAAAGTTGAAAGACATCCTGTCTTGAGTCTGGGGACTGTTCTTGAAAAATTGGTTGTAGCTCCTTACCGGGTAGATTCTTTCTGGTTTCTGATTACATCTTTGCCTGGGGGGCCACCCTCACCCCCAGAGTCACTGATTCTGTCTTCAGGTAAGGATTGTGCCTGGTTATGGGAGCTCCTTTAGTGTTTTCTTAGTTGTTGGATTCCCACCAGTATGTCCTGACAGGTGCAGTGATGTGCACAGAAAAATGATTGGAAAGACCAAGGCCAAGGGATGGCATGGGTTTTAGATTTGTTCTAAATGTGTTCGTTAGTGAAGTGACGGAAAGAAAAAGAAGTTTCCAAAGGTACCCATTCGTACCATCTTTATGAGTCTTGCCGTATCTGTAGAACAGCTCTAGTTTCCTTTTGTATTTTCTTTAGAGTAAGTCACTCTTCTTACCTTAATTCGATTTAAGAGTGACACAAATATTACTACCTTATGCAGAAAATTCCTATTTGTTGTACTTGCTGTAAATAGTAAATTAATATTAAAAGTAAAAAATGATGGGCACCTGGGTGGCTCAGTTGGGTGAGCCACTGCCTTTGGCTCAGGTCGTGATCCTGGAGTCCTAGGATCCAGTCCCATATTGGGCTTCCCCTGCTCTTCAGGGAGCCTGCTTCTCCTTCTCCCTCTGCCTGCCAGCTCCCCCTGCTTATGCACTCTTTCTTTTTCTTTCTTGATCTCTGTCAAATAATTATAAAATCTAAAAAAATAATAATAAAAATAAAAAGTTAAAATGAGCACAATGCCATTAAACGGCGTTTTAAAATTCTAGCCTCCCAAGGATTCTGTGTGTCCTTTCTCTTTGTTACAAAGTCCAAAGAGGTGTGAATGATGTAGCAGCCAGAACAGGGCCTTCCTCCTGGATGGAACCAGAAGATTAACAGTTGAAAGGAGATTAGATTTCTCATGATGTGCTTCAGTGACTTTTCGTGCTATGGTCCATTTACCAAATAAAACCACCCCTCACGCCCCATGGTGTGTGTCCCCTGGCAAAGGCAGTCCCCAAATAGCCCTGGTTCCTCTCTGTGCCACAGGGAGAAGGGCAGCACACTGGGATTTAACCAGGACTCCGGCAGTTAGACTCGCCTTCTCTGCACACAGGAAAGAACGCAGCCAGGTTGCGTTCAGCTCGTGCCCTTTATCTGCTCTCCTTTCTGGCTCCCTTTTGTTTCATTGGAGTGTGGAATTTTCCGCCTGCCAGCCAGGCTCTGATCCTTGAAAAGAAGCTAATTGAACAGAAGGGAGCTTTTCATCCTGCACTGTCCCGCTCCCTCTTGGATAGGAAGGGGTAGGAGGACAGCATGGTGACCCTGTCAGAAGGTCATCCAGGGCCCACCGACCTACCTCTGTGTTGACAAAGCTGAGATTCTGGCTGTTTCCGTGTGATTGCCCTGCAGCACCGGCAGCCAGAGAGCTTGGGAGCCAAGGCCTCTGTGTGACCCCTGCCATGGAGAGCCCAGAACCGTGGGCCCCTTGGGGCTTCACAGAGGCACCCTGGCCCTCCACACACAGATGCCATCTTTCCTCACTCCAGTCCAAGCAGAGAATGCAGTTTGGTTGTGGGGCCTGTCACCGTGGATACGGCTGCAGACAGGTGTGCCAATCCCACCCGCCACACACGGAGCCCGGCAGCTTCCTTGGGCTGTCAGGGAGAAGGCTTTCAAAGTCAGGAGTGTCAGGATAATTTTGACATTGGAGCTTTGAAAAGAAAAATAACCTCATAGCAAATAATTCGCCTTTTATTGAATTAAAATTCACACAACATAAAATTCACCATCCTAAAGTGTGTAATTCAGTAGTATTAGTATATTCTTGGCATTGGAGCGTCTGGCTGGCTCGGTCAGAAGAACCTATGACTCTTGATCTCGGAGTCATGAGTTCAAGCCCCAAGTTGAGTGTAGAGATTACTAAAAAAAAAAAAAAAAAAAAAATTTAAAAATAAAAACTTCTTTTAAAAAAAAATGTATATATATACACACACACAGTGTTGTGCACCCATTACCACTATCTAATTCCTGTCTAATTCCAAAACACTTCCATCTTCCCAAAAGGAGCCCCTGTACTTGTTTGCAGTCACTCACAGTTTCGCCGTCCCTTCATGCCCTGGCAATTTTAATTATATCTCTGTCTCTTTAGATTTGCCTGTTGGGGCCATTTCATATAAATGAGATCAAACAATTTTGGCATTTGATGTCTGATTTCTGTGACTTAGTATGTTTTCAAGGTGCATCCTTGTTGTAACATGTGTCAGTATTTCATTATTACGGCTGAATTCTAGTCCATCCTGTGGTTATACAACATGCTGTGTATTTAAAAGGACATTTGTGGGGTGCTTGGGTGGCTCAGTGGGTTAAGCCACTGCCTTCGGCTCAGGTCATGATCCCAGACTGGGATCGAGTCCCACATCAGGCTCTCTGCTCAGTGGGGAGCCTGCTTCCCCCTCTCTCTCTCTGCCTGCCTCTCTGCCTACTTGTGATCTCTCTCTGTCAAAGAAATAAATAAATTCTTTAAAAAAAAAAAAAGGACATTTGTATTGTTTCCACATTTTGCCTATTTTGAATAATGCCACATAGCAAATAATTCACTTTTATTAACAAATAATACCACTAAAATCCTGGGAGGTCCCACAGAGCAGAGCATTCAGTCCCTTATTTAAATGACAGCATAGGGACACCTGGGTGGCTCAGTGGGTTAAGCATTTGCCTTCGGCTCAGGTCATGATCATGATCTCAGGGTCCTGGGATCCAGTCCCACGTCAGGTTCCCTGCTCAACGGGGAGTCTACGTCTCCCTCTTGCTCTCCCTTTGTGTTCTCTCTCAAATAAATAAATAAAATCTTAAAAAAAAAAAAATGACAGCGTAGATACATGTGATCTTAAAGCCTGCCTATGCCTGTCACTCCGCTCAGAGCTGTAGCCAGAGGACAAACACAGTGTTCTTGATTTTATGAACTCAGGCACATAAGCTAAGAAGAAACCCAGCTGGTTGGAGAGAATGAAAATCCTAGAAAACCTTTTGGTTCATGCCAGGTTGAACTGTGGTATGAGGAGTTTATGGTACTAGAACCCGTGATGCCATTGCAGAGGGCTGTTGGAAATCCTGTGATTTCCTCCTCTTCCTGCCCCCTTGGAAATGCACAGCCTGTTTCCTTCATCTCACCTCACTGGAAGTGACATTTACACAGTGGGTGGCTTGGGATGAACAGCTTTACCATGAGTCATTTACATCTCTTAACCACAGCTCCTCCTCCAAACACCTTTATTTGCTCAACGACGCATAATGACCACTAGTGAATAGAGCGAGGTTGGTCAGGTAAATTTTCAGGGTTGCTACGTGAACGGGAGGAGCAGGTGGTAGAGTTAGCTGGGCCTCCCAGACAACCCAAGCTGCTCTGCCAGATGCCCAGAAGAGTGTGGGCTAATCACAGCAGCCTCTCCTGGACATCTCTCTTCGATCTTCCCAGAGGAAACCAAGTGGTGACATAATGGTAAGAAGTCCTAAATAGAAAAAGATGGACAAGAATTGAAAAAAGAAAATGAACATTGTTTGCAGGTGACAGGATTGTATTCATAGAAAGCCCAGGGGAATCTATAGATAATTTTTGGGAATTAATAAGTGAGTTTGGAAGGTTGCTAAATACAAGATAAGTGAACAAAAATCCGTTATATTCTTATATGACAGCAACAAAAAATAGGAAATGAAAAAAAAATGTAATGATTCCATTTACTGTTGTATCAACAAATTCAGAATACCCAAGAATAAATCTAAAGAACAGTATGGAAGGCCTCTGGTCAGCAAACTATGAAGTATTAGAGAAATTTGGAAGACCTAAAGCAATGGAGGTATAGACAGTATTTGTGAGTTGGAAGACTTTCTTATCACTGGGTTGTCCGATTTCCCTAAAATAATATGTAGTTCAGTATGCACCCATTTACAGTCACAGCAGATTTTTTTTTTTTAAGATTTTATTTAGTTATTTAAGAGAGAGAGAGTGAGAGAGAGCATGAGAGGTGAGAAGGTCAGAGGGAGAAGCAGACTCCCCATGGAGCTGGGAGCCCGATGCGGGACTCGATCCCAGGTCACCGGGATCATGACCTGAGCTGAAGGCAGTTGCTTAACCAACTGAGCCACTGAGGCACCCAGGGTTTTTTGTTTTGTTTTTAAGATTTTATTCATTTATTTGAGAGACAGAGAGGATGGGTCGGGGGGTCGGATGGGCAGAGGGAGAGGGAGAAGCAGACTCCAGGCTGAGCAAGAAGCCCAATACAGGACTCCATCTCAGGACGCACGGGTCATGACCTGAGCTGAAGGCAGACATTCAATCAACTGAGTCGTCCAGGCACCCCCAGCAGGTTGTTGTTTTTTTTTTAATGGAATTTAATAAACTGCTTCTTAAATTTATAAAGAAAAACAAAGAGCCCATTAAGCAAGACAGTCTTGAAGAGGAACGATGTGAGATAATTTACATGACCAGCTGTCAGACCTAATTATAAAGCAACAGTGAATCAAGGCAGCGTAATATTGGCACTAAGAAGGACAAACCAGTGGGTCAGGAGAGCCCAGGAGCAGATGCACATAGATGCAGTCTCTTCGTTGTTAAAGGTAGTGCTGCTTTGCTGCAGGGGAAGGGGGCTGTGTCAACTAGAAACCCATCTGGAAGAAAAGTTCATCGTGACCCATTTGGTAGGCAGAATTAGCCAGACCCACAAAGATCCCTCTCTAATCCATGGAAACTGTGAATATGACGACAAATCACTCCCACGGTCGTTATGTTATATATAGTTGACCTAAAGACAAGATTTACCTGAGGAGGCCTGATCTAGTCATAGTAGCCCTTACAGGTGGAGGCCCTTACAAGTTTGAAGCACAAGAAGGACTCTGTGCAATGGCGAGTTGGAGACCCCAGGTGAAGGAATGGCAGTGGGCTCCAGGAGCAGACAGCCCCTGGCTGACAGCCAGCAAAACGGCAGGGATCTCAATCCTAGGCCACAAAGAACTGAATTCTGCTAATAACCCCTAAATAATAAGCTTAGAAGCTGATTCCTTCCCAGACCTTCCAGATCAGAAGTGGCTGGTGCCTTGATTTCAGGTTTTGATACATTCAGAGGAGAACTAGGCTAAGCTCACTCCTGACCTGCAGAACTGTGAATTAGTAAACGAGTGTTGTTTCAAGCTGCTAAGCTTGATAATTTATAACACAGCTGTGAAAAAGAATACAGCCTCATCCATAACCTTGTAACATGCACAGAAATCAAATACAGGTTGATTTTAGATCCAAATGAAACAAAAAAGCTTTTGTAAGGAAACATGGAAAAACCTCACAAGAGAGGTTATCCAGATGGCCAGTAAACATATGTAATTGTGCTCAACTTCGTTGGTCATACCGGGCATTTAATAAAACCACAACAAGAGACCATTTTCTACCCACCAGGATGGCTAAAGTGAAACAGGTTAAAATTCCAAGAATGGGCAAGGATGTTGTATTCATATCCTAGTGATAAATGGCTACAATCTGGGTGACCTAAAACAACAGAAATTTGAAACAACAACAATAGAAATGTATCTTCTTACAGTTCTGGAAGTTGGAAAACTAAACCAAGGTGTTGGCAAGGTCGGTTCCTTCTGGAGGCTCTGAGGGAGAATCTGTTCAGTGGCTCTTCCCTAGTTTCTGCTGACTGCGAGCTATCCTGGGCATTCCTAGACTTATAGTTGTGTCCTTCCTATGTAGATGTGTCACTCCACTCTCTACCTCTGTATGTCACTTGGTGGTGTTCCTTTGGTGTGTTTCTGGGTCTACATCCCCCCCAACTTTTTAAGATTTTTATTTATTTATTTGACAGAGAGAGTACAAGTAAGCAGAGCAGCAGGCAAAGGGAGAGGGAGAAACAAGCTCTGCTGAGCAGGGAACCTGACGCGGGGCTCGATCTCAGGACCCTGGGATCATGACCCAAACCGAAGGCAGACACTTAACCAACCGAGCCACCCAGGTGCCCCAACATTTCCCTTTTCTTTTTTTTTTTTTTTAATTCGCCGCCTTTTTTTTTTTTTAAGATTTTATTTATTTGACAGAGAGAGAGCACAAGTAAGTAGAGCAACAGGCAGAGGGAGAGAGAGAGAAGCAGGCTCTCTGCTGAGTGGGGAGCCTGATGCAGGGCTCGATCCCAGGACCCTGGAATCATGACCTGAGCCGAAGGCAGCCGCTTAACCAACTAAGCCACCCAGGCGCCCCCATTTCCCTTTTTTTAATAAGGGCACCAGCCATATTGGATTTGGGGCCAACCCTAATCCAGTATGACCTCAGCTCAACTCAATTATATCTGGGAAGAGGCTGTTTCCAAATAAGGACACATCCACCGGCTCCAGATAGACATGAATTTGGGGGAAATACTATTCAACCCCATGTGGATGTGGAACAACTAGAATCTGGCATATTATTGATGAAATTATGAATTGGTTTGGAAAACTTTTTGTCAACAGAACCCCCCTCATTTCACACAAGACAAGTATGTGTATAGTGTGTATATAAACACACACGTATATGTGGAAAGAGAGATATCAAAAGATGTATAAAAGAATGTTACAGAGCAGCTTCATTTATAGTACCTCCAAACTGATAACACCAGTGTCTATTAATACCATAGCAGATACATAAATAAAGGTATAGTTGTACCGCTATTCATATAATATTCAGTAGGAAGGAAAGAACTTGTGCTATATTCTATAACACAAACATAATACTGAATGAAGGAAGTCAGATACAAATACTGCTCATATGATAAAGTTCTGAAACAGCAGAACTGTCCTGGAGAGATAAATGGAGGCAGAAGTTAATGGGGAGAGGCACAAGATAGGCACCTGGGATGCTGGCCATATTCTTGGTCCTAATCTGGGTGGCAAGATGCCGGGTTCATTCATTTTGTGCAAATTCATCGGACTGTACACTTAAAATTTGTGCACTTGTCTATATGATTTATATTTCAATTAAAGGTTTCTCTAAAAAATAAGAAGGATGTAGGGAAATTGGACTTCTCATGTACTGCTTGTGGGAATATAAAATTATGCAGCCACTTTGGGAAGCAGTCTGGCAGTTCCTCAAAAGGTTTCTTAAGAAAAAGCTACCGTACGATCCAGCCATTCCACTCCTAGGTGAGCTGAGAACACCCAAGAGAACTGAAAACATATGTCCACAGAAAAAGTTGTATGTGAATGTTCGTAATGGCATTATTTAGCTCCTGAGAGCTAAAAAGGAGAAACAGCTCAAATGTCCGTGAACTGAGACTAGATAACCAAGTGTGCATATCCATATGATGGATTATGATTTAGCCTTTAAAAGGAGTATTAATACATCCTATAACATAGATGAACTTGAAAACATGCTAAGTGAAATAAGGCAGACACAAAAAGCCACATGCTGAATGTGTCCCCATTTATATGAGATGTCCCGAATAAGCAAATCCATAAAGTAAATGCAAAGAGACATGAAAGAAACCAGTGGTTGCCAGGATCTATAAGGAGAGGGCAATGGAGAGTGAGTGCTGATCAGTGTAGATTTTTTTTTGAATTGCAGTAAAATGTACATAACATAAAATTTGCCATTCTACCCATTTTAAAGTATACAGTGCAGTCTTGTTTCTTTTTGATAAAAATGTTCTAGATATAGATAGTGGTGATGGTTGCACTCCTTTGTGAATATACTTTAAAAAAAATCCTCAGCTGTACCCTTTAAAAGGGTGACTTTTATGGTATGTCACTTATATCTCAATAGAAAGAGATCTATACTCAACACTCTAGTCATTAGGGGCTTGAAAATCAAAACCACAGTGAGCCACCATTAGGGTGGCTATTTCTATATACATTTTTTCTAGGGTGCCTATTTTTGAAAAAATGGAAAATAACATGGAAAATAGGTGTTAAGAAATAAATAAGTTGTTGTTGAGGATATAGAGAAATCCTTGTTCCTTGCTGTTAGAAATGTGAAATAGTACAGCTGCTGTGGACACATTTAGTAGTTCCTCAAAAAATGACACATAGAACTACCTTATGATCCAACAGTTCTACCTCTGGGTCTATATCCCAGAGACTTAAAAGCAGGGACTCATACAGATATTTGTATATCAATGTTCACAGCAGTATTACTCGGCCAAAAGCCCGAAACTGCCCAAATACTCATCAGTAGATGAATGATAAACAAAAATGCAGTACCCACATAGAGTAGAATGGTATTCAGTTTTGAGAAGGAATGAAATTCTGACACCTGCTGTAACACGGATGAACCTTGAACTCATTATGCTTAGTGGAATTAGCCAGACACAAAAGAGCAACGTTGTGTGAATCTACTTATATGAGCTATCTAGGATAGGCAGACTCATAGAGACAGAAAGTAGAACAGAGGTTATCAGGAGCTCAGGGGAGGAGGGGAATGGGAATTATTATTTAAGGGTTATAGGATTTCTGTTTGGGATGATGAAAAAGTTCTAGACATGGATGATCGTGATGGCTGATGTACAACATTGTGAATGTGTTTAATGCCAATGAATTGTGTGGTTAAAATGGTGAATCTTCTGATGTGTATTTTACCACAATTAAAAAAAAAAAAAGAAAGAAATGTTGAAGTACTTTTCTCCAGAGGTTCTTATAACCTAGTAATGCTGAGACTTAGAGGATGAAGGGTCTGGACCCTGGAGGTGTGTACGTATATGTAATGGAGTATCCATCGGTCAGCCTTCAAAAGGAAAGATCATGCCTTTCGTAACAACATGTAGGTAACTGGAGGGTATTATGCTAAGTGATATTTCAGTCAGACAGAGAAAGAGAAATACGCCGTGTGACTTCACTTATGTAAGGAATCTAAAAAACAATGCAAATAAACAAAAACCAGAAACGGAATCATAAATACCGAAAACAAACTGGTGCCTGCCAGAGGGTAAGTGGGTGGGTGGTATGGGCAAAACAGGTGCAAGGGATTAAGATGTGCCACATTCCAGTTATACAGTAAATAAGTCATGGAGATGGAAAGTACTGCAGAGAACATAGTCAAGAATACTGTAAAAACGGTATGCTGTTACATGGTGTTGTATTATTGTGGTGAGAACAGAGTCATTATAGAATTGTCCAAGCACTATATTGTTTACCTGAAACTGATAAAACATCGTATTTCAACTATACTTTAATTTTTTAAAAAAGATCATAGAGTCAAGAAATGAATGAATTGGGATATTAATGAATGAACGAATGAAGAATGGACTTGTGTCATATGCCATGATTTAGAATTTTGAAATATGCTTGCTTTGTCATAGGGCTTTTAAGCTAGCCAGTGTTATTTTTAATGTTTTGAATAGGGAATGCATTTCATTGAAAAAGGAAAGCAGTAAAAGTCTCCCTCCTACCCCTGTTCCCTTTCCAGCTACTTCTCACTAGAATCCCTGCCTCTGCTCCAAATACTCACCTTCATAGTGTCTGGTGTGTGCCCTCATGCATTTTGTTTGCAGATGCAAGTAAATATGAATATATGTCCTCATTCCTTTCTCCCTTTATTTACGCCATGTAAGCGATTTGCTTTTTATAAGACTTGGCTACCTCTCTGGTGCAAAGTGTACCACAAAGTGAATCCCTGATTGAATTAATTATCTTTCATCTTGGAGAGATTCTTCATGCAGAGAGTTCAATTTGTTGCTAATTCCATACTGAAATCGAATTTGGGCCAAACTCCAGCACTGCCAAGTCTTACGTAACGGACAGACGCTGAGCTTTCAACCAGCTGCCATATGTTGTGAGGAATAAAGCAGAGGACGGATGCAGATAGTTCCTAAGAGTCAAGTTCCTCAGAACTGGTGGCTTAGTCGGTTAAGTGTCTGCCTTTGGCTCAGGTCTTGATCCCAGGGTCCTGAGGAGCCCTGCTTATCCGGGAGCCTGCTTCTCTCTCTCCCTCTGCCCCTTCCCCTCAACTTGTGCTCTCTCTCACTATCTCCCCCTCTCTCTCAAATAAATAAAGTCTTTTTAAAAAGTCTAGCTCTCGGGGCACCTGGGTAGCTTAGTTGGTTAAGCAGCTGCTTTCAGCATAAGTCATGATCCTGGAGTCCAGGGATCGAGTCCTACATCGGGCTCCCAACCCACGGGGAGTCTGCTTCTCCCTCTGACCTTCTCCCCTGTTATGCTCTCTCTCACTCTCTCTCTCTCTCAAATAAATAAAATCTTAAAAAAAAAAAAAAAACCAGTCAAGCTCTCACTCTCAAAATCTCTAGGGGGAAGAAACCAGCATATATTAATATATATATTATACAAATAATATATATATTATACAGATAATATATATATAATTAACATATATTTTATAATACTTAAATGTGTACATATGTTTTGGAGGTAGGTTATGAGCCTCTTTGAGCTTATCCACCAGCATGGAAATAATGTCCGTATAAAAACAAATGTTTAGGGGCATCTGGGTGGCTCAGTGTATTAAGCCTCTCCCTTTGGCTCAGGTCATGGTCTCAGGGTCCTGGGATCAAGCCCCACATTGGGCTCTCTGCTCAACAGGTAACCTACTTCCCCCTCTCTCTCTGCCCGCCTCTCTGCCTACTTGTGATCTCTCTTTCTGTCAAATAAATAAATAAAATCTTAAAAACAAACAAACAAACAAACAAACAAATGTTTGTTACTATGACTTCTGCATCACAGTTAAAATCCAGTCCACTCAATCAAAATCCACTGGTTCAAAATCAATAGCTTCTTTGAAGCCACAGTAACACTTAAAAAAAGTTAAGACTCAAGAGCAGAAATTTGGTTGGCTGGAGGGTTAATTTAACTTCCCGCTTGCTCAAATAGAATGACAAAAGGACAAAACTGTGTTCTTCGCAGAGATGGAGTCCATGGACTCACCAGCTCTCGACAGCTGTCGGTGGGTTTGGTCCTGAAATCGTCAGGACTCCAGGCACCCTTTAGACAGTCTTCTGTCGTCCATTCTCCCCAGGCAGAGATCTGTGGATGTGTGGAGTGACACTACCCCCACCCATAGCCTTGGGGAGAGAGGCTGCTTCTTCATCTCCACAGAGAGCGAGCGGCGTTACCTTTAAGTCTTGGGATGCCTTTCCTGCCCGGCAGAGCCCCTCTGCAGTGAGATCCGTACTCTGGGATGGCCCTGCATGGGTAGTGTTCGTGATTCTTCATCCTGGATTCCAGATGCCCGTGAATCTGGCCCACCGGGAAGTGCAGGCCGGCTCTGTGTGAGGGGAACTGCCTTTTTCTTGGCCTTTCCCGAGTTCTTCCCAGCCTTACCGCCAGCCACTTTGAATTCAGCTGCAGCTCGAGCAGGCGAGGCAGAGAAAGGCCAGTCAGGCAGCTGGTCTGATCCCGCCACCTACTCCTTCGGCACACCACCATGCAAACTGCTAAAAATAGGGATGTAAATATATAGATTAACAAAAGGCTGTGATGTGTCATGCTCCTTCAGAAAACACTCTTCTTTCTCCTCCTAGTTAGAAGTATCAGAAAAGTACATACCAGAATATTTATTTAAGATGCTTCCTGGAATGGTTCTACTTAGTGCTCCCTGAGGGTAAAGCTGGGGAGGGGGTTGGGGGACTCCAGAGACCGGCTGGGAGGACGAGGAAGGCAGCTGGGAGAAGGGTTTGTCTCTCCATGAAGTAGGACTGTGGACAGGGCATATGCCCCTTCTCTGGAGCTTGCTGATTTTGTCTCGCCTTTCTTTTTTTCCTCCCCAGGTACTGGCGGAGAACGCTGGGGATGCAGGTCCGCTACGTTTACCATGAAGACTATCAGTTCTGTTACTCCTTCCGGGGCAGGCCTGGGCACAAACCGTCCATCCTCATGCTCCATGGGTTCTCTGCACACAAGGATATGTGGCTTAGCGTGGTCAAGGTGCGTTCTAGGTTCTTCTCCCTCAACAGAGTGTCACTCAGTAAAGAAAAGGGTGTCCATTTGAATGTGATGGCCTCAGCAATGATGAAAAGCCAAGGGAACCCAGAACTGTGGCTCAAATCATCTGAAAACTAATTCAGCATAGGGGTGCCTGGCTGGCTCACTCAATAGAGCACGCGACTCTAGCCCTCAGGGATTGTGAGTTCAAGCCCCGTGTTGGGTGTGGAGCTCACTTAAAAACACACACACACACGGGGCGCCTGAGTGGCTCATCGGGTTAAAGCCTCTGTCTTCAGCTCAGGTCATGATCCCAGGGTCCTGGGATCGAGCCCCGCATCGGGCTCTCTGCTCAGTGGGGAGCCTGCTTCCTCCTCTCTCTCTGCCTGCCTCTCTGCCTACTTGTGATCTCTCTCTCTCTCTCTGTCAAATAAATAAATAAATAATCTTTTAAAAAAAACAACACACACACACACACGCAGACACACACAAACTAATGTGGTATACAGTTAAGCCTTGAACAACATGGGCATTAAGGGAGCCCATGCATGATGCAGTCTAAAATTCATGTATAGCTGTTTTGCTTCCCCCAAATTTAACTATGAACAGTCTACTGTTGACCAGAAGCCTTAACAATAACATAAATGGCCAATTAACACATATTTTGTATGTCATATGTATTATATACTATATTCTTACAATAAAATAAACTAGAGAAAAGAAAATGTTATTAAGAAAATCAGGGGTGCCTGGGTGACTCAGTTGGTTGAGCATCTGCCTTTGGCTCAGGTCATGAGGGTCCTGGGATCGAGGCCCACGCCAAGTACCCTGCTTGGCAGGGAGCCTTCTTCTCCTTCTCTCTCTCCCTCTTCTCCCTCAGAGAGAGAGGAAGAAGCAGAGAGAGCCTCCTGCTCCCCCTGCCTGTGTGTGCTCTCTGTCTCTTTCAAATAAATAAATAAAATAAAATAAAAAAGAAAAAATCATAAGGAAGAGAAAATACATGTACTGCGCTGTATGGAAAAGAAATCCACGTCTAAGTGGACCTGCACAGTTCAAACCCATGTTGTTTGAGGGTCAACTGTATTATTTGAATCCTTTTGTCAGACAAAAGTTACTGAATTCAGTGTTACTTGTAAAATCTGCACCTTAGAGATCATTTCACCATACAAGTATTTCTTAGGGAAAGTTTCTGACACTCAACTTCCTCTAGAACTTGTCATGACGATCAAGATCGGGTGTAGCAAAATCACTTATTCTTTCATACTCCACTGTCTCCTCTTCCTTCCCTCATCCCCCTTTTTGTTGTTCTTCTCCCTTCCCCTCCCTCCTACTTCTGTTTTTCGCTCTTGTTTTTGTGTTTTAATTTTCCTGAGTCGTTTAGAGAGACTCTCTTGATCTGACCGCTCTCTGAGGTAGTTTTCTAAATCCCTCACCTTCTGTCCTGGTTTCCTTGCGTGTGGCAACTTGCTCTGCTTGATAAGTGACCCGCTGGTGCAGGTTGGGTCTGGGAGAGGTCTCGGGAAGAACGAGCCTCAGCCTCCCACCTCAAGCAGAACCATACCTGAATGATTCCAAGTAGGACCTAAACCAGGGGGAAAAGGTTCACCCATCCTATAGTTGCTTCTGTTCTCACTCCCAAATTCCACTGTAAGGACAGTCATCCTCATGCCTGAAGGAACCTCTCACTTCCTGGCCCACCTCAGATGTTTTTGGTGTAACTGGTATTTGTGTATTGATAACACATGTTTCTCAGCTTCTGCTTAAAAGTGGCACAAATAGGGGCGCCTGGGTGGCTCAGTGGGTTAAAGCCTCTGCCTGCGGCTCTGGTCGTGATCCCAGGGTCCTGGGATCGAGCCCCGCATCGAGCTCTCTGCTCGGCAGGGAGCCTGCTTCCCTTCCCCTCTCTCTGCCTGCCTCTCCGCCTACTTGTAATCTCTGTCAAATAAATAAATAAAATCTTTCCGAAAAAAAATCTTTAAAGACAAACAAAAAGAAAGAAAGAGCAAGAGACTCAAGCCTGCTACCCCAACCTTTGTCTCCGTCTTCCCCCCTTTTCCAGACATCCCCTGAGTCCCCTCTTATCTTTGTATTGGTCTTTGAGGGCCTTGTCTTCCTATGAGGCTCCTGGCAGTGCTCACTCACATCAGATGTAACTAGGGTAAGACACTGGGTAGCCTAGACCCATACATCCCCAGGGATGGCTGTCCAGGTCACTCGGTAAGTGAGGGCCACCTCCCTAGAAGAATGGACAGACATGTCCTGCACACCACAGCCTGACTCTCTGCACCTGTGTGTCCCTAGTTCCTTCCAAAGAACCTGCACTTGGTCTGCGTGGACATGCCAGGACATGAGGGCACCACCCGATCCTCCCTGGATGATCTGTCCATAGACGGACAAGTCAAGAGGATACACCAGGTAAGCAGGAGGCTCTGCCGAACATTGCTTGGACTGTGTCTTACCCACCTCGTGTGCCCAAATCTGGAGAGCAAGGAAGAGCGTTCCATACTGACTTGTAACCAGCCTTCAGTGCATTCTGACTGCAGATATTTGCACACAAAATGGCACCCCAGTGTTGGGGCGCCTGGGTGGCTCAGTGGGTTAAGCGTCTGCCTTCGGCTCAGGTCATGATCTCAGGGTCCTGGGATCGAGCCCCGCATTGGGCTCTCTGCTCAGCAGGGAGCCTGCTTCCCCTCCTCTCTCTCTGCCTGCCTCTCTGCCTACTTGTGATCTCTCTCTCTCTCTGTCAAATAAATAAATAAATAAAATCTTTAAAAAAAAAAAAAAAAGGCACACCAGTGGTATCACTGGTCAGCTCTGAAGGACCAGGACCTACGGCAGACGGTTCTGGAAGCCTGCTTTAGTTACTTCTCAAGAAATAGGATATGGACATTTTTTTAGCTCTTTAAAAAAGGAGTTTAGAATTCTCAAGACCATTTCCCTAGAGTCTGTTTTTTTTTTTTCGCTTATACCTACATGACACAACATAATGACAGCCCCTCTGCCTAGTTGTGGAGGATGGGGACAGTGCTCTTTGCATTTTGTTCTATTTTAGCATCTAGCTTCAGCCTCTCTCTGACTGGGCTGTCAAGGTCATGGGGCTTATGAACCGCTTCAGAATTTAGTAATCTATAAGTTACAGATAGGCATTATGAATTTTCCCCAGACGAGGTTGTTTAATGTCTGCGCCCACCCTAACCCCCCTTTAAAGTGTGTATTCTGATGAAGTCAGGGACCTTGTCTGTTGGGGTCTTTGCTGTATCCTCAGGAACTGACTATAGTTCCTTATACATAATAGATATCCATTAAATATTTTTTTAGATGGGTGGATGGTTGGTAGAATGGTGGGACGAATGGTTAGACGGTTAAATAAACAGAGAGGTGGATTATTATATGAAATGGGTGGCTGGGTGGGAAGGGCTTTGAATGTAGGGCAAGAGTAAGCAAACCCTGGTTGGCCTGCAACTATATTTGTAAGCCAAGTTTTCTTGGAATATAACCATGCTCATTCATTTACATATTACCTCTGGCCACTTTTGTGTTACAATACTGGAGTTGAGTAGTTGCAACAGAGAACCTATGACCCAGAAGGCAAAAAATATATTTTCCTTGAAACCTTTGTTTAAAAAAAAAAAGTTTGCTGGCTCATGAGTTAGGGGAATCCTTGTTGATTTTATACTTACAAATGACCCTTCAATGACCTGTGCCAGGTAAAGAGGATTATGTAAAAGGATTATATGCCACAGGGTTTGTCTGGATAATGGATCTAGTAGATTTCAGAGGTGTTCCGCTGTGTAATCAGTTTTGTTATTGTCTATAGCTTTGTGACCAAATCTCCTTCTCATTTCTCTCCCTAGTTTGTAGAATGCCTCAAGCTGAACAAAAAACCCTTCCACCTGATAGGCACCTCCATGGGTGGCCACGTGGCTGGAGTCTATGCTGCTTACTACCCATCAGATGTCTGCAGCCTTTCTCTTGTGTGCCCTGCTGGTAAGTTACAAGGCTGCAGTAGCCCTGTGTGTGACTTGAGCATGGAGGGGTCTGAAACTCTAAGGAGCCAATGCCGTCCCTGCACTGTCTTGTAGCATCATGTTTTCAGTGTCTACTTTAGAGAGATGCAATGCTTTAGTGATAATGAACCAACAGGAATTGTATAACCATAATCATAACCTTCCTAACTTTTAAAATCTAGAACCAGCCTTGTTCCACAAAGGATTCAAGGCGGTTAATTAAAATGTGTCTAGTACTTTGCAACATATAAATACTTTGAAATATAATGATAATATTAACATCCAACATATTTTTTTTTTTAAAGATTTTATTTATTTGAGAGAGAGTGAGCAGGGGGAAGAGTTGAGGGAGAGGGATAAACATACTCCACGCTCAGAATGGAGCCCAGTGCAGGCTCCAGTCCCATGACCCTGAGGTCATGACCTGAGCTGTAACCAAGAGTCAGAGCTCAACTGACTGAGCCACCCAGGCGCACCTAACATCCAACATTTATTGAGCTCTTATGAGCTAAGGTCTTTATATGGATTTAATTCTTGCCATGTCCTTATAAGATGAAAGTACTCTTATTATGTCTTTCTCCTTTTCTGCTGAAAACTCAGTAATCTTGATACATGACAGGGTCTTTTTTTAGAAATCAACAAACTTTAGTTTCTGTGTTTTTATGTATATACACGTCAACTTGGGCTGTAATATGTCTCCAGAAATTATAATTTGAAGTTGAACTTTTTAAAGAATTTTATTGGGAGGGGAAAAAAAGATTGTATTTTTTTAAGTAATCTCTACATCCAGTGTGGGGCTCAGACTTAATCCCAAGATCAAGATTCACATAGTCCACTGACTGAGCCAGCCAGGTACCCCTGAAGTTGGATTTTTAAAATTCATTTTTCTTATAGAAGTCTTCAAATTTGGATTTACAATGTGTTAGAGAGAAAAATCTTAATTTTCTTTTTCCTTCTCCTGTTCCCTCTCTCTCTGGTACTTTATTGGATTTTGATTTACACACAGTATATCACCCAAATCGTAAGTGTACATCTCAAGGACTTTTTTCATGGGTAATTACTATCCAGATCAAGGGAGTATGCCCATTTTATAGGTGGGAACATTGAGGCACAAAGAAATTACATTTCTGCCATTGCTATGATAGGAATGGATCCTAAGCTGTCTGACTCAGAACCCAAACTGGGGCTTTTTGGAAATCCTTTATTGTCCACTACCTCTTACATGTCACTCTTACGATCTACCTCCTTTATCTGCTCGAACCTGCTGTCACACCTTCTACTGAAACCTAAGTAAATTGACCTTAAAAAATCTTTTCGTCACCGGGTGCCTGGGTGGCTCAGTGGGTTAAAGCCTCTGCGTTCGGCTCGGGTCATGATCCCAGGGTCCTGGGATCGAACCCCACGTCGGGCTCTCTACTCCGCAGAGAGCCTGCTTCCTCCTCTCTCTCCCTGCCTGCCTCTCTGATACTTGTGATCTCTGTCTGTCAAATAAATAAATAAAATCTTTTAAAAAAATAAAGTAAAATAAAATCTTTTAGTCACCAAAATCGCTTTCATGTCTGTTGAGGACATTGAAATTGAAACTCCCAAAGTGGAGTGCCTGGATGGCTCAGTGGGTTAAAGTCTCTGCCTTCGGCTCAGGTCAGGATCCCAGGGTCCTGGGATCTCTGTTGTGATCTCTGTTAAATAAATAAAATCTTAAAAACAAAACAAAACCTCCCGAAGCATTTTCTTTTCTCCTTTCTCTAAGCTCTGTGTCTGAATTCATTTGGTCTTTTAATTAAAAAGTTTAAGAATCAGAGAAACGGCTCCTATGGAAGTTATTAGGAAGGTCAAATCTAACTGGCTTTTTTGAATGTATGTTTATTTCCTCAGAGTTGAGTTTCACACCTACGTTTCAATGGGAAATTTAAAATTAACATTATTTGGGGGCAACTGGGTTGCTCAGTCAGTTAAGCATCTGACTCTTGATTTTGGCTTAGATCATGATCTCAGGGTCTTGAGATTGAGCCCCGCATCTGGGTCTGCACTGAGTGTGGAGCCTTCTTAAGATTCTCTCTCTCCTTCTCCCCCCCTCCTCCCCACTCGTGCACTTAATTAATTAATTGATTAAAAATAAATTAAGACTGCGTGTGGAAATGAAAAGATAAGCTTTTTTACTTTGAAAGAGTTTTAAATTTATAGAAATGTTGCAAAGATAATACAGAGAGTCCCATAGACCCTTCACCCAGCTTCCCCCATTGTTAATGGCGCACCTTAGCCCGGTAAATTTGTCACAGCTAAGAGACCAACACTGGTACAGCACTATTAACTGAACTCTAGGCTCTGTTTGGATTTCATCCGTTTTTCCACTAATGTGCTTTTTCTGTTCCAGGCGCCAATCCAGGATACCACATGACATTTAATCTAGGATTATTTTTAAAGTGAAAGGAAATAGATCATGTAATCTGCACCATGGCATCACAAAAGCCACATGATGCTTGTGCTCACTTTAAAGGAACTGCTGAATGTAGGAGATTTATAAAGTGTGGGTTTCTACAGCACAGTATTGAAGTCACTGCTTGCGTTATGAAATGTATCTCGTCAGCGAAGTGAAACACCTAGACTTTTGCTCAGTATTGGAAGTGAAAATGAGTTTTGCCCTCCCATGCACATCAGCTCGTGTGAATTCTCTCGTGTCTTGTGCCAGGGAGATAGGAAACGATGGCCAGCCTTAAAGGTGTTTGGTCTCAATGAGCACCTAATGCTGTCTGGAGAAAGAATGGCTGTGCACAGGGCAGCTACGGCCCCATCATGGGGGACAGCTCACAGGGGTCTCTTCCTCCCTGTCGTTTATGTATTAACCCCAAAAAAGATATTGCTAAGTGGCTCCAGGCCAAGGGAAGGAGGCGTTGGGGCATTGGTCACTCCAGTCCTGTGTTCTCTTCCCATAATGTATTTTATCAGCTCTCCTCTTCGTGAATGGGGCTTGGACAAGTTGTCTTCTAGACTGATCTTCTTTTTTTCTTTCTTTTTTTAAAAAAGATTTTATTCATTTGAGAGAGAGAGTGAGAGAGAGCATGAGAGGGGAGAAGGTCAGAGGGAGAAGCAGACTCCCCGTGGAGCTGGGAGCCCAAAGCGGGACTTGATCTCTGGCCTCTGGGATCATGACCTGAGCCAAAGGCAGTCGCTTAACCAACTGAGCCACCCCGGCGCCCCTAGACTGATGCTTCTTAAATTCTATCATACATGTGTCTCCCCGGCAGCTTGTTCAAGTGCAGATTCGGATTCAAGAGACTTTGGAAGGGGACTGGGATTCTGCATTTCCTGCGGCTTCCACTGCTGCTGGTCCGTGGACCACAGTTTGAGTAACCAGTCCCTAAACCATCCTGAAGAAATCTTTTTCTGTGTTTCTCAGAGTGGGATTTTGACTTGGAGCAAGGATGGCAATACCAATGAAAAAGAAATCTGGTGAAAAACACCTGAAATATGTTAGCTCTGGGCTGCTGTTGGAAGTTTCCTATATAATAATAGGAGTTGGTAAGAAGGTAGCTACATTACCAAGCTGTTTTGGTTTGAATCCCGCAGGCCTGCAGTACTCAACTGATAATCAATTTGTACAGCGGCTCAAAGAACTGCAGGACTCGGCCGCCATGGAGAAGATCCCCTTGATCCCATCCACCCCAGAAGAGATGAGTGAAATGCTCCAGCTCTGCTCCTACGTCCGCTTCAAGGTGCCCCAGCAGGTACCGTGCTCCAGCAGCAAGATGCCTGTCCTCTGCCAAAGGCTCGGGCAGCCAGCTGGCGCCCTTTCTTCAGCTGGAGGACCTTCCCTCTCGTCGTCCTCTATGTAGTCATTTGGTGGCCGTCTGTCCTGTGCCTGCGGCAGGTCAGGCATGGTGTTGGGCACAGTGGTGAAGAAAGAAGGCAGAGGGGGGACCTGGGCAGACACAGGCCAGTGTGGGAAGCAGATGGCTAATGAGTAAACATATCCGTACACATGGTGATAAGTCCTGTGGAGGAGATGAAGATGGTATAGTGACTGAAAGCAGGGAGGCAGGGGAGACTTTGACAAACCCCTCTGAGGAGCTACTGTGGGTGGACGTGGGAAAAACATAGTAAGTTCAAGGGAAGGAGGAGGCCGGGGGGCCTGGCTGTAACTAGAATGAAAGTAGGGGAGGGAGGCAAGGGCTACAGCAGAGACTTGTTTCTTTTTCTTTTCTCTTCTTTCTTTTTCTTTCTTTTTTTTTAAATTTCAGGACTGCTTTACACACCTAAGAATTGCTAAGAATCCCAAAGAGCCTTTATTTGTAGAGGTTCTGACTATTGCTATTTACCGTATCAGAAAGTAAAACTCAGAAGAAGGTAAGACACAAGAGCATACAGGCCCTCAATTCCATGAGCCACCAGCGTCATGACGCTGTCCCTTGACAGGTAGTCTCTGAGGAACAGTGCTTCTGAGAGCATGAAAGTGAAGCAGGCAAGTAACATGCAGCATTACAGAGGAACTAGCTTGAACTGATAATCAATTTGTTCAGAATTCCTCATGAACCCCAGGAGCCTCTTGGAGAACCACTGGGCTAGATCACATAGCACCTTCCAGGTTTGGGGAAGGAGCCTGGAGTTCTCCTAAGAGGGAATGTGGGGGACACACACTGAAGCAGAGAACCAGTGGGGTGCTCCTGTGGCCTGGTGAGGACAGTGGTGTAGACGAGGGTGGGGGCAGTGGAGACTAGAGACCCGAGCCGCTCTGGGAGGGATGATGGGCAGGCCTTACTGGCAAATTGGCAGTAGGGGATGAGAGGCAGTGAGGACGCCCAGGTGACTTTGGTGCTTGAGTTGGATAAAGGCAGCTGTTTCTGAGTAGGGGAAGGAAAAAGGAAGGACGGGTGCTGGGGACAAGCTCAGGGCTCCAGTTTGGCCGTGGTCAGGTTGTCTGTGAGGCCTCCAGGTGCAGATGTCAAGCAGATGGTTGCATATGCAGACGCTGCTGAGGGACGTCTGGCCCGGAGCTGTGCGGTTAGAGCCATCAGCCAGGATGATGTGAAAGGTCACGGGCTGAATAAAGCCGGGAATCCAGGGAGGTGGTGTGGGAACCAAGAGACGAGAACGCATGGCTAAATTTCATAACGGCAGCTAATCACTTTCTAGTGTAGGAATTGGACCCTGCCTCGTGGTGGGGTGGAACCTCCTAGAAGTTGAGGGAGTGGGCTCTATGCCAAAGGCCTGAACACGACTCAGTTAGTGGGTGTAAAAGCACCCAGCATCTGATTCTGGGGTACGTTCTAGCCCTGAAATCATTTTAGTTGTGAGGTTGCACTGATCCCCTCCCAGCCACGCTCTCTGCCGAGAAGAGAGTGGCCAACCAGTGCTTTAGGAAATTCCATGTTTTAAGCTGTTGGGAATGTGAAAACACTGGGAGAAAGCAAGTGGCAGCTCTCGAAGTCTTCCCTCCTAGGAGACCAGGAGCAGCCAAGCACTCTGTGGCATGTTATGTTTATCTGTGTCTTCCACTCTGACCTCAGTCAGATCAAGGATTTCGTCTTACCTGCCTGCTCTGTCCGCAGCCTTTTGCACACTGCTTGTATGAAATAGGTCCTCAGAACAAACCTGAGGGGGGTGGTCAGAGGGAGGGAGGATGCCCGGATGATGCAGAGGTGGAGAATGGATGTGCCGCGGAGCAGGTGGACTCATGAATTGTTGCATGTACGTGCACGGGTGATTTCGGGATGCAGGAGAGATGAAGGGCTGAGTACTTGGTTGGGTGGATGGGAGGGTGCGTGGAGAACGCAGGGGTGGGAGGCAGGTGGATTGGCGGATGCAGGATAGAGGGGTGTATCAGTAGACATGCATGTGTGATTCAGGGATAGAGGCTGGCCGGATGGCTGCACGGATGTCTGCACGAAGCAGGATGGAGGATGGTGGATGGGCGGGTACAAGGCAGGTGGGTGCATAGAGAGATACATGCACACATGAGTCAGAGATCCAAGACGGTGGCTGGGTGGGTAGAGCAGAAGTAGAGGATGCAAGATGGATACGCGTGTGGGTGCAGGATACAGAGTAGAGCAAACAAAAAGGCTGATGCCAAGTGCAGTGTGTTGGACGACTTGCCATTGGTCTCCCCTCCAGGATTTCGCTTCCAGAAGGGTCACCTCCTAGTCATGCTCCAGAGGGTTGGTTCAGAGCAGTTCTGGCTGGATTTTCCCCCTTCAGTCAATGCACAGGACTCCTCAGCGTGCATGTGAGGGGCTCACACCATTCCCAGGTAGAGGAGAGGAGCGCCAGTGCTAAGGGGATCCTGCAGCAGGAGGGAGAGGAGAGCTATTCCTTCTTCCCACAGTCAGTCTCTGGGCCAGGATCCTGGGTCCAGGAGATCATCCTGCCCACACTGGTGCAACCTTCACCAGCCCTCCAAAACGAAAGGAAAGAGAACACTAAATAATAAACCAAGGACTGTGGAACCCATCCTAGAATTGTTTAAATAGTTAATCTCTATTGTTCAAGAGGCCCATCATCCCCAATAATTTGATTTTTTTTTAATAGACCTTGTTCTGCATGTGGATGTTCCTAAACAGTTCCTTGATATTATTTCCAACCTTCATTGTATCTTAGGCTAAGCAGAGAATATCTCAAGATAAAGTGACTGTGAGCCCAGGTCAGGTTTTTTACATGCTTTGGCTTCCCAGTATTACCCAGGTTCCTTCCTAATTATAAAGGAAAACCATCAGATGACCCTAACTTCCAATTACAGTGTATACTCCGTAGTGGAAATTTGGAGCCGTGGGCCCTAAAACCTTGACAGTGCCTTACTTTGCCGGACTTCATTTCCTTCACTGTCCTGGAGCCACGGGGGGCTTGAGGAAACACTGTTTCTTGCCTTCTAACCATGGTTCCCTTCTCTGTAGATCCTGCAAGGCCTTGTTGATGTCCGTATTCCTCATAACAACTTCTACCGAAAGCGTAAGTAGCTGTGTTTAAGCTTGGCACTTGTGACCAGTGAAGCTTTATGGGCAGCTGGCTTCTATATTTTACATTCCTGAGACTTTGACCATTGTCTGGGGCGTCTGAAGACAGAAGGTGGCAGCCCGACTCCATGGCTGTCCCCAAACTCAGTAGAGTCCAGATGCCTGCTGGCACAGCCCAGCGTGTGCTCACTTTGTTTTCCTTTTCTGCATAGTGTTTTTGGAAATCGTCAGTGAGAAGTCGAGATACTCCCTCCATCAGAACATGGACAAGATCAAGGTCCCAACGCAGATCATTTGGGGGAAACAAGACCAGGTATGTAGCGAGTGTGTCCCTGGGGCCTATGTCCCTGTAGCGTGTAGCGAGTTTGTCCCTGTGCCAGCTACACTGGCCACTGAGAAAAAGCAAGAGGTGATTTATCAAGTGAGCCTCACTGGCTGGTTTCTGATACCGGGAGGACGTAAAACACCCCTGGGGCAGATGCTGGTGATTATAGAGGGCAGCATTCTCTCGAGTTGAGAGCAGTGGTGTTGATCTTTTAAAAGGAAAGGAAATCAGGGCACCTGGGTGGCTCAGTCGTTAAGCTGCTGTCTTCGGCTCAGGTCATGATCTTAGGGTCCTGGGATCGAGTTCTGCATCAGGCTCCTTGCTTGGCAGGGAGTCTGCTTCTCCCTCTCCCTCGCCCTTCCCCCCCCATGCTTGCTCTCTCTCTCTCTCTCTAATAAATAAATAAAAATCTTAAGGGCACTTGGGTGGCTCAGTCAGTTAAGCATCTGCCCTCGGCTCACATCATGATCTTGGAATCCCGGAATCGAGTCCTGCATCAGGCTCCACGCTCAGCAGAGTCTGCTTCCTCCCTCCAACCCTTCCCCCTCTCATGCTCTTTCTCTCTCTCGCTCTTTCTCTCATGAATAAATAAATAAAACCTTTTAAAAATTTTAAAAATCTTAAAAAAATAAATAAAATGAATGGCAATCTTAAATAATTTTTACAAACTACTTTAATCAAAGCCATGTAGTCTTAGAGTACAAAAAACTGTACAGAGGGACTCCTGGGGGTGCTCAGTCAGTTAAGCGTCAGCTTTCAGCTCAGGATCCAGCCCCATCTGGGGGAGGGAGGGCGGGGCTGAGCAGGGAGCCTGCTTCTCTGCCCCTCCCCCTGCTCATGCTTGCTTTCTTTGTCTCTCTCTTGCTCTCAAATAAAATCATTAAAAAAAAAAAACTTTAAAGAGTACAAAAAGGTTTGTAATGAAAATTCGATCCCTTTTCTATCCTAGATCCCGTTCCTTGAGAAAGCTCTTTGCTGTCTTGTGAACATTTCTTCCATTTTTCTAAGGCAGGGATTGACATGTTTTCTGTGAAGGGCAAGATAGCAAATATTTTTTACTTTATGGGTCCTACTATTTCTGTTGCAACTCCCAAGCTCTGCTGTTGTGCAAAAGTAGCCACGGACAGTACACAAACAAGTGGCAACGCAGAGTGCCAGCAAACCTTCATTCCCGCCAACCGACAGTGGGCCATTGTCCGCTCACTGCTGTGCTGAGCATACATGTTTCTGCAGAGATCCGTTGTATCTGTAAAGTTTTCAAACATGCCTAGTGACACTGTTCACATTACTTCACATAGGTGTGAACTGATGTATCTTGGAAATAATTTCATACCAGCCCACACAGATTTACTCATTCTACTTTTTTATTTTATTTTTTTTTTTAAAGATTTTATTTATTTGACAGAGAGCGAGAGATCACAAGTAGGCAGAGAGGCAGGCAGAGAGAGAGAGAGGGGGGAAGCAGACTCCCTGCAGAGCAGAGAGCCCGATGCGGAGCTCAATCCCAGGACCCTGGGATCATGACCTGAGCCAAAGGCAGAGGCTTTAACCCACTGAGCCACCCAGGTGCCCCCATTCTATTTTTTAAATATTTTTTTTTATTTTACTGACTTTTATTAATATGTTTGGGTAAGTTTTTGTATTCCTACACAAAAATGACATGACCAGTGGTTAAATCCTTTTTTTAAAGATTTAAAAAAATTTTTTCTTTTTTTCTTTTTTTTTTTCTTAGGCAAAGAGGGGAAGGGGCTGAGGGAGAGGGGGAGAGGGAATCTTCAGCAGGCTCCACACACAGCATAGAGCCTGATGTGGGGCTCACTCACAATCCTGAGATCATGACAGGAGCCGAAATCAAGAATCGGGTGCTAAACTGACTGAGCCACCCAGGTGCTCCAAGATTTTTTAAAATTTTAATTCCAGTTAGTTAACATACGGTGTTATAGGAGTTCCAGGTGAACAATATAGTGACTCATCACTTCCATACAACAGTGCTCACATAAGAGTGCTCATCACAAGGGTCCTCCTTAATCCCCATCCCCAATTTTACCCCTCCCCCCACTTCCCCTCTGGTAACCATCAGTTCGTTTTCTACAGTTTAGAGTCTGTTTTTTGGTTGTTTCTCTTTTATCCTTTGTTCATTTGTTTTGTTTCTTAAATTCCACATATGAGTGAAATCATATGGTATCTGTCTTTTTTGACTGACTTTCTTCACTTAGTGTAATACTCTCTATCTAGCTCCATTCACATCATTGCAAAAGGCAAGATTTCATTCTTTCTTATGGCTGAGCAATATTGTATATATCTACTACATCTTCTTCATCCATTCATCAATCAGTGGACACTTGGGTTGTTTCCACATCTTGGCTACTGTAAATAATGCTCCTGTAAACATAGGGGTGCATGTATCCCTTAGAATTAGTGTTTGTTTTTTGTTTGTTTGTTTTTTAAATTTATTTATTTGACAGAGAAACGCCACAAGTAGGCAGAGAGGCAGGCAGAGAAAGGGGGGAAGCAGGCTCCCCGCTGAGCAGAGAGCCCGACATGGGGCTCCATCCCAGGACCCTGAGATCATGACCTGAGCCGAAGGCAGAGGCTTTCACCCACTGAGCCACCCAGGTGCCCCATCCCACTTTTAATATTTTATTTTGAAATAATTTCAAATCTATAGAAAAATAAGATGAGCACAGAGTATTCTTATATACACTTTCCCTAAATCCATCCATTTTAACTGCTTTATTGAGGTATGTATCATCTACCTACCATCAAATTCACCTAGCTGGGCACCCTGCCACAACCCAGTTGTAGAGCATTTCTGCCGCTCCCCAAAGTTCCCTCCTGCCCATTTCCAGTAAATCCCAGCCCCACACAACCACAGATCTGTCTTCTATTTCTACAGTTTCACCTTTTTTTGAACTTTCACAGAAATGCTGTCGTGTTCTAGGTCGTCATTGGTATCTGGCTCTCTTCGCTTGGGTGTTGTGTTCCTGATGTTCTTTTGTGGAGCTGCCTGTCTCAGTAGTTTGTTTCCTCTGTGGCTGAGTGTCATTCCATGGCATATGTCTACCGTGTTTTATTTATTACCAATTTTTAAACACTTGCTCCATTGGCTTTATTAAACATTCTCATCTATCTATCTATCTGTCTATATTTGGAACCATTCGAAATAGGTTGCTTACATTGTGCCCTTTACCCCCAGTACTTCAGGGTGTATTTACTGAGAGTAAGAATATTCTGTCACATAACCACAGTGTTTTGTTACATTCAGGACGTTTAACGCTGGTGCAATGTTTTTGTCTAATCTACTGCCCATATTCCAAATTCATGGGTGGGGCGCCTCCGTGGCTCAGTTAGTTAAGCGTCTGCCTTTGGCTTAGGTCATGATCCCCCAAGGTCCTGGGATCGAGTCCCGCATCAGGCTCCTTGCTCAGCAGGATACCTGCTTCTCCCTCTGCCTCTGCCTGCTGCTCCCCCTACTTGTGTTCTCTCTGTCACCTCCGTGAACTTCAGCATAGATGTGTGGTTGTGGAGTGTGAGACCACACCTGAAAGGTGAGTTCTCCAGTGTGGACTCCCTGGGTCAAAGAGTGGGTGCATTTTATTTTATTTTATTTTAGATTTAATTTATTCATTTGTCAGAGAGAGAGCAAGAGAGCACAAGCAAGGGGAGCAGAAGGCAGAGGCAGAAGCAGACTCCCTGCTGAGCAGGAAGCCCGATGCAGGATTTGATCCCAGGACCCAGAGATCATGACCTGAGCCGAAGGCAGATGCTTAACCAACTGAGCCACCCAGGCATCCTGAGCAGGTGCATTTTAAAATTGTAATAGGTTTTGGGGACACCTGGCTGGCCCAGTTGGTAGAGCATACAACTCTTGATCTCGGGGTCATGAGTTCAAGCCCTGTGTTGAGTATAGAGCTCACTTAAAATTTTTTTTTCTTTAAATAATAAAATCTTAGTAGATTTTGATTAGATAACTCTGTATTATTTTTCTGGAACAGTCATAGCAAAGTACCACAAACTGGGTGGCCTAAACAACAGATATTGATCATCTTAAGAGTTTTAGAGGTTCAAAGTCCAAGATCAAGTTGTCCGCAGTTTGGTTTCTCCTGGGGGCTGTCAGAGAATCTGTACCACGCCTCTTCCCAGCTTCTGGCAGTTTGCTGACAGTCTTCGAGTTCCTTGGCTAATAGATGTGTCATGCTGCCGTCTGCCTCCATCCCCACGCAGCGTTCTCCCTGTGCCCATGTGCCTCTGTGTTCAGATTTTCTTTCCTATGTTTAAATTTTTCTAAGGCTGGCAGTCATAGTGGGTGAGATGCCCACCTGCACCAGTATGACCTCACCTTAACTAATTACATTTGCAACAACTTTATTTCTAAATAAAGTCACTTTTGTATTGGAGGTTCAAACTTCAAAATACGAAGTTTAGAGGGGGGAACACAAGCAATGACAGACCCTCCAAAGAGAGACTGGTTTATACCCCTAAAGCTTTTTTTTTGCTTGCAGCTGTTCTTTAGAAATCATATCTTACACAGAGTTGTTGTTGTTGTTGTTGTTGTTTTTCTTCTTCTTCTTTTTGAGATTTTATTTATTTATTTGAGAGAGAGAGGAAGAGCACAGAAGGAGAGGGAGAAGCAGATTCCCTGGAAAGCAGGGAGTCTGATGTGGGGCTCGATCCCAGAACCCTGGGATCATGGCCTGAGCTGAAGGCAGACACTTAACTGATGAGCCACCCAGGCACCCCAAAGTTCTTCTAAAGTTTAAAGCAAGAAGAGGGGCGCCTGGGTGGCTCAGTCGGTTAAGCATCTGCCTTCAGCTCAGGCCATGATCCCAGGGTCCTGGGATCGAGCCCTGAATCACATCAGGCTCCCTGATCAGTGAAGAGTCTGCTTCTCCCTCTCCATTTGCCATTTGCCTCCTCCCTCTGCTCATGCTCTCTGTCTCTCTCTCTTTCAAATAAATAATTTTTTTTTTAAAGGCAAGAAGAGGCAATGAGAAATGGAGCCTTTATAAGGCCCATGATGATCCGTGGGGAGAAGCAGCCAGCACTGTGTCCCCAGGGTGCCTAGGGAGGGACGGGTGACGGAGTCAGTGTACAGCCCTCCCAAACCAGCCAGGTACAGCCGAGGATGTAGGGTGCAGTGATGTGGACATGGTGAGGAGGGAGGACTCTTTGCTCCCTTCTGCAGCAGCCAAGGGACTAAAAGGAGCTTTGTGTGCACCTGAGTAGAGAAGACACGGAGTAGGCCAGCAGGGGGTTCTTCAGTCAGAAATCAAGTTAGAACAATGAAGGCCTTTCTTCAGTCTAAAAATCCCAAAGGTGATTTGGGGCTCTCAGGGACCAACACAGAGAGGCAAGGACTCATTGCCCTGCCCTGCAGAGACAATGCAGAAGCAAGATCTCTGGGCTTAGATTCTGAAAATTCTGGGTTCCAGCCCTGCCTTTGCCCTTATCAGCCCATGACCTTGAGCAAACCACTCAGCTGCTCCAGATCCTGGGTTTCTCTTCTACTTTTGAGGTGATATGAGGCTCACATGAAGCAACACACATGAGAGAGATCTTTCTCCAGTGATAAGAAAATACATTACTGGGGCGCCGCCTGGGTGGCTCAGTGGGTTAAGCCTCTGCCTTCGGCTCAGGTCATGATCTCAGGGTCCTGGGATCGAGCCCCACATCGGGCTCTCTGCTCCGCGGGGAACCTGCTTCCTCCTCTCTCTCTCTCTGCCTACTTGTGATCTCTCTGTCAAATAAATAAATAAAATCTGTTTAAAAAAAAAAAATACATTACTTATTACTCATGTCCTTTGCCTCTGAGAGTAGGCCTCTGCCTGTGGTCCAGAATTTTTTCCAGGACTCTGAAGTCCATTTTGTTCTGAAAAAAGAGCCTAACATTCTATGGACCTACTATAAATATGACCAGATCTTCTCTGTGTTCTATGGACCATCCCCAGTGCAAAATCCAAATAGCAAAGCCTTTAGGGGCTCTTTATTTATGCCCTTTTGCTTCCCAAGCATCTGGCTCTTTTCCTGTTCTGTTGTCAGCATTTGGGGTCACCAACCCATGCCCTCCAGGCTGAATTCAGCCTCCCTCTTCTTTGGACCCCAATAGGTCAGCCACTGTTCTGTACAGCTACAGGAGAGCTGTGTGCATTGTTGTCTATGTGAATCATGCCCACCGGTTTTGGGCAGTATACAGCCTGCATAACTGAACCTGGCAGTCCTCCTTCCTAAGAGGATTTCTGCACATCAGTTCAAGTATTCCCGCTCTTGTGTTCAGTCCACCAGAATGGGAGGGCCTTGTGAAGATATACAAGGTCTGTTACTCTTTATGTCCCTTCATCCTGCCACCACAGTGCGTGGGATGCAGGAGACCCAGAGTATACAGTGAGTGAGTGAGCCAGCAAGTAAGGAAATAAATAAATAAACAACCTAGCAAAGGAACAAAGCCACCAGCTGACGGCCTATACATTTAAGTCAGCTAACAGATTTATATTGAGCACCTGGTATGTGCCTGGCACTGTGTTAGGCCCTGGAGTTACAGCGGGCACCAAGACAGGATCCCTGAGCTCCAGCAACTCCTGATCTACCTGCCATTATAATGCCTGGCAGAATGTAAACTAGCGTGAGGTAGGTCTTATGAGTTCAGGGTTCGATCCTGTCTTTATATTATGTTGATGGTGGGTCTTTTTGCATTAATGTCTGTTTTCTTAAATACTGCTTTAAAATAATCTTCATCTTAATTACCGAGTTTTATGGCGGCTGCTTAAATTGTGTGCCCAAGGCAAGTGCCTCACTTCCCCCACCCTAGTCTTGGCCCTGGCCTGAAGTGGGATGGAGGAAAATTGTTTTGACTGTCTTCATGAGTGTCTTGCGCAAGAAAGAGCTGATGTGGTTCCCATAGATGTGTGTACCGGTTGAGTGTCCATATAGCTATTTCCTGTATGTCTGAGTGACCACGGGGAGTCCTGGATTTGACCAGCCTGACAGTGTCAAAGCTAGAGGCTCATGTGGGCAGCTATGGGTTCTGACCTCTCTGCAGGATAGACATTCAGTTGGGAGTTTCTGCTTTTTCATGCCTTTACCCGTTGACGCCACCTGCATTTCCTCTGGGGATCTTTCTGTCTCTCTGTCTTTTTTTAAGATTTTATTTATTTATTTGACTGACAGACAGTGAGAGAGGGAACACAACCAAGGGGAGTGGGAGAGGGAGAAGCAGTCCTCCCCACTGAACAGGGAGCCCAATGAAGGACTCAATCCCAGTACCCTGGGATCATGACCCAAGCCGAAGGCAGATGTTTAATGACTGAGCCACCCAGGCGCCCCTCCTCTGGAGATTTTTCTACAGACGCTGGGCTTTATTTCTGCACACTTGCCACAGCAGACTTCGCTCTGAGTGCAGGCCCGGGGGAGGCGCCTCTCTCACTAAGCTCCCCATCAGATGCTTCTGTTTGTGGCCTGGGGCTGCTTTGCTATGCTCCGTGCTCAGTGCCTTGGCAGAGACATGGTGTCCCTTTCCTCACCCCCCACTTCCTGGGTGGAAAATCTTGGTTTTCATGGTCCAGGCTGACCAGAATGGTGCTTAAACACAGACAGCACTTGAGTTTGTTGGGGGGTCTTGCTTTTGCGTTGAGGATGAGAGGAGGGGTTCTGTTGTGCTGGATGAGTTGAAGGTGAACGCAGTGGCAAACGGGGAACAGATGCAAATCTGATGCTTCAGGAGGGTGTTGGGGAGAAAACCCGGGATGGGTGTAAACAGCAAGGTAACCCAGATGACAGTGAAATGAGTACATTGTTAGGAAAGGGTCAGCCTGGAGAGTGGTGCCTTTCATATCAGAAGAGCATTCCCCCTTGGCGCACCTGGGTGGCTCAACGGGTTAAAGCCTCTGCCTTCAGCTCAGGTCATGATCCCAGGGTCCTGGGATCGAGCCCCACATCGGGCTCTCGCTCAGCAGGGAGCCTGCTTCCCTTCCTCTCTCTGCCTGCCTCTCGGCCTACTTGTGATCTCTCTCTGTCAAATAAATAAATAAAATTAAAAAAAAAAAAAAAAAAAGAGCATTCCCCGTTATTCACAGACTCCAGGGCCTGTGGTCATGCAGCTCAGGGGACCCCGAAAGACCCTCGAAGAGACACTGTCCCTTCCCCCAGCTTGGGATAATTAGCGTTCCCCTCCTGTGTCTTCTCTGTGTGCCCTTCCCAGAGCTGCCTTCTCTAGTCCGGCCTGATCATGTCTGTCCCTAAGACAGCCCCGCAGCTCCCCACTGCCCTCAGATGGAGGCCTGACCCCTTATCTCTCCACCACACCCTCCCCGCCCCCCACATGCTGTGTCTCCGCTCAGCTAACTGCCATCCCCTGTGCTTGCCTGACCTGCCCCCCCCTCCTGCATGATCCTCCCCTGCCCCCGCACCCACCCCGTGCACCCTTAGCTCCCGGGATGCTCCCCACTTAGAGCCCTCATCTACTGACCAGTCCTGCTCCCCTGTCAGACCGAAAAACTTCCTCCGGGGCAGGGACTGTGTGTTTCCACTTCAGTAATGCTGGCAGCCACACAAGTCCAGGTGCCAGATTGCAGAATGAGGCATGCAGTCATTTCTGTCAGTGAGCCACGTGCCCTGACGTGACTCGATCCTAAATGTCTCCCCTGCCAGGCCTCGGCCGTTGTCCAGTCCCCCGAATGCATGCGGGCATCTGAGGCTTTTCCACCTAGTGTCCTGTCTTGTCCTGCAGGTGCTCGACGTGTCTGGGGCGGACATGTTGGCCAAGTCGATCGCCAACTGCCAGGTAGAACTTCTGGAAAACTGTGGGCACTCAGTGGTGATGGAGAGACCCAGGAAGACAGCCAAGCTCATTGTCGACTTCTTAGCTTCCGTGCACAGCACAGGCAACAACAAGAAGCTGGACTGAGTCCCCGCCCGCAGCCTGCGCTTGCACACAGCATCTGCCCCCATCTCCAGAATCGGACGCGGCCAGCATTTCTCAGGGATCCTGCCCCAAACGCGGTCGGAGCGCCAGCGTCCCTGAGGAGGCCAGTCCCCTGTCCCTGGTCTCAACGGATCCACAGAGCTTTGGGGACCATAGCGAAATCTCCAAGATATTTTTCACAATATAGAAACTCCCATGGGACAGAATTAAGAAAACCTAGCCATGAAATCTACCCAGAAGTCTTCATGTTGCAAAGCGGCTGCCTTGGGACCATAATCACTGAGGCCATCTTCTGTAAAACAACCTTCCCAGACTGAGACTCGAGGATTTCCTGCTGCTTCGACGTTCTCCCCTGCATGGTCAGTGGCTGTTTTAGGAGCATTAGTCTCCCATCTGCTGAGCCCTTCTTGTTCATGTCTAGTTTAAGTTCTTTGTAGAGGCCCCTATGTGAGTACAAGTCCATCAGGTGCAAGACCAGGGAGCAAGATGCAAGCTCTCCGTGATACTAGCACGCGAGGAGGGGTGCGGTCCCGCGCCTGCCGGCCCTCCCAGCTGCCAGAGCAGTGGAGAACACAGGTCGAGGGGTGGATGGGCCCCTGCGTTCAGCCCTGTCACGAGGGAGCCCGGAATGGCTGCAGTACGACGACCAGGGTGGGTTTCCTGGGAATCATTGATTATTTCTAAAAAGTAGGACTAATGAAGCAATAATGTTCTATCATCAGACTCGGATTCCAAACACAAGCACCTCGTGGGCCTCCTTTCTATCTTGCTGTGCTACTGAAGACCCTTGGGTGTAAAATACTAGTTTGTTAATGAATTCTGTGAATTCTGTGAACAGTCATGTGATTGAAAATAAGTCTCAACATCTGTAAAAGTGACCACAATGACACGAAATAAGTTTAATAAATCTAGATCAGCAACATGCAGATGGTTTCTGTCACTAAGTTCCTATTTAAGTACAATGTTGGCCGATTTCCTGTTAACTTTAAGAAGTGTTTTCTCAAGTAAGGCTTCTTCGAAGACACTGGAAGACACTGGATGAGTTACTAGTTTTCTTCTAAGAACTCGTGTTTGTCATTTTTATTCAGCTGAAACCGTATATCAGAAACAGAAGGCAAGAGTCATCAGACTGTTCCTTTTGGCCCTTGTCTGTTGTACTGAGGAGCCCTTAAAATTCCCAGAGCTTTAGGGCACCTGCGTGGTCAGCCAGTTAAGTGTTTGACTCTTGATCTCAGCTCAGGCCTTGATCTTGGGGTCGTGAGTTTGAGCCCTGCACTGACCTTCCCGCTGGGCGTGGAGCCTTTTTTTTTTTAAAAAGGGGGCGCCTGGGTGGCTCAATGGGTTAAGCCTCTGCCGTCGGCTCAGGTCATGATCTCAGGGTCCTGGGATTGAGCCCTGCATCAGGCTCTCTGCTCATTGGGGAGCCTGCTCCCCTCCCCCTCCTGTCTCTCTGCCTACTTGTGATCTCTGTCAAATAAATAAATAAAATCTTAAAAAAAAAAATCCTCAGAGCTTGAGCCCTCCACATCTCTTTACAGAGACTCTGCAGCCAAGGAGTTCTAGAAATAAAGTGAGATAAACTTTATAGTTTAAATTAAAAACTGCAGTTATAGTTTAAGTATAGTTTAAGCTTATATTATAATTTATCAGAGAAGAGTGGAACACAGATCTTAGAAACAAGAAGATACAAAAATGTGATGTCTCAGATGGGTGGGCTGCAGTTAACACAGTGTTGGGAGAGAACGTTAGAGGCCTCGGTACACGTATTAGCAACGAAGAGGGGCGCCTGGCTGGCTCAGCTGGTGGAGTGTGTGACTCTTGATCTTGGGGTTGTGAGTTCGAGCCCCATGTTAGGTGTAGAGATTTCTTAAAAATAAAATCTTTTTTTTTTCTTTTTAAGATTCTATTTACTAGAAAAAGAGAGCACAAGCAAGGGGAGCAAGAGAGGGAGAAGCAGACTCCACACTGAGCAGGGAGCCTGACGTGGGGCTTGATCCCAGGACCCCAGGATTGTGACCTGAGCCAAAAGCAGATGCTTAACCCACAGACCCACCGAGGTGCCCCTTAAAAATAAAATCTTAAAAATGAAAAACCAGGGACGCCTGGGTAGCTCAGTGGGTTAAAGCCTCTGCCTTCAGCTCGGGTCATGGTCCTGGGGTCCTGGGATCGAGCCCCGCATTGGGCTCTCTGCTCATCAGGGAGCCTGCTTCTCCCTCTCTCTCTGCCTGCCTTTCTGCCTACTTGTGATCTCTATCTGTCAAATTAATTAATTAATTAATTTTTTTTTGGTAAATGAAAAACCGTAGGGGTGCCTGGGTGGCTCAGTGGGTTGAGCCTCTGCCTTCGGCTCGGGTCATGGTCTTGGGGTCCTGGGATCGAGCCCCATGTGGGGCTTTCTGCTCAGGCGGGAGCCTGCTCTCCCCCCCTCTCTCTTCCTTCCTCTTCTGCCTCTCTGCCTACTTGTGATCAAATAAAAAATTATTTATTTGTGTCAAATAAATAAATAAAATAAAATAAATTTTTTTAAAAAATGAAAAACCATAAATCAAAAATAAACCTAGAAAAAAAACGGAAATAATACAGGTGATAGCAAAAACCAATGGCATGGACGGAAGAGTGGATATTAGACACACTGCGTGTTCCAGTCTTTCATGTTCATCAAGAACTCTGAGCTTTGTGCGGTCCTGAGGACAGGCGTCAGTCTGGGTGGGTTTGGGTGAGGAGGGACGGTGTCCAGGGTGGCTGAAGATGTCTCCAGCCTGGAGTCAGTCCTGCAAATCGGAAAGCACACGAGCTGCAGGAATCGTCATGCCCTGGGTGAACGGCCAGTAGAGAAGCCACAGTTGCTGCAGCATCGCCCACACACTGGAATCATCCAGGCAGGGGTGTGGGCTGCCCGTCTCACCAGGAGGACAGCTGGCGGGGTCTGCAGCGGCAGGAGGCAGCTCCTGCCTCCTCGGCTGTCATGGAATGCATCAGCTGGAGGTCACAAGAAGAGCATTATCAAAGAGTCCTTTGGACAGACCTTGGGTTGCCTTGGGCCCGCACCTCTGGTCCCACTGTGTTAGGGAGACTTGAAAACAGACACGGACAGCTCCCTCTTAGCACCCCACTTTTTGCCCTTGTGATGATAGCGAGCTTGCTGGTGACCGCCACCTGGCGGTCCCCCAAGCCACAGCCCACTGGGTCCTGTGGTCGTCGCCTTTAATGGCATTCTTGGAAAGAAGAAAAGGGTCATTCAGAACAGCCTTGCCTGAAAGACTGCCAGAAGTTTCTGAAGTGACAGTGGAAAGCCCCAAGAATCACAAGGGAACTGGCTCTCCCACTTCCTGGAGTGGGGCCTTCAGGGCTGCCGAGAATGCACTCTGCTGGGCACGTACCGAGGGCGCTGAGGGACAAGCCGTGGGTGGCTCTCAATTCGCCATTAGTCTGGGCTTCCTGTCCAGCACAGATGCAGCCCCAGGAGTGACCGGTGCCAGGAACGCAAGTCTGATGTGCTGCCCATGTGTGTGAGTCTGCCTGCCATTTGAGGCCCCGTGAGTACTCCCCAGCCCAGGGAACCGTCCTTGTTGCCTTTTCCAAAGGAAGTTCTCAGAAGGTATTGGGAGACTAGAAGGTGGGTCAGGCCAGCTGATGCTCTTCAAGTACGTTCCCTGCATCACCTTATGAAGTTCTCACACCCCTGAAAGGTACATACAACCTGCGCCTGTTTTATTTTTATTGCTTTAAGTTGTGCCCATTTTCAGCCTGAAAACCGAGGCAGGGAGGTGAAGTATCTTGCCCAAAGTCACACAAATTGTAACAGGTAGAGAGAGCCGCCTGGCTCTCTGACTCGGGGTGGAATGTGAAACTCTTGATCGTGGGTTGTAGGTTCGAGCCCCTCATTGAGTGTAGAAATGACTTAAAAAAATAAAATCTTTTTTTAAAAGATTAAAGAAAAAGTAGAGAGATCGAGACAGTTTATGATTGAAGGTGACTTGCAAAAACGATGTTTTCGCCGGTTCTGGCAGGAGCTCTCTCCAACTTCCGGTAGAGGCTATGGCCCTTGTTGGCTCACCTGAACCAGCCAGCATGGGGCATCTCTGGCCACGATCACTGAGGCCACACCTCAGGCCCCTGCTGAAAAAGGTGACCTAGTTGTTCACTCAGCAGTTAAGGCTATCCCAGTGCTGAGCCTCTGCTAGGTAGGAAACAAGCTTACCTATATTCAGGCATCTGAGGGGGCCTCAAGGTACAGCCTGAGCATCTCCCAGTGTCTTCAATAATTACGACACGTGTCATGTCCACCCTGGAAGGGCTCGTTCACCTTGTTGATAACCCTCATCCCCTCTGCCACACTCTGGAAATGATCATCAGTGTTGTTTGCCCAAAGGAGTTTTCTGGAGGGGCGGGCTCCTCTGTGTCTTGCCCCTCGGGGGTCAGGCTTGGCAAATGGTCAGTTGATTTGGCTCTGCTCCTAGCTGCCATTCCAGAAGGGGCCCGAGGCTCTGCCTGGGATCAAGTTCAGTCTCCCTTTGAAGGAGGTCAATTCCCTAGACTTCATACCAGCCAGGGCTTTCCCACTGCCTTCCGAAAAATTTTAGGTTTTAATTAAATATAAATGCTAGCTTTGGGTCCCCATTTACTTCCCAAACCCTGGGTATATTGATCTCAGCACAATTATTAGTTGATTAGTGAAACACACATTTTTCTAAAATGATGGATGCAAATTTTAATATCCACACGTACCAACCTTCTGCTTTAGGGACTTCCTGTCTTAGATCAAGAAATCTTTTATTAAAAGTGGCAGTTCACTGGGTCTGTTCCAAAAATGTTAGCTGAAATACTCTTTGGCCAGGTTTGGGAGTTTTTTTTTTTTTTTTTTTTTAACTCTTAGTCTGTCTCTGTCTCAACTCCTCTCCTTACCCCATCTGCTTCACCACTTGATCTGTCTCCTATCCATCTGTCTGGCTCTTACCCATGCACACAGGCACACAGAGACATACTCTTCCCTGACAGGTGGGAGCCCGGCTCTTCTGATCCTTGTCTTGTAGGTCTTCAACACCACTCCTTTAACCATATAGACTGGGCTTTCTCACCAGCCGCTTCTCTCCCCCGGATAAAGTAGGATGATGTTCACACACAACCCCCATCCCTGAAAGGAGGCAAAAAAGTAGCGAGGGGGTGGGCGTGGTCACAGATGGGGCAGTGGAGATGTCTTCACATTACCTGCTGAGTCTGGGCCAGCTGCCCTGAGGCTCTGGACTGGAAGTCACCAGCAAGCGGGTTTGCGGTCGCCTGCAAGTGCCTGTGATGGGATGAGGGTCTTGCATGACCATCATTAACCTAGTCAGGGAGAGGATGTCAGATAGCTCCTTCCAGCAACAGGAAGTCTTCTCCCTTGGCTCCTAAGAGGAACCTTTCCTTCATGCCATGTTGGATTTTTGGTCTCTCTATCCTCCAGGCAATGACTAGGAACCTTAGGACACACCTAAGGGGTGTCCAAGCTCCAATAAGAGATGGGAAGAGAAGGAAGAATTCTTAGGGGCAAGAAAGGGCCAACTATTGACATGGGATAGGTTCACAATCCCTTACCAAACCTCCAAGAGCCAGATGTGCTTCTGAATTCAGAAGGTTTCCCATTTTAGAAAGGTGTTAGGATGTGTACACCCCAGATTATGTAACATCCCCAGCGGGGTCTGGGACTGCCTGACATGACCAAATGCATCGACATTTCTGCTGTGTGATGTAGGAATATCCATGGCAAATGGGACAAAAGCTATAAAAAGCTTCATCTGGGTTCAGATTAAACACTGCCTGCCGCATGAAGATTTGGTTTTCACGTTTTTCTTGGATTTCAGAATTGCAGATAAGGCAACGGCAGGCCTCCACTCCCTGTTTCCTCTCCCCTGCCTTGGGGTTGGGTGGTGGGGGGGTGGGAATTAGGGGGCAGGAGGGGGCATCTGGAGGAAGAGTCTGTTCTTCCAAGTGGGAGAGAGGCTACAGATGGGTGTGGTCCATGGCTCCCTCTTGTGACTGTTAGGGGCAAGTTCTGATTTTTATTTAACAATTTTTTATTTGACAATTATTAAATTATACAAATAATGACCTGTCACTTTAAAAGAAGTCAAAGAGGGATGCCTGGGTGGCTCAGTCGGATAAGTGGCTGCCTTCAGCTCAGGTCGTGATCCTAGGGTCCTAGAATCAAGTCCCACATCAGGCTCCTTGCTCAATGAGGAGCCCACTTCTCCCTCTGCCTGCTGTTCCCCATGCTTCTGCTTGCCTGCTCTCTCTGACAAATAAATAAGATCTTTAAAAAAATAAAACAAGTTAAACAAAATGAATGTTTAAAAAATATGCTTAGGGGCACCTAGGTGGCTCGGTGGGTTGAGCCTCTGCTTTTGGCTCAGGTCATGATCCCAGGGTCCTGGGGTCGAGCCCCTCATCAGGAGCTCTGCTTGGCAGGAGGCCTGCTTCTCCCTCTCTCTCTGCCTGCCTCTCTGCCTACTTGTGATCTCTCTGTCAAGTAAATAAATAAAATCTCTAAAAAATTGGTTATAGGGTGGCTGGGTTATGGACATTGGGGAGGGTATGTGCTATAGTGAGTGCTGTGAAGTGTGTAAGCCTGATGATTCACAGACCTGTACCCCTGGGACTAATAATACATTATACGTTAATAAAAAATAAAAAACTTTTTTAAAATCTAAAAATATGCTTATACAGGGACACCTGGGTGGCTCAGTTGGTTAAGCAGCTGCCTTCGGCTCAGGTCATGATCCCAGGGTCCTGGGATCGAGTCCCACATCGGGCTCCTTGCTCGGCAGGGAGCCTGCTTCTCCCTCTGCCTCTGCCTGCCTCTCTGTCTGCCTGTGCTCGTTCGCTCTCTCTCCCTCTGTCTCTGACAAATAAATAAAATCTTTAAAAAATATATGCTTATACATACATATTTATCAACAGAGAGGTCCCCACAGTGGGTTTATTGGGGGGTGTTTTACATAAATGGGTCCTGCTGGACACTACTGTTGCCGACCCCGCACCCCCTGCTTGCTCTTTTCACTTACATCTATGTCTTGGGCCTCTTATAGGTCAGAACCCACAGATCCCCCAGGTTCCTGTAATGGAGATGCAGAGGCCTCCAGGGAAAGGTGGGGTACAGCAAGGGTGCATTTCTTTGTAGGAAGAATCTTTGCAGGATTTGCTGAATCCCTCAGACAGGATCTCTGAATTTTAAGAAAGGCTCTTGGGCCCCTCCAGAAATAGGCTGCTTAATTACAGGGTGGTTATCTCCTCCCCAAATTCTCCCTTCCTAGGGAACTAGAGCCTTTCTTTAGGGGAGAAGTTTCTAACGTCACTTGTGAGGAAAGTTCCCTCCATCATTTAAATGCATTTCAGAAATGCTGGATGAAACAGAGTTAAATAGCCTGGCTCCCTCTCCGACTCCAACACAAGCAGGGAACTGACTGGGAAGGAGTAAAAACACCCTCAGAAGGCAGCCAGGAATGCTGGGGCTGAGGCAGGGACCAGCCATTGTACTGCTCCCCTGGATGATGGGGCTGGTTTTGGACTTGACAGTTCTGGGCAGGAACTTCTGGCCTTTTTTTTACCCTTGACTGGTGAGCTGCACCCCAGAGTCCTTGCCTGCAGCATGTGCTGCTAATGTCCCTTTCCCAGATCCCCTTTACTGACTGCTGCCTCCCCACCACTGCTGAGGAAACACATCTGCCCTTCTCCAAGGGAACTTCCCTCAGACACAGGAGATGCCTGAGAGGTGGTGGCCCATCCTTTCCTCTCACCTCCAGGGGTTTCCAGACAAAATACAGGCTGCCCAGCTAAATTTAATTTAGCATAAGGATATCCTATTCACTGTGTATCTGAAATTCAAATTTAACTGGGCAACAGTATTTTTATTTGCTACAGCTGGCCGTCAATGACAGGAGGTGGGGGTGAGTAAGTATGATAAAAGCTTTCCCCCCTTACCTCCAAAGCTGGATGCTTGCTGGTTATCATTTATGCTCCAGGGCTCCCTGTGGGATCAGCTTGAGGCTGGACTTCAGCTGAACCCACATCTTTGCTTAGCTTCTTCCCCTGCCCATCCTACTTTCTTCCTCCCTTGCAGTTTTCCCATGAGAGCTGCCCCCAATAAATTACTTCCACGAGGATCCCTGTCTCACGCTTGGCCTCTGGGGACTAAAAAAAAATGCCTCCCTTTCAATTTCCTTTGAGGGTTGTCTCAAGGAGCAACTTCCAGACTTGCCATCCCATGGGTTCGAGAGCTTCTCACCACCTTAGACAACTCTGTTCTCTTTTTTCATCTGTGAAAGGCAATAATGTGACATTGTGGGGTAGATTGGATAATGTGAGCACGCTCTTTGGCATTTGGCAAGTCTCCCTAAATGGAAACAACAGCTGTCATCCCGTAGCTTTTAGCTCCTGGTCCTTTTCACTCCCTTTGTCCTACCATCTCAATCTGCTGGCATCAGTGGATATGATTCCCATGAGTCTGATGGAGATTTGTGGCTGTAATCCTAATTTTACCCCCCTCTTGCCTTTTCTTCCCAACATTGTGAAAGCACCAGTTTTATCAAAAGCCATTTGGCACCAGTTCACAAGGCCCGGAGGGCAAAGCTGAACAGGGGGGGGGGGAGTGTGGACTCAACTCTTTCTTGGTTGCCATAGCTTCCAGGGACATAAAACACTCCCCGACCTGCCCCAACAACTTGGCTCTGAAATGTCAGAAACACAGGGTCTGGAATGGCCGTCTTGAGCCAAATGACTCCACCAATGCAATGCTGGGCAACGTATATAAAGACTGAGGCAGGTTCGTGTGTTGTGTTTTTGAGTGATGTTAAGATATATGGTTAAGAGGGGCACCTGGGTGGCTCAGTTGTTAAGTTTCTGCCTTCGGCTCAGGTCGTGATCGTAGGGTCCTGGGATGGAGCACTGTATAGAGAGAGAGCACCACCTCCTCCCTTACAATGGGGAGCCTGTTTCTCCCTCTCCCTCTGCCTGCTGCTCCCCTTACTTGCGCTCACTCACACTATCTCTGTGTCAAATAAATAAAATCTTAAAAAAAAAAAAAAAAAAAAGGATACATTGTTAAGAAGGGAAAGCGCCCCCTACCCTATCTCTGGAAGGACACTTAAGAAACTCCTATCAGTGGATACCCCTCTGGACAAAGGCTGGCTGGGTGAGGGTTGGGAGGAAGACTTACTTTTCATTGTTTATCCTATCCTACATACTATTTGAAATGTAGGCCACATGCCAACAGTATCTTCTAGGAAAATAGACACAATTTAACTGAGAAAAGTCAACTACTATCTTTATCATTCAAAGGCATCTCTTTTATTCTAAACTCTGAATTAATGAGGCAACACTGAGAAAATTCAGGGAACTTGGAAGGCACTTCATTTTCAGGGTTTGGTGCAGAAAAGTGAAAATTACCCAAGTTCTTTGAAGTCTAAAATACATGAGCTGCTCTGGTTTTTCTGGGCTGCAGCCTGGTAGGTGGGTTTGCCAGGTGGCTGGTTTGGGGGGACCTCTCCCATTGCAGAGTGTTTCCTGAGCCCGATACTTCACACCCACCATTTTTCCCTCACAACTCTGGGGTAGATGCTACCAATCTCTCTGTGTGATAGATGAGGAGGATGAATAAGTGGCAGAGGATGTACTTGAAGTGAGTTTGGGCAGTTTCTGAAACCCAACCTCTTTTAAGAAAGAAAATGTCAGGGGCGCCTGGGTGGCTCAGTGGGTTAAGCCGCTGCCTTTGGCTCAGGTCATGATCTCAGGGTCCTGGCATGGAGTCCCGCCTCGGGCTCTCTGCTCAGCGGGGAGCCTGCTTCCTCCTCTCTCTCTCTCTCTGCCTGCCTCTCTGCCTGCTTGTGATCTCTATCAAATAAATAAATAAATAATCTTTAAAAAAGAAAAAAAAGAAAATGTCACTGTCTGTGGGGTCTGTGTTGATTTCCTCTACCTCTCCACCAATCTCGAACAAGTCCTGTCTCTTCTGAGGAAAGAAGGAAGGGAAGCAGAGCCACAGAACCAGAGAACATGACTATAGCCAAGGACAGGTTGCAGGATGATACAGAAGAAAGTGGAACTTCAAGAAAAGACACAAGAGGGGCGCCTGGGTGGCTCAGTGGGTTAAAGCCTCTGCCTTCAGCTCAGGTCATGATCCCAGGGTCTTGGGATCAAGCCCCGTATCGGGCTCTCTGCTCAGCAGGGAGCCTGCTTCCCTTCCTCTCTCTGCCTGCCTCTCTGCCTACTTGTGATCTCTCTCTGTCAAATAAATAAATAAAATCTTTTAAAAAAAAGAAAGAAAGAAAAGACACAAGAGAGAAGGTCCCAGCTGACTCAGGCTCATGTGTGCCTGTGCCGGGCAACCCTCTACCTCCAACTCAGGCAGAATCAGCACACCCACCTAGGAACTACTGCATTCACTAACGGTGTGCTGTGTGTTGAGTGCCAGGAACTAGAATGCAACGGTGAGCCAGCACAGACAAGGCCTCATGCTCACGGGGCTTACACTCAAGTTTTAGCAGCCCCAGTGCCTCTCCCCCACACACCCTAGACTCATGCCACACAACTGATGGTAGTATGGGGCAGTATGGACAGCACCATCTCAAGTCAGACCGCCTGCTTCACTGTTTACACCTGGGTGGTCTTGGGCAAGTAACAGCCTCTCGGACCTCAGTCCCCCCCATACATTTCAAATAGTATGTAGAATAGGATAAAATGGGGTCGATCGCAGTAATAGCTACCTTAAGGTTGTGTGAGAGTTCCACGACTTAACATAAGAAATTTTTTTTTCATGACACCTGGCCTGAAGAAAGTACTAGATAAATATTAGCTGCTATTAGTATTGTTGTTGTTGTTATTACTATATTATTATTATTTACAAACACTATCAGTTTCACGAGTACAGGGCCGTATCTTCTTGTTCTCCGCTGGGTTCCCAGTACCAGCACATAATAAGGACTCAGCATGAATAAATGCAGAGATGAAGCCGAGCTTACATCTGAAGACAGGACCATCTGGAGCTTATGTCAACCCAGATGGATAACCTACTATAGCCTGGGCGCCTCAAGGGACATTAGGAGTGGCTCCAGTCCTTGGGGTGCTTGATGGAAGATGCTCAGCAGAAGAGATGCTACATAGAAAGCTGAGTGAATGAATGCATGGAAAAATGCACGACCATGAAAGCGAGCTCCTGGGACGAATAAATATGTCCGGAGTCCAGTACCCCATACACACATTTGGTTACAGAGCTTTCTCTGGAATGGGCACCAGGGGGCACTGAGCTCAGCCACTCTGAGCTCCCGCAGTATTCACGCCCAGGTTCCAAGGAGGACGCCGCCGGTGACGTCATATCCGCGCCTAGGCATTACGCTTCCGGGGAGCGAAACAGACAGGAGCCAAACGTAAGTAACCCCGGAGTTTCCTGGGCCCAGGGGTCTGGCCACTGCAGAGGAGCTCCCAGCTTTGGTGGATTCTTGCAGTGAACGGGAATCAGGGAGGCGCCAGGCTAATCGTATCGAAAGCAGGTAAGCAGAAGCCCATGGAAGAGCGGCTTTTTGCCGGGAGTGAGCTCAGTCGGCCACACTCGGGACGCATGGCCGTGCGCACCAGGTGCGCATGCGCAAGCGAAGAGTTACGGCGGCCGGCGCGCGACCAGCTGAAATACCTATCTGCTCCAGCCTAGGACGCAGTGGGCTGCTGGCGAGCTCCGGCCTCGCACCTCCCCGGGTATCTGTACAACAGGGTCTCGGCAGCAGATGGTGGCTGCGAGGAGTGAGCGGAATCACGTGTGCAGACCGCATGCGCCCGGCGCCAGGTGGGCGCCAAACAAATGGCGGATGGTCTTTTAAAAAAAAAAAAAAGTTTAAAACAACTGAAGTGTCCCACAGTAGGGGACTGAGCTTTTTTTTTTTTCTTTTAATATGATTGATTTGGCCCAAAACTTATATATTGGATGCATACTGTGTGTGGTGCACTTTTCGATATCTGCGAAACAGTCGTGAACAGGATAGAACTCGGTTTCTTGCGGAGTGTATATTCTGTTGGGGTGGGGGAGGGAAGTACAGAGCGAATAAATGAATTACGTAGTTGTGTTAGAAGGTGGTTAAGTGCTGTGGGGGAAAACTAGAACAGGGGCGTGGAGGGGCTGCCGTATTAGAACAGCCACCGGACCAAATCGAGGGGTGCGAGTTGATCAAAGCCGTGAAAGAAGCGAGGGAGCGAGCCATCTGGTTACCTGGAGGAGGAGTGTTCCCAGCGTGCGGAAAAGCTAGGAATGAGGCGCAGAGGCGGGAGGGAAACGGTGTGTGAGGAAGAGCTAGGTGTCTGGTGGAGGGGGTTGAGCAAGGGAGCATGGTCAGAGCTGTGGGAGGAGGCAGCGGTACAGTTCAGGTAAGGCCTTGCAGGGCCTGTAAGTCCTTTGGGTTTACTCAGTAAAACGGGAACCATTGCTAGGTTTTGAGCAGAGGAATGGCGAGGGCTCGAATAGGTTTTAACTGGCTCAGTCTGACTGCTGTAGAGACTAGATTGGGGGAGAGTGGGCAGCAGGTGGAATTAGGGACACCTATGACTATAGGTCACTTAATGAGCATCCCTACAGCCATTACAAAGGCTGGCTTCAAAGATGATGACAGCAAGAGCTATGGAAGTTCTTCCATTGGTACAGTGAGCCTGGCTGTAGGAAGGGTACCCAGGCATGCTCTCCCTTAATCTCGGGACAGCCTGCAGAGGGCAATACTGTCCCTGCCTCTGAGGCTGAGGCTGAGGCCTTTGTGGAGGTCACTGCTCAGTAAACACTTGCTCCTTAAGTCTTTTTTGGTCAAATATACAGAACTTAAAATTGCCATTTTTAAGGGTACAGCCCATTGATGCATTGGTGTATGTTAACACTGTTATGGAACTATTATCATCCATTTCCAGAAAAGTCTTCATTGTTATTGGCATCCTGAGCCTCAGGCCAAATCTCATTCCCCTAGCTCAAACAGCCAACTCCATCAAGGCTGATGGTGACTCTTAAAAAAACACCCATCGGGTGCCAGACAATGAATGAAGTGATTGAGGGCCCTGTTCTCTCTGCCCTTCTAGTCAGGGACGACTCTAATGATTGGGAAAAAATCATCAGGTGGTTATTTCTGCAGTCTTTCTTTTTTTTTCAAGGATTTTATTTATTTATTTGAGAGAGATTTATTGAGAGAGATCACAGGCAGGCAGAGAGGCAGGCAGAGAGAGAGGAGGAAGCAGGCTCCCTGCTGAGCAGAGAGCCCGATGTGGGGCTCAATCCTAGGACTCAGAGTTCATGACCTGAGCCAAAGGCAGCAGCTTAACCCGCCGAGCCACCCAGGCGCCCCTGCAGTCTTTCTTGAAAGCAAAAGTATCCTCAAACATACAGGCCTAATACTTCTCACATTCAGTAAGTGTTTATTGAATACCTACTCTGTGCCAGACACAGTAACTATTCATGTTTCTAAGTGGATGCTTGGATGTAGCTCCTTGACCCTAACTTCTCCTTTTCTCTGAGGATATCATCTAGGACTGGTTGGAACTGAGCCTGGTGCAAAGGTTTTATAAATGCTGGTTTACAGCTATGTGGCCTTGGCTAAGTCCCTTTCTTTGGTTGGCCCTCAGTTTCCTGGTTTCTTTAGTGGGGAACCAGATATTGGACAAATAGTATTAAGAGATTGCATAACAAGTGAATCTAATGTAGAATAAGGTGTCCAAAAGATGGCTTTCTTGAGGAGGTAAAGTTCCTGGAAGAGGTGAGCTTTAAGCTAAAATGCAAAGGATGAGTAGGGCTATCCAGAGGGGGAGTGAGGTAGGAGTGGAGCCAGTGACAGATTATCCCCAGGGGACCAGCATGTTCTGAATTTTTGAAGGATCCAGGTCTATTAGAAATGATATTGATTGCCCATTCCAGGAATCCCTCTTCTCAAACCCCTTGCTTTTTAAGCTCAGCCCTTTGTGGGGGGTAGGGGCTACCAAATAGCTCTGTATACACCTGACCTTCAGACAGAACAGGCAGATCCAGCATGGGATGGAACAGCAGACTACCACTCATTCTCTTCAAGTTCTGTGTTGACTGAGAGCAAACAAGAAGATCCTACATTTTATTCCTATATGCTATTTTTTAAAAAAGATTTTATTTCTTGGTTAGAGAGAGAGCATGCACAAGCAGGGGAAGCAACATGTAGAGGGAGAAGCAGGCTCCCCACAGAGCAAGGAGCCCAATGCTCAGGATGTCAGGACCCTGGGATCATGACCTGAGCAGAAGTCAGATGCATAACTGAGCCACCCAGGTGTCGTTTTTGTTTGTTTGTTTGTTTGTTTTTTAATTAGAAAGCATTGAACCAGAGTGGTCTTGAGGGACTCAGGAGGGTTTGGAATCTGTGTGTCCTTGGGTAAGCGTTACCTCTCTTTGCCAAGCCTCAGTGTCCTCTTCTCAAAAATGGATTGGGGGGAAAGTGGGAATAATAATAGCTTTTCCTCATGGGATCATTTTGAAAACTTATGACTTAAGGCATGTGGGGCTTTGAGCCCAGAGCTAGGTACTTACTAAGAAAAAGTGTCCATTGGGATTATATTATTAGGATTTGAGAGTACAGCAATGTGGCATGTAGAAAATCTTTTCGTCTTTATGGGTAAATTTGGTTTGACCAGAAATAAATGAATTACTATACTAGGAGTTCTTTTAAGAATCAAATGGGTTTAAAAAAAAAAATGCGTTTAAAAAAAGAAGAAGAAAGAAAGGGAGAAAGAAAAAAAAGAAAGGCAAGGGGTGCCTGGGTTGTTCAGTCAGAGGAGCATGTGACTTGAACTCAGGGTCATGAGTTCAAGCCTCACTTTGGATGTAGAGATTACTTAAATAAATAATAAGCTTGAAAAAAAATCAAATGGGTCTGGGATGCCTCACTGGCTTAGTTGGTAGATCATGCAACTCTTGATCTCAGGGTTGTGAGTTCAAGCCACACACTGGGTGTAGAACTTACTTTAAAAAAAAAAAAATCAAGGGGCGCCTGGGTGGCTCAGTGGGTTAAATCTCTGCCTTCAGCTCAGGTCATTGCCTTAGGGTCCTGGGATCAAGCCCAGAATCAGGCTCTTTGCTCAGCAGGGAGCCTGCTCCCCCCCACCCTCCTGCCAACGCCTGCCTCTCTGCCTACTTGTGATCTCTGTCAAATAAATAAAATCTTTTTAAAAATTTAAAATTTTTTTAAAAATTTAAAAAAATAAAAATGGGTTAAATTCTCATTTAAGGGAAGCCTGGGTGGCTCAGTGGGTTAAAGCCTCTGCCTTCAGCTCAGGTCATGATCCCAGGGTCCTGGGATTGAGTCCCGCATCGGGCTCTCTGCTCACTGGGGAGCCTGTTTCCTCCTCTCTCTCTCTGCCTGCTTCTCTGCCTACTTGTGATCTCTGTCAAATAAATAAATAAAACCTTAAAAAAAAAATTCTCATTTGAAAAATGGGGGGTGGGGAGTGAAAAACAGTTTGTACCTTGCTAATTTGTAGCCCTCTTGCCTTTAATTTCTAGATGTGTTCAGCTTTGGAAAAGATGCCAACCCCAGCCACCACATATGAAAGAATAGTTTACAAAAATCCCTCTGAGTACCATTATATGAAAGTCTGCCTGTAAGTTCAGTCTCTTTAGTTCTATTTGTGATGACATTTTTATGAATCTGGATAGTATGGAATTTAATACATTTTTTTCTTTTTAATGTTTTTGTAGAGAATTTCAGGATCGTGGGGTTGGACTGAATGCTGCACAGTTCAAACAGCTGCTTATTTCAGCCTTGAAGGACCTCTTTGGGGAGGTATGAATCACTTGGTAGATTGAACATTCCCAAGATTTTTGTAAGAAATACCGAAACAGTGCTTTTCCAAATGATTATTTTAAAACTTTAGAAACCTACTTGACACTGCAGAAGCAGACTTTCAGAAATGATGAGTTTTAAGTAGGTCTTTTCTAATATGCCTTTGTGTATTTGACAAGGAATGTGTTAGACAAATGTTTTAGTGCCGTGCTACACACACTGTGGCCCAGACTGACAATCTGCAAATAGTTTTTTTTTTTGTTTTTTAAGATTTTATTTATTTAAAGAGGGTGTGTGTGAGCAGGGGGAGCGGCAGAGGGAGAGGGAAAGAGAACCCCAAGGAGACACCACATTGAGCACAGAGTCCAACCAGGGCTCAGCTCAGGACCCTAGATCACAATCCGACCTAAAATCAAGAGTCAGATACATAACTGCCTGAGCCACCCAGGCGCCCTATGCAATTTTTTTGCCCATTGTGAAGATTTGTGATTCACACCAAAATCAGCACACTCCTTCCTTTACTGAGAAAGTCTCTGTAAGCAAACCTTGAGGTGAGCTATCAGAAGAGCTTGCAATGCTTGATCTTAGAATCATGAGGTAGAGCCCCACACTGGTGTAGAGATTACTAAAAATAAATAAATAAATAAATGAATAAACTAAAAAAAAAAAAACAACTGAGCTGAACTAAACAATGTACTTAGTGATATTATTGATTTACATTGTGTTACAGCCTCTTATTTTATCACAGACCAGCACACTGAGTAGTCCCGTGTTAGCATTTACTTGAAAATAAGCAGAATTTTGAGAGAGAACAGAGATGATTTAGGAAATTATTTCCTGATTCATATACTTTATCAAATCAAAATCTGGTAAGCATCTCATTAAAATTAAAAACATTTACTCCACAGCAGACTCAGTTAAGAGGATGAAAAGATAAATTACAGACTGGGGGAGACTAATTGTAAACCACATATCTAAAATGTAAAAAAGAGGGGCGCCTGGGTGGCTCAGTGGGTTAAAGCCTCTGCCTTCAGCTCAGGTCATGATCCCAGAGTCCTGGGATCGAGCCCCGCATCGGGCTCTCTGCTCAGCAGGGAGCCTGCTTCCTCCTCTCTCTCTGCCTCCTCTGTGATCTCCATCTATCAAATAAATAAATAAAATCTTTAAAAATAAAATAAAATGTAGAAAGAACTCTTAGGCGCCTGGGTGGCTCAGTCAGTTAAGCGTCTGCCTTGGGCTCAGGTCATGATGCCAGGGTCCTGGGATCAAGCCCGGAATTGGGCTTCCTTCTCGGCAGGGAGTCTGCTTCTCCTTCTGCTCCCCCCCATGCATGCTTGTTCTCTCTCTGTCTCAAAAATAAATGAAAAATCTTTTAAAAAATAAAAATAAAATAAAACAAACTCTAAAAACTCCATAGTAAAGAAAACCAAACATTTCAACTTGAAAGTGAGTAAAAGACACAAATAGACATTTTAGAAAAAAAGATGTACTGTTGACAGAGAACCACATGAATGAAAAGATATTCAGCATTATTAGCCATTAGGGAAACACACCTTAAAAACACAATAATCTCAGGGTGTCTGAGTGGCTCAGTTGCTTAAGCAACTGCCTTCAGCTCAGGTCATGATCCTGGAGTACCAGGATCGAGTTCCGCATCAGGCTCCCAGCTCCAGGGGGAGTCTGCTTCTCCCTCTGACCTTCTGCTTTCTCGTGCTCTCTCTCACTGTCTCTCTCTCAAATAAATAAATAAAATTTTAAAAAACAACAACACAATAAGCTCAAAAAAAGCCCCACAAAACAAAATGGGGGTGGGGCACCTGGCTGGCTCAGTTGAAGGAGCATGAGACTCTTGATCTCTTGACTCTTGGTTGTGAGTTTGAGCCCCATGTTGGGTGTCAGGATTACTTAAAAATAAAATCTTTAAAAAAACAAGTAAATAGGGGCGCCTGGGTGGCTCAGTGGGTTAAGCCTCTGCCTTTAGCTCAGGTCATGATCTCAGGATCCTGGGGCTCATCAGGCAGGGAGCCTGCTTCCTCCTCTCTCTGCCTGCTTCTATGCCTATGTATGATCTCTCTGTCAAATAAATAAATAAAATCTTTTAAAAAAAAAGTAAATAAAAACACAGCGAGCTATCACTACACACCTAACAGAGCAACTGAAAATAAAAATTTTTACAAATGGTGATAATACTAAATGCTGGTGAGGATGTAGAGAAACTGGGTCACTCCCTCATTGCTAATGGGAATGCAGAATGGCATAGACACTTTGGAATACCATTTGACAGTTTCTAAAAACAACTAAACATGCATATGCTCTACTACCCAGCAGTTACACACCTAGGCATTTGTCCTAGAGAAGTGAAAACTTAATGTTCACACAAAACTTTTATGTGACTGTTCATCATAGCTCTATTTGTAGGAGCCCAAAAGCAGAAATAAGCCAGATGTCCTTCCATGAGTAGTTAAACATTCATGATATATTCATACCGTAGAATATAATCATTAATAAAAAGGACCAAAGTGTAGATACACATAAAAACTTAACTGAATCTCCAGAGAATTATGCTAAGTGAAAAAGCTAATCCCAAAAGGTAACATTCTGGGTGATCCCATTTGTATCATGCTCCTGAAATAAGTAAGTATATAAACTGGAGAAAGGTACGTGGTTAAGGGTTAGGGGGAGGAGTGGGTGTGACTAAAACGTCGAAGGAGAGCGGCCGTGTGGTGATGAGATACCATCTTGGTGGTTATGGTAGTGGTTGCATGAAACGCTCTGTGTGGGAAGATTGCATAGAAGTATGCACACACACACGCACAGACAAATATGAGTGCGTGTATGACTGGCAAAATCTGAATAAACTGGTTTATCAATTTTAGGTTTTTGGGTTTGATACTGTATTACCGGGGGTGCATAGAACCTTCCTTTAAAATACATTGTACCTTGTGATTCCAATTTTTCAAAATAAAAAGTTTAAGAGAGGGACGCCTGGGTGGCTCAGTTGGTTAAGCAGCTGCCTTCGCCTCAGGTCATGATCCCAGCGTCCTGGGATTGAGTCCCATATCGGGCTCCTTGCTCCGCAGGGAGCCTGCTTCTCCCTCTGACTCTGCCTTCCACTCTGTCTGCCTGTGCTCGCTCGCGCGCTCTCTCTCTCTCTGACAAGTAAATAAATAAATAAAATCTTTAAAAAGTTTAAGAGAAGTGTGCACCTTTTATCAGGTATAATATCCGGTTCCAGAATGAAGAATGTTATGAGAGAGGAAGTAGATGGTTTCTGTATGTGAAACAGCCTAGCAGGCAGTTGAGCTTAATCCTGGGGATCAGGGATGGAACTTTTTTTTTTTTTTAACCCTGAGATCGAAAGTCTCCTGCTCGACTAACTGAGCCATCCAGGTGCCCCCAGGGATGGAACGATTTAAACGAAGACTTTTTGAAGGATAAAGAGTCATGAAGAGTTACAGGAAGAACATTCCAGGCAGGGATAATTGTAAATAAGCAGTCCCAATACTCCAGCACCACTAAATAAAATACTACTTTTTTAGAGGAGAAAAGCAGTTGACAGGATTAGTTGTAAGGCTTTAAGACTAGTGATGATGAGGGCTCCTGGGTAGCTCAGTCTGTTAAGCATCTGCCTTCGACTTGGGTCATGATCCCAGAATCCAGGGATGGAGCCCTGTGTTAGACTCCCTGTTCAGCAGGGAGTCTGCTCCCTCTGTTCCTTCCCCTGCTTATACTTGCTCTTTCTCTCTTTTCTCTCTCTAGCTTGCTCTCAAATAAATATAATCTTTTTTTTTTAAGATTTTATTTATTTATTTGACAGAGATATCAAGAGAGGGAACACAGACAGGGGGAGTGGAAGAGGGAGAAGCAAGTGGGGTTCCCACCAAGCAGAGAGCCCAACGTGGGACTCAGTCCCAGGAACCTGGGATCATGACCAAAGCCGAAGGCAGACATTTAATGACTAAGCCACTCTGGTGCCCTCCAAATAAATAAACAAAATCTTAAAAAAAAAAAAAAATAGAACAGTGATGGTAGAAGGTACCTTGCTACCTCAATCACTGGAGCATACAACTCTTGATCTCGCAGTTGTGAGTTCAGGCCCCACATTGGGTAGAGATTTCCTTTAAAAAATAAATTGCGAGGGGAGCCTGGATGGCTCAGTTGTTAAGCTTCTGTCTTCAGCTTGGGTCATAATCCCAGGGTCCTGGGATCGAACCCCACATCAGGCTCCTTGCTCAGTGGGAAGCCTGCTTCTCCCTCTCCCACTCCCCCTGCTTGTGTTCCCTCTCTCCCTATCTCCCTCTCTCTGTCAAATAAATAAATAAAATTTTAAATATAATAATAATAAATAGCTACAATAATAGTCTGCTAATAGTATTTTTCCATACTTAGGCTGATGCAGCGTTACCCTTGGACGTCCTAACCTATGAAGAGAAGAACCTGTCAGCCATCTTGAGGATATGTAGCAGGTATGACAGACAGAGGCACCTTTGTAGTATAACAGAGGAGAGACATGGATGGAGAAATAGAGCAAAAATACTCTTCTCTAAGAAGAGGCTTGTCATATGAACTCTGAGTAGTTTTTGGAATTTTAAACTGGGATGGATATGAACACTTATCCACCAGGAGCTTAGACATAAAGAACAAAACTCATGATTTGCTTACAGCTGTCGTGTTTCCCAATTGATAGCCATGGTTGCAAACTCAAAAATGTGTATTTTAGAAACATTCCTAATTGCGGTTTATTTTATTCTTTGCCTATGAGATACTGTGCCTTTACTTTTAAAGTTTTCTCATTTAGGGCTCTCTTTGGCAGCACATCTACTCAAGTTTTCTCATTTAAATTAGGGTTTTTTAGAACTAATTTAGCTGTCTGGCCCATCACAAAAGTACTAGAGAGCTATCACAGAGACCAATCCTTATGCATTCATTGTTGATCTCTCTACAGTGGTCTTGTCAAGTTGTGGAGCTCTTTGACTCTGTTAGGATCCTATAAAGGCAAGAAATGTGCTTTCAGAGTAATTCAGGTAAAGGCTTCCTTCACATATTCCAAACAAGGCTGAGTAGGGGTCAAACAGCTTTTTCTTTTTCTTTTCTTTTCTTTTTTTTTTTTTTTTTTAAGATTTATTTATTTATTTTTTTTATTAAAGTTTTTTTTTTTTTTTTTTTTTATTTATTTGAGAGAGAGAGACAGTGAGAGAGAGAATGAGCGAGGAGAAGGTCAGAGAGCGAAGCAGACTCCCCATGGAGCTGGGAGCCTGATGTGGGACTCGATCCCGGGACTCCAGGATCACGCCCTGAGCCGGAGGCAGTCGTTTAACCAACTGCGCCACCCAGGCGTCCCTAAGATTTATTTTTGAGAGAGAACGAAGCAGAGTTCGGGCCCCAGCATGCTGGGCCCATGGCGGGGGGGATGCTAAGGGCCCATGGGGGGGGATGCTAAGGGAGAGGTGAGGGAAAGAATCTCAAGCAGACTCCATGCTGAGCAAGGGGCCCAACATAGGGCTCAGTCCCAAGACCCCGAGATCATGACCTGAGCTAAAGTCAAGAGTCAGACACCCAACTGACTAAGCCACCTAGGCACCCCTCAAACTGCTTTTTTAATACATGTCCCATTTTTTGCTTGCATAAATCTAGTATGGATTAAAATTATCCACGGGGGGGCAGTGGGGAGGAATAAGGACTACATTGCTTCTGGAAGTGTGAGAGAAAGCACTTAGATTTTAGATTGTATGGGAGATGTTTGGGGATGAAACTTGGAACTCTTGTGGAAAAGTCTTAACTTTCCATTTGTTGCTTAATACCTAGTGCCTAAGATATTAGAAGACTCTTTCTAAACTTAAGATGATGATTTATGTATTTGAGGCTACCTCTAAGTGTGCTCTTTGAGATGCCACTGCATCAGCCTCGCTTACTCTAGGAAACTAGGCACGTTTCCACATGCCCTGTGTTGCAGTGCAATTTCTCCCCAGATTTCCTTAACTTTTTTCTTTCTCTTACAGGTTTCTCCATTTCTGCTTGCCTTATCTGGTAATAGTAGGGAACTAGTATTGGATTGAATAGTTTTCAATTGCAGAAACATTCCTCTGCTCTCAGAAGCACCTTTTGGTGACAATAAGCTGTCTGAAGACTGAAGCCGTTTAAAAGCTCCAATTGCTAGAATTTGACAGTGCTGAAGATGTTCCCAGTAATTTCCCGCCATTATCTGTGGTGGGTTGGGGTTCAGAGGAGAGTCTGCCTGAGCCAACCAGTGGTGAACCGGCAGCGCATTGAGCAGACGCACGTCAGAGTTGGAGACCGGGCTGAACTCAGCAGGGTCTTCACACAGAGGGACGTGGCTGCCTTCTCAGAATTAACGGGGGATGTTAATCCTTTGCATTTAAATGAAGATTTTGCAAAACACACCAAGTTTGGAAAGACAATTGTACATGGAGTTTTGGTCAATGGACTTATTTCGGCTCTCCTGGGAACTAAAATGCCAGGGCCAGGCTGTGTATTACTTTCACAGGAAATTAGCTTTCCAGCCCCTTTATATGTTGGAGAAGTTGTTTTAGCCTCTGCAGAGGTGAAAAGGCTGAAGCAATTCATTGCCGTTATTGCCGTGTCATGTTTTGTAACAGAAGGTGAAAAGACTGTTATGGAAGGCTGGGTTAAAGTTATGGTCCCAGAAGCTCCCCAGTCCTGAACTGTGTTTAAAGATGCACATTCAGGTGCCAGTGGTACTGTTCTAGAGCCTTTGAGGAAAAGGGATTGCTGCTCTTCCCTGAGGGATGGCTTATAGACCGAGAAGCCTGTGTTGGGGGAGGGGAGCAGGTAGAGGGGCGTTCCAAGGTCCACTGTCCAGTTTGGTGTTATGCTTCAGAGACTTAAGTATATTCATCGTCTGTCTAGGTTTTTGAGATGGAAAAAATACCAGGAAGGTTATTTAGCCAAAGGTTTTACTTTTAGGATTTCACATGTAGTTAGATTTGCATTTGAGTAACAAATCTGCCTCCTATCTGTGCAGAGTAAGTTTGTGACTGAATTTATAACTAGCATTTTTTTTTTTTTTAAATATAGCTAGCATTTAATTACTGAAGGCAGCAGCAGAAGTCAGGTCATCTCTGAGCACCTACCTTCTACCAGTCCGGGTACTTAGATCCTGTCCTTCAGCAGTTTCTGGGTCAGAGTTTATCGTAATTTGTTACTATTTACACCACAATGGCACCTTGTTCCATCTTCAGTGGCATATGCCTTTCGGATGGTTTCCCTGTGATTAGAGAAGGGCTTATGTGCACGTTTGGACTCATTTATGTAAACTGTCTCAACCTCACTTATACAACAGGGATGACAACACCTACCACACAGGACCGATGGAGATGCTAGGTACAAATAGCTAATAAGCACAAAGTCCAGCCGCTCATCCATTCTCCCCATGAATAAGGTTAGAGGTTTTCCCAAGTTTAGAGCAAACTAGCCCACAATTAAACGGGTGACAGACTCATTTTTCAAGATGTTAATCAGTCTAAACCTGGAATAGAGTTGGAATGCAAAATTTCTATTTTAGTAATCCAGATTATTTTCTCCCTCCCTTGAAAACACTGTGGATTCTCACCTGTATAAATAATACATGTTTATTGTAAAGATATTATAAATAAAAAGTATAAGGAATGCTGTGGAGGCCAAGTTCTTAAGAATTGAGGGATATTGAAAATTTTTTTTTTTTTAAAGATTTTATTTGTTTATTTGACAGAGATCACAAGTAGACAGAGAGGCAGGCAGAGAGAGAGAGAGAGAGAGGGAAGCAAGCTCTCCGCTGAGCAGAGAGCCCGATGCGGGACTCGATCCCAGGACCCTGAGATCACGACCTGAGCTGAAGGCAGCGGCTTAACCCACTGAGCCACCCAGGCGCCCCCAAGGGATATTGAAAATTTAATCAGTATTAAGAAAAAAAAGTTGGACACCGAAGAGGAAATGCGTCTAATGTGTTCATACTGAGTGGTCATCCCAATGCAACCAACACTTTCAAGATAATCTATAACGGGCACCTGGGTGGCTCAGTGGGTTAAACCTCTGCCTTCGGCTCAGGTCATGATCCCAGGGTCCTGGCATCGAGCCCCGCATCAGGCTCTCTGCTTGAAAAAAAGATAATCTATAACAGAACATCCAAATCTTGTGACTTTATTTTTTTTAAAGATTTTATTTATTTATTCGACAGAGATCACAAGCAGGCAGAGAGAGAGGGGAAGCAGGCTCCCCGTGGAGCAGAGAGCCCGATGCAGGACTCGATCCCAGAACCCTGAGATCATGACTGAGCTGAAGGCAGAGGCCCAACCCACTGAGCCACCTGGGTGCCCTGCTCTGTGACTTTAGATGATGGTTCTGATTACAGCTAGATGCTTTGATCAGGAAGATAGAGCAAAAGTCATTGGTGAGATCAACCTCCATTTCCTGGGAAAAGGTTTTTCCGCCTGGTGAGTCACTAACTAGATTTTTTTTTTTTTTTTTTTACGTCAAGGGGATAAATTAAGCAGATTACTAGAAAAAAATCACTCTAGGCACTAGAGGGCAATGATGTGTATAAATGGTATTTTTAAACTGTTGACTATTGTACCATATTCTAGTTGGTGATGGTGAGATGAAAATACTAAAATCAATGTGAGAAACAAGGATGCCGTTCTCATGAGTTTCAGAATGGGCAGCTGTGCGGCTCAGATGCACAGGAAGACTTATTCATAGGGGAAGGCTACACAAGCTAAAACTGATACAGTGTTGGGGAAAAGAACGGAAACTTGAAGCACAATATACAGACTCAAAGCCATGACTGTCTGTTCCCGTAGAACTCATTCTCTGGCTCTAGTAGCACTCTTGAGGACTAGGTCCATAAATGGAGTATGATATGATCGTTAATAATGGTAGTAGCTACCATTTTTTTCTTCAAATTTCTACCCTCCCCCTTTTTTTAAAGATTTTATTTATTTATTTGACAGTCACAGCAAGAGAGGGAACACAGCAGGGGGAGTGGGAGGGGAAAAGCAGGCTTCCTGCCAAGTAGGGAGCCCAATGTGGGGCTTGTGGAGCTCGATCCCAGGATGCTGGGATCATGACCTGAGTCGAAGGCAGGCATTAACGACTGAGCCACCCAGGTGCCCCCATCCCCCCTTTTCTTCACTTTTCTTTCTTTTTTTTTTTTTTAAACATTTTTAGAAAGTGTGAGTAGGGACGCCTGGGTGGCTCAGTTGGTTAGGCAGCTGCCTTCGGCTCAGGTCATGATCCCAGCGTCCTGGGATCGAATCCCACATCGGGCTCCTTGCTCGGCAGGGAGCCTGCTTCTCCCTCTGCCTCTGCCTGCCTCTCTGTCTGCCTGTGCTTGCTCTCTCTCCCTCTCTCTCTCTGACAAATAAATAAATAAAATCTTTAAAAAAAAAAAAGTGTGAGTAGAGTGGGGGCAGAGGAAGAGAGAATCTCAAAAAGGCTGCACACTGAGCACAGAGCCTGACACGGGGCTCGATCTCCTAACCCTGAGATCATGATCTGAACTGAAGCTGAAACCAAGTGTCAGACACTTAACCAACTGAGTCACCCCAGTGACCCTAAGATTTTATTTTTAAGTAATCTGTACACCCAACGTGGGGCTCAAACTTACAACCCCGAGATCAAGAGCCACAGGTTCCATCAACTGAGCCAGCCAGGCGTCTCACTGAGCCAGTTTTCTACATTAACTCTAGTCTCTGAAAACTTTATGAATTAAACTTAATGTCCCATTTTATAGGCAAGGAAACAGACTGATGCTGTGTGACTTGCCCAAGACTGTACAGCCAGTATGTGGTAGAGCAGGGATGCAAATGGGGACCTTTCTGGTGCCAAAGCATTTCTTTGGTCCTTCTCCCTGTGGGTCTCATAACGTTCCCATTACTGGCGCACTGTCAGCTTCTGTAATAGTATTGCGTCATGTGGCATTACAGTATTTGGAACCACGATTCTATAGAATTCTCTTTATATTCAAAATGTGCTAGATCTCACTTCATGCTACAGTTGCAGCATTTTCCTGTATACTATTACTTGATGGCTTCTACCCGTAACCATCACCTACCCTTTTTCTCAGTTGACCTTCAGTGATAACTTGTCTTTAGAGCAGAATCATCAAAAGGGTTATTCTAAAGGTGAAAGGTTATGTGTAGGCCAAGTTTGGTGGGGAAAGGGGGAATGTCAGGCCTGGCTGGTCACTGATACTGTGTAATTCAAAAGTAGCTTCTCAATATGGCCGTTTTCATTTTTAAAATGGTCCCTGAATGCCCTGGTCTCCTTTGAGCTCCGTAAATCAGTACAAGGTTGGACTAGAGAAGTAGGCAAGAAGGGATACTTCTCTGTCAATGATGACTTCTTATTTTTACTCAGAGATGCTCAAGCTACTCATCATGCTTGGTGAAAGCTGGCTCTAAGGGAAACTGCCTGATGGTTGTTTTCACGTTGAGCCCTGTGGGAGATGCCAAAAACAATGTGGCTCTTCTGATAAAAGCAGGGGTGACCCTCAAATTGGGAAATTCTCTCGGGGACCACTGAGAGGCAGCCCTGATGGTACGAGGTCACAGGTGGAAGTGAGTATGAAAGTACCGACTAAAACAGCAGGCCAAATTGTACTAGCACTTTCCACATAGGGGCATTGTAAGACTGCAATTTATGTCATGTTTGATTGCTACAGAAAGATATACCCATCTTTAGCAATTTCAGCCTAATGTACTGGAAAATTGCTTAACAGATTTTTATATTCTATTAGAAATATTTCCATATTGGTGAGATGCCACTCATTTCTTTTTCTGAGCAGCAAATCTTGAGTAACAGCAGGAAGAAAGCCTCAGCACAGCCTCCATTCATCTTGTGGACCTGACTTGCGTATTCATCTAGAAAAAGAAGAAATTGCTCTATGCACACCGGTACCTCTTAGGTAACCACAGGCCTTCATTTGGTGCTGAATTATTAGTCATTTTTCTTTTATGTTCTTCGAGTATGATTCAGAGACCAATTTACTCCCGAAGAAAATTGCTATTAAATTATATCTATTAAGTTTTTATATTAAAACATACTCTAGCAAGGTTTGTCTGTCATTCTGAACCGCTGGGCCCCTCTGAATGCCTCATGTGTTGGCATAATTTATTACCTGGCTGTATCTGAGCAGAATGGGAGTGCTGTGAAATGACTCTTGGGTTGCAGGATCTCCCGGATCCCAGATGTTTTACTTACTTTGTTCTTGGCTTGCCTTCATTTGAATTATAAGCACAGCAGAGACAAGAATTCTCAACATCTTCAGAGAAATGTTGGGTTGGACCAAAATCAACTACAAGAAACTATTTAAGTTCAAAATCCTAAGAGAACCCAAGACTGATGTCGACACTACATAAATAGAACAGGATTAATAGGAGGCCCCACAAACAGTCAATTTCTAGGCCACAATCAGTTTCTAGGGTGGCTTTTAGCTGTGTATGACCTTCTTTCAAACCCTGGGCAAAATTCCTCTGTGATAAGATAGCAAACATCAAAGGGAAAGAAAAATGATAAAATGTGAGTGATCAAATTTTATTGTTTTCTATCCAGATTATGAATATTTAAAGAAATAAAATAGGGGCGCCTGGATGGCTCAGTTGGTTAAGCAACTGCTTTCAGCTCAGATCATGATCCCAGGGTCCTGGGACTGAGCCCCACATCAGGCTTTCTGCTCAGCAGGGAGCAGGTTTTTCCCTCTCCCTCTGCCACTCCCCCTGCTTGTGCTCTCCTGCTCTTTCTCTGTCAAATAACTAAATAAATTCTTTAAAAAAAAGAAAGAAAGAAAGGAAGGAAGAAAGAAAGAGAGAGAAAGAAAGAAAAGAATTTTGAGTTGGGAGGCAATGCTGTTTAGGAAGCACTGAATTTTTCACAAGCTTCTGTGATTTGCTTTGTAGAACAGTTGCCAGGTCTGGAAGCAACCTCACTAAAGCTTCCTCATTATCTTCAGCCTGGCCAAATGCCAAGTGTTAAACAACCTGTGGGCCATCTACACATTTGGCAACATATAGGGATGTACATTTTTTTTTTCCCTGCTAGCCTGAGTAGTTGTGTATGTGGCAAAAACCAAGGTATACATAACTCACTTGCTTTGCTGGGTCTGAGGCTGGAAGCAAAGCTGATTGGATTTAGATCAGCTCTGGCCTGGGGAGGGTTTCTCCACATTCAACAGGAGCCACTTCAAAAGCTGTCACAAGTTTTGGGGCCTGGTCTCCAGAAGATTTAGGAGCCAGTTAAATTCAGGATCCTCAGGGGATCACTGATAAGGCACTGATTTGGGCAGATGAAAATGAAATGATAAGGCTCACTGTAGCACTTGTTCTGAGGGCCTACTTCAGGTGAGAATTTCCAGAGAAAGGGAAAGTCTGATGGAGAGTTAGTCTCTGGCTTCATTCCATCCTATATCCGATTTCTTGCTTTCAGTTTCTTTTCCCCAGTGAGGAATACTTAGACAAGGCTGTTATTTTATAACTTCGCAACTCGATTGTATATTATTTTTCTCATAATCATGCAAGTAAATATCTTCATTAGAGACATTTTGGAAAATGCAGAAAAGCATAAAAATGGAAGGCATTCCTTCCTAGAGACCCTCAATTGATATTTTGGTGTTTTCCCTTATTTTTCTATATAAACATGTTAAAAACTTGGGATCCTACAAGTGCACATACTGCTTTTTCCCACTCATTCTTACATCAAGAGCATTTCTCAACATCATTAAATATCTTTTGATAATCTGATTTTTAATCACTGCAAAATATTCTACTTATGATTGTCCCATGATTTGTCCAATTCCCTACTGTTAGATATTCATCATTGCATGCTATTTATTTGCACTGATCTCTATTATTTCTTTAGGCTACCCTTCCAAATGTGTGATTACTGGGTGAGAACATTTTCAAAGTCCTTGATATGTATTGTCAAACCCCAGCTCCTAGCACTGGGTAAGGTAATTATTACGTGGTAAATACTCTGAAAATTATTCTTGAATAAATGCCTTTCAGAAAGGTGGACCAATTTATACTCCCACCAGCAGTATTTGAGAAGAGCCTTATCTTGGTCGGTCCACATTATGAAAGGAATTGTGATTCAAGCAGAATTTTGGTTTCTGTGATTGTGGCAATGAAATAATCAATTTGCTTTAAAGAAATGGAAGTAAAAAGTGGAGGGGCACCTGGATGGCTTGGTTGGTTGAGCGACCAACTCTTGATTCTGTCTCAGGTCGTGATCTTCAAGGTTGTGAGATTGGGCCCCATGGCAGGCTCAGTGCTGGGCAGGGAGCCTGCTTAAGATTCTCCCTCTTCTTCTTCCTCTGTTCCTGCCCCTCACCCTCAAGAAAATGAAAATAAAAAATTAAAATTAAAAAAGAAGAAAAAGTTCAATGATCCCTAAATGATATATGGTTGTGTTTTAGTAGACTGTTGCTTTTAAACACACGGAGACAAAACTGAGTACTGGAATTCTGATTGTATCAGGACTGAATCATGAAGTTCCTTGTTTCCCTTTTCACATGTCGATCTGTTGTGGCTACTTGCCCAACAATCGCTGTAAGCTCAAGATTTGGAGAGGGTATTCTTTGGATACTGTCTAGGCCTTTGGTGTCATGTCTAATGGTGGCGGGGGGGGGCAGTTACCAAGAAATTTTATTCTCTCTTTTTAAAAAATATTTTATTTATTTGACAGAGAGAGAGAGACAGCAAGAGAGGGAACACAGGCAGGGGAAGGGGGAGAGGGAGAAGCAGGTTTTCCACTGAGCAGGGAGCCTGATGCGGGGCTCCATCCCAGGACCCTAAGATCATGACCTGAGCAGAAGGCAGACGTTTAATAATTGAGCCACCCAGGTGCCCCGAAACTTTATTCTCTTGTCTAAAATGCAAAAATCTAGGGGAGACAAATTTAAGAGAAACTCTCCATTCTGTGAACTGTAGGGGAAGGTAGTTAACAAATATTAAGCAAAAATGTGCTAAGCCCCTTCCTGTCCTACTGCATTCCACATCCTAACCTTTCCATACAGGTAGTAGTATCTCCATTTTGCAGATAGGGAGTTGGGGCTCAGAGAGTTGGGTAACTTATTCAAGGTCACACAGTTGGTAAATACCGGAGCCCCAGTGATCCTGGTCCTCTGATTCCAAGTCTAACTCCACTGTCCTGGGAGGCAGCCCTTGGAAAGATTGGTGTGGGTGGGATTCCAGGGGTGGGGTGGGGGGAGAGGACTGGGTGGCAGGCGGAGTGCCAGTATTGTGACCTTGGTTTCAGAAAGACTGTGAAGGGCAAACGTGGTGCTGGGAAGTTGATCTCCAAGCTCTGGGGCTCTGGGGTTGAGGTTCTTGGAGCCAGTACAGTGGGACAGAAGATCCCAAGTCTGCAGGATCTTGGTTGAGAGTTTCTAGGGGTGAAGGCTTTTAAAAGAATTCAGCCAACTAAGTCTGAAGATCTAATAGGCATTATTAAATGATTCATGACTAAGGCAGGATCCCATCTAGCAAGCAGAAAGGACCTCTGAGGTGCTGTACAAAAAGGAAGGTTTTTTTTTTTTTTTTTTTTTTTTTAAATAGGAAGGAGGGTGGGGCAAGGAAGTTATTAGCAAAAGAAAGAATTATTTCAGGCAAGGTCACTTTTCGTTAGAGGAAAGGGCAGGGGGTCTTACCATGCAAATTACCTCATCTTCCCTTTTGGGGGTGGGGGGTGGGATAGAGAGTCTGTGGGTCAGATTACCTCACTGGGGCCGGCCATTAAATTCCTGACTGACTGTTAAAATTACATTTCTGGGAGAGTTTGAAACCACATTTAGGTTAGATAGTAAGTTCTGGTTTGGTCATGTGGCCTAGCACAAGTGACTCCATTTTGGGTCTAAGGTTTTCTTTTTGACAAGGCTTTTGTGGCTGGGGCCAAGGGTGGAGGTTGGAGTCCTGGACTGAGGCCCGGCTTTTAGGATCCCCAGTTCCAAGAACATGGGTCTGAGGGTTCTGGGTCCGAAGGCACCAATTGTGGGGTTCAATTCTGAGGACCTAGCTCTTAGGTTCTTGGGTCTGAAAAGCTAGGATCAAGGTTTAGTAAAACCTGAATCTTAGGGGCTTGTTTTAGAAAGTTTCTGGGTCTGCAGGGCTCGGACTGAGAGTCTCATCCTGAAGGTCCCTTTTCTGGCTGTTAGGCTCCTTGGGCCTGGGAGGTCTGGGTGGGAAAGGTCCAGCTGTAAAACTCTCAAGTCTGTTAGTCCAGGCTTCGAGGGCCTAAAGTGAAAAGCCCAACGTTGCGAGGCTTGGTTTGGCAATCTTTGAGCCGGAGATTTCCTGGATCACAGGGCTCAGGACGCCATGTCTTCGGATCTGAGGATCTCTGGACGTGGTGTCTTGGGGTGGAGTGTCCCAGGTCTGAGGCTGGATGCTGAGGGTATCGGGTCTGCGGGCGGCTGCGAGGAGCTTGGAAACGCGGGTCCAGGGAAGCGGCGACCGCGGTAGTATCGCGCTAGGACCCCGGGGGAGGCGGCGGCGGGAAGGGCGGCCAGTGTTGACAGCGAGGGCGGTGAGACGCCGGCGCTAGGACCCCGCGGGCGCGGCGGGTGGCGGCGGCGCGCGGGGCGGCGCGTGTTGACAGCGGCGGCGGCGGCGGCGGCGGCGAAGCCGGGCGGGCGGCGGGAGTCGGCGCGCCTGGTTCCTGCTCTTGGTGTCGAGGCGGTGGCGGACGGGCGTCCGGGGATGGCCTTCATGGAGAAGCCGCCAGCCGGCAAGGTGCTGCTGGACGACACGGTGCCGCTGACAGCAGCCATCGAGGCGAGCCAGAGCCTGCAGTCCCACACGGTGCGCGGCCCGCCGGTCGGTCGGGCGGCGCGGGGCGGCCCCGGGCGGGGAGAGGGCTTCGGGCGGCCCGGCGCGGGTTGGGCAGGGTCTCCCGGCCGGACAGCAGGGCCGGGGGTCGGCGGCCCAGGGCGGGAGGGTAGTTCCGTGACAGTGGCTCTGGGTCAGGGGCCCCGGGGCCCAGGTGAACTCAGGTCTGCAGGGGCCGGGGGTGGGGATCTCAGCCCTCTGGGCCAAGCAGGAGGAGGGGCTCGGTGGTGCCGCTCCGAGTTGTAGGATTCCCGGGCCCACCTTGGCCAGGCGGAGTCAAGGGAACAGCCGGGACCCCCTCCTCCACTTCTGCCCGCCGCCAGCCTTCTCTCTGGGGCCGCGAGTTTTCCTCCCTTCAGCTGGGTAGCTGAGTGGCGGCGATGTGGATGTGCCTGGCCGAATCGAAGTGTGACTTTAGAGCCTACTTCTTGGGATAGCAGAATGTAAATGGCTGGTGTCTGCCGCCCCAGTTGGTGGGCAGTTGCTTGGCCTAGGCGCAGGAAGTGGTGAGGGAGGCAGTCTGGGGTCCTGCTGAGGCAGGTGTATGAGTGTGCTCCTTCCCTCCTCTAACCTGCTCTTTAGTGGGCAGTGGTAGCATTCATTTGAGTTTAAAATCCACCAGAGTAGCATAAAGGAGTAATAGGTCCTCATAGTAAACACAGACAGAGTTCATTTGTTACATATACTGTCTTTTATGGGTCTTTAAAACCAGGATTGTTTTCATTTGCCTGTACCTTTTTTTTTTTTTTTAAAGAACACTGTGCATTATAATTTACAAGCAATAAACCTAGAAACCAGCAGAAAAACAGGAGCTGTCAGCCAGTAGGACTTTGTTTGAGAAATAATGAATGGGGAGAGAGAGATTCCTTAAATTGTACTGTTTTGTCAGGTCACCAAATCAGATTCCAGCTCTGAGGCTTGTTTGTTTACCATTGCAGTGTGTTTAGGGTTCATCATCTGGAGGCTAAAGCCCCACAATAGCCTTCTGTCTCTCTTTTTGTTCAAGCTGTTCTGGTGACTTCAAAGAGATCTTTTATTCTGTTGTATTAAAGTGGGACTTTTTTGAACCTCAGTTTCCTCTTCCAATAGCTGTGCTTTGTAGGGTTTGGATTGTTCAAAGTGTTCATTTCCAGTTAGGAAGATGATTATACATTTTAAAAATGCATTTCATTTTCTCATTTATCTTTAATCCTCTTTTACAGACTGGGGAGAAGGCACTGTGTTGGACAGAATTTTTACCCTTTGTAATGTATACCTGTGGGAGTATGGGTTAAAGGTTGAAATTTAGGGCAGGTAGTCAAGAATAAATTCTGATATTAAATTAGATTTTTGACTTGGCTTTTGGCACGTAAATTGTACAAACTTCCGAGAAGAAGAGTTGAGTCTTTTAGATTTATTTTGTGTTGAAAGTAAAGAGATGCTTATAAGTACTCACAGATCACTTCTTCCAGGAAGCATTCCATGATGGCCACTGCCCCAAGCCCTGTGCTCACTTCCACCTTGACCTAGATCAGTTTATTCCGTAATCACGTCTTTAGTTTTCTTCTCTACCAGACTATGAGAGGAGGGACAGGTGCTTAATTTTGGGTCCCAAATCCTGGTGTCTGATAGGATTTCATATGTGTTTGTTGAATGAATAAACAAATGAATTGCAACCTTACTTTGCCTCTTTTTTGTTTTGTGTAAAACAGTGTTTTAATGGTGAAAATTGGAACAATGTGGCTTCTAAGGTGCTAAGTTAAGGGGGTCAGTGCTTCAGAAAGGTAGTGAAAGATGTAATAAGATTCCATTTCTACTGCTGAGCTTTTCTTTAAGAAATAAAATAATTAGAGTAGAGAATGGGAGTCCCTATAATGATGACTGATCACAAAAGATAGTGACTCACAGGAGACCCTTAGAGGCAGATGTGGTGGAGTAAAAAACACTGTAGCATTGTCTTGCGCAATTTTTGACTGTTCTATGTTCTTGTCATTTTAGCTGTAGAATTGGAGAGTGGGAAATGTTGCATCAGCCCTGAACTTTATTGAGAAAATCATATGCTGATGCAGACTTTCTGGCTTATTAGCCCCTTATGAGTAAGTCCCTTTAAAACAGGAACTGTTGGAAATTATTTTGGAAAGAAGTAGTTGTTAATGGTGGCATATGAAAGAAAAGAGCATTGTTTTCTATTGGGAAAACTGAAGGTGACTTTCCTATTTGTCAGCTGAAGGGAGACGGTGTCCCAAAAGTCAGGGCAGTCCTCCCTCTGAAATGCTGAAAAATGGATATTCTCCTTGGCTGTAGGATAGAAACATAGAGAGAGAGTATATAGTGGACAGCCTTTGAGTTGGAAGAGGCAAGATGTTAATATAGTTTTGGGCAGACACTTGCTAGTCTCTGGACATTGGTTGGGCAAGTCATAAGAAGGTTAACTTTTTGATGTGTATTTTGATGTTGTAAAGAGGGTAATAAATGCGTACTCTGCCTGCCTTCCAAGGTTGTTACAAAGATCAGACGCAACAGTCTTTATGAAGTATTCCTAAAGGGCGTTTCTTTTTTCTTCCATCTCTTTACTTCCTGGTGAAATAACATCCAAAGCATTAAACATGGTAAAGTGTTATTATCGTAAATAGCTAATTTCTGTCCATGGTTCCTTCCCTTTACCAAGGTTGTTTAGCTATGGGAAAGAGAATTTACAGCAGAAAATTTTAGGTTACATAGGATTTAAAATTTATGGACTTGGGAGGGAAACATTCTGTGGGTTGGAAAATACAGATGCCAGGATGGAGGGAACACAAGGTCACTGCGAGAAAGGCATATTTGCATGAGAAACTGGCAGAGAGGGTACAGATTGGTAGATGATTCTGTTCCTGACTGTGGTTTGATGATTTTATTTTCACTTTTATGGAGCACAATGAATTTGGCTTCAGGAAATAGACCAGGCCTCTGCTGCAAGGAAATGAAACTTCCATAAAATCCAAAGGGACTATAGTTAGGGAGGATGCTTTCAGCTCCGGTGGGAGGAAAGGGAAGGATTTTCCAAACAAAAGGAATTTGAATAAAAAGCCATACAGGTGAATTGTGGGAAAGTTGGGGCTACTGAAGAGAAGACAAGAGAAATAGAGATGTTCTTGGTGATGTGAAAGGGAAAACTTCTAAAAATCAATAGACTGAAAAAGTGCTTACCTAGCTGAAACAGAAACCAGAGGAAACCGATAGTTTTGGAGAGGGTTTTTATCAAATATGCATATCAGGTTTTTGCTGGTCAGTGTGCTATAGTGTGCTAATGCTTCATCTCCATTTGCTCCTTTTAAAATACTCTTTTGTGGGGCTCATCTGATTCAAGGCCTATTTACTCTGCATTTGATGCATTTTGTTCTTGAGAAACAAAAGATAATTTTAGTGGTATTTGAGGCATAACACAATTTTTTTTAAATCTGGAAAGATAATATTACATGTTGAGATCTTTACTGAAAATTGTTCTCTCTTTGAACCTTTGATTTTTGGAAACTATTCTTACACAGTTTATTTATTCAACAGCTCTCATTAATTTGAGAAAAATGTGTTGTGTACCTACTGTGTGCCAAACACATGCTGGAGATCTGGTGGTATGCTAGATAGCTCCTGCTTTCATTGAGCTTTTGTTCTGTGGGATTCTGAGGTCTTCCGTTTCCTGAGGTGTAGACAAGTCAGTCAGAGTCTTTACCTGTCAAACACAGATGGTTTTTTTTTTTTAAATTAATTAATTAATTAATTAGAGAGAGAGAGAGAGATTTCACAAGTAGGCAGAGAGGCAGGCAGAGAGAGAGAGGAAGGGAAGCAGGCTCCTCGCTGAGCAGAGAGTCCGATGCAGGACTCGATCCCAGGACCCTGAGATCATGACCTGAGCCGAAGGCAGTGGCTTAACCCACTGAGCCACCCAGGCGCCCTCGAGACACATTCTTAGCACAAGTTCTTTACCTCCTTTCACAATCTTTTCAGAGGGACAGATTCTCTGTAAATGCTCATACACATGTTAAGATAACCTCCCAGATCCTCCCTGGCCTGAAGCCTGCTCTTTGGCATTGAATCTTAGGTTAAGAATCACTGCTGGAGAAGGTTTTTCGAACCGCAAGGTTGAAGTAGCTCGTATCTAAACAGTTTGTCTTGCTGCCGTATGAACCCTGCTTTCAGGAAGCTGTGGCTTTGGAACAGTAGATGAATTCTGTCCTGTCAGTGGGAGGGAGTTACTCTGGGTTGCACCTTGCTGGGGGCATTGAGGCGTAGGTGCTGAGATGACTTGGTACAGGAGCCCAGCGGAAGGCACGGGCCTCTGTGTGGGACAGCAGGGTGTTGGCGCCCTGGCCACCTTACTCTTTATGACATTTCAACCAGGCTGCCACACTGCTTCTGTGTGGCTCCTCAGAAACTGGTCATCTCTCCGCAGTTCAGTTGAGGCTGGTTTGGGGTGGCGGGAGGAGGGAGTGACAAGAGCGTTGGTAAGGGACAAACCTGGGTCTACGATGCCGCAGCTGTTTCCGAGGTGCAAAGGGAAGGCAGTGTTGTTCCGCATGCCCGCCTTCCAGCCTGCCCTTCGCCCGGTGACCGGGGACTGGTGGGCGGGGACAGGTGCACTTTAGTCCTGCAGGGGGAAATGGAGCCTGAAGAGGGCCTGCTCACACCACACTGAGCACTCTCACTGTCCGCCCCCAGAGCACAGGGAAGGGCTGGTTGACACATCGCTGTGCTCCAGACATCCCCGTGTGTCCCCCTGTGCATACCACATTCACTAACAGCCTGCTGCTCTCCACTCCGTGCTGCTTCTCAGGTTCTGGCTGTGGCTCTCCGACGGCCACTGCGGTCGGTGCTGGGGGTGCGGTGGTGAGCAGGCCTGACTCCGGGAGCTCTGAGCATGCAGGACTCACTTCTGCCCCTTCCCGCCACTCAGAGAGCAAGGGGCATTTGGGTGGTGCCTGTGGGCGGCTTGTTCTGCCTCTGTCCATGTCTTTCTCTCTGAGTTTATCCCCCACTCCAAATCCAGCCTTTCATGTCTGTGTATTGTTACTTTGATTCCATTTCAAACTAGCACATTCCCTAGCGTATAATAGTAAGACTCGGTCCTGTTTGTTGAGTAAATGGATTTGTTGTATGATTGCCGTTATCTGAGCTACAACTCAGGGAACCCTTCCTGGGGACAACTACCTTACCAAGCTCGATATGCTTTTCTTTATTTTTTTAAAAAGATTTTATTTATTCACTTGAGAGAGAGACAGAGAGAGCACAAACAGGGGAAGAGGCAGAGGGAGAGGAAGAAGCAGACTCCCCACTGAGCAGGGAGCCCGAAACAAAGCTCTGTGCCACATCCTGGGATGATGACCTGAACCAAAGGCAGATGCTTACCCACTGAGCCACCCAGGTCCCCCTGCAGAGCTGGATATGCTTTTCCTTCCTGTGAAACTCCCATTGAGCCTTACTGGTTCCAAACATGCAAGCATTTTACATACCTGTTCTTTCTTTCTTTCTTTTCTTTTCTTTTTTTTTTTTTTTTTTAAGATTTTATTTATTTATTTGAGAGAGAGCATGAGAGGGGAGAAGGTCAGAGGGAGAAGCAGGCTGTCCGTGGAACCGGGAGCCCGTTGTGGGACTCGATCCCAGGGCTCTGGGATCATGACCTGAGCCCAAACCAAGAGTCAGTGCTTAACGGATTATGCCATCCAGGTGCCTCCATACCTGTTATTTCTTACTACTTTGTTTTCTATTTGGGTAAGGGAGGAGCAGAGGGACAATAACCTTAGTGACCTTGGACAAACGGTTTAATCTCTGTTTCTTTGTAAAGTGCAGATGATAAGAGTATGTTAGAGCTGCTGTGAGGATTAACTGAGATCACACGTGGAACGTTCTAAGCAGAGATCGGCACATAAGTATCAGCTGTTTTGATGTAGTTTATTACCTCTGTATTTGCCAGAACACTGGTAACTAACTTCTCAGGTACTGGTACTTGCTGGGCGCTCAGGTATGTTTAGCAGAAAAAGGAGAATTATTTATTTAAAAGTTTGTTTTGCTGTCAGCTGTGACCGCTTTACTACCAAATGGCAAAAAAGAGACCAGTGATCTGTCAAAGAGCAACTCCCCTACCACCTTTTTCTTTTTCGCTCTGAAGGAACCTGTTTTGATAGCAAGGCTCAGGGGATGCAGCCTGGGTCCCCTGCCTGGCAGCAGAGCCAGCTGTTGGCATTCAGAGGCGGCGGAAGAGGTGGAAGAGGCAAATGGGCCGGCCACGGCCTCGGCCACGGAACTGGCAGATAGGCTCCCAGAGGCTGGGCCTTGGGGCGGGGGAGTTGCCTGGCAAATGCCCATTTCAGCTCTTTACCTCGAAGCTTTTTTTTTTTTTAAGATTTTATTTATTTATTTGACAGAGAGAAATTACAAGTAGCCAGAGAGGCAGGCAGAGAGAGAGAGAGGGAAGCAGGCTCCCTGCTGAGCAGAGAGCCCAATGTGGGGCTCGATCCCAGGACCCTGAGATCATGACCTGAGCGGAAGGCAGCGGCTTAACCCACTGAGCCACCCAGGCGCCCTACCTTGAAGCTTTTGTGCGTCCCCAACATCGGTGTACACACATTTTCCTGTGGCAGTGGGGTGAGAAATAGAAAGCGCTGTGCTCTGTTCTTGCCCCTGCCGAGTAGACCGTGCCAACCCTTACTTGTGAGGGGGCGGGCTGGGGGGCAGCTGACCTCTTCAGAACACTGCTTCCTGAGACTGGCACTTCTGTTCTGTGGAGCCCCGCTGACTTCCTTTCCCCTAGGCAGGCTGTGCGCACAGACTTTTTGGGTGTCTTTCACTCTGTGAAGCGCAGAACTTCTTCCTTGTCGGAAAGACTCTATGGTTTGGGAACCTTAGCAAGCACCTATGAGGAGTCTCCTGTGAACGGGGCACTGGGCGGTGTATTAAGATAAAAAGATGCAGGAAGCAGGGAGCTTCTTTCCTGGTAGAGGTGGCCGAAGTCTGAACCAAAGGTGTTGAAAGTGCCCGCCTGCCTGGGAGCGCTGAGGGGACAGTGGGAGTGGCTCCAGCCCCCCAGGTCCTTCCTGGGGCTTTGACCTCAACAGCTTCTCAGAGAACAGGTTCTAAATTAGCATTCCCCAGGCTTTTGAACTTGCAGACTCCTTTCATCGTACTACTGAGTTATAAAAAACCCCCTCTGGAAGTGATTTTGAATTAAAAAAATATTTTATTCAGATCAGTACATTATTGAAAATTATATTAATGTTTGGGATCTGAATTACATTGTTTTTTGAAATACAAGAGGCAGTGAGAATTGTGAGAAGATGAACACAGCTTAAGGCTCTGATAATGTGCATCTTCGGACATTTTGCAGAATTACCAATTTTATTATGGTTCTCACTTCTCGTATTTCTCACTGACTTCTCACTTAACTCATATTTTACCATTGGCATTCCTAATAAAAGCCTGTCTTTAGTCATGGTCCATTAATGGGTATAAATGAAACCATGTATGACGCAGAGCAAACGCAATTAAAAAGCAGGCGCCTGGGTGCTTCATTAAGCTTCTGCCTTTGGCTCAGGTCATGATCCCAGGGTCCTGGGATTGAGCCCCAAAACGGGCTCCTTGCTCAATGGAAAGCCTGCCTCTTCTTCTCCCACTCCTCCTGCTTATGTTCCCTCTCTCACTGTGTCTCTCTCTGTCAGATAAACAAATAAAATCTTTCAAAAAAAAAGAGTTGAAAAGCTATGTAGAGGCCCAAACTGTGATAAACCAAATAAACCATGAACACACTCATCTGATTTCTGTGACTGGCCCCATGTTTCCTGTGAGTTCACTTGGAGGCTCTTAGTCTGTTCTGGGCTAAAGGGAGGAAAAAAAAATTTTTTTTAAAGATTTTATTTATTTTTCAGAGAGACAGTGAGAGAGCTCACAAGCCAGGGGAGCGGTAGCAGAGGGAGAAGCAGGCTCCCCTCTGAGCAGGGAACCCAGTGAGGAACTTGACTCCAGGACCCTGGGATCATGATGTCAGCTGAAGGCAGATGTTTAACCAGTTGAGCCGTCCAGGGGTCCCAAAGGGAGAAAATATTTAAATAATTATTTTATTGATGTATTTTTTAAAAATTAGAAATGTAAACAGAAGCCTTGTAACCTTTAATACATAAATCCTTCCTGAGACTGTAGCTGTTCATCCTCTTCTAAACTGTTACTAACCCACCCCATAAGGATCTCAGTTTATTTATTTTTTTAAATTTTTTTTTTTTTTTTAAGATTTTTTGTTTATTTATTTGACAGAGAGAGCGATCACAAGTAGGCAGAGAGAGAGAGGAGGAAGTCCCTGCTGAGCAGAGAGCCCGATGTGGGACTCGATCCCAGGACCCCGAGATCATGACCTGAACCGAAGGCAGCGGCTTAAACCACTGAGCCACCCAGGCGCCCCGGGATCTCAGTTTAAAATATTAAGGAATGACTAGCTGTGTTCTCTGAAGCTGGGTTGCATTTGCAGACTTTAGTTAATTCAGCCATGCTGCTGTGAGCGTGTCCTTTGTTCCTGGCACCATGCTGCACACTTGGGGAGCACATCAGAGCAAGACCCATGCGGTCCCTGCCTTTGTTTGTTCATTCCAAAAGGATCTGTCATGGAGGATTCTGATGGGAAGTAGAAGATGGGAAGGGGAGATTGGGTCAGCTCTGGGGTCCCTTGGAGGCCAGGCTCAGGGATCTGAACAGTAGTGAGGGACGTGAGCACGTTATGTAGCATGTGGAAGTGGTTTTTAGGAAGCTTATTTTGCTGCTGGTGAGTAGGGGTCGGTGCAAAGCGTGAAGGGAGGGGAGAAGAGAGTTCAGGGTGGTAGTGAAGCGATGGGTTAGAAAGGCCACATCAGGTCAGTGGCAGTGGGGAGAGAAGGACTGGAGAGAGGCAGGAACGCAACAGAGGCTAGGTAGAGGCCACAAGGGAAACGAAGGCACCAGAAAAGAATAGAGAATAGAATAGAGAAACGGTCCAGGGTAAGTGAGCAGTACTGGTTTACCCAGGAAGATCGTGAGTCTGAGTCTGGTTCTAGAAAGTTCAGGCAGTACTGAAGAGGCAGTGGCACTTGCCATGATAACAGCTAGGGCCCAGCCCTGTGCTAAGTTCTCTATATTACTTATCTCACTTCCTAAGTTGGACAAATGCAGGCGCCCATGTAACCACTGTAACATTTTCATCACTCCAGATATTTCCTTGAGGCCTCTTTGCAGTCAGGATCCTTCCTCTGATCCCTGGCAACTACTGGCCTGCTTCCCGTTACTGTCATTTCACCTTTTCTAGAATGTCGTATATATAAATGGCATCTTTTAAGATATAATGGTTTGCATCCGGCTTCTTTCACTTAGTGTAAAGCTCTGAGATTCTTTCATGTTGTCGCATGTTTCTTTTTATTGCTGGGTAATATTTCACCTTTTGTTATGCATTCATTAGCTGGTGGACATTTGGCTTGTTTCCACTTTGCAGCTGTTGGGAATAGAGCTTCTATGAACATTGGGTACCAGTCTTTGTGTGGACAGACTTTCATTTCTCCTGGGCAGGTATCTAGGAATGGAATGGCTTAGTCATATGGTGAGCATATATTTAACTTTAAAAAAGCAATTGCTCAGACTTTTTTAGATTCTTACCTGATTCTCATGACAACTCTGGATTGAGCTATTATCTCCATTTTTCTGTTGGAAGAAAATGAGGTCTAGAGAGGGTAAGTAACTTGTTCCAGGCCATGGGGCTGGGGGCTGCAGAATGGTCTGTAGGCCAGTGGACCTTGAGCCATCCCCAGCCTGATCTGTTATCAGGGCACACAGAGCCGTGGACCTGTTTGATGTCTCCATGAAGCCTGGGCTTAGACGAGGCTGAGTTAGGGGTCCTCCCCTGAGTCACTGAACCAGACAGTGATTTGGGTTGCCATTTTCTCCCTTCTCCCACCCTGGCTGCAGAGGCCTGGAGTTAGTTCATTACGTGCTGTGGAGGCTGTAGGGCAGTGCTGTCCAGATCATGCATGTAATTGTAAGTTTTCTTGTATCCACATTAGAAAAGTAAAAAGGAAAGGTGAAATGAATTTAGGTGATCTATTCCTAACCCAATATATCCAGAATATTTCAGTGGATAAGCAATATAAAAACTATTAATATGTTTTATGTTATGTCCTATAAAGTTTTTGAAATCTGGTGTGCATTGTACAATTACAACATACTGCAGTTGGAACTAGCCACATTTCAGATCACGATAGCTACATCCTGCTTGTGGCTACTATTTTGGACAGGCCAGATGCAGACATTAAAAATAATATCGAGATGTATGGTTGCTAATATGGAAAGAGATTTGTCTTATATATATATTTTTAAAGATTTATTTATTTATTTGACAGAGATCACAAGTAGGCAGAGAGGCAGGCAGGACCGGGGGCAGGGGAAGCAGGCTCCCCACTGAGCAGAGAGTCCGATGCGGGGCTCGATCCCAGGACCCTGAGATGACCTGAGCCAAAGGCAGAGGCTTAACCCACTGAGCCACCCAGGTGCCTCGAGATTTGTCTTATATTAAGTGGGGCGAGAAAAGCAAGTCATAACACACTATGTTTACTGTGCTTATGTTTTCATAAATATCTCATGTGTATGTCTGCAAACAGTTCATAACTCTACTGTCCAGTGGCTACAGTTAGCCACTTAGACTACTTAAATTTAATAAAATTAAATAAAACTTAAACTGCAGTCCCCCAGTCAGTGGCCACTCTGTTGGGCCTCACAGCCTTAGGTCAGGACTCTCTCCAGATTGCTGAACGGAGTGAGAAGACCTGAATGGGAGCACAGGACATGACCGCCCTGCAGTGACCACTGAGACCAAGAGCCTAAATGATTTCTGATAGTAAAGCACAGGGAGGATGTGCAGCTGTTGTTGGAGGTGAACAGGAGCTTAGTGTGGAAACAGAACGGCCCAGTCAAAGGCCCTGTTGCCTTCTGGGACAGCTGAAGTTAACCACCATTCACATTGCTGGGCGCTCACTCCAGAACCTGATACTTGCTTCAGGACATCTAAAAATGTTCCTCTCTGCTCTTTGGAACCTGCCTCGTGTTCGGGGGGTGCTTATTTAATATTGGGAAGAGAAAAGACTTTTCACATTTGTACACAGCTTCTCTACGGTGCCCGGTTACATCCAGCCCATAGTTTGCGAACGTGCAGGAGGAGGCAGCTCGCGGAGCGCAGAGGTCCTCAAGCTGGGATCCCGGGCTGGGAGGTGTGGAGAGCTATGCAGCTGTTTCAACTCCTGTCCCCCAGGCCTGGGTTCCTGTGGTCCGCAATGTGCCCTCACTCTGGGCTCCTTCCTCACTTGAGCGACTGGTTCTGCCTGTTTCTCTGAGCTCTCCTGCAAAATGAGGGGTGTGTGATGTGGAAGCGTCCCGCCTCAGGCCACGCAGGGTCGGAAGTGCTGTGCCCTGGGTCAGAATGGCATGGAGTCCGTTCTCCTGACTTCCTAGCTGAGTGCCCTCGTTTAAGGCATCCTGCCCTCTGAGAGGTGGGGTTCTTGTGAAAGAGATAGTGACACGTACCTCCCAGCACTGTGGGGAGTTGGGATAAGCTGAAGAACCGAAGAGTAAATGCTCCACCAACGTAGCCGTTTCCCCCTTCAGCTCTGAAGAGGCCTATGGCCATCCGGCTTGTAGAGTCACTACACGGTTATGATTGGAACTAGCGTCTCAGGAGGACACCGGGATGCTTTTAGGCGAGGCAGAATAAATTTGTGTGCAGTCAGCCCTCCCTCATCCTTCGTGATGCTGAGCGGTTCTACTCCTTTGAAACCACTAGGGACTTCCCGAGCTTGACTTCCCCATAGTTTCAAGCGCCTTTCCCACCAAATATTTTACCACCGCTGAAACTAATAGGAGCGTTAATTTGTTTGGCTTTCATCTTCTGTTTTTCCAATCTCCCCAGCACAGTAAAGGTACTGGTGAGTCATAAAATGACTGAAAGTTCACTTACCAAGGGAAGAAAGATGATAGCTTGCATTCATCATGGATAAGGTAATGTGCTCTTCTCTGAGTTCCGATAATCTCAGTTCTTATCACTCAGGATTCGTTTGAAAGTAGCATGTTTAAAATTACATGTGTAGCAAACCAAGGAACTTTTGGAAAAATTGTTTTTCCTGATTAGGAAAGTAAAATAGGCTCATTGCAGATAACCTAAAAAATATGCAAAAAAAAAAAAAAATAGCCAGGAGAATTTAGACCACACATAATTTCACCTCAGAGATAACTACTGTTAATATCTGTTGTAGTTCCCTCTTCTTATCAATGTTATCAGTTTTTTTAACCCTTTAGAATATTTGACATTATAGCATCCACATTGTCCTGTGTCATGAAAAATTCCTATAATACACCATTCTAAAGGCTTGCATAGTCTTTCACTACATGGTCATACCATAAACAACATAACCTTTCTCTTACTGTTGATATCCGGCTCTTGTTAGGGTGAGGCTTTTTACTTAGCTTCCTTAAAAGTGAATATCGACAGGATTCCAGGCTGGCTTGGTTGGTGGAGCGTGTGATTCTTGATCTCCGGGTTATGAGTTTGAGCCCCACATTGGGTATAGAGATTACTTAAAAATAAAATCATTTTTTTTTTTTTAAAGATTTTATTTATTTATTTTGACAGAGAGAGAGAGAGCGCGCTCGAGTGAGCGCACAAGCAGGGGGAGTGGCCAGGAGAGGGAGAGGGAGAAGCAGGCTCCCTGCTGAGAAGGGAGCCATAAGGAGGGCTCCATTCCAGGACCTCAGGATCAGACCTGAGCCAAAGGCAGACTGAGTCACCCAGGTACCTGTTAAAAATAAAATCTTAAAAACAAATAGGTAGGAAAAACAAATAAATGTAAGCGTAGAAGCTGGGACAAGAGAAGCTGGCGTAGTGGTGCCTGCTGTCAGAAATCAGACTGATACGGTTATTTCCTGTGTTCAGAGAGAATGGCTGCTTTTTGTTTTTCCCTTGGTACTCCTGACAGTGCTGTGGCCATCTCCTGAGCTTGCTGATTGGGGCCCTGGGGTATTCATCTGTACACACCTTGTGTTTGCTTTGTCTTAGCAGGAAAGAAAACTAAGTTATGGAGCTGGCCTCTGGGCTGGGTACTGTTAAGTATATGGGTTCCTCTAATATTTACTGCCATCCTGCTGGAAAGGTATGCTTTTGCAGATAAACTGAGGCTCAGAGGCTCAGCAAAGTTAGGTCTCAAAACTAGTAAGTGCCAGCTGGGGTTTGAACTGAGTCTCTGTGACTGGAAAACCAGGTCCTCTCCCCTTGGGGACTTGGCAGTGGAGGCATGGGGGAGGCGCGCGCACTGTGGCCCATCAGCACATCAGCCTCCAGAAGGCTTTGGGGCCATGGCACAGAGCGGGGAAGGCAGAGAAGTGGCCCCAGGAGGAGGAACACTTCCTTCTTTGCTGGTACCCAGGTCGTTACTAGCTGTCAGATACCAGAGCCCCCATGAATATCATTATTTCCGACCAGATCGGAGTTTTCTTGTCAGCCAGCTAAATAGTGGTTCTCGGAGGTTATGTTCACTGCATCTGTTTCTACACTTTTAGGGCACTGGCCCAAGAAACTTGAGGATTATTGGAGGTCATATTTCGTTTTTAATTACTATTTAATTGAGCCCAAGATTTTTGAGGGTTTTTCCCCCTTTGCTTTGACGTAAGATGGGATTCATGTCCCATCTTAGCAAATTATGTGATTTGTTTTGGCGTCATTTAAGGGTCCTTGTACCACAGAATGCCACAGAAACTGCTGTTTAAAATGCCATGTTCATTCTCTAGTCATGTCTGTGGCCAAGAGGATTTTTGAGCGCTGCTTTGCAGTGTTGCTCCTAGCTGAACATCGGCAGTCTTTGAAGTCAGGCAGGGAGACCAGCTCCCCCGGCAGGGCAGGAGACTGTCCCGCAGAGGAGAGCTTGGACTTCAAAAGGCCTGGAGAGGGAAGAAGCTTGCTCAGTAAGGTGGTGGCATCTCACTGCAGGCATCAAAGCACATTTATGAACGTGTTTCTTGCCCCTTCTGGGAACACAGAGTAGAAATTGGAGAACTTGCTTTGCATGAAGGTGAAGCACACAGTTCTATGATTCAGTTAGATTTTAAATGAGACTTATTTCACTTGGTCGAAAAGGAGATACAGTTGGCTTCACTCACCTGCCCAATATTTAATTTCTTTATTTATTTGAGAGAGCGCATCTGCACACAAGTGGGGAGGGGCAGAGGAAGAGGGAGAAACAGACTCCCTGCTGAGCAGGAAGTCTGATGCAAGACTTGATCCCAGGACCCCAAGATCATGACCCGAGCTGAAGGCAGACATTTTACTGACTGAGCCACCCAGGTGCCCCCCCCTTCAAATGCCTTTTAAAACACGAATGCTGGGGCATCTGGGTGGCTCAGTGGGTTAAAGCCTCCGCCTTCGGCTCGGGTCATGATCCCAGGGTCCTGGGATTGAGTCCCGCATCCGGCTGGGGAGCCTGCTTCGCCCCCCCCCCCCGCCTACTTGTGATCTCTGTCAAATGAATAAAATCTTAAAAAAAAAAAGCTTTCATTGGTTTGGGGGCAGGTTTTGCACATTATTGGAGTGCACAGCAATGGGAATAAAGCACTGGTACATTTCAGCACTGAAAATCTACAAATGAAACAGCAATAGTAATGAATATTTAGCAGAGCAAGGAGTCATCATTAATTCTAGGTGAAATATTAAGAATTGTAAGCAGCCGGGCAGGTTGCTTTGAGCTGAGCAGAAGTCCTGCAACTGAGAATTTCCTTCGAGACTTTGTTGTCCTTCAGAATGCTGTTGCCCAATACCTGTGAGCTGTGGCCCTTGTGCTGTGTGATACCATGGGTTTGAATATTAGGTTTATAAAGGGATGATAAATCAGGGCTTGGAAGATCCATGGAGACTTTCTTTAAAAAAAAAAAAAAATTCTGTTTTATTATTTAAGTAGAGTTGACTTACAACTCTGAGAGCATGAGAAGGGGATTAAGGAGTAGAGGTAGAGAGAGAAGCAGACTCCCCACTAAGCAGAGAGCCTGATGTGGGGCTCTCTCTCAGGACCCTGGGAGCATGACCTGAGCCAAAGGCAGGTGCTTAACTGACTGAGCCATCCAGTCGCGTGGCCTATTTATTTTATAACTGGAAGTTTGTACATCTTAATCCCCTTCATCTATTTCACCCATGTCCCCACACCCAATGAGATTTTCTTGAGCATGCTGTTTGACTTTTTTCCTGTATGTAGGTGTGCATGAAAAAGCAACATGCTTCCTCCTTTCCAAAGAAGCAATCAGTCAGTTAATTAATTCCCACCAACGAGTATTTGCTACTGTGGGCCTGACCTCATGCTGGGTGCTGTTTGCAATACAAAGAAATACGTTGATTCTAGCCCTTGAAGAACTTAATTCAGTTGGAGAGAGTCCCTTCTCTCCCCGGACATAGGTAGACATAGGACAGTGACATGATTAAACAGCTGACCTTGCCAGGTGTTGACTCGGTAGAACAGAGAAAGAGAGGAATCGGTAGGGGATGTTTAGGACACACAGAATCTGACTGAACAGAGGCGGGTTTGAGGCGGAGGAAGAGTTAGGACACTTCGGGTGGGTGAGAGCCAAACATGGAAGCTAGGCTAAGCGTTGGGTTTTAGTCTCTGGCCATTGGGAACCCTGGAACGTTCCTGAGCAGGGAAGTAGGATGATGTTGGATGGCCAGCAAGTTCATCCATGCTCAGCGTTCTTTGCAGGCCTTCCTATGAAGGGAAAGTGCCAGGAGGAAGTGGGTTTGGGAAGTGGTGGACTAGTAGGTGCTGGAGACCGGGCCTTCCACCTCAAGCTATCACTTTCTTTCTAGTCAACGTATTTGCCTTTTCAGAGATCCCAGCTGCAAAATGAGGGTAATGGTTCCCATCGGCAGGAGAGGCAAGGGTGGGGATGGAGGAGGCTCTGAGGTTTGGTGGGGGCTTGGCTCATTTGTTTCCTTCCTCTCTTGAGAGGGTTTTTATTTTTATAGTGGAAAGCTGCTTCCTTTTTAAGAGGTTTTAGAACCATGGTTCTCGCCCCTGGCTGCACGTTAGAATCACCTGGGGAACTTTTAGGACCTACTAATGTGGTGTTTCAGCCAGACAAGTTAAATCAGAATCTCTGGGAGGGAGGGTCAAACCTTTAGTATCCTTTTATTTTTATTTTAGTTCTCTAGGTGATTATCGAATGCAGCGGCATTGGGCCCCTCTGCTTTAGAGATGGTGATGTGGGAACACAGACAGGTGAAGTACCTCCAAAAAGCTGCCTTCATCTCTCTGTACTTTGAGTCTCATCTGTGCCAGAAGAGAAGGAAGAATTATGTGGGTTAATCTGGTTTGAAGGTTTGCTTAAGTTTGGGTTTTAGTTCCTTTAACACATTTTTTTCCCAGAGTGATCAGTGTTTGTAGCCTCATTAAGGTAATTTGGGGCCAGACAGATTCAAAATAAGTTTTCCTTCTCATTTTGTTCCTAAAATTTCATCGAACCAAGGCATCTTTGAATGTCGGCTGTTGTGCAGGGAAATCTTAACTGTGTTTCTGAAAACTTAGGAAACAAAATGCCAATGAGGATGCTTTCTTGGAAAACGGCCTGTGTTGGGAACATTAATCAACAGCTGTGGAAATTACAGCCCCCTCCCCCCCAGTACTGGAGTCAGTGGGTCACCATCATTAGAAATGGACCACTTGGGTGCCTGGGTGGCTCAGTGGGTTAAAGCCTCTGCCTTCATCTCAGGTCATGATTCCAGAGTCCTGGGATCATCGGGCTCTCTGCTCAGCGGGGAGCCTGCTTCTCTCTCTCTCTCTCTCTGCCTGCCTCTCTGTCTGCTTGTGAACTCTGTCTGTCAAATAAATAAATAGAATCTTAAGAAAAGAAAGAAAAGAAATAGACCACTTGAGTTGCACCCACTAATGAAGACTCTCATCTTTCAGGGCTGCAGAAAGAGCTCAGGGCTCCCCAGGTCACCTAGGGCTGCCAGCCTGGCAGGTGGGAGGGTCTTGGGAATCTGCTACTGAGGTTGCATTTCCCACTCAGCGGCTTCCTAGTTATGTGACCTTAGACAGTTCCCTCAGCGGAGCTGAGATCTAACCTCTCGGCAGCTGTGAGAATTGGAAAGAAGTGCAGAGTAAAGGGCTTAGCAAAGTTCCAGGCACAGGATCGGTGCTCGCTTCTCTCTAACGTCACTTAAGTCAGAAATTCCATGGTCCTGGTGCCTTTCCAGTTTGAAGAACTTCTGCACCAGACCACACAAACTAGCCAAAATGCTAGGGCTTGACAGGATGGCCACCCTGCCCCATTGAGATGGAGGGCATGGTGTCCTGGGGGGAGCAAGGAGAAGGCCTGTTGGGGAAGTGGCAGCAGATGGCAGGGTTTGGGGACAGGTGTAGATCTGTGAGACTCAGGGCTGCACTACAGAGCCCTTCATTGCCTGATGGGCCTTGGTGGTTTATTGTCTCTTTGATATACACGGCAGTTTCCATTCCTCATTAGAGATGACAGATAAGATGGGAAAGATTTGCTGGAGGATTCTGGGCTGCTGACCGCAGTGCAGGAGGAGGAGGTATGACTTCAATGTTGGGTTTCTACTAGTCCCCAGGGCACTCTTCTCTCTGCTTTAGTAAGAGCTACAGCCTGGTTGCCAGCAGTGGACAGCAGTGCTGTGTTTAGTTTGCAGATTGGAAATTTGAGGTGAAAATATCTCCTTTTGGTCAAGTGGATGGAGGTATCAAGCAAAATTTTAAAAATCAAACATTTTATAATAAGGGACTAACTTGCCTTATTGAACTGGAGTAAAAATATTTCTGAGCAGGGACACTCGGCTGGGTCAATCAGTAGAGGAACTCTTGATCTTGGGGTTGTGAGTTCGAGCCCCATGTTGGGGGTGGAGTTTACTTAAAGGAAATATTTTCAAGCAAAATCACCTTATATTCTCCAGTGTCTTTCTGTATCTGTTACCAGATGGCATATGGGACTTGGGGGCCACAGTGAAGCCTTAATGGGTCCCTGATGTGTTTTTACACAATGGTGGTACTTTCAGGCCACCAGTAACTAAGTAAGTCTAGGTGGACACAAGTGGTGTTGTATATGAGATACTAGTAGGCTATGGCCAACTACAGATGATGACAGAGGTAGCCCCCAGCACCACCCTGTAAGCCAAGCCTCCATGGATGGAGATGACTGGTTTAATGATGCGCCTGAACCTGGCTGTCTCAGCCTTAGCACCAAGGACATTCGGTGCCAGGTAGTCCTTCGTTGAGGGGGTGGGTGGGCTGTGCTGTCCATTGTAGTAGGTGTTTTGCAGCACCCCTGACCTCTATCTACTGGATGCCAGTAGCTCCCTCATCCCTTGTGAAAACCAGTGATGTCTCCAGACATTGCTAAATGTCACTTGGGTCAGAATCACCCTCTTTTGAAATCACTGGCCTAAATTTAAAGAATGTCTTGGCACAGACATTAATGGCAATGCCATTTTGGCTATCACCGTCTGACAACATGACCCAGGCATTATCTTGTAGTTACTGCTTCCCTCTGTCACATGCTTTTCCCAGTCATTATTGTGTGCTGCTTTTTATAGACAGGGTCTTTTTTAAGACAGTGTAATAATCATAATCACAATAATAGACAACTTTATAGGGTATCAATGAAGAGACTTCAGGAATACCTTAGTGAGAATTATTAGCCTGATAGTCCTGCGATCCTGGAGTATAGACAACGGTAAAGGCTCATGGAAGAATAAAGCACATAATGTTACTGTCAGTTGCCGGGAGGGGAGAGGAATAAAGGGCAAAGAGCATATAGAAAGGAGTAAAGTGAGAAGATGTTTGCCAGTTGACCAAATAGTGTAGACATAACCTATTCTGGCACAAATGTGTGTTCAGGAAGTTCTAAATCTTATTAAGTAAACTCTGCCCTCAATCTGGGTCTCAAGCTCACGGCTTTGAGATCAAGAGTCCTGTGTTTATAGACAAGTTTTTGTTTTTTAATCTAAATTGTGTGTCTACAAAGGAAGGAATGGAATCAGACTACCTTTCTGTTCAGACTTACACCCCAGCATGAATGAAGTACAGGGACTGGAACATTATGGGTGCGTTAGTGGATATTTACAGTTGGCAGCAATGTCTTTGTAAAGCACAGGTCTGAACTTTAAACTCAACATATGTAAAGCGCGACAACTGTGTTTTTACTCAGTACCTACAAAGTGCCCAACACTGAACTGGAATTTTTAAAATTAATATTATTCGAGGGGCACCAGGCAGCTCAGTCGTTAAGTGTCTGCCTTTGGCTCAGGTTATGATCCCAGGGTCCTGGGATCGAGCCCCATGTTGGGCTCCCTGCTCAGCAGGAAGCCTGCTTCTCCCTCTCCCAATCAATCTCCCTACTTGTGTTTTCTCTCTTGCTGTTTCTCTAGCAAATAAGTAAATAAAATCTTTTAAAAAATTGAATTAAATTAATATTATTCCTCTGATAAATCGTAGTGAAATAATAGATGCTAGAAGTGGTTTTTGAGAATCAACATTTTCCCTCAATTTTAGACATCAGAAGAGCTTGTCTTTTCAATGTGTGGTTGTTTGGAAGTACTCCATGATATATGCTAATTTCAGCTTGACTCTGAGAATGTAAAAGCCCAGAAAATTAGTCTGGAAAAAAGAAAATTTCCACCATAAAGAATTGATCCCCCGAATTTAAGAATGTCAGAAGTTTTCAGCATTTTATCTGTATGGATTTAGAAATAATTGCATTAGCATATTGCTTAAGAGATTTGCCACACTACACGAATCAGTCTTAATAGATTTATTATATGGGATGCCTGGGTGGCTCAGTCATTAAGCATCTGCCTTCTGCCTTCTGCTCAGGTCATGTTCCCGGGGTCCTGGGATTGAGCCCTGTGTTGGGCTTCTTGCTCAGTGGGAATCCTGCTTCTCCCTCTCCCACTCCCCCTGCGTTCCCTCACTTGCTGTCTCTCTGTCCAATAGATAGATAAAATCTTTTTTAAAATGTGCATATATATTTTTATTTTTATAATTATATTTATTAAATTATATGTATTTATATTTATTATTTTATTTATTTTATTTTAATTTATTTTATACCCCCATATGAACCCAACTCAGCATGGCTGCCAGGTACAAAGCTGATTCATTCATAATTGAGTGGATATTGTTGAACTGCCATCCTTAACATATTCCTGAGAAGGCGGGAATTCCTGCTTTGAGAACTTTATACACTTTTCTTAAATACACGGAGTGGAAATGAAAGAGAGCGCAGTAACATCTATTTTAAAATTCAGTCACCAGGTTAACAGTGCTTATTTGGCTTTGTTTTTTTAAATCATCTACTTAAATGAGAATTCAGTAGAAAGGATTTGTTGAATACCTTGTTGATAAGCATTTGTTGAGTAGTGATTGTCGGGAATGCCTAAATCATACCATCCAAGGAGATTAAAACAATTTTTAGCCTTTGAGGAAAGAATGTCAACATTCTTAAATGATTTAATCTATACCTTCATCATGAATCCCCCTGTATATAGACAGAAGGCTGGACTAGGTCTGTGTTTCCTGCTTACTGTCTTCATAAGAATTATGTGGGGAGGGGCGCCTGGGTGGCTCAGTCGTTAAGCCTCTGCCTTTTAAATCTTAAAAAAAAAAAAAAAAAAATTACGTGGGGAGGCTGTTAACACATGTAATTCCTAGGGTTATATCTCAGAGATTCTAATTCAGCATTTCTGGTGCAAAGCCTGAGAATGTGTTTTGTTTTTTTTTTAAGATTTTATTTGTCAGAGGGAGAGAAAGAGCATAAGCAGGGGAAGCTGCAGGCAGAGGGAGAAGGACCCTGGGATCATGACCTGAGCCTAAGGCAGCCGCTTAACCACTGAGCAACCCAGACGTCCCAAGAATATGTATTTTTAATACCCTCTCCTCTCCCTCCTCCTCAGGAGCAGAGAGATGTTAATGATCAGGCAGGTTTGATCACTGGATTTGGTTTCTTTGGAAAATGCCATCACTGCCTCTCTATTCTACCCTTTCACTTGCTTCCCTAATCCGGGCCTTCTCTAGCTGGAGATGCATATAGAATGCAAACTCTGAACACCCAAAATCGTGGATCTTAGTCTTCCAATTGCTACCACTCCTTGTTTGAATACCTAAGTTTAAACTTTTTATTTTAGGTAATTACAGATTTACATGCTGTTGTAAGAAATAACACAGAGAGATCCCATATGTCCATCATCCAGTTAGTTTCAGTGGTACTGTCTTGTGAAACTGTGGTTCAGTATCACAGTCAGCACATTGACTTTGATACAGTCTAGATCCAGAACATTCCCATCAATCCAAGCATCCCTCAGGCAGGTGTGGATGGCTGATGCACTACAGAAACTTATTTTTCACAGTTCCAGATGCTGAAAGTCCGAGATCAGGGGGCCAGCGTGGTTGCCTTCTGGGGAGAGTCCTCTTCCTCGTTCATCACTGGTACTTTCTCAAAGTATCCTCTTGGTGGAAGGGGCAAGGGATCCTTTTGGAGCCTCCTTTACTTGGCACTAAACACATTCATGAGGGTTTCACTCCCATGACCTAAGAACTTCTCACAGGTCCTGCCTCCTAATACCATTATCTTTGGGGTTCGTATTCAGCATGAATTTGCGGGGGAGGGACACAAACATTGAAAGCATAGCCCCTCACTTTGGCTTTCTGTAGCCACACCTGCATCCCTACCCCCCACACCCTACCAATCCAGCCTTAACTCCTACAACACTAATTTGTTCTCCGTATCTATCATGTTGTCATCTCATGAATGATATATAAATGGAGTCATACAGTTTATAATCTTTTGGGACCAACTTTTTCACCCAGCATAACCCTGGAGATTCATCCAAGTTGTTACGTGAACCAGTAGTTTATTCCTCTTTGTAACTGAGTATTGCTGTGTGATACGGATGCAGCAGAGTTTAACCACTCACCTGTTGATGGACATCTGGCTGGTTTCTAATTTTGGACTGTTACTAATGAAGCTGCTACCAACATTGGAACAGAACATTCCTGTACAAGTTTTGTGTGATCATAAATGCTCATTTCTCTGGGGTAATGCCCAGGAGTACAATTGCTGGGTCACATAATAGTTGCATGTTTAATCTTTTAAGAAACTGCTAAACCGGGGCGCCTGGGTGGCTCAGTGGATTAAAGCCTCTGCCTTCGGCTCAGGTCATGATCCCAGGGTCCTAGGATCAGCCCCACATTGGGCTCTCTGCTTAGCAGGGAGCCTGCTTCCTCCTCTTTCTCTCTGCCTCCCTCTCTGCCTACTTGTGATCTCTGTCTGTCAAATAAATAAATAAAATCTTAAAAAAAAAAAGAAACTGCTAAACCGTATTCCAGAGTAAGGGTGCCGTTTTACATGCCCACTGGCAGTATATGTGTGATCCAGTTTCTCTGTGACTTAGCCAGCATTTGGTATTATTTTTTGTTTGTTTTAGTCATTGTGGCAGGTGTGCAATAATATTTCATTGCGGTCTTTGTATGCGTTTTCCAGATGACTAGTAATGTTGAACATCTTTTTCTGTGCTTATTGCCATCTGTATGTCCACTTGAAAGGAATGTATTCTGCTGGAGTGTTCTGGCTGGAGTGTCCACAAATCCTCATTAAAAATGTTGGTTGAGGGGCACCTGGGTGGCTCAGTGGGTTAAAGCCTCTGCCTTTGGCTCAGGTCATGATCCCAGGGTCCTGGGATCAAGCCCCACATCAGGCTCTCTGCTCAGCAGGGAGCCTGCTTCCTCCTCTCTCTCTGCCTCTCTGCCTACTTATGATCTTACTCTCTGTCAAATAAATAAATAAAAAATCTAAAAAAAAATGTTGGTTGATGTATTGTTGAGTTCTTCTGTGTCCTTCCTATCTAATAGTTCTATTAATCACTGAAAGAAGGGTGTGGAAGTCTCCATCCATAACCATGAATTTGCCCATTTCTTCTTTCAGTTCCATCAGTTTTTGCCTCCTGTATTTTACATCTTTGGTGTTTGGTATATACACATTTAAGATTGCTGTGTCTTGCTGGTTGATTACTGCTTTATCTTGATGCAATATCCTCTTTCTCTAGTACTTTTCTTTGCTCTGAAGTCTACTTTATCTGATATTTTCAATTAATTTTGATTCTCTGATTTGGGTGTCTTATAACAGCCTCTTTCTTTCCCCTCTCTTTTTTTAGGAGTATATCATTCGGGTGCAAAGAGGAATTTCAGCAGAAAACAGTTGGCAGGTAGGCATTTTTTTTTTTTTTTTTTGTCCCTAGAAAAATGTTTAACTGTTTAAATAAAAGTCTGACTCAGGTTATCCAAAACTGTGGGAAAACCAAAACATGCATAAATATGAATCCTGCTTCTTTTAAATATAAACCTTCCAGCTTTAAGATTTATATCCAAAGGGTTTTCTGTTTCCATTTGTTTGGTTTAATTTGTATATGATGTTACCACAGAGAGTATCTAGGAATTTGTTGTCTAGTTTGACCTAGAGTAAGATAGATAGTAGGTAGATTACTTGTTTTGTTCTTAGTAATTCATACTTCTCCCCTGCAGCCATGTGTAGGTGGGGCCCGTTAGAGTGAGGTCCGTTGGATGGAAAGGCTAGAGGGGACCCTGGACATTGTACAGCTCAGAGCCTGTGCATTTCATGGACTCCCCATGGACTTGCCGTATAGCCCGAGGGTCTCTGCTCTTCCGTAGTGGAAGGAGAGTAAAAACTGCCTACTTAGATCCAGAAGTCCTTCCTATGTCGGCTGACTTGCAGAGGGTGGGTGACTTCTCTCTAGGGGCCATTTTTTCTTGCTTTTGTAATTATAATTACCCCCCCCCACACACCGCAAAGCAGCGTATGTACCTTGTCCTTCAGGCCTGAATCTTAGCTCTTACCCTAAGCAGTCTTGGACCACAGTGGTCCACACTTGGTCTTCTCTTTGCCTGAATTTTCAAACTGTTTTTTTTTTTTTTAAAGGTTTTATTTATTTGGCAGAGAGAGATCACAAGTAGGCATAGAGGCAGGCAGAGAGAGAGAGAGGAGGAAGCAGGCTCCCCGCTGAGCAGAGAGCCCGATGCGAGACTCGATCCCAAAACCCTGAGATCATGACCTGAGCCGAAGGCAGCGGCTTAACCCACTGAGTCACCCAGGTGTCCCTCAAACTGGTTTTTTAAAAAATTATTATTATTTGTTTATTTGAGGGAGAGAGAGAGCACGAGGGGGGAGAAGGTCAGAGGGAGAAGGACACTCCCTGCAGAGCTGGGATCCTGATGCAGGACTCGATCCTGGGACTCCAGGATCATGACCTGAGCTGAAGGCAGTGGCTTAACCAGCTGAGCCACCTAGCGCCCTCAAACTGCTTTCTGCGTGAATAGTTACACTATTTAACATCTCTTGAACATTTGTTGTCAGGCACTGATTCAGGCACATTAATTCACTCAACCCTTTAAAAATACTTATGCGTGATTGGTGCTCCTTGTTTTACATTCAAGGGTTACTAACTAGGAAATGGTCACACACAAATCAGCGACAGAATAGGGTTGGAATCTGTGTATTTGCCATGATTCACCGCTGTGTACCTTTCGCTCCTTTGTACTTATGAGGGATGGCTTTCTATTTTAACTCTTGTATTTGACAAGCAGGGCAAGAACATTGTCCTACCAGGGAAATCAACCCTTGGGGTAGTTTTCCAGATACAAGGCATTAGAATCCTGGGGATACTTCCCCAAAACGTGGACTCTTGGGTCCCACTGTGGACCTACTGGGGGAGATTCTCCGAGGGCAGAGTCCTAGAATATTGGTAGGTAATTCTGCTCACTATTATTTGGGAGTCCTCAACACACGTTGCAGTCAAATCATTCAAAAGCAAAATAATTTCCTTGCCCAGAGCCTGAAGAGCTAGTGGAATTTGACTCTGGCCTAATCAGTGCCATCAGCATAACTAAGAAAGAATGTATAGACAGTGGAAAGTGGACTGTCTACCAAGAGGGGAAACACAGGGAATTGGGAAAGGTGTGGCCTCTCTGCCTGCAGGTACAGTCCTATCTCTAGAATGGTGGGTTCTCAACTGGGGGAAGTTTTATCCAGGGCAAGGATGAAAGGGCCTCAAAGCTGTTCACTTCCTTTTACTTTGATTTCATGTTCTTGGAACGATTTCATGTTCAGTAAAACTTTTTTGGGTGGGGACATAAATCATTAATTCATCTTTCCAGGTGCCTGGTTAATGAGAAAGATATTTAAAGGGCTATTCACCCTAAAAACAAATACATCATCATTCTTTTTTACCTATTGGCATCTTGTGTGTTTGACTGGTGTTAACTGGTTTCCCATGGGCCTAACTAGCTCTGGGCACTGATAAGTCTGTGTTCTGGGCCTGTCAGTTAAGCAAGTTAAGCACCTGGTGTAAGCCCTACTACCTTTAGTTCAAGTGCCTCAGCCCTAGAATGCCAATAAATATTAAATAAGGAAATGAAAGAGGTGGTCTTGACCGAATGAAAACACCGCTCTCTTGTCTTACAGATCGTTAGGAGATACAGCGACTTTGATTTGCTGAACAACAGCTTGCAGGTAAATACTTGAAAACACTAATGACACATGGTCATTGCTTGGGGTGTCCTAGAAACTGGTTGGAAAGGGCAGTATCAAGAACAAAAAACTAGCAGATCTTCCTGGTGGAGGATATAGACTTCTACTTTAAACAGATGATGTGTGGCTCTAAAAATAAACTTTGGGAAATAAACATCTGATTTACAATAGTCACAGGCAAGTGAGTCCCTGTGTGCGAGATGATATCCTTACCACAGTCATGGGATGCTGTGTGTCCTCTCTTCTGCACAGATAAGGAATGACTGGCAGGGTTGCTGGAGTCATTCACTTAGAGCTGGGACTGTCTCAGACTCTCACCGCTGAGCTAGACTGCATAGTCAGCCTTGCAGATCAATACTCAGCAAGAGCTAGAGATAGCCTTTTTCAGTGTAACTTTTTTCCTCTTAAATACCTATTGCTAACTCCCTTTGATTTAAATGTTCCTAACTTGGTGGCCGCAATGGAAAGAGGGATGAGCTGCAGAATCTTCTCTGGAAATAGCTGTGCTGGTCATGATGGAAGGGTCTTAGAGGAGCGTTAGCACCATAGTAAGTTATGGCAGTCGCACCCACATCCCCATTCAGCAGATTGGTCTTCAAGTGCCATGGGCGATTGCAGACTACTGGGCCTGGGTCATATCTCAGATGACTGATAACGTAAACCCTGAGCAGGTGTGCTTGGCTTATGACCAGTTCAGCCGGGAGGTGAAGCACTGCTCTCCCTTCATTGATGAGCTTGTCATCACTTATTACCTAGTCTGAGTGACCTCTGGTCCTGTCCACGAAGGTCAGGAGGACTTCTGGCTGAGAGCGAGCACATGCTTCCTTTCCTTCAAAACGCCATGGTTATTGATCAGGCTTTGGAAAACAGCATATGTAGAGTCCAAACTACAACATTATTTACAACCCTGCTGAACACAGAAATGCCTAACTTGGTCTCTGATAGAATTGGCCTGAGTGTCTGTAGACCTTTATGTAATTGACAGATGGTCGTGCATTTGACAAATTGTGTCTCTTTAAATTTTAATTGTAGTATGACCAATTTAAATCTTCAGATAAAATATTGGGAGAGATCAAATTCTCCTTATTGATGGGTTTAATTGGTTTCATTTATGGATTTTCATAGCATATTCTTTCCACTTAGACAAAAGCTGGGTCTCTGATGATGTGGATAAGGCACCGATGTGTAGTTCATTCCAGCAGTGGATTTTCTCCACAAGTCTCTCCAGACGTTCCCAGGCAGCATTTCCGCAGTGGCATTTGGGAGTTGACATTGAGCCTACTACGTGTTTTCATCTTGATGCACAAGAGAACCTTTGCCCACTGATCTTCATACAGTGTCATTCAGCCGGGACTGAGGTGGACTCATGGGAGGAAGGGCTCTGAAATTGAAATTGTAGGCCTAGCCCCCAAGAATGGGTCGGTCGGGGGGAGAGGGTTTTTTTCCCTATTTGTTTTTGCTTAGGGGATGTAAGGTTGGATCTCTATGACTATTCCGTTATGGCCTTTTTAATATAATAGAATTTTATTTTTGCTTCAGTATAATTTTCCCTTTGAAAATAGGCACTTTCACTGTGCATTTTATTTCAGATGCAAATATCCACGTGTATTGATGTTGGCTTATGCTGGGCAGGATATGGCCAGACATCATTTCAGTGGGAGGTTTTTCTAGATCCAAGTAAACAAACAGAAGAAAGTACATACAGCTTTTTGGCAAGAAAATAATTTCAAAACAAACTCCATAAAACAGACCAAAAAGACTCTAAAAACCACAGAATAAAACTGTGACCATGCTTTTTAGTGTCTGATTACCCTTTCTGATGGATAAATGAGTTCCTGCTGAAGAAAGAGAAATATAATACACATACGCAGAGTTGTCTGTCTCCAGTAGGGGAGATGCCAAAGTGGGGAAAAAAAAAGCAGAATGTAAAATTATACATGCAATATAATAGAATTACATGAAATGTTTAGAAAGAAAGATTGGAGGGAGATATGCCAAACTGTTAACAATGGTAATCTCCAGGTGGCAGGACTGTGGGTTTTAGGGTTTTTTTCCTGGCTCTTTAGAGTGTTTCGTACTTCCCAAGTTCTCTATAAACAAGCAGATATAAGCCAAATAAGCAAAGCTAAGGTAGGTGCGTTTTCATAACTTTATATAATGAGCATATTTTGTCTTAAAGAAGAATCACTACCTTATTTTAAAGATTTATTTATTTACTTTAGAGCGGGAGAGAGAGTGCATGTGAGTGGGCGGGAGGCAGAGAGAGGGGGACAAGCAGACTCCCTGCTGAGCTGGCGGAGCCTGCCAGAGCCGGCAGGGGGGTTGCTAATCCCACGACCCTGAAGTCATGACCTGAGCCAAAACCAAGAGTCCGTTGCCCAACTGACTGAAAACTCAGGCGTCCCTGAATCACTAACTTATTTTAAAGGCAACATGAAATGAGTAACCATCCAGGGAGACCACATACAGCAAAACAAAAGAGAGGACCAGGAGCTGAAATGATGGGAAATGAGCTAGGAATGCTGATGTTGGGAAGGAGCCCAGACCCTGCCCCTTTCAGCGGGGAGACCTTGGGTCATTTATTTTCCCTCTCCATCCTCACTTTCCCCATCTGAAACAAGGGGTTGTACCAGGTGACTTCTCTGTTGTAGCACGGATGCTTTGTGATTTGAATTTCATTGCCCACTGTTGATATAGGAGAGACTCTGTGGTACACTGTGGGGATATTGGAACAAATTAAGGGTTCACTGAAAACTTAGAACTCCCTAGAATACTCATTGTTATATGGTTGAAGGCAATTTGTAGACCACTGAGATCTGATCATGAAAATGAAGGATTAAAAGATTAAATCCTTGGGGCACCTGGGTGGCTCAGTGGGTTAAGCCTCTGCCTTCAGCTCAGGTCATGATCCTAGGGTCCTGGGATCGAGCCCCACATCGGGCTCCTGCTCAGCAGGGATGCTGCTTCTCCCTCTCTCTCTGCCTGCCTCTCTGCCTACTTCTGCCTATTTGTGATCTCTGTGTGTGTGTATGTCAAATAAATAAATAAATAATCTTAAAAAAAAAAAGAAGAAGATAATGATTAAATCCTTTGAAGGTTCCTCCTCCAGACAGAACTAGTTTTCTTGAAACTACAGTATAGTTTGTCATGTACTTTAGAGGCCTCTATGAGCGGGTCAGATTATGGGATCTAGACCTCACTTTGGCAATTATTCCCCTTCGTCTTATCACTCTGCAGGTAAAATGGATGCGTCTTTGGGGACTTCTCCACTGACTTCTTTATTCCCTTCCCCATACACAGGGAACTCAAGGGAATCCATAGGACATGTTAAAGAGGAAAGCTCTCAAAAATGGGATGGTGAGGGGTGCCTGGGTGGCTCAGTGGGTTAAGCCTCTGCCTTCGGCTCAGGTCATGATCCCAGGGTCCTAGGATGGAGCCCCGCATCAGGCTCTCTGCTCTGCAGGGAGTCTGCTTCCCCCTCTCTCTGCCTACTTCTCTGCCTGCTTGTGATCTCTGTCAAATAAATAAATAAAATCTTTTAAATAAATAAATAAATGGGATGGTGAGCTGTCATGGTTTGAAGCCATCAGTGTGGAGGTGTCTAGGAAATCATTGCCCGAGACTTGATTGCTCTCTGTACTAATACTCTCTTTCCCTCCCTCCGAATGAGTCATTGGACTTCTAGACTTTATGTTCTATAATTGGCAAACATTTTAGAAATTCTGGGAGAAAGCTGAAAGAGTAAGTATCTCTCGAATGCTAGTCTTTTTTAAAAGGCAAGCTTTTAAAGTAACACACATATTACATACTAGTAATGCTTGTAGAAATATTAATTGTGAGATCTTCAGGCAGAGCAGGAAACAACCTCCAGTCTGTCCAGCTGACCAGCGTAGTAAACATAGCAGAGATACTATAATTGCAGCTGTTGGCAAAGAATACTTTGTTTCATCTGATGATTTGGATCAGGTGATGGGATGAGCTGCTGGGATGTCTGGGCAGATTAGTATATTTTCCTAAAGTGAAATGAAGCCTGAACATATAGATTGATGGAAGCTTGAAGGCCACAAAGTTCAAAACAAATTCCTTATCAAACTCATTTTCATATCCTCACCATGAATGAGAAATAGCCCTGTTGGGGTTTGAATCTGATGATATAGATGTGACTCTCCATTCTGTTAATTTTTTTAAAAAAGATTTTGTTTATTTATTTGACAGAGATCACAAGTAGGCAGAGAGGCAGGCAGAGAGAGAGAGAGAGAGAGGGAGAGGTAGGCTCCCTGCTGAGCAGAAAGCCTGATTCAGGGCTTGATCCCAGGACCCTGGGATCTTGACCCAAGCCGAAGGCAGAGGCCTTAACCCACTGAGCCACTCAGGTGCCTCAACTCTCCGTTCTGAGTCATGTGGATTTCATCTGGGTGTGCTGTCAGGCGGGAAGTGCAGGCAAACAGGCTGATACTGGTACACGTGTATACACACACACACACACACACATATATATATAAATACATAAACATATGTAATATACACACATACATATAAATATATATGAAAAATAATTATACATATATATATTTAAGATTTATTTATTTGAGAGAGAGAGAGAGACAGAGCATGGGGAGGAGGGACAGAGGGAGAGGGAAAGAGAATCTCAAGGAGCTGTCCTGAGCAGAGTCTGATGCGGAGCTCGATCACAGGACACTTTTAAGACTTTATTTATTTATTTATTTACTTGAGAGAGAGAGAGAGAGCACAAGGGAAGGGGAAGGGACAGAGGAAGAGGAAGAGGGACAAGCAGACCCCCAGCTGAACAGAGAGCCTGACTCAGGGCTTGATCCCAGACCCCGAGATCGTGACCTGAGCCGAAGTCACTTAACTGACTGAGACCCCCAGGTGTGCCACCCCACCCCACAAGAGTTGTATACTTAACCAACTGTGCTTTTTCATGGTAATTTTTAAGAATCCTTGCTGTGTATGTGGTCAGTTTGATAAGCATGAATTTTTCTTTCCTTTTTAATTAAAAATGGTAAATGAGAAATGTAAACATTTCATAGTATAGAAATTTTATTTATATTTAAAAGATTTTATCGATCTATTTGTCAGAGAGAGGGAGGGAGAGGCAGGCAGAGGGAGAAGCCGGTTCCCCCCTGAGCAGGGAGCCTCATGTGGGACTTGATCCCAGGACTCTGCGATCACAGCTTGAGCCAAATGCAGACCCCTAACCAACTGAGCCACCCAGATGCCCATCGAAAAATTTATTGGCCAACCCACTCCCAGAGTTAACTGTTCTCAAGGAGGTAGTGTGAGTCCTTTTAGACATTTTTTTTGTGCATATATAACCATGTCCATGGGCTTAAACACACACATATATGCATGCATACACACAAATGAGATTGTATTCTGCAACTTAAGAAAATAATTTTTATTTTTTAGGTTTTGTTTGTTTGTTTGTTTGTTTGTTTTGTTTTAAGATTTTATTTAGTGGTACCTGGGAGGCTGACGGTTAAATGTCTGCATTGGGCTCAGATTCCAGGTTCTGGGATAGAGTCCTGTGTCAGGCTCCCTGCTCAGCCCCACTCCCTTCTCCCTCTCCCTCCCCCTCTGTGTGTTCTCTCTCTCTGAAATAAATAAGTAAATCTTAAAAAAATAAAATAAAATAAAGAATTTATTTATAAAGAGCAAGAGTGCATGCAAGGTGGTGGGGGGGTAGGGATGGTAGGGTAGGGAGCTGACTCCCAGCTGAGCAGGGAGCCTGGTGAGCAGGGCTTGATCCCAGGACCCTGGGATCATGACCCAAGCCCAAGGCAGATGCTTAACTGAGCTACCCAGGCACCCCAGTAAAATAACTTTTTTTTTTTTTTAAAGATTTTATTTATTTATTTGACAGAGATCACAAGTAGGCAGAGAGGCAGTCAGAGAGAGAGGAGGAAGCAGGCTCCCTGCTGAGCAGAGAGCCCGATACGGGCTCTATCCCAGGACCCTGGGATCATGACCTGAGCTGAAGGCAGAGGCTTTAACCCACTGAGCCACCCAGGCGCCCCGCAGTAAAAGAACTTTTAAAAGAAATATCAGTTGTGTTTTTAGTAGTACCTTTGATTACTCTATATTACTCAATGCTCTGGAACAACAACAAGAAAATAATAATAAAGTGATTCACTTGGATGTGTGCTAGCTGAGTGATGTGCTTTCTTCTTAAGTATGCTTTTTATTTAGTTAATAAAGAAACTGCTATTTGGTAAAGCCTAATTGTATGAATGAGGAAAATGACTTGAAATTCATGTCTTATCTGGCAGTGAGTTATGCCGTGATAGAAAATTCATTCTAAGTATGCTCTGACACATTTTCATAATTATGTTGGAGAAATAGGCAATTTAGAATTGTCAGCCAACCTTTTCGTCCTGTCCAATGTTGAGTTCAAGGTCTTCACTGTTTGACAGATATAGAGTAGAACAGCTAAGTTAGGTTTGCCCACATGGGTGGTTTAGATTACATCCTTTCCTGAATTAAAGATGCCCTTCTCTAGAGACCTTCCCATCAATCAATATGCATGTCTCACTTGGGCTATTCTAATCTAAGCATAAGTATAGAGTACAACTGCTCTTTGAAAGTAATTTTGCTCATTAAATTAAGATACCAATCTGATACTTTTTTTAAAAAAAGATTTTATTTATTTGTCAGAGAGAGGGCATGAGTGTGCACAAGCAGGGGGAGCAACAGGCGGAGGGTGAAGCAAGTTCCCTGCTGAGCCCGGAGCCTGATGTGGGACTTGAACCCAGGACCTTGAGATCATGACCTGAGCCAAAGGCAGGCATTTAATAAACTGAGCCACTCAGCTGCCCCCTAAGGAACACTTATTTATCTTTTATTTTTTAAAAGATTTTTAATTTATTTATTTTTGATACAGAGAGAAAGAGTATGAGCAGGGGGAGGGGCAGAGGGAGAAGCAGGTTTCCTGCTAAGCAGAGAGCCTGATGTGGGACTCAGTGCCAGAACCCTGGGATCGTGACCTGAGCCAAAGGCTGATGTGTAACCGACTGAGCCACCCTAGCTCTCAGGAACACTTAGAAAAAAAATTTTTTTTAAGATTTTATTTACTTATTTGATAGACAGAGATCATAAGTAAGCAGAGAGGCAGACAGAGAGAGAGGAGGAAGCAGGCTCCCACCTGAGCAGAGAGCCCGATGCGGGGCTCGATCCCAGGACCCTGGGATCATGACCTGAGCCGAAGGCAGAGGCTTTAACCCACCGAGCCACCCAGGCACCCCTCAGGAACACTTTTAACATAAAAGATAACAGTGAAAACAAACAGGAAAAAAAGAAAAGAACCTTCAGGAAGCAAAATATATGCATTAAGAGGAACATCTCAGGCTCTTCAGAAAAATTATATTTTATGATCTCAGAGAGATAAGAAATTGCATTACATTCAGGATGCTATTAAAGAAAAGAAAGAGTAATCAGAAATAAAAAAAGGATAATAGAAGTGAAATCTCTGGGGTGCCTAGGTGGCTCAGTGGGTTAAGCCTCTGCCTTCGGCTCAGGTCATGATCCCAGGGTCCTGGGACCGAGCCCCACATCGGGCTCTCTGCTCAGCAGGGAGCCTGCTTCCACCTTTCTCTCTGCCTGCCTCTCTGCCTATTTGTGATCTAGCTCTGTCTGTCAAATAAATAAGTGAAATCTTTAAAAAAAAAAAAAGAAAGAAAGAAAGAAATGAAACCTCTTTAGAAGAGCTGAATGATAAAGGAACTATTCCTGAAGAATTTTTCAGTAGGAAAAAAATAATGGTCTAATAAAGGTGGAAAATAGGAGAGAAAAGGTGAGAATAGAGGACCAGTCCAGAAGACCGAACACTGGAATAAGAGTTCCAGGAAAAGAAAGCAAAGAGTACAGAGGGGAAGAAATAATGACCTAATACCAGAAAATACCAAAGAACAGAAGGATGTTTGTTTCCAGATAGAAAGGGCTCAGTACACAACGCAGAGGGTGAAAATATATCTGCAGAGAGGCCCATGGAATTCACAAACTGGGGTCAAGGAGAAGACCCTAGAAGCTTATAGGAGGTGGAGTGGGGGCATGGAACAAAAATGGAAGCAAAAATCTACTGCTAATAGCACCAGAAGCTAGAAGACAATATAGTCGTTCTTAAAGATTCGGGAGGGAAGATATTTCCAACTTAGAATTCTACATCAAAATTCTCTATTATTCAAGTGTGAGGGTAGAATAAAGACATTCACACATGCAACTTTTCAAAAAAAAATTGATCTCCCTGGCTCTCTTTTTAGGAAGCTGGCAGAGGGTATCCTCACTAAAAATCAGGGATTCTTCTACAAAAAAGGAATGTATGGATCTAGAAGGGGGGGTTCAGCAGGAGACAGGCAAGAGCATCCCTAGAGTGATTTGCCAGGATGCCAGCCTGCAGGGGGAGGGACCACCAGTCCTGGTTGGAACAGGCAGTCCTCAAGAAGATGAAACTGATGCATCTTTGTGTCTGAATATGTTGAGAAAATGCTTAGATGGAGAGTTTGGAGTTGAACAGAAAACTAAAACAAACAAAAAAGACCAGTTGATAAAAAGGAATTGTAAGCATGGCTTTCTGGCTCTGTGATGCAGATCACCTAATATAAACAGGAATATTGCACTAAATAAAATTATAACTATACTGGAGGGATTAGGAATAGGTTGCATGTGGGGTGAGAAGATGATTGTGAAAGAGAACTTAATCTAGAATGGGAAATTAATAGATTAATACCTAACAGTGAAAATCAATTCATAATGAACCCTGTGCCAAAAAGATAGGTTGAGAGAATTCAATGTGGCTGTCTCTGGGGAATGGATAATGGCTTGGTCACCTGTTGGCAGAGGTGTTGGCGGTGGGGCGGGGGGGAGTGTCGCAGGGCTGCTAATAATAAAAAGACTCTTTGAAATTATGTTCATATATAAGTTTTATAGAAAAACTTTAAAAAAAATTAAATTTGAGGGCTCCTGGGTTGCTCAGTGGGCTAAGCCTCTGCCTTCGGCTTAGGTCATGATCCCAGGGTCCTCGGATTGAACCCCATGTTGGGCTCCCTCCCTGCTCAGTAGGAAGCCTGCTTCTCCCTCTGCTCATGTTCCTTCTCTCGCTGTGTCTTTCTCTGTCAAATAAATAAATAAAATCTTTTTTAAAAATGACATTTTAAAGTTGCTGTGCTTTATATAGCATTTTATGAATTCTGAGTGGTAGTTTTTTCACATTTTTATCATAGCACTGAAATCAGTATGCATCTCAATGAAATGTAGTGGCTCAGGATTCTAATATTATATCTTCTGTGGGGATGACAGGAGTATAATACTTTTTCTCTTCTAATTAAAGATTGCAGGCCTCAGTCTACCTCTTCCTCCCAAAAAATTGATTGGTAACATGGACCGTGAATTCATAGCTGAGAGACAGAAAGGTCTGCAGAACTATCTCAACGTTATCACCACAAATCATATCTTGTCTAATTGCGAGCTGGTTAAGAAGTTTTTAGACCCAAACAACTACTCTGCAAACTACACTGGTAAGCAAAGCGATCTCTGAGGTATGGTTGCATAACTGTAGAGACACTGTTCTTTGCTGGTGACATGTGGGGGTTATTTCCAAATGGGGCTGTGTATATATTTGTTATAGGGCATTATCTGCTTATTAATACTTTACCCAATTGTAATTTACTGTAAGAGTGTAAGAAGAAGATAATTACTTCTAAAATGTTTATGATGTTTGCACAGAAGAATATGAAAGAGAAGTTATTGGGTCCTATACTTAGTCTTGTCTTTCTTATCTTCCCTGACAGAAAAGAAAGTAAATAATCCACCATAATCTGTACCATACTCTTAATTTGATTTTTATTTGGGTTTGTTTCTGTATTTACAACATACAGTATGTCTGGTTTTTCTGGGTATTTCTTTATACCAAGTGGTTCCAAAGGGTCCTTTCTGTGTCTTCCCTTTTACCCCCAAGGCAAAGCCTGAGGAGGAGCTAGTTTTCTCCAGACCTTCCCTGGATCAGTCAGGGGACTGAGGTGGAAAGGGTGCCAGTTACACACAAAGCTAGCGTCAATGACCTAAGTCTCTTGTCAGCAGAATGAGTGATTAAACATTCAGTGTTCCCTGGGGTGGCCTTGAAGAGACCAATGGAAACCGTCATAGAACTGAACCAGTGACTAGAATTCGACTGATTTGTTAAAGCTGAGCCATGCTTAAAGTCTTAGTGGAACTCTGGGTGTTTTTAATAAGCTGATTTCCTTGCTGAGAGAATAGGTTGTGTACACGTTACATTTCAGGTCCTTGAAACACTACTTATGAAGTAATTAGAGGAAGGCGCTTTTATACCTGTTTCAGAGAGAGGGAACTAGGGGACTGCTTGTCCCCTCTCAAGGAAGGGCAAGAGAGCTTTAGAAAATTCTGATGCCCAGGTACTCATGCCAATTAAATGAAAATTATGGCGGATTGGGGGGGGCATGTAGTTTGGAAAGCTCCCCGAGAGATTGCAGTACGGGGCCAGAGTTTGAAAACCATAGCCCTGGACCTTGTTCCTCATCCCAGTGTGGTCCTCTGACCCACAGCATCGGCATCACTGGGAGCTTGTCAAAAATGCTGAATTCAGGCCCCATCCCAAACCTATGGGTCAGGATCTGAGTTTATCAAAGTCCCCACATGATTTGCGTGCACACTAAAGGCTGAGAAGCCTCGCTATAGAATGTACCTCCTGTCTTCTAATGGAATTACCTGCAGAGGTAAGAAAAATGCCTTCTAGAATGCAACCAAGTGAAGGAAAATTTTGTTCAAACTCACATTTACTCTAAGTGACAAAATGGAGCATTACGTTACTACAAGGCTGTCATTCTTCCCCTCGGTTGTTTCTTGGTTCACCTAGGAGAAAAGATATCACAGGCCAGGGGCTCCCAGGAGAGCGTAACTCCTTCCAGAGTAGCATCTCTTGTGGCCTGCAGTCACCATGCTTCACCTCCGTTGTTCCCCACAGCGTTTGATGGCGAGCTGTCGGGACCGACTGCTATCAGATCAGCCCTAACCTAGCCCCCGTCCATTGGTCTGTCCCTGTATTTCCCAAGAGTGTCTGCCATGTGTTCCTTCAGGGTGCAGTGCGCACAGGCTGATGCGGCCCGATCTGGAGACCTTCCCCGTCTGCTCTGCTTGTGCCCTGTGCCGGGTATGGGCCTGGCTGGTGGGGGCGCGGGTGCAAGGAAGACATGCTTGGCGAACACTAAGTTACGTGGGGTCAGAGCTAGGGGAGATTTTGGAACAGGCATACCCAAACTAACCCTTTCATTCCATAGGCAGGAGGTCACCTGAGAGGAAAGGCCTTACCTTGCTAGGGTTGCACATGCGTTGGACTGTGCAAGTATACAATGTCTGAGTGTTTTCCAATTAAAATGCTGCTTTGCCCCTGGAAGATGATCTGATCCCTGTATTTCCTGCTGTACCCCCTCACAGGCTGCTGTTGTACTTGATCTTTTCTGTCCCCCTGCTCCCGCCCCTGGCATGGCAGACAGTCAAGAGTCCAAAGCAGATGTGGGCAGAGATCCAAGAAGGCTGCCAGGAGCTCCCACCAGGATCCAAATGCTCAAGAAGCTGCTGCTATTTAGAGGACACAGCCCCGTAATGAAACAATAGGGGATGGATGCTGTTTTCAGAGAAATGCTGATATGTAATTCAGAGATTGCTCCCTTTGAATGAAACATCAGAACTTGCCTTGCCTCTAGGCTGACTCACTAGCAGCCTCAGGAAAGGGAAGCCCAGGCAGCCTCCTCTGCACCAGCTTGACTGAGCCAAATCCCCGAAAAACCAGGCGGACTTGTCCGGCTTCCCGCAACTCAAAGCTTGGCCTCTGGTTCCTGAGGGCATTCTGTGTATCGCCACCCTGTGGCTCCTCTCTGGGCAAGGCCTCTGCCCCCTTCATATGGATAAGGTCGCCACCTCTTACCGTTGCCTAGTGGTCCGTGGTCACTACCTACTCCACTTCAGCACAATCTGAGATCTGTGCTCATGTGACCAAAGTCACCAAGGCCGCTTTTTCTGCCTCTTGCTCTGAGGTTGAAGATGCCTGGTTGGAGGGGGACTGTGACGCCAGCCCCGTCCCCAGGGGTGGGTAATAGGAGCTTCAGGGCATCAGCAGCTGCCTCCTCTCTTCCCGGGGCTCCAGCCTGGGATTTCTGATCTTTTCTTTATTTTCCTGGTATTCTCCAGATGACCAAGGAAATAGAGGTCCCTGGCGCTCTGTGGGGGAGTTAGGAGTTGCCCATTGGTGTTACCAAGTCTGATGGAGGGCCAACTTTTGTTACAGGGAGAGCAGGTGTCTCCTAGTCATGAGGGCCTCATATCAGAAAACACACGTGCACACATTCCCCACCCCCACACACCTCACTTATTCATCTTATTGACAGGGTACTTCTATCATTTAAAAGCGTCGGCGCACTATAGCCATCTTCCCACTTCAGACCTCAGACCCCTCAGAAAAGGGGATTTTAATGTCCATACAGAAGTCACTTGGACCAGAAACGAGGAGGTTTGGCTCCTGGGCCCCAGCTTTGTCATCAGCAGCATTTTTCCTCTGTGAACCTCTGGTCCCGGCCTAGAAACAAGAGGAGAGGGAGTGGGGGTGGACAGGGAGTGTACAGGCTGTCTTCTAGTCCTGAAACCCCAGGAACCCTGTGAGTTGGTCAGGTAGTAGTGGGCTCAAGGATACAAGGAGGGGGACGCCTGGGTGGCGCAGTTGGTTGGACGACTGCCTTCGGCTCAGGGCGTGATCCTGGAGTCCCGGGATCGAGTCCCACATCAGGCTCCCAGCTCCATGGGGAGTCTGCTTCGCTCTCTGACCTTCTCCTCGCTCGTGCTCTCTCTCACTGTCTCTCTCTCTCTCCAATAAATAAATAAAATCTTTAAAAAAAAAAAAAAAAGAAAAGGATACAAGGAGGGAGGGAGGGAGGGATGGGACGGGAATGGGGATTATATTCAGAATCAGGGCAGGGCGCTCTTGAGAGGTGGTAGGCCCGAGTCAGCTGTGTGAGCCTCTATGGCGCCACCTGCTGGAGCAGATCGGAGAGCTGACGACCAGGTGCAGGGTTGGGGTCTGTTCTCTTGTCAAGGTGATGGGGCTGGGACCTGGGAGCTCAGAGGCTGCACACAGTGGGGGCAGCTGGTACGTTGTGAGCTGACAAGTCAGAGCTCTTCGGGAAGCACAGGGTGGGCCTGAAGGCCTCACTCTGCATTTCCTGTCTGGAAATGTTGTTTCTCAGCATTTTCCTGAGCATGCAGTTTTTCCCCATGTGTCTGTCAGTATTAAGGAAATAGAGGGCAGATGACTTTCTTTTCATGGATTTCATGTTCTAGTGGAAGAGAGTGTCCACATCCATTGAACATGTACTGAACCTTTGGTTCTTGCTGCGTCCAGTATTTATTGAGTGTCTGCTCTGTGTCAGTTGCTGCAGATAGAGTATTAAGGAAAGCGTAGCCCCCTACCCCCACCCCTGTTCTGCAGGGGGATTGACAGGTGAAGGCTATGGCTGAGTAGACATGACCCAGCAACTTGAGGGTGGGAGTAGGGGTTTTGAAGGTGGCAGAAGGCTTCCAGAAGAGTTGATGCCTACATGGAGATTTAAGGATATGTAGAAGTTAGTCACGCCAAGAGCAAGGGCCAGTGCTCCAGGAGAGGACAGAATATTTCCATGGCTTTGTGGGATTTTACCCAGATTAAGATGTAGCCTTCACAGACAGAATTCACAGTCTAGTGGAAGAGAGTAGCCCTAACACAGGACAGACCTTGGGTGAATCCCATGGGAGAAGGACACACAGAGCTCTGGGAGTGTAGAGGATGGAGGGTTGGGAGAGAGCTGGCTCGCGGAGTGGCAGCTTTGGGCTGAGCCTTGCGGGATCGGTAGACAGGAACGGAAAATGTGGAGGGGTGCGGTTGGGCCTGGCTTCAGGGGTCAAGGCAGGTAAATCTAGGCATTGCTCCACTTGTGTGGAGGGGTAAAGACAGAAAGTCAAGGTAAAGCCAGATCTGGGGTAGCACTTGGTTTAGAAATTTGGCCTTGATCTTGTAAAGAGGTGGATGTGGTAAATGCTTCTAAGCAGAGGAGCAAATGCTTAGGATTGAAGTGTGTGGCCTGAAGCTCGGGAAGGAGGGGATTCATGTTGGAAATATGCTCGTCATGGGATTTACTTGACAATAAATCATAGTTCATGGGAAAGAAAATGTCCTTTCTACAATTTCCCGATTCCCCAAGGTAAAAAAAAAAAAAGCTATTTCCCAGTCCTCAGTTTATCAGTAACAAATCTAGCATGTTCCGTTTGTTGACAGCCATCTCCCCATTCCTAGAACAATGTATGATACCTAGTAGAATACAATAAATGTTGTCAAATAGTGATTTTGTGGGGAATTATGAGTCACTTGAGTTATGAACCAACTGTCCTTTACACTCTCTTAGAATGACATTGTACTGTATTTAGAAAATTATTTTTCATGATCCTTCCCAAAGTTGATATGATCTTAACTGAAAATGATGCCTTTTTAAGCTGTTTTTTTTTTAAAGATTTTATTTATTTATTTGACAGAGAGAGATCACCAGTAGGCAGAGAGGCAGGCAGAGAGAGAGGAGGAAGCAGGCTCCCTGCTGAGCAGAGAGCCCGATGCGGGGCTCGATCCCAGGACCCTGAGATCATGACCTGAGCCGAAGGCAGCGGCTTAACCACTGAGCCACCCAGGCGCCCCCCTTTTTAAGCTGTTTATGTTCAAGTTTTTTTAATGCTTATTTTTGTTCAAGTTGTTTTGGAAAAGCTAAAAATATTTTATATCAACCTTATGTCAACATTAACTCAACAGAGTTTCCAGCATTGATTAGGAACATTTTATATGCTTCTGCGACACCTGATCCCTCCAAGTGGTTTGTCCCTTTGGGGTAGTTAGAACAAATGTAAATAGAGTCAGTTTTGTATCTGGTCATCTCAGGTTTTCTTCTGGGTGGACGGCATCCACAATTTACGTGTCGAGTCAGTAAACCACTAGTTAGTAGATTATTTTCTTCCCTGAATGTCTTAACTCATAATGTACTGTAAAATATATCAAAATCACATTGCCTGCCAAGCACTAGCCATGGTAATTCCAGACGAGGTCAGTCTGACATAGGGAGAGCATTTCTGCCGAATCTCCCATTCCTCACCGGTCGGCCTGGAATAGCACGCCGATGCTAGGCGGAGGTGAAATCCCACAATGAATTTGCAGTATTGCTGTTTGCTCTTAGGCATCTAGAATGGCTTCCTTTTTCCATTGTTTTGAGGGAAAATAGCAAATTACAGATGTCTCTTTTTGCAGGAAATGTAAAAGCACAGTTATTCTGATAATTTCTTAATGCAGTGAACTTTAAAGAACTTCCTCTTCTCATTGTCTTCTTAAAAAGGGGAAACGTTCTTATGATAAATGAATACAAAAAGGGGGATGAATTTTTTTCCAGTAAACAGGGCTATGGTAACGTCCCACAATAGAACTGTGTTGTTGCTGTACATAGATGTTTTTCTAAAACACTGGCTTTTATTTCCAATATATATTTAAGGCTAATCGCTTCTTTGTTGGTGAAAGCTTTAATTCCATGAGGAATGAAGACAGGATAAATATCAGTTAGAGCAGCATAAATACTGTTCTGAGCTGACCTCAGAACACATTTTGAGTTTTGTGCTTGGGCTGTGGCCTGACGCATATATTGAATTCTTGGCTCAGGCCACCTAATTTATTTACATATTTTAGATCTTTCAGTTTAAAAAAAATATACATGTATTTTTTTCACATCATTAGTAATTACTCTTCCTTTTTTTTAAGATTTTATTTTATTTATTTGACAGACAAAGATCACGAGTAGGCACAGAGGCAGGCAGAGAGAGAAGAAGCAGGCTCCCTGCTGAGCAGAGAGTCCTACATGGGGCTCGATCCCAGGACCCTGAGATCATGACCTGAGCTGGAGGCAGAGGCTTAACCCACTAAGCCACTCAGGCGCCCCAGTAATTACTCTTCTTAATAAACCTTTTACTTTGGAATTATTTTAGACTTACAGAAAAACAGCAATGATAGTACCAATAGGTTCCCTATACCATCGCTCACCAAATTTCCCCTAATGTTAACATTGTAACTAACCATGGCATATTTATCAAAACTAAGAAGTCAACTTTGGTGTGTTACTATTAACTACAGATTTTATTCAAATTTCACTTGTTTTTCCACTACTGCCCTTTTTCTGTTCCAGGATCCAATCTAGAATCCTACATTCTCTGGCTTCTTTTGTTTTTTTTCTTCTTGTAATTAAGCTTTTTAAGAAGGTCCTAGACTTATCAAGATTTCATTTGCAAGAATAACATCTTAAGCATGTGTTACTTTGCTGATAGGTTGGACTGATGAGTTTCTAAAATGTCTTTGCAGAGATTGCCTTACAGCAAGTTTCCATGTTCTTCCGATCAGAGCCAAAGTGGGAGGTGGTAGAACCGTTGAAAGACATAGGTGAGAAACTGGCACGTGCCTGGTCTGTTCAAACAGATCACAGAACTGGACTCTTTGTCACGCTTTCCTATCTGTAGCCCAAGAAAGCTCTTCCATGCAGGTGATTTCTTTTTCTTTTTGCCTTCCTACTGCTTGAAGACGCAGTCCGTAACTTGTATACTTAATGAATCTTGGGTAATGTGCCACCTGGAGACTTGGGGGGTAATAATGTGTATTTTCAGAGCTGTCCATCATTCTTCATCTCTCTTTCTTACTACACCTTAAGTGAAATGCCCATTTTCCTGTGCCCATGAATAGTTTCTTCGTTTGCAATTGTTTTGGTGTTTTCTGTGGGTTTTTTTTTGCTTTGGGGTTTTGTTTTGTTTTTCTTAAATACCATCTTTCCCATGTCAACATTACCAAGTGGTGGTTTTACTGGTGCCAGTATTGCAGCAGGTAAGATTGCCAACCTTGATTTTTAAAATGACTTAGTTGGTGAAACTTTTTTCTGTTGGTATAAAAATTATTTGCTATGACTGCATCTCTGCTTTTATGCAGGTTGGAGGATAAGAAAGAAATATTTCTTGATGAAGATTAAAAATCAGCCAAAGGAACGGCTAGTGTTAAGCTGGGTGAGCTGGTTTTTTGCTTTCATGTACTTGAGATGGGTTTATAAAAGCAGATATTGAAAAAGGATAATTAAGAAATTGCACTGTTCTTCTGAGTGATGTTGTAAAGGCCTCTTCAGTCCTACATCAAAAGAGAGTAATTTTGAGTCACTTTGCTTATTCACTTGGTTATATCCATGTGATTGTATTTGATTAATTAGTAAACATCTGAAAAGAAACAGAACAGCTTAAAATAGTTCTGGAACCTCTTTAGGATTGGAAATTTTGCAGTTTGTTTTAAAGAAAAAATACACATTGCTTTATGTTCTCTCTTGCTTCGGGAGCTCTAGTGGTTTGGCTAATGGAATTTGATAAAAGCATAGTTTTTTGGTTTTTTAAAAAAATCTTTTTGCTTTTGTTTTTGTTTTGTTTTTTTTTTTAATTTTAGGCAGTTAACATATGGTGCAACATTGGCATTCAGTGACAAATCACTTATACGGAACACCCAGTAGTCATGATAACAAGTGGCCTCCTTAATGCCCATCACCCGACTTTGTGTGCCTTGCACCTTTGGTTTATAGTCATATTTGGACAAATGAAATAAAGGGAAAGTTTTACAAGGAATTTTTCTTTTGGTAACTTAAGGCAGCACCCTGATATTTTCCCCCATGTTTCCAGGCTGATCTTGGTCCTGACAAGTTTCTGTCAGATAAAGATTTTCAGTGTCTAATCAAACTTCTGCCTTCCTGTTCGGTGAGTACGAGCCCTTCTATTCTTTCTCTCTTTTTTTAGTCTTTTATTTTTAAATAATCTCTACAGCCAGTATAAGGCCCAAATGCACAAGCCCGACATCAAGAGTCTCATGCTCTACTGACTCAGCCAGCCAGGCACCCCAAGCCCTTCTGTTTTTCTAGGTGCTGCTGACATATTCAGAGTGTTTTTTTTTTTTTTTTAAGATTTTATTTATTTATTTGACAGAGAGAGATCACAAGTAGGCAGAGAGGCAGGCAGAGAGAGAGAGGAGGAAGCAGGCTCCCTGCTGAGCAGAGAGCCCGATGTGGGACTCGATCCCAGGACCCTGAGATCATGACCTGAGCCGAAGGCAGCGGCTTAACCCACTGAGCCACCCAGGCGCCCCAGAGTGTTTTCTTGTAGGTGACCCTGAACAGAAAAGCTAGAAATGCTCTGTAGGCTTAACAGTGTGGAGAGGTATAGTGGATTTCAGTTCACGCTAAAATTGCTCAGGGCTGCTCCTGTAGCTCAGAGACCAATTTCTTTTTTTTTTTTTTTTAAGATTTTATTTATTTATTTGACTGAGAGAGAGAGCACAATTAGGGGGAGCGGCAGCCAGAAGGTGAGGGAACAACAGCCTCCCCACTAAGCAGGGAGCCCCATATGGGGCTCGATCCCAGGACCTGGGATCAACACCTGAGCCAAAGGCAGACACCTCACTGACTGAGTCACCCAGGCACCCCCAGAGGCCATTTAAATGGCATTCATGACATCGGCACAACCCATGAAACTTGACAATTGTTTTAAGCAAATATCCAAGTAAGAAAGTACCCACTTTGTTCTCAGTAAGGATGTTTGTATCAGTGGAATTGAAAGCTCTAAGGGCGCCTGGGTGGCTCAGTGGGTTAAAGCCTCTGCCTTCGGCTCAGGTCGTGATCCCATGGTGCTGGGATCAAGCCCCGCATCAGGCTCTCTGCTCAGCGGGGAGCCTGCTTCCTCCTTTCTCTCTGCCTGCCTCTCTGCCTACTTGAGATCTCTGTCAAATAAATAATAAATCTTAAAAAAAAGAAAGAAAGAAAGATCTGTTTCTAGTCTGAGAAAACAGAACTAGTTTGGATTTAGATAAGCTGGGTGAGGGAAGGCACAAAGAGCCCTTTTGCTGTCTGAATCACTATTCTCACAGGCCAGCTAGTTGGCCTTTAGGAGTGCCAGGCATTATTTATGCTAATGTACAGTTCTGATCCAAGGCTGTTACTGGAAAGAAAATACATCACTGTATTTCAGAATATATGCAGAATGTCTTCAGGAAAAGACTAATCTGGCCAGAAAAGCAAGTTAATATTGATGTTCTTTATCTGTGGTCCGCATGAGGATGTAGGACCCTAGAATGAGTCATTCTTGAGCACAATTATGCTGACCTATCTAGTTGGGTAGGCAGGTTCATTTTTGAAGATAGAGTGTCTTGTCAAGCTAGCAAAACCAAGCTTCTAATGAGGTGTGCAGTGTAGCCAAGAAAAATGCCATGGTCTTTGTGTGTGATTAGTTGTGTGCCACAGGCTGTCAGCATTCAATTCCAAATTTCCTTTAAAGGTTGTGCTTTTAAAAAAAGAAGGTGGCACAGATAAGTGGTGCATATTAATTGTAGAAAAGTTAGAAAATATGGATAAGCAAAAATAAGAAAAGAAAACTCACCTGCAGTCCCAAGCAAACCAAAATGTCCAGAACTTTATATGGTTATTTTTTTTGAAAAATTACACATACACTGTTTTAAAACCTGATTTTTTGGTTAATGGTATATCATGCACATCTTTTATGGAATAAATATGGTATAACATCATTATTACTGGTTGCATAGACTATCGTTGGCCTTACCTTCATTTATTCAACTAATCTTCTGTGAGACATTTGGACCACTTCCAGTTTTTTCTTCTTATTTAAAAGGGAAAAAAGCCACAGTGAACAATTCAGGCTAAATATTTGTACCCATCCTTAATTATCTTCATCAAATAAATAATGAGAATTAATAAGGGAGATATTTTGAGACTGTATAAATATCCTGTTCTTACCGAAGCCCTACTAGCTTTAGCTTCATTGAGATTTTCCAACACCATCATTCCTCTTAGGTTTATCAGTTGGCATACTGTAAGGATGAGCTTCCTATTCTCTCTTCTTGGTCTGTTTATATCAGTATGGACTCAACGATTTTTATTTTATTCACTGGGTTCCTTTTTGGGGTGATGAAAGTGTTCTAAAGTTAGATTGGTAGTTTATATAGCTCGGAATATACTGAAAACCATTGAATTGTATACTACAAATAGGTGAATTATAATGGTATATGAATTATATAGATATGAATATATATGAATATATGTTATATGTTAATATCATATATATTCATATATAGAAGAATTATATTTTAATACAGCTGTTACAGGATCAATAATAATCATTTTGATGTGATAGTCAGAAGAAACTTCATGATCAAGGACTATATTTTCCTGGGCATAACCTTCCATCCCCCAGCCCACTCAGTCCGAACCCTTCCAAACCTTTGCACAGCTCAGCTCCTATGGGTTTAAATTATAATGGTGCTCGTTTGAGCAAATGGACATGTAACACCTGTTTGAAGCCAGTTGGTTCATGCAACCAAAATTCCAGGTCATATGAGGACTTCCAGTCATTAAATAATTAGTCTTACTCTCCACCCCACTTGGTTGACGTCAGTGGCCCCTTCTCAGGAAGACCCCGTGAGTCATCACACTGCACCCTGCAGAAGATGGATGGGAAGATTCGCGCTAGCTGCTTTGGCTAAGGGCCAGGATGCCAAAAGATGTGGCTTTTTTGCTTGTTTTCTGGCTTTTACGCTCCCTGGCTTGGCCCCAAACAGCAGTGTGAAATGTTACGCAGCGCTGTAAGAAGACACGTTTGTCCTGGTCCTCACTTGACTGTGCTAGGGTTTGGCTGTATTCTCTACCAGTGTACAGAGGCAGAATATTAAAGCCATTATCCCCCGGACCTCTGCCTGAGCTCCGAGCATGTGTATCCCCAGGCACATACCTTCACGTGGCGAGCTCGCCGTGCCAGCTGTCCATGTCCCTTTGTCTGTATAGTTTAGGTTCCTTCTCTCATTTTTGTAGATCTTGTTGATCATCGGATAAGAAAAAGCCATATGTTCAGGGAACATCCCCACGTTTATATGCAACTAAAGTGCTGTGATGGTACTGAAGTCTACGTAACCAGATTCTTGATCTCAAAGGACCCAGATGCTGATGCAAATAAATGTGAATTTCTTTTTTGTTTTGGCAGCACCCTTATATCTATCGGGTCACCTTTGCCACAGCTAATGAATCCTCTGCATTGCTTATTAGGATGTTTAATGAAAAAGGAACTTTGAAGGACCTGATCTACAAGGTACTTGTGGTGCAAGTTCATGGTCATAAAGAAGTTCTCAAGTCCCTTCAGAACCTATCAGAGATTCTTGATCCCTCAGGTTCCAGAATTTAGGCCCTGAAGGTTTTATTTTAATTTTGATTTGATTTGGAATTTATTTTGATTTTAGCAGTAAAACTACCCCATCTGGTTAAAGAGCATTCCTTTCCCCAAATGAAAGAAGGTTGAATAGGTAATGCTTATGTACATGACATTGTAGACTGCTCTCTCAAGTGTCTTTCACTTAAGGAGCAATACTGAACTATCTCAGTAAAGTTGGAAAATAAGACTCTGGGGTCTGCTAAGGCCAAGACTGGGCCCATCTTCACTGGACAAGAGAAGGGATGCAACTCAGGTCAGCCTCTTTCTATCAACTGTACAGACTCTTGTACTTTAAAAACCCACATCCTGTGAGCTGACCTCATCTGGCACCCCCTAGCTGCTTAGAGCCCTGCTTGTTCCAGGAGGCTACGTGTGGTATTCAGACCTACTACTGTTCTCTTACATGCTCTTTGTGCTTTTCCAAAGGCAAAACCAAAAGACCCATTCCTAAAGAAGTACTGCAACCCTAAGAAGATTCAGGGCCTTGAACTCCAGCAAATAAAAACATATGGACGGCAAATATTAGAGGTAAGAGGTATTTAATATTTGCTTAGGTTGCATAGGGATTTCACTCAGATTACCGTATTCCTTTGGGAAAGTTCTTGGGATTGCTTATAAACAGATGGCATTGTCCTGTTTTATCCCCAAAAGCAAGTATTTGAGACTAAGGCAGCCAATTCAGATCTAAAAAAGTCCAAAAGCTTAGCTATTAGAATTTAGTGTCTGATTTTTAAGAACCTCACTGTGCAGATATCAACTTTTGTGTTCGTTTTGGTTGATCTTTATCTTTGTGCCAGGATTGTTGATTTTGTTATATCAATACATAACCATCTGGCTCCCCTGCAGAAGTGAAACTAGCATAAAAAGCCTTTCCCATATCACTCTCTAGAGCCTTGTTCTCCAGGCTTCTTGGATTATCTGACCTTATCAGTGAAAACAGTTTAAGCATAACCCCCCCAATAATAACTTATATGTATGCACTACTACTAATATATGTTGTGTATTATAAGTTAAGTTAGGAAAGAAGGAGTTTTTTTTAAAGTAGCTCCAACACAGGCTCTCATGACCCTGAGATCAAGACCCAAGCTGAAATCAAGAGCAGACACATAAGCAACTGAACCACCCAGGAGCCCCAGAAAGAAGGAGATTAAAAACAAGCAAATAGAGAAATCATATTTTCTTCCAGTCCTCAGTAGATTGTCCTGGGTACCCCCTTTGGCTAGCACTGCTCTAGTTCATGAGGTTGTTATGGGTGTATCTTCAGGCATCTCCCTTTGTAGGTGAGCCTCTGTTTAATAAATGGCAGCTGAAAGGTTTGCTTCTTTCTGTGGGAGCCTGTCATGTGTTCCTCTTAATAAACAACCTAATATATATATGTTTTTTTTTTTAAGATTTAATTTATTTTTTTTGACAGAGAGACACAGCAAGAGAGGAAATACAAGCAGGGGGAGTGAGAGAGGGAGAAGCAGAGAGAGACACAGCGAGAGAGGAAACACAAGCAGGGGGAGTGGGAGAGGGAAAAGCAAACTCCCTGCTGAGCAGGGAGCCTGATGTGGGGCTTGAGCCCGGGACCCTGGGGTCATGACCTGAGCCAAAGGCAGATGCCTAACAACTGAGCCACCCAGGCACCCCAGCACAATATACTCTGAGAAGAGATTGGACTAGGGATATTTTTCGCTCAACCCCTTTTCCTGAACAACTTACTGGCTGATGCCCTGCCATGTTAGCCTTACTCATCTGTGCGGGAGGATCAAGACTTTGGCCTGCAAGGAGCTGGCCTGTTGAGATTGGAAAGTGCTGGAAGTCGAACATTAAAGCTGTTAACCCTAAGCTTTGGGTTAACAGAAGCTGCATCTCTGTTCTTTGGAAATGAGGGAGCTTGGAGTTGGGTCTCATAGCTGGAAAGCATTCAGCATCACCCCCTTTTCCAAAGAAATGGATGAAGAGGGCGTTTTTCTTTAGGAATCTCCTCAGTAACCAGTTTTGTTTCAAAATATAGTGACTTAAAAAACGAAGTTTAACCTGTCTCATAACTGAATGAGTTGGGGGGGAATGTAACCTTTACATATTTTTTTTAATAGGTACTGAAGTTTCTACATGACAAGGGATTCCCTTATGGGCATCTTCACGCTTCCAATGTGATGCTCGATGGTGACACTTGCCGGCTGCTAGACCTTGAAAATTCCTTATTAGGCCTTCCTTCCTTCTACCGATCCTATTTCTCACAATTCAGGAAAATCAACGTAAGTTGCTAGAAGTAACGAAAACAGAAAATTAATTTTTTGGTATAAATGATCCCCCTGGCAGGACCCATGATCTGCCCATGTAAGAAATATGCAGGGTAGGCCATGCCTATTGACTCTGTTCTCTCACAGAGTATCGCTCTATCTTTAAGTGCCTCGTTGAAATGGTAGATGAGATAAGGAGGGACATAGAATCATGGACTGGAAAATAATGGGGAGTAGGACCAGGACCTTGGGTCAGAGCAGTGCCCTGTGAGCTTTTGCAAAAGGCCTTGGAGTTGTGTTTTCACTACCAGTAATGAGTGGGGTTGCCCCTGGGCCATGTTTTTCTTGGTGAAAGCCTAGGGAAGGAACATTGGGATTCACAAAGCCAAACTGAAAGATAACCACCCTGCTCTCTTGTCTTCCACAGACATTGGAAAGCGTGGACGTCCACTGCTTTGGCCACTTACTGTATGAAATGACTTATGGAAGACCACCAGACTCAGTGCCTGTAGATTCCTTCCCTCCTGCACCATCTATGGCTGTGGGTCAGTACGGGCTTTGAAAGAGTCTTATGGGCCCCGGTAGTCCACAGAGCTACTTACCCCCTTTCCAAAGTCCAGGAAGGACCCAGAGGAAGTTGCCATGTTCCATAGCCAGCCAAATCCAGTTTATAAAAGTAAACCAGGTCTGAGTGATTTATTTAAATTAACCTCACTAAAAATTCAGATGGTTTGTCCATTTGTCGGGCTATCTAAAACCTCAGGAAACATACTGTAACTGCATTCAAATTTTGGAACCAGGAGGTTGTAAAGAGAAATCTGCCCAGATCAAGTCTGATATAGAAGCAGAAGCTAGGAGCAGGCAAATTGAAGCCAGCCTTTCAACTGGGACAGGTGTCAAGGGCCAGACCAAGGCTGGAGTGGGACTTGCAAGGGACAAGAGAGCCGCGGGCTGGACATCTGGTAGATAAAAGGCTGGCAGGCCGAGAGCAGGGAAAGGGAGGCAGCAATATAGACACCTGGCAGATTGGATCCTGGCGTTCTTCCAGCCTTACTTAGGGGACTGAGGAGGGCCAGAGGACAGGTGGGAGACGCTTTTGGGAGCGGGACATGGGGACTGATGCAGACTTATCCAGGGACCTTTTCATCCCATCTATAGCCTGCCCAGAACTCACTGTTAGAGCAATACCAAGAGGGGAGGGAAGGGTAGCTCTTGGACCACTGAGCCTATGAGATGTGCAAGTTAACCCCCCACCAAATGCTAGTTTTGTGTCAAATTAGTGGTTCAAGAGTACAGGCCCCAAGACTACTGGGCCTGTGTTGAGTGTGAACAGCTGAAACTGAACAGTGACCTGTGAGTAGAAAAATCTGGCTGTTTTTGTTTACATCATCCAAGGTGTTGGATGGTGAGACGTCAACAATTGGCATTTTGTGTGCCAGTTTTGATTAAAAAGAAAGCAAGCAGCAAAATGTTTTCCAAGTTCAGAATTTTCTGTGCAGTGTTTACTCTTCTTTGAAGAGAGCAAACACTTCTATGAATGATATCTGGAATCCTTCCTCCAATTATCTTTGAAAATATATTTAGCTTTCTATCAGCATGTGGTTTCTGAACCATTTATTTTGAGCCATCGGTAACATGGTGTTGCCAACATTCCCCTCCCCCATGTATGCCATCTGTCTGTGCGTGAAGAGTTTTGACACCGTCCTGATCAGCCTGCAGACAGTTGTTGCAAAGTGGTGTCAAACTTTTCATCACCAAGCGGATTTGCCAGCATGTTCTGTGGAACTAAAATGTGTATCTGTTCATTTCAAGTGGCCGTGTTGGAGTCCACGCTGTCTTGTGAAGCCTGTAAAAACGGTATGCCTGCCGTCTCCCGGCTCTTACAGATGCCGTAAGTCAATCACACGCCTTGTTTGTCACCTTCCTAACTGTGTAGAACGCTGGACCACGAAGCCAGGGGCCTGGCGCCATAGTAGACTCAGGTGTGGTCCTTGCGGAGTCGAAGGGACATGCTTGTTGTCGGTCGCTTGCAGCATGATATCATGAGCTGTCCGCTGCCGTGGTCTGATCGCTGTCCCTTGATGTCCGCATCTTCACGTGTGTCTCTCCCTGTCGATGTTAGCATCATGTGTGTGTACATGTGCCCCCCCGCCCACCCCCACTTAGAACATTCTGACGGACAGCCCGCTGGAGCACTGTCCTTCGGGGCCCTGTTCCGCGCACCAGCTGGCCCTCAGCTGTGGCTGGTTGTGCCCTCCAGGAGGAGGGCAGCGGGTTTCTGGCCCCCCCCCATGCACCTTTGTTCCTCTGCTCCCTGGGTAGCATGGGTTACACATTTAACTTGTACCAGGCATTGTGTTACGGGCTTGGAGCGCAGAAGACGTTCTCTCTTAGACTGGGTTATTCTCCCTTAGACTAGGTTATGACTAGTTCATCAGGACCATCGAAATAGTGCTGCAGGGCCTTGCCTGTAGCTGTGCTTTCTGTCCCTTCTTGGAGAGCGCAGCAGCCTGGCTGAGAAGGGTGTGTCTGAGGTCAGACAGAGCTGGGGGTGCACCCAGCCTCCCCACTAATGGGTGGGGAGGGTGACCTGGGGCAGCTTTTCTGCATCTGGAAGCTGAGGCTGCCCGTCTGGGAAATAGGACTGGTAGTGGGCCCCATCAGAGAGGATCGTTGGGAGGAGTGAATGAAGCGATTCCTGGTGTAGTGCTTCGCGACTGTTAGTCATGATGACTATTGATTCAGCATCTATTTTGTGAGTGGCACATATCCGCGGCACACCCAGTGCGTCATCTGTGCCAGCTTGCCACATAGCAGATGTTCTCAGGAAACAGTGATGCGGGGAAGCAGGGCAGGGCTTAGCTTGAATGCGTAAGGCCAGAGCTCAGAGGAGCTCCATGCCGTTAGAGAGTGTGGGAGCTGCCCCAACCCCTGACGCCTCCCCCGACCTGCCCCTGCCCATGGATATGACCTTTTAAAGTTCAGCTGACACTGGTGTGTTCCTCTCCCAAGCAGCCACCTTTAATAACAGTGTGAATATGGAAGAATAGACCCAATTAGGAAAAGGAAACAATTTTCGCACAAACTCACTTTAAAAGAAAATGCCTTTGGGGTGCCAGGGTGGCTCAGTGGGTTAAAGCCTCTGCCTTCAGCTCAGGTCATGATCCCAGGGTCCTGGAATCCAGCCTTGCATTGAGCTCTCTGCTCAGCAGCGAACCTGCTTCTGCCTCTCTGTTTGCCTTCCTCTCTGCCTACTTGTGATCTCTGTCTCTCAAATAAATAAATAAAATCTTTAAAAAATAATAAAAAATAAATAAAATAAAAAGCCTTTGTAGTTGGGGAACAACCCGGATTCATGCTGATGTACTTGGGTTTGCGTTTGTAGCCCCCATGGTCCAAACCTCTTCCATTCTCCTCCCAGCCATCCAAGTCTAAAGGGAAGCCACATTGTTTTTTCCTCACTGAGTTCTTTCTACCCTGCGGCCTTCAGTCTTGAGAAGAATACTTGAAGAGTCGTGAACTCTGTTCAGTTAAAATGCGTTTTCTGGAAGTAAATGGGCCTGTGCCCTTGATGGGGAGAGTTCTGTCTCTACTGCCAGAGCTGCCCAGGGAGCATTGTGGGGAAAAGTTAACCGTATCATTTCTACTTGTGAAGTATATCCTGTTTTTTAAAAAGGGGACTCCTCAAGGCAAGGCTCCTGCAGAGCCATGGGGGCACTGCCCAAGCAGCCATGTAAATTCCCCAAACTTTCTTAGCCGAAGTAGCTCAGAATTCCTCATGCTGTTGTTTCTAGTCACATAATTTTGGAAGAGAGAATTGATATACTCTAAAAGCTGCCTTTTTTTAAAAAAGGATTTTATTTATTTATTTAGTTTATTTATTTGACAGAGAGAGGGAAAACAAGCAGGGGGAATGGGAGAGGGAGAAACAGGCTTCCCGCTGTGCAGAGAGCTTGATGTGGGGCTTAATGCTAGGACCCTGGGATCATGATCTGAACTGAAGGCAGATGCTTAACAACTGAGCCACCCAGAGCCCCCTGGTTTGTTGTTGTTTTAAGATTTTATTTATTTATTTGACAGAGAGAGATCACAAGTGGCAGAGAGGCAGGCAGAGAGAGAGGGGGAAGCAGGGTCTCTGCTCAGCAGAGACCCTGATACAGGGCTTGATCCCAGGACCCTGAGATCATGACCTGAGCTGAAGGCAGAGGCTTTAACCCACTGAGCCACCCAGGCACCCCAGGTTTTTGTTTTTTTTTTTTAAAGAGAATATAAGAAATACTTCTTAGAAGAAAATTATTTTCTTGTTAGATTCCAATCAGAACAGTGTCTTTCTACTTAACATTTTTATTTTACTGAGCTCTAGAATAATTTTTTTAAAAGATTTATTTATTTAAGAGAGAGATAGCGTGAGAGCAGGGGGGAGGGGCAGAGGACAAGGGAGACAGAGAGAGAGAGCATCTTAAGCAGACTCCACACTGAGCATGGAGCCCCGTATAGGGCTTAATCTCACGACCCGGAGATCATGACCTGAGCTGAAACCAAGAGTCAGACACTTAACTGACTGTGCCCCCCACAGAATAAATTTTATCCTTTTCTTGGGTTTAATAAAAAAGGGGGAAATTTGGTTATTCTGTTTAGAAATATCTACTGCATAATTATTTGCAATATAATAATATAATAATTTACAAAACTAAGTTTTAAAAGTGTTTATTACTTTATTCTATAGCATAAGAGGACCGTTGCCCTGCCATGTGGGGAAATAGTCTTCAGTACGGGGCTGACCCAGTCTCTCCTTGGTACCACCTCTGATACTGGGGGGCAGTGAGGAGGTGCTGAGCTTTTTCTGTGGTCACATTGGGTGGCCTGTAAACTTTGAGTGTGTCGATCAGCATGAAATGGTGGACTGGGCCAGGGCTGGGGGACGTGGGAACCTCATGGCCTAAAGATGTCTCATCCTGTTTTGATCCTGTTCTGAGAGGACATCTGGCTTAAGAAAGATTTTGTTTATTTCTTTTCTTAACAGATTATTCAGTGATGTTTTACTAACCACTTCTGAAAAGCCACAGTTTAAGGTAAAGCAAATCATACCATTTTTTTTTTGGTTTGTGACATATATAAGTTGATGTTGAAACTTAGTGCTTTTAAAAAAATTATTGAAGTAGAATTGACATGCCACATTATGTTAGTCTGAGATGTCCAACAACATAATGACTTGATATTCGTGTACATTATGAAGTCATCTCCACAGTAAGTCTAGTTAACATCTGTCACTATATATAGTTAAAATTCTTTACTTCTTGTGGTGAGAATTTTTAAGATTTACTTTCTTAAAAAAAAAAAAAGATTTACTTTCTTAGCAACTTTAAAGTATACAATATAGTATCTTAATAGTCACCATGCTGTACATTATGTCCCTATGACTTAACTTATTTTGGGACTGGAAGTTTGTACCTTTTGCCCCCTCCACCTGTTTTATCTGCCCCACCCTCCTGACCTGGCAACCACCATTCTGTTCTCTGTGAACAGTGTGTTCTCTATGAGTTCAGGTTTGGTTTTGGTTTTAGAGCCCACATATAAATGAGATCATATGGTATTCGTCTTTCTCTCTCTAACTTATTTCACTTAGCATAATGCCCCCAAGCTCCATTCATGTTGTTGCAAATGGAAGGATATCCTTTTTTTTTTTTTAAAGATTTTATTTATTTATTTGAGAGAGAGTGCAAGTGAGCAGGAACAGGGGGAGAGGCAGAAGGAGAGGGAGAAGCAGACTGCACACTGAGCAGGGAGCCCGATGTGGGACTTGATCCCAGGACCCGGGGACCAAGACCCGAGCGGAAGGCAGCTGCCTAACCGACTGAGCCACCCAGGTGTCCCAAGACTTCCTTTTTTATGGCCAAGTAATATTCCATTGTGTATACCCACATTTTCTTAATCTATTCATCGACTGATAGACACTTAGACAACCATTGTTTCCATGTCGTGGTATAAATAATGCTGCAGTGAACATGGAAGTACATATCTCTTTTTTTTAAATATTTTATTTATTTATTTGACAGACAGAGATCACAGTAGGCAGAGAGAGGAGGAAGCAGGCTCCCTGCTGAGCAGAGAGCCTGATGCGGGGGCTTGATCCCAGGACCCTGGGATCATGACCTGAGCCAAAGGCAGAGTCTTTAACCCACTGAGCCACCCAGGCACCCCAGTGCTTATCTTTTTGATTCAGTGTTTTCATATCCTTCAGATAAATAGCCAGAGTGGAATTGCTGGATCATTTGGTAGTTCTATTTTTAATTTTTTGGGGAGCCTTCATACTATTTTCCCTATTTACATCTCCACCTATAGTATAAAGGTTTCTTTTTTCTCCACATCCTCGCCAGCAGTTATCTTGTCTTCGTGATACTAGCTGTTGCAACAGATGTTAGGTGATACCTCCTGTGGTTTTGATTTGCATTTCCGTGATTAGTGATGTTGAGCATCTTCTCATTAGACGTTGGCCATCTGTGTGTCAAGTTAGTGCTTTTTTTAATCAAACAAGAGAAGATACAGTATTTCTTTTAATTGACATACAGATAACGTGCAATATCCTCTTAGTTTGTGTACATCAAAGTGATTTGATATTTTTTATGTATTATGAAATGATCCCAACAATAACTGTAGTTACCATCTGTCACCACACAAAGTCATTAAAATATCGACTATATCTTCTATGTTGTAATGAATGTGGCTTATTAATTTTATAATGGAAGTTTAGGTACAGAGTTTATAATAGTGAAAATTTGAAAACATTCTAGTATCTGTGCTGCCAAAGTGAGTACTTGAAAACAATCTAAATATTCTAAAATGAGGGACTAATTTAAGAATTTATGGTGTATCTGTTTGACAAAATGTTTTATATCTAATGAAAGTAAAATTTTTAAAGACATTGTAGTAGCATGGAAAACGACTATTTGGGCTAAGGTGGAAAGACAAGCAAGATAAAAATACAATGTGTAAAAAGAATACCTTGTCTAGCAGAAAGTCAGCAAGGAAAATCCTGGGAAGTGGCAGTGTCATGTGGTATCATGGGACGAGTAGGGGTTTTAGAACCCAAAAAAACTCAGGATGATGCCTTACTTCGCTTTTTTTATACTAGCCATTTATCTATGGCTGCTTTTCTCAAACATGACATTTTTTTAAAGATTTTATTTATTTGTCAGAGAGAAAGCACAAGCAGGGAGAACAGCAGGGAGAGGGAAAAGCAGAGTCCCCACTAAGCAGGAAGCCCCATGGGGAGCTTGACCCTAGAACTCTGGGATCGTGATGTGAGCCAAAGGCAGATGCTTAACTGACTAAGCCACCCAGGTGTCCCATCATACACGACATTTGACATTTTGGATCAGATAGTTGTTTGTTGTGGGGGCGGTCTTGTGCATTGTCGGACATTAAGCAACTTCCCTGGCCTGTACCCACTAGATGCAAACAGCACTTCCCTTCCACCCCAGGCATTGTGATGATAAAAAATGTCTCCAAAAATCGGCAAATGTTCCCTAGAGAGGGAAGGGAGCAAAACAACCCTTATTTGAGATCTCTCATCTATGGGCCTGGTCTTTGAGTTGATGTTTACTCAGTGTGTACAACTGGTGAGTAACACCTGTTTATTGTTCTTGGTCAACTGAGATAATAGAGACATGGGCACCTGGGCAGCGTCGGTGGGCAGGACTGGCTCTCCTTAGGGCTCAAGGTCAGTTCTGTTCTGGGCAGTAGGATGAAGGGGGATTCTTCCTCCTCTCCATATTCCAGAAGAACGTGTGATATTATTATGATGAAATTCCGTTTAGGAAAAACAAAAACAAGGTGGGGTCAGAAGATTGTACGGGAGAGGAAAACATTTTCCTTTGTCCTGTTTTGCCAGTCAGAGGAGTTTGACAAAAATAGCTTGTTTGAATCTGAAGTAGGAAAGAAAAACATTTAAATCCATCTCTTCTTCACTGAAACTCCCCAGGAAATACATTTGGCCTTGTAAATAAATATGCTCTCCCCAACCCTGTCCAGCCTAGGAATTATTACTAGACCTTGTTCTTTCTCTGAACCAGAGAGTCTGTGCAACAATGACAATGTGATTTAAAAATCAAGGTTAATTTCTTGTGTATGTACATTCTTTCTGGAAAGATACACAAGAAACTGGTGACATTTGTTGCCTCCATGAAGGAGAACACATTGGCAGACTCATTACTGTGTATGTATCCTTTCATATCTTTGAATTTTGAACCATATTACCTATTCAAAGTTTTTTAAATTTTAATTTTTAAAAGAATAATAGAGACAGGGGCGCCTGGATGGCTCAGTGGGTTCAAGCCTCTGCCTTCGGCTCAGGTCATGAACCCAGGGTCCTGGGATCGAGCCCCAAATCGGGCTCTCTGCTCAGCAAGGAGCCTGCTTCCTCCTCTCTCTCTGCCTGCCTCTCTGCCTACTTGTGATCTCTGTCTGTCAAATAAATAAAATCTTAAAAAAAAGAAGAGGAAGAAGAAGAATAGAGACAAAAAGTTCAACATGTTCCAGCTGTCTGTTTCCCAGGCCTGAAGAAACAAGAGGTCAGAAGCATACCAGGTACCAGACTAGAAGAGTATCTTCCGGAAGAGTATTTTCTGGCAGAGGGCGCCTGCGAGGCTCAGTCCATTGAGCATCCAATTCTTGATTTCGGCTCAGCTCATCATCTCAGGGTTGTGGGATCAAGCCCCATAGGGCTCTGTGCTGTAGCCTGCCTAGGATTCTCTCTCTCCCTCTGCTCCACCCTCGAGCTCTCAAAAAAAAAGAATACCTTCCAGCAGGAAAAAGCTTAAGCTTATGAAATACAGAAAATAAATCTTTCACAGAGAAAATTTCTCTGAAGTTATAAAATATGACAATTAATTGGTTTGTGTGTGTTCCAATAAGGTGTATATATTTTTTATTTTCATTATGATAAAAAAACATAAAAGTTATCCTATTAACCATTTTTTTAAAAAGGTTTTATTTATTTATTTGACAGAGAGAGATCACAAGTAGGCAGAGAGGCAGGCAGAGAGGGGGGGCAAGCAGGCTCCCTGCTGAGCAGAGAGCCCCACATGGGGCTCGATCCCAGGACCCTGAGACCATGACCTGAGCCAAAGGCAGAGGCTTAACCCACTGAGCCACCCAGGCGCCCCCCTCTTAACCATTTTTAAGTATACACTTTAGCAGTGTTAACTGTGTTCACATTTGTTGTGTAACATACTCCTAGAACGTTTTTATATCAGTAACTGAAACTCAAGACCCATCAGACAGCTCCCCGTTAACCCACCCCCAGCCCTTGGCAAATACACTTCTTTCTGCTTCCATAACTTTGACTCTTTCAGATGGCTTATATACCCGGAAGCTTACAGTATTTGTTCTTTTGTGACTGGCTCATTTCACTCAGTGTAATGTCCTCTGTGTTCATGTGACAAGATGTTCTTTTTTTTTTTCTAAGATTTTATTTATTTATTTGAGAGAGAGGGAGAGAGCAAAGAGAGAGGGAGAAGCAAGTTCCCTGCTGAGCAGGAAGCCTGATGTGGGGCTCTATCCCAGGACCGGGGATCATGACCCAAACCGAAAGCAGACACTTAACCCACTGAGCCATTCAGGTTCCCCAGGATTTCTTTTCTTCTCTTTTCTTTTTGAAGGCTGAATACTATTCCACTGTATGCACATACCACATTTTGTTTATCCATTCCTCTATCGATGGACATTTGAGCTTTTTTCACCTCTCAGCTGTTGTGAATAATGCAGTGAACTTGGGTGTGCACGTATCTCTTCATCACCCTGCTTTCCAGTCTTTGGGATATGTACCCAGAAGTGAGATTGCCGGATCATGTGGTATTTCTATTTTTAGCCTTTTGAGAAACTTTCTGGTGTCTTCCACAGTAGCCACACCATTTTATGGTCCCACTGTCAGTGCACGAGGGCTCCAATTTCTCCCTGTCCTCGCCAACACTTGTTATTTTCTGCTTTTGCAATAATGACCATCCTAATGTGTGTGAGGTGGTATCTCAGCATGGTTTCGATTTACATTCCTCTAATGAGAGATGTTGATTAATCTTTTCATACACTTGTTGCCCATTGTTACATCTTCTTTGAGGAAATGTCTCTTCAGGTCCTTTGCCTGTTTTTTGTTTTATTTTCCTCTTAGATTTTCTAATCTTTTTTTTTTCAAGCTTTATTCTGGTATCATCTATTTTTTTCCCCATCAGGTTATCTATTTCCTTTTGTCAGGTTATAAGAGTTCTTTGTATATTTTGGCTCTTACCCCTTGTTAAATATATGATTCCCAATTATTTCCTCCCGTACCATAGGTTCCTTTTTACTCTATTGATCATTTCCTTTGATATGCAGAAGTTTCCAAAAAGTTCTCTTTGTCTGTTTTTGCTTTTTTTGCCTGTGCTTTTGGGGTTTTATCCAAAATCATTGTTAGATCCAGTATCTTAAAGCTTCTGTTGTGTTCTAGGAGTTTTATAGTTTCAGGACTTCTGTCCAGTTTTTTTTTTTTTCTATCCAGTTTTGAGTTAATTTTTGCACATGGCATAAGGTGAGGGTCCAGCTTCATTCTTTCACATTCCATTTTCCTAGCACTGTTTATTGAAGACACTGTCCATTCTCACCATGTATTTTTGGCACCCTGCTCAAATATCATTTCACCTTCTACCACATGAGAGTTTTATTTCTAGGCTCTCTATTCTGTCCTCTTGGTCCATGTATCTGTCTGTATGCCAATAGGACATTATTTTGATTATTGTAATTTTGTAATATATTTTGAAATCGAGAAGTGTGATGCCTCCGATTTTGATCTTCTGTTTCAAGATTGTTTTGCCATTTGGGGCCCCTTGAGTTATTTGAGTTACTTGGAACATGTCATGTTTATTTACATGTTTCATATATTCATTACTAAAAAATGGTACTGCGGTGAGCATGATGGGGATGGATAATATTCAAGTGGGTACCTGTGACTGGTTTTGTTTTTTTTTTTAAGATTTTATTTATTTATTTGACAGACAGAGATCACAAATAGGCAGAGAGGCAGGCAGAGTGAGAGGAAGGGAAGCAGGCTCCCGGCTGAGCAGAAAGCCCAATGCGGGGCTCGATTCCAGGACCCTGAGTTGATGACCTGAGTCAAAGGCAGAGGCTTTAACCCACTGAGCCACTCAGGCATCCCCTGGCTCTATTGCAGACTCCCTCCTTCGTGATAACCAACCAATTAAGTCCTGTATTAAAACCAGGGCTTAAGAAAATCTCTGACCATTTTATTCAGTGGATTATGTACTTTCTCTTCTTTCAGATCCCCACAAAGTTAAAAGAGGCATTGAGAATCGCCAAAGAATGTATAGAGAAAAGACTAATTGAAGAACAGAAACAGGTACATGTTACTAGCTCCTTAATGGCTTTTGATCTTTTAGTGTCCCCATCCTTTGCCGCCGTATTCACAGTGACTTACCTTTGACTGGTTGTTCATTCCATAAACATTTCCTGCATCCTTGCTCTGAACCAGGCTGCATGCTCAATGCTGTGAGGTAGCCAATTACTTCATAGTCCTACCCTCAAGGTGCTGAGCCTGTGGGGGGAGACAAGCACATCCATAACACATGGTCTTCCTTTATGATTGGGGCAGGCAGGGTAGAGGTGGGGGGCAGACGTGGTCCTTGCTCTGAAGGTGCTAGGAGCCACACTTGTCTTCCATAGAGGAGCAAAGGGCAGTAAGGAACAGGGGGAAGGGAGAAAGGTCTTCAGCTTCTGGCAGACTCTTCTCTCAGACATCCAGATCCAGGCTTGGAGGCAACAGGCTGAGAAAGGACAAAATTTTCATCCAAAATAACTTGATTTGGCAAAACATGTTAGAGATTTTCACTGATGTAGGATACACTTACATTTGGGATGAATTGTGGTCTGTCAAAGATTCACCAGCATCGAAGACTGACAAGAGCTCAGTCTCACCATGGATCTGAAGAAGAAAGGAAGAAGAGAAAGATTTTAGCTCGAAAGGTAAGCGTGGTGTCTCTGGATTCTCTGTGAATTCTTTTTTTTTTTTTTTTAAGATTTTTTTTTATTTATGAGAGAAAGAGAGAAAGCATGAGCCGGGGAGAGGGAGAAGCAGGCTCCCTTGGCCCAGGCTTGATCCCAGGACGCTGAGATCATGACCTGAGCCGAAGGCAGATGCTTAACCAACTGAGCCACCCAGGCACCCCCTCTTTGCGAATTCTTGGCTACATGTGAAGAAAGCTGTAGGTTAATAGTGCACATTTAGTTAATGACAAGATTCTGTGCTATATCTCCTTGAAAGCTAAAACTATTTCCAGATGACTGATGCAGCTTTTAAAAAAGAACCACATAATATCAGTGGAGAAATGGACTGTATAGTTTCCTGGCTTGCTGGGATGATTACAGCCTAACGTAATGGAGGAGAATGACTGGCCTGAGATAGGAAACTCAGCGTTCTTGGTTTTATTCCCCTTTTTGGTTGTGGCTCGTGGCTTCTTAACGTATTAAGTTATGAGGCCAAATATGACCTCGTATGTAGCTAGTTTCACTGTGTGCCTGGAAAATATTTGTGTTTTAACTCTCGGCTTCAGTGTGTTTATCCTTTGCTGCCCTCCATCTCTCTCTCTTATTTTTAAAGAAGTCAAAACGATCTGCTGTTGAGAACAGTGAAGAGCATTCAGCAAAATACAGCAACTCCAATAATTCAGGTAACTGGTTATAGATTGTGGTGGGGCCTCCGGGCCCAAGGGTCAGGATGAGGAGTCAAGAGTTTTTGGCTTCTAGTGGCCAGACACTGAGCAGTGTAGGGAACAAGAGAACCCTGCCCCTAGTAAAGAATTGTGACAGCATTCACGGGCTCACAGGACTCATGTGCTGAAGAATCCTCAGAGGTTATGGGGTAACCCGGCCTCTGCACTAATGGTGAGACTTGATCAAAGATGGGCTTGAGGCATGGATGAAAAACCAACCCAACTAACAACACGAGGCCTCCTGTTTGTTAGTAGAACCTTCTCGAATAGAAACGACCCTGAGTCTTGCCCCCTACTCTGGTCCCTACAGGGTAGGAGGAAGTGCCCTTATACGTGGGTTGAGGAAAGCACTGAACAGTGTGTGGGTGTGGTGGCGGGGGTGGCAAAGAGTATCATTCCAGAAGGGCTGGGGTGGCACAGAGCATGGTCCTCTCACCCGCTCCTGGCTGCCCCTCGCCCAGCCCCGGTGGCTGTGGACCTTAGTATCTCCATCTTCGGAAATGAGGGCCAGATTGAAAGATCCTTTGGGGACTTCAGTTTTTCCACCTTATGCATCCTACGAATCTTTTTTTTTCTTCCACCTTATGAATCTGTGAGGTAGAGTTCCACATAGAGAGGGCATGGCTTCATTCGAACCTGCACAGCTTCAGCTTAGCCTGGAGGGCCAAGGAGAGGGGAAGTTTTTTTAGGTTGAGGGATATCTGCGTATACTTTGAGATGGGAGAAGGGCTGAGCAGAGAGGGAGAAGCTGAGATGTGCAAGAGAGAGCGACCCGGAGGCCAGAAGGCCAAGAGGTTAGGATCAGGAGCCCAGCTGTCAGCCTCACCGAAGAGGAAGCCCATCCATCTCTTCCTGGGAGGCAGGAGCCAGGAGAACTGGATGAAGAGGCAGAAGCATTTAAAAGTGGAAGGAAGGGAGGACATGGAGGGTGTTCATAGCTCGTGCCTGCTCGGGTCTTCCCCGCACAGTCAGTGAAGAGATGCCTGCCAGGGCACACAGGATGCAAGTCCTGGACCGGCTGCAGCCAGAGGTAGCAGGCGGTGCCGGAGGGGCTGGAAGTCGGGAGCGGGGCTGTGGGGGAGGGTCGTGGACTTCAGGAAGAGGCGGGAATGTGCTGACACCACTGCCTGCAGACTTGAGCTGCAGAAGGGAGAGAAGTGGGGGAGGCCCCCAGTGAAGACCAAGGCCGGCTCCTCAGGGATAGTCGCTGCTCTGGCCAGTGGGCAGTTCCAGAGTTGGAGGTCTCCTTTCTCCACAGTTGATGAAATGGATATGGGCCAGTCATCATCAGCGTTAGGCTGAGACTCATGTCTCCACCCAGCATGTTGGACAGATTCTGTCCAGTGGCTCATTCCTTAGAAGGCAGAGAAAGCCTGGCTCAGTGTTTTCCACCTTCCTGAGACCCTGCCTGCCTGCAAGGCTCCGGGCCCCATGCACCCGGATGAGACTCCACAGACTCCCAGGACCCCGCCACGCCCTCAAGAAATTCAGGAAAGCCATGTAGCCATTGGTGGAAATGGACAGATCATCTCCAGACCCCACTGGAATCACAAATGCCATCTTCTCCCCTTTACATATCTCCGTCAGCACTGGAAAGCAGTGGAAACACAGGATGTGTTGGGTTTTACCTCATTTTTCAGTAAAACACCTCTCCTGTTTATAGGGAGGTGAGAGAATATTGCGAACAGGGAAAAGCTACTCACTCCACTTGAGGGAGATGTGGTTTAACTGGGACGTTTCTCCTCACGCCCAGTGTCGGTGCTGTGCCCAGCCTGTCCTGTGGGTGGTGGGTGAGGTGATGGTTGGAGGCTTCTCAGAGGCCTGATTGAGGCCCTCCCTGGAGCTTCGGTCACTCACTCCAGAGGACCTCTGTGGTGGGGAGGGGGCTTCCCGTGGCCACAGAAAGGCTTATGTAGGAACCTCTCTGCTCGTTGGGCTGCTTTCGTGTCAGGCTAGCAGGATGTTCTCTGGGGACTCCTGAGCAAAGGGGGGATGCTGAGAATATGGGAATATGCAGGCTGTTTTAATGGAAAAAAAGGGTTCTTACTGGATTTCATCTAAGAAGAGGCCTGGGAGATCCACAAACCAAACAGGCTGACCCTATCTAGTTGAACGTAGCTGCTGATTAAATGGAACTTCTGCAGAGAGCACTGCCAGTTGGATGCTGTGGAGAATTCTTGCTTCCTCTAGAGTGGCCTCCCCTGGATGACTTTGTCCCCTGTACCACTTGTGGCCACTGTCGTTTGTCATTCATTATGCAGGGGCAGAGGCTGTGTCAGGAGCCAGTTGCACAAGCTGTCGACAGCTCAGAGTTTGTTTCAACCCAGGCAGGGCATAGAAGGCAGCGGGTGGCAGGGAGCCCTTAGTGGCCTGGGGACGAAGCATACCCTGCACCCTGGGGGAAACCCTGTGGTCACTGGGTCCAGGCTCTGAATTCTCTGTCCCTCCCCACCTTTTACCATAAGACCCACCCACTCAGCCAAGTGCAGATCCTCAGACAACAGTGGATACCCCGCTCAGGCCAGATTCTAGATGTCTGTCTTTGGTCCCCAGGAGGGTTTGTCTGTGTTTTCTCTTAGCAGGATCTGGGGCCAGCTCACCTCTCACATCCCCGTCGTCACCGACTCCACCCTCTACAGCAGGTGAGTGATGAAGCCACAGTCCCTGCCACCCTCCTCTCACCCAACAGGAGGAGGAGTGGGGCCCTTTGCCTTCTGGCCCAGGCACAAGCATTGCAGGGGTCAGCCTTCTCCAGGGAACCCCTGGGGAGTGCACACTGGGAGAGCTGAGAGTCTCTCTGTCCCAAGTCCCACTTCATGAGGAGTGGAGTATTTGGTTTCAGAGGCAGCAGGCACCCTCTACCTCCAGCCTGCTCTCGTGCTAAAAGGCCTCATGCTGGGCTCCTCAGATCAGATCTTGCCCTGGTACGTGCTGAGCCGATCTGAGCCAATCGAAACAGTTGTGCTGCTGCTGGGGTACCTTGTCCTGCCAGAGCTCTCCCCTTGGGGAGCCCAGGCACAAGGTCGTTTTGTCACCAAGCAGCACTGGTGAAATGCCCAGGTGTGGGAGCGATAGAACCACCCAGCTTCTGCTTTCCTGATGACTATTCGTGCTATAACTGGCCTTTGTTTTGCCCTTGCGAATTCAATCAGATTACCATGAGTTTGGTTTGAAAAAAAAAAAAACATTGATGGGATGGCCCCAATTCCCCAAACCAGTGAGGTTGTGGAGCAACAGGGGCTGTCACTCGGCGCGGCTGAGAACACGAAACAGCATGGCCACTCTGGAAGAATCGGCGGTTCATTTCTAAAACTAAACACAGAACTATCATAGGATCCAGCATGCCTGCTCCTAGGTCTTTATCCTAATGAGCTTGAAACTCACGTTCACACAGAAACTTACACACAAATGCTTATAGAAGCTTTGCTCCTAATCACTAAAAGCTGGAAGCCACCAAGATGTCCTCCAGTAAGTAAACTGTGGTACATCCATACGGTGGAATATTATTAACATTAAAAAGAAATGAGTTAAAACTGGCATATTGCTAAGTGAAAGAAGCCAATCTGAAAAGACTGTATATTCTATGATTTCAGCTATATAATATTCTATAAGAGGCAGAACTGTAGAAACAGCAAAAAAAATCAGTGGTTTTTAAAAGAGGGGAACCGTAGGGAACTTCTGTAACTATCAGGTCAACTTTCTATAAACCCAAAACTGCTCTCAAAAATAAAACATTAATTTTTTTAAATGAAAAAAGAAAAAAAACATGGGAAGAATTGGTCTTGAGGAATATTTATAAGAATAGTCTCTAATTCTTTCCCTCTTTCTTTTTTGAATTAGTATCTCTTTTCTGACCATTTTGCATGCCTCAGAAAAACACACTGGTGGACCAGTATTTCTTTTCACTTCTTAAGGGAACCAGATGCTCTCAACATCAGAGGAGCTGGTTCTGCCTTTCAGAGCTTGTCAGCTCTGCTTGGAAGAGTTGCTGCAGCTCTCTGGAGGGAGGGTCACTGCCTGGGGTTGATTTATGAGTTGACAGTTCCATATTCATCAAGGCCTAAGGCAGCACCCAGGAGCTATCAAGAACTTTACCCATCTGCTCTCAAATCTTCTAACTGACCTTCCTGAGAAAATGACAAGCAAGTGTAAAGGGAATAGTTTGCACAGCTTACTTCTGGCTGGTGGTATCTCCTCTTGCTGACTGAGGATGGTTCCTGGTGGCTTGCTGCCGAGCGTTCTGGGCCAGGACCCGTTTTGAGAATCCAAGTTCCTGGTTTATGGGAATGATATTTTTTTCCCTGGCCGACTTTATGAGCAGCTTTTACAAGAAAGCCCCCAAATACTGTTCAAGAAAGAATACAGTCTTCTCTCTCTTATGTAGGGGTGACTTGTATAGACTAGTCAGAAATTTCTGGAACTCCACTGCCCAGATCATGTTCAGCCATTTAATGGAAGAAAGGATATTAATTTCACACCACTTAGACATTTGAAGGAAATTGATTGAAGAGTGAGAATCCATAAATGCTTCTTTAATGCACAAGATGTCTCTTTAGTTATACAGAGCACCTACTGTATGCATTAGAGTGGTTGTGGGAAGTTAACTTCCAGTTCTCATTTTTAAATGCCTTGGGGAATTATCAATCTATTTGGATTTTTTCGTGAACCCTCTGATTTTACCTGTGTTTTGAATTCGAGCTGTCTCATACTGTAGCAGGTTTACGTGAGATGAGGACATTTTTAGAATGAGAGAAGAAGGGATCTTTTGTAATTGGAGGCAATGTTGGAAAAACGTTGAGGTGGGTGGGAGCGGCAGGGGGCTTTACTGTGAATTTGATCGGACCTGTTCTGAAAGGGAGTTGTAAGGATTGAGCGGGAAAACATGTGAAGACCCAAGCACAAAGCCTGGCAGAGGTGGTAGGTTCCCAGCAATTATTGGCTTCTTTCCTTTATCTCCTCTCATGATTTGTTGCTGAACGGTCTCGGCCCTGAAGACTCTACTCTGACCTCTGCTGGGCACTTACTGTAATGCATCTCTTAAAAATGATAAGCATTCGCTTGTCAACCCAGCAACGGTGAGTTTATTCATTCAGTTACTCAGGATGCGTTGAATGAGAGCTTGCAACGTGCTGGACACCATGGTTGGTCCTGCGTTACAGGGATGAATAGGGCCCTAGTTCGTGTGGAGTCCTTTTTCCAGTGCCTCTCAAGAACTCCAAGAAATAGACATTATTAAACAAGTGCTTTCCTTGGGGTCCAACTCTGGTAATTTTTCTACTCCCAGTATTTCCCCTCTTTCAGTAGAGAATCTCTACCTGAAAAACTAGTGCACCAGCTTCTGTTCTGTGCAAGGCAGAAGGGAGCCACAGATAGTGGCTTGGTGCTGCTGTGCCCATTTGCTGCTCGGTAAATCCTTGTTGCTGGTTTGCCTGGGCTTGCCCTGCCTTCAAGGCCTCTGCTGGGTGAGAGCAGACACCCAGCCTACGGGTGGCATCTTCTGGCTGGTCAGTCCCTGCCTAGACTGATCCTCCTTCTAGGACAGGAGGCCAAGCTTCTCAGTGGGCTCATCTTTCTCACTGCTTCTCTGCACGCTGCCCATCTTGTTGCTGGAATCACATTTACTCCAATTTATGTCTTTATTTCTAGGTCAAGTTTATCATTAAAAAAAAAAGGCATGTTTATCTGGGAACTAAGTGAAGAATAGTGTCTTCTACCTTTATGATAAAAGGTAGTTTTCTCAATAAAGGAAGGAAAAATCTTCACTTTCAAGGATAGTATTCAACTCACAATTCCTGCTCAAGGTAGCTTCTCAACTCAATCTGGGAGCCCTTGGGAACTATGTTTTGGGCCAGGGAACCTAAACTTGAGGGTGAACACTTGCTAGTTCTGGGACCTTGGGCAAGACAGTTGGCCTCCCTTTTGCTTCTGCTTTCTCATTTGTCAGTGAGGATAGTAACAGTGCCTGCCTACAGGAGTTTTTATGAGGATCCAGCACATTCCATGTGTGTGGGGTTAGAACAGCACCTGGCATACACAAGCCCTCACTACACTGTTCCTTATCAGGAGACCTTGATGAATCACTTTACATGTCTGGGTGTTGGCTCCCTCCTCTGTCAAAGGCAAAAAGGTCAGAATTAAGGGGAGACTGTCTCATTGTCCCTTCTAATCAAGCATACTGTAAATCCACTGGGGATCCTGTTTGCTCAGCAAGAGATCAACTTAGGCAAGTTCCGTTGGCCACATTGTCTTCCTCCCGAAAAATGTCAGCCTTAAGCACGTTCGTGGTAGCTGACGGTGGTCTTAGGCTCCGTGACTTTTAGTATGGGGCAGAAGGACATATGATTATAAGCTAAGCGGTCTGCCTCTCATGAGCTCTCTCCAGCAAGCAGGTAAGGGCTGGGGCCTCCCCCATTCCTTACCGCCCTTCCTGCCATGGCTCCTCTTCCTGAGGTCCTTACCAGATTGATGGAAGAAATGCCATTTCCCTAGGTCTGCTGTTCATTCCTTTGGGAGGAGTGAGATTCTCTAAAACTTCTGCTTCGATTCTTATATTTTCAGTGAGACCATTCCTTTCTTTTCTGCTGAAGGTTATAGTTCCTGCCTCTGGAAAGTCACTCTTTCAAGAGCTTTAAAACTCTTTGTCCTGACTTATTTCATGGTAAATATCACCAACTTGTGTTTACACTTTGTATTCCTAGAACTGAGTAGTTTAGAAGGTCCCAGTTTATACACACACACACACACACACACACACGCACATACACAGATACACCCTGGCACTCTCTTTGGGAGTAGATAGGCCTGTTGTCTTGCTATTGTGTGTGTGTGTTTTGGGAAAGCTAACAGAGAAGAGACCCTCAACTATTGTTGTTTTTAATAAGCATATCTAACATATTTTAGGCATTTACTTTGTGCAAGGCACTGTTCTATGTAATTTAAAGTCATGGTTTGATATAATCCCCATGAATACCTTCCTTTCCAGTGAGAGTAGTTCCTACTAAAGCTCCATTTTAAAGGCAAAGAAAACGGAGGCCCTAGCGAGGTTAAGGGATTTTGACCAAGGTCAAGTGGGGGATGCTAGAGCCAGGATCCAAACTTGGTTCCGACCTTGAACATTTTCTGGGTTGGTTTTTTTTTTTTTTTTTAAGATTTTATTTATTTATATGACAGACAGAGATCACTAGTAGGCAGAGAGAGAGGAGGAAGCAAGCTCCCTGCTGAGCAGAGAGCCCGATGTGGGGCTCGATCCCAGCACCCTGGGATCATGACCTGAGCCACCCAGGCGCCCCTACCTGGTTGGTTTTGATCGAGTGCCTGTTCTCTCAGGTGCACGGTAGGGGTGTGTGCTGTTGAACACTGCTCTGTGGCCTGAAAAGAGCCCTGAAGGTAGAGTTGGAGCACTCTGGGCCAGAGTCCTAGCTCTGCCACTTTACAGCTGAGACCTTGGACAAGTAATTTCCATTCTCTGAAGCTGACTTCTAAAAGAATTCCTGGTTGTTTTTTTTTTAAAGATTTTATTTATTTATCAGAGAGAGAGAGGGGGAGAGAGTGAGCACAGGCAGACAGAATGGCAGGCAGAGGCAGAGGGAGAAGCAGGCTCCCTGCCGAGCAAGAAGCCCGATGTGGGACTCGATCCCAGGACGCTGGGATCATGACCTGAGCCGAAGGCAGCTGCTTAACCAACTGAGCCACCCAGGCATCCCGAATTCCTGGTTTTGATTAGGTACACCACAAAGCTTTATAAGCGGCGATGTGCTATAAAGTGGAAGCCATGAATGACCCGCAAGAGAACTCTAGCCCTTTTGCTTGCAGCTAATAATTTAAAGGAAGTCATTTTGGAGAGAAAGCTGGCAATTCATAGAAAACTCAGTGTGTCAGAATGAGTGGGAGAGAGGGAAGTTTCAAATCTAGAGAGCTGACGAGGGAAAACAGAGCCTTATGGGCACAGAGTGACTGAAAGCTTGAATAATAGGAAGGATGGTTGAGAATAAATAAGACACAAAAAAGAGATATATTTATTTAGAATGTTGGGAATTTCCAGACTCTGTCTGGCCAGGTGAAAGTCTGAAACCCATTCTTGGCTCAGAATCCGTGTCTCCGGCCATAAGAATTGCTTCTTTTTCTCGAAACCTCCACACACACACAAAGCAGTTGCCATCTTTGGGATGAGCAGGTCGGCCTTCAGTGTTTCTCTGAAGAGTGTGTTGGCTCTGCTCTTCTGCCCTCTTTTAGCCCTCCTTCCCCACCTCCACGCCCAAGGGGGTAAGGCTGGTGTGGGTAGAGGTGGCACAGGGCAATGTGTCCCCAGCATCCTCCCAGAGCTGTCTCTGGGGAGTGTTCATCCTGCCCAGCCCCTCTGCAGACAAAGCGATTCTCCCCGTTCATCAGGAACTCTGGGATTCTGTCAGGAAGAGCATTATCCTTCACATTTACCCTGGAATCTAGTCAGTTAAAAGGAAGACAAGAGCCATGTTTGCCTGGATTGTTTTCTCTTTAATAGTTTTATAGCCACAAGTAAGCAAATGTCACTCCCTGCCCAAATTCAGCCTGTAGAAGGTGTCCTTGGGGGAGGTGTGACTTGCCCCTGCCCAGGAACTCTGCCTTCCACCTACCCTGTGCTCAGGCTCTTCCCAGCTTTAAAAAGGCAGGTCTCCATTTTAGATTATAGAAGATCTGAGGAAAAGTGATGAGTTCTAGTTTTTCTCCCTTCTTGATTAGCTGTCCTTATTTAGCAGTAGAACTAATTGCACTTCCTGTACTCACTCCACTTTGGTGGGGGGCGGGGATTAAAATCTTCACAGGTCTTCTGAAGTGAGTGTTGTGCTTATAAACATAAAAATCCCATCTAGGGGCACCTGGGTGGCTCAGTGGGTTAAGCTTCTGCCTTCGGCTCGGGTCATGGTCTCAGGGTCCTGGGATCGAGCCCCACATCGGGCTCTCTGCTTGGCAGGGAGTCTGCTTCCCCCTTTCTCTCTGCCTGCCTCTCTGCCTACTTGTGATCTCTCTCTGTCAAATAAATAAATAAAATCTTTCAAAAAAATCCCATCTAAATGGCTCTGGGGGCGGGGACACAGAAAAAAAGTATGAAGAGGAAAGCGATTCTCTGGCAACTCTGTTAGCATGTTGACTCGCGGATTACTGTCTGAGCCTATTTTCCATGTTCTAAAATAGTCACCGTCTTGTTTACAAACCAGTGCATTTTGCGGTGAAGTGGGTCTTAGCTTGGCAGCGAGAAGAATCAACATGTGGTGCAGACTAATATTTTGCTGTCTCTTACTATTTGCTTAACAGACACTGAAATCTGAATAATGACGTGTGTCCCCTCTCTCTCTCTCTTTCTCTCTCTTTGCTGTTTTCAGTAGAGCATGCACCATTTTGAACGTGAATTTTCGGTAAAGTAAGCTATACTGATTTCTCTAACTTTAAAGATGCTCTGTTTCTGGATGTGAAATGGGGCCCAGTGTGTGGAGATCACAGAAGTGATGAACAAATGGGAAAGCAGATTTGGGACGATTTCTTTATCTGAACATCTAAACGAAATACAGCATCTTTAAAAAGCACCCAAATTACTTCATCTACATTCATTTCATTTTCACCATGACCTTCAAAATCTTCATTTCCACTCTGATTGTAGTTTTAAAACACAGCTCAAAACCTGCAAATCAACCGCATGGCATTTTGTTATATTTTCATTTTGGAAAGCGGGATCCCACAGTGTTGGTGCAGCAAAAATATTGGTTCCCTGTTACTCTGATGCAGGGAAAGAGTGTTAGCCGGCTGAGTTCTTGATTTTAGGAAGACAGTTCACCGGCTTTTATAACGGACAGTAGGGAAAAACAGTTCTCTAGAGCATCCCTACTAATTCTTGCGTTGGGACATGAGTGCAGCCTTCTCATCTACCTGAGGAAAAATACAAAGGCAGTTGCCAAGAGCTGGGAGCGTGGTCTGCTTCCGGGGTCACTGCTCTCTGCTCCCTCTCGAGGGTGGCTAGCAGGTCTGGCGTTGGTCTGGTGACCCTGTGGTCTCCCCGCTTCTATTCGCGGACCACAAAGACAGACCTGCAGAGACTTGTAGATGGCCCACTGCTAAAACTGGCCCCAAAGAAAGGGCAGTCCCCAGACAGTCTTTCCCCAAGGCTGGTGAGGGTCTTTCTGGCAAGGCTTTCCACCCTAGATCTAACTGAGGCTCTGGATTGCCAGGTTCTCAGTAGTTTGGTGAATGAGATTCTGGGGAGGATAGAGTAGCTGGCTTTGGGATTTTTGACTAGGAGTAGGTAGGATGGAAGAGAACTGTTTCGGAGCATCCCTCATCCTGGGTTTGGAAGCCAGTATTTTTCAAAGCTGGGTGAATTCAGTTAGCAACCATCCTTCCTCCCCTTTAAATTTTTAATTTAAATTCTAATTAACAACGAATGTAACACAGAATCTGTCTGGTCTTGTCTGTGGCCTGGGGCTAAGGGCTGTTGGGTACCTGTTGGTGGGGAGGAGTCAGGGAGGGGTCAGTGGCCGTCAGGCCTGCCTCAGGCCACATAGCCAGTTCTGAATTTGACCCCTATCAGTATTGCCAACTGTTAGAACGAGTTGTAGCTTAAGCTCCTTTTTTTTTTTTTTTTTTTAAGATTTTATTTATTTGACAGAGAGAGGTCACAAGTAGGCAGAGAGGCAGGCAGAGAGAGAGGAGGAAGCAGAGATCATGACCTGAGCCGAAGGCAGCGGCTCAACCCACTGAGCCACCCAGGCACCCCGTAGCTTAAGCTCCTTAAGCCCCGACAAACTTTAAAGGAAGCTTGTGGACTATAGAGAAGATAAAAAGAAAAGGCAAAAAAATCTTGGTGTTGGGCCTGCAGTCAGTGGCTGAGTCCCTGGGTCTGTTCTTGCTTCTTCTACTCCTGGTCTTCTGACCGTGGGACTTCCTCCCCACTTCCAGAGTGTTCTGAGATGGCAAGATGAGGTCTGGCCTTGCCCTGGTTGTACACCTGAATATCGGCCCTCATTGTCTCGGGCCCAGTAAGGAAAGTGGGCCTCGTGGGACAGTTAGGCCCTTTGGGTCCGGTCCAGCCTCCTGGGGACAGATGCCAGGGTTACTTTGTTCCTTACCCTTGGATGAACAGCCTCTCTTTTGGCACAGACCTCCAACGTCTCATTTGCTTTATAAGCACAGGTTACTCTTTGACACTTGTGACCGTCTATTTATTTATGCTACCTACTTATTCAAGGAGATTCATTTAAAGCCATAACAATTTCAAACCTTATGTGGAAAAATACAGATCCAGGTACTAAATATCACCCCCAACTCCCATACTCTGAGATAGTCAATTTGCACTTTTAATTTTGAGTGACTGGTAATGCAGCCAGAGTTGACGTTGGGCTCCTCATGAGGGCCAAGCAGATTTATTCTGTGCCAAGAGGCAACCTAGATCCAGGTCCAGCAGCTGAGACCCACTCTAGCTAGCCTCCCAGAGTCCCAGGCTGGAGGGGTAGCAGGTCTCTGGATGGCTCTTCTGTGCCTTTAGCACAAAACCAGTGCTATTGCAGCCCAGAGCCTGTCTTCCCTCTTGGAACCTGCAGTGCCTCTTCTCTCCGAAAATTCTGGAGCCCCTTCTGATACAAGGCAGGCGCTGAATGTCAAACCCAGATGCTGGCCAGTGGGTGGCACTGTGGGGCTTCTGCACCTGCTGGCTCCTTGGGGCACTGTTGGTGCTGCTGTTGAGTCCCAAGAGCCTTCAGAGACACCCCCTTCCTCCTGGGATTTCACTGGCCACTCTCCAAAACCCTTTCCTCGCATGCTTATTCTCCCTGCTCTTCTCACCTCAGCAAACATTGTGGGTTTAAAGTCCTTTTTATCTTTGTAACCCTGTAACACACAGCTGCGAACATTTTTCCCCAAGTCATCCTGGCAGAGAACATACTAGGACTTCATTCATTGGTTGTTCCTATGTAGTACCAGTGAGAATTACATTTTGTTCATTTGTCTGTATTTAGTGTTTATTCATATTGCTGTATTTTCACCGTTTGAGAATTCTAAGATTGCAGAGCATGAATGTATGTGTCTGTGTGATTCTTTAATTGCAGCTGGCTTAGGTTTGAGTAAGAGATGAAGGTAAGTGGTCTTCCATGAAATACAAGACTTTGGACTGTTATGTGTCACGCTCGGTGAAAAGGATGCTCTTAGCTAAGTACTTGGTGATCCTGAACCTCTTATCCATAGAAACTCAGGTGGTGAAGGGTATGTTTACTTGTTACCAGCACAGCTTGGCAGCAGGTTAGAGGGGAGGGACACCTAACAGGATGTGTTGCTGTGTAGGAGGGGCTGAGACTAAGGCCAGAAACAGACAGGGGAGTCACCGAGAGCTGCAGGATTCCCAGGTGACAGGACACGTAACTCTGCCGCACCAGCAAGTTCTTTAAAGCAGGTCTTTGGCTGTATTCAGCTTTTATTTTGTCCTAGGAGAGTAACTCATTCATTGATTCAAAACTGTAACTGCCACATGTTGGCATGCCTGGAAGCTAAGGGAAGCTTTAGATATGTGTCCAGTTCCCTTCTCCTTGTCCACTCGGGCGGAGTCTCTCCTGATGCTCAGCGAAGGTATAGGGTTATTGCAGCTCCGTTCTGTTCTGGGGTGAAGCCCCGTGGAAGGAAGATTCCGAGGAAGACTCCTCCTTGAGAAGACTGTTTTCAGGGAGAGAGCCTTCTGCCCCCTGCTTTGCGCTGCTAACAGTTACTAGCATTTTATATTTCTTTAATGCAGCCTAATAGAAAATGTTTATTCAAGACACACTCCCCTGGGGAACCCTCAAACCCAGCAGGCATTGTTCTTTGCCTAGCATCCTGAGTGGCTTGTCATTTTCTGTTAAATCACATCCTTCAAATATTGTGTGTGTTGGGGCAGCTAAAGAAATGTTCATCCTTTGTCAGTGATTGATACTCAGGTAGCCCAACTCTGTGCATACAAATGTCTGTCTTACTGGCTCAGTAGGTGCCCTGGACCTGCCTGAAGCAGCCGATGGAACTCTTCTTTGGGGACCACTGCTACAATTTGGAAATGGAGTTAGAGCCTCACCTATGCAGGGAGAATGTCACTGTGTAGAGTTTCATATCATCTGTGATATTCAGTCTTAGATGACTTATTACCTGGGGGAAATGGCAACCTTTAATTAATTCCCCTTTGATGCTTCTAGTTTTCTTGTTCAGCATTAAAAAAAAAAAAACACACACAGTATTGGGTATCTTGGTCCCTCTGCGGGAAAACATTGGCAGGCTCATCGAAGTCCCTTCTACCTAGGACTGAGCAGTAGCATGTGTGTGGGGGGCGTTGGGAGAGATGATACTGACTCTCCCCTTTCTCTGCCCTCCACCCAGGGATGTCTGCATTACCTCCACCTCCTCCACCTCCGCCTCCGCCTCCACCAGCAGCAGCTCCCTTGCTTCCTGCGAGCACAGAGGTGCCTACACAGCTCCTGCCCCAGGCTGTGAATGGTGTGAGCCGCGGGGCCTTACTCAGCTCCATCCAGAATTTCCAAAAGGGAACTTTGAGGAAAGCCGAAACCTGTGATCATAGTGCTCCTAAGATCGGCTAAAGCTTCGTGTTTACATTTGGAGGGAAAAGTTCTTTGTTTTTTCCTCCCACCTCCAGCCCCTGAAGTACTCTCTTTCTGGATGAATGAGCCAGGACAGCCACTTGCTGTCTTGCAGATGCTCATACAAGAAGCTTCTCAAGAGGGGAATATTCAAGTAGAATAAAGTCAGGCTGGCATTTCTGCCTTAAGAAATATTTATTTTGCTCCTTTATTGCCATTTTAAAGGAGTCTGGTTCATCCTCTAATGGGCATCTTTCGGGGGCAGCAGCATATTGGAGTCAGCCTTTTCACCCACTGAAGGAAAGGGACACAAAAGCAATGACCACGTCCAGTCACAGCAGTGAATGACCTTTGTGTTGCAATCCCTCCTCTCCCATCACACAGCTCCCAGAAACGTTCCTCTCTTTTCTCTATAAAGCATTTTCTGGTTATTTCTTAGACAACTCCCATTTTTGCTACCTTATTTCATCTTAGACATTATTAACACTGTAGTCTGAAGCCTAGTTATGTCGTGGAGTGAGAGAAGCAACTGAGTTCTTCCTTTTCCATGCGGATAGACAGGCAAGTCAAGTCCGGAACCCTCTCTAGGTTCTAACAGGAATACCATTGTGGTTATAGAACTCAGGGCTGTGAAAGCAACCACTCGACTCATAGTTCCTTTTAGTTAGAGTATATTGGACAGGCAGAAAATGTTAAGATCAGGAAAAGCGCTTTCCAGATTAGAGGATCTCCTTAATCCTCAGCAATAAAGTCAATTTGTGGTTTGTAGGGGGAGGGGGCTATTATTACAACACAAGTAAATTTGGCATCCACAGAAATCAGTTCTGATTTTTGAAAGATTTATCCAAATACATCATCTTTCTAATGTTACTCATTTATTAGATCCTTTATCCTATGATTTGTTTAAACCCTTAAATAAATTGCACTTTAAAGGATTATCAGTAATCCATTTAAAAATTCAAGTACACACATCAGTGTTGGTTACTATGCAGAGAGAATGTCATTGTGTATAGTATAGTTTCATTTAATCTGTGATAAATGTTCAGCTGTATTTTTTATTAAAATAAACCATGTCAAGAAAACGTGTCTATAGCTTGGCTAGGCATTTGAAGTGGGGATTTTTTATGGGAACTTTTATAAAAAAAATATAGATCCATACAGTATTTCTGGTTTCCTTCTTACCTACCTGATGTCTCTTTTTGTCACATTTTCCCTCTTAATTACTAAAAGCTAACAATCCTGTCTTGCTATTTAAATTAGGCACCCTTTGTATGCTTCTATAACTAATTGTGTTTTCTGTCTCAACTTCTAAAGAGGACAGAGGACAGCATATGGTAGATTGTCTTTTTTGGCAACGGGAGAAATACTTGACATGAATTTTGGTTTATTTGGAGGGGAACCCTATTACAATTGGGCATTTGAAGAGTCTGTGGACAAGTTCCTGTTACAAATGTGATGGCAGTTTAGGTGATTAGTGTCACTCATTTCTTAACAGAAATTCTTAGCAGAATTTTAAGACCTCCACCCACCCCATGTTTATTACTTCAAGAATATAAAATTACAATTAGTCATATTAGGAATTCTTTTATTCCTTATCAAAACAATTTTAACAGCAAATGTAGATGATAGCTTTTACCTTTACATACAAGTTGTCCTTTTTGGATACATCTTTCTGCAAAACTCTGCCACATTCATACCTTGTCCTTAAGAGAGGTTAAAATTTTACATTAGCCTTATTCAAAGAATGTGGTGATTGTAACAGACCAGAAAAAAACCTCATAGAGTCTAGGGCAGGAGAGGAGTTTTTTCCACATACAAGCACATTTAAATTCTTCCAAGTACAAAAACACACGTGTTGTTGCTTTAGAGATAACTTTATGAATCATAAGGTCTTACAGTACAATCCAGGTGAAGTAGACAGCAAGTATTTTAAGTAAATCCCAACGACTTGAAATTCAAGTCCAAACTAAATATTTAATGTTTTCTTTATTGCAAATATGATGTCTTTAACCTGAGGTATAGAGTTGTCTTCTAGAATCTTTGCATAAGGCATGGGGACGTCAGCACCAGTGACACGAACTGCAGGAGCATCCAGGAAATTGAATGCAGGGCCTAGGAGAGAAGGAGGCTCACTGAGAGGCAAGAAAAGCCACTGAGCACCACCACCTTCCCATAGGAGGTATGGCTCTCCGAAAGAGAGAAAATCTAAAGGAATACTCATTATCAGGACTGTTTCTGGCTTTTTAAAAAACATTTACCCCTCCCCCACCAAAAACACCCATTGACCCAAATGAAAAATGCCAAGGTGACAAGTTAAGACTGTTGGCCTAGCTTCTAATCTCTGTCCAGTATCAAGGTACACACTATTTATTACAGTTTGAGTATTCTAGAACCAGTTTCTCTGAAATACCTTCCATGATCCTGGCACAAACTTCAGCTCCTACTCCAAACTGTGGCCAGCCTCCTTCCACAGTTACAAGATGATTGGTCTTCATGACACTGGCTTCTATTGTTTCAATGTCCATTGGTCTGATGGTTCGCATATTTATCACCTAAACAGACAACATAGGTATGATTTGTTGAGCCACTGCACCACAAATGTAGTCTCATCCCTATAATACCACTCCCTCTCTTACTTCCTGTTAATCTCCGGGTCTAGGAAGATCGAATCTGCCTATCCAAGAACAAAATGTAAAATGGGAAATTGTAATTAAAATGAAAATCTTTATCTCTACCACAAGTGGTTCTGTTAAGAATTCACTTATCCTCCTTTGCTAACTTACTTCTTGTCAAAACAACCAATAACTACCAACTGACTGCTCACTGTACACCAGGTGCTATACTATGTGTGATTCCCACAACCCCCCGAGGGGACAGTAAGTGTATTCTCCTCAGTTTACAGCTGATGTGGCTGAGAATAAGAGTACAGATCTTGCCCAAGTGTAACCAGCAAGTGGCAGGTCCTGGACGTGAAGGAGTTAGACCCTGATTTCCAAGTCTGCCCCTCTCCTGAACTCCAGCTCCAAGGCTGGATCCCAACTTGAGAAAGCAGGTACTACTGTAACAGATCTAGAACCTACACAGTAAAAAGCTAGGTATTTGCAAAGCAAGATTTTACACTCAGTTAACCTGTTAAAGAATTCAAACTCCTATTTCTGGGTCTTAATTTTAAAAGGAAACTTTCTGATTTTTCCAGAAGTGAATGTCCACATACCTCACATTCAATTCCCTCTTTGGATAGCACTGTTGCAGCTTCTAAGCAGTGGCCCACAGGTCTTGAATGGGCAACTACGGTTATGTGTGTCCCTGAAACAAAGTGGTCACAGATCAGAGGCCAGGTTGAAACCAAAGATGCTGTACTGCCCCACAGCCACTGTGGCTCTTGCTCATTTGTAAAATCTTCAACTCAACTCCATTCCAGGGAGGTGAGGAACGTGGCAGCCTTCCTAGAGATGAAATACAAATCTACTGGACTGAGAATTAGTAAGCATAAATGTATAAGCAAAACATGACACATTTCTTAACTTGATCTCATCCTATAATTTCCTAATCAAAGTAAAAGGCAAGTAACTTCAAGAATGAATTTGACCAGGTGCGCCTGGCAGGCTCAGTCAGTTAAGCGTCCAACTGTTGATTTAAGCTTAAGTCATGATCTTAGGGTAATGAGATTAAGCGCTAGTCAAGCTCTGGGATGGGCATAGAGCCTGCTTAAGATTCTCCCCCTATCTCTCACCTGCCACTGCTGACCTTCCCCCACCTCTAAAAAAACAAAAAAAGAATTTGACCAACATAAATATAGGGGCTAGATTACAAATAATATTTAAGATGTACTAAGTGCTCTTACCTTGCCTTTCTATTTTGGCTTTTCCAATGGGAATCAGAAAATCTTTTGACTGAGCTTCTGAGGGTAATTCAAAAGGAACTCCATACATCAGTTCATTTTCTAGCACCACCACTGAAAAATATAAATATTTAACAGAAGTAACTACATGACCAAATGTATATACAACACTATGACTCATTTTGCAAAAAAGTTTCACTGTGACAGTAGGAAGCCTCACAACTATTGTGTCTAGTAGCCTTGAGAGGATGGTTTAGGTACCGGCATTTATATTCTGGTCAATCCTAATTTTATCTATTGTAGTTAAATCAGCGTTGTAGGTACCTAGCAGGCCCCTTTACAGTCAAAAAAGCAAAAACAAAACGACCTTTTTGAAATCGGTCTTTACCATATCTCTAAATCATTGACATTTTATATGATGTATCTAAGCCTAACTAGAAGCTTTAACGGCTTCCCTCCAGGCAAAGATTGCGACTTAGTTCTTTAAAGTTCAAAAGAGACCCAAGGGTCATTCTACTGACCTGGATTATTATCCCGAATGGCTGATTTAATAAGTCCTTTTGCATCCTCTGAATTCCAGGGGCTGACCACCTTTAGGCCTGGGCAGTGCCCATACCAGGCAGCAAAGCACTGTGAGTGCTGGGCAGCCACTCCTGCTGAGGCGCCATTGGGCCCCCTGAAAACTATGGGCACAGGCTGAAGGCCCCCCGACATGTAGTAGGTCTTGGCAGCTGAGTTTATAACCTGGTCAATGGCTTGCATAGAGAAATTGAAGGTCATAAATTCACAAATGGGCCTCAACCCAGCCTGTCAAATCAGAAACAAAGATCTTTGAAAAACGAAAGTGATAAAAAGTGGCAACCACTTCAAAATTCAAACAATATTTTTAAAAGGTCGTGTTAAAAGAAGTATCTTTGGATGAGATTCATAAAGAGGATTACATACCATAGCTGCACCCACGGCAATTCCAGCAAAGCCCATCTATAAGTAAAATATAAACACAAGTGAAAATGCATAAAAATCAGAACAGTGTACACTTTAACATGCCCCTGAAAGGTCTGCTTCCTGATGGAAGACTTACTTCAGATATGGGAGTGTCTATGATCCTCTTATCTCCATATTTCTTCCACAGGCCTCGACTAACCTAAAATTACATGATGATCTCATTACTTTTAAGTGTCTATGAGGGCCAAAAGCCACCTCAGTTTATATTGCTTTATTGTATTTTGGGTTACCTTATATGCCCCATCATACTGGGCAACTTCTTCCCCAAGCAGAAATACCTTCTCATCTCTTTCCAGCTCCTCATCCATACCTTGGTTTATAGCATCACGAACTGTCACCTGTCACAGGTATGGGGAAAACAATCAACAAGGATTACTGCAGAATTATCTCAGATACTATTGAGGTTCTTTCCTTTTATAATTACCTAGGTTGCCTACAGCACATAATATAAAAACTATTGCTAGAACAGGCTTCTCTTTAAAAGTTCAAAGAATTCAAAATCTTTAAAAAAAAAAAAAAAAAGGGCGCCTGGGTGGCTCAGTGGGTTAAGCCGCTGCCTTCGGCTCAGGTCATGATCTCGGGGTCCTGGGATCGAGTCCCACATCGGGCTCTCTGCCTGCCTCTCTGTCTACTTGTGATCTCTCCCTGTCAAATAAATAAAAAAAATCTTAAAAAAAAAAAAAAGTTCAAAGAATTCGGAAAGTAACATTTTTATCATACAGCCTCACTAGTGAGTTTACTGAACTTTTTTTTTTTTTTAAGATTTTATTTATTTATTTATTTGACAGACAGAGACCACAAGTATGCAGAGAGGCAGAGAGGGCGGGGTGGGGGGGGGGAAGCAGGCTTCCTGCTGAGCAGAGAGCCTGATGTGGGGCTCAATCCCAGGACCCTGGGGATCATGACCTGAGCCAAAGGCAGAGGCTTTAACCCACTGAGCCACCCAGGCACCCCCCGAACACTTTTTTTTTTTTTTTTTTAAGATTTTATTTACTTATTTGACAGAGAGAAATCACAAGTAGATGGAGAGGCAGGCAGAGAGAGAGAGAGGGAAGCAGGCCCCCTGCTGAGCAGAGAGCCTGATGCGGGACTCGATCCCAGGACCCTGAGATCATGACCTGAGCTGAAGGCAGCGGCTTAACCCACTGAGCCACCCAGGCACCCCCCGAACGCTTTTCTTGATGTGTATCTAAGCTTAACAAAATTTGTCTACTGGCCAGACCAGCTCCTAAGTAGTTTCCTAAGTAGAAATTATACTGGGTTGTTTATTTCCACACTTGGTATAGCGTGGGACGGAGAACTGTTAAGGAGGCCCATATAAAACTATGTTTTGAGCACTCACTAGGTACCAGGCACTTCCAAACACTACCTTCAGAATCTATAAGTTATTTTACTAAACAGATTGGTAGAATCCTCTAATAAAAAAAAAAGGGGGAGGGTGGGAAATTCCTCAAAGAGTTGAACACAGAATTACTATGATCCAACAATTCCAATTCTAGATGGATGCTCAAAAGAAATAAAAGCAGGGACTCAGATACTTGTACACCAATGTTCTCAGCAAATCCAAAAGGTGAAAACAAATCCAAAAGGTGAAAACACCCAAATGTCCATCAACAGATGAATGGATGAACAAGATGTGGTATATGCATAAGATAGAATATTAGCCTTAAAAAAAGAAATGAAGGGCGCCTGGGTGGTTCAGTGGGTTAAGCCTCTGCCTTTGGCTGGGGTCATGATCTCAGGGTCCTGGGATGGAGCCCGGAATGGGGCTCTCTGCTCAGCGGGGAGCCTGCCTCTCTCTCTCTGACTGCCTCCCTGCCTACTTGTGATCTGTCAAATAAATAAAATCTTTTAAAAAAATGAAATTCTGACACATGCTATAACATACGTGACCCTTGAAAACAACCATGCAAAGTGAAATAAAGCAGACCTAAGAGAACAATGTAGGATTGCACTTACAGGACGTACCTAGAATAGAGAAATTCACAGGCACAGAAAGTGCAATAGAGGTTACCAGGAGCTGGGGGATATGGGAAGTTCCCTGTTTAAGGGGTAGAGTTTCTGATTGTGATGGTGACAAAGTTCTGAAGACGGATGGTGGTGACGGTCTCACAACGTAGTAATTGGACTTAGTGCCGCTGAATATACACTTCAAAATGGTAACATTGGTTTTATGTATTTTAGTACAGTAAAGATTTAAAAGGAGGGTGAGGGAAGAAGCGTCATGTCTAGTGTAGTCAGACCGCCCCACAGATTCCCAATGAGCCTGGCGAGGATGATATGCTGGTGTGTCCGGTGCTGGGTCCCAGAAGGAGCACGAGGAATCCCAGGCTGGACGTCGGAATCCGTAGACTCCAGGGCCGGCTGCTGTCCCTCTCCCCATGGCGCAGGCGCGTCCCCGGCCTCCGCCCGGAGATGGACGGCCCCCTCCCTGCCCCGGCGGGCGTCCACGCCACTTACCTGCAGCGCCGCCGGCGTCGTCCGGTGGAAGCGCCTCCTCAGCAGCCCGGAGACCTGGCGGGGAGAGAGAAGACGCTGAGAGGAGACGCAAGGTGGGCAGGAATCGCGCGCAGGCACGCGTGCCGCTGTGTACCTGTTCAAGGGGTCTCCGCATCAGGCCAGACACTGCCGCCATCTTGACTGTGTCCTCTAGCCGTCGCCGAATGACAACACAGCAGGACCGCAGTCTAGTCAGGCCCCGCCTCCCCCGCCAGCTCGAGCCAATGGCAGGGCGCGGCGCCTGCGTGCTCTGCCCATCCCCTCAGGGGCGAGGGGCCGAGGGGCGGGGCTGAGGTGGCGCGTTGGGTGTTTCCAAGGCTGTTTCTGGGGTGGACTCCAGCTAACTTCCTTGGGAGCGGGAGGTTGCTGCAATGCGGGTTGCGTGTTGGGGACACTTTCATAAGTGGTGGTGCTTGAAGCACGGAGACGGAAAGTCAGACTCTAAGGAACATAACTTGAGGCTGTTAGGTCAGCCTTTTGAGGGCACTGAAACCCTCAGGGCACCAGGTGTCGCTTGCGCACTCTCTAGTGACAGGGAACTTAATCACCTTATGAGCGAGTCCGGTCTTCACGGGACCGCGCTCAGTCTGTTCCCTGGAATGCGAACCAGAGCTTTCACTGATGCATTAAGCGCCTACTGTGTGCCAAGCATTGTGGTAAGTGCTTTACAGCTCCTTTAATTCTCACAGGAACCCTCTCAGGTGATTTCTGTTACCTCCAGTTGTCCTCAAGTTACTTTGGGTTGTCAGTCCTCAGAAAGTCCTTCATCCAAAATTTTCAACCTTCTATGGGCTTGACCAAATTATTTATTTATTTGTTTGTTTGTTTATTGATGGCTTGGGCATTTCAAAAGAGATTTATTAAGAGGGATTTTTCACTCACCCTCCCTTTTCAGACGTAATTTAAACACAGTGAAATGCACATTCCTACCACCTCAGAAAGTTCCCTCCATGTTTCCTCCCAGTCATTCCCCACCCATCACTGCACAGGGAACCACAGATCTAATTTCCATCATTGTAACTTAATTTGCCTGTTCTCGAACTTGAAATAAAGGCAATTTTAAAAAAATATATCTTATTTATTTAACAGACAGAGATTACAAGTAGGCAGAGAGGCAGGCAGAGAGAGAGAGGAGGAAGCAGGCTCCCTGCTGAGCAGAGAGCCTGATGCGGGACCGATCCCAGGACCCGATCCCAGGACCCGATCCCAGGACCCGATCCCAGGACCCTGAGATCATGACCTGAGCCGAAGGCAGCAGCTTAACCCACTGAGCCACCCAGGCACCCCTGAAATAAAGGCAATTATAAGACGTGTACTCTTGTATCTGGCTCAGCAAAGTGTTTTTGAGATTCATCCATGTTGAGTGTATCAGTAGTTTACTAATTTTTTTTTTAAATAATCTTTACACTCAGCATGGCGTTGGAACTCATGAACCCCCTGAGATCAAGAACTGCAAGCTCTTCTGACTGAGCCAGCCACTTGCCCCTCCTCCATTTGTTTCTGATTTAACATATCTAAGAAATCATTCCTAAATTCAATATCGTGAAGCGTTTCTCCTATATTTTCTTCTAGGAGTTTTATATTATTAGCTCTTATGTTTAGGTCTTTGACCCATTTTGAGTTAATTTTTGTATTCCATATAAAGTTGAGCCCAGTTTCATTCTTTTGCATGTAGATATCCAGTTTTCCCAATACCATTTGTTGAAAACGCTGTCCTTTCCATGTTGACTGTCATGGTACCCTTGTTGAAAATTATTTGACCATATACGGGAGAGTTTTCTTTTGACCTTTCTAGTTTATTTTTTGGTTTCCATGCCTATATTTATGTCAGTACCACACAGGTTTGTTGTTTTGTTTTGTTTTTTAAGATTTTATATATTTATTTGACAGAGAGAGAGGAGGAGGAGCAGCAAAGGGAAAAGAATAAGCAGATTCCCTGCTAAGTGGGGAGCCCGATGCAGGGCTCAATCCCAGGACCCTGAGATCATAACTGGAGCCAAAACCAAGGGTTAGACGCCCCACTGACTGACCCACCCAGGCGCCCCAGTACCACACTGTTTTGATTACTATAGCTTGGTAGTAAGTTTTGAAATCAGAAGTTGAGTCCTCCAGCTTTGTTATTCTTTTTCAAGATTATTTTGTCTACTTGAGGTTCTTTGAGATTCCATGTGAACTTTAGGATGGGTTTTACTCTTTCTGTAAGCACTATCATTAGGATTTTGATAGAGATTGCACTAGATCTGTAGACTGCTTTGGGTGGTGTTGACATCTTAACAATATAAAGCCTTCCAGTCTATGAACACAGGGTATCTTTTATGTATTTGTGTCTTCTTCAGTTTCCTTTAGCAGTGTCTTATAGTTTTCAGTGTTTAAGTCTTTAGCCTCCTTGGTTAAGTTAATTCCTAATTATTCTGTTCTTTTGGATGCTATTATGAGTGGAATGCTTTTCTTAATCTCCTTTTCATCTTATCCATTGTCAGTGTATAGAAATGGACCTGATTTTTGAGTGCTGATTTCATATCCTTGCTGAATTTGTTTATTCTAACAGGTGTGTGTGTGTGTGTGTGTGTGTGTGTGTGTGTGTAATCTTTGGGATCAGGCTCCCCACTGAGCAGGGAGCCCAATGTGGGACTGAACCCCAGGACCCTGAGATCATGACCTGAGCCGAAGGCAGAGGCTTAACCCACTGAGTCACCCAGGTGCCCCTTTGGGATTTTCCATGTATAAGTTCATGCCATCTGTAAAAAGAAATAATTTTGTGTATTCCTTTCCAGTTTGGATTTTATTTTATTTTTCTTGCCTAATTGCTCTGACTAGAGCTTCCAATACTATATTGAGTAGAAGTATCAAAAGCAGGCATCTTGGGCACCTGGGTGGCTCAGTGGGTTAAGCTGCTGCCTTGGGCTCAGGTCATGATCTCAGAGTCCTGGGATGGAGTCCCACATCGGGCTCTCTGCTCAGCGGGGAGCCTGCTTCCCTCTCTCTCTCCGCCTGCCTCTCTGTCTACTTGTGATTTCTCTCTGTCAAATAAATAAATAAAATCTTTAAAAAAAAAAAATGCAGGCATCTTCGTCTGCTTCCTGATCTTAGAGGAAAAATTTTCAGTTTTTCACCATTGAGCTAGCTGATGTTAACTATAGGTTTTTCATATATGGGCTTTATTATGTTGAGGTGGTTTCTTTCTATTTCTAGCCCGACAAATGTTTTTAACATGAAAGGGTGTTGAATTTTGGCATATACTTTTTCTGTATCCAGGAAGTTTTCCCCCCTTCATTCTGTTTATGTGATCTATTTCATTGATTGATTTTTGCATAATGAGATTATTTTCTTACCGTTGTCTTCAGAGCACTGTTTATGGATTCTGTATACAAGTCTTTTGTCAGATACGTGATAGGCAAACATGTTCTTCAGTTTATGGGTTGTCTTTTCATCCTGTAAAGATACTTCACAGGCAAGAGTTTTTAATTTTGATGAAGTCCAATTTTTCAACTTTTTTCTTTTATGGATTATGCTTTTATTGGTATCATATATGAGAAATTTTTATCTAACACCAGCATACAAAGATTTTTTTTCTTTTTTTATAAAATTACTATGGTTTTATGTTTTCCATTTAGATCTATGATCTATTTTAATTTTTGTATAATATTTAGGTTTAGGTTGACATCTTTGTTTTTTTTTCTCAAGTATGTCCAATTATTCCAATACCATTTGTTGAGAGAACTACTTTTTCGATTGAATCGTTTTTGCATATTTGTCAAAAATCATTTGGCCAAACTTGTGTAGGTGTATTTCTGGAGTCTATCCTGTGCCATTGTTCTGTATCTCTGTCCCTCCTCTAGTACCATACTGTCTTGATAGCTATAGCTATATTGTAATGCCTAAAATCAGGTAGTGTGATTCCTATTACATTTTTCTTTTTCAAAATCATTTTGGTTATTTTAATTTTTTACCCTATAATATAAATTTTAGAATCAGCTTGACTGCAGTTCACTCCTTTGTGTTTTTGCTTACCTATTTCATTGATGGACACCTAGGCTGTTCCCAGTTTGAGGCTATTATGGATAAAGCTGCTATGAATATACATATTAAAGTCATTATGAGGCCTATATTTCTGTTTCTCTTGGAGTGAAATTCTGGGTCATAGATAGAGCAGGTATATGTTCAGTTTTACAAGAAATGCCAAATAATGGGGGTCCTGGGTGGCTCAGTGGGTTAGGCCTCTGCCTTCGGCTCAGGTCATACATGATCTCAGGGTCCTGGGATAGAGCCCCACATCGGGCTCTCCGCTCTGCAGGGAGCCTTCTTCCCCCTCCCCCTCTGCCTGCCTCTCTGCCTACTTGTGATCTCTCCCTGCAAATAAATAAATAAAATCTTTTAAAAAAAGGAAAAAAGAAAGAAATGCCAAATAATTCTCCAAAGTGGTGGTACTATTTTATATTCCTTCCACCAAGATGAGCACATTTCAGTTACTCCAAATATATATTTTTTAAGATTTGTGTTTATTTATTTGAGAGAAAGCAGGAGAGTGGGGTGAGGGGTAGAGGGAGGAGACTCCCTGCTGAGCAGTGAGCTGGATTCAGGGCTTGATCTCCGGAGTCCAGGATCATGACTAGAGCCTAAGGCAGCCTCTTAACTAAGGTGCTCCAAATCTTTACCAACATATGATGATATCAGTTTTTAAGATTTTGCTATCCTGTTGGGTATGGGTTTATATCTCATGTTTTAATTTTTGTTTCCTTGATTATCAACAATGTTGGGCACCTTTCCATGTGCTTAATGTCTGTCAACCTCTTTTAAGAAAGTGACCACAGCAGAATTTAAACTTCACACGAAAAGCCTCAGTGAATGAATGTCTCCTTTTGTTCCCTCAGGACGAAGCAGAGAAGACATGCTTTGTATTCAGGGACAGGTGGCTTATTAGTGATTATTCTTATTTTATCAACAACAATGCCTCTGGTTTCTTTCTTTTTTTTTTTTTTAAGATTTTATTTATTTATTTGAGAGAGAGAGAATGAGAGAGAGAGAGCATGAGAGGGGAGAGGTCATCGGGAGAAGCAGACTCCCCGCTCAGCAGGGAGCCCGATGTGGGACTCAATCCTGGGACTCCAGAATCATGACCTGAGCCGAAGGCAGCTGCCCAACCAACTGAGCCACCCAGGCACCCAATGCCTCTGGTTTCTATGATACATTATAAATACATTTTTATGAAAGTGATCTTATCTTTCCTCACAGGTTAAAAAAGTGAGAAACCCTGTACCAAATTCATACAAATGAATATTGGATAAGGAAATTTTTAAAAAGTAGGAATAGGGAAAAACTAGAAGCATTCGCATATCCATCAGTTGGGAACTGGTTTAATGAAGCATGTTACATCTCTTCCATGGAATATCACTCTTCTGTTAATAAAAGTGGGAGAATGAAGCAGACCTACATGTACAGATCTATACATATATACCATATGTACTTATTGGAAACAATCTCCAAACAAGGTGAGATATGAACTGAAAAAAAATGGAATCCTGGGCACTTGAATGTCTCAGTTGGTTAAGTGACTGCCTTAGGCTCAGGTCATGATCCCAGGGTCCTGGGATGGAGTCCCTCATTGGGCTTCCCCTGCTCTGCTGGGAGCCTGTTTCTGCCTGTCCTCCTGCTTAGGCTCTCTCTCTGTGTCAAATAAATAGAAAAATGGAATCCCATTTGTGTAATAAAATACAGGAATAAAAATATTTACTCATAAAAAAAGTTTTGAAAGAATTCATAAGAAATTGTGAAGAGAGACTAAACAGTTGAGGGGTAGAATTTGACTAATAGAGATCAAGGAATGTTTTACTTTTCTTTTTTTTTTAATTTTTAAAATTTTTTATTTTTTATTTATTTATTTTAAAAAATATTTTATTTATTTTACAGAGATCATAAGTAGGCAGAGAGGCAGGCAGAGAGAGAGAAGGAAGCAGGCTCCCCACCGAGCAGAGAGCCCAACTTGGGGCTTGATCCCAGGACCCTGGGATCATGACCTGAGCCAAAGGCAGAAGCTTTAACCCACTGAGCCACCCAGGCGCCCCTTTTTTAAAAAAATATTTTATTTATTTATTTGACAGAGAGAGAGATCACAAGTAGGCAGAGAGGCAGACAGAGAGAGGGGGGAAGCAGGCTCCCTGATGAGAAGAGAGCCTGATGCGGGGACTTGATCCCAGGGCCCTGAGATCATGACCTGAGCTGAAGGCAGAGGCTTAATCCACTGAGCCACCCAGGCACCACTTACTTTTCTTTTTATACCTTTTATATAGTATTTTTTTAAATACTGAGAATATTTTTCTTCAATTTATTGTTAATTAATATACACAATTCATAAAATTACAGGCCAAATAATATACTGGGAAATCTTTGTCACAGACATGGCAATAACTTTATATAAATACTTAATACATAAAGAATTCCTAAGGAGTAAGGAGAAAACACTAAAATCCCAATAGAAAATGGGCAAAGAGCATGAAGAGGACACTTTCACAAAGTAGTAGAAACGAGAGCAAACATGAATTATGTGGGACGCCTGGGTGGCGCAGTTGGTTGGACGACTGCCTCCGGCTCAGGGCGTGATCCTGGAGTACCGGGATCGAGTCCCACATCAGGCTCCCAGCTCCATGGGGAGTCTGCTTCGCTCTCTGACCTTCTCCTCGCTCATGCTCTCTCTCACTGTCTCTCTCTCTCTCTCAAATAAATAAAATAAAATCTTTAAAAAAAAAAAACATGAATTATGTAAAAAAAAAAACCCACATGAATTATGTCTGACTTCACTCATACCCAAAGGGATAGAATTTAAAACATCAATGAGACCCCATTTTTTGGTCCTTCAAATTATTAAAGATTTGACAAAGTTTATCCATATTTATAAGGGTTCAGGGAAATGGACACTCATACACAGTATTAATTGTTCCAGTGTTTCTGGAAAGCATTTTGTTAATCGATCCTTAAGAACCTTCAAATAGGGCGCCTGGGTGGCTCAGTGGGTTAAGCCGCTGCCTTCGGCTCAGGTCATGATCTCGGGGTCCTGGGATCGAGGCCCGCATCGGGCTCTCTGCTCAGCAGGGAGCCTGCTTCCTCCTCTCTCTCTCTGCCTGCCTCTCTGCCTGCTTGTGATCTCTCTCTGTCAAATAAATAAATAAAATCTTAAAAAAAAAAAAGTGTTGGACGTTTAAAAAAAAAAAACAACCTTCAAATAAATATGTTCATCCATATAAATAAATGTGTTTATATTTTATAATATATACATATTCCTTTGGCCTAGCTCTTCTACTTGTAAGGATTTATCCTCTTAAATCTTCGTTGCTTCTGATTAATTTATGTGAAAATATTCATATAGTAGGACAATTTTTCAACTATTTAAATATCCGGGAAAATACTTAGATAAATTAGGATATATCCAGATGTTGAAATATTACATAATACTTGAAATTCTATTTTTAAAGAATTAATTAATATGCAAAAGTATTTATGAAATAATATTAAAGGAAAAAAAGCAGAATAAAAATAGTTTGAAATATAATCCGAATTTTATCTAGAAGTATGTATGCATAGAAAAATGCTTGGAAGGGATAATATGTAATAGCTTAACAGATCTAAAAATGAAAGGAAGATTTTTAATTATAATCAAAATATGATTTATTATTTTTACATATTTCTTTTTCATATATTAATTTGCCTTTATGTTTTATATTTTATTTTTAATTCCAAAAATATTTTTGAGTAGGAGATTTTTTTCATTATAGGAAAAAAAAATTCAAGTACAGAAGGTTAAAAAGTGGGGCACCTGGGTGACTCAGTGGGTTAAGCCTCTGCCTTAGGCTTGGGTCATGATCTCAGGGTCCTGGGATTGAGCCCCACATTGGGCTCCCTGCTCAGCAGGGAGCCTACTTCCCTCTCTATCTCTGCCTGACTCTCTGCCTACTTGTGTTCTCTGTCTGTCGGATGAATGAATAAAATCTTAAAAAAATATATAAAAAAAAAAGTTAAAAAGTAATTGCCCTCCCCTCCCCCAACCTTCGTTACCTTGCTTCCTCTCCCCACTTCGCAAGCCACTATGACTCATTTCTTCTGTGTATTTACAAGAAGGACCATTTGTGTATAAGCATGTATGTCTGGATCTCTCTTTGTTTACACGAAGATTAGCTTTTTGAAAATATATTTTTAAGTGAGCATACAGTAAAGTTCTGAGTGTGTGTGTGTCCAGCTTGAAGAGTTTTGAAGCTGACAACCACAGTGAGGATACAGAACAGTCCTATGATCCCCAAAACTCCCTCCTTCTGTTCTCACAAAGCCCACTCCTTGCTCCCATCCCCACTAATCTGTGTTTATTGCCATACTACTGCCTTTTCCAGAATGTTATATAAATGAAATCATACAGTATATAACTTTGGAGTCTGACTTCTTTCACTCACATAATACCTTTGAGATTCATCCAAGTTGTCATGTGTATCAGTAGTTCATTGTTTGTTCTTGCTGAGTAGTACTCAACTGTATGCATGTACCACAATTGGTTTATCCATTTGCTTGTTGAGGGACATTTGAATTGTTCCCAGTTTCTGGCAATGCTGAATAGAGCAAATGCAAAAAAAGATTTTACAGAGTTTTATGTAAATGTATGTTTGTATTTCTCTATGGTGTGGGATTGGGATTGCTGTGTCATATGGTGCATGTATGTAACTTTTTTTTTTTTTTTTTGACAGAAGAGATCACAGGTAGGCAGAGAGGCAGGCGGGGGTGGGGGGGTGGCAAAGAGCCCAATGTGGGGCTCGATCCCAGGACCCTGAGATCATGACCTGAGCCGAAGGCAGAGACTTTAACCCACTGAGCCACCCAGGCACCCCGCATGTATTTAACTTCTAAGAAAGTGTCAAACTGCTTTCTAGAGTGGCTGTACCATTTTTTATTCTCACCACCAGTGTATGAGAGTTCCAGCTGCTCCATATCCTCTCCAACATTTGGTAGTATCATTTGTTTGTTCTTTTTGCTTTTTTGCCATTCTGTTAGGTGTTTAGTAATATCATCATGGTGCTTTTAAAAAAAGATTTTATTTATTTATTTTAAGATTTTATTTATTTATTTGACAGAGATCACAGGTAGGCAGAGAGAGAGAGAGGAAGGGAAGCAGGCTCCCTGCCAAGCAGAGAGCCTGATGCAGGGCTCCATTCCAGGACGCTGGGATCATGACCGGAGCCGAAGGCAGAGGCTTAACCCACTGAGCCATCCAGGTGCCCCAAGATTTTATTTACTTATTTGAGAGAGAGAGACAGTGAGAGAGAGCATGAGAGAGGAGAAGGTCAGAGGGAGAAGCTGACTCCCAATGGAGCTAGGAGCCTGATGCGGGATTCAATCCCGGGACTCCAGGATCATGACCTGAGCCAAAGGCAGTTGCTTAACCAACTGAGCCACCTAGCGCCCCATTATCACCGTGGTTTTAATTTGCATTTCCTAATGGCTAATGATGTTGAACATCTCTTCAACAACTCATTGGCCACTTCTATGTCATCTTTGGTGAAATACCTGTTTAAATCCCTTGCCCATTTTTTATTAGGTCATTTGAAAGTTTCTCACAGTTGAGATATATGTATCTTTTCATTTTCTTTTTTTTTTTTTTAAAGATTTTATTTATTTATTTGTCAGAGAGAGAGGGAGAGAGAGTGAGCACAGGCAGGCAGAAAGGCAGGCAGAGGGAGAAGCAGGCTCCCTGCCGAGCAAGGAGCCCGATGTGGGACTCGATCCCAGGACGCTGGGATCATGACCTGAGCCGAAGGCAGCTGCTTAACCAACTGAGCCACCCAGGCGTCCCTATCTTTTCATTTTCTTAACAGTGTCTTTTGTAGAGAAAAAGGCTTAAAATTTAATGAAATTCAGTTCCCCAAATTTGTCTTTTATGGGTCACATTTTGGTATCTTATCTCAGAACTCTTTGCCTAACACCAGATTGCAAAGGTTTTCTTTGATGTTTCCTTCTAAAGTTTTATAGTTTTACATTTAGATCTATAATCCATTTTGAGTTAATTTGTATTTTTTTAAGGTTTTATTTACTTGACAGACAGAGGTCATAAGTAGAGAGAGGCACACAGAGAGAGTGGGGAAGCCGAGCAGAGAGCCCGATGGGGGGCTCGATCCTAGGACCCTGGGATCATGACCTAAGCTGAAGGCAGAGACTTAACCCACTGAGCCACCCAGGTGCCTGGAGTTAATTTGTATTTAATGTGTGAGGTTTAGGTCCTGAATTTTCTTTTTTTTTCTTTTTTTTTTTTCTGAATTTTCTTTTTTTTTAGATGGTGTCCATTTGTTTCAACATTATGTGGTAAAAAGACCGTCTTTTCTCCATTGAGTTACCTTTGCACCTTAATTGACTGTTTTGTGTGGGTCTATAGTTGGACTGCCTGTTCTGTTCCATTGATCTCTATGTTTATCCCTTCAATATTGTACTGCCTTAATTACTTTAGCTGTGTCAAGTAGTATAAGTCTTCCAACATTACTCTTTTCAAAATTGTTTTTATAATCAGCTTATCTCTATCTACAAAAAAAATAGAATTTCGATTGAAATAGGAAACTAGAACATTTTGGGATGAACTATATCCTAACTATACTGTCTTCCAACCACTTTCACAGCATGTCTCTCCCTTTCCTTTGTTTTCTTTGATTTCTTTCATTGGACTATTGTAGTTTTCAACTTTCATATTTTATTAGATTTATGTCTAAGTATTTCTGTCCTTTTTAGCATTGTAAATGATGTGTAAACCTTTTTCAGTTTCCAGTTTTTTACTGCTAATATATCAAAATATAGTGGTTTCCAGGGGTTGGACATTTAATCTGCAACCTTGCTGAGGTGCCTGGGTGGCTCAGTGGGTTAAAGCCTCTGCCTTCGGCTCAGGTCATGATCCCAGGGTCCTGGGATCGAGCCCCAAATCGGGCTCTCTGCTTAGCAGGGAGCCTGCTTCCCCTCTCTCTCTGCCTGCCTCTCTGCCTACTTATGATCGCTCTGTCAAATAAATAAATAAAATCTTAAAAAAAAAAATCTGCAACCTTGCTAAATTCATTTATTATTTCTGGAAGCTTTTTTGTAGGTTCCATAGGATTGCCCACATAGGCAATTATGTTGTCTGTGAAAGAGATGATTTTTCATGTGGGTCTTTAATCCTATATTTCAGGCAAATAAATATAGAGCTAAAGCAAATGTGACAGGTGACAAGAGCTGTGGCATCTAAGTGGTGAGTATGTGGAAATTCATTGCAGTATTCTTTCACCTGTTCTGTATGTTTGAAAGTTTTTCATGATAAATTTGGGGGGGAAGGGAAAGTGAGTGTCCCACCTGTCCCTGTCTCTCTTGCGATGTCGCCCCCCACCCCCAACCCAGGGGCAAGCACCCTTAGTGGTTTCCTGCTTCTTTTTAGGGGTTCTAAAGGGGATATTATGGGTGGGTGTGTACACATGCACGCGCTCGTACGCACACGCATCGGTCCATAGGATTATTTCTGGTACTGCTGATAGAATTTAGTTTCTGTAAGTTCTAGAAGCAGAGCTGTTGAGGAAAAGCCATCCAGGTGAATTCCCCCAGTCCCTTCCCCAGGTGGCGGTGACTATTTCAGTACCCAGGCTCAGCCCTAGAGGGCGCCCGCTCCCCTTGAGTGGCCGTAGCAAGCCGCAGAAGGCGCGGAAGCCACTGTGTCAGGCCAGCCATGTGACTCGTGAAACGTGGGGCCTCCAAAAGTGTAAATACGTCTGTTTTCCGGCCTTAGCCACATTTTCTGTGGGTTGCAAAACTCAGACTATGAGCCCACATTTTGGCTTCGCCGCAGCAAAGGCTGAAAGAGAGAAAGGTTGCCCAGAAAGCTTCACCCACACGCTGTACCGTGAACTTTTAAAGGATGGATACGGCGCCCCATTTCCAGGAGCTGTGTAGTATCCTAAACATTTTGAGGCTGATTACTTGACTAGATTAAAAAGATGTTTTTTTGGCTGAAGGAAAGCCATTTTGTTCAATACGTTAGCACCTATTTATAATACTGTGTTGGAAGATGTCTCTGAATTAATAACCCCAGTTTTATTCTATGTGTAGTTGTTATTTTTAGGTAGACAGAATTTCACATTTTCTCTGGATCTCTGTAAAAATGAACTGTATTATAATAGTGAGTGTATAACTTTAAAACTGCATTTAAGTCGGGGTGCTTGACTGGTTCAGTCCCTAGAGCATGAGACTCTTGATCTGGAGGTTGTTGGGTCAAGCCACCCATCGGTGTAGAGATTACTTAAATTCTTTTAAAAAATCTATTTAAGGGGACGCCTGGGTGGCGCAGTTGGTTAAACGACTGCCTCCGGCTCAGGGCGTGATCCTGGAGTCCCGGGATCGAGTCCCACATCAGGCTCCCGGCTCCATGGGGAGTCTGCTTCTCCCTCTGACCTTCTCCTCGCTCATGCTCTCTCTCACTGTCTCTCTCTCTCAAATAAATAAAATAAAATCTTAAAAAAAAAAAAAAAATTAAAAAAAAAAATCTATTTAAGGGGCGGCTGGGTGGCTCTGTCAGTTAAGCGTCTGCCTTCAGCTTAGGTTGTGATCCCTGGGTCCTGCGATCGGGTCCTTCCAGAGGGCTCCTTGCTCAGAGAGAGCCCACTTTGCCTCCCCCCTCTGCCCTTCCTCCCACTTGTGCTCACTCTCTCTACCCCTAATAAAAGACTATTTTTTAAAAATTTAAGAATGTATTTAAATCAATACCAATAGATAAATAACGAGCTTAAGTTAATAAAATAGAAATGTTTTATTTATTTATTTATTTATTTACTGCTCAGAAAGGTTACTGCTCAGAAAGTTTACTGCTCAGAAAGGTTACTGCTCAGAAAGTTTACTGCTGACTGAATGTAACAGCTCAGTTCCAGGTAATGAAAGAACAATTATTAGTTGCAGTATCTTTCTAGGTATTTACCGTAGAATTATCCTGGCTCTGTTCTAATTGTTGCTTTGATTTAAAAAGTGCTATAGTACTCCCCTCATGGTAAAGGAATGAATGTAACAGTCTTTCCTTTTTTTGTTTGTTTGTTATTTTGTTTTTAATTTTTAGCTGTTACTGCTTTTATCTTAAAAAAAAAAAAGATTTTATTTATTTATTTGACAGAGAGAGATCACAAGCAGGCAGAGCAACAGGCAGAGAGAGAGGGTGAAACAGGCTCCCCGCTGAGCAGAGAGCCCGATGTGGGGCTCGATCCCAGGACCCTGAGATCATGACCTGAGCTGAAGGCAGAGGCTTAACCCATTGAGCCACCCAGGCACCCCTGCTTTTATCTTTTTTTAATGTTGAATATGTACAACTTGAAGTAGACTAAAAACTTTTGCCATTAAGAATGCACGTGCATAAAGATCTCTTTTCAGAAATGAAGCTTCTTGAAAACAATTTATGTGTTGCTTAAAAAACAGAATAATATAGCAATACAGTATAATTGTTAAGAAAACCAGTTTTGGGGGCACCTGAGTGGCTCAGTTGGTTAAGCGACTGCCTTCTGCTCAGGTCATGATCCCAGAGTCACAGCATCGAGTCCCACATCGGGCTCCCTGCTCAACAGGGAGTCTGCTTCTCCCTCTGACCCTTTCCCCTCTCATTCTGTCTCTCTTAGTCTCTAAGTAAATAAACAAAATCTTAAAAAAAAAAGAAAAAAGAAAAAAGAAAAGAAAACCAGTTTTGCCACTTCAAAGACTTTGTATTACAAACATAGTCATAAAAGAAATGGATGAAATTTATGTATAAGGTGATACATGGATATTTAGAATAATGACAATTTACAATGGCAAAAGATGGAAATAAACATTCAGGGCTTAGATGAGAAAATATATATGGTACAGACATGAAATGGAATATTATGAAGCTGTAAAAGGCATAAAGAAGACTTCTCCATATGAGAGGCATAAGCATCCTTCCACTGGACTAGAATCTTTTTCAGACCAGTGTAGAAGGGAAATTTGAGAAATCAGGTGATGCTTTCAACCATAATTTTCTTTTCTTTTTTAAAAACTTTCTATTTTGAAATAATTATATATTCACAGGAAGTTGCAAAGATAGTACAGAGAGATCCTTGAACCCTTCATCAAGTTTCGCTCAATGGTTACGGCTCTGGGAACTATAACACAGTATCAAACCCAGGACCTGACATTGGTAAGATGTGTGCATATGCTTGTTTTATCAAGTGTGCAGAGTTGAGTAACCACCAGAACTCTTGTGTCACTGCAGAGATCTCCCTGGTACTACCCCGTTATAGTCACATGCCCACCCTTCCCTGCCCCTGGTAACTACTAATCAGGTCTCCTTTTCTAAAGTTTTGTCATTTTGAGAATTTTATATAAATGGAGTCACAGCAGTAGATTGGAAGTTTTTTTTTTTTGTTTTGTTTTGTTTTACTTAAGCACAATGCCCCTGAGATCCATTCAAGTTATTGCCTGTATCAGTAGTTTGTTCTTTTTGCAGTTAAATATTATTGCACGCAGTATGGGTGTACCATAGTTGGTTTAATCATTCACCTACTGTAGGACATTTTAGCTGTTTCCAGTTTGGGGCTATGACAAATAAAGCTACTATGTACAATCATGTACAGGTTTTTGTGTGAACATAAGTTTTCATTCCTCTGGGATAAATGCCCAGGACTGCAACTGCTGGGTTGTAGGATAAGTGTGTGCTTAGTTTTCTAGAAACTGCCAAATCATTTTCCAGAGTGCTGTACCATTTTACATTCCACAGTTTTGTTATACAAAATGTTATTGAGGGGCGCCTGGGTGGCTCAGTAGGTTAAAGCCTCTGCCTTCGGCTCAGGTCATGATCCCAGGGTCCTGGGATGGAGCCCCACATCAGGCTCTCTGCTCAGCAGGAAGCCTGCTTCCCCCCTCTCTCTGCCTGCCTCTCTGCCTACTTGTTATTTATCTCTCTGTGTGTCAAATAAATAAAATCTTTTAAAAAAACAAACAAACAGGATTATTCTGAATTTAATACCTTGAATATCAGATTCAGTAAGGCTCTCTTACTGTGAGCACACAACTTCGAAGAGTCTATACCCACTTGTAAATAAGTCCCTTACAGTTGTTGAAAGGTTCATATACTATTAAAAGACTCCCACAACAGTGAATGGCTTTATTGTTTATAAAAGGTGACACATTTCTTAAATACTTAATCAGAAATACAAGATTTACAAAGTGCCTGGCTGGCTCAGTTGGTAAGAGTATGCACTCTTGATCTTGGGGTCATGAGTTCAAGCCCCACATTGGGTGTAGAGCTCTCATCTCTCTCTCACACACACACACAAAAATGCAAAATTTAGCAGGGGGAAAAAACCCTTAGAGGAAATTAAGTTTTTAAATCCGTAAAAATGCCAAAAAAGTGCCCCCCCCAACAACCCAAAACATGGCAGCCAGATAAATGCAAAAATACTCAAAAGAGGCTTGAATTTTAGATAAACTGTTCATAATGCAAATTGGTCAATGAGTGAACTGATCACCAGGTAAATTTATCATTAGGGTATATGGCTCTGCTCAGAGTAGTCTGTTCTTAGGGCAGAACCAAAATGGTGGCCATAGGCAAGTTGGACATTATCATAGGACTGGGTGAGAGTGAGCTTGGGTTATCTTCCTGCTTCCAGGAAGTGGGAGAGGGATTTGTGGCCTCTCTGACTTCCATAGGGGAAGTCGAGGCCTATTCCATCTGTGACTCACACAACAAATACAGTTGACCCTTGAACAACATGAACCGCATGTACAGGTTCAATTTCACATATACATGGATTGTTTTTTTTTTCTATAAAGAGTACAGGAGGGGCGCCTGGGTGGCTCAGTGGGTTAAAGCCTCTGCCTTCGGTTCAGGTCATGATCCCACGGTCCTGGGATCGAGCCCCGCATCGGGCTCTCTGCTCAACAGGGAGCATGCTTCCCTGTCCCTCTGCCTGCCTCTTTGCCTACTTGTGATCTCTGTCTGTCAAATAAATAAATAAAATCTTTAAAGAAAAAAAAAAAGAGTACAAGACTATAAATGTATCTTCTCTTATGATTTTCTTAACATTTTCTTTTCTGTAGCCTACTTTATTATAAGAATACAGTATATTTATGTTTTATATATATATATATATATATATATATATATATATATGTATTTATATAACATAATGTGTTGATTGGCTTTCTGTTACCAGTAAGGCTTCTGTCAACAGTAGGCTATTAGTAGTTAAGTTTGGGGGGAGTCAAAAGTCACACTCAGATTGTCCACTGTATGGGAAGCAGTGCCCCTAACCCATGCACTGCTCAAGGGTCAAGTGTAGTAACCAACAGATGTTCATTATAGTGAATGAATAGTCAGGTAACATGATTTCCAGTCATGGTTCATTGACCATCCAGTAATGTGACTTTGCAAAAAGTTCTGTAAACCATGCCCCTCTCCCCAGCTTGAGATTGCTCATGCATAAGGTACCGGAGTGGACTTTAGATGGTCACTACAGTCCCTGTAAGCTCTAAGCTTTCCTGAGATTTCCCTGCTCTCAGAGCTCCTCCCATGTTCTGACCTTTCCAGTAGACTCGAGGCTAGAATGGATATAAGGAGTACCATTTTTTGTTAGAGGCTTAAAGACAACCAAGACTTTGCTATAGCAAAGGTTAATATTCTGTCTCAAAGATCCATTTCCCTAGGCTCTCTGAATGTAAATGTTAAGGTGATGAAAACAGGGGAAGCTAGGCTCTGGTTCATTTGAGTCAGAGGCGCTCACCCCACACAGTGCAGCTCTGGAGCTGAGGGCCTCTTCTGTGGCCTGCAGCTTCATAAACTCAGGTTAGGCTGTCAGCACTGATTTAAAGAGATTTGGTGGCTCAGTTTGCTTCTGGGGAAGAACTGACATTCGCAGCAGGCTTGGGGGGCTAATAGTGAAACCAGAGCTGGCTCCCCACCCCACCCCACCCCTCCTGCCTTGGAGGGGCAGAGTGAGTCACCTGTTTGCACAGAAGACGTGGTATCAAATCCACAAATTCACAGGCCTTATGCCTTCACCACTTTAAACCAGAAAGGTGTTGCAACATAACAGCTTTAATTGCTAAACCCAAGCTGCAAACCCAAATCTTGGGATTTGATAAGAACTGGGTGGGAAAGGCCATGAATAATGGTAGTTTTCTGCCAGGTGTGTTTATTTGTTCCTCCCCTCCCTCATTTGCTTCCTTGTTTGTGCTCAAACCCAGACCACAGGCCTCTGGACAGCTGCCACCACCAGGCCACCCGACAGATGCTAGGTTGGTAGTGGCGATTACAGGTTTGCGTTCTTTTCTATTCTTTGCTGGAGTCTGAGGACCTTGTGTCTACCCCAAAGTCCTGGGAACAAGCAACTCCGAAGTCTTCTTGCTGTAGCTCATGTGACTCTCAGTCTACCGCTCAGGCGGACAAGCAATAAGGCTTTCTTTCCTAGAACTCCCTTCAGTGCAGGCCTCCCCCTTTTTTAGCTGGTATAAAACCTCTGATTACAGTCTTCCCTGGGCATGTCCTCCCCATTCCTCTGCAACACATACTAAGTGTCACACTGTGCCGAGGGTTTGAGGGAGGCTAAGGTGAGGGGCTGGGATGACTCTGGCTCTGGGTCTTCAGTCCCATGGTGGGTGGAGGGATCTGTTGCCCCGTCCACCTGGCCCCTGTGGCTCCAGGGTCCTCTGCTCCCTTCTTGACATTATTGGGCCCCAGGAATCCTTCTGAGGCTGTGGCTGGCTGCACTGCCTTCCACAGGCTTCCAGACTTCAGTCAGTATTCCTGGAATCAGCTCCCTTCTTGTATAAGAGGAAGGGAGAAAGGAAGATACAGGAAGAACCAACAGTGTGGATTAACACCCTCCTGCATAATCCAGGCGGGTAGCCAGCTCTCCCTTTGCTCCAGCTCTGTGTTTGTACAGGAGAGATTAGGGCATTTATTTTTTCAAGAGGAGTAGTAAAATGACAAAAAGTAATATTCTCTAACCTCTGTAGAGTAAGTTCTGAACCCAGCATTATCTGATATAATCAGCATACTTGCCTTTTGAACTATGTACTATTTTAAAAATTTATTTATTTAGAAGAGGAGAGTGCACATGAGTGGGGAGGGAGAGGGGCAGAGAGAGAGAAGCTGAGGGAGGGGGTGACCGTGCGCTCCATCCCAGGACCTTGAGATCATTACCTAAACCAAAGGCAGACACTTAACCCACTGAGCCACCAGGCATCCCTGAACTAAGTACTATTATTATTTCCATTTTAAAGATGAGAGAACTGAAGCTCAGCGAGAAGCAAAAGAAATTTGCTCAAGGTTACATGGCAAGTAGTAGGAAAACTGGTATTTGAGGGGTGCCTGGGTGGTTCAGTCGTTAGGTGTCTGCCTTCCACTCAGGTCATAATCCCAGGGTCCCTGGGATGGAGCTCCACGTCAGACTCCTTGTTCAGCAGAAAGCCTGCTTCTCCCTCTCCAACTCACCCTGCTTGTGTTCCCTCCTTCACTCTCTGTCTCTCTCTGTCAAATAAATAAATAAAATCTTTAAACAACAACAACAACAAAAACCCTGGGATTTGAATCTGGGTCTTCTGACACTGGAGTCCAAATCCTTATTTATAAGCAGTGCATCTTAGATGCCTTCGAAAAAATGTCAGACCTGTAAGTCCAGTGTGGTATTTGAAAACTCTTTTCATAGAGTTTATACCATATTCCAGCTCTTCTCTCAGTAGGACTATAAAACAGCACCTAGCAGTTACTCCAGCTCAGTAACACTTGTTTGAATTATACATCTCATAAACAGTTTTGCATTTTCAAATACTTTTGTGTCTGGTTCAGATGTGGCAGAAAAAGTGAGAGGTTGCTGGCAGCCCTGTCTTATCTAAAAGATATGAAAAAGCTTTCAGAGGCACCTGGCTGGCTCAGTTGGTAGAACATGTTACTCCTGATCTTGGGGTTGTGAGTTCGAGCCCCATGCTGGGGGAGGACTTTACTTTAAAAAAAGAAAAAAAGGGGCGCTGGGTGGCTCAGTGGGTTAAAGCCTCTGCCTTCGGCTCTGGTAGTGGTTCCAGGGTCCTGGGATAGAGCCACGCCTCGGGCTCTCTGCTCCGTGGGGAGCCTGCTTCCTCTTCTCTCTCTGCCTGCCTCTCTGCCTACTTGTGATCTCTGTCAAATAAATAAATAAAATATTTTAAAAATAAAAAAAGAGAAAGAAAGAAAGAGAAAAAGAGAGCGAGAGAGAGAGAGAGAGAGAGAGAGAGAAAGAAACCCCATCTAGTTCTGCTTAAATTTGTTTGTTTGCTTACTGAGACTCCTTCAACTCTTCCTTTGTTTTGACTTCCTAGCTCCCATCCAAACTCACTCAGCATGAGATGCCCTGTAGGGTTTTGGCAAGTCAGACCTGGCTTTTAAATCAGACCTGTCTTTTAAATCCTGGCTCAGACACTTGCTATTTGTGTGACCTTAGCTGGTTTGCATACCTCTCTGGGTCTCCACAAAATGCCCATTAAAAAAGAGTAATAATAAAACTACCTCTGGGATATTGAAAGTGTACATAATACTTATAGGCACTCAACTTCTAGTTTCTGGGGCGCCGGGGTGGTTCAGTGGGTTAAAGCCCCTGCCTTCAGTTCAAGTCATGGTCCCAGGGTCCTGGGATCTAGCCCCCCCACCATCATCATCCGCTCTCTGCTCAGCAGGGAGCCTGCTTCCTCCTCTCTCTCTGCCTGCTTGTCATCTCTGACTGTCAAATAAATAAAATCTTTAAAAAAAAACAAACAAAAAACTTCTAGTTCCTATCTTTGTTAATTAAATCAGCCACAGCAGAACATTCTAATTCATTTAAACGTAAACTTAAGATCCTTCTGAAAACTCTTTAAGGATGTCATCCCTTTATTTGATTTACTTATTGTTATTTTCAAAGTCAGCTCTATACCCAACAGGGGGCTTGAACTCATGACCTGAAGATCCAGAGTTAGCATGCTCTACTGACTGAGCCAGTAGGGTGCCCCAACCCTTTAGCTGGATTTAAGAATTCATGTTTACAATGCAGCTTAATGACAATGTATCAGTAGGATATTTTCAGTTGCAAGGAAAATGCTGACCCAAACTGGCACAAATAATACGAAAATGTATCCAAAGGTGTGAGGGTTGGTTCAGTGACTGGTGGTAGTAAGGATGTAGGTTTTCCAGCTGTTTCTCAGCCTCTGCTCTGCTTCAGCTTTTGCTAGAACCATCCTCCCACCTTCTCTGCCTATCTAAATTCTTCCCTCACGTGGCCAAATCCCTCATCATCCAAACACGCCTTCTCTCCCTTTTCTGAATTCTGGCGGTCAGCCCAGAACCTTTGGGGCAACTCCTGTGGGCAAGCACATAGCCATACCGTCCTGTGTGTTACTGGGTTTAAATCATCAGATTCCTTTAAAAATATTTGTGATGTAAATACAAAAAGCAGCTTGACTAGAATCTCTAAATGAACATTTATCTAGCATCTAGCACATGGAAGGCATGCAATAAAAAGTGTCAGAATAGCTGTTCCTGGCTGGCTCAGTGGGGAGAGTAGGTGACTTTTGGTCTCTGGGTGGTGAGTTCAAGCCCCATGTTAGACAGAGAGATTACTTTAAAAAAATGTTGGAATGGTCGATAAAACACTTGAATGGTCTTAAAATTCTGAATAGTATTTTTAAACAGCTATATACTGGTTAACATGCAGAAGATTTCAGGGCTCATATAAATGATTTTTCTTTCTTAATGTAGGTCTCTATTTTACTGGCTTCAATAATTTGCATATACTTTTCCAATTTCTGTGTTATCTATTTACTGTCTGTGTTATTACTAATATGGTTCCTTAAATTGATTATATTTTATTTTTATTTTTTTTAAGATTTTATTTATTTGTCAGAGAGAGAGCGAGAGTGAGCGCACAAACAGGAGGAATGACAGGCAGAAGAGGCAGAGGGAGAAGCAGTCTCCCTTCTGAGCAAGAAGCCTAATGCGAAACTTTTTTTTTTTTTAATTTTTTTATTGATTTATTTGACAGAGAGAGATCACAAGCAGGCAGAGAGGCAGGCAGAGAGAGAGAGGAGGAAGCAGGCTCCCTGCTGAGCAGAGAGCCCGATGCGGGACTCGACCCCAGGATCTTGGGATCATGACCTGAGCCGAAGGCAGCGGCTTAACCCACTGAGCCACCCAGGCGCCCCCGCCTAATGCGAAACTTAATCCCAGGACCCTGAGATCATGACCCAAGCTGAAGGCAGATGCTGAACCAACTGAGCCATCAGTTTAAAAACTGATTAGTTTTTAAAGCTGTTCTAGATCTAAGGAAGAGTGTCTGTGACACCAGTGGCTTGATGTACTAGTTATTTTGTACATCTTAGAAAAAATACACAAGTAAGATATCAGACAGTTGTCTATGTGCCACCTAACGTTACTTCATGGGGCACACTTGGGAAACAATAATCTTGGCGTATTTACATCAATGTATTTTAGGACCAAAAAAACCAGTCATAATGCAAAAAAATTACTCTGGTATGTTTACTATTGCGTTCTTCTACTTAAATGAACATTTAACAAAGACAAAACTAGAGACAGGAAGCAGATCAGTGGTTTGCCTGTGGCTCAGGACCAAAGTGGGGACCAACCTTGGACAGGAATCAGGGAAGTTTTGGGAATGCTGGAAGAATTCTAAGACTGGATGGTGGTAATGGTTGTACATCAGTGTGAATTTAGTCAAATTCATCAACCTGTGTATTTCAAACAGATACATCCTATGGTTTGTAAATTATATCTCAAAGAAGGAAGAGGAGGAAGGGAAAAAGAAAAGAAATGACCGAGCAGGAGGGGGCCTGAGGGAGGCTTCTGGAGTCCTGGTGAAATTTTGTTTCTTGATCTGGTATTGCTCACCAGTGTGTTCACTTTGTGAAAATTCATCAAGCCATTCAATTAAGCTTTGTGTACCTTCCTATATGAACATTATACCTCAGTAACAAAATTTTCTAAAAAAAGAGAGAGAAAAGAAAAAAAAATCAACCAAGATTTTGGGGAGGGACACCATAACTTCCCAATAAAGAGTACTTTTCTGTTTATTATTTTGTGTAATGACCTCATTCTGCCAACTTAGTTTTATGATGTGAGGGGTTTGGGTTTTATGTGTCTTAGGACAGAAAGGGTTATAAAAAGACATTTAGCTAATCACACAAGTGCTATAAGAATGTCAGCGGAAGCTATTGTTTCTTAATTATTCATAGCAATTATCAATGTGGACAATATTCAACTTGCAACCAAAATAAATGGATGTTTGAAGAGGCCTTGGTGGAACAGTCAAATCATCAGTCTCAAAATGTCCCCTCTCGTAGCCCAGTCCTGCTGCCTGCCAGAGTTTCAGTTCTATATTTATCTTTCCGAATCAGCAGTATAGCAATTAGTTATTATAATAGGAGCTACCAATTTATTGTGTGCCGACTTCACGCCAGGCACTGCGTTACCCGAGCTTTTCATCCTTTAATTTCATTGTCCCCACAAACCTGCCAAGATGTTCTTACATCACTTTACATTTGAGGAAACTGAGGCTGGGGGGCTCCTGAGTGGGTCCAAGCCCCCAGGTCTGCTAGGTGACAGCCAGAAAGCAAGCTGGGGTCCCACCCTCTGTGCTTTGCTGGGTCTCGGGACCTGACGTCAGTGACAGGAGATAAGTGACATGTGTAACAGAATTCCAAAGCCCGAATCATGGCTCTTCACGCGGTTACTATAGTTACTTCTCTCCATGATGCTCACATTTTTGCTGGGATAACAATGGATCCACTGTTAGCCATTGAGGTGTTTGAACCCCTACCTTCCTCATGAAACCCGAGGGACATTTTAATAGGTTTAAAATAGCATTCCTGCCATTTAATCAGACCTTTTATTTCAGAAGCTCCTGGAACGTTAACAGATCCCACTCTGTGGCAGCTTTACCACTATTGTTTTTTGCACTTTGTTAAAACATAGGAGCTCTCTAAAGGTAATACAGCCCTATTTCAGAGAGAGACCCAAAAAACTCCTTGACAAAAGCAATGCATTTGGACGGGTGGATGGAGGGGGTGCATGGATGCCCCATCACTAGGTTGAGGGTTGGGGGGGTGGGCATCAGAGGAAGATGTAGGGAAAGAGGGGCCTTAGCTAGGGTGGGAAGGAGAGGCTGTAGGACCTGGAGAGATCCAGCAGAAGAGGCAGGAACTGTGCTTTGCAAGTGGATAAACAAACATATGCAGAGGAAGTGGTTTGGATTAGGAATGAGGTGGGAAGACAACCACGGCCTGAAATGTGTTATTGACAGGCATTTAGAGCACTGAGCTGTCGGGGAGTATGAGAACTCAGAATCGGGGGTTCTCTTGCCAGCTGCCCAAGCAATGGTCAGGCAGCTTTATTCCCTTTAGACTCTCAAGGCCCCTGACATTCTCAGATGGGGCACGCCGAGACACCCATGGGACTAAAAGGACAGAAGCCAGAACTTTGGATTCCTGGTCTAATGGCAGATCCATTCTCTCTAATTACAGTGTCATAATGGTGAAGAGGATGGTGACATCCAAGGACAACCACAGGGCCTCTCTCTCAACACTGGTGAGAACAAGATTCCTCCCCCTGGTTCTGTAGCTCCCAGCAGAGTTCTGGAAGCTGATTAAAGAGAAGATCAGAAATAATAGGTAATTAGGAACCTTATAAAAAGGAAAAATGCTCTCATCAAACTTACCAAAGCGTCTCCATGGCTGGGAGTGGGGGAAGCATTGAAAAGTACTGGCTGCAAGGCTCACTTGTGTCAAAGGCCTGGCCTGGAGGCTGGGGGCTTTGTGTGCAGAGGGACTGGGACTGGTCCCCAGGGGTGGAGTTGGGAGGTGGTTTAGAAATGTATTTCTCAACTGGGGCAGCCACTGAGCAAAAGGCTAAGGAATGCCTTTCAGCTGCCCCAGGAGAACATCAGCTGGTGAAACCAGTGGTACCAGGACCAAAACAGACTGAGGGCAAGAAAGGGAGAGAGACACACACAGAAGAGAAGGAGCCCACCAACTAGACAGGTGGGTGGATGGACTTCTCCACTGGCCAGTTCCTTGGCTATTCACAATTCTCCAGGAGGGGTAGTTGGAAAGAGCTCAGGAATGTTTTGGGTCAGATAATCTATGCAATTGGTTGCACTAGGGTCCCTTACCTGCTGGGATCCCTAAGAGCCGTGTGGAAGGTCATTGGAATGCCACATGTAGGCTGAATGGAGGTTTAGCCCCCAGGTGGTCTGGCTGGACTTCAGTAGTTCTCTGAGCAGTGGAGGAGCACCCCACAACTTTGCAGGGCATCTCCCCACCCAGGGGATCCTCACAGTGTCTTTCTGATTTAAGACAGAGGCATGCAGTCCCCTACCCCCACCCCTTTTCTGTACCCTATAGGCCCTCCCATTTGAATGCTCCAGACTGTTTTGGAAAAAACCCTGAAGGGAAAGACTGTTTCTTTTTGCATTTCTGCTCCACCTATCCTAAGGTTTCCTGAAACTGGGGGTGAGGGTGGGTAGACAGCCCCTTGACAGAGACAAGGCAGGGGGTAGAGGTGGAGTGGGAAGAGTACCCCAGAGATTCATCCTGTGTTTTGGGCTGAGTTTCATTTGCTGGTTCCTTTTTCCATCTTGTTTACTTTCATCTCTTCTGTGCTCTTTCATTCCTTCGCTCAGTAAACCTTCCTGACCATTTCCATGGCCAGGGTCAGTCCCAGGTGAAAACTCACTTTGAAGACTGAGACAGGTCTTCTCTGTCAAAGGAGGTCACATTCTAGGTCAGTTTCAAAACAGAGTGAGCTTTATGCTCAGTGGGGGCAGGTAGGGGTGTGGTTTGGGAGCCCAGGTTTTGGGGAGTGTGTGGACCTAAGGTGGTAGCGGTGGAGATCAGGGAACTCTCCCAAAGGAGGAGGGAACAATGCTGGTTCCTGCTGGAAGTTGTCAGATGAAATACAGGAAGGACCCTTGTATTTAATGCAATATTAATGACATAATTTTCCTAAAACAATTATTTGTTATTTATCTGAGATCCAGATTCAACTGGGCGTAGTGTATTTTCATCCCTAGTTTCCTGATGAACATATAGATAGGAGTTAGCTGAGTAAATAGAGGGACAGGAGGGAAGAGCATTCCTGCAGAGGGAACAGCATGTGCCAAGACTTGGAGGTGAGGGATCCCGTGCTTTCCTGGAGAAACCGAACTTTATCTAGGAATATGGAGTGCAAGGGGCGGGGAGGGAGGGAGTGGAGAGAATGCACCACACTGGCCCATGGTTGCTGAGTGGGTACTATGTGCCAGGCACACTCTGCTCACACAGGGTGCTCTTCTGAGCCAGACGGACGCAGCTTCTGCTCTCAGGGAGCTCACGGTTCAGCTGAGAGGCAGTGAGGTGGGGAGAGAGTACAGGCACTGTGGAAGCTACAGCTGGGGGACATCAGCTTGGCTGGGAGGTCAAAAGATGACAATACGCTGAAGGAGGAGGAGACAGGGGTGCTGAGGGCTGCGGGAAGAATGTTCTAGACTAAGGGAATAGCCTAACGGAGGGCCTAAAGTAAAAAAATTCACAGTGGGTTCTGGATGCTGAAATGTGGCCTAAGGGGCCGGGGCGCTGAGGAGAAGAGGGGCAGAGGAAGAGCCTGGAGAAGTGAACAGGGGCCAGATCACATTGGAGGGAATCTGGGCTGGATCCTGAAAGCAATGGGAGCCACTGAAGGAGTTTAAAGCAGGCAGGGAGACACAACCAGCTTTGTGTTCTTAAAGGTGACTCACGCAGGAGAGAAGAGGACGGATGGGTAGTGTGGGAGCAGAGAGAATGAGGGTAATGAGGGAGGGGGCTCCTGCAGATGTCCAGGGCAGACAAGTCAGTGGCTTGGAGCTGAAGAGAGAGGAGGAGAGATGGATCCAGGCTGCGCTGAGGAGGAAGACTTGGCAGGGCTGGGTTACCCGGCACTGGGAAGTGAGGGGGCGGGAGGAGCAGACGTGACTCAAAGCTTCTGGTTTGGACAGATGGGAGGACGGTGGCACCACTTGCTGAGCTGAGCTGGGGACTTGAGAGGTTTGGGGGTGGCAAACTGACTGGGTTCAGGTTTGCACATGAAGAAGGTGGTGGTGGGCCATCGGAGGAGGGTGTACAGGAGGAAAGAACCAGGTGACGCCCAGCAGAGTTGATGTTCAAAGCTTTCTTCTCACACTTGGCTGTGTGGCCTTGGTCAATGACTTCCCCTCACCTTGCCTTAGTTTTCTCATCTGTACCCTGGGATGATGTGGGTAGTCTGTCCTCAGAGTTGTCAGGGTGTGGTGAGCAACCTCCAAGATACTCCAGTCATCCCGGCCTCCTGGGACTCACTTGCTTGTGTGGCGCCCTCCCACATTGTGAGACCAAGGGACTACATGTGTGCCACTTTGAAGGCTATGATATAAAAGACACTGTGGCTTCTGAGATGCCTGGGTGGCTCAGTCAGTTAAGTGTCTGCCTCCGGCTCAGGTCATGATCCCAGGCTGGGATCAAGTCCCAGGTCAGGCTCCTTGCTCAGCGGAGAGTCTGCCTCTCCCTCCCCCTTTCTCCCTCCCCCTTCTTGCGCTTGCTCTCTCTCAAGTGAATAAATAAAATCTTAAAAAAAAAAAAAAAAAAGACACAGTGGCTTCTGTGTTTTCTTTCTTAGATCACTGGCATTGGGGGACACCCCAGCGGCCATGTTGTTGGGAGAGGCTCAGGTGAAGAAGAGCCACTGCTTCCTGCTAAAAACTACCTGAGTGATCTCAGAAGTGGCTTCTGGCCCCAGCCCAGCCTTCGGCCGACAGCCCCATCTGACATCTAGACTGTAAGATCTGCTCTCCACCTAATCTACTTCTCAATTCTTGACCCATAGAAACTGTGAGATAAGAAATGCTTTATGCTTTGATCCCCTAAATTTGGGGTTGATTTATTATGTGGCAATAGAGAACTGATCCAGAGGGCAAAAAACTTAGCACAGTGCCTGGAGCAGGGTAGGGGCCATAGAATACGTAATATCTGTGGGTTGAGCTCAGGAGAGAGACTTTGGGCTGGAGGTATGGATCTGGGAATCTTTTGGCTTAGAGACAATAATGGAATCCATGGAGGTGGCTCAGCCAGTCCACAGAGATGGGTAGACAGAAGAGGATGGCCTTGGCCAGAAACCTGGGCGAAGGGGCAGGTAAAGCAAGAGGAGGAGCATTGCCATGAGTCTGAGAGGAGGAGCTGCAGAGGAAGGAGGGAAACTAGAATGGGGCCTGGGAAGAGGCTGACTCCTGGCGGGTGTGGTCAAGAGCATCCCTACCTGTGGGGTGGCGGGTGCTGAGTTGGGGAGAGCTAAGGAGGTTCTTTTGGATTCAGCAACAAGGAGATTCCTGGTGGCCCCACAAGAGCTATTTAGGTGGAGAGACTGAGGCCAGATTGAATATTGTGGGTTGGGGTGTCAGTATAAACACTTTCCACCCCCAACTCCCAAACCAAGATGGTTTGCAGGAGAATTCTATAGAAAATCCAAACTACAGAAAAATCACACTCTTATATAAGCTGTATAGTGAACAGACACCCATCCTTAATTGATTTTATGAGCTCATGTAGCTTTGATAGCAAAACCAGACAAGGAGAGAAGAGGAAAGGAAATTAGCAGGCATATCTCATTGTAGATATGGAGAAATGCAATAAATAAATATTGAGAAATAAATATTGAGAAATAAATATTGAGAAATGCAATCCGGCACTATCTCAAAAAAAGAACACATCATCAAAGGTATGTTAATTCCACGAATGCATGGATGGTTTAATATAATAAAATCCACCACTGGGTAAGGGGGGGAAAAAATCTCACACTTGATAAAATTCAGCACCCATTCCTAATAAAGCAGAATAGTGCTTCCTTACCCTCATAAAAGGTATCTATCAAAAATCTATGACTAACACTCTTTTTAAAGGTAACATATTAGAAACAGTCAAGAACAAGATGGAAATGCCCAGTGTCATCATTGCTTTTCAACATTGTGCTGAAGATTTTAGTCAGTGCCTTAAAACAAGGAACAGGAAATAAAGGCTGAACAGGGAGATACCAAATGTAATTGCTTCCAGACTCTATGATTATTTAACAGAGAATTCAAGAGAGGCTGTAAACTTATTAGAGCCAAAAAAGAGTCCAAGTTTGCTGGATACATTACATAAAAGCCAACCACATTTCAGTAATCATCAATATATTATAAGATGTATATTTGAAAATATAATTTATAATAGTAATAAACATTTCAAGAGATATATAGGAATAGTTCTGAGAAAACAACTGACAAAATTAATTCCTCTGTTTTTAGTTGAGGAAAAGGGAAGTAACTCTTTAAAGGATACTAGCAAGCAGGGGGCAGTTCTAGATTTTCAGTGGCACCAAATCCTGAAGATCTGAGTGTTGGGTAATTTTGGTGTGTTTTTCTTTTGTAAAAATTAAAACATTATATTTTCTGATTATAAATTCAAAATCTATGCATTCTATAAAATACGGAAAATTCAGAAATGCATTAAGAATAAACCACTAACATCCCCATCCTAGAGAACTATGATCAATGACTTGAAATATTTTCTTCAAAATTTTTGTCTATGTATATTTTTGTTTTTTAAACATAAGATTAGAACTATACCACATATACCATTTTGTGCATGTCTTATTTTCATACACATTTCCCTGTATCCTCATCTAGTCTTTTTGAATATGATAATACAGCACTCAGTCATGCTGATGAAACATATGCCATTCATTCAATCTATCGATTTGAGTTTTCGGAGAAAAACCAAATTATCAGATTTGGCTGTGATGATCATGCGAAAAAAAGTTAAACCCCAGAGCCAGTCAGGCACATGCGAACATGAAAAACAGGTGAGTTTCTAAGGCCAGGGGTTATCCTGGTGTAGACGGGGAAAGGACAAAACCAACATCATTTGCCTGGTCCCGACAGGTACCAGGACAGAGATCTGGTTAGCGGGAAGAGAATGGAATTTGGGAAGAGTCTATGCTTGCGGACCAGTTCGCTCTGAGACTTTAGGTAATTGACTCTGCAGCCTTGGTTTCCGTAGCGCCGTACCTGCACCAGCTCAACTAGGGCCAGCTTCTTTAGGCCTCAGGACCTTTGCACTGGTCATTTTCTCTGTTGAATTCAGCTCTCCCCGTCACCCCACCTGGCTGCCCATGGCGACCCTTCTGAGCTGGCTGCCTTTCCCTACCATGCCCACCAGGCCGGATGGGTGACCTTATCACAGGGTGGCTTCCCTCTAGGGTCACAGGCAGGGCGTCCAGGTCGTCTTGACCACCGCTGAGTGTGAGGCAGAGGCCCCTCCCCTTTTACACCGTTTCCTCCAACCTTATACTTCCCAAGACCTAGAATCACAATTGTCATTATTTTGCTATTTTCCTGGGTCTTGTCTCTTTTCTTCTTTCATTAGGACCCCCTTCCGTCTCGGTGGCCGCTGTACATGGTCGGGGCCCTATGCGTATTCGTGAAAGAGAGAAACAGCTGTGAGCACCCGAGTGCGAGGACGCAAGGAAAACTGCCACGGCCTGGGCTGATTCCAAACTGCGGTCGGGGGCGGGACGAAGGGGCGGGTTTCTGGACGCGGGCTCCGTGTTTCGGGGGCGGAGGCTTCGGCTTCGGGGCGGGCCTTCGGGACTGCGGCGGAGCCAGCCTGACCACTCGGCCCAGGCTGCGCCAAGCTGAGCTCCTTCGGCCTCCTGGCCCTCTGGCCTCCCGCTCGAGCCGCCGTTAGGGGGCGCCCGCACTCGTGGCGCCGCGGCTCTGTTGGGAAGGCGCCGCCCGCGCCGGGCGGCAGGAGCCGCAACTCCGGGCGCGGGCTCAGTCGTCCGCTCTGCCGCCGCCGTCGCCGCCGCTGGGCGCAGGCTCGCTCGTCCTCGCGCTCCTGCTCTCCGGCAGCCGGCGTCTCCCGGCCGGGCCGCTGCCGCCACCCCGCAGTGAGTGGGGGCGGGCCCAGGGCTTGGGGGCCTGGGGCTCGGGAGGGCCAGGCACAAGGAGAAGCCCGCGCGGAGCGGCCGGGGCAGCGGGGTTAAGGAGAATCCGGGCGGGGGCGGGCCGCGCGGAGGGGACCGTGGGGAGCCGGCGCGGCGCGCTCCGGGGCTGGCACGAGCCCGCGGCGGACAGCCCGCGGCGGAGCGGCCGGGCTGGGGCGGGTTCCGGGGCCCGCCCCGCGGGGACGTGCGGCTTCGGCTGACCAGAGCTCGCGACACCGGGGCGCGCCCCCTGCCCGGGCCCAGAGCATCTTGTGTCCCACGCCCGGCCGGGTTGGGGGTGGGGGGGAGCACTTTGGCTACGGGCAACAGGGAAGCACGGCCCGGACGGGGACACCTCGAGTTTTGCCCGAAAATGATTGTCTTGGGGGTGGCGCTTATTAGCCACCGTTTGCCCACATTTAAAGGCTGTGGCAGGGCTTCTGAGCACCTCTTTAGGGCATGTCCTGCCCTCAAAGATACTCTGTGAGTGCAGCTGAGTTCTTTATGCCCGGATTTGTGTATCTTGGCGTTTTTAATGGTTGATGTCAGAGGTGATAAATGACCGTGGTAATGGGGAGCCCCTGGAGCACCTGCTGGGCTGACAGTGGTGGAGGTTGTGTCTGAGGGTGGGACCGGAGAAACGAACCAGATCCTCTTTGGCTATTCTGCTGAAGTTATCATGTTTCTGTTCAAGTATAGCTGTTCTGGAACAAGTTGATAAATCCAATTTTAGGACTTTGTGATAGAAGAGGTTTGAGTGGCAGGCAGACCCGGGGTGACCTGGTTTGGCCAAGAATGTTTGGGGTAGCCCAGGTATCTCTTACCATTTCCCCTTGACATATTTATTTCCTTCCTCTCACAAATGTCCAAGTGTGATCTCAGAATAGGAAGAAAGCTAGAGGACAGCATTTAGCACAGGCCTGAGCCCAGGACTGATATTTTCAAATGAACAAATGTGTGGCTGGGAAAAGGAAAATCTTCCTATCTGCAGGGTTGGTAGTTGGAGAGAACTTGCTGTTCAGTTGAGAACTATATTTAATGTAATGCTATAGATATTAAAGATTGAGTGGTGAGGACTGCCACAGATGCCATTCCTAAGATTTGTATGATTGAAATGTTCATAAATCCTGTTTTACCCAAAGCATTCCTACATAAAGGAATCCTATGGTGAATCCTGTAGATCCTTCAGTGTGTCTTGAATTTTGATATTTAAGAGTCTGTTTAAAACAGAGCACATGTATTTGGATTTGGCTTTACCTTAGAGATAATCCTGAGTCATGCTTTAGGGAAGTTCCTTCTGTGATCAAGAACTCAGATGTCTGGTGGTCTCTATACAAGCCATCTTGCTCCCCTTTACTTGTAATTCTGCCTTGTGGAGTTCTGAAGAAAGGAGGACCTGGGAAGACTGGAAGCAAATTAAGAGACTTTTTCTTCCATATTTGTCTTGTTTCCTGCCAGGGCTCTAAATTACTTGTGTTCACACTCTCAAGTTTCTCAATTTATCACAGAGATTTTGTTTATGCCACTGCCATTAGTATTTTCACGTTTGTTTAATACTCGCCAGTGTTTTCTTTCTTTTTTTTTTTTTTTTTTAAGATTTTATTTATTTTATTTGACAGACAGAGACCACAAGTAGGCAGAGAGGCAGGCAGAGAGAGAGAGAGGCGGAAGCAGGTTCCCCGCTGAGCAAAGAGCCCGACGCGGGGCTCCATCCCAGGACTCTGGGATCATGACCCTAGCCAAAGGCAGAGGCTCTAACCCACTGAGCCATCCAGGCGCCCCTCGCCAGTGTTTTCTATTCATGATCTTGCTTATTTTCTCGTATTCTGCAAAGAAGCTGGGCTTAAGGAGAAATTTCCTCAGGGTCTCATAATTAGTAAAGGAGCAGAAGGGGGATACAAATCCTCACCACTAACCAGTTCTCTTTCCGCTGCACTGACCTGCATGTGACTTTGGAACCCTAGTCCTGATCTGTTACCCTGTAGGTCAGTTGTTGCCTTTGTTCTATGCCTAAATGGTATCATTATTTTGGGGAAGGTGGTATTATCCTATTTTATTTTGTAGAAACTGAGAGTAAGAGGAATCTTCTAATTTTGTGACTATTTGTGACAGCTCTTCAGCATTAAGGTCATTTTTTCAATTTAGACCTCCTTCCTCTAGACTATATGGAGACTGGAGAGAGAAAAAAAATAATTAGTTTTAGGAAAAACAATCTGTTTCTGCATTGGTATGGTTAATCCTAACATGTTCTCTTTGTGTGCCTGGCTATATCAGCCTATATGTGAATGTTAACCCAAAAGATTCCTTTAGTGTCCTTTAGTTACTATAAAAAGTTTTCATTTTCAAACTCCCATGTTTCAAGAACTGAGGAATTCCATACCAAAAGTCATTTTGAAGATATGTATAGATAGAATTTATCGAGTCTTCTTTTCTGAGTGCCAGACACAAAGATTTCAGGAGAAAAACATTTTACAGGGGCTACCTGGAAACTTTGGGAAGGCAGTAGTTAGAGGTTTTTTTTTATTTATCTGAGTTTGGTGGTGTGTATTCTGATGGATAGGCTGTTATATAGGAGTAGGACTTTTGCCTGAGAGAAAACTCAGTTTTAGTTTGTAGCAGAAATGGTAAACCCAGAATATTTATGTAGAATTAGCTACTTAATAACCAAAAGCTTGATTGCAGCTTTGCAATGATGAGGAGAATGGCCCTGAGTTCTTCGGTTATTCTTTAGGTTATTAACTTGTTGGGTTGTACATTTTTCAGATTTGCTACTTGAGAAAATTGTTGGCAGTTTCTTTTAAGGCTTTTATAAATTCTTCAGTATGTGTTTTCCTTGGCTTAATTATCTGCTAAAATTACACTGTCAGGATTTACACACTAGTCATAATTAACCTTTGAAGCTTAACTGTGGGTGAGTTTTCAGTACTCTTTATGTTCTTTGGCAATGGTTAGCCAGTAGTTTCCACAAGAATTTTATTTTCACTGAAGGTCAGATATTTTCAGGTAGGACTGATTTTCAGGGGCCGGAAGCCTTTCTTTGAACTTTATAATTGTGCTTGGTTGCATTCATTGCCGTTTAAAATGATCTTTAATAAGGAGAGTCACTTTAAAGAAAATATTTTTTCATTGTTACTTTCATAATCTTTATTCCTGGCAAATTTTCCGGAATATTTGATTTTTCTTTGTCTTCATTAAGTAAAACAGGTCCATTTGATGCCCATTTCAAGATCGTCCTTCTGCTGCCTGTCTTGTGGTCATTTAACTTCTCATTAAGCCCTCCACTGGAGACTGTGCCAGAAGAGAGAGAAGATGAAAAGCAAACAAATCATTTTCTAATTGTTAGCAGCTCTGAAAAATGATTTGTAGAAGAGATTGACATTATCCCGGAAATTCTTTAGGATTATGTTTTATTTCATTCATCTGTATTATCTCTGAGATGTTCCTAGTAGTCATCAATTTAGAAGCTGATTATCCAGCTATTGGATGACCAGGAATCTAACTGCTTTTTTTTTTTTTTAATTTGTTTCTTGCCGTATCTGAGCATTAAGCATCTCCACAGAGGATGTCTGGAAGTAAGGAGTAGGGATAACATTTAAACTGATCAATACTATTTTTTTCCCCTTAGAGCTCTTAGTGAACGATTTGATTTTTTTGGACTGTTTAGTTATTGTTATTGGGAGTGACTTATAGTAACTTCATTTTATTTTGAGTATCTGTATCTTATACACAAGTGTAGGGAGGCTTTGGGGTGCTTTTTAAGAAACATGGGTTTATATAGATTCCCGTAATTGCTTTCTTGAATTATTAAGCTTGAGGTTTCATTACATCTTTGTATCAGAACAGAACCTGGGCTTTTGTTGTGGAACAGATTCAAAGGCATCATCTAACTTTCTTTTTATGATTGTTTAAGAAGTTATATTGTTTTGGTTTAGCAGTAAAAAAGGGGGGAAAGGATTAATAGTGGACAGACCTTGCGTAACAGCTGTAACATTGATGCTGTCTTGATTTTTTTCTGTTGTCTTTGGTCTCCCATTTCTCATTTAATCATTCGTATATTCCTGGATTAGAGTTCTTTGCTTCACTTAAGGCAGAGGACACCAGCCTTCAGTCACACTAGTGAGTAGGTTCTTGCTATTTTGCCTCAGGGGAATTTTTACAAACCCATTGTGACTGCTCACTTAAACTGAGTTAACTGTTAAATTTGTAAATAAAATCCACCTACTGGGGGGGCATCTTATTTCTTGGATTCTGTTCTTTCAGTTTCTACCCATAGAGGGGATTTTTAGAAAGATCTAGACTAGCAGTCAGAAAATCCAAGTGTTTTTTGTTTTGTTTTGTTTTGTTTTTAAGATTTTATTTATTTGACAGCGAGAGAGAGAGAGAGAGAGAGAGAGAGAGAGAGAGACAGTTAGCTAGAGAGGGACCACAAGCAGGGCGAGTGGGAGAGGGAGAAGCAGGCTTCCTGCTGAGCAGGGAGCCCAATGCGAGACTCTATGTGGGACTCCATCCCAGGACCCTGGGATTGTGACCCGAGGTGCAGGCAGAGGCTTAATGACTGAGCCACCTAGGCGCCCTCATGCATGGCTTATGTAACAGGAATATTGTGGGAGAAAAAAGGTCCATCTCTTTTTGTTTAAGTTATTTCTTCATTTTGGAATCCCTTCTCCTCTTGGGTTGTCCAGATATTCCTGCAGAGTCGTCCTGAGCGAGCTCTTCTGAAGTTGGCCCATTTAGAAATGTTCTTGCTTTTTCTTCCTGAAGGCCTCTGCTAGTCCATCCATTATGTAGCACTTTTCTGTACAGTTGTTGCATGTTGCCTTTCTTCACAGGTAGGAAGCTCCATGAGGACAAGGATTGTATCTTTCCTATTTCTGTGTCTTTACATTGCACATCGCCCCCCACAATCCCCGCAACCAAATTCACCTATAATAAATGTTGGTTGACTGAATAATTTTTGAGGCTGTCAGGAATGAAAACTTTGAGTGATGGGAAGATGCCAAAGATAAGTCTATTACCAGAACTTTTGGATGACTGGCCTTTTAAATCGCTCAGTCATTTATCTGTCTGTTGTATCAGTAACTGAATCAGATGCTCATAATGTAAATTGATAAAACCTGTTTCCTTGGTTCTGTTTACTTCAGATATTGCCAAGCAAGTCAGAGGAATGCAGGGTTGTCACAACCCCCCTTAATATAACATTTGTTCCATTTCTCACCCTATAGCATGTGGAGGTCTATCTATATCCAGCTGCTGAGTATGGAGAATTAAACCTGACTGCACGTTGTCTGGTCCACATTTTAGCTTGTTTTCTTTGAAGAATGTGCAAGGTGGAAAAATAGATGCTTCAGGCTCTGATTTCAGCCCCTGCTGTGCTATGCAAATGTTCTCTACATGCCTGAGTGACCTTTTTGAGAAAGAGCCTTTGTGATCTTCTGTAGCCAGGGCCTGTTCTGGGAATAGTGTGCCAGATTTCTCTGAAAGTGGGAAAAGTGAATCTGTTCAAAGACCATATAAAAAAGCCAGTGCTTTTCCTGGATAAATACCGATAAGTTCATGTTTCTGACTGTCTCTTGCCAGAGCTTTTGAAATTTGCTCTGCAGTTTGCTTTGCCGGTTGATTTGGAGAGTGATATGTGTGAGGGGACTGACTAAAGCAATTCTGTAGCTGGGAAAGTGTTTTAAGTGCTTTTGAATTGTAGATAAAAATAAATTCAAACTGGCATCATTAGTATCTGGGTGTTTATCAATGTCTTCAGCCTGGTTCTCCCTAAGTGCCGGCTGAGTGACTTGCAACCAGATTGGTAAGGTTGTCCCAAGTTGTGCTCTGATGATTTGGCATTTAAATTGTTTTCTATTTGTTTTGATTATTGTACAAAATGAAATATGTCATTATTAAAAGTGTCATTAGTGATTTTTATGTTATAAAAGAAATACCATTCTGATATCTTTCTCTTGGAAATTGATGCTGGTGTTGTGAAGGTTTATGGCTTTTGAGACTTTTACTGAGATGTTTAGCTTCTGTGACTGAAATGGATAAAGAGTTTTGTCTTTCTCCCTTTCCTTTTTTTTTTTTTTTTAAAAGATTTTATTTATTTATTTGACAGAGAGAGAAATCACAAGTAGGCAGAGAGGCAGGCAGACAGGCAAGCAGGGGTGGGGAGAAGCAGTCTCCCTGCTGAGCAGAGAGCCTGATGCGGGGCTGGATCCCAGGACCCTGAGATCATGACCTGAGCTGAAGGCAGTGGCTTAACCCACTGAGACACCCAGGTGCCCCGTCTTTCTCCCTTTCCCTAAACCACCTTTTTGATAAGGATCAGTGTAGGTTTGTATGAGGTTAGGGTTAAACAGTTAATTGTAATGTACTCCTATATAAATTGTAAAAATTGAATTTTCAGAGCAGATAGAATTTGAATGACTGGTGTACTTACTAGGCTCTTCTTCCTTCCTTAAACATAGGTTAATTTTTTTTCTCTAAAGATTGTCAATCTTTTAGTTATGTGTGGATGGTCGCAGAGGAATATTTTCTTCTCCAGATCTTTGCCCTGTAGCTCGTTTTGGCTGAGCAAAGATGAGTAGCTGTCTGCTTTGTTGGGTGGGATAATCCTTCTTTTTTCATAGTTACATGCTCTGTTATATGTCTTTTTCTTCTCCCCAAGTTTCCCTGGAACCTGGGCTCCCCAAGACGCAGCGCTGGAGCAGATGGATAATGGAGACTGGGGCTATATGGTGAGATACTTCTGCAGATGCGTTTTGAAGGCTGGCAGATAATTTGTGTCATTCCCCCCTTCTTCTGTGTTCTTCGGTATAATACATCTTATAAAAATGAAAATTATAAATTGGTACATCATCCCATCCCCTCTTTGTTTGTTTTTTGGGGTCTAATTTGCTGTTTTTATGTAAGCAAAGTCAATATGAACTAAGTAAGTTTCTGTAATGACTTACTTGAGAGCATACTATTTTTTTTGGTCTTTAAAGTATGTTGCTCTTAAAACTCTTCCTTCATAGAGTCGTGACTATTAAAATGCTCTAGTAGGTAATGGTACAGAGGATATTTTCTTGTGTTAGGGAAGTGAAAGGTTGAGAAGCTGCCACTTCTCCCACTTGTACTTTTTTTGAGTGTGAATGTCTTCCTATTTTCCTTTGGTAAGAAATACTCCACTTGTCTAGTACCTGAAGTCTTTTTGTCTTTATTTTTTTTCCTTACATATAATGTCTAAAAGGTAAAGTATGTATTATTTAGAGGAGCTTGCTTTTCGAAATTAAAGGCCAAATTGCAGCATTATTACAAAAGTGAACACATGATTGGATTATACAATTTGAATGCTGCTATTAGCCTTTGAGTATATAAGATGGTATTGACTGTGTATTCTAATTTAGTATTTGGCACTTTTATTTCCATGGAGAAGTTATAAAGATTAGGTCTGCACAAATTTTTATTTTTAAAATAAATTTTTATGATTTGTTCCCCTTTTTTGAGTGGGAAAAACAAAAGAAATATTGAAAGTAGATGTCTTTCTACTATCAGATGATTTTTATTCTATTTTGTGTTAAAATGACTTAAGAAAAAGGAAGATAAAAAACTTATGTGAGAAAAAAACTTAGGTGAGCATAACATAGCTTGGCTTTTCTCTTCCCATAGTGTACGCTGCCCTAAAAACTTCTTGGTAGATACTAGGCCTGAAATTAAGTGGCTTTGGAAGTCATGCTCTTCTTTTTTAGTGTAAGGCTTTAATGAATTAGATTTATCCTTTTCCTATTGAAAGAAAATGTTAGATCCCTTCATCTGGATAGGTTTATCATTGATAGTAAAGCTATTTTGCATTATAGGATTGCTGAATACATTATAGTCTAAAGGAGTCTTTTGCCTTGCTGCTTGTTACTGTTAACTTTCTTAATTTGTCAAAGTTAGGATTTAAGAAATTTCAGATGACTGATCATTTTTTAAAAATTTCAGATGACTGACCCAGTCACGTTAAATGTAGGTGGACACTTGTATACAACGTCTCTCACCACATTGACGCGTTACCCGGATTCCATGCTTGGAGCTATGTTTGGGGGGGACTTCCCCACAGCTCGAGACCCTCAAGGCAATTACTTCATTGATCGAGATGGACCTCTTTTCCGTTATGTCCTCAACTTCTTAAGAACTTCAGAGTTGACCTTACCCCTGGATTTTAAGGAATTTGATCTGCTTCGGAAAGAAGCAGATTTTTATCAGATTGAGCCCTTGATTCAATGTCTCAATGACCCTAAGCCTCTGTATCCTATGGATACTTTTGAAGAAGTTGTGGAGTTATCTAGTACTCGGAAGCTTTCTAAGTACTCTAATCCAGTAGCTGTCATCATAACACAGTTAACCATCACCACCAAGGTCCATTCCTTACTAGAAGGTATCTCAAACTATTTCACGAAGTGGAATAAGCACATGATGGACACCAGAGATTGCCAGGTTTCCTTCACTTTCGGACCCTGTGATTATCACCAGGAAGTTTCTCTCAGGGTCCACCTGATGGAATACATTACAAAACAAGGTTTCACGATCCGCAACACCCGAGTGCATCACATGAGTGAGCGGGCCAACGAGAACACAGTGGAGCACAACTGGACTTTCTGTAGGCTGGCCCGGAAGACCGATGACTGATTTCAAAGCCTGGGAGGAGTTCCTGGAAACGGACTTTCCAGGCCATGGAAGAGACTTTTTTTTTTTTTTTTGTTAAATCACAGTGTGGGTGTTTTTTGTTTGTTTTTCTTTTTTGTTTTTTTAAGTATTTGTATTTATTTGAAGGCAGTGAGGACCAGAAGGAAGATTTGTGCTTTAGCAGACTCCTGTATGTTTTGTTCCCTTTACCTTGAGTATGCATGTGCCTGTTCGGAGCCTCCAGATACCTTTTTTATAAAAAGAAGTATGAAAATCATTATGGTATATAATCTACTCTTAACAGAGCTTTTTTTATTACAGTGCTACAATGATTTCTGATTAAATGGTCCCTAACTCAACTAGAAGGTTAAAAATGCAGGAATGAAAGAATAAACAGAGTACTCATGATGCCTTTGAGAAAAATCAAAACATCATGTAGGGTGACCTAGTTTCCAAACCAATAAGCAGTATTGTAATATTAAAGGAAAACTGTTCCAATCATTTAAAAGTACTTGTTGAGTACTGCTTTTTACAGTTATGACAACTGTTTCTTTCTATGCATATAAATCAAGCAACCAAATATCTGTAGCCATGGAAATGTCTGACTAGAAATATTTATATTGGATTCTGAATACAAAATGTCCCTGTGGTAGAACTCTTACTTCTTATGCCTGGTGCAGTATAATTCCCAAGTGTACTGTCTACCAGAAGAAAAAAAAAACTAATAAAAAACGAAATATGAAAATTAGGTTTGTATTTGTTGAGTATTGTTACTTAAGGGGGGAAATCATAATTCTTGCCTCAAGTTTGCACTGTTCAGTTTATGTCCCACTATATACTGCCTGTAGAGCCTTTGTGTTTGACTGGAGGACTCAGCAGAAACTTAGGATGCAGTTTATAGATAATCTCCCATGTTACTGGAACAGGAATGGATGGAATTAATTGTTTTGTCTAAAAGTACACATTTGATTAGTGAACATAGAGTTGGTAAACTTTTTTCAAATAGGACTTGCGTTGAAGATTACAGATTTTTCTTCAGTAAGCCACCAACGGTCAGCACTGAATGTGACCCTTACTCTAGCTTTGTACTGAGAGCACAGGGACAAAATGCCCCTTCAGCTACTTTTTTTCTCACAATATTATGGTGGCCAACACATATATTTTATTATTATGGTTAAGTCTGTTTCTGAGGAGAAAAACTAAACTGCAGTGACTGTAGGCTCTGGAACAGGAGATAAATGGATGTACTTTATTTCACTGTGGTCTTATTTTGAATAGTTCATTTGATTATCTTTCTTGGAAGTTACAGGAAGGATTATGTAACTATAGTGAGACTTCTTAGTTTTCGAGAACACCTTATAAAGGGAAGTCATGTAATTTCTTCCCTGTTTTCTAAAGGGAAGACTAGCGTTCTGAGGTTGTGTGCCCTCCGGCAGGTCACTCCTTCTCAGAGAAGATTCTGAGATTCTTGCTCTGAAAAGAGGATAAGAACACTTACCTACATCCATTTTTGCCCATGTCTCTGAAAATTTATTTTAAGATTTTACAAATGACCAGCGTGCTGGGTGGCTCAGTTGTTAAGCCTCTGCCTTCTGCTCAGGTCATGATCCCAGAGTCCTAGGATCGAGGCCCACATTGGGCTCCCTCCTCTGCGGGAAGCCTGCTTCTGCCTCTCCCACTCCCCCTGCTGTGTTCCCTCTCTCACTGTGTCTCTCTCCATCAAATAAATAAAATCTTAAAAAAAAAAAAAAGATTTGACAAATGACCAGCATCTAGAAACCTGTAATTTTCCCGTTTTCATTCTCTTGGCAGGTTGCCGTGGTTTCAGTAAATGTGCTAGTGTGAGGTTATCTTTTTAGAAAATCGTCTCACACTTCAAATTGATTAGAGTCCCCCCCACCAAAAAATATCCAGCCACTTAATGTGTTGAGTTGGCGGAAGTAGAGGCAAGACAGAGTGACTTGGGTTGAAAATTGATGTAGAAATGGGAATAATAGCTGTTCTAGGGTTTTAAAAGTTAAAATCTTATGGGGTCTGTTCCTTGCTCGATTTACTGGAGTGAAGTTTGTTTTGGTAAATTTTCTCAGATTTATTAATTATTAACAACTGAGGGGCCCCTTGGTGGCTCAGTCGGTTGTTGAGCATCTGGCTTTTGATTTCAGGTCTCATCTTGATTTCAGGGTCATGGCTTTGAGCTCTGAGTTGGGTTCCATGCTGGGTGTGGAGGCTACCGAAAAAAAAAGAAAAAAGAAAAAAATATTAACACCTAAATGGTTATTTTTATGAGTAAATTAGGAAAAGTACCCAGCTGAGATTTTTTGCAATTTAATTTGTCTGGTGGCATTTAATTTTGAATGTTTTATTCACTTATGCAATATGAAAAATGTAGTTTGATTATATTTGGGTAATTGGAAACAATTATGTCTTTTTAAGAAAATTTTAAATAATTTTCACTGCGAAATAGTTGATTTTCAAAAATCGATACTTAGTGGTATTCTCAGGGCTCTGCATTTTATTTAGATTACTCCAAATACAAGCACATTTGGAGAATTGTGTATGTTCTTTTAAACCCTTGGATAAATGTGTGCTAAATTAAACACAAGTGGTAACTGATGAATCTGTTGACTTTAGATCTAAAGTAAAATTCTTCAGTTTTACTAAATAGATGCAACAAATGGATAGCACTACTGTTTTTTATGATGGGAAATTTCAGACATACTCAGAAGTCGAATAGTGCAAACACCCCTGGACCCACTGACTGTCTTCAGCTATTGGCTCTCCTCTTTTCTTTTCATGAATTATCTTGAAGTAAATCACAGATGTTTTATCAGTCCACGCAGATAATGATCCACTCTTTAAAAAAATAAATACTTCAGGGGATGCCTGGCTGGCTGAGTTGGTAGAGTATATAATTCTTGATCTTGGGATTGTAAATTCCAGCCCACCTTGGGTATCAGTTTACTTTATTGTTTTGTTTTTTTTTCCTTAAAGATTTTACTTATTCATTAGAGAGAGAGACAGCAGGAGTGGAAGAGAGAGGGAGAGGCAGACTCCCCACTGAGCTGGGAGCCCAGTGCAGGACTCCATCCCAGGACCCCAAGACTCCCAAAATCATGACCTTAGTCAAAGGCAGATGCTTAACTGACTGAGCCAGCCAGGTGTCCCTAGAGCTTACTTTAAAAACAATATATATATGCACTTTGAAATATATAATGTGTATGTGAAGCATACTTTAAAATTTAATGCTGTATATGCCATAGTACCATTATCACACAGTGGTGCCTCTTGAATGCCGTTGATGACTTCACAGCTTGGATTTCCAGCTTTGTAATAGCGGTCTTAAGTATTTCTCATAGGCAGGGTTCCCCTATTTGTAGAAAAAAGTGCATTGTTAGGACATTAATTTCTGCTGGGAATTAATGACTTCTACCTTCAAATTAAGTTTTTAGTTTCAAAAAAGTAACATTACATAAGATTCTTAATTTTAAAAATTATTTTTTAAAGGCATTTTGTGTGAACATATGGAGAAACATTTTTTCCAAAGGGCATCCTTCCTTTTCTCATGCAGATTTTAAATTGTGGATGCAGGTGGCCAACTAGAAACAGCTTATCATTTGCTTTTGGAATTTAATACAAATAAAATGCTTGACTTTTTGAGGTTCTTTGAAATTGAACATTAACCACAAAGCAAGGAATCAGAAGGTGGCCTAAGGTAATCAAGATTCTATATCAGAGTAGGTTATTCCCCATTGTTCATTACTGTGTGTCTTGATTCTTTCCTTTATAGTTCTAGCCTCATCTTTTCATCTTTTATGTTAACTTGTTTATTTATTTATTTATTTATTTATTTATTTTTAAAGATTTTATTTATTTATTTGACAGAGAGAAATCACAAGTAGGCAGAGAGGCAGACAGAGAGAGAGGGGGGAAGCAGGCTCCCTGCTGAGCAGAGAGCCCGATGCGGGACTCGATCCCGGGACTCTGAGATCATGACCTGAGCCAAGGCAGCGGCCCAACCCACTGAGCCACATTTTTTGCCTGACTTGGCTAAAACTTGAAGCTCCTCATTGAAGACAGGATCTATGATTCTTTTGTTCTCCACTGTAGCTTTAGTACATAGAATAGTTTCTGGCATATAGCATATGCTCAATAAATATTTACTGAACGACCGACTGACTGAATGAATCAGTAGGTATGTTTAATGCTTCTAGCAGCTACTTGGACAAATTTTTACAGTAGAATACTTAGGGGATATAGGAGTCTTGTTTTGAAATCCCCAGTGATTCTTGCGCAGTTTGCATCTATAGGTAATCGCTTAAATATGGATTCACATCAGGAGCAGGAACAGCCTTTTGCGATTCCTTTGGAGAATCTGGCTTGAAATAGTACCCAGCTCAGGAAAAAAGCCAGAAAACACACCGTGGCTAGAGGAAACTATGAGAAAGCGGATCGTCCTATCTAGGGATAGAGCTCAACACTCAACCTGCCCAGACAGAGCAGAGACTGTTTAGGGTTCTAAGACATTGAACTTAGCATAGCACTTTTCTTTTGGTAGAAAATGTTGATGAAGTATATTCCCGTTTGTAATGTTGTGTCTCCAAGGCGTGTTTTAACGTAGCTGTTGTTTTAATTTATTTGAAATACCTGTCACATGCCTTTTTCTATTAGTGCAAATGAAGGGGGAAAATGTCTCTTATTGCAGCTTCAGAATTATCTATAGCAGATTAGAAATACATACCTTAAAAGTGCTTTTTCGGTAGACTCTCAAGGAGCCAGTGACAGAAGATTTTGTGGCTCTATGTCAGTGGTCAACCAACTGCCATTTTAACTCACCGACAATTCCCCAAGGTCACTGATAACCTCACATGCCCAAGTTACTGTGCATGGAAGAGCCACACTGCTATACCTGGCCCCCTTTTAGCCAAGTGATGTAAGCCACAATGGGCAGGAAGTCTACAGCGCCTACGGTGTCTACAGCAGGTTCTCCGGCCCGCTGTGAGGATCATAAAACTGTGTTCATTTATTCCATAAATGGAAAGATTCTACTCTGAGACAGATCCTGGACTTAGGAAGAGGAAGACTCCCTCCTTGTTCACAGTCAAGTAGCAGGAGAAAAGGAAAAACAGAAGTGAATGGGAAGAAATACATCAACATTTTACCAGATCTGTTGATGCCATGGACCAGTCATGCCCCTCATTTCCATAAGCCTGCCCTCATATAGTATCCAGATTCAGTGCTTTTAAAGTAAAGAGGAGACACAAAGTGTAAAAAACAACAACAACAAACCAAGGGACTCCCTATGTTCTTTAGCGAAGATGAGGAATCAGAACTGGCATGTTTCCTCCTCGTATTGCTAGTTAAGCAGGTCTGAGCTAAATAGAGCAGCATTTGCTGGCAGGTGTACGGCAGGCTCGGTTTCTCGCCGGCACATCAAAGGGCATGATACAGTTATCCTTAGGCCACAGGAGCTCACCTGGAGTAGGAGGACTGCTGTTTCACGCCAGGATTTAAACCGTAGAAAGCAGGGAGAGCTAATTATTAGAAAAAGTAAAAGGCCAGAAGTAGCTTGACTGTATGAAGCGGTAAATGGATCAACCTTTCTCTAGGTGAGTTCTTTCTATTTTCTTGTCAGGTTAAAAGGCTGCCTCCCTGGAGACGGGGAGTGGCCAAAATGGATTGGCTTCTGACAAGCATCTTGGAGGTGACCAGTTGTGTTCTAATTTTAGATAATCGTGGTAGATTAAGCTATGAGGTATGACAGGATGCAAAATGTGAAGAGCAAGTCTAACACCACGCTAAGTGTGAATGAAAGTCTGAGAGTTGCCGATTTTATGAGGCGTTGAGACACCTTTTCTGAAATTTGACCTAAGGGGTAAAAGAGTAGGCTTCCCTATCTGAGTAACATATGTGCACTATAGAGCTTAAAATTATCTGTTGCATATCTATAGATTATCTTTGTTTTGATCATCTATATCAAATCTGCTATTAAATATGGGTTACCACATTCTAAAAATAGGGTTTATTTCTTTACTCCAGTAATTGGAGTCCTTGACATTCATAACCTTTTCCAGTGAGGCTTACAGCAGAGGGTCTTTGATGCAGGCCCTCGATCATTAGGATTTTAGGAGTCCTCCCCTCTCCTGTCAATGACACCGAGTTCTGGTATTCTCTCTTAGGACAGCTGGGGGTCTTTTTGCCATAACCCTCCTAATGGTCATTCATACGGCTCTGCTGGGCTGCCGATGGCGCTGCGGCAGCCTTCTTTGTTCCTGGGGCCGTGTTCCTCAATGCGGAGAAAGGAGGTGTCTCCAGCAGATGGTCGGATCTGAGAGTGTTCCCCCACATCCCAAGCTTCCTGTCCCCTCTGAGTACTCATTTTTATCAACACAAAACTGAGAGTTAAAAGGCCGAAAATAAGATGGTTAAATCACTGCAATGATTTATCTTATTTTTGTTATTTAAAAGCCCGTCTGCCACTATGTGTATATGCCCTTGGGTATGTCAAGCCATGATTTAGAGTCTGGACCTTCCTCCTAGTTCCCTTTACCAAATTCTGAGCAATGCCTTTTGCTGATTACAGTCCAAACTCTGTTCCTGCCGGGCCATATCCCCACTCCTGGTTTCTTTTATGTATTCTCAAAATATTTTCAACAGACACGCTATGCCAAGCAATTTCCAACCTAATGGGGATCAATTAAAATGAGAAAACATGGAGGTGTATTCACTGCTTGTTCTCTGCTCTCTTACATAATTTATAACGTGTTCTACTCAACTACCTGAGTATTGGTCGGTGACTTCTGAGCCCAGTGGAACAGACGTTCATAGACATTTCCATCGTAACAGCCAAGTGCTGAATTTAAACTGGGATCCGTGAAGTCAAAGGCATCAGTTAACAAGATGGCATCCTTCCTGTGAGAGAAAACAAGAGTTTGTGAGTATTTTAGATTGCTCTTATGAATCTAATTAATCAGGGATGGTGAATAACAACACCTAATTAGAGACTAGATCATTATTCACTTTTTAACAACTCAGCTTTAAATTTTTTTAGAACTTTTGATTTTTGATCTGTTCTCTACACAACTATAGAGCCCAGCAGTCTTCAAGGCCTGCTACTTAAAATCAGCACCTCCTTGTCTCCCTTCTACTTCCCCCACCCCTGGAATCCGGTTCAGTCTTTAAGCTGATATATTTTGAATGTCTCTATCTTGTTTGGATTGCCACTTCTGGATTGTTCCGTTTTAGATGTTATCTGTCAACTCTCCATTACAAAAAGATAAGGATATGTTTTTGGTCCCCTACCCTCACCCCTATATGTCATCCCCTCTTTCCCCCACCCCCGCCACCCCCAGCCCCAGCCCTGGCATTGCTTCTCCTTGTCCTTCCTGCTCCTAGTATAGTTATGAATGAGTCAGACTTGCATTAGGGGCTTCCACTGTGATGGCTGTATGTGTGTGTATGATGGTGACTTCATGTATCCTGCTCACAGCTGAGCTGTGTCCCTACCAGGTCTCTCCATTCGTGATGTACCTCCTGGTCTGCTGCTTCTCTCCCCCATTTCCTCTGTCATCATCCTTAGTGATTTCATTGCTTACACGAATGTTCCTCTAAAATGTGGCCTCAACGTTCTGGGATCTTCTCCGCTGATCCTGTTGCGCTGTCACTGGCCAGCAGGAGCCCCCCAGGTCTCGGTCCTCCACATGGGCACCTTTTCTGGGATGGCGATGTGGGGTGTCTTCCTGTTGCTGGCTCCGGCCCTTTTAGCTTACTCCCTCTAGAGTTCTGACTCTGACACTTTCTTTTTCAGTCAACGAAAAATGTTTTTTTTGTTTTTTTTAAGATTTTATTTATTTATTTGTCAGAGAGAGAGAGGGAGAGTGAGCACAGGCAGACAGAATGGCAGGCAGAGGCAGAGGGAGAAGCAGGCTCCCTGCCAAGCAAGGAGCCCGATGTGGGACTCGATCCCAGGACGCTGGGATCATGACCTGAGCCGAAGGCAGCCACTTAACCAACTGAGCCACCCAGGCGTCCCCAACGAAATATGTTTTATTTTAGCCTATCGAATGAAGTATTTTAAACAAATGTTCACATGCTTCTTTTCCTTTTTTAAGGAAAGGATCTAAAGCATAACACTGCCATTGTTTACACCCAAAGCAGTTGAGCCGACTGGGATACTGTACCTACCTGTTGTCATCTTCTCTGGGTGACCCCTCACCATCACTGTGAGAGCATTTCCATTTCAGGCTGTTCACACTTCTTTGACCCTATCCACACCCACCACTTACTTCATGTCCCTCATCCTCCTGGTGGCCTCCCTTCCTTCCTTATTCAGCTGAAATGCCTGGTCTGTTACATTTACTCCCTCAAAAACAGATTCAGCAGTTTTTCACTGACTCTGTGCCTTTGTAGCTATAGGTGACTGGGAAACCAGTGCCAAGTGGTGTATGTAACTCCCTTCCTGCTGCCTAGTGATCATATGACATTGCTCTAATTCCTTTACACTCCCATTCTCTTAGATGATTATTTCACACCTTCTCTCTGAATCTTAAATCCACACTACCCGCCTCCCCATCTCTCTTACTTAGATGACTTTTGGTTCCATTTCACTGATAAAATAGACTCAGTAAGAGCCCAGCCACAAGTTCTCGCCCATATATTTCTGCGTGCTTTCTCTTTTAGTCCAGGTACGCTTTCCAAGTGCCCAGCTCACTTCAGTCCTTCCTCGTCCATTAGATGCCTTCCCCTCTTGCCTTCTAGAAAACATTCTAGAAATTCTCTTGCCTTTCCTCTACAATGTCAAAATCTTTCTCCACTGGGTCATTTTCAGATACACACGTGCTTTCCTATTTCGCATCTTGAAAACAAAGTTTTGAGTCTATTTTTTCCTCTCCATCATCTACTCCAGATCTTGGCTCCCCTTTATGATAAAACTCCTTAAAAGTGTTGTGCTTGTTTATGCTTTGCTATTTTTTCTCCTCCACCTGTTCTCCTAGACTAGATCTGTCCAGGTTTTCACTTCCACCACTCCACTGAAATAGCCCTTGTCAGGGCCACCACCTCTCCTCCTCTTTGGAGGGTCCCAAGACTCAGTACTGGGGCATCTTGTCTTTTACAGTCACTCCCTGTGATATCCTTCTGAGGGCTTTAAATACCAGCGATATGCTAATGACTTCCAAATTTATCTCTCCCGTCTCATTTACCTGCTTATTAACATCTTACTTGATTTCTAACAGGCTCTTCAAAGTGAACATGTTCAAAGCCAAACTCCTGATCTTCTACACCTTCTGCACATCCTGCCCAAACCTGGTGCATTTGTAGTGAATGGCAACTCTGTCCTGGCCAAACACCTGTCCTGCTCTCCGTGGCTTACACCCCACATCTGATCTGTCAGCAAATCCTGTTCTACCTTCAAAATACACCCAAACTTCAGCCATTTCCCACTACCTCCAGTGCCAACACCTAGTCTAACCCTGCATTATCTTTCCCGTGGGTTACTGAGGTAACCTCCTAGCTGGGCTCCCCGCTTTTTATTCACCCTCCTTGTCCAGTCACTTCTTAATATGGCAGCTGGAATGATCCTTTAGAAAAATTCATCAGATGACTGAAATACTGAAAACCCTCCCACTCTCACACAAAGTAAGAGCCAACATCTTAAGTCTTTGGGACGATCTCCACCCCCTTTCACCCCTGGCCCGGTACACCCTAAACTCTCTGACCTCTGCTGTCCTTCCCCCACCTCAGTCACTGTTGTCTGTTCTTTGGATGGACGCGCCAAGCCTGCTCTTGCCTCCAGCGTTTGTACTTCTCTGCCTGGGGTGCTCCTTTCCCAGCCAACCCCATGGCTTCTCTCCTGCCCCCACCCCTTGAGATCTTTCCTCAAACATCACCCTCCCTGAGAGGCCTTCTCTGACTTATTTAAAACTACAGTCCCTGGGGCACCTGGCTGGCTTTTTTTTTAAAGATTTTATTTATTTATTTGACAGAGAGAAATCACAAGTAGATGGAGAGGCAGGCAGAGAGAGAGAGAGAGGGAGGGAAGCAGGCTCCCTGCTGAGCAGAGAGCCGGATGCGGGACTCGATCCCAGGACCCTGAGATCATGACCTGAGCCGAAGGCAGCGGCTTAACCCACTGAGCCACCCAGGCGCCCCGACGGTGACTCTTAATCTTGGGGTTGTGAGTTCAGGCCCTGCCTTCGGCATACAGATTAAAAGTAAAATCCTTAAAAAATAAAACTACAGTCCCCCACTTCCCCTGCTTTGCACTCCCAGCATTCCTGATCCCCTTCCCTGCTTTCCTTTTCTTCATAGCATTTACTTACCATTTTGCACACTATATGCTTGACTTATTTTTTCCGTGTGTGTTTGTCCCTCTAGTCTGTAAACATCTATGGCCTTTTCAGTCTGAAACTTGTGCTCTTCATTTGAGGAGTATTTTCTTGAATTATTCTGTTAATGGTTTGTTCCCTTCTATTTTCTCTGTCTGCCCTTTCTAGACTGCTTTTTCAGATGATGGACAGTTAAGATCAGTCTTCTTACTATTTTTATCTTTTCTAATTTTTATCTTTTTGTCTTTTTGCTTTCTTTTCTGTGAGATTTATGTAACTTTCAGTTCCGGTCCTTCCACTGAGTTTTTCATTTCCACTATCATTTTCTGGTTTCACAGAGGTCTTTTTTTTTTTTTTTCCCTGAATATTACTTTTTAAGAAATAACATTCTTATTTTGTGCTTGCTGTATCTCCTCCTAACTCTTTAAGGATATTACTCATCTTTTTAAAAAGATTCCTTTTCCCTGAAGATTCTCTTGTGCAGTCCAGTTTGTTTCATTCTTGCTTATTGGGGGTCTCTTTTATGTCAGGGGTTCCCCCCCAGGTGTCTGGGGATCCTCAGTGTCTAATCGTAGCTAAGAGTGGGGCACTAGCTAGCTGATTACAAGTCTGGGTGTGCTTGTCAATGTGTGGGATTCAGTATGGAGTGAACTGGGGGGACCCATGTGTCAGTATCTTCAGTTTTGTCTCCTTTGGGCTGTTCAGATTCTCCAGAGAAGGAATATGCTATCATCTTCTTGTAGCTACTGGCCTGGCTGCCAGTTTTCTGGGACCCAGGGGAAAGAGAGCTGAGGGCAGGGCTTAGGTTAGCACTTAGCCTATAAACATTTATCCAGGTCCCTGTTTTCTGTGGGTAGCCTCATTCTCAACTATGCTCGATGTTCCCTGGCCCACAGACCATCTGTGTGCCCTTCTGCCAGGGTGGAGTCAGAGAATCTCAAAACTGCTTGCAGAGAAGGAGGGGAGCTAGGAGTTCAGCTCCTTCTGAAATAGACTTTCAGCCCCTCCTGTGGGTTTTACTTTCACCCTGATTGCCAGACGTACACAGTGCTGTTAGTTCTTGGGGTTCTTTGGTATAACTTGTTTCCCACTCTGGTTTGTGATTCAGTTTTTCTCAGCTCTGCTAAGTCACTGTCCATCTACTTTCTTACTTTCACATTTCCTCCTCTTTTTTTTTTTTTTCCTCTTTTTAAAATTTTTGTTTAGTTATTTATTTGAGAGAGAGACTGAAAGAGAGCATGAGAAATGAGAAGGGGGGGTGGTCAAAGGGAGAAACAGACTCTCTGCTGAGCATGGAGCCCGATGTGGGACCCAGTACTGGGACTCCAGGATCATGACCTGAGCCGAAAGCAGTTGCTGAACCAACTGAGCCACCCAGGTGCCCATCCCTTGGTTGTTCTTTTTGTCAATTTATACCTTTAAAAAGTTTTTAATCCATTTGCTGGTGTTTTCATGGGTTCCAGGAGGGAACAAAAGTAAATGCATATGGTCAGTCTGTTGTCTTCATCTGTCTGTCCTCCACCCGAGATTTTATGACCCCTTAAACAACTGTAAACTGTGGGTCAGTTAATTACCGTTACACAGAGAGCTGGTTCTTAGTGTCACATGAAATAGTGTGCCATCCTTCATTTGTCATCTCAGAAATTAGAGGGTGATACTAAGTAATCAGGGGAGGGAACTGTGACACAGAACTGTTACATGCACGATGTCTGTTACATACCTAACTCCCTTGCAGTGATAGGAAGTTTACTTAAGAACCATAACATAACATGGGGGCACCTGGGTGGCTTAGTGGGTTAAGCGTCTGCCTTCAGCTTGGGTCATGGTCTCAGGGTCCAGGGGTCGAGCCCCACATTGGGCTCTCTGTTCAGTGGGGAGCCTGCTTCCCCCCACTCCACCGCCTGCCTCTCTGCCTACTTATGATCTCTCTCAATCTGTCAAATATTCAATAAAATCTTTAAAAAAACAAAAAACCATAATGTGAGGAAATCAGTTTGTGGGTTAGATGCATGCATAAGTTGCCTGTTTGTGTCAGTGCTGTTGGTTTTAAGTTGTAAATCTCCGGCACCAAGGCAAGCACCTAGAAATGCTGTAGCAGATTTTAAAAAATCATGCTTCTGAGGTGTTAGGGTGATCTTTTGTGTTTCATCTATGTCAATCAGGCTAGAATCTTATTGACTTCATACGCTTTAAAATGCGGAGCATTTCATGGGTGCCCGGTGACTTAGAAGGTTAAGCCGCTGACTCTCTTTTTTTTTTTTTTTTTTTAATATTTTATTTTATTTATTTGACAGAGAGAGATCACAAGTAGGCAGAGAGAGAGAGAGAGAGAGGAGGAAGCAGGCTCCCTGCTGAGCAGAGAGCCCGATGCGGGACTCGATCCCAGGACCCTGAGATCATGACCTGAGCGAAAGGCAGCGGCTTAACCCACTGAGCCACCCAGGCGCCCCAAGCCGCTGACTCTTAATTGTGGCTCAGATCATGATCTCAGAGCCCTGTGCCTTGGGCTCTGTGCTCAGCAGGAGTCTGCTTGAAGATTTTCTCTTTCCTTCTCCCTCAGTGCCCACGCCCTGCTCAGACTCTCTCTCTCTCTCAGATAAATAAGTAAATCTTTTTTTTTTTAAGATTTTATTTATTTATTTGACAGAGATCACAAGTAGACAGAGAGGCAGGCAGAGAGAGAGAGGGGGAAGCAGGCTCCCTGCTGAGCAGAGAGTCCGATGTGGGACTCGATCCCAGGACCCTGCGATCATGACCTGAGCCAAAGGCAGAGGCTTTAACCCACTGGGCCACCCAGGCACCCCTAAATAAGTAAATCTTTAAAAAATAATAAAATGCCAAGCATTTCAGAATTAGGTACACTTGAGCTTGACCTGTGTAATACTCAGTTCTGCTATTAATGGTTCTCACCACTGGATTCTCTCTATTTGGAAAAGTTTAATATCTGGGCCATACTTGTAAAAAATGTATTTTTGACAGTTTTTGATGATTTAATTGAACATTTGCTGACCACTGAATATTTGTTAGGTGCTTATATGGACTCATAAATGGTCTGTAGCATGTTGCATGTTGTTAGAAATAAAAATAATTTGATCTGGATTTAAAAAAAAAAAAACTTTGTCACAAGTAGCTTATTGGCCTTTTTTATCATCTTAGTCTTATAGATAGTATGAACTATTGGAGATTCTAGGGGAAAAGTCTCTCTCTCTCTCTCTCTCTCCCCCCCCCACACACACACGATACCACCCCACATGAAACAGTCATCCTATTTTCTCAGAAAAGTTTGCACTCTTAAGTAGCCCATTTTTATCCTAGAGACAACAGTGCCTACCCTGTTTTGTTTGTTTCTTCCAGTGCCCTGTTCAGGTTGGGGCTTTGGTTTCAATGTTTTTAAAGTGATCATCTAGATTATATACAGTGTAACAGAATGGAAGGGCCGCATTAGTATGTCATGACTCTGAACTGTGTGCATTTAAGAACTGTTTGTATTATGGCTTTATGAATCTTTGTATAAATGACCAGGTTTAAAAAAAAAAAAATCATCATGAAGCTGAGCGAGGATTAAAGTAAGTTTAGCCCACTTAGTATGGGTTTGCCTGAGCCCATTCAAAAAGACAAGGATCTATTTGAAACAAATAATCACCCCACCTTAACTTTAACACAGTTGAAGAGCATATTCTCAGGTCAGGCCCCAGAGTGCCCCTTGATCTCCCCTGGCTGATTCTGAGACCTGGGGCAAGGTACTTCCTCCCCTCAGCCTGAATTTCCTCCCCAGTAAAATGGGGAGATTAATAGTGTTCATTTCAGAAGGCTGTAAGGATTAAGTGAGATGATGCATGTGAAAGCTTTTGGCATAATGCCTGGCACATATACGTGTTCCTTAAATATGAGCTATGATGAAGACTTATTATTACATGCATACCATGCATGTAATAATGCATACTATGAATACGGTGGGATGCTTCATTTAGATACTCTCCTTATTTCCTTTACAGTGTTGAAGAGTATTTGGTGGCGATTATTTGTTTTTAAGCATTTTTATTTCTAATTGTTTTTTCTTTTTTTTTTTTTTTAAAGATTTTATTTATTTATTTGAGAGAGAGAGACAGTGAGAGAGAGAATGAGCGAGGAGAAGGTCAGAGAGCGAAGCAGACTCCCCATGGAGCTGGGAGCCTGATGTGGGACTCGATCCCGGGACTCCAGGATCACGCCCTGAGCCGGAGGCAGTCGTCCAACCAACTGAGCCACCCAGGCGCCCCTCTAATTGTTTTTTCATTTTTTTTTCCTTTCATTCATCTATCACGCTTTACCTTGAGGTAACTGTGCTACCGGGTCAGCCTCTCCAGGGTGGTTGCTGCTTCTACCGGACCCTGTTTAGCAAAGTCCTGGAGCACCAGGTTTCGGAGTGGGAAGGGAACTAAGAGTGTGGGGCTCTTCTCTGAAGATTCGCACGGTCTGAGGGTCTGGGGGCCAGCCACTCACCGGACGAGGCCGAGCAGCTCTAGGTAGCCGGTTCTCACCGCATCTACTTGGGCCCCAGACAGGAAGCCATCGTGGAGAAAGTCAGCAGCGTTAGTCAGGATGCCGTGCAGAGCATAGAGGTCACAGAGGCGTTTGAGTACCTGCTGAACCGCCGGCTTGTTTTCCAGTTTCTCCAGAGTTTCTGTAAAGCTCTTCACACTGATATAGTAGCAGTGTGCCTAAAAGACATGAAGATCCATCAGCTTCCGATTTCTGACTCCAGAAGTCATTTTGGAAGCTGGGCAAGACTGCTGGGGTGAGGTCGCTGTGGCCACGTGTTTCCCCGAGCTAACCGCGGGTCTCCATGGGGTGTGTGTGTGCGTGTGAATATGTGTTCGCACATGTGGTCCGGTTGGGGGCTTGTGGGCTCTGCGACTCGGTAACTTCCCCATTTTGTTTGGGGAAATTTCAAGGAGGTTTGAAAGTAGAAAGAGTACAGGGGTCTTGGAGGCTGGCCTGGAGACAGTGGAGGACAGCACCACATTTCTGAACAGCTGTTTGTTGTTTGCCATGTTCAAGGCAGCGGGGTGTTTGTGTGTGTGTGTGTGTGTGTGCTTTTGTGTGTCTTGGGGTGAGAAAGTAGAGGTACATGATGGACATAAAATGTATCCCAGCTAGAAAGTAAACTCTGCAAAGTAAGCGGGGCTGTTAGTTGACCCATACCCAACAGTCTGGCTTTGTCAGTAGTTCCACTTGGTAAGTGACCACAGCCCTCAACCTAGTGAGACCCCCCTTTCTGTCAAGCCAGGATCCTTCTCTGGGACCCCCTCCTCCCCACAGCTCTGCAAATAAAGGATGAATGCCTGACCCAGCAGGAAGCTTTCAGACCCCTGCTTCTGTGAGGCCTGTAGTGCTTTCTGATTAGTCTGTGCCCCCCTGCTGGTTGTTGAATATTTTTGTTTTTGTTTTTTGTTTTTTGTTTTTATATTTTATTTATTTATTTGACAGACAGAGATCACAAGTAGGTAGAGAGGCAGGCAGAGAGAGAGGGTGAAGCAGGCTTCCTGCAGAGCAGAGAGCCCGATGCGGGGCTCGATCCCACGACCCTGGGATCATGACCTGAGCTGAAGGCAGAGGCTTTAGCCCACTGAGCCACCCAGGCGCCCCGGTTGTTGAATATTTTTGAAGATTCCCCTTCTCCCCAAGACAAATGCACATTATTGTTATCAAGTTAGGTATACGAATTCCATGGGGGGAGGGAGAAAAGGCAAGCAAACAAAACTCTTCTCAAATGTTTATGTGCATACAGATCAGCTGAGCATCTCGTGAAAATGCAAATTTCCAGGTAGCTTCCCAGTAATGCCTTTAAGTAGCAAGGCTTAGACTGTCTGGAGGGTTCAAAGAAGTCTGACAAGGGACAGGGACAGGGCCGGGGTTATTGCGTGCACACTGGACTGTGCTTGCAGGAGGCTGCCCCAGTCTGCTGGGGCTGGCCCCTGGGGCAGAGTGAGGCAATGGCCCACCTGCAGTGGTGAGGCTGCCCCCCCCACATAGCCCCGCGCCAGTGAAGCGCCGCGATCCACATGGCTGGGGAAGTGGGGAACAAAGGCAAAAGAAATGTAGATAAGATGAAATTTTCCTCTAACTTGCAGCCCGCTGACAAATAGTTGAGACAGACAGAGTATGACATTCCTCCAGGAACTGAACTGCACAACTGAACTGTCTTCATGTTAATGCCTTGCTAGAGGGGAAAAAAACACCTTAGCTTGACAATAACGGGGCCTCCAGGATCCAGTAAGTCTTCTCGAATGTATGAAAATCCTTTTGGAAACTCTTTTTGTCTCTACCCCTCCCAGTTTAAATGTATGCAATCAATCGCTCCTCATACTCCCAGGGTAGCTCTTTCTGCTCACTGGTCCTGCCCCTGGTCTTTAATAAAACCACCTTTTTTGCACCAAAAATGGCTCAAGAATTCTTTCTTGACCATTCTCTCCCGAGACCCACATCAGATCACATCAGTTGGGATTTCTTTCCGTGGGGGTCAGAGAGCCACAGTCTTCAACAGGAAAATGAGCCCATCAGGTTTCTCACTTGGAAAGGATCTGCCTTCCCCACGGGAGGCCTCACACGGGGGCTAACGACACACTCTGCCGCCTGGACCTGGTGTGCTCCCAGCCACACTGGGTTTGCAACAGTTGGGTGCAGAAGGGGAGCAGATGTGCGTTGCTGCCCCTGCTGAGTCAGAAAGACCCGGCTTCCCTATTCTCATCTGAGGACCACATCCTTAAACTCTCAGGGCCCTGGGCTGTGGAGTGGAGTGAGAAAAAGCTGCTGGAGGGTCTTGGCCTCCGTGGCTTCTGTTCCAGTGACAGGGTGAGCCAAACTTTGGCACCATGCTCCAAATGCAATGAACTCTATTTACTTTTTGTGTGTGTTGGTTTAAACCTTGCCTCCTGACTAATTTGGTGTATGGGGTGGGATGTGTAGCATTTATATGCTAGATGCATTTTACGTTTTACATGTATTAACTCATTTAATCTCCATAATAATCTTAAAAGGTAGGTACTATGATTGGCTCCATTTTGTAGATGAGGAGACTGAGGCATTGAGGGATTAAGTTCCTTGCCCAAGGTCACCTGGCTAGCAAGTGGTAGTAACAAGATCCACACCAAAATAGTCCATCTCCTGGTTAAGCATCTGTACTCTTCACCATTCCCTTGCATTGCCAAAGCCATGAGAGACCGAGGCTGGATTAGAATGAGGGCCAGCATTTGCTCCTGTGGTCCTAGGGACGGACCTCTCTCCTGAGCAGGGTCTCAGATAATAGGACCAGAAGTCGTCAGAACCTAAAGGTGTTTTTCATGCCCCTTTGTTTTACAGACTGGGCAGTTACAGCCCAGAGAAGGAAGGACACTGGAGGTCACACAGGCCGGTCATGCACAGAGCTGGGAACAGAACTTAGGCCACCACTCTGCCGCTGTCCCCACTCCCCTTGTATTGCTCACTCTCTACCTGCATATTTATGGTTTCTAGATGGGACTTGGTGGGTGCTTAAGAGTTCTGTAGAGCAGATGGTTCTTCCAAAGCATGAAGCTCAGAAATTGCAGATTTCCCTGCCCCTTCTGACTTCGGAGAGTCAGCTTGGGCACCATCTCCCCAGGAAGCCACTCTTCTTTAGCTTACAATGGCCGGAGGAGAAGGGACTTGCTCTTCTCCTCTAGGCTGGTGGAACTCTCTACCCTCGGTAACCCTAGAACTCGGGGATGACCTCCCTCCCTTACACACAGTGGCTCCCTGAGGACACAGCTTGCCTCTGTGAGGGAAAGGAAAGCAAAGCATCTTAACTATTTTCTACTTCTGGGACTTAATTCTTTTGAGTTCTGGTTCCTCATCCTTGAAATGGAGATTATGCTGCTCCCCCCCCCCCAGGGTGGTATGTACTAAATGAGGTAACCCTGGCATGCAGGGTCCACTCCACTGGAAGGCAGAGCACAGGTTGGGAAAACGGATGCATCATGGGCAGCTGGGGTTCCTTTTGTGCTTGTCTGGTGAGAACACAGCCTTGGCTCACCCTCGCCTGTGTTGATAGGACATTTAGCACAGCAGGGAGTGCTCCTGTGGTGGACACAGCCTGGAGGATGGTGGCCCCGGGGAAGACCAGCACCTGCTGCTGTGGTAGAGGGGGCGAGTCACCAGGGGGCGCTCATGCCCAGCCCGCGCCCCGAGGGCGCTACAAAGCACTCCTCGGGCTCTCCTGCCAGTTCCTGGGCCTGATGCTTGAGGATCCGAGCATTCATCTTGGTTTTCCAGCTGTAGGTAGGGCCACAGTCTCAGCTGCCTAAACTAGAGCTCAGGACTCAACCTCTTTCCCAGCCCACTACTCTAAGAAGCCTGTCACTATCTCCTACCCCCTTAATATGTCTGTATCCATCCACTCTTCTCCATGCCCTCTGCCAAGGTCATGGTCGGGACCATCCTCAGCCCTTGGCCAGATTGCTGCTGCTTGATCCTAACTCGCTTCCAGCCTCCAGTCCATTGCTCCCCAGGCAGCCTGCATGATTCTTCTACAGTGAAACTCTGATCACCTTACTTCCATGATACAAAGTCGGCCAAGGCTTCCCATGGCAATGAGAACAAAACCAAACTCCTCACAGTGAGGCAGAAGGTCCCAGGCCTTGCCTCTCTTTCTCCATCCCCTAACTGCCTTCCTCTCCTGGGTTCAGTCTTCCTCCTTGAGCTCCTTCTTGGGAGGATTTGCATTTCTTCAAGCACCGCGCCTTTTCTTGCCTCTTCCTTTTCCATCTGCTGTTCCCTTTGCCAGGAAACCTTTGTTTCCCAAACCACAGCATCTATCCTTTGCCTGGCTAATTTCAGCTCCTCCTTGAAGTCCTGGCCTCTACGTCCCTTCTGGGAAGCCTTTCGGATCCTCACGCCCGGTAAGAGCTGCACCTCTCTGGGACCCCGCGGCAGCCTGTGTCTCCCCATCACAGTGCTGCCTTGATGGCACTGGGTGTCAGGGCACCACGGAGGCCCCAGCCCCCAACCCATGCCTGGTGTTGAGCGGGTGCTCAAATATTTGCTGACTGAATGTGAATTATGCACAAACACAAAACATAGTAGAAATTGAATCAGACATCTAAGGCTTGCCTGTGGGGCTAAAGGGAGACTTGACCTGCTTTTCTATCTGGGAGGAAATATTTGAACAACCTGAAGCAAATCCAATAACACTGCCTCATTACATTTTTCCCTAAGAGCTGTCAGCAAGATTGCTTTGGAGTTAAGTCCTTTAATTAAAATACCCTGGACGAAAGCCGTGGAAGTGAAACGAGGGCAGCCACGGAGCAGGGCTGGGGAATAATGGCAGAGCTCAGATTTTCTCAGCGTGATGGTCTGCTGGGGAATCAAACAGGTCCCTTTCAGCTGGTGCTTCAGCTGAGGGGCAGCTCACCTTAGCAGTCTGGAGGTGTATGACCGTGGTCTGGTTCCATGCCTCATCCCAGTCAGCCCCAGATTGTATCAGAGTCTCTAGGTGATGCGCTGAGTCCTTTATGAGCCTGAAGGCCAGAGGAAAAAAAAAAAGCTTCCATTTGCTGACTGAGTGGGAAGGACACTGATAGAGTCTGGTCTCAGGCTAACTGGGGATCCCTCAGAAGTAGAAATGCAGTCATTACCGTTGATTGACTATTGGTTTGTGTTGCAAAGCTAAATGGTGACTATACATTATCTCTCTAACCCTTGTAAGGCTAGGCATTCCCAATTTACAATGGGGAAAGCTGAGTCCCAGACTGGCTCACTTAACCGGTCTGGGGTCACACAGTAAAGGGTAGAGCTGTCCTGACCTTGGAGCTGGAAAGCCTCAGGGTTCCCGGGCGGGCACTGACCCTCCTTTCTAATGCAGATGCCACACATCTGCATTCAGTGTTTCCACGGAATCCCTTGACTGACTTCTGTGGCTGAGCAAGGACAATGGTTTTCCTGTAAAGGCTACTGACACCTGTCAGTCACCTGGCCTGTTCCAGGTTCTACCTAAGGGACCTTAAAAGACTAGAAAAGAAAAGAAACTAAACAAACTCTTGTCCCCCCAAACCAGTAAGTCGGTCATTTGCCACGTACATAACCTTTATTCTTTTATTTTCTATTCCCTACCCATTCACTCATGACCCTTGGAATTTCTACGCAAAACACACTGTTTATTAAGCAATATTTATCTTTTCTTACTTGTCAGGGAGTAGATAAACAGATGTCACATCGAATTCCAAGCAAAAATCAATATAATGGCATTTTAACTACCCCGAGAAGCTTTACTGGGCACTCACCACCTCCCCCAACTAAAACATTAGTTCTGTAAGGCCTGGGCTTTTTGCGACTGGTTTCCTGATAAATCCAAAATGCCTGGAATAGTATCTGGTGCCCTGTAGGCACTTAGTATTTGTGGAATAAATAAATGGATGTCCAAAGTTGCTTGTGATCTTGAAATAATTATTAGCCATCCTTTGGACCACAGGTAAGGGTATAACACCTCTTTTCATATGCTGATAATATTTCTTCCAGCTTGTTTTGGTGTTTTATTTTTAAATTTCTATTTTTTTAAAAGATTTTATTTATTTATTTGAGAGAGAGAGAGACAGTGAGAGAGAGCATGAGAGGCGAGGAGGTCAGAGGGAGAAGCAGACTCCCCATGGAGCTGGGAGCCTGATGCAGGACTTGATCCCGACACTCCGGGACCGTGACCTGAGTTGAAGGCAGTCGCTCAACCAACTGAGCCACTCAGGTGCCCCCCCAAAAAAATTCTTAAAAAAAAAAAAGAATTTCCTTGCACTGGCCAGAGGGGTGATGTCCTTCTACCAGCTCGGCCAGGATGGGGAAGTGATGGTGGCTCATGGATGTGGCTTCCCCTTCTCTGCCCATGGTGGTAGGAACCGAGAGGACTGAGGTTGGGGAGGGGGGGTTTCTTCTCAGAGGAGTATCCACGAATGCTCACCCAGCCCCGCTCCAAAGGCCCTAGTGTGGGAAGGAGCCTGCCCCCAGGTGGAACGGCCACTTTCTTACTCACCTGGCTGCCACGTGTGCCCAGGCAGTGGTGTAGAGTTTTGGGTGGAGGAAGTCAGCTGCTTTCTGGGCTGGGCACCTGGCCAGGTAGGGTGCAGTCAGGTATGCAACAGATGGAGGGAGAGACTTCTGTGTGGAGCCTGGGATCGCCTGAGTTTGCAGGTAGTTTTTCACTAGAAACCTGGGGGTGGGGGCGGGGGAAACAGGTAAGCAGTGGGGAAAACACGCAGTCTTATACTCCCTACAGGAGAACCGGGGCCATGCAGGCTCCTGCCCCTCCCATGGGCAAGCTCACTCCAGAGCCCCCTGAGCCCGCCTGCTGTGAGGCCCTCAGAAAAACGCACCCTGAGGCTGTAGTCTCTTCCCTAGGGAAAGGAGGCTGGAGCTGCAGAGCTGCGCAGACACTCAGATCCAGAGTGTAAACCCTTTTGGTATCTGAGCAAACAGAATCCTTTCTCCTGGTTAGGATCTTGGGATTTGGGGATTCGTGCTCAACTGTACAGTGATGACAGAAATCAAATTTTCTTGCTTGAGAAAGGACAGGGGTTAGGAATGCTAACATGAGTGGAGAGTGACTGGTGACTCTCGGCTTCTTTCCTCTGACGACCCAGTGGTTAAAGGCTCTGGGCTCAGCCAGCCCTGGATTTCCAGGGCAGCTCTACAGATACCTCTGGCTGGTCCAAGTTACCTCATCTCCCTTGGCCTCAGTTTCTCCATCTCTAGATGGGGATAACAGTCACTTGACAGAAGGTTTGTGAAAACTGGAATTATTTGTAATGCTCCTATAATGGTGGGGCACTGCATGTCTAATACAGGATACTGTAGCCCTCTTATCATTTGAGAAAACCTCCCATAATACTCTAGGGATGGGAAAGGCCTTGTCAGTCCGAGGGCCCCCCCCAACCCCCAGAAGAGAATAAACAGAATCCTCCACTTTGCGCGGAGGCAAATGCTGCCTCCCTTCCTGCCTCTCACGTGGGAGGCTCGGCGGCCAAGCCCGGTGCTAAACCCGGGGACCCGCGGTGAGCAAGCCCCTCAAAACTCGGGCTCACAGAGAACAGCCCCTCGCTCAGTGCAGGCCTGGCCTGTTCAGTCGGGGAGGGCAGCTAAGCCGGGACCCGAGGGCTGAGAGGAGCGGCAGATCCAGCAGGCTGGGGCAGAGCTCTCGGGGCGAGGGAAGCTCCGGGAGCCTGTGATGGGAAACAGGAACCGGGTCCAGCTGGGGAAGGGAGAGCACAAGGGGAAGCGGGAGCACGTGGGGCAGGGGGAACACGAGGGGGGAGGGAGAGCACGTGGGAAGGGAGGCGGGGCCAGGGGCGGGGCAGGCCTCAGGGACACCTTGGGGCAGGTGCAGCTTGGCGTTTTCCCGTGAGCTGTAGGGAGGCCCTGAAGGCTGTGAAGCAAGGGAAAGCTGTGCTCCTGTCCCGCCTACCGAAAGCTCGGGGTGGACTGGAGACTGTGCGTGGTTGGCCTCCGCTGGCTCGGCGCCGCCCGGTGCCCGCCCCCGCCGGCGGCCTCGGACGCTGCTTCAGCCCACGCAGGGGCCTTACCTGGCCGTCTGCAGGTAGAGTACAGTGTTGTCACCCTCGTAGGTGCAGGAGGCTGTCACTCTGGTGACCAGAGAGGGCAGGCCACTCAGCTTCGAGTAGCCGTGGCCGCCGCAGGCTCGGCGGCACAGCTCGGAACCCTGGAAGCACAAGTCTGACGTCATGGCCTTGATGCCTGCGCTCAGGGCGTGAAGCTGCAAGAACAGGGGATCGCGGTGAGTCAGGGGGCCCTCCAGGAACAACCGTGCCTCCCACTCACTGAGCCCCTGCTGTATGCCCATGACAACCCTGTGAAGTAAGAAAGATTTCCCTCGCAACTTCATGGAGGAGGCTGAGGCTCAGAGATGTTACGTAACTTGCCCAAGGTCCTACGATGAGGCAATGTAGCTGTAGGCGCAGTAAAAACAAAGGGAACCTGTCCTCGCCAGCGTCTCCAGGATCTCGGGAAGACGGGCTTTCCTGGAGTTGGGCTCACCATCATGTAGGAGTTATGGATTTTGCTGGCAAGTGGAATTTTTGGAGAACAGGCCTGGGACCGTGGAGGTCCACCATCAACCCCAGTGGTCTGGGTTGTAGGAGGGGCAGCCACGCAGCAGACCTGTTTGAGCTTTTGGTTCTGAAAGCCCTTACCCATCTTTCAGGCTTCTAAGTCCTTGGGAGGAAGGTCATAACCCGTAATCTCTCTGTGCTTTACTTTCCCAATCTGTAAAATGGAACTACAAATGGGGCCAGTGGCACAACTGGAAGGATTAATGAACCAATGCTTATGAAGCCCATGGTCTGGTGGACAGAACCTCAGTGTATATCTAAGTCCATAATCCTTCATCTGAGACCCTTTGGGGCCAGAAGGGTTTTGGAATTGCTGTTTTTTTATATTTTAGAAAGCTAAGGCAGAGCACTGAAGGCATATTATATATAATACCCAGAAAATTCTGGGGCAGCCTTAGTGATCATACGCATTAGTATTTTGGCTGCAAAAGGTATACATATCCAGTGAGATATATCAGATCAATTCAGGTCATACCATGCCTCAACGATGGTAATTTTTCAGAGCTTTTTAGGTTTCAAATTCACACCAGGGATTGTGTTCCTGGGTTCTATGTTTTATGTGTGATTATTCCCTCTAGCATTTCTGGAGCTTTCTGGAGGCCATATGTAGGTGGATTTATATGTTGGGGTACAGTTTGCCCTGGGTGCCCTGGGATATTGGGAGGCTGGGGGAGGGAGTAAAAGGAGTTCATGGGAACAAGAGTGGGGCTGCTTCCCAGTGGGAGGAACAATTTCAGCCATCTTACCAGCTCCTAGCCCCCCCCCCCCAGCAGAGAGCAGGTACCTCTGGCAGGTGGCTGAAGTCTTTGTTCTGAATGGCATCGTAGGAGCTGTGCAAGAATTTCAAGAGGTTGCGCGCCAGGAAATGGAATGCATAGGCTGTGGCCAGCTGAGGGAGGAGTTTCTGCTGCTGCGTCTGGTAGTCCAGGATTTTTGCCTCTGGGTCGCTGAGGAGAAGAAAAGCAGAAGGTTTAGAAGATCACTACAGCTCCCTCAACCTTCTATATCCCCAGAGCCATAAGAGGTGTAAAAACTCATAGTTTTTTATAACTCACTGCAAAACTTGACCCGAACTGACATGAGGTTAATAATAATCTTAAGATGTCATCTAACATGAGTATCCACACATTTCTCTGTAGAAATATTGACAGGCTTGCTTATGGGTTCTGCCCCTATGGGGGACGTGTACAGAATTATAGCATATGCACCATATTATCTTGCCGAAATCTGGAAAGTTCTGAATTCCAATGCATTTGGTCCCAAGGACTTCAAGTGAGGGCTTGCAGTCTTGTACACATCAAGTTTCATGATGTGAAACTTGACCGTTCACTGTCCAGGTGCAAGTATAGTATGTGCTGGGCGGTAGATCAAGTCTAATCAGTAACTCTGAGGATGTGAACTTGGGCCTGATGGAATCCCAAGGCAGGGACTACGTCTGCCTTGTCCATTGATCTGTCTGCAGTGCCTGAGACAGTGCCCAGCATGAAGGGGACCGGGATAACTCTTTGTGGATTAAAAGAAAGTGTGAATGTAAGAAGCCTCCCATGGCTGTTGGGGAGAATCTTAGGTTAGTAGCTCCTCATTTGGACACTTAAAAAAAAAAAAAGATTTTATTTATGTATCATGGAGGGGAGGGGCAGAGGGAGAGAAAGAGAGAATCTCAAACAGACTCCCCACTCAGCACAGGGCCCAACTTGGGGCTCAACCCTACAACCCTGAGATCATGACCTGAGCCGTGACCAAGGTTCAGATGTTTAACCGACTGAGCCACCCAGATTCCTCAGACACATACTTTTATAACTATCCTTGGGACCCTTGTGGAACCCAGAAAACTGGGCTCTGGACAGGACTTCAGCAGCAGCACCTTTCCCCCCAGCACCCCTGTCCTCCAGAGAAGACTCCCTCAGCATGGGGAGTTCGATACCCAGGCCAGTCCCAGTATCTTGGATTTGCCAGAGGAAAAGGACCCTGGGCTATGGGCCTGGCTTGCTTTTTTGCATTTCACTCTCCACCGTGCCCTAAAGGATTGCTCCTGTCGTGCCCTGTGCTGTAGGTGAGGACACTGAGGGACAAAGAAGTGGTGAGACTTGCCCCAGCTCCCACAGCTGGCAAGCGGCCCAGCTGTGTGTCCCCCAGGTCTGTCTGGCCTCTGACCCTCAGTCCATTTTGCTTTAGTCTCCTGGATCCTCGAGCCCATGGCATGAAACAATACTGGGTCCTTAGATGGGAGGTTCTCCCACTCTTCACATCCCAGGTAAGAAAATCGAGGCCCAGAGTGGGCAAAGGACTCGCCCAGGGTCACTTAGCTGAGTTGGGACAAGAAACCGCCAGGCTGAAGTCCATCCCTCAGCACTATGAGTTTAGTCAGCTGGACTGTGCCTGTCTTCCCACTCTGGTACCATATGCTCAGCTCCTCGCTGCCACATCTTGGCTGCATGTCCCCATTGAGGGTATATTTACTCTAAGAAATTATTTACTGTTTACCTAAAATTCAAATTTAATGGGCAGTCCTGTATTTTCATTTGCTGGCAACCGTGTAGGTTTACACAGGCCCGCATGAGCGCGGGGGAACATAACACACGGTGAAAAAGAGAGAGTCCTGGCATGCCTGGAAGGCTCAGTGGGAAGAGCCTGTGGAACTTGATCTCAGGGTTGTGAGTTCAAGCCCCATGTTGGGTTGAAGATTGCTGAAATAAATATTCAAATAACGACAGAGAGTACAGTCCACTATTCAGTCCCATGGGGCAGAGGGGGTACCCACTGGACACAGCCACAGGCAACAGAATGGATCCAAATTTGGATGTGCCACACGTGGGTGCGGATAGCCACAGCTGGACAGAGCCCACTTCAGCCACACACCGCCCGACGTGACAGCTGGCCTTTCCCAGACACACTCACTCCCACCCCGACAGAACTCAGGAGCCACAGTCCCCCACCTTCTGGCAAAGCAGCTGACAACCCAGACACAGTCAGCCAGTCATAGCCGCGCTGAACCCCGACAGACAGATCTGAGTCAGATCTGACGGTACAGGATCACACAGAAACCCAGACCGCGATCTCTGGGGGTAGATCAGCCAGGGACAGAGAGAACCCGATGGAGACCCCGCAGACAGGGTCAGACGGGCCGGGTCTGGCCAGAGGTTGTGCGTGTGTTGTGGGGGGTCACATGTATTCCCAGCACCCCACTCGGGCAGAGGGGCGGCATCAGGGGGCAGGCGCTGTGGGATGGAGAGCTAGCCCTGTCTGTCATGGTCAGCGTGTGGGTGCTCCTTGCCTGGGCCGGATGCTGGATTGGCGGCGGATGACCGAGTAGCGGATGGCGATGACACAGGCTTTCTGCAGCAGAGGGATGATCTCGCCCAGGAGAAGCTCCACCCGCACCACCACCATGGAAAAGTAGTTGGTCTGCTGTGTTCCCAGCTTGACGTAGGTGCCGTCCGGCAAGACCTGGGGGACCAGAGACAGGTGCTGGGTCTGAGCCAAGGCCCCCAAGTCTGTCCTACACCCATGACCGTGGGGCTTCCGTCCCCTCCAGGCACACCGTCCTCAGACTGCTCGCCGGGAGCAGGTGGCTGACCGCCAGCCAGGTGCGCTGGTTGTGAAACACACCTGTGCTTTCTGCTGATCCGTCCCTGCCTCCAGGGCCTGGGTTCATGGCTCCTCTCCTGGGACACCCAGGACCTTCCCCAAATTCACAGCTAAATTCCACAGGGAATGCCTGGCAACATGGGGACCTCCAGAACTTCCTCCAGTTGGCTCATGTCTGGTCAGTGACTGGTTGTCCAGGCCTTACGGTAGGTACATAAGCTGGTCACCCTCAGCCCTTCCCTCGTCTCCCATCGCTTTGCCACCCTGCCCTATGACTGCTCTACCACCACATGGAGCTCTGAGCATTGATCCATGAGAACTCTGAGGCTCAAAGAGGTCAAGCGACTTGCCCAAGATCACACAGCTCCTAAACTGGGGCTTTACCCAGATCTGTGGGATGCCAGAGCCCCTCTAGAGTGGGGTGGGGTGGCCAAACTCTGCTTTTTGGAGGAAGACCCACAGCCAGCAGCATTCCGCAGGGGGCCACTGTCCCCTCTTTAGGCAGTGTAGGCATGAGAGACTCCCACCTGTGCAAAGCGACTCAGCATGTTCTCTCTAGGGATCCGCACGTGGTCCAGTTGCAGGAAGCCATGGTCTGTGTTGTCAAAGTCCATCTTGGGCCCAATGTCTCCAACAGTGACTCCTAGTAGGAGATGAAGATGGGAATGTCTGTCAGCCAAGTGCTTTCTGTTTGCCGGGTACCCCCCTCCCATTCCTTCCACCTCCCCTGAGCCTCACAGCAGCCTGTCACATGGGGTTATTACACCTGTTTTGCAGATGACCAAGCTGAGGTCAGACAGGTCCTGAATGTTGCTCAAGTTCACCCAGCTGGTTAGCACCAGGTCTTTCCAGGGACCCATACCTGCCCAAGGAGGGCCATGCCCCAGCTTCTCCCATGAGCTCTGAGGCCTTGGGATAGGGAGACCTGGTGGGGTCTCTCCATGGCAGTGGTCCTGGGAGCCATATGGGCTTACCTGGCAGTGGGGTGTGGTCCCGGAGGCTTCGGATGGGCACAATGAAGGCGTGCATGCCCTGCCGGGCTCCTGAGCAGATCAGCTGGGCCTGGACCAAAGTGTGGGTGGCTGACCGTCCCACTGAAGGCAGAGACAGGAGAGGCCCAGCATGACCTCTGGTGTAGGAGGCTAACTCTCCCTATCAGGAGCCTGGGTGTGGGCCCTGTCTATAACGGGCCAGGAGGACCAATGTGGTGGCCTGGGGAAGGGCAGGGCACCATGGGAAGCCGGGATGGGCTTTGTTTGATCAGCCTCAAATGTTGAGGTCAGGGGAGGGTGCATGAGGAGCCTGAAGGGTACAGGGCCTTCTCAGGGGGGTGTCACACAGGGCAGGGAGGGCCAGGCAGAGGACGAGGTAGCATATGGGGCAACAAAGCGATGCTTTTTCAGGATACCCCTTGACTCACATGGCCTTGACCCATCCTTGGAAATGGCTGGAACGGTCTTGAGAGCTTTAATATGAGCATCTGGCTCTAGAACACACTGGCTTGGTGGACTTTATGGATACTCATTTGGTGGCTGGAGGTGCAGGGGGTCCTGTCTAAATGTCACGTGTGTGGAGCAACCTCCCTACAATACACAGGCACGGGGCGAGGGGGCTGCAGGAGGCTGCTGGAGATCCTGAGGGGTGCGGAGCCCTCCACACCCTCCAGATGCTCCCTGCTTCCAAAGCCAAAGTTCACAAAGGTTATGGATTTTAATGCAAATAGCCTAAATGAAATGATCTGGGGAATCTTGGCTTCTTTAAAAATTTGGTTCTTCTGTAGTCTTCTGGCTGAAGTGTGTGCCCTTGAGTCATTTTCTTTGGAATCAGGGAGATAGGATCTTTATGCCACAGCTGCTGGGGTATGTCTGTTAGGATCCATGGTGAGAAAACCAGTCCTGGATCACAGGGAAAGGTGTGTATTGCTACCCCTACCCCCCATCTCAGGGGCCTCAAAGAATCATTGATCCCAGAGAGGGAGACCTGCTCCCAAAGAACCAAACAAATCTAATAGTGTTTTGCAAAAGGCACTGTGAGATGAGCAAGATTTTTGTTTTTTCGGTCCTCAAAAACCTATAAATGAATCACTGTATCCTCCACCTACTAATAATGAATACAGATAATTACCATTTATCTAAATCCAGGTGGTGCTGGCCCCTGTGTTGGTGCTCTCCAGTTCTCGCAGGGCGGGGATGATGAACCCCTTTTCCCAGGTAAGGAAACTGAGGCTCAGAGAGGCGAGGGAGGCCCCTCAAGGTCACTGGCTTGGACCGGGGTGGCACTGGGATTTCAAGCCTGCCTGATTGCCAAGGTTGGTTTCTTTTTCTTTCCTCCCCACTGAGCGGAGAGCCCGACATGGGGCTCGATCCCAGGCCCCTGAGATCATGACCCGAGCTGAAGGCAGAGGCTTAACCCACTGAGCCACCCAGGCGCCCCTTTTTTCTGCTGTTCTGACGGTGGTCATCTATTCCCTCCCTCTCCTCTCTCTTTGCTCTCTCCTGTCTGTCCCTATTTCTTTGACTTCTCTCTCAAGCTTTTTCCCTCTCTGCTTATCTCTGGCCTGTTTCTTTCTGCTTAGTCGTACTCTTGGGATTCCTTTTTTTTTTTCCTCCCCAATGGAAGCATTCACCAAATTGATTCTGAAGTGCCACAGACGGGCCCTCACAGGTGTGTGTCACCTCCAGGGTAGAGGGCCTTGTTGGGATCCCCTCTGGGACAATGGCAGAGCCTGGGGGAAATCATGGTGCGGTCGCCACCTGGTGGCCACAGGGGGCAGTGAGGTGCCGACAGCCAGACCGTGGCTGAGCCTTTCTGGAGCGGGGGCGATCTGTGAACTAACTGGGTGATGGCTTGGCAAGCTTAATCACTAACTTGGGAGGTGAGAGTGCCTGGGACTGGGCCGTGTGTATGTGATGTGTGCGTGCACGCGTGTGTCTGTGTGGGGGCAGGGTGCCTGTGGGAGAGGCCCTGGCCCTCATCCCCAACAGGTCGGGTGGGTTTCCTCAGCTACTTCAAAGTTGGGGTCTCTCAGCCACTCACGGATGAAATTCTTCCCATCCCCCCTGTTGACAGGGTGAGACCCTGAAGTTCAAGTACAGGGTGGGTTTCCTCAGCTACTTCAAAGTTGGGGTCTCTCAGCCACTCACGGATGAAATTCTTCCCATCCCCCCTGTTGACAGGGTGAGACCCTGAAGTTCAAGTACATGAATTGATTCATTCAAGTTCACCAGCCGGGAATAGGGAATCTGTCTGCGGTCTCGTGGACCTCAGAGCCGTGCTACTCTGCTGTCCAACTTTGTTCTCCTTGGGGACAGATAGGGCTGGGGTACGGATGGATACTCACTGTCCCCAGGCCACCATTTGGTGGCTGTCAACGTGGGGCTGTGCACCACAAACTCCTGGGTGGCTGCATCATAGGTGGCTTCAGTCTCCAGGCCCCGAAGATTCGTCCCTGGGAATCAAGGAGGGGAGTCTGTAAGTCAGGGTTCAGGATAGTATTCCCACCTGGGGGGCAGCGTCCTGGTGGGCCCAGAACTGCCAGGCACCAGCCTCATCGGGAGTCGGGGAGCTCCCAGCTGTACTTACAGGCATTTCTTGTCTTTCACCCGTGGGCTGAGTGGGGGAGACGTGTCCAGCCCGTGACAAGGGATGCCTGCTGACATTTCTAGAAGGAACGACTTGCGCCACACACGCTAGCTCATGTGGTGTGTTTCTATAAACTAGGAAAGGGAACCCCCTCCTTCCAGACCCTTGACTGCCACCTGCTGGAATGTTTCCATAGGAAATACACAATCTCTGACTACTCAGCTGTGAGTGGGCTTTGGAACCGCGCATGCAGAAACGCAGGCTCACCGTGTCCCAGTTCTGTCTGGGCATATGATGCAATGATCCGGAACTCATTGCAGAGCGGGGTCCATTTGGCAATCTGCTCCTCAGAGCCCAGGCTCTGGAGGGATTTCAGGAACACGGTGTGTAGGCCTAATGCCAGTTCTCCAGAAAGGGCTCTGTGGGGGAAAGGACACGGTGCTGGAGTAGCCCACCAGAGACAGGGACCCTGCCCTGGGACAGGGGCTGCCCTGGGAGTGAGTACCTGTAAGCATAATAGAATTCAGGACTGTTTTCCGACCAGCCGAGGCGCTTTGCTATTATCTGGAAGTGAAATCTCTTCTGGACGGCGGCCACGTAACGTTCATTCTGGTTCATGAAATAATTATCCTTCATGCTAAACTCTGGGTCACTGTGGATGATGCTCTCTTCCAGAGACAGAGAACAGAGGGCTTAGAGACCAGGGTGAGGTTCCTGGCACCTTCAGATCTTTCCACCCTCTTGCCTTGTGGGCATGGAAAGGAAGTCAGACATTGTCATTTTACTGATGTAATGATTGAGCACCAGAGGTGGGAAGGTGACTTGCTCGAGGTTACAAAGCTAGGCAGTGGCAGATTAAGGACCAGCCTCCCGGTCTTCTGCTGCCTAAGACTCTTCTATCCTTCAGCTGGGCTCAGGGAATAGGGACTTGTTAGAGAGGTCCTTCCAGGCCAAAGGAATGAATCTCTAACAGTGGAATTTTGAGAGCAAAATTTGTCATTTGAAGGTGGGACTGCTAATGGAGGACTCTTCTTCCAAGAAAGGCATATGGGCACAAACCAGGGGCTCCACTCCCCAGCTCCCTCTTACCAACTTTCCTCCGGAGTGCAGTGTTCTGGGCACCTCCATCCAGGATGTTGGTGAGTTGTTCCACGCTGAAGGACTGTATGAGCCTCTCACTCGCCATGTCTGGGTGCACTCGCCTGCTCCAGGTATCCCCCAGGGACACTCGGTGCACTGGGCTGTCCATCCTAGCCTGGAGCTGCCTGGTGTCTCAGGAGAGATACTTCTGGCCTAGTGCTCCAAGCTCCGGGGGTACTAAGGACCTCTGTGTAGGAAGAGGAAGTGCCCAGAGCTGAACATCAGCTAGGGACCCCTCCGGGTAGGAAAGCAACTGCCCTGAAATATGCGAGTGCCCCACACCCCCACCCCCTTTCCCAGGGTGCCCTCGGCTGGCCAGGCATGCAGTAATCGCTCTGTAAATGGTAGAGCAGGACCATTTGTCGAGATCTGGACGGGATCCAGTCAGAGGGCCCGAGCTCCATCCACTGCAACCTGTACTGCATGGGTTACCTGGGGGAATTCTTGCACAGTAGTTCAAGTCACTCATGTACAAATATTTGGTGACAGTGAGCATCTGTGTGGCTTCTAGCTGCACAGCTTGAGGCAGCCAGGAGTTGGATAGGGTCTGACCGCAGAGCCAGGGGGCCTCGCTCGAGGGACTTGCAGTCCCATTCACCTGGTCCCCTGAGTCCTGGGCTCCCTCAGTCCATTTCTGTGAGCTGTACTGCAGAGCTGGGGGGGAGGAAGCTCGCTTTGGGCCTGGGCAGTGTTCCCCCCGGGATCCCTGTGCGTCCCCCTGCGGGGAACTCAGGATGGACCTGAGTCCTTCGGCAAACCCCTGGACACTCAGAAGCCCCTGTTTCCCCACAGCAAGGCAACCATCAGGTAGGCTCCAGTCTGCTTCTCAAGTATCTCAAATGCATTTATTCCATCCCCATGTCTGTCCCCCACCCCGCCCCACCATCTCTCACCTAACCTCGGCCTCTCCCTTGTCAGTTCTCCAGGCTGCCAGGTGGAGCTCTTCAGCTGCAGTCACATTGTATCTCCCCGCCACCCTCCACTTGGAATTTGCCCCTTGGTGCGCACTGTTTTGCGGGAGAGAGTCTATGTTCCCAGGCTTCCACCACCTTCCCCCAACCTGCCCCTAGCCCTGGATCAGCTACTCCAGCACCGGGGGAGCTCCCCTCCTGCTCCAGCTCCCTTTTGCTTCTGGCGCTTTCCCCCATTGTTCCTAGTCAAACCCAACCTCCAGGGACCTCTCCTCCAAGGAGCCTTCCTGACTGTAGCACCCTGCCCTGCTGCCCCCGCCCCCCCCCCCCAAACTGAGTGGCCCTTTGCTGCCCCGCTGGGTGCTGTTAGAGTAGGCAATAGGAACAATGCCTTTTTTGCCCGCATGTTCCCCTCCCAAGCGCCTGGGTGGTCGGCACTTCCTTGCATCCCACACCTAGCTGTCCAGAGGCATGTGATCCGTGTTTCCCGCAGGCAGCCAACGCAGCCCTATAGATACGCTACTTAACAGTTACTAGCCTGTTTTACAGGGAGGTCAGGATGGGAAGGAAGGACCCTCTGTGAGGTCATGTAGCCACAAGCGGCAAGTCGGGTTTGTATGCAGGCTTCCAAACTCACACCCCCGAGGGGGTGATAGGGCCATGGGGGTGCTGACAAGGGGCCTGGCACGGTCAAGGAGCCCCTCTCATCTGGCCCCTGGATCCCTGCAAGGCTGCTGAGCTGAACTCCTGTCTTCCTGCTCCACTCCCTTACTGTTGCTGCCACCTTGCCGTGCCTGGACACCGCAGGCCTCCCCTGCACCCCACCTCCGCCAAGTTGTATCCTCTGCCTCGAACTCTTCTTCTGGAACACTCTTCCCCCGGGTGTCCTCTTTGCTCCCTCATTACCTCCTTCAAGTCTTTGCTCAATGTCACCTCCTCAGTGAGGCCCACCTGACTGCCCTCTTTAAAATCCCAAGCCTTCCTCTCCTGGAGTTGCCCTGGCAGGGGCCTTTGTCAAGTTAAACTAACACTTAGCCAGGGCCTGGCCCACGGGCAGGGTCTCTAAATAGGGGCTGAAATGAAATCAAAGAAAGCCAAGCTCAGAGTCATTAGGAGCACAGGGAGGGTCATGACGGAGGTGGTCCAGCCCTCAGGGGCCTCCCACTCCCCTGTCCCCCGACCCAGCTTACCTGTCTCACCTGTGTCTGCCTGCAGGCCTCTCTGGAGCTGCACGCCTAAGTTTCTAGCGGGTGGCCCAGCCCCTTTCTCCTCCTCTGGAATGGGCTGGAACATGGAAAACCCGGAAGGCAGTACCTGGCCGGCTCTCAGCTCTCAGGGTCCCCACGCTGAGTTCCCTGCTTTCCTCTCCTGCACTGGCTCCCTCAGGTGGTGTGACCCGTTCTGCCTTCTGCCACCACCCCCTTCTGCGGGGGTGGTGGGGTGGTGAGGGCACAGCTCTGGGAGTGTCAACTGCTGACTCTCGCTGGCTCTTCCTCTGTCCGCCTGCACTCCAGAGCAGGTCCCCGGAACATGCATACCCGGTTCCCTGTGCATCAGCAGACACCACAGCCCTCACCTGGAGTCCAGAGGCCCCGGCTCAGACCCTGCAGATGTGACCGGGAGATGTCACTTGACCTCTCTGAACTTCCCTTCCCTTGTCTGTAAATCGCAGGCTATAAAGGAAGTCTCTTGGCAAACTGTGACGCTCCCAGTTGTAACTTGAAATTATGTTAATCATCTCAAGTTGTAATTTGAGATTATGACCGGTTTCTTGGTGCCCTATGACAGAGTTTCTTAATTCCCCCAAGTGACGTTTAATGGTGGAATTTCAGATTCTGGACAGTCTGCTGGTGAGGTACTTGTGCGTGGGTGTGTGAGGGTTTAGGTTGTAGGAACTCGTTGGCTTGCTTTGTTATCCAACCCTGTTGCTTTGTTATCCAACCATGTGGTTGCGTGCCCAGCACGATCTAAGCACTGGGGTCCAGAGGGAAGCAAAAACCAAAGGAAAACCTCTAGGAGGCCTCTGACCCTGAAGCATCCAGGCTGGGCTTGGGGGGGCTGCTGGGGAAGGAGTCTCCACTGGAGGAATGAGCAGGAAAACCTGGACGGCATACTCACAATCACTTCTAATGAATTTCTAGCTTTTTGGAACTTCGAAGTTTCTCTCCCTCTCTTCCTGCCCCCGCTGTTCCCAGGCCTCCCTGGCCCTACCTGTCCAGCTGCTTTTTATCTTTTCATCTCACCACACTGGGGGAAGTCGGCGCAGCGTGGGTTGGAAGCTGCAGGATCTGCTTTCTTAGCTCTAAGTTTTGGCCCCTTGTGGTATAATACAAAACACGGGTATTTGGTCTTTGTCCCCAGTTCCTGGCACAGACCCCCTAAAAACCCTTGTAAGCTCCTAAGTGATAAGACCATATCCTTTTTTTTTTTTTAAGATTTTATTTATTTATTTGACAGAGATCTCAAGTAGGCAGAGAGAGAGGGGGAAGCAGGCTCCCTGCTGTGGGGCTCCATCCCAGGACCCTGAGACCATGACCTGAGCCGAAGGTAGAGGCTTAACCCACTGAGTCGCCCAGGCGCCCCAAGACCATATTCTTTATTATCGGTGGGGTGGGGGAGGTGCTTAGATAGCTTCAGGATGGAGACTGCTTGCTTGAAAGACCAAGCCTTAAAGAGAGAGGTTGGAATTCTCTGTTCTCCTGGTACATACATCCTCCCCACCCAGCCTCCGAGGGGGTGCTGCATTTTGAGTTAATCACCAGGGGCCAGTGATTTAATCAATGATGCCTATGTAGTGAAACCTTGGGAAAAGTCCCTCAACAGGGAGGGCGGCTTGGAAATTTCCATGTTGCTTCCAGCCCCTCCCTCCTCAACACCCTGTCCTCCACGTTCCTTCCCATTGGCTGCCCCCAATTGTGTCCTTTATAATCGCCTGATGAACTAAGTAAAGTGAGTTCTGTGTGTCATTCCAGCAAATTATTGAACCCAGGATGGGGGGGTTGTGGGAACCCCTGAATTTATAGCCAGTACTCTGGAGGTACAGGTGGCCTTTGGGATGGGCAGCTGTGGTCTGAGGTGGGGGCAGTCTTATGGGACTGATCCTCGATCCTGTGGGATCTACACAAACCCCAAGAGTTGGTGTCAGAATTGAACTGAATTGTTGAACACCCAGTTGGTGAATTGGTTGTTGGTGTGGAAAAACCACACCCTTGGTACACCCACTACCGTGTGGGTATTTTTTCTTTAACTCTTGGTTTTTGTGTAGCTCACCGACGAAAGCAAGGATTCTCTCGCTCTTGGTCACCAATACAGTTCCGTTCCCAGACCAGGGTCTGGCCCAGGGTAGGTGCTCAACAAATATTTGGCAGATGAGTGAATACATACAGTTGACTGTGAAGGACTTTGGAGCTTTGACACTGTTTTCAAAGGTGGGAGGGGTGGGTTTGTGTGTCTACTCTATTTGCACACATTTGTGTATCTCGACACAAGACCCATACCTTCAGTCTCAAAGCTGGGGATTCTTTTGGTACTACCTGTACCAAATAGCTGTGTACCCAGCTGGGTTTCCAAAGTGATCCTGGTTTTTCTGCACCCTTTCCCGATCTTTCCTGATGGCTTCTTGTCCTGTGCTCGTCAGGAGCTCTGGTTGTTAATATCCAAGAGGCTTAAAAGGCTCCCCAAAGGTGTTGTCCTTCTATGAAAGGTTTGATCTGCAAGGTGAATGATTTTTCTCTTCCCGTATGTTTCTGTGCTAAAATGTGGCTTGCCTTGGAGCACCCGGGGTGGCTCAGTTGGTTAAATGTCAGCCTTCGGCTCAGGTCATGACCGATGGACTCCCGCATCCACCCCCTGCTTGGCGGGGAGTCTGCTTCTCCCTCTGCCCCTCACCTTGCTGGTGCTCTCACTGTCGCCGTCTGTCTCTAAAATAAACAAGTAAATAAAATCTTAAAATTAAATAAAATTTGGCATGGCTTACGCTTAGCGTTAGTGTCCGTATGCCTCTGACCGCCGTTCTGGAGTGAACGTTCTGGAGCACCTGTGGTGGATTGGGCCCGGCTTGGGGTGGGACCTGGAGTGGAACCAGGTCTCTGTGAATGGGTGGGATGTTTACAGGATCCCTCCCCTCCGCGGCATAACAACCCCCCACCCCCACCCCGGGAAGTCACATGCCTCTCTTCAGTTTGCAGAAGGTGCAGAACTGGGATTTTGAACCTGGTGTTCTGGCTCTTTCCCCATGTCGATAAGATTGGGGAAAGAAGGCAAGAGAGCCAGAGCACCTGTTTTGAGAGGACTTCTGAGGTCTCTGGGCAGGTGCCCTCTTCCCTCAGACTGTGGCCTCCTCATCTGTGATGACAGGTTTCTGCTCACTAAGCGGCCTCACACCGCCCCATGGTCTCTCCCCGTGGTAGCGTCACACCTTAAAAATCTTTAAAAATTTAATAATAATAAAAAAAACAACAACGAAGTATTTAAGTAATCTTTGCACCCAGTGTGGGGCTCGAACTCATGACCCCAAGATCAAGAGTCACACGCTCTTCTGCCAGACGCCCCGCCAGACATTTTATGTTTGTTAATGCCGTCCTCTCAGCTATTTGTGAGGCTGGCACTATTGGAATCCTCAGTGAACAGATGAAAAGCTCAGAGATGTTAAATAATTTGTTGAAGGGCGCCTGGGTGGCTCAGTGGCTTAAAGCCACTGCCTTCAGCTCAGGTCATTGTCTCAGGGTCATGGGATCAAGCCCCACACTGCTGAGCAGAGAGCCTGCTCTCTCTGCCTGCCTCTCTGCCTAGTTGTGATCTCTCTTTGTCAAATAAGTAAACAAAATATTTAATAAAAAAAATAAAAATAAATAATTGATCGAAGGCCACCCACCTGGCGAGTGGCAGAGCTGGACTGCCCCCCACCCCAGGTTGAAGTCCGACTTTGTAGCCTGGGCTCCTCACAGTCATGCTGGGTCACCTGTCAGGGTGTCCTTAAAAGGGAGAGAGAGAGGAGGAATGTCCATCCCTTGAAGTGAGCCAGGCCCTAGGATCAGGCATTTTGTGTCCAGTCTCTCCCGTGGTAAGACCTGCCAGGCATACAGTAGATGCTCAATGCATGTTTCTTTCTTTCCTGTTCCTTCCCTGAACATCGTGGGCCGAGGCCAGGCTTGGGAACCTTGGTATCCCACCGGCCACAGTCTTGTCTTAAAAAGTGGTGAGTGGAATGGGCGTGGATTCTTGTCCTCGGGGCCCAGTCTGCCAGCCTGGTGCCAGCTGGGCCACATGCTGTTGGGGAAAAAGGAAGGAGGAAGACCGCAGGGCCTCAGCGTGCTTGCAGGATGTTTGCGGTGACAGATGGGAAAACTCAAATGTGGGTGCTTTGCAAAAACAGTCCTGCGGCCTCCACCAGCAGACGCTGCCAGGACCGATGTGCTGGCCCAGTCAGAACCCAGACGTGGGTTCATGGGTTCCCAGCTTGCTGCCTCCTTCTGCTGATGGCATGCCTTTGGGGGGTGGTTTGTCCTCTCTAAACTTTGGACTCTTCACCTGTAAAATGGAGGCATGCCAGTCCTGGGGGGTATTCAAGGAGAGAATTCACAGAAAATATAAATAGCTCAGTCCCTGTCACAGACGCCAAATATTCTATAAGTATAAGTAGCATTATCTGTGTTGCAGATGTGGACAATGTGGTCCTGCAAGTTTCCCAGGCCTGTGACAAGTCGTGATGGTCAGAGCTGGGGCTTGAATACCGGTCTGGGCACAGGGTTTACCATCTTTATGGGACAAAAGCCTAAAGTCAGCCTTGCCATGGGGAAATGTGCCTCTTAGGTCAGGTTCCCCAAAGGGTCAGCTTTAGCTCCCTGGTCCCCTGCGAAGCCTGTCCCTTGGGGGGGGAGCCCCAGCTCACTTCGGTCTTGCTGGGCAGCCCAGGGGAGCTGTCGGGGTCCTTCCCTGGGAAATCCTGCTCATCTATCCAGGAGTCCTTTCTGAGAAGGATCCTCCCCAGGTGAGCACCTGCTTTTCATCAACTGAGGTAATCTTTGGATGTCTGAGATGAGGGCAAGCGGCCCCAGGGAGTATGGGGACAAAAGGTCCAAAGGGCATTTGTGAGGCAGGGCCTGGTGGGAGCAGGGTGGCTGGGGGTTGATGGGTCTGGGGCTGGGGGGCACTGAAACACCAGAGTGTTTATGTTACTGCTCAGCAGAAGGTCCAGTCCTGCAAGGCAGGCAGGAATCCCACTTCGAAGGTAGATGCTAACCTGTTGTTTGGCTCCAGAGACTGGTTGGCTTTGGGGGGGGGCAGAACCCCAGAACTCACATCAGTCTATGTTGACTGAGTCTGTTGTTATGGGTAGAGGCCAGATCTCTCAAGTTCAGACACAGAGAAGGTTAAAACAGCTCGACGAATCTCATGGCCAAAGGTCAGATGGCACAGGGCCCTCCTCTGTGCCCTTCCTAGGATCCAGGCCTAGCTGTAGTGGAGAAAATGTGCACTTTACAGACACACGGCTCTGTGGGAATCTTGTCTGGCCCCAGGGATGGTTTTGTGACTTCGGGCAGGTCTTTTAATTTACCTAAATGTTGATTAGCCTGCAGAATAGTGAGACTGACCTCGCGTTGTCATGGGTGGTGACATTGCTGGCCTTCCGTAAATGCAGTGACCGTAACTGACACCCAGTCACAGCTTTTGGAACACCTGGGTTGGTACTGGCAAATGGAAGCCGAATCAGCCACAGTCCCTGCCCCCCAGGAGCTTGGAAGTTGTATAATCCCTAGCGGAGGTGAGGCTGCCCAACAAAGGCTTCTGGGTTCTGAGGGCTCCCCTGGGCTACATATGCAGAATCGGGGGGGGGGGGCTTCACCTCCTGAGGTCTGTCTCCCAGGTTGTGTATTTGGGCCTATCAGCCATTGAAGAGGGTTCACCCCAAACCCAGACTGGGGCTTGTGGTTCTGGTAGGTATAGGGGGAGAGGGGTGCTTCGTGAGAATGGGCTTGCTGCCCTTGGTTCTCCTGTAAAGGCAGAGTCTGATGTCAGGGCTCCTTTCCTTCTCCAGGGTCCCCAGGACCCGGCAATGACCCGATCTCTGCCTTCGGGAATGTTCTAACTCTCTGGATGGCCACAGAATGGCACGCAGCAGCCACACGGCTCCAGTGTTGGTCTTGTCGGCGGTCGGGGCCAGGTGTACTGACAACCGCCCAAGCAGCCAGAGGAAAGCTTCTGGACCAAACTGGCATCTCTGGGCCCAGGTGGGATTGTGGAGGGAGGAGGCAGGTAGGTGATGGCGGTGCTGCCTCGGGAGAAGCGCCTTCTCACTCACTCGTCATTCAACAAACAGGAATTGAGCACCTGCTGCATGGCTGGAGCCCCAAGTTCTATTTGGCTGCTGCCTTTTCTCAAAGCCGCCAGTGGGACGGGACTGAATTCCTGCTCCCCGGGGGAGCACCTGCTGGCGGGGAAGGAGGAGGGAGCACGGCCATTTGGGATTCAGCAGGAAATGAGACAGACAAACATCTCTGCCCTCATGGAGGGGACGTTTTCGCTAGGGGACTCACACGAGGTAAACAAGGAAGATGTGTGTTTGGTGGCGGCAAATGGTGAGGAGGAAAAAGAAGACGGGGAAGGAAGGATAGGAAGTGTGTATGAGACGCTGGGAGTCGGCCGGGTCGGCCACGGAGGGCCTCCTTTAGAAAGAGCATAGAAAAAAGTCCTGAAGATTGTGGGGGCAGAGGACTGTATGTCTCTCTGAGGAAAGAAGGTGAAAAGGCACCTCGTGGGATGTGGGGCATGAGGAGACTGGGCCGGCGGCTGTGGAGGGCAGAAGGCAGGAGGCCAGAGGTGAAGAGGGAGCTGGACAGGCAGGGCACGCCGGGTGGCAGGAAGGCTGTCATGGGGATGGCGGCGTCAGGGACGGCTCTGGGCGGAGGAGCGCCAAGACCTGTCTTCCATGTTCACAGGCTCGTTTGGGCTGCTCTCTCCAGAATAGGCCAGAGGGGGCAGGGCAGAAGCAGGGAGACCAGCGAGGAGGCGGCCACGGCAATGATCTCCTCGTTTGGTTTCCGACTGTGCCCCCAGCACACAGCGTGCTTCCTGGCACCGAGCAGGCCCTCAGCAAATCCGTACTAAATGCTGTGTGAAGTAAGGGTGCCCAGATACCAGACTGGTGTGTGGGCTGTGCGGAGAAGAGGCGGAGAAACAGATCTCAGGCATTGCTGCTGGCGATCCGAATCCAGCTAGTTTCGTTCTTTTAAAAAAAAAAAATATTTTTAAGATTTATGTATTTATTTGAGAGAGAGCATACGTGTGTGTGTGTGTGTGTGTGTGTGTGTGTAAGGGGTCTGGGAGGGAGGGAGGGAGGGAGAGAGAATCTTCAAGCAGACCCCCTACGGAGTGTGGAGCTCAGCATGGGGCTCGATCCCACGACCCTGAGATGATAACCTGAGCTGAAATCACAAGTCAGATGATACTTAACTGACTAAGCCACCCAGGTGCCCCTCCACTTTTTTTTTTCTTTTAACTTTTTTTTTTTTTTTAAAGATTTTATTTATTTTTTGGTCAGAGAGCGAGAGATCACAAGTAGGTGGAGAGGCAGGCAGAGAGAGGGGGGGGAAGCAGGCTAGCAGGCTCCCTGCTGAGCAGAGAGCCCAATGTGCGGCTCGATCCCAGACCCTGAGATCATGACCTGAGCCGAAGGCAGAGGCTTTAACCCACTGAGCCACCCAGGCACCCCACTCCTCCCCTTGGTTTCTAATGGGAAAGAGGAATCTGGATTTTCAGTACAGGCTGGTGGTTATTCTAGGCATCAGGGCTGGCCTTCTGTGTCAGGAATACTCTGGTTGCAAGTAACAGAGACTGACCAACAATGGCTCAAACAAAGAGGGTTTTCTTTTTTATTTGGAAGAATTCTGGAGGAGGATGGCTGCTGGCATTGGCTTGGTCAAATGATGACAGGGTCAGTGCTCCGAGATTCTCTTGGCTTTTCCTCATGGTGGCAAAATGACTGTTGTGGCTCCAGGCATCACCTCTTCCATCAAGGCAGGAAGAATGGAGGGCCAGGGCCACACATGTCTGCCTCTTTTAGCAGAAAAGCATAAACTCTCCCAAAAGCCCCTGTAGAGTTCCTCTTAAATTTCACTGGCCATACCTGTTCATATGTCCCCCCAAGCTGCAAAGGAGTCTGGAACAGTGGGAGTTGGGATTTATAACCTCCACAGTGGGAGGCAGCTAGAGAGAAGGGGCGTGGATGTGGGTGGCTGCCAAGGCCCCACTGGACGATGTGGAGTTTCATCTCCGTGGCTTGCCGCTTCCCCAGAGCACCTCTAGGGAGCACCGAGTGGAATCCGAGCCATCCTCTCCGAGGGGCTTGCTCCATCCCAGATGCTCTGTCCTGCTTCTTGTCATATGTCTGAGCAACACACAGACCTCAGGGGGAGATGTCTTTGGTGAAATGGTGGTCTTTATTTGGGGATTGTGCTTTACACTTGCTCTCAAGAGGCAGACATGAAAATACCATGACCACGTTCTCACTAAGACAGAGTCTTGAGCCTTTTAGAGCCTGGCTTGCATACACACACACACACACACACACACACACCCCGGCAGGCAGCATGTCTATTTACACTGGTGGGCACCCCACCCAGGAAAAGGGCACCGTCTTGGTCATCCTCAAACCACTCAGTTAGGGGTTGAGACCAGGATGACCCCTTTCCTGCTGAACGTCCCATGTTTGGTCCGAGAATAAAATAGTGTTCCAGCAGCAGCTTTTTCTGGCCGTTTTTGGCGGGGAGAGGCGGTGGAAGGAAATGCTTTTCTAACACTGCCCTATCACCTTAAATGAAGGGGTTGCAAGACCAGAGGGCAGGGATTTTATCCCTCACGGGGCAGGGAAGAAACTGGCCTGGTTTCTTCTCTAAATCATTAACAGTGGGCTAGAAGCAGAAGGTTGACACACGGGGTCTCGCGTGGGGAGGGTTTTGAGGAAGAATGAGAGACAGAGCTCAGGTGGTGGAAACCAAGCAGGGAGCCGGTGCAGGAACTGGAAATGGGGACTCAAAGGAGCCTATGAACCACCGTTCGTATTTCCAGAAACCCATGGAAATCACTGTGTATTTGTTCTCCATAGACTTCGGGAAAAGGGAAAATAATTTTTTTTTTTTTCGCTAGAATTGCATCAGAACAGTGGGGTAAGAAAATGCAGATTGGCAATGATAGACCTCTCCAGTGACAATGGCAATTATGAAATGGACATAATTTGCTGGGCAAATGTCTTCCTAGGTCTGGGGACCCTGGAATGGGGTGGATATTCGAGAGCCCTTGGGGCTGCAGGGGCAGGGCGGGGAACCCCTTCAGGGCAGAGGTGGCTTCAGGGATGATGTTTCCAGTATTTACTGTCCCCGGCTGCTTACAGGGTGGTGGTGAGAGCCCCAGCCCCGGAGCTGTTTGGAAACGCAGACTCTCAGCCCCCAGCCCAGATCTCCTGAATCACAAGCTGTCCTGTAACACGACCCCCAGTGATTTATAGGCACAAGCAAGTTTGAGAAGCACTGTTCTAGACTTTGGGGAGCAGGAAGGCCACAGCCCTGGTTAGGTGTGGTTACCAGGCCCAGACAGGGAGGCCCCAGAGAGGAGAAAGCAAGCGCCTGGGTGTGGGGGAAGCTGGCAAACTCGGAGAAGTTTTCCTTATCAGTACCCTTGCAACCAGGCGGCTTCGAGCCCCGAGGTTGCCTTCGGAGCTGCCCTGCCCTTCCTCCCCAAGGACAGCTGCACTTGAACCATATTCCCCTCAGCTGCCTTTTAGGGCAGGTGTTCTGAGATGCTCTACTTCAATGCCCCCCACCTGACCGCAGGGGAAACCACAGTCAGGGAAGCTTTCGGAGAGCAGGGAGCTGGGCTGTCCAGAGAAGCAGGGGCCCGTGGGGCCTGGGCAAGATGGAGGGCTGGTCAGGCCAAAGAGGGGCCTCTCAATCCTTCCCAGTTCTACCAGGAGAATCTCAGCAGACCTTCCAGGAGAGGTGCCTTGGGAAAGTTTTCTCGGCAACAGCTTCTTTTTGGAGCAGAAGCGGTGAGTGCTCGGAAGGAAAAACCAGGGAGCTTAGGGGCCCCCGGCTTCTTTAGGGGTGGGAAGGAGGGCCCAGGCTCTCTGGGGCATTTTCACAAGAGCAAGCGTGAACATCACTGCAGATGGCCCCAGGCTGGGGGCCCCGGGGCTGGCAGGCGCGCGGAAGGGCTGCAGGCGGGCGTGGCGGTGGGGGGGGGGGCTGGAGGGTCAACAACCCCCTCTACAGAGCTCTCTCTTCGCTGGTGAGCGTCGCAATTCTCCGCAGGTTCTCCCTGACTTTTATAAACTCGGGGGCATGGTCCTCTTCCTTTTCTGGTGGTTTTTCCAGCTAAAGGAGAGACAAAGCAGAGGTGTAAAGTGGGGGGCGGGGGTGGGGGCTGGCTAGGGGGAGCTTCTCTTCCCCAAACCACAGTGTTTGGACCATGGATCCTCTCTAGGGGAAACAGAACGGGGGATCAGTTTTGCCAGCAGCCTGGTAGCTGGGGTGACAGCATGAGACAAATTTTTCCTTAGAAAGCTGTGGCGGATCGCTTGCCTTGGCTGGGGCCTCAGGTTCCTCATCTCTAGAATGGGAACGCCATCTGGTTCATAGGGCCGTAGCGAGAATGAAATCAGAATCAGCATGCGATAGGTTGGGCCGATGAGGGAACTGAGGTTCAGAGAGGGGAGGCCACCAGCTCAAAGTCACACAGTCGAGTGAATGGCAGCGTGAGGACTTAGGCTGGTGGTGGAGTGCTGGTTGAAACCTCATTTGGTATCACCTTGTCCCTCTTGCAAGCGGTGACCAAGTGCAGCCCTCCCTCCCTCCACCCCCAGACCGGGGAGATAGTCCTGGAAGGGGCTGGGGCCAGGGCTGGGTGCTCTCACCCACCTGGTTCAGCCTCTGCTGCCGTCTCAGCAGCTCCTGCTCAAAGGGGCACTGCAACCGCTTGGCCTCCAGCTCTTCCTTCTTCTTCTTGATGAGCTGGTTCCGCCTGCGGTGCTCCAGGACCCGCTGCAGCTCTGGCTTGCTGTCCACGCCCAGGCCCCTGGGGAGGGGGAGCCGTCAGGAGTGCCCAGTGTCCCCCCACCCCAGGCTCAGGGCTGCACCCCATAGTGACACCAACCTACACCATTGTGTCCTACACCCCCAAACCCTCTCTGTGGACAGCTCCAGGAGGGGGTCTCATTCCTGTCCCCAGATAGGGAGCCAGGAAATGAGGCTCCTAGGACTGAAGACACCAGTCCAGTCCAAGTCACAGCTGCGAAGGGGCTGATGGAGGATTTGTACCCAGGTTGTCTGATGGCAGAGACCAGGTGGTTGTCATTTCTGGTTATGTGCCTGGTCAGTTTCTAGAGGTGGATTTGCTGGGTCAGGCTCTTTGAAAAGATTTTGGATACATATTTCCATCTGTCCCTTAGAAAAGGCTCTCCAATTTATACTCTGTCGTCATTGTACAAGAGCATCTATTTCTCCCCACCGTCACTGTTCAGTCTTTTTGTATTTGAGCATCTGCTAAGCAAGGAATAATATCTGGTATTCATGTGTGTTTCGCTAATTCTTGGTTACATGGGAACAGCAGCCTTCGAGATGTGCACCCGTCATTTGCATTTCTTCTTTTCTGAACTAACTATAACTCTCTTTGTTCATTTTTTCCCATATGGATTTATAAGTGATAGGTATACATTTTTATGTGTGTTTTATATTGCAAGTGTTTCCCTGATTTGTCTTTAGGCTTTTGTTTGTTCTATGGTGGTGTTGTTTTTTGACGTGAAAAGGGATGACTCTAAAACGCATTCGGAGAAAATACACATGACATATTAAGCAAGACAAAAAAGAACCCACCGAAGATAGAAAATGACACCTGCTGGAAGGTCTTGAACAGAGAGGAAAATAGGAGAATCCTAGCCCGTGCCAATACTAGAATATGCCAGTAGAGGGAGCTGCAGAGGCACCGCCGCCTTCCTCCTGGTGCTAGCCAGCTGGGAGGTATTTCCCAGGCCGCCTCCACATTCCCTCGGTTACTGAATCCCATCCCTGCCACCTCAAGCCAGTCTCTTTCATTGCATCCCTGGCCTCGCTGTTTCCCGTATGCCTCTCCCTCCTACCACCCCCTCGTGACTGTGACATCCCTGCTTTTCCAGGTCAGCACATCTCTGGCCAACCTCAAAGTCTCAAATGCTGCCAACACCCTGAGCTACTTGTGTTTCCTGTCTCTTCGCACATGCTCTTCCATTTGCTGGGAACACACTTGCTTTCCACCAGCTGATGCCCACCTCCTAGTCTGGCTGACTCCAGCCCACCCTTCAGGCGTCAGCTGAGGCATCCTCTCTTCCGGGAGGTCACCTTGGACCACTCCCAGGTGGGTCCTCTGAGCTCCTCGGCCCATTTAGGGCCTCCTCCTAGCCTGTGGTTATGCATACATCCCCATTGTGAGGGCAGGAACTGGGTCCCATTCCTTCCTGTACCTCAGGTCTGGATACCATGCCTGGCACATAGTAGGTGCTCAGTAAATGTATGTGGAGGACAGGCATGAGTAGGTAGCTGGGAGAGAGAGCAGGGCTCTTGGGGACCACTGGGAACTAAACCTTCACAGTTTCTGTGGGTGACTATGTGTGGTACCCTCAGCTCTCCTCAGCCTCCGGGAGAGCCAGCATGACCATCAGCTCTGCCTTCCACAAGGGGTGCCTCTGCGAGGCCCAGCAGGCCTCAGGACATGCTTGTCAGGAGGAGGCAACTGAGCTCTGTTCCCACCTTCTGTGGTTCATGAGCAGCTCTCGGTGCAGCTCCTGGTGGCTCCGGGAGGCCTTCACGGGGTTCAGCAGCTTCTTGGGCTTGATGAGCTCTGGGTTCCATTCTCTGTATTCGGGCCGGGCCATCAGGCCTCCGATGTCTGCCCGCTCCCTCTGGATCTCCGAGTACATGGAGGCTGTAGAGACAGGTAGGGGTGGGGGCTGGTCAGAGCGGGGTCCACAGTCTCACCCACCCCCGTGGGGCACAGCGGAAGCCTCTCGATGTTAGAGGACTTTGGCCATCTGTTGCTGGGAAGCCCTGGGCTGAGTGTCTGACCTTCTGAGCTTCTGGTCTCCTCATTTGTGAGATGGAAATAATCGAACCTGCGCCCAGGGTTGTTGTAAGGATTGGAGATCTGTTTGTAAAGCGTGGTGTGGGGATGAAATGATACTGGGGTGGACACATGCATGTGTTTTTGGCCTGACTTTGTAGAAAATAATATCCTACAAAAAGAATTATGTTTGAGTTTTTTGTTTTTCAGTGAGCTCTAATCAGAAAAAAAAAGATACTTAAAAAGAATAAGTTTGCGTTTGTTAAATGTGGATGAACGTAGTGATCAAAAGGAGACGTCACCCCCTATTGTCCCGTTTCCCTCTCCTTCATTCCAAATTCTCTGTGGAAGCGTCCAGCTTTTCAGTTTCTCCAGATCAAAGCGGAGAGCAGGAAATCCCGGAATGGCTATGTGTCTAATTACAAAGTGATGGCTGTCATCTTTGATGCAGATGGCTGGCTTCTTGATGGCCTCACTTCCACCACAGAAGCTCGAAATTTGTCAATTTACTTAAGTAGAAATTCAGGCAGAAGGGCTCCCTCCTACAAACTGGCTTTATATCCTTGCAGTGCCCCAAAGCAAACTTGTGTGTGTGTGTGTGTGTGTGTGTGTCAGAGAGAGAGAGAGAGAGATGACAGAGATGACAGAGACGGACAGAGATGACAGAGACGGACAGAGAAAGGAAGACTTCTTCAGAAAAACTCTCCCGGGAGATGACACAGCCTGGCCATCAGCTTCTTTTAGTAATTCAAGTGAAAATTGAGGCACTGGTTCTCCCTTCATGAATAATACCTTTCTGAGGTTGAGCTTCTGCTCTAAGCCGAGCACTGGAGTAAACAGGAGTTCTCCAAGTAAACTAGCTAGGCATGGTGGTGTGTGCAAACACCTGGGTGTAGGTAATAGCTCAGTGGGGCTGGAAAATGCAGGAGAAGGGGGGGTGGCAGGGTGTAAATGGCAAGGTGACATGTCAGGGAATGTCGGCATCAAGGAGGAGATTATGTTTTGCAAATGGTGGCCCACTGGATACACGTTTGGCATTTCTATTATTACCCATTGCAGGGTGCTGTTTGGAGAATTAAGTGAGATCACATTTGTAACAGTGCTGTGTAAACTGGAAAGAGTGTTAATTATTACAAGATATTTTGGAAGTAGCCAGATGAAGTGTCGGAGCTTAAAACATATCTGCTAATTTTTTTCTTGAATTCACGTTCTCAGAACTGTCTCTAAAATGAAAATTCGAATTAATTGCCTTTCTTCACTTTCTTCACAAGGCTGTTTGTTTTCAGGTTCTATCCTTCCCAGCTCTTTGGTTTTTAAAGATTGTGGTAGTATTTGATAGCTGAAAATGGAAAGTTGACAAAACTTAGCTCCCTCATCTTTTAAAAATGTGGGCATTTTCCTTTATTTTTTTTTTTCTCTAAGTAAACGCTACAGCTAATGTAGGGCTTGAGCTCATGACCTCCAGATCGAGAGTCGCATGCTCTACTGACTGAGCCAGACAGGCACCCCTAAAATGTGGATATTTTCTTAGTCTTTGGGCTTATGTTGTCTGGGAGCCAATGCATTAGATCCCTGGTTCAGACTGGCGTTTGGGGATTTTTCCCCCCTTTTGCTGCCTAGTCTCATGACCATGTCCCACCAAACCTTTGAGTGGTTTTCAGCCATCCTCTTTACTCATCCTATCCACACCACACTTAAATAGCTGCCATAGCTCCTTGGCTGTTGATCCTGCCTATAGTCCTTTTCTATCCCAAACCTTCCAGAAAGTTGTAATTTTCATCAGTCACACCATCTTTGGAATAACTAACTGTATTGTACATTACCAATAACTAACTGTATTGTACATTACCAAGGCAGGAAACAAATTGTGTAAGTTTAGGAAAGGAGAAGGCAGAAATGATTGGCTTAAGATACCACGACATACCGAGAATTCCCAAGTGGATTAACATTAAAACATTTGGGATGAATGAGAGAATTCAATAACGTGGCCAGATACAAAGTAAGTACACAAAAGTTGAGAGTGTCTGTATAACAGGAATGACCATTCAGAACATACACAATAAAATTTTTCATTCATTCTATAATCTGTTTTTAGTTCCTACGGTTTGCCACATTTTGTGGTGGACACTACACACGCAGAGGTGAGCTAAGCAAGCAAAGGTTCCTGCTCTCACAGAGCTGACACTCTGTTAGGGAGGCAGACAGTAAACATGGACACACACCAATCAAAACAAATGATTGCAAATTGCCGGGAGCCCACTGAAGGAACCAGGGGTCTGGGATAGAGACTAACAGGAGGACCCATCTTCAGCCAGGTGCACCGGGAGGGTCTCTCTGAGGACGTGGCATTTCAGACCTGAGGACTGAGAAGGAGGAGAGAGGCTGTTTGGGGCAGAGGGAAGGAACAGCCTGTGTGATTCATGTACCTTGAACAAGCTTGGACTGTTCAGGGAACAAAAAAGCATAGTGTGTCTGGAGTGGCGTGAGTGAGGGACAGGGAGAGTGGTTGGTGTGAGGGTGGACGGGTGGGTTCAAGTCGGGGAAAGAGTGCGTCTCATTCGATTTTTAAAAAGGCCATTCTCTCTGGTGTGTGTGGAAAAACTGTCAGCAGGTTTTGGGAAATTCTTATAGGACTTTGGTTTCTTTGATTTCCACTGGGCACTTGTCTCTCCAGCCTGTTAAATTCCAGAGGAAGAACATCTGATTGGCCAGGCGGAGACTCTTCACCCCATAGGTCACCAGCCAGCCAATGGGTTTCCTGCCGGGGGGCCGGGCCCCACCGCAGCGGCAGGACCCTTTCCCCAGTGTCCTGCCTGGAAGAGGGTCCCCGTATGTATTCAGCCAGTCCTGCACCTAGGCCTGACCTAGTGATCAGCTCTGGCTCCAGGCCTCTTTATTTTGTTTTAAAAATGAAATCAGAGGGGCTCAGTGGGTTAAAGCCTCTGCCTTTGGCTCAGGTCATGGTCTTAGGGTCCTGGGAAGGAGCCCCGCACTGGGTTCTCTGCTCAACAGGGAGCCTGCTTCCCGCCCCCGCCCCCCACCTGCCTCTCTGCCTACTTGTGATCTCTGTCTGTCAAATAAATAAATAAAATATTTTAAAAAAGAATAAAAAAGAAATCAGCATGGAGCTGGGGTGGGGGAGGGGGAGGTGGTCCTCCTGAGGCCAGGGTGGTGTGGTGGTTCAGGCAGGGATCCTGAATGATGTGGCTCGTTCTTCAGACCAAAACTACAGGCTGGGAAAACTGCTGCCTTTGCCAGCTCTAGAAATGACACGTGTGAGATCTGTGGACACGCGTGTGGGGGTCCTCCAGGGCTCAGCCACTAAGCCGGCTTCCCTGCCTTTTAGTTTAATTAAAAGAGGCCCCTCATGTAGAAGAGTCTCATGTAGGTGCTGGAACCACAGGGGCCAGTCCAGATGCTGAACCCGGGCTTCCATGGGTAGGGTGGGGGGCCTGGGGGCAGGTGGTCCTCCTGAGCAGAGGAGGGAAGGGGGGAATCTGATCCCGGGGCTGCCCTGGCTAAGTCCCTCAGGCAGCTGGGGGGTCCTGAGAGATCAGAGACCTTCAGGAAAGCGGCCATGATGGGCGCACAGTGTGAGGTTGCCTCTGAAGAGACAAAAATGAATGTCGGAAGGAGGAGCCAGCAGAGAAGAGGAACAGGCCAATGCAGGAGGAGTTAAAGGCAGAATAAAGCTTAGGTGTATAGACACGGGAGCCTCCCTGATCTGGATTCAAATGTTGGCTCTGCCCCTTCTTAGCCTTGGGCAAGTTTACCTCTGCTCCGCAGCAAGAGCCCACAAACTAAACATTTGGACCAAATTCAACTGCTTTGGAACACAGCCATGCCCACTCATTACTTACTGTCTACATGGCTGCTTTCCGCTAGAACAGCAGAGTCGCAAAGGTGCAACAGCTGCTCTTGTTCAGCATCGTTCTTCATGAGGGTTCTTGCAAAATAAACAAGGGGATGCTTGCTTAGTGCTTGGCAAACGCCTAGCACAGAGTTGAAGACTCAGTGGTGCTAAATATCTGGGCAGCCAAATACAGCAAGGCAGGTTGTACACTGTACAACCCTAGGGCCTCACTCCTGTAAATTAAACAATGAGTGGAGCTCCTGGAATTGCACGGTGTGGTCACCCCAATTAGCTGTTTTTAACAATTACTAATAAATCCCAGCCCTAGTCTTGGATGGAGCTTTCTTTTCTTTCTTTCTTTCTTTCTTTTTTTTAAAGATTTTATTTATTTATTTATTTGACAGATGGAGATCACAAGCAGGCAGAGAAGTAGGCAGAGAGAGAGGAGGAAGCAGGATCCATGCTGAGCAGAAAGCCCGATATGGGGCTCGATCCCAGGACCCTGGGATCATGACCTGAGCCAAAGGCAGAGGCTGGATGGAGCTTTCTTTAAAAACTCCTGTGCGGGGGCCCCTGGGTGGCTCAGTGGGTTAGGCTGCTGCCTTCTGCTGCCTTCTGCCTGCCTCTCCATCTACTTGTGATTTCTCTCTGTCAAATAAATAAATAAATAAAATCTTTAAAAAACAAAACAAAACAAAAAAAACTCCTGTGCGTCTTTAAAAACCGCACTGATTTAATCTGTGCCCCTTAACCCTGGCTACATATTGGCATCAGCAGAGGAAGTTTTAAAAATACCAATGCCTGAGTGGCACCCCAGGGATTCTGATGTCATTGGCCTTGGAGGGCAGCCTGGCTTTTGGGATTTTAAAAAGCTCCCCGAAAGATTCCAATAGTCAGGCAGCTTTCTAAATCATGGAGTTATTAAAAAAAAAAAATCAATCTTCTTTGCTTTAGCCTGAGTGATTTCAGCTGACTGACTGACCTGGTTATGGTGGGCAGTGTAGTTGAGGTCATAGTTCTTAGCTACTGGGTGAACTTGGATGGGTCTTAACCTTGAGGACCCTCCTCCTTTGTTATATTATGATGCTGTGAAGAAGGGATGAGCTGAGAGGGGCAGGTGCAGCCGGTAGGTGACAGCTAAATGGAGTGTTGCTTGACTATAAGATGGGCAAGTAATTCTCACTCTGCAGACCATGGGACTTTCTTCGTCTTTGGGGGCAGGGTGGGGTTGGTAGTAAAATGTCAGGAGAGATTTTGGGAGCTTCTTCCTTGGTTCTTCCCTGTTTCTGCTGATAACCCAAGAGGTCCCACAGCTTCTTCTGAGGGGCTTTTCAGACACCAGTCCCACACGAGGCAAGGCTCAGCTGGGGTCACTAACTGCTCCCAGGAGGAGCCCGCCAGCTGCTGGGGCATGCGTGGCTGATGTTAGGGCAGTGGCGGGGACCCAGGTCCCAGTGGATCCCGAGATGCCTAAGGGCTTAATGTCCCCTTCATCTGCCTCTTTGCCATGGCTGCTCTGGTTCTGTCTTTGGTGGCATCAGTTAGAACACGTGACACAAGAGCCAGTCAAGTCGCAAGGTTAAGGCAAAAGTTTTGGAGGAGACGAACTGGGTTTCAATCATGGTGGGTTACTCCTTACTAGCTGTGTGAACTTGGGCAAATAGCTTCACCTCTCTGAGCCTCTGTTCAATGGAAATAATGGCCATACCTACTCATGGGGCTGTTTAGAGGGTGACATGATCAAATGTACATGATGTTGCTAGTCCAGTGCCTGGCACAGGGATGCTCTCAGAAGGCAAACATTCCTCCTTTCTTGAGGGGACCTGTGGTAGCATTCAGCATTTGGCAGAGGGTCACTCACCTACATCTGGATCTCACGATTGTTCTGGAGGCTGTTGGCAGTACTGTTTTATTGTGCCTGTTTCGTAGATGAGGCTTGGCAGCTGGAGAACTTCTAGCCCAAGGGAAATACAGACTCACTGGGGAGCCCCTGCCCAGCCCTCGCCACCTTGGGGGTTTGAGCCAGAATCCACAGCTTGTCAGTCCAGGGGCTGGCCTTTGTTTAGGAGGGGACCAATTGGTGGCCCTCCCTCCTGGGGTGTTGGTCGGAGTCTTCCCTGCTCTCCCTCCCTGCACCCTAGATCCTCAGTACCATTCAAGATGCAGGTTCAGGACACACTTGGGACCTTCTTAACTCAACGTTTCAAGAAGCAGAAGGGTAGAGGAGGAGAGAGGCTTTGTAATAACCACTGGCAAAAGAGACTGAGGCATTCGATGAAAATGACAAGCATGGCCACTGAATATCCAGCCTCTTCTTGCCATTTTTTCCTCCCAATAGGGAGTGTGCCCCCCCTTTAAGATTTTATTTATTTATTTGAGAGACAGTGAGAGAGAGAGAGAGAGAGAGAACACATAAGTTGGAGGAGGGGCAGAGGAAGAGGGAGAAGCAGGCTCCCTGCTGAGCAGACAGCCTGATGCGGGGCTCCATCCCAGGACCCTGGGATCATGACCGGAGCCCAAGGCAGCTGCCTAACTGACTGAGCCACCCAGGTGCCCCGAAAGTGCCCTTTGGTGTTGCACTGACTAGAGACTGTTTTTGGTGGCCCCTGCCTGGAATCAGAGCTCCTTGTCCATTTGGAAGCAGCACCCCCACCCCATGGGAAAATGGTTCATGACTCCCAGTTTGTGAGGAGAAGGTCTGGGTGGCATTCAGGAGTTTGACTCAATGTCATAGCGGAGTCCAGAGCTGGACATGGAAGGCCCTTAACAAGGCTGGCACGGAGTGTGGTGCAAGGAACAAGTGTCAGCGGGTATAAGGAATATCAGCAGATCCTCCTGCTGGCCCACCAGCGGCACGATGCCAGCCCTTCCACTCGGGATATGCCTCCCAGGGAACAATCCTGGCAGGCACTTACCACCAACGGAGCTAAGAGCCCCTCGGGATCCAAGCCCCTGGACACGGAGCTCTTGGGGCTGCTCACAGCCGGGGAAACCAGCTGGGTTTGTCAGCTGTTCCCAAATGTGACCCAGCGAACCCCTGATTTCTAGCTCAGTCCCAGGCCTGCCTCTGCTGACAGGTGCTGAGCCACACTGACCAGGCGGTTACCACGTTACCATGCATGTGTGCCGCCTGGTGTGCGCGAAGCCACTTGCAGCCAGAGCTTGGAAAGTTCTCACCACAGATTGAGGAGGTGGCCACTGTTGCGGCCCCTTTCCACAGAGGAGAAAAGTGAGGCTCTGAGGGATCATTTAACTTCCCCAGATCACACAGCCAGTAAAGGAAGGAGCTCGAATCAAAGCTGGGAGCTCTGTCTGATGCCAGGACCTGGGTTCTCTGACTTGTGCCTTGTGGTAGCCCGGCCTGTTGTCTGTCTACTAATGAGGATTAAGCCCGCTATTCTGTATGATAATGGTTTGGGGTGGGGGACAGAGCCCAGGGAACCTAGCTCCAAGAGCTCTGCTCCCCTGACAGCCTGCCCCGGGGCTCCCGGGGCCCTCACCCCTCCTCCCACGGCCACTCCCTCCCCAGCAAAGGGAAACAGAATAGAAATGGTCTTACTTCTCAGCTGCGTCTCTGGGAAGGGAACTTGGGAGCCGGAGCCGTGGCTGGGTCCCTCACTCCGCTGGGAAGTCCCACACTAGCAAGGAGGGCCGCCTCTGAAGGGCGGTTCTTAAACCCCTGGGGACGGCAGGCGGCTGCGTGTGCCAACGAGTGAGGCCGCTCCGCATTCCTGTTTATTCTGGTATCAATAAAAAGGAACTGTTACTATAGTAACGGGTATTTCACTTGGTGCACGACCACTTCCACAATGCGGAACGCCGCGTCCAAGCCACACGCCTGAGAGGCGCAAGTAAATACCTATTTGGTCAGATTGTGGAGGACTGAGAACCATGCCAAGCTTTGTCTAAGCTGGGCGGCTCGCACGGAGGCATTTCCCTTGTTTCCAATGGGAGGGTCAGCGAGAGTGCATTCCAGAGCCTCCCCAGGGGCGGGAGAGCCGAGCATCCGGCCCAGGCCCCGTGGTGCCCAGGGCTTCGGGAGGAAACCTAGCTCTGAGGTGGGAAGGGAGGATGAACCCACATGGGTTCAGTCCTTGGTCATCCATCTGACTTAATCTGCACTCTGAACTTCATCCGAACTTTGGAGAGGAGCAAGGGAATGTCGCCCAGCTAAGAGTGTGTGGAAGGTGGAAGCTGATGGGCTCTGGGCGGGAGCAGGCCCTAGAGCCCGCCCAGCGGGCCTCAGGGCCGGCACCTCTGGTAGTTGGCTGGAAGGCCACGAGGCCCAGGATGTATATCAAACATGAACGGGCCATTAAAAAGACAATCTGTGCCCCCTTTGGCCTCTATCATTAATTTAGCCGACATTTCTTGAGTACCTACTGTGTTCCTGGCCCTGTCCCCAGGGCTGGAGCTACAGTGTGAATGACAGCTTTGGGCTCTGGGAACCTGTATTCACGGGTGGGTGGTGGGAGAGTCAGACAGGAAGGGAGACAAACCAGAAACTTGTACCCGTTGATGAATGTTGGGCTGAAAGTAAGACTGGGCAAGGTTGGGGGGCGGGGAGGGGGTGCTGAGCTCAGGAAGGGTGGACACGGGGACGCTGACCTTTAATAAGGGAGGCCTGGGTGGTGAGAAGGAGCCAGCAATGTGCTGTCTGTTCCCACACGAGGGCATTCCAGATAGTGGGCAGAGCCAGCGGAAAGGCCCCAGGATGGGAGTGAGTTTGATATGGTGGAAGAAGGCCAGCGGGGCTGGAGTGTTGGCCTGAGGGGGAGGTTGGGGCACGGGGCTGCACACAGACTCAGGGGGCAGGTCGCGCATGGCCTGGGAGCCTTGACCAAGCCGGCCATTCTGGGGCCGCTTAAATAAACTTAGAGGGTCACAAATTCTTAGATACAGAACAATTTTCGAGAAACAGCACGTGTTCCTTTTTGTTCCTTCTTCCTAAATTCTGCTTCTCTTGAAGTACTTTGAATGGTATCCTCCCCAGGCTTCCTGTCCCGCTGTGGCTTAATTTTACTAAATTCTGGTGGTGAAAGTCTGCCTTTAAAGTCTTGTCAAGCCACTCTTTGTTGCCACATGTTGTCTTGCTGTGTAAATGGCTCTTCTGGGCATTTCCCAGGGCCCACAGTGGCTGATCTGAACCAATCCGGGTGCCTTCTGACAGTGGGGGAATAGGAAGGATCCTGGGGAACTGACAGCTTCTGCTCACCACCTGCAGAAGACAGAACCTCTGAATCCAGCTTCCTCCAGGGGAGCAGACTCTGAGAGTTCCCATACTAGCAATGACCTTCATCTCCATCTTGCATTCTCTTTATTGGAAAACTCTGACGGCAGCCCCAGAGCAATGGAGAGCCAAGGAGAGCTGGGCAGGCATCCCCCAACGTTGGGTGCCATATTCCCCAGGCAGTTGGGACTCACCATGCCTCTTCCATTAAAGCTCTTCTCACTGTCCAACCTGTGTACAGACTCATCAGGCTCACCCACCAGACTGCCAGGCTGAGGGCTGGGGCCTTACCTTATCCTTCTTAGTATTCCTGTCCCGGTACCAAGGAGTTCAGTAACTATCATTGACTTGTAGACACCAAAGACATTGACACTCTTATTATTATTGTTTTTTCCAAGATACAAATCTTAGTATGTGCAGAACGTAGAGGACCAATCTGGAGGCATATAAACTGAATTGCTAAAGTGGTCAGTTCTAGATCAATGTATCTCAGAGGTCATGACTAGCCATCATTTGTGAGATGGGCTAAAATGGGCCATGCTCCTGGATTGCTGTATTAGAACTTATGAGGGACAAGCCCACAAATCTGGATTTTTAACAACCACCCCCCAGGGGGATTTCTTTATCTCCGGGAGTTTGAGAACCACTATTCTACAGCAAAAAGTTACAGGCCCTTCTTAGTCACAAAATTTCTGTAATGTTTGTGGTTTAAACACAGAACAAAACCAAGTGTACATGGCTTTTGCTCTCAGGAAACAATAAAGATTAAAAATATGAGAAAGAGGGGCGCCTGGGTAGCTCAGTGGGTTAAAGCCTCTGCCTTCAGCTCAGATCATGATCCCAGGGTCCTGGGATCCAGCCCCGCATCAGGCTTTCTGCTCAGCAGGGAGTCTGCCTCTCCTTGCTCTGTGCCTGCCTCTCTGCCTACTTGTGATTTCTGTCTGTCAAATAAATAAATAAAATCTTTGTAAAAAATATGAGAAAGAGCAACCTTTTCCAACCAGCGATAGTTATGATTCATATCTGGTTCAGTCATGTCCATTTTGCATATTGGAAAATAGAGGCCTTCTGGGCAAATGAGGCTTTTAGGAGTTTACTCCAGGTTCCTGCTGAATTCAGCCCCAGTTGCTGCCTCCTGCCTTGGTCAGTAGAGCTTTTCCTGGAGGCCTCCCCATTGTCCCTAAAGGAAGAGCTCTGGGATATCAGGGGCCTGGAGACCAGAATTCTTACACAGCCCCATAAGAACTGAAGGGGAATCCCAGAGGCTGAGTACACCCCTCCTACACTCCCTTCTTGTACCTTTGAAGTTTGTTTCCCTGGGAACTTAGAGGAGCTGAAAGGAAGGGGGTTCCTGAAGACCAGGAGAGGCAGGCGGGAGTGGGAGCTGGGGAATTTTCCTCCTTCCACTGTGGGCTGGGGCCAGCAGCTTGCATTAAAACAAAACAAAACAAAACAAAACAAAAAACCTCCAAAAACATCTTTCCTTTCACTTTTGCTCCCCTTTTTCCAAGCTCACAGGTGCCTGGAGCAGCTTCTCTGGGTGCACAAACATCAGACAAGAGGTTCCCATGGCAACTCAAAACTTCCTCTTCAGCACTGTGTTCAGTCTCTATCTCCAGGGTCCCTTTCCAAGGCCTCAATGAGGTTTCCGAGCAGCCACCCACAAAACAGCCGTAGGATCCAACCTCTCCCCATCCCAACAAGCTCAGTTGAAAGGACATGGAAGGGGATAGAAACTGTATTGGCAGAAAAACTTGTCATGGGATCCGTGGAGAGATTACAAAAGCAATGAGAGTTGCCTTTACAACAGATTTGAACCAGGAAGAATTTACCCGGTGGAGGGATTTCAAGTGTGCAAATGGGAAAGTATCAGGGAGTGGGGAAGAATTAAGTTTTTTTCCGGATAGCTGGCTCTCCACTCAGCTCCAATGAGGCCTGGTGAATCTGGTCTCTTGGCTGCTAAGGGACCCTGGGGTGCCCCATAGCCCCAGCACATTTTAACTCGTAGCTAGGCAAAGGATGGACAGAGGAGCTAGGGATGGGGAGAAGAGTGTGTGTGTGTCGGAGAGAGGAGCCTGGGCAGACCATAGCTTGTCAAGGCAAGCAAACTTCCATGATTGCTGGCATGACTATTTGCCAAATGTAACAAATAAAAATGCAGCATGCTCGATTTAAATCTGAATTTCAGATAAGCAATGAATACGTTTTTAGTACCAGCATAGCCGTACAATAGTTGGGTTATACTTAAAGTATTATTTGTTGTGTATCTGAGGTTCAAATTTAACTGGGTATCCTGTATTCCCCCCCCCCCCAAGATTCTATGTATTTATTTGACAGAGATCACAAGTAGACAGAGAGGCAGGCAGAGAGAGAAGGGTAAGCAGGCTGCCCTCTGAGCAGAGAGCTGGAGCAGGGCTCAATCCCAGTATCCTTTTTTTTTCCCCACAACGGTCCCAAGAAAAATATTTTTTGTTGCAACTGCTCAGCTCTAGTATTGTAACACAAAAGCGGCCAGAGATACTATGTAAATGAATGAGCATGGTTATATTCCAAGAAAACCTAGCTTACAAATATAGGTTGCAGGCCAACCAGGGTTTGCTGACTCTTGCCCAACTGAGGCACCCAGGCGCCCCTGGGTGTCCTGTATTTTATAGGTAACCCTGTGTGGCAAGCAGGGATTGAGCTGCCTTTCTAGCTATTGCTGATGCTCAAGGGCACCTGGAGTGTAGCCTCTGTCCATGCTGTGGAGAGATGCTTGCCTCCCTGCTGGGAACCTGACCTGAGCTCCAGGGAGAATGTAAGTCCCCTCTGGGGGACATTTACTTTAGTGCTGGATAGCTTCCCAGGAATGGCCAAGCATGAGTTATTCCCAAAGGTGACCCTTCCAGCTCTGTGGTTAAGAGCATGGACTGTGGTTTGTGTCGCTCCACTGCTGGACACCTAGGTGACCTTCAACTCCTCATTTGCTCATCTCTGATATGGAGCAGACATTCTTTCGAGGAATAAAGGAGATACCACATGGGATGTCTTCACATTGCCTGTCACAGGGTCTGGGCTCCAAAGTGGATGCTGTTATTTTGATAACCCACTTAAAAGCAGTAAAAATTTCATCCACGTGAAAAGAGTGGGGTTAAAGACTAGTGTTGGTACAACCTCAGCAACCTAAAACACAACCACACATGCAAACCATGCATTGCAAAGACTTTAAGGAGACATCCCCAAATGTTACCAGCAGCGCTTAGGGTTAGTGGGATTGTGGGTAAGGCTTCTTCTTCTTTATTCTCAATTTCCCAAAATATTCATGGTGAACATGTAATACTTTAGTATTACAAATTTAAAAATAATCTGTGGTTGGGGCGCCTGGGTGGCTCAGTGGGTTAAGCCTCTGCCTTTGGCTCAGGTCATGATCGCAGGGTCCTGGGATCGAGCCCCACATTGGGCTTTCTGCTCAGTGGGGAGTCTGCTTCCCCCCCTCTCTCTGCCTGCCTTTCTGCCTACTTGTGATCTCTCTGTGTGTCAAATAAATAAATAAAATAAAATAAAATCTGTGGTGAAAAATTTTCTAGACGTGTTCTATTACTTGGTGCATGGCTCGAGACCACTGTAAATGAAGATGGATGGCTACCATCTTGGATTGGACTCCACACCCTGTCCTTGGGGGCTTCTAAAGGAGGGGCTCTCTTGCCTCTTCACTAAATGGCCCAGGTGGATTCTCACCCTGACTCTTCTTGCTTTTCTATGTGTGAGACAACCAGAGTAGCGCTTCTGCCCTGGCCATGGGTTTGAATCTCATCTCTGCCCAGATGCGCTGTGTGACTTCAGACAAGTCATGTGATATTCTGAGCCTAAATCTCCTCATGTTTGAAATATGGGTCAGTACTTCTTACTTCCCTGAGAGGAGGGACATATCTGTTATATTTATGAATATATCCATGTACCTTGCATGGGGGTGGTCAGTACATACTGGCGGCAGGAATAACTGAATTACATCAATGAGATGACATACACCGCATTTGGCAAAGCCAGTAGCAATAACAAGCGATCAGCATTATTGGCCATTATTATTAGTAGTCTCAGGAGGTGTGCAGACATCGGCATGAATGGGCCTAAGGTTGCACTAAGTGTTAGTGGGATAGAAGCTTTCTCTTAGCAGGACCATGGGCAAGCTGCTAAGCTCTTTAAAGCTCAGGCTCCCCATCTGTTAAATGGGGATGAAAACTAGCAGTGACCTTGTAGGGTTCTTAAGACTGAATGAGCCAGCAGTGCCTAGCACAAAGTAAATGCTCCCTCTGCGAGGCCCCTGGTCAAGGGCTTTGCCCCCTCCCTGGCCTGTAGCTGCCTGTGGTACAGATACCGGAAGAGCATGGGGTCCCTGGACGGACTCTGATGTCTGCTCTTCTGAGTACGTTGCCTGTGAAAAATGTTGCCATTTGCATAAGGCTCATTGCTGTAGCTCCAGGTCAGAGGGAACACAGCGTCTTCAGATTAGATAGTCCCCCCTCGTCTTTGTGAAAGGGTAGGAACTGGGTGGGAACCCTTAGGAGGAGTGTTTTGCAGGGGGAAAATACGCCAGAGCTGGGATTTGAAATCGGATTCCCTTTCGGCTTGCCCCAGCTCAGCCAGATTTAAACCCTCCCCCAGGAAGGCGCCGGCAGTCCCGAAGTCTTGGCCAGTTCTTACTTTTGGACTTAAGAGAACCGTTGTTTCAGTGTTCCCAAGCGGTAGCTCCGCGTGGGGATCTCCGTAGGGCGGAGCCGGTCTGAGAGAGGCAATCAGTCCCAGAACTGAGGTCGGGCGGGAGGGAAAGGGGGAGGGAGGAGGGGCAGGGGGTGGGGGCAGGCACGGTCAGCGCAGGCAAGCGGCTAATGGCTCCCCTGGTGCCTTTGGCTCCAGGGGTCGGCTGGCAGGACCACTGGGTGTGTGTGTATTGGGGGGCTCCTTGCCCACAGCAGATCATAGCTGCCGGTGAGCCCAAGTCCCCGCTTTGTAATCACGTACCTGCACCGGGCAGGGACCACGCTGGATAAGGATTTTCACCTTCCCTAAACCTGTCTTTCAAAGCACTAAGTCCGGAGGCAACCGCCCCAGTCCCTTACTGTGGGCATTCCTTTTCTTCTTTCTCCATCTCTGGTTTTCCTAATTATTTTTACAGCGACTATATGCCATGTTTGTTTTATTTTCCTAAGTAAAAAAATCCCTTATTGTTCTGAATAGAAAAGTAATACGTGCTTACTGCAAATAAGTTTTAAAAAAGACAAATGGGAAGGGAAAAAAAGGAACACCTTGTCATCCAACTCTCGTTCTTGAAAATAACCACCATGTGTTTCCCTCTAAACCTTTTTCTCTTTACATGCCTATACACAGAAAAATGGTTTCTCCCCTTCCTGTAACTTGCTCTCTTCCCTTTCTGCCGCTAATGTAATACCTCGCTGGACATCACCAGTGGCTATGCATCTGTGCCCCTTCGTGCCCCACTGCGGGCAACCCGGGTCTTACCCATTTTCCGCTCTCCCACGCCTACAAACGCCTACGCGCGCAAGGGACGTGCCAGGAGATGGAACCTTGCCGCACTTGCATAGTTCAGAAACCGAGTGAGTGTATGTGTTGGGGAGGGGCGGGGGGGTGCGCTCGTACCCTGGAATAAAGCAATATATCTAATGGTAGGTCCCTTACCCCAATGGTAGGAAGAATGTAGGAGCGAAAGAAGGAATGACGCGTGAACTCCGCAAAGTAATTTAAAAGAATGAAAAAGGAGGAAAGCAGAGCAATGAAGGAAGACCGTGGTGCCCGGAGGCGGCAGGCTGCCCGCCCTGCCTTCTCGCGCTCTCCACGACGCAGGGGCCGGGAGGCCTTGCCCTCACTTACCGGACCTGAGCAGCACGGCCCGGTAGAGACCCGTGGCCTCGGTGGGGTCCCGTGCCCGCTCGCCCAGCCTCTGCGCCATGCGCCCCTGCGCCAGACTGTGGAGCCGGCACTGCGGACAGGGAGCGCACCAGAGTGTAGTACTTCGGACCCGAGTGCCTCCGCAGCGGTGACGTGCCAACCGGGGCCCAAACCCTGCTGCAGATCGAGTTACCACCGGAGGCCAGAGCGCCCGGCGAGGAGGCGCCGCGGGGGGAGGGATAGAGGGCAGGGGCAAGGGCAGGTATCCTACCCGCAGGATAGAGGGCATGGGTCAGTGTTCGGTGAGAGGACTCCTGGTCCCGGGGTTCCAGGGCCGAGGGAGAACCCGATGTCCTGATTTCTAGCCTTGGTCTCCTACCTGCTGTACTCCATTTCTCCATTTCCCTGGCCGCTGGCCTCGTTGAATGCTACAAGCAGGTGTGGGATTCTGAAGTGGCATCCCTGGGATCACATCCCGGTGCCACCAATTAATAACTGTGTGACTCCACGATTTAATTACCTAACCTCTCAGAGCCACAGTTTTCTCATCTGTAAAATGGAGATGACCGAAGTACTTATTATTTCCACAGGGCTGTGAGGGTAATATGTATGTGTGTGTGGTATATGTATTCTATATACTGACTGCATGTTATATGTACCAACTATACATACAGTCAGTATATGTATTATATATAATCTTAGAACAGTGACTAGGGCAGAGCGAACATATACTGTTATTAAAAAAAAAGCGTCTTGGGGTGAGTGGCACTGGAAAGCAGGGAGATTTACTGTAGGAGACTAGTTGTGGAGGGACTTCACCAGATTGGTTTCTCCCAGTTTGTACAATCCTATTAATAGCCAGAGATGGGAGGACCAACCAAGAGTCTAAAGGTGGAGAAACAAAGTCAACCAGGCAGATTTGGAAGATTTAAGGAACTGATAATTTTGATTATCTGCTCTGTCTGGTGCTGTGCTAAGTTTCTTCTAATATAAAAACTAATGTTCAAAGTGTACTTTATGTCCTATTTATTTTAACTTCACAACCCTATGAATTAGTGTCTATTAGCCTTCCAATTCTGCAGATGAGGAAACTGAGGCTCCAAGAGGGTCAGTAATTTATCTGGGTTCACACAGTGTGGATCTGGGACACACACTCAGGTAGTCTGACCTCAGACTTGGGCCATTCTACTTTGCTGCCCCCCATTATCTCATTTATGCTTCATAAAAGTGCTGAAGGATGGGTGTTATCTCCAGTTGAGAGATGAAGTCATTGAGACTCAGGGAGGTGAGGTGGCTTACTCATGCTCACATAGCTCGTTGGAGGAACCAAGACTCAATCCAGTTCTCCACCCACAAAACTAGTTAGTGCCCCTGAAATCTAGAGACCCCTGGAGCTGTCCAGGGTACTGGATGGCCTCTATTCAAGGCTGCGCCTATATGGGTCAGGGAATCTTGAGCTGGCTGTTGGAGATTTGGCCACACAGTACTGTCTCCCTGTGCCTCTGTTTTCTCTCCAGTCCTCTCCAGCCTTGGTGTCCCAGAGGCCAGTCAGCCAAGTCCTCTATAGTTGGTCCTATGCCACTTTCCAAGCCCAGCTTTTGCTGTGATTCAAAGATCTCTGTACTTCTCTGCTTCTCAGTCACTCCCCCCCCCTCTCCCCTCCGCTGGGGTCCCAAGGACCCAAGTGACACACTTTGATCTTTGGGGGCATCACTGATTGGTCAGACTGGTCATATATCTCATCAGCAACCAACTGTCATGAGTGCCAGGCACAATCACTGACATTGGCTATTTCATATCCATTCTTTATAGGACAAAGTTATATATAATTTATTATTAATTTCATTTAATCCACTCTTTGATCAAGTATGATTATGCCCCTTTTAGAGATAACGAGAATAAGGTTCAAGTGACTTGCCCACAATCACATAATTAGTTAGTAATGGAACTGAAATTGGAACTCAGATGGTGCCAAATCTTTTGCTGCAGGGTGGAAACAAGACCAGCTGTTGAACAAGGTTGGGGGGTGGGTTTCAGGTAAATTGCAACTAAGTAATGTGCTTTTACAGAGTATTTGGAAGGGATTAACTCTGGCTGCACTCCTGAAGAATTCTAGGTGGTCTCACTTACCTGAGCCATTTAGTCTCTGCTTCTCATTTTCATTATGAAATATGGCCTGAGGAGAGTATTCTTTCTGTGAACAGAAAGAAAGTAGGGGGAGGTGAGGACCCTCTGTTCCTTGGAAGGGGAGGACTGAAGAGATATTATAGTATCCCTGAGTTCCCACAGGAGGGACTGATCAAGGTCAAAGTCCTCTCCAGAGAAACAAATTACTATCATCCTTAGGGTGTGTGTGTATGTGTGTGTGTTCTCCTGTGTATATTGTGGCCATTTATGAGACATGCTCTCTTTTAAAAAGAGACTTTTTAAGAAAAGTTTTAGATTGAGAAGATAGTGCAGAGACTTCCTTAAACTCTTCATCCAGGTTTTCTGTGAGCATCTTATATGTATGTAGATGTACATGTATATAGTATGGCATATTTGTTAGAATTCACAAGCTAATATTGATGCATTATTATTAAGTAAAGTCCTTGCCTTATTAAGATTTCCTTAGTTTTTACCTAATATCCTTTTTCTGTTCTAAAATCCTATCTAAGACACCAGGTTACATTTAGTTTTCAAGTCTCCTTGGGTGCCTCTTGGCTGTAATAGTTTTTCAGACTTTGTTTTTGATGACCTTGACAGTTTCAAAGAGCATGGAGATCCATATCCTTTTATGTTGAGTTTTTATCCATGTTGTTGCTTCTATCTGAACTACCTTCTCCTTATCTTCCAGGCAAAATCCTCATTCTTCAAGGGCCAGCTTAGCAACTTCTGGATTTGGTCCTCAAGTTCAGCTCTTAGACATCTTCTCTGTCTATACTTTTATGACTTTAAAAACAACTCTAAGCCAAAGATCCCTAAATGCATAGTTCCAATTCAGATTTTTACTCTGAGCTTAAACTTTGGCCAACAGGCTACTTGACATGTTTACTCAAGAGTTAGACCACACTAGGCCCTACTCACCATGGCCCCTATAGAACTATTTATCACTCCAGCCCCCAACCTGTTCTTCCCTGTCCCCCCATCTTGTCAAATGACTCCACTCTGGCCCTGTGGCTCAAACAGGGGCCTGGATCTCTGCATTGCCCTGTCTTCTCACAAGCCCATAGTTCTCAGATCACCAAGGCACTATGAGTCCACTTCCTGCCATCTCTTCCATTCATCCATTTCTTCCAGTGCCCCAACCCTAGCCCAGGCACCACTGTACTTGGACGCCTGCAGTAGCTTGCCCTCCTTCAAGTTGTTCCTCACAGAGACTCCAGAGCAAGCTTTAAAAATGTAGCTCAGACTCTGGTCCTGCCCTACTGAAAACGCTTTGGTGACTTCCCTTTGCAATTGGAATCAAACTCACATACCTTCCCTTGGCTTTTAAGGCCTTGCAACCCAGACCCTGCCTGCCTCCCTCTCAAAACTACCTATCTGTTCCTTCAAATGTTCAAGGATTTGTGATGTCTTAGTGAAGAAAACAAACAAAAGTCCTTGACCTTGTGGACCCGGCATTCTAGTTGGGGAGCTAGACAATAAGTGTAATGAATAAAGCCAATAGTATGTTAGAAGATGATTGGTACTGTGGAAAAGAGGGAAATTAGAGGAGGGGGGAAGAAGGTTCGTGGTAAGTGTGTAGTAATAAGTGGCTGTCCCGGGGGTATCAGTGAGAAGGTGGGATGTGAACACAAACTTACAGGAAGCAGGAGAGTTAGCCAGACAAATATTTTAGGCAAGAGTATTGCAGACAGAGGGAACAGCTTGAGCAAAAGTCCTGAGGCTGGAGTGTGCCAGAAGGTTCAGGGAAGAACAAGGCTGCCAGGTGGCTGGAATGGAAGGGCCACAGGGTCAGTCACATGAGGAAAACTCAGCAGGAAATGAGGGCCACCTTCCTTCACACCTTCACACCTTCAAGCCACTAAGAGTTCTGCTTGGTTCCCAAAAGCCATGCTCTTTCTCATCTCCTATATTTGCACAAGCTGGTCCCTTGACCCATACATATTCCCCAGCTCTGCCTGGCTCCTTCTGCTTATCCAGTAAGACTCAACTTAGATGCCACTTCCCCAAGGAGGTCCCCCTCAGTCATGTGCTCTGGCACCCCAAACTTCCCTTATATGACTCTTCACCACTGAGTTATTATTGTTTGAGCCCCATTTCCTCCATCAGACTGTACTAGTCTTTTTTTTTTTTTTTTAAAGATTTTATTTATTTATTTGACAGACAGAGATCACAAGTAGGCAGAGAGGCAGGCAGAGAGAGAGGAGGAAGCAGGCTCCCAGCTGAGCAGAGAGCCCAATGCGGGGCTTGATCCCAGGACCCTGGGATCATGACCTGAGCTGAAGGCAGAGGCTTTAACCCACTGAGCCACCCAGGTGCCCCTCAGACTGTACTAGTCTTGAGTGGGGGGATCGGGTTCATAGCTTTCTCCCCAGGGCCTACTCCAGAGTTGGGCTTGGGTTGGATGTCCGATAATGATTTGTTAAAAGAAGGAAGGCAGTGACTCAGTGTGTGCACCACACAGGGAGCTCTGGACTGTGAGGGGAAAGTGGGTAGTTCCACAGAGAGTAAGCCAGGGTCAGAACCCAGGGAAGACCCCTGCTGTCTGCCCAGGGATTATTCAGGTGCACAGAAGGGCCTGGGGTGCTGACATTTCCCCAGGGTTCTCCCATTTTGAACTCTGCCACCCATGGGGGGGACATAGAAAGGGACAGTGTTTGGGATTTGGCCAAGCTTCTTTTGTGGTTTTTGACAAAGGGATTAAGAAGACAAGTAACTTCATCTCTGGAAGAAAATTCCAGGACATAGAAAAATGACCTGCTTTGGAGGGGTCGAAGGGGATCTGAGCTTCTTCTCACATCTCCCTACAGACCTGGGAAGTGGGACTAAGGGCCCAAGGGCAAGATTATCATTACAAAACCAGAATTTTATAAAGAGCAGCTCCCAGAACTGGAGTTCAAAGAATTGTCCTTGCATGCTTGCCAACCCTGCTTGCATGAAAGACTTGGAAAATCAGGCCATCCTGTGTCTAGTAACACGTCAGTGACTGAGACAGATTCCTTTCTCCCTTCAATGACTGGAGTTTGGCAAGTGAAAAAACACCCCACTTGCACGCATCCCCTTGCAAAGGCAAAGCTGAATTGAATTTGCTGATACATTATTGGTCATTGATAGTCTTTTCCCAGGACTGTGCTCATAAGGAAATACTGTTGTGTAGGGTGCAACATACCCATCATGGCTGAGCATAGCTCGTGTTTGCATTTGCATTTTTCCTGACCTTACTGTGGCCACCACTTCCTCCTTTTTCATGCCCTGATTGTTGAGGAAGTTTTTGGGGATTGGTCCTCGGTGACCTTCAGTGAGCCTATCCCACAGAGTTTCCTCTTCTCCACTTTGCTCTCTGCTGCTTCCCCTGGAGACCGATGTATGTATGAGAGGCATCAAGGAGACTATGGACCCATCACACGTCCTTCTTGGTCTTTCCCACGGATGCATGCTCCAAGTTACACTTAAGGGACCTTGCTTTGTTTACTTGTGAACATTTTAAAAACCGAGGTATAACCCACATACCTAAAATGCACTGATTTTCAGTGTGCATCTCAACAAAGTTTTACATATATACTCACCCACACAATGTCCTCCAAGTTCGAGATCTAAAATACCCCCTGCACCCCAGAACGTCCCTTATTCCCCTTCTCAATGGCCACCATTTCCCAGCATAAGCACGAGTTTGAAATGATACCACCATAGATTTGTTTCTCTTGTTCTAAAACTTCATATGAATGGAATCATAGCATTTACTCATTGGGGACTGACTTCTTTCACTCAGTAGTAGTTTGAGATTTACTGATGTTGCCTGTATCAGCAGTTCCCCTGTGAATGGACATTTGCATGGTTTCCAGCTTGGACTATGACTAATAGAGCTGCTATGAACAACTTTTTATGACTTTTTGGGTACACACAGTATTTGTTTCTGTTGGGAAAATACCCAGTAGTAGAAGTGAGAGAAGATAGGTGACTGTTAACCGCTAGGAAATTCTGTCGACAGTCATTGTATCACTTTGTGTATTGTGCTTTTGACATTTTCACAACATAGACTTTGTTTTAAACATGTTGAGGTCACTTCTGTGCACAATCCTTTGGACTGATGGGGGAGGGGAAGGAGGTATTAACAAAATTTCATCTTAGATGAACCGAGAGGGACCTGAGTTCTGATCTTGAAGGAGATGAGAGTAAGAACTCAGAGTATTTACCCTTGTAACCTAGAGTGCATCAGAGGGAGATGTGTCTCTAGGTGTCCTCATTTATCCCCCCCATTCCCACCATTAAACAGGAAACACCCTGAGTACAGGCACGGTGTCTCATTCAGACCCATGTTTTCAATGTCTAGCATGGTTCCTGGCACATAGATAGGTTCTTAATACAGAAAAACCAGTTTAATACTTGTTGCAAATATTTGTGGAGCATGTCCCAGAGCTGAATATGACTTTACCAATATGGTTGCACTTAAGCCTTGGGATAGTCCTCTGAACTCAGGGGAGGGAGCCTCCTGCTGTAGGGATAAGGAAGGACGCTGAACAGGTTAGGACACACAGCAGGCAAGGAGCGGCTCTCCAGTGAGACCAGAGTCAGTCTAACTCGGGAGTCTGTGGTCTTTGCCGTGTTTGCAAACTGAGCGAGTGTGTGTGTGTGTGTGTGTGTGTGTGTATGTGTGTGTGTGTTGGCAAGAGTCCGCACCCCCTTTTCCAGAGGAGAAAGCTGAGGCTCAGAGATATTAAGGAACCCTTCTCTGTAGAGTCAGCTGGGCCAGGCAAAACTAATTAATATTATTATTTTTTAAGATTTTGAGATTTTGTTTATTTATTTGAAAGAGAGAGAGAGAGAGAGAGAGCACAAGCAGGGGGAAGGGCAGAAGGGGTGGGAGAGGCAGACTCCCGGCAACAGGGTGGTGGTGGTGGTGGGGTTGTCTTGGTCCCAGGACCCCAGCCAAACCGACTGAGCCACCCAGGTGCCCCTGCAAAGCTAATTCTTTCTTTTTTAAAGATTTATTTATTTATTTAATTATTTGACAGACAGAGATCACAAGTAGGCAGAGAGGCAGGCAGAGAAAGAGAGAGGGAAGCAGGTTCCCTGCTGAGCAGAGAGCCCAATGTCGGCCTCGATCCCAGGACCCTGGGATCATGACCTGAGCTGAAGGCAGAGGCTTTAACCCACTGAGCCACCCAGGCGCCCCTGCAAAGCTAATTCTTTTTTTTTTTTTTTTAAGATTTTATTTATTTATTTGACAGACAGAAATCACAAGTAGTCAGAAAGGCAGACAGAGAGGGTGGGGGAAGCAGGCTCCCTGCCAAGCAGAGAGCCCGATGTGGGGCTGGATCTCAGGACCCTGAGACCATGACCTGAGCCGAAGGCAGAGAGGCTTTAACCCACTGAGCCACCCAGCGCCCCCATACCTCCTGGTGGCTGCTCCCCACCTCCTGTTTCCCACTTCTGAGCGTTTGGCCACCAGGATCACAAGACCCCCCTGTGAGCCTCTGCCTTAGTACTCACAAAGCTGCTTCCCTGTCCTCCCTAGTCAGGGGCTGCGGATGTGGGGGTGTGGGGTGTGGGGGTGTGGGGGTGAGGGGGTGGGGAGAATCAAACTCACAATCCTTCCTTCAAAGTGCTTGGCACTGTTTAGAGAGCGCCAGACCCCAGGACTTGCTCCTCTCCAGGGGTCCACTTACATCACACTGGCTTTGGGTTCTCAGCTGAGTGCGGTAACCAGGGCACCGTCTTCCATCAAAGGAAGCCTCCGTGGTTCCGGTCTCCAGGGTCTTCTGACTGCTCCATTCATGTCAACCCTTGGGCCTCAGGGACTGGAACTCTGTCCTCCCGCAACCCAAGCTGGGGCCAGGGGCCAGGAGTCCCCCGCCCCGATCCAGGAGCCAGAGAGGCAGCTCTCCCCTCCTGGCCTGAACTTCATGGCTGTTTAATTATCCTTGAAATCGCTTAAAGTATTTCACACAAGTAATATATATAGAAATGTAAACCTGCTGCTTTAAACATTTGGAACAACCTAAGTGCCTATCAACTTAAAAGGAACGTTTCTCCCCACTGTCTCCTCTCAACCCCATGGCGCCCCTTCCCCAGGTTACCATTGTTGTTGGTGCTGTGTGCGCATGTTGTGATCATTTGTCTGCAGCTTGCATTCTAAACTCTCTGATCTATCTTCTAGATATTTCTATGCAAGACATGGGGATCCTCTTCACTATTTTGATCTACTGCAGTATAAAATACAGTGTGATGCCGGTAGTTGTTTATTTTTCCAACCAAACCCTTTTCGCTGGACGTGTAGGTTTTTTCCAGTCTGTTGCTATTACCAATAATTCTGCTCCAAACATCCATGCACTTGCCTGTCTGTGCGTGGATGTGGGCGTTTCTCTAGGGCAGACGCTATGCAGTGGAAATGCTGGGCCGGTGCTAAATTTTAGCAGATGCTACCAAATTACCGTCCAGAATGGCTGTACCGTTTCACCCGCCCACCCTCTGTGTCTGACATTACTGGATTGTCTACACGCTCACTAACTCTGGGTGTTACGAATCTTTAGGTTTGTCTACTGAAAATGCGTCTGTGGTATTATAAGTCAGGATGGTGGGGGGCGATGGTGGATGGGAAGGGGCATGTGGGGGCTTTTGGGATGCTGTTAATGTTCTGTTTTTTTATCTCAGTAGTGGCTACACAAATATTTTCAGTTTCTCAAAATTCATCAAGTGGTATGCTTATGATAGGTGCACTTTTCTGTGTGTATGTTATTCTTTAATAAAATGTTCAAACCATTTCCTCCCTCCCCCAATCTGATGGGTGACAAATGATACCCTACGATCATTTTATTTTAAAGGTTGAACCTTCTTCTTCTTCTTTTTTTTTTTTTTTAAGATTTTATTTATTTATTTGAGAGAGAGAGAGAGAGCACAAGTCAGGGGAGAGGCAGAGGGACAAGCAGACTTCCAACTGAGCAGAGAGCCCGATGCAGGGCTTGATCCCAGAACCCTGGATCATGACTGGAGCCAAAGGCAGACACATAACCGACTGAGCCACCCAGGCACCCTGCTGGAGCCTTCTTTTGTTGGTCCATTGGCTTTCTGGGTTCCTTTTTCCTGAGTATTTTACTTCTGAGTCTTATGAGAATGGTTTGTCTGACAGAGAAAATCCCTTCTAGAAAGGCGAAAAGGCACTTGATGCTCCCTGAGCACCAACCATATGCTCCCACGCTCCCAGCACTCTTTCAGGGTGGGGCCATTCACACCATGAGGCTGGGGCTCAGAGCAGCGAGGTGACATGCCCCAGGTCACAAGATCATCTGCCCACACAGCCCTACCCTCCTTGTTACCCCTGGAGCTGCTCATGCGGCGGGCATTGGGCCAACCATGCAGCAGGCGTGATTGCAAGTAATGCCTGCAGCGGCCCGGTGAGGCAGCTTTATGGTGGTCCTGCAGCTCAGCAGGGTCAAATACCTTGTGCAGCTCACCCTGTTAGAAGCAGAAGAGCAGGGTAAGCCCAGGTCTGCCTGGCTTTCATGCTGTGATAAGGCAGTTCTAGCCAACAGAATGTTCTGCAGGGATGGAAATGTTGGGTCTCTGTGCTGACAATATGGTAGCCACTAGCCACATGTGGCACTTGAAACGTGACTAGTGCTTCGTGCAACCGAAATTTAGTCTTATTTAATTTTAATTAATTGGACAGCACAACTTTAAGGAGTCAGGTCATGAGGAGAGAAGCTGTAGGGTTTCCAGGTGCAGGTGACAGAGCGGCTGCCCCAGTGGGAAACCAGCCAGCCCACCGGGAGGGACCCACTCAGAGCGGTTCTCACTCAGCCCACACACAGCCCGTCTCTTTCCAGGCACCGGAACCACGCTGGGCAGCAGGAGCCAAGACTATTGTAATCTGATGTGGCCTACATACACCTCTTAACCTAAGATTCAGTTTCCTCATCTATAAAATGGGTATCAGAATAGGTTTTTGTTTTTTTTTTTTAAAGATTTATTTGAGAGAGGGAGAAAGCACGAGTGGGGGGAGGGGCAGAAGGAGAGGAACCAGCAGATTCACCAAGCTGGGATCCTGACATGGGGTTCAATCCCTGGATCCCAGGACCCTGGGATTATGAGCTGAGCTGAAGACAAGACGCTTAACCGACTGAACTACCCGGGTGTTCCCAGATTGGACTTGTTTTAAGACTAAATGAGAGGGCACCTGGGTGGCTCAGTGGGTTAAAGCCTCTGCCTTCAGCTCAGGTCATGGTTCCGGGGTCCTGGGATAGAGCCCCGCATTGGGCTCTCTGTTCAGTAGGGAGCCGCTTCTCCCCTCTCTCTGTCTACTTGTGATCTCTCTCTGTCAAATAAATAAAATCTTTAAAAAAAAAAATGGCTAAATGAGAAAAGGGATGCCTGGGAGGCTCACTCAGTTAACTGGTCTGCCTTTGGCTCAGGTCCTGACCACAGGGGATTGAACCCCATATTGGGCTCCCCGCACAGCAGGGGGCCTGCTTTTCCCTCTCCTGCTGCCCCTCCCCTGCTCATTCTCTCTCTCTCTCTTTCTCAAATAAATAAATATAATCTTTTAAAAAAAAGACTGAATGAGAGAATGTACAGGGTGGCACGTATTTGACATTCGGTAAGCTCGTCAACAGACTATTATCGCAGTGATCTGTCATAGGCTCACTTTGAAAGGTCTTGCATCATATAATGGTAAAGCATATTCATGCTAATCATTTAAATAATGCAGATGGACAGAAAGTGGGACCTAAAAATCTCTGAATACTTGAACCCCCCATCCTTGTCCCAGTTGAAACTGCTGTGAGTAGTTTCTTATGTACGGACGCAGGAATTGGTTCCGCTTTCATTAAACATCTAAAACAATTCTGATCTGTTTTTTTTTTTTTTTTTTGAAAAGTGCAAAAGGGATCACACTAAATGCACTCCCTCGTAACTTTCTTTTGTCGCTTTATGATATCTCAAGGGTGTCTTTCCACATGTGCAGTGATTTTACTGTCTGCATGATGTTTCCTGGTAAATGTCATTTGTAACTTATTTTGCAGGTCCTTCCTGATGGGCATTCAGGTTGGTAGCATTTATTTTGCTCTTGGGAGTGATGTTTCCATGAGCCCTTTACACATGTCTTTCTGTACGTACATTCACCCACCAGAGGGAAAAATCTTACCGGTGGTATCGGTTGGGGTATTTTCAACTGTGATAGATGTTGGCATATGTAAAATCTCCTTTTAAACTTCTCGGGAGCATGGGACTTTAAAGGAATGTTCTAGTAGTTTCTTCTGACCAGGCTTCTCAAACCCTGCTAGTAATCACCCCTGGAATGTATTTTCTGGGTCGGTTTGGAGAAATTTTTTCTTTAAGCAGATCTGGCTTGTAAGGTCTCTGTGGTGCAGGGACATGGACAGGGGCACCTGGGAGTCAGGGAACGGATTTCCTGCTAATCCTAGCGCTGGCTGGTTGCTGGAGTCTGAGGGCAAAAACTCTTCCTTCCTGGGAGACCAGTCCTGTAGGAAACACTCCGGGGGAGCCGCTGGGCCTGTGGATCTGGGTGGGGAAGGGGGAGGAAAGGAGACACCCAGAGGGGCTTTGCCAAGACTGAACAATGGCGATTCTCAGCAGGCGAAATCCAAACAGCCCCCAAGTGTAAGAAAAGATGCGTGGCCTCCCCAGAAACCAAAGATATGCACACCGCAGTAACAGTGCAGTATTTTTGCCACCTATCAGATTGGCAAAAATTAAAACAAAAATGATACCTGGTGTTGGAGACAGTTGGACACCTAGCGCGGCGAAATGGACACTCCAGTCCTCCTGGAGGCAGTGTTGAAGGGATAGTCATTCTGCAGGGAGATGTGTGGGCTCCGATAGCCATACTCCTCCATTTCTAGGAATTCGTTTTCAGGAAACAGCTGAACATATGCACCAGGATACATAATTGAGGATTTGCATTAACCAGCATTGTTCATGATAGGAGAAAGATTGGCAATAGCGTAAATAACCAGAGGTAGGGAACTGGTTAAATAAACTGTGGTACCTCCAGGAAAGGCTGAAACTGATACTGTAGACTTATGTTTACTAACATGGAAAATGCCCACTATCTGTGTATGAAAATCAGGTGAAAAACAAAACAAAACAAAACCACAGTTTACAAAATAGTATTTGTGATTCCATTTTTATCGGTAACAAAATCAGCTATATGTGTATTATTACATATATAGGGTTATGCTAGAGAGAGTGTATTATATATACATAGACATATGTTACATATTTCAATTATATATCTGCATGGAGATGTATGTGTCTATGTGTCTACATATGTATAGTATGTGAATTTATGTGGGAAATGTTTGGGAGGGTAGAAGGAACATGTCTGCAGTGATTTACTCAAGTGGTGGGAAATTTTCATTCATTCATTTTTGTCATTCTCTACCTTGATGAGGGATTTATTTATTCATTTTCTGGCAATGAGCTTATATGGTTTTTATAATAGGAAAAATAATATATTCATATTAATTTAGGAAACAAAGAAAGGTGATAACTCAGTCTTAACTATATTAACCAGTCTAAGAGCAACTATCCCCTCACACCTAGACTGTCCCAACTCTTGTCCACTTTAGAAGCCGTCTCTGATCCCAGGACTGTCTGTAATTACAATAATACTGAGGAGGAAGGGGAGGAGAAAGCTGTCAGTGTGTTGAGCACACGCAGCCGACCGGCCACTGGCTGGTACTTCATGTACCTTCTTTTGTTGGATCCTCTTTGTGGCCTGAGATGTAGATATTCTCATATCTTTGGATTTCCTAGGAGGGCCTGTAATGGGGACTTTGCAAGTGATTTATCGAGGGAGGACATTCACAGGAAGTCTGTGAAGAAGTAAGCGAGGGCAGCAGGATGGTGTAGACGTTTGGCAAAGAGGCGAATTCGGCTGAAGTCTGGTCTCAGCCTGACCCCTTGCGGAGTTCTGGGCTCTACATGGTACCACATTGTCCTGCATTGAGGCAAGAGGACTGGTCTTTTATCCCTCTGTGTTAGTTGGTAATTGGCTGTAGGACATGGGAAGGGATGACCAGGCTGATGGGGTCAACCTTCCAAGTACCTCTGGGTGAGTGACCTCCCATTGGCGATTGTTCTAAGAAGAGTATAGCAGTTAGCTGCCAATGCTCATGGTGCCTGGTGGCTGGGTGTGCTGGACGAGTATGGGGGCTCTGGGTGGAGCACTGACCTCCTACATATTTTTATCCCCATTTTACAGATGGGAAAACTGTGGCTCAGAGAGGTTAAGTGACTTGCCCAAGGCTACTCAGCTGATAAGGGATGGAGCCTGGTTTTGAACTCCGGTCTGAAGCTCTTGCTCTGAGCCCCGAAGCCAGACTGCTGGCAGTTTCACAGAGCAGAAGGAGAACAAAGATGTGGGTGGATGCAACATCCGCTGCCCCATCGCGTGCCCCCTCCACCTGCTCTCTGTGCTTCACATTCGCATCTCGGTTGAGAAGCGCTTCCAACCTGAGCTGTTGAAGAAGGAAGCCACAAAAAGCCTTTGTGTTTCTGCAGAGGTCCCTAAAGGTTGTATATTGGCAGAGCTGGTTGCTAGGAGACATTTCTCAAGAAAGTTTCCTTTGGAAAATGAGCTCTGGCTCTGCCTATAGCCTCACATTATTATACCTGGGAGAGAGACATCCTAGCCTGTGTTTACCCCCGAGATATTCAATGTAGATCCAATTCCTTCTCCTACGGGTTCTTCCAGACCCAGTTCAGAGTGTATCCCAGCTGAAAAGAGCTCCTGGCCCAGACAGACTCAGGATCATGGAGAGAAAGAGCCCTTTGAGATGACCTGTCTGCCCTCCCCAGTAGGTAAACAGGGAAACCGAGGCACAGGGTGTTGAGGAACTCCTACAGTGAGCTAGTGGCAGGGTGATGATTTGTGTGTTGCTACTGCACGAGGCAGCCCCCCACTCTGAATCCCGTATGGTGAAGATAACAAGAACTCAGTATGCGAAGACTGGGGGTACTGCCTTTTAGGAATCCTTGGGTTTCAAAGCCTTTTGGGGGACAAGTGATTTCCTTGCTCAAGTGGAGAGGAGCAGCTGGCGTGAATGGGGCATCTGCTATGTGCCAAAACCTGGAGTAGGGGCTTTAAGTGTCTTCATCTGCTAAATCTGACCTCTGGACCGTCTCAGGGTCCATTTCTACCGGTTGTTTTCTTCTTGACTGAAGATCATGTTTTCCTGTTTCTTTGCATGTCTAGAAAAATCTTAATTGTGTCCTGGATACTGTGTGTATGTGCGCGTGTGTGTGTGTGTGTGTGTGTGTGTGTGTGTATGTGTGTGATGTGTTATAGAATCTGGATTCTGTTTGCTTCCGAAGAGTGTTAAGTTTTATTTTAGCAGACAGCACGGTTACCGGCTGATCCTCTTGAAATCCCATGCAATTCGTTTGAGACTTCGTTAGGGAGGATTCATGCAAAGCCCGAGCTATCTCCCAAGTCTCCCTAACCTGGCAGGACTCGCCTTCACCCTCTGTCCTATGAGGATCCCGGAGGATTTGGCTTCCGGCTGTGCTCGGGCCGGGTCTAGAGCAGCCCTCAGACTAGTGCTCCATCCTCACTCCGAGGGCGCAGCCTTTGTGGCGTCTCAGTTGGAAGCCCCGATGAAGGTCTCTCCAGCGTCTCCCAGCCCGATGGCCTCACAGGATGCATTTGCTCTCCGCGCTCATAGTAGACCTTGCATAGTTTCATCCTGCACACCCATAGCCCAGCCTTTGCGCAAGGACTTGTGGGTCCCGGGGGTTCCCCACATAGACTTCCGGGGACCCTGGCTATGCAGCTTCCTCCTCTTGAAGGTCCTGTCCTGCAGTTTCCTTCTGTTTCTGCTGCTTTAGTTGCCCGAACTCTGATCCCTGCATCCTGAACTTGCGGGGGGGGGGGGGAGCTGTTGTGCTCTGTGTAGGCTCCACTGCCCTGTGCCATGCTCAGGAAATTGTTCCTGCCATGAGAGCCCAGGTGACGAGGGGCTCAACTTGTGAGTTTTCCCTCCCTCAGAATCACTATATCGTCCGCTGCCCAATCTCTGATTTTGTCAAGTGTAAAGTTATTGTTGGTGAGAGGGCTGGTCTGGTACCAAGTCCTTTGTTATGTCCAGAAGGGAAAGTCCAATTCCTAGCTGGGCTCTCTCTTTCTCTCATCCTCTCTCTTTCTTTCCATTTGTCTCGGATGTTTACAAGGACCCTGAGAAAAAGGGTTTACTATCCTCATTGAATAAGCAAAGGGAACAGTTTTGGGGGGTGGTACAGAAATTGCCCCAGTCACAAAATTGGGCAAATTACTGAAGAGTTTGCTGGACTTCAGAGCCCACGTTTTGTCCCTGTCCTGCTGTCACTGGAAAAGCTCAAATCAAAACTAAGTTTCACTTTTACCATCACCAAAACAGCAGCATTTTCTGAGCCAACTCCCGTGTCTCCCTACATCCCACACCTCTCTGTGTGCCTTTATCCCTGTTTCTGCCACTGACCCTCTGTCCTGGCAGCTGTCGCTCTTGGCGTGGAGGATTAGAGGTGTCTTCTGTGGGCCCTCCATTGTATTCTTCCCAGAACACTTTTGCTGTTTTATTCTCTTGCTCCACTGACTTCGGTGCTTCCCTATGACCCCTTCTGGCCCTTCCCAAAGGGTAGAATTGAGAACTTCGGGAATGTTATAGCCCACAACTCTCTTCTTGGAGATTCAAAGTTGGAAGTGTGACCATGCAGAAGCTTTGTAGGAAAGAAACCTGTTTAATTGGGCTTTACCCAGTCTTTGGCCCTGAAACCCTTGGCTCATCTAGCACCTACTAAAATCTTGTGGAACATACTGGAAAATGTTGGACCACGGAGTAAAGGCTAGTCTTGTCTTGTCTTTTATTTATTTATTTTGGTATTTTTTCCCCTTTCCCTTCCCTTCTCTTTCTTTTTTGTTTAATATCTTCTGTCTGCATTTCAGTCCTACATTGCCACCTACTCTTTTAATTTCATTTCCCATGTCTTGTCATAAGTCATCCTTGCCCCATACCTATTTCCTCCTCCAGCCTTCATACCCTCCTAGCTGTAAGAATGATAAAAGCCTGTTGGGAGTTTTCATGAGGAGGAACTAGCCCAGGAATGAGGTCAGTCAATGCAAAGTGGAGCCATGAGGAACAGAGGGACAAGATCTTGAAGACTTAATTTAAAATTTAAGACCCTGGATCCTGCCTTGCCTGAAGCCATTACTCCTAGACTTTCAGCTATAAGAACTGATAAATCATCTTCCCTTCCCCCTAAACTGCAATCAAAAGAGCAAAAAACAGCCTGAGAATCCCATGTGGGTTCTTTCCAGAACAGTTCCTTCCTCATATGTTAAATAACAATTACCCTAAGAGCCAGACACCTCACCTGTACCAAACCTGCACAGTGATATAAGTATCCCCATTTTGTAGATGAAGAAACTGGAGCTCAGGGAGATTGAGTCACTTGCCCCAAGTCCTACAGCTGGCTGGTGCAGAGCTGAGATTTGTCTCATGCACCTGGAAGGAACCATTAAGTCCACAGCATCCAAATCTGGCCTGGAGTCTCCCTCCCCAGACTCTTGTGGATATGGTACGGGGGACACCTGGGGTTTCTGGAACGGGACAAAGGCAAGGAAATCAGCAGTGAGACCTGGCCCCAGATCCCATTACGCCGGGAGAGATCACGTTTCCCCCGTTCCGGCGCCATGAGCAGGGCAGAGAAGCGGGCAAGCAGCCACTTCCCTGGTTATTCAAGTAGAAAATTACAGGTGCCCAAAATAGCCTGGGCATTCTTTTATTTATGAATAAGCGGTAAGTCCGTGAAGCTGGATTGGGGGCTTATATGTATTTATTTCCATTGATCACTGTACTGAGATCTGCAGAGATCTCTAATTCTGTCAGGGGACTCTCTCAGGAGTTGGGGGAGCTGGTAGGATTGGGGTGGTGGTGTTTTCAGGTATAGTGGTGAGAAAAAGAGAAAAGAGCCCTCACCACGCCCTCACCATGCCCTCACCACGCAGGAGCCGGAGATGTCCCTGTCCTAAGGCTTGAGTTCCTAGAGGGTATAGGGGTTGAGATAGCAGACATGGGCCTCTCCCAGCCATCTCTGCCTTGCTGTGCAGTCTTGGACAAATGGCTTAACCCCTCTGGGCCTCTGTTTCTTCTGTAAAATTAAATGACTCCTGAGCTCATAGAAAGGTTCATTTTCTTAAAATTAATACTTGCTCATTATAGACAAGGAAGCAAGTAAAAAAAAAACAAAAACCCACACAGAAAAATGACCATTCTATTCCTCCACTGTTCCTCCCCAGTTAAGATAATCAGGATTAGTTTTGGTTTGTATCCTTCCAGTCTTTCTTTCCATGCATGCATAAAAAAAATGGCCGGTAGAGCCCAATACCTGAGCCACTGTGCTCCGAAAATGGAACCCTCACTTATATTATAGTCAGCAAATATTAGTCAGTCAACAAACATTATTGAGCACCGCTCTAGGCCTGGGTGGCTTAGAGGCAGCTTTCTCCCAACACCCACCACATCCTCTTTCTGTTTCTCCAGCCCTCCGGCAGCAACCCCAGCACTGGGTCCTCAATCAGAACCACCAGAGGGTTGGTGAGGAGAAGTCATTTTGCAGGTCTCAGACATGGATGTGGGGCCAAAGCTGGGGCCTGGAATCTGCTGGCGGGGACATGTGTGACCTTCTCATCCAGCAGGCCCGTGCACGGATGGGCTGGCCTGGGCATGGCTTGCCCACCCCTGGCTCTCCTCCCTGCTGCCCTCTCCCAGTGCTGTGTGTTAACTAGTTTGTAGGTAAAGCGATTAGAGCCGGGGCCTGGCACACAGCGTACCATACATCTTAGCTGCTGATAGGACTGCGAGTCCTATCATTAGTATTCCAGGTGGGGGCTAGGCAGCCTTCATGAGGCCATTCCCTCTCGGAGCCTCTGATTGGTAATGAACATGAGGAGAGAGCTGAGTCACTTGCAGGATGGAAATAACAGCATTAATGATGACTACTTCCATTTATCAGGGCAGGACTGCACCCGATCATTCTTTCTGCTGCTGACAGACACCAGAGTAAATGAGTGTCATTAACTCCCACTCACAGGCAAAGAAACTGAGGCTCGGGGATTCCAGGTAGCTCTTCCAAGGCCACACAGCTGGCAGGTGGTGAACAGGGACTTGATCCCAGGTTGGTCCTATGCGGGGCCTGCCATCCCTGAGGTTCAGCTTGTCTCAGGGAGGAAGGCCTGATCCCTGCCCCTGGGGGGGGGCTCACCCTCTGGTGGCAGATGCCTAAATTTAGGACTTTCCCCCAGGTTCCCTGGGTTTGCTGAGGGGTGAGAGGGAGAAGGCCGTGGGTGCTGGTATAGGTTCCTTGGTATAGGTTCCTACTCTGACACCTCCTAGCTCTGCATCTGCCTAACTTCTCCCAGCCTCAGTTTCTCACCTGGAAAATGGGGATAATCAAAGCATTGGCGAGCAGATGGAATTGGACAACGTGAAGCTCTCAGCATAGGTGTGGGGCATAGTAAGTGCTCAGTAAACCCAGCTGTCAATAACTTTATCTCTGATGTGATTCTGGGAGGACTCACTGAATTTCCAAAGGCCTCTTTTCCTTTCACCTGAGTGGTGGGCAGGGCTGTGGCTGGTTTCCTTCAGGGAAACCCCGGCCTTCCCCGAGCACTTGGAATTGGTTCCTTCATGCCGGCGAACGCTGCCTTTGGTCTGGGCTGCTGCAGACATGTGCCCCAGCCGGAAAGAGGGGTTCCTGCCCAAAGGGCCCCAACATCCCCTTCATCCACTCTGCTTCTGCCTCCTAGTCTGAGAGCAGCAGAATTCCCATGGCCATGCCTGTCCTACCAGAGACAGGACTGTCCCGAGCAGGCGGGGGTGGAGTTAGCAGAGCTCCAGTGGGACCAGACCATGACTGAAGGTGGGCCCACCCTGGACAGCTCCTTCCATTAGGCAGACACTCTTGATTTTATGCAGCACCTGTTTATAGGCAGGACTTGGATGGAAACTCAGCCCAGAGCACCTTGCTGGCTTGACTTCGAGGAGCAAGGAGACTGCTGCTTCAGGGCTGGCTTCCTGGGCTCTGGGGAGCCCCCCTTCCCCCATGGCCCTGGGCCCTGATGCTCCTGCAAGCGCACAGGTGGCTCAGAGAATCAGCTCTGAGGCAGCCGCCCGGGTCTGATTCCTGGGTCCGCCACTGGCCTGCTGTGTGACCTTAGACAAGGCACCTAACCTCTCTGAGCTCAGTTTCTCCTCTGTAAAACGGGGATAACAGAGGTACCAACCTCATGGAGTTGCTGGGGGATGGTGCGTGTAAAGCACTCTGGTGGTGCCTGTCACAGGATCATGATTAACTGAATGGGAAATTATCGTTTCCTTGAACTGAAGTTGTTGGAAGCCCTGGGGTCCAAGTTGTCAGACTGCTTGGGATGGGATGAAGGAAGTAGGGGGACAAGTCACGCTGTGCAGGTGGAGTTTTCTGCAGCAGAGGTTCTTGCCTCCAGAAACAAGCTCCCCATAGGGTCTGATGGCTAGGCTCCCTCTGGTTGGAAAGTCTGTCCATCCTCAGGTACAGCTCTTAGCACCCAACTTCATAGAACCTCGCCCATGAGCCTAAAAGTGGAATTTATCCCAAGGAAAGGATGAAGGATGTGCACCCAAATATATCTACCAGGATATGGAAGAATAAAAAAAAAACACTCTCCAGTCGAGGATTGTTCAAGCAAATTGTGGGGTGTCTATATCAGGGAAACACTGTGTGTCCACGAAGAAGGGATTGACCTGAGAGCATGCCCCCCTCCCTAGGGCTAGGTACCCCAGAGCTGTGACCTGCGTGTGAGGGGTGAGCTTGGAGGAGGTCTTGCTTTCTGAAAGAGACTATCTCTATCCAGCCCTGCCAAGGAGCTCAGCATCCTGGGACCATCACATCCTTGCTCTGGGATACTGCAGCCTTTTCCAGGCGGGAGGCACAGGCAGGAAACTTTAGCCCTTATGGCCAGTCTGAGGTGTACATGTCACATGTGCTACAGACAGCCTCTGGCTCAGCTCCTGCTGGCACCATGACCCCTGCAGCCTGTGGCTCGCAGAGAGACAGGCCAGGGGTCTGCTGCCCAGAGGATCCCAGCTGCAGGCATAGCTGGCTAGGGGCAGGGGGGTGCCCACAGACCACAGTGCAAGTGGGCAGAACTGGACCAGTGCAGTCACCCCAGGCAGTCTGTCCCTCTCTCCAGTCTTAACCTGCAGGAGACGTCCCTGGAAAAACTGCCACTGGAACTTTCCATTTACTCTGGCCTGCCTCTGGAATTGCAAGGTTCAGAGGAGAGGGAGTCCATCGCCATTTCAGGTCTGAACTTCTCAGCTAGCTGTCTGTGAGTCAGACTAGACTCATGGAATGGAGACATGTATAGTCCATGAGCTAAAAATAATCCCAGGGCCACCAGGGCCTGGCTCTGGGATTCTGGGAGTCCTGCTTAGAATTTTTTTTGTGTCAATAACCATGAGTGGATTGGACTGTAATTTACTTTTCTTTCACTGTCCTTGTTTAATTTTGGTATCCATATTATTATTTTAAGTAGGCTCCATACCCAGAATGGAACCCACTGTGGGGTTTAAACTCACAACCCTGAGATCAAAACCTGAGCTGAGATCAAAGGTCAGATGCTTAACCCACTGAGCCACCCAGGTGCCCCAGTATCAAAATTATTTTTATCATAAAACGAGGTGGGAAGTGTTTTCTTATTTTCTGTTGTTTAGAAGACAAAGTATAAAACCAAACTGATGAATTCTTTAAAGTTGACTAGAGCTCACATGTAAAACTGATGGTCTTATGGTTTCTCTATGGGAAGGTTAACCCATGGCTCCATTTCTTCACGTGTTACTAACTCTTCAGTTTGCTTATTTCCCCTTGAGCCAGTTGTTCAACAATATTTTGTAGACATTTCTAGAGAGTTTAAAATTTTACAGGCTATCATGGTGAAGTCAACCATATTATAGCCATATCTGCTATCTTTTTAAAAGAAACAACACTGAGCTGTATCGAATCTTGTTATCACATAGATGTTGTCCCCTTCTTTTTTTTTTCTGCTCTTATTTTTACTTTCTCGTTGCTTCTACATTTTTTGGGTTGGTTTTCTTGTTCTTTTACCAGCTTCTTAACTTTCACATTTGGCTCATTAAATCTCAGTCTTCTTTTCTTTCTGCTTTTAAGGTCGCAGACTTCTCTTTAGACGCTGGGTTAGCTGTGTTTTGATAAACAGTATATTCATCCCCATCTGGGTCTGAGGATTTCCTGATATCTTTGATCCATTTCTTTTTCATTTGTTATTGTTCTTTAGTTATGTGGTAGACCTACGCTGTTATGTGTAGGGTATCTGGGTTTGTTTTGTAACCTACGATGTGGTCAACATTTGCAAATACTCCATGAGGGCTTGAAAACATTTTATAGGTATCCAAAGATATCTTTTAAATCAAGTCTGCTGTTTTTTTTTTTTTTTTAAAGAAGAAAGCAAAACCACAATGAGACACCGGTGTTTATCTGTCAGTTTCACAAAAATTAAAACACTTGAAAAGTAGAAAGTGTCGGTGAGGGTGTGGGGCATCTGAACACTGACATACTGTCCGTGAGTGTGTAAGTTGCTGTAACTAGTCTGGCTTTATCCAGTAAAGATGTGGAGGGTGGCAGCGTAGGCCACCCCGACAGATGCCACTTTAGCATAAGGAAGATTCTGAGCTAAAGACACTTGAAAAACAGCAGGTGCAGGAAGGGGACTCTGACCTCCCCTTGTCTCCCCAAAAGCAGGAGCTAATAATCCCATGTGAAAGATGCCCTCTCCCTCCCAGGAGGAGAGAAACATTCTTAGCACCAGGGACAGGGAATTGAGCTGAGAGAAATCTACACGAACAGATCTTGTTAGAATAACCCTAGTCTTCCTTCAATCTCACCATATGTTTCAGCTACTTTACTGCCATTGCTATTCTTTGTTCAGCCTGGGATGTAAGCCGTTGGGCCCACCTGCTTAAGGGGACTTTGTTTTCCTGTGGGGACTCTCAGGTACCTGCAGAAATCCATAGGCTTTTCTCCTATTAATCTGTCATGGGTCAGTTGAATTCTCAGGCCCAGTTGGAGAACCAAAGAGAGTAGAGAGAAAATTTGCCTCCCCCGCAGGTGAGCATGTGTGTGCCCTGGGACTTAGTGATTCCACTTCTGAACATGTTGTTTGGCAGAAAGTACATTCCTATTGTTTGGAGATCTTGTTTTTTCTTCCTGTTCTCCAGGGCCATGGGGGTTGAGGGCTTCTGGGGGAGGTGTTGGGACATCAGGAAGGGGGCAGCTGGTCTTTGGGGACATCTCCATGCTGTCATCTCAGCAGAGTGATTTGTAGATAGCAGAACTCGGATTTCCAATTTTTCTGGCAGCTGATGGGGAAGGCCTCTGAGGAAGGATGGCGTTATCTGATTCCTGTCAGTCAGTTACTATGGCCTATCCTGTCTGTCTCCCTGAGCAGAAAATGACTGCCTCAGGCCTGCAGCTTCTGGCTCGGAGTGGATACTCAGGAAATGTTTATGGAATGAAGGAGTGAGCTCCCTCTAATGCCAGCCATGGACTCACACATTCACTTGTACCTGCTGTGTGTCAGATTTGTGCTAAGCAGGGAGCATCATCAGTGAACGACAGGTGAGGTCCTGCCCAGCATGTTGGCTGGGAAGGCCACATAGGAAACAGTTAAAGAAATAACCAAAGAAGGTAGTTTCAGATGGTGGTAAGTTCTGTGAGCAACTGCAAGACTGGGGACCAAGATGCGGATCCTTTAGTAGCCTGGCGGTGGGTGGTATGGGGAAGGCCTCTCTCTGAGCTGAGACCTGCATGGATCATCCTGGAAAGAGTCCGGGAAGAGAGCACCAGGCAGGGGGAACAGTAGAGCCAAAGGCTCTGAGGTGGGGTAGAGTTTGACCCAGTGGAGAAAGAGTGAGTGAGAGCCAGCCTCCTAGGAGGTCAGGCTGGATAGGGGTCACAGAGGGCCTGGTGGTTGTGGACTTCCATGGTATTTGCTCTCCAAGGATTTTACCCAGGAGAACAGAGGATTAGATTCATAATCCAAATAGCTTTCTCTGGCTCTGCCTTGTCATTGCAGTCATTGCAGCAGAAGCTAAAGTGAACTACAGGTCCCAGTGGAGCAGCCAGCATAGGATGGATGGGTCCAGCTACACTAACATATACCTTTAGGTGCCTGGGAAGAGTAGAGGTCCATGGGGCACCTGGGTGGCTCAGTTGGTTGAGCTCCAACTCTTGGTTTCTGCTTAGGTCATGATCTCAGGGTCATGAGATTGGGGGTCTGTGCTGAGTGAGGAGCCTGCTTGAGATTCTCTCTCTCCCTCTGCCCCTCACATGTTGGCTCTCTCTCTCTCAAATAAATAAATAAATCTTAAAAAGAAGAGTAGAGGTCCAGTGGGGTGAGGGTTACAGTTATGGGTTGAATTGTGTCCCTCCAAAGATCTGTTGAAATCCTAGCCCCCTGTACCTATGACTGTCACTTTATTCAGAAGTAGGGTCTTTGAAGTTGTAATCAGGTTAAAATGAGGTCATTAGGGCAGGTGCTAAACCAGTATGAGCAGTGTCCTTATAAGTAGAGGAGGCAAGACACAGACAGGAGAATGCCACGTACCAGTGGCGTGGCAGAGATTGGAGGGATGCATACGCATGCCTTGGAACAAGGGTGGCTGGTAGCATCAGAGGCTAAAGGAAAGGTAAAGAAAGATTCTCCCCTCAAGTCTTCACAGGAGCACAGCCCTGTCAACACCTTGATTTCAGGCTTCTAGCATCAGGAACTTTAAGAAAATAGATTTCTGTTGTTTTGGGCCCCCTGGTTTGTGGTAGGTGGTTAGGCAGCCCTGGGAAACCAGTATGTCCCTCTGCACGGCCCAGCTCTGATCAGAGTCACCACGGGTGTTCCCAGCTGCTGGGTCTGCAGGTCCCGATGGCAGGACTCTCTGTGAACTTCTCCCACCTCATAGATCCCTCAAATGACCCCAAAGCATTCCCGAGAGCTCTTGTGCATAAGGAAAACCTGGGTGGTCCCCTAAAACAGCACCACTGCCCAGTTTCTGGCTGAGCTCTGCAGGTTCTGGGCATGGCATCCCTTATGGGACACCCCATGGCCTACCCTGAGTTTCCATGGGAGCAAGGTATCACCTAGATCAAGCCTGGCTCTCCTAGCTTCCTAGGGCTGTCTTGCTGTTTTCATTGGCCTTCTCTTCGATGTTAAAAGACAAAAGGAAAGTTCCAGCTACTTGCCTTTTCCCTATGCCCCAGGCACTGAGATCTGATCTCTCCCTTAAACAAAGCCCCTCGTTCACGTCAGCTTAGGAGACACAGTGTTCTGAAAGCAGATCCTTGGGGCCCTGGGGAGGAAGGGGGGCTGCGTTTTTGGATTCCTGCCTTCTCCAAAGCCGGCTTTTGATTTGGCCCCTTCTGCCCCACCTCCAAGCCTTTCATGAAGGAAATTAAATTCTTCTGAACTTTAAGGTCCCTCTTCAGCACAGCTCCCAGTGGGACGGGAGCCACCACCGGCTAGTAACTATACCCAGCAAGGTTATTCTGGCTCGAGAGTCACGGTTTCATCCAGACACTTGAAAAATAAGTACATGAGCTGGGGAACCAGATGTATCTGGGTTCAAGTCCTGGTTCTGGCAGTTGCTGGCTGTGTGATCTTGAGCAGTGAACTCAACCTTTCTGAGTCTGGGTCTCTGCCTTGGTGCAGTGGGGACATGGATGTGTATGGGACTAGGTTTGTGGTGAGGATTCTATAGGAGATCAGTGATTGGAAAGCATTCATATTTTTACCTTCAAGAAGTGCCCATTTTACATATGAGAAGGCCTGAGAGGCCTGTTACCCCTTTGGCTGTGGACCCATGTGGGGAGGGTTTAGTCCAGCTAATGGGTGTAGGCCAGGGTCGGGCTGTGCTGGACAACAAGGTCTCTGCATGCTCTTGGCTCTGGCATGTGTGGGAGGAATCTGAAGGCCACTTTGCCTCAACTCAGTGACTTCATCTGACTACTTCATGGCTGTGGAATTGGGGAGACACCCCAGGCCAGGAGGCAGAGAGGGGGCTACTGCCCACACATACATGGGGTCTGGCATCCTTTGGGGGGAGATGATTGTTTCCACCTCCCCTCTCTCCCTGCCTCATTTGCTCCTAAACCCATGAGTCTAGCATGGCTACCAACACTGTATTGACAGGAGAGGAAACTGGACGCCAGCAAGGGAGACCATCTTGCCCAGGGTCACTCAGGGCCTCTGAGGAGAAGACATTTCCTTAGTGGAGGGGGAAGATCAGACTAAAAGGAGGTAGGTGACATAAAGAAGGAATGGAAATAATGTCCTTAGTCTATTGTCCAGGAAAGACTTGCCCTTCTTGGCCTAAGCCTGAAGTAAAGCCCACCATCTTGGCTCCTTCTTCCCTTTCCAGTCTGCAGACACAGGAGTGGAAAAGAGGCCCAGAGGGGCCCCCAAAAGTTGTGGGGGGAGAGGGGCCGAGGTCAGGAAGAGAGGTGTGAGATCTCATTCTGCTCCCAGGACTTTCTCTTGGTGGCTGTTGTGTCTTGTGTCTCTCTGTACCTCTCTCCCTCTTCAGGTCTCTTGTTTTGTTCTCAGCTCTGTTTTTGAATACTTGAGCAAAAGTGAAAAAAAAAGAGAATCTTCTCCTTGATCAGAGAGTCTAAAGCAGATACATAGTTGGTTTCTTTTGAAGGTAGGGTATTGTGACAAGGTGGGTGGAAAGGTAGGTTGGGGAGTGGGGGGTTAGGGCCCCACTTGAATGAGCCCCATGGCAGGTCCCCAGCCCAGAACCAGGAATTGGGAAGGTCCTACAGGGCCAGGAAGGGTTGCTGCAGACCAAGGGATTCTTTTAGTTCCCAGGACATGCAACACCTCTCATACCTCAGGGCCTTGGCAGGTCCTCTTGTGTCCCCTGGAAGCTTCTCTTAGCCCCTGACCTCCTTAACTCTCATTCTTCAGATCAGAGCTTATGTGGCGGGGAGCTTCCTGATGACTCTTGCTCTGTGGACCTCCTCAGCACCCAACACCCGCTCTGTCATCCCCAGTGACTTATTTCTCTCTTGCTGGACTGTGCACCCCGAGGACAGGGCCCAAGTCCTGTTCACTGCTCTGTCTCCTGTGCCTGGGATCCTGGTACCCAGTAGTGCCCAGTCGATGCTTATTGAATGAATGATAACAATTAAGCCATGAAGTTTTACATTTGTCCAGGAAGGTGTGTGTGTGTTGTGTGTGTGTGTGTGTGTGTGTGTGTGGTGGACAGCGGGAGGTGAGGTGCAGAATGTGGAAATTAAAGCTGTTGGAGGGAAAGGAGGGAATATGTGGGAAAAACTGAGGGGTCCAGCATACATCCTTCCTTGTAGCCTGAGGTCTGCATGGATCCTTCTGTGAGCTTGGCCTTCATCCCCACCCTCAAGTAACCCACCCCCCACCCCCAGACCCAGCTGCTGTCTCTCTCTCCCTTCCTTCCTCAATTTATTGGGTACTAATCACATGCTAGGTGCTGGAGACATGATGGTGAACCACAAGTCAAACACCGTCTCTCCCTTCCTTCTTGGATAAATCCCGGAATTAAAGATGAAATTAGAGCCATGATCAGTGTGGTGGGGACAGTGCTGAGAGCATAATGGGATTTGCCTGAGTCTAGGCAACTCGAGGTGGGGGGAGGGGGTGGTGGTGCCATGGGGTGTCTGAAGGAGCTTTATCCCCTTCTAATCTCTCTGGCCTCTTCCCAGCTATCGCTGGTGATCCTCCAGGCTTAGGAAAACCTGTAGCCCTATTCATGCAAACACAGCCCCGAGACAAGCTTGCTCTCCCCACCCCAACTTCAGCCCCTTGCCCTGAGTAGACATTTGAGATCCACTCGGGCAAGACTTCCTAGAAGAAGTGTCAGGGGAGCTAGCATCTTTCATCCTTTCTTTCTCCTGCAGTTTCTTTCCCTCTTAAGCTGGGCTTCCAGCCATAAGGATGGACAGGAGATGTTTTAGTCTTGGAAGAGGTGTTTGCAGGACTGTAAGTGATGGCACTGTGACATCACCAAGCAGCATTCTTTCCTCTGGGCAGACCTAACTAACACCTGGGTAGCAGGCTGCATGGGTAGGGGTGGACTGGATCTCACCCCTGCTAACCCATCCACCCGTTACCTTTGTGCAGTGCCCAGCCCATGCATCTGTTTGGGGCAACCCAGGGCATTAAGCTTCTGAACCCAGGTTGGGGAAGCCAAGGGCAGAGGAGAAGGGCTTTCCTTCTCCCCAATAGGAGGCCTCACAGATCAGGAAAAATGCCTTTTCCCTGTCTCCAAAGTTCTCTCTGCCTGCTTTCAAATGCCCCTTTCAGTTGCTGCCAGGACATAGCTCCCCAGCTCCCAGACCTCAACCTCTGTCCCTGAGCTTTCCCAGGGAAGAAATTTCAGGGTACCAGGTGGGGGTGGTGAAGGAGATGAAGAGGAAAGCTTAACATGAGGGGGAGGATGGCATGTTTATCAGTTTGCTTAGGCCGGGAAGGAGATCATGCAGGAGCTTTCAGATCCAGGGGGTGAACAGATGGAGTCAGAAGAGGGAGTGTGGACCTGAATGACAATGTCTGTGTTCCTGAACAGAGCATGTGTGTTCATCTCTCCTCCCAGAACCCCCGGGAATGTGCACTGCACGTGTGGATGAGGGGGGCTAGTGGGGGCGCTGGGCCCCAGCTGCCCTCAGAGAGGCAGTCAGAGGCTGTGGGCAGAGTGGGGGCCACGGCATGGCGGGGGCAGCGAGAGCTTCCTAACGAGGTCCTCACGCCCCACGGAGCGGGTGCCGCCGAGCAGCAACCATCCATCATCGGTGGGGATAATTGTTCAGGGAGCCAGTGGGGCCCAGCCAGATGGGCGCCTTTTGGACTTGGAAAGAATGAACACTCCTTTTCAGGCCATTTATCAAATTTAGCTGGATCTCTCATCTTTTTTTTCCGTTTGTTTCCGTCAAGGAGACTTTTTTCTAATGAAGACGAATGCAGAGCGACGAGTGATTTGGCAAACACCAGCAGGGTCGGAATACCGGATGCGTTCAGGGAAGTGAAAACCCCAGGTGGTGCTGAGTTTCGAGAGCTGTCTTAGAGCATGTGAGGTGTCCAACCTTCACGGGGTTCCCCTTGGGCTCTGGGAGGCCCCCCTCTCTGCTGGAGCCCCACCTTCTGCTTCCAGATCGGGGGCACCTCAGTTCATCCTAGCGTGCAAGGGGAAATCACGGTCCCATGCGGCAGACAAGGAGCCTGAGGCTCTGAGAGGACAAGCAGGTGGCCCTGACAGGGGTCCCTGGTGGGATTTGAACACTGTGCTTCCTGCTCCAGAGCCCACCATCATACTCTCCAGCAGTGCAGCTCACTGGCCAAGGGGTCCAGGTTCTTGAGACTGCCTGGTTCAGATCTCCAGTGCCTACTAGCTGGGTGGTCTTGAGCTCCTGTTTAATCTCTCTCCACCTCTGGTTGTTTGGGTAAGGAAAGTATCCACCTCAGAGAGCAGTGGGAATACTGAATGAGAGAGTCTGGGCTGAAGCTGGTGGTCCATTGTGTGCTGTTACGAGTAACATTTTCCGATAACCAGGATATCATTTAGTATCTGTTTTTAGTATTGGTGGCCTTAGGGGTAGAACTGGGATCATGTCTGGGGCATTGGACTTGGGTAGAATGGCCTGGAACAGCTTTTGGGCCTGTCCCCTTCCTGGGGGAGGGACACTGGCTGCTGACTGGGGACTGAGGATGGCGTGCCCTGACCCCTGGTCTCCATGGATGGTCAGCTGGGGTCTGAGGTCTGTGAGTTGATGCACGGGCAGGGATGCCTTTCCTTCCTTGGCCCAACTCCCAGCACAGGACCCAGTTAATGTTTGTTAATGGGAGGCTGGGATGGGAGCAAAGGAAGATTTTTGGACACTTGAACAGATGAAAGGCAGATGTTTGTACACTTAATAGGTAGGAGTCCTCTCTGAGGGGAGGCTCAGTCCTGCCCTTCATGGTGCTGGGGAAGGAGCCCCACTCACTGCCTTCCACTGTGCTTCTAGAGTTTGGCCTGGAGTTGCCAGGCCTTATGGAAATGGTCTGACCCTGGCCTGGCTGCATGGTCCTGGCAAGTCCTTCTGCTCTCTGGGCCTCAGTCTTCGCCGCTGTACAATGGGGAGTGGATTGGGCCACATCACCAAGGGGTTTCCAGAGCTGTAACTTTAGAACTCTGAGTAAGCCCTAAGCATGAAAGGGGGTCCAAGAAGCCCCCAAGACGGCACTATGACCTTTATAGGACAGGCCAGTGCGTGTCATGGACCTCCCACAGAGGCCAGCTGGGCTCATGTCTTCAGAAACAGTGCAGTAAGCATGGGGGGGTTGGGTACGGGAGCCCGCCAAAGGGCCTGGCCTGGACCTGCTCACAGCCTGTGCTCCCAGCGGTCTGCACCACTGAGCAGTGCAGGGGGAAGTCGTGTTTGCTCCTGACTCAGCATTTTCATCTGCCACAGGGTGTGATATTAATGCTCTTGGTGGCTCAAAGGGAGGGTGTGAGTCACAGAAGAGGACGCAGAGAGAGACGACGTTCCCTGAGCATCTTTTGGTCCCATGCACGATATCATTTATCTCTTCCAACAGTGTGAGAAGGAGTATTATCTTTGGTTTATAGGAGGCTCAGAAAGGTGCCTTGTCTTGGCCAAGGTCACAGGATATGTGTTTAGGAACTGATTCCATTCTGTCTGACCCCAGAGCCCATGTGCCCATTCACTGTGCTCTGGGACCTTTTCCCCGGGAGGCCTTTCCCTGGAAGGGCGGGAGGAGGGGCTGGGCCCAGGACAGGCCTGGCTGTCAGGCTCGGGCAAGTTCTGACTGGTGGGGGCCTCCTGGGATGCTGTGCTAAGGGGAAACCTGAGGCTGGCTGGACCCAGCAGGAAAGGGTGCAGGGGTTGATTTGGGATGTTAGTCAGGGGTGAGAGAGGAGAGAGAGGCCGTCTGTGAGCTCCATCTGCGATTCCTAGGCCAGGCCTTGTCAGGGTCTTTTCTAGGTGGGGGATGCTGTTCTCCAGAAGCTGGAAGGGTATTCCTGAGAGGGAACTGGATGGGGCCAGGGTGCAAAGCTTTGCTTGGAAGGCAGCTCTGGGCTGCACAGTCCATCTACCTGCCCTAATGGCTGGTGACCCGTGCTGGCCATTGCAGGAAGGATGCCCCAGGACATCGACCTGTTGGGATAATGCTGCTGGGGGTGCTGAGGGGAGGCAGGACCTTCCAGACCTGACTGTGCCTGAAACAAAGGAGATGGGAAGCAGAGCCAGCACAAGGAGACTCAGGGGTCCTCTCTTGGTGGCTCAAAGGGAGGGTGTGAGTCACAGAAGAGGACGCAGAGAGAGACGACGTTCCCTGAGCATCTTTTGGTCCCATTTTCCACTTGGGGAAACTGAGGTCCAGAAGGCTTCCTCCATGGTGTCCATGATGTGTCTTACTTAAAATTTGAAAAATGTGGAATGGGCAGGGTTGGCAGAAAATGTAGCCATCTGTGGATTAGGGCTCCTGTTTACTGGGGCCCCCTGGGTGTCAGGCAGCGTGCACCTCCCAGGGGGTGGGGACCAGCCTACTTGACAGGGGAGGGGCTGAGAGTCAGAGGGATTCAGTTCCTTGGCATAGTAGGGAAGTGGATGAGCCGGGACCTGGACAGACTGACTGCACCGCTGGGGTCACGGTCCTGGGTGATGTGGGCTGAGAGCTTGTATGAGGATCCCCAGGAGCTCTGCCTCCCTGTCCCCTAAGATGTCTGGGGGGGCCTCAAGAAGGGGACGGTTGAGCCAGAGCGCCCCCCCCAGCCATGCCCGCTCTCTAAAGCAGACACAGGGGGTCTGTAGACCACATTTTCAGAAACACTGCCTATGCTGTGTATACAAATCCCCAGCTGAGAGCCCAGATGAAGAAGAGGCAGAGTGATGGGTGAGAATTCTAACCGAGCATCGCTCATATGTAGCCCACTGTGTGCCCGGCACTGTTGGAAAGACTTTGCGTATATTTTAATTCATTTAATTCTCACTCTAAGTCTCTGAGGTAGTGACTCATGGCCCTAATTTACAGATGGGGAAATGAGGCACAGAAAGCTTCAGCAACTTGTCTGTGGACACTCCTGTGCACGTGGGGAAGGGGCAGCCACAGAGCCTGGATGCAGGGAAGTAGAGAGGTAGGAGAGTGAGACCAGAAAGCCTGTGACTTTGGGCAGCTCCCAGGTCTGTTCCAGAGATGGAGAGATCAGAAGCCTTTGTCCTAAGCCCCAGCCAGGTTTCTCGATGCAAATCTTGGCTGTGAGCTCAAGGAGGGAGGCCGGTGGGCAGTGCCTGGCCGAGGCCCCATGCAGCGGCTGGTGTGGGGGAGGGCTCCTGCCTGTCAGATGCAGTCCCCCTCCCCGTGTTCATGGACCCAGCAGGGCCCTCAGGGGCTCTTACCTTCTTCCCATGGACAGCTCCCATGGCAGAGTGGGCACCAGGCCTGGGTGGGCCTTGGGGGCCAGGTTGGGGATCCTTCTTGCCGGTGCTGATCTCAGGAGCCGGGGCCCAGGGGGTTCCCCGGGCCAGGGCCCCCCGTCCTCTCACAGCTCATTCTCCTCAGGCACAAAGGAGGCTTTCACAGCTGCTCCTAAGCCCAGAGCTCCTCAGACAGGCTTAGGGTGATTGATCCTGTCAGAGGGACTCGGTGTCTCCAGATGGCTCATAGGTCCTGTGGTCCCTGTCACTTCTCACTTCCTGTACCCCTGCCTCTCTCAGGAGGAGAAACAGGCATCCAGGGTCGGGGGAGAAGCAAAGCGGTCCTCTGCACATGCAGCCGGCAGCTGGGGTATAGCGGGTGACCTCTGGCTGGCCTAGCAGGCAGGACTTGGCCTTCTCGCCGGCTGGGCACCGATCCACAGACGGGTCCCGGACAGGGGAGGGTGTGTGGGACAGCCGGGGCGTGCGGCTTGGGGCGGGCTTGTGTGGGGACGTAAACCTTGGGCTGGACAGCCCCATTAATAATTGATCTTTGAAGACACTTGGGAGCAAGGGCTCTCCCAGAGCAGGGACTGAGAGCAGAGTACTTCATTCACCAGGATGGTAGTCTAGGCGGGGAGGGGAGGGCTGGGCTGGGCTCGGGCCAGGAAAATATCTGGAGGCCGGATTCCAGGCTCAGAGCCAAGTTCTCAGAGTTCCCCCAGCAGTCACCCTCCTCCTCACTTGCTACCCCCTTTCCTTCTTTTTATCGCCAGCATGGGACAAGGTTAAGGCCGAAAACCACCTTGGGCTTGAATCCCAGCTCTTTCCTCCCAGTTGTGTGACCCGGGGGGCATGATTTGACCTCTAAGGGCCTCAGTTTCTCCATCTGTGTGTGTGCATGTTCCTATAATGCTCTGACGGCTGAAAGAGGTAGGTGTGTACAGCTGAAGCCATTGTTCTGTTAAAGCATAAATCAGATGAGATCATTCCCTGTTTTGGACTCTTTCTCTTGGCCAAAGGGGGAAAACAATGGCTCCTGACCCCATCGGGTGACTTGTGTGAAGCTCTGAGCAGAGGATTTGGACAACAGCAGTTGTCCAGCGAAGTCAGGTGCTGCTGTTATAATGCTGTTAATGCTACTCGTGATGGAACCACTGCCCCTTGGCAAGTCCCAGGGAGCCAGTTTTATTAAGCAGAACACCCTTTCTTAAGAGGTGGCTGGGTTGGGGAATCCTTCCAGCCCTCCCTTTCCTCTAGCCTGGCTAGGAGGTGGTGATGGTTTACGGTACACATGATTTATGAAATGGCAGTTGGTGGTAAAGGGTCCGGATGAGGTGTTCTAGATCCAGCTTTGCCCATAGAATGAAATTCCCCATGGTCCAAAGTTCTGTCCCATCAAGTCTTGCTTGCCTCTCAGACCTCATTTCCCACTCCCTTCTGTCTCTGACAATTCCCGGATCATACCACCCTCCTCCTCACCCCAGGGCCCTTGCAGATGCTACTCTCTCTGCCTAGAATGGTTCCCATCTCTTTCCCTTGACACCATTTTTAAATCTTGCATAGTTCTTTCCTTTTATCCAACAAGGCCCATTATCACCTCCTCAGAGAAGCCTGCCCTGACTCTCTATGCAGACTAGCCTCCTGGGATCTCTGTTTATTACTTTTTTTCATAGCATTTATCAGCAACTGGAAGGATATTATCTCTGTGTTTATTGTTCAGCTCCTGCACCCGAGTGACATCTCCACAAAGGCTGGGACCTGGTCTTTCTCATTCATCAGTTTACCCCCTGGGTCTGAAATAGAGCTTGGCACATTGCAGTTACTCAACAAATATTGGTGAAGTGGGTGAGTACAGGATGGGGGATGAAATGAAATAGTCTAAGTAGGTAGAGTGTCTAACACAGCCCTAGCTCCTTGCAAGAGCTCCCTGTCCTGTCCCCTCTGGGCAAGCAAAAATGTGGCTCCTTCCTTTGCTCCTTCTTCTGGGTCCAGTCCCTGGCTTAGCGCATCCCCCTGCCCCACATTCCCTTTCTCCCTGTTTCATTCATGGCTGGGGTACAGCTTCTGATTTCCTGCCGTAAGGAGAGCAGCTGCAAAACTGTAAAGGGCAGTGACTAAATTGGCTGTCAGCCAGAGCAGTAAAAATGCCTCAAGTCAACCCTGAAGATCAAACCCCTTTGGCGGCCATCCCATAATTATCCACCAGCTTGGCTCTTGGTGGGATGGGAGGAGAGAAAAGGAATTTTCCCCGTTTATTAATTGTTCCCCATCTGCTTGGAGTCCTGCTGTAATGAGACTTATGAGCTGCACTGAAAGCCTGGTTGACTGGAGGCCTCGATTGGCAGAAGGTCCAAAGCCCGGCTCCTGGCAGGATGTGAGTCTGCAGTGAGCGAATTGGACCCCAGGCCGGGACAGGAGGGGGGCGTGGTGGCCCCCGGCACAGCTTCCAGCCTGTCTTTCTCCACCTGCGAAAAGGACCTAAACTCCTGCTCCTTCTTGACCCACAATCTTGTAAAGGGAAGCAAGGCTTACAGAATGGGGGAAGGTTTTGAGAACGTTGACTCAGAGGTTCTGAGCAATTTTCGAATGTCTTTAGAGGCATTCAGGTGGAAGTGGAGGCGGCCTGGGTGTGGGAGAGGAAGGGGAAAAGGAGGAGGAGAGGGAGGAAAACATTGCTCACCCCTGAGTAGTTTCAGGGCAAGTATTTCTGAAGGGTTTGTTTCCTGTAGTGGGCTGGGATTCCAACCCTTAATCTGAGGCTTCTTAGCTGTGTGACTTTGGATGGGTCCTTTGGCCTCTCTGAGCCTCATTCTCCTCCGTATAAAAGTAACAAAGGGCCCGACCACATGGGGCTGTGAGAATGAAATTCATATAAACCCCTGCAAAGGGTATACAACAGCAATTCCACCTAGAAGTTAGGTGCTGCTGTTAATGTGATAGTAAGTCCACCGCCCATTGGTAAGTTCAGGCACGAGTCCATCAAGCACAGCACCTTTCTCCAAACAGGGCAGGCAGGGGTAATCTTGCTCCCTTTCCCTTTCTAGCTTAGGCTGCCACCTACTGGTGAGGACCGGAATTACAGCTGCAGGAAAGCCCCCGCAGGGGCTGAGGGAACAGACGCATCACGCACCCTGCTTTTTGCCCTCTCCATCCTCAGTCCTGGGAGAGAGGAGTGGTGTGCTGGCAGCGGAGAGGATAGGGAAATAGGAGGCCCAAGATCTAGGGCCCGTGAGTAGCCTGCAGAGACTCCTGAAGCCTTGTCCACCCTGATGATGAGCGAAATCCATCAAGTCTTGTCTGGTTTACTTCCCGAACATCCCTGGCACTGGTCCTCTATTTTCCATCCCCATGCCATCTCCTGGTCCAGGCTACCACTCTGGCTGATGCAGCAGCCTACGCGCTGGCCTCCCTTTCTCCACTCCCTTCTCCATACAGCAGCCAGGAGGAATTTTCAAAAACTGCAAATCTGATGGGGTCGTTCCCCAACTTCAATCTCTCCCCGTGTCCCCACAGCCCCTGGACAAAGTCCGAGCCCCTGCACCCAGCCCCAGGACCCTTAAGCCTGTTACTTCTTCCTGCTTAGTCCTTGTTATCTGCCTCTGCCCCTCCAGACCTTTCCAGCTTGCAGGCCTGGTTCATCATGCTCCCTGGCCTGGCCTCCCTCCCCTCTAGGCCTGGTGAACTCCTGTGCCTTCTGCAGGCTTAGTGTGGATGCTGCTTCCACCAAGATGCCTTCCCTGATCCTGCAGTAACCCCCCCACCCCCGACCTGAACATAACCAAGTCCTACTGCCTCTTGATCTGGGTCCTCCCGGACTATAAGCAGGGACTGTGTCTGGTTTTCTTCACCGTGGTGTCCCCAGTGCCTACCCAGTTCTTGATGTGTAGCAGGTGAGTTACGACTGAATAGGAAACAGTCTCATAAGGGGACTACAGACCTAAATCTCTCTGCCATTTTCCAGGACTGTCTTGCCTAACCCTGAGCTGACCTGGGGGCAGAGTTCCCCGTAATGGCCACAGTACCCTGGCAGTGGTGTTGAAAATCTGATGGGCATTTGCCATTTTTGCGATGCCCACCCCAGGGGGACCTATAAGGGGCTGGCTCTAGAATGCCATGTCCTGGGTAGGTTGACATTATTAACATTAATAATAATTTACATCAGGCTGGGAGCTGGCCTCAAATTGTCCCTTTCCCTATCCTGCTCCCCCCCACCACTCCCCTACCTCCGTCCTTAATAAATCACCTGCACGAAAACACTCACCTGCCAGTCGGCTTCTGGGATCCACCCTGAGAAAGGCAGCATGTAAGAGGCATGATGTAAGCCCTGCTTTCTTCTACAAGATTGTGGGTCAAGAAGGAGCAGGTGTTTGTCCATTTCGCAGATGGAGAAAGTGGGGTTACAAGCTGTGCCTGGGGCCACCCAGTGATTTAAATAAATAGTGGATTTACTATTACATTATTAACCTTATTAACTGATGGTCATTTGGGCTCACTTCCAGCAGATGATGTGCCAACTGAGGCCTGCCGCTGGGTGAGGGGGGGGAGGCAGGAGGGGGCATGACCTGTGGACTTTGTGGTCTCAGCCTCCTGTCTTTCCCTCCACCTTGCATGCAACAGCAGGGGGCCTCTCCACAGGCCCCATGTGGCAGTGGCAAGAGAGGCTCCCTCGTGCTAAGCCTTTCCTCATGGTGAACTGACCCTCTTTATGATAATTCCTGCACACCAGGTGGTCATGTCTCCTCATCCAGGCCCATCTGGCTGTCCATGGTCACCGCCTCTCCCAGGGTACATATGTATATATATGTATTTATTTATGTATGTATATGTGTGTGTGTGTGTGTATGTGTATAAATTTTTTTTCCTTTCTTGACAACTTTTAGTGATGTGGATATTTTATCATATTTCATGCCCATGAGCCCCTGAGAGATGGATAGAATCCTCCATTTCTCACAGGGGCACTCTGGCTCAGAGGGGACATCTGCTCACCCAGCTAGCCAGTGGAGAGCCAGTGCTCAGACCCAGACTGGGCCTTCCCTCCACCACACTGCCTGCAACAGAGTAGAACAAGAAGTCAGTCAGCTGAAATATAATGACACTAAATTCATATCTTTCAATAGTTACCCTGAATGTAAATAGGCTAAATGCCCCAATCAAAAAGACACAGGGTATCAGAATGGATCAAAACCCAAGACCCATCAATATGCAGTCTACAAGAGACTCATTTTTAGACCCAAAGACACGTCCAGATTTAAAGTGAGGGGGTGGAAGACAATTTATCATGCTAATGGACAGCAAAAGAAAGCTGGGGTGGCAATCCTTTTATCAGATAAATTAGCTTTTAAACCAGACTATAAAAAGAGACGAGGAAGGACACTATAGTTAAAGGGTCTATTCAACAAGAAGAACTAATGATTGTAAATATCTATGCCCCTAATATGGGAGCAGCCAATTATGTAAGCCAATTAATAACAAACTCAAAGCAACACATCAACAGTAATACACTAATAGTAGGCGACTTTAACATCCCCTCACTGAAATGGACAGATCATCCAAGTAAAAGATTAACAAGAGAATAAAGGCTTTAAATGACACACTGGACCAAATGGATATCATCGATATATCCAGAACAGAATACAAGAGAATACACATTCTTCTCTAGTGCACATGGAGCATTCTCCAGAATAGATCACATCCTGGGTCACAAATCAGGTCTCAACCAGCACCAAAAGACTGTGATCATTCCCTGCATATTTTCAGACCCCAATGCTCTGAAGCTAGAATTCAATCACAAGAGGAAAGTTGGAAAGAACTCAAATACATGGAGGCTAAAGAGCATCCTACTAAAGAATGAGTGGGTCAACCGGAAAATTAAAGTAGAATTAAAAAGATTCATGGAAACAAATTAAAATGAAAACACAACTGTTCAACATCTTTGGGATGCAGCAAAGGTGGTCCTGAGAGGAACATATATAGCAATATAAGCCTTTAAGAAACAAGAAAGGTCTCAAGTACACAAAGTACCCCTACACCTAAAGGAGCTGGAGAAAGAACAGCAAAGAAAGCCTAAACCCTGCTGAAGAAAAATAATAAAGATCAGAGCAGAAATCAATGAAGTAGAAACCAAAAGAGCAGTAGAACAGATCAACAAAACTAGGAGCTGGTTCTCTGAAAGAATAAGTAAGATTGATAAAGATAAATAAATAAGATTGATAAACCCTTGGCCAGACCTATCAAAAACCAAAGAGAAAGGACCCAAATTAATAAAATCATGAATGAAAGAGATCACAATCAGTACCAAATAAATACATACAATTAAAGGACATATTATGAGCAACTATATGCCAGCAAATTGGACAATCTGGAAGAAACAGATGCATTCCTAGAAATGTATAAACTAGTAACACTTAACTAGGACAAAATAGAACAGACCCATAACCAGAAAGGAATTTGAAGCAGTAATCAAAAGTCTCCCAACAAACAAGAGCCCACCAGAGGAATCCTACCAAACATTTAAAGAATTAATACCTATTCTCCTGAAACTGTTCCAAAAAATAGAAATGGAAGGAAAACTTCCAAACTCATTTTATGAGGCCAGCCTTCCTTTGATGCCAAACCCAAAGACCCGATCAAAAAGAATTACAGACCAATATCCCTAATGAACATGGATGCAAAAATTCTTCCCAAAATACTAGCCAACAGGATCCAAGAGTACATTAAAAGGGTTTTTCACCATGACAAAGTGGATTTATTCCTGGGCTGCAAGGTTGGTTCAACATCTGCAAATCAGTCTCTTATTAATGTAGTGTATCACACTGAAAGAACAAGAACCATACGATCCTCTCAACAGATGTAGAAAAAACATATGACAAAGTACAGCATTCTTTCTTGATTAAAACTTTTCACAGTATAGGGATATATGGTCCAAACCTCAATATCATAAAAGGCATCTATGAAAAGCCCACAGCAAGTATCCTTCACAATGGGGGAAACCTGAGATCTTTTCCCCTAAAGTCAGGAACATGGCAGGGCTGTCCACTGTCACCACTGCTATTCAACATAGTACTGTAAGTCTTAGCCTCAGCAGTCAGACAACAAAAAGAAATAAAAGGCATCCAAATTAGCAAAGAAGAAGTCACTCACTCTTTGCAGATGATCTACTTTAGGTGGAAAACCCCAAAAGACTCCACTCCAAAACTTCTAAACTCATAGAGGAATTCAGTCAAGTGGCAGGATATAAAATCAATGCACAGAAATCAGTTGCAATTTTTTTTTAAATTTCTTTTCAGCGTAACAGTATTGTTTTTGCACCACACTCAGTGCTCCATGCAATACATGCCCTCCTTACTACCCACCTCCTGGCTCCCCCAACCTTCCACCCCCCACCCCTTCAAAACCCTCAGGTTGTTTTTCAGAGTCCATAGTTTCTCATGGTTCGCCTCCCCTTCCAATTTCCCTCAACTCCCTTCTCTCCATCTCTGCATGTCCTCCATGTTATTTGTTATGTTCCACAAATAAGTGAAACCATTTGATAATTGACTCTCTCTACTTATTTCACTCAGCATAATCTCTTCCAGTCCCATCCATGTTGCTACAAAAGTTGCATTTCTATACACCAACAGCAAGACAGAAGAAAGAGAAATGAAGGAGTCAATCCCATTTATGGTTGCACCCAAACCCATAAGATACTTAGGAATAAATCTAACCTAAGAGGCAAAGAATCTGTACTCAGAAAACTATAGAGGGAAATACAAATCAAAACCACAATGAGATACCACCTCACACCAGTCAGAATGGCTAAAATTAACTAGTCAGGAAACGACAGATGTTGGTGAGGATGTGGAGAAAGGGGAACCCTCCTACACTGTTGCTGGGAATGCAGGCTGGTGCACACACTCTAGAAAACAGTATGGAGGTTCCTCAGAAAGTTGAAAATAGAGCTACCCCATGACCCACCAATCGCATTACTGGGTATTTACCCCAAAGATACAAATGTAGTGATCTGAAGGGGCACCTGTACCCCAATGTTTATAGCAGCAATGTCCACAATAGCCAAACTATGGGAAGAGCCTAGATGTCCATCAACAGATGAATGATGGTATATATAACAGAATGGAATACTGTGCAGCTATCAAAAGCCTGAAATCTTGCCATTTGCAACAACATGGTTGGAACTAGAGGGTATTATGCTATGCAAAATAAGTCAGAAAGACAATTATCATATGATCTCACTGATATGAGGAATTTGAGAAACAAGACAGAGGATCACAGGGGAGGGGAGGGAAAAATGAAATAAGATGAAACCAGAGAGGGGGACAAACCAGAAGAGACTCTTAATTTCAGGAAACAAACAGGGTTGTAGGAGGAGAGGGGGGTGGGAGGGATGGGGTGGCTGGGTTATGGACATTGGGGAGGGTACCTGCTATGGTGGGTGCTGTGAATTGTGTAAGACTGATGAATCACAGACCCGTTCCCCTGAAAGAAATACATTATGTGTTAATAAAAATTAAATTTAAAAAAGCTATTTCATGGTCAAAAAAAGAGGAAACTATAGAATACTCATGAAAGAAACTGAAGAAGACACACAAAAAATGGAAAAACATTCCATGCTCATGGATTGGAAGAACAAATATTGTTAAAATGTCCATGCTACCTAGAGCAATCTACACATTTAATGCAATCCCTATCAAAATACCATCAATGTTTTTGAAAGAAATTGAACAAATAATCACAAAATTTGTATGGAACCAGGAGAGACCCTGAATAGCCAGAGAAATGTTGAAAAAGAAAACCAAAGCTTGTGGCATCACAATTCTGGACTTGAAGCTCTATTACAAAGCTGTAATCATCAAGACAGTATGGTACTGGCACAAAAACAGACACATATATCAATGGAACAGAACAGAGAGCCCAGAAATGGATCCTGAACTCTATGGTCAACTAATCTTCAACAAAGCAGGAAAGAATATTCAATGGAAAAAAGACAGTCTCTTCAACAAACAGTGTTGGGAAAATTGGACGGCCACATGCAAAAGAATGAAACTGGACTATTTCCTTACACCACACACAGAAGTAGACTCAAAATGTATGAAAAACCTCATTGTGAGACAGGAATCCATCAAAAATCCTTGTTGAGAACACAGGCAGCAACCTCTTGGACCTCAGTTGCAGCAACTTCTTCCTAGAAACATTGCCAAAGGCAAGGGAAGTAAGGGCAAAAATGAACTATTGGGACTTCATCAAGATCAAAAGCTTTTGCACAGCAAAGGAAACAGTTAACAAAACCAAAAGACAACAGAGTGGGAGAAGAGATTTACAAATGACATATTAAAGGGCTAGTATCCAAAATCCATAAAGAACTTATCAAACTTATACCTGAAGAACACATAATCCAATCAAGAAATGGGAAGAAGACATCAACAGCCATTTTTCCAAAGAAGATATACAAATGGCCAATAGACACACAAAAAAATGCTCAACATCACCCGGCATCAGGGAAAAACAAATTAAAACCACCGTGAGATACCACCTCACACCAGTCAGAATGGCTAAAATTAACCAGTCAGGAACCAACAGATGTTGGCAAGGATGCAGAGAAAGGGGAACCCTCCTACACCGTGGTGGGGATGCAAGCTGGTGCAAACATTCTGGAAAACAGTATGGAGGTTCCTCAAAAAGTTGAAAATAGAACTATCCAATGACCCAGCAATCGCACTACTGGGTATTTACCCCAAAGATACAAATGTAGTGATCTGAAGGGGCACCTGTACCCAGCAATGTCCACAATAGCCAAACTATGGGAAAAGCCTAGATCTCCATCAACAGATGAATGATGGTATATATAACAGAGTGGAATACTGTGTAGCCATCAAAAAGCCTGAAATCTCGTCATTTGCAATGACGTAGTTGGAACTAGAGGGTATTATGCTGAGTGAAATTAAGTCAATCAGAGAAAAACAATTATCATATGATCTCACTGATATGAGGAATTTGAGAAACAAGACAGAGGATCATAGGGGAAGGGAGGGGAAAAATGAAACAAGACGAAACCAGAGAGGGAGATGAACCAGAAGAGACTCAAAATTAGGAAACAAAATCAGGGGTGCTGGAGTGGAGGGAGTGTTGTGAGGGATGGGAGCTGGGTGGTGGACACTGGGGAGGGTACCTGCTATGGTGAGTGCTGTGAATTGTGTAAGACTGTTGAATCACAGACCTGTCCCCCTGAAACAAATAATACATTATATGTTAATTAAAAAAAAAAAAGATATGTCAGCCAAGAGAAAAGGAGTGGCACCATCAGGGTCCAGGGCCTGCAGAAAGGTCCCATTCAGTCCCGGGGACTGGGGAAGGAGGGTGACCAGGTGCAGTGGCAGCCCTGTGTAGCACTGATGGTCAGGTGTGAAGAGGACCCTGCCTCTTGGAACAAAATGGCAGGAATGGAGCACATTCATTTGTGTAGGTAGCCGTCAGGCATTCTACACCACACAAATGTGAGTGTCTGCATAAGGGTTAGTGGGGGGTTGCCAGCTAACTCCCCCTTTAATCCCTGAGAGTGATCTGCCCTGGGAAAAACAGGGTAATGGGATTGGGCATGGTGGCGGCTGGCTGGGTGCCCTCCTTAGACTTCCTCAACCCAACCTGTTCAGAGTTGGCCTGTTAGGCTCTGAATACCCATCTCAACCCCACTGCAACTGAGCCCAAATTCCAGCCCACCATGGCCCCTGGCTGAAGGTTCCCACACTGTTGTCCTCCTCTCTACCCTAGACCCTCTGCGCACACTGGAAGCCTTGCCCATCCCCAGGACCCCACATCCCTGTGTGCAGGACTTGAGTGTCTGGTGGTCCACTGCTCAGGGCATTTGCACTTCCATGGGGGTTTTGCGGTCTCCCTGGTCCATACCCAGGAGCCCAGGCATCAGTCCTGTCTGCCTCCACGTCCCCCTCCCACGATTTGGTCTAGCCACGCCACCCATGGCCCTTCTCAGACACCTCAGGCAGGGTGTTTGTACCACGTCCCTTGGGCCTTACCACCTCCGTGGGCTCCAATGGCTGGTGTCACACTGTCTCTTGGCTAAGGACTCACACTGCAGCCACGGGTGGCCACACTTTCTTCCGTAGGGCAGATAAAAAGTGCTCAGGAGTTCCCATCAGCCCCAGCGCTGGCAGCTCCCCAGCAGTGACAGGGTGGTGCATGAGCAGTTCAGCTCCCTCCCCCTGGCTCAGAGATCTCGGATATATGTGTACTCACGGATTCCCAGGAGGCCTCGAGGAACTAGGCTCCCCTCACGCACAGCCCTAAGACAGTCGACAACACAGCCTCTACTGGTTGCCTTCCCTTCCCCATCTTACTTCCCGACCCCACTGGTGTTTTCCAGAATCACCTCCTGAATAAATCTCAGGGGCTACTCCTGGGAAACCACTCCAAGATGAAGGCGGCCATGGCCTCCTCCTTGAAGCCTACCCGACAGCCTGCCTCTTCCTTCCAGCCTTCCTCAGACGGTGCCTGCCTCCCCTTCTCTGGCTCTGGAGCCTCCAGCTCTCATCAAGCAGCAGGGGAAGACAATATGCTCAGTGTCCTCTTCTCCGGTTCTCTCTGCTTCTGTGGGTCTTACCTCTCATGCCAGGATCCAAGGAGTCATTCATTCACCCTTCAGCGTAATCCCTAGGAAATCAACCTGTCTTCCAGCAGCCTAACCTGGGACCCGAAGCTGTCGCTGACCTGTTCCCACCTGCGCCTGAGCCAACATGGCCTGGGGCAGTTTGATCCCATGGAAAGGTCAGAAAGTTCATTCAAAATCAGCAAAAATAAAATTTAATGGTGAGCCGCAGGTGCAGCAGTCTGTCCTTCCTTGGGAGTGACCGCCGGCTATCTTGAGGGAGAGCACACAGTTCCTTCTTCCTGCAGAGGGGCTCTGGAAGGACTCCTGATGGCTGGCCACCTCGGCTGGGCCGCCGCAGCCCCTGGGAGGGCGCTGCTTCCGAAGAGGGGAGGTGTGCAGAGGGCATGGACCCTCTGCCCCCTGGGGGAACGTTCCACAGGCCACCTGGTTTCCTTCTTGCAGCCACAGCTGGCGCTGACTCTAGGATAGCGAGAGGGCTTCTTCAGTCCTGCAGCGGCCCTAAGATACCTTCCGGGGAACACAGCCCTCCAGCTCCAGCAGCTCCGGCCAGCCCTCGTATTTGTTTGTGTCTGGGTTGTTCTTTAAGAACTAGAGAGAGAGAGAGAAGAGAAATGTGGACCATGGGGAGGCTGTTCAAGATTCACACCTGAGTTTTCACTGCGCTTTAAGACATCCTGCCTTCACTCACTTCACCCTGGTTTCAGCCCTAAGGGGAGGTGGTGGGGTCGGATAGGACCAGCCCATTTCACAGGTGGGGAAACTGGGGCACAGAGGGACGGCAATATGCCCAAGGTTTTACAGAGGTCAGAGCTCAGTCCCTGCTGGTCGTGCCCTGGGGAGGGGGGGTAGCAAGCACTGGGGCAGGCATGCAGAGTGTTAGCTCCTCTGCCAAATTCTCCATCAGCCTCTCTAGGACACCCCCAAACCACCACCACAACAATGACAAGAGCACTTGTTCTATGCCAGGTGCAAAGTGCAAAGTGCCTTATGTATTTATCCCTTACAAGAGCCCTAAGAAGGCCCATACCATGACTATTCCACTCTGCAGATGGGGAACCTGAGGCACAGAGGGCCAAAGTTACCCCAGGGGCAGAACCACTGTGTAATAGTATTAATAATAAATATAGAGAATAAAATCAGTTAAGATTGTGTTTAAAGTACCTACGCTTAGTTTTTGGAGGAAAAAAAATGTAAATAGCAAAACCTACCAGTGGAATAATTGTAGCTAACCCTTAGGGATAAAAGAAATTCTCGATGCTGCATCTCTGAAACCCAGAGCCCCATGTATGGGAACAAAGGACCTAATGTTTTCCATCACGTCGTGGTCCCCACTGCCCTCCGGGGGATGGATCTATCCTCCACCCTCCCCGCCCCCACCCCGGCCTGTGTTCTTCACCCAGAGGCTATAACCAGAGGGCTCCCTCCTTGTCTCCTCCAGCATAAGCTACTTTGTATTATCATTTTAAAAAATAATTTCCAACGACCTGAGTTCATTCTCTTAGAAACCCACACAGACTAACCAGGCCAGCATCTTCCAGACAAGGCAGAAATCCCTTGCAGCTCATCATGGTTCCCCCACCCGGAGTCCGGGGTCTTAACGCAGTCCCTCCCCTGCCTCCCCCAGCCCCTCCCCTGCAGGCTGCTGTGCCTCTGGTCTGACTACTGCCTGGGCCTCCTCCCTGCCTTCTCCCTGTGCTCAGCCAGGGAGACTGTGCTGAGAACATGGCGATGGGAACCTCCGTGGAGGCCGGCAGACCTGGATGAGAACTATGTCCGCATCAGGTCCAGACAAGCCAGCTAAAACCTCTGCTCTGCTCCGGACCCTCAACAGTGGCAGCAGCAGGGTGTACCTGCTTAAAGGCGGCGCTGCAGGTACCTTGCTCAGCCGAGCCTGCACAGAGTCAGTGCTGGCTGAATACTAGTGTTTCTCATGTCTCCAAACGCTCTTCTCTGCTTAAGCCCTCCATGGCTCCCCAATGCCTTCAGGATAGCGTCCAGTCTCCTCAGTAGTCCTACAATGTGTCTGAATCATCTACTCTTAGCTGCCTGCCTTGGGATCTGGGCAGAGCTGAACATTCTCACCACCAGACTGCGGGCTACCTCAGGCCCTGGAAGATCAGGCTAGTTCTCCCACATTTGGGAATTGCTCTGATTGGGGATGCACAGATGGGGGTCAGGGAGAGAAGGTGCAGCATTTCCCTGGAGGCTCCCACCACTTCACGGACTCCTCTTTCCCCTGAGCACCCCTGAGACTCCAGACTCTGCTTGGGGCCTGGGTGGTAGCTGTGGGGCCACAAGTCATGGACCATGCCTGACGCCTCCCGTGGACTCAGGCAGGTTCTCCTGCGTCCTCCTTTTAAAAAAGACATTATTCACTTATTTGACAGAGAGAGAGAGAAAGAGACAAGAGAGGAACCACAAGCAGGGGGAGTGGGAGAGGGAGAAGCAGGCTTCCCGCTGAGCAGGGAGCCCATTGTGGGGCTTGATCCCAGGACCCTGAGCTGAAGGCAGATGCCCAAAGAGTGAGCCACCCAGGTGTGCCCTCTGTCCTCCTCTTGATGGAAACTTATCCTCTCTACAGGGAGCTTAGAAGGGGATAGCTTCCCTGGTCTAATCCTCTCCCCTCTGGTGGGGAGGCCTGAGGCCTGGGGCAGGGGAGTAGAAAGACAGAAGGGGCTGGGCTTAGGTTTCCATTGGGATCAGAAGCCAGATGTCCTGCCCCCTGCTCTGCCCATCATGCAGGCTTCATCCCTACATTCCTTTCTCTTTTTCCCATTCCTCACTTCCCTCATCCTTTTTTTCTCCTTTTCCTTCTCCTTTCTGGTACTTACCCATTTCCAGATGACCCAGTTCCTTGCAAAATGGTCAAGTCCACTTTCTGCGAGGGGATTAGCCAGTTGGGCCACCCTGACCTCTGAGGTCCCCACAGTGTCCTCCCCAGCCACCCCAGTCCTTGTCCATCCATCCTTGGCACCTCACCTCCACCTGCCTCACTGGAATGAAGAGGCCACCAGGAACTCACCTGCTCAAAAGGGCTTTTATCCCTGAGGTCTCTGGCCCCTAAGAAGACCCAGCTATCTCTGAAGCCCAGCTGCTTTGCATAGGAACTGCCCAAGTTGGTGAGGAGCTTCCTGGTCTCATCATTCATTCTGCAGAGGACCAGAAAGGACAGTGAGGTGGGGGGTGGGAGAAGAGACAGGTTCTCAAGCACTTGGCCTCCCCTCTGCCCGCTGGGTGCAGCCACCATGCTGGGCAGAGCTGCATTCAGGGGGACTAGGGCTAAGTGGCTATGAGTACGGTTTTGCATCTGTTTACAAATATACATGTTTATCTGGAAAATATGGACCATCACAGAGGAACTAAATATTACAGTCTCACCCCACTTGACATAATCACTGTAACACTTTCATGTATATTTCCTTAATGTCTTTTCCCCCCGTGCCCTGGCAGGGGTGGGGGTCATACCAATACATTTATAATCGGTTTTTTCCTGCTTAATACTAAAGCGTGAGCATTGTTCCACATCCTTAAATTTTTTACTTCATCATTTTTGATGAAGTTCCTCTTCTATGCACATACAATGTCATATCAACATGTGTCATAATTTCGGTAACTATTTGGTCTCTATTGGACACAGCCAGTGCATCCAGTTTTCCAATGCTGTAACTGAGGCTGTGATGGGGAACACGTCTTTGTGCACTGCTCTGGTTATTTCCCTAGGAGAAGCTGCCAGAAGATAGAGCCAGAGGAGGAGTGGGGAAAAGGCACTTAGGACTTGGAAGCATTTGGGTCATTTCAACCTATAGCTGGCCAGGTGGAGGTTCCTACTTACTTGGTTCCTGGGTCATCATAGGAGGCCACTAGCACTAGTGTGCCCTCTGGGATTTCTTTAAGGAACTTTACCAGGAGCGTAATATCTGCGGGAGAAAGGAAAGTGGGGTGCTGGTCATTCTCATTCTCTGCTCCTGCCCGGAAGATCCACAAGTGGCCAGGGGCAGGTTGACACAGAGCTCCATCTGAAGCTCAGGGCCAGTGGGAGGGGGCCTTGGGTGAAGCTCCCTGTAGCCCTTGTCCAGGGGACAGCAAAGTGCCTGGAGCAAGAGCAGCCTCATTCAGGTGATCAGGGGTGGACTCTGGAATTCAAAAATTCCACAGGTGATCCTGACAAGCAGCCAGGTGTGAGAAGCACTGTTCTAAAGGCCCTCGGGGACCTGTACCTAAGTGCAGTCATCTCTCAGGAACTCTGAGATTTCTGTATACGCCCTGCCACTTCCTTCTACACTGGTTAAGAGCCTAACTTGTCGCTTTTTTAGCGCCATCTGCTCGCGGCACCGCCTCCTGCTCCTCCCGCCGCCGCCCTGAGTCACTGCCTGCGCAGCTCCGACCGCCTGGCTCCCCGTGCTCGCCACCGATATTTGGAGTTCTTAACAACATGGCAGACATTGACAACAAAGAACAGAATGAACTTGATCAAGATTTGGATGATGTTGAAGAAGTAGAAGAAGAAGAAACTGGTGAAGAAACAAAAATCAAAGCGCGTCAGCTGACTGTTCAGATGATGCAAAATCCTCAGATTCTTGCAGCCCTTCAAGAAAGACTTGATGTTCTGGTAGAAACACCAACAGGATACACTGAAAGTTTGCCTAGGGTAGTTAAAAGACGAGTGAATGCTCTCAAAAATCTTCAAGTTAAATGTGCACAGATAGAAGTTCTATGAGGAAGTTCATGATCTTGAAAGAAAGTATGCTGTTCTCTATCAGCCTCTGTTTGATAAGCGATTTGAGATCATTAATGCAATTTATGAACCTACAGAAGAAGAATGTGAATGGAAACCAGATGAGGAGGATGAAATTTCGGAGGAGCTGAAAGAAAAAGCCAAGATTGAAGATGAGAAAAAAGATGAAGAAAAAGAAGACCCCAAGGGAATTCCTGAATTCTGGTTAACTGTTTTTAAGAATGTTGACTTGCTCAGTGATATGGTTCAGGAACATGATGAACCTATTTTGAAGCACTTGAAAGATATTAAAGTGAAGTTCTCAGATGCTGGCCAGCCCATGAGTTTCATCTTAGAATTTCACTTTGAACCCAATGAATATTTCACAAATAAAGTGTTGACAAAGACATATAGGATGAGGTCAGAACCAGATGATTCTGATCCCTTTTCTTTCGATGGACCAGAAATTATGGGTTGTACAGGGTGCCAGATAGATTGGAAAAAAGGCAAGAATGTCACTTTGAAAACCATTAAGAAGAAGCAGAAACACAAGGGACGTGGGACAGTTCGTACTGTGACCAAAACAGTTTCCAATGACTCTTTCTTTAATTTTTTTGCCCCTCCTGAAGTTCCTGAGAGCGGAGATCTGGATGATGATGCTGAAGCTATCCTTGCTGCAGACTTTGAAATTGGTCACTTTTTACGTGAGCGTATAATCCCAAGATCAGTGTTATACTTTACTGGAGAAGCTATTGAAGATGATGATGATGATTATGATGAAGACGGTGAAGAAGCAGATGAGGAAGGGGAAGAAGAAGGAGATGAGGAAAATGATCCAGACTATGACTCAAAGAAGGATCAAAACCCAGCAGAGTGCAAGCAGCAGTGAAGCAGGATGGTCTACCTTCTGCTTCCCTGGAAAGGATGAATTTACATCATTTGACAAGCCTATTTCAAGTTTTTTGTTATTGTTTGTTTGCTTGTTTTTGATTTTGCAGCCTAAAATTAAAATGTCAAATATTAAAAAAAAAAAAAGAACCTAACTTGTCTGTGTTGAATTCAGAGGACAGATAGGCTCACTGTACCACAGACAACTCAGGTCACTGAGACAGAACATCTGTGTCCACCAGTTCTCCAGCTTAGACCAAGGAGCAAGTCTCCTTTTGCATCTTTAATACCTCCTTGCACTTGTAAAATCTCCACACTTACCAGAGAGCAGGCCTAGGTGCAGCACCTGGTGGGGAGGGGGGCATTGGCACCCAGCTTGCTTCAAGGACATGGATTTGTTTCCATTGTGCTTATTTTTATAGTCACCTTTCCTGCATAAAAACTGGTAACTTAGGGCATGGATAGATATATAAATATAAACGTAAATGTATATTTTAAGATATATTTAGGTTAAAAGAAGTGAACTGATTCAAAAGAAAATACTAGTAATTCAGAGCATACTCTGGATATAGTGGGATTTATGTATTTGGGGGCTCTTGAACAGGAAGCCCATACATGAGGAAGTATAGGCAAGACTTGCCTAGTGGGAGAAGTAGGGGCTACATCTGTCACATGAGGATGATTCATAGTCCCGCCCACAGCCTTTTTGTAAACAGCAAATGTGATGACGACTCTAGGCATATAGAAAATGCACTATAATGGAATTTTAATTATCAGCAGAATTAGCAACATAATTTTGGGGGCCCAGTGCAAATCAAAATGTGGATCATTCTGTTAAAAAATTAAGAATTTCAAGGCGGTGAAGGCAGAGAGAGCTTCAGACCAAACCTAAGTTTGCTCTAAGCAAAGGAATGCACGGCTGCCCTACCCACAGGCCCATGCCCGTGAAGGCAAGCCAATTCTAGTATTCCCTGGGGATCTCTTGGACTTAGGGGGAGAAACAAATTTTGAAAGCAAGGCCAGCTGCCAGCCAGCTCAGTAACACAGAGGCTTGTAGTCCATGACCACAGCGGCTCTGTTAGTGAAATGGCCCTTGATATCTCGAGACAAAAGAGGGAACTCTGAAAATTTGTTGGAGCCATTAGTTCCAGATATCAATATCTATTATCTGGGACGGACAGTAATGTTTAGGGAAAAAAAAAGTTCCTTCTGTTAATTATCTTCTCACTTGAAGAAGTCATTGACTTCTTTGATCTCTTGTGGGAAGGGGCAACTTGTCTTCAAATGCTTCTGTTTCTGGGTCCCCATCAGCCATGGTTATCCTTATATCCACATTCATAATAGAGCAATATAAAATTTAGTTTCTTCTTTTTTTTTTTAAAGATTTTATTTATTTATTTGACAGAGAGAAATCACAAGTAGATGGAGAGGCAGGCAGAGAGAGAGAGGGAAGCAGGCTCCCTGCTGAGCAGAGAGCCCGATGCGGGACTCGATCCCAGGACCCTGAGATCATGACCTGAGCCGAAGGCAGCGGCTTAACCCACTGAGCCACCCAGGCGCCCTAAAATTTAGTTTCTTTTAAATCATTTTTTACCCTTTTTGACAACCTATAGAATGGGAGAAGATATTTGCAAGTGTCTTACCAGATAAAGGGCTAGCATCCAAAATCTATAAAAAACTTATCAAACTCAACACCCAAAGAACACACAATCCAATCAAGAAATGGGCAGAAGATGCAAACAGACATTTCCGCAAAGAAGACATCCAAATGACCAAGACACACATGAAAAAAATGCTCCACATCACTTGGCATAAGGGAAATACAAATCAAAACCCCAGTGAGATACCACCTCACACCAGTCAGAATGGCTAAAATTAACAACTCAGGAACCAACAGGTGTTGGGAAGAACAGGAAAAAGGGGAACCCTCCTACATTGTTGGTGGGAATGCAAGCTGGTGCAGACACTCTAGAAAACAGTAGCTATCCTACAACCCAGCAACTGCACTACTGGTATTTACCCCAAAGATACAGATGTAGTGAAGGGGCACGTGTACCCCAATGTTCATAGCAGCTATGTCCACAGTAGCCAAATTTTGGAAAAAGCCCAGATGTCCACTGATGAATAGATAAAGATGATATGGCGTGTGTGTATGTATGTGTGTACATATAACAGTGGAATATTACTCAGCCATCAAAAAATGAACCTGGCCCTGAGCCACCCCTGACCCACCATCTCCTAACCCATCTCCGAGCTCTGTCCTCTCTTCCTCCCCTCCAGCCTCTGCCAGGCCCTGGCCATGCCTCGGTCCTACTCTGCAGCTTCTGCCATATCGGGGCATGCCTGGAAGAAGCCTGCATGGGCCCTAAGGCAGGCTGTCGGCTAGCACAACCTCGGGCCCTGCAGACCCTACCCATAAGCTGGGACTCAGACGGGGGGGTGACCCTCAGGGGACCCAGAGGACCAGGGGTCAGGGCGCCAGCTGCTGTCTCCATGTGCGGTGCAGCGGATACCCTTCCCAATATTCCCCGCTGTGACTGCTGGACACCTGATTCCCACGGCCCACCTTTCAGCCCCTCCTTTGTTTGTTTGCAAAGCCAACAGGGCTTCTTGCTTTCTTGCTGCCTGGATTTGTCCCCTCTGGGGCTCATGTGTTTAGGTGGGTACAGGAAGGTAGTGATGCCTGAGCCCAGAGCCAGCCCTGAGCTCCCAGGCACAGGAGATGGAGACCGAGCCGAACTGAACTCTGAGAAGGGGACTGGGCTCAGTTCAGCTATCCTGATGGAAACCCATCACTGTTGGACAAAGACGTCTGCTGCCTACGCGGGGCCGCCCTGCTGCTGCCTCACTCCTTGTCGAGGATCTCAGGTCAGAGGGAGGGGGGTGGGCTGCCAGCGGGGCAGTGAGTGGCCTATTGGATTTGGGATGGATTCCACGGTGCTTTAGAAGATGTGAGGATTGTTGGGTGAGACTCCTGCCCCCAGCACAGCTTCACCAGGCAGCCTGGGGGGGTGAGGAAGGGGCTGGTGGGAACAGCCAGCCCAGGGAGGTCAGAGTCCTGTCTGCAGGCTGTGCTAAGGGCCGCAAGGACAGTGGAGTGGTGACCTCTCCAGGGAGCTCAGAAAGCACGCCTGTGCAGACAGAGATGAAACGATATCTGCAGCAACATGCAGAGAGCTTGGAGCCTCTAAGTGATCCTTTCCGGGCCTTGGGAGGACTTGTTCTGTCCTTGGGCCCGAGAGAGACCCCTGTGGCCTTAAAAAAAAAACAAAACCTTTACCTAGCAGAGCAAACTGGGCTGTGGGTCCTTGTCCTTAGCACTTGAGTGCACACCTGCTTGGCCTCCAACTGCTAACACCAGTGTTTCTTTGCCTCAAGGTCCTCTCTGACCTCCAGATCTTCCTCTATGCCCTGGTGCAGGCCAGAAATGTGGAAAGTGCCAACGAATTAGTGGAATTAGAGCCCCAGCTCCCTTGCCCCTCTGAGATTTCTCTGAGGCATGTACTTGACACTGGCTCTCCAGTTCCAATCGCCTGCAGCGTTCAGCCTGGTAACACACTGTTCTCGCTGTCTCCCCCTTCTGTCTATCACTTCCTGCTGGCATTTCCTGAGATTACCTCCTCCCAAATGAACTATTGCACTTGACTCCTGGTCTTGGAATCTGCACCCAGGAGAGCCCAACTAAGACAGCAGGAAGAAGTTTCAAAGACAGCAGGATGGTCCTCCACCCCTACCATGCTTTCTCTCTGGTTGTGTCCTCGGGAGAAGAGAGCCGAGGAGCTCAGCCCACCCTGAGACCTCAGTGCCAACAGAGGTGCTTACCTCCAGAGTACATGTCGAAACATTTCTGTGTCAGCACCACTCCTGTGGTTCCTGCAGATGAGAGAGCAAAGCTGTGATTTCCTGAAATAGATCATCCTGCCTATCGTTTTGCAGAAAATGGCTACTCTTTAGTCTAAGATCTAAAAATGGAATAATAATGGAGTCAAGTCAGCTCCTACTGAAAGCATGCAGGACTCAGTAGGGGCCCAGAACTTCTGGGCTGATCTGAAAGGTACAAGGACATGATGGTGAAGGATCTCTGGAACTGAACAGTATCCAACCCCTTTGGGGCTGTGTTCTGCCTTGCCACTTCCTAATGCACCTCTTAGTATTTGGGCATCAACTGCTGCATCTGAACAATGGGTTATGGGATCTACGGGATTTAAAATAGGTAGTAAACATACAAGACAAATTTTAGCTGGAAAACAGTAGTAAAAATAACTGTACTCGTTATGATTAATTCTTCCTAAATAGGACACCTGAATCCTCTGGTTCATGAAGGCAAAGGGTTTTGCAGTGGGCTGAATGTAGTCAAAGTTCAGAGTTCAGTCATCTGAATTGCTTTTGTGTATTTTGTGAAAGGAGTCCCTACAGGGAACCAGGTGTTTAGGGGAGTTGCAGTTCTCAATTTCTGCCACTAGATGGGGGTGTTGCAGAGGGGATGGCAGCTCTACAGTTCCACCAGGGGATCCTTCCCCCCCAGGCCAGTTTGTGGATCCCTGAAGGGGGTGGAGACAGGGGCCTGGGTAGTGGAGGCTCTCCTGCTGGGTTGGTGGAGGGTTTACATTACAGCCCTTCCTGGATTCTCAAAGCCACCACTGTACAGTCCTTGGAAGGGAACGGTCGATGTACACATGAAACTGATCATGTGCATTTTTCTAGAATTAGGGGGATGAGGTATAGTTTAAACAGTTTCTTAAAAGAATCTCTGCCCCTTAAAAGACTGAGAATCACCAATCTTCAGCAATCCTTACTGGCTTATATACAGATGAGAACCTAAGGCCCTGAGAGTGATCACTGGCCGTATCCACAGCTAGCAGGCACTTCCAGGAGGTTTTTAGTCTAGGGAAGTTAGTTCAGCTGAGCAATTTGACCTGAGTCCTTCAGATCCAGGTTCATATCTAGAGGATTCTATCAGCTGTGTAACCTTGGGCAAGTTGCCCAACCTCTCTGAGCCTCCATTTTCTTACCTAGAACATAAGCATACAACTCCACTGTGGCATGGGGAGGAGGTTGAATGAAACAGCTCACAGCAAAGGCTCAGTAAGCGTCAGCTCTTGGTGCTACTGGTGCTTGTTTTGGTCTTGGCGCTTAATAAGGGGAAGAGCAGGAGGCCCTAGTCTGAGCCTATCTCATGGGAGACTATTCGAAGAGTGTCCTACTAAGAAGTATGGGCTTGAAGCGAAGGACAATAGGGAGCCCCAGATAGGCTTGGAGCAGGGCGTGCCTTCTGACCTCCTGCTTTGGGTAAGGCTCCATTTTTGCCCTAGACTTTGACCTTTCTCCCGACTCAGCAGGATTCTTGGCAGAAGGGAGATGGCTCCTGTAGGAGCAACCAATCCAAACCCTGTCACTTCCGAAGTGTGTTCATATGGTCATGCCACACACAATCTTGACCTCCCCCTTTCTGAGCGTCTGCTGTGCCCTTTGTCCCAGGAAGTGGCTCTTAGATTCAGGGACTTGGCCTTTGCTCTCCATCTCATCTGTGCCTCTCCAAGGGCAGAGCATGTGGTCCTTACTCTGTCCCTGTAAACCCACCCCTCCTGAAATGTGTCCCTGTTTCAGGCTTGGCCTGCCAATGCTCCCTGCGAGAGATGCAAGGTAGTGAGGCTGTGGGCCTTCCCTCACATCTCCCTGCCTCCAACCTCCCTACTCCAAGCTGGAAGGAAGTTTCTGGAATGCAGGGCTGGGCCCTCATGCCCTGCTCCAAGCCTATCTGAGGCTCCCTGTTGTCCTCTGCTTTAAGCCCACACTTCTTAGCAGGACACTTGGCCCCTCACTCTGTCATCCTGCCTGCCCCCTGCCCCAGCTGTACCTGTCATCCCTCCTTTTCTGATGTGTCCAGATAGACTTCATGTGGCCCCCATTCCCTCTACCCACTCCTTCCTTCTCTGCTCCCTGCACAGTGCTGCCCCAGCCTTGAAGGAGTATCCCCTACATTTTTCTGGCCAACCCATACTATTCCTTTTGGCCTCAGCTGACCAGCACTTCCCTCTGGAAGCCTCCCCTGATGACCCGCAACCCCACTCTGTGTCCCAGTTCTCAGGGCTCTGCTTCCTACTCCTTCACAGATGCTCACCCCACTGGATTGGTGGTCAACTTCAGGGGTGCCCCAGGGAGTGTGAGGCCAGGGCCAGTCCTTCTTGTTCATGGCTAACCCCCCCGCCCCCCAGTGCTCTGTACAGGGCCTGGCCCACAGTACCTGCTGTCAATACTGTTGAATGAGTGAATGAAGGTATGTAATCAGTTCATCACATCACACTGTTAGGGGTTGTCCCCCATGGTTTCAATTGTGTTGGTTTAGGCTGTGTGGCCTTGAGGGTGGGGTCATGCTTCACAGGAGAAGCATATCCTCCTTGGATAGCTGCACATGGCAGAAGCCTGGTCAGGACTCTGGTGGGTAGGACCGGGTCTTTTAGACCCCCTGCCCCACAAGCTTCCCCAGGATGGCCCCAGGCATGTGGTAGGAGCTGAGCTGCTGTTGGTTGAATGAATGTTAACTATCTCCCCATACCTCGTGGCCCTCAGTACTAAGGTGGGGACTGTCTGGGGGGTGGATCTGCAGCTCACCATTCACCAGGGCAAAGTTCAGGCCTCTGCCCACGTTGTTTTTCACAGGACTCATGATCCTGAATAAGAAGAAGAAAAACAAAATACAACAGTTGGTCCCCAGTGTGGAACGAACACTCTGCTTTTGTGACTCTGGAACTCTGAGGGGGCCCACACGGCGCTATGCAGAAGCATTAGGAAACACAGAATAATTTGGGCCATCTGTTTTCTCCTGGAAACGAGCGGTGGGCTGGATTCTCTGAGGAATACTCATGGCATGTTTGGACGAGAACAGTCTGCTTGGAAAAGAGGGAAGGTCCCTGCCTGGGGCTCTGAGGTGTTGGAGGTGAAATCAGCCCACCTTCCCCAAGCAGTGAGGCCTGGTTGCTGGGAAGAAGGCAGAACCCAGAGTGCTGATGCCATCCTGCAGAGGCGGAGATTTTTATAGGGAGACCAGCTGTGTTCTTGCCTGCCCGGCATCCACAGCCCGATCTTCTGGTATTTCTTGGGAAAACTATCTTTCTCGACTTTCAGATTAGGTAGTTCTCAGGGCTGACCTCAGTCTTCCAGGACCAGATGAGTAGAACACCCTGTGTCCCTGCCCACAGTAACTGAGCCAGGTATGGTCATGTGACCCAGGCCAGCCAATGAAATTCAATCTTGGGACTTTTATAGGGATAGTTTGGATGGGAAAGTTCTCTTCCCAGTGGGGTGCCAGCCTGGGCTGCTCTGTCAACCAGCTAGTGGCCTCCCTCCTTCACAGGAACCAACCCATTTTTCATGTTGAGAAAACAGAATCTGACAGAAGAGAACAGAGCTCAAGATGGTGTGAGAGGGACCCCTGATGACATAGTTTAAACCCCCTGGATCCAGCTGGTCCTGAAGCCTGTTATCTCTGCATTTTGTATATGGGAATCACTAAGTTCCTTCTTTTGCTCGAATTGGAGTTAGGTTCAAAATCCCTGTTTTTTAAAAAAGATTTCACTTATTTATTTGAGAGAGAGAGAGAAAGAGAGAAAAAGAGAGGGAAAGAGACTGAGAGAACAAGTGGGAGGAGGCACAGAGAGAAAAGCAGACTCTGCAGAGCAGGGAGCCGGATGTGGTACCTGATCCCAGCAAGGCAGTCATTCAGAATAGAAGTTTTTAGGACAGACAGAAACTAAAAGAATTTGTGACCACTAAACCAGCCCTAAAGGAAATACAAAAGGGGATCCTTTAAGCAAAGAAAGAACCCAAAAGTAACACAGACCAGAAAGCAACAGAGACAATATACAGAAACAGTGACTTTATAGGTAATAATACAATGGCACAAAATTCATATCTTACAATAGTTACTCTGAATGTAAATGGGCTAAATGCCCCAATCAAAAGACAAAGGGTATCAGATTAGTTAAAAAAGCATGATCCATTGATATGCTGTCTACAAGAGACTCATTTTAGACCCAAAGACACCTCCAGGTTGAAAGTGAGGGGGTGGAGAACCATTTATCATGCTAATGAACCTCAAAAGAAAGCTGGGTTGGCAATCCTTTTATCAGACCAATTAGATTTTAAACCAAAGACTATAAAAAGAGACAAGGAAGGACACTCTACAATAATTAAAGGGCCTAGCCAACAAGAATTAACAACTGTTAATATTTATGCCCCTAACATGGGAGCAGTCAATTATATGAACCAATTAATAACAAAATTAAAGAAACATATCGATAATATATTAATAGTAGGGGACTTTAATATCCCTCTCACTGAAATGGAGAGTTCATCTAAGCAGAAGATCAACAAGGAAACAAGGGCTTTAAATGACACACTGGACCAGATGGACTTCACAGATACATTCAGAACATTCCATCCTAAAGCAACTGAATATACATTCTTCTCTAGTGCACATGGAACATTCTCCAGAATAGATCACATCCTGGGTAACAAATCGGGTCTAAACTGGTACCAATTCCCTGCATATTTTCAGACTACAATGCTCTGAAGCTAGAACTCAATCACAAGAGGAAATTTGGAAGGAACACAGATACATGGAGGTTAAAAGAGCATCTTAGCAAAGAAACAAGAGAGAAATCTTCTTCTCAAGAAACAAGAAAAGTCAAATACACAACCTAACCTTACACCGAAAAGAGCTGGAAAAAGAACAGCAAAGAAAGCCTAAACCCAGAAGCAGGAGAGAATAAAGATTAGAGCAGAAATCAATGAAATAGAAACCAAAAGAACAGTGGAGCCAATCAACAAAATTAGGAGCTGGTTCTCTGAAAGAATTAATAAGGTCTATAAACCCCTGGCCAGACTTATCAAAAAGAAAAGAGAAAGGACCCAAATAAATAAAATCATGAATGAAAGAGGAGAGAACACAACCAACACTGAAGAAATACAAACAATTACAGGACATATTATGAGCAACTGTATGCTAGCAAATTAGACAATCGGGAAGAAACATATCCATTCCTAGAAATGTATAAACTACTGAAACTGAACCAGGAAGAAAAAACCTGAACGGATCCATAACCAGCAAGGAAATTGAAGTAATAATTAAAAATATCCCAAAAGACAAGAGTCCAGGGCTGGAGGTCTTCCCAGGTAACAACAAATGTTTGTTACCAAACATTTAAAGAAGAACTAATACCTATTCTTCTGAAGCTGTTTCAAAAAACAGAAATGGAAGGAAAACTTCCATACTCATTCTAGGCCAGCATTACCTTGATACCCAAACCAGACAAATACTCCATCAAAAGGAAAATTACAGACCAATATCCCTAATGAGCATGGATACAAAAATTCTTATCAAGATACTAGCCAATAGGATCCAATAGTACTTTAAAAGGATTATTCACTTATGGACATCGGGGAGGGTATGTGCTATGGTGAGTGCTGGGAAGTGTGTAAGCCTGACAATTCACAGACCTGGACCCCTGGGACTAATAATACATTATATGTTAATTTTAAAAAAAGGATTATTCACCATGACAAGATGGGATTTATTCCTTGCTGTAAGGGTGGTTCAACACCCATAAATCAATCAGTGTGATACACCACATGAATATAAGAAAGGACAAGACCCATATGACTCTCTCAATTGATGCAGAAAAAGCAACTGACAAAGAACAGCATCCTTTCTTGATTAAAACTCTTCACAGTGTAGGGATAGAGGGTACATACCTAAATATCATAAAAGCCATCTATGAAAAACCCACAGCAAATATCCTTCTCAGTGGGGAAAAACTGAGAGCATTTCACCCAAGGTCAGGAACACGGCAGGGATGTCCACTATCACCACTGCTATTCAACAAAGTACTAGAAGTCCTAGCCTCAGCAATCTGACAACAAAAAGAAATAAAAAGCATCCAAATCGGCAAAGAAGCCAAACTCTCACTCTTTGCAGAAGACATTATACTCTATGTGGAAAGCCCAAAAGACTCCACCCCAAAATTGCCAGAGCTCATACATGAATCCAGTAAAGTGGCAGGCTATAAAATCAATGCACAGCAATCAGTTGCATTTCTATGCACTAAAAATGAGACAGAAGAAAGAATTACAATTGTACCCAAAATCGTAAAATACCTAGGAATAAACCTAATGAAAGAGGCAAAGGATCTGTACTCTAAATACTACAGAACACTCATGAAGGAAATAGAGGAAGACACAAAGAAATGGAAAAACATTCCATATGCATGGGTTGGAACAAATATTGTTAAAATGTCTATGCTACCTAGAGCTATCTACACATTTAATGGAATCCCTATCAAAATATTATCAACATTTTTCAGAGATGGAAAAAAATAATCCTAAAATTTTTATGGAACCAGAAAAGACCCCAAATAGCCAAAGGAATGTTGAAAAAGGAAACCAAAGTCAGTGGTATCCCAGTTCCGACTTTAAGCATTATTACAAAGCTGTCATCATCAAGACAGTATGGTACTGGCACAAAAACAGACACACAGATCAATGGAACAGAATAGAGAGCCCAGAAATAGACCCTCAACTCTGTGGTCAACTACTCTTGACAGAGCAGGAAAGAATGTCCAATGGGAGAAAGACAGTCTCTTCAACAAATGGTGTTAGGAAAACTGAATGGCCACATGCAAAAGAATGAAACTGGACCATTTTCTTACATCGTACACAAAAATAAACTCAAAATGGATAAAACACCTAAATGTGAGACAGGAATCCATTAAAGTCTGAGGGGAGAGCAAAGGCAGCAACCTTTTTGTTGGCCACAGCAACTTCTTTCTAGACACATCTCCAAAGGTGAGGGAAACAAGAGCAAAATGAACTATTGGGACTTCATCAAAATAAAAAGCTTTTGCGCAGCAAATAGTTGACAATGCCGAAGACAACCTACAGAATGGAAGAAGATATTTGCAGATGTCTTATCAGATAAAGGGCTAGTATCCAAAATCCATAAAGAAGTTATCAAGCTCAACACCTGAAGAACACATAATCCAATCAAGAAATGGGAAGAAGACATCAAGAGCCGTTTTCCCAAAGAAGACATACAAATGGCCAATAGACACATGAAAAAACACTTAGCATCACTGGGCATCAGGGAAATCCAAATCAATACCATAATGAGGTACCACCTCACACCAGTCAGAATGGCAAAAATTAACAACTTCAGCAACAATAGGTGTTGGCGAGCATGTGGAGAAAGGAGAACCCTCTTACACTGTTGGCAGGAATGAAAGCTGAGGTAGCCATTCTGGAAAACAGCATGGAGGTTCCTCAAAAAATTAAGAATAGAGCTACACTGGGCGCCCGGGGGGCTCAGTGGGTTAAGCCGGTGCCTTCGGCTCAGGTCATGATCTCAGGGTCCTGGGATTGAGTCCTGCATTGGGCTCTCTGCTCAGCAGAGAGCCTGCTTCCCTCTCTCTCTCTCTGCCTGCCTCTCCGTCTACTTGTGATTTCTCTCTGTCAAATAAATAAATAAAATCTTTAAAAAAAAAAAAAAAAAAGAATAGAGCTACACTATGACCCAGCAACTTCATTACTAGGTATTTATTCAAAGGATACAAACAGTGATTCAAAGGGACACGAATGTTTACAGCAGCAATGTCCACAATAGCCAAAATATGGAAAGAGCCCAGATGTCCATTGACAGATGAATGGATAAAGATGTGGTATAGGGGCACCTGGGTGGCTCAGTGGGTTAAAGCCTCTGCCTTAGGCTCAAGTCATGATCCCGGGGTCCTGGGATTGAGCCCCGTATCGGGCTCTCCGTTCAGCAGGGAGCCTGCTTCCCCCCCACCTTTGCCTGCCTCTCTGCCTACTTGTGATCTGTCAAAAAAGAAAAGAAAAGAAAAGAAAAAGAATATGTGGTGTGTACATACAATGGAATGTTACTTAGCCATTAAAAAGAATGAAATCTTGCCATTTGCGATCATGTGGATGGAACTAGAGGGTATTATGCTAAATGAAATAAGACAAACACAAATACCATATGATTTCACTGATATGTGGAATTTAAGAAAACAGATGAACATGGGGAAGGGAAGGAAAAGTAAAATAAGATGAAAATAGTGAGGGAGGCAAGCCTAAGAGACTCTTAATCATAAGAAACCAACTGAGGGTTGCTGGAGGGGAGCTGGGTGGGAGGATGGGGTAACTGGGTGATGATGGCATGAAGGAGGGCACGTGGTGTTCCATGCTACTGATGAATCACTAAATTCTACCTAGAAAACTAGTAATACAGTATATGTCAAATTAAATTAAATTAAAATAAAGAAAAATAAATACATAAATACATACACCACCAGTCCCTGGCCCCTTCGGTAGGATAAACTTAGTGCCCGAGAGCCTTTACCATCTGGCTTGGATAATGGGTACATAGTCTTTGTTCTGCACCTGGATGGAAGCCCCCGCACCTGCTGCATCTGAACTTTGAGGCCTGGATCTTGTTTCTGAGCTCTCTCAGAGGCATTCCCCTTTAGAGGAAGCCCAGGACCTTGACTATCAGGTAGACAAGCTCAAGAGTTCAAATCCAGACTCTGCCACGGGTCAGCTGGGTAATGGCGTCTGAACCTCCATTTCCCCATCTTTGCAAAGGGGTTCATTGCAACCCCCCCACCCCCCAGGGAGGGTTGGGGGATTGAATGAGAGGAAGCCGGGCAGCATTTAGCAAGGTGCTGGCGGATGGGAAAGCTGTCCGGATTACTGTTATTCGTGACTCATGCCCCCAGAGGAAAAGCAAGCCAGTGGAAGGTGTGGGCCCGTCTCAGCGCCCGCCCTTGCAGCCTTTGAATTGGTGAATGAGCCCGTGAGAAGAAAGAGAACGCGAGAAACTTACACAAGGTTTTCAAAGCACATGGTGGGACCCACGACGTTAGCGGCTCCGCTGCTGATTTTAAAGGCAAAGAAGTTGTCCGGGCAGGGCTTGCTGAGGCCGCACTTGGTCCTCACGACCTCTGTGGAGGGAACAGACCAACCTCGGTGGTCGCAGCGTGGCAAGGGGCTCGGGAGGAGGCAGGGGAGCGGCCCCGGGGAGCAGGCTCCGGACGCTGCGAGAAGCCTCCTCCCCAAGGCGCCTTCCGGACAGCCTCAAGGCCGGGGGATTTGCCCCTTCACGCATGCGCAGGGCGCCTCCAGCCCTCCCCGCCGAAGATGCAGGACACCTGTGTGTCTGACCACCCTCAAGTTTATTTTCAGGGTTTCCAGGACAGCTCTAGTTCCAGCTCAGCGCCTGGCTCTGATTCAGACTCGCGTCCTCTCCTGGTGGCCCTCCCAGGGCCAGCCCCGGAGGCCAGAAAGAGGCGGGAAATGTATCTGGGACCCCCACACACAGCTGGGCCCTCCACGGACTCTGTGAGCGGGGATCTCCGTCACCCGTGTTTTTGGCCCGGCAGGCTCTCATTTATATTAATGCCTGCTGTTGCTGGTTTTTTAAAAAAAAAACAAAAAAACAAAAAAAAACCAAAAAAACACCACCCGACACTTTGGAAAGTACCATTAGGGAGGCTGGGTAAACATGAAATTAGAGAAAGTTCACCTGCAAAGAGAAAGCCATGATCGGGCAGCGCGTGTCCTCCAGCCCCTGCTCCGCGGCCCGCCGAGCTATGGCAGCACGGGCTTGGAGCGAACCCCCAGGCTTCCTGAGACAAGCTGGCAGCCGCCAGGTGCTTGCTGTGTGCTAAGCACCGTGGCAAGCACTTTACATTTATTATCTTGTTAAATCGTGCCGGGAACTCCTGTGCCTGGCACACAGTAGGCACTCAATAAACATTCACTGAATGAACGCATAGGTGGTTGGGCAGGGCTGGGCTCTAGGCTGGGAGAAAGGATGCCATCAGGGTGCTGAGGATCTTGCCAGACTCTAGGGAGCCTTTCTGTGCCTCAGGGAAAAGTGCCCCTCTGGGGGGGACACAACCCATTGTGCAAGACTTGCCAAGCCCACGCCCGGGTACTCCAGCCAAGCAGGCGGCCCTGGAGGCCTGAGTAGAATGCCTATGGTGGGCTCTCTGCCCTGCCTCCTGCTCCGAGACTCAGTACCCCCACCTGATGGGTATAACCAGAGCTCAAACCAGGACACTGTCACCAGAATGAGCACCAGGTGCCGAGACTCCCACAAGGGGCTGTTAAGGGCAGAGTGGGTGTCTAGGCTGGCGGCTCCGGTCAAAGAGAGCTGGAGAGGTGGGGACCTGACCCCTTCCCCCACCTTCTGAAGAGGACCCTTCTCAGGAGGCCTCGTACCTGCCGAAAGGTGGGGATGAAGGCCGAGGATGACGCTGGGGAGGGGTCCTACTCTCCTGTGAGCCTTGGGCCCTCACCTCTGGTGGCCTGTCCCCTCATGGAAAGGCCAGGTAACTCCTGAGATCAGACATTCTTACTGATGCTGGAGGGATTGTTCCAGGCCCTGGACCCCACTGTAGAGTTTGCCCAGAGCCTAATCAACTGCAGCTAAGTCTGATAAACCTGATGTCAACAAGCTGGCTTAAGCAGGCTTTTCCAGAATTGATTTTCTGACCATCCAGCCTTTACGGTCCAGCTACTGGCTGAAGGGGATGACGTCCAGGGGGCACAGCCATTGGGAGGCAGGGATTTGCTTTCTGAATTTGGGCTGGGGGGCTGCCCCCCCCCCCAGCTGCCTCAAACCCTGAGACTCCAAGCCGTCTGGGAACCCCTAGTGCTGTTGCTGAGGGTGTGAAGCAGAGCACTGGGGGATGGGGGGGAGCAGTCAGGAAATGTGGGCTGCTCTTGAATAATCTTCAGTGTGACTTGCCAGAAATCTCTCCCTTTACCTTTGCCAGCTATAAAATGAAAGAGTTGGTTTAGATCAGGGCTTTTGGATAGCTCTTCTCGGAACTGTCAGTGGAGCTACTATTAGGGGCTTAACTGTCAATGTCAACCAGGAGAGCCGGCAGGGAGGGAGGCAGCGTGTGTGCCCAGATCTGTCATGCCCCAGCAGATGATGCGTGAGTGTGTGTTTGTACCGAGATGCTGTGCTACTCTGTGTCTACTCCAGAATAGGACTCAGGAGGCTTAGCTCAATGGAGTTGCAAGTGTGGGTGAATGGTTGGTGTTGATCCATATGGTCTTTGCTCTCTGTAACCCCACAGTGCACGGGGCCCCCATGCCCTTCTCGGTCAAAATTCTGTTCCTGGAACTATAACCCTCTTCTGTCACTGTTATGTTAGGGTGGGAGAAGGGGGGGCTTGGAGATGTTGCCTCCTGAAAGGAGCATGGAGAGGGTGGGCTCTGGGCTAACCTGGAGTTGAACTCCTGCTGCACTATGTACCTCTGTGTTGCCTTGGCCAAGAGATTTCACTTCTCTGAGCTTCAGTGTGCCCACCTATAAAATGGGCATAATTAGAGCGCCTACCCGAGGTGGTGAGGATCGCATGGGATGCCTGGAATGCTCTGAACACAGAACATAGTCGGCCCTCCATCACGGTACTATCATCATCATCATCATTATAACTGTCCCTCCCTTCCCCCACTCCACATTTTGGGAGCTGAGGTCTTTCGCTGAAGCCCTGCTTGGACGGCTGCAGTATCCAGCATTGGAGGCCTCAGCATTCCCACTTTCCAGTGCCTGACTCTCCAGCTACGGTCTCTCTTGCAGCCCCCCACATTACTGCCTCTAGGCCTTTGCCATTTCCTCCCTAATGCCTTCTCTGATCTCATCCCTTTGGAAGGGGTAGCCCTTCCGGAGGCCAGAACACTCTGCCCCATCTCTCTTGGCACATTGGGCACTTCTACCCTAAAAGACAACCAGCACCCCCTTCTATATGCTTCTGGGGGCACGTGGAGTGCCCCATATGGCCCCGGGGACTCTGGAACAGGAACTGTGACGCACGCCTGTGGTCGCTGCACGATGACAATAAGCATATCACCCATCTTCAGGGCTCTGGCTCAGTGGGGGGGTCAGAGAGGGGAGGTGGCTGTGCAGGTCCAGGGGCTGTGACTAGGGAGGCAATCCAGACTGCAGGGTGGGGTTGCTAGGGAAGGGAGAGCTGAGCCATCTCCATCAGTCTGAATGGCTGAGAGGAGGCCACTACTGCTTCAGGGCTCCGGGGGCTTCAGAAGGCATCTTGGGGCCATGGGAGGAGAGAGCCGGGCAGATTCTGGACACCAAGATTTTTCTAGGGCCTGCAGGGCTGGGAGGAGAAGCCCCGGAAAATCTCACTCTAAGGCAAAGGCAGGGCTGGGGTGATACTCACCGACCTTCTTGGAGTCCAAATCTGCTAGAAAGAAGACACAATCTGGTTAGCGAGAAAATGCTTTGGGCGCCCCCTGCTGGACGCTGGAGAGTGGCATTGGTCCGCGCCAAGCGTTCTCCTCCTGTGGGAGGACCTCCTGTTGAGGTGAACTCTAGAAGTCCCACCCTGTCAGGGAGCCCTCCCTCACCTTCCGCTGCCAACCCTTCACTCACTCACTCACACACACACACACACACACACACACACACACACAGCACTTCCTACTCTAACAGAGCATGTTATTAAATGCATAAAATAAAATAGATTAGAATGGAAACCAACTATATATCAATATAATAATAAAATATTAAAACATAAATTTGTGCTACAATAATCTATGTGCTTCTTTATTACTGCATTAAATAATAAGGTGGGAGGGTGTATGTAGCCAAACTAGGAACCCCTGAAGAAAATGAATATTACCCCTTTCAGTGGCTGAGCATTCATGGTTTTCAATGGCCACTTTCCCACTGGTTACCTGTCCTGTCACCATAAGTATTTCTTGAGACCCTGGATCATCACTTTTGATTTTGTATATTCTGTAATTAAGTCTGTTTGTCTTTCTGACTCAGACCATGAGCGGGGGCCACATGTTTCTCATTTTGGGGTGCCTGGGACCTAACACAGAAGAGTCACTCCATGTTGGTTGGAGGTGTTGATTCATCAGACTTCAGTTCTGGGGTGTACTTTTAAACCTTGTCCTTTTTCTCACTTCAGGCTGGGGCTCTCTCCTCTAGAGGACAACCCTGAGCTCCAGTTCTGCTCAGAGCCTCCTACACTGACCTGGGCCCATCTCTTCCCAGGCTGTCTGCACAGCAAACTCCATCTCTGTAAAAGCACTGCCCTGGGGCTGGGGACATGGTGGCCTACATGGGTTTATACAATTCATCCTGATGTGGGTGTGAGCCACACCTGACCAGAAGTGGACGAGGTTCTGGGATCTCAGAGACTCCTCTGTGTGGTGACTGGCTTCTCACTGCTGTGAAGCTGTGAGCTAGCCTGCGCTGCTAGAGGTTATTGACCATGTCAGTGGAGGTCATTCCCTAAATCCAAGGAGGACAAATACAGACGCCTAAATCCCTTTCCTTTCCTTCCTTCCTTTGAAAGGATTTGGACCTGGGAGACTTGGGCTCCCATTCCTGCTGACCTCTATTAGGAAATTTGGGCAACTTTCTTCATCTCCCTGAAGCTCCCTGAGCTTCTCCTTTCTTAGACTACACATAAAACCACACCGTGAGGTCATGTATGAGTCCACTCCACAACGACACCATGGATCACCTCATGGGGCCATTTGTGTAGATTATATGAGATTATGCATGTAAGCAACTGGTATCCATTACTCATCCATCATCCACCCAGACATCATTCATTCACCCATCCATCATCCACTCATCCATCTATCTACCCATCCAGCCAGCCAGCCACCCTCTGCCATCCAACCATCCATCTACCCATCTATCCACCCATTCATCATTCATCCACCCACCCACACATCCATTACCCACCTACCCACCATCCATCCATCTATACATCTGTCCACCCATTCATAATCTATCCATCTATCCCTCCACAATCTACCAATCCACCCATCCATCAACCATCTATCCATCATCCATCTATCCATCCATCCATCCATCCACTATCTATCCATCCACCTGTCCATTCATCCACCTACATACCCATCCATTCACCCATCCTTCCATCCACCTTCCATCAGTCCACCCATTCATCATTCACCCATCCATCCATTCATTTTTCTTTCATTCATCAAATGTTTACTGAGCAGCTTCCCTGCTAGAGAAATGGATGTACACAGGATAAAATCCTTGCCTTCAAGAAGGATGCCTTCTAGGGGATGGGGATCGAAAACAACCAAGTAGACAAATAAATAAACATCCTAATAATGGATGATGGTGAAGCTCTCAAGGAAATAGGCTGACATAGGGGCTAAAGTAGAGGGAGGTGTCATGGCTGCAGCTGGGGTTGTGGGGGAAGGTCTCTCTGAGGAGGTCATATTTGAGCAGAGACCTGAAGTTGGAGAAGAGGGACATCTGTGTGAAGAGTGTTTCAGGAAGAGGTGAGAGCAGCCGCGGCTAGATACCACTCAATGCTGTTTTGTGTCTCTTGGCTTCCTCTCTTCCCTCCTCCCTTCCTTCCTTCTTTTCTTCCTCCCTCTGTCCATTTTTCCTGGAATCACATTTCCAAAATGGCCCTTGATGCAGGCACATGTTTTGGCCAGGGTCTTGGAACACTTCTCTGTTTCTCCATGGGCTCCAGCCTTCCTGGCAGGCTCCACCCCCGCAAAGGGTGGAGTCCCAAAGGCAGCCCAAACTCTGCCATATCTGGCTGTCTCCTGGGTCACCCACAGATGGAGGGAGGACTATCCTTGGCCCCATCCTGGTCCATAGTCCCTGCCCCAGCAGGGAGCCCCACTCACCCAGCCAGCGGGGTAGACGGATAGTTTTCATGTTTAAGCTGCTGTAGCTGTGCAAAAAGATCCATGTGGTGACCAGGGCAAAGATGAGGGCCAGGAGTCGGAGCACACCTGCAAAGCAAGGAGTTCCTGCCATGAAGCCCCATCACAAGGCCACATAGCAAGGCTCCTTGTGAGTCCTTACCAAATCCCCACAGTGAGACCATGTCATGAGACCCCACCAGACAGAGGCCCACACCTTGGACCAGGTCAGGGGACCGTGTGGTAGGACCATGTGCGAGTCCATGCAGTGATCAAATGGTGAGACCGTGCTGCAAGGTGACGTAGCCACATTTCCCCAAGTAGGTCTACTGGGAGAAAAAGTTAGAAATGAGCCTTCCTGGGCTCCACGTAGCCACCCAGAGACAGACTCTTGAGGGGTGAGGCCTAGGAATCTGCACTCTTATCCAGCACTCCGGGATGAGGCCCGAGTGTGTGGCAGCAAAGCAGGAGGCAGGTTCTGCAGCAGACAGCCCGCTCGGGGAGCCCCGCCACAGGAGTCAGGAAGGCTGTGGCCAGTGCTCTGGACAGCCAGTGCCGCTGTGTGACCTCAGGCCGAAGCTCAGCCTCTCTGGGCAGGAGTGCCTCAGTCATAGGGTAGACATGGTTCAACAACCTTGCTTCAGAGCCCACAGCTCGCTGGGAGCGATGTGATAGTTGTCTCTAGTAGGCGGCCTCCAAGGTGGCTTGGGGCTAGGGCTGGTCCCTCACATTTTCCATCACTCCTCCTGAAAGCTGCCACAAATAACCACACAATGCTATCTATAGAACATACACTGTCCTTGCTGACATGGCTTCCCTGGCCTCACAGCCTGACTGCTTCTGTACCAGTGGGGAGCAAACCCCCACCCAGGACAGACCCCCAGAGCTCCCAGTCTCACTCCCTTCCCCCACTCTCCCATGAGGGCCAGAGGCAGGCGCCACTATACCTCCTAGCTCAGGGACTCTGGTGGCCCCACTGCCATCAAGCCACACACTCTAGGTCCGTCCCTGACCTCTGTGTGGCCCTGAATTCAGCTCTGGGGTCTTGTGTTAGCCTCTCACTAGTAGGGCTGGAGGAGAAGGCCCCTGGATCCTGTGGGGCACGGCTCAGGGCTGTGGGAGGTCCTTCATCTTCTGGGCCCCAGTGTGGCCTGGAGGCACCCAGAATTCTCCCTGGGCATCAGCTCACATGACTTTTGTTGGAGGCAGTGGGCCAACAGCTTTCACGTACATAGTTATCTCAGTTCATCCTCATGGTAAACGTACGTGTTGGATGCTACGGATCGCTACCATTTTGCAGATGAGGAAACAGGCTCAGGGAGGTGGTCAGTTAGTTCAGACGTGGCGTTTGAAGGGAAGGGAAGTGTGCTGACTCTAAAACTTGTGCTCTGAACTTCCTCACAGCTATTTGGGAATATAAATGAATTGTGTCCATCTCTTCCTTGGTGCCTCAGTCTCCCTATCTATACAGAGGGTATAGCATGAGAACATGGATGAGAAGGCAAAGACTGCTCCTTGTGCCCAGCCCCGTGGTATGAAGTTTCTAGAACAGCCCTCCTTGAGCCCTCACTTCCTTCTAGGGTTAGGTATCTCCAAAATAGGAAGAGTCCCTGTGATCCCAGCCTGGTGGGGTTATGATGGCAAAGCTTATCTGGCCCTTCAGCCTCTGGGCAGCAAGTTGCCTTTTCCCCTCTTTCAGGCTTACTCCTGGATGGGTTTCCTCCTAGAGTTCATCTGGTCTGAACATTTGAGAGCATGGGATGCCAAACAACCTCTGAGTCCAGGGACTGGCTGAATTCCTGATAGAAAAAATGATTCCTGAACCAGTATCAGACCTTGAGACTTTGAATCCTTGGAACGTGGCCCCTACCTGATCTTCTCATCTTGTCCGGGTGAGGAGCAGCTTGGGGTCAGCGTTAGCCTATGGAGAGAAGGAAATCAAATTGGAAACTGGCACTTGGGGTCTGAAAACGAATAAGGTAGATGATTAGGGATGAGTATCTCCGACTTTCGGTTTGGTTCCTCACCATCTGTCTTCTGTTCACTCTCTGCCTCCACCTCTCCTTCACTTTTGCCCCTAGAATTTTATATTCTATTCAACATGTCTTTTTTGAGTGCAGAGATTGGCAGGTAGAGGAAGTTGTAGTCTGCCAGCCACTGTCTCTTGGAGGACTGATTTATTCATCCATCCATCCATCCATCCTTCCACCTTCCATCCGTCCATCCATCCATCCGTCCATCCTTCTGTCCCTCCAGTCAGCTGAGAGACATTGAGCTAGCTGGCTCCAGCAAAATCATCAGGAAACAGCAGCTTGAGTGATTTCTGCCAAAGTGCCAAGGGGAAGAGTAACGAGAACGCTCACATTACGGGTGAGTTTGCGCAGGTGCTATATACGCAGTTATCTCCTTTCGTCCTTGAAGGTAGGTAAGCCAAGACTCACGGTGGTTAAGCCCAGGGTTATTCAGCTCGGAAGGGTCACAGCCAGAATCTGGAGCAGGTCTCCACTGCCCAATCCCCACAGAGTCCCACTCCCAGGGCCCTTTGTCCCAGAGGAGAGTTGAAACTGGAGTTCCCTGCCTTCTTGAACCCCAGGCCCCAGCTTTCACCTGTGTCACCCCCCAGGTGCTGGGCAGTTCCCAGTGATTCAGCAGCTGTGAAGACCCCCAGGGGGTCTGTAGAAACCTAGGGGAGGGGAGGGCAGGGCTGCTGGTAACTGTTCTAAGTCTCTGAACCCCCACAGCCAGCTGGAGCGGCTCTGACTGCAAGGAATTGCTCCCACGACTCTTCCTGTCCCCTCCCCACTCCAGAATCTTCATCCTAAAAATCCATCCCAACAAACTGGTCTCCAAAGCCCTACCACCAACGCCACAGATAAGAGACAGTAGGCCATTTAAGCAGTTCCCTGGAACACTCCCTGATATTTAAACAAAAGCAAGGGCAAATCTACATTTCTTTTTGATAAGTATGAAAATATTCCCACCCACTCAGACCTGCCTTTTAGGTCCTTCCGGGTGAGAAAGGTGAGCCCGTGCCTGACTCCGCCCACAGAGGTTTTATAGAACTTTAACTTCCTGAAATTCAAACGATCACCTCACCCCCCCCCACCTTTTTTTCGATACAAGAGTATATTATGCTTTTGAGTATTCCTGGAATCTGACCTACAGTCTGGGAGCCCAGGCCCCCAGATGATGCTGAAGGACGTTCCGTGGGATCCGCATGTGTGGGGACCCAGGAGAGCTCGGGGCCAGACAGGAGGGAAGGATGGGAACAGGGTCAGGTGGTTGGGGACACACAGGTGACAAGATACACGTTGATATTCATAGAGAGCAGGCGGGAGACGGAACTCGGAGAGACAAAGGACAAGGGGCAGAGATAACAGAGAGGGACACAAAGAGAACAAGACAGAGACAGAGGAGGAAAACACATAAAGGAGCAGAGGGAAGAGCAAATACTCAGGACATGCATTTACTCAGGCTCAGAGGGAGAAAAAGTGCCCTTCAGAGAGAGACAAGAGAGACGGGACAGAGATAGAGGCTGGGATGCATACCTGGGCAGGGGGCTAGCTTCTCGCTGTCCTGCCCATGCCAAGCACGGATTCTGGCTTCAGGGCTTGGGGGTGGGGAGGGCGGTGAGTCTGATGTCCCTCCTGGCTGAGTCCCCGACCGTCCCCTCAGCACCTGCAGGCTTCTCCAGTCTCCTGAGCTCCCGCCCGCTCACCTGGCCAGCTCACCCTGCCAGCCCATGGGTGCTCAGGAGGCTCTAGCTCCACAGTCCTGGGCTCTGGGACCGGGTCTGCTGGGGGTGGGGAGGGAGGGAGAAAGGCACTTGGGACCGGTATGCGGGGTGGGGCAAGAATTCCCTCCGTAACCACCCAAACCCAAGAGTTTCTTTCTTACTTGTTCCTGCGAGAACGTCTGTCACAACCTGTTATTCAGGTTACAGAGCTGTGGGGCAAAGGCTTGGGGAGAAAGGTCTGACTGTCCTTGCACACATATGATGACCCCAGGGTAGTATGTGGTCACGGGGCTGGCGGTGGTGGGAGGGTGGAGGGTGGAAAGGAGGGGACGGAGCTGGAGGAGTAGGGAGGGGAAGGCAGAACCCATGGTCCTCCCTCACTGTCCTGAGCCTCTCCCTTTGTCCTGCCCCTCCCCTTGGACCCCTTCGGATTTCTGGCTGCATGTCTGGCTCTGTGTGTAAGCCGCAAGCATGCTTTCCTTTTCCATGGCAGGCCTGGTTTCCTGCAGGCCCCGTACAAGGCTGAGCACAGAGGAGGTGCTCCATGAATATCAAGGACCTGAATGAACCGGATTCTTGCACAGTCCTGAAAGGTTAGGGCAATGAAACGACTGTGTAGAGAAGGAAGCTGAAGTTCAGAGAGGGCAACTGACTTGTCTAAGGCCACACAGCAACTTGTGGATTTAATTTCTGAAGCAGTCTCTCAGCAATCACAGGAAGGCAGGCTGTGTATGAGACCGGGGATAGGGCTGTGAGCAAGACATGCCTGGGTGGCTCAGTCTGCTTACAGCTCATGTCACGATCCCAGGATCCTGGGATCGAGCCCACATCGGACTCCCTGCTCAGCAGGGAGCCTGCTTCTCCCACTCCTACTGCTGCTCCCACTGCTTGTACTCTCTGTCAAATAAATAAAATCTGTAAAAAAACAAAACAAAAAAAAGACATGCTCGGGGCATCCCTGAGCCTTTGTCCTGTTGCTCCCTGTCTGTCTCTTTGCTTGGAACACTCCTACTTATACTTCAGGTCTCAGTGTAGAAGTTGCTTCCTCTGGGAAGCTTTTCCTGACCGCCCCCCCCAAATCAGGGCTAATGCCTACCTGTGGTCCTGAATGAGGGGACCCCCATCAAGGCCCCCCATCCTGTCAAGAGGAGCTGGTAACAAGGTGATTTCTCTGTGGTTGGTTTAGAAGGGGGCATGGGACCCATGCAAGGCCAATCAGAGTTTTTCCCTGGACAGATCTTGGAAACCGGGCGGTGGGGAGATGGGGGGATAAGGGGTGGGGAGTGGGGGGGGGCTAGAGAAGCTGTTTTTTCCCTGGTGACTCTAAGCTGGACATCTGTGAGTCTGGAGCTGCTGGCGCCCCTTTCTCAGCTGCTCTAACATCCTGCCAGAGGATGAAAATGCCAGGCTGAGCACGGGGCAGCCCTCACGGCCTTGGTCTTGAGAGGGTCGAGGAGGAAGGAGCAATGATGTCAGGAAAGAGGACGGACTTCAGGTCCATCAGAGAGACCTGCACTCGTCACTCAGTACTTGTGTGTTTCGGGGCACACCTCTCAGGGCACCGGCTTCCTCCTCTATGAGGGTGATGCCATCTATTTGTCCTGAAAGGGGTGTCAGGCAGGGAGGCCACCTGTCTACAAGGACTTTGCCAGCTGATGACGTTCACCCCAGCCCTCCTCCCCGTGGGCAGGACCCATTCATCCCGGCTGCTTCCTGCTAGCACACCTTGCCAGGATTCCTATCCGGATGTTTGCTCTTCCAACGCAACTAAAATGCCATCACAGCCTGTTTGTGACATTTCTTAATGGTCCTATAAGAGATGGGACATCAGCTTCTTCCTGTTTCCTGGAGTCTTCTCTACTCAGGTGCCTTTGAGCTCAGCCATGACCTGTCCCAGAGCCAAGATGAATGGAGGACAGATTACTCTCTCTCCAGGCTAGGAGGGTGGAGGAAAGCACCTTGATGAAGAAATAAATAGGTATTTCTCCTGCTTAAGTCTGGTCTCTGGTCCCTAAGGCCCTCAGGGTACAGGCCAAAGTATCTCATGTGCTTATAAGGCCTCACATGATTTAAACGCTGGCATGAGATGGACCTTGCCGCCCTCATCATCTGCGGTCCCCACTCCTCCTTCTCCAGATGCTCAGAGCAGCCCCGGGCGAGGCTCTCTCCCTCGTCAGCTTTGCACATGCCGTTCTGTATGGGCATTGCTCTTCTAGGACTCATCCCCTCGGGCAACTGCTCCTTGGCCTCGGGTCACGGCTCCTTGGCCTCGGGTCCTCACCCAAGCAGCCCTTTGTCCTTGGAAAGACAGAATTCAGAAGCTGTTTCTTAGCTCATCATAAGGATCTAGGCTCAGCCCACGGTCACTTCTGAATCAGCCCTAAGCCACAGCTGAAATGGAAAGAGCTCCGCGAACATGCTCTGCATTTTCCCCAACTTGGGCATCAGCCACAGGTTCAACTGTGTTCTCATGTGGCAGCTCGTTTCTAAGGAGGCGTGAACCGGAGGTCCTATCCCGAGCTTGGAGAAATCAGGTTGTAATTACCAACAACCGTAGCTGGCCAGCTGCCCTCGTATTGGCTTTGGCCCTTCAGGCTTTCCACCACCTGCTGGCTATCAGGTTTCCTACTCTCTGCCCAGAGCCACACCTCGAAGGACCGCCTGAGTTCCAGAGCAGAACCCCAAACTCACTTTTTTGCTAATAATAAAAATAATAAATTATCAAGAAAATGATTAAACCAGCTACCCTTTATTGAGGGCTTACCTTGCAGCTGGAGTTAGGCTAAGAATTTTACACATATATCTTGTCGAATCCCCTGGCAACCCCATGGATTGGATCCTACTGTCTTCCCTTCTCTGAGGAGGACACCGAGGCCTGGAAGGGGTGGGTAAGTGGTCTCACAGCTGTGGGGGCAGAGCTGAGAGCCACACCACCAGCTGCGGACAGCAGGGAGGCGGCCGCATGGCAGTTGGCAGGCCTGAGGCTGAGCCACGGTCACCAGATTCCAACAAGGAAGGGTACTGGGTCTGAGGGAGTTCCGTGTGCCTAGGAGTAAGTCTTGACTCAAAGTAGGTACTTTAATTGGAACTCAAAGGATAATTCTACATCAAGGAAGGGTCTTATCTCCAGGCCGTGAGGGCTCACATTTTCCTTCATGGGAGCAATGGAAACTTCGGGGCAGGGGTGGCACAGATGAGCATTTGGGCAGCTACTCTGTGACCCCCAACCACGGCAGAAAAAATGAAGTCAGCACAGAGCCTTTTCTGGTGAAGAGCAGAAGAGGGCTCAGACACTTTCCACTCAGCGTCTTGGGGCTGGCACGTGAGATGTGTTATCCTTAGAATGGGGACTTCTTAGTGTGGGGGTAGGGCCAGGGGACTTGGAGACAAGTCTGAGACAGCCCAAGGTCATGAGCTGAGCAGGTCTGAAGATTCTGAGTCTTCTTGGTCATGAGTTATTGGGGAATCTCTGTGATATCTTAAAAAAAAAATCCAACTTAACAAATAATCCTAAAATTTATATGGAACCAGAAAAGACCTCGAATAGCCAAAGGAATATTGAAAAAGAAAGCCAAAGTTGGTGGCATCACAATTCCAGACTTCAAGCTCTATTCCAAAACTGTCATTATCAAAACAGTACGGTACTGGCACAAAAACTGACACAAAGATCAATGGAACAGAATAGAGAGCCCAGAAATAGACCCTCAACTCTATGGTCAACTACTCTTGACAGAGCAGGAAAGAATGTCCAATGGGAGAAAGACAGTCTCTTCAACAAATGGTGTTGGGAAAATTGGACAGCCACATGCAGAAAAATTAAATTGGACCATTTCCTTACACCACACATGAAAATAGACTCAAAATGGATGAAGGACCTCAATGTGAGAAAGGAATCCATCAAAATCCTTGAGGAGAACACAGGCAGCAACCTCTTTGGCCTCAGCCGTAGCAACTTCTTCCTAGGAACATTGCCAAAGGAAAGGGAAGCAAGGGCAAAAGTGAACTATTGGGACTTCATCAAAATTAAAAGCTTTTGCACAGGAAAGGAAACAGCTAACAAAACCAAAAGACAACTGAGAGAATGGGGGAAGATATTTGCAAACAACATAACACATAAAGGGCTAGTGTCCAAAAATTTATAAAGAGCTTATTAAACTCAACACCCAAAGAACAAATAATCCAATCAAGAAATGGGCAGAGGACATGAACAGACATTTCTGCAAAGAAGACATCCAGATGGCCAACAGACACATGAAAAATTGCTCCACATCACTCGGCATCAGGGAAATACAAATCAAAACCACAATGAGATACTACCTCACACCAGTCAGAATGGCTAAAATTAACAAGTCAGGAAATGACAGATGTTGGCAAGGATGCGGAGAAAGGGGAACCCTCCTACACTGTTGGTGGGAATGCAAGCTGGCGCAACCACTCTGGAAAACAGCATGGAGGGTCCTCAAAAATTTGAAAATAGAGCTACCCTATGACCCAGCAATTGCACTACTGGGTATTTACCCTAAAGATACAAACGTAGTGATCTGAAGGGGCATGTGCACCCGAATGTTTATAGCAGCAATAAACGTCCACAATAGCCAAACTATGGAAAGAACCTAGATGTCCATCAACAGAAGAATGAATAAAGAAGATGTGATATATATATATTTGAATACTCTGCAGCCATCAAAAGAAATGAAATCTTGCCATTTGCGACGTGGATGGAAATAGAGGGTATTATGCTTAGCGAAATAAATCAATTGGAGAAAGACAACTATCATATGATCTCCCTGATATGAGGAAGTGGAGATGCAATGTCGGGGGTTTGGAGGTAGGAAAAGAATAAATGAAACAAGATGGGATTGGGAGGGAGACAAACCATAAGAGACTTAATCTCACAAAACAAACTGAGTGTTGCCAGGGGTAGGGGGGTAGGAAGAGGGTGGTTGGGTTATGGACATTGGGGAGGGTATGTGCTATGGTGAGTGCTGTGAAGTGTGTAAACCTGGCGATTCACAGACCTGTACCCCTGGGGCTAATAATACATTATATGTTTATAAAAAAATAAAATAATTATTTAAAAAATCCAACTCAATCATTCATTCTACATTTCCTGTGCCATCACAATGCCGGGGGCCTGGAACAGAGCAGAGGGCCAATAAGGTTCTCACCTTCCGGAAATGCACAGTGTGAGGGCAAAAGATACGTGGATGGTGATGGTGCAGTGGGGTGGGGGCTCGGGTTGGGCTTCCTTCAGGGAACCTCCTGGCCAGGGAGCTGTCAGAGTAGACTTCCTGGAGGAAGTGGCATCTGGACAGTTGGAGTTCTCCTGGAAAGTGTTTGGGGCAGAGGAATAGCATGTGCAGAGGCTTAGAGGAGAGGCAGAACCTGAAACTCTGATGGTAGAGACCAAAGTGAAGGGGGAAAGGGACTATACATTAGGCTAATTTTACATTAGCCTGTAAGGACTGGGCTGATGGGATGACCTTGGGCTTTGTTCTGAGGGTGATGAGGGGGCCTCAGGAAGAACTAAATAGGGCTAGTGATAAAACCTCAGCTCAGTGTGGAGAAGGCAGCACCTCCTCCAAGAAGCCTTCACTGACCCCGGCTCCTCCATTAAGGAATTTCTCCATTGAGGTGCCCTGTCATGCTTCAGGTCAGCCTAATTCAGGGGCCAGCTTCCTCCCAATGCAGTGACTTCTGAGGGCCTTCCTCGCGCATGCCCCTGATGCTAGCACCAAGGCACACAGTAGGTGGGCACTAAGTGTCCTCAGATAGAAGCAAGTGGCTTTCTGTCTGGGAAAGAAACTAAGGGAGAAAAGGCCCCAAACACACCACAGATGCTCCCTCCAGCACAGATGCTCACATCACAGATTCTTCTTTTACTCCCTGACCCGCAGCATTCTCCAAAGTGAATCCTGTCCAGGGGATGGGCTCAGACTTCAGAATCCAAGTAGCCTCTTCAGGCTAAATGCAAGCTCCGGCTGTTTTCATCATCCCCGGAAATTCCGTGGACTAAGTGTTGTCTCCAAAGGCAGGGGGGGCGCTCCCTGCTCTGTCCATGGGCTTCTCTCTGTGTCCACATCCCCCCGCCCCACCTCGCCCCCACGCAGGCAGGATTCCTGGCAAGGGATGGATTCTGCATGTAGCAGGGTGGGAGGTGGCCGCTGCAGAGGGGGCCACAGACCCTGAGGGAGATACTCAGCACGTCGAGGAGATCGAGATAGAGGGACAGGACAGAACAAAAAAGAAGCAGAGACCCTAAAAGACTGAGAGCGGCAGACACATTGACAGACACACACACACTAGCACGTGGGCACGCCCACACGCACACGGGAGTCAGGGGGCTGCTGAGAGTCCCAGGAGGCGTGCGGGATGCTGCCAAAACCCGGTTGCCACTAGCCATCCTGAATTCTGACCTCGAAATCTGGGAAACCAGCGGCTGCCTTTCCTTCCCTAAATGGTCCATCTTGTAAACCCCTAGTATTTATAGGCAATTATTGATCATGTCACCGATACAGACACATAGAAACTTCAAATAAATCTGTAAACAATAAGGACGGTGGTCGAAAGCATTGTGCCCGTGACATTTATTTCAGAAGGAAATAAGCCCATTATTTCTGTTATGCCCTATTTTAATTTTATTTATGGTTTTAATGGTTTTCTCCAGCTCTGGCCAGTGTTAGAATTAACGGGTTGTGTGAGGTCACACAGCAGGAGATGCAAGAAGGTGTGGGAGGCACAGGATTCTGAGGTTGCTTACTCCCCAAGTTCCTGGGATGTTTCCCAGAATAAGACAAAAAACCCACAGGTACCAGCTGCCGCGCTGAGACTTCCTTATTTTAACTGCTTTAATCCTCAGCAGCTTAATGAGGAATTCGGGGACACTGAGGCACAGAGCGTTAGGTCACAACTGGTGAGAGGCAGAGGAAGAGAGAGATCCCAGAGAGGAGCCTAGGAGCCCACATTCTTAACCACAGTGTCCGACTCCTCTAGACTAGGGCTGGGCAGCTTTCCGCAAAGGACAAGAGGAGATATTTTGGGTTTTCTGGGCCATACGTTCTCAGTCATAGCCCTTCAACTCTGCCATTGCAGTGGGAAAGCTGGAGTAGCCGTTTGTAAATGAATGAATGTGGCTATGTTCTAATAAAACTTTATTTATAAACACAAAGGAATCTGAATTTGGCCCTAGGCCTTAGCTTGTCCAACTCTAATTTGGGTGTTGCCCATCTCAGCCCAAGGTGGACAGGAGCTCTGGTGTTCCCTTTCCTGAGCTTAAGCCTGCCTGGGTTTGGTTCAACCGTTGGTGGTGGAGAAGGAGGCCTTCTGTAGGATAAGAGAGGGTTCCTATCACCCTGCCCTTCCTTTTGCTCCCGGCAGCCTGCATGCCTCTCAGGGGCGGATCCACCAGCCCCTTGGTTTAGCAGGGCTCAGCCGCCTGTCCTTAGACTTTGTTCCAAATTCACCTGACTGGATTGTCATCCGAGGGTGCCTTGCTCAGTGCCCGGCACCGGGGAGACGCCCAGTCAATGGCAGCTCTTGCCGTATTGGCACCTTCAGGTCTGCAGAGGCCTCATCGGGCCTGGCGATTTTGAGTCTATAGCATATGGTGCCTGAATGGCGGTCTTTGGAGTCCTATCTGGGTTCTGTCCTGGAGCTGTGGCTACAGTCCTCTCAGCTTGGTTTCCTTACCTGTATGTGGCCATCACAATCCCTAATTTAGTAAAAATTAAATCGAGAATACACCCCACGCACAATACCTGCCACAGGGGAAATGCTTCATAAGTGACAGTAGTTCAGTGAGTAGGCCCCCTTGTACTCTGCTTGGGGATGCCCCTGTGCTCTCCACCATACCTCTTAAGGAGGCAGAAATCCCCCCAGAATGGGAGAAATGTATGCTCTGGATTGGGATTGGTTCTCCAAGCCCTGACAGAGCAGCAAGAGAAAGGAGAAGGTGTCTGGCCCAACATGAAGCCCTTTCCCCTCCCCAAGGGCATGGGGTAATCTCAGGCTGCTAGGCGTCTTTGGGTACACTAGCCAGAGGGGCCAGTATGTGCCACCAGAATGTCTCTTTGCAGAGAGTCTGGCTGTGTGTCACCAGAGAGGGCTACTCTATCAGGATGGGACTGCCTGGAGCGTCTGGGTTCATCCCCTGAGCCATGGCCTGCTGTTGGCCTATCTGAATCACTTCAGCAGGTCAAGCATGACGAAATTCACCTAAGACCCGTGGGCAATTCTATTCCTTTCCATCAGAGAGAGTTGGGTCTTGGCCTCTTTGATTAACATGATGGCCGCCTCCACAATGACGTCAATGGGGTTTTGGAAAGGTTTGAGGAGATAAATCTTTCCCAGGGACATGTGGGATCCAGACATCTCTGAAGGAGAAATAATCTTAATAATAATCACAGTGATGATTCTAGTAAGTCTTCACACTGTTTGTTGGCAAGTTTTGAGCTCCGTGTCCTTCGCTTAATCTTCTCAACAGTATTGTGAGGCAGATTCTTTTATTGACTTCCTTACTGGTGAGGGGCTTAAAGAGATTAAGTGATTTGTCCAAGGTCATACAAGTGGAGTGGCTGATGCAATTTTGTCATCCATTACTTTAGTAACTGTGATTAAATGAAGGAGGGATGCTTGGAGCCAGACTGTGGTAGACACCTGTTGCTTGGGTCATCTTTCCAGCACCCATGCCCCCTTTTCCTGTTCCTCACCCCAAATTTCCTTCAGGCACCAAACTCCCTTCCTCTGATTCCTACCAGGCAATTGGCTAGGGATGGCCCCATTCCTGGTTCCAAGTGTGACCACGTGGCCTAGGCCTAACTCCTTTTCTCGGTCACAGAGGTGGGCAGGCCACCCATGCTCAGAAGATCACAGCCTTCCCAGGGCTCTTGATGGACTTGTCAAGGAAGAGGATCTGCCTCTCTGCTGGGGTAGCTGAATTGAGTTGACTTAGAACTACAGATGGTGATGGTACCTGCCACTGTGGGGGCTGGGACACCTTGCCTGAGAATAAAGCAACATGGAAGCAAGAATCCCAGAGATGGAGTCAGAGTCCTGGGGATGTCATCGAGCCCCTAGATCTAGCCTTGCCTGCCAGTGGCTCGTTGGACTTTTTCGTTATGTGAGCCAATATTGGTCCTTTATTTGTTGGGCTGGCTTGAATTTTTTGTTATTGTTTTTGTTGTTGTCACTAGCAGCCAGAAGAGTACTGATACACAAGGATTTTCCCATTTTCAACCACACCTACATCACCAGACATGTGAGGTAACTTGCCCAAGGTAATACAGCAAGAAAAAGTCAGAGATAGGATTCAAACTCCAAAGTGGTTCTCTTTCCATGACTTCTACATCTTTGTCTCCCCAGGCTACGCACCTGGGAAGCAGACCTTGGCCTTTCCACCTCTGTTTCCTGGGACCTCCCAAAGCAAGAGATTGGTACCAATCATAGAAGAATCTGCCCTTTCCACAAGGCCTCTGCTGTAGGACTTCAGGCTGGTCCGGGAAGCTGTGCCAGGCTTGCCCAGCAGAAGTAGACAGGCCGGTCTCACCCAGGGTAGAACTGCCCAGGAACAGCCCAGTCCAAGCACACGTTGGCAAGCCATGGCTTCCAGCATCCTGCACCCCAGGACATAACCCTCGGCTCTTTGGGCTTCCAAATTTCTACTGGAAGGCAGTGGCAGGGGCCGTGTGTACACATGGAGGTGTACAGAGACAGGGTGTAAATGATGACCATAAGACAGAACCCCAGTGGCAGTTGCCTGCCCTCAGAGGAGACCTGCCCGTCTAATATTGGGAGGCCTGGAATGGCGTTGGGTAGGCTGTGGCCAGCCTGAACGGGGAGCTGGCCAATGCACTGGAGCGGACAGACAGAGCAAACACTGGGTAGAACCGAACTCCACTCCACAGTTTGCTTGTCCTGGGTGGGCCTGAGCACCTTGCTGCCCTCTCCTCTCAATGCCCGCTCCTGCCCTCTCCCTGCAGGACTGCCCCCCCTTCCTCCCTCTCCCCCTTCTCTTAAGAGTCTGCAGTGTGCCAAATGCTTACCTCTCCGTTCTCTTCCTCCCACTAGCATTTCTCCACAAATTTAACCTCCGAGAAGTCTGTCCTGACTCCTACCTCCTTTATGGTACATGTCCGAAGTGTTCTGAAGTTACTACCTGTGCAAATTTCCACCGGCTCTCTTCCAGCCACAGACTTTGAGTCGCCTTCACTGGGGACGCAGTGCTGCCTAGTGTCGGGGAGTGTACATTTTGCAGCCACAGTGCTCGGGCAAGCTATTTAATCTCTCTGTGCCTTCGTGCCCCATCTGCAAACTGGCAGTGATAACGGTGCCTACGTCTTAGAGGTCACATGAGGATTAAATGTGTTATTACATAGCGAGCACACGGCTCAGAGCCTGGCACATAATAGATGCTATTTTATGTGTTTTTTTGTGACTGCTAGCCTGGATGTCTAGACGGAGAACTGCAGGGATCAACAGAGGACCGCTGGACTCTCACTCCCATCTTACAGATCAGAAAACTGAGGTTCAGTGAAGGCTAGGGATGCACCTGATATCACACAGCTACGAGATCTCTCGAGACCAGGCAGCTTTGTTGTGACTTTACAGATCATTTTGTTCACAGAAAAATGAGAGTTGGGACCTTTCTCGTTCATCCTTTAAATATTGGTGTGGCTGCTGATTGATGCGCAGCTGTGTTTTTTGAATGAGAAGATGAAAGAATGAATGCATGCCGAGGGGCCCCTCTGCCCGAGGAGAGGAGCCTGCGATGCTGGCCATCCATCCCTGGCCTGCCCGCTTCCGTCCACCCCACTTCTCTTTTCCTTTCTTTCAGTCACGTGGACCTGGAAGTTTGGATCTTTTCGTGCTGTTGGAAACGTACCTGAGGGCTCAGGGCTCCCGCTTCCCTGCTTCGGTGGAGAAGGCCAGATGTTCCCGCTGGTGCTTTGGGTCCCTGACCCAGCCCGTCAGCCCCTTGGACCCGCTGCTGAGCGGGGCCAGCCTGCTGGTTCTCGGAGGGGCTGGGGCCTCCCAGGCGGGTTCCGTGCCAGGTGGGCACCGTGTGTGGGCCAGCTCCTCCTGGTTCTGCCCTGGCTCTGCCCTCCTGCAGAAAAGCCTGCTGTAAACTCTCCCTGCCCTGTTAAACAATCTTCCCAGGAAGGAGGAAATTCATCCGAAGGAGGAAATGAGTTCCAAGTCTTGTCTGGCTGAAGAGCCACTTGGAGGCCTCGCTTTGGCCTGGGCTGAGTGTCTCTTCCCCACAGAGCTCTCCTGACCTTGGCAGAGGAAGTTCGGGTAGGGATTTGAACAATTTAACCAGGAATGAAATACCACAATCCCTGCCTGAGAAAGAAAAACAAAACTCAAGATGACACCACCCTCCAAAATAAAACAGTCCCGGCCCTGGGACTAAGAGGGGACCATGGAGTGAGTTAGTGAAGTGCCCGTCACCTGCTTGGAGGTTCCAGGAGGGGGTGGCTGCTGCTGGAGGAAGCAGGCGGGAGGCGAGCCTGGGGAGGAGACTCATACTATGGGTAGGGGAGGTCAAGGCAGCTAAAGACAGGGAGCCTGGATGGTGGACAAGGGGCCCCCTTGAGCCGGCGCAGGGAGCGGTCTCGGTCAGTGAGTCTGGATTTGGTTTGGGGCATGAGTTAGAAGTTGAAGCTGGAGAAAGAAGGAGGGGAACAGAGAAGGGCCAACAGGTGGGAGAATTTGAGCACCAACAGCATAAGTAGTAGTGGTGACTGCCCCTCTCTCCTCCTAGGACTCTGTGTCCCCCACTCTCCACCCAGCACCCCCAAGCTTTGCTACTGCTCATGGTTCTCATTCCCGAGAAGTCTCCCACTTAGGGTGAGTTTTTCCCCAGCAGGTGCTGTGTTCCGCGTAGGCTCCTGGCGGGGGTGGGGGTGGGGGTGGGTGGGTCTCCCTCTTTGTTGGCAGAGGGTACTCTGGAGTTGGCAATTTCCACCCTGACTGCTTCCAGAAAGGATGCGATGCCCCAATGCAGTGGATGTCCAAGCGCATGAGGTCAGACCTCTGGTGAGCAGATCAAGGCAAGTGCCCAGGAGCCGGCTTGAGGGGAGAACAGGGGCCGCTGCCGGGTGAGGTGGTCCCCGAGGCCTGCTGCTCTGGTGCCCGGGGTGGCTTCCCAGGAAGCAAATTGAGGGTGCCCTTGCCTGCATCCTGACTGGGTTCAGGCCTGGCCTCCCGTCTGCTCTCGCCTTCTTCCTACCCCTCTCCCCAGCCCGGGCAGCTCTGCCCATGGCCGGTGTGTTTTCATCCTTCAGGCCTGACCTTCATGTGAAGGTTCTCTCTCTGCCCTGCTTCCCAAAGTAAACAAGTGAGTCATTGATTAAAACTGTGGTAAGTTCTGTGAAGGAACCTGCACCGCGCAAGGCAGAGAGCAGGAGGACATCCTTCAACACGTGATCGGGCGAGGCCCGTCTGAGGAGGGAACCATGAGGCGCCGTCCTACTTCCAGGGCTGCGGTAACGAATAACCAGAAACTGAGGGGCTTTATACAACACACGTTTACCATCTCACACTTCTGTAGGTCACAAGTCTGATGGGTCGCACTGGGTTAAGATCCAGGTGTAGGTAGGACTGTGTTCCTTTTTGGAGGATCAAGGGAGAATTCATTTTCTTGGCCTTTTCCAGGTTCTGGAGGCTGTCTGCTTCCCTGGCTCATGACCCCTTCCTCCATCTTGGCTCACCACTAGGGAGGGGCTCAATGTGGGGCTCCATGCCAGGGCCCTGAGACAATGACTTGAGCCCAAGGCAGACACATCACCGACTGAGACACCCAGGTGCCCCCCACCCCTGCCTTCCATCTTCAAAGCCAACAGTGTCCCATCAGTGGTCCTTCTCGGGTCCCATCTCCTTCTCTCCCTCTGCTTCCCTCTTCCACTCTAGGATCCGTGAAGACACGGGGCCCACCCGGATCCTCCAGGATACTCTCCCTGTCTCAAGGTCTCCTGGTTAGCAATCCTGATTCCATCTGAAGTTTTAATTCCCTTCACTGTGTAACTAATGCCATATTTTGGCAGGGCTCTGGGTTTGAGGACGCAGGCATCTTCGAAGGCTGTTATTCTGCTATCCTCAGGGGCAATCCTCTTTTAGTTTCTTTGTAGCACTTATGACAGCCTGAAAGAATATTTGTTGGATATTTGTTCACTTGTCTTGCTTTACTGGAAAGTGAATTCCATGAGGGCAGAGGCCTTGTTGGTTCCATTTACTAGAATAATGCCTGGTGCCCAGCGCATGCTCAGTAAAGGTTTGTTGAATGAATGAATGAGTGCCGGCTCATTTCTGCCTTGGTTTCAATAGGGACAGCCCTAGTCCAGGGCCCAGAAGCTGTGACCCCTGCTCTACTCAGAGCAGTTGTATGACCCTGGGTCTTCCTTCCCCCAGTCTGGGTCTCAGGCATCCTTGCAATAGCCTTGGGAGGGAGAGAAGCCCTGGGACAGTCCCCCTAAGGGCTTCAAGTCTTGCAGAAGTTAATAACCATCAGGAAATCACTGCTTCATTTGCCTTCCAATGGCAAAGCCCTCACTGAAGCCTCAGCCTGAGCAGGCCTCCCCGGGGACACTCTCTCCAGTATTCACTCAGAGAGGAACCAGCTGGGTCTCAGCACTGGAGTTGACTCCCATGTGCACTAGGGGCTCCCCCACTGCTCGGTCCCCAGGTGCAGAGCCTGGGCCCTGGTGCATACAGGCCTGACTCTGCCACTGACCTGCTGGCTGCCCTTGGCAAGGGCCCTCCCATTTTCAAGCCTTGGTTTCCTCTTCTGTGAAGTGGGATAATCCCTGTGTCATGGGGTAGTTAGGAGAATTTGTTGGAAAGGCCTGGCCCATAGTAGATGCTCACTAAACTCTGTGATTATGACTACTTGATATTAGCATAATATCATCTGTGAGTTTGACTTCTCCTGGTGAATGTGCCAGGGATGTCTTCCCTCTCTCTCAGATGACAACACTGCAAGTGTGGAGGTTGGTGTCAAGTCTGGATTCAGAGTTTGGAAACAGGTCTTAAAAGTGCCATTATTGGTGTGTGACAGTGGTTCATTTCCTTGGGGAGGGTTGGTGCCAAAGGCTGACCCAGTGACCAGGAAGGAATGGTCACCATCCCTCCCATTGCTAATAGGTTCAGGGAGCTGGCCCAGCTGCCAGGCAGCAGCACGTCCTCAGGGGAGCAACTGGAACTTTATAGCTCATTTTTAAAATTTAATTATAAAAATAATATAGTCCTGTCTTGGAAATTTTGGAAAACACCACACAGTATAAAGGAAAAAAATATCAGGTAAGTACAACCTCTTGTGGGAGCGATGTTAATGTCTTGGCCCATTTCCTCCTCCTGATTGTTGAATGGAACTCTTCCTCGGCATCCGGGACTGGACGCTTCTCTTTCACTCAGCATTAGAGCCGAGACATTTCCCACGTCATTGGAAACTTGGAGGTTGATTTCGTAATGATTGCACACTGCTGCACGTTACAAGGCACCGCCTTCATTTACCCTCTTCAGCTGCTGTGTGTTTGATGATTTGTGTGTGTGTGTGTGTATGCGTGTGCGCGTATCAGTGTGTGTGTGTGGTTACAAATACACTGCAATGAATTTTTACAGGTGTATCTTGTGACCTTTGTACACCTTTGTTTCCTCTAATTTTTTAAAAAGACTTTATTTTTTTATTTGACACACACACACACACACACACAGATCACAAATAGGCAGAGAGGCAGGCAGAGAGAGGGGGAATCAGGCTCCCTGCTGAACAGAGAGCCCGATGCGGGGCATGATCCCAGGACCCTGAGATCATGATCTGAGCGGAAGGCAGAGACTTAACCCACTGAACCACCCAGGCGCCCCTGTTTTCTCTATTTTTAAATAAAGGAGCCAGTAATTCCAGTCTTCCTACTCCACAAGGTTTTATGAAGCAAAAAGGAAAACACAAATATCAAGGGGCTTTCAAACCCATGGGGCAAAGTGCTGTTCAAATAGAAGACAAGGTTCTGAGCATTGCCTCTTTGAGCACTCTTTCTTTAAGTTGTGTGTGTGTGTGTGTGTGTGTGTTCCTAAAAAGTAGGGGGTAAGGGGAACCTGGGTGACTCTGTTGGTCAAGAGTCTGCCTTTGGTTCAGGCCATGGTGTCAGGGTTCAGGGATCAAGCCCCACATCAGACTCCATGCTCCGTGGGGAGTCTGATTCTCTCTCTCCCTCTGCTCCTCCCCCTGCTCACGCTCTCTCTCTCTCTCAAATAAATAAATAAAATCTTAAAAAAAAGAAGGGGAGCCCCTGTTTCTGCCAATGCTACGACAAGATAGCCGGGGGACTCACCACCTTCCTCAAGGATGTCTGGGCCGAGGAGCTGATGTTGGTCACATCCTTTACCATTGGGGGCCTCGCCCTAATTCTGTGCACCCTCAGCCCCTTCACCAAATATGCCACCTTGATCAACCAGACCACGCCTTACAACTACCCAGTGCCCCTACGAGGTGATGGAAACATGCCTGATGTGCCCAGCCACCCCCAGGACCCCTAGGGCCCAAGCTTGGAGTGAGCACCCCTGGTGACACAGAGGAGGCCCCTCCCCTGTAGCCAATAAAATGTGACAAGCAACCCCCCTCCCCAAAGTAGGGGGATTAGATGAATGTGGCTGTAGGGATCATAGCCCCAGAATCAGCATTTATGGACCATTTACTATCTGCATGGCACTCCATTAAACAGGGTACGTTCATAATCAGAATTCATCCTAACCCAGCCCTCCAAAGCAAGTACTATTTTCACCTACAACTTAAAACTGAGGAAACTGAGGCATAGGGAGTTTAAGTAATTTGCCCCTGATGACACAGCTCACAAGTGGGCAGTTGGGAAGGGACACACGCCACCCACCCACCTGCATCTCTGAGAGCTGCAGGGTCACCAGCTGGGACCCTCTTAGGGGTTCCAGCCTAACCAGGGCCCCCCAGCACTTCCTGAAAAAAGCTACTCTTTATTTTTATTTATTTATTTTTTTAAAGTTCCTTTTTTTTTTTTTTTAAAGATTTTATTTATTTATTTGTCAGAGAGAGTGAGCACAGGCAGAGGCAGAGGGAGAAGCAGGCTCCCTGCTGAGCAAGGAGCCTGACGTGGGACTCGATCCCAGGACGCTGGGATCATGACCTGAGCCGAAGGCAGCCGCTCAACCAACTGAGCCACCCAGGCGTCCCTAAGCTATTCTTTAAAAATGGAGCACGATCCTCTGTTCCTGGCAGGCAGAGAAACTAATCTGAAGATTATTTCCCCGGAGTTAGGATAGTTTCTGAATTAGAATGCTCAGCTCAGAGAGAGAGAAGCCCCAGGGAGCGGAACCCACTGCTCCCCTGCCTGAGCTAGATCACGTGCGTCTCCAGTGTGGGTGCCCAAAAGCCTGTGTGTCTGTGTCTGGGGTACCCATCAGCATGTGTTCGTGTGTGCCCAGGGGCACACAGGTGTGTGTGTTGGCATAGGCTGTATGTAATCTGCTGGGTGCCCAAAGACAAAAGAGGTGCTTTACGAATGAAATCGATGTCCAGCCCTCGGAACTTTCTAGTCCTAATCTTTGAAGAAGAAACCAGACCAGGACCTAGGCAGGGATTTCTGCGCACTCGCTTCAGCATCAGATCTCGCCAGCCTTTTTTTCACAGCAACTGCGGGCCTTGATAACAAAAGGAAGCCAGGTGTGTGTCGAAGCCAAGGGGGAAAGGCACGGACACTACTGTGCCAAACGGTGCCGCTGGAAACGACGAATAATTTACAGTTCTCCTCGCCCTTGTTAATTGACCAAATCCAATGTGGCCACGTGTGCCTTGTGCCTTGATCTGCTATGTAATAAAATCAGTGCCTTGGCATGAGAGGCACAGCTAGGACAGAATACTAATAGCGTTAGAGGTTCTGTTCGCAAGCATTAATAATTCATTCCTCCATTCGTTTCTTTTCGTGCGGCCGCTGTTCCTTTGAACAACAACCAAGGACCGTGGGAATGAAAGTCTTTCTGTCCGTGCCAGGACCCGTGCCAGCGGTTAGCTCAGAAGCTTCTGGGCTCAGGGGCCTGGTCCACAGGGAGCCCGGCCATACTGTGCCCCACATGGTCACTCTGCGGGGTGGGGGGAAGCGGGGGAGGCCAGCGGGATCAGGTTAGAAGTCTGACATGGCTCTCGCAGAGCTAAAATCAGGGTGTTACAGAGCTGCATCCTTTTCTGGAGGCTCCTGGGGGAAATTTGCTTCGTTCCCTTCTCCAGTTTCTAAAGGCTACTTCCTCGTGTTTTGGCTCCTTCCTCCATCTTCACATATCTTTCTCTGACTCTCCTCTGACCTTCCCACCTCCACTTTTAAGGACCCTGGTGGTTACATTGGTCCCCTCTGGTTAATCTAGAATAATTTCCCTAGTTTAAGGTCAGCTGATGAGCAACCTTAATACCATCTGCGGCCTCAATCCCTCTTTGCCATGTAACCTAATGTATTCATAATAGCTGAGGTGGGAAAATCACTTCAAATGTTTTAGGAATTAGAAAAGTAATGCTTACTCATGGTTAAATATTCAAAGCAGTGCAGAGGTAATAAAACAACCATTTAGGGCGCCTGGGTGGCTTAGTGGGTTAAAGCCTCTGCCTTCAGCTCAGGTCATGATCCCAGAGTCCTGGGATCGAGCCCCGCATCGGGCTCTCAGCCCAGCAGGGAGCCTGCTTCCCTTCCTCTCTCTGCCTGCCTCTCTGCCTACTGGTAATCTCTGTCTGTCAAATAAATAAATAAAATCTTTAAAAAAATAGCCCTTGAACTTAAAAACAAAATAAAACAAAACAGAACATCCATTTAAAGGCCCACTTTTACCTACTCTCCAAGATGGATCTACTGTTCACAATTCCTAAGTATCCTTCTAGAATATTCTATGCACATACAAGCATCTATATGTGTGTCTCCCTTGTTCTCTCTTTTTCTTTCCATTTCTCTATTACTCCTTTTTCTTTTTGCCTGCTATCCAGGCAGCCATCCATCAACCCACTCATCCATTCAGCTGGTGTGAATTTTACCCTGCACCACCGTTCTAAGAAATGTCATATTTCTTTATTTTTCTAAATCAAGTTAAATCTCACTCTAAACCATTTGTCAGGGTGGCAAGAACTTCAGTATTAACCATAATTCAACTTCAGTAGTACCAGCCATAATTCTGGAGTTCCCTCCATCTTTCCTGGTTGCCAAAAAATGGAGGTGGGGAGGGGCTTAGTGAGGTTGTGGAAAGAGGATCTGGCATCTCCTTTTCTTTCCACCTGGTCACAGATTTCTAACAGTATTCTGCGAAGGATTTCAATTAAACACTGTGAAGACAAGAACACATACAGGCGAAAGGCTACAAGAAATGCAGCAAAGCACCAACCATGTTGTCTCTCACAAGTGGGATGATGGCAATTTTAATTTTTTTTTTTGACATGACTCTTCCCCTCTACATTTTCTATACCTATATCTATCTATAAAGTAGATATCACTTTATAATCATCACAATAAAGTTCATTATCAATACTCTGTGTCCCTCTCTGCTGGCCTTTCCTTTCAGCTGAGTGCCCCATTCCCCAAGATGGTGGAATCCTCCTTGGGTGGAGTTCTCCTTGGGTGGAAGCCTCCTTGGGTGGGGGCACAGGTTGAAATAGCAGATAAATCCTTGCAATGCAAATTGGAGGCTGCCCTGCTTTTTTACACTGTGGGGAGGGCTCCAGTGGAGCAAGGAGCCTGATGGTGTGGAGAGGAAGCAGCTGGCCTTCATGGCCACCTCAACACTCTTTCATGAGGGCTCACAGCTATCACCCTTTCATTCCAGAGGGAAGGACTCACCCTTTGCAGCTTCCAGGCAGCCATGTCGGCTCAAACTTGCCCCCCTGCTATGGGGTCTGTCTTCTCCAGTGACTGTGGGGGAAGTGGAGGTAGCAGAAGTCCAGGGTGCCACAGTGTGGGGAGGGTGACCTGGAGTTTCCCTTCCAGGGGCTGAGCTCTGAGAGGGTGGGCCAGTCAGGATGTGAGCTGGTGGGGCTTCTCTCAGGGCCAGCCTGGGAAAAAGCAGACACTGAACACATTTTGGGAGTTTCTTCATTCTGATTGTCTTCAGGCACCTTTGGGATGAGGAAGGGAAGGTGGTATGATTACCCCCTGCGGCATTCATCCATTCAGCAGTTCACCCACAAATACTCAATGAGTACCTTCTCTGGGCTAGACACCAGGCTGGGAGCCCTGAGTACTATGAAAAGCAAAACTAGATCTGCTTCTTGACACAGTGTGGGGTGGATGGCAAAAGAGGGAGCTCTGCCATTTGTTTCTTACTGTCTTTCTTGTTCTTTGCTGTAATTTTCACCCCTAGAATGTAGTAGGAAATCAATAAAAATTTGTGAAAACAATGAAAAATTTGTTTCTTGTTAGTTGGAGGAAACAATCGAACAGCAAAAAAAATCTGAAATCCAAATGAAATGGAAGAATTCCCCCCCACCAAGTTCTTACAGATGCTTCATCAACATTGTCATCATGGATATGCACGAGGCCTTATGTTCTCCATGCTTTCCCTCCCTCGTCACATATTGTCTTCGCTAAGATGGCTGGGAAAGATCCAGCCTCCCCCATCACAGTAAGGTGCATGTGGTCCATTACCTGGGTTCAATTCCTGGCTCCAGCACTGACTGGCAGTGTGAGCATGCTTGGACAAGTCACTTCTTCTCTCTGAGCCCCAGCGTCCTCTGTAAAATGAAGTGCGTAAGATAGATGTCCTCACTGGGTTGTCATGAGGATTAAATGAGTTGATGCAGGTAAAACTGTCATGGAGTCTGGCTCAAAGCAGGATGCTTCTTCCCTGTCAACCAACTTCTTTCTTTTAAACCTTGAATCCATTGTCCTTATTCTTTGCAGGAGGTCCTGATGGATGCTGAGCACTTGGTCATGACTCCATCTCCCAAGCTACGAAGAGGTCTGGAATCGGGACTCAGACAGGGAGCAGCAAACGAATTCCCTGGCTGACAGCTTTCTAAATTCCCCTTTCCTTATTGAGCCAGGAGACACAATGTTGGGCCAGTCTGTGCCCAGGCTGGGGAGAGGGTGATGTGGGCAGTGTCTTGTCTTAGTGTTTGAACCATACCCTCCCCAACGTAGTTGAGACTAGTGACCCAGGTCAAAAAAAATCACCCCTCCTACCCTTTCAGTTAGAGAGAGAAACCACTTTCTGCTACTGCCTCACATTTCATTCATACTTTGTCGATTGCTTTCAACTCACTGATAGTCATCTCTGTCTGCCTCTACCAGCCAATGTGCTGAATGAAAGTTCACAACCAGCTCTTCAGAAAAAATGTAAGCACACCTACACATAACTAGGTTTATTATACTGCACTGGTATAAAGGATGTGTATCAAACACACACTTATTATCACATAAAAATAACACAGAGTACTCTTTCTTATGCATTTCATATGGTCATTGACTCTCACAGATTGCTTTCATTCATTTTTGCCGATTCTTGTTTTAGCCAAGTTTTGGTTGCAATTTAACCATGATTTGACACCATTGGACTATGAATATGTATACTTGATCACTTTCTAATTCAGCAAAGAGGGCTTTCATGTCCTTGGATGAGCAAGTGTAGTCCTGTCATGAACTTTGGCTGATACTTTCACTTACATTAATAAGTAAGATGAAAGTGATTTTGAGAACATCACTTTTGAAAGTGATTTTGAAAACTTCACTTGATTGTATATGATACGAGTGACTCCTTTGCTGAATTTCAGAACAGGTTTTGAATATTGGAAGAATGTATCCTTGATTTTTTTGGTTCAGCTTACATGTGATGGCAACAGCACATGGCACACTTAAGATTTGCTGCATTGTGAACCTTTCTCTATCACTTCCTTGAGATCTGGGGTCTAGACTATCACCAGAGCAGTTAATCAAGCTCAGATTTGTGATGTGTGACAGTTTCTGTGGTATAAGTACACACACTATGGCCAATTTGAAGTTGCCATTGCAAAGTCACTAAGTGTGGAGTTGGGAGGACATGCACGGTAACACACGACTATAGAGCATTTCCACCCTACACAAACAACATTGGCTTACGACTTCAAGATCACAGGAAGAAGTAAAATGTAGAAAAATAGCCAGGAACTGATGAGTTTTGAGTATTCATTACCTTTTAAAATAAAATTTATTTAATTTGTAAGTTTAAATCATTTAACTTCTCATAATGGTTGCGTTTAACTACTGGGTCACAAGATTACTGAAAATTTAACAATTGACTCCTGGGGAGCTAACATAAGCTGCCTCCAGCTCTCCATAACCTGACTGACACCTCGGGCTGAGCAGATTCTTATTCTTCTCTGGCCATAGCACTTAGCACATGCCTGCCACATACCAGCCCTCTGTAGGTGATGGCTGAGGGAGGACGGACTGATGGAGGATGCACTTGCATTATCTGTCCACCTAGTCTATGAGCTCCTTGAAAGAAAGACAATTTTACAGTCACTTTGAATCCTCAGTCCCCAACCCAGGGTCTGGTACACTGTGGGTGCCCAGATGAATGTCCCAGTTTACCTCCTAGGGAGCACCTGAAATGCTTTGTCTGGGAGCAGAAATGACCCACAACAGGGCTAACAAGCAAGGCATTACAGAGAGTGGGTATCAGTGAATCTCTAGTTACTATTTCCTGGGTTTAGCTCAGGTCACTGCCTGTGTTAGTTGTCTATTGCTGCATAACAAATTTCCACCTACCGAGTGGCTTAAAACAACAAATAGTTACTATATCTCAAAGTTTCTGTGCGTTAGGAGTGTGGGCACATTTTAACTGTGTCTTCTGCTCAGTGTCTTACAAGACTGTAATCAAGGTATTATTTGGGTCACATTCTCATCTGGAGGCTCAGTTGGGGAAGAATTCACTTCCAAGCTCATTCATGTTGTGACGTGACTGAGGTTGTCACATATTTCCTTGAGGTTGTGTGACAAAAGTCCCAAGAGGTTTGCTGGCTGTGTACTGGAGGCTGTCCTTGGGTCCTAGGGAATGCCCACAGTTCCTTGCTATGTGGGCTTGCTCACCATAGTACTTCACCAAGCCAGCAAGGAGACTCTCTTGCCTCAAGGAGGGTGAAGTCTCTGTTTTAAGGCCATTTGCCCAGGTAAATTAGATCCATTGAGGATAATCTATCTTTTGATAAACTCAAATTGACTTAGGACCTGCAGTCAGCAAAATTCCTTCATATCTGCCATATTCTTTTGACTAGAAAAAAGTCACAGTTTCCATCCACACTGAAGGGAGGGGATTATACAAGACATGAATACCAGGAGGTAGAGGTCATTGGAGGTCACCATAGGCTCTGCCTGCCACACTGCTTCATATCCCTGTTCCCAACCCCACCATGAAGTATGACTTTAGAGTTAGCCATGAGGCATGGCTTTGAGAAGAGTTAGCCAGTAATCCCTGCATTTTCCTCCCTTAGAAAATTTCCCTTGCTGAGATGGTTGATGTATATAATTTTGGTATTTATCTGTGCTCATGTGGGACACATGGGAGGAGGCAAGTGGTTTCCCTGGTGCCAAGTCTAGTAAACTCAAATACTTCTGTACCTCTGAGGCAGGTCCTGAGTGTTCTATGATGTCAGGAGGCCTTAGGGAAAGAAGAGATTGTCAAAACAAACACCTCAGGCTTAGAAGTGAAGGTCACAGTGGCAGGAAAACTCTTCCCCTTGATTTTACCTTGGGCTGTCATGGAGAAGAGGGAAAATTATGAGATAATGCAATATAAGAGGTGGGCTCAGTAACTCCATTCAAATGTACTCCAGTATGTGGGGGTGGGGAGGAGGAAATACCATCACCTTACTTCCATCTGGCCACTGGAGAGGGCTTATGGTATCAGTGAAATCATCTATCTTGTGAGTTCCATTGGTTTGAATTTTTAACAGCAAACACCCTCCAACCTTAAGGAGGACCTTTGAAAAAGGGGGTCTTGGTAACACTCACAACTACAAAATTTGGGATGTGTGCCCCTTTATCCACTATTTCTGCAGTAAATACTTATTGGTCCCTGATTCTGTGCCAGGCTCCATGGGAGGCATGAGTAATAGAGTAGGAAACAAGCTTGCCCTCCTGAAGTTTCCAGTCTGGCAGAAAGTCAGCGAAAGAATTATACAATAAGATATACTGTGATAAGTGCTTTGAAAGAGACAAAGTGAAAAAAAGAAAAATAACATAGGGAGTGCTGCTTTAGAAGGTGTGGTCTGGGGAGGTCTTCAGGAGAAGAGACTTTATACTTGAGATCTGAAGATGAGAAGACTTCAGTCACTCTTAATGGGGGGAAGAATATTCTAGGAGGGCAGACCAGAGTATGCAAAGTTTCAGAGTGGAAACCTTCTGAGCACAGTGAGTGTAAAGGAAAGGATTGTTAGGTAAGGCATCAGGTGCCAGATAATGAAGATATATTTGGGAGACAGGATGGAGAGCATTTGATGGATTGGAACTGGAGAATGAGGGAAAGGCAGGTATCACGAATGGCTCTTGGATATTCCCACGAGAAGGGAGGGGAGCCAGATACTGAGATGACTTTCCAACCCCCACATTCCTGCAAGACTACAGGTTCTGAGAGTGGCAATTAACACAACTCTAAAGAAACAGACGTGAGAAGTACAACACGGAGTCCACGCGGGGGACAAGAGAGAGAGAGAAAGAACTGGTTTATACTGAAGGAAGGTTGCTCTTCATGAAGAGCCCTGACCTGCAGAATTTGCTGAATTCTGTGCTGTAAGTACTCTCACTGTGGCCAACTTTGAGCTACCGGCCAGTCTGCAGGGATTCTGAATATTTTAGAGCTGGTAGGAACCCACTCCAGCACACCAAACCACCCCAGGTCACCACACATTCTTCTCTAGGGAAATGTTTACCTGTGTGGTAGCTTCGAGGCCTGCGAGAGCTCCTTCCCTTCTCTGACACCTTGATACCTGTTTCTGTATATTTTCCCACAGCCACCGGAGGTGTCAGCCACAAAGGAAAACATACCATCTCATTGCTGACTGCTTTCAGGGTGCTGTTCCATAGGTTTAACGACAATTGTCTAATTATGTCTTAGATGCTCATTCCAGAAAAAGCTGATAGATAAATTAGTGCAATTAATTGGTCTTTACAGAGCATTTAGGAAAACCAAGGTTGTCATAAGAAGCCTTCATGGAGAGAGTACATCTAGCTGAACCTGTTGCGAATGGAGAGAACTAGGAAGGAATTCCAACTCAGTTGTAAGCAAGCAGAGGCTAGCTCCCGAATCTGATTCTGTCCCGCCACACCCTGCTCCTTTAATTCCCTTGGACAATGATCCTTCAACCTCAAGTCTCAACATGTTCCAAGTCAGACCCATCAGGAGCTGCCATGGCTCAGCTCATCTTGGATTTCCCCCTTTTGTTGAGCACACCGCCATTGTCCTCGCGTCTCAAGCTCAAGAAGTTGGAGATAACTCGAACCCAGCTCTCTCTCTTGTCCCCTGCATGGATTCCATGTTGTCTTTCTTTAGAGTCATGTTCATTGCCACTCTCAGGACCTGTAGTCTCCAGCTTCTGTTGCCTTGTCTCCTTCCACTTTTAATCCATTCTCTGAACCACAGCCTCCCAGACTTGCTACGTGGTCTGCAGAGCCCTGGGAGGAAGTCCTACCTCTCCAGCTTCATCTCACGCCACCGGCCCCTGGCCCTCATGCTGCAGCTAGAGGAAGTATTCAATTCCTCCAAGTCCCGACGTTCTGGCCTTTGCACATTCTGTTTCCCTTGCATGGAGCCCTCTCTCCTAGCGGATTAATCAGGGTCAGTTAGGTTATGCAGCGATATTGAATTAACCTCTACATTTCAGTCACTTAATGCATTAAAGTTTATATCTCACTCCTTTGAGCTGCAGTATGGATTGGGTGGTCCTTTTCTCTCTGGAGAGGTGGCCCCCCAAGTCACTGGCACAAAGGAAGAGAAGTTGGAGGAGGCACCTGTCTTTTAACTGACTCAGCCTACAAGTGCCACAAGTCCCTTTCTCTTCCCCTCTTTTGGCCAGGATTGGTCAGACAGCTCCAACCTAACTGTGAGGGAAATGGAGGGGCACTCATGGGATGCCTGGTGCCACATGCTTCTCCATTTCTGACCCACTATTCAGATCATTGTGCCACTTTCTCTAGGAAGCCCTCCCCGATCCCCCAGCTCTGGGTCAAAGTTTCCTTCTATGTGTGCCCCATGCACACCTTGACCCTGGCAGCTCTCCTCCTTGAATGGTCCAGTCAGGAGCGGATCCCTTGTTCAGCCAGCTGTGAACTCTGCAAGGCAGAGATCCGGTCTGTTTCTAGCTTGGGGCTGGCCTCCCTCCAGTGCTCAATATAGTGCCTGCCATGCAGCAAGACTCAGGGCATGATCCTGGAGAGGATGGCCGGTCCAAACCTCAGCATTCACGGCTCTCTCGGCTCTGACCTGGTTCATGTACTTCTCTCTGTCCCTCTTACCCAGCTGCTCTGGGTTTTAGGTCTTTTGTGCACAGTATGGTACATAAACCCTTGGATTTTCTGTCAGGCAGCTCTGAATCTGATTGCCAGCTCTAATATCGACTGGCTATGGGGACTTAGACAAATTATTTCATTGCTCTGTGCCTCAGTGTCCTCATCTGTCAAATGGATTTCTGGATACCTATTTTTGCGGGGAACCCATGAAAAAACGCTTTTAAAATGCATCTTCATTAGTGTAGAGTATGGCGAACATGGAACTTCATCATTTCTCAGATGCCCATTTTTTTTTAACCTTTTAAAAATAAATCTGAAATCGATGCATCTTAATAGTTGCTGTTATGGAAACAGAGTGTTATTGTTCAGTTCATAGGTTTTTCTCTTTCTTGGTGGTGTGTCTTAGATTCTGTGAAATATGGTGTATCTTAGATTCCATGAAATATGAGAGTTAATAATTGATATTTATTAACTATTATTTTGTCTCTTTTTAAAAAAGATTTTATTCATTTGACAGAGACACAGCGAGGGAGGGAACTCAGGCAGGGGGAGTGGGAGAAGGAGAAGCAGGCTCTCCACTGAGCAGGGAGCCTGATGCGGGGCTTGATCCCAGGACCCAAGATCATGACCTGAGCTGAAGGCAGATGCTTAATGACTGAGCCACTCAGTCACCCCTATTATTTTTGCCTCTTAAAATGATCTCCACCTCTGGTAATCGTGTGTGTGTGTGTGTGTGTGTGTGTGTGTATGGTTGTTTTATTTTGCTTTGTTTTTTGTTTGTTTTTTTTTTTTTGGTAACTCTATGGTCATTTCTCTCATCCTTCCAACACTTTTGATTCAAATAAGCATGAAAATTGGAGAGCATACCTTCTTACCAGGACCTTCTATTGGAACAGGTGTTGTAAATTTTACAGGTGAGCAGGTAAGGCGTCTCCTCATCCGGGAGGCCTCCCTGCCTCTCTCACATGCAACTGTCTCTCTTCCTTTTGTGTTTCTCACAGTGTGCTACTAACTAGAATCTGCCTTGGACATTATTAAAAATTAACTTATTAAAATTAGTCACACCTATTTTTTAAGCACTGACATTTTTAAAGCTGTGTTCTATACAATGTACTTCCTTACTGAATCCCCACAAACTATGAGACAGGCATTATGTCTAGGATGAGAAAATGAAGCACAGAGAGGTTTAGTAATGTACAAAAAGATGCAGAGCCAGTGAAAGACGGAGTATGTTTAACGTGGCTCTGTCTGATGGGAGACGCCACTAAACAGCTTCTCACAGATGCCTGACCCATCTCTGGGTGCTCCACGGTCCATGGAACATGGAATAGCAGGTGCATGAATCTTACTTGCTAGGGAGCGGCAGAGGTCGTCTTGCACAGGCCCTTTAGTACACTTAGCAAGGTAAGACCTCAGTTCTCCTTGTATCAAAAACGTATGAATTCCCTTTGCCCCAAAGAGAAATATTCTTTTTTTTTTTTTTTTTTTAAATCTGTAGCCCTTGCCTTTCCCAAAGCCATGGGATCAAGTGTTCCCATTTTCATTTTGAATCCCCTCCACCGATACCCAGCGCAGTCACACTACCTCTTGCCACTCCCATTCTGGGTAGCCCGAGCAGCTGCTGCAGAAATGTCCTACCCACAGCAGCTGGTGCTACTGGATGGCTGCCTGATAGCACAATAAAGGAAGAGCACCCTTACAGTCCCCGAGAAGCTCTACTGTACCACTCCCTCCCCTCCCCGGCATATGCCAGCGGCTGCCCCTGAGAACCAGATTGCTAGAGCACCTAAGGCTGTTGGAGAGGCTTAAAAAAATGTGTAACCTCTCGACTTGCACGTGTAAACAAAGAAAACCCACCTTTGCCCCTGAGCAGCGAGAAGGTGTTTACAGAACTGGGGACATGATGCCAGAGTCTCTTCTCGGGGAGCAGGGGACAACGGAGGGGTGTTGGGGCACTTATTAAAAAATAGCCTTCAGTGGTGAGTCTCACGGGGACTCCGACATACCTCAAGGGACGCCTGCTTCCAGGCACCCGGCTCTGGTACACACAGATAAGGTCCTGGGAAAGGAGGGAAATAAAGAGAAGGAGCATTCGCAAGTACCTTTGCCTTTCATGGTGGCAGCAAGCGGTGAAGATCTGAAGGTCACAGGTCCAGGATGCCGTCTCGAACCCCGGATGATCAGTTGCCCTAGACAGGCTGATGCATTGAGCATGTGCTCGCACGGACCCAGGCTCAGGGCCCAGGTGGAGTCAATAGTGTGCACCTGCCTTCTCCTCTTATTCTTGTTTTCCCTTCCTTGCTTCTCCGTCTTTTTTAGCCCTTTCTTCAGGAATCTTCTGTAGAAGAGAGGTAGCTCTGTGGCAGGTCAGGTCCATTTGGAGCAGTTTGTGGGTCTGGCTTTGCCCGAGGCTTCCCTCTCCAGACTAAGCCTTGCAAGAGCTTCTTCGTGCTCATGAGGGAATGGACCTGTGCTAGGTTCTCCTGCTCTCTGGGGGTTGCTGCTTCCCAGAGGTATTCCTACGGAAGCTGGATAAACTCTGGGTAATACAGAGAAGATTCCTGACGCTGGTAGAGGATAGGGGAAGAGTGAGGTGGGGTCTGTGTCCTTCCAGACTCTGACGATCTGGTTACCTGCATGCTTATCAACCTGCAGGATGGTGTTTCATCAAACTGTGGTGGAGACGAGTGCTTTCTGCCTTGTCTTTCCTGCTAGATTTGGCTCTGGCCACCCTGATTTGCCTCCTTTACTTTTGACACCTTCCCCTTTCCCACCCAAGATGGGTTCAGTGGGTGCCATCCCGGTCTCAGAGCTCACATGATCTCAAGAAGTAGGGAAAGCTTGCCAGAGAGGAAGGGGAGAGGGATTTAGGGGAGATGCTGAGTTGAACATGGTATAAAGGGCTGGGGATGAGGGTGAAGGGAGGGAGAGAGGAAAAATGTCTGCGAGGCTGGGGCGTGGAGGAGTTGGGGAGATGTGGTCTGGAGAGGTGGCTAGGTGTGAGAAACTGGGGAGAAGAGGCGTGAGTACTTGGGGGTGACTAACTGGTGCCCCTCTCAGGTTTCCTGAGATACACAAATAAAAAGAGTTCTTCAAAAATTTTCTTTTAGGGGTGCCTGGGTGGCTCTGTAGGTTAAAGCCTGTCTTTGGCTCAGGTCATGATCTCAGGGTCCTGGGATCGAGTCCCACATTGGGCTCTCTGCTCAGCAGGGAGCCTGTTTCTCTCTCTGCCTCTGCCTGCCATTCTGTCTGCCTGTGCTCACTCTCTCCCCCTCTCTCTGATAAATAAATAAAATCTTAAAAAATTTTTTTTTTCTTTTAGGGGCGCCTGGGTGGCTCTGTAGGTTAAAGCCTGTCTTTGGCTCAGGTCATGATCTCAGGGTCCTGGGATCGAGTCCCACATTGGGCTCTCTGCTCAGTGGGGAGCCTGCTTCCCTTCCCCTCTCTCTCTCTCTCTGCCTGCCTCTCTGCCTACTTGTGATCTCTTTCTGTCAAATAAATAAATAAAATCTTAAAAAAAAATTTTTTTTTTCATTTAGAAACCAGACCAGGCTTATTTGGAAATGACTCTGCAGATTGGCCGGGAGGCCCCTGAATATATGAAGGTTACAAAAAAGTTTCATTAGCTCTTCTGTGCCAGGGTCTGTGCCAGATGCCGAGGGAGCAAATGTAAGAAAGGATCCATGCCCTGGAGGGATGTTTGGAATTCATTTGTTCGAAGAGGCTATGATTCCAAGACTCTGAAGTGTCAGAATTCCATTTTGCTGAAATTCTCCAAAGTTTTCCCAACTGGGCTGGGCAGTGCATATCTAGTACTTAGGGTCAGGGAGCAGAATTTCTGGGAGAAAGCCCTCTGTGCCCCCTCTTCTCTCTCTCAGGAAGAGTCTGGGCTCCACAGAGGTTCTGACACCAAAGTCCAGTTGCCTTGGGGAGGATCTCTGTCACCGACGGAGGATAAGTTTTCCCAGAACGGAAAACTCACTGTGGTTGACCCATGGCTCTGGCTCCATTTCTGGTGCTTGTCCCAGCCCTGTCTTCACCCTCGGTGGCTTCTCCATGAGCCCTTGGCTACCAGCACAAGGCTTCCCATCTGCTGGCCAGGCCAACCTTGACCTAAATCCGTAGAGAGCAACGTACACTTCTCACCTGGGGTCCCGTTTAGAGTCTCTGTTGAAGGACAATAGTTTTTAGTTTAACTAAGCCCCAGTGTCTTGATGAGAAGTGCTGTTCAGAGAAACTGTTGACAGGTTTTGTCCCTCTTAGAAGGCTTCCGTGTAAATAATTGGTCAACGCTCACTGGTGAGTCTTAATCTTTTAGGGAAAATCACAGAGATGTCCGCCGATGGCAGACAGGACCTAAATGAATGGATTCCACTTTCCCTTTCCATTTCTCTGAAGTTTCCACTCATCTGACAGTATTTTGGTCGATATTACAAACAGGTGTATCCAACACTGGCCTGCTTTGGACTGTCATTTGCTCGACGCAAAGACCTTAGCCTCTGTAATTCTGTTGGCTATTACGAACGAAAATACAACAGCCAGCCCTGATATTCAGTTATCACTTGATGGTTGGCCCAGCAGTGCACTTGCATTAACTCAATTTGACCCCCCATGAGGCTGGAGACAGTGTCACCTGGTGGACAGGAACATAGATTTTGGGGTCAGAGAGACCTGAGACCAAATCCTGGCTTGACCATTGGCTTGCAGTGGGATCTGGAGCAAGTTGTTTAACCTCCTCACCAGCTTTTAGGGCTCAGCGGATTAGATATTTAGCCAGCTGCCTGGTGCATCGTTGATGTTCAACATACAGGAACTTCTTAGGCTCATTGTTTCTATTTTACAGGTGAGAGAGAAAAATTCAAGGACTTGCCCAAGGTCACACACTCCCAGGTCGGAGTTCCTTCCTCCCCATGAGGCCACCTGACGTTCCTCCCTGGAGACGGGGACCGGTGGATCCTGACCCTTGAAATCCCACTGAATGGAGGAGGTCAAGGCTCACCCATGCTTTGTGGGGGGTTATCTTTCCACATTCCCCAGCGGGATGAAATGCATAAGGTGATGCATAGAATTTGCTTTTCCCAGCCCCTGGCCGGTGATTTAGCTTATTCCCATCTCCTGCCAGCTGACCAAGGCCAGCCAGTGCTTAGGGGGGAGTCTCGTCCCTTATGCAATGACTGCAAGCGAGTTCTCTTGCTTCCTGTTCTGATCCTTTTATTTCTGCCCACACCTAAAAGTGCAAATATTAAGCACAAATGTTTGAGAGGACGCTTGTTCACAGGGCTGGATGGTTTCAGGTGTGAGGGAGTAATTATTACCAAATCCTTTTCTGTCATAATTTCCTTCCGTTAAACACATGTTTTATTGCTGGGTTTATTTTCTTAAGCCACAGCCCACCTTTATCAGAACTAGCAGCTATCCAGGTTTCACAAGGGCGCAGCTTTCTGTCCTGGCTGCCAACGTGCCCTTGTGTTCATGGATCAGAACAAGGCAGGAGGAAACCAGCGATGTTTGGAGGTTTTCGTGTAGCTTTAAAAAAAAAAAAAAAGATTTTATCCACTTATTTGAGAGAGAAAGAGAGAGAGAGCACAAGCAGGGAGAGGAAGAAGTAGGCTTCCTGCAAAGCAGGGAGGAGCCCTGCATCAGGGCTTGATCCCAGGACCTGGGGATTATGACCTGAGCTGAAGGCAGATGCTTAACCCACTGAGCCACCCAGAAACAGCTGTGTTTGTCTTTTAACAGGCTGGACTCTTCTTGTGGGAAGAGTGCCTTAAAGGCCAGGTGTTCTGGATGAAAGCAGTTTGGGAAACTTCCAGGAATGTTTTGCTATTGGTCAGGGAAAGGCTGGACAAGCGCTCCTTTAGCCCTCCATGCGGGGAAAATATTTTTCCCTCAATCCTGAACTATTTATTTATTTATTTAGAGGGGGGTGGGGAGGGGCAGAGGGAGAGGGAGAGAGAGAATCTTTTTTTTTTTTTTAAACATGCATCTTTATATATACTTTTAAAGATTTTATTTATTTATTTGACAGGCAGAGATCACAAATAGGCAGAGAGGCAGGCAGAGAGGGAGGAGGAAGCAGGCTCCCCGCTGAGCAGAGAGCCTGATGTGGGGCTCAATCCCAGGACCCTGGGATCATGACCTGAGCCCAAGGCAGAGGCTTTAACCCACTGAGCCACCCAGGCGCCCCGCAGAGAGAGAATCTTAAGCAGGATCCACACCCAGTGTGAAGCCAAGTGCAGGACTCGATTCCACAACCTAAGGTCATGACCTGAGCCCAGACCAAAAGTTGGACCTTAACTGACTGAGCCACCCAGGTGCCCGAGTTCTGATCTGTTTTCATTTATTTTATTTATTTATATTTTTTCATGAACTATTTTTAAAGAAAACTATTTTTTAATCTCCTTTTTTCCCCTTCATAAAGTCAGACATACTTATTGCATAAAATTGGAATGTAAGCACATAGAGGAGAATTAAAAGTTACTTTTTTCCTGCCCTCCAAAAAAAAAAAAAATAATGTAAACACATCCAAACTGTGTCTCCTTATCTGGGTGGTTATTACACACACCCACACGCGCGCACACACACACATGCACATGTGTTTGAAGCAAAAATGGGAAAAGGTGAGAGTTTTAACAAGCACAGTGGTCAGCCACATTCTGGTGTGTGTGTGTGCCTGTGGGCTGCTGCCCACCTAGAATGGGATCTTCTGTTATGGGGGGTGGGCATCGTTTCTTTCAAAGCACCATCGGCATGTGCTCACTTAAATAAATTGACTCTCCTGCTTGACCTTGGCGAGGCCAGGGTCACAGTCAGTGGGAAGGAGAGGTAGGAGAGTTAGGAAAGCAGTGAAGAAGCACCAGTCCTTCAAATTCTATGGAAAGAAACCCCGCTTAGGATGCTTTAGCGTCAGGGCTCGGTGAGCCTGAAGGACGGGCTTCCACCGGCCTGGAGTCTCCCGAGCGTGGAGCAGCAGTCATTGCCCTCACACCTGGAGTACTGGTCCTGAGGTGACTAAGAACAGTTCATTTAATTAATGACCATTGCATAGGGTTTTATAATGCCCCGGGATGGCACATGCTGGAGTAGGAGCCCTCTCACCCCGTGTAAATGACACCTGTAGTCGGAGATTAATCAGAGCATCAGTTCAAGTGGGGAATTGGCTGGAGGGGTCAGACAGGTCCCTACGTGCTGCTGAGAATGTTCAAAATGCCATGGGTAGTCGTCACTGTGCACCTGATGGTGTGGGGTAATTGGGTGGGCTGGGCCATGTGGGTCAGTGACCAGAGTTTTTATGGTATTATTCTTCCCATTTGACAGATGAGAAGACTGATGATCAGAAAATGTAAATGGACACTTAAGCTCAAACACACCTTTTCATTTTAATTTAGCTTTTATTCCCAAAGTGATCTCTTCTTTTGTGTGGTTTCTTTCTTCCTTCCCTCCCTCCCTCCCTCCCTCCCTCCCTTCTTTCCTTTCTTCCATCCTTCCTTCCTTCCTTCTTTCTTTCTTCCTCAAATAAGGGCAGGAAGAGACCTGTTGTATGTAAGTGCCTATAGCATGCCTAGTACTTTGGACATTATAGTTCCAATTCTCACATCAGTACTAAATTTGGGCCATCCTTATCTCCATTCGCTGATGAAGAAACAGAAAGAGACATTCCATGACATGGCCGAGGTCCCACACTGAGTAAGTGTATGAGTTTCTTAATTGTCGCTATATTTACATTTATTTTGTTTTTAAATTTTATTTTATTTTATTTCTTTTCAGTGTTCCAGAATTCATTGTTTATGCACCACACCCACTGCTCCATGCAATATGTGCCCTCCGTAATACCCACCACGAGGCTCACCCAGCCCCCCAACCCCTCCCTTCCAAAACCCTCAGTCTAATTGCCGCTATAAAAAAATTACCACAAATGTGGTGGCTTAAAACAACATAAATTTATGATCTTACAGCTCCATAGCCCAGAGGTGCAGCACAGGTCTAAAGTGGAGGTGTTGGCAGGGCTGCATTCCTTCCTGGAGGCTCTAGGGGACCTTCTGTCTCTTTGTTCTCCCAGCATCTGGAAGTCACCTTGGTTCATGGTCTCCTTCCTTCATCTTCAAAGGCAGAAATGTGGCATCTGGCCAACCTCTTCCCTGGTTCTCATGTTTCCTGTCTCTGACCATAGCTGGGAAAGGTTCTCTGCTTTTAAGGGCACATGTGATTAGATTTGGGCGCACCCAGATAATCAGAGATAATCTCTAGTCTTAAAGTTCCTCATGTTAATCACATCTTCAAGTCTTTTGTACTTCAAGTACTTTGCGGTACAAAGTAACATGCTCACAGTTTGTGGGGATCAGCATGTGGATGTCTTCTGGAGGACATTATTCTATCATCCTGGTAAAAGAAGGAGTTGGGACTGAACGTGGGCTGTGTCCATGTTAAAATTTATTATACAAATACAGTCCTCAGGCACTGTGGTATCAAAGGAGGGACAGACACATGAATTGACTGAACATAATAGATTCCAGAAATATATTCATCACAAGTATGGCCAATTGATTTTTGACAAAGGTGCAAAATGGCAGGATAGCTTTTCTATAAATGGGGTTGTACTATTAGACATCCTTAGGCCAGAAAAAAAAAAGTCTTGACCCAAATCTCATGCCTTGTATAAAAACTAATTCAGAATGGATCCTGGATCTACATATAAATTCATAAAACTTTTAGAAGAAAATCTTTGTGACATAGGCCAAGGCAAAGAGATCTTAGACATGACACTCAAAGCAAAATCCATTAAAGATGGGGCGCCTGGGTGGCTCAGTGGGTTGGGCCGCTGCCTTCGGCTCAGGTCATGATCTCGGGGTCTTGGGATCGAGTCCCGCATCGGGCTTTCTGCTCGGCAGGGGGCCTGCTTTCCTTCCTCTCTCTGCCTGCCTCTCTGCCTACTTGTCCTACTTGTGATTTCTCTCTGTCAAATAAATAAATAAAATCTTTAAAAAAAAAAAATCCATTAAAGAAAAAAGAATTAGGAAAATTGGACTTCATCAAAATGAAAGGCTTTGCTTTGTGAAAGTCCCTGGCAAGAGATGAAAAGAAAGAAAAGGGGAAGAAATATTTGCAAGTCACCTATCTGACAGAGGACTTGTATCTGACATGTAGAGAGAACTCTCTAAATTCAAAAGTAAGAAAACAAATAATCCCTTTTCTATATAGACAAAAGACCTGAACGAACTTTTCACCAAATGGGGATACTGATGTCAATCAAATAGGCACATGAAGATGTATGTTCAACCTCATTTGCCATTAGTCAAATGCAAATTGAAACCATAATGAGATATTATGACACACTTATTAGCAAGGCTAAAATAAAAATACTGACGGTATACAAAGCACTGAGAAGGGATGCAGAGAAAGTGAATCGCACACATTCCTGGTGGGAATGAAAAATGATACAGGCACTCTGGAAGACAATTTGGCTGTTTCTTATCAAGCGAACTACATACTTACCGTCTAACCTGGGTAATTGCCCGGCTGGGTATTTATCCTAGGAAACTGAAAACATATATTCACACAAGAACCTATACACAAACGTTCGTAGATGCTTTATTTGTCATATCCAATACGTGGAAGTCACCTACATCGCCTTTAACAGGTGAATGATTACGCAACTGGTTTTAAGTTCATGCAAGAACAGTATTCAGCAATGAAAATAAATGAACTGTTGATCCAGGCAACGATTTGGGTGCGTCTTGAGGATATCATGCAGAATGAAAAAAAGCCAACCACAAGAGTTACATTTATTTACCTTATTTATCACTCTTCTGTCATAATTTTGCCATAGACTCTTGGGTCACACTTCTGTCATCATTTGTGCGACAGATATCCGTGACGGTTGCCAGGGGCCAGGAGTGGTACAGGGTGTGAGTATAAAAGGAGAGCACAAGGGAGTTTCTTTGCGGTGACAGAGCAGTTCGGAATCCTGATGGCGGGGCTGGTTGCACAAACCTATGTGTGTGATGAAAAAATGTCTTAAATCTCTATGCCAGAAAAACAAAATGCAGGTAAAAACAAGTGGGATCTGAGTAGCAGCTTCGTTCCTGAGGCACCAATGTCAGTCTTTTGATGCTGTGGCCATGCTAGATAGTATCATTAAGTTACTTAAGGTATCCATGGGAGCTCTGTGCTGTTTTTACAATTTCTTGTGAATATTAAGTTTTTTTCCCCCAAAAGTAAGCAAGTAAATAAAACTCTAAAATAAAACACCCTGAGTCTTCTTACTGCTCGTCTGAAGTCCATCTGCCGGGCAGGCGTGGTCCTCGTCCGATTCTTCATTATTTGCCTTTGCTGTGAGGTCTGAACTGAAAAAGAGAATAAACCAGCATTTTGGCTGAAACAGTCTTTTCCCAAAAGGTTCTGTTGAACGCTAACGCCACGGCCTCTCACGTTCGGCAAGGAGAACTATTCTGTGTCCAGGCACGTTTGGGAATTCCTGGGTTAACGAGGTTTCTTCATGAAACGCTGCTTTGGAGGACAGGAACATATGCTGTGAGTCTCCACGAGGGGGCCACAGCATACAGCGGATCTTGGACTCTTTGTCCACAGAAGATGTGTATCTTTTTCTCCCCTGGGAATCCCAAGAGCTCGGGAAATACTGAGCTAAAGCATTGGTCAGAGAAGAGGAAGGCAAGGAGTGTGGTATCATTGGCACTGTGGGACCAAGTGTTTGGCTCTAGGCACAGGCCACTCTCAAGCCTTTCGCCACGTCGTGAGTGTAGTGACTTAGAGGAGACAGGTTGGAAAGAAAGAGATGCAGTTTTCATCGTGTGGAAGGTATGAGTTTTAGGTTTTGACCCCCAACTCAGAGTAGAGACTTTGGGCAAAACGCTTCCCACCCCCCCCCCTCTGGTTTGGAGGCCTCACCCTGGAAGCCAAACATGAGGAGATGCGTCTTTGGGAAAATGGGAGAGAGGGACATAAGGATGCAGATCTAGGAGGTGCATTTCCTTCTTTCCTCCCTCTCTCCCTTCCTTCCTTTCTGACTTCATCTATTTATTTGACAGAGAGTGAGACAGTGAGAGAGAGAGAGAGAGCACAAGCAGGGGAGCAGCAGAAAGAGGGGGAGAAGCAGACTCCCGCTTAGCAGAGGGCCTGACATGGGGCTTGATCCCCGGACCCTGGGATCATGACCTGAGCTGAAGGCAAGACGCTTAACCAACTGAGCCACCCAGGTGGCCCCAGGTAGGGCATTTTCTGGTGATTACAGGGTTGGCCATGTGATAAAAGTCTCTCATGATGCCTGCTCATGAGGAATGAAACTTGGGGAGGGAGGAGACAGTTTAAGTAGACCAAAAAAGTCGCGCCATATCTCTACCTTTCTGTGTACTCTTTAATATAGATGATAACATATCTAGTACATTCGTTATCTCTTCCTGCATGACACATTACCCTCAAACATAGCAGTTAAAACAGCGATAAAATGACTACATTTATCATTGTGAAAATTGAGTAACATGTGGAATTGTTGAATCACTTTGTTGTACTCTTGAAGCTAATGTAACATTGTATGTCAATGATACTTTAATAATAAATTTTTAAAAACCGGTAAAAAAAAAAGCAGTAATAAGATTTATTACCTCACAGAGTGTTTATTGGTAAAGAGTTTAGGAGTAACCTAAGTCATTCTGGGTCATGGTCCCTTAGGATGCTATAGTCTTCTGAAGTTTTGTTTGGGGCTGGAGAATCTGATTCCAAGATGGCTCGCTAGCATAGCTGGCCTGTTTGTGCTGGGTGTTGGCAAGAAATCTCAGGTCCTCACCATGAGGACCTCTCACATGGCTGCTTGAGTATTCTTGTGTCATCGTTGCTGGTTTCTTCCGGAACAAGTGACCCAAGAGACAGTAAGGTGAAAGCTGCAGTGTCTTTTATGATGTAGTCTTGGACGCCACACACTATCATTTCTGCAATATCCAGTGGATTATACACGTTGGCCCTATTCAGTGTGGGAGGGGACTAGACATGGCGTGAATTCCAGTATGAAGGAATCATTAGGGGCCATCTTGAAGGTTGGCTGCAAAAACCTATAAAAGAAATAAATTATTGAATGAAGTCCTTAAATGGGTGGTAAGTGTTTTTGAGTAGTGCGTGACCATGTTCTAGAGGCTGGGCCTCTCATCCTTTCCAAACAAGAGGCATAATTCTGGAGTCACAATTTGCTACTCGTCAGACATTCAAGCTCAGGCAGAAGATTCTGCCCTGATTCATGACCTGACCTGTGTATTTGCCATTCATCCTAATCATTCCTTTAAGGAGGGGCCTCAAATAATTGCACCAGCCCGAACAGCCCGTCTACCCTTTGTTTGTTGCGTAATGACTTCATTCCACGTGCTCTGCTTAAACGGATTGACTCCCTTCTCCCTCCTCTCTCTCTCGTCATAATTCTTTCTGTTCCCATTTCATTTGGAGACAGGTGCCCTCCAAATCACACTCTCCACATCTATCAAAGCTAAATAGCTTCCTGCTGCCTTCTCCCATATTTTTAAAAGCAAGCTCCTCTTACCTTCCTCAGAGCGCCTAACCTGAACAGGAAGTTTGATTAATGCACACTTTATCTCTTCCCTCAGTTTATTTATGCCTCCATCAAAATTCTTGGTTGCCAGCAAGAAACAGACCTGGGATTCTTCAGCATAAAGGAATCTATTAGAAGGACATTCGAGCTCCCAGAATTGATGGTCAGCTTGGAAACCAGGCTTAGGAAATGAATGAGAACCAAGCCTTCCCGTAGGGCCAGGGGCAGGGACGATGTGATCCCTGTGCCACTGTGGCCGCTGGGATAATATGCCTTCATTTGCTCCTTCTGGCCTTATTTCACTGGCCAGAGGCTCAAAATCCCAGGGAATAGCATTCATTTGGCTTGGCCAAGGTCAATCCTGGCCCCAAGCTCCAGGGATGGGGAGAAGCAAGAGTTGATCCATTTTGGGGGGGGGAGGCACATATTTCTACACATCCCCTAATTCTCTAAATGGCTCTGGTTGATTTGTCACCATTCAGACTGAAGCTCTCCCTTGCTCAATGAGGAGTCAATTACTCGACAGTCCTTAGGATCCACCCCAGCCTTGTATTTTCCATAAATAAGCCCTCCAAATTGGCAAACACTCTTGGGAAGGGTTGCAATTGGATATTCCGTTAATTTACCAATAATCATCTCCTAATGTCATTTATTACAGAAAATTAGTTGAATGTAGCATAAGCAGAAAAATATTGATTGCTGCCCTCTGAATTTTTAATATGAATATTTGATTTATAAATTAATTCTTCATTTCATTAATTAGTGAGGCAGTCTCCCAATCCAAGCTATGGTGCTGAGGATTATTGTGACTTTCTCATCAGCAATTTTAGGCAATGATTCATTAAAATGCATTTCTTTCCTGGTTCAGGTTTTGTGTCCTGCTTCAGCAAGGAGCCTCGTGCTTACTTGGGTTTGGGGTTACCTTTTTATGGTCCTTCCCTGGTCCTTTGTTCTCGATCTATTTGCCCATTTTGGCCAACTTGTTTCTGAGCATCTTCCACAGGTGCTGGCCTAGATGACCTCTACTTTGCCTCAGGATCCTATGACCTCATTTAGAAAAACATTGGGTTCTAGTCTGGCTCAAATGGCCTCTAACTATCCAAATGTCTGTCCCTAAAAGCTAGCCACAGCAAGGCACGCAGCAGGGCCACCACAAATTACTTGGAGAATGACTGAAAGAACGAGTAAGTGAACAAACCTTTCTGTTTTCCAGGGATCTTCCACAGCGAGTGTTCCCGTTCCATGTTTTCAAACAACCCCTCAAATGGAGAAAATACAGCTTGGTTGATTAGAAGCTCAGGTCCTAGAGTCAGACAGATCCCTTTCTTTGCTATATACTAGTTATGTGATGCAAAGCAAATAAATTTGCCTCTCTGATCCTCTGTTTGTTCATCAATAAAATGGGAATAGTCACATTGTCCATCTCATTAGGTTTACTTTGTTTTTTCCTTGTGCAGAGGGCAGGACCAGCCTCCCACACACCAAAACTGGTTTGGATGTTGAGAATGATGATGTCACAGATGCATCAAAGGGGTATGAAAATATTTATTGCATTGCGAGATATTCTGGGGGAAGGCAGGATCGGCCCCTAAATTGGTCTAAAAATGGCTGGAAGGAGCAATGCTTCTTCCAACTCTTCCTGTGGTCAGGGGATGGGGCTGGAGTAAGAGTTTCCTTAAATGAGCAGGAGTTTGCATGGCTTGAATTTCCCCACTGGGCCAAGGAAAGGAGTGTCTGAGCTTTTACTGGCTTACCCAGGTGTGGGGCAAAGAGAAACTGTTATGAAGGGGTCCAAAAGCTGTCAGTGGACAGACATGAAAAAGGGAGTCTGACTGTCTATCACAGGCTTGTTGTGAGAAAATAGCTGCCCAAAGTTCTTAGCCTAGTGTAGGGTTATGTAAGTATTTAATAAATGGATTATGAATACAATGATTGGTTTAATCATTTTGGAAACGTTTGCGTCTACTATCTCTTTTTTTCTTTATATTAACCCAAGAAATTGAGAGACCCAGTCAGAAGTAGATCTGGTACAAAGGTCACCAAATGCTAGCTACTGACCTCACTATCACCGTTCCCATGAACTTCGCCTGCCTTGCCACCATTGCCATTGCCATCCCCATCCCCATCATCACCACCATTACCATTACCATTGCCATCGCCATCATTGCTGTCACCCCACCACAATCATCAACAGCATCATCACCATCATCACAATTGTCATCACCATCATCATAGGATTTTTCAGACTACCCACTTTCCTAGGTTGGAGAACTCTGTTTTCTGCCTTGTTGTAGACCAAGTGACATCAGCTATGAGTAACAAAAGCCATGGGCTCACCTAGCTCAGAAATAAGGAATTTCATATCTCAAGGAACAAGAGGTCCAAGAAGGGTGGTTCCCAGGAGCTCAAAGACATCTTTAAAGATCCTGGTTCTTTTCTCCTTTCTGCTCTGCCATCCTCATTGCATTGACCTGGTCTTTAGCTGGTTCATGAGATGAAGGACGTCAGCATCAACATTCACACACAAAAATGTGTATTTGGTAGAAAAGAGGAGTGTTTCTTTCATGAGTTGTTTTGTTTGTTTTATCAGCAAGTAAAATCTTTCTCTCCTTTACTTGTATCTTGTAGGTAGAGGTCGGGCATGTGGCATCCTACAAAGCACAGGACAGCCCCACAGCCGCCTCCAAAAAGAGTTATCAGTAGTGTCAAGATAGAGAAATCCTGATCTAGGTAATTAACTAATAAATAAAACCAGGCTTCCCTTTCAACCCTACCTCATAGAAGATGTTTAATCTCCCTGTTTCTGTCTCTGTCTCTGACTCTAACCCAGTCTTTTTTCTTTTTAAAGATATAATTATTTATTTGAGAGAGAGAGAGAGAGAGAGAGCATGAGAGGGGGGAATGGGAGAGAATCTCCCGCAGACTTCCCGCTGAGCATGAAACCCAAAACAGGGCTCGATCTCATGACCCCGAGATCATGACCTGAGCCAAAACCAAGAGTTGGATGCTCAACAGACTGAGCTGTCCAGACGTCCCCTACACAGCCTTTTTTTCTAATGTCACTTTTTAAGTGGAGAGAATTATGACGGAGACTGAAGGGCAGGCATTTTATTTCACTGTATCTGTGTCCTCTAACACCTCAGTACTCACAGCCTGGGGCTCACAGCCCCAGCATAAAGTCTGTGAGATTTAAGTCTATACTATGAGATGCCTTATAAAACATACAAAATATGATCTGACAAGGTCCTTTCCCTATTCTGCACAAAATCTCCAGGCGGTAATTCAATTTCAGGGCTTTTCTCCTATTTAAACAGGTGTATGACGCCACCCAGATTCTGGACCGAAGCACAATCCGGTAGTTGGCACTGGGCAATTCCTTTTCTGGGTGATGGGATTTTATTTCACCAAAATGAGCCTTCAAAGAGCTTTGAGGGAGACACCATTGTTTTTAGATGGTTTTGTTTGCCTTGGAAAATGCGAGACGTCACTGTATAATGATCATGGCCGTTAACTTTAGGTTTGTTCTGGGTTTAATGGATAATTATAATGCTGTGGAAAATTATTTCCCAATAAATGTAAATTTCTTTTCTTCCCTGAGCCCCTCTCTTTTTGCCACGTGTTCAGTGTTTTCTTCTTTTGTGTTAAGGATGTGCAAAGCCCAGAAAAATGGGGCTGACAAAACCTGCTGTTTTCTTGATCATTTCTGACTTTTTTTTTTTTTTTAAATATCCCACATTAATTATTAGGTTGCCTTGGGGAAAAGGAATGGTATTAAGTATCTTAACAGAAGAAGTTTGGTGAGTTTTGTGGATGCTTATTTCCGTGGGTCTCACATGCACCCCATGTTGGCTGTTTCCACGGAATTCCCAAGTTCGACCTGGTGGATTATGATGGCTTTGGTTACCAATGTAATCCTTTTAAACTCATCCTTTATTTATCGTAGTGGCAGAGAAGAAATGTGTTGGGCTGGTAGGACTGCTTTAGAAGTGTGTTCAGCACCAAGCCTCTGAATCACATTGGCAGCAGTTTCGGGGTGGCGGCTTCAAGTTTTCAAAATGGGTTTAAGGAAATACACAGCTTTCCGCATGACTTCTTCCCCTTATCCAATTTCTCCTCCTGCTCTCTCGGGTGTAATCACTGACTGCTTCTGTTGAACTGCCAGGGGCCCAAAAGTCAATTCTTGGGATGAAACAACCGGCATTCAGCCAGTGAACATTGAAGGAGCGCCTACGATGGTCAGGTCCAGTATGCCATGCAGAGACCCGGCGAGGATCCTGACCCCAAGCAGGTCACCGTCCGCCCTCCTCCAGAGTCTCCAGACATCAAACTCTCTTTAGCCCCAGAGGGCTGCGATAATACAAAGACTGGAATGCCAAGCCAGACTTGAGAGAATCAGAGCTCTTACCTAGTATCCAACTTAACTGACAATTTGAGGACACAAGTTATTTTCAGGCACAGGCGAAGCAGGGAGAGGCCAGACCCCCAGTGGAGTCCCAGACCCTCTCCTGTTACATTAGAATGCTCCCTCCTCCACATTTCACAACCAAAGTCTCTGAGCAATGCCCGTGGGGGCAACACTTACCAGAAAGAGCTATTTTGATCACGAAGCATTTCTATTTTACACTCCAGTAAATACAAAGGTTAAGTGACATTTTCTGGGGAGGTACACCCCATAAATCCAGGGATTTTAGATTTGTTTGCTGTAAGCAACCGAGGTGCATCCTGCTGAAAGCCCTCCATGGGGGAGAATTCCCTCCCAGTAAATACATCATCTGTGTTTTCCAGAAGGTCAGTCACCAGCATGTTTATGAGGGGATTTGACTGGGTCGCTTTCCTTGCTTTCCCAAGGCATCCCTTGAAGAGGAGAAGAATGGATTGGAGGCCTCGATCACCTGTCCTCCCAGGAGCCACAGCTGACTAGCAGCATCTGTCGCAGGTGTGTGGGGGGGCTTTTGGGGGACAGGGCAGCAGGTGTGTGGCTCTGAGTCTCTCTGAGCAAGCCTGTCTTGCTCATGCGAGGTTTTGAGAGAGCAGGCAGTTGCTGAAAGCCATAACCTTGTGTGGTAGCAAGAAGAGACTCACGCCAGCATCACAGGGTTCCAGGGCTTTCCACTGGTGTTCTTGTGTCTTTCAGTGGTTAAAAGTTCGGACTCTGGAGTGAAAGCACCATGCAGTCTCTATCCTTACCAGTCACCATCTCCTGGGCCTTTAGGAATTCAGAAAGGAAAAGGACGCTGCCAACTTTTTCTTTCTTTTCTTTTTCTTTTTTTTTTTTTTTTTTTAAATCAGGGGCTCATTCTGGGCTAGATGCTGGGCTCAGTGCTTTGTATCTGTTAGTTAATTGAATACTTCTCGCTCCTCTATGGGGTGGGTCCTATCATTATTCTCATTTTGCAGACAGGGAAACTGAGGTCCAGAGAGGTTAAGTGACTTAGCCATGGCCACATGTCTTAAGTGTGAAGAGGAGGTAGTCAAAGCCAGACACATTCTTGACCCGGGCATTTCAGCCACACCCTGATGTTGATTAGAGGGGCTGTCTTTGCAAAAGTGGCTTCACCAGGGTGCCCATTGTCACCTCTAGCCCTTCTACCTCCCGTCATTAAACAGTATGAGTTTCCAAGTGGCTCCTCTTAATTTCCTGTTCTTTTTTTTTTTTTTTAAAGATTTTATTTATTTATTTGACAGAGAGATCACAAGTAGGCAGAGAGGCAGGCAGAGAGAGAGAGGGAAGCAGGCTTCCCACTGAGCAGAGAGCCTGATGTGGGACTCGATCCCAGGACCCTGAGATCATGACCTGAGCCGAAGGCAGCGGCTTAACTCACTGAGCCACCCAGGTGCCCTTAATTTCCTGTTCTGTGGAGAGTGAATGGCTATTGTAAACAAAAAGCACAGGTTTTCAAACATGTGGAAGGAAAAAGAATGAATGTCTAAGCAAAGAGTTGAGAATGGATTTTGTATGCAGCATACTGTGTTGTGGCAATATTTATATGGGTTTGCTGGCAAAGATCCATGTTTTTTGAGTTGCTATCAAAATGCATGGTGCCACTCTTTGGTTGGAGCAGGTAGCAAAAATAGTAGAGTAGGGAAAGTAGAACAAGCTCTAGCCTCCAACCCTGACAGGTCATCTGTGAACCTGGCCCACTGTTTTAACCTGTCTCTCTCTCCTCCCCAGGGCTACTTTTCTCTACCTGTTGGATGAGATAGTCTCTGGGGAGGCCAGTTCAGTCCTGCCAACTTGGACCCACTATTTGGCTAACCACATCCTCTGTTGGACTTCTGATCGAATGAATCTGAGCATTTTGCAAACCCAGACCACAAACATGATGGGCAGTGTCTCTTCTCTTTTTGAATTCTTGATCCCACTTGGGAATCTAATCTAATGCAAAACTACAGATCCTCTCCCCAGGAAAATCTATGTATATCCAACATCTGGCCCACAATTTCAGGAGATCCTAGAACCTTCCCTCAAGGCCCATGGATCTTAGGTTAAAAATCCCTGGGGTTGGGCAACAACACACTTGCAATTTGAAGATACAAGCACAGGAAACTGGCTTCAGAAATGCAATGCATGCATCAAGTATGGGCAGACTTTCACAAAATTCCCCATGGTGGTAGGTGGTCATTGGATGGCCCCCAGTGATCCTTGCTTCCTGGTATTCTTGCTCTTATGTAATCTCCTCTGCCTGAGTATGATCTGGACCCAATGGCTTGCTTCTGATGTGTAGAATTTGACAAGAGTCGTTTTGGAGATCAGGTTATAAGAGGACTGTGGCTTCCCTCTTCCTCACCCTCTCTCATTTGCCCTCTTTAATGGACACTGGCTGCTGTGCTGTGAGCTGCCCTATGGAGATGCCCATGTGGTCAAGAACCAGCCAACAGTCTGTGAAGAACCGAGGCCCTCCTCCGATGGCTCACAAGGAACTAAGTCCTGGCAACAATCGCAGGAATGGGCTTGCAACCAAGTCCTCCCTCAGTCCAGCCATAGCATGAGGCAGTTCCTGCTGACACTTTGGTCACAGCCTTGTGGGGGACCTTGAGGCAGGGACCCTTAGCTAAGCCATGCCTGTATTCCCAACCACAGGAATGCTTATGTTTTTAATCTACCAAGTTTTGGGGTAATTTATTACACAGGAACAGATAATGAGTACACTCACAATCTAACTCCAGGAGCAAGATAGCACACACAAGCCCAAGAAGCCTCTGAGAGGGACACTCAGTGGACTCAGTGTCCTTAAGAAGCATGAAAGCAGGGCACCTGGGTGGCTCAGTGGGTTAAAGCCTCTGCTCTCTGCTCAGGTCATGATCCCAGGGTCCTGGGATCGAGGCCCGAATCGGGCTCTCTGCTCAGTGGGGAGCCTGCTTCCACCTCTCTCTCTGCCTGCCTCTCTGCCTACTTGTGATCTCTGTCTGTCAAATAAATAAATAAAAAATCTTAAAAAAAATTTATAAAAGAAGCATGAAAGCAGCATCTGCTGTGGGAGCCCAGGCTGGGGGCTACCAATGACCTTAACTGCACAGCTGCCTGATGCCACCCAGCCACTGCCAACACTGGGCCTCTCCTGGTGTCTGAGACCTACTGGCTTTCCATCTTGGCTCTGGCTCTCTTTTATGGCCAAACACAATAGGAAAAGAAAGTTGATCAGCTGTCATCATTATGAATGATGACGTGGTCATCAGTTCCTCTCTCTGGGGCAGATGTTCTGTTGCCACAGACAAGGGGTGACCTTTGCTCAACTCATAGATAAGACATTATTATTATGATGATTTTTTGGCTCCCCAGTCAGCCCATGGAGTCATGTTGCAAGGAGCCAAGAGGCTGTAGTCTGGACAAATGGCTCTGGGCCAACTGGTGGCTGTGATGAAGGGCAGGTCATCCGGAGGCTGGGCATGCCAAGCTGGATAACCATCGGAGGGAGTACAGATCGTGCCGGCAGAAAGGCATAATGTCAGCCACCATTAAGCATGGAAACTACCGGTAAGGCTCCCATGGGATGGAGGTGGGCGGGAAAGGGGAAGGCTTGCCCAAGGACGATAGCACAGCTGGGCTAAAGCCTCGACTAATTTTTAAAACTTTCTGGCCCTGGGGGATCATGCACTGATAGGAAGGAAGTCATTTTCCACTTCATTGGCTGGATGTTGTCCTGTGAGTAGTAAGAAGGCCCAATTGCAGAGAGACTATTAAAGGAGGCCTCGGTATTTTCCAGGGTGGCTGCATTTCAATAGGAGACTCTTGGGTTGGGGTAGGGAGAAAAGTTAAGATGGAAGGGAAACCAGCTGCAGAAGTCATTCTCTATTCATGTGTCTCTACTCTTGGTTCTAGAAATTACCATCCCTCAGAGTTGCCTATGCATCAGCTGGGAGAAATGGAAGGATTGGTTAGGAATTCTATTGCCCCATGCAAAGAAACCTGCTCGTGGTGCTTAACTCAATGGAATCGAGGAAACTTTTTTTGAGCCATGACCTTCTTTGGCACTCAGGGGAGTCCTGTGGAAGAATGTTTTTTACATACGTAAAGTGAAATGAAATGAAATGAAATAAAATAAAAGTAAGACTGAAGAAAGTCAATTTTATCAAAATAATTTCCAAAATCCAAATTTGGGATATAGTGATATATATTTTTATTTATTTATTTAAATATTTTATTTATTTATTTGAGAGAGAGAGAGAGCATGAGCAGGGGTGGAGGGTAGAGCAAGAGGGACAGTCAGACTCCCTGCTAAACAGAGAGCCTGACATGGGCTTTGATCCTGAGACCTGAGATCATGATCTGAGCTAAAGGCAGATGCTTAACCAGCTGAGCTGCCAAAGCACCATATACTGATTTATTTTTAGAGATTTATTTATTTATTTGAGAAAGAGAGAAAGCATGAGTGAGAGAGAGAGAGCGCGCGCACAACATGCGTGAGTTGGGGGAGGGGCAGAGGGAGAGAATCTTTAAGCCGACTCCATGATGACTGGGGAGCCCCACTGAGGGCTCCATCTCACGACCCATGAGATCACAACCTGAGCCAAAGCCAAGAGCCATCCAAGCCATCCAGCCGCCCCTTTGTGCTTTTAAATTATGCATTAAATAACTTAAATAAACCACCAGCATTTCAATATAGGGGTAAGTATAAGTGATAAATCAAAATAAAGGCAAGAATTGTAATGGTAAATGAAAATGGCTGTGAGTTTTATTGACAAGGTCACAGGCATCGCTGATGCCAATCTGGTCTGTTGCCTGCATTTATAACAGGAAGGAATACAAAATGTTAGAGCTTTGTAAAAACGATGTAACCTTTTCCCCCCAAAATAAGTTTATGAAACCCTGAATTCTTTGTTGGTATGATTTGGGATCTGTAGATTCGGAACAAAAGGCTTATTCTTCTCATGGGGACCATGTTCTGGAGGTTGCAGTCCAGGACTTGTGTGGCTGCTCGAGGAAGAATCAAGGGTTCAGACTTCCGGTTCCTTGTTCTGATATCCTTAGCATGTGGCTTTTGTCCTGATGGTTTTGTCCTAATGGTGCAAATAGCTGTTGCACCTCCAGGTGCTGCTTTTGCATTTCAGTTAGGAAGAAGAGGGACAAGGAAGAGGAAAAAGGTATGTGCCAGCTGAATTTGTCCATTGTTATCAGAAAAATAATGATTTTCCTGAAAACTCCATTCTTTACTTCAGTTGACAGAACTGGTGCCTTGGCCATTTCCAGCTACATGGGAATCGGGGGAAGGGGGTGTTCTAATAGGCACACTGCTGCCCAAACTAGGGTCGTATTAGCTAGACAAAGGGGAGGGGAGATTGGGTAACTCGATCAACGTTGGCTGTGACTGTTGTCTGACTTCTTGACAAGTTCTCTCCTCATCAGCTTCTGATTTCCAGCAGGGACATTTGGATTAGCTATAGAGGGATTAAGGTTGGCCTCATTTATTCATTTATTCATTCATACATTCAGTTACTGCTTATTGAAGGTCTGGTGAGGCACTGAATCGACTATGTTGAACAAAAGAGCCATGATCCAGAGTTCTCTTGGAGATGATAGAAAATGTATTGGGATTTCAAACTGGCAAATACTGTACCCAGATGGTGAAGAAACACAGCTTCTTTATTTCCCATAACCCATCCGATCTCTCACATAACCTCCTCCTGCTGGGAAGGGACCAAACCTAAAGGAGCCGATTAATAATATCTCAGGTTCTTACGGTCTCAACTCTCTCTTTTCAGTTTAAATATCCAGTTTGTTCGAAGTTCACCTGCCTCTGCCAAGATTGCCCATTGGTTCCACCCCAGAGCATGTGGAAAGAGCAGGGGCCTGCCATATGTCCCCCCAAATGGTGGGAGGCTTGGAAAGCCAGACTGCCCTGCTTGACCTTCCAGTCTGTGCCGGGCATCCTGTCTGCTGCATCGAGGGCCCGTGAATTGGGGCCCATGAGCCTGGGAACTGATCCCCCCCAGACTGGTGAGCGAGACTTGGGCAAGTCTCCTGCCATCCCCTGCCTCAGGCGCCTCCTCGTTCTGGGGCCTCGGCTCAGAGGCAAATCCCCACCCCAGTCTCTGTCCATGCCCTCTGCCGCTCCTCAGTCCTGTTCCCGCAGGTGTGAGACCTCCGCTGTTTTTCTCAGTGCATCTCATTTCCCTCTAAGCTGCCAGTGTGGGAATACTCTGGTCCCATCCACTGGCCTGCTCTTGGTATGGTAAGGAAGATCATACTACTTAGAAATATCGGCCTCTTTCATCCGCAGAGCCTTTCCCGCAGGCTCAGATCAGTTTTTGCATTCTCAGTGAGAGGAAGATACCAAAACCCGAAACCCGGGATCTAGGGAGCGGGATTAAGATGTGTGTGTGTGTGTGTGTGTGTGTGTGCGCGCGCGCATTGGTAGAGATGGGAACAAAAAGACATTCCTTTGCTGTTTGCCGTCTATCATCCCTATTACTCAAAGAATTAATGTTTAGAAACTGAAATTTTTTATGGGTGTGCTGGACACGGCACAATTGCTTCTAATAAAAATTCAATCAATGTACAAAAAGGAGGCAGGGGAATGTTTTGATTAATTCTCTGGTTAACTAAGGATTAATCGGTTAAGCAAGAATTCCTGCTTTGTTCCAGAACTGTAATGCAGAATCCTTATCCAATGTCTGAGTGCCCCCCCTTTCCCTCTTCCTCTGTTGGAAGCTGCTAGTGGGGACTGGGCAGTCACTGTCCTGGAGGTGGACAGATGAAATGGGAAATGCCTCCTGGCATGTCTTGGGAAAGTTGTTTTTTTAACTCCTTCCTGGATTCATACCCCGAGTTAGGGAGACAAAATTAGGTTCCCGGTGAGTAGAATTCTAGATCATCTGGGCTTCAGGAGGCTGTCATCTCCATGCGGATGAGGGCAGCATCTAGCTTGGGTGCCGGCTTCGGCACCTACCATGCACACCATGGATGCCCTTCAATACCATTTAAATGAATGAATGAGTCTTGTTAGCACAACATGCACCCTACAGGCATGGAAGATCTTGTGCTCTGCCCAGATTTTCCACTTAGATCCCTCAGACATCCCTGCGTGCACTAGCTCTGTCTGATAAAATGGAATCTCACCTGGTTGGGCCTGAAGAACCTATTTCCACCCAGTCCTCTTTCCTCCATGACATCCTGGGAAGCTAGTGTCTTCCCAGAAGAGCTGGAACTCACTGCTTGGCTTTTCTCTTCCCGGAGAAACAGCTCACGCTCCCCTGTGTTGTACTTTCTGGGTATGAGGATGTGAACCACAGTGGTGAGGACTGTGGGCTCGGGAAGCAGACAGAGCTGCCCGATGTCCGTATCCCAGTAGAGAGACCACCTGGAATGCTCCCCCTCACCCTTGCCTTCTCCCTGCCCTCGAGCGTGCCCAGTATAGCCCTGTCTCCGGATCTTTGCACCAGCTGTGCCTTCTACCCAGAAACCACTTTCAAGCACAGCCTACTCCTCAGCATTCAAACCTCTGGTCAAATGTCTGCTTGGAGGGGCTTTCTCACCAATGCTCTCTCAAGAAAGGCCTCCTATGTGTGAGTTTCCTTGTAACTGGTGCCCGGCTTTATTCTCTTCTAGAACATTCCAGCCTGTGCTGTTGTCCATGTTGATGTTGCTCCCCCAGCAGAATGACAGCGTTATGAGGACAGGGGCTTGGACCATCTTGTTCCCTGCCGACCCCCCAGTGCTCAGAATGGGGCTGATACGAAGCAGACATGTGAAACCTATTTGTTGCAATGAATGGAGGAATGAATCAGGTTGTTTCAGCTTGCCCAGACTTGGTCTCCTCATCTATCCAATGGCTATAAAAATAGCTTAGAGGTTGTCCTGAAGATTAGTTGAGACCATGTGTGGAAGTGACGGCCTTCCTACAAGCTTTTAATACAAGAGGTGAGTTTGAAGGCTTTCTTGGCTACTGAATACGTCCCTGCCTCCAAGGATCAGTAAGGTAATTCCAGCCCTTATGAACTGCTCTGACTTTTAACTCTGCTGTGTGGACAGGTAGAAGAAATATCCTTGCAAACAATGAAATTGCTTAAAGGACTGCGCGGCCACTTACACATTATTGTTATTTCAAAGCTGGTGCTCTGAGGCATTTGGGAACAATCTCCTTGAAGGCATTCTTCGAGCTAGGCATTAGAGCTCAGACCATAATTCCACTGTAAATGTGTCTTTCCTCTTTAAACAGAGGGTCATTAAGTTTAATAGTGTCAAAGTTCTCTCTGTGTTACATGCAACTTAATTAGCGCACACGGTAATATTAAACAGCCCATTCATACTGAGAAATATATTTATACTTCTTTTTCCTTGGCTTATACTGATTTATCCTGCAGCACACCATAAATGTAAATTACAAAGGAGTAATTGTTTGCTCGCTCCTAAAAGAAAGAAAGAAATTGAGATGTGAATGACCATATGCTTGGCTGAGATGAAGAACTCAGGGGCTCTAGGTGTGGAGGAAATCTCATTTCCTCAAGAAAGCTTTCCTCGACTCCAAGGCTGGGTTAGGTCTCCTAGTTTTCTCTTCCAGAACTCTTCTTCCTTCAACACGTTCATCCCATATTTTTCTGTCTATCGTCTGTCTCCTGCTCTAAATGTGAGTTCCAAGATGGTGGAAGTGTGGTTGTCTCAGTCACTGCTGTATTCCCACCCCTAACACCATCTGTGGTGGATACAAGATGCTCAATAACTCTAAAAATCTATCTCAATAGATGTTTATTCAGTACATTCTCTGGGCCAAGGATTTTGTAATTGTGTGTATGTGGGTTGGGGAGAGGGTTATCATGGTCATCAAAACTAGAGTTGCTGACTTTATGGAGTTTAGAGTTGAGATGAGAAGACAGATATTAAATAGTAAACAGTTACAACTGTGATAAGGTATTTATTGCTATGAGGGTCTGTTTTGGGAGTTTGACCAAGTCAGGGAGCTCAGGAAGTTTTTCACAAAGAAGCAGTGTTTAAGCTGAGATCTGAAGAATGGGTGGGCATTATAAGCTGAAGAGGGGAGGAAACAAGCAATGCAAAGGCCCTGGGGCAGAGGAACCTGGGAAGAAGCAAAAAAAAACCCCTAAAGTGGGTCACTGTGGCTGGAGAGAGAGGGGCCAGTGGTCCAGATGGGTCTGGAGGGGATGGGGAGCCCCACCACCCCGGACTTGGATGCTGGTTCTTGTGGAATATTTGCTTTCTGGATAATCCCTCTTGGGAGGGCCCAAACCCTGTGGAGAGGCCACATATAGACACTCCAGTCAATATAAAGCTCAGCCTTCACATCACTACAGTCCAGGCACCAGACCCAGGAAGCATGAAGCTTCCAGATGATTCCTGTTGTCAGATGCCCGTCATTTCTGCCCATTTCGGTCTTTCCAGCTGAGGCCCAAGATGTTGTGAAGCTGAGGTGAACTATCCGACTGACCCCTCTTGGAGTTTCTGACCCACACAATTCCTGAGCATGCATCATGGTGCTTTGACACCACGTGGGCTTGGCTGGTGTGTTGTGTAGCAGCAGGTAAGCAGAACATGTGTCCAAGGAGACAGGGTGGGCCATGTTGCCAAGGGCAGCAGGTAGCAGCTACAATCAGTGGGAAACCTCAGCTGGAACTCAGAGGTTCTGCTTTTATCCTGTGGGTGCCGGGGTAGAAGACCCGGGACATGCCGTCTTTAGCTCAGAAGCTGGTCTCTCCCCTTTCCGGCAGGGCCAAGGCGGGAGAGGGAACCCTGTGAAGTCTTTTTCTCTCAGAGTTCTTTTTCACTTATCTTCCAGGTGCGAAAGTCACACACCACCTGTGATTATCTGCCCGAGTCCGTATTTAATTGTTATTTGGGGATCAGTTGTTTTTGAAAGATCCCCCAGTTGATACCCATCGCTGGTGTTTTGCCAAGAGAGATAAGCAGTCTCATTGTGATTGGATTCAGTGTGAGCCAGATCACAGCAGCTGCCTCCCAGCGGAGCCATCTGTCCTGGAACTACCTGGGTGGCGTGATTCAAATTCAGCTTTCAGATTTCACCGTGTCCGTTTTGGAAATGTGCAGCTGCCACGTCCGTTCGTGACCACCTCATCAGGTCGCTGAAACCTCAGACAGCCGCAGTCCCCGAAAAGCGTGCTGATGAGTGGCTTATTTCGATCGCCCCAAACTGGTGATTATTCTGTTCACCCCAAATGGAGGAGCAGAGCCCAATGCTGAGCCAATGTTCACTTCTGTGATCGTTAAAAAATGTTATGAATTAAATTGAAAATCGAAATTACTCAGCACAACAATGAATGCTTACTGGGTGTTGTTATTTTGCACATCAGGTGGTAAAACTGTAACTGTGAATAAATTGCTTATAGTAAGATTTTTTTCCCCCCGTTAATGCTGTAGTAGCAGATGGACTAATAAATATGCAACACTCTGTACCGACATTTGCAATTTCAGAGGGGGAAAGGCATCCCCCCCTTCCACACAAACAAAATGCACAATCATCCAATATTGTACTTTTTAATGGAAAAACTCAACTCATGTAATGTAAATAGCATTCCACTTTCAACAATTTTACTAGTTTAGCAACAGTTATAATGTGAAAGAACACATAAGCTGGTATTTATGTTCTTTCTTTGCAAGAACATTTTTTCTCTGCATGGGGGAGTTTCTGATTTTGAATGGAGGGAGCATTCTTGTACCTTAACTGGCCACTAAGGGGGGGTGTCGATACATAAGCCTTCATGATACGGTCCCGTTTGCTTCTAGGTGATAGGAGGGGTGGTCGGGAGTGGGCCACCGTGCAGATAGGTCTCCGTCCCTCCTTAGCTGGGTGACCTTGGGCTGGCTCCATTTACTCTTGGGTCCTCAGCTTTTGCTTTGCCTCTTGGGCTGTAAGTTCACATAGCCCATCAGCTAGCGAGAGGCTTCAGTATAGCAGGCGGTGTCTGGCCTGTGGTCATGCTCAAGGCCCTGTCCCTGTCATTATGACGGTGGTGGCTGAGAGATGTAGAGTTGAATAAAAGCCTTCATTTGTTCTGAGGAACAACAATTACAGTTAAAAATATCCTAGTAACTTTTACCAGGGGAGGCAGGCACTTCTCTGCTGTTGTTCTGGGGTGTCCAACATGGATATGGGGCAGACATTTGCTTGCTGGGCCAAGGGAAGTTAACATCTACAAGCCCTTCAGTGTAGGATGCTATGGATAGTTCCTTTGAAAGGAGGGCTCCTTTGGTTAGTTCCTTTGAAAGGAGGGCTTCTTGCGGGGTGGGGTGGGGGAGAGGAGGGAGCCCTGCGGGGACCACCTGGGCCTGGTCCCTCCGCCAGCCTCTTCTGTTGACCCCAGGCAGTGAGAGCGACAGGGGAATGGGAGGAGGAGGGGTGCTGAGTAACCAGGGGCTGGGGAGCGGCTGTGGTCAGGACCGGGCCTCGAACTGAGCTGTGGTGTGGAGTCTGTCAGCTCTGCGAGTCCCAGAAAGAGTTGGGTCACATGTTGATGGGGCTGGGAGGCGCAGAGGTTCTGCCATTATTATCCCAGAGGGAGCTCCCGAACCATTAAGCATTTGGGTTATGTTGACATTGATGACTGTTAATGCCAATAGTAGCTTGGGAGGTACCAGCACTCTTAGAGGTCCAAGTAATGGCTTTAAAGAGTCATCGCTTTCAGATGGAAACAAAGACGTCTATAGTTTTATCAGAGACACTAGGGGAGACTTGTCTTTTTAAAATATCCTCAACTTCTTTTATTCGTAAGCAGGGCAGAGGAATAAAAGTGCCTTAGATGTTCTTGAGGGCTGGGGAGGGCATCACCACCTAGGGGTACCTGTGGGGTCTGATGATTTAAATAGCAGGATCTTGGGATAATGGACCAAGGTCTCTACCTCAAGTCAGATATGGATTCTATTAATTCAGAGATCATGAATAAAAAGGACAAGTCACACGCAACACCCAGAGCACAATGGTGGAGGAAGGAAGGATTGTGGTGATGCCGGGCAGGCTCCAGCCTACGGCAATTCTGAATTTTGCTGGCAGATACTCCCGCCCTGGGTCTCGGGAGTACTCCCTGATTAAGGCTGGGTTCTGTGGCTTTCCAATCCATCAGGTTCCATGTTCTGGACGGTTTTCCTCTACTCTTAAGCTGGCCACATCTGAAGCAAGCACTGGAGAACATGCCCCCTCGCGGGCCCAACAGCTTTCTCAGCCCGTTTCTGCCTGAGGAAGATTGAAGGTCCACAGGGGCTTTTAAATCTTGAATAGTCGTAAACATTTTGTGTCCAGACTCCTAGTTTCTCTGGCTATACAACTCTCTCAGAAACTTAATTGCATTCTTATTTCTTTGATTCTGATCAGCTTCATGTGCCCATAGTTATAGATTTTTTTTCAAGACATGCCTTTCTCTTACTGGAACCTCTTGGGCTTGAGAGGAAAGCCATGTTTTCAGTCTCTTTCCGAGGGCCATTTTGATCTCTTCACTCCAGCAGCCAGGCTGATGGGGAAGCCCTCACTCCGAACAGTGCAGTCACCAGGTAGAAGGGAAAAGGTAAGTGGCAAAGTGTGCTACCTCTTCATCTCCCACCTGGAAGGGGCGCATATCACTTCTGCTCACACCTTATTGGCTGAAGCACATTGGGCAGCCATTCTTCTCTTCAAGTGGGCAGCAGGGTGCAGTCAGAGTTCGGACAGAGCCAGAATATTTGTGAACAGCCCAAGTGACCACACGTTTCTGCACGTTGATGAGCATGTAGCTGCATAACCAGAAAGTAGGAAGTGAGATTCACACAAAAGCTATTTATTATTCTGGGAAGCAGGTCAAGTCCAAAGTAGCATGTTTATGAAACATACCTGTCTTAAAGGTTTTTCATGGGAAAATACCTGTGACTGTTCCACTGGGGAAGCAGTTGAAAGAGGGTTCAAGTCCCCATGATAGAGAAATAACTGGTGAGAAGGAAGGATTCTTGAAAGTTGGTTATTCCATGGAATTTATGTCAATCACTAAAAATTTTGGCATTTCTTTGTGTTATTCAGAACTTTCAGGTTGATTATTAAAAACTTCTTCATATGGATTACAGGAGAAGATGCCTTCCCAGATATCACTTGGGTTAATGAAGAAATTGGATATGACCTTGGGATAATAATGAAAGGCACAGACTTTTAATTATTGCTGAATTAACACAGAACTAAATCAGTAATTTAAAAATGAATGAATGGCAGCATTCCATTGATTTTAGACTTCTGATGGCAGAGGAAATTGCATGCCAGAGTTTTGATGAACATGTTGACTTTATACATCATATGGGAGAGAACTGACATTATTATAATATTGGATTTTCCAATCCATGAACATGGAACATCTTTTCAATTACTTAGGTCTTTGCTGTATCCAACCTCAAAGATGATTTCCTGCCTCCTAAAATTTACACCCTTGTGTTGTCTCCACCCACACTGATTCAGAGTTGGTTTATGTTACCAATAGAGTATGGCAGAATGATGATGTGGGGCATAGTGGCTTTTACCTTGGCTTCTTGCATCATTTCTCAGAGGGGAGCCAACTTCGGTGTTTCAAGGTCACCTAAGCAGCTATGTAGATGAAGCAGCCTTCAGATGACTGCAGCCTGAGAGGTAATCTTTTTTTTTTTTTTAAAGATTATTTGTTTGAAAGAGAAAGAGAGTGCCCACATACATGAGCAGGGGTGAGGGTTAGACATGGGGGACAGAGAGAGTCCCAAGCAGACTCCCCACTGAGCATGGAGGCTGGCATGAGGCTAGACTTCATGACCCTGAGATCACAACCTCAGTAGAAACCAAGAATGGGCTGCCCAGCCAATTGCACCACCTAAGGGCCCCAGACTGAGAAGAAATCTTAATGGCAACTTCATGAGCGCGCCCAAGCCTTGTGGTCTCCTGACAATGCACAGGAGAAGAATGAGGCACAAACAAGTCAGCTGCAAGAGAAAGGGAGTAGAGGATGACAGTAGAAAAGACTGTTGCCCTGAACAACTTGTCAGTCTCATATTTATCAGAAAGTGAGTAACCACCAACGAAGAAGCCAGAGTAGATTACACATTGACCATGAGTCTTGTAGACACGTAAGAAGAAAGGCAAAACATGTCTGGTCATGTAGTACATGACCTATAGTGAGTAAGCCCAAATGAAAAGATTGTCTGACTGACAGCTGATGCTCTCCGGGGAAGGGGAGATAACGGAAAAATGAAGCAGGCGGAGTTCTGCCCTGAGAGGGTAGGTGTCCCCAGCTGCTCTGCTTCAAGGACATATATCGTCTTCTCCCCCAGAGGTCTGTTGCCAGTACATGTTTTTCTTAAAGCTATGTCTAAGCATGCTTGGTAACTAGTATAATTTCTCATAGGTTATATTTTAAGCAGTACATTGTTCTAAGGGACGGTAACAAAGCCTGAACTGTATAGCTAAGCTTCTGATCTATAGAAATTGTGGGAGATAATGTTTAATCTTGCTTAAAGCAACTAAGTTATGAACAGACACTTCTCCAATCAAGACATACAAATGGCTATCAGACACATGAAAAAATGCTCATCATCATTAGCCCTCAGGGAGATTCAAATTAAAACCACATTGAGATATCACCTTACACCAGTTAGAATGGCCAAAATGAACAAAACAGGAAACAACATGTGTTGGAGAGGATGTGGAGAAAGGGGAACCCTCTTACACTGTTGGTGGGAATGCAAGTTGGTGCAGCCTCTTTGGAGAACAGTGTGGAGATTCCTCAAGAAATTAAAAATAGAGCTTCCCTATGACCCTGCAATTGCACTCCTGGGTATTTACCCCAAAGATACAGATGTCGTGAAAAGAAGGGCCATCTGTACCCCAATGTTTATAGCAGCAATGGCCACAGTCGCCAAACTATGGAAAGAACAAAGATGCCCTTCAACGGATGAATGGATAAGGAAGATGTGGTCCATATACACTATGGAGTATTATGCCTCCATCAGAAAGGACGAATATCCAACTTTTGTAGCAACATGGATGGGACTGGAAGAGATTATGCTGAGTGAAATAAGTCAAGCAGAGAGAGTCAATTATCATATGGTTTCACTTATTTGTGGAGCATAACAAATAGCATGGAGGACAAGGGGCGTTAGAGAGGAGTAGGGAATTTGGGTAAATTGGAAGGGGAGGTGAACCATGAGAGACTATGGACTCTGAAAAACAGTCTGAGGGGTTTGAAGTGGCGGGAGGGGTGGGAGGTTGGGGTACCAGGTGGTGGGTATTATAGAGGGCACGGCTTGCATGGAGCACTGGGTGTGGTGAAAAAATAATGAATACTGTTTTTCTGAAAATAAATAAATTGGAAAAAAAAAGCAACTAAGGAGGAATTTCCCTAAATTAGAGACATTTGCTTTGTGTTAAGAGATAACTAATGTAGTTTTTAAATTAACACCAATAAATGTTTATCATGGGGTGCCTGGGGTGGCTCAGTGGGTTGAGCCTCTGCCTTCGGCTCAGGTCATGATCCCAGGGTCCTGGGATTGAGTTTCGCATTGGGCTCTCTGCTCAGCGGGAAGCCTGCTTCCCCTTCTCTCTCTGCCTGCCTCTATACCTACTTGTGATCTCTCTCTGTCAAATAAATAAATAAAATATCTTTAAAAAAATAAATAAATGTTTATCATGTTCAGTGTAGAGAACTTTGACATTTTTTATTAGATTTATTCTTAGGTATTTGATATTTTTTTGTGTCCTATAAATAGTATATTTTATTTTTAATTTTCCATTTTTGTGTGTGTCTGTTTTACAGGAAAATGATGGATTTTTATGTGTTGATTTTGTATCCAACAACAGTTGTAATTAACTTAAATTTTAAATAATTTATCTATAGGTAGAATAACTTAAGACATTGTAGATAAATTTGTTAATTTTAGTAATTTATCTGTAGATTTCTTGGGTTTCCAATGAATACAACAGTGTCATCTGCATTACGAAAGTGTTTTGTCTTCCTTTCCAACTGACATGGCTTTATTTCTTTTTCTTGCCGATTGCACTGGTTCAGACCACCAGGACAATGTTGAATAGAAGTGATAACAGTGGGCATTCTTGTAACATTCTCAGTATCAAGGGAAAATCTTTCTATGTTTCAGCACTAAGGGAGAGTTTTACTGTTTTTTGTTTTATTTTGTAGATAGCACCTATCAGATTACAGAAATTCTCTTCTATTCCTAGTTCCTAAGAGGTTTTATCATGAATGAATGTTGAATTTAATCGAATGCATTTTTTTTGCATCAAAATGATTATGTACCTTTTTTTCTTTTTAATATACTGAGTTAAATTGAGTGATTTTTGTGTTAAGCCAGACCCACATTCCTAAAGTAAATCTGACTTCATCATGATGTTGGGTTTATTCCTGTTTATATATGACTGAATTTATTTTGTTTGTTGCTATGGGCTAAATATTCATGTCTTCCCCAAATCCACATGTTGAGGCTCTAATCCCCAGTGAGATGATTTTGGAGATGGGACTTTTAGAAGTGATGGAATCATGGGGGTATGATGAGATTGGTACCCTTATAAGGGGATGGAGACATCAGTGGTCTTTTTCTGCCATGTCAGGATACAAAAAGAAGATGGTTGCCTGAAAACCAGGAAGAGAGCTCCCAACAGACCATGAGTCTCCCGCTATCCTAATCTTAGCCTTCTGAGCTTCCAGAGCTATGAAAAACAAATGCTTGTTGTTCTAGTCACCCATTCTGTGGTATTCTGCTATGGTAGCCTGAACTGAGTAAGAGTCAAAAAAAATTTTTTTGGAGGCTCTTAAGCTTGGTTTATACCAAATTAGTCCACCATTATTAGAAATAAAATTCCCTGGAAGATTTTGAGCAGATGAGTGACCTGATATGTCATTTTTTTTTTAAAGATTTTTTTTTATTTATTTATTTGAGAAAGAGAGACAGTGAGAGAGAGCATGAGCGAGGAGAAGGTCAGAGAGCGAAGCAGACTCCCCATGGAGCTGGGAGCCTGATGTGGGACTCGATCCCGGGACTCCAGGATCACGCCCTGAGCCGAAGGCAGTCGTCCAACCAACTGAGCCACCCAGGCGTCCCCTGATATGTCATATTTTTAAGGGCTCACTCCGGCTGCCATGTTGAAAATGAATTGGTGGTGGGATGCTGGGGCAACGGCTGAAGCAGGCAGAACACCGAGAGGGGACGATGGTATTGGTCCAGGGTGATAGTGGTGAGCATGGTGAGAAGTAGTTGGATTCTGAATATATTGGGGATAAAACTTGTGGGATTCCTGATGGTCTGAAAGTGGAGTGTGAGAGAAAGGGGAGCATCAAGATTTCTTCCAGGTTTTCTGGTCTCAGCAACTGGAAGGATGGATTCATCATTGGTTGAGCCAGAGGAGACTATGGCTGGAGAAAGAGTATGAATGGAGCTGGTTTGGTGAATTTTGAATGGTTACATTTGATATATTAACTCCTTCAATCTTCCCAAATGACAAATGCCATGTGGTTGAGATTTTCATAAAATAGAGTTTACTTTTTAAAAAGTAATTCATCATCTACTACAGCTGAGGCGGTTTAGTAATCCGAGGTCATTTTGACCACTTTCTTTGCTGGAGGCTGTGGAGTGTCCCTGCGAGTGTGTGTCTAACGCCTCTTGGAGATGATGCAAATGCCTTAGTGACATGAAGGCCAGCTCAGTGGGGCTCTTCTGCTTCTATCATGATGGGCCCTGGATATAGACTTTATCCTGATGGCTGATATGTTAAAAAAGCCCTGTCAATCCAGTTCTGGAGAAGGAAGAGCTAGAGGTGTTTTTTTTTTTTTTTAGATTTTTTATTTATTTGATAGAGAGAGATCACAAGCAGGCAGAGAGAGAGAGAAGGAAGCAGGCTCCCGGGTGAGCAGAGAGCCCGATGCGGGGCTCGATCCCAGGACCCTGGGATCATGGCCTGAGCCGAAGGCAGCGGCTTAACCCACTGAGCCACCCAGGCGCTAGAGGTTTTTTAGGAAACAAACAAACAAATCCCAAATGCTGACTTTAGGAAAGATAAGTTTCTGAAACTTTCCTTTCTTGGATGTGACTGTATCCCTGGTCAGTTACAGTTTTCGTCATGAAAGAAGCAAGAGAAGGTAATGGGCACGAAGGACCCTAGGTTGACTCCCCAGATCCCAGCTTGGCTCTTTTTATTAGTTGTGAAGCTGAAAGCTGAGTCCTACAACACCACATTTCCTGATATTTTCACTCCTCTGAACATGTGAGTTTAACTCAAGAGAAGAAATGCTTCGGGTCCTGTTCAACTTACACACTATCTGTTGTGTTATGAATTGAAGGGTGCGTTTCAGAAAAAGTGGAGGCCTGATTATAAATGATCTTTTAGTGCCAACAGAAAGGCGGGAGCTGAGGGTGCCAGGTTACTATAGAAACACCAGGGGGATGAGAAGAATTAGAAGAATGCCTTGTGGAGAAGAAGCAGGTTTTTGAAGTGATACCTGCAAACCGTGTCTAACATTTTCCTTTACAAAACATGTAGATAATAGGGAGGAATGCTTCTACTATGCAAAACTATCAGTAATCTTTTTTCTCCCCCTCACCACCCCTAAAACTATCAGTAATCTTAAAACGTATTTAGGTATATGTAGTAAATTTCTTACAGAATAAGAAAAAAAATTTTTTAACAAAAACTTTTTTCTTTTTGTATAAAATGCACCATATAAATAGGAAAAATATTTCTCAAGCTGCAACCACGGAGATAGCACCTAAGCAAGAAGCAGGGGGTTAGGATGAATAACTTTCCTCTCTTCATGAGCAATAGAAATTCCAGCCACCTCAAAACTGATGGCTGGTCAGGGGTACTGCCCACGGCCATGTCATGAGCTGTGATGTAAGTCAGCCTTTCACTCTGGAGAGCTCCCCAAACTGTCTGTGCCTCAGTTTCCTAATTTATAAAATGGGCTAATGTCTGTTTCAAAGAGTTGTTATGAGTATTAAATGAGATGCTTGGGAAAACACTGACAGCTCAATAAATCATTATAGTGATGACAATATAAATGTTGAAGGCGATTGCCAAAGGAAGTCATTTGCACCTCTTGATAATGAAATTTCTGGGACAGAATAAAACACTGAGCAGGGTCACTGAGCAAGGTCATAGTCCAAAGCACTGAGCAGGGTCACTGAACTTTAAACAGTTTCTGGAGTGTCCATTTTTCATAGGTCATAACCTAACAAATCCTTAGGTTAAATGAAAACAATGGATGATTTTCCCTTTGATATGTAGTCTGATAGTATTTGTCAAATTCAGGTTGGTAGAAATGCTATAAGAATACCGTAAGAATGCATTTTAAAAACCACAGAGTTTTGGGGCCCCTGGGTGGCTCAGTCCGTTGAGCATCTTCCTTTGGCTCAGGTCACGATCCCAGAGTCCTAGGTTCGAGCCCTGCGTCAGGCTCTCTGCTCAACGGGGAGCCCGCTTCTCCCTCTCCCTCTTCCTGCCACTCTGCGTGCTTGTGCTCTCTACATCTCTGTCAAATAAATAAATAAATAAAATCTTTAAAAACCATTGGGTTTTGCATATAAACCTGAAGCAATACTTGCTATGATAAAGATGTAGATGGTTCTGGAACGTGACCAGGTGGCAGAGTGACACCAGAGCCTCGGGGGCTCTAGGATGAATCAAGGGAAGATTTAAATGCCCTTTATCACTTCAGGTAGATGAAATTATAACTCCGAGAAAGCATTATGTAACATTTACTGTACACACTGTTTTAGAGGATGATGGGTACATTTTCTCCTCCTTCCTTTCCTTCTTTCTTTTCAGCTCGGTATTGGAAATGCAGATAAATCCAATGGTGCTGGAATTAACAGGAGAGTAAAGACAGGAGAAAAACGGCTTCACTCCTTAACAGGTTTCTAACACCCGACATGGCAGGAAAGCCGTGAGGAAAACAGCCACAGTTGGGGGAGGGCTGGTGAACTTCTTTCCTCTTCTCCACTGTGGAAGGCAGCAAACACTGCCCAAAGGGTTGGGAAGCTGGGTTTTGCAGATGTTGATATCTCTTTGGTGGACTGTTCTGCGTCTCTAGTTTGTGTTGAAGTTGTAGTCAGAAATGTGGAGAGAGACATTTGTAGATGCTGGCTGACCTTTGGAAGAGCAATGAAAGGCAAAGCTGGAACCAATGATTGCTGTAACTTCTTCAGGGAATTTGTCTAAATATTAGAAAAACCTCATTAATTTAACCTAAGGAGAAGAAAGCCAGACTGAAGTGATACAAAATGTGGATTACAGACTCTGCTTAAACAAATAGTTTAATTATTTCAAATACTTTTCTGTTCTTTCTTTCTTTCTCTCTTTTTTGTTTTAAGATTCTATTTATTTATTTGGCAGCATAAGTAGGCATAAGTAGGCAGAGCAGCAGGCAGAGGGAGAGGGAAAAATAGGCTCAAGGGGAGCCGGACATGGGGCTCGATCCCAGGACCCTGGGACCATGACCTGAGCTGAAGGCAGATGCTTAACTGACTGAGACACCAGGCACCCCTCAAATACTTTTCATATGCCCTAAGATAAAATGTGTGTTAACAGGTAAAGTAAGATGAACTAGAAAGACTGATTGGAATAATCTATATCACGCCATGAAGAATAGAAGTAAAAACCTTTAACATACATGACCTGCTTGGCTTGGAACCGATCATTCTTGAAGTCTTTGTTTGGAAAAGGAGCTGTTGATTTTTGAAAGAAGGAAGGAAGAAGACTCTGAAAATTCATAGTGGAATCAATTATTTCTATATGGGTCAGACCTAAGTTTTCATAAATATTGAATAAGTACAGCTTTGAAGGATTTCTGGAGTGTCCATTTTTCAACTACAGGTACAGAGCCCCAAATGTTAAATCTCTAATCAGTGTCAGTGGTGTTTCCCCCAATTCTTAGTTGTTTTTTTTTTTTTTAAGATTTTATTTATTTATTTGTCAGAGATCACAAGTAGGCAGAGAGGCAGGTGGTGGTGGTGGGGAAGCAGGCTCCCTGCTGAGCAGAGAGCCTGACGTAGGGCTCCATCCCAGAACCGATATCATGACCTGAGCTGAAGGCAGAGGCTTTAACCCATTGAGCCACCCAGGCGCCAATTCTTAGTTTTCTTTGTGGCTTACTTCATGAAGACGATAGTCCTATTCTTTCAGAGCACTGATAAAACATATTTTTTAAAAAAAGGTTTTATTTACTTATTGGAGACAGAGGGAGGGAGAGAGCGTGAGCTGGAGGAGGGGCAGAGGGAGAGGGAGAGGGAGAGACAGACTCCCTGCTGAGCTGGATCCCAGAACTCCAAGGTCATGACCTGAGCCGAAGGCAGATGCTTAACCGACTGAGCCACCCAGTTGCTCTGACAAAACATTTTTAAAGCCTAGTCTTATAGCAACATACGGAAATTCTAGCTTACATACATTCAAGTATATATGCACCATCCACACTGTTGGGAATAATGCCACAGCCATGCATATCACCAGAGGTCCAAATCGGAGAGCCTGTTTTTTACGAGGCCCAGGCATAAATAAGAATCATAGCAGGAGGGGCGCCTGGGTGGCTCAGTAGGTTAAATCCTCTGTCTTTGGCTCAGGTCATGATCCCAGGGTCCTGGGATCGAGCACCGCATTGGGCTATCTGCTCTGCAGGGAACCTGCTTCCCTTCCTCTCTCTGCCTGCCTCTCTGCCTACTTGTGGTCTCTGTCAAATAAACAAATAAAATCTTAAAAAAAATATATATATATATATATTCTTTATATATATATATATAAAGAATCACAGCAGGAAACATTTACTGAGTGCTCAATTTGTACTAAGTGCTTTTTCTTAGGTACCTCCCTTATCTGCATCTTGTACATCTCTATGTTCATCTGAATGCTAGGGTTAAATCGTCCCCAGATTAAAACCAACAAGCAATCCCAAAAACTAATCCACAATCTCACCCGATTTACATTCTGCAAAGACCCAAGGGGGCCTTGGTCCTCCAAATCCCCTCTGACTTGGTAGGAGGGCTTTCTGGTTTCTTGACCTCCACTCTGACTGTCCTTTTCCCTTCTCCCCATCTCTGTCCTGCACTTATTCCCCTATTCAGCAATTGTCTTAATTCCTTCATAGCTCAAAATACCTCCCATTCAAGATTGTGTATAAAACAGACTTTACAAAAGACTGATGACTCTTAAGGGAGTGATTTAGACACGTATTTAAATTTCCAGGGCCTCTCTCGTAGTCTCATATTTAGAAGTATGCCATATACACAAGAAAATTGAAAGCCACTGCTCTACGTCTCTGCTCAGATTGGGAAAAAATGCTATTTTTATATGAAAGAAAAATACATCTGACTCACTAAGAGCTACTATAAAAGGAAAGGCTCCAAAACTTCTTAACAGTATTTAACTTAATGATACCAATTCATGAATGGTTTTGTGAACTGACTGTAGTTATCAAATACACACTCAGACACAGGCACACATGTACTGGTTTCCATAGCCTAAGACAGGGGCTCCAGTCACTTACACACAGTTACTCCATATTCCTCCTCTGTTAGTTTGGAAGCTAGAACCCAGATATGTTCATTAACATAACATAAAATCCAAGGCAGGAAACAGAATGAGTGGTTTAGCTTGAAATGTACACTTGACAGAGTGGAGAAAGCAAAACCAAACCAAACAAGCCATATTTTCCCTTCCAGAGGTCATCAACCACGTGACGCAAGTTGTTAGAACAGTACTGGATCACCCACAGATGAAATCCATCCATTGATGGTTCTTTTGTTGATTGAAACTATTGAATGTCACCTATACCATACACCCTTTTGAATCTTCGAAGTGCTCATCTGACACCACAGGAAGTAAAGAGGAGAGGTTAGAAGCAAGAAACGAGAATGGGTTAGGTCAGAGGGTTTCAGGCTTGGTTGGCTTCTCTGAAACACTGCCATGCACAGGTCACAACCTAGGCCAGGAGGATTGGCATCCCTGGGGCTGGACCCTGGCAGCAGCATTTTTACACTCCCAAGATGATGCAACATACACATAGTTGAGTTTTCAGATTACACTGAAAGTGACAATTGGCAGAACATGGAAAGGAATTTCAGAAATTATAAGACAAATGCTAGTGGTGATATCACCTTTGAATTAAGGCTATAGACATCAACAGGGAAATGCATTTGCTGATCAGAGAAAATTATAGCAGGAATCTCTGGAATTAATTCTTTTTCTGTTTATCTGAACTTTGAAGCATCCATAGATCTTAGGTTTCGCTAACAAAAGAAGCCACATTTTTTTTTCCCCTAAATCAAATTTCTTTTGATGATGGTAGATGTTCTTGAACAGTACCTGACCTAAAAGAATCAAAACCTTTTGAAATAAGTGAATTGAAAGGTATTATAAGTATATTGTGCAGACCTGAGCACCTAGATGAATTTTAGAAATATTTAGATGTTAAATGTCAAAGAGAAGATAAGAATTAAGGGTGAAAAGATATTCTGCTTACTAGAATTGGCCCACAGAAAGATGCTATCAATTTCTTTGACCAGCCAAAAGGTTTTAAAGGAAAAGGAAAGCTCTATTCAGTTGACATGGCTAAAAAGTTTTTAAGTTTCCAGGGTTTGAAACGAATGAAGCACTTTTGCATGTTGCAGGAAAAACAGAGTGGAATTTTGATTGACTTTCTTTAATTAAGATAATCTTGAGTTTGGGAAGATGCAAAGCAAAACTGGAAATAATTTTAATCCTATCTCATGATTTATTTATGGATTATTAAAACTCCATCATTAATAAAAATTACATTTCAGAACGGCATAATATCTGAAATGAACAAAGAGTGATTTCCCCTTCTGGACTTCTTAAGCCAAATATGTCTAGATGATTGGGCTTATCTCAGTTATTAAGGTCCCAGGGCATCCTCCCTCCCACCACCATGCCTTTGGAAGTATCTTTTATAGCAAGTTAGAGATAATTTCTCCTGATCTACAGGTTGAACCATTGGCAATACATATTATCATTAGGAGCAAGTTCATATGCTTACATCTTGCCAGGTTCAGCACCAACATTGACAATGATAAGTTGGGCTGATAAAAACCGATCAATACCATTTCCCACACTTCACTTCTGTAATGCTTCCCAGGGTTACAGGTGATTAAGTACAGAAGAATATGTCATCAGTAAAAATTAGTGTTATCTGTGGCCCATGTTTATTGGTTATTTAATTCTTATAAGTCAAATTATTCTGACTTAATGTGATTTTAAATTATATTAAAATCACCCAAACCAGAACCAAAGTATTTGTTAAGATGTAAAGCTCCAATATTCATGATGAATGAACGTTAGCTTAGATTTATCCTTTGTCATAAGTCAATTGTATTATCTATGGTTATAAGTTTGTATAATTTAAGGCGTGAGGAAGAAAATTTCTTCATCTTAGGTGACTGAAGTTTCTGACTTAAGGAAAGTTTAGGCGTCAGCATACCTTGTTTTATTTTTTAATCTTTCTCAGGAGACACATTTCTGGGAGGTGTGGTGGAGGTCAGGGCTTGCAGGCCTGGAGAGAAGGAAGATGATATTCTGCAGCATTTCTCCAAAGAGGTTCTGTGGGTGGATAAGCCCCTCGAGATGTTCTATTGTAAAAGAATTCTGAGGACAAAGAAATTTGATAAGTGTCCTTCTTGGACATTCCCTCTGCATGTTAATTTATTGAAGCCATTGGGAACTTCTCCAGTTAAGACAAATATCCATTCTGCTTTTCTGCTATTAATCAAACATTGTTTGACCATGGGCTTCTTCCCCAAACTCATTAAGTTTGTTAACATTGAATATTATTTGTTTCTTGAAACACACTGTGGGAATGTTGATCGTTGAGGTGTGAAGGCTGACCGTGGAAAGAAGAAAGAATCTGCACAGAGCAAAAGAGAAGGAACCAGAGAGCCCAACCCTCTGGCAGGGTGTTAATGTCCTCTGGCAACCTCTGTATTGTGTCTGTGATGGCCACCTGACTCTGTCATTTGAATTTTTACCTTCATTCCCTCAGAGTGGGAACACAACTGGGTTGGAAGTGAGGAGCCATGGTTTCGATTTTCCCTTCCACAGCTGAGTGCCTTTGGACAATTAACTTCCCAATCTGAAACTCTCTTTTCACTATTATAAAATCAGAGTGTAAAGAAATCATGTTGATTGTTCTTTCTAGGCCCAACTAGATGATTCTACCCCAACTATGATAATGGGAGAAAAAAGGAAGATAGGATTTGCTTGAATTCTCTTCTTGACCAACTTTTCTGGAGTATAAAAGGAATGGTGTATGGAATAGAAATCCTGTAATACAACCATCTGTGCATAGGTGATTTCTAGTCCTCATGAATCTGGTCGTTGTGATTGAAGATTGAGAGTCATGGGGGCAACCTGGATGAAAGCAGTTTTAGTACTGTATTTGCTGTCATTCAAGTCTTTTTTTCTCCTCGCAAATAGTCCAGAAACTTTCAGCAGCTTGATCTTTAATTAAAGCCAAAGGGCAACTTTAAAATTAGTTCTTTTAATTAATTGTCCTTCAGGTTGTACAATCTGTGATTGCACTATTCTTGGTTATTAAACACAGTTTGCACTATAAAAAAATCAAGATGTAGTTGAAATGACTGATTTAAATGAAGCTAATCTAAAAATATGGAGAAACACAATAGGGCAAGTTATTATGCAAAAGCATCTATGTATTTTGCATATGGCAGTACTTTCCTTTAATATAATGTAAAATTAAATTAATTGGAGAGAGAAGTTATAATTGCCAGAGAAGCTAAATCATTGATCTGATGTCGCGTATTAGCTGACTATTGTTTTTCCATAATTCTCATTACCTGGGTTCTGTAATTAAATAATTTCGGGACTGAAGACCTAAAGTCACTTGCAAGTTGCATCCCAAATTATATGAAACAAACTGAGTCAGTCCCCAAACTGATACCAGATTATCGCTAGTTTCAGATATAATGTTCAGTCCACATTTGATTAGAAAGGTAGAAATCAAGTTCTTGGAAGTGGAAACTAATCCACTCTTCCCCACTGAAACATCTGCCATCAGGCAAATCTTCTCCCCACTCATCATGTTGGATCTGATCTCTAGCAACGATTCTCAAGCATTATGGCACATTAGAATTGCCAGGGGAGGTTTTAAAAATTTCCAGTGCCCAGGTCGCACCTGAGACTAATCAAATCAGACTCTTTGGGGGTGTATCCCAGGCACCAGTATGTTTATAAACTTCTCAGGAGATTCTAATATGCAGCAAAATTTGATGACCTGTGAAGCAGTATAGCCCAGTCAATGAATTTCCAAGTTAACTGCTTATATGACTTATGTTTAAAATTAGCAGTATGTAACACAACTGTTTTTATTTTTCAACTCTTCCGTAGAAATTGCCTCAGTGGAAAAGCACCTGGGTGTTTAGTAGGTTAAACACCTAACTCTTGATTTTGGCTTAGGTCATGATCTCAGGGTTGTGGGATTGAGCCCATCAGGCTCCATGTTCTGCACGGAGTCTTCTTGAAATTCTCTTCCTTTCCCTCTGCCCCTCCCCTGCTCATGCATGTGCTTGCTTGCTCTCTCTCAAATAAAAAAATCTTAAAAAAAAAAAAAAAAAAAAGGAAATCACCTTAACAGAAAACGAACCTACTCCTTAAAGAAAAAAGGCAAGTAAAATGAAAAAAGTGGGTAAGAGCTTGTGGTAGATACCTTTTGGTTCATAAGAAACTCCTTGGGGCACCTGGGTGGCTCAGTGGGTTAAAGCCTCTGCCTTTGGCTCAGGTCGTGATCCCAGGGTCCTGGGATCGAGCCCCGCATCGGGCTCTCTGCTCAGCGGTGAGCCTGCTTCCCCCTCTCTCTGCCTGCCTCTCTGCCTACTTGTGATCTCTCTGTCAAATAAATAAATAAAATCTTAAAAAAAAAAAAAAGAAACTCCTTAATTGCCTTCCTCTCCCCATCCACACCAGAGGGTTCTGGTGGCCACTGGAGCAAAGTGGCCAATCAGAATACAAGTCTGGGATCTTTAAGTTGAAATTCAGAGTCCATATTTCTTTGTGGTTGGATGTATGAGCTGTGGAATGGCTGTATGTTCTGGCAGGTAGACTGAGTAGCTGAGAATTATGGGGAGAGATAACTCGTTTTGCAAACAAATTGGAGGTGAGTGGTAGAGGCAATGCTTCTAAGACTCCCATTTTTGCTTGGTTGGCCTCCCTCCCCATTTCGTTAACAGTGCTTTATTCTTCAGGGACTATCTCACTCCCATTCCTTGTGGCCCTGGAGATAATTAACAAATCAAGCCTACCAGCTTTTGCTTTTTGAGCAGAGACGAAGCAGAAGAAGGTGGAGCTGTCATTTTGGTGACCACTGTTGGGAGAAACTGTTAGTTTCTACTCCAGGATCCCTGGAGCTGTGCAGATTCTTGTCTTCTGTGGTCTGATTGTTCAACAAGTCTTTGAATTCTGGGATCAAGGCTGTCTGCTGCTTGTGATTTAAGAATCCCAGAACAGTTTTCTAGGTCCCAGCTCAAATCACATGGAGGTTTGTAGCATTCTGTTTTGGGGCTCATGAGATACTCTTGTATACTTAAGGATACCTTAGCTCGGGGTGTTTTTGGTATTTATAACTACATGTCTTAACTAGCACAGACCTTTAATTGACTCCTCTGTTTACGTGGATGGTCCTGAGACTAAGGCAGTTTCCAGGACTCTCCAGGTCCTACTCCAATTTTCAAGGTCATAACCAAGATAGTCCAACTATTTTATCATTCTCTGTGCTTTTTGAAACCTCATTTATTTATTTGCATTTTGTAAGTATGAACATCTTGGGGAAAAAAAATCCTAACAAAGGTATATGTTGTGAACAATAGGATTAAAAGCTTATCAAACAGAAACATGGTTCTAAATAATGTATTATCCTTTGAACAGGAGCCCAAATCTCTTCCTGAAAAAAGAGCTCTTATTTCCTCTATCAAGCAACATTAAATGAAATTATAGTCCTACCATTAAATCCAATTGTAAACCAGTAATTTTTCATCTCCAATGGTACTCTTCTTTATCAAAAAATCTTTATTAAGTAGCAAAATATTCCAGCTAATATAAGTACTTCCTTGAGCTCAATATTAATATACTTGGCACACAATTCAAGGCCGTCTCCTCAAACTCAGGAAGTGCACGATTTCTTCCTGGTGACACAGCAGGCAGAATTACAGTGAGAGAGCCTTTGTTTCTCCAGGCCAAGTCCCAGAAGTGGTGAGGTGTGGGCGGTGTTCAAATGGGTGACTTTTTAAATCTGGGTCTATGGAGCTAGATTTGGATCATAACATTAGAATTTAGAGATAATTGGTAAAAAAAAAAAAAAAAAGCAAAACCCCAAACCAAAAAAGCACAGCACTGTGCTAATCAGCTTAAGTGATTAGCAATGTTTTGATCTTTGGCAAACTCTGGATGAACCTTAATGAAATGGAATAGTGGGGCCAGTGTTAACAAAATGCGATCATAAAGTCTGACCAGGTCACAGTGTTTTCTTTTCTTGAGAGCCTAAGGAAGGGTAAATATTATCTTGGAATATTCTGGTAAAGAATGCAAGCAAGGCAAATAAAAGAAGGCATTTTAAAAGGTATTTTTTTGACCATCATACTTTATTTTTAATACAAATAGGTAATACAAATATTTAATCCAAATATCTTTGAAACAAGAATACATTTTCTGTGTATCAAGCCATCATTTACAGAGTAACACTGCAAAACATTTGAATTAATAACTCTTAATTTGCTTCCATAAGATTATAGGAAATAAAAAATGATATGTAGGATGAGAACTAACCAGTAAGAACCAATTCGAAGTCCTAAAATCTTGTCTCTGTATTAATTACATCACTGCCAAAAAAAAAAAAAAAATCACATGCATCTACAAAGAGAAGGTAGGCATCCTTAACACCAAACGTTATTTACAAAACAACTTCATTTCTCTCACTTACTCTGGATTCTGCGAGCCTGCCCGACACATGCACCGTGGGGCCAACATCACAGTCAGCACGGCTCGCCTGCCCCGCCTGGGCATGGCCATTCTAGGCCCCGGAGGAAGGCTTCACACCAGCTCGTAGTATTTCCCGGTCTGGGGATCAAAGTAGCAGTTCAGACACGGGTCGTACAGCAGAGTCAGCACTTCCTCGTCCTCCTCCACACTCGGGTCTTCTTCACCTGCGGGGAGGGGAACAACAGACATGTTAGCTGCCTGACTGGCCCCGAACTCCTGATTGCCAGGGCAGAAGGGCAAGAAGGCAGGCCCCTCCAACCCTCCTAGGAGAGGTAGAATGTCAAGGCCAAAATGGAGGGGCACGGCAGACGTGCAGACTCTGCTCACAGCATCAGACAGGGCCAGCTTTGCTCTGAAGGACAAGAAAGCTGAGTGTGGAGGCCGGGAAGGCACATGGCCAAGGGACTCACGGGATCAAGGATACGAGCGGGATTCAAGATGGGGGAGACAGTTCCAGACTTCACTATGGGCCAGTGCTGTATGAATGCACCCTAAAAGTGCTACCAAGTAAACTCGAATTAAAATGATAAGGTTGTTTAGGAACACAAGACACACAAAGCAAAGAACATGTACAGAAAACTATCAGGTGATGGGTAATTTCATCAGTGGTAGGAACATCTGTCACGTTTGCTAGTCACATGGACGTGGCTTCATGTTTGTCTCTGTGACAACTATTTAGACATTTTGGAGGAACCCCTGCTGCCTAAGTTATTAGAGGTTTTGGTTGGTTTCTAACACATGTCTTGGAATGAAAAAAAAAAAAAAAGGTTTTTTGTAAGATCTTTCCTGAGCACCTTATATGTGCCCAGGGCTGTGCTAAGTACTTGTACACTCGAGGCCGCCTCCAGCAAGCAAGTGTCTCCTGAGTACTTCTGAAGCACATAATAGGAGTCGTGAAGCCGGGAAGGTAAGCCCTCCCTGAGCTGGAGAAGATCAGAGCAGGAAGGAGGGCTGATTAGAACACCCCTCTCTCGGGGCGCCTGGGTGGCTTAGTGGGTTAAAGCCTCTGCCTTTGGCTCAGGTCATGATCCCAGGGTCCTGGGATCAAGCCCTGCGTCGGGCTCTCTGCTCTGCGGGGAGCCTGCTTCCTCCTCTCTCTCTCTCTCTCTCTGCCTACTTGTGATTTTTCTCTGTCGAATAAAAAAACAAAACAAAAAAAACCACAAAAACAACAACACCCCTCTCTCTTCCTGAGCACAGGCTGCTGAGGACCAGAGAAAGCCCAGTCTCTGGGGCTGTGAGCTCACCAGGGTTACTTTCAGAGGGGCTCGGCTGTGGGCCTGGGGTAAGGCTGACATATAACAGAGGCTCAGTCAATACGGATGTTTCTGGAAAGGGGAAATACATGATTGTAAAAAAGAAGTCTGTGGTAATAAGTGTCACTCCCCAGAGTATGGGAAGGTGGTGGGACTTGATCTTTCCCAGCCAAAGTCAGACTGAGCTGGTGCATGGATCCTATCAGGACAGTGACAAGCCCGAGTTAAGTCCCAGGGAGTGGGGCCAAGATGGTGAGGTCGGGGGCTGAGATTCTACTACAGCCATTCCTCTGACCAGCCAAAGACCTAAAGCATGACTGCCCCTGCACCAGGCACCGAGTAGGGTGCTGGGGATGAGATGGTCGAAGAAGAAGGTGCTGTTCTCAAAGAGTGTGCGGCGACTTGGGCAAAACCCAAGAGCCTCCAACTGATGCTTATGGGCTGCACGCGGTTCGAGCAGTCCTTCAAAAGTGGGGCTGCATGGAGGACTCAGAGCCGCCGCCTCACTGACTAACACCTCAACTGGTGGAGCCCTTGACGGTTTACAAAGCACTTCCCCATGCAGGAGCTCACTTGACCCTCCTGGGAAACAGGCAGGAGTCATGGTGTCCATCTGACAGATGAGGGAAGGAAGGTCTACAGAGTTCACTGGCTCACCTGAGGTCACTTGCCGAGTCAGAGGCAGAGTCAGGGATGAACCTGGGTTTCCAGACTCTCAGTTCTGTGTTCTTTCTACCATACTGGTGCCCTGCTTTCCTTAAGAAGGTGGTGGAACACGTTCAGTTGGGAGCCATTATGTTATGGGGATTTAAACATGGAAGAGCGTAACACATTGCAAAGGTGTCAAATTGTAAAGGTGTCCTACATTTGAAAAACTCAGGTTTGGAAACAAAAGAAATTTCATTTCTCACACTTCAAAGATCACAGAGAAAGATGAGAGTCCATGTGGGAGGGCAGAGGCAAAATCCGGGCTTATTAACTCCAGAAAAGACAAAGCTTGCGGTTACAGCAGCCCTTCTGGCCTCAAGAACGTCAAGGGTGGTAAATGAGAAAAAAGTTAAGACGATTCTGTGGGGTTCCAGGAGGAAGCAAGAGGATCAATGAGGGAAAGTTATGAGGAGCCAGATTTTGGCTCAGCACAAGGAAGAATTTTCTAAACCGTAGAGCAGACCAGGAAATGGGAGGTGGACCCTGGGGAGGGTGACGCAGGGACTGGGGCGACCACTTGTGTCAGATTTTATTGTGCACAGGGCAGGACCAGATCCAGTGATTCCCCGTGGTGCCTTTGATGAGTTTCTGTGACTCTTGGCTGCAGTGGCTTATGTCCTTGAAGTATGACAGGACTTTGCTAATGGCCACGTTAATGGTGGCAGCTGACCTGAGCACCCTGCACGGTTTCTAATTAAGAACAGGAAATCAGAGAAGGCAGGCTGCTTTTCCTTTACTTTCTATTGTTACCTTAAGAGTGGGCCCCAGGGTCCTGCCTCCACCTTCTTCCTTTAAGTAGAAGTTGGGAATGCTTTTTAAGTGGCTGTTTCTCGTGGAAGATGACCCCCTTTAGGTCACTTCTGCACATCAAAAGGAGGGTGTGCATGTGTCCTTTATCTTCACATATTCAACCCATCATCCCTTTCTTATTTAGGCTTCTTCAGAGAACAGAACCAATAAGTAACTTATGTGTGCAGGCTAAATGATGGTGTCTATTAAATTTGTACTACGTCTAGGTGTGGATGTGACATTCATACACAAAACAAAAGTAGCCAGTGAAGATTCATGGTGGGGGGATGGGAGTGGCAACTGCAGAGTGGCTGAGAGAGCCCTGGGCCCTAGGATCCCGCCCACGGGATGGGAGGGAGCTCGGCCGCTGCCTACCCAAATGACCTGTGGGCAATTATGGGTTACTCTGCCTCACTTGACCCTCATTTCCTTATTTACCAAATGAAAATAGTACTGCCTGTTTCATAGGATTTTGTGGGAGACGAAACTGGACCCTGGGTAATATGCATAACACAGCGGACACAGTAATTCTGCAACAAATGATCATTACTCTTAAGGATAATGACAACCTTGAAATAAATCACGAACTACAGGTTATAAATTGCTTAGTCACTCAGAACAATAACACTGATAAAGCTGAGAGTCCTAAGATAAGGCTTCATGGAGATGGACAGCATCACACGGAGACAATGGAGTCAGGCCTGGGTCCAAATCCCATTCTACCACTTGGTAGCTGTGGGACCCTGGGAAAATTCAGCACTCTGAGCCTTAGTCTCCTCATGCGAGGACAGTAATCCTACTTGTGATAGTAGCTATGAGAACTCAGTAAGATGCTCAGTAAGACTCTACACACACACACAGTGAATACTCAATAGATGTTGTTGTTACAGTTGTCATCATGAAAAACTGAAGATAGCCGAGGTAGACACTAAAGGGGTGTGTCCACTTACACCTTATTCCCCATCTCCAAACTGTGCCTGTTTGATTTTTTACTACCAAGAGAAAAAAAAAATAGTGGATTTGAATGAACTACAAAGACCCCAACCAGCTTCATAAAGGACATTATCAATTATCAATTCATCTTTAAGTAAAAAGAGTACTTAAACCAAAAATCGCGTATTTTTAAAAAGTGAAATGAATTTTCCCATCAGGTGTTATGTTAGAATCATGGATCATCGAAGTAAGTGATGATAAGTCAACCCATCTCGGAGGTCTTTGTCTGTGCTTTGTTTTTACCCCATCCACACACTGGGGGAAATTCCGACCTCTGGCACGTAAGTTACATGCCATGTTACTGTTGAGCACACTCGAGAGCTGGTACTTTCCAAAAAGATAAAATTTTAAGCTGGTGCTATTAAGTTAGAAAACTCAATACATTTTACGACCAGTCAAGAATCTTTCTAGATGAAAATAATAGTTGTAATGGGCCATGGGTCTTTATCACCCAACTGCAAAGGGATCGATGTGGATCCAATTCATTAGTAGGGGTTTTGCTACATAATGCATACAAACTGAAGCAGTAACTGCTATGTAAATGCATTCGTTCCAATACGTATCACCATAAAACTGGAACCTCATGCATTATAGCCACGGGACTAAAGCAGGTTTTGTGGTTTTTAGTTGTAAAGGTTTAAATGGATGAATTTTAAAACTACCAACAATGACACCCGTACAAAAATTGGGTGACATTATGTATAATTTTACATTGAAATAAGTGCTTTAAACTTGCATAAAAGGTTTTGTTTTCATTATAACTTAATTTTCAACGCCTCCAATTTACATCATTTTAAGCCATTGTAATCCCTACGTAATGAAATTATAATATCATTAAGCAATTACCACGATGATGTCAAGCAATGGGAAATGTTTTGAAAGGTAATTATTGTGCATGGGTATGGGGTAATTTTCAATTATATTCTTGAATGGTGCAGGGTTTATTTTTCCCCCAAATGCTAAATTGCTCTATTTAAAGACTGGCTACAGAAACTCTAAAAGGACAAATTAACAAATAAAACCATTCTCTGCTACCAGACTAAGAGCATCTGGACAGGGGTCCAAATTACATTTTTACTCTTCTCCACATAATAAAGTCATTTCCAGTGAAATAAAATTGCCTTTCAGATAATAATCTATTTACAAACTTCCAGCTTCATCCACTTTGAATTGGTTAACAGCAATAATAGAAGAAAAGCCAGCAGAGCCAGACCAAATGCAGCAATATTAGCTGCCCTCTCCTCTGTTAGATCAGTTCAGGCAAACAATTCCTTCAGTTCACCTTTTGAAAATCCATTAATATAAATGCTTAATTATCTATATTTATCGCGTTTTAACCATAGATAATAGAAAACCTGTATGCACAGGCTGAGTCCTCAAGCTTGAAAACAAATAATGTGGCACCGGTTTATCAGATTTAAAATCTCTGAATCAAGACACTGCACTTGATTTTCGATTTTCTGACGCTGCCATCCAGAATTTAAAAAAAAAAAAAGTTAATGCGTTTTCTCTCTTATAGATCTTGAGAACTGATTGACTGTACTTTTATGTGCATACTAATACACTATTGTTTAAACAATTCAATGGTGAGGGATCACCATTCCAAACAGTCAGCCTCAGGATCAATAAAGATGACATTTTAGATAAGATTCCTCAGAGCACCAGGTGCTCGCAAACTCTCCCACCAACGCTTCTCACAGTAGGGCAAAATTAACTTGCACTAAAACCTGAGAAAGTCTACTGTGAACTGCTGAATTTTGTTTTTTGGCAAATATGTGTCCTGGGATGGGAGAAGGATAAATGATCAAGGATGGGATAAAAAGGAGGAAAAGATACTTTCTTGTATTAGAACACCATATTGTTTCTTGGAAGGCAAATAACACGCCATGATTATAGTTCAGGTTTCATTTGGGAAATAAGTATATCACCCTTTTTGCAAAAACCAGTGCCTATATTTTACTTGGAAAATGCCATTTAAGACAACATATTGAAGGATTTGGAAGATTAACTGGGGATTAGTGTAATTTCATTCTTTCCAGGTAGTCTTCACTTACAAACGTGCAGTGATGCAAATGTGTGCTTGTATATCAAATCATTGAGTTAAACTTACACAGTGTTACATCTTAAACTTACACGTTACATTTTAATTTTATCTCAGTAAAGCTGGGAAAAGAACCTACAAAACAATTGTGCACTTGGGAATGTGCAGCTTGTGACTCTGAATGTGTTTTGTTACACACCCAGGTTAGTCCCTAACCAGACTACTGAGCTGTGAAACCCATAATGTCTCAATGGCCTGATCTCAGGCAAGGCGGCAACACTGCAGCGAGAAGAAAATTCACCCCAATTTCAGCAAGGGAAGCTGAACTTACACCTTGGACTAGGAACATTTCTGGGGTGCATCTGGGGAATAAGTAGGTGGGGATAGTTCTAGAATGAGAGAGAGAGTCTCTGACACCAGCAATGTGTTTACTTCCCTACTTACGGGCTCACTTCTAGTACTCCTAGAAGGAAGGTACCTCTTTAGCCTAGTGAGGGCGTTGATCACCAGCTCCCCATCTCCCAACCACTTTCGTGCAGAGAAGACACCCCCGAGACTCTGATAGCTGCATAAGAGGAAATACCTCTCTTCCTCAAGGTTAATCTGAGAGCAAAAGCAGCTCCTTGCCTAACAGGGGAACGGGTGGGGACTCTGGATTCCGCAATGTCATGAATACTAACGAACATTATAGGAGCGGAGCCTTGAGATGGGGATGCCACAGGTTGAAGGGGAGTACTAAAGGGAGTCCTATTTTATCCAGAAAGCTTCAAGAAAGAGAACTTCCTAAATTTAAAAATTGCAGTGGACACATCAGTTGTATGGTTCTTACTGACCTCAGTGGGAATTCTGTGGCCTTGTAGCAGCATGGGGGTTAGGGGTATAGATTGCTAGGTCTGACAGGCCTGGGTCAGAGTCCTGCTCCACACTCTGGGTTTGTGACTCAGGCAGTGACCTTAGCTTCACCTGTACGGTGGGGGACATAACATAGCTCATACCTGGCAGTATCGGGAGGAGTCATCGTGAGGTAACACAGGAAAATCCGACATTGTGGCGGGCACATGGCCTGTGCTAACTTCTCTTATTACTTCTACCTTGCCTGGATTGTTTTTTGCGGGGGAGAAGGTCTCTTTGCACCTTAAATAAATCTTGATGATACAAGGAGGATCCAAAGAGTAGACCAAATCATACTTCTGTTTTCTATGGGCAGATGATTCACGCAAGCACTCATTAAATATTTATTAAGTGTGGACTGTGTTCTAGGCGCCAAGTCAAGCACCTGGGGACACCATGGTTTTTCAGTGAAGCAGAATGTCTGTAAGATAGTTAGTAAAACAGATTTTAGAAGACTGTTTGAGACTCATCGTATCGGGTGGATGTCGAATAACCATGTGGAAGGAAATAAGACTCTGGAAGGCCTCTTCTGTTGTGCCCAGAGCACATGGCCAGATTCCCCTCTCTCTGCTTAGCTTCAAGGAGCCATGAGTCCTAAATTCTTCGCCAGTAGTTCGGATATTACATCTTTAAAATCAGCATCTGCTGCCTATTTGCGTCTCGTGGGAGATACACCCATGTTCATAAAGGAATATCCTCTATGGCCTTGCCATAAAGAAGGCACAAAGATGTTGTTTTTATGGGATTCTGGCAACTCCACAAGCACTTCTGAATGTCTTTCTTACTCAAAATCTATGTAAACTGCAGGAGCGGTTCTGCAGGCCTGACGAAAGTGGTCATTAATATTCCATTTTGGAGCTGGGAAGCATGAATAATTGAAGGGTCATATCTGTAAAGGAACAAATGTCAAAAACAAATTGACAACTGTTCTTCAAGCAAAGTCTGCTTTATTTTCCAAAGGTCAGCTTGGTAGTTCTCTTGAGTAAGTTCTGAAATCATAACTTCCCATTTTCACATTTCACATGCGCTCCAGGAAAACACATTTGTGCCAAGTGTTAAGGGCGCCTGTGCCCCTGGTAACTGACATTCGGCGAGCAGGCTGCGGCCCGGGAGGAGCTGCACGCAGCGCCCGCTCTCCCTCCAGACGCAGGGCCCGGAGCGCAAGGCCGGTCCCGCCGGCTGCCTGGCTCTCCAAGAACACGGCCTGTTTCCTTGAAGGTGGCATTTATACACTCAAGGCTTCTGTCTGAGCAGGAGCTGTGGCTGTGACACAGACTCGTACTGAATAAGGCAAAGACTCAAAGGCCAGGTCTAAGGCATGTGTGACAAGGAGTAGAGGGAGACCTCATTGAAATGGAGTGAGGAAGCCTGGAAAGGGAGGCGCTCACGCACGGGCTTTCTGTGGCCGCCTATGCCATGCTCCTGGGCAGGAGGAAGTTCATCTTATTGCCCCAGCAGAAGGAAGGGAGATTTTCTCCCTGACAAGCAATAGCCTAGACAATGGGAAGCGTCCCCATCTTTAACTCTTGCTTTGGACTTTTAGATTCTAATAGACTTTCCTTCAAAGCAGCCTCTCCCAAAGTCCTCCTTTGTCTCTACAAAGTAATGTTGCTCTCCACACCTGCCTACGCTTTGCTGCAGTGTGCGTGACCCAAACTGCCATTCCTTCGCTATTCCTAAATAAACTCACTTTCCTGGTAAAATAACTCGCTCTTTTGTTTTTAAGGTTAACCCACGCGCTTACTTTTACATGGCCTGGGGCAAGTTTTCTAGTACTGTGTATCGGTCAGGCCCTGTTGCTGAACTACAGTTATGCCTCTCACTCTATAGAAGCATCTCGTCCTCTCCACCTGGGCTGGAGCTGTAGGGGTTTAGCACGTTACTTCCCAGCTCTGAGCACCAGTGTCCATGTGGAAAAGGCGGGGAATAACAGTAGCTGCCATTATGAGAAGTAAAGGGTACTTGCAGGTGTGGATCATAGGAAGAATAAATAAATATTAGCTATTGTTATTTCTGTCTTAGAAGTTTAAAGATGGGAGACCCTCCCTCCCTGGGAACCAGGCTTCAAAACCACCTTCAAAAGTTCTGCAGAAAGGCACTGATAAGGAGGAAGCCTAGGTCCGAATCCTAGCTGCGGCTTGGACTGCACCACTGTCTTAGCTGGTTCAGCAGAGCCCCGAGGCAGAGTTCTGAGACCCCAACTTCCCCTTTAGCCAGAGCAGTTCTATTCTTCTCTTTTAAATGTTAGAATTTCATAGGAAATTCAATTGATAAAAAAGTTTCACGGCTTATAAATATACTTTAAGAGCCACTGCCTCAGGTGACCTGTCACTGTTTTAGTTGCTAAAATGCAAGAGTCTAGGTTTAATACTCTCATTGACAAATTTTAGAAATATACATAATATACTAAAAAATCTGGGATGGGGAAAAGTAAGTAAGTAAGCAAGACTTACTGAAAGTAAGACTTCAATGAATTACTCATTTTTTTTCAGGGTTGGGATAAAAATGGCCATTTGAAGAACATTTCTCTCTCTCTTTTTTCCCCTTTCAGCCTTCCAGTCTTCCTTCTAACAAAAATTTAGAGTATCTAATAACCTACAGAAATTGCATAGGGTGCTTGGGATCCAGGAGTGAGCAACCAGATGACGTCTCTGCTTTCACAAACTCAAAGGCTATGTAGGAAAGAAGGCATTAAACAAGCCAAAAATCACGGATTACACATTGTGAAAAGGGCACGAAGAAAATGTACAAGGTGAAGGGAAGATTGACCTGCTTAGAAAGGCCTTTGGGAAGCGAGGTGACAAGGAAATACTCAGGCCCGGCAGCTCAGCAATCCAGGGATCCTGTCTCTCAGTCAGGCCCTTGCCTCCCTCGGATCTGGTCAACACAGCAGCTCTGCCCCTGAGCACCTCACTCCCATGGAGAAAATGCGGCCACTCGTGATTCCTGACAAGCATGAATCGGCGGGGGAGGCAGGTCCAGGGCTGAAACAGGAGACCAGAGGTCTGCTTCCTCCTGCTCCCTTAAAGAACTTAGCTACTTAGCCCTGGAGATGCTTCCATTTTTTTTTTTTTTCCGTATAGATCAGGAAATTTCAAGAGGAAAAAAAATTTCAATTCCTGATTTCATATACATTTCTTTTCGAGTAGGTAATCTAGGTACTTGGTTCAAAATAAAAAAAGTATAAAAACAGTGGTTGGGCTCTGGGGCCGGGCTGTTTGGAATCCCATCCCAGCTCTGCTGAGGACTGGTTGTGACCCTGGGCAAGGCATTCAAGAACTTCGTACCTCAGTTGTCTCAGCTGTAAAGATCAGTAATTATATACTCACACAAATAGTACCTTCCTCACAGTGTTGCTGTGACAGCTACTGTTAGAACTTAGCATGGTGTCCGGCATCTCTCTCTAAATTCTTGGTATCCTGCAACCGAAGCCCCAAAAGAGGCCCGACTATCCACAACCAGGTCTCCCTCTTGCTTCTGGTGATACAAACGGGATACTTGAACCCATCATTTTTCTTTGACAAACACTGTATAAGAACACTATCTTGGCACATTGATATGTTGTCTAAAACTAAGCCAGTAACATGTAAAGAGTCACCAAATAGGCAACACCAGTTTTTGATAATATTAATATAAACCACTCGAGCAGATCAGAAAAGGGGAACGGGACAGCTGATAGAAACTGAGGCTGACGGGCAGGACGGGCACCAGACCTGGTTAACATTGGCCAGAACATTTTTATAATCTTCTGAATTTATTCTGTTAATTTGCCCTCGTTGGAAGTTCTGTTTACCTTCAACATAACTGAGCTCCTGCTGTCAAAACATCACTTTGTAATGGTGACTCGAAGCCCTCCTTTCTGCTACTTCTCACTAATATATATCTTGGGTGCCTTTGCTCAAGGACCACGCTCTCTGTTCCCGTGGTTTATTTAGGACACTTAACATAACATATTATTTGTTCTCTCACAGCAAGGTCTCCTCCTGACAGCAGAGATTCTATTTTTCTGTCATAAGTAATTATAAATGTACACCTCTAAAAAGATTCCCAATTTGAGGGGCATAATCTATTTCAGACAGTAAATCACGGAGACATCTCCATCCCTTGGGCGGCCAAAATGTACAACTCAGATGTATGAGCTCTCACTCTGAATTTTCCATACCTGAAGAAAAATGGGATGCTCCACTTTCTCCCTGGGGCAGTTAGGGGAAAAAACCTGGCACCTTTGTTGGAGCAATTTATTTTGGCTTCAGTTCCTGTATTATTTGTTTTAACTTCAGATATCGTGCTTCCCTCTTCAGAAGCCCGACTCAAAGGCCGTCTGAGAGAGTCCCACTCTGAGGTTATCTGTCACTCTACCCCTTCCATCCCAATCCCTGTTTCCACCAAAGGTTCTTCTCCCTTCCTCCTCTGTGTACTCCAGACAATCACGTTCCCTGCTCACAACCAAAAACTGATGGTTCATTTCTATGACTCTCGCCCACAAAGGGAACCCCAGGCAAATTTTCATTCCTGCTTCCTTCCCATTCCTCCATTGCTAACACGAATTGCTATAACTCTGTGCTGGCTTTACCTTTAAAGACAAATATCCCTGTGTGGATGAAAACATGTATCTAGTGATGTAGGAGCGTGGTGTCTGCTTTATAATAAAATGAACTGCTAGTATTTGGTAGGTGCTAATATAAGTGCTTTATGAATCTTCACAAAAAACTTCCAGGCGGATGCTATCACTTTCAGTCTTACTTTACATATGTGGTAACCAAACGTCCTACAGGCCACACAGCAGGAGCTGGTAGACCTGGAATCCAGATGAAGGTCAATTTGATACCGAAGGACTTATTATCCTATAAAATGAGGCACAGGGTATCTCATTTTGGGGGTGTGAGCCTAAATGATTAGCATTTAATAAAAACAGTGGCATCTCAAAGTGACTGATTTTCTCTATTTGTAGTTAATGATTTTTATTTTTTTATGCATAACATTTTCCATAGTCCCACCTTGAGCACTCAAGCTTCCAGAAGAATCCAGATGCTGGTCTGTTGGGTGTTGACTGGGAGGAACGATTGGTGGGCTCAACATATTTAACCAGTCCCTAAAAAGAAAAGAAGGAAGTAAATAAACAACAGGTCTACAATTTCATATATAAATTTTATCTTTCCATTGGGTTTTTAATTTCCTGGGACTTCCACAGAGAAACATTTTTTCCCCTCCTTCATATTTCAGAAAGACAGAACGTCCAGAAGTTAATATTCAGTTCTATAAATGGGTTAATATATTGTCAATCACTGAACTCACTAGTTGTTCCACAGATATGTCAACTAGATTAAAGATGACTATTCCTCTCAAAAGCTTATTACTGTGGCTATTAAACTGTACCCAGTTCCTCTCCTATAAGAAAATTATTTTGGGGGTGCCTGGGTGGCTCAGTAGGTTCAAGCCTCTGCCTTCCACTCAGGTCATGATTCCAGGGTCCTGGGATCAAGCCCCCCATCTGGTTCTCTGCTCAGTGGGGAGCCTGCTTCCTCCTCTCTCTCTGCCTGCCTCTGTGCCTACTTGTGATCTCTGTCTGTCAAATAAATAAATAAAATCTTTAAAAAAATTATTTTGATAATTCAGAAGAAATGCAGTAGAGACAAAGCTTCTTAATGATCTTTAGGTAAGGAAACCTGGCAAAGTCATATGTTACCTCCATGACAACATTCCAAATATGATCTGAAACAGAAGGTGGTCTTAGAGCCATTAGGGACTAGACACAATGGTGGGGTCAGCAGGCACTCACTCAGTCTTTAGAGCATCGGAGGGCAAAAGAAGGTAGATTGAGGGGAGCTGGTCCCTCAAGTGACCCATTCCTTCAGTTCTCCCATTAAGAATGGGGGCAAAACCACTCTGGAAAGCCACTCCTACATTCCCGCTCCTCTGCCTCCAACTGCCAACTTTATTTCCCAAGTTCTTTACTCCCCTTCCTCCTCCATTCTTTTCTGGTCCTCTTGGTCCCCGAATGGGTGTGATGCAAGAGGGTGACATCCGGGGGCCCGAGTCACTGTGCACTATACTTCAAGTCTTTCTTATCTTTAAACTTGTTAGTAAGCTTCCGGGGATGGGGGCAGTAAGGGAAAGTAATCCAACATGAATTCATGCTTGCATTGATACTAGTATCTCTTTCGTTTATCTTATTCTTCTCAACAGGAGCATGGGCATGTCCTCATGACTAAACAAGTTCTTTCTAAATTTCTCTATTTCTGTCTTTATTTGCAATGGGAGACAATCCCAGCAGTAAGTAAGAGCACTGGCTCTCCAGGTCAATCCTGGTTCCATGTTTCCCTATGCAAAAGCTTGGCCATACCACTTACAGAGTAAGTCTCTTTTAGAAAGAGGAGATAACAACAGTACCTCAGAGTTCTGCTTTAGGACTAAATGGGGAAAAAAAAAAGGATGAAAACCACTTGGCATGGATCTGGATACAGGGCCACATTCAATACATTTCAGCTATGACCACCATCATCTTCATTATTGGTGAAAATCATAGTGTGGCTTTCCCTACAATGATAAACCAAGGTAGCAGGAATTGGATTTTGTTGGAATTAAATCAGTCAAGGAAGGTAGAATGGTTACAAGTATCTATAGCGGAGGTTTTCCATGAAAGTCATTCACTCTTCCTGCAAAAAAAAAAATTATCTCAACGTAAAAATTACCCAATTCCTATTTGCCATATTTTAAGATACTTACAGTCTTTCCTCCTCACCTTAGCTATCACTGATTATGGCTAGTGAAATAAGCAAGGTGAACGTGCTGAATAACTGAATTTCATAATAACACATTAAGGACATCAGAAAAAAATTGTCGCAGACTTCCAAGCTAATGGGGCATTTTTCTGATAAGCACCTTTCATTTAGCCCATTTCATTACTGTAGACCCCAAATCCCCACATTATAGAAAATTGCAAGGTCACATACAAATTACAAGTCCTGGTGACCTCATTACTCAGTACGAGTGCTGGAGAGCAACGGGGAACACCAGCAACAGAAATAATAATGTTATCATATGAAGACATCCTCAGTGATAAATCAGAAACTCTTAACACTGGCAGGAGTAGTTCCTACTCACGGTCCATGGACACGGGGGTTGTGTGACTATTATAAAAGGTAAGATGTTCACTTATTAGGCCAGTGACTTGATTAATGTTTTTCCTTCTCTGTAGTAGCTATGAAAAGTGCAGAGTTCTTCCTTTTGTGATTTTTTTTGGTTGTTTAAAATAGTTTCAGATTTACAGCTTTCCTGTAAGAAAAGTACAAAGAGTACTTCTCTGAAAGAAGAGTACAAAGAACTCCTACATATCATTCATCCAGATTCCCCAACTTAAACACTTTATCACACTTGCTATCTACTATCTATCTATTTATCTATCATCATTTCTCTATCTAAATGGGATTGGCAAACTATGGCCTGCGGGCAAAGTCTGGCTCAATGCCTGTTTTTGCACAGCGTGCAAATTGAGAATGACTTTTACATTTTTAAGTGGGTGAAAAAAGAAAGATAATAATGTTTCATGACATATGATAATTATATAAAATTCAAATGTGTCTATAAATAAAATTTTATTGGAATAAAGTCATATTCACTTGTTATGTATTGTCTATGGCTGTTTTTGTGCTATAGTGAAGGAATTAAGTATTTGCTGTTTGGCCCTTTACAGAAAAAAGTTTGATGATCCCTATTCTATAATTATGGGCTCATTTCTTCAATACTAATGCAACACTACACGTTCATGCTCATCTCTCCTCTTTCCATATTTGTAACTCCTTTGACAGCAAGGAACCTCCCATTAGCCTCAATAAATTTACTTCTTTTCTGAACTATAGAATATGTCAAAAGTAGTTTCAGAATTGTTAAGCAAACAAAACAAAACAAAACAACCAACAGAAAACCCCAAGCCTACTCTCTAGAGTTCTCTGTTTAGGGTTCTTTTTATTCCTTTGTTAAAATAGTATAAAATAGTCAAATAGTATGTTCTAAATTTATTTGAGTTAGTTCTCCTTCCTTTTCAGTGTGGTTTTATTATTTCTTTGAAATACAGTTGGATCCATCCACTTTTGTTTGTATTATATATTAATATAAGATTATAGAGAAATATTAACAGGAAAGCTTTTTTGTCCATTAATTGTTGATTTTTATTATTTTTGTTGTTGAGTATATAAAATGTTAACAGTTCAAAAGTCAAAATACACAAAGTCTTATTCAGGTAAGAGTTACATTTCCCCCATGCCTCCCAGTTTGTTTCCAACCCCTCATCACTTCCATGCCATTCTTACCGGCTCCTCTATAGGCAATCAAGTTCACTCTGGTATCTCCTATGTTTCTTTTTGTAAAAAATAAGCAGACATGTGTCTAATGCAAAAGTCAACTTAAAATATAACCTGAAAATCATTCACCTACAGTTCAGAGAGCATGTCATTCTTTTTTATGGCTGTGTAGTACTCCATGTCTGGCTAGACTATCATGAATTTCACCACTCTCTCAAGATTGGGCATGTTTTCAATATTTTGCAATCACTGCAATTAATAGTGCTGTGAATAACCTTGAGCTACCAATTTTTGTATACTTGGAGATAGATCTTCAAGGTAAATTCCTAGAAGTGGAATTTCTGGGACAAAAGGTAAATAGATACTTGGTTTTGTTATATACTAAAAAATTCCCTCCACAGGGACTGTGCCATCTGCATTCCCTCTAGCCATGCAGGTCAGTGCTGATTTCTATACAGCCATGCCATAAGAGTATGTGGTCAAGTTTAAATGCTTTCCAACCTGAGAGATAAGGGTGGCTCAGTGGGTTAAGCCGCTGCCTTCGGCTCGGGTCATGATCTCAGGGTCCTGGGATCGAGTCCCGCATCGGGCTCTCTGCTCAGTGGGGAGCCTGCTTCCCTCTCTCTCTCTGCCTGCCTCTCCATCTACTTGTGATTTCTGTCTGTCAAATAAATAAATAAAATCTTTAAAAAAACAAACAAACAAAAAAAAACTGGTACCTTAAAGTACTTCTGATTTGCATTTGTTTTCAATATGGGCATTATGAATGGAGCTGACGACTTTTCATGTGCATAAGGCCAGGCATGTAATATGTAGGTATATGCATATATGCTTCTTTTTTTATTATCTATTTGTGTGTGTATTCATGTCTTTGCCCCTTCTTCTATCAGGTTTTTTGTTTCCCCTCACTTTGTCATGTGTTTTTGCTTACACTGTTTTTTCTTTTGCCATGCAATAGTTTTAAAAAATTTTTCTGTAATCAAAGGTATTACTCTTTTCTTTTATTGCCTCTGTACTTTGAGTTATAGTACATGGTGTGAGTTTATTCTGGTTATAATGTGGATGTAATTTTATCTTTTAAAAATAACTACAGAGTTCTATTGACAAGCGATATTATTTTAACTTAAGACTCAAAAGATCTTACACAACTAAGAAATTTTGATCAAAGCAATGTGTTTGTTTGGCCTTTTACTAAGTATGCATTTATAAAGTATATTTTGCAAAAAAAAAGGGTTGTTAATTATAATTATAATATGGAAAATATTGGGCTAAACACAGTCAATCAGGACTTTTTCTTAAAGGACTTTTGAGAGCTTTTAACACACTGTGAATCTTCCAAGAGGAGGATAGCTCCCATGCATGCATCCAGAACTTTTGGGATCCTAAGTCCATAGACCACAACTTGAGAAATGCTTCAGGTTGCACTATTTTCCCATCCTGGTGGCATTGTTTTTGCTTGTTGTTTTTATTTTACTTCATATATATTTAACAATTTCATTTTCTCCAGAGCATTTTTTTGGGTGTCTTATTGATAAGCACAGGTGTACAGTCTAGCACCTATATCTTATATGTTTTCATTTTCATATGTGATATTTAATACTAATTGACGTGACCCTTGATCAGCTTCTTTAAACCCTATGCCTTCCTAACTCAGAAAGCAGCAAACATCTAAGGAAGTGGGAGTTCAGCTGAGGCACACTAACAACATGCCAGCCCAGCTAGAGTTCTGAACGTCTCCCTGGTCTCTTACCTCAGTGGCTGTGCTCTGGAATTTTTTCTTGCTCTTTGTTCTACCATTTTCACATTTGCCTTGTCCTTTGTACTTGATGCTCTCTGGCTGCTCTCCTCAGCTCTGATTATAATCCTTTTCTCCCAAGGGCTGACTCTATCTACCTGTTAGGAAAGCCTCTAACTCCTTTGGTGGGTGAACTACACCCTTTCCAGTCAGGCCTGCTCTCTGAGTGTGTTCAGGTAATGCTGCGTCTTCCCCTTTCCTCTCGTGGACGTGGTAGGCCTCCCACCCCTCCCTCTCCTCTTGAAACTAGAGAAAGGACTTCCGGGTACACCTATGCCTACTGAATACTGTCACCAGAAGATGTGTTTTATTTAAGAGTCAGGACAATGGAGTCACATGAAATACCACATATAAAAATACAGAGCAGGTGAAGAACAAATACCATCTTGTGAATTTTCACAATGGCCAGATTTATCAAATATTAAAATCTTGGCCAAAATAAGAATACCTCACTGTTTTCTTCCCAATTGCATGATAGATTTTTTTTTTTGAAGTGAGGCACTGAGCATTAACTGAATCAGATATTTTTATAGCTGAGGAGAATGTCCTCAGTGAAGATAGACTATGGTTTCAGTTCCTTCATTTAAAAGCAAGATTTTGTTTCCAAGAACAACTTTACATTTATTTCATTAATGTGTTTGCTCTACATATATTATGTGTGTACATACATATATATCTATACAGAAATACAAGATATGAGGCCAATAGCTAGCTTAATCATCTCTCTACATATTCAGTCACCATTTACTGAACTTCTGTGTGTCAGGTCCTGGGGAATCAAAGAGCTCACTCACAGTCTAATGGAAGAAGCATTGTAGCCAGCAGAAAATGAATTAAAACATGGGTTGTACAAAAAGGATGCTGTGGGCTCATCAGCTAAATATTAAGTTTTACTTCCAATTTCAGGAGGTTGGAGATTACCTAAAGCCCATTCATGGACTTTTGGACTCCTATATTAGGCATGTCTACACCTTGGAATACCATGGAGGTGCTGTTTTGAGCAGTGTAAATTCCATGGTTGGCAAAGCTTTTCTGTGAAGAACCAGACAGAAAATACATTGGGCTTTAAAAAAAAAAATTATTTATTTATTTGACAGACAGAGATCACAAGTAGGCAGAAAGGTAGGCTGAGAGACGGAGAGGGAAGCAGGCTCCCCACTGAGCAGAGAGTCCAATGTGGGGCTTGATCCCAGGACCCTGAGATCACGACCTGACCCGAAGGCAGAGGCCTATCCCACTGAGGCACCCAGGTGCCCCAATACACTGGGCTTTACAAGCACGAGGTCTCTGTTGCAACTATTCCGCAGTGCTGCAGTAGTGTGTGAAAGCACACATAAACAAGCAAACGAACGGACATTGCTGTATTCCAGTGAAATCTTACCAAAAAAATCTCTCAATGAACAGGATTTGGCCCACAGCCTGTAGCTTAACAGCCTCTGTCTTAAAGGAAGGAATTGTGGAGTGAAATACTCTCAGGACTCTTATGAAAATTTCTGTCAATTTCCCTCCTAAACGTGTTTTGAATTCACCCTTCTTGCCAACTCTACTTCTACCACCAAAGCCTAATGATTATCTTGCTTCATGTTATCTGTAGCAAAAACTCTTAATGGATCCCCTCACTGCCATTCATTCTGGCTTCCCTTCTCTTCTGTCCACACCGCAGCCAAAATTCCAATCTGATTATGTCAACCTCTTGTTTAAAACCCTTCAGTCTCATTGGGAAGATACGTACTTGAGAGTAAAACCAGAATCTCTATGTTGGCCTTTGAGGCTTTGCATAAACTAATCTCTATGTATTTTTCCAACCTCGTCTTGCATTATTCTCCCTCTCACTAAGTTCCAGCCATGCTGGTCTTCTCTCAATTTCTGGAACATGTCATGCTCCCTACTATCATGGGGCCTTTGCCCAGGCTGTTCCCCCTTGTCTACAGTACACTCTCCTCCCTTGTTCCTACTCTTCCTTGGCCTGGTAAAGTCATATTCAACTTGATTTTAGCTCAAGTATCATTCTCTTGAGAAGTCTTCCCTAACTACCCTCTCCAATCTAGCAGAGTTCCTTTGTTACCCCTTCTAATAGAGCCAACTGTGATCTTCTCACTAAGAGATCTTGTCTCAGTTCATAATTAACTCATTTGTTTGATCATTTGATGTATGTAGTCACCCTCCATTGCCTTCTACCCAGCAGAGTGCCTGGCACAGAGTGGGCACTTCTCCATATTTATCAAATGCATGACTATTGAAAGAGTTTCTTTGGCAGTTCAGGATACTGAATGCTACTCATTGCTGTTAGTTTCCCTAACAATCTGTAACGCTGTTTTTGCAAACCACTCTCTATTTTCCATCCATGTTGCTTTCTCCACCTGCCAGGAGCATGCTATTGTTTCTTCATCGTGTGTGGTACACACAATTTGGGGTAAATCTGGAGACATACAACTTGCTTCCTTATAGCCATGACAGAAAAATTTAATTTTCTGCCTCAGAAAACAGAATGCTGGTTCAGAAATATGTTTAACTAGTATATAAAAGAAAAAAAACTAAGAAAATATCTTTCTTTTTTTAAATTTAAATATTTTTTCTTCATAGGATTCATCTCCCATTTGAATTAGGAAGCTCAAACTATAAGTGGGGAACTCTTGTGTATCTCTTAAAATGGACTCGAATAAGTGTTAAGATGCTATTGTTTAATTTTGGCTGGCTTTCTATAAGAGTTTTGTAACGTCAGTATTGGATTTTCAGTGTTTGAGGGTTGCCTTCTACAACATTCTTACCAAGTGATTATCTAATTTATACCTGAGTATCAGGAACTGTGTGTGTACTTCTTTAAAGATCACATTTCATCTTCAAATAACTTTGTTAAAAAGTCTCCTCTCATGTTGAGGCAAATCTGTTTTTTTGGTCCCCCCATTTCCACTTATTTCTCCTTTCTTCGCCCTTGGCACTTCCAAGGAACAACTGTAATCTCTCATCCAGAAAGCAGAAGAGAGCTAAGGGACTGCTTAGAACTCCTTCCCCTTCCCTTTGGAACAGCAGCCTGTAACCCTATTTCTTCCTGGGAGTTACCATGTTCCTAGTGAGCCTACAACCTGAGCTGATTGGTCCATATGTGGACACCTGACCTAATCTGGGCCAATTGTGTTTCCCTAGAACTTTTGAAACTGGGTCTGAAAATGAGAGAGTTTCCAGTAAAGACGAAGCCAAAAGAAGTAAAACTCAGATCCAGTGGTTACCATATTTCCTATTACACAGAGGAAGCTAGTCTGAAGAGAGAATGAGGCAGTTTACAGTCTGGATTCTGGAAATGAAACAGTGTTGTACCACTGCATGAACTGGGAACCTGAGGTGAGGAAACTGGTTTGGGTAATCTAGGAGTTTGGTTTAGCACATGAGGAATCTGAGGTCTTTGTAGTCTCTCTAAGGCAAGATGAGCTGGAAATATTTAGGGATCCATTTTAGGTCCTAACCTTAGTTCTTGAATATGCTGACATATCTCTATACCCACTGCCACCATGTTAGTCTATGCTTCTAGAATCTCTCCCTTCTTCTTCCCCCAGCCAATCTAGACTCCCTCTAATCCAGCCCAGGGTGGGTTTTTAAAAATTCACGCTTAGAGCAAAATTCAAAATCACTACATTGGCTTGAATTTTTTTTTTTTTTTTTTTAACAGAGAGAGAGAGAGAGAGAGGGAACACAGCGTGCAGAGGCGCAGAGGGACAGGGAGAGAGAGGATCTTAAGCAGACTCCACACCCATATGGAGCCTGACACAGGGCTCAATCTCATGACCCTGAGATCATCACCTGAGCCAAAATCAATAGTTGGACCCTTAACCAACTGAGCCACCCAGGCGCCCCCAGTTGGCTCAAAGTTTTAAATAGTCGAGTCCTTACTATCTCTACAGAATGTTTTTGTGCTTTTCCCTCACTTTCACCACCATACTAACTCTAGGCTTCAGAGGGAGAGCCACATCCTTGGACCCTTTTCTCATAATGGCCTAGTGCTATAGAGTGAATCTTTGCATCCCCCCCAAATTCTTATGCTGAAAACTAATCCCCAGCGTGACGGTGTTTGGAGGTGAGGCTTTGGGAAGTGCTTAGGTCATGAGGGCAGAGCCCTTCTAAATGAGATTAGTGCCCTTACAAAAGTGAACCCAGAGAGCTTCCTTGCCCCTTCTGCCCTGTGAGGACACAGTGAGAATATGGCTGTCTATGAACCAGGAAGACAAGCTGTGACCAGATTATAAATCCCATCAGGCAGGCAATCACGTCCATCTTCTTCACCTTGGGCTTGACAATAATAGATGCTTAACAAATATCTGTTGAATGATTATACCGGAATTAAAATTCAAAAGATGTTAAATGAGTGAATGAATGAACACTTGTAGGAAGGCCAGGGCTATGAGAGAAAGACCTACAGGTGAGAGTGAAAAGATTGAGAAATGGGTGAATACCTGAGAAAGCTCTGGTAGAGAGGAGGTCAGGAGAACATGTTCTGAGAGAGGCGGGAGCAGAAACAGAGGCCAGGGAAGGCAGCTAGTTCAGAACAATATGGGAATTATTCTCCCAGCTATTTCTTCTCCTCCCCTCCTAGAAGTGCTCAGAAGATGTTTACATTACGGTGGGGCCTGGAATGGGGCTGCGTTTCTTCCTTAGCGAAATTTGGGAAACACATGGCAGAAAGTACTGTATTTTCATTTCACATCAATCTATGTTATTTGGAGACATGCAACGAACACTCACACAAAAGGGAAATCATACTCTTTCTTCTTCTGACCTTGACAAAATCATCTCTCCTGCCCATGCCTTTGTCAGAAAATCCATAAATTGGAGAAGACCTAGCTCCCTCCAAGCGCTCAATGCTCCAACAAATCACAAAAATCATTAATTCCTCTTACTCTACTAAATATGCTTTATATGCTCTCTGTAGAGCTGGACATCTTTCCTGTTTGGCAGTATTTTCCCTCAGTCTAAAAAAATATTAATGACACAGCATCTTGGGACCATTTTACAGACACTGACTCATTAGATATGGCAGATAATTCAACTCTGGAGACTCAAATCCAGGCATCAGCCATCAAATTCAACTACAACATATGAACAGTAATAGCGCATCTCCTTGAGACAGCACGAGAGAGGCTGGCCCCTTCCTTGCCTTCTGTGTACTGTTACCAGCACAGCTGCTTTATGATTTTACATTGAATAGATGTTTACTGAGCCCTGCCAGGGTCTCAGACTTTATGCTGGTACTGAGGAGGAAGACATGACTCTGCCCTTGAGGAATTCAGTCTCCTAGCATTAGACCAACATTTAGAAGAAGGTGAAATAAGTATTGTTAGATAAAGTTAAACCCAGGGAAACTTTTACATTTAGGAGATTTCAGGTGGGGGTTTCAGCAAAAGTGATGAAAGGGTTGTTCCTGAAGGAGGAGAATGGAGGAGCAAGATAGAGAAAAGGTAGAAGGATATTCTAGAAAAAACAGCACGCACTACAGCAGAAAGGCATAGAAAGCCAGGAGCACTGCTTGCAGTGTGAAATGACAGACACTGGGCCTACGTATGTGTTAGATGACAGGAGTGTCATTAATTCCTAAAGAAGGCAGGGGTTTTAGGTGGCAAACTAAAAAGTTCTTACTTCATTCTGAAGGCCTTGAGGGTCTTTTGAAGGATCTTAAGCTACAAGAATCTTGCATTTACCTTTTAGAAAAATCGCAGTAGCAGTTGTGCGGAGAGTGGATTGGTGGGGAATAAGAGGGGGGTTAGGAAGAAGAGTTAGGGTTTTGTTGCAGTATGATTTAGGCAAGAACTAATGGTATTGTTTGGAAATTTAGTACATGTGGATATGAAAACGCACGTGTGAAACACAGAGCCTTCCCTTTGACAAAACAGATTTCCTACTGTATCAAAATAAGGTCCTACTGTATAGAGGTCTCCTAAGGAGCCATCTTGTTTTGTCATCCTTTGAGAGTGAAAGGCTCTAGAGATTGCAGTTTGCCTCAAGTATCTTACATTCTAATTAGGACTATTATATATTCTTTCTGTGTGTCCCATATATTATATAAGTAAAATTCAAATAGTTATCGAGGGTCCGTGTGCCTGGTATTGTGTTGGGTATATAAGGACACTGGATAAAAAAAAGACATGATCCTAGAAAAGTAGGCAAAGATATGAATGGTCAGGTCAGAAGAAAAGACATGTAAATACGCATCCCTTAATACAGAAAGACATTGACCATGTATATAATTATAGAAATGCAAATTAAAATAATGAGATACCAGTGACATACAGTAGCTTGGCAAAAGTTCTGAAGTTTCACGAAACTCAGTGTGAGCTGGTAGGAATGTAAACTGGTAGACAGTTTGGTAATATCTATCAGAGTTACCTTTTGACCAAATAATTTTACTGCTAGGGATCTGCTGTAAACACCTACTTGTCCAAGCTCACAAAGATATGTACATGAGGATGTGTATTACAGCACGGTTTACAGTAACAAAAGCTAGAAATCACCTAAAAGTCTACCAGCAGTGAACTGGCTAAATAAATGATGGTACATTCAAACAGTGAAATAACACCTGGCAGTTAATGAAGAATGTGTTCATCTCTATGAGCAAATTTAGAAAGATGTCTAAAACCTATTCTGTAAAAATCTAAAAAGCAAGTATAGAACAATATAGAGTTTTATTCCTTTATGTTGAAAAAATATGTAAATAAAACATGTATTTCCGGTAATATGCACAGAAAGTTTCTGAGGGATGCCCAAGAAACTGTTAACCATCAGCATACCTGGGAGTAGAAATGAGCGTTTGGGGATGGGAGGAGTAAGATCTGTTTCTCACTTTCTGCTCTGATTGAATGTTTTTCTACTTTCCTTTTTAAAGGCAGATTCTCTCTCTTCAGGAGCTTTCAATTTGATGACATCTGTAAGAAAACGTCTCTGAGACACAGCTTCAAAGTATCTTTTAAAAAGTGTTTTAAGTGATGAGTGCTTATTGGAAACAGGAGTCTAGATTGGTCCCTCAACCAATAGGGGAGGAGAGAGGAAAATAGTGCCTTCCTCATGCCAACATGCACCATCTGAGCTGATCCTAGCAGCCTTCCCCATTGGAAATACCAACTTTAATGATGAAAGCAGAACATTTTGGGTCTTTATAAATGTTGGTAATGTTCCTGGAAATTGTCAAGTTTTCATTTGCATAAACAACAGCTGCTTTATCTAATGCTAGAGATATGACTGAAAAAAAATAGGTGGTAGCTTTTTATTATTATTATTTTTTTGACATATCATCCTTGAGTCTGATTATTAAAACAAAACAGTTCCTGGGCTGACATCTGAATTGTCGGGTCTGACAACTCAATGACATAACTTGATAAAGAGCAGTTAACAATGAGAAAGTTGGAAGATGCTCTGTGATAGGCCAGCCTAAAATCTCGGAGGGAATACACAGACTTCTTCATTCCACAAGATGTATTCATGAGAATATGGAAGAAAAAGGTTAATATTATGTTTTAATCAGCTTTTCAAAGAATTTCTTTCTTCCTTTTTTTTTTTTTTTTTTTAGTTGCTGGAAGATAAAAGGTTTCAGTGCCCTGACTCACTTATCCTTTACCTCTCACTGGAGGGGAATCATTTTGGGGTGAAAATTCTCAAGGAAGTCAGTTTATCTCCTCAAAACAGAAAAAACTAATCAAGCATTGTCTGATTAATTAGAGACACTTGAAAAAATGCTATCAAGGCCTACAGCTGTAATCAATTTAATCAACATGCAGAGAGCCAATCTGGTTTCCTTGATTAACAAAGCTGAATGTTAAACAGAGAAGTGTGACATTGTAGTGCCATTAGCTAAGGCTACAAATTGAGCATTTCCCCTAAATGTTCAAAGTCAGGCCAGGATAAAGTGAAAACTCTCTTATGATGAGGACTATAGACATGAACATAGCAATTCTTCCCCTTGATGTTTCCATGCTAGAAGAACAAGTTTCATCTATGGAGTAAAAATGGGTAGTAACTTCAGAACGCTTCAAGGAGGACACACACAAAATCAACTACTTGAAAAGATCACACAATAATAAAAACAGGACAAAAAAAGTGATGTGAGATTTCTCTGTTTAGATGTCACCCAAGTTGATTATGGAATTCATCAGGAACAGACATGCCAGACATAAAGAGATAAAATTTTTCTTATTACATTTTTAAGATGTGGATGTGAAATGCATCCATATAGTGTCTGATGAGTAAATTGGAAAATTCAATTTGCTTATTTTATTTGCATGAAGTCAATTTAAATGTCAAGATGTCTAATGCAAGATTGGTTTATTAATGGTTTGTTTCTTGCTCTTAAAAATCACAGTTATAGCTATAAAGTGATGATTATATTTTGTGCAGTCGATTTTTGCAATACAGTCTGGAATTTTGTCTGTGAAAACAGCAATTTTCAATCTTTTGGGGATAAAAAATTCTTTTTTTGTGCTTGGGATTTAGTGAGAGCACAAATAAATACTTGCTAACTAATGTGTTGCAATCAGATACTACGTTTGTTGCATATAATGTTATCAAAATAGTTTAATTATGGAAATACATTAATAATTTACCTAAAACAAGTTGAAAAGAATTCAAGGTAATCTCAATATCATTCCCATTCACATATGTTTTCTTGAAGAGGGGTGGAAAGGAAAGCGTATGCATGGCATATAGAAATTACTTCCTAAGAGTTCAAGCTGCCCATTAGTAATGTATCATAGTACCTGTGATTTTGGTTGGTTACTTTTCTTCTCCCTGTTCTGAGAATGTAGCTCTTCTTCTTTTTTTTTTTTTAAGATTTATTTATTTTAGAGAGGGGAGTAAGGCAGAGGGAGAGAGAGTCCCAAGCACACTCTGTGCTGAGCTCAGAGCTGGATGTAGGGCTTGACCTCATGACCCTGAGACCACGATTCTTTTTTATGGAAAACCCACCTCATGTGATTTGGGGGGTGCTAAGCCTTCTTTCACACTCAGTATGGGGGAAGACTTGAGACCCAAGGTAGACCAGAGTCTACTCTTGGACTTTTGCTGGATTTATGAGCAGGGCCTTGACTCATGTCCACCAAAATGTGCATATGTGAATTATATTTACTGAGTACACTTTCCCAACAGAAAATGAAAGGTTGAGAAAAACTGTACGAAGCTATGGTATTTTGAAAGTGGTCCTACAGAAACCTTGCATTTCTTTGGGAGACAAATGCTATTTTACCCAGCAGAAGGATGTTCAGAGAACAATGTTGGAGGCCACGGCACGGTTGGAGTCGTGGATCAAACTAGGCCCTGACTTGCGTCTCCTTTAAAGTCCAGACACCTTGATAAGGGGTTAAGGACAGGAAAGGTGAGTAACACTAAGAAAGGGTCTGTACTATGTGTCCTGCACTCACCTACGTGACTTCCCACACGTTCTCCCTACAGAAGGGAACAATGTGGTCAGAGTCATAAATTCTTAGTTGGTCCTTGTTGTTCCTGTACTGCCCATAATCCACTCCCTGGTTGATTGTAACTTCTTGTATCAACAGTAGCTAATGGCATTAACCGTGATTACCTGGCATCACCAGATTTGTTTCTAGTTAATATAAAACTTGTTTTAGGAACTTGCAGTTATCTGACTAGACACTGATGTATTACTCCTTCTATTGTGGTCTGCCTTATAAATGCTTGTAAGATGTGGAATAAAATCAGTACTGTTGGACATCCTCTTCAGTGCTCCTCCTGCCCCCATCTCTGCTTCTCGAGTTCTGTTCTTCATCCTCTTACCCTCATGTTCCTGGTTGATTTGTCGCGCCGGCCGCGACAGAATGAGCATTTCTCATTCAAAATAAAGATGCCACCTTCAAAGATGCAGGGCAAACAACTATCCCCTGAAAAATGACTTTTATCTTCATATCTTTGAAGGAACATTAAAAAAAAATCTGAATGCCTGCTTTTGCCACTTAATACTTTTGTTCTAAGTATTGATAATAGAGTGGCCAAGCCACACTCCCTGATTATAGGGAGCTGACAGTCTAGAGGTGGAGACAGATAATAAATAAGTATACAAATAAGGGAAGGGGTTCAGACTATGCCACTCCCAAACGTGCCACTTTGACATAAGGATTATTTTGAGCTGAAGTTAATGAGAAGAAGTAGACACAAGAAAACGTCTTTGCCCTCCCTCTATCAGGAAGTGTTGGATGATTTTTTAATCACTGGAGCCAACTCTAGACTCTCACTAGAGATGACACCAGAGCAATCTACACAACCAACCTTACTAACTTGCTCCTTTTTCTGTTAGTAATATACATCTCCCCTACCATAATCTGCCACCTCTGAAAACTCAAAAGTCTCTTTCCTTTGTCTTGTCACTTCTACAAAATTTATTGTCTTTTTTTTTTTTTAAGATGTTATATGAGTCCAAGTTCTACCACTCCTTTGAGTTACTCATCACTGAGTACTTCTGTGATTCTGCACATTGCAGGTGTTAATAAATCTCTGTTTTTATTGTTATTTGTCTTTCGCCACTCTAATTTTCAGGAAAGCAAGGAGGGGCATAGAGGGAATAAGTTCTTCCTCTCCTACAGAAGGAATATTATTTCAGATAGCTAAAAGTGCTCTAAAAATCTAAAAATAAAATTAGATTTCATGAGTATATCATATTTTTAAAATTTAATTTAAAAAAATTTTTTTAAATTAACATATAATGTATTATTAACCCCAGGGGTACAGGTCTGTGAATCGCCAGGCTTACACATTTCACAGCACTCACCATAGCACACACCCTCCCCAAAGTCCATAACCCAACCACCCTCTCCCTACCCTCCCTCCCTCCAGCAACCCTCAGTTTGTTTTGTGAGATTAAGAGTCTCTTATGGTTTGTCTCCCTCCCGATTCCAACTTGTTTCATTTATTCTTTTCCTACCCCTCCAAACCCCCCATGTTGCCTCTCATGAATATATCGTATTAACAGCTCTAGCACAAAGTAAGGGTGACAGGTCCCCATAAAAACTCCAACCTGTTGCATACAGACTGATCCTAAATGCACAGGGAGAATGGCAACCACATAATGGCTGAATTAGGGTCATCTATCAGAGGTGGATGTTTCTAATATAATGAGCCCCTCAGAAAAACAAAATAAATTCACATTTAAACCATGCTTACCAAGGAAGTCCTGTCACTGAGAATCCATAGATATTTTCAAGCTCTTAACTGCGTAATTACAAGGAGGAATGGAGAGGCAATGGGAAATTAGAGAAAAGTTCATGACTTTATTTTTTTTAAAGATTTTACTTACTTGAGAGAGAGCACATGCACAGAGAGAGAGAGAGAGAGAGAGAGAGGCACACACAAGCAAGGGTGGGGAGAGGCAGAGGGAGAGGCAGTCTCTCTGCTGAGCAGGGAGCCCAATTTGGGACTCGATCCTAGGATCCTGGGATCATGACATGAGTCAAAGGCAGATGCTTCACCAAGTGAGCCACCCAGGTGTCCCAGTTCATGACTTTAGATTGACCACCTCCACTTCTAGGACTGATTTCCTAAAATCCAGCAAGGCTTGGCTGGTCACATAAGGGAATGCTAACATATTCCTATGCTGTGTATCTGGATGAATAAGGGGCTGGTGGGGGGCGGGTAGAGGGAGACTGTAGCAATCACAACAACTATCTCCACCACAACAGAAAACACCTGGATAATCCATTGTGGAGCTGGACATTAGACACATATTTGGGGTACCAACATACCATCTAATTTAAGTTGCACAGTTATTGATTTGGGTTTAAATTCCCTTTTAGGGGGCACCTGGCGAGCTCAGTTGGTTAAGCGGCTGCCTTAGGCTCAGGTCATGTTCCCAGGGTCCTGAGATGGAGCCCTACGTTGGGCTTCCTGCTCAGCGGAGAGCCTGCTTCTCCCTCTCCCTCTGCCTGCATCTCTGCCTACTTGTATTCTCTATCTCTATGTCAAATAAATAATACGTCCCCTATATAATCATATATATATATATATATACACACACACACACATTCCCTTTTAGGCTTGCAATCTTTGGGTTAAACTGTACCTTTTTTGCCTGGAATAAGGGAATAATGGGACTCATCACAACCAGCTGGAGCAGGGATTAAATGAAGCAATATAGCCTATGGAAACTCTCCCCACTCAGGGCCTGCTACAGAGATAGAGCCAGTAGGTGATAGATGTAGTAACAGTGTTAGTAGTTACTATTATCTGAAATTACAGAAAAAGATTCACTGTCTAGCAACTTTATATCACACCTTTTATGGAGTTACAAGACAACTATGTGTTGAATGCATTAGAACTAAATCATTAGCAAATCAAGAGCAGAAAACTTTGCAGCCTTCTCTAACTTTAACTAGAGAATAATTACCTTAAGATTAGAATAAAAAATAAAACCATCTAAGCCTTTGTATGGAATGATGGGACTTAATGTTGCAGAAAGAGTAGGTGGGGTTTAATTTAATGCTCTAAGTTAGCTCTCTGGGCTTTTGTAAAGAATACCTACAGGGTATCATTTTCATCATTAAGTGTGTCAGATTATCAGATGCCATATTTATGTACTGATTTCCATTTTCCTTTCAAAGTTTGGTTATTCTTTTATGTTCAGTAGTCAAATAAAACAATGATATGCTAAGAAGAAGTCTCTGTGAGGTGAATGACAATTTAATTTTTCTCCAGTGTGGGCTGGTTGCACAAGAAAATAAAGAACGGCGGAAAGTTGACAGGATCTTTAGTTGATGAGGTTTATTAGCCAGCAGTTGCAGGGTGTGTTAACTGTAACATTTTGGTTAATGAAAAATATTGTGATTGAATGTTGATATGGTTGATAAATGGACTTTTGAACAGATATGATGGTAAAATGCTATTTTTAAAACATTGGGAGGAAATAATCAGAATTCATTTGTTGCTTGGACCGTTCCAGTGAGTAAACTGGGCTTGCCAGAAAGGACAGTAATTCTTTAACATCACGAAGCTACCATCATCATCATGATTATTCATGGTGTTACTCCAGCGGCTATTTAATCTAAGTATGGTCCTGGTTCTAAAGAAAGCTTACATGGTAAACTAAAAAAGGCAGGAATATACAGAAACATTAAAATACCAGAAAGAGCAAACTGACTATATTAGACTAAGAGTCACACTAAATGGTTCTTATCAAGAAATTCGTTTATTCAGGAAGTGTAACATACACATAGAAAAGTGCAGAGATAATAAATGTACAACTCAATGAATGATCCCAAAGTGGCCATAAGCACCACCTGGACCAAGAATAGAAGCTTCTCTCACTCTTCCTCCTGATCATTATACTCCCTGATCCCCAAATGTAGCCCAGATGGTAACTTCTAACACTACCAAATGGTTGGCCTGTGTTTAAATCTTTTATGAATGGAATAAAAAAATGTATTTTTCAGATATCTAGATTGTTTCCTTGAACATTACATTTATCAAAATTCATCCATGCTTTTGAGTGTAAATAGTATCCCACTGTGTAAATAGGATTCCACTGTGTAAATATAACCCAAATTACTTAGTATACTATTGAAGGGGACTGTGTTATTTAAAATTTGGGGCTATCATGAATGTGTCTATGTTGGGAGAAAAAACTTTCCTCTTCCAACTTGGGTCCAGTTGTTGGGGGCTTGCAAATGAACTGACAATAGCCAGATGAACAGGAAAAAAGATAAAGCTTATTTCCATGTGCACATGGGAGTTGCTTATAAGTAACTCATTGGATAGCCCAAGATAAAAGTTTATATGCCAGGTTAACAAGAGGATGGATTTGGGTCTTCAATGGGCAAGTATGGAAGGTCCTGTTAGATTTTTTTATGCCAAGGGGAATGGTCAGTCTGTTTTCATGGCAGCTGTATTTTTAGGAGGCTCTGTTTTAGTGAGAGAAGGGGAGTTCAGATATAATTTCTTTCTGTATCCTCTGTAACTCAAGGGTTTTCACTGTAAAATAATCTTTATATCAACTCTGGGAATCTGACAGTGTCCCCACAGTTTATATGTTTTTGGATGCACATATGTATTCATTCTACTGGCCATATCTCTAGGAGGGTAACTGCTGGGTAAAAGAATATGGTTGTGTTCAGCTTACCTAGTTGCTGCCAAACAGCTTCCCCAAGTAGTTTTATCAATTTATACTCCTACCAGCACTGTGTGAGTTCTAGTTCCTCTAAATCCTCACCCAAATTATTGCTATTTTGTATTTTAGCCATTGTGATGAGGTGTGGAGTCCGTGTTCTTTCAATTTGCATTTTTCTGATATTTTTAATGACTGTGTACATTTTCATGTTTACTGGTCATTTGGAAACTTTCTTTTGGAAATGCCTGTTCAAGTCTTTGGTCATTCTTGTTTTCTTTTGGAGCGTCTCTTTTTTCTCACTGACTTGGGTTTCTTTATATATTCTGGACTTATACATATTTGGAGCCCTTCCTGTGTTGCAAATCTCTTCTTTCACTCTGTGGCATGCCTTTCTATCTTGTTAAGTAGTATTCTTTAAAAAGTTCCCAATTTTAATATGGTCAATTACCATTTTTTTATGATTACTGAAATATGAGGTGTACCTAAGACCATGAAGCTATTCTTTGAAGTTGCTTTTGAGAATTTTATTGTTTAATATGGTAGCCACCAGTCACAAGTGGCTACTGAGCACTTGAAATGGACCTAATCTGAATTGGGATGGGCAGTAAATATGGGCAATAAATATAAATGACACTGGATGTCAAGGACTTACGATGACAAAAAAAAACCATAAAGTATCTAACACAATATTTTATACCAGTTATGGAGGGACAAACAACCGATTGGGATGACATAAAGACTATTTTAAGCTTAAAACATTTGGGCAAATAGCAAGCATAGAAAGAAAGAAATCTTATGTGAACTTCCCTTTTCTGACTAGAGTAGAGCTTTTCAGGAGTCAGCTGCTGCAAATCCCTCACTCTGAAAAAGTCTTCAGTCAGGGAGATGATTGACCTTTAGTGAGGGGACATTCCAAGAAATTGTGTAAACAAGCCTTATCAGAACCTTCCATCCTTTGCCACTGAAGTCCTAACCCCTCCCCTCTACTCCCATTTATTAAGCTGATATATAAACCTTTACTTCAGGCTCTTTGAGGGGCCTCTCCTTACAGAATGCTTCCATATGCATGCGTATAAAACTTTTCTCCTATTCATACATTGTCAACAAATTAATTGCCCCCATCTCTCACCAATCCCTCAAACGTAAGTTGGTAGAGAAAAAGCTTTCCTCCCCCAAATTACAAACGAAATGATAGTATTTCAGATATACTGTGCTAAATAACTTAACAAAATTAATTTTACTTATTAATTTTTAAATGTTACTAGAAAACTTAAAGTTAAATATGTGGCTCACATTCTGTTTCAACCGGACAGCAGCTCTGGATGCTGATTTATTCCTCTAAATGTGATTCTTTTGCTTCTGGCTGGCAATTAGGGTAGGGTCAGAGGGCCATCAGCAATTAGGACAATTCAAGATAAATGTGTCTTGAATTTTCCAGAAAGCTGGTCTATTTCTGGTTAACTCATTTACCTACAGTGTAGCACTCTGGAGTTTACTACGGCCTCTTCTCTTCATAGACACAGAAACTCCAATTTTTGTCCCCCAAGCCCATGAAGCTGTTGGTCGCTTTAGGCTCAGCTTCTCAGCCTCTCAGCTGCTGCTCTGTGGAGGGAATTTTTCCCGAGAGAGTAATACAGCTTGCAGGCTCTCTCCCTTCTCTGCTTCCCTTCTCTTCTGGAGCAAAGCCCCATAAATTCTCACAGCCCTGGAAGCTCTCCAATAACTTCAATCAGATGATTTTCATATTTTGTTTGGTGCATCTGGTTGTTCTCAGAGGGAAGTTCAATGCGAAACAAGCAAGACTGCCATTGCAAGAGGCAGAACTTATATTAATTAATTAAAAAATATATCATGCCTGTCGTTAATGTTATAGGATTTTAATCACGGATGATGTGGAGAACTGAGTCAGGGTTCTGGAAAAAGTAATTTCACTTTAGTCAGGAAAAATTTTAAAGAAGAGTGGGGATGACTTTTAGTGTAGGAGAGTTAGACAGCAAGGAAATAGTCCAGAGTCAGGAAGTGTCATGTAGGACTAGGAATAGAGACTATTTGATAAAATAGCTGATTAAACAGATAATGGAAATTTTAGCTCAAAGAAGTCAAATGAATTATAAATCACATGTTAATTCTGATTTGTAGTATTGCCTAGAGTACATTATTGAGAAGGATTTTAAGTATGCATTGGGGTTCAGTGGGCAAGAAGGTTGCAGTCCACTGGCAATGTCTGCAATGGACAAAGGATGGGGATAGCTGCACATGAGTGTGAATCATAACATCCAAGAAATCATACCCAATGATTAAATGATCATGCATCAGAAGTATACTATTGAACTGTTTGTAAATTAAAATAATTTAAATTTATCATGTAAAGTTTCTGAACATGCCACCCCCAAAATACTGCTTTGGCATATTGATTGTTTTGAGTTGAAGACACTTGAGCAACAGTAGATTCAGGATAGGCTCCCTGACCTTCCCCCTTCTACCTAAAAGCAGGGCATAAAATTTCCCAGGAGCAAAGTGCCCTTTCTGATACATGGTACAATTCAATCACCAGGGATACCACTGACAGACGCCTTATTAATACAACCCTTATCTTCCATTAGTTTCCCCTATATATTTACCATTCTACAGTTTGCCATCCTAAGAGCCAAAATCCCTTTTCCTTTGTCATGTCACTTCTCTACAGACACAGTGTTTTGTGCTAAGATGCTAAAAAACACTGTAAGTTCTAACCACTCCTTTGAGTTACCCTTCACTGAGTTTCTCCCACGTGTATGTGGGTTGCACAAATAAAATTTGTATGCTTTTAATCTTGTCAGTGTAATTTTCAGGGTCCAGCTGCAGAACCCAGGAGAGTAAAGAAAAAAATAGTGTTTTTCCTCCTCTATAATCACATGACTTCAAAGTGCTCTTGATCAATATCAACATGATGGAAGGTCTTTAATGGAGGACGAATGGGCTTTATATTCAGTGATGACCTATTTAAGGTTATAACTGTCCTGCAAGAACAGTGAGCATGCCTTGCACATTTATAGGAAACATTTGGCTGAGGGAGAGAATAGACTGGGTGACAAAACTGAGATTCAGAATGATCTTGATAGTCAAGAAAATTGGTTCAGACACCAATATTTATTCCACAAGTATCTACCAAGATCCAGTTTTGTGTCATATTCTAGCAAGCAAACAATACAAAAATAGAGTTTCTGCCCTTTACAGCTTACAGTATAGTATGGAGGGTGCGATCAACATCAACCAGATAATCACACAAAAATGAATAAACATTGTGAAGTTAAATGGTGCTGTGAGAACACACGAATGGGGCTTGGGAGTTCCCTAGAGGAAGTGATACTTGAGAGGAAATCTAATGGCTTTATAGGTATTAACCAGTCAATGTGGAAGGTAAGATAGTGGAAAACAATCTAGGAAGGAGCAGCAATGGGCAAAGGGCCTGAAGTAGGCAGGTTTGAGAAGAAAATCAGCCAGTGCAGCTAAAGCACAAACCTCTAGAGGGGAAATGATGCAACCTAAGGCTGGCCCAGTAGGCATGCACCAAACCACTCAAGCCTTGCAGGTCATTGAAAGATTTTGTCTTTATCCTATGAACAATGAGAAGCCATTGAAGGGTTTTTTTTTTTTTTTTAAATTTATTTATTTTTTTAAATTTTCAGAAAAACAGTATTCATTATTTTTTCACCACACCCAGTGCTCCATGCAAGCCGTGCCCTCTATAATACCCACCATCTGGTACCCCAACCTTTAATATCCGAGTGTCACAGTCAGATGTGTGTTTAGAAAAGGCTGCTCTGGCTGCTCTGCAGGGGCTAGGTATGGGATGTGGTGAAAAGGAACATGTAAATGCAGAGAGATAACTTAGGGGGTTACAGCAATGGTCCAGAAGAAAGGTGGTGATAGTTTTAGGTGACCAAAAGTTAGAGATAAACCATTAATGGGACAGGGGTACTAAAAAAAAAAAATTAATGTGATTTGAGGTACCCTAATATATACAGTGTCCTGGTCAATGGTTTAACTGTAATTTGAACTGTTACATTAGCTTGTTCAATTTAGAGAACCCCCAATCTGATAAACCCAAAAGTGTCCAAAACTATACCGGGACCAGGAATGGCAAAGTAGACTTGACGGTAGAGAAATGGGACACTGGAGGAGAAAAATGGAACACCCAAAAAGCAATATCCAAAATTCAGAGGGTATTATGTGAAAGAATATTGACTTAAATTATTGTTCTGGAAAGACAACTAGGACCCTAAGGGAGAAGCTATTGGGAAATCTATGTCAGCACAGTCTAAGGGATGCTCAGTAATGGAGGGAATGCTTTATGCTACACTGAGCCTGCCTCCTTGGCCAAGACGTGCAGAGGAGACTTGTGAAGAGATGCTGGGTTAAATCATCTTTGTAATCTCCTTATACTCTTCAGGATTCTCTGATTCTCTCACAGTGTGATCCTGTTTCTTTCTTGAAAACCTTATGTTCTTCATATTCCTATCAATACCCCTACCACCACTACAATCCCTTTCTACCATTTATTTTTATTTGTTTTTTAGGATTTTATTTATTTGACAGAGATAGCGAGAGAGAGTGCACAAGCAGGGGGAGCAGCAGGCAGAGGGAGATGGAGAAGTAGGCTCCTAGCTGAGCAAGGAGCCCTATGCAGGTTTTTTGATCCCATGACCCTGGGATCATGGCCTGGGCCAAAGGCAGATGCTTAACTGACTGAGCCACCCAGGCAGCCCCCTTTCTACCATTTAATGAAAATACATATGCCAGGCCCTGTGCAAATTACTTTAACATATAGTTCATTTAATCTTTAAAATAACACTATAAGGGAGGTAGTAAAATAGCATCCCTGTTTTTTTAGATAATTTGAGACTTAGAGAAGTAATTTCACAAGAATACAAACCTAGCATTTTGATTCCAGAGATAGGACTTTTAACCAGTGTACTATATCCCTTCCTAAAACCACTTATTATACTATATGCCAATGAATCCCATACTGAGTTCAATGATTTTAACCTACTTCTAAATTTTCAAATATGAAAGTATATGAAACACCATATTTCTTATGACAAAATATATTCAATGTTATAGGTAGTAACTTTGTCAGGTAGAATAAGGTTATTATGCTTGGTAACAAACAACCCCCAAATCTCAGTGGCTTAAAAACAACAAAGTTTCATTTCTTGCTCATGCTAAATGTCCATGACAGATGATCAGGGGAACAGTTTATCAAAGTCATTCAACAACCAGGCCGACATAAACAACCACTATCTTGAATGTTGCCGGTAGGTGTCGGGGCGGGGCGGGGTGGTGGGGTGGGGTGGTGGTGGTGGGGGAAGAACTCTGCAAGGTCTCACACTTGCAGTCAAATGTTTCAGCCAAGCAACAACATAGGCTTTTGTGCCCACAATGCATTGGTTAGAACCGGTTGGGCTAACTTGTTCCTTCCAAAACCAAATGGCTTAGAAATGCAATCCAGCAATGTGGATAGCATTGGGAGATCTGGGAAAAGCTGGCAAAACATGTTAGTAACTGTCGCAGACAGTAAATATGCAAGGAAGCCAGGAAACATGCAAACGGCTTTTGTTGCATACATTTCAGAGTTTCTACCAAGAAGAATTATTGACCACCTCTCTATCAGCTTGATTACTTATCCCATGTTCAGAGTATTACTATACTAGAAGAGGGGAAATGTACAAAACATGCTGAATTCTGGTAGAAGTCTTCCCTGTATTTGTAAAACATAGTTTGAACCACAATCATGTCGGGGATTCAAGCCCTTGGCATGCCATATTAGTAAGTTTATTTTACTTGGGTTAGATACAAGTGTTTAGACAGAAAATGTAATATTTTACTAACTTACAAGGTTCATTGTACCAAACTATGTCAAGCCATCACTGGTGAATGAGAGAAGATATGAAAAACTCAAGCCTTACATTAGGTTTTGAATATTAAGATGTTAGAATAAAAATCATTTAAATGCATTACAGAAATTTTATTCTGAAAATTCTTGGCAATGCCAGTCCATCATTGTCAAATTAACTAAAAGTATGCTCCTCAAATCCCAATTTTATTTATATAAAAATGCAAACCTCTTACAAAAGTTTTGCTTTCTGGCAGATATTTGTAATAATATAAAATAAAACAAGTAATTCATCTTATTTTTTGCTATAACTCAGAGTACTCAATTAAAATTTGAATGGCTTTTATCCGCCATCTGTGGAAAAATAAATAGTTTTATTCATAAGCCCTCCATGATCTAAACTACAAAACTAAAAACCTGCAAAGAAAATATAGACAAATCAGTGGCATCTATGAAGCATTTCACTGGAAATGGTTCTTAAGGAGATAACAATTTCTTGTTGTAAGTGATTTAAATGCCCAAAGAGAAAGTATGTGTGGTGTTTGTGTACTTAAAACATAATTAAAATTTGTATTACAATTCTAGTTTAGGAAAGAACTGGCTTTAAAAGGCAATTTCCTGTAAGGTCATTGCTCTGATATTTCAGATGGTGCCTTTTTCTAATTTGAAAGCTACATATTTTAATAGAGAATGGTCCAAAATGTTTTTAAGGTCAAACTGGAAATATGTTGATGATTTAAAAATGCAAGCAAAGTGCTTTATTATATTATACTACCAGAGTGTTATTGTAGTTTAAAAATATCATTAAATCAGCACAAACCCGCACTTATCATTTCCTGCACATTTTTCACACTGAGCTGCCTTCTGACTATGAGTAATCTGTTAATCTGCTCTTTGCCTCACAATCCGTCAAAGTGACAGATTCATTCCTTCTCTAATACATAATATCTTCATTTACTGTATGCCTTGCTGCAACTTGCTTTTTTGCTAGCATGGAAATTTAGAAAATCACAAGCAAATTTAGAAACTTTACATGGGTGGTTGTTCTTGTTTGTTTCTCATTTCTTCCATTATTCCAGCAGTTGAAACTAAAACTTTTCTGGACTCTTAATGTGAGTTAATAGTGTTTCCAAAATGAAGGCGGTTTCAGGTTTCAATAAAAGTGTTGTTAAAGAGGTTGGAAGAGGGCAAATGGTAATCATAAAGTAAGCACTCCCTTTACTGCATCAAAACACTGACCATAGAAGAATTTTCTTCCAGTGTTGGTGGACAACAAATAGATTCTCACCCTTTGCCCCTACCCCTAGGTGTAAGAAAAAAAATTTCATTAAAAAAAAAAAAAAAAAAAAAAAAAGGAAAGGAAAAGCTATCTGTCCATTCATCTAGGGATGAATTGCTTCCCGCAAAAGACAGGGCTTCACTAGCATAAATACCCCTGTTTAATTGAAAGCCACAATGTGATTTTATTTAAGTTGAGATGTTCACTTTTATCATGATGTTGACTGATGTCAGGCCAGGCCAGATCTCGGGTTTCTTGCTCATTGCTGCTTTTTTAAAAGATTTTATTTATTTATTTGACGGAGACAGAGACCATGAGAGGGGGAACACAAGCAGGGGGAGTGGAAGAGGGAGAAGCAGGCTTCCCGAAGAGCAGGGAGCCTGATGCAGGACTTGATCCCAGGACTCTGGGATCATGACCTGAGCTGAAGGCAGACGCTTAACGACTGAGTCACTCAGGAGCCCCTGCTCATGGCTGTTTTGACAATGCAAATGGTTCTGTGGTTTAAAATTTGCTCGCTGTTAATTCAACAGAATATATTCTCTGCTCTCCTTGTTTCTTGCTTTAGTTCAGCTGCTTATTAGTCTATAAATTCTGCAAATAAAGAGAATGAAGTACTGAAAGACAGGAGAACGTAGAAATTCTAGTTTCCTTTCACCTCAAATAAGAGATAAAGTACATCCTCTACAAATCACAATTTGGCTTCACTTGTTACTGATCCAGGTTTTCACATACTAAAATAAAGGTCATTATTGTTAACCTCGAAAGTCAAAAGCAGGGAAGTTATGAGCCCTGGCTTTCTAATCAGTCCTTTTCAGCACACAATGTTTTTTCCATGTGTATACCCAACACCCGACAGCATTTTCTTGTCCTGAGCACCAAATTGCATCTGATTTGTCTTAATGGATGGCAAGGGAGCTAAAGGCTTTTAAAAATCAATGGACAAGAAAGAGTCAATAGAACAATAATGTTAGTGTTAATTCAATCAAATCAGCTAAAAGTTGTTTGCTTTTTCTCCTTTAAGTCCTTTTAAACTGGCCGAACGTTTGACTCATGTGGTATTTATCATACTGAGTGAGTTTTTATGCGGCAATGAACAGCAAAATATGAAGCTGTAAACTCGGGTAAACATAATATATTGTTAGAGTGAAGAAGTATGTGTTTTAACATTAATCAATTTCCAAATGTAATGTTTTTCATTAACAAGTGAAACAAAATAATTACTGAGAAGAAACAGAACCAACTGCCAACAAAAACAGAGTTTGCGAGTAAGTGCAGGTTTGGAAGGGCAACGATTTCTCCATGACAGGCTAAGGACCCACTCCCACACCCCTGGACACTTTCCCTAAAACGTTCACACCCCGCCTGGGGAGGCCAAGCCACACCAGCAGGCCTCAAGCTCAGATGGCACGTGAAAGTCACCTCTCCAAGGCACTCTGCACGTAGTAGGTGCTTGAAAAGTACTCAGGGAGTGTTTCTACAGGTCTGATCTGCACATGGTCTCATTCATTTCATGCTGTAGTGGTTCCTTGTTTAAATACAAGGGAAGCTTTTCTGCATCGGATTACAGAATGAATGATGGGGCAGTCAGTCTATGGATGCGACTGGCTCCGGCCACTGAACTATAATTACAGTCTTCCATTTCTTAGGTTCATGTCATTATTCTGGGCCTCAGCCTGCAATCCCCTCCCTTCCCGTTCAGAATAGAGGTGAATGTTATAAACTGGAATTAGTACTTCGACTTTTTAAACGTGCTCATTACTCTAGAAGGAAAAACTGAATCTTTTAATTAAAAGCTGAAATGGTAAAGTGTTAGAATGGTAAATAATTGCTTTGGTAATTACCTTCTTTACATTGGACCCTGGGCCACAGGTAATCTGAGTTCATCATGTGGATGGGTAACAGTGGCCCAGGGAATCGCAGGAGTTCTTCATCCTGCCAGTTAAAAATGCTAAGAATTTTCAGGGATCCATCATTTCAGATACAGCAGCTTTGGGAAAAAGTGAGGGGGGAAGGTGCAATCTGTTTTCTATAACTCTTATGGATATAGGTTTCTTGAGTCTGCAATTTTGGAAAATATGAAATAACTAAAATATTAATGAGTGTTTCCCCAGCCCTAATGGCTTTAGATCCTCTCATGAAGTACAACAGAAAAAGCAGGAGATTCTGGTTGAAATGCTGAGTCCCAGGGGTCCAAGAGATCCAGTCAGACAGCAGGTAGACATCTCAACTGAGAAACTGAAGAGTGGGGTCAGCGGATGCCCAGGCTGGCAGCGCCAGAGTGAACAAGCAGAGCAAGTGAAGAAAAAGAAATTTTGTTCAGGTGTGCAGGGGTGCTGGCCAGTTAGGTCGTGGAACAAGGCAATTGGAGAGGGTGTGCAATTCGAGGTCACCGGCTCTGGCAGAGTAAGTGGTCAGAAACAGGACCCAAAGTGGGCTGGGCAGCCAAGTGCTAAGAGCAGAGGAGAAAGAAGCGATGGGGCAGCACCCTTGGTGAACTGCTGGAACCCAATGGGAAGGGTAGCCTCAAAGTTGGGCCCAGGCATGGTCCTAGGTTCTGAGTGGGCAGAGGAAAGAAGTGGGATGATTACTGAGGGATTGAGTTTTCTCTATGGCAGGGCTAGAGAGGCTGGAGAAGCCACTCTAAGCCAGGACTTTGCTTGTAGAACTAGGAGGGAAGGAGTCCTCTTTCTATCAAGTGTTCTTAAGGACTATTGTAAAGCTTTGACCAGTGGACTAAGGACCTCTTCACGAACAGGAGGAACAAGGAGTCACTTGAATTTAAAGGGCATCAGCACCATAAGTCAAGACTCTGTCTCCCCCCATCTCTCTGCCTTTTTTGCTTTTTGGCTTCTTTTCCATTTACCTGTCCAGATTCTGTTGGCCTGGCCAAGGTCAGGTATACCTCTGCCACAGTGGCAACCCAAGACGACTTCTAGCAAGTGGCTCCTGACTCCACAAAATAGGCATGCGTAGGCAAATACAGATAAGCAATTTCCAGTAAGAATACACAAAACAAAACAAAACATAGGAGTTCAGTTTCGGAAAACTTCTGCTGAGAGGTTTAAAATGATACTTAACTGGAGACTTTAGATTGTGGCTATCTTTTAAGGGATCATTTTAAACAACTTCATGAGAGAGATTTCATTTACTACATGTAGGAACAGGGCCAGGTTCCAGACACTCTCAAGGGAGAAAAGTATGCAGGTACTTCTGGGTTCTGGCTAGCAGTTAAATCTAGGGCGAGGTAGCTGGTATAGGGAGACAGGGGAAATTCATTTTTTGTGAGTGAGGGTCAACAAGTTCAACGCATATTTCTCGAGTGTCTCCTTTGTGTTTGGTGCTGTTTGAGGAGCTAGGTATATAGTGAGCATGAGAGAGATAAAGTCCCAAGGCTCAGGCAGTTTACATTTCCAGTGTATTTTGGAAGTGTGTGTGTGTGTGTGTGTGTGTGTGTGTGTAGACAGTAGGCAAACAAGCAAGAAGATATCAGGTAGTGAGGAGTAGTGTAGTAAAAACAAAAAAAGATAATATAATAAGGCTGACTAGGGCTATTTTAGGTTGGATGCTAAGGAAAGGTCTCTCTGAGGTGATGACATGTATATGGAGCTGTATGTATGTATGTATGTATGTATGTATGACATGTATATAGGAGGAAGCTGCTATCTAGGGTCTTTCCTGGGGTGAGGGAACTCCCAGCAGAGGGCCTCTCATGCAAAGCTCTTCAAGTGGAATCAAGCCTGGAGCGTCCAAGTAAAAGGGACACGGCCATGGTATTTGATATACAGTGAGCAGGGTACACAATGGTATGAGGGACAGTCTGGATGGTAGCACCCAGGGTAAGGACTACTATTTGGTTCCCCAAGAGCAGTGGGAAACCTCTGGGAGGTTTTCCATGGGGCCATGCTGGGCTCCAGTAGGGGCCAAAGGAGCAGAGAAAGCAGGTGGGAAGCTATGGCATGTGTCCTGGCAGGGGTGACGGCAACGTGGGCTGGGATTGCAGCAGCAGAGACAGGCTGGATCTGGCAAGGGCTTTGGTTGGAGGGAGCACCAGCGCTATTTACTGAGGATGAACACGGAATGGGTCAGGGTGAGGAAGCAGGGAGCACTCTTGCTTTCTGTCTTGAGTAAAAGTGGGATGATGGTGACATTTTCTGAGGTAGAGAAGACTGAAGAATAAACAGATGTGTGGAGGGAGAGAAAAACCAAGTTGTTGTGAATACTTGGATTTGAGATCCAAGCGGGTATGTGTCAAATTGGCAGCTTGGACAGATGTGTCTGGAATTCAGGGGAGGGTCAGGACTGGACATATAACTTTCAGAGTCATTAGAATATAGAAGGTATTGGAAACTATTATTATTATTAAATAGCTTGTATAAATAATATATATTATATTATGTAATAAAGATTAGGGCCATTCTAATGGTTATCAGTGTCTAGGGATCTCTGGTCAGCAGGGAGTAGAACATGCATGGAAATTAGATGTAAACTGCCCAAACAAGAGCCTCTCATAAAAACACATCGCTATCCTGCTTATGAATAAAGCAATGCCACTGTCATCCTATTTTCAGGAAAGGAAAGGGTAATTCTTGCAAAGATGTAGGGAAAAACTTGACATTTAACTGGTTAACATTCAGGATTAAGACTTTCATTTCTCCATGTTATCTGAGCTCCTACCCAAGCCAGGCCAGTTGAACAGCACCGGGAGGAGAGGGAACATGATGCCACCCTGCCTTCTGGGGAACCCACAGCTAGAGCAGCAATGGCGGTCAAGGAGCGAGAACCAGACTGGGTTTCCGAGTCCGGAGAACTGCAGCCTGCAGATGAGCAGGTGCTGGAAATGGGGGAGTGTAAAATGAGAGGCAGCAATACCGACAGCTTTTCTTAAGCTAACGAGAGAAATGATGAAAGTAAAAACTGGTGCCTTTGGTTTTATAAACAGATCATTAGGATGTAATGCAAAAATGTAGATAATGGAAAACAACCATAACACAAACGTTCAGAGAAACCGTTTGCGAGGCTAATCAGGAAATCCTCTGTTGTGGTTTGGTCTGAAGGAGGAGTATTTGTTAAAAATCTGACTTACTTGCTTTAAAATTATCCAAACTTAATCATTTCGGGAGAAACATGACATGCAAGTTCTGTATTTAATTTAATTCATTTATACATTTTCTCTCTTTTGTGTTGGTGGGGGGAAAAAAAAGCTTAAGCAATAGAGAAACCCATCAGGCTGACAACTGGGGAGAAAAGAAAAATGAAGCCACAGCCATCCGTCCAGAGTAGTACTTGTAGGTTACGATGACAGGCCAGTTGCCTCAGTCAGGCCGGCTGAGCTGGCGTGAACCGGGGTCAGTGGTTATTAATCACTTGTCAAAGTCTGCAGGGCTTTATCATCTAATTATAGTTATAAGTATGTTTATATCACACAAACATGTAGCAAAGCGGCAAAGGATGCAAGCCTTCATACAATTGGTGGTGACATTTGAAAAATCTACAGATAAGCAATAAATCATAAAGCAAACACTGCAAAAAACCATGCCATTCATTACTGTTTGGGCATTCAGGGATTATTTTCTCTACTGTTTATTTCCATAAACATTATTCCATAACCTTATGGAGCCTCTGACTACCTTCCCTTCTCCCCCTAATTTTCCAATGAGTTGTAAAAATAGCAAGTATAATCACCATTTGAAATGAAAGACTGGTTATCGACTCCATCCACAGGAACAGACAACCAGAATGTAATCACAGCTTATTTTATAAAACCCATTTCTGAACAAAAATATCTTGAGCCGTTCTGAAGAATCTACATAAACACATAAATGGATGTGCCTAAGGGAGAGCTCTAAACCCCACAAACCAATAGATGGCATTTTCAAAGAAATTACTTAAGGCTGCAAACAGCATCCATTTTGCTCCATTTGGAAGCACGGACGTTTACATGCTAGGAGACATTTCTCAACAGGAACGAACTGTGAAATTGTTTCCTCCTACCCAACACGCCTCTAAATTGTATTAGATTATGTTAGCTGTTTCTGCACCTTGTCAAAGAGGCTGTCAGTGCCCCCAAGAGGCAGCGTGGGTGGACACGGGAGGCAAGGGCCCTGGAATCTGAGACGCTGCTGAAATATCAGTCAGCATGTTACGCAAAAATAATAACCATCAGACCCAGGCCTAACAATACGAAAGAAATGGCTTTGTTGCAAATCTAGACACCAGGGGATATCATGAGGTGAACCACGTGGATTTCAATCCTAGACCGTGAACTTCTCAGGAAATGATTACCGTTGTTTCCCACTTCCATCCAATGTCAAGCATCGCTCTGTGAGCCCAAGTGGCTTCTTTGACTCTGAGGAAAACAATCTATGAATATATGCTGTGTTTTAGTTATTGGCATCCTAGAGTCAACTCTTCAAAACCCAAATTTGCCTGCTTTGTGAACTGCATGCTATCTTTAATCATAAACACATAACACTAAGAAGGTAATTATGTTGCAGAAAGAAAAGTCTTCCCAGAGCAAAATGTACATGAAAGACTTTGGGGATATTGGTTGTTCTGTGACATTAATTAAGCTAACTGAAAACTGATTCTAAATATATGCGTGTGTGGGCGTGAGTATGGGTACAAGTGTGCGTAGGAGTAGGAGTGTGGGTACAAATCTTTGTTCTCTGGAATAGCTGCAGATATTTCACTGAGGCCGACGTGGCCACTTCTGCTCCCACAGGGCACCAGCATGGTGTCTTGAAGGACCTGCACGCACACGTGTTCTCGTCCCCATCATGTCTGCATTACTCTGATCACAATAACACTCAAATCAGGAAATCAAAGACTCTTTGCTTCTCATGTTCAGAGCTTCTGCTGGTAGAACTTTCCATCCAGAATTCAGGTTAGATGCTTGTTTATCCAAGGGGTGAGTGAAAGACTTTTCAATTCTTACATTTTTTTCATGTTCATTATCAGTATCTTCTAAATTTAAGTTTAAATTTCAGAGTTCTGTGTTTTAGGGTCTAGGTGTGGGATACTATTTGTAAGAAATATAATAAATACAAATCTTAAAAGAGTCATGTTTTTAATTTTAAGTTAACTTACATGTATTACATGATTTAATTTATCCCATTTTTATATGATGATATATGCTGACCGCATAACTTTATCATTGTCTTTATTTACGGTCCAATAATGTCTTTCTACCAATCCTTTCAAGCTGCTGGATTTATGGAGCCAAGAGCCAAACCACGTAATCCACAAGTTTTCTGAACAGCTAAATAAGAATTTTCTAAGAAACTGGTGGATAACCTGTTGACAAATGGGACTGACAGCATTTTGTCTTTGCTTTGGAATTTGGCTTTTTACTTTATTGTGTAAAAATGTAAATTAATTTTCCCTAAATGAATGAACATTTAATTGGCCAAATAAAATATGCTGTCTGGTTGGTGAATTTTCTTATATTCCATCTTTGGGAATCAAATATTAGAAGAGATATTTAAAGTTACATAGTACTACATCTAAACATTAATGAATGAATACAACATTATGAGGTATGTCTCCTAGGTAGGGCAGTGTTCCCTCTGATGGTGGAACTGGGTTCATTTGTAGAGTGCATGAGTCTCATCAAAGTCACAGAATCACAAGGCTGGAAGTGACCTGAGAGAGCATGTAACTCAAATCCTTTCCTTTATACACGAGGGCATTCATACTATTGCTGAGGTCTGGACAGGTTGAGAGGTTTGTTTGAGATCAGGTACTGGGTTAGTAGGAGAACTAGGATGGGACTTGGGTCCTCTTTCTCCTTTTACCTTTTATTGAAACAAAAGTCTCCACTTTCTAACACATCTGTACTATCACATTCATTTGTTCAGATTGCAAATACTGATTGTTACACTTTGAACCAAAGCTGGATTTCCAGTTACCTTAAAAGTTTATTCATACACAGATTAAAAGAGCTTATGAGCTGAAAGATTTTAAGAATGTTGAAATACCTTTTTATATACTCTGAAATTACAAACTCAATTTTGAACTCCTTATTATATTTATTTATGACAGGGGCAATTCCCCCTACCAGATAACATGAAAGAATGACCAGATCATGTGTATAAACCAGGAACACTTAGAAGTAATTACTAATAAAGAATGACCAGATCATGTGTATAGACCAGGAACACTTAGAAGTGATTACTAATAAAGAACATTTACTCTACTTCTGTCAATATTCTGGGCCCCATTAAAAGTCCTGTAAACCACGTAGGTGGTCTCCTGGCAGCCATGTTAGTTTTACATGGCTCAGTTGGCTGTTCATTACTGACTGGACCGAAAGTGGACACCTGGCCCAAGCAAGGCCAATCACATTCTCTTTCCTGGAAAGTAGGAACTGGGATTCAGACATAGCCTGTCAGGCTTGGGATGTGCTATGAACTGTAACATATAAACTTAAGAGCTGTCAGATAGCCATATGTGACTGCAAACAGAAAGCTGTTGGCTTAGAGAGAACAGTGGAACAGAAGGAAGAAGCAAGAAGAGATGGAGTGAGGATACCACCTGGCTGCCTCTCAGCATTATGGTTCTATTCCCTTCCTGAGGCCTGGCTGCCCTTCTGTTCCAGGGCAGCTCTGTATACTTTTTAAATTTTTATTAAAGTTCAATTAACCAACATATAGCACATCATTAGCTTCAGGTATAGAGTTCAATAATTCATCAGTTGTGCATAACACAGTGCTTATCACATCACGCAACCCAATCCCCCAATTACCCCACCCCCACCCTCCCTCCAGCAACTCTCAGTTTGTTTCCCATAGTTAAGAGTCTCTCATGGTTTTTCTCCCTCTCTGACGACTTCCCATTCAGTTTTCCCTCCCTTCCCCTGCAGTCCTCAGCCCTATCTCTAGTATTCCACATATGAGCGAAACCATATGATAATTGTCTTTCTCTGATTGACTTATTTCACTCAGTATAATACCCTCCAGGGTCAATGTAAATGTTAAGTATTCATCCTTTCTGATCAGCCCTGTATTCTTTTTTTTAAAAAAGATTTTATTTATTTATTTGACAGACAGAGATCACAAGTAGGCAGAGAGGCAGGCAGAGAGAGAGAGGGAGGGAGGAGGAAGCAGGTTCCTCGCTGAGCAGAGAGCCTGATGAGGGGCTCGATCCCATGACCCTGAGATCATGACCTAAGCCAAAGGCAGAGGCTTTAACCCACTGAGCCACCCAGGCGCCCTGTAGCCCTGTATTGTTACTAAACAAACCCCTCCTGTCTCTCTCTGTCTCTGTCTCTCTCTTAAGTCTAGCTAAGTTGTTTTTGATATGTTCGACTATAATTCACTCTCTGTGTAATAAATATCATACTCTAGGGGTGCCTGGGTGGCTCAGTAGGTTAAGTGTCTGACTTTGGCTCAGGTTATGATCCTGGGGTCCTGGGGTCGAGCCCTGTGTGGGGCTTTCTGCTCAGCGGGATGTCTGCCTCTATCCCTCCCTCTGTCTCTCCCCCTGCTAGAGCTCTCTCTGAAATAAATAAAATAAAATAAAATAAAATAAAATAAAATAAAATAAATACCACATTCTAGAGTCAGAGCTACAATACTAACACTGGTGTTTTGGCCCATTTTATGGGATGAACCATAGTACAGGTGAGAGAGCTGGACAATGAGATGCATTACGATAACTAAGATCCTGTAGATGAAATTCAAAATAGACTGATTTTTAATAAATTCCTAGTATTTAATAAATAGTAATAAAATGATACTGAGTTGTGCTGATAAACAAATTTATTTTCTGGAAAATCATATACTCCTACATATATTTCAAAAACACAAATTCCAATTTGCTTGTCTTCAGTGAGCCTAAGATAATGAGATTTTTCTATACTGACAAATGACTCATTATCCCAATGACATTTGTGAAATAATGAAATAATTTTGGGATTAACTTCTGAAATTTTGGAAAAAGAGAATGGCCTTTGAACTGATATACGCCGTCTTGATAAATTTAAAGGAACCGGATAATACCAAATGATTCATGCCTCAAAGGTACTAAACTTCACATACGGATTAAAATAAAATATCTATGCAATAAATTAACACTTAAAGAGAGCTTGCTGTGTGCCTGAAACTGTGCTAAGCATTGTTCGTGTTTTCATTCATATGATCATCCCAAAAGAACAGGGAGTAATTATGATGCCTGGTTGACCTGAGCTAAATGGTTGCTCAGAGTCCTAAAGCTGGTAAAAGGGCAGAGCTGCCATTTAAACCTAGGTAGACTGTTAACTGCCACACCCTAGTAGTCTACAAAAGAAAAGTAGACTGAACTCAGCCTTCTAAAGAAAAGAACTTTGGAAGCTCTTTAGAAGTTTTGGAAAACAATTTCGTGACACCAAGAAAAATGCACAATCTTTCAAATAATTAAAAAAAAAAAGACATTTAGCTTATTAATGAATCTTACCGGGGATTAGAAGGAGAAGGTGGATTCATTTCTTTCTGATAGTGACGTCCCTGGTTGACAGGCTGTAAAAAAAGACAGAACATTTTACTAAACAGGGTAATGTTCTTTACATACACCATGTGCTCTCATTGCTGCCGTTTTTTCCAGAGGAACAATCTGCAAGAAGGGGTTGTTTAGTTCACTGACGACTTACAGGCTGTTTGGAAGATCCAGCAAATATCAAGGTGGTAGACATGAGAAAAAACAGGTTATAATTCACTATAATTATACGCATTACGATAACTAAGATCCTGTAGATGAAATTCAAAATAGACTGATTTTTAATAAATTCCTAGGATTTAATAAATAGTAATAAAATGATACTGAGTTGTGCTGATAAACAAATTTATTTTAAAGGTTATTTTAATGGCCAGTCACTGCACAAGATAGCATCTATGGTGCAATTAAAGTTCCTATGTGAGCTCTCCCTCTTTGTAGAGTTTTTACGCTGTTAACGTTCATTGTACAGTAAAATAAAAGATATCTTACAGAACCAGTGCTGCACAGCTGGTATCAGCAATAACTCAAGAGACCCCGAGATAAGGATTATATATTTATGTGTCCACATTAGGAAGTTTGCAAGGATAACTTGCATTTTTGCTAATGGAATTATAACATGTTAATCTTAGGTCAAAGTGGTCATTTTCCCAAGTGTGTAATAAAAACTCAAGCATTAATCAGTGAGTTGAAAAAAATGGTGCCAGTACCTAACAAAAATGTGAAATCTCAACTTTATTCTCCCTATGCGAGAAACGTTTAAGTTACTATTTCAAAACATCGTTAAACAACTCCATCCCAAAACCAGCTTTAAACTCTTGCCTCAATGGAATTTGATGTTTTTCCTTTGTTCCCAAAAGGGAGAAAATTCCATTATATCTGATACACATTCTCTTTTGAACATCAGCTCACAGGATTTTTCTTATGTGGTTAACAGCCATGTAATTCTAATACGAAAATCATTTTTAACATTCTTATTTTATTATAAGTTGCAATTTTGTATACATTTTTGAATTGCATTGAAAGGATTTCCATTCCTTCCTAACCCAAAAGGGTTCATGTTAAGCTTTTCTCACCCATAGGGTGGTCCTACAGTGTTGACTCTAATGGAGGGAACTAGTATGGCAATGGTGCCTATCCATACAGAGCACATATTCCTTATTTTCCACATACTCCTATTTTTAACTCCTAAAATATTAAAGATGTGGGTCATGGGAATTCTTTAGCATAAACTGTCTTCCTCTATAAATAATCTCTTGGAAGTGTTCCTTTAATTTAAATCAAACACCCTGTCTGATAATCACAGTCACTTAGCCTGACTCTCTGTGATGCACCATGAATTTAAATGTACTCAGATACTTTGGTAATTGAACTGGTATCAATGCATCACCATTTTAGTAATAAGAAACAACAGCTGGGAGAACAGTGGAAGGAAAAACATGTCATAAGACATATTTGATCTCACTGGAGAAATAAGACTTCCAGCAATTTGCAAGTGAAATTTAGTTTTATGATTTAGGCTTTATTATTTCACAGCAAAAAAGGAATTAGCAAGCAAAGGGCCTAACAGGTTCTCTAGAGCATCTCACACTGGTGCAAAAATACTCCTGATAATATGTTCATTGGTATTCGCCCTGTAGTTCAGCTCTACTCCAGCCTCCAGTGAAAGGGCCTCTACCCCATTTGCTTCCAGAGGCATTTGCATAACTCTCTATGCATCACAGTTCTGGTATTCGGTAAATTTCCATTTTCTTAATTTTATACCATTAATTCTATTTACACCTGTCTCCAACCCCCTTATTTCAAATGACTTATTCCATCCTCTGGAGAATAGAAATGGCTACAGAATCCTGTCTTGTTTGTGACTCTGCTCTCAGACTACACAGAGTGACCCTTCCACATTTTCTCCTGCTGTATAAAACCGATCCAGGGATGCAAATAGTAAGAGAACACAGTCAACAAAAGGCTCACATTTATCGTGGTTTCTAAGTTAGAAAACAAACAAACAAACAAAATAACCAGTGGAAATGTTTCAGAATTAGTAAAGGGTGCTAACATGAGGGAACAGAAAAGTAAAGGAAAAAAAATCCTGTTAAAATAATTGTAGGGTAATGGAACTCAGTCTGAACACCTGATTCCTTAACTTAATTTTTGGTATTGAAAAAACTAATTACCAAGTTGTTGCCCCCAAATATTTTATTCTAAGCCACTTCCATTTAATGGTGGTACATCAGGGCAGAGCTCCTGACTGCCACACATAACTGCTACCCACGGCCTTATGTGCCCCACCTGCTAGGGGCTCAGCTGGGGAAGGACCTAAGTCTTGTTTTGGAGTGGGTACCATACAAAACTGGGTGGCCCCAATTCCCTTTCTTGGTACATGTCTCCAAATTTCATAATCAGTCTCCAGGGCAGGAAGGGGTTATGGCAATGATGTGGCTAAAAAGTCCCTTTAAGGTATTTCAGTTCCGATAACTGCTTTGATGCTTTGAAAGGGCAGAGCTTTCGCTTGGATGAGGTCTTTTTATTTTCCTAGATCCAAATCAGAATGAAGGAGAATGTACCTAATGGTTTCTAAAAGCTCTCCGAACACGGTGGGGTGGGATTGGGGGGGGGGGGAACATGATGGGCTGTCTGAAGCCAGATGTCCTCATCCACACGTGGAAACAGATCTGTTTCGATACACATGTAGCAGTAAACCTATCTGTACTAATCCTGGGTAGGTAATAGCCAACAAAAGCACCAAGTTAAAAAAAAATTGATTTTTTTGACTTTGGAATTTAGCTATATTCAGGGAATACCAAGAGAAGCAGCAAAAGAAGAGCAACCAATACCTACAGAGAGCCAGACAATAATCATAGCACTGGCTGACATTTAATCGGCACAGGCTCAGCGTTAAATCCTTGCTAGATATTATCTCATTTGCTCCTCACAGCAATTCTGTGGAACAGACAGGATTAACAGCTCCGTCTAACAGAAAAGGAAATTCAGACACTGGATGTTAACCCAAGGTCATGCCAGCCAGGAAAGAGTGGAGCCAGAGTTTGAACCCAGTTCACCACACTTTACCCTCTTAACCATTAGGCTGTAGTGCTTAATCCAGCTCAGAGGTTCAGCTACAGTGGTGAAGACCAAAGTTTCCGAAAACACATATGGCATACTCAGTTCAGGTTATGCCAAAAATAAATAAATAAAAAAAGTCTGAAATACTTATTTGAGATCTATAAGACGACCTACTCACCATAAATGAAGTTCATGATTTCATTCTTATGACATATCACTATATGTTTGAAATTAAAAAAGCAAGTTTTGCCAAGCTGCGAAACTGGGGACAAACATAAGGTATAATAGATAATACTTTGAGAATGAGGGAAGTTTATTTCATGGGGTGACTTTCATAGTCACTGCACACAGAACAACTCATACATTTCAGTATTACACTGACTCTAATATCAGTTTTCATATATCATTTCTACGGTGGTATAAGAACATCTGCTCATCTGATTTATCTGCCACTTAGCACAATCAACTACTTACGTTTTTAGTTCAGGAGAATTAAAAGAAAACTCATTACACCCAAAGAGAGCTGAGAAGTTAATGAATCTGTAGATCAGAACAAATTAAGACCTATTAACCATAAAGAGCCTGAAATGCCAATATATTATATATAGGACACGTAGTAGCCAGCAATCATCCCGTAAAATGAGGATATGCTAATGAGCGAAGAAATGGAACTGATCCTAGAAACTGAGGACCTTGTCCTTTTGGTGGCGCTGTTGCTATGCACTAGCGTCAGGAAAACGGAACAACTGAAATTTGCCACTGAGCACAGGAAGCTTTGCTTTCCCATGATCAAGCCGCTAGAAATTTGGGGGTTGAGAGAGGGAAGTGAAGACTAAATAAAAGAACAGGAGATAAGATAATCCTGCCATGTTAAAAGGTAAAGACAATATTTTCATGGTGTTATGTAAAACCTATGAAAATGGCAAAAATGTTGCAAGGTTAATCAAGACCATAAATAACTTGTCTGAGAAGCTCACCATATGCTTGTAATTTTATTAAGTGCATTTTGCCTTGTTTTTCTCCAAATATTATGCTCTGCAGTGTGCCATGTTGATGGATGCACACGAGAACATTTTTTTTTTTTTTTTAAGAAGCTGAGGATATTTACGTGCTTGATATTAGATTATGGGAATTCTTAACTTGAAGGGATGATGGTTTTAGGGTTTCAGCTTATAAGATACAGTGTATAGGAGGCATGCTTTCCTTGAATCTCAGGTAGAGGCAGGACAGAGAAATAATGAAATACTGAAATAATAAAATAACGAAAGGGCTTATTTGAAAGCTCTGAGGGGATAAGTCTGGATTTTAGTGGTTAAGCTCACATCAAGACAAGCACAACAGAACCTCTACCTCTCCTTATAGCTCTCAGTAGTCACAAAAAGTGGAAATATCCTAGCAATCTTTTCTGATCACTCAAGTGGCCCTTTGAGGAGAATAACTTCGGGGGAGCAGCAGGTAACAACTAGGAACTTACTCTGCTAGGCACTGGGCACACACATCCCCTGCACTCATTCAATTCTCACCATGCCAGTATGAGGAAGCCCTTTTATGATTCCCATTTTATAGGCCATTGTGCCAGTAAACAGCAGAGCTGGGATTTGAGCTCAGGTTGGCTGAAGTAGAGTCTGGATTCTTTTGGGCACCGCAAAAAGCTGTTTCCATTAATAGGTACTCTTTTTCCTTAAAAAGAAACACCACACACACACACACACACGACATGGTTCTATGCTATTGTCAATCAAAAGCCCTCACCAAAATAAAAATCACTTAACAATCCATTATAAGCAACTTTTAGCTCCCTTCCTCAGGCTGCCTAGAGCCGAGTTTTTGAATAAATCTCATGAGGGCTACTCCTAACAGAAACTCTCCAAAATTGATTACTTGTAGCCTGGTTTCCACAGAAGTTGTAAAGTATTGTTTTAATTGAATTTGGCTCTAAGTTAGAAACTTTGAAAAATTTGTCTGTCAAAGGCCAATGGATTTCTCAGTAGGCTTGATTTATTTAGCAAGAGATGCCTACAAAAGCCAATTTGCTATGAGAAATATGGTTACATTTAATTACACTTTTAAATGACTAATTTATTATATCTAAACACCTTTTAAACAGTACATATTACTCTGAACTGTACAGATGCTGAGGAGAGCTGAGGAATCAGAGCTTGTAGTAAACACAATAGATTTTGCTAAAGACTCTTCATTCCACTCGGCATGGGCTTTCTGTTTCAGAAGTCAGTGTGTGTGAAGTCATTAGGTAAAGATGCTAAATTGAATGAGACCTGCTTAAATCTCCTTCTTAAACCATTGGTCATCCGTGGATGGAACTAGAGGATATTATGCTAAGCGACGTAAGTCACTTACGTCGAGAAAGACAATTATCATATGATCTCTCTGATACGAGGAATTTGAGGGGGATCCTGGGGGATAGGGAGAGGAAAAATGAAACAAGATGGGATTGGGGGGATGCCTGGGTGGCTCAGCCAGTTAAGCTGCTGCCTTCGGCTCAGGTCGTCCTGGGATCGAGTCCTGCATTGGGCTTCTTGCTCAGTGGGGAGCCTGCTTTTCTCTCTGCCTCTGCCTGCTTGTGTGCATGCTCATTCTCTCTCTCTGACAAATAAATAAATAAATAAATAAAATCTTTAAAAAACAAAAATAAGATGGGATTGGGAGGGAGACAAACCATAAGAGACTCAAACGATAAGAGACAAAACAAACTGAGGGTTGCTGGGCTGTGGGGGAGGTAGGGAGAGGGTGGCTGTGTTATGGACATTGGAGAGGGTATGGTTATGGATATTGGGGAGGGTATGTGCTATGGTGAGTGCTGTGAATTGTGTAAGCCTGATGATTCACAGACCTGTACCCCTGAAGCAAACAGTACATTATATGTTAATAAAAAGCAAAACGAAACAAAAACAAAAAGAATACAAAACAAAAAACCATTGGTCATCAGGCCTTGTCTGGAGAGAGATTTTCCTTTGTCTGTATATTTAATATCATTTATCAAGTCTTGAATGTAAAATATTACCTGCATCACTCAAGAGTTTATTTAAGCGAAGCAAAACTGAGGTTTATTTTGGAATTTTGATGAAAATTACCTTATTGTAGAGTAAAAAAGGAATCTTTTTAATATTACTGATTGATTCAGTCAATGACTAACCGCAGATGACGGCGTGGGACCTCATGCCAGGCACTGTGCTCAGCATGGTATTGCCTTCAAGGGGTAACAACCAGGCCTCAGGCACATTGCTAACAATGGCTCCCTGATGTGGTAAGTGCTAACATTGAGACTGAAGATAATGGGAACCCAAAGAAGGAATAATTCTGTGCAGGGTGGTGGAGAATCAGAAAGGGTTTCATGAAGTGGTGTGTTTGAGGTGGGCCTTGGAAAACAAGGGAATGGAGGGTCTCCCCAGGCAGATCTGGATACAGGGCACGGCAGTGACAGGCACACTGCGTGATATAGCTAGAGTATGGGGGCCTTCTGTGTGTATGTTGGCTAGGGGTGAGAAGGTGAGACAAGCAGAGACTCATTCCAGGTTCTGTTCAAGGTGATGGAGAAACAAGGACACTAAGAGGAGATTTTCCTGTTTAAGGAGAGACTCCACCCTCGCCTCTGAAAGATTTCTTTCTGTTCCCTTTCAGAACTTGGAATCCTTTCCCCTTCTTACCACATGATGAGCTGGCACTCATTCTCCAACTCTGGCTTAACTGTAGCCTTCTCTGTGAAAGTATCCCTGGAACCAACAGGTAGAATCAATTGCTTTCTCTCACATGGGCCTCTCTTCTACAAGACATTATAAAACTCTTTATTCTGTCATCACTCAGTGCCCCAACTTACAGGGAGATGTTGACTCTCTGCCTCTCTCCAATATGGGGAACATCTCAAGGCCAGGTCAAGCTTTACTTTTATCGCCAGCATAGCTCACAGCCTATTGTACCACTCAAAAGCAAAAGCAAAAGCAAAACAAAAGCACCCCAAATATGTGGAAAGAATTAATGTGAGACAGATAAGCTGGGTTGAGGTGAGAGTTTCACGAGTTTAACCGCACTCTAGCTTGTCTTAAGGGTTGCTTCAAGTTAACATACTCCTTACTTGCTGACGGAAGACCCTTGATCTGTAACAGAACTAACTTCCGTTCTTTGAGATTTGTAGACCCCTGGCCTTGAAGCATGATGGACCAGAACTTTCCCAGGCCACAGAGGCCAGCAAGCCTATTGGGAGCCACCTTGGCTTTCTGATGAGCCCATTAATTTTGTAGCAAGATGTTGTTCCTTTTCAGGTCACACAAATGACTTGACCACCTCCCTTTGTGTGTCTGCAGACCTCAGCCTCCTTTGTGGAAAGAACACAGTCTTCCTACACATCAGGAAATGAGAGCCAGGCTCCCTCGCACAAGCCCCGAGCACTGAGTTAATGTCTGTAGCTGGCATCATTGAGTTTGCATGGGCCACTCCACTCCCTTTGTTGATCCACTGCCTTAAACCCCTTTAAAAACCCTTGGGCTAGGCAGAAATTTTGGAGTTGGCCTCTGGGTAAAAGTTGGCCTTCTCCCCAGGTGGCTGGCCTCCCAAATTAAGCTGAAAGTCTTTTCTAACCCAAACTCCTCTGTTGAGTAATGATCTTCCAAGTGACAGGCAACTGAACTTGAGTTCAGGAACAAGAGTGTCATTGAGATATTCCTGGCTCTAGTGGCAGAAAAGAAGGTCTGTATCTCACAATGAGGCCTGGAGAAGGGTTACAGTGGGCTGGAGCAATGTCTGGAGAGATCATCAGGTACAAGGTACAAGGATGTGGGCTGAGTGCATTCAGGAAGTTATAACTTGGACTGAAGCATGGAGTAAAAGGTGAGGAACAGTGAGAGATGAGTCAGAGGAGGGAGAGGGTCTCAGATCATGGGGGGCCCTGTATGCCTAATCAAAGAGCCAATGGGAACTAGGAAAGGCTTTATGCAGGGAAGAGGTAACATTAGATCTGGGCTTTATGAAGATCACTAGTGTGAATAATAACAATAATAATAATGAGAACTAACCTCAATTGACTAAACGCTTATTGTGTCTCAGATACAGTGCCAAGTGTTTACAAGGTCATGGCTTAGATTTGAACCTTGGTCCTTTGACCTCAGAGCAGATGTTCCTCACCATCAGGTGCTTGGACAGGAGGTACAGAGGTACCAGGAGATTACTGAGGGAAAGTGGATGAAAAATAAAGTACCAAGGTTATGCTGTTAGGCGGGGAGGAGTAAAATCCTGAGGATTCTTAGGATTTGGAAATGAAGGGGTGGGAGAAGTGGAGAAGTACTCCACATTTCTGGTGGAGTGCCACTGTAGATGGCAGCGCCATTGAGATACATGAAAAGCATGTATCTTTGTAATAAATAAAGTTATTATTCATTTCTTCTTTTTCACTCTCCCTGTACAACTTCTAAAGAGAAAGGCATGCACTCTCAGAAAGCCCACAATGGTTCTTGTAAATTGCTCTATTTAAACTCTATATGAGCAACAAGATGCAGAGTTCATTAAGAAACACAATTTTCCATTTGGTGATAGTTCCAATATTGAAATAGAGTGAATTTGATGCAATAATAAACATATCTTATGAATACCAAAGGTGGGCTTTTCAATTATTTTCTCTGTCTAACAAATAGAATGTTTTCAATTTCTCATTTGGCCAAATGGAGGGGTTATTAAGTTCATTACCAATGGTGCTATTTTTGGCTGTTTACTTTTATAGAGTGGAGTAGTTGTTGTGTATGAGGACTTTAGTCCTTGCCAGCACAGGACAGTGATGAGAACACAGTATCCGGGGCAACCAAGAGCTCAGCCTTTTCAGTCCATAAATAATCATTCCTCAGTTTGCCCTTTGGTCTCTGAGCTACTTCATGACAGAATGAGCTCATTCAGGAGGCCTCTTTTCTCTTTCTTACTTTCTGTTTAAATGACTGCTGAGGAATATTTTGTAAGAAAGGCAATATTTCAGTTCCATTGTAAATTGCATTGGCAAAAATCTGCAACTTACTCTTATGTTCTTAGATCTGGCTACAAGGATACTCTGAGTAACCAGCACACAGGGGTATTTTTGTTGGATGGGTAGATACTCTTTGGCACCAAGGCTGCTGGAGGCCTTATGTGTGCTTGGTCACTTAGTTTGATGAAAACATAACTAAGGCAAGAGAAGCCTGGACAATGGGCAAAGTAGGGATAAAAAACACTCACGAAAACATCTTTTTCCCCCTAAATCTCCTTAGAGCCAATCTGAATTATTCTTCTATGAAGACGTGTATATAATCTCCAGAGCAGAAATGTCACCATCCACTGGATGTCTGTGGCATCTGTTTCACAAATTAAGTCACACACTAAGAAGTCACCTTGTTATGGTGGTTAGAAGCTCAGACTGAGGAGTCTTGCCAAGCTAAGTCTGAACCACTACACTCAAGAGTCTCAATTTTCTCATCTGGAAATTGGAATGCAACAGCACTTACCACATAAGACAGCAGTAAGGACTGAGTTCGATTACACATGGAAGGCCTAGTGCCAGAGCTGCTGCGATTTTGAACATCTACAAAGATGCTGGAAACTTGGGAAAAAGAATTGCTTGGAAAGAAAACTGTAAGATTAATAAATATTTAATTAGATACATAAAACATATGTTATCCACTGTCAACTACACTTGAACTCAGCCTTTACCCAATTTTGTATAAATATAAATCAAAGTTACTTAATTTTATATTTCCCTTCAAAAATTATATAGTAAAAAAGGAATATTTACTGCTGGATGAAAGTGAATTTTAATTTGTTTCATTTGATGTTGAATGCAGCCTTATAGGTAAATATAAGTACACTTCAAGGAAATTTCCTTGGGCCTATGGAGGTCTTAAAATATCTCTGTACTTAAAGAAATAGTAGCTTTAATTACCACTATTAAAACACCAATTTTACTATTCTGACTTATGACATTTTTAAAGCTGTATAAGACGTTCTATCAATGTTTCCACTTTGTCTTTCCAATTCAGTCATAAGATCCCCAAGGCCAGAAGAGAGAAAACAGACTGAGTCAAAACACTGGGCTCTGCTCTGGTCTCTGCCACTGAGCAGGTATGGAAGCTTGGGTCCAGGAGAGTTTAATTTCTTCACCTGAAAGACAGGAAGACTTTGACCTGTTCCAACTCCTCTCCTGGTCCATAGTGAGGATGATGGGCCATATTTAAAAGTGCTTAAACTGTATAAACATATGGGAAAAGATAAGCTATTGAATTGTCTGTGGTACCTATCATAGCCCTCAGGCACAGGGAGCAGCAAACATCTTTTTTGTTCATCAATTTAACAAATACTGAGCCCTCTCAATGTGCCAGGCCTATGCTAGGAGCTGCAGGTGCCATTAGAGACCCAGAATTGACAGTAAAATGATTCCTTTTTGCTTTCAGTGTATGTTGGTATATATCATCACATGATGAGCCTACATTATCTGAAGGTGAGTAAGACAGTTTAAGAAAAGACAAGGCCCTCAGGCCTGAAACACTATTCCAGAATGGGCTCTGATTATTTCTTTATTTTATTTTTAAGTAATCTCTATATCAAATGTGAGGTTTGAACTTACAACCCCAAGATCCAGAGTTGCCTGCTCTACTGATTCAGACAGTCAGGTGCTCCTGAATGGGCTCTGAATATTTCTCATGGGGAGGGTTCTCATGTTGGTGCTAGTTTTCCCAGGCAAGGCTGGGCTTCGTTAGAAAGAAGTTTGCTCCTCGTTAAGGCATTACACAAAGACCCAGAGCCCTGGACTCACAGGTGGCAGGCAGGAGTTCCAGGTGGTTGTGTCGTCACTGCTGGTACTAATGCTGACGTTACAGTTGTCAACCTGGGATGCACTCAGGACGTGGGACGCCCCCGTGTCCTCCAGTTCTTCATTCTGTTGTCGCCGCAGGCTTGCCAGCATTTGCAACTCAGATTCACTCATCTGGCTGGGCTGATAGTTTCTCCAGTCATATTCCTGATCAACAAAAGAAAGCGACAGAGTCAGGTGCCTGTTCCGAATTTATAGACCATCAACACAAGCTACTCTACAGCCTTAACCCCTCGGTGGCTCTCCACTGACGGAGGCCCAGATTCTTAAGCGCCCTTATACAATGCCTGCCCCACCTGCCTCACCTTGTCTTTTTGCTCTGGGCATATCAGCCACACTGTTGCTCTTTAAAGTCCTCAAGAGCATCAGGCTCCTGTCTGCCTTAGTGCTAGTCTGTGCTGGCTAACTCCTAGGGGCCCTTTAGGTCCCACATTGTGGCATTTCCCAGGGAAGCCTTTTCTGACAATCACAAACTGGGGCAACCCCTCCACTAAGTGCTCTCATGGAATCAGAAGGTGTTCATTTTTAGCATTTATCACAATTGCAGTTACCTAATGGCATTTGGCATTTGCAGGTGGTCTATAAGCTCTGCAAAGGCAAACATAATGACCGTCTTACATTCACTGCATTTCCCATGCCTGGGGCCTGAACTGTATTTGACTAAACAAAAATTCAAGAAGTTTTTTTTTTGAAAAGAAACATCATTTTCCATACAAAAGTCCAGTTTCAAGAATACTGGTTAATTTTATCACTGTGAACATTACGACCAAATACGTTTAACCTATAGTGAGACTGAGAATGACTAATGTTGATAAAAGCCATTAAAAAATTTAATCCTAAGATGGGAACATGTAAGTTCTGAAAGCCAGAAAGAACTCACAACTATAATACACACACTGATATGGCCTTTACTATACAAGTAATCTGTCAGGCATTCCCCCCCCCTCCAAGGATACTACTACAAATCTTTGAAGGTTAATGTAAATATTCTCTCAGTGTATAGGTAAGAAATTGTCATATGGAATTTTCAAAACCTTTCCTTTCTCTAAACCAAGTTTGATAGCAAAGGTTAATTTCAACGTCGCTGAAATATTAGTATCACATCTGAGTACTGATTTACATCCAGGACTGCCATTTAACTTCCTAATAATCTTAAAATTTTCTTATCCATCTGCAAACATGGGTTGTGCTCAAAAAGCTTTGTTTCATAGGGTGCCTGGGTGGCTCAGTCAATTAAGCATCTGACTCTTGATTTTGGTTTGGGTGGTGATATCAGGGGGAATGGGATCGAGCCCCACACAGGGCTCCATGCTGGGCATGGAGCCCGCTTGGGATTCTCTCTCTCCCTCCCCGCCCTCCATTTCCCTCTTTATTAAAAAAAAAAAAAAAGAAAAAAAAAGAAAAAAGAAAAAGTTTGTTTCATGACACACTAGAATTTTTTAGATATTCAGATCTCTACACTTACTTTCTTGGAGGACCCTTTGAGACAGCTACTGCCTTCTCTTCTCTTCTGCCTCATAGGGGTGTAAAAAGTTAAGAAAATATAATTAAAAAAAAGTCTTGGTGTGTCTATGGAGTTTTAAATAAAGTGCTATCATTATCATAATTTGGCGATTATCAAAGCTTGTGATCTAATAATATAGAGATTTTTCTGGAAAGTTTCTGGTGGAAACTCATTTAAATTTTTACAACTCATGGTTCCAGCAGCTTGGCACCCTGAGAGGCTACACAATCTCTAACAGGAGATTTCATAAGTATTTAATATGTTTTGAGAATTCCTAGGACAAAACAGATATCACAAGAAGAATGAAATTTATATTCTAATGAAAGGCACTAAAGAAAAGAAAAAGAAAAAGAAGAATAATTTAAATTCAGAAGAAATAATTGGGGGAAAAATAAACGCAAGAAAAGTTGCTTGACTGTCATTAGAGGAATACAAATCAGCACCTCAATGAAATCTCATTCACAACCGCTAGTTACAAAAGTTTGAGAGCAACAAGGGTTGGTGAAGCTGTAAAGAAATTGGAGTCCTCACACATTGCTGGTGGGAATGTAAAATGGTGCCACCGCTTTGGAAAACAGTTTGGTGGTTCCTTAAAACGTTCAATATCTACCATGTGGCCCAGTGACTCGCTCCTAGGCATATTTCTAAGAGAACTGAAAACATATGTTCATACAAAGACTTGAATACAAATGTTCACAGCAGCACTTTTCATAACAGCCCAAAGGTTGAAACAACCAAATGTCCATCAACTGATGGATAGATCTTTGTTTATCCGTACAATGGAATGTAATTTGCCCATGAAGAGTCACAAAGTACTGACACACGCTACAACGTGGATGAACCTTGAAAATACTATGCTAAGTGAAAGAAGCCAGAGACAAAAGGGCACAGACTGTATGATTTCACTAATATGAAATGTCCAGGATGGGCAAATCCATACAGACAGAAAGCAGATTGGTGGTTGCCCAGGGTGGAAGGAGCAGGAAAGGGGGGTGACTGTCAGTGGGTGTGTAGTTTCATTGGGGGTGGGGGGGTGATGCAAAAGTTCTGAAATTCAGTTGTTGCAGAATTTTGTAAATATACTAAAAACTGAACTGTACTCTTTAAAAAGCTGAATTCTATGGTATATGAGTTATAGCTCAATAAAAACAAAGTAGTTCAGTCATCAAATGTAAAAACAAGACTAGCAGCTTGACTTTGGGCTCAGCGTAGAACAGTGACTTGCTGGGCTTCGCTTCAGTTTTTCTGTCAAGAAAAGGAATGAAGTGTTCCAATGTGTCACCTGGGCATGTCATTTGGCTTGTTGCTGCCAACACACTTTTACAAAGAGAAAGGAAATTTTATTTTCATTCTCACAGTTTTTCTTGAGAAAGCTTTAATATGTACTCAGTATGATTAATTCATCCATTCATTTTATGTATTTAATCCACAGACCTGTATTTTGCCTCAAGTACAACCATAGGTGTTAGGACAGAAAATAGGAGATAATGGACAGTGGTTAAGCCAGAAGGATCTGAGCCTGGGCCCTCGTCCCACCAGTTACCAGCTGGATGTGATTGGGCAAATTATCTAACCTCTCCGTGCCTCAGTTTCTTCATCTGCAAAATGGAATCACAGTATATATGTCACATGATTTTCAATGGGCTAAATGAAATAATATGCATGCAAAATGCTTAGCATAATACCTGATGAACAGCTATATGAAAGGTCTCCAAACTTATGGTGTGCACCTCTATGAAAAAAGCATTTGAGTATGCACCTTCTAATATATTTGTCTTTAATTAAACACATGTATAGCTATATTAAACTGGTATGCATAGTATAAAACAAACGTAAAAACAGAAATTAAAATGGTTGACCTAAAAAACAATGTAAATAGTTTCAACATTTTCTTCCTCGAGCCCAGTGGATGGTTTTTGGTGCATATCTGCTTGGGTGAGTACCTCCCTCTTAGGAGGACTGCTGAGTTGGCTGTCAATACATGTGCTCCCTGTTATTAGCATTCTTCCTTTTCATTTTCTGTTCCCCCCCCTCCCCCAGTCTCTCAACTATTCTGTACTATGTCGGGGGCAGGGGTGTAAAGAAAATATGGCACCCCTCTGTCTGCACGGAGCTCACAGTAGAGAGAGGGAGACATAACAGGCATTAGAAGTCAGAGTATTATATGTACCCAGATTAATACTACAACACAGATGTGTCTAAGATGCTTGAGGAACACAGCATGGGGGTGTCTAACTGCCCTGCAGATTTGGAAGATGCCTCGCAGGAGTCCAAGGTGGCACTGGATAGTCATTACATTTGTTGACAAAGGGAATGAGTGGACTTCAGAGGGAGTGAGCTCTCTCTAGCACCGGACATACGGAAGCAGATGCTGGGGAAATGGTGCCTGCTGGGAATGCTGATGTCATCGGCAGTGGTGGAAATGCACTGATTGGTTCATTCATTATTTACTCAACAAATACTCACTGAGATCCTATTATGGGCCAGGAACTGTTGATGCTAAGTCTGCTCAGAACTCGGAATTTCCGTGAATTTACTTCCTACAACACTAAAAGTGTATTCCGACAACACACTGGAAGAGCAGGTGAAAATGAGCAGAGAGAAAAAGTGACTTTCTCCAGGGTCATGAATAGAGCAACTGGTGGCAGAGACAGGTAATTAACTTGGTCCCCTGATACATTCTTGATTTGTAATCTCTTAAACCATTTTAAAATCACTGGAAAGGCAAAATCATTTAAATTACATATTATTATTATTATTATTATTATTATTTTAAAGAAGGCTTATAAGAAAGTCTTCACAGAAAAGGGGACTGTAGCACAAGATGGCATCTAACTAAATTATACAACGTGTGAGAAACAAGTGTCTTATCTCATTCTATTTCCAAAAGCCTCAAAATGTTATGTATGACCTAATTTTGTCTCAAAATATCCTTGTAGGAAAGAAGGGAGACATTATCAGTTGGATTTGTTTTAGGAAGGAGGTAATGGGCTCAAGGCTATAGAATTCAGCTGTGCTCAGATTCCCGGGCAAGTTCTTCCCTCATGAAGCCAGTTGAGCCACTCATTTTCTTTGATTTTCAGACATTTTTAGGAGCCTAACACAGTATGTCACAAAGACAAGTGAGATGTTGCCCCTGCTTTCACAGGCTTTACAATCTAGTAGGGCAATCAAGAGCTAGAAAGAATTGAGCATAAAATAAGGTAGCACAGGGGGTACCTGGCTGGCTCAGTTGGTTACGTGTCCGTCTGTCTCTGGATCTCAGCTCAGGTCTTAATCTCAGGGTTCTGAGTTCAAGCCCTGTATTGGGCTTCATATTGGGCATGAAGCCTACTTAAATAAAAAAGGTAGCATACACTTGGGTATAGTACTAGTTAATCACACAGAGTCTTGATCATGATTAAAAAGGGAAACAGATAATTCCGGCAAAATGATAAAACAAAACTAAATAAAAGTAACCTTACAACTTGATGCCCTTTGCCTAATTTCTTTTCTCCAGATATTAAGGCAGAACAGCTTAATGGATCAAACACTTGCCCACAGAATGTTGTGAACCTCAGAGAAGAACTGGTTTTACTGAACCATTCTAAGTTCTAAGGCCAAGTTCACAATGGTGGTGTAGAGCCAAAATGAGACATGGCCATGGGTTAATAAGATCAGGCGAAGAAACTCATTCCATTCTATATGGATGGGAGAATAATGAAATTGGGAGAAAATTGGGCTGTTATTCTCATTCTGGAACCTATAAAATCTCTGAGACTTTCTTTCTGAATCAGGTTTGCATTGTCACAGTGCCTGACACCTATAGCATAGGGACACCATGTAAACAAACAAACAAAAACAAAAAAACAACTCTTAATAAAGGTCTACCAAACTATCCCTGACTCTTTGTATTCTTTTAAGTTACACCAAGATACAGAAACTGCCACTACGGAGGGGATGGTGGCTGTTAGAACAGAACATAATGTAAAAGGCATGTGAGGAAAGGGAGGTATACCAAATAGTCTGGCATTTCAGAAAAGAAGAAAGGTCACGTCCTGTAGAATCAGTCAAGCTTCAGGGAGGCGGTGGTCTCTAAGCTGGACCTTGAAGGATAAGGAGGGTGGTGTGGCAGTGTATTCTAGCCACCAGGCCAAACAACATGAAGACAAACTGGAAGTATGGAGAAAGCATTATGTATTGTACATACTGTTTCAGAAATGAAATCAGAAAAATGGTTCCCAAATAACAAGGATGGAAATACCTAGAATTAATTAATTAATTGTCAAAAGGTTTTATTTATTTGAGAGAGAGAGAGAGAGAGAGAGAGAGAGATAACACAGAGGGAGAGTGAGGGGGAGAAGAAGACTCCCTGCTGAGCAAAGAGCCCAATGCGGGGCTTGATCCCAGGACCCTGAGGTCATGACCTAAGACAAAGGTAGTTGCTTAACCAACTGAGCCACCCAGGTGCCCTGGAAATACCTAGAATATCTAGAATTTAATCTAAACCTTTTACGACCAAATGGCTTCCACTTCCCTGGCCAAGTCTCATTAATAGCCCATGATTCTCTCAAAAGATATATTCTTATTGGATCATATGAGATCTTCATTTTTTATTTTTTGAGGAATCTTGATACTGTATTCTACCCAGAGAAAATAAAAACATCAATTTGAAAAGATATATGCAACCCTATGTTTATTGTGGTATTATTTACAATAGCAAAAATATGGAAGCAGCCCAAGTGTCCACTGACAGATGAATGGATAAAATTGTGGTATACACACATGCACACACAACAGGAATATCAGCCATAAAAAAGAATATGATCTTGCCATTTGCAACAACACTGATGGGTCTAGAGGGTATTATGCTAAGTTAAAGAAGTTGGACAGAGAAAGACAAATACCATATGATTTCACTTACATGTGGAATCTGAAAAAGAAAACAAACAAATAAGCAGACTCTTAAATAGGGAGAATAAACTGGTGGTTGGTGAAGCTAAGTTGATGAGGGGATGGGTGAAATAGGTGAAGGGGATTAACAGGTAAATGAAATAAGTCATGGAGATGAGAAATCTATGAAATTATAAAATAAGTCATGGAGATGAAAAGTACAGCATAGTAAATGTAGTCAATAATAGTAATATTGTACGGTGACAGATGGTGACTATGTTTACCACGGTAAGCACCAAGTAATGCACAGAATTGTCAAATTTCTGTTATACACCTGAAACTAATATACTGTATCCCAATCATACTTCAATAATGAATTTAAAAAAGAGAGATTAAAAAAGACATATTCTTAAAAAAAGACATATTCTTAGTAGCTCCCATCGGCAGGGTGGTATGATAGCAGGACACTATACATCAGCAAAATAAGTGATATATTGACTCTCATAAGAGAAATGCTAAGAGAGAGAAACCAGGCACAAGAGGGTATATATGGGCAGGACTAGTCTTGGGGGTTTCAGCAGAAGTTGTGAAGGGATGATGGCAGGAAGGGGTACTGACAGGGAGTACAATGGGGCTCCTGGGGCACTGGCATTGTTCTCTTTCTTGTTCTGGATCATGGTCACATGGATTTGTTCAGTTGATGAAAATTCTTCAGAGTGTATGTTTATGATTTGTGTACTTCTCCATGACCAAAAGTGGCAAAGAAGTCTAAGACTCAGAAAAGATTTCCTAGGAAGTAATAGTCGCTGGCACCTTGCTCCAGACCATTTTAGTAGGGATAAAGGTGGCATTTTGTAAATTCTGGGGGTTCAGTATTGCTGCTAGTTTCAAATTTATGTCATGAAGAGTGATGAAGCTATAATTAGAAAGTTTTGGAAGTTTTTCTGAACTCTAATGTCATAGCAGACATTGGAAAAGTAGCAGAAGTCCATTTTCCAAAGCTAATTTTAAACCTCAACTGGCATTTTAATATGAAGATTAATCTCCTCTCTATTGCTATTTGCAGACAGCAAAAGTATTGCTACATTGACATTTTAAAAATGAGCCGATGGTAAATTAGCGTTCCAGGACATCTCTTCACCAACTAGCACCGTTTGAAGACTTGTTTCAAATTCTTGAGCACGTATCCCATACTAGAGTTCACCCTGATTCACTGAGAACGCAGGCCCATGGAAAAGAAGAATGAAGACAGAAACCTCAGGCATGAGCCTCAAGTGACACACACTTGAGCAAATAGCTCATTCACAGTGTATGGTAGCTTTTATCATATTTCTTCATCATGCAAAGAGGTAAATTGAAATGTAAAGACCAAGCTACACTACAGTACAACTTGAAAAACTGCTGCACCGAAGGGATGCTATATTGACTTAACACAGCAGAAATCAGTAAGCAGGCTGTTAGAAAAAACAACAGGTCAGAATCTAGGTTGTGTTTTAGAACAATGGCATTCATGTTGACCTAGGCTTAACCAGACCCAATGCCACCTCCAAGATGTCTGTCACAAACATTTTGGCTATAACCTAGAAACATTTCACAGTCATTGACTCAATTCATACTTCATCATCTCTGCATACTAATTCTTTAAAAATGTCTTGGGTAGAGAATTCTTGGGTAGTTTAACCAATATTGGCAAAAAGTCCTTGCAAAGGGGTAGCTTTCTATCTCATAGATGTGGTGCTCTCTTTTTTGGACGGGAGGAGCGTGAAAGTATTTTTAAGAAAAGATCTTGGAAGAGACTATGCTGAGTGAAATAAGTCAAGCAGAGAGAGTCAATTATCATAGGGTTTCACTTATTTGTGGAGCATTACAAATAGCATGGAGGACACGGGGAGTTAGAGAGGGGAAGGGAGTTGGGGGAAATTGGAAGGGGAGGTGAACCATGAGAGACTATGGACTCTGAAAAACAATCTAAGGGGTTTGAAGTGTGGGGGGGTGGAGGCTGGGGTACCAGGTGGTGGGTATTATAGAGGGCACGGATTTCGCGGAGCACTGGGTGTGGTGCAAAAATAATGAATACTGTTATGCTGAAAATAAATTAAAAAAAAAGATCTTTATATCGATGTGCTTTATTTGTATTGAACACCCTTTCCCTCCATGACTTCCATACCATATACTTCCGTACATTCTGTCTTGGGAGTCAGCCTGCTAATTTTCAGAAAGAATTCTCTGAACCATAGCTGAACTCTTATTATTGATAAATAATTTGTAATTTCCCAGCACCTATCTACTAAGTTCAAGGGTACTTCATGAGTTGAATAATTATTATAGACTAGAAGGAATCTAGTAACACCAAATGGAACAGGTTTTAAATTATATTCAAGGATATGCCATCTATAAGACGACTGTAGCCTTGTACATGGGTAAGCACAGTAGTCATTCAGTACATGGTATTATTATTTGACATTAATTAATATTATAAATATTAACATATAACACATAATATAAATTATAATACATATAAATATAAATGAACACACAACATTAATATATCATATATAAATATAAGTATATTTATATTATATGTAAATAAAAATTAATTAATATTGTAAATATTAATTATCACTTAATTTTAAATATTATTTAAAGAACCAGGAGGAAAATAATTATTGTGCCTGCTTACAGAAATGAAAATAGCAGAGGTAAGCCAACTTACCTCTGGACTGGGAAGATTGTAACTTTAAGGTCAGATTGTTTTAGATTATAAAACACTTTGGTTATAATACAGTAATGATAGACATACCAACAACTGTGCATGCATTTGCATATTAAACTACTGTGAAGTGTGGGGCCTGGGTGGCTCAGTCAGTTGAGTGAGTTAGACTAACTCAGTCAGTTAAGTTCAGCTCAGGTCGTGATCCCTGGGTCCTGGGAACTGAGCCCTGCATGGGGCTCCCTGCTTGGTGGGAATCTGCTTCTCTCTCTCCTTTTGCTCTACCCAACGCCCCCCTCCAACCCCCGCCCCTCCGCCCCAGAGCACATGCTCTCTTTCTCAAATAAATTAAAAAAAAATGCTGTGAAGCTTAAAGTGGCAATGGAAGTCAAATTGCCACATGATCACAGAATTTTTTTTGAGAGAGAGCATGAGTGCATGTGAGTGGGTTGGGGGTGGACGGGTGGAGTGGGGCAAAGGGAGGAGAGAGAGAACCTGAGTAGGCTCCACACTGAGGCTTGATCTCATGACCCAGAGACCATGACCTGAGTCAAAATCAAGAGTTGACACCTAACCGACTGAGCCTCCCAGGTGCCCCCATCACAGAACCCTTTCAGTTAGCTTTAATTGGGGATGGTGGTCCAGGGTAGTGGAAGGTGAACAGCTTTTCTGGCCCAAACTCTTGAGTATGACTCTCTGTTTAGTCACTTATTGGATGTGAACTAGTTAAAGCCTCTGGGCTTCCTGGTCTGTCAAACAGAAATAAGTGAGGCCTCTTATAAGGGCTGGAGATGGAGACTGGACAGAAAGAGTGGGGCACCTTGTAGAGCACTTGGCATATGGCAAGTGCCCTAAATCTTTAAATTCACAAACAAGGTTCTTGAATCAAAGAACCTTGATCACTGATCTCAGTGGGTCAGGAAATACTATCAGCTTAAGGCCTCTTCTATAAAATAGGAAAATGGCAAGTTTAAAGTTTTTTCCTTTAAAATTAGGAAAGCCAAGTGCTCGTTTCGGCAGCACATATACTAAAATAGGAAAGCCAAGACAAAAAAAAAAAAAGATGAATTTCTTCCATTAACATTTGACTAGTAGGTTGCTAACCTTAGCATTAAAATATTGGAGAATCCATAGTAAAAAGTTACAGTGTGTTAGCTAAGCAACTAATGTGTTCTCATGGATTCATACTTCTGCTAGTCTCTTAGTTTTTGTCAAGTCTGTCTACAATTTCTGAAACTTCTGAGAATCTGAAACTGCTCCTCTTCATTACAGTAACTGGCACATTGGTGACATGAATAATGACTTTTGCAGGTCCATATCATCACCCAAAATTTGAACCATAATGCCATTTTTAATTATTTTAAGATACTTTTACTCTGGACCATTTCACCTTGGTCAACAACTAAATTAGACATTAGATGCATCTGTAGCATCAGCAAAAATTTAGACTGAAAAAAAAAAAACACACAACAAATAAAAATAAGAGGGCTAGAAGCAAATTCCACCCAGAAAATTTCTATGCTTAATGCAAATCCTATTACTGGTAGCTCCAATGTTATTTAACCACCAAATTCTGTAGCTTCAGCAATATCCTCAGCAGTGCATTGACTGATAAAAGTGACACAATGACTGTGTTTTTTTCCCCCCAGAGGCAAGGAAAGAGTATAGTTTTGACAAAACATGAAATCACAAACTCTTCTTCAAAGACTACTAATTGGTAGGAGTGTCCAATGTAACAAATGTCACATTCTCACCATGGTTAATAGTTCATAGTTATAAACAATTTATAAGCTGTTACTAGTCTTGTCCACATTTAATTTATCCCATCAGCCATGAAGCTGCGGATCTCTAATTTAGCTCTGGGAATAAGGCAGGCACACAAAGAGTGCTCTACAGGGGAATGACTGGAGACACACCAGGTCCTGCTTCTAAATATTATTCTCTCTTCAGTGAACATTGACAAAATACCAACACGTTATCTGACAGAAGTGACCCATTAATTCACTTTTATGTTAGCACTTGATTCAACTCTTAACAGAGGACAAGAAACACACATAGCTCTCCCTTATCAAACAGTACCAATAATTAGTTTCTGGAATTTTACTGGATTTGATAAAGTGTGCTTTAGTACACCAGGCATACTGGTTTACATTTCTAACTACTCAGACATGGGTAGAGGAAAATATCTGGTTGATACGGGCTAAGTGTTCCACATGTGATATTCATTATGACCCTATGGAATAAGTATTATTATTTTCTCAAAGTTGACAGATGAGGTAACTGAGATTCAAGGAAGTTAAGAAATGCGTCCAAGGTCACATAAGTAAAAAGAAGCAAAGCCAGAACGAAAATCCAGATCTGCTGGTTTGAGCTGGTGCTCTGAGCCATGGTGTCCACTGCTCTTGACTGCTCGGAAGAATGAAAATGTAGATAGACATGCTGCAGAGCTCTCTTGGGGGAAAGTCCTGAGGGTGGCAAAGGAGAAGCTGTCTATCAGGTGGCTCAGGAGAGCATGAGGCCAGTAGTCATCTATAGTGATAGCCTTGGAAGGAAAGAGAGTCGTTGGGTGAACCTGCACATTTAGGCGAGGATGATCGACATACGTACAGCACACAGGATAACCTGACCCCCAGACAGGTGTTTTGCAACAATGGAATATTGTAACTGAAGGAAGTCAGGGGTCAGACAGACATTTATGAAGTCTTCAAACAATGGGGTATTGTTGGAAAGACAGCTGCAAATGGCATACTTGAGTGGCAAATTCAAAGAGAGACAGATGGCTTCACTTTGAACACAGAATATTATATACCCTAGAAAATGCAGAACTTTATGTAATGGAACAATGCCTTTAAAACTCTAAAATGATTTACAAATTCATTTTCCTCTAAGTTTGTAGTATACAAATTGCATAGAACAGTAAGCCTCTATTATTTCAAAAAAATTCGAGCTCAATTTCATCAGGGAGGCAGTCAAACTAATCCTTTTTCAATATCCAAAGGAAAAGGCTTGACAATTAAATAAAAATTGTACCACGGCTTAAAACACATATAAAGTGTCCTTCCACAATAGTTTTGATTTTCAAAAATGAAAATGTGAAAATTAAACTCAAGCTCTATGGTATTCATTTTATAATTTTTCCCTATAAAATCTCATGTCTTGTTTTTTTCTAAGAATACATGAATTTGTAATTGGTAGCATATTTTGTCTTTCTTATGAAAATAACCATTCCTCAATAAGTTCAAACTTTTTCTGGAAAGCCTATCTTTTTTATTTGTTTGTTTGTTTAAAGATGCACATAATTACATTTACAGGTTTAAAATGCTTCATTCAGAACTGTTTGAATGCAGTTATACATGTGGAAAAGTTTAATTACTAGCTATCTACATGGTTATGGTATTACCCAGAGGGTTGTACTTGTTTCTTAATTAAAAATATTTGAACTTAATAATAGGGAACTCTATTTAAAAAATGAATAAGACATTGCAAGGATGAGGTTTACCAAGAAGTTAGCAAATCAATGTCAGTAAGTGTTCCTTAGAATTACTAGTACTCTGGCATATCAGGGGATTAGGAAAACAATTCTCCTGCACCTTCTTTTGTAAGAGCCTTTAATTGTCCTTTGTCATAGAGTTACTTCAACTTGGCACTTTGCGACAGCATATTTCCTTTTTCAAAATTTATTTATGTGTGCATGAGAGAGAGAGAGAGAGAGGGAGAGAGCACGCATGGGGTGGGGGTTGGAGGGGCAGAGGGAGAGGGAGAGAGAATCTCTGCTTCGGGGTTCCATTTCACGACCCTGAGATCATGACCGGAGCCAAAATCAAGAGTTGGACACTTCACCGACTGACCACCAAGGCACCCCATGTGAGAGCTGATTTTCAATGGGGAGTCAGCTTACAATTCTTGACTGTAGTACCTTGATGGTTGAGTTAATGGCTCAGGTCTGCTCACAGTCTCCCAGAGCCCAGCGAATTACATGACCACCCTCCCTGTAGCTTAGGTACCGAGCCTCAGAGTCATGCTTGATTCTGCCTGTTTCCTCTTCCCTCTATCCTATCAGTCCTAGCTCTTAGTTATTTCGGGAATCTGCCACTTTTCTTCATCTCTGCTCTGATCTATCAGAGAGTGATGCCTTAACTGCTTTCTCTGCTTCTATTCCCGCCCTGTTGCATCCATCCTTGACACAGCAAGAGGGAAGGTTTTGAATTTAAATGTTATTGCCCTGCTTCAAACCCTACAAAAACTTGCCATTGCATGTGGAATAAAGGCCATCCTCCTTACCGTGGCCATTCTGATCTCATGTGATCTGGGCCTTTTAACAGCTCTGACCTTATCCTCCACTTCCCCTGCCCTTTCCCGAAAGACCCAGCTATGTGGGCCTCCTCTATTCCCAAAGACATCCATTTCAGAAGCTTTGTACCTACTGTTCCTGATACCTGAAACAGTATTCCCAGGTTCTTTGCATGGCTGGCTCCATCTTAAATTTCAGATCTCAGCTCAAATGTCACCTACTCAGTCAGATAATATCTGAAGTACCCACCATTCTGGCCAACCCTGCTGTCTGTTATATCACATTATCTTTGTCTTCCCACATCCTTATCATAGCTTATAAACACTTTATGTATTTGTTTGTGCGTCTTTATTGTCTGTATTTCCTAACAGATATAAGCTCCCTGAGGAGACAGGCCTCGTCTGTTTGGGTTGGTTTATCTCTAGCACCAGGGGGAATACCTGGCCTGACAGGCACTCAGGAGAAGAGGGGATGCTGTCATAATCCAGAAATAGAACCAGAGCAGCTGCAACTCATCACCTAGAAGTCCTTTGTTTTATTTTAATTAATTAGTTAATTATTTTTAGAGAAGAAAAGTGGAGGGGGGAGGAGCAGAGAGAGAGAGAAAGAGATGAGAATCTTTTTTTTTTTAACTCTTCAACACCTACAATTTATTTATTATTTTTTTTATATCAGCAATGGTATTTTATTTTTATTTTTATTTTTTTCCAATTTATTTATTTTCAGAAAAACATTATTCATTATTTTTTCACTTAAGCAGGCTCCACACCCAGCATGGAGCCCAGTGAAGGGCTCCATCTTACAATGCTAAGATCATGACCTGAGCCAAAGTCAAAAGTCAGATGCCCACTTCTAGGGGCACCTCCGTGGCTCATGCAGGTGCCCCTAGAAGTCCTTTATTTTAGAAGCACAGCTTAGGAAGCAGAAACCCCCATACATGTTAGTGTTCTATATGCGTTGACTACAAAGCTAGCCAGCAGAGGTAATTTCTTACCTGCATTCATATATTGGATGGACTTCCAGTCCCAGGATAATTGTCAAAAATTTTCTCTTGTATCTAGTACATTTCCTATGCATCATACCAGTAGAATCCTTCTAGGCCTGACAGAGCTCATTATGTCTGTATTAGAATTCACTACTGGGCCACAGTAGTTGAAGTATTAAATCTTAAATATCTTGAAAGAAAGAAAAGCTTTTCATTCAAATGAAATCCATTTGTGGGGGCAATTAGGTAAGAAAAAGAAATAAATGACATCCAGATTGGAAAGAAGTAGAACTATCTCCATTTGTAATGACATGTTCTTGTATATAGAAATTCCCAAGGAATTCACAAAAACACCATTAGAACTAATTAATATTCAGAAAGGTTACAAGATATAAAATCAATATAAAAATAAATTGCATTTCTATGAACCCTAGAAATGAACAAATTAAAAAATTAAGAAAACAATTCTATTCAAAAGAACATCAAAAATACACTTAGGCATAAATTTAACAAAGAAAGTGTAAGACTTATATGCTGAAAACTATAAAACATTGCCCTAAGAAATGAAAGAAATGAAAGAAATAAATGGAAAGATATCCATGGACTGGAAGGCTTGATATTGTTAAGATATTAAGATATATCCCCCAAACTGATTTATAGATGCAATGCAATCTCAACTGACAAGCTGATCCTCAAATTCCTATGGAAATGCAAAAACAATCCAGGAAAGGAAGAACAAAGTTGAAGGAGTCACACTACCTGATTTCAAAGTCTACTATAAAACTACAGTAATCAAGCCAGTGTGATACTGCATAAGGATAGACATATAGATAGAACAGAACTGGGAAGTCAGAAATAAACTTTCACATGTATGGTCAACTGACTTCCAAAAAAGGTGACAAGACAATTCAATGGGAAAAATAGTCTTTCAATCAATAGTGTTGGCACAAGTGAATATCCACAAGCAAAAAAATGCAGTTGAACCACTACTTCCCACTAGAGACAGAAATTAGCTAGAAATGGATTATAGGACAAAATTTAAGAGTTAAACTAAAAAATTCTTAGAAGAAAACAGGAATAAATCTCTGTGACCATGGATTAGGCAATGGCTCTTAGCTATAACACAAAAAGTATAAGCAACAGAAGAAAAACATAGATAGATTGGACTTCACCAAATGAAAAACTTCCATGCCTCAAAAGATAGCCCCAAGAAATGAAAAGACAGCTTACAGAATGGGAGAATATATTTGCATATCACATATCTGACAAGGAGCTTGTATCCAAACTCTTACAACAGGACAATAAAAAGACAAATAATCCAATGAAAAAATAGGCCAAAGATTTGAATAGGCATTTCTCCAAAGGAGATAAGCAGATGTGCTAATAAGTGTACAAAAAGATGCTCAGCATCTTGAGTCATCAGGGGAATGCAAACTGAAAGTGCAATGAGATACCACTTCACACACACCAGGATGGCTTAAATGAAAAAGGCAGACAATAACAAGTGTTGACTAAGATGGAGAAAAATCCCGTCAACTTGTCTTGCTTGCGGGAATGTAATATGGTGCAGCTGCTATGGAAAACAGTTTGGCAGTTCCTCAAAAGTTAAATATAAAGTTCCATATGACCCAGAAATTCCATCCCTAGGTATATACCCAAGCGGAATGAAAACATATGTCCACGCAAAAATGTGCATATGAATGTTCATAGCCCCATCTTTCATAATAGCCAAAAAGTGGAAACAACCAGCTATCGACTGAGAGATGAATAAACAAATATGGCATATCCATATAATGGATTACTATTCAGGCATAAAAAGAAATGAAATGCTACAACATGGATGGAACTTGAAAACATTATGCTAAATGAAAGAAGTCAGACACAAAAGGCCACATACTGTCTGACTTCATTTACATGAACTGTCCAGGATGAGCAAATACATAGAGGCAGAAAGCAGATTAGTGGCTTCTTGGGAGTTTGGGGGAAGCAATGAATGGGGAATGACCATTAATAGGGATGGAATTTCTTTTGGGGTGATAAAAATGATCTAAGATAAGTAGTGATGGTTGCACAGCTCTATGAGTGCCCTAAAAAAAGCTGTATTCTATATTGTGTGAATTAAATTTTAGTATATTATTATTTTTTAAAAAAGATTTTATTTATTTACTTATTTGACAGACAGAGGTCACAAGTAGGCAGAGAGCTGGATATGGGGCTCAATCCCAGGACCCTGGGATCATGACCTGAGCTGAAGGCAGAGGCTTTAACTCACTGAGCAACGCAGGCTCCCCAAAATTTAGTATATTATTAACAGCCACCACCATGGGTTTCTGGAATCTGGGGGGAAAAATTCCTTTGTGGAGTTAGCAAGCACATGGCTCTCTTGAGGAAACTTGTTTCAGATTCTTAGCTACAGTTATTATATGGAGAGAATGTCAAGTATTAGCACCCTTTCACTATGACCATGATTTCTTTTTAAATGGTGTCTCTGGAAGAACACTCCATTCCCACGGTAAATTCACCCTGAAATGGGGCAGAGTGCCGATGCCTTCCATAATTTTACATCCTATTAAATTGGGGTTATCACATTCACGAATGTGAGCCACAGACTGTAGCGACCATGTGGGTTCCCTGAGACCACATTTTATTAGTCTGTATTTTGACACTGAGGTCAAACCTCTCTGAGCAAATGGTAAGCAATGCTTTTGTGCCTCTATCCCGTCCACACGTGTAAAGTTCCTTCCCTCTTCCATCCTTTTGAAGGGATTGCTGTCAGTCTCCTTAGCGGTAAAATGGACTAGTAAAAATTACCGACGCTGCACCCACGGCAACTGCGCAAAGGCACAGGAGTCAGGTGAGTGCTTTGTAAAGGGCAGCGAGCAGCTGGGAGGAGGGGCTCTTGGAGCAACGCAAAGAGTCTCAGCGAACCGGCTCTCAGATGAAGAGTATGCGTAAGGGAAAATCCCCTGCTCTCTCTCCAGCCTTTCATTTCCCCCAGGTATCATCAGAGAGCACTATGGTTCAGGCAGTGTACTTGGTCGAGTGGCCAGGTACTCAAAGTCCATTTGTGCCTCAAGTTTACAAGTTGATTTTTTGTGCCCTGGTTTTATTTCTACAGAAAGATGGAAAGAGAGATTTTACCTAATATAAGGGTGGTGGCAAAAAAATTAGGGGAGAATGGAGCGGAAGGCTTCTTAAGACACTTGCTTTGGTTCCGTTTTTGGCAGCCCAGTTTTGGCTGCAGTCAAGGGAAGCAGCATCCTAGAACAAATCCTTAAGGTTAGTTTATTAGCTGCATTCCACTTATGAGTACACCAAAGGGGAAAAAAATTACAGTTAGGTAGAATATCTGTTTTAGAAATAATTTAAAATAAATGCAAAACAATTTAAGTAATTTAAAATAAATGCAAAACAGGCAAAGATATTACTATGACTACTTTCATCCTAAAATCACCATAAAACAAATTCCATTTTCATTGAGTTAGGTGATTCGCTACATTTTGGTGGGCACACATACAGACATGCATGCAAACTTGAGAAAAAAAAAATGAATACACATTCCAGTTTTATCTGGGTCTTTCTTTAGGAGGGGCTACCATTTACGTGAGAGTTGGTACATGTTTATGCAGCCCAGTGTAGTGGACCCAGGCAGCAGTTCTGGTCTCAGACAATCTAGTTTCAAGTTCTAACTCTCCAACTAACTTGCTGTTGTCCTTGAACACCCCGCATAACCGAGCTGAACTTCAGTTTCCTCATCTAAAAAATGAGCATGAAGGTGTCTACCTCTCAGGGTCACTGTGAGGATTAAATGAAATGCTTCAGTGGAAAAAAGGCTTGGCAGAGTGACTGACACATGGCAGGTGTTTAAGAAGTATTAGCTATTTCTGTTCTGTTAATGATGGCATATATGTCTGTGACTTGTGTGAGGGAATGATCCTCCCTCAATTGCTTAGAACGTAATTGAACCAAAGCTTTACAATGTAACACATACAGAATACTTAGGACATGAAAAATAAAGAAAACCTTTACTGTGTTTAAAAAAAATGGAATATAAGTTCATTTGTTCTGCATAGCTTCATCTGTTCTCTGGTTTCTAAGTGCAGCATGGAGGGACTGAAGGAAGAGAGGTACTAACACAGGAAGGAGGAAAATCAACCCAATGGACATGAATATAGCCACCAAACCAGCCTAGGGATTTATTCAGTGACACTACTTTACTATTAACCTTCACTCATGCCATTTATTATTTGGGAAACTGCTGCAAAGAGACCAGAAAGTGAAGAGAATAATGATGTTTTTATGGCTCCTAATGTAGATTGTTATTGAAAATCTGTCAATTTCACTGGCAAGCCTTTGGCTCAAAAATAAGATCTTCATTTATAATTTGCAGGCAGTGATAACTGAAATTATGAGAAGTAACTGGGAAATAAAAAAATTACTATAATGATAATTATCTTTCTCATTAAAAACACGAGGCATTCTATTATCATTGGGATGGGCAATATACTCTTTAACAGCTGTTGCTACTGAGCTAAAACACATTGGAATAGGAAGGCAAATACATTACAATGATCACCCAAATGATGAAAAATAGGTCCTGCTGAAAACCTGTGCGAAGTGGGACAGAACAGAACACAGCAGGACGTGCTGCCCGCCTATGCAAACCAGAGCGAAGCCACTTACAGATACTTCAGGAATCGGCCTCAGCTTTCCCCCTGAGATCTCCTTTAGGGAGGTTTTGTTTACTGAAGCTGGTACTTGATGGGCTGTTCGGTCCTTTGCTTTGATAACAGGATCTGGAGTTTTCTGAGAGGCTTCACTTCTTCCAGGGGGAGAAAGGCATGGTGTAGGTACCACACTTGTTCGAAAGTCTTTTCTATCTATCTGCTTTGCCAAGGAATTCTGGCTTTCTGATGCTCCTGCTTCTGTGTAGGCACTTTTTAGAGGTCCATTATCTGTCAACCTTGCAGCCTTCCCCAACGTGTTCTCTAATGTTAGCTGAGTTAACCCTGAAGGACTAGTTGTTGGGCTCAGGGAACCCTGGATACTGTCGTTACCCTACATGGGGGAACAAAGTGAAACCACATTGAGCCAAAATCGGTGGTGAAGAAGCTACTGAGGACAGTTCTTAAAAAGTTCATTTATTCTCTGAATAAAAGCCAAAGTATATATATAATATACCTATATATGATATATATATAATATACCTATACTTAATATATATATATACCTATTTTATTTTGCAATAAAAAGATGAGTAACTAAAAACAGCAGTGCAATAGGTTTAAACCGTTTGGTGAGATGCCCTGCTATGTGGTATCTATCTGGTCTTGGTAAGGCATATATATATTTTTTTGACCTCTGGGTTACAAGACTGCCATTCACTAAAAATACAGTCATTTCAAAAAAGCATGTGAAAGAAGAGGATCCACCGGAAGTTACATAAGCATAGCACACTTTGACTTCCTAATGAGCTGACTCTACGAGAAGAGGAACAGCTAGAACTTACAGTATTTAGCTTATTTAAGCATAGAAATGCTACTCTAAAAATAAGCTGGGCTATCAAAGTGTATTTGTTTTAAATTATTGTATGGAAGTCTTATTGTTCAAGAGCAATAGATAATAGACATGTTCTGTGAAATACTTTTCTTACATGAAAATTTCAATTATAGAAAGTATTTTTTTTCCCGTAAGACATGAGCATGATGAAACAGAATTATTTGTAAAGCTACACGAGTTTTATAAATACATAGTTCTGAGATTATCCCTAGGAAAGCAAAAATTTTAATTTTTAAATCTGAGAAAGGAGAAGCTACAAACATAAAATCAATGGCTGTGAAAGTAAATAATGGAAATGAGAACTACAGTGTTTTTTCAGTTGGATTTTTCTGCTATAAAATAAGAACCTGGAAGAACAAACTAACCTGATCATTGCTTATACCTGCCAAGGTAGATTTTTTTCCAATTTGTCTTATTTACTAAATATGTAAAAAATAAGTGGATATTAAAATGATATACTTAGGACAGAAACAAAAATCAATAAAAGCAGAGTATATATCTATCTCTATATACATTTAAAGATTTTATGTATTTATTTATTTGAGAGACAGAGAGAAAGAGTGAACACATATGCAAGCCAGGGGAGGTAACAGAGGCGGAGAGAGAGGGACAAGCAGACTCCCACTGAGTGTAGAGCCTGATGCAGCGCTAGATCTCATGACTCTAAGATCATGACCTGAGCCAAAATCAAATCAGATGTTTAACCAACTGAGTCACCCAGGTATCCCCCAAAAGCAGATTATATTTTAAAGACATTATTTGCTATCTAAGAATGTATCTCTTACATTCAATTTCAGTAAGCTATTGCTTACCCTTCAATTTGTAGCCACACAGAACCAAACATCTAGTTACTCCCCAAATTTGGTTTTTTATTTTTCATTTTTTTTTAGAGCGATCGAGAAAGACTGCATGCAGGAGTGGGGGCAGGGCAGAAGGAGAGGGAAAGAGAGAATCTTGAGCAGACTCCACGCTCAGCATGCAGCCTGACAGGGGGCTTGATTTCAAGACCTCAAGGTCATGACCTGAGCTGAAATCAAGAACTGGATGCCTAATGAACTGAATCACCCAGGCATTCCCCCCTCAGATTTGGAATTTTTAAACAAAATATTTGAGAGGCTGATTGAACTGTGAGTTTCTTGCTCAGTGTTTGGTCATCATCATGCTAAACATACAGATTACTATCTGAGGTGAGATTTCCCTTTCAGTAGAAGTGATGTATAAAGGTGAGAAAGCCTGTTCTAGGTTATACACAGGCCAGAAGAGGATGTTTTTCTTTAAGATTTTATTTATTTGAGAGAGAGAGCACTTGAGAGAGAGCACAAGCAGGGGAAATGGGCAGAAAGAGAGGGAGAAACAGACTCCTTGATGAACAGGGAGCCCCATGCAATTCAGGGCTTGATCCTAAAACCCTGAGATCCTGACCCAAGCCAAAGGCAGACACTTAACTGACTGAGCCACCCAGGCATCCCCAGAAGAGGAATTTATCATGCCTTTTAATGAGAAGGGATCTATCTGTGTGTCTGTTATAGTTCTGCCTCTCTTCATTTCTTCCTCATCATATCTAGGGCTATTGCCATAGGCACTGTAGATGATGGGCATACAATGGTAGTTCAGAACTAAATCTCTGCCATGCAGGGCCTTTGAGGGGTCCTTGGGTGATGTGACGCAGGAGAATCAGCAATGGCCCATGATAGAAGGCATGGGTGTGAGTTTGTATGGTGTCTGCAGCATCTGTGGAGATTACTGAGAGGGAGGCCAATTAGAAGACTGTCCAACGGTCATGATTAGAGGTGCCAGTGTGGCTGGGCTGAAGCAGTGGTAGTGGTGATGGAGTGGCTGGGCTGATATGAGAGTTCTGTAGTAGAAGGCAAGATATGTTCTACTTAGGGACTCTGGAAATCTCTCTCTCTCTCTCTTTTTTTTTTTTTTTTTAAAGATTTTATTTATTTATTTGACAGACAGAGATCACAAGTAGGTAGAGAGGCAGGCAGAGAGAGAGGAGGAAGCAGGCTCCCTGCTAAGCAGAGAGCCCAATGTGGGGCTCGATCCCAGGACCCTGGGATCATGACCTGAGCTGAAGGCAGAGGCTTTAACCCACTGAGCCACCCAGGGGTGCCGACTCTGGAAATCTCTTAAAGGGAGTCTGCAATCACTAATCCTGTTATAAAATGATTTTCCTTCCTTGTGGAAAGTGTTCGAAAGTAGTGGAAAGTACTTCCTGCAGAAAGTAACTGTAATCTCAAGAAAGGTCTTAGAACACTCGGGTCTTAGAATATCTCCCAAGAAACAGCTTGCCTATCTGTAATAAAGGATGAGAACTGCAGAGTGTCTAAAGATCTTCTTCTTGGTATTCATCCTGGGCCTCAACTTGCTTTGTCTATGCTGGCTTGATCTTCTCATACATATATTTCTTTATAGATGATGGGGAAATATATTTTCCAGAGCCCCAGATAGAGTCAAGAAAAGATGGTGATTGGATGTCAATCCACGGGCACTTACTTTATGCTCCATGTGAAAAAAAAGAAGGTTGGGATATTTCCGCCCTTGCAACAGTACTACATTGGCTGCAACTGCAGGTACTGGACAACTCTCTCTGCTGTACATCATTTACTGAATAAGCTAATCCTTCACCACCACTCTGAGAGCCCTTAAGCTGTTCACATGGTTGAATAACCCTGTCCTCAGGCAGAAAACCAGAAAGAATGCCAGGGACCTGAAAGATGCCTACTGTCCTAAATTACTAAGGAATGGGGTGGTGGCTTTTGCAATTTTTGTTGTACAGAGATGAAACGAGGATAAAAGTGTAGCCTTGTCTTAGAGAAAGTAAACCAAGAATATAGCAAATATTCCCCAAACCCTAGTTCTAAGAAGGTACTGGTGGAAGTAGGATGGATTTCTTGTTAATTCAGTCTGGCTGCTTGATAGTGCTATCTTTTCTCCAGCTTTCAAAAAACTCTCGTTTAATTTTCTGTACTGGTTATATACATTGGGCAGTGGGTTTTCTGCGGCCAAAAAAGACCCTCTGCTCATCCATTTCCATCAATTTGCATATAAAAAATAAACGTGTGCTATGTATTTAAAACAGATAGGCCCTAAAAATAGGTTGGTTATGCAGAAACAGTATAATTATGCATCTTTGGGCCAGAATCTTTGGATCCCTCTGGGATTCTATTTTGTATATGACATAGGCAGAAATTGGGAGCTTTTGCAATAAAAATGAGTTCAGTAAATATTTACTAAGCTCCTGCTAGGTGTAAGGCATTTTCTAGGCATTACAGAAGAAACACAAGTAAGAAGAACATGGGCACTGGCCTCGAGAGGCACAAAATCTTGAAGGCAAAGGCATAAAGCCGAGAGATAGATACCTACAAAAGTAAAAATTTCATAAGGTAGAAAGTAGCAAATATCATTTCAAAAGTTTCAGATGTATAGTTAGAGGGATACCTATAAAGCCAGATGTTTGCTATATCATTTTGTAAACACCTTAAAAATCAAATTATTTTATATGAAGTCTATTTTTTGTATCTCTGGGTAGGTCAGAGTACAGCCTTTTCTTCCTTCCAGTAGTTTACTCAGGTGGAAAATTATTTCTTTTTGCTTGGCATGAACAATGATTATACACAAAGAAATATTCATGAGATGTATATGGCCATTCATCTCACATTTTTCCTAAGATACCCTGGTCTGGAGATGAGCCGAGAAGGACAGATTTAGCTGTGTTCCCTGGTGAGCATTCTCTTGGTTGTACTGCATTTCTAGGTAATATGTTTCTGTGCTACTACTTAAAGTAAGAAACGGTAAGTAACTAGAGAATATGGACAGAGTATAAAAGGCTCGTTTACTTTGGCTGCCCCAGAGCCAATTCTGGTTTATCCCAGATTCTAAAAGGAGAATTAGGATAAATGAAAAAGGCAAGAGATAAACGAGACCAATATTTTGACTTAAGTTGGAACGGCTTCTCTTTTGGAGAGGAAAGAAATAGAGAATGAAACCTAGTATTGTACTCTCTAGGCGTGGTACATTGGCAGACTCTATTCCTTTCTTTAGCAACACTCTTGACTTACTAAAGTAGATGATATATGTATAGATGATGTTTATTGATTCCACATGTGTAACATTTTTGGGCTCAACATGCTCTTGGCTTAATTTTTTCTTATATAATATATGCATTTGTTATATGCATTAAAAGTAAGCTTACTAAGACCTGATTGAAAAACAACCGCATTTTCCCCTCTGGCTTATCATTTAACTACTGAAAACCTGTATAGCAACTGAATATAATTTGTCAGAGTGGTAAAGAAATTGTCATGCCATTTTCATGTTCCGATCGTCTGTTCATCTGTTTTTCAGAAGAACAAACACAAAATGCTTTTGATTTAACTTGATATATTTTTTTTAAAAGTCCCAAATCTCTTAAACCGTTTGTCTTCTGGGCGCAGAGGCATTTGTTTGTTAAATATTCAATCACGCCCAAGTGCCGGGAACATCAATAGAGTTTGCCTGATTAACTGTAGCACAGCATATGTACGCTGAAGATGAGAATGATTTCCCCAAGGAGCCAGCACTTCCTCTGTTGAACTACGTTTCTTAAAATGACATGCAGATGGGCATTTGGACAATAATTTCTGGATGCATAAAACGGATTGCTCTTGCTGAGTGTAATTTTAAAAAGATAATTTTAATGACTCTTGAGGGCCACCTACTTGGAGCAGATGGGACCCAGGCTCTTTGTATCACAACTTTAATGTTGAGCGAGTCAGGGTAGAGCTCTGTTTTAGCCTTTGTAAAAGTGGATGATTCTATTTATTTATATTTCAATTGATTTTTTAATTCAGTCCACTGTGAAAAGAAGTCTTGTAGAACATTCTTAAAAGTACTGTGGGAAAAAAATGTCTGTAATAATTCAAACATACTTTTGATGGCAGTTTTGAATCTGTAACTGAGATTGAGTCAGCAGGAGTCTTTACTATTGTCCAATATTTTAGTGACTAAATGCATGAACTGACAGCATCCTTTAGCTGGACATGGGCACTAGGGGACCAAAGAGATGATTAGAGGTATATACTTCCACTGTCAACTAAAAGGCACAATTATTTGCATAGACGTAGCTAAAGACACTGGTCATAACAGAATGAAAAAAATCATTTCTTCTTTAAGGATAACAAGATTGACCACTCAAATGTATCTTAAAGGGCCTCCCTAATGACCATTCCCAAGAAGTATTTCTACTTCCACCTCTTGAATTTTATAGGAAACTATTAAAGTAATACAGTTCTTTCTGGATGACAAAGATAGTTGATAGTGGTATCATATAATGCACTTTACTAGTTTATAAAGAAATAAAACGAGAAAGGAAGATGTAACTGCTTCTGACAAGTAACTAACCTGCAGCAGGCTTGATATTAAAGGGGTTGGACAAATTATTTTGTAAATATTTTTACTTCTAGTCAGTGATGCTCTACAGACAGATGAATAGCTTAAGTTAGAAGGACTCTATGGGGTGGGCAAACACCATCACATGACTATTTGGGGAAACTGATGACATTCTTAATTGTTTAAGACAGAAACATATTTTTTTTTAAGACTTCATACTCTTTTAGCTGATAACACTTTAAAGATTTCTTGTGGAAACTCCTATCCATAACCAAATATTTATCCACAAGATGTTTATCTACTTGCAGAAGCTGCAGAATGATATTCTAAGCAGACAGGAGTTTTAAAATCTTCTTTACCTGCATATAACAGCGAAGAGCCAAGTCACAAGAACCAAGGGGCCTTGTGAACAGAGCTTCACAAGATAGTAATAAAGATACAGAGCTGTGAACAGCCTTAAAAAATTTCTCACCCAGAATAAATATTAAATCTGCCTGATAGGTTTAGAGGATGTTATGTTGTAATTCATTACAGATAGAAACAAAACTGCAAGGCAATATATTCAAAATAAGAGTCCTTCCATTTTTTTCTAACACAGTTATTGACATTTAAAATTTTTAAAAGGCTACACAGAAATATAAGCAGCCTCAAGAGGAGGAAATAGTCTTTCTATTGTGTGCATGTACATGTGTGTGAGAAAGTAATTCAAATTCATTAGTCAAGTATATGGGGTGAATGGTTTATAGACTAACCCAGAAATATAAACTATGTGGGGAAAAAAAATGCTATGAAACAGCTAAACTGCTGAGTGCCAGAAAAACAAAACAAAACAAAAAGCCTTCAAAGCAACAATGCAGGGAAAACTGAAGAGGAGGATTAAAAGGGTCCTTTTTACTTTGTTGTTGGTAAATTTGTCTTCTGCAGCCCTCCAAGGAGTTATTAGATGGAGAGAAGATCTGGAAGTGTCCTAGCTAATTTGAATGCTCTGAGTAGTCAGTCCACATAATTCATGTCCAACTATGGATAATTTTTTGGTTTAATGTTCCAATCTGGATTGTGATACAGGACAAATTATCTGGCCTTGCGAATATGTACTTTAGTATGTGATACACAGCCAGAACTTTGGGGAAAAAATGATAGTATTTCTAGATGAAAAATTAAATTAGGGGAGTAATAAAATATTAATATAAAGCTAACTATTTCAAGTTGTAAACCAGGCATATACTCAAAGCCATTTTGGGAATAACGGCATAAAATACAAAATAGAGATAATAGAAAGAGGCTTTTTTTTTTCCTTTCAGATGCTGGAATCGTGCGAAAGGCACTTTGTTTTAATAGCTTTCCTAGGATAATTCATTTTACCTGGTAGTCTTGATTTTATAGCTATATATTTCCATAGTGTGCTTTTCAAATAAGAAGTACAAACTCAAAATTAATTGACTATCAGGAATATTAGTATACATGGCTGCCTAGGGAATAAAATATATAGTAAAGCAAAGACTAAGACAAGAGCAAATGTGAAAAAAAAAGGAAACTCATACTTTTGAGGCTCTCACACTATGAAGAGCTCAGATGTGAATTAACGATGAGGAACTTAAATTTCAAAATCAATGTATCACTGAAAGCTTATTTTAATTAGCTTTTACTATTTTATGTATATTTTTCCTCTAGCTATCATGAAAACATTTGATTTTTCATAGATTACAGGCTATAGAATATATCTAATTTCCCTTTAAAAATACTCAATGGTTGGCCATCAAACGAAGTCTTGCACTACAAGTTAAAACTTCAAGCATAGTAAGTAATGTAATTATCCTTGTTCATCCACCATTATTTTTGACATGACATTGTTTTCCTTAAGTATAATCATGCTACTCTAAGGATATAACATTCTAAAATAACGCAATTAAGAGTAAGGATGCCTATGGAGGACAAGGAGCATTAGAGAGAGGTAGGGAATTTGGGTAAATTGGAAGGGGAGGTGAACCAAGAGAGACTATGGACTCTGAAAAACAATCTGAGGGGTTTGAAGTGGCGGGGGGTGGGAGGTTGGGGTACATGGTGGTGGGTATTATAGAGGGCACGGCTTGCATGGAGCACTGGGTGTGGTGAAAAATAATGAATAATGTTTTTCTGAAAATAAATAAATTGAAAAAAAAAACGAGTAAGGATGCCTAAATTAACTAAACTGATTTTTCTTCAAAGACTGTATGTAAATAAACGTTTAAATAGCTAATCTGATTTCACATCGACTTACACAATTAATAAATGAAAGAAGTAATCCTAAGGAGAGGAATTTACTAAAAAAGCTCCCTAAAGACTAATTTGATCACCATAAATTCTAGAACTTCTTTAAGTAAAACCCAACATTTTTTGTTGGTCTGTTTTCTGTTTCATAATTTGTATATTGTTTTTGCCTCTAACAATAAACCCCAAATGGCAAGGCTTCTGCCCTTCTCTCTGGCTGCCACTCTTAGCGGGCTCCATCCAGCTAAAGGTGGGCCAGGACAGGTGTTAGCCATGAGATGGTCCCAGTATAGACTCTAGCCCTCTGCTACTAGTCATTTTGGTGATCTTGGTTCAGGGAAGACCAGATAGCTATGCCACTCAGAACTTGGGTAATACATGGTATATTTATTTTCAATTTCATGTAGTTGGTAATTAGAATTTGTCTGCATAATAAATGACGAAGTATGTCAGAAGTAGAGTAGCTGGTAGCAGAAGACAGCACACCAAGTGATAAGAAATTAAAATATTCAGAATAAAAAAAATAAAATATTCAGAATAGTATTCTTTATTTTCCCATGAAGCTCTATTGTTTCTTGTCAAGTTCCTCATGTCATGATGTTTAAAGGGCAGTTTCTTGTAAAAATTTTCCTCAAACTTTTCCAGGGAAGGAACTAACATTTCCCACCTGCCTTGAAATTTCCACCATTAAAGGAATGCTTTTGGTTTAGGTCTGAAAGATGGTGCAATGCATATGGGAAGGGGATGGACTATCCCATTAATGAAATGGTATGAATTAATTTATCAGATTAGCCTATTCATACTGTAGAAGAATTGACAGCTGGGATGGAGGCAGTAGTAGATGCTGAAGGCAAATGTCTATTTTAGTTTTTATATCTTAATGTCATTCAGGGTGAAAGGGATGAAGATGTCCAGAGCAACATTTAAAATGTTGGCATCGAAAGTACTACTTATGCATAAAGGGATGTGTAGTAGGTTTATGTTTGTTAAGACTAATAGTTTCACTATGCTCAGAAGGCAAAGATATTATAAAAAGAAGGATTTCCCCATGCACCTTGCTATGGAAACTCATTAAAAGTTGCAAAAAACCATAATTACTGCCTGAACAATTTCATCATATTCTCAACTGTCTCTGAAGGTAGGAGCAATGAACCTTATCTACATCCTGCTGTTCAAGGGGGATCCTTGATCAGTTATAATTATTAAAAAAATTTTTTGTAAGTATATACAAAGAGTTATTCTAATTATTATTATATAATAATTATATTAGTATATAATTTGCCATATTTATATTTATTACCTATAAGTGATTTATAATTTAATTTTGACATAGAAATGGTTTGTATAATTTTACAAAACCATAACTTGACTATAACCTGCTTTTAAGATAACTATTTTCCACAGAATATAAGGATGCCTATCATTAAAGAACAAAGCTGAAGGAATTTCACAAATAAATTCATTTTGTATGAGGGAAAAGAGTCCTCATAATACATCAAGTTTAAAACAAATGTCTCAGAACTACTTTCTGTTTGGTTCATAACAAGTTTTTTTTAAAAATTTTATGTGAATTTACTAGTTTATAAACTATATTTGTATTCTAAATAATTGTGAACAGAAAACCTAGGGTAAGACAAGTCCCAGCACTAATCCATGATTCATTATCTAAACTTTAATTGGCACAACTCTTGAAATTCTGGGACCATATGGAAAATAATGAGTCCTAATAGGTCTAAGGTGGAGGGATGGCAGGGGAGTGAGGAAGCCAGAAAACCGTCAATTCAGAGTGCTTAGCCACTGTGGCAATCTCCCCAGAGAGCTAGAACAATGTGTTCTCAGTGTTTTACTGGTCTCTCCATCATATTACTAAACCGCATGTTATTTCTCTCACTCTATGAAACAAAAAATAAAATGAGAAAACAAAAACAACCTCAAAACTGGTTTTCAATTAAAAATGAAATTTTAAAAAATGAAATTGGCTGACTGTTAATAAAAAAGGCAGCAATATGGAGTTTCCATAACAACCTGCAGCAACTGTCGACTGACATGCAATCTGCTGCCTTTTTATAAATAGCAGCTGATTCCCCCTCTTTCGTCTCAACTAGTTTTAGTGCTCGTCGGAGCTAATGGAACAACTGTGCTATAAAACGACTTCACTCATCAAGCAGTGTACCTCTTCGCTGCTGTCATGGCCGTAAAAATCCTCCTCCGATTCAGTGTCTCTCCTTGTCAGGCTGGTATCCTCTTTTAGATCCAGAATAAATGGGCACCCCTCTGGGGACGTGTTCTGAGTTTTTCCATGAGGCGCTGATCGTGGTCTTGATGAAAAGGTGAAAATGTCCTTCGGGACAACCTGGGTTTCCTCTGCCAGTTGGCCATGTTCACTTTCCTTGCTGGCTTCCAGCCACATGTGTGAAGCGTGGCAGGAGTCTTCATCCAGGAGAGACTGTCTGCTGGATGCCAAATGGGAAATGCGATCATCATTTTCAGGAAATATCCACTCATCTGACATTGGGGAAAGATGACAAAAATTAGAGGAGTGTTCCATCAGTGTTCTATTAAGGCAGGTAGTTAAGTTAAAATTTCTTGGGTTGCAGCTGAGATTTATCAAATAATGCAGAAGCCAACGAATGCAATTTATCCACCATCTTGTAACATTTAACCCATAGATCAGTGCCTAAAGCTACGGGCAACTCATTTGCACTTCTCGGTCTGAGTTGAAACACTGGCCAGGAAATTTATAAGTCTGAAATAATTATCACCTGTCTTGCAGCAAGTTCTTCATAGCAGTCTCATTAATTTGACATTCCACGGAGGGAGGAAATCTTCCAAGTTTAAAAGGGTTTGAGTTACTAATATCTTCTTTTAACTGCACGAGGGCGGAATATTTAACAAGTTTCTTTAAATAAAATAACTGGGCATTGTTTGGGTTACAAATCATGGAGGAGAGGAAACCATGAAAAGGTTAACAGGGTTTTCCTTTCCATTCCACTGACTGAAACAGGACAATTCATAGACTTAACTGAACGGACTTTTCCAGTAATAGAAAATCCACAGAAATATTTGTTAATGTGATGGGTGAAAAAGATCTTTAATTATAGTAGAGAATGTTTTGATATATAAATCTTTTTGCACAACATTATTTGTTTTGGTTAAAAATACTCTATACTACCCCTGGGATATATTTTAATCAAAACTATAAAAAAAATTCTGAACTTTAAAAATTTTTTGAAATTTAGTTGACACACATTTTGTTAGTTTCAGATGTACAACACAGTAAAAATATTTTAATCTTTCATACAACATTGAGATAGATTTTATAACTACAATCCAGGCAAATGTAACAGACAAATATTAAAATGATTGTCATTAAAAGCCTACTTATTTTCTTCTTTAGAATGACAGCAGGAAAAGGTTGCACTTTCTCAACTTAGTCTATTTGCCTTAAAATTTACTTTTTTTGAGCACTATGACAATGGTGAAAATCTTACAAAAAATCTGTGTTCAGGAGAACCAAAGTGGACATGGTAATTTTCTCTGACTCTTGAATCCTGCTCTATTTAACTTCACAAGAAAAGTAACCAAGAGACATCTAAGATTTGCTGACTTGAAACTCTAAAACCTCCAGTTACCAAAGCAAAAAACAAAAAGACCTTTAATAAAAATAATATTAATGGCACAAATAAAATCATATTCATCATAATGTATTTGTTTTTTAAGACTACCATTATATAATAGAACTTGCTTATAAAAAGGGTAGCAAATGTACATTTCTTAGGGAAAATCTGAAAGGGACAAGGCTTTCACATTTTCTGTAGGTAAGTGGCCTACAGCAGGCCGAATCTACATCATTGGACCACATTCACAGGGGATGTGGAAGGTCCGGAGTCAGTGTACCATGAGCAGGTGAAATAAACAGATTCAATGGGCTGTCCTCTTTTGGACAGCAAATCCTATTGCATGGTGCTAAGCATAGAGCAGGTGTTTTGTAAACACAGTATATGCTTTATTAACAAATAAATGTTGAAAAAGATTATAAAAACCAATGGGCTGCATTACCTACATGGATTTATAAAGAAAATTGGAGAAAAAGATACTGGGAATCTTCATTTTGCAATTCAACAACTTGTATGACCTATGGTCAAACATATTATTAACATATCAAGGTAACATATCAAGGTAAAAGGAGTGTTTCTACACCAAATGAACTCTAATTATCTCACCCCCACATGCTTTTTTGGAATTCGTAGTTTTACCTCAAGTATTTCCATATCAATTGTAATGAATAATTTGGTATGTTTTCTTAGGAAAATATGTAAATTACTGTGTAATCACAATATTGCAGCAAACAAGATAAATGCAAGAATGATCACCTAAACATCTAATTAGTTTTTCTACACAGTCAGATTTATGCTAGAGACACTAATTGCGCCTAACATTTTAATGAAGGTTTCAACATTGCATAAATAAGACTGACAAACTACAAACAATTTTCATTTATTTTCCTTTTTCTCTTGCTCAAAAACAATTCGCCTTTGTAAAAGTACCACACACCTGCTAGGGAAGATATGTTGATGGGCTCAATGCTCTACACTCCAACCATCTCCATTATAAAGAGGACTGGAGACTTGCAACAATAGGTTATCTTTGGGGATGGTGACAATGTCCTGTGAAAACTTCAGTTTCAACTTTCCTTCTGCATGATAACTGGTGCATTGAAACTTGGAAATAAAAATGCCCTTTCATCTGTTAAAGTCTGAGATGCAACTGGGGTTAAAAGGAGATTTATCACAAAATGATAGATTTTAGCAAATGACTGTATCACAGCTTCTCAAAATGACTGGGTTTGAAATGCTAAGCATATTGATATTTCATCAATTATTAACAATTAAAGTGGATTGAAGATGCCAACCTGTTTGATCGGGAGACTGCAATGCTGGAGAGCTGGGGTTCATCTCTGTGCTTTGTTGGGACCCGCTGTTGAGGGCAACTGTTGCTTTATCTTCATTCCTGTTATTTCCTGAAGAACTGCCTTTATTGGAATAAATATTTTCCACGATGTTATTTCTTTTGATTTTTATTCATTTGGAAGAATGCTAATAACATGGTGTGCTTTTCTACATGATTATTGAAGAATACCTTAGACTAATATAGACTATCTGCCGTTCTTTTCTTTTCCACTAGACTGTTTCAAAGATGAACTCAGCTGCATTTTTGTAGAGGGTCATCTTTGAATTCCTTGATATTTGCATGGGGGCATTTTAGATTTAAGTTTTACAATATGCAATAAAAGGAATTTTATCACCCATATTATTTTCAAAGGGTCCTATATTTTCCCTTTGGTTCCACATAAAATAGAATGTGTTTTCTTTAAATTACAGTTCTTACATAACCTGACTCAATATTTTAAACCAAGCACTTTCCTTAAGCATTTTAAGAAAATGGACACAGAATTAACTTTTCTATTATTTTATGAAAATAACATGAATCCTAACAAGCTGAATTTCAGCTTAAGAACCCTACATTTTTGAGAAATTATGTTAATAGATGCGTACATGATATACTCTGGGCTTGACTCAGGATAGATTAATCAATGTGCAGACAGATCTATACTTAAATGCCTCAAATCCAATATTCAAAGGGATAACTATAATAAAAGTAATTTTTAATTATAAAACTAATGCTTTATTGGTTGTGAATACTTGAAATTTTAGCCTACATTCTATTAGCATGGAGTCCAAAGGGAGATACAGCAAATGTTAAACACACACACACACACCCCTATATCTCAGATATATATATCTCAGATAAATATATCTGAAATATATTTGAAATATTTGAAAAGGGCCCAGTTTAAAAAGGAGATATATATGAAACATGAAAAATTATGAGTTAAGTTCAATTTTAGTGAAGTCTGCAGGCAGGAACCTCCTCTATCAAATTTGGGCTGTTTCTAAAAAACAATAATTTAAGCTTATTCAGCCTTTGAGAGGAGAAGTAGGGAAGTCCTTTACTTCTGAGGTACTGTCTGTTTAATCCAGCAAATCTCTATTAGGGCTCTAGAGCAATTCTTTTGCAGAAAATTTGACTTCCATAATCCCTATAGAAAAGACATTTATATTTTAAATGAATTGGTTTGTAATCCTTTGAAATTTACAACCTGCAGAGAGAGATTCCATTGCTCTGAATAACATACAGATATAAGATAGTATTGAATTAGTGCCGTACCGCTGTGTGCCTCTGTCCTTTCTCTGCTGGTGCTTTTTAACCGTAATCTTCTCCTGTTATTATTCTTATCTGCTGATGGTTCTTGAGGGGGATGTGGATGCATAACATGTAGATCGGCTGGTACATTTCATATCAAAGAACAAAAGGCAAAAACAAAAAGTACTATATGGTCTGAAATAACTCAGTAAATATAATTGTAGCTGTAATGAGAATGTTCAGGTATCATTGTGGCATCACATAAATCTGTATCAAAATCACAACTTATTCTTTCAAGGGAAATAGGTAATTATTCCTATTCCATTATTGGGATCATATCTTTTGAAACTACTGAGACATTTTATGCATGTAATCTAACCTTACAGAGAGCAACAGGTAATATGGTTAATTATACATATAACATACTATATTAAGAAATACAAAAAAATGAAACTGATCACTAATACAGAAAAATAATTGCTTCATTTGAAAAAGAAAGTTGGTAAGTATAATTCATAAACAGCTTGGAAGGTAGTTTCCAAAAGAATCCTGGAGAACTGTGATCACACCTGGAAAAGAATTCTTAAATGTAATTTAACTGCATAATAATCATCATAATAATTAACAGCATTCATAGCAGCATCTAATATTTATGTAATGTTTCACTTCTTGGCACAATATGATGTGCTTGACTGGTTTTTCTTGTTGAATCCTCACAATGATCCTTTGAAGCAATCATTGTTTATTACTACTACTAGGGCCAGTAACAATTTTATCCACATTTTACAGATGAGGAAACTGAGGCCCACAGGGTTTAGGAGTTTTGATCAAGTCTAACAGATGTGATAGAGTTGGGACTGAACATCTGTGGCATTTACGTACTTCTCTCAGTTTTGTGCTATATGAGAGATACAGTCTGTAGTTGTGATCATTAATCTCTAAATCAAATAAAATGAACCCAAATGCCTTCCTTTCCAACTCTCATGAAAGTCAGACATGCAAGGATGGAAAAATTACAATGAGTGGTAAGACTTTGGTACTGGTCTCAATTCTTTCCAGTGATTACAAATTGCAAATCACTTTATCCCTCTGTTAGCCATGAACCCTCAATCTACAAAATGGGACAAAAATCTCTTCCTCACCAACAGGGTTCTCTGTGCACCAATAGGAGAAAATAAAAAGCACTTTACAAGTGGAAGAGATTAACTAAAAGATAAAATTAAGAAAATTTAAAACACAAGTAAAGTTCCCCAAATCTAGTTGATTATAGAATGCTATGTTATTTCCTCACCAGTCATCATAAAATAAAAATGCAGGATACTATGGCAATTTGAAATAATGGAATAAAGAGGCTATAAAGAGAATGATAGTTGGGGCGCCTGAGTAACTTGGTCAGGTTAAGCATTCAACTCTTGACCTTAGCTCAGGTCTTGATCTCAAGGTCATGAGTTCAAGCCCCAGGTAGTCTACAATAAACAAACAAACAAAGTATTAAAAGAAGAAAGAGAGAACGACAGGTTCCAGAACAGAATATATGTATAAGAATTCGAAACAGATTTCAATATCCACCATCTTGTTCATTTTTAAATGATAATTCTCTGGATGTTAAGATCTAATCAAGAATTAAACTTCAATTTTATCTTCAACAGGAACATTTCTATTTTCCCCTAGCTCTTGGCACTTATGCATGAGTCTTACCACGAACAGGTATGGTCTGCTTTATTTGGTGAATATTTTCTTTATCTGCTTGCTCCTCAGACTCCGGCATCAGCGAGGCTGACATCTCTGCACTGCTGACACAGTCCTCGGCCACAGACTGTTGGCCTGATCGGTTATTTTTGGACCCAATGGATCTTATTGTCTGTAAGGGAGAGGAATTAATCTGCACATCTTATAATACAGGAATTGCACTTATTTTCTGTAGAATTTACAGAGACTGATAATATTTGGACAAATAAAAAGTGAGAAAAGAAACTAGAGGAAATGAGAAGGTGAGAAAGTTGGTGGAGAAGGATATCAGAAAATTAGAAAGAAATGGAAGAAGAAATATAATGTGAGACAAAACAGAAGACAAACAAGTCTTCTAGACACAAATTAAAATATACTCCATCTTTAGTAGGTAGGAGTTAAAACTGAAAATCATGTGTCAGACAATTAGAGGAAATTAATAACATTTGAGAATCTGTTTGTTGTATCTGGTGAAGATCTGACTCCTTTTTTATTTTTATTTTTAAAAAATATTTTATTTATTCATGAGAGGCAGGGACAGAGGGAAAAGTAGGCTCCCTGCAGGGAGCTTGATGTGGGACTTGACCCCAGCACCCTGGGATCATGACCTGAGCCAAAGGCAGCTGCTTAACCAAATGAGCCACTCAGGGACCCTGATCCAACTCCTTGACAGAGACCACAAAATGTGTTCACATATATTTGCCTTTAAGTTTTGTTAACATATTTGATCAAAAGAATACTCAGAAATGTTAACTGTGTTGACATGACAAAAATAAAACAGTTTGAGTTCTTTTAAAGTCCAGAATTTCTGTTCCAAATTTATTCAAGGCTTCTGCTTTTGGCATATATTCCCCCCCCGCCCCCCGCCGGCCCCTTCCGGTGCACTGTGAAAAAAAAAAAAACCCTTCTCCCATGCCCCTCATGCTGAGACAAGCTCTTCAGACCTTGCTCTCACCTCAGTGGATATTCTCATGTTATTCCTTCTTCCAGAGAGTGGAGGTGGTCCCAGAACTCTGGATCCAAAGGCGATATGACAAACATCTTGATTTTTACTGTTGCGCACATTACCTGTTCCCTTGTTAATGAACTGATCTGTTTTGTTCAAAAAGGAAATAATAGTCCATTAATGGACATCATGACAAACACCATGTTGCAATGCTTCTGAAAGTACAATACAGGTGTCCTGTGATCTGAATCCTCCCTCTCCACTACAGGGCATCTATAAAAATTTCAGATACTGGAGCCCAATATCAGATCTACCAGGTCTGTAGAATTAGAATCTTGGGAAAGTGCGATAGAAATCTATAATTTTAACAAATTCCCCTTAATGGTTTTATGCTATCATTTGAGAAACACAAATGCCACAAATATTCTTCCTCAGAGAGAGAGAAAAGAAAAGAAAGAAAAGCTACTAAAAAATACATCTTATTTTCTCTTTAAGGAAATAATTTAAAAAAAATATTTAACTCAATTAACAAACATGTGGTTGATCACTCTTAAGCATTTCCTAGAAGTTTTTAGTGACACAAAATTGGTAAGATAGATCACTTGCCCTCAAAGGAGGGGATAGTAAAAGTAAACAGGTAATCATAACATAAAGCAGAGCAGTGGAAATTCAGAAAAGTGACCTCTTGTTCCTCAAAAAATTAAAAATAGAATTACCCTATAATCCAGTAATCACACTACTGGACATTTACCCCTAAAATACAAAAACACTAATTTGAAAGCATACCTGTACTTCTATGTTTATTGCAGCACTATTTACAATAGCCAAACTATGGGAGCAGCCCAAGTGTTCAGTGCTAGATGAACAGATGAAGAAGAAGTGGTACATATATACAATGGAATATTTAGCCATAAAAAAAAAAGTGAAATCTTGCCATTAGCAAGGACATGGATGGAGCTAGGGAGTATAATATGAAATGAAACAAGTCAGAAACAAGTATGATCTTACTCATCTCATGGAATTTAAGAGGCAAAACAAAAAAAGAGAGAGGGACAACCAAGAAACAGACTCTTAACTCTAGAACAAACTCATGGCTACCAGATGAGAGGCAGGTGGCAGGAAGGGTGAAATAGGGGGTGGGGAGTACACTTACCACGATGGGAAAAAAAAAAAAAGAGTAAGTGACTTTTTTTTTTTTTAAGATTTTATTTGTTTATTTGACAGACAGAGATCACAAGTAGACAGAGAGGCAGGCAGAGAGAGAGAGAGAGGGAAGCAGGCTCCAATCCCAGGACCCTGAGATCATGACCTGAGCCGAAGGCAGCGGCTTAACCCACTGAGCCACCCAGGCGCCCAAGTAAGTGACTTCTTGAATGGACCTTGAATGACTGATGATATTTCAGGGATAAAAGATGTAGGGTACCCAGAGAAAAGAAAGAGTGAACTGGTAGGGTATACTTGGGGGGAAAAATGAAATTGCCAGTTTAGCTGGAAGGATGGGTTTGGGTCACAATGAAAACAACTTTAAACTGATAGGAGCCTATTCTAAATTTGACAGATGATAGGGTATCATTGAAAATTTGGGAGGAGAAAGAGAACAAACTGGTAGCACCTTCAGGATAAGGCAGGTATGCTTTAACAAACCCCACTGCTTTTCCCTTCTGGGCACACAGCTGTATTACATTTCTGAGCCTTCCCTGCAATTATATGGGTCATGTGACGGATATCTTATTAATGAGAACTGAGAAGTGAAATGTGAGAAGGGTAAGCTACTTCCTGGCCCCTAAAACCTCCCACATAATCCCCCATACTCTCTCTTCCTGCATCTCTTGACAAGATGCAGAAGATCCAGGGGAGGGCTTTAAGGCCTGGAGAGGAACCCCTGGGTGAAAGGAGTCTGGGTCTCTGAATGACCTTATGGAAGGCTGCCCAAGGAACTCCTGATTGGACAAGGCTGTGGGGCTCTTTGTGACTGCAGGTGAGGGTAATGGCTCTTAACTCAAAAAACTGCCTGCAACCTAGAAAGTCTGCTGTTCCCCCTTGCAAGACAGAACCAACTTGAATCGTATGATGTTGGCTCTGAGTAAGTCCATACTTGTCCTACAGTCCTGGATATAGATGAGCTACTGGCCACTTCTGTCTAACCTTTTCTCCAGAAAAAAATCCTGTAGTTAGCTAGGTGGTCTCCTTAGCCTCTGCTAAAGAACTATAACTTTACATGTGGAGTTAGAAACAACTTTTCTGCAACGGCAAGAGAAAAGTCACCAAAGTTTGTGAAAACATACCATGCTTAGAAAGCTCCACTTGTTTAGATCTGAGTAGAAGTAATATGTAAATGGGTAAATGGTGTTTTCTGGGTCTAGTCAGATACTAGCCTGATACCTGACATGGAATGATAGATCCTTGCTGAGCAAAATGAATGAATCATTAAATGTAATGAGTCAAATGGGATGTTGGATTAAATGACTAAATATTTCTAATTATGGATAGAATTTCATTTCTCATTTTAAGAAAATTCCATCTGCAGGTTTTATGTGAATGAAGACTGGGCAGGACTGGACAACTGCCAGGATATGGGGGATGAGAGAGAGAGAAGGCTCAACAATAACCAAGACATTGATAATTGAGAATTACCACATGAGTGGTATGGCTTTCAACATCAGTAGTGCTATACAGATGCCTCCTCAGGTTACATGTGAATTGTTCTGTGTTAGCATGTAGACTTGGCTGTGTGTGCATCTGTGTTTTTTTTAGTCATTACAAATATCCCCATTTGGAGTTAATGAAACATCATTGGTCTCTCAGGATCAAAAACAGAAAGAAATGACACAAATCTCAGGCTAATCAGAAAAATTTATTATAGAATCTATCATCATTTGTACCATCTATGATCAAGCAGAAAAAATTCTAGCCTACTGGTTTTGTTCTCAAACTTGGATTTTCCCAGAAAGAGCCATTGAAGGTCCTGAAGGGCATGGAATATGTCTTGGGGCTACACGGGAATTTTTAGTATCGGAATAGGAACTTCCCCTAACTTCTAGCCATGGGAACCATTAGGATATGGGCATATCTTTTACATACCTCTCTGTTCAAACATCTTATGGGGTGATTCTTTAATGTTTTTTCAAATTCTTTTTATACACACGGAGGTTCCCCCGCAACTAATTTAAGCTCCTTTGAGTAGAAAGACCATTTATTTGGTACCGTATGTATCTCCAACTGTGGAGCTTAGGATAGTACATGGCAGACAATGGATAAAGTTCATCACAATTGTTAAATAGTATTAAAGATTAAAAGGAAGATTTTTTAGGGGAGGGAATATTAAAAAAATCATACTGACATAGTTCTAGCTCTAATTCCAACAAAACTTATACATAAACTAGTTTGTAGCTATTTAAAAAATTAAAATTCCTAAATACCTTGAATTTTTTAGAGGAATCTTACTTAGCAGTGGATATTCAGTGACCATTAAAGATACATGAAAACCTCATATAATATAATCTTCTAAATAACAGAAAACTAGATTGACTATATTTTATAAGAAGTTCTACTACAGAATTTTTTTAGAGTAACCTACCACTTAAATAATAAACTTAAGTTTATTATTTTTTTAAATTTACAAATGTTAGTACACTTTTTTCACAAGCGAAAGTATACCAGTACTCTACCCATTAAGTATTTCTATAATTAGCAGATTTTTAAAAAATTTCTTGGTATAATTAACATATATACATTCTTAAAGGCTGTTTCATTTTGGTAATTCTATTTTTAATCATTAATTGTCACAATTATCTCTATAAACATGTATCATACTATTTATCTACTATGAGAGAATCCAAATTAAAACCTACAAGGAAAAGTAATTTAGACTTTTAGTTTCTAAAATAAAAAGCAAAAGAACAAAGTTTCTATAATGAGAAAAACCTTAATAAAAGAAAACTATAAACAGAAACGCATGCCTTTTGAATTCTAAAGGGAGCTCTTTTAAGAGCTGATATCAATATGCACAATATAAGGTTAAAAATCAAGATTAGATTAAAGTCATGCTCTAGGCATTTCATTTTCTTGAGTTTGTGGAAAATGAACTTGGTGTAGGTCAGAGATGTTACCGTTAATTATTTTGGTATTTTATGAGGGGTACATGCCTTTGTAGTTAGAATATAAAACCTGAGGGTCTACTCTCTAATTGTCTTTTAGAAAAATAAACATTCATTTTTGTCTCAAGATACAATGTTCTAATTATTATAGTCATTTAAGTTTGCAGGGTTTTCAAAGCTTAACCAGAAAAACCTGCTGAATTTTCAACTCTAATCATTGAAGGGTCACGCTCAAGACTTACATCTATTATCTGGCAATCAAATCAGAATTAAACTTGCTACCAAAATCCAGACCTTGAATTAGATTAATTTTTGTTTTATTATATGTGCACTGTTAAAAAGAATGTCAAAATTACAAAAAAAGCTGATCTAGGAAAGCAATATTATTTTAGACAAGGTACTTAGCCTTTCTAAGCCTCACTTCCTTTTCATAAGATTAGGATAATAATAGTATTTAAGTCATGGTGTTTTTGTTAGACTGTATGAAACAATGTATGTAACATGCCAAATACTGTGCTCAATAGGGACTAAATGCTTAATAAATATGTTATTCATATCTTCCATCTTGAATAGCATTTAACACTTTACAAAGTCCATTCATAATCACTTATTCCTTCATTCATCCATCCTTTCAGTAGTGACTGGGCACCAGGTCTGAGTAGTTGTATCTCATTAATAAAAAGTTTAAGGGGGGAGGAGCAAGATGGCAGAGGAGTAGGAGACTGAAATATCACCAGGTCCCAAGAGTTCCGCTAGATATTTATCAAACCATTCTGAATACCTATAAACTCAACAGGAGATAGAAGAGAAGAGCAGTAATTCTAGGAACAGAATATTGACCACTTTCTGGAAGGTAGGACGTGCAGAGAAGTAAATCTGTAGTGATGGGAAGATAGACCGTGGCAGGAGGGGCCGGCTCTTGGCAAGCAGTAGAGCAGCAGAGCACAAAATTGGAATTTTTAGAAGTCTGCTCCACTGAGGGACATTGCTCCAGAGGCTAAGCAATAGGGGGGGCCCCTTACTGGGATAATAAGGTCTCAGGACCCACAGGATCACAGAAAGACCTAGGCTGTCTGAGTGTGGCCCAGCTCCCGGTATTGGAGCGGGAGAGCCAGCTGCAGAGATGGAGGTGAGGCATGGGCTCTCAGCTCAGGATTACCTTAAACCATGATCCAAGGTACAGTCAGGCGACTGCTCTTCAAGCAGGGACCCCATAAGCAGCAGATCTGGGAAGACTCCCTCCTTCCTCCTATGGGAGGAGTGGCAGGGGAGTGCGCTGCAGGAACTGGCTGGGTTTGGAGACTCCAAATGGGGGCGTGCACCACAGATAGAAATGCTGGGTCACAGGCTGGGTGAGCATGGAGTGTGGCTAGAAACCAGAGAGATGGAAGGGATTGACTGCTTTTCTCTGAGGGGGCACTGAGGAGTGGGGCCCTGAACTCTCGGCTCCTATGGGGTAGAGACTGGGAGGCCACCATCTTCATTTCCGTCCTCCAAAGCTGTATGGAAAGCATTCAGAGGGAACAAAAGCTAGGAGAGCGAACCTGAGCAAATTACTTAGACTGGCCCCTGGCAAGGGCAGTGCAATTCCACCTCCAGCAAAGACATTTGAGAGTCACTACAACAGGCCCCTCCTCCAGAAGATAAGCAAGAACATCCAGCCAAGACGAAGTTCACCAATCAATGAGATCTGTGGAACTCCAGAGCTAGGGGAAAGCAGCACATAGAATTCATGCCCTTTTCCCCACGATCCTTTAGTCTTTTAAAGTTAAATTTTTAAAATTTTATTTTTTTATTCTATTTTTAAAATTTTTCCTTTTTCCTATTTTAACATTTTTAAACTATTTTACCTGATCAATACCTTTTTAAAGATATTTTAAAATTTTCATTGTTATAGTCATATTTTATCCCTTCAATGTATTTAATCTTATTTTTTATATACATATAGGTTTTTTTCTTTAAAATTTTGGGATAAAATTTCTTCTAAGAGATCAAAATATACCCTGAATCTGGTGCATGGCTTTGTTCTAATCTCCAGCCTGATCACATGCTTTCCTCTTTTTTTTTTTTTTAACCTTTCTTCAACCAACTTCTTATCTTATCAATTCCTTTTTTAGAATATTTTTAAATTTTCATCTTTATAGTCATATTCCATCCCTTCATCATGTTTACCCTTATTTTTGTATATATATTTTTCTTTCTTTAAAATTTTGGGAGGTAGGTTCTTCTAACAGACTGAAATACACCCAAAATCAAGTATGTGACTCTGCTCTATTCACCAATCTAATATATATATATATATATATATATATATATATATTTTTTTTTTTTTTTTCCCCCCCCATTTTTCTTTTTCTCTGCTTTCTTCTCCCCCGGGTTTCAGGTCTCCTATGATTTCATTAGTGTGTATTTTTCTGGGGTTGTTGTTAACCTTTTAGTATTTTGTTCACTCATTCATCTATTCTTATCTGGATAAAATGACAAAGTGGAAAAACTCACCACAAAAAAAAAAAGTATAAGAGGCAATACTGACAGCTAGGTACCTAATCAATACGGACATTAGTAATATGTCAGAACTACAGTTCAGAATGAGGATTATCAAGTGCTAGCTGGGCTTGAAAAAAGCATGAAAGATAAAAGAGAATCCCTTTCTGGAGAAATAAAATTCCTTTCTGGAGAAATAAAAGAACTAAAATCTAAGCAAGCTGAAATAAAAAGAGCTATTAAGGAGGTGCAATAAATCATGGAGCTCTTAATGCTAGGATAAATGAGACAGAAGAGAGAATTAGTGATATAAAAGATCAAATGATGAAGACTAAAGAAGCTGAGCAAAAGAGAGACAAACAACTACTGGACCACAAGGAGAGAATTTGAGAGATAAATGATACCAAGAGATGAAACAATATTAGAATAATTGGGATCCCAGAAGAAGAAGAAAGACAGAGAGGGGCAGAAGGTATATTGGAGCAAATTATAGTAAAGAATTTCCATAATTTGGTGAAGGGAACAAGCATCAAAATCCAGGAGGCACAGAGAACCCTCCTCAAAATTAGTAAAAATAGGGGGCACCTGGGTGGCTCAGTGGGTTAAGCCTCTGCCTTTGGCTCAGGTCGTGATCTCAGAGTCCTGGGATCGAGCCCCGAATCAAGCTCTCTACTCAGTAGGGAGACTGCTTCCCCCTCTCTCTCTGCCTGCCTCTCTGCCAACTTGTGAGCTCTCTCTCTCTCTGTCAAATAAATAAATTTTTAAAAAATCAATAAAAATAGGTCCACGCCCCATCATCTAATAGTAAAAACTTACAAGTCTTAGTGAACAAAGAGAAAATCTTGAAAGCAGTATGGGACAAGAGGTTTGTAATATACAACGGTAGAAATATTAGATTGGCCACAGACCTAGCCACAGAGATCTGGCAGGCCAGAAAGGACTGGCATGATATATTCAGAGCACTAAATGAGAAAAATATGGAGCTAAAAATACTATATCCAGCTAGGCTGTCACTGACATAGAAGGAGAGATAAAAAGCTCCCAGGACAAACAAAAAGTAAAAGAATTTAATATTTCCTACAGGAAATATTGAAAGAGTCCTCAAAGCAAAGAGAGAGCCTAAAAGTAATAGACCAGAAAGGAACCGAGACAATATACAGTAATAGTCACCTTATAGGCAATACAATGGCACTAAATTAATACCTTTCAATAGTTACCCTGAATGTAAATAGGCTAAATCCCAAAATCAAAAGACAAAGGGTATCAGATTGGACAAAGAAACAAGACTCACTGATATGCTGTCTACAATAAACTCATTTAAGACCCAAGACCCAACCAGATTTAAAGTGAGGGGGTAGAAAACAATATACCATGCTAACAAACATCAAAAGAAAGTGAGGGTGGCAATCCTTAAATCAGATAAATTAGATTTTAAGCCAAAAACTATAATAAGAGATGAGGAAGGACACTATATCATACTTAAAGGGTCTATCCAATAAGAAGATCAAATAATTTTAAATATCCAAGCCCCTAACATGGGAGCAGCCAATTATATAATCCAATTAATAGCAAAATCAAATAAACACATTGACAATAATACAATAATAGTAGGGGACTTTAACACCCCCCCTTACTGAAATGGACAGATTATCTAAGCAGAAGAACAAGGAAACGAGGGCTTTAAATGACACACTAGACCAGATAGACTTCACAGATATAGTCAGAACATTTCATCCCCAAACAACAGAATAAACATTCTTCTCTAGTGCACATGGAACATTCTCCAGAATAGATCACATCCTGGGTCACAAATCAGGTCTCAACCGGTACCAAAAGACTGGGATCATTCCCTGCATATTTTCAGACCACAGTGCTCTGAAACTAAAACTCAATCACAAGAGGAAAGTTGGAAAGAACTCAAATATATGGAGGTTAAAGAGCATTCTACTAAAGAACGAATGGGTCAACCAGGAAATTAAAGAAGAATTAAAAAATTCATGGAAACAAATGAAAATGAAAACACAACTGTTCAAAACTTTGGGACGCAGCCAAGGCGGTCCCGAGAGGAAGGTATATAGCAATACAAGCCTTTCTCATGAAACAAGAAAGTTCTCAAGTACACAACCTAACCCTACACCTAAAGGAGCTGGAGAAATAACAGCAAAGAAAGCCTAAACCCAGCAGGAGATGAGAATTATTAATATCAGAGCAGAAATCAATGAAACAGAAACCTAAAGAACAGTAGAACAAATCAACGAAAAGTAGGAGCTGGTTCTTTGAAAGAATTAATAAGATTAATAAACACCTGGCCAGACTTATCAAAAAGAAAAGAGAAAGGGCCCAAATGAATAAAATCATGAATCAAAGAGGGGAGACCACAACTAACACCAAAGAAATACAAACAATTATAAGAACACATTATAAGCAACCATACGCCAGCAAATTTGACAATCCAGAAGAAATGGATGCATTCCTAGAGACATATAAACTACCAAAACTGAACGAGGAAGAAAGAGAAAACCTGAAAGAGAAAACCCATAACCAGTGAGGAGATTGAAGCAGTCATCAAAAATCTCCCAATGAACAAGAGCCCTGGGCCAGATGGCTTCCCAGGGGAATTCTACCGAACGTTTAAAGAAGAATTAATACCTGAAACTGTTTCTCCTGAAACTGTTAAAAAAAAAAAAAAAAGAAATGGAAGGAAAACTTTCAAACTCATTTTGAGGCCAGCATTAACTTGATCCCCAAACCAAAGACCGTATCAAAAAGGAGAATTACAGATCAATATCCTTGATGAACATGGAAGCAAAAATTCTCACCAAAATACTAGCCAATAGGATCCAACAGTACATTAAAAGAATTATTCAACATGACCAAGTGGGATTTATTCCTGGTCTGCAAGTTTGGTTCAACATCTGCAAATCAATCAATGTGATACAACACATTAATAAAAAAAGAACAAGAACTATATGATTCTCTCAATAGATGCAGAAAAAGTATTTGACAAAGTACAGCATCCTTTCTTCATCAAACCTCTTCACAGTGTAGGCAGAGAGGGTATATACCTCAACATCATAGAAGCCCTCTATGAAAAACCCATAGTGAATATCATTCTCAATGGGAAAAACTGAGAGCTTTTCCCCTAAGGCCAGGAATATGGCAGGGATGTGCACTATCACCACTGCTATTCAACATAGTACTGAATGTCCTAGCCTCAGCAATCAGGCAACAAAAAGAAATAAAAAGCATCCGAATCAGCAAAGAAGTCAAACTCTCACTCTTTGTAGACGATATGATACTTTAGGTGGAAAGCCCAAAGACTCCATCCCCAAACTGCTAGAAATCATACAGGAAGTCAGTAAAGTGTCAGGTTATAAAATCACTGCATGGAAATCAGTTGCATTTCTATAAACCAACAGCAAGATAGAAGAAAGAGAAATTAAGGAGTCAATCCCATTTACAATTGCACCCCAAACCCCAAGATACCTAGGAATAAACCTAACCAAAAGGGCAAAGAAACTGTACTCAGAAAACTATAAAGTACTCATGAAGAAATTGAGGAAGATACAAAGAAATGAAAAAAATCCTTCCATGCTTATCGATTAGAAGAACCAATATTGTGAAAATGTCTATGCCGATTAGAAGAACAAATATTGTGAAAATGTCTATGCTACCTAAAGCAATCTACACATTTAACACAATCCCTAACAAAATACCATCAATTTTTTTTCAAAGAAGTGGAATAAATAATCCTAAAATATATATGGAATCAGGAAAAACCCTGAATAGCCAGAGAAATGTTGAAAAAGAAAAGCAAAATTGGTGGCATCAAAATTTCAGACTTCAAGCTCTATTCCAAACCTGTAATCATCAATACAGTATAGTACTGGCACAAAAACAGACACATAGATCAATGGAACAGAGCAGAGAACCCAGAAATGGACTCCTAACTCCATGGTCAACTAATCTTTGACAAAGCAGGAAAGAATGTCCAATGGAAAAATTAGTCTCTTCAACAAATGGTGTTGGGAAAATTGGATGGCCACATGCAAAAGAACGAACCTGGACCATTTCCTTATACCACACACAAAAATAGACTTAAAATGGGTGAAGACCTAAGTGTGAGGCAGGAATCCATCAAAATCCTTGAGGAGAACACAGACTGTACCTCTTTGACCTCAGCTGCAGCAGCTTCTTCCTAAACATATCACCAAAGGCAAGGGAATAAAGGGCAAAAATGAACTACTGGGACTTCATCAAGATCAAAAGCTCTTGCAAAACAAAGGAAACACTCAACAAAACCAAAAGACAAACGACAGAATGGGAGAAGATATTTGCAAATGACATATCAGATAAAGAGCTAGTATCCAAAATCCATAAAGAACTTATCAAACTCAACACCCAGAGAACAAAGAATCCAATCAAGAAATGGGCAGAAGATATGAACAGACATTCGGCAAAGAAGACATCTGATGGCCAACAGACACATGAAAAAGTACTCAACATCACTTGGCATCAGGGAAATACAAATCAAAACCATAGTGAGAGACCACATCACACCAGTCAGAATGGTTAAAATTAGTCAGGAAATGACATGTTGGCGAGGATGCGGAGGAGGGGAACCCTGTTGGTGGGAATGCAAGCTGATGTAGCCGCTCTTGAAAACAGCATGGAGGGTCCTCAAAAAGTTGAAAATAGAGCTACGCTATGACCCAGCAATCGGACTACTTGGTATTTATCCTAAGGATACAAATGCAGTGATCTGTTGGGGCATGTGTACCTGAATGTTTATAGCATCAATGTCCACAACAGCCAAACTATGGAAAGAACCTAGATGTCCATCAACAGATGAATGGATAAAGAAGATGTGGCATACATATATATATATATATATATATATATATATATATATATAATATCTTGTACTTTATTATCTTGTTGCCATATCCTAACTTTACTCTTTACTCACAGATGACATTGTCTAAGATCATACTGAAGTTTAGAAAAACTTATATATATGAATACTATACAGTGACCACTGCACATCCTAGGACTTCTCAGTCCCCATAGCTGTGTGACCCAATTCCTTACAACAGATGGGTCTCTCTCTCCCTCTCCATATATATATATATTCTAAAATCAAATGACGGAAATTAACAAGGCATATACGGTATGTAAGTTGTATATATGTGAGTGTTGTTTCTCTGGAGAACTTGACTTGTACACTACACAAAGGATACAGCAAAAAGTCACTAAACATTAGTAGTGGTGATGATGATGATTTGCTGCTTAATATACTCATCTTCTCAAATTATATGGTCAGCATTTCATTCACTACTTGATCACTTAATTAACAAATATCTACTGAGTTCCTGGTAAGGGTTAAAGATTGAGTTAGATGCTGGGATACAACAATAAACAGGACCCCTGCAGTTTTGATGCTCACATTCCCCTTCAGGAGGCAGCAATAAACAAACAAAGAATTAAATAAAAAGAAAATACAGGTAAGGATAAGTGCTGTGATGGAAATAAAAGCAGGGTGATGTTAAAGAGAGGTTGTCTTGGGGCTTATTGGATGATTATGGCCTCATGTTCACCACTATGTGAACTATGTATTAAAATGTACATGAGCATAATTGATACTAATACTGTATAGATTGTCACAGATATTCCCCTATTACATCATAAATAAACAACTTTAATATACAACTATATATTTAAAAGATTTTTTTGTCATTAATTTTGGATTTCCTTCCCATTATATATATATATATATATATATTTAAATTTTTAAAAAGATTTTATTTATTTATTTGAGAGAGACAGCACAAGTAGGGGGCATGGCGGGCAGAGGGAAAAGCAGGCTCCACGCCAAGCAGAGAGCCCAATGTGGAGCTCGATCCCAGGACTGTGACCTGAGAGAAGGCAGAGGCTTTAGCCCACTGAGCTACCCATGTACCTCATCCTTCCCCTTATATATTTTAAATGAGAGTACTGACATTAAGGAATGAAATATATTTTATTTTTTAATTTTTAAATTTTATTTATTTATCTGACAGAAAGAGAGAGATCACAAGTAGGCAGAGAGGCAGGCAGAGAGGTGGGGAAGCAGGCTTCCCGCTGAGCAAGAGAGCCCGATGCGGGGCTCGATTCCAGGACCCTGGCATCATGACCTGAGCCGAAGGCAGAGGTTTAACCCACTGAGCCATCCAGGTGCCCCAATAAATATATTTTAATTTTATAGCAATTCTTTGGGCTTTTCAAAATACAGAAAGGTATACAAAAGAAACTACACATGTGTCATAGTTGCTCTAACATCTCTATTGATATCACGAGTAATGAACATATTTAGAAAGTTACAATTCTCTAACAGGAAGATATTTGAAGTAAGTCTTATTTTCCTGCCCCTTCCTCTACCATACCTGTTCCTAAAGGTTATTATTAATTTTTGTGTGAGGGATGTAGCTATATTGTTCATTTACTACATACATCAGTGGGCTCATACAGAGAAAACATCCTAGCTTTCTATGTGTCACTGATAGACATACACAGCTCTGAGACCTTTCCAGACCATCACAAGCAGATCAGGTCAGTTGGATAGCTGCATCCAGAATATCTTATTTGTGGATATTTAATCAACTCCCTACTATGCACAAGTAATTCGTCTCTAGTTTTGTCATTATAATCCATGCTGTAATAGACATCTAAAGGAGAAATGTAAAGGATGGAACAAGTCAGTCCTGCAAAAGTAGCACAACTACGTAACAAATTAGATGTGGTTTCCATTTTGCTATTATATTAATATTTATATATCAAAGTTTCTTCAATAGTTGGTGGAATTATCTCAGAAAAATTAAATTCATTCTATATATGATTTGTAACATTTTGCTGTAACAAATTTCACAGATACTCATCAATATAACACACTAAATTCCTTTTACATAAAAAATTTTTTTTGTAAAGGAATGTGACCAGGTATGACTTATTTTTACTAAAGATGGGGAAAGAGGGTGTATAATTCAAATGTAAGAGACAGCTGAGTTCACTCTGACTTAGTATCAGACACTGGACCCACAAACTGACATCTCTAAACCAACAATCTTAAGACAAGTCTTTACTAAAGTGTGAGTTTAGAAAAGTGTTTTGTTGAGGATCCTGTTTGGCTCAGTCAATTAAGTGTCCAACTCTTAATTTTGGCTAAGGTCATGATCTCAGGGTTGTGAGATTGAGCCCCACATCAGGCTCCCAGCTGAGGAGGAGCCTGCTTAAGATTCTCTCTCTCTCTCCCTCTCCCTCTGTGCCTATCTACCCGCCCCCTGCCCCCCTTGCTCTCTCTTTCTCTCTAAAAAAAAAAAAAAAAAAAGAAGTGAAATGTTTTTTTTCCTGAAGTCACAATCTAAATCTTTTTTTAGTTGTCCCTTACAGTGGATTTTGTTACTTGATTTGAATTTTGCTTTCATAAATTGAAACCCAAAAAGAAATTCTAATAAGATCTCACCAGTGCCAACTGTAGTTGGATGATTACTTCATGGTTTTGCTAAATGCATCAACTTACCTATTTGCAATTGTGCTAGGAAACAGAGATGCTAGTCTTTTCTCATTTAAATAGGAGTAGAAGACCAATTAAGACTGCTGCTGTGGAAAAGAGGGCACTTGGGAAAACTGCCTCCTAATTTTTAAGCAAATCACTGGTTTTGATTTGTGCTTAGTGGACCATTGCATCTTGCCATTAGTAGTCGTATGCTCAACTTCAATAACCAGACCCAAATCTCTGGTTCAATTAAACTGGGGTTCCATTAATGAAAATAAGATCATCAGAGACCCCACAGTTCTCTGCAGACTAACAGTCATTAGCTAATGTGCCCTGGGAACTGACAAAGTGAACAGTGGAGAAGTGTGGTTACTCTGGCTTTTTGGAAACACAATTATCTTATTAATTTCATTAAATGCTCTTGATCAAGTTACATGACATTCGACAAAATGCACTTTAAAATGAAAGTTTTAAGGTTTCCTTTTTTGTTAGAGTGAACATACTAGAAAGCATCCATAGGAAGCAACGACTATTTTCTGTGGCAGCTTCACTGGGATCTCAGTGTGTGCATTTGTAATAAAGTACCACAATTTACATGAATACTGTACAGTCAGTTATAAGAGCACACAGTCATTTTCTCATTCAATTCAAAAATCTCATCACGGGGAGTCCATTTTTCAGACAGACACAAAAACAAACAGTTGAAATGAAGAAATATCTCCAGGCTTTTTCAAGATTAGAAAGTCTGCCCTTGGGGATAATTCATTAGCTATACCTTTCAAATAAAATATCTTATACAGAGAACAACTGTTATTATTATATTCATTTATAGTAACTTTCAAAGCCTACAAATGACAAAATTAGCAATTGAAAAGTATTTGTAGAAAGAAAAACACGAAGTTCAACGTACAGTACTCCCCTCCCATCCCTGGGGGATATGCTCCAAGACCCCCAGTGGATGCCCGAAACTAGACAGGACCAAACCATATATATTCCATTCTTTCCTATACATAACTCTGATTAATTTATAAATTAGGCACAGTAACAGATTAACAAGAACTAGTCATAAAATAGAACAATGATATACTGTAATAAGTTATGTGAATGTGTTCTCTTTCTCAAAATATCTTATTGTGCTGTGGCTCACTGATCTTCTGATGATGTGAGATGATAAAATTTCTACGTGAGAAGATGAAGTGAGGTGAATGATGTAGGTGTGTGACCTAGTGTTGGGCAACTATTGAGTTTCTGATGATACATCAGGAGGAGGATCATCTACTCCTGAACCACACTTTACCACAATTAACTGAAACCTCAGTAAGGGAGGACTGCTGTATGTTCATGTAATCTTAGCTGTCATGCATGTGCAATGAACTTTTTTTTAAGAGAGAAACTTGATGGTTATAAAGGAACAGAAATATAATTGGGATTCACAGCATGGAAGAAATATGCTATTAGGTGATGATTATTAATTTTTTCTTTCTTCCTTCCCTTCCTTTCCTCACCTTCCTCCTTTCCCTCCCTTCCTTCCTCTCTCTCTTTCTTTCTAAGTAGGCTCCATGCCTAGTGTGGAGCCCAACACAGGGCTTGAACTCGTGAACCTGAGATTAAGACCTGAGCTGAAATCAAGAGTCAGATGGTTAACTGACTGAACTACCCAAGCACTCCTGATTATTAATTTTCTGTATATGTGACTTAAGTTGACTATCATTATGTATTAAGATCTCATTTATGGGATTTGCAAAACACATACTCATATCCTCTTCTACAAGTTGGGACCAAATATGGCCTATGAAAAGTTTCCGTTTATTATAATATTACGTTAATTATGCAATTAATATTTATTCAAATTCCTCTCTAATCTCAAGCATCATATGTGTCCTTGAACTTTAAATTAAAAAAGACACTTAAAATATATGGATATAAAAAAATATATGGATATAGACTTGCATTTCCATTTAAAGACATAATTAATTCTTAAAACATTAGGCTGGAGAGATAAAAGAAGAAAAGAGCATTCACAGTTGCTCTCTGAGTTATCTGATAGGCTTTATAGCTCAATCATTTCTGTTACTGAAAGCATTCACAGACTATTAGATACAGATGGAGTGTGTGGTTATCAAAAACATGCTTGCTCCTTTCATTCTATGGTGAATCTTCCATTAGATTGATTTGTGACTGAGGTGTAAGCAGTGCCTCTCAGGGGAGTGAGATCTTTTTCATTGTTCTATATATTTTCTAAAGGTTCTTTAATGAACATGGGTTATATATATTCTCTCTTTCTAAAGATAGTGTATGTAATAAATATACAAATTCTCATTACCGGTGCCCTGTGTGACCAAAATGTCCTGCCTAAAGTTGGCAACTGTGGAAATAGGTGATGGGGCACATGGGTGTTTATTATGTCTTCTTTCTACTTTTTTGGAAGTTTGGAAATTTCATAATAGTTTAGAATTACAGTGTCTACTTATACATCATAGTACCTGGCCAGGGTTTACATGGAAGAATTTACAAACTCCAGGAATATACAATTTAGGACATGTAATGCTGATGAGGATTGACATAAAAAAATACACCAATAGGGACGCCTAGGTCGCTCAGTGTGTTAAGCATCTGACTCTTGGTTTTGGCTCACATTGTGATCTCAGGGTTGTGAGATCGAGCTCTGCCTCGGTCTCCATGCTCAGTGGGGAGTCTGCTTAAGATTCTCTCCCTCTGCATCTCTCCCCACTCACGTGTGTGTGTATGTGTGTGCACACTCGCTCTCTCTCAAATAAATAAAATAAAAAATACACCAAGAATAAATGATATAAGATAAATATAGAGAGCAAAACAGTTCAGAGAAAAGAGATAGCTATGACTTACTCATTTTCTCATAGCTATCTCTTTTCTCCAGCTTCTACTTTGACCTCTCTCAAACTCTGACCCTGCTCTCTTCCCCGTCAGTTATCTGAGAATCCACAAGTCCTGCCTGTGTTTCCCCTGCAGAGTCTCTCAGGCTCCTCACTTACCTCGGAGCCACTGACATTTTATGCCCAGTTGGCTGCAAAGACATCTGAGCTGTAATCCTTAATCTTTGGTCTCACTTGATTTAAAAATTCATCTTGAATCCTGATGTCAAATTCATCTTCCTAAAAAGGGCATTATTGTGTCTCTACTTTAGGAGCAGGAGGCACATTCTTCTCATATTCTTCTGACCTAGCCATTCTGCCCACTGAGGCCATTCCTCAGAAAACTCATCCGTGCATTTTGCTGTCTCTTTGCCTTTGCTCAGTCTTCTGCAGGACCTTACACTTCCATAAATCTTATACTTATTTATAATAAAAACTTGTGCAAGTATTTACTGAATACTTTCAAGACCTACTTCTTTCTCCATAAGTTCCTTATTATGACCATCATTTTATCTTCCTTTGGGTTACTTCTGTGTTTTTGAGGGTCATCTGAGCCACAGGACTTTTGTTTGAATAAGTGATCCAGTGGTTCTCAACCCAGGCTGCCCGTCAGAATCACTGAAGGCATTTAAAAAATATCCATCCAAGGACAATTAAATCAGAATCTCTGGAGATGAAGCATAGACATTAGGAAAAAAAATTTTTATATGAATTATTTATAGAATGTCCCAGGTGATTCTAGCAAACAGGAAGTTGAGACCCACTCATCCAAATATTAGGTTTCTTGATTTATATGTACTATTCATTCATTTGGTCAAGAGCTATGGGTATTCATTATAGAGGTACACAACTGGTAGCCCTGGCATGGTTTGTTAGCCTCATAGAGTGTTTTCCTTTTTTTTTTAAAGATTTTATTTATTTATTTGACAGACAGAGATCACAAGTAGGCAGAGGCAGGCAGAGAGAGAGGGGAAGCAGACTCCCTGCTGAACAGAGAGCCCCGTGCGGGGCTCGATCCCAGGACCCTGAGACCATGACCTGAGCCGAAGACAGAGGCTTAAGCCACTGAGCCACCCAGGTGCCCCTCATGGAGTGTTTTCAAAACAATTTCAGTCTTTAGACAATATTTTAAAATCGGAAGATTTATTATAAACATTGAGCTACCTAGGTCCTCTTGGGGGAAAAAAAAAAGGTAGTTCTGGTGAGACTGTGCATGAATTATTGCAAGGCATCACTTGGCTAGAATGGAACTGCAGTATCCCTTCTAGAGGGAGAATGAGCATCTAGATTCCTCCAGTCCTCACCACTCCCTATTGCTCCCTTACAGAGGCTGAGTACTACCACTTATTCTATCATTTGCATAATTGTTCATGTTCCTGATTTAACAGTAGAGAACAATTCTTTGAAGCCCTACCTGACTCCTTTGCCCTAAGGACCCTCTCTGCTCCCAATAAGGCTCACTGTTTAGTAAAAAATGTTTTTATGTATCAAATATCCAGGCATCTAGCCCACTTCATTTATGCTGGCCTCCATAGTAATTTGAGTTTGCAGCCTTGGGCTGCAAACCCTGTGGCAAACACTGTGTTAGATGGTAGGGATATAGAACAATGAAGTACAGTGTTTGTTTTGGAGGAAGTCACACTTTATTGGGAAATGCAGACATACCAAAAAATGTTGTAAAAAAAAGAAAAGAAAGGGAAAAAAGTATCAGGGAAAGAAGGGAACAGTGCTCGTTAGAATTAGGAAAGACTGCACAGAAGAGGTAGCGTTTGAGTTGGATCTAGAAAAATGAATTGGGAGTGTTTCTGGGCAGAAAGATGAAGAAGGTGTTTTAGGCCAAGAAATAGCAATTCCCAAATACGAACATGTGGAAGCCCACGGAGTGGTCAGAAAATTGTATGTGGGGAATGAGAGATGAAATTCTGGAGGAGGCTGGGATAGGGGAGGTTGGTTTTGTGTGAGTTCCCAATGGTTTTTTCATTTTGTCTTCTAAGATAGTGGGAAAGGGATTCAAGGTCTTTAATTGAAGAGAGACACGATCACATTTCTTTTTTTAATCTATTGATTTTTTAAAAAAGATTTTATTTATTTATCTGACAGATAGAGATCACAAGTAGGCAGACAGAGAGAGAGGAAGAAGCAGGCTCCCTGCTGAGCAGAGAGCAGAGAGCCTGACGCAGGGCTCCAGCCCAGGATCCTGGGATCATGACCTGAGACGAAGGCAGAGGCTTTAACCCACTGAGCCACCCAGGAGCCCCTCACATTTCTAATTCTATTATCAGAAGGATAGTTCCAACAGCAACGTGGAGATTAACTGGGAGGCTAAGGTGAGCGACCAGATCAATGACAGCAGCAACAGAAGAGGAGCAGAGAGATTCCAGAGATGTTTTGGAAGTATAATTGGCTGGGCCTGAAAACATACAGGAAAGGGAGAGGACTAATCAAGGATGATTTGATTTGGTATGTAAAAACCCAGAAAATATTTTAGTGGCTAAAGAGAAATTTAAAATGATTTATCACAGATAGGAGTCAATGTCACAGTGACTTAATATTTTAACTTCAAGCTATAAAGCATCATTGCAGTACTGGGATTTTTTTAACCCTTTTTTTGGTCTTTCTAATAAATATGCTTATAATTTAGATGCCTGATGCATACCTGATTCTGCTGAACTTAGAGGATGACCTCCAAATTTTATTTCAGTTTGGCGGAGTTTAGTCATGTTTAGCAGCTGTGTGACTTGTGGAACATCTGTCGTTAGTTGGCAGCTTCGTGGAATAATGTCTGTAGGTTCATCTGTTGGAAAGGGAACACCATATCCAGCTGAAAGTAAAGACAAACATTCATTCCTCAAATGTAAGTCATTTCTGCCAAATGGACATATCTTATAAATGAAACCAATTAAAGTAAAACTTTTTATTTATTTTTATTTATTTTTAAATTATTTTTAAGATTTTATTTATTTATTTGACAGAGATAGTGAGAGAGGGAACACAAGCAGGGGGAGCAGGAGAGGGAGAAGCAGTCTCCCCACTGAGCAGGACACCAGACTCCCAGGACCCTGGGATCATGCATGACCTGAGCAGAAGGCAGATGTTTAACGACTGAGCCACCTAGGTGCTCCTAAAGTAAAACATTTTAGAATATGACTTTGAATGAATTACTTAATCTTATGGCCTCGCCTTTCTCATCTGTAAAATGAATGTTGTAATTTTACTGCTTATTTCGTAGGACTGTAGGAACTATTAAATGAGATAAAGTGTATGACATATAGAGTAAGTTCAGAGACTTGTGCAATAAATGACAGCATTCATTGGATATATTTTATACTTATTTTTTAGTACTAGAATATAACTCAAGAAAAGAGCTAGTTAGGTGTGCTCCAAGTACAGTGGCTCATTTACACTGGGATTTTTTTAACCCTTTTTAAAAATATACACAAATAAATATACACAATATATCACAATATATACAAATCATACGTACACAAATATACAATATCAATATACACAAAGATATAGTTGAATAAGCACCTAGAGACATTATATGAGTAAAGTTATTTTTTAACTTTTTATTTTGAAATAATTATAGATCTACAGAAAATTTACAAAAATAGTAGAGTTCCTAATACATTTTACCCAGTTTCCCCTAATGTTAACATCTTACCTGTGAATGCTTTCAAAGAAAGAACAGTATATTATAATTAAAATAGTAGTTTTATTATTATAATTTGTATTCCTAATGAGATTTGGTATCATTCATATATATTTATATGGATATATAAATTTCCAGTTTAGTAAATTTTGTGTTCATGTTCTTAACCCATTCCAGTATTAGAACATTATTTTCTTCATTTGTATGACCTCTCTTACAGCAAAGATATTAAATCTTGTCATACATATTAAGTAGGAATTAAACTGGTATTAGCATTCCAAAAAGCAATTTTCCTATATGTATCAAAAGCCTTAAAAATGTACCTGCCAATTTACTCCATAATTTCACTTTATGAATCTTTTCTTTTTTTTAAGGATTTTTTTTTTTTTAATTTGAGAGAGAGAGGGAGAGAGAGAACGTACACGCACATGCTCCTGGGGTGGGAAGAGGAGGAGGGACAGGGAGAGACAGTCTGAAGCAGACTCTGTTCTGAACTTGAAGCCCCACACAGGATTTGAGGCTTGATTTGATGATATTGAGATCATGACCTGAGCTGAAACAAGAGCTGCCTGCTTAATGGACTACACCACCCAGGTGTCCTTGAGTCTTTTCTAAAGTAAAACAAACAAACAAACAAACAAACAGAAACTCAGATGGAAAGATCTATATAAATAGGTGTTTATAATTTCTTAAAAACAAAAAACTTGAATTACCAGTGAAAAGCCACAAGAAATTCTACTTATGAAGATGGCTTAATGATGTGGGAAAAATTCATGATAGGAAGTTACATGAAAGTAATATATACAAAACTCTAACTGTAGAAAATCAATGAATAAAACGTGGGCATGGTAAAAAGACTAAAATGAAATATACTGAGATGTAAAATAACTTTTGATAATTAGCTTAAGTGTAGGCTTTATTTTCTTCTACATAAAAGCGTCTATGTTTTTAATTTTTATAAGTAAAATATCTAATTTTAGAATCTAGTGGAAAAAATTTGTGTGTGTATATGTGAATATGAGTAGTAACAAAAATTCAACCAATCATCCCTCAAAAAACATCCTATGTAAGTATAAACTCTAACCACGTTTATAAAGGCAAATGATGTTAGGTTTATATGCACCCAAGTCATGGCAGTTTCCTAATTAGACCCTAATGTCCTAATCTTGAAAAGGAAATGAATCATTTAACTAAAAACTTGAATACTCATCAGCAATGTAATGGTTTCTAAGTGTCTTAATGTTCCAGTCTTTAAAAATGCAGTAGATTTACAAATCTTAGTTTTCAGGTGTTGTTTGTTGGTCCATTTCTTATTTGTCATCCACATTTAGAAAATCAATATGAAGTAGCTGAGTAGATAAACTCTCAAAATAGAAAACATTTGGAAAAATAAGTAAATTAACTCCAGATATATATTTGACATATCATTTCAAACTCTTCTGAGGTAGAACAAGATAATTTCCAAATCAATGCCAATATTGATAAATTAGATTTTTTATTAAAAGAGGCAGAGAATTCTGTAGGCTCTAAGACCCTGAAATAAAATGCTGTATTCTCAATCACATAAAGACAAATCATGGAAATGTTAGCTTATAGGGACTCTGTGGATGGTACAGGGTACAATGCCATACAAAGTTTGAAATGCATACAAAAACAAAACCTGAGTTTCCATCTAACAAGAGATAGCTGAAAATTCCTGGTAACCCAAGATCCAAGGCAGAGACTATTACAAAACTCCAGTTTGACTTTAACAGGATCATGGTTGACATGCATATCAGATTCCACAGTAAAAGGATAAATCCCTTCTGTGTCACTTTTCCTTTCTATACATCTACTCTCATTTTGCAGCCACAACTGTTGCACTACTCATTATTCATCAAGGGAGAGTGTGAGCAGTATAAAACCTGCAATAAAAGGAGGAATCAAAGAAAAAACTACCAGTTCACTACTTTTTAAAATAAAGGCGAATTATTAAGCCCATTTAGCAACTACTCACTGTCAAACTTGGTGGAGGTATACATGGAGAGGATCTTTAGTCTCATTTTTGTGAAACCAAACTATGAAAGAGCTTTATGATCTGGTAGTTGGATGTTTTGATAAACCAAAGTGGAAGTTAACTCAGCTCCCCACCACCCATCTCACCAATAAATACTCCCTTCTCCATATTCAATTACTAGGCCATTTTGTATTAATTTTTAGCATTCATGGCTTAATTAAAAAATAAGAATTTCACGGGCACCTGGGTGCTCATTCAGTTAAGTGTCTGTCTTTGGCTCAGGTCATGCTCTCAGGGTCCTGGGATCCAGCCCTGTGTCGTGCGTGCTCTCTGCTCTGCAGGGAGCCTGCTTCTCCCTCTGCTCTGCCCCTCCACCCCTGCTCGTGCTCTCTGTTTCTCGCTCAAGCTCTCTCGAATAAATTAAAAAAAAAAAAGAATTCTGAACACAGCATGGATTATACATAGAAAATAAACAGTGCTAAACTGTGAGTACATACAGGGCATGGTCTGCCCTCACTCATTCGTTCACTCATTTTATCATTCAGCAAATACTTTTTGAGTTTCTACTGTACGCCAGGGAATCGCGTGGGGAGCCAGAGTGACTCTGTCCTGGTCTTTCTGAAGCTTACACTTAACAGAGAATATGAAACAAATTATATTATAAATAACTACTTAATTATAATTTTATTAAGTGCTCTGAAGGAAAAGTTCAAGATGTAATGAAAGAGGTAACGGATGTCAGGGAAAGTCTTTCCTGATAAAGAGAAGTTTATTTATCTTTTTTTTTTTTAAAGATTTTATTTATTTATTTGACAGAGAGAAATTACAAGTAGATGGAGAGACAGGCAGAGAAAGAGAAAGGGAAGCAGGCTCCTGCTGAGCAGAGAGCCCGATGCGGGACTCGATCCCAGGACCCTGAAATCATGACCTGAGCCGAAGGCAGCGGCTTAACCCACTGAGCCACCCAGGCGCCCCTATCTTTTCTTTTTTAAAAGATTTTATTTATTTATTTAAAGAGAGAGAGAGAATGAGAGAGAGAGCAGGGAACCTGATGCTGAACCCGATACTGGGAGCCCAGGATCATCACCGGAGCCGAAGTCAGTCGTTTAACAACTGAGTCCTCAGGAACCCCTGATAAAGACATATTTAAGCTGAGACATAAAAGATAAGCAGAAGGTCCCCTGGTGAAATGGATCGGAGGGATCATTCAGGTGTAGGGAACAGAGCATTTTAAGCCTCTGAAGGTGGAAGAACTCTGGTGCATTCTAGGAAGTGAAAGAAGACAATTCTGCCCAAGTGCTGCTAGTGTGGGAGAGAATGGTGAGAGAATCCCAATGATGTATTTAATACAGCATCTGGTTCACAGGGAATACTCAATAAATGGTCATGGATGAAGGATATATATATATATATATATATATATATATATATACACACATACACACACACACACACACACATATATATATATATATATATATATATATATATATATATATATATATAAAACATATGATATATTACTTGTTTCAGGGGTACAGGTCTGTGATTCATCGGTCTTACACAATTCACAGCACTCACCATAGCACATACCCTCCCCAGTGTCCATCACCCAGCCACCCCATGCCCCATGCCTCACACCCCCTCCACTCCAGCAGCCCTCAGTTTGTTTCCTGAGATGAAGAGTCTCTTACGGTTTGTTTCCCTCTCTGGTTTCATCCCATTTCATTTTTTCCTTCCTTCCCTCATGATCCTCTGCCTTTTTTTCTCAAATTCCACATATCAGCAAGATCATATGATAATTGTCTTCCTCTTATTGACTTATTTCGCTCAGCATAATACCCTCTAGTTCCATCCACATCATTGCAAATGGAAGATTTCATTTCTTTTGATGGCTGCATAGTATTCCATTTTGTATATATATACCACATCTTCTTTACCCATTTATCTGCTGATGGACTTTTAGGCTCTTTCCATAGTTTGGCTACTGTGGACATTGCTGCTATAAACATTGGGGTACATGAGCTCCTTTGGATCACTACATTTGTATTTCGGGGTAAAATACCCAGTAGGGCAATTGCTGGGTCATAGTGTAGCTCTATTTTCAACTTTTTGAGGAACCTCCATATGGTTTTCCAGAGTGTCTGCTCCAGCTTGCATTCCCTCTAACAGTGTAGGAGGGTTCCCCTTTCTCTACATCCTTACCAACATCTGTTGTTTCCTGACCTGTTACTTTTAGTAATTCTGACTGGTGTGAGGTGGTAAACTGTGGTTTTGATTTGTATTTCCCTGATGCCAAGTGATGTTGAGCACTTTTTCATGTGTCTGTTGGCCATCCGAATGTCTTCTTTGCCAAAATGTTCATATCTTCTGCCCATTTCTAGATTGGATTCTTTATTCTCTGGGTGCTGAGTTTGATAAGTTCTTTATGGATTTTGAATACTAGCTCTTTATCTGATATGTCATTTGCAAATATTTTCTCCTGTTCTGTCATTTGTCTTTTGGTTTTGTTGATTGTTTCGTTTTGCAAGAGCTTTTGATCTTGATGAAGTCTCAATAGTTCATTTTTGCCCTTTCTTCCCTTGCCTTTGGTGATGTGTTTAGGAAGAAGCTGCTGAGGCTGAGGTCGAAGAGGTACAGTCTGTGTTCTCCTCAAGGATTTTGATGGATTCCTGCCTCACACTCAGGTCTTTCACCCATTTTAAGTCTATTTTTGTGTGTGGTATAAGGAAATGGTCCAGGTTCATTCTTCTGCATGTGGCCATCCAATTTTCCCAACACCATTTGTTGATGAGACTAATTTTTCCATTGGACATTCTTTCCTGCTTTGTCAAAGATTAGTTGGCCATGGAGTTGGGAGTCCATTTCTGGGTTCTCTGCTCCGTTCCATTGATCTATGTGTCTGTTTTGTGCCAGTAGCATACTGTATTGATGATTACAGCTTTGGAATAAAGCTTCAAGTCTGGAATTGTGATACCATCAACTTTGCTGTTCTTTTTCAACACTCCTCTATTTGGGGTCTTTTCTGGTTTCATACAAATTTTAGGATTACTTTTTCCAGCTCAGCAAAAAAAGTTGATAGTATTTTGATAGAAATTGCATTAAATGTGTAGATTGCTCTATGCAGCATAGACATTTTAACACTATTTTTCCTTCTAACCCATGAGCATGGAACATTTTTCCATTTCTTTGTGTCTTCCTGAATTTCTTTCATGAGTAGTCTATAGTTTTCTGAGTACAGATCCTTTGTCTCTTTGTTTGGATTTATTCCTAGGTATCTTATGGCTTTTGGTGCTATTGTAAATGGGATCTACTCCTTAATTTCTCTTTCTTCATTCTTGTTGTTGGTGTATAGAAATGCATTCTATGCGTTCATTTTGTATGCTGCCATTTACTGAATTCCTGTGTGAGTTCCAGAAGTTTTGGGGTGGAGTCTTTGGGTTTTCCACAGAAAATACCACATCACCTACAAAGAGTGAGAATTTGACTTCTTTGCCAATTCAGATGCCTTTTATTTCTTTTTGTTGTCTGTTGTTGAGGCTAGGACATTCAGTACTATGATGATTAATAGTGCTGATAGTGGATATCACTGCCATGTGTCTACCTGACCTTAGGGGAAAAGCTCTCAGTTTTTCCCCTTTGAGAATGATACTCGCTATGGGTTTTTCATAGATGGCTTTTATGATGTTGAGATATGTACCCTCTACCCCTATACTGTGAGGAGTTTTAATCAAGGGATGCTGTACTTTGTCAAATGCTTTTTCTGCATCAATTGAGAGAATCATATGGCTCTTGTCCTTTCCTTGATTAATGTAGTGTATGACATTGATTGATTTGTGGATATTGAAACCAACCTTGCGGCCCAGGAATAAATCCCACTTGGTTGTGGTGAATAATCCTTTTAATGTACCGTTGGATCCTACTGGCTAGTATTTTGGTGAGAATTTTTGCATCCATATTCATGAAGGATATTGGTCTATAATTCTCCTTTTTGATGGGGTTTTTGTCTCGTTTTGGGATCAAGGTAATGCAGGCCTCATAAAATGAGTTTGAAAGTTTTCCTTCCATTTCTCTTTCTTTCTTTCTTTCTTTCTTTCTTTCTTTTTTTAACAGTTTCAGGAGAAACAGTTTCAGGTATTAATTCTTCTTTATATGTTTGGTAGAATTCCCCTGAGAATTCTGAGACTTCCATCTGGTCCAGGGCTCTTGTTCATTGGGAGATTTTTGATGACTGCTTCAATCTCCTCACTGGTTATGGGTTTTCTCTTTCAGGTTTTCTCTTTCTTCCTCGTTCAGTTTTGGTAGTTTATATGTCTCTAGGAATGCATCCATTTCTTCTGGATTGTCAAATTTGCTGGCGTATGGTTGCTTATAATGTGTTCTTATAATTGTTTGTATTTCTTTGGTGTTAGTTGTGGTCTCTCCTCTTTGATTCATGATTTTATTCATTTGGGTCCTTTCTCTTTTCTTTTTGATAAGTCTGGCCAGGTGTTTATTAATCTTATTAATTCTTTCGAAGAACCAGCTTCTACTTTCGTTGATTTGTTCTACTGTTCTTTAGGTTTCTGTTTCATTGATTTCTTCTCTGATATTAATAATTCTCTTCTCCTGCTGGGTTTAGGCTTTCTTTGCTGTTATTTCTCCAGCTCCTTTAGGTGTAGGGTTAGGTTGTGTACTTGAGAACTTTCTTGTTTCATGAGAAAGGCTTGTATTGCTATATACATTCCTCTCGGGACTGCCTTGGCTGCATCCCAAAGTTTTAAACAGTTGTGTTTTCATTTTCATTTGTTTCCATGAATTTTTTAATTCTTCTTTAATTTCCTGGTTGACCCATTCATTCTTTAGTAGAATGCTCTTTAACTTCCATGTATTTGAGTTCTTTCCAACTTTCCTCTTGTGATTGAGTTTTAGTTTCAGAGCACTGTGGTCTGAAAATATGCAGCGAATGATCCCAGTCTTTTGGTACTGGTTGAGATCTGATTTGTGACCCCGGATGTGATCTATTCTGGAGAATTTCCATGTGCACTAGAGAAGAATGTTTATTCTGTTGTTTTGGGATGAAATGTTCTGACTATATCTATGAAGTCCATCTGGTCCAGTGTGTCATTTAAAGCCCTTGTTTCCTTGTTCTTCTGCTTAGATGATCTGTCCACTTCAGTAAGGGGGTGTTAAAGTCCCCTGCTATTATTATATTATTGTCATGTGTTTCTTTGATTTTGCTATTAATTGGCTTATATAATTGGCTGCTCCCATGTTAGGGGCATAGATATTTAAAACTGTTAGTTCTTGTTGGATAGATCCTTTAAGTATGATATAGTGTCCTTCCTCATCTCTTATTACAGTCTTTGGCTTAAAATCTAATTTGTCTGATATAAGGATTGCCACCCCAGCTTTCTTTTGATGTCCATTATCATAGTAAATTGTCTTCCACCCACTCACTTTAAGTCTGGATGGGTCTTTGGGTCTAAAATGAGTTTATTGTAGATAGCATATCAATGGCTCTTGTTTTTTTTAATCCATTCTGATACCCTGTTTCTTTTGAACATTAGCCCATTACGTTCAGGTTAACTACTGAAAGATATTAATTTAGTGCCATTGTATTTCCTATAAGGTGACTGTTACTGTATATTGTCTCTCTTCCTTCCTGGTCTGTTACTTTCATGTTCTCTCTTTGCTTAGAGGACCTCTTTCAAAATTTCTTGTAGGGATGGTTTGGTGATCACAAATCTTTTAGTTTGTTTGTCCTGGGAGCTTTTTATCTCTCCTTCTATTTTCAATGACAGCCTAGCTGGATATAGTATTCTTGGCTGCATAATTTTGTTTAGTGCTCTGAAGTAAATGAGAAAACTGCCAGGTCTCTGTAGATAGGTCTGTTGCCAGCATAATGCTTCTAACACTGTAGACCTACCTCCTCTGTCCCAAGCTGCTTTCAGGATTTTCTCTTTGTCTCTGAGATTTGTACATTTTCCTATTAGATATTTGGATGTTGACCTATTTTTGATTTTGAGGGGGGGGTTGTCTGTGCCTCCTGGATTTTGATGCCTGTGTCCTTCCCCAAATTGTGGAAATTCTCTGCTATAATTTGCTCCAATATATGTTCCACACCTCTCCTTCTTCTTCTGGGATCTCAATTATTCTAGTGTTGTTTCATCTTATGGTATCACTTATCTCTTGAATTCTCACCTTCTGGTCCAGTAGTTGTTTCTCTCTCTTTTTCTCAGCTTTTTTATTCTTCATCATTTGGTCTTTTAGATCACTAATTCTCTCTTCTGCCTCATTTGTCCTAGTGGTTAGAGCCTCCATTTCTTATTGGACCTCATTTCTTATTGGACCTTTTTTATTTTAACTTGGTTAGATTTTATTTCTCCAGAAAAGGATATTCTAGTATCTTCCATGCTTTTTTTCAAGCACAGTCAGCATCTTTACAATTGTCATTCTGAACTATAGTTCTGACAACTTACTAATGTCCATGTTGATTAGCTCCCTGGCAGGCAGTCTGTAGTATTGCCTCTTATTCTTTTTTTTTTTTTTTTTTTTTTTGAGGTGAGATTTTCCATTTTGTAATTTCGTCTGGAGAGGAATAGATGAACAAGAGAACAAAATGCTACGAAGGTAAAAATGACCCCAGAAAATATACATTAAACAAATCAGAAGAGATCCAAAACCAGGGTGGGGGGTGGGGGAAGAAAGGGAAAAAAAAAAAGAATATGATCAGGCTGGTAAACAGAACAGAGCCACAGACTTTTGGCTCCGTTTTTTTGGGTGTATTTTGGTCTGTTAGAAGAAACTGCCTCCCAAAATTATAAGGAAAGAAAAACATATGTATACAAAAACAAGGGTAAATACAGTGAAAGGATGGTATATGACTGTAAAAATGAAAATTAAAAAGTTTTAAAAAAGGAAGTGATAAAGAAATTGGCTGAAAAAAGAAAGAAGGATAATTAAAAAAAAAAAAAAGAATTTGATCAGGCAGGTGAATAGAACAAAGCATGTACTAGATTTAGGGTATATTTTGGTCTCTAGCCCTGGAGGAGGCCATGAACTCAGGGTCCCACTCCTGAGTGAGTCTTCAGAGAAAAGCAGTCAATCACCCCTGTCTCCCTGGTCTCCAGCCTCACTCCATTCTCACCCAGCCTGTGAGTGAGCATTTCTATCTCTGGCTCACAGCCCCATTTGGATTCTCCAACTCCAGTAGATTCCTGCAGTGTGCTCCTGTGCCACTCCTCCCAGGGGAGGAAGTGAGGGGGTCTCCCTGGATCTGTTGCTTGTTGGGCCTCTGCTCTTCCAGGAGGCCTGACTGTGCTGCAGATCACGGTTTAGGGCAACCCTGAGCTGAAAGCACACTCCTCAGTTCCATATTCACAGCCGGTTTCCCTGCTCTGATACATGGGACCTCTGCAGCACTCAGGAACCCCAGGTCTTTCTGTGACCCTGAGGGGTCCTGAGACCACACTGTCCCATTGAGGGTTCCATCCCCTGCTTAGCAACCAGAGTGATGTCCCTCAGGCGAGCAGACTTCCAAGAGTTCCGATTTTGTGCTCTGTTGCTCTACCACTTGCTGGGAGCTGACTGACAGAGGCTTCCTCCCTCCACCCCCTGCGGTCTATTTTCCCAGATATCGCCTTCGATTCACTTCTCCACATGTCCTACCTTCCAGAAAGTGGTCGCTTTTCTGTTCATGGAGTTCCTGCTATCCTGTGGAGTTCATAGGTGTTCAGAATGGTTTGGTAAGTATCTAGCTGAATTCCTGGGACCAGATGAAATTTAGGTCTCCTACTTCTTTGCCATCTTGGAGCCCGCCTCCGGATGAAGGCCCCTTAATAAGAGCTGACCTAGATTAAAAGCAACGGCCAAGTTTTCCACTTTTCTTCTTTGGTTGTTCTTTACTCAGCTATTTCCCGAGAAGTATTCCACACACATTTTATTTGGATATCACATCTTTCTCCCCAGATGGCAAATAACAAGTCAAAGTGGTAATCAGATACTAAGGGACCAAGGCCTATCTGAATTGTTCTTCCAGATAAGTTCTATTTTCTGTAAGAGATGTGTATGGAAACAAGCAGACTGCTTGATTAACACTGGAAAATGACATAGTTGATTTAAGGTGCTTTTGCTAACAAATCTAAAAGGACACAATGTTGGCTGGAATGGGCAGCTCAGAATGCCAAAATGGAAGGAGAAGGCTAGGAGAGAACTAACAGATTTGCTCATGTAGCATCAAACCACAACCACATGGTGGTTTTTTTTGCTGTCTTTGTTCCCAGTATGAGTTAGTATATTAGAATGTTTTGAGTGATTTTGTAATCCTGTTTGGCTTTGTCTATAATGCCACATAATGTGAACCATTCTGTAGGTGTTGTAGATCTCTGATGAAGATCTTAACTAGCTTTAAAAATTAAGTCACTGGGTGCCTGGGGGGCTTAGCTGGGTAAGCATCCCACTCGATTTTGGCTCAGGTCATGATCTGAGGGTTGTGAGATCAAGTCCTGCTTCGGGGGTCTGTACTCAGCAGGGATTTCACTGGACATTCTCTCTCTCCCTCTCTCTGTCCCTCCCATTGCTTGCAGGTAGGCACATGCTCTCTCTCAAATAGATTAATCTTAAAAAAAAATTAAGTCACCAATTTTAACACATACAAATGCTCTTTATGCATTAAAACATGTGCTATGGTGAGTGCTGTGAATTGTGTAAGACTGATGATTCACAGACCTGTACCCCTGAAGCAAATAATACATTATATGTTAATAAAAAAATCACTTATAACTGAATAAAAAATAAATAAAAAAACCAAAAAAACCAAAACATCACTTATTAGCTGTGTGATCTTGGCAAGGTAAGTTACCTCTCTGTGCCCTGGGTCATCTTATCTGTAAAATATGGATTAGAAAATAATACTGTATAGGGTTATTATGATGATTAAGTTTATGTTTGTAAGGGCCTAAGAACAGTGCCTGGTACATAGGAATTACTATGTAACTGTTTATTATTAATAACAGACAAATACTTATGTCAACTATTTCATTATAATGGAGACAAAACCACAGTGCCTTCGCATGTGTTTTTTATAATAAAGGGTGCTGATATTTAAAGGGGTAAATAAGCCTGAACTACACCAAACACTTGGCTATCCTGAAATGAACCACGCCTTCAGTTTTTTTTTTTTTATATTTTATTTAGGTGAAATTCACATTAATATATCAGTAAAAATTAAACATTTTTTTTGTTACTTCCACTGTCTCTTTATTTTTTTTTCCCAATTTATTTATTTTCAGAAAAACAGTATTCATTATTTTTTAACCACACCCAGTGCTCCATGCAAGCTGTGCCCTCTATAATACCCACCACCTGGTACCCCAACCTCCCACCCCCCCGCCACGTCAAACCCCTCAGACTGTTTTTCAGAGTCCATAGTCTCTCATGGTTCACCTCCCCTTCCAATTTACCCAAATTCCCTACTCCTCTCTAACGCCCCTTGTCCTCCATGCTATTGATTATGCTCCACAAATGAGTGAAACCATATGATAATTGACTCTCTCTGCTTGACTGATTTCACTCAGCATAATCTCTTCCAGTCCCGTCCATGTTGCTACAAAAGTTGGATATTCGTCCTTTCTGATGGAGGCATAATACTCCATAGTGTATATGGACCACATCTTCCTTATCCATTCATCCGTTGAAGGGCATCTTGGTTCTTTCCATAGTTTGGCGACTGTGGCCATTGCTGCTATAAACATTGGGGTACAGATGGCCCTTCTTTTCACGACATCTGTATCTTTGGGGTAAATACCCAGGAGTGCAATGGCAGGGTCATAGGGAAGCTCTATTTTTAATTTCTTGAGTAATCTCCACACTGTTCTCCAAAGAGGCTGCACCAACTTGCATTCCCACCAACAGTGTAAGAGGGTTCCCCTTTCTCCACATCCTCTCCAACACATGTTGTTTCCTGTTTTGTTAATTTTGGCCATTCTAACTGGTGTAAGGTGATATCTCAATGTGGTTTTAATTTGAATCTCCCCGAGGGCTAATGATGATGAGCATTTTTTCATGTGTCTGATAGCCATTTGTATGTCTTGATTGGAGAAGTGTCTGTTCATATCTTCTGCCCATTTTTTGATGTGTTTGTCTGTTTCGTGTGGGTTGAGTTTGAGGAGTTCATTATAGATCCTGGATATCAACCTTTTGTCTGTACTGTCATTTGCAAATATCTTCTCCCATTCCGTGGGTTGTCTCTTTGTTTTTTTGACTGTTTCCTTTGCTGTGCAGAAGCTTTTGATTTTGATGAAGTCCCAGAAGTTTATTTTCGCTTTTGTTTCCTTTGCCTTTGGAGACGTATCTTGAAAGAAGTTGCTGTGGCTGATATCAAAGAGATTACTGCCTATGTTCTCCTCTAAGATTCTGATGGATTCCTGTCTCACGTTGAGGTCTTTTATCCATTTTGAGTTGATCTTTGTGTACGGTGTAAGAGAATGGTCGAGTTTCATTCTTCTACATATAGCTGTCCAGTTTTCCCAGCACCATTTATTGAAGAGACTGTCTTTTTTCCACTGTATATTTTTTCCTGTTTTGTCAAAGATTAATTGACCATAGAGTTGAGGGTCCATATCAGGGCTCTCTACTCTGTTCCATTGGTCTATGTGTCTGTTTTTATGCCAGTACCATGCTGTCTTGGTGATCACAGCTTTGTAATAAAGCTTGAAATCAGGTAAGGTGATGCCGCCAGCTTTATTTTTGTTTTTCAACATTTCCTTAGTGATTCGGGGTCTCTTCTGATTCCATACAAATTTTAGGATTATTTGCTCCAGCTCTTTGAAGAATGCCGGTGGAATTTTGATCGGAATGGCGTTAAAAGTATAGATTGCTCTAGGCAGTATAGACATTTTAACAATGTTTATTCTTCCGATCCAAGAGCATGGAATGGTCTTCCATCTTTTTGTGTCTTCTTCAATTTCTTTCATGAGTGTTCTATAGTTCCTCAAGTATAGATCCTTTACCTCTTTAGTTAGGTTTATTCCAACGTATCTTATGGTTCTTGGTGCTATAGTAAATGGAATCGATTCTCTAATTTCCCTTTCTGTATTTTCATTGTTAGTGTATAAGAAAGCCACTGATTTCTGCACATTGACTTTGTATCCTGCCACGCTGCGGAATTGCTGTATGAGTTCTAGTAGTTTGGGGGTGGAGTCTTTTGGGTTTTCCATATAAAGAATCATGTCATCTGCGAAGAGAGAGAGTTTGACTTCTTCATTACCAATTTGGATACCTTTTATTTCTCTCTGTTGTCTGATTGCTGTTTCTAGGACTTCTAATACTATGTTGAACAAGAGTGGTGAAAGTGGGCATCCTTGTCTTGTTCCTGATCTCAATGGGAAGGCTGCAAGCTTTTTCCCATTGAGGATGATATTTGCTGTGGGTCTTTCATAGATAGATTTGATGAGGTTCAGGAATGTTCCCTCTATCCCTATACTTTGAAGCGTTTTAATCAGGAACGGATGTTGGATTTTGTCAAATGCTTTTTCTGCATCAATTGAGAGGACCATGTGGTTCTTGTCTCTTCTCATATTAATTTGTTGTATCACATTGATTGATTTGCGAATGTTGAACCATCCTTGTAGCCCAGGGATGAATCCCACCTGATCATGGTGGATAATCTTTTTAATGTGCTGTTGGATCCTGTTGGCTAGGATCTTGTTGAGAATCTTAGCATCCATATTCATCAGTGATATTGGTCTGAAATTCTCCTTTTTGGTAGGGTCCTTGCCTGGTTTGGGGATCAGGGTAATGCTGGCTTCTTAGAAAGAGTCTGGAAGTTTTCCTTCTGCTTCAATTTTTGAAACAGCTTCAGGAGAATAGGTGTTATTTCTTCTTGGAAGGTTTGGTAGAATTCCCCAGGGAATCCGTCAGGTCCTAGGCTCTTGTTTTTTGGGAGATTTTTGATCACTGCTTCAATCTCGTTATTAGATATCGGTCTATTCAGGTTGTCGATTTCTTCCTGGTTCAATTTTGGTAGTTTATATTTTTCCAGGAATGCATCCATTTCATCTAGGTTGCTAAGCTTATTGGCATATAACTGTTCGTAATAACTTCTGATGATTGTTTCTACTTCCTTGGCGTTAGTTGTGATCTCTCCCTTTTCATTCACAATTTTATGAATTTGGGATTTCTCTCTTTTCTTTCGGATTAGTGTAGCCAGTGGCTGGCTTATCGATCTTATTGATTCTTTCAAAAAACCAGCTTCTAGTTTCATTGATACGTTCTACTGTATCTCTGGTTTCTCCCTCATTGATCTCAGCTCTAATCTTGATGATTTCCCTTCTTATGTGTGGAGTTGGTTTGATTTGTTGTTGATCCTCCAGTTCTTTAAGGTGTAGAGACAGCTGGTGTGTTCTGGATTTTTCAATTTTTTTGAGCAAGGCTTGGATGGCTATATATTTTCCCCTTAGGGCCGCCTTTGCTGTATCCCATAGGTTTTGGACCGAAGTGTCTTCATTCTCATTGGTTTCCATGAATTGTTTCAGTTCTTCTTTGATCTCCTGGTTGATGCAAGCATTCTTAAGCAAGGTGGTCTTTAGCTTCCAGGTGTTTGAGTTCCTTCGGAACTTTTCCTTGTGATTGAGCTCCAGTTTCAAAGCATTGTGATCTGAGAATATGCAGGGAATCATCTCAGTCTTTTGGTATCGGTTGAGTCCTGATTTGTGACCCAGTATGTGGTCTATTCTGGAGAAGGTTCCGTGTGCACTTGAGAAGAATGAGTATTCTGCTGTTTTAGGGTGGAATGTTCTGTATATATCTATGAGGTCCATCTGGTCCAATGTGTCATTCAATGCTCTTGTTTCTTTATTGATTTTCTGCTTCGATGATCTGTCTAATTCTGAAAGAGGCGTGTTAAGATCTCCTACGATTAGTGTATTCATATCAATATGACTCTTTATCTTGATTAACAGTTTTCTTAAGTAATTGGCTGCTCCCATATTGGGAGCATAGATATTTACAATTGTTAGATCATCTTGGTGGATAGTCCCTTTAAGGATTATGTAGTGTCCTTCTGTATCTCTGACTACAGTCTTTAGTTTGAAGTCTAATTTATCTGATAGGAGAATCGCTACCCCAGCCTTCTTTTGAGTCCCATTGGCATGAAAGATGCTTCTCCACCCCTTCACTTTCAGTCTGCGTGTATCTTTAGGTTCAAAATGGGTCTCTTGTAGACAGCATATGGATGGGTCCTGTCGTTTTATCCAATCTGCAACCCTGTGCCGTTTTATGGGTGCATTTAGGCCATTCACATTGAGAGTGATTATTGATAGATACGTTTTTATTGACATCGAGTTACCTTTGAAGTCTTTCTTTCTGTAGACTGTCTCCATATTTCTGTTCAATGCTATTCTTGGGATTTTTCCTCTTTTATAGAACCCCCCCTTAATATTTCCTGCAGTGTCGGCTTGGTGGTTGCATAGTCTTTTAAACCTTGCCGGTCTTGGAAACTCTTTATCTCTCCATCCATTTTGAATGTCAGTCTTGCTGGATAAAGTATTCTTGGCTGCATGTTCTTCTCATTTAGTGCCCTGAATATATCTTGCCAGCCTCTTCTGGCTTGCCAGGTCTCTGTGGACAGGTCTGACGTTATTCTGATGGGCTTCCCTCTGTAAGTAAGGAGCCTCTTTGCCCTGGCGGCTTTCAAGAGATTATACCTACAATTATAATTTCTCAATTTGACTATCAGGTGTCGTGATGTTTTTTTGGAGTGTATAATCTTGGGTGGAGACCGTTCAGCCTCTAGTACATGAACGCTGGTTTCATTCGCGAGATTCGGAAAATTTTCATGAAGGACTTGTTCCACGATATCTTCTAGACTTCTTTCTTTCTCCTCCCCTTCAGGAATTCCAATAATTCTGACGTTGGAACGCTTCATGGCATCATTTATTTCCCTAATTCTGCTTTCGTGGGATCTAAGCTGTTTGTTTCAGGCTTCCTCCTGATCCTTTCTCTCTGTTTGTCTTCCAGATCACTAATTCTATCTTCTGTCTCAGTTACCCTAGCTTTGAGAGAGTTTAGATTGGATTGGAACTCATTGAGAGCATTGTGGACCTCCTCCCTGGTAGCTTTGAGCTCCGCCCTAATATTGTGAACATCCTGTCTGGTCGCTTTCAGTTCGGCCCTAATCAATTCTGTTTGGTCATCCATGGCTTTCTCCAACCTAGCTATTGCCTGGATAATTGTTAGCCTAAATTCTCTTTCCGACATATTGTCTATGTTGATAGCCGTTAGCTCTGTTGCAGAAGGTCCATCCTCTGTATTTTTCTTCTGTTGGGCATTCCTCCTCCTAGTCATTTTGGTGGGAGAAGACTGAACAGATGTAGCTGGATGTATCAACTCTGGTGCAGTCAAGGTACACCCTGGAACACTTCCTGATCTCCGTCTCAGAGAAAAGCCTCAGTCTGGGTGCAGAAGCTGAATAAATTCCTCCTTGGACGCTGGCAGTGCAGGTTCCAAGTTAAAGACCCTGGGGGCGCAGGATCTTTTGCTCGTCCCCAAAGCCCAGGCAGTGGCGGCTCTCTGGGAGCTCCTGCCCGCCAGAGAGGTTCCAAGCAGCGATCGCACACTGAGATTTTGCCGCCGGCCCGGGCTGGGAGTGCCCGGCTTGCGCGCACCTCTTTTCAGAGGCGGCTGTGGGTCGGGCGCGCGTCTGGGGCACTGAGAACGGGGCGCTGGTCCGTAAGCCGCAGGCTGGGCTTTTGCGCGCCTCTGTCCGGGGAAGAGTTTCGCGCGCGCGCGCGCGGCTTAGACTTTGAGACAATGGCGCGGGTCAAGAAGCGCCCCCGGGCCTTAGAAACCCAGGAGAGCTGGAGGGACGTGCGCGCGCATCTCAAGCTTTGTGGTAGGGCTAGCGCGCGTTCTGCAGACCGGCGCGGCTCCCATCCCCTCACAGGAGCCGGAACCCTCGCGCTCTGGGGCGCGCTGGCGGGTTAGGGACCAGGAGCCGTTTTCTCCGCCGCTCTCTCTCTGCCTCCGCGCCGGGGAGGCCGTCTGGGACCGGGGACTTAAGCCCCTGTCCTGTCCCTAGCCGCCCCGATTCCCACAATTTGCCCCCGCGATCCTTTGCTCTTTTGGAGTGCTTTCAACCAGTCTCCAAGTTAATGCTGGTCCCCAGACGCAGGGCACTCTAGCTCGTGTCGGGGTATTACTTTCGCACCGGTCGCCTCTGGTGGCTCCCTCCCCCTTTTGTTTATCTTCTGATATCAGTCCGCTGTTCCCATTCCGCTTTACCTGCTCACTGGCGTCTTCTGCCCCCGTAGAGATCCAGACGTGGATAATTCTGATCTCAGGCTGATTTCATGGGTGATCGGAGTTCTTTGGTAGGTAATCAGCTCACTTTGGGGTACCAGCTGAAAAGACGCCTCTTCCTAGTACCCCGCCATCTTGTCCCCCCAAAATTAAACATTTTAAAGTGAACAATTCATCCGTACATAGTACATTCAGAGTGTTCTGCAACCACCACCTCTATATAGCTCTAAAACACTTCCATCATTCCAAAGCAGAATTCCTTATCCATTAGCCAGCTTCTGTCTATTCTCTCCAACTCCCACTCCCTGGCAACCACAAATCTGCATTCTTTCTTTATGGATTTATTGACATTTCATATAAATGGAATCATGCAATATGTGACTATGTGTTAAACACATACCACGTTTTGTTTATCCATTCATCTGGTGATGAACATTTCGGCTGTTTCCACATTTTGGTTATTGTGAATAACACTGCAGTGAACACACATGTACATGTATCTGTTTTCCATCCTTTTGGGTATATACCAAGGAGTGGCACTGCAGATGCATATGGTAATTATGTGTTTAACATTTTCAGGAACTGCCAAACTGTCTTCTATAGTGGGTGAACCATTTTGCATTCCCATTAACAATGTACAAGGATTCCAATTTCTCTACACCCTTACGAACACTTGTTTTCTATTAAAAAAAATTACAGCCATCCTAGTGAGCGTACAGTGGTATCTCATTGTGATTTTGATTTGCATTTCCCTAATAACTAATGCTGAGCAGTTTTTCATGTTTGTCAATTATTTGTATATCTTTTTCAGAGATATATCTACAGTATTTAAGTCCTTCAACCATTTTTTATTGGGTTATGTCTCTTTCTGTTGTCGAGTTATAAGAGTCCTTTACATAGTCTGGATACTGAAAGATATCAGAATATTCCATATATATATATATATATATATATATCCATACCCCCTCACACACATACTCTCTCTCTCTATATGTAGAATCAGAATATTTATTCTATAAAATATATGATTTGCAAATATTTTCTCCCATTCTGCAGGTTGTCTTTTCAATTTCTTAAGTGTCCTTTGATATACAAAGGCATTAAATTTTAATGTCCAATTTATTTATTTTTAAAATTTTGCTGCTGTGCTTTGGGGTTAACCTAAGGTCATGAAGACTGAGCTCTATTTTTTTCCTAAGAGTTTTATTTAGTTCTTATATTTAGGTCGCTGATCCATTTGAGTTAGTTTTTATATACTCATTATTTTGTGTGTGGATATCCAATTGTCCCAGAACCATTTGTTGAAGAGTCTCCTTTCTCCTTATTGAATGTTCTTGGTCTCCCTGTCAAAATTAGATAGATTTATTTCTGGACTCAATTCTATTCCATTGGTGTATATGTCCATTCTTACTATACCAGACTGTTTTGATTACTGCAACTCTTGAATTAAGTTTTGAAATTGGGAAGTGTGAATCCTCCAACTTTGTTCTTCTTTTTCACAATTGTTTTTTGCTATTTTGGCCCCCTTGCAATTCCATATGAATTTGAGGATCAGCTTTTTCATTTCTGCAAAAAAGGCCATTGAAATACTGAGAGATTGCACTGAATCTCTAGGTCTCTTTGGGTCATACCAACATCTTAACAATATCAATTCTTTCAATCCACACATGTTGGATGTATTTATTTCTATTTACTTAGGTCTTCTTTAACTTCCTTTAGCAATGTTTTATAGTTTTCAGTGAAGAAGTTTTTCATTTCCTTGATTAAATTTATTTCTAGGTATTTAATTATTTGGGATGACATTATAAATGGAATTGTTATCCTTAGAGTTTTTAAGATATGAAGTTCTATTATAAATATTGATAATGCCTACTTATAAAAAACAATTGATATTTTTATCAATATACATCTGTGTCTTTGATATATAGATGTATATAATCCATTTTTGTGGGATCTACTATTGGCTGGAAACCTCTGCTATGCAGAGATCTTAACCCCTTTTTCCTTGCCCTGGGGTGGTTTTCTAGGCAAGGGTAATCTGAGTTCGACTCTGCTACAAGAAGGAGTGGGAATGCAGCCTTAAACGGAAGAGATCTGAATATGATGTGTATCACCTGATCTGGAGAGAGAGGGGCAGGAAAACACTCACCAATGCTATTATTAAAAACACTAAGGAATTCCAGTTATTGAGGAAGGTAAATATGTATACTGCTGAGGAAGGAACAGTCAGAGGCCTGACCTAGCGTTCTACCTCCTGTGACCTTAGCACAAGATGCCTTGATTTCCATGGGTCTTATTTCCTCTCTGTATAATTAGGATACTGGATTACATTATCTCTAAGTCCCGTCCCTGCTCAATGAGTCTATTAAGGCACTACATTAGTATTTCTAATTTTTTTCTGTGGCTTTTGAAGGGATAATTTTCTTCGCATTGCTTGACATTCAGAAGGCTTACTGAATAGAGAGAATGACTCAATGAATAATTGAACAAACAATTAGCCAACTCTTACTTCATCAATTCTTCATATATGTATGACAGATTACCAGTGCCAGGTCATGTGCTAGAGGTAAAAATATGGAGACTTAACCTATGCCTTCAAAGGGACTCTCAGTCTGAAATCGTACTTTTAATTATTCTCCTCTTCTTGCATTCCTTAACACAGAACACATATGCCCAAGTGCTGATATTTTAGAAAGCAACGAACTCTGGTGTCAGAAGACCTGTAAAATCATCACTGGTAGAGCATAAATCCATACCTAGTGGATAACTGTGCTCTTTCCTTTCTTCTCTTGGCTTTCCTCTTGTTTTTCTCTTATCTAACATCTGTACATATATTGTTCTTTTTTTTAGACGCAGAATGATTATGAGTCAGTCAATAATTCAGACATGCAAATGCCTAAAAGTGCCAGTCCATGTTCCCTCAGGAACCATAAGTCATAAATTCAATTGAATCAGCATGCTTTACTACTTGTCCAGCATCAGCCATTCCTCTGGCCAAGTGAAAACCTGGTTAATTTCTTGTTTTAGGGTCCCAATAATTCACTTTCTATTATATTCCACTGTGTAAACAGAGAACAGCAATGGAATTAGGCAACATTTCCTAGCTTGGGTGAGTTTAAGAGTTCTAGAGTGAAATGTAGCAGCTTAAATAAACTAAGGGAAACAGGTACTGAGTTTAAGCAAGCATTTTAATACACTATCTTTAAATTGAACCCCAGAATGAAATGTAAGAAACAAGGAAATGTAAGAAACAGGGAAAAGAAACTATGATAAAAGTCTCAACCTCGTGACAAATAGAACTGTCTCTGCAGAAGATGTCCCCCCCACCCCCATCTTCAGTATGGAAGGCAAAGGGACATCCATTACTTATTGAATACAGACACACTTAACACAGCTAGTCACCATCTTTTGGCATTCTTATTCCATGACATCTTTTCTCTCTCTCTCTCTTTTCTTTTTAAAATTTCCCCTCCCTTCCATTCTCCCAAGGAAGGCAGTACACTATAGTAAGTAGGAGTAAAAACTCGAGTCCCACCGCCAGGGTTCAAAACCTGCCTCTACTACTTAACAATTTTGTGACACTGGCACATTATCTGACTTCTCTGTGCCTAAGCTTCCCTATCTATAAAATGGAGATGATAATAATACCTACTTTATAGAGTTTGTATAGCATTAAATTAAATTCATATATATGAAGTGTTTAGAATACCTACTGTTTCTATTAGCACCACCATCATTGTTATCATTTCTGCTGCCAACTTCCTTGACCAGAGACACTCAATTTGCCCCATGCTGTGTTATCCTTTGTTCTCTTTTATCAAATTGTCTTGACAATGAACTCTTGCAGTGTTTACTTTTCTGGTATCCACAATTACACAGAGAACTCTGAGGACAGGAAAACTGCTCTAGCTCTTTGTGTCAAAGTATGCAACCTAGTAAAAAATATTATATTAAATCATTCCTTCCACCTCTGCCATATGCCATAATGAACTCTCTGTTCCTTGAATGGATCAGCTCTACTCATAATGCCACGTCTTTATACATATACACTCTTCCTTTTCCTGAAATGCTTTCCTTTCTTGTTGTCAACTTTCATTACCTGAAAAATTACTTCGTTAGTTGAGAAATTATTATTTATCCTTCAGGATATAGTTTGGAAAATTTTTTTCTTCATGTGAGTACACACCAAACACTGTTCTATGGGTAGATACTGACCCATTAAGTCATTTTCACTGGTCTATGGTGAAAATATCAGCCTTTATTTTGAAATTAATACCTTCCTAATATGTGAGTGTTTAAATCTTTCCAATTAAGTGATTAGAATAATTGTAGTTTCTCTTGTTTGTCTGTTCTAATGCTCTGATTTGGTGAATTTAAAAGTTGGCAACCTTATGTTAGTCAAGTTTTTCATAACTTGGTAGGTCTGTGACATCCAAGTGCCTCTCCAAGTGGCTCTTTCAAGTTAGAGTTAAGTGCCCCAAATTCTCCTCCCAGTGCTTGTTAAGCCCATTAGGGAAGCTTCCTCCAGGTATAACAATCAATATGTACATGTAAATTTCCCTGAGAGATTCCAAGCTCCTTGAAGCAGGGGCTGTGTCATCTCAGTGCCTGACTGTAGGAGGCAGATAAATGGTTAGCATCTACACAATGAATTATAGTTTATATCTTTTCACATATATATATTTGTTTTATTGGATCTTCAAAACAACCTTATAATAACTAATGAGGAAATAATGTTCAGAACTCTCACAAAGCACTAAGTTGGTATGTGGTCACAGTAACTGACTGTGGGACCATTAATGTGTCTTTAGTTGCTACAGTATCAATTTAACTTCTCCAAGATGTACTCAGTTTACACATGTTATGCTTTTAGTGGGAATGTAATAGTATTTTACTTATCCAGGGAACAATTATCCTCATTTTACTGACATAGAAATTGAAGCATATAGAGATGGGGTGAGCACTTGTGCAAGGTTAAGTCCTGGAAGCTAAATGAGGAATAGAGGGTTATATTCCACAGCACCCAGAACCACACCATGCTTCCCCAAGTCTATTCAGAACATTTTAGGCAATATGAGTTGCCACATTCATTAGCCTTTTTTCCAGGTCTTTTGAAAACCTAAAAGAAATCATGCCAATATTTGTTCTTGGAATTTTTTTAGATTATTCCATTCACTATTAAAAAATTAATTATAAAACAAAATATATGTATATTGTTCAAAAACACAAACGGCACTACAATTATGAGAAAAAAGCATTATTCTCTAACTGCTACCCCTCCTACCTCACACATGGCCTAGTCTCAAGCCTTTCAGCAATAGCTTCTAAATCTTCTGGTACGTACTTCTGTGTTTAATATATAATTGCAGCCTTATACTGACATTTCTGAATTTGTGCTTTAGGTATGATCTCTGACTTGTATTTTGGAAAAAGTATTGAACCACAAAAGACCCGATTAGCCCAAGCAATCCTGAAAAATAAAAGCCATGCAGGAGCCTCATAATTCTGGACTTCAAGCTATATTACTGTAGTCATCAAGACAGTATGGCACTGACACAAAAACAGACTCATAGATTAATAGAACAGAATAAAGAGCCCAGAAATGGGTCCACAACTATATGGTAATCTTCAACAAAGCAGGAAAGAATGTCTGATGGAAAAAAGACTGTCTCTTCAACAAATGGTGTTGGGAAAACTGGACAGCAGCATGCAGAAGAATGAAATTGAACCACTTTCTTACACCACACACAAAAATAAATTCAAAATGGATGAAAGACCTAAATGTGAGACAGGAAAATCCCTTCAAAATCCTTGAGGAGAACACAGGCAGCAACCTCTGTCACTTCAGCCATTACAACTTCTTACTAGACATGTTGCCAGAGGCAAAGGAAACAAAAGCAAAAATGAACTATTGGGACTTCATCAAGATAATAATCTTCTGCAGAGTGAAGGAAATAATCAACAGTCTAAAAGGCATCCTATGGAATGGAAAAAGGTATCTGCAAATGACTATCTGATAAAGAGTTAGTATCCAAAGTCTGTAAAGAACTTATCAAACTCAACACCCCAAACCCAAATAATCCCATTAAGAAAGGGCAGAAGACATGAATAAACATTTTTCAAAGAAGACATCCAGATGGCTAACAGACCCATGAAACAATGCTCAATATCACTCATTATCATGGAAATATAAATCAAAACCATAATGAGATATCACCTCTTACCTGTCAGAATAGATAAAATTAACAACACAGGAAACAACGGATGTTGGTGAGGATGCAGAGAAAGGGGAACCCTCTTACACTGCTGGTGGGAATACAAGCTGGTGCAGCCACTCTGGAAAATGGTATGGAGGTTCCTCAAAAAGTGAAAAATAGAACCACCCTACAATTCAGCAATTGCACATTGAGGTAGTTACCCAAAGGACACCAAAATATAGATTTGAAGGGGTTCATGCACCCCAATGTTTATAACAGCATTATTAACAATAACCAAACTATGACTATATTACTGTAGTTATGAAGAGCCATCAAAAAGAATGAAATCTTGCCATTTGAAGTGATGTGAAGGAGGCTAGAGTGTATCATGCTAAGTGAAATAAGTCCAAAAGTCAGTCAGAGAAAGAAAAATACCATATGATTTTACTCATATATGTAATTTAGGGAACAAAACAGATGAACATGTGGGAAGGGAAAAGAAAAAGAGAGAAGGAGAGAGGAGGAGACAAACCATAAGAGACTCCTAATGATAGAGAACAAACTGAGGGTGGATGGAAAGAAGTGGGAGAGGGATGGGCTAATGGGGTGATGGATATTAAGGAATGCACTTGTTATGATGAGCACTGGGTGTTCTATGTAAGGGGTGAATCACTAAAATTCTACTCATGAAACCAATATTATGCTATATGTTAACTAACTAGAATTTAAATAAATATTTGGAAAAGAAAAATAATTGGATGGGTACAGAATTCTACGTTGGAAATCATTTTTCTTTAGACTTTTGAAGGTATAGTTTTAAGGTCTTGTGCCATCTAATGTTGTGTGAAGTCAGATATCATTGTTCTCATTCCTACTACTTTGCACGCAACTTGAATTTTTAAAAAATTCTTGAAGCTTAAATAATCTTTTCTCTTTTTCCCTCTTATTCTTAAATTATACAACGGTGGCTCTTATTTTCCTTTCTTTCTTTTTCTTTTTCATTTTTTGTTTTTGAGCTCTGTCAATGTGAAAACACTTGGCCTTTAATTTTGGGAAATCTTCCTACATGTCATCCTTCCTGTTTTCTCTAGCCTCTCATCTTAGAATCTTATTACTCTGCTGGTGGTCCACTTGTAGTAACTTCTAATATTCTTAACATTTTGATCCTATTTTCAGTCTTTTGGGCTTCTTAATTTTTTTTTTAATTTTAAGTCCCCGGAACAAGAAAATACAATACAGAGTCTCAAAATAGTGTATAGTTTCCAAGTCGAAATGTCCAGTATTCATTCAAACTTATTAGACATATCAGGATACAAGGATAAGAGAAAAACAGAAAATAAAAACAGATATTGGAATTGAGAGACAGATATTGGAATTGTGAGCCAAGGCTTTTGAAATAACTTTGATTAACCTATTTGAAAAATTCGATAGTGAGATAGAGAATTTCAGCTGAAGAATGGAAACTGTAAGAAAGAATCTAATGGAAATTCTAGCATCAAAAAATATAATAACTGAAATTAAGAATGCTGAAATATGTGTTCAATCAGCTCCTTGATAAATATCCAAAGAAAGCCTACCTACATGCTCCAAGAGAAATGTAGACTGAGTCCAGCAGTACTATTCATAGTTGCCTAAAATAGACAAACTGTGGTGAGTTCACACAATGGCATACTGTATAGTAATTAAATAAGCAATATAGATGACTCTCACAAACCCAAGGTTTTGTTAAAGAATGTATATATGAAAGAATATGTACTATATGATTTTATTTAAATAAACTTCAAAAATAGGTAAAATTAACTTGTAGTGTTAGAAGTCAGGAGAGTGTTATCTCTGGGAACAAGAGAGAGGGTCATGATTAAGAGGAGATTATAAGTAGGGTTTCTGAGATGTTTGTAAAGTTCTATTTCTTGATCTGGGTGCTGGTTACAGAAATGTGTTCACGTTGTATTAATTCCTAAAGCTGCACACCTATGATCTGTAAATGTTTCTAAATTATATGAAAAGCTTATAATATAGTAAACTTTAACAAAATGCTTACTGAAATACAGCAAGAACAAACTACTCCTATTTTATAGACACAGTATATTTTCTTAACCAAGAAAAGCATATATCTATTCCTTATCTATTTCTTTCTTCCTGTTAGTTTCAGTGTCTATCTACCATGTATGCAATGTATCTGAGTTGAGAAGTTCTCTGGTCCAGTTTCTCCAGAGAATAAATACCCTGTTTTCTGCTTATTTGTAGTTGGAAGGGGGATCTGGGATTCTATAGCAACCCATATAGAATTTTAACTAATCTCCTTGTCTTTAGCCACACCCCCTTGCCTTTGGCAGTACCTAGGGCTGTCAATTCTGGAGTTCCTCTGAGGTTCTATATTATGACTCTCATTGACAAACCTCTCTGTAAACCCAATAGTTTCAGCTTTCTCTAAGTTAGTTATCACTCCTCGATCTTACAGGGCGCCTGGGTGGCTCAGTGGGTTAAGCCGCTGCCTTCGGCTCAGGTCATGATCTCAGGGTCCTGGGATCGAGTCCCGCATCGGGCTCTCTGCTCAGCAGGGAGCCTGCTTCCCTCTCTCTCTCTGCCTGCCTCTCCATCTACTTGTGATTTCTCTCTGTCAAATAAATAAACAAAATTTAGGACCACACTTTCCTTATTGTTTCCTACTCTCCCATCCTCTTCTTCCTGGTGGGTTTATTACCATTTTAATTCTTTTAATTTTAGTGGGGCTTCAGGAAGGATCGGAGATAAAAACTTGCATTTAATATGTCATATTTTGATTTACTTTTCCCTTACATTTATTTAAAAATACTAATCAGGTTATGATGCACCTCCTCTCATCTGCTAATTCTAGAATGCACATATATTTCTACCAATTTTGAGGTTTCTTATTAGTTGGGTGATACATTTTTTTTAATGAAGGCTTTCACTTTCTTGTATAGCATTTAAATGGTACATAAGATGAGTGGCTGCACTTCCTGGCTTGTGATCTCTCTGGGGAGCTGTTAATGCACTGCTGTGTTTTATTATCAAATGAAATTTATAGGCACAGTGTCCTGTTCCACAGAGTGAACCACACAAGGATTTCTCAGACACTCATCCAGACAGAGCATAAGTCCGAAGTCTACTTTAAACAAACTTCTAAGAAATCACCTTTGCCATCTTATGTGCTGCCCTGTTTCCTGGGCTTCTAGAAAAATTGATTTTGTTAAAAATAATCCCAGACAAAAATCAAAAGGAAGCATCAGTATTCTCTCAATACTTTCAGTTGTTTAAGACTATCGTAGCAGGAAAAAAAAAAAAAAAAAAAAAAGACTATCGTAGCAGGAGAATTTGTGTCATCTTATAAATTCTAGATGGTTCAGTTATCTGCAGAGTGTATTTATTAATCACATAATAAATAGTTAATGTGTATTTTCCTGTCTTTCTAGGAATAACTCATTTTTCTAATATGATCATCAGAAAATTTATACATGTAATGTCTCTCATATGACTTCATGAAATGTACAGAATAATGAGATAGTATATACCAGACAATGGCAGAGCTTTTTGAATGGTGACATTTTTTTTTAAAAAGATTTTATTTACTCATGAGAGAGGAGTGTGTGAGCAGAGGGAGAGGCAGAAAAAGAGGGAGAAACAGGCTCCCCACTGAGCAGGGAGCCCAATTCAGGGCTCGATCCCAGAACCCCTGGATTACACCCTGAGCCAAAGGAAGATGCTCAACCCCCTGAGTCACCCAGGCACTCTGAATGGTGATACCTTTTGAACACTCTTGTGAATTTGGTGACTTTGCTACACAATGAGTACCATTTCCTTCGTCAGGAATCAGATACTGGCTTTGTTAGCTACCCTTGCATCATGTGATCTAGATCAGACACAAATAGAGTCTCTGCCTTTGTTCAGCAGAGAAAAATGAAGAAGTCTGCTTCTGGCAAGGGTGGTGAGGAAGAAGGCATTCAGTTTTCCAGGGCAGCAGTAACAGAAATTCTGGAACCTGGAGCCAAGCATTGTGCTGTGACTTATGGAGTCTGTCCAGTTTCAGTAGCTATCAGGGGTCTTCCTAGGAGCAGTCTTGTGGTGGGGGGTGTGTTTGTTCTTGGCTGTAGCCTCGAAGCCTGACTTTCTGGGCATCCTTGAGATTCTATGAAGTGGCTAATTACCTTAAATAAATTCTCTTTTCTGTTTCAACTACCTAGAGAGGATTACACTGCTTGCAAATAAAAACCCTGACTAATTCAAATGGTAAGTGCTATCAAAAACAAAGAAGGAAGAAAAATCACAAAAATAAAAAAGGTATCTTTGACATACAGCTACAGTAAAAATAAACGTGATTCAGAGAAAAGAATGACATATGCTACAACATGAATGAACCATAAGGACTTCTGCTAAGTGAAATATGCCAACTACAGACAAACAAATACTATATGCTTTTACTTACTTAAGGTATCTAAAATAGATTCAAGGAGAATCAGAGTGGAATGGTTGTTGCCAATGGTTGAGGTGAAGGGAAATAGGGAGTTACTAATCAATGGGTTTTGATCAAAATGAACAAACTCTAGAGATCGGCTGCAAAGCATTGCACCTACTGTCACCAAAACATGTAGTATGCTTAAAAATTTATTAAGAGGACAGATCTCATGTTAAAAAAGTGTTTTTTCCACAGTAAATAAGATAAATTTAGAAAAACCACTACTCTATACTCATACTATCCAGAAGTATGCTAATTTTTAAAAAAGATTTTGTTTATTTATTTGACAAAAAGAGAGATCACAAGTAGGCAGAGAGGCAGGCAGAGAGAGAGGGGAAGCAGGCTCCCCACTGAGAAGAGAGCCCGATGCGGGGCTCGATCCCAGGACCCCGGGATCATGACCTGAGCCACCCAGGCGGCTCCAAAGCTATGTCTAACTTTAAACACATTGGAGAATTTAAAAATCTTCATAGTAGCAACTTGAACATACCGTCTTTATCTGCAGTGTCTTGAGGCTTGCATTTTAAAGTGAAGATCTTCCGCAGCTTACAGTTAGCTGAGACAATAATTCCATCCAAGGACTGGAAAACTGCTCCCTTGAATATTTCACTGGTAAATGCTACCAAGTCTATGCATAGATTGCACCACTAAAATAAAGAAAAGAGGAGTAAGTCCTTTCTATGATCAAAGAGGTGAACAAATCATCTATATGTGGATGGTGCAGAGAATTGAGGTAATTGTCCAGATCAACCAGCCTCAAACCAATACCCTTCCTTAGGCAAACCTCTATTTTATCTTCAGTTTTCTTAAAAATTGCCCAGATTCTTCCAAAGAAGTCATCATAATCTAAACCAGACATTGGTCAGGCTGTAGAGTTCTCATGATGAGGGAAGATTTTGACAACTTTGGGAAATAACTCTGGATCTGTAGGCAGTATGCTAGTGGGAAGCTAACTGCAGGTGCATTAGACCACTTAAATCTTGAAAATCAGGGATAAGTAGACAATTGTTCCTTCAAGGGGACTAATTTGATCATAATTAGCCACTTATATTTGTTAAAAAAATCATGGATGAAATTAGAAGCTGGGTTTAAATTGTGGCCAGTGCTGTCTACTTATAACCAATTAACCTATTGTACAGAAATAGATTCTTCCAAAGAATTTGTAATTATGCCTGGTATTTGCCAGTTTTTAAAAGTACTCTTGCAGGGACTAATTTCTGCCCATTAAACAATTAGGCTCCACAATACTTCATCAAATGAATTCTCTAAATGGTCTGAGTTAAAGAAAAGGAGAAAATAATAATTTAGTAAGAAATTAAGATATACTGAGGATTGCAGGACAACAACAGGGAAAAGAATTTTTGAAATTAAAATAAAAGTAGTATTTAAGGTTGTCTGTATTTCTTTTAAAATATCAAGCTCTTCCATTATTTGATTAGAAGAACAATTTACATAAGGTTCATTTTATTAATTTTCAAAATTGAAAGTTGTATTTATTGATAAAGGAAATAATGATGTTATTCTTAAAGGCAAATTCTGTTTAGAAATGTTGATTTTATTAGGAAGAAAAACCTGAGGCGGTTTCCACTATAGAAAAATAAAAGAGACTGCAGTAAGTTATTAATTAAACACATGAAGATTATTTGTAGGTGTCCAAACAGTAAAATTATATTCTCAGGCCATGGGGATGCTCTGATCTTTTGGGTGAAAAGAAGTCTGGTGTACTAAAAGGTGGGAAGGAAGACCGAGTGTGATGCAGTAATGAGACTGGCTTGCCTGCAGGATGGCGAGCTCTGGGGAGGCCAGAGGTAATGTGGGATGAGCCAGGAAGGCCAGGTTCTGGACATTGGAAGATCAGGAGAACTCTGGACTCCAGAGGGTAAGGTGTCACTTTGATTCTTGAAGGAGAATGTGACAAGAGTAGAGTGCTGGGAAGTCTGAACCAACTCTAATGCAGGAATATTTGGGGGTGAGGAAGGCTGACGTAGAGGAGAGACAGACTGAGGCACAGAAAGACCAGTCAGTCAGTCAGTCATTTAAGCATGAAGCGAGGAGGGTCTGGGAGAGGACTAGTATAGGAGGTGGGATATAAGGGATAAACCCGACAGGCATATCCTAGGGCGAATGAAACAGCAGGACCTGGTAAAATCCAGGTTACAGGGGATGGAGTTATTGGGATTTCTAGCAATCCAATAGTAATTGTTAATATTATTATTATATTAGCATCATTATCATTGTTCTGTGGTTCCTATTCCTAAAAGACTTGATTATGTCTCTACTGCAATTATTCAGCTGGTTTGCCCCCAAAGTAACCGTATTCATCCATTCTTCACCACAGGTGAAGAAGCACTTTTCTCAGGTGTTAAACACTGCGTATGACTCCGGTGTATAGCAAGGAATAAGAAAGTCCTTCCAGTCTGAGAAGGGAGGCTGGAGGCAGACAGGTAGCATCTGTTTTATACTGCTAGTGCAGAGGGGACTCATGGTGGGAGGATGCGGAAGTTCAAGAAAGGCTTCTTTAAATGCCATGATATTATATGCAAATATAGGCCCAAACATGCCAAATTTTACACAAAATATTGCTATCACTTCTCCACTCCTCTAATCATACTGTCAACTCTTTAACTTTTCTTCTGTCTATATTTTTAAAGAATAACTTTTATCAATTTTAGACATTATCTATTGTCTTTCTATTATGGTAGGTAAGACCTGTAGTTCACTTACACACCCTACTTCCTCCTCTTCATCCTCCCTGGATAATTGTCTCCCATTTGTTCCTTTTACCTTTTCCTCAAAATCCATATTCTGTGTTTTCCTCACTGTGACTATGTGAATATTGTACACAACTGAGTTAAGTGATGCTCTAGGATTACCTATTGTTATACAACTTCTTTATATTTCTAGAGTTAATGATTGTTTTTAAAATGATCTGCATTATAGTATTTGAATCCAAGTTTTCCTATATTTAGGAAAGGGTTAAGGTGACATGAGTTTGGTTTTAAACAAGAAATAATACTTTCCAAATCCAGGGAGACATGGGAACATGCTGGGCCATTTCTTCTCAGGGCCCTGCCCTTTATTCCCTACTTAGATGAACCCTCCAGACAGCTATACCTCTATGCCTCATCACACTCCAATCAGCTGGCTTGGGAATTGGTGTCCTCTTCCTTCAAAAACTCTTGAGTCCCAGGAAACCTGGTCCTTACCTACTACACACCTTTCTTATTCATCACAGTCAAGCTGTTGTTATTCCCTCTGCCCAGACTCGTGCACCATGGAAAGTGCTCAACAAACAATGATCCCCAAGTGCATATGTATGATGTATGAAGACATTCTTACACACACATGCCAATACACATACTTTCAATCTTTTATTTTCTTAAGTTTTAATTTTGACTCCAGTTAGTTAACATACAGTATTATTTTAGCTTCATATGTACACTATAGTGATTCAACACTTCCATACATCACCCGGTGCTCATCAGGACCAGTGCACTGCTTGATCCCCATCACCTATTTAAGCTACCCACCCCCTCACCTCCCCTCTGGTAACCATCCATTTACTCTCTAAAATTAGGAGTCTGTTTCTTGGTTTGCCTCTCTCTCTCTTTTTCCCTTTGCTTAATTTTGTTTCTTAAATTCCACATATGAGTGAAGTCATATGGTATTTGTCTTTCTCTGACTGACTTAATTTTGGTTAGCATTATACTCTCTAGCTTCATACAGGTCATTGCAAATGGCAAGACTTCATTATTTTTTATGGCTCAGTAATACTCGTTTGTATATTTACCCATTATTATTTCTCCATTCATCAGTTGATGGACACTTGGGCTGTTTCCATAATTTGACTATTGTAGACAGTGCTGCTATAAACATTAGGGTGTATGTATCTCTTTGAATTATTTTGAAGTATTTTTATATTCTCTGGGTAAATACCTAGTAATGCAACTGCTGGATTGTAGGGTATTTAAAAAAGTTTTTTTGAGGAATCTCCATACTCTTTTCCAGAGTGGCTACACCTGTTTGTATTCTCACCAACAGTGTAAGAGTGTTCCCTTTTCTCCACAACCTCACCAAAACCTGTTCTTTCTTGTGTTGTTGATTTTAGCCATTCTGACAGGTGTGAAGTGGTATCTCATTGCAGTTTTGATTCGCACTTCCCTGATAAGTGATGTTAAACATTTTTTTCATGTGTCTGTTGGCCATCTGCATGTCTTCCTTGGAAAAATGTCTATTCGTGTCTTCTGCCCATTCTTTAATTGGATTACTTGGGTTTTGGGGTGTTGAGTTGTATAATTTCTTTATATATTTTGGATACTAAGTCTTTATTGGTATGTCATTTCCAAATACCTTCTTCCATCTGTAGGCTGGCTTTTAGTTTTATTGATTGTCTTCTTTGCTGAGCAGAAGCTTTTTATTTTGATGTAGTCCCACTAGTTTATTTTTGCTTTTATTTCCCTTATCTCAGGAGACATACCTAGAAAGAAGCTGCTATGGCCGATGCCAAAGAAGTTACTGTCTGTGTTCTCTTCTAGGATTTTGATGGTTTCAGGTTTCACATTCAGGTCTTTAATCCATTTTTGAATTTATTTTTGTGTATGGTATAAGAAAGTGATCCAGTTTCATTCTTTTGTATGTTGCTGTCCATTTTCCCAACACCTTTGTTGAAGAGATTTTTTTCCCATTGAATATTCTTTCCTGCTTTGTTGAAGATTAATTGACCGTATAATTGTGGTTTCATTTCTGGGTTTTCTAATCTTTTCTGTTGATCTATGCGTCTATTTTTGTGCCAGAACCACACTATTTTGATTACTACAGCTTTGCAAAATAAGTCCAGACTTGTGATGGCCCAGCTTTGGTTTTCTTTTTCAAGACTGCTTTGGCTATTGGGGTCTCTTCTAATTCCATAAAAATTTTAATATTCTTTGTTCTAGTTCTGTGAAAGTGCTATTGGTATTTTGATAGGGATTGCATTACATGTGTAGATTATTTGGGGTAGTATAGACATTTTAACAATATTTGTTTTTCCAAACCATGAGCATAAAATGTCTTTCCATTTCTTTGTGTCATCTTTAATTTCTTTCATCAGTATTTTGTAGTTTTCAGAGTACAGGTCTTTCACCTCTTCGCTTAGGTTTATTCCTAGTATTTTATTGTTTTTTTGTACAGTGAGATTGATTCCTTAATTTCTCTTTCTGATGCTCCAATATTGGTATATAGAACTGCAATAGATTTTTGTACATTGACTTTATATCCTGCCACATTACTGAATTCATTTACCTTTGCTGAATTAGTGTTTTGGTGGGGTCTTTTGGATTTTCTCTATACAGAATCACGGCATCTGCAAATCTTTTTCCTTGCTGATCTGAATGCTCTTTCTTTTTGTTGTCTGATTCCTATGGCTAGGACTTCTAGTACTACATTGAATCAAACTGGTGAGAGTGGATTTTCCTACCTTGTTCATGACTGGAGAGAAAAAGCGCTCAGCTTTTCCCCATTTAGGATGATATTGGCTATGGGTTTTTAATATTTGGCCTTTATTATATTGGGATATGTTCCCTCTAAACCTTTGTTGAAGGTTTTTATCTGAATGGATCTTGTACTTGTCAAATGCTTTTTCTGCATCTATTGAAATGATTTTATTTATAATTGTTAAATCTTCTTGTTGGATTGTCCCGTTTATTATTATATAGTGCCCTTCTTTGTCTCTTGTTACAGTTTTTATTTTAAAGTCTTATCCTTTCTTTTTTTTTATTAGTGTGATATATCATATTGATTGATTTGCAAATATTAAACTACACTTGCAACCCGGAAATAAATCCCACTTGATCATGGTGAATGATTTTTTAAAATATATTGTTGAATTCAGTTTGCTAGTATTTTATTGAGGATTTTCTGCATCTATGTTCATCAGAGATAATGGCCTGTAATTCTCTTTTCTTGGGGCGTCTTTATCTAGCTTTGGTATCAGAGTAATGCTGGCATCATGCAATGAATTTGGCAGTTTTCCTTCATTTTTGATTTTTTGGAATGGTTTGAGAAAAATGAGTATTAACTCTTCTTAAATGATTGGTAGAATTCACCTGTGAAGCCATATGCTCCTGGACTTCGGTTTGTTGGGAGCCACTATTCTGCTGGCTTCAGGTTTTGTTTATTGTTCTTTTTCTAGCTCCTTTAGGTGTAAGGTTAGGTGGTTTGAAATTTGAGATTCTTGAGATTTTTCCTGCTTCTTGAGATAGGCCTATGTTGCTATATACTTCCCTCTTAGGACCCATTTCCCTGCATCCCAAAGGTTTTGGACTCTTGTGTTTTCATTTTCATTTGTTTCCATGTACTCTTTTATTTTCTGGTTGACCTATTCATTGTTTAGTAGCATATTATTTGACCTCCATGTATTAGTGGGCTTTCCAGAATTCTTCTTGTGCTTCACTTCTAGTTTCATAGTGTTGTGGTTAGAAAAGATGCATGATCTGACTTCAGTCTTCTTGTATTTGTTGAAGCCTATGATGTGGCTTAATATGAGATCTATTCCAGAAAATATTTCATGTGCACTTGAAAAGAATGTGTATTTTGCTGTTATCAGATGCAATGTTCTGAATAGATTGGTTAAGTCCATTTGGTCCAGTCTGTCATACAAAGCCATTGTTTCCTTGTTGATTTTCTGTTTAGGTGTTCTGCCCATTGATGTAAGTTAAAGTCCTCTACTATTATTGTATTCTCAATTAGTTCCTTTATGTTTGTTATTTGTTATTAACTCTTTTATATATTTGGGGGCTCTCATGTTGGATATATAAATATTTATAATTATTAGATCTTCTTGTTGGACTGTCCTTTTTATTATGACATAGTGCCCTTTTTTTGTCTTTTATCACAGTCTTTGTTTTAAAGTCTAGTTTGTCTGCTAGAAGTATTACCACTCCAGCTTTCTTTTGACATCCATTTGAATGATAAATATTTCTCTACTCCCCCCTTCAATGTGCAGGTGTCTTTAGGTCTAAAATAAGTCTCTGGTAGGCAGCATATTGATGGGTATTTTTTTTTTAATCCATTCTGTCACCCTATGTCTTTTGATTGGAGCATTTAGTCCATTTACATTCAAAGTAATTACTGATTGATATGTATTTATCTTATTCTATTACTCGTTTTGTGGTTGTTTCTGGAGATTTTCTCTGATCCTTTCTTGACTTTCTTTCATGTTTTGCTGATTTTCTTTGGTGATGTATTTGGATTTCTATCTCTTTATTCTTTGCATGTTTATTAGTGGTTTTGATATATGGTTACCACTAGGTTTGTAGATAACCTCTTCTACATATAGCGGTCTATATTAAGTTGATGGTTATTTAAATATGAACCCATTCCTCTCTCCTCTCCACTTTTTAGGCATATGTTATTATATTTTATATCTTTTTTTTGAGTTCCTTGGCTGATTTTTTACAGAAATAATTAGTTTTTACTGCTTTTGTATTTCCTACATTTATACTGTCAACTTTTGTTCTCTCCAGTCAGAGTCCCTTTTAATATTTCTCACAGGGCTGGCTTAGCGGTCACAAACTCCTTAGTTTTTGTTTGTCTAGGAAACTATCTTTCTTTCTATTGTGAATGATAGCCTTGCTGGATAGAGTATTCTTGGCTGTAGATTTTTCCCACTCAGCACTTTGGATACATCATGACATTTCCTTCTGGCTTTCAAAGTTTCTGTAGAAAAATTTCCTGCTTGCCTTATGTGATTTTCCTGGTAAGTTAATGATTTCTCTTATCTTGCTGCTTTTAAAATTCTTTTCTTTATCACTGTATTTTCCAAGTTTAATTACAATATGTCATGGTGTTGGTCTGCTTTTGTTGATTTTGATGGGAGTTCTCTGTGCTTCCTGGATCTGGACATCTGTTTCCTTCCCCAGATTAGGGAGGTTTTTGGATATTATTTCTTCAAATAAATGTTCTGCTCCCCTTTCTCTCTTTTCTTCTCCTGGGAATCCTATGATACAAATGTGATTACATTTGATGGAGTCACTGAGTTCCCAAAGTCTGTTCTAGTTTTGAGGAATTATTTTTTCTCTCTCTTGTTCAGCTTTATTACTTTCCATTACTCTGTCTTCTACATCACTAATTCATTCCTCTGCTTCTTCCATCCTGTTATGCATTTTATTAAGCGTGTTTCTCATTTTGTTTACTGAATCCTTTATCTCTGCTATGTTATTCCTCATCTCTGTGTTAAGGATCTTATTCATATCTTCCATTCTTTTCTCAAGTCCAGTGACTATCCTTATGATCATCGTTTAAAATTCTCTATCAGGGACACCTGGGTGGCTCAGTGGGTTAGGCCTCTGCCTTTGGCTCAGGTCATGATCTCAGGGTCCTGGGATCGAGTCTCGCATCGGGTTCTCTGCTCAGTGGGGAGCCTGCTTCCTCCTCTCTCTCTCTGCCTGCCTCTCTGTCTACTTGTGATCTCTCTCTGTCAAATAAATAAATTAAATAAATAAAAAATAAAATTTTCTATCAGACATGTTATTTATCTGTTTTGCTTAGATCTCTGGCTTTGGCCTTGTCCTGTTCTTTAATTTGTGATACATTTCTGCCTCTTTTTTATGTTTGTTTCTGTATATATTAATAAAGTCTGCTCTATTTTCTACTCTTGAAAGTAGTGACTTTATGAAGAAGTAGTCCTGGGGTAACCTGCAGGGACATGTCCCCTGTTCACCAGAACCTGGCATTTCAGGAGACCATCTTTTGTGTGATGATTATACCTATTGTTGTGTCTGAGTCTCTTTTCCCTTCAGTGCATTTGTCTGCCTGACTCTCTGCACTGACTCTGTTGTGGGCTGTGCTTGCTCTCTGTGGTGTTAGTGGGACCAAGGCAGGCCAGCTCTGAGCGGGTGTGCCTGCCACAAGACTTGGAAGAAGGGGTAGCAGTATTAGCAAAATTTGCATTGGGCCACTCCAAAATGCTGTGGTGGTTGGGGGCTGCATGAGGTTGGGCATGGTGAGCAAACATGGCCCAGCACATGAGGGTGCTGGGGGCATGTGGTTGGTACTGTTCAGTGGCTAGGGCTGGCGGGGTGACTAGGCATGGTGTTCAGTGGCAGCTGTGCACCTGGTGGTGGGTGGGGTGCACTATAGTGCCCGGGGATGCCCGGCAGGGCGCAGCACAGCAGATGTGTGCAGCACACTGTGGTGGCCATGCACCCAGTGGCTGGTCAGGGCACATGTTTGGCTTTAACAGAATTTGTCCTGAGTTCAGGGCCAAAGCCAGCAGACTTGGAGTGTGCTAGTCCTTAAGAAAACTTATTGGCACGGCATACTTGCCAGTGGATCAGGCAGCAAGTGTCTGTGTAGCATCACCTCTCGAAGGTGGCTCTGTGTTTATGCTGGGAGGTAGGGGAGGAAAATGGCACCTGCCAGCTCCCTTGCTTTTGGAGAAGTCCCCCAGTATGCTCTGAAATCGGGATGAAGAGATCTATCTCCTGTTTGTCCTTATGGTTGTGCAAGCTGCTATTTTTTGGTTGTCCCTCCATGCAGACTGCTGTCTCTTTAAGGGTAGCAACCCAGCTATCACTCATCCTCCCAGCTTGCCTAATGCTGGGTCAGTTGACTTTTATTTTTTTTTAATTAATTTTTTTTTTAAATTTCTTTTCAGCGTAACAGTATTCATTGTTTTTGCACCACACCCAGTGCTCCATGCAATATGTGCCCTCCCCAATACCCACCACCTTGTTCCCCCAACCTCCCACCCCCTTGCATCTTCAAAACCCTCAGGTTGTTTTTCAGGGACTTTTAAAGCTCTAGGTTCCAAGAATCACTGGTTTTATAAACTCATGGAATTCGGTCCCTCTGTTTTTTAGTTTGTTTGTTTTTAAGTAAATTCTACACGCAATGTGGGGCTCAAATTCAGAACCCCGAGATCAAGAGTTGTATGCTCTATACCAAGTGAGCCAGCTAGGTGTCCTAGCCCCTCTGATTTTTAAAGCCAAATGTTATGGGGATTAGTCTCCCCCTATGAGCTCCCTAGGGTGAGGGCCCATTTCTCTGCCTTGCTTTCTCCACATACAGTTCCCTCTCTCCTGCAGGCAGCCTTCCTCTCTGCCTTTCTGACCTTCGTAAACTTTCAGCTGCAGCTTCATCTCTGTATTTAGTTGTGGAGTTTGTTCTTCCCTTCTTTAGACTACATTCTTGTTTGTTGACTTGGATGTGGATGATATCTAGTTGAAAACCTGGGATGGGGGCTACCTGGGTGGCTCAGGTGATTGAGCATCTGCCTTCACTTCAGGTCATTATCTCTGGGTCCCGGAATCAAGCCCCCTGTCAGGATCACAGCTCAGTGGGGAGTCTGATTCTCCCTCTCCCTTTACCCCTCTCCCTACTTGGGTGCACACACACACACTCTCTCTCTCTCTGTCTCCAATGAATAAATAGAATCCTTAGGGGAAAAAAAACAAACCAAAAACGTGGGATGGGGTGACCTCAGGGTCCTCCTGCTCTGCCATCTTCCCAAGTTCCCCCTCAAGCAAAATTCTCAATCTTTCATTTTATAATCACTCAACTAGCCCCATAAATGTGTGGTAACTGATAACTTTGGTGAATTCACTTCTTACAAGTGCAGATGGGAGTATTTCCTGAGAAAGATGGGAATAACTTTCAAAAATCTCCCTTGGCTAGAGGAAATGAAATTATTTTTTTGTTTAGTTGGTATTTATAAAGGTTCCACTTTTCATAGGCTTCAACAAATAACTCATTATTCATATAAATGCTGTGTCATACTTTTCTGAAGTTTCAGAAAAGAGTATGAACTGTCTACTCTCAACATGTGGATTAACTGAATTAATTGATTTTTATAAAATATTATTTTCATTACTCTTGGTGATCAATCACTCTTCAAATCCTTTTTTTTTGAGTTTTCTTGATCTCTGATCACTTTATACCTACATGTAATTCTAGTCTAGCAGAAAAGAACTCTTGATTTAAAATATTCCTAATTATGGGTTTGAGAATTATGTATCAGGAAAATAGCAAACTGACAGAAAAAAGACAGTATTGCTTAGTTTGTTGCTTGGATTAATAAGAGAGTTTATACCATAACAGACTCTTAATCTCAGGAAACAAATTAAGGGTTGCTGGGAGGTGGTGGGGGAGGTATAGGGTGTCTGGGTATGTGATATGGTGCGTGCTGTGAATTGTGTAGGACTGATGAATCACAGACCTGTACCCCTGAAGCAAGTGATACACTATATGTCAAATAAATAAATAAAAAGAGAAGAGAGTTCCAGCATGAAATTCTGCATAAAGGAACTGGCAGGCAAAGGGTAAAAGAATGATGCAAAGCATGAATTTCTAGTATTTACTGACTAACATTTTGGCCATATGGCTTTAGTTTTAATTTTAATTATTTTTAAAGAGTTTTATAGATTTGAGAGTAAGAGAGGGGTAGAGAGAGAGAGCGAGTGAGAGAGAGCACACTTGCATGCATGTGCATGGGGAAGGGGTGGGGAGGGGCAGAGAGAGAGGGAGAAGCAGACTCCTCACTGAGCAGGAAGCCTGACATGGGGCTCCATCCCAGGACCTGGAGATCATGACCTGAGCCCGAGGCAGCTGCTTAACTGACTGAACCACCCAGGGGCCCCCATATGGCTTTATTATACTGGTAAAAGGCCAGTAGACTGTGTGAACACACACACACACACACACACACACACAGACCACTCAGATGCATGCAATAACAAGTTCTTGGTCGTCTAGCACTTTTTGATTTTCCTTGCCATTACTGCAGGAAAGATTTGAAGATAATTGGATTCATTTTGCCAGTACAGAAAGAGCCTGAGTCATGGACAGTGCACAGCTCTAGCTAGCGTTTTCTAGAGGAAATCACTTTCCTTTCTAAGAGGAAATCACAAACAAGAAACCACAATTTCATAACCCAGCAATCGTAAAGCACATCTCTTCTCACAATTTTAGAACCTCATTCTGTTTCTGTCCTCCTAAAATGATAAGAATGGGGTTTTTAAATGTTTATTCTTGTGTCTTTTATAATAATTTTTCACATGTTATCTTGAATATCTCAGGAGAAAATCTCTTACAAAAATTGCTTACAATGACCTTATTCATCTCAATCACCATCATCTTGTTTATTAAACGGTGTAAGCAGAGATCGAAATAGTAATTTTATATCCACATGGTCAGGAGAAGCAATTACCTATTACTACTGTATTAAAAAACAATTTCCTCAGGAAAAGCAAATCATGACAAGTCCCGAGACGTAGGGAGGGGAGTTTAGGAGAGGTTGGGGCTGTCAGGGCTGTAGCTCCTGGTTGAACCACAGAAAGGCAAGTTCCTTATATAGTATCTTTATGATACCTATTTAGCAAATGACCTCCACCTCCCATTCCTACCAGCATGAGTGAGCAGTCTCTTCTTAAAATAGCAGCCAATCTTTCTCTTGCTAATTCTCAAGTCACCTTTCACTGTGCCCTCTGAAATCCGTACACTGAGAAGTACTTACTACTCTGTATTTTTCTAAGGGTCCTACATACCTTACTTAATTGAAACCAGGCTTTTCTGAGATATTACTTCCCCTTCAACTCAAGTTAAAGCTCACTAAGGAAGTTTCATATGTGTTTCTACAGCCTCCAATTTTGAGGCCATGTGGTTAGGTGGCACTGGGAGCGGGCTCACACTTCTAACTGGGAATCCTATCTTCTTTGAAGCTGGAGGAATTGCTTCCACTCTTAGCTTTGCTGATCTTCAAATCACTTCCTGGTCACTCCTGCTTCTGCAGACACACCTTCGTCAGCCTATCAACACATTCCTGAAAACCTGTGGGTCCAGATTCACCTTACCTTCCAACACTGTCCAGTACCCTGAGTCCCTTAACCTTCTTTCCTTCAAAAGCCTCCTCCGCTTTACACAGTAACCCACTCACATGACTACTTCCTGACATTTAACTTCCTTTCTTTGAAACACTTAACTTTTAAGATTTGGAATAAGAAATTATTTTCTATTATCTAATTATAATATTCTATTCTTTAGCCTGTCTGGAAATCCCTTCCAGTTAAACTCTACTGGCAACTCCTTTGAAATACATTCCTCCTAAGGATGCAAGAGTGTGGGCTCTGCATCCCATCCGCCTGAATTTGCATTCCAGCTCCAGCATCTACTAGTTGGGTAATTTCGCAGTTACTTAACCTCTCTGTGCTTCGCTTTCCTCATTTGTAAAATGGTGGTAATAATACATGTTTCAGAGTTGTTAGGATTAAATGTTTAAAAACATGGAAGCACTTATAATAGTGCCTAAAATATATGTGCTTAATATATGTTAACCACACCATCTTTTTTGACTTCATACCACAAAATACACAGACTTTAAGGATACAATTTGATGATTTTGACCATTTCATTCACCAGCATACCATAGCTCATCAAGTTATATGGCATTTCAATCACCCCAGAAAGATCTTTTGTGCTGTTTCCCAATCTCAGACTTATCCCTCTCAAGGGCAACCACTAATTTCTTTCACCTTAGTTTGTCTGTTCTATTAGTTTATATAAATGGGGTCACAGTAAGTGGCTTCTTTCACTTGGCATTAATACTTGAGGTTCATCAATGTTGTTGCATGGATCAGTAATCCATTCTTGTTTTGTTGAGTAGTAACTCACTCTGTGAATATACCACAATTTAATGGTTCAGTCTTCTGTTGTGAGGCATATAAGTTTATTTCAAGTTTTTGGCTTTTATAAATAAAGCTGTTGTGAAATTCCCAGCTGAGTTTTTTTTTTTTTTATATGTACTTACATTTTCATGGATAGACACCAAGAAGCGGAGCTTTTGTATCAATGGGTAGACATTTAACTTCATCATAAACTTCCAAAGGTGTTTCCAAAGTGGTTATGGTGGAAATTCTCCATGTATGTTAGAAATGTATGATAACTGCTTTATATAGAACCAACATGTTGTATTTCCTGTCTATTTTTGCTATTATAGTGGGTGAAGTAGTAGCAACTGTGTTTTTCATTTGAATTCCCCTGATAGTATGGAGCTCTTCACATGCTTGTTTGTATAACTTTGTGAAGTACTCGTTCAATTGTTTTTGCCTTAAAAAAGTTCTTTTTTTAATTATACAGTTGGAGAATATGTTCTGGATAGAAACTTTTTGTCACATATATATTATGAATATTTTCTCTGTGGGTTGCTTATTCATTTTCTTAAAACTGTCTTTATGAGCAGTTTTAATTTTTTTAAAAGATTTTATTTATTTGAGAAAGAGAGAGCAAGTGAGCATGATTGGCGGGGAAGGGCAAAAGAAGAGGGAGAAGACGACTCCCTGCTAAGCAACAACGGGGAGCCCAACACAGGGCTTGATCCCAAGACTTGGGATCACGACCTGAGTCGAAGGCAGAAGCTTAACGGACTAAGCCACCCAGGCGCCCAGAGCAGTTTTAAATTTTGGTGAAGCCCATTTTGTCAACTTATTCTTTATTAGGGTTAATGTTTTCTGGGTCTTAAGAAATATCTAATAGTTATTTATATTTTTAGCATTTATATTTGGATCTATGATTCATCTTAATTTTTGTGAATGATGTGAAATATGGGTTGAGGTTCATTTTTTTTCTCCCATATGGATGCTCAGAGAAGTTCTGGGTCTGAAAAAAGATGTTCCTATCTCTATTGAATTGCTCTGGTGATTTGGTTGAAGATCAACTGACTATACATGCATGTGTCTATTTGTAAACTTTTTACTGGTATCTTTGCCAAGAACACATTGCCCTAATTACTGTAGCTTTATAACATGTTGTGAAATCATGAAGTATAATTTTTATATTTTGAAAATTGCGTTGTATTCTGTCTTTTGAGTTCCCATATATATCTTAGAATTTGTTTATAGATTTTGCAAAAAATATTTTTTAAAAAAGCCTGTTGGGATTCTGAGTGGGATTGGACTGAATATACTATATTTGGATCCAAAACCAACATGTCTCCATTTATTTAGGTCTTCTTCAATTTCCCTCAGCAATGTTTTATAGCCTGCAGTGTAAAGGTTTAGCATATGTTTTATTAAATTTATTCCTGAGTATTATGTACTTTTGACGCAACTTAAATACTTTTAAAATTAAAAATTAAAACTGTAATTGTTTAATCACCATACTGTATACCTGAAACTAATACAACACTATATGTTGACTATACTGGAATTAAAATAAAAAACTTAATACAAGTATTTAAATTAAAAAAATTTTAAAACTTCAATTGTTTATTGCTATAAACAATTTATATAGAAATATATAGAAATATAGTTGACTTTGGTTATTGATGTTATACTCTGTGACCCTACAAAACTCACTTAATCTAGAAGGTTTTGTTTGGTTTTAGCAGATTCCTTACAATTGTCTTAGATGATTATGTTGTCTGCATAGAGAGAAACTTTTCCTTCTTTTTTTCTAATCTATATGTGTTTTATTTCTCTTTATTATCTTACTGCACTTACTGGGACCTCCAATATAATGCTTAATAGAAGTAGAGTGGATATCCTTGCCTTGTTCCCTATCTTAGTGGATAAGTAGTCAGTATTTCACCACTAAGTATGATTTAGTTGTAGGTTTTTGTTTTTTAAATAGAACTCCTTTATTAGATTAAGAAAGGTTCTTTCTTTTCCTACTTTGATGTAAGCTTTAACCATGAATGACTAATGAACTTTTGTTAAATGATTTTTCTATGTTTACTGAGATTACCTTATGATTTTTTCCCCTATTATTCCATTAATGTGAAAGATTACAGTGACTGTTTTTCAAATATAAGACTAACCTTAAATTCCTGGAATAAACACATAGTCACGGTGTTAAGGATTCATGTGTTTATGTTCATGATTATTACTGATTTATAGTTCTTTTTTGGGAATTATAATATCTTAGCTTGCTTTGTTATCAACATTATGCTGACCTCATTTTATTCAATGATTTGGGAAAAGTTCCTTCTTAATTATCTGAAAGACAGTGTCTAAAATTGGTATTTTTTTTTCTTTAAATGTTTGATAGAATTATATGTAAAGCCTGGATGTGAATTTTCTGGACCTATATTTTATTTGCAGGAATGTTTTACATTACAAATTCAATTTCTAAAAATAGATATATGGCTATTTTAACTTTTAATTTCTGTTAGTATCAGTTTTAGTAATTTGTGTCTTTAGCAGAAGTTTCCCACTTCATCTAAATTGTCAAACTTACCGGCAAAATATTGTTCATAGTATTCCCTTATTTTCCCTTTTCCCCATTTTCACTCTTGATTTTAGTAATGTGTGTGTTCTTCTTTTCTTGATTAAAGTAGCTAAAGCTTATCACCTGCTAAATCTTTTCAAAGAACAAACTTTGCTTTTATTGATTTTCTCCACTGTCCAGTTTTTATTTCATTTATATATTCTCTTGATTATTTCTTTCTCCACATTTTACATGATTCAGATGCATCCCACAAATTTTGGTATGCTTTATTTTCATTACCATTTGAAATTAGTTAAAATAACAGTTAGAAATGTTTTCTAGGGGCACCTGGGTGGCTCAGTGGGCTAAAGCCTCTGCCTTCAGCTCAGGTCATGATCCCAGGGTCCTGGGATCGAGCCCCGCATCGGGCTCTCTGCTCAGCAGGGAGCCTGCTTCCTCCCTCTCTCTGCCTGTTTCTCTGCCTACTTGTGATCTCTGTCAAATAAATAAATAAAATCTTTAAAAAAAAAAAAAAAGAAATGTTTTCTAATATCTCCCGTAATTTTTTTTTTTTTACTTACAAGTTACTTGGAAGTATGCCGCTTTATTTCTAACTACTTAGGGACTGTCCAATTATATTTTGTTATTAATTCCTAATTTAATTCCCTTGTATTCACAGAACATACTCGGTATGATTTCAGTCTTTTTTAAGTTTATTGAGATTAATAAAGCCTAACATATCATACACCTTGGGTAAACCAGAGTGCACCTGAATGTAGTATGTATTAGGCAGTTGTAAGATGGTATGTTCTAAAAATGTCAAACAGGTCTGGTTGATTGATAGCATTTTTCAAGTTTACTGATTTTCTCTCAATATCTAAGAGGGAAGTGTTGAAATCTTCATATAAAATTGTGAATTTATGTTTCTCTCTTTGGTTCTGTGAGTTTTTGCTTCATGCATTTCCAAGCACTATTACTAGGTGTGTATATATTTGGGTTTGTTATATCCTCTACATGATGATTAAACTCCCTCATCATTATGAAATGTGCCTCTGTACATAATATTCCTTTTCCTGAAGTCTACTTTGATATCAATATAGCCACTCCAGCTTTCTTATGGTTAGTGCCTGTATAGTATAACCTTTTTCCTTTTTTATTTTTTCATCTGTGTCTTTAGATTTAATATGCATCTCTTAAAAAACCATATACAATTGTGTCTTGATTTTAATTGATCTAATAATCTCTTTTAGTTGGAGAGTTTAGCCCATTTCTACTTAATGAAATTATTCCTATGAGTTTAAGACTATCATCTTGCTGTTTGTTTTCAATTTGTCTCATCTCTTCTTTGTTTAGTTCTTTCCTATATTCTTTTGGATTGAATATCTTTTTAGTGTCCCATTAATCTCATCAATTGGCTGATTACTTATACTCTTTTATTTTCTCAATCACTGTATTAGTCTGGAATAGAAATCATTAACTTATCACAATCTAACTTTGAGTAATATTAGAATATCTCATGTGTAAGAATGTTAAAAAAGCATACTGATATTTTTACCATTCTTTGTGTTACTGTCATATAATTTACTTCTATACTGTTAGTATTTTTGCTTTCAACAAATACTTTTAAAGAAATTATGATATGAACAAAGAATCTTTTAGATTCATCTATGTACTTTTTAAAGATTTATTTATTTATTTGAGAGAGAGAGAGAGAGAGCAAATGGGAGAAGGGACAGAAGGCGAGGGAGAGAGAAAGAGAGAAGCAGACTCCCTGCTTGATGAGGTGCTTGATATCACGACCTTGAGATCACAACACTGAGATTACGACCTGAGCCAAAATCAAGAGGTGGACACTCAAGCCACTAAGCCACCCAGGCACCCCCAGATTCATCTACATATTTATCACTACTGGTACTCTTCTCTCATTTAGATCCACATTTTCATCTGGTACATATGTTTTTCAGTCTGAAGAATTTCCTTCGATATTTTTTCTAGTGCAAGTTGCTAGCAATGAATTCTCTAGCACTTTTTAGTTTCAGTGTTTTTATTTTGCTCCAATTTTTGACGAATAGTTTCACTAGATACAGAATTCTAGGTTGACAGGTTAAAAATTATTATTATTTTTTTTTACCCTAGCATCATTCAATTGTCTTCTTTATTTCATTGCTTCTGAGGGGGAAGCTTGTGATATATTTTATCAATGTTCTCTAGTGAATAATGTCATTTTTTCTTCTGCCTACTTTTTAAGATTTTCTCTTTATCATTGATTTTCAGCAATTTAGTTATGACATATCATGGCATGATTTTGCAGTGTTTTTTGTTTTTTAAGTTACGATATACCATTGTATGGGTTGGTACTGTTTTTGAGAGATCTCCAGCCCTTAATTTGTTGAGCTTATTGGATCTGTGATTGCATTTTTCAAATTTTGAAAAATTTCAGCCATCATTTCTATAAATTTTCTCATGCTCAATCTCTCTGTTCTCCTGTTACTACGTCAATTACACACATATTAGATTGGTTGATATTGTTTCTCAAGCCATTCAGATTGTACTCATCTTTTGTTTGAGGTCCCTCCTGTACTGTCCTTTGAATAGTTTCTACATTCCTGGGTCAATTTTGCTGATATCTCCAGTATTAAAGTTGGTGTCAAGTCCATCCAGTGAATCTCAGTGCCATTTTCTCTGTTTTTGTTTTTGTTTTTTAATTTACTTTACTCTTTAAGTATCTTTAATATCTGTCTTCCTCTTCTACTTCTTTGCTACTACACTAATGCAGGCTTATATGTCTCACCTAGATGTCTGTGCATTGCCTCTTAATTGGTCTCTTCCTCTAGCTCTCCATTCTGATATCATACTTATTTTCTAGAATGCAGATCATATTGTGAAATTTCTCCATGTTAAAAATTGCTTTAAAAATTTCTAATGGACTAAAATTCATATTTCTCAACATGACTTTCAAAGCCTTCATGGTTTTGTCTAGCCTTCTTTTCTAGCAGTGTAATTCCATGCATTTGAATCAGTTAATGGATCAACTGTGACATAAATTTTCATACTATTGTTTGTGTGTATTTATAATTTAGCATAAATACCTCCACTGTAATAATCCCCAACTTGGCTAGGCAAGTTTGATCATTTCCTTTACCAGCATCTGGTTCCTAAGACTAGTCTGGTGTTTACCAGAGACCATTATCATTAATTGTTTATGTGTTTGCCTCCTCTGCCATATTATATTCACCTGTGGATTCCTATCATTTGTCACAGACCTTGGCCTATAGTAGGAGCTCAATAAATATTTGCCAACTGAAATGAATTTTAAGTTCAGAAGTTTATTGTGACACTATATTCCTAGTAAACATGGATTTATGTCAAGAGAAAATAGTAAAATAATAACAGTATCAACTAACGTTAATCAAGCACTTATAAAAGCTTGGCACTATTAACTCTTAAAATCCTAACAACTCCTCCAGGAAGCAGGTTCTCTTATTTTCTCCACCTAACTGATGAGAAAATGAAGCAGAAAGAGATTAACTGACTCGGCTAAGGGCCCAGATAGGAAGTGACGACTAGAATTTGAACCACTACAAGCTAGCTCTAGAGGCCACACTTCAACTCTAACAATATCCTCCTGTCTGTTCATGTGATTTAAAAATGGGGTAATCATCTGTTTTCCAGAACAAACTTATTTTTATGTGGTTGTTCCCACCTCACATAAGTATTCAGGGACTTCAGAGGAAGACAGGGAACTACTTTTCTTTCCCTAAATTTCTTAAACATCTATATTAGACTGACAGGTGAGTAGAGAGAGAAAAACAAATATTTTTAAATGATATTCTCATGGAGGAGATGAAAACATTTGCAAACCTTCAAATAAGTACCAGAAGCATTCTAGGTTGGAATGGTGTCATTAAGGGACATTTTCTAGCATATTAAATATATATCTAAATGACCTTGGTCTGAATAAACCTGTTTCCTCCACTCCCTTCTCATTCATTAACACTCAAGAAATTAAATACTAATAAAAATCAAAAATTTCTAAATCACTGACTTTACTGGGAAAATGATCTTTGAGGGGAAATTTTAAAAACATTATGCCACACTTTCAGTTTTAATAAAAGCTATAACATATTCCATCAAAGTCATGGTCAAGAAAGCACAACTACTAAAGAGTAATTTTATCCATTTAAATGACAAACACTGGGTATATGAGTGGTAAAGGATACTAAAAGATTTTGGCATTGTAATTTATCATACCACTTCATTATATCTCCAATGAATGATTCATTCTCAATGATATTTCATACCTGAACTTCCTATTCAAATACAATTAAATTTACTCTACATTAATATATACTTTGGTAGCAAGACATTGATGTTCATCTGATACTATCACCAACTAATTAAAATTATATTGAAGAAGAAGTAAGATTGATTTCAGTGAGTCTTGACTAAGTGGCTACCTCCATTGTTTAATCTGATGGTTATTAAATTTTCAAATTGTTCTTGCCATTGAAAACCTCAGTTAAAACTATAAATTGTTGTAATTTAAATATTAAAGTGAATTCTTCAAAATTAAGAAACACAAAAAATAAATTTTTTTAATTGAAAAGTTGAACATTTAATGGTAACTGGAATAGTAAATGGCCTACACATAAATATTCATATTGGTGTGGTCTAAGAATATTTGTTGCCTTTGGCTATGTAAAGGTTTTAGCTAAAGAACCAAGGCAAAGTGGACCATTTGGCAATTATCCTCTAAACTGGGGTTACAAACTCCATCTCTAGAGGGCCTAGGCAGATAACTTAAATGAATGAAGCAGGAATCATCTGAGTGCACCTGCATTCCTTATATGAGTGGAAAAACTAAACTTTACAGCAGAGCTTAAAGCTCTGTTAAAAGCATGTGGTTGCCTCTCAGCTCCAACTGTCTGCTCACTGCACAAGAGACAATATTGATAACTTCTGATTTATAAATGTTAGCTGAAAACTTTAAAAATACTGTGTTCAAGGTTTACCCCCAAACTATCTATAGTTCCTAAAAAGTAGAACTGAAGAAAGTTTTGGCAAAAGAGTAGAGAACTAGAGCAACACCACAGCAGCATCAAGGAGGGCCCTAGGGATGGCATTTTGAATGGGTGGAGTGTTCTCCCTTACCTTGCTTCTCTCCATAGAAAATTCCCCTAAAATGGCTCAGCTTTCATTTGATAAGGGCTCAATGGGAATAGACTAGATTAACAGTGGAAATGAAAGACCCTTTGTTACTGTAGCATCTCTTCGGTTGGGAGGAAACTGAGGGGAAAGGAGTACAAGTTTTAGATTTGAATTTCTTAATATCTGCTTGAACAGTACAGAATATTTCTGGAATCATCAAGTGCATTTAGAGAGGTCCATGACAAACTCATTTGTTTTATTTCCCACATCAGGAGGCACAGTAAGAATTGCCTATTTGTTCAACAAGTATTTATTGAGCACTTATCATGTGCCATGTTCTTAATGGGACTAGGGATAAAAGTCACATAAAACATGCTTGTAGTCTAAAGGTGGGGAGATAGACAAGCAAACATGATTCAAGCACAGGGTGAAGAAGTGTTACAAGGATTATGAAGTAGTGAATAGCAATGGTGAACTGTAACCTAAATAGCTATTCCACAGAGGGGAAATTATGGAGGCATTGCTGGAAGACGTAGCAACAAAGAGCAAATCGGAGCTATAATCCTTACCTAGGGCTGAGACTGAGCAAGGCATTGTTCTAAAAGTCAGTATGTTTATTTACTTGCATTAATCTTCCAACAACTTTAATAGAAAGTATATCTCATATTATCTGCATTTTATAGATGAAGAGGATGAATACAGGAACTGGTACAGGGTCACATAACTAGTAAGTGTCAGAATTCAGATACCATGCTCTTAAGCCCTATATATAGATTAGAACATATTACAAGTAGGTATGACTTGGTGATTTTACTGGAATGGGGTCAGTATAGAAAAAAATACCTTTATTTGCTTCTTGCTTAGGACTGTCTCAAATGTATATAAGCAATTCTTTCTAAATTCGGCCACACTCAGAAAAAAAAATTCTAGATATGTTATGACTGTTTTGCCTTTTGAAATTTAGCATAAGCTCAAGTTACCTAAAATAATGACCTGTTTGCTTTCTTCACACCAGGATTTAAAACTACATATAACTATTCTCCATTGAGTCATCTGACTAGAGGGTGGAAAGTTGAGGTAGATGAGTTACAGAACTGTCCCACAGGACCTATTACACTTTTAAATTTATTTTTATTTTCTTAGTTTAAGTAGTACATTTCTTAAGCCATAAGATACCTGGGGCCACTGGCACATAGTCATCTGACTCATTTATTATATAGGAAATATAGGTCAGTCAAGTTCACTTTCTATCTCACCAAGGTTTGCAAAGAAAGGTAATATTTTATTTTCAAATACTGTATTCCTACAAAGGTCATTACATGACAAGCATACTACTATTTGTGTGTCGATGATATCCATGTATAGAATGATCAGTTCAGATTTTAACAAATATTTAGAACTTCAATTAGTTAACTGGCAAAGGTGACTGAACTCACAAAAGCAAGGTAATGACAGATTTTTTTAAGCTCTCTCATGGGAGAGAAAGGAAGAGTATGAATTTTATTCATTTTTTTATGACCATGGTACTTAAAAAAGTACTTTATAAACAGAGTAGGCCCATAGTTAATATTTTCTGAAATGAATTTAATATTTTAAGCAGCATTCATGTGGCACTTACAATTTTGCGCTTGATCATGAAGAGTGGGATTTTTGCATGAAGAGGAGTTGAGGACAGTTCCTTATGGACCGTTGATAAATACAATCTTCTTTTAATGTTCCCTAGATCAGTAATTCTGAAAAAAGAAAGAAGAGAGTAAGATTCCCATTAATATAATAACTACTACTTTGAATAATCATCAAAATGATATAATTTATCATATAGGCCCTTTGCAATAGGGAGATCAAACAAAGAATTTAAGAATTGCCTTTCTTCTCTCAAGAAGTAATAAAATTTCTTTCTTAAATTCAAAGTGCTCACAAGCTTGAATGTATAAATTCACTTAATATGCTAATTTATTTCAGTACTCTACACTAGATTTCTACAGTCTTCTAGCCTACGAAAAAATTCAATTTGTATGAACTGAGAAACTGCTAGCCTTTAATAACCATGCCTGTTCCAGCCCCTTAAGCTTGTGTTATCTTGGGACATACTGTCACCTACTAAATAGGAAAACATTATGGGTTTCTTTCCCTAAAAATGCACCTGTCATTTTATATAGGCTCTTAGTCTGCTTGGAGACAGACACAAAACACTTGACTGTCGGTTTCACTTCCTAAGCACATATCTTCAAACCGGAATTATAATACACAAGTTTATTGCTCACTATTTAGGTCAAGTCACAGTGATACCAAGGACACTGAATTTGAACATCTTTAATAGATTTAGACCACAGCCATGATCATAAAGATTAGGTTTGCTTCAAATTGATAGAGGCTCATTTTTATGTTCTGCTTCCTTTAGGTCTCAGAGGTAACACAGCAGGCTTAAAATCTCTGAACCTGTCTCAGGCTGCTATATGGTAGAGTTGATGCTTATTAAAGACTGTCTTTTTAATCAGAGAATAGTGATTTCCCCCATTTTTAGAAACTATCTAGATGTACAAACTGCTAATTTTCTACAGTTAGTAATCCCTCAAGGTGACAACATTTCACTCAAATGAATTGCTACCAATATTTATTATGTAATTAACTATTTGAAAAGTCAACAAAGCTTCTTCCATACCTCTTATCTCCCCTTCCTACTTTTCTATTCTTATTTCTTCTTTCTAAAATACATATCCTATAGAAAAACTATTATTGAACAATGTTAAGATTAAGTACAGTAAAAATTAGATGAGATGATTTCAGAGTATGTCCCAGACCTAAAAATTCTACTACACCTACACAAAAAAACCCCCATAATTTCATTTAAAAAGCAATAAATCCTTTCAAACCAGAGTCAAAGGTAAGGTTAAGATGCAAAAGCATTACGTCTACCATAGTTTTATATTTAGATGTATAAGTAAATGTAGCCTGATTTTTGCCCCAAGGCAGTGTCTTCAAAGTGAGATGAGCACATGAGGTGGTGGGGTGGTACACAATCATCTGCTGAAGTACAGAAGGAAACTGTTCTATCTTTTATCCTGCCCTTTAAAAATGCTGTATTTTGTGCATATTTCATTATATTGTAGCACAGCAACATATTCCTGTTTTTGAAATAAATGAATGTACTTATGTGGTTAGTGTGCTCAAACATTTTACCAATAGGGTACAGGTTCAAATATATTTGGGAAGAATTGTCAAGTTATCAAGGTCTCTTGTGTAAGACATTCTGATTAGGGAAGAGAAGGAAAGACTACGTAGGGATTTTGGAAAGGGAAAGGGAAGAAAAACTTCCCTTGCATTATATAAAAAGTTTGGTTGTATCAACCAAAAACTGTTTTATTTGCTTTGCTTATAGAGATCAGACAATGCCATTTTTATTCAAATTGGTATGGATCAAACTCCAAATAGAGGAATGTTTTAGTAGACAACCACCTTATCAACATATAAAACGAAAGGAATGAACATTCATTCATTCATTCATTCACATGTTCAACAAATTCTCACTGATCCAGGAAATATCCTGGTAATAATACACTGGGGAACATGATGGTGAAAAAAGCAAGATAAAAAAGGAGAAAGAGACAAAATAAATGCAAACTATCTAAAGTGCAATGAAGATAACAAATAAAAGACTGAACTAGAAAAAAAAAACAAAACCCTACTTTGGACAATAAAGCCAGCAGAGTTAGGTAGGATCTATCTGGTAGGTAGAAAAAGAAAATGAAGTAGAAAGGGTAGTAGACAAGAGACAAATCATGCATGGTCTTTAGCCAAGGTAAGGGGTTTTATAAATTTATTGTTTATAAAAGGAAGCTATTAGAGAGCCAACATTCTACCTTGCATGATGAATGGATATTTTAAAAAAACAAATATAGTCTCTTTTATTTCTTTATTGGGGTAAAATATGCATAACTGTAACATGGATTTTAGAGTACAATCTCATGTGCTTTGATAAATGTATACACTGATTTGATCACCACTCCAAACAAAGTATTGAACATTTCCATCACCTTAGAAAGTACTCTTCTGGTGCCTTCTAGTCAATCCTCACTCTTTATTTCTATTATGGGTAAGTGTTGTCTGTTCCTCAACTTCTTGTAAATGAAATGGTGTAGCATACACTCTTTTTTTTTTTTTTAAGTGAAATAGGTTATGTCTTTTATTATTATTTTTTTTCCCAATTTATTTATTTTCAGAAAAACAGTATTCATTATTTTTTAACCACACCCAGTGCTCCATGCAAGCTGTGCCCTCTATAATACCCACCACCTGGTACCCCAACCTCCCACCCCCCCGCCACTTCAAACCCCTCAGACTGTTTTTCAGAGTCCATAGTCTCTCATGGTTCACCTCTCCTTCCAATTTACCCAAATTCCCTACTCCTCTCTAACGCCCCTTGTCCTCCATGCTATTGGTTATGCTCCACAAATGAGTGAAACCATATGATAATTGACTCTCTCTGCTTGACTGATTTCACTCAGCATAATCTCTTCCAGTCCCGTCCATGTTGCTACAAAAGTTGGATATTCGTCGCATACACTCTTTTGTGACTGGCTTCTTTCACTTAACATGACATTTTTGAGATTCATCCATGTTGTAGCACACACCAATAGTACCCTTCTTTAACTGCTGAGTCATACATGGCTATACATTTATCTATCCATTCTGTTATTGATGGGCATTTGTTTCCAGTATTGGTTTCTCATAAATAAAACCTGTCTGAATATGCTCATAGAGTCTTCTTGTGGACAGGTATTTCATTCTCTTGATAACTAGGAATGGGATTACTGGGTAATTGGGGGATATATAGTTATAACTTGATAGAAATAATTCTCCAAAGTGGTTGCAATGATGCCACATTCTCACCAACTTTTGGTATTATTGGACTTTAAGTTTTGTTTTGTTTTGGGGAGAGAGAGAGAGAGAGGAGGGAGGAGGGGCAGGAAGAGAGAGAATCCCAAGCTGACTCTGCACTGTATGGAGTCCTATTCAGGGCTTGATCTCATGACTCCAAGATCATGACCTGAGCTGAAACTGAGTTGGATGCTGAACTGACAGCCACTCAGGCACCCTGGTACTATCAGACTCCAATGTTATCCAATTCTAGTTGGTATGAATTGGTATCATTGTGATTTTATTTGCATTTGTTTTATGACTAATGACACTGGCCCTTTTACACGTATTTACTGGTATGCCTTGTGAAATGTCCATTAAGTCATTTGTTCAATTTTTATTGGGCTGTTTTCTTATTATAATTCTAAGAGTTCTTTATATATTTTAGATACACATCTTTTGTCAGATATATGCATTGTGATTATGTTCTTCCCTATTATCACAATGATATCTTTTGTTAACCTTTTATTTGGAAATAATTTCTCACAGAAAGGTATCAAGAATAGCACACAGTGGGGCACCTGGGTGGCTCAGTGTGTTAAACCCTCTGCCTTTGGCTCAGGTCATGATTCTGGGGTCCTGGGATCAAGCCCTGCGTCCGGCTCTCTGCTCAGCAAGGAGCCTGCTTCCCTTCCTCTCTCTCTGCCTGCCTCTCTGCCTACTTGTAATCTCTGTCTAATAAATAAATAAAATCTAAAAAAAAATAGTGCACAGAGACTCATATACACTTGTCTAAATTAGCTTAATGATACCTTTTGATTAGCAGAAGTTTTTAATTTCATGAAGTCCAGTTTATCAACATTTATACTAGTATTTTCTATGTCCTAAAAAATTTCTGCCTAGCCCAAAGCTGCAAAGAAGGTACTTTCCAACATTTTTTTCTGGATCTTCATAGTTTTAGGTTTTACATTCTATGATCTGTCCAAGATTAATTTCAGTATTGTGTGAGGAAGTGGGTGTGGTTCTTTCTGTATGTTTATTCAGTTGTCCCAGCACTATTTGTTAAAGATTCTCCTTTCCAAACTGAAATGCTGTGATATTTTGTTGAAAACCAGTTGAATATATATGCATAAGTATGGATCTATTTCTGGGCTTTCCACTGATCCATTTGTTTCATTTATCCATTCATCTACCAATGTCACACTGCCTCAGTCATTGTGGGTTTGTATTAGGTTTTGAAACTAGTCAAAGAAACTATTCAACTTGGTTTTGTTCAGGTTTGTTTGGCCCTTGTTTTCCACAGATTTTAGGACCACTTATCGTTCTCTGTAAAAATGTTCCGAGTTTTGGATTGTGTTGAATCTACAGATCAATTTGGGGAGCACAATATTGAGTCATCCAATTCACTTACATATATAGCTTCTGCACTTATTTAGGCCTTGTTTAATTTCTTTCACAATGTTTTATAGATTTCATTTTAGAAATCTTGCACATCTTTTATTAAATGTATTCCTAAATATTTTGGTTTTTGACATGACTGAAAATGAATTTTAAAAAATTCACCAGGGATGCCTGGGTGGCTCAGTTGGTTAAGCGGCTGCCTTCGGCTCAGGTCATGATCCCAGCATCCTGGGATCGAGTCCCACATCGGGCTCCTTGCTTGGCGGGGAGCCTGCTTCTCCCTCTGCCTGCCACTCTGTCTGCCTGTGCTTGCTCTCACTTCACTCTCTATTAAAAAAAAAAAAAAAAAAAAAAGTCAATCAATCAATCACCAGCCAGGGCGCCTGGGTGGCTCAGTGGGTTAAGCCGCTGCCTTCGGCCTAGGTCATGATCTCAGGGTCCTGGGATCAAGGCCCGCATCGGGTTCCCTGCTCAGCGGGGAGCTTGCTTCCCTCCCTCCCTCTCTGCCTGCCTCTCTGTCTACTTGTGATCTCTCTCTGTCAAATAAATAAATAAAATCTTAAAAAAAAAATCACCAGCCAAATGCTACTAGTATATAGAAATTCCAGTGATTTTTGTATGTAATTATTTCTGTGAACTTGTTTAATTCAAATATTAGTTTTAGGAGTTGTAGATTCCAGAGGATTTTATATATAAACAACCAAGGATTTTATATATAAACAAGCATGTCTTCAGTGAATAAAGACTTTTACTTCTGCTCTTCTCAATCTTTATAACTGTTATTTCTTTTTCTTGTATTACCACACTGAATAGAACCTCCAGCATATACTAAACTGAAGTGATGAGCACAGAAAACTCTGCTATGTTCACTATGTTTCTATTAAATGTGATGTTAGATGTAAGTTTCCTTTATCAGATTTAATATATTCTTTTCTATTTCTAATTTTTAAAGTTTTTTCTTTTTTTTTTTTTAGTCATGTAAGGGTGTGGAATTTTGTCAATGTCTTTTTTCTGCAACAATTCAGATTCTATTGTTCCTTTATTCTGTCCCTATTTTGAATTATACAAATTGATTTTCAAATGTGAAATCAACCTGGTACTCTTGGTATAAATTTCAATTATGCTAGCATTTTGTTGAAGATTCTTACATCTATGTTCATGAGAGACACTGGTTTGTAATTTTCTCATAATATCTATGTCAGGTTTTGATAACAGAGTTAAGCTAATTCTACAAAGTGATTTGGGAAGTGTTTCTTCCTCCTATATTGCCAGAAAATTTGTTTAAAATGGTGCTAGTTTAAATGTTAATAGAATTAATCTACGTCTGAAGTTTTCTTATGGGAAGATTTTGGCTATACATTCAATTTAATAGATTAGTAGGTTATTCAGATTTCTAATTTTTGTTGTTTTAGTTTTGATAAAGTGACTTTACTGCCATAAAGTTGTTCATATTATTCCCTTTATTATCTTTTAAAAAATTTTTTTTTATAAACATATAATGTATTATTAGCCCCAGGGGTACAGGTCTGTGAATTGCCAGGTTTACACACTTCATAGCACTCACCATAGCACATACCCTCCCCAATGTCCATAACCCCACCACTCTCCAGACCCCTCTCCCTCCCTTTATTATCATTTTAACATCAGTAGCACCTATAGTCATATTCCTTCTCTTATTCCTGACATTAGAAACTTGTGATTTCTCTCTTTTTATTAATCAATCTGCTTTGGTTTATTAAGCTTATCTTTTTAAAGAAACAACGCTTGGCTGCATAAAATTTCTCTATTCTTTGTTTTCAATTTTATTGATTCCTGGTTCTATTTTTATTTCTTTTCTTCTACTTACTTGGGTTTAATTTGTTATTTTTTCCCCCAGCTTCTTAGGATGGACATGTTAGATAATTAATTTTAAGCTTTTTTTCCCCCCTCATACAAATATTTAAAGCTTATAAGCTTTCCTTCCACTCAGCATTATGTTAACTGTCTCCCACAAATTCTGGTATATTGTATTATAATTTTCATTCGGTTTGAAATATTTCCTAATTTCCCGTATGATTTCTTCTTTGAATCTTGTGCTACTTAGATGTGTGCTATTTAATTTCCAAACAGTACAGTCTTTTCTATATATTGCATTACCTTTGATTTTTAATTTCATTCCACTGTGGTCAGAGAATATACTTTATAAAGTTTTTTTTCTAAAAAAAAAAAAAGGTAATAAGACATTGTATGATTCAGCATATGACTGAATGGTCTACATGAACTTTAAAAAGTTAAGAACTGCTTTCCCTAAGTCTACTCCATACTGATCTATCCTCTATTTCTCTTTAGGGCACTCTTTCATATTTCTGGGCAGTTCTGGCACCTAGATCACAATTTTCTTCTGCCACCGTTCTGGGTAACTTTATCTACCTAGAGAGCAAAATTTAATTTAAAACAAAACCTATTTCACTATGATAACTAACACATCTATTCTAACTTTAAGGTCTCCTATTTAAATTTTCTTCCTAATTTCATTAATTCATTTTATCAGCATTCAGTCAATGCCTCAGTAGCACAACACATTATATTAGAGGGGGTAAAAATAACCATTCTTTTTTTTTTTTTAAGATTTTATTTATTTATTTGTCAGAGAGAGAGGGAGAGAGAGCGAGCACAGGCAGACAGAGTGGCAGGCAGAGGCAGAGGGAGAAGCAGGCTCCCTGCCGAGCAAGGAGCTCGATGTGGGACTTGATCCCAGGACGCTGGGATCATGACCTGAGCTGAAGGCAGTTGCTTAACCAACTGAGCCACCCAGGCATCCCAAAAATAACCATTCTTAAGTAGCAGTTTTTAGCACATTTCATAGACATTATCTTACTAAGTCTCACAAAAATCTTTCACTTAAGGCAGTATATTCATTCTCCATTTTGTAGATAGGGAAACTAGACTCCAGAAATTTAGGAAGCTACTAGTCTATGTAAATACAGCTAGTGGTAACGGAGTGTTAAAACTTATCTCTTCAAAATCCACTGTCATTTCAATGATATGACAGTATGGTCATTACCATTACAGGCTGAATTTCTTCCATTCGTTTATGCTGAATGGCCACTATTTGCTCCATGCTGTGCCAGCACTGACAAGAATGCCTTGATGTCCATCTTCAGAGAACCACAGCTAAACACTTCCAAAACAATACTTGCTCATCTGATGAAAACCATTACCCCTTCTCTTCTCCCCTTCTCACTCTTTTAAATACCATTTCCCACTCAATTCTGGATTCCAGTCTGGATCCAATTACCCAATAGGTCACAAACATGTGTCTTACAACCATGACCCATGTAAAGCCTCCTGAAAGGATGATGCAAAGCTAGCAAGATGAATGTACTCAGCTAGAATGTGGTAATTGATCTAAAGGAAAAAAAAATCTATCAAGCATCAGAATTTTTTTACTTGATCAGAACGAGTGATTTATGCTTCAGTGCTTGATGTATGCATTCCCCCAAAGGAAAGGTAGCAATATTTTTATTAAATATTAATTACTTATTTAACATTTTCTATATGCCAACACTGTATTAAGTATTCTGTATGCATTATCTGACTTAATGCTCCCACAAATCTTACAAGATGCCTACTATTATTACCTCTACTTAACAGATGAGGAAACTAAAGCTTTAGTTCCCAAAGTTACACATCTAGCAGAATCCAGATTTAAACTCAGATCTAAATGATCCTAATACCTACATTCTTAACTACATGCTGACTTTCTTTTGGGCAGATAGTGCCTAAAAACACATCCACAGTAGAATAATCTTTGCTCCTGGGAACACAATATTTAATATCTTGTAGATAAGACTCCTATCCTTTACTGTGTTTGGATGGACAGAGCCTATGTTTGTCTTCGTGTGTGTGCCCATGTATACACATGTTCTGTTGACAAAGTCTTCCTTAAAAATTTGTAAACAACAGCAACAACAACAATAACCACCTTCTATGATCCAGGAACTCTGATCTTACAATTAAAAGCTCATAGGCTAATCTTGCTTTCTTTATTTCTATGTTCTTGTAGATTACTTCACTGTCCCACCAGAGGTCTCATACACGTACTCTCAGTGCTCTCAGTTATTAGTGAGGACCTCTGTGAATCACTGATTGTTTCCTGTTTTGAACATTTGGGCTTCACTGTTCCAATTAGCTGTCAGATCCTATCATAGTCATCTTTCTAGTAGTTTCATGTCTATTTTTTCTTTGGTTTTCTGTAGCCACAATTCTCAGTCATTTGTTGCTTTCAATATACTAGTCTCTCTGCCTCCATACTTTTGTCTCTTAGTCCATTCATGTGGACCAGCCATGGGGACTGAATGTCACACCCCTTGGCTCTAATTTCTTTGGCATCCTATAATCTAAGGAATAAAGCCTTAGATTATAGGACCTCCAAAATCTGACCTTTAGTCACTACTCCATTATCATTTTTCACCACATTCCTCAATGTACTCTCTGCTCATGTCAGATTTCATATAATAAGGAGTTCAAGACTGAAACCAGGGGGTTGCAGAGAAACCAGGTGAGAACATCAGCAAGGAGTGAAATTGCAGAATAAAGCCAGGGTTAGTTTTGAGGAGTCTTAAATATGAGATATCAAGAAGAGCTTGATGGGGCAGATATCAAGGCTATACTTAATAAACAGAAGAAGATGGAAAATGGAAGAGAAACATCTAAATCCCTACCATTTGCCAGAACCTCCACTCAATTTCACCAATGTTATCTCATTTATTCTTTACAACAATTCTTCTGAGATAGAAATTAATAATCCTATGTAGTGATTATTACCAATATAGTGAGAGGTTTAGAGACATTAAGCCATTTGTTCATGGTCTCGGAGATAGTATGTGGCAGAGCCAGTAATCTATCTAAAAAAGATAAAGCCAGAGGAAAAAAGGTACATTATTTACAATTCTATCTGACAATTCTAAAGGATGGCAGTGCATGGTTTAGTGTTTTTGAAAGGTTTCCTGCTTACTAGGAAGGAAGAGTTGAGTAACTGGCCTACAATCCATTCAACCCCTTTACTAAAGGGCATTCATTCCAAGAGAAAGGTAACAAGCCAAAGCTCCTTGTAAACATGACTGACCTCTGAAAAATACATCAGTGGTATTTATTAGAGGGGAAATCCTTAATAGAAGGTATTTTCTTTTTTTCCTTTTTCAGGATGTATCTGATCTTTCTAAGATTGCTTTTGGTTAACAAACTTGGATCCATGCACTTATGGGGCATGGTTCTTTGGAAAATGTCACATAGGCTAAAAGTGTAAGAGCTCCCTTCGGGTGAGCAATATTTTCAGGTGTTGTCCTCTCAAATACTGTTTTAGAGAAGTCATCTGTTCAACCTGGGACAAAGTGCATTTAGAAAGAACTGGAGAGCTGCAATGGTTGTTCCAGATCTCTTGTTTCACCTGTCTATCAGCACTGGCTAAGATCTCTGATTCTTTTGAGTCTGTTTGATAATCAAAGCCTTTGCACTATCTCATATACCTGGTTGAGCTGTGCAACCTCTTTAGGAAGCACACCTTCAAAAGCAGAAGCTGAGAAAAGAACACAGTTGCAAGTGGTTTATTGGACAAGTGATTTCATGACACAGGAGTGAAGAAGAGGGAGAGTAAGACAACAAAACGGGAAAAGCCAAGATAAGAATACACTGTCAACAACACTGCTATAGACCACAGGGGTTCCATTTCACTAGAATATCCATGGAGACATGACAGAATGCCTCCCAGAACTGTCCACTTGAAGAGTAGGAGGTGGGAACCTATATCCACTAACTCCTAACACTGAGTGGTTAAGGGTTCCCTCAGAGGGCCTACTACCCTAGTATTTCCAGGCTATGCCTGTCTGTGGGTAGATAGAGTAGTAGGCTCCCACAGCATCAAAGATGATCCCGGATGGTACTTGATATGGGATACTATCCAAGCAAACTCCTCCACACCACCCACTGCAGCCACAGCTGATATCAGAGGTAGTCCCACAGGACATGACATGGGAACAGTGGAGTGGGCTGCCACAATGACAATACCAGCATGTTTGCTACTTAAACATACTCCATCCTTTCATATTTCCATGCCTTTGCTTATGCATTTCCCTTGGAAAGCCCCTTCTCTCATTCTGCCAACTGAAATTATATTCATCCATCACAGTTTGGGTTGAAATCCCACATCCTCCTGGAAAACATCTCAGATCTCCAAATTAAAAATAATTACACCATTTTTTGACTTACCACAGCATGTTTTTCAACCTCTATTATTGAATTTCTTTCATTCCCCTTTGGTGTTCTAGGTCAGTAACTATAGCCCACTTTATGGGCCATAATCTCATGCAAATATGCAAATCTTTTTCTTTGTTTTCATGGGTGAATAACATGTGGTCCTATATATTTCAGCTTTACCACTTGCTAGTAACATCTAATTGAGTTTTAAAAGGTTACTAGAACTTGGAATTCCAAAGCCCATTTTAGAGTTTCAAGAAGCCTCTCATTCTAAATTCCACAAAGAAATCTGACTGCCCTGAAATGTTTGATAATTTGTAAAAGTTCCTAGTATGCAGATGTACAAACACAAGAGATGGGATTTCTGCAGTTTGGGGGAAGGACAATTTATTCAAATTCATCATCAGTGTTGTCTAGAGTTGACTGTAGTTTTTGAGTACTGCTACTTTTTTTTAGTGATTGTTATTATTTTAAAGATTTTTATTTACTTATTTTAGAGAGAGAGAGAGAGAGAGAGAATGTGAGCAGGGAGGGGGGCAGAGGCAGAGGGAGAGAGAAAGAATCTCAATCAGACTCCACACTGAACACAGCCCGACATGAGGTTCAATCTCATGACCCCGAGATCATGTCCTGAGCCGAAATCAAGAGCTGGATGCTTAACTGACTGAGCTACCCAGGTGCCCCAAATTGTTATTATTTTAGACTAATCATCAAGTGTGGAAATAAGGCATAATGGTTAAAAGCAATAATTTCAAAGCCATATTTTCTGTATTCAAATTCTGGCTTCACCATTTCTAGCTTACCCAAGTTATTTAACCTTCTGTACTTCAGTTTCTTTATTAATAAAATGTAGAAAATAAGAGTATTTATAGAATTGATGTGAAGACTGCATACATTAAGTGACTATAAGAAAAATGCTTAGAACAATGCCTGGCATACAGAAAACTACCTAAGTATTAACCATCATCTTAGGTGGCTATATATTTTTAGCCTTTATTTTTCTACTAACTAAATTATTTATTAAGAAAGGTATGCCCCCCTGCGCTGTAGCACCTGATAAGAAACACACGGGGGTACAGGGCCTGATTTTGCCCTTGTGGAGGTTAGGTTTTGGTCTGCACAAGATAGTTCTGCCTGGGTGGCTCAGTTGGTTGGACGACTGCCTTCGGCTCAGGGCATGATCCTGGAGTCCCGGGATCGAGTCCCACATCGGGCTCCCAGCTCCATGGGGAGTCTGCTTCGCTCTCTGACCTTCTCCTCGCTCATGCTCTCTCTCACTGTCTCTCTCTCAAATAAATAAATAAAATCTTTAAAAAAAAAAAAAAAAAGATAGTTCTCAGTTAAATCTAACCATCATGGCTTTGGTCTCAGAAAAACTTGTAAATGCTCATGTGCCCAGTTTAGGACAGAGGTATTAAGACTAAGCCACTCATATACTGATGAGAATTTATTCTACTGTCTTTGCAAAAATAAATATGCAAACCTTCCTATCTCATAATCAAGAATAGTTGGTTTTGGAGGGAAAACAAAATCATGTGCTAAGCTTAAATGGCTTTGAAAGCAAGCTGAATTGCTACTTTAAAAAAATTAAAATTAGTCATTCATGAGAGAGAATATAAACGCATATGTGTGCCTGCTTAAAAGCTTCATTATGCTCATGTGTTCATGTGCTTTTTTGGGGACAATTTAGTTGCTGTAAGGAAGACTGCTTGTAAAACAGCTCTTCAGTTGTAATACAGGCTTGATTTTCACCATCTAAAACCTCCTGTGACCTAACGAAGCAGAAAAAGACAAGCAACATTGGCATTGCTGCTCTTAAAGACATTTTTTATTCAAAAAAACCATATATGAGTTAATACATTTTTATATCTGTAAGTGAGCATTCATAGCTAAGGGTCAGCAATGTGATAGAAAAAGTAATGAGACCATGTTGAGAAAAAATGGGGTAGTCAACAGGAAAATCAACCTCATTTATTATAATATTCTAGTGATCAGCAGGTGTATAACTCTCTCAGCTATGGTCATTAGCGACATTCATTCCAAACTTAACATCTACATTTGCAAACCATTTGAAAGTAAAATTACTTTTCAATTCAATTTCCAATTTGCTTTTATCTTCATCTTTGATTGACAATTTTTTTTTAAACAATGGCACCTCAGTGAGTATTTGAGTAAAGGTAGCAACCATCCAATAGTGTAGATAAACTTGTCTATTTAGATTACCTATTCACTTTTCTTCCATAGGTACTATCATTTACAACCACTGAATATTTACTCCAGGTTAGAGTGAACTTGCATAGCTGATGTCAGGCTTCTGATGATTAGATTCGTTTATTAGAATTATTTGTTCTTAAAGTAAAAATGGTATTTATTTTTCTTATCATGAGCTAAAAATGACCAAATCTGAATGCACACCTTCAGTGATGCTGCCAAATAACTCCAAGTATAAGTTACAAGAGAAGAGTGAGTTTGCAAAATAGTATATGTAAATGTGTGCCATGATGTTTGCGTATATAGTTAATATGGCTGTGCACTGAAAATTAAAGCCATATAGAAGATGGCACCATGCAGAAGGCCTCCCTTACGCATTCACTCCTATACTTCCTGATCACCATGGGAATTTTATTATATCAATTTTTCCTGGGTCCCTTATGCTTAAGTTTAAATTCCCTGAGGATTCTTTTGTCCTTTATAGAAAAATTCAGAACTCTGAACCTAAGATGCTTTCATATACTTATTAAAACACAAGGTAGGCCTCTTTTTTATAAATAGCATTCATTACAATGCACATTTCACATGTATGGCTTTACATCAATAACTGGAGCTCTCTGAATCTTTCTCTGAATGTCATTTGATCCCCTTTTAAAAAACAGCTTTATCGAGGTACAATTTACATGGTAAAAAATTCACCTTTTTTAGTGTACATTTTTAGTATATTTAAGGAGTTACACAACCATCATCAGAATTAGGTTGTCAAATATTCCCATCACCCAAATAGATCCTACAATCTGTCTGCGGTCAATACCCAGTCTCATCCCCATCCCCAGGCTACTAAGAATCTGGTTTGGGTCTGCAAACATTTGCCTTCTCTGGGTATTTCATATAAATGGAAGATAAAATATAAAATTTTTTGCATGTGACATCTTTCATTGAGCACAATGTTTTGTTTTGTTTTTATTTATTTGACAGACAGAGATCACAAGCAGGCAGAGAGAGAGGAAGGGAAGCAGGCTCCCCACTGAGCAGAGAGCCCCATGCGATGCGGGGCTGGATGGCAGGACCCTGGGGTCATGACCTGAGCCAAACGCAGAGGCTTTAACCCACTGAGCCACCCAGGTGCCCAGAGCACAATGTTTTTGACATCCATCCATACTGTAGCCTGTATCATTACTTTTTCATTGCAGAACAGTACTGTTATATATGGATATGCCACATTTTGCTTACCCATTCACCAACGAAGTTGATGGAATTGTAGTCCAGGTTTCGCCAAACTGAATAATAGTACTAAGAACATTCATGTTGAGCTCTGTGTGTGGTCATAATATTTTCACGTTTCTTAGGCATATATCCAGGAAGACAGCCATTGTGGTGGGTATGAGGTGGTATTTTATTTTGGTTTTCTTTAAAAATAATTTGTTTTTAAGTTTTAATTTAAATTCCAGTTAGTTAACATATAGTGTAATATTAGTTTCAGGTGTACAATACAGTGATTCAACATAGAACACTCAGTGCTCATCACAACAAGTACACTCATTTCTTATCACCTAATTAACCCATCCCCCAGTGCTCTTACCCCCTGGTAACCATCAGTTCTCTACAGTTAAGAAAATGTTAAAAATAGAACTACCCGAAGATCCAGTAATTGCACCACCAGGTATTTACCCAAAGAACACAAAAATACTACTAACTCAAAGGCATACACACACCCTGATGTTTATAGCAGCATTATCTATGATATCCAAATTAAGGAAATACTCGTTATGGTTTTAATTTACATTTCCTTATTGAGAATATTATCACGTGCTTTTTAGCCATTTATCTATGTGCTTTTATGAAATGCCTATTCTAATCTGTTGCCAAGTTTTACACTGGGTGAGATGTTTCCTTATTAACAAACAGTGAGAGTTCTTTTTATATTCTGGATACAAGAACTTTACCATATATACAATTTGTGAATATTTTCACCAGTCTGAGGCCTGTCTTCATTTACTTAATGGTGCCTTCTGAATGCAAAACTTAAATTTTACGAAGTCCAATTTGTTATTTTTTCTTTTATTATCTGTGTTCTGGTGTCATATCAAAAAATGCTTTGTCACACCCAGGGTCATGAAGATTTCCTACTGTTTTCTTCTGTAAGTTTTATACTTTTAATTCTTATATTTATGTTTACAATCCATTTTGAGCTCATTTTTCTATATGGTATGAGGTAAGGCTCTAAATTAATTTTTTTGCATGTGGATATCCAAATGTTCCAGAATCATTTGATGAAAATACTATTCTTTTACTGAACTGAATTGCCTTAGCAAATTTATAAACAAATCAACTGACCATAAATGTAAGGTTTTATTTTTGTATACTGCTTCATTGATCTATCTTCTTTATACCAGTACCATACTGCCTTGATCACTATAGCTTTATAGTAAATTCTGAAATCAGTAAGTTTAAGTCCTCCACATTTGCTCTTTCACAAAACTGTTCTACTATTCACCTTTGAATTTCCATATACATTTTAGGGTCAATTCAACAATTTCTACAAAAAAGCCCACAAAAAAACAAAAACAAACAAACAAACAAACAAACACCAATCACCTGCTGGTGAATCTTTAGATAAATCGGGGGAGAATTACCAAAAAAACAATATTAAATCTCCCAACAGAATGGCTCTCCATTTATTTATATCTTTAATTTCTGTCAGCAGTATTTTAAAATAGTCAGTTGACAAATCTTGCACTAATTTTGTTAAAGTTATTCCTAAGCATTTTATTCTTTTTGATGATACTGTGAGTGGAACGGTTTTCTTAACTTCATTTTCAGATTACTCTATCTAGTAGATAGAGATGCAACTGACTTTTGTATATTGATTTTCATATTCTTCAAGCTTGCCAAACTCATTTATTTATTTTCTACATTTATGTTGATTGCAAATAAGGAGTTTAGCTTTTTTCCTTTTCAATATGGACACATTATATTCTTTATTTCTTGTTCTTGCCTTATTGAATTGATGAGAATCTCCAAAACAATGATGAATAGAAATGATGAAAGAAGACAGCTTTGTCTTGTTTCTGATCCCTCAGGGGAAAGCATTTAGTCTCACCACCATTAAGTATGATAAGCTGTATGTTTTCATAGATGTCCTTCATTAGATTGAAGAAATTCCCTTCTTATTTTAGTTTGTGTTGAGTTTTTTTTTAACATTAACTCAAAATGGATCAAAGACTTAGATATAAAAGTTAAACCCATAGATCTCTTAGAAGAAAACATAGGTGAAAATCTTCAATGCCCTTCAATTAACTAATGGTTTCTTTGATATGACATTTAAAGCACAAGCAACAAAATAAAAAATAGATAAACTACATTTCTAAACATCAGAAACTGTCTTTCAAAGGATACTATCAAGAAAGTAAGAAGAGCTCTAGAATAGGGGAAAATTTTTACAAATCATATATCTGATAAGTCTAGTGTAAAGAATTCATACAACTCAATAAAAAGAAATAATCACGTTTAAAAATTAGCAAAGAATTTGAATAGGTATTTCTCCTAAAGAAGATATATAAATGGTCAATAAGTAGATGAAATATGTTCAACGTTATTAGTCAATAGGGAAATGAAAACCAAAACCATGAGATACTATTTCATAACCACAGGATGGGTATAATAAAAAAGACAAATAATAACAGGGAAATTGCATTGGTGGTGGGAGTACAAAGTGGTACAGCCACTTTGAAAACAGTTTGTCAGTTCTTTAAAAGTTAAATGTAGAGTTCCGTATGACCCAGCAATTTCACTCCTATGTATATACAAGAAGACTGAAAACATATGTCCACACAAAAATTTGCACATGAATGTTCATAGCAGCATTATTAGTAATAGTCAAAAAGTAGAAACAACTCGATTGTCCATTAACTGATAGGTGAATAAACAAAATACAGTAGATCCATACAATGGATTATTATTCAGGCAAAAAAGGAACAAAGTCATGCTGCATCACAGACAAATGTTGGAAATACGGTAAGTGAAAGAAGTTAAACACAAAAGACTACATATTGTATGGTTCCATTTATATGAAATGTTCAAAATAAGCAAATTCCTAGAGATGGAAAGAAAGGGCTAGAGGTAGCAGGGAGCAACTACTAATTAATTCAGGCACTTTGGGAGTGATGAAGCATTCTGTAATTACATAGTGGCGATGGTTCCACAACTCTGCGAAATATGCTAAAAACCACTGAATAATACACCTGAAAGGGAGAATTTTATGGTATGTGAATTATATCCCCCGCCCCCAAAAAAAGCTGTTAGTAGTTCAATCACTAATTGGTGATGGGACTTTGGGTAAGTGGAAATATAATAGAAAGGTACAGAAAAGAGTAAGCATCACCTTTTTTGGTGATGCTCTTGTGCTCCTGGAAGACATTCATTCAATGACCCACAGTCGTTGTGAGTTGAACTGTGTCCCCCAGAAAGATCTGTTCAAGACTTAATCCCTGGTACCTGTGAATGTGACCTTATTTAGAATGGAGTCTTTGCAGATATAATCAAATTAAAATAAAGTCATGCTGTGTTAGAGTGAGCTGTAATTCAAGGATTGGCATTCTTATAAGAAGAGGGAATTTGGGGGTGCCTGGGTGTCTCAGTCGGTTAAGAATCTGTCTTGGGCTCAGGTTGTGATCTCAGGGGGATCGAGCCCCACATTAGGTTCCCTGCTCAGCAGAGTCTGCTTCTCCCTCTCTCTCTGTTTGACCCTCCTTCCCACTTGTTCGTTCTTCCTCCCTCTCCCTCCCCCCCACAAAAAAGAAGAGGGAATTTGGACTAACAGAGAGGGTGCCATGTGACAACAAAGGGAGAAATTGGAATGATGCATCTACAAGCCAAAAAATGCCAAAGATTGCTGGACACCATCAGGAAAGGTATCAGAGAGGGGCATAGTACAGATTCTCATCCAGTGCTTTCAGAAGGAACTAACCCTGCTGACACCTTGATTTGGGACTTGTAGCCTCCAGAACTGTGAGACAATACATTTATGTTGTTTTAATCCATTCAGTTTGTAGTGATTTGTTATGGCAACCCTAGGAAACTACTACACTAATATTTATATCTTTATTAACTAAAGACAAAGAGTTCCAGGAAATAGAGTCAACCTTTTGGAGTCTCAATTCCTTCATCTATAATTGGGGATAATAACATCTGTCCCTTCATTGTGCTGAGAAAAAGATCATGAGAACACTTCAGAAACTGCGAAGTACTTTATAAATATAGGATATTACTCCTCCAGGTGTACTCTTTTAATTGATTTGTCAGCTCTAAATTTACTGGGTTCTCTTTTTTCCAAGCAAAATTCACCTTCCTTAGAAAAGCCATGGCCTGGGTACTAGAGTTCTCTAACATAAAAGTCAGAAGTCAAATTATGGAACTCTCATACCTCCCACTCACCTAACTCCCCCAAATACACCTTGCCATAAACTGTCAATGAACTCGCTTGCATTTTACAAAATATAGCACTAACACACTGTAGCCTTTTTTAATACATAGGGTTAGGGCATTGCTAGTTCCATAATTGACTATTCTGTTGAAAAGAATGGTACCATCGTAAATGATCACTTTTTGAAGACCACCATAAGAAGATACTTGGCACTAAAGTACATTTTTCACAAACTGTAGACCAGTTAGAGTCTCAATTATCAATATAAAATACTACATAAATGGATTATTGGGGATTTCTGATTATTTACAGTCTTGAAAAAACCTTTTTACAATTTTTTTTTTTAAAGATTTTTATTTATTTATTTATTGAACAGACAGAGTTCACAAGTAGGCAGAGAGGCAAGCAGAGAGAGAGGGGGAAGCAAGCTCCCCGCCGAGCAGAGAGCCCGATGCGGGGCTCGATCCCAGGACTCTTGGATCATGACCTAAGCTGAAGGGAGAGGCTTTAACCCACTGAGCCACTCAGGCACCCCCACTTTTTACAAATTTTGCTGTAAGTTTGGAAATCTGACAGTATCCAACAAGGGGGGAAATCTGTCAAATGTCCTTGAACAGCTCCAGATTTTCTCTCTCTCTTCACCTCTGCTTTCCTGAATGTATCACTATAGCTGTAGAAGATTGTGACCTCTTAGGTAATGTACATATTCTCTTAAATCTCATGTCTTTAAATGGAGCAAATTTTACAAGTATGTAAAGATACACTTATATGGAAGCTCATTATAACATGGAGCGAAAAACAACAACAACAAGGAAATTTTGGATAAATATGTTCTGCTAAACGCACGCAAGGAAACAGAGCAGTTGGGGTGCCTGGGTGGCTCAGTGGCTTAAAGCCTCTTTGGCTCAGGTCATGATCTTGGGGTCCTGGGATTGAGCCCCACATTGGGCTCTCTGCTCAGCAGGGAGCCTGCTTCCCCCTCTCTCTCTGCCTGCCTCTCTGCCTACTTGGGATCTCTGTCTGTCAAGTAAATAAATAAAATCTTAAAAAAAGAAAAAAAAAGAAACAGAGCAGTTATTAAAAAGAATGAGGCAGATTAATATGCAACATGAAAAGATTCCCAAGACAGATAAAAGTAGAAAGCCTGCTGTCACCACACCAAGCCAACTTCCAAGAAGTATAAATGGTATGATTCTCCTTTAGAAAAATCACTATTATAATATCACACACACACACACACAGTTAATCTCTGAAAGTACAAAAAAAATTATTAGATGTAGTTATATTTGGAGAATGAGTCCAAAGTTCCTTACTATGGGCAGGGATTGCTTTTATTATGTAATACAATTTATAAATGGAAGAGTTTTAGCCCATAAGGACAAAGCAATGATTAGAAGTTTACTATGTGAAATAAAAAAAATAATCTGTACAGGCAGCAGTATATAAAAAAGAAATGTTTCAAAGAATTCTTTACTTCTGGGGAGCTCAAAAAAGACATTATGCAACATTTTACAGGTACCGCAGGGAATTGTAGCTAGGGTCGTGCTGCTAGGCCCATACTCGTATGGGGAATCAATAGACCATCCTTCGAGGTAAGAGCACAACAATTTACTTATAGTGGTTTATCGAGTGCTTAGCTCAATGCAAGTGGACATTTGGTCAATAACATTCTAATGGATGCTATGGATGACAGTTCGGCGCTATAATATACACGCTGGAAGGCCATACATGAAAATGTATAGGTCCCTGGAGTCAGGGGATGATCATTTGTAGAGGAACTAAAGAAAACCACCAAGAAATGTCTCCTTGTAGGGCCTGATGACTGCTTTGCAGTAAAAAGCAAACAGATTTGGTTATTACGGATTGCATTAGTGCTAACACATTGGTGCCACTTTTATTCATTCTTCTATCTTAAAAAAATTTGGTAAATGAAAGGTGAAATTAGAAAGCTTTCCTTCTTATGAATTAGGCTGGGAGCTTATCAGTGTAAACACATTTCCCAATTAAGTTAGACAACACATGGAATTCATCACCTGAATCCTGTTGGTTAGAAATGAGCAGCAAATTAACTCCTTCCATTCTACAGTCAATTCACGAGCTTCCGGCACAAGACTAAAGTGGTCACATGAGCTATTCATGGGCCAATTTCCAAAGCAGAAGTAAGGCAATGTTCCCAGAAGGCACAAAACTATTGCTCTTTTAAAAAATATATTCAATTAGATATCAAGATTACTTTATGGAGAGAAGATAATACCTAACATTTTCACATCTGATTTCTGAAACACTATTTCCATTTTTAGTTTCCCTAAAGCTAGATTTATATCTTATTTAATATTTGGGAAAGAATTAAAATGTGAATTCAAATAGCTCCTATAGGCTTATATCTGGAAGTTTCTGGGTTCTCTTTTATCTCTCTGTGTTAAACATTCTTTTCTATGGGGACAATTTTCCCCTCCCTGCTCTGATTTTAAATGTAATCTCTGTGTTGACAACTCAATCTGCATCTCTAGCCCTGACTCATTCCTTGAACTCTAAACTGCTTACTTGAAACTTTTTTCCTAGATATTCCACAGACACTTAAATGAAACCCATCTAGAGGCAAACCAAGAAACAGGCTCTCTTTAAAGAATAAACTAGTGGTTAGCAGAGGGAGGTCATGTAGGTTGTGGGGATTAAGGAGCACTTGTGATAAGCACCAGGTGACATGAAATTGTCGAATCACTGCATTATACACCTGAAACTAGTATTATATTGTATGTTGACTAACTGGAATTTGAATAAAAAGGAAAAAAAATAAAAGAAAGCAAGCCCTAATTCCCCATCCTCGCCACTACCCAGCAGGGGCTCAAACTAGAAACCTAAAGTCATTCTTGACCCATATTTCCTCTCTGCAAGTCTATCAGTTCTATGTTGGATCCACTCATTTCTCTAACTCCTATACTGTCCTTCTGGTCCAAGCACCGTGGGTCTTGCCCACACAGCCTTCCAGCTGGTCTCCCTGATTCCATTCTTTTCCTCCATCCCCCAGTCAAGACCCTTGAGAGCAACTACAGTGAACATCTTTTTTTTTTTTTTAAGATTTTATTTATTTATTTGACAGAGAGAAATCACAAGTAGATGGAGAGATAGGCAGAGAGAGAGAGAGAGAGAGAGAGGGAAGCAGGCTCCCCGCTGAGCAGAGAGCCCGACGCGGGACTCGATCCCAGGACCCCGAGATCATGACCCGAGCCGAAGGCAGCGGCTTAACCCACTGAGCCACCCAGGCGCCCCTACAGTGAACATCTTAAATGGGGAACACTTAACCTGTCTTATTTCAGTAACTTCGTGCTACTCTGAAAACAAAATCTAAATTCCTAACCCACAAGGCCTATAAATTATCCAGCCTCACTACAGGTCTCATTCTCTATAATCCAGGATTTTTTTTTTTTTTAAGATTTTATTTATTTATTTGAGAGAGAGACAGTGAGAAAGAGCGTGAGTGAGGAGAAGGTCAAAGAGCGAAGCAGACTCCCCATGGAGCTGGGAGCCAGATGTGGGACTCGATCCCGGGATTCCAGGATCATGACCTAAACCGAAGGCAGTCATCCAACCAACTGAGCCACCCAGGCATCCCTATAGTCCAGGATTTCAAAGGAAATAAAGGTCACTCTACATGGGTTAAATGGAGAGACTCATGAAACAACTCTTTAGAGAGGTACAGGCAGGGTTGAGGGAACAAACAAGGGATGGTCAGACACTGAAAGGTAACAACAGTGAGCAGCCATTACCATTCCTGGGGCAAGGGGACGACTAGAGCCAGAGAAACTGGATCTTCATAGGAGGGGTCCTGCAGACAGAAAGAGAAGAAATACCCTGAATTCTCTCTTGCTGTCCTCTGATCTCCTGCTGGTACTTCCCATTGACTGAGAAGCTTTGAGATCAAGGGAGTCTGGGTGATTAATACGATGTGATGTGGAAGAACAGAAGGGATCTACCTCCCAGGACACAGAGCATATGAGAAAAGGCAGTGCATGGATGTGGACGGGTGAAAGGGAGGGATGGAAATGCCACCCTCATTCATGCTATTGTCCCCTTTCCTTACTCTGCAGCTTCACACTTTGTATGTTCTTGTAACAGGAATTCACACAGCCTTTTTCTTTCTCTGGGTACCCTTTTCCTTCTACTCTTTCCATGGCTAATTATTCATCCTCTTTCAAGTCTTAACACTTATTTTTTATTTATTTTTTAAAAGATTTTAGTTATTTATTTGACAGAGAGAAAGAGAGATCACAAGTAGGCAGAGAGGCAGGTGGAGGGGGGAAGCAGTCTCCCCACTGAGCAGAGAACCCAATGCGGGGCTCAATCCCAGGACCCCAAGGTCACAACCTGAGCCGAAGGCAGAGGCTTTAACCCACTGAGTCACCCAGGCGCCCCAAGTCTTAACATTTAAATATCCTTATTGTCCTATCTAAGAGCAGGCACCTCACTGGTTAATCCTTTACCTGTTTTCTTCAGAGTACTTTCTAAAATATGTAAATATTTTATGTACTTGCATTTTCTCTGCCTTCTCCTCCAGGATATGAGGGAAGTGGCAACGTATTTAGCAGATGCCTGCCATACAATAGGTACTTAGTAAATATTAACTGAATTTTTGGCCAAATTATATAGCAAAATCCTAAGTCTGCGTCTAGAGACAGTGGAGCTCCAGAAACATCTGCATGAATTCTAAACCGAGGCAGTATTGAGGAAAACACACTTAATTTTTATTTTTCTATTAGGCATGGATTTAGCTTAAAAAAAAATCTTTATGTCATGTAAAATCTGCATTAATAAATGCTCTATTCCTTGTTTACTTAAGAGGAGAATGTCTATTATGGCACCAATGGTCTAAAAGAAAATAACTGAATCTTAACTGCTGTTAAGATTAAACTACTGTTTCTATAGCAATAGCATAAAATCACCTGTTTTGGTCTGTGACGATCTTGGTACTAGATTATTAGTCATTTCAACATCTTTTCTTCTTTTTTCTCTTAATTGAAGAAAGGGAACAAAGAAACAGGGAGTAGCTTTGAATGTAGCAACACTTGGCTGTAGCTAACATAGTTTAGATGTAATAAGATGGCAATTGCAAATCACAGTCTCTACAGTGGTGACAACACTTCTACATGATTGTACATTTAAATATCCAAATGCTTCTCTTACCTCCTTTGAAAGAGGAGCATCAGCTGATCCTAAATTTCAGGGCATTTTAACCTTCATTATGAATGACACGGGCCTATTTGCTTTTGCAAAACGTCTATAAAAAGCAACCTTTGGCTTCACTTCTATACCATGTTATTTTTCAAGGCAACTGCATTTATAATGCGCAATCTCCACTTAAGATTCATTCAACAAGGTGCACCTCAACATCTAAGCAGTGAACAGAGATTCAAAGTAACTGTGAGCATTGGCAGGAGAAAGTAAGTCGGGAAATCCCTAATTCTGGAAGAAGGTAACAGTGGAAGTAAAAGTACACAAGGAAATAGCGGAGGATCAAGGAACAGGGAAGGGTAATGGTGGTTGAGAAAGGACGTTGCCCACGTCCTGATCGTTGCTACCAGGCCTGATGACACTGCCACCCTTCTTGTGGGAGGAGAGCAGCAGCGCTGTCAGAGGAGAGTTGTCCCTGTCACAGGGGCCATTACTGTCACCACCTGGCATCCCAAAAGAGCAAGTGGAGTGAGTGCAGGCCATGGAAGCAGGCCGAGTTGGCTTTAAATCCTGGTTCTACCACTTACTATCTGTGAGACTTCAGCAAGTAATGGATTCTCAAAGCATTAGTTGCTTCGTCTGTAAAATGGGGCTAAGAACCTAAACTGCAAGGTTCTTGTGAAAATACCGTCTGATACTTAAATTGGATGAAAATACCTGAATTAGTCTTTCTCAAATAGAAACTCCCCTGTGCATGTATGAAGACCTGCAGTCAGAATTCAAAGAGCTGAAACAGGTGAAGCAAATGCTTTTCATAAGCAACAGTAATCACTGAACAGGAATAACTTCTAAAAGATGATACCAGCCCTCCTGGCAAGCACTGGGGTCAGCCCTGACTGGCACCAGGAAACTACGCCGTGCTTGTAGGTGGCACATTGGCCTTGGGGCTATCCTGTGTATCACAAATAATGACCATATGACAGAACTTTGGGGATGGCAAAATTCTGGACATTGTTTATTCCCTGGTAAAAGTTCTATAGCTTCTTGACAGATATTTGGGGTGACGAACAAAAAAAGGGAAGTGGGATGACATGAGGCAGCAGATTTGAAAACCAGCGGCGACAGTATCACACTAGCTCCCCTTGGCAAGGACAAGCTGCCTCATGATTTTGTTTTCCATCTCTCCTTACTCCACCCTGCTGCCATGGCCCAGCTGGAACCGTGCACAAGGTGGGGTGGTGGGTACAAGGAGAGGAGAGGGCCCTGTTCCTTAAGAGCAGTTTTTACTGCAGAAACCCCAGCCCCTCCTCTCAGGGACCTCATGGGGAAAGGCATGGGGGTTCCTGGAATTAATGCAGCCCAAAAGGAAAGGGTCTGGAAATAGGTGAGAGCGAGCTGGCCCCACTTTTTGTTCTGGGGTGGAGTAGGGTGAGACCAAAAACAAAAACAAAAACAAAAACACCCAAAACAAAGAGGAACACAAGGCAGATCTGTCAGGACCCTTACAGCTGCCTTCCAACCCTTCAGGTTCTCAAGGTCCTTACATCACCCACCTTCTGACTTCCCCGCTCCCTTGCATTCTAATATTCTCCCATCCTTGACCTTCATGCTCCAGAAGGCAAAGGCTTTTCCCTGTTCCTGTTTTGTTGGGTTGAAAATCTCAACTGAAAGCAATCTAATGGCCACATACTTGACAGCTCACCAGATGTATGAGTGTTAAGAAAAATCTTATTTTGTAAAATTAAATAAAGCAATATGTGGAAGATATTTCTGAACTTGGGACTTCCTACCACTTCTAATGCAGGTGTTTCAATGACCACACTTTGAGAATCATGGTTGGCTTCCACGGAAAAGCACTCCTCGGGCTTTCAATTCTTATCAATCCCTACCTCTTCTTGGCTATCCCTAATGCACTGGGTACCTCAAATGCATTTTTTGCTATATTCATTAAGCCTAATCTTAACTGGGGATCTTTATTATAGTGGTGATGGTGGTGAGGCTGTGGTTTATCAGGTACCTTCCTCCAGGGTTCAAGCTTTAGAAATTACTACTTGATAAGGTCCCAAGCTTTAGAAGTTACTACTCAATAAGCCCCTTGCTTCTTTGGAGTGAGAGGCAGGATTGGATGATATGAATGTTCAGACAAAGAGAATTATAAAACCTGCAATTCAAGTGAAGGAAAGGCAGTGAGGAAGTTAAGAGAACAAGCTTTTCAATCAGACTATCTGAACACAAATCACAGTTCTCCCACTTATTAGCTATAGTAAGTTGGGGCTCCCTCTTCTCCATTTCCTAATCTTTAACCTACGAATAAGATTAGGCTCTACCATGTAGAATTGCTATGGGGATCAAATGTGATAATGAATGGAAAATGCTTAGCATAGTCTAAATAAGCCACTTCTGCGCTTTCTGTGTCAGCTGTTAACTAGGTTTTGTTCATATTCTAGAATTCTGAGGTTATAACAAAGCATTTAGCCAAGTGTTTGAGCATAATTAAAGCTCCTGAGAAATGAGCCACTCCTGTTAATCCACCTTTGCTCAAGAAGACAATGGCTCTCAGTATGACAAAAATAAAATTCAGGTTCTGAACTTCTATAACAGAATGTCAACTCAGTCTTGGAATGTACACTATATTGATCTCACCTTAAGTACCAGCACTGAGTCTCAGCACTTCAGGCACTTGTCAAAAAAACTCAGCTATGAACTGACTTAATCTAGCACTTGCCAAAGGCTTGCTTGAGATGTCTGATATTCTGAACCATATTATATACCCCCCTAAAGAAACGCCTTCACAAAGTTGAAATTTAATGTTTTGTCCTCAGTTTTTTTTTCATTCTTTTCTTATGGAGAATCAATATAAGAAAAATCCACTTGAAGAAACTTTATGTCTTGCAAAAATCCTATCCCAGATGGCAAATAGGTTTCATCTTAAGTGCCAATGTCGAATGACTGGTAGTGACTGGAGTGCTCCATTAAGAAGGACAAGGTTGCCACGATCAATGAGCACTGTCTGCCCCACGGACGTTCCTGCACGTCAAGTCAGGAAGTGGGGAGCCTTTGTGATGTATTTAGCCACACTCCCACTGCCACAGGTGAGGGCGTGGCACATTGTACAATGTGCTGCACCTTATATAAGGACCTGCTCGTGTCACGCATCCCTTCTGAAATTCAGTGCCAGAGGCCTCTCACCACTGAGCCTCTGTATTGTCATGCCCCCTGTCAAACTGCCCTACTCTTCCAAGCAAATAGCCCTCAGAACTTGGAAGAAAAGGTTACCTACTTGTTACCAAAACTGACTCACAATGGGTAAGATTTGAAGACAGAATGTTTCTCGAATTAAGGACAACAGAGCAGGGCAAGTAAATCTAATGGGGGCTAGATACTGTGAATGAAACGGAAGCTCATTAGTGGTATTAACAAATTATAAGAGACTCTTAAATAAAGAGAACAAATTGAGGGTGGCTGGAGAGGCGGTGGGCATTAAGGAGGGCACCTGTTGTGATGAGCACTGGGTGTTGTATATAAGTGATGAATCACTAAATTCTCCTCCTGAAACTAATATTAACTATATGTTAACTAACTAGAAAGCAAATACAAACTTGAAACAAACAAACACACACAGATGAAAAAAAGAGGGTTTGGAACAGAAGAAGGAGAGCCAGTGGGAGGGAAAAAAAAAAAAAAACATATGAAGAAAAATGTTCCGACCATGGGCCATTAGGGTAATGATGGTATTTCAGGCAGCTCAAAATGATAAATCATTGCAGTTTGTTTTAAAGAATTCCTTACCAGAACAATTTTAGTGACATTAAATTGTTTAAGTGGCCATCTGTGGAATAGTGCAGCAACTGGGTGGGTTTATGGACCAGTCTGGAACATCCATTAAAATAGCTACACCTGCTACATGGAAGCAGTTTGTGACTTTCCTTTGCCAATCATAAATCTGGTTAATCCTAACTTTGTAGTCATTTTAATTTTCTATAGATTGCTTAACCAGAAGGAATGTGGATGCACTAAACTGTTTCCAATTGAACAAAGAAAATATACTTTTTTAAAAGCACAAAAGCCATATTCAATTTAGATACCAGTTTTGGAACTTATGGTTCAGTTTTAAATCTTTTCTATTCGAAAGATTTACACAAGAAAATCAGAGCAAAACACCATAATGGGGAAGCATAAAAGAGGCAGTCTGTTCTTATTCAACTCAAAAATTTGCTTACTGGAAATAAGAAATCAAATATTTTATTATCTAAGCTTAATAACAATCACCATAAGACACTGAAATAGAAGTTATTGCTTATAAATGTCAAGAATGATAGTAGTAGAAATAAACTCTTACAAAGGTTTATGCTATGCCAGCCACTGTTCTAAGTTCTTTATGTTTTATTGTAATCTTCAAATAACCCCGTGGGATGGGTCTTTTAACTCACACCTTACTGATGAAGAAACTGAGGCACAGGGACAGTAAGCAACTTGTCTAGAGTCACATGGCCAGTGAGTGTCAGAACCAGGATTCAACTCTAGGCAGTCTGGCTCTAGCATCTGTCCTCTAAACCATTAGGATGTGTATTGTCCTCACCTTGGCCCGGAAATCCGATTTAACACCCTGTGTAAGGCAACATAGGAGTGGTGAGTGTGGGCTATTTCTGAACTTCAGGGTTGCCTCTCAATGTCCCATTAGTCCTCATGATTAGTGTTTAAGGGGGGAAAAAAAAGAAAGAATGCTCGGGTATTTGGTTGGTAGGAAAGAAAGAACCCACTTGTTAGGAAAAGCTGGTGATAGGATTCCATCTTCCTTATAATCAGATCTTTTCTACTTATATAAAACCTTCCTTCTGAAAAGCCCAAAAGAACTCTTGAAATAAACCAACAGTAGTTGCTACTGGTCTCCTATTTCTTCAATTTATGGTGACACCGTATTTGTCAGACATCCCTGAGCGATCACTGTTTTTTGAACTGTGAACTAGCTTAGTGATGAGAGCACAGCTTCTGAATTAGTTTCTGATAAATTTCACCAGAGGGAATGGGAGTAATTATTACCCTTTGCCCCACCGCCCCACAAACCACATGTCGACCAACAGAAAATGCAGGGTGCAGAGTCGTCACACTGTGAAGATAGATGTAGCCTAATGACATGGAAAGAGATGCCAAATCGTTTTCAACTTTAGAGGGGCCAGCCTTGCAAGATTTAATTAGCTTACAGTTGAGAAGTAATTTGAAGCTTCAAATTATAGTTATTTAGAGACTCTTGAATTGCTCATCATTTCACTTTATAAAACTACAATATGAGGCAGACTTCCATGGAAAAAATAATTAGAATAATAAAAAAATTCCCTACAGAGAGGCAATAAACTGAGTGGAAAGAATAAGCTTGGGAGCCAAGCAGCCCTGGGTTACAGCCCCACAGGTGTGATGCTGGGCTATTCATGAACTTCTATGTGTCTGTATTCTCATCTATCAATTATCACTTGTCTTAGGGAGTTGTGCGAGCTAAGGGAATTTGGTAAAATGCCTGGCATATGTCACTGCTCAATAAATTTTGGTTTACTTATCACCCTTCTGTTCTCTGTTTCCACTAACTCTGAAATCTTCTCTGAGAGTCTCCATTTCTGAAATCCACTCCTCCTTCCTCTTTACCTCTACTCATGCTTTACAAAATCTGTCATCACTGGCCTGACTACAACAGCCTCCGAACTTGGCTCACGCCTTGTAGCTTTCTTCTCAGCATCTTAACACATCCATAGAAAGACAATCACCAGAGCTACCTTCCTGACTAACATGATGAATCCCTTGCTACAGAATCAAGTCTGAAAACCTTTGTCTATTTCTCTGGCTTCCTCTGCCACCAGTTCTTTACTTCCTCCTAATTCTCCAGGCAAACCCAAGTACTACTGTTGGGCTGGCCTTCACAAGGGTCTGCTCTCCTAAAATGTCTTCCCTACCTTTTGGGGGTTCTCACTTGTTCTGTAACAACTATTAGAAACATCATTTACTCTATCAAGGATCTCTGACTCTAAAAGGCAAAGAGGAGAGAGAACTGGATTTTACTTACAGGCTCCACAGAAATTACACATGATTTTACTTACAGACTCCACAGAAATTAGCATTTCTGTCATTGCATTCTCTGTTTGTTCTATATTCTTCTTCTCTACAGACTATGAACTCCTGAAGGAAAGACACTGTATCTTACTTGTCTTTGTATCTCCAGGGTCTACAGCAGTATCTGGAATCTCACCTAGTACTTGTGGAGTAGATATTAAATGAAAGACTATCCAGGCAGCTTTTCCCAATTAGTTCCTCTCATCCCTGATTTGGCTTGTCAGCCATTAGTTATTATTACATTTCAGTATTTTAATAGAAAGAAAAGGATTCTATCAATGTGGTGGACTGAGCTAATGAATACTCTCTGCCTGCTACAAATACAAAGTCTGAAAAAAGTGAAGTTTACATGATGAAGGAGTATGTTGATGAGGTATCAAACGAAAAGGAAATAAAGGCCAAGGCTGATCAGCTATGAGTTGATGCCAAAGTGTGTTGGGTAGGAGAGGGAACAGGATATCTGCCCTAAATAAATACAAGATCAGATCCCAATATGTGTGTGTGTGTGTGTGTGTGTGTGTGTGCATATAAAATCATGGACAGAGGTCCCAGGACTGTAATGCTTATGGGGGGCCAGTAGGTGTGGACTTGAGTTTACTTAAGTTAACAAGCTAGAACTGAGACTCCTGAATAAAGCCAAACCCTGAAAGGATTGTTCCCCTCTGTGAGACAGGTGAGACACTCTGCTCACTGATCCAGGTAATAAAAAAGTTTTTCTCTAGCCAGGCTCTGGGCTGAGGAAAAGTCTACTGTGAAAAATCAAGACCCCAGACTCAAAGCCATGTATGTAAATTTAGTCAGACTTTAAACTACATTTATGGCAAGGAAATTCCAAGTTAAAAAAGGCATTTAAAAACTGGTCCTATATCAGTAAAAGAGCCAGAAGCCAAAAGCCAAAAGCCTTGGTTGGGGTAGCCAGAAGAAAATGCAATGCTTTTCCAGAGGGACGCTTCAGCAATCTGTGCTACAGTTAACCCCACAGGTAAAACACCCCTCAGTGAAGACAAACACACAACCTAGTTACTCACTAATGTGAGGAAATGATACACCATGAGGGAGAGTCAGCAGATGTAACAAATAGAAAGAATAGCTTCTTTAGAAATTGAGATAATAGAGCAATCTGAAAACCACTAAAAAATTATGTTTAAAACCACCATAAAATATTGGAATTCCATAAACAACAGATCTGAAAAAGAACCAAGTAGGATTCCAAAACTTTAAAAAGTTTTATTTCATTAAGAAAAAAAAAAGGACAGACAAAACAACATGTTAGATTTAGCTAAAGAATTAGTGATCTGAGGAAATTACCCAAAATGGAGAGATAAAAAAGGAAAAAAATGAGATGGGTGGGGTGAACTGGAGTTAAAAAGATATATAAAGTGCTTGCTTTGTAAGGGGATGAGCTAGTGATTTTCAACTTTGTTAAGGTAAGTATGAAGATTACAAATTTATAAATGTAAAGGTAACCCCCCAAAAGAATAGAAATGGAATGTATAACTTCCAAACTAGTCAAGGTTAAACAACATGTACTACGTATAAAAACTTGATTTGGATCTAAGTGGATAGCCTTAAACTACTAATTTAAAAAGGTAAGATTAAGCTTCTTGAGTTAAACAGTAAACTCAAGAAGTTAGAAAATAATAAACTGACAAAGTGGAAGGAAGGTAAAAATTAAGAGAATAACTAAAATAGAAACTTCAGAGTATCAACTAAAGCAAAAATTTGATTCTTTGAAGAGTCTAACAGAAAACTTCTGGAAAGGTTGGTTAAGAAAAGTATACAATAACTATGGACTCTGAAAAACAATCTGAGGGTTTTGAAGGGGTGGGGGGTGGGAGGTTGGGGGAACCAGGTGGTGGGTATTGGAGAGGGCACAGATTGCATGGAGCACTGGGTGTGGTGCAAAAATAATGAATACTGTTATGCTGAAAAAATTAAAAATTAAAAAAGTATACAATATTAGAAATAAAAATATAATAATAATTTTATATGTATATGGTAGAGAATAAAAAGCTAGATATATACTATCTATATATCTCTCTATAAAACTTATATAACTTTTATAACCCTTTGATATTAAATTTAAGACAAAGTGACAATTTTCTAGAATAATATTGACCCAAGAAAAAATAAAATAATATACTATAAATAATAAAATAATATAATAAAATACAGACATTGACTCAAGAAAAAAATAGAAGGCTAAAAAAGCCTATAACCATTAAACAACTGGTATTGAAGGTCATAAATCTAACCACAAAGAAGCACCAAGTCCAGATGTTTTAAAGACCAGTTCTATCAAACTACTAAGGAACTCAATAGAGATTGAGATGAGAAGAAAAAGCAAAAGCTCCCCAACTTAATTTATTAAATCTGACATTTGTTACTAAAACCTTATACAAGGACGGAAAGAAAAAAATTACAATCTAAGTGATGAACATACATTTAAAAGTTCTTAAAAAATAGAGAATTGAATCTATGAATATATCAAAATACCATATAAGGTGATCAACAGGGTAAGTTAACTCAAGAATAGAAAGATGTTTCAATAAGAAAATATCTGTGATGTAATCCATAACTATCAGATTAAGATGAAAAATATAATCAATTCAACAGATGGAGAAACAAAAGCATTCAATAAAATTTTCACTCATTATTGATAACAAGCCTTAGCAAACTAGAAAAATAAGCACTTTAATCTGTGATTTATATTTTTAAGCCTTGTATCAGTCAAGGTGGGTTAGGCTATAGTAATTAACCCCTAAATCTCAGAAGCTTAATGTAACAGCAAAAGATTGTATTTTGTTCACACCACAAGTCCCATGGAGGAAACAAGAGGCTCTGCTTAGTCTAGTAACTCAGGTCCCCAGGATGGTACATTCTTCCATAACCACCAGGTCACTGAGATGTGAACATGGTGACTGGTACAATAATTTCTAAAGCTCTAAACCTTTCTCCTTAAGTGACCATGGCACTTTTGTTCATCTTTATTGGCTAAAACAAGTCGTATGTCCAACTTAATAAAAGGGGTGAGAAAGTGAAATTCTACCATATGTCAGGAAGGAAAACTGTAATATTTGGAAATAATCCCAGTGACTACCCTGGCTATGGTATGAAATATATATTTAGCCCTTGTCCTTGATTGCTGATACAGGGCTCCTAAAACCCTTGGAACCTCCTGACAGAAGTGAAAGAAGCATTTTTTTTTTTAATTCATAACACACTTTCAACCTTACCTGAGTTTATCCTAAGAAGGTGGCTCTCGGTGGGCCCCTGGATCCTTCAGACTAGGCACTGGTTGCCAGAGAAACCAATCATGTGATTAAAAGGTTGGAACTTGTAATACTACTCAGCCATCAAAAAAAATAAATAAATAAAAGAGAAAGAATTCTTGCTCTTTGCAATGATGTGGATGGAACTAGAGGGTATTATGCCAAGTGATGTAAGTCACAAAGAAAAAGACAATTATCATATAATCTCATATGTGGAATTTAAGAAACAAAACGGAGGAACATAGGGGAAGAGAGGAAGAAATAAAACAAGACGAAACCAGAGAGGGAGACAAACAATAAGATACTCTTAGTCAAATGAAACAAACAGGGTTGCTGGAAGGGAGGGAGGTGCAGGGATGAGGTAACTAGGTGATGGACATTAAGGAGGGCACATGATGTAATGAACACTGGGTATTATGTAAGACTGACGAATAACTGACCTCTACCTCTGAAACCAATGATACATTATATGTTAATCAAAATGGGAAAAAAATCAGTTATCTAAAAAAAAAATTTAATAAAGGGCTGGAACTTTCATCCACCAATAGCTAATGATTTAATCAAGTGTGCCTACTTAATTAGGAACCTTCATATAACCCCTAAACAATGGGGTTAGGAGAGTTTCTGGGTTGGTGAACACATCAAGGTGAAAGGAGGATATGTACTCTGAGAGGGTGTGGAAGCTTGACACCCAATTATCCTACACCTTGACCTATGCAGCTATTCCATTTGGCTATTCCTGAACTGTATCCTTTATAATAAAACCAGCAGAAGTAAGTCAAATGCTTTCTGTCCTGAGTTCTGAGTCATTTTAGCAATTACTGAACTTGAGGGTCATGGAGAGTTGGAGGGTCATAGAAACCCCCAATTCATAGCTGTTGACTGGAACTATGGGTAGCCTGGGCACTTGATTATAATGGGTGTCCAAACTGTGGGAGGTCTTGTGGGACTGAGTCCTTAACCTATAGTGTCTAACACTAACTCTGGGAGCTTGTGTCAGAACTGAATTTGACTGCAGGGTACATAGTTGATATTGGAGAATCTGAGACTGTCACATATACCCCCACCCCCAACACACAAATTAAAAGCTTGGTAGATGATTATTATATATACTAGAGTTAGAGAACTATTGCATTCAACTATTAACTACTGTATTTCTGTATTTTCAGTTGGTCCTAAAAGGAAAATAAAATGGTACAATATTTTGCTTGATATCATCACTTAATAGTCTTCCTTTCCTTTTTCCAAATTATTATTTGTCATTTTAAAAATACTTCCCATTTTTATTAAGATACTTTTTATTATTTTGCAAATGGAAACCTGAAGAAAAAATAATAATTTGCCAAGAACATCAATAGCCATGGTTCCAAATGTCCAAATGTTATTTTGACATATGCCAGAAGCTGTAGTAAACTTTTCAGACAGAAATTATTCCTAAAATATTTCATCCTGTTCTTTTAAAAAAAAAAATTTTTTTTCCCTACTTAGATAACAGGAGGTGAAATTAGTATATTACATTTCAAGAAGACTAAAATATAAAATTAACGATAAACTGCACAAGTAAAGGAAAATTACAAATGAAAGGTCAATGAACATTTTAAGTTTTTCATCACCGAGGTCAATAAAAAATTAAAATTTATATCATGTTTATTTTTTCACTTTATAGATTTACTGTTACTAAAATTGAGACTAGTTAAAAAAAATTTAGCTGATGATATGTAAGACACACAGAATCCAGGTCATTCTACCATAATTGGCTCTAGATCTGTAATACTAAGAGTAGCACATCTTATGTAAAGAAAATAAGCATATAGAATTAAGATAGCAAGGAAGTCAAAGTACTGAGTAAGAACATGCTGTTTTTAGAATTTTTGCTAATGATGATTACATTTTAAATTCTTCCTAGAGTTTCACTAGATACAGCATTACTCATATCCTATCTTTAAGAGGTATTCAGTATCACTGAAATATGGAAAGAGGACAGTGTAAGTAGTTCATGACCAAAGTTTTCAAGATTCATTAATGAATTTTTCTAGACATTTCTCACTCTACTCAAGGACTATAAAATTTTATAATATATATCGCTATTCCATCATAAATCTATAACTATTTACTTAAAAACAAAACAAAACAAAAAACCTGTTTGACTTGCATACTACTTTTAATAAAACTAACTAGAACTTAGTTTTCACTTCACAAAAAGATGATCTCTTTTCAATACTGGAAGTAAATTCATTTCCATAGTTTACATAAAATTTTCAAGAAGCAGCAGGATTTTGGGGCCAAGAAAAAATTTTTAATTAATGGTTACCATATATGGCTTCACTGGGGTGAGGATAAGAAATGAGCTTGTTGATTCATTATTACAAAGCACAAGGCAAAGCATGAGATATAGCAGAAATAGAATTATGACCTCTGAGAAAGGTGTTAGTCAAGAGTTTCAAAACTAGCTAATCATGTGGATAATGTATAAAAAATTACAGTAAATGAAAGTAATTTGTATCAAGAAAAACTCTCGGTGGAATTAAATGCCTGAGAGGTGCCTGCAGTGAGCTGATGGATAGCATGTAATAAAGTCAGGAGCAAATGGAACGCATTTTGTGCTCTGACAATGCCTTGGGAATTCTGAACTGCAGCCCTGATCAGAGAGGTCCTGGGAGGATGTGGTATTTGATGAAGAAATTAGCAGCTCTGAAGAAGCAGAAAGACTGGCATAGTAAATTAAAGTAGAAATGACGGTTTTGTGGGGTAGGCATTTCTGTATTCTTTCACTACAGGTTATAGACAGCTTGAGAAAAGACATAGCACTTATCACTCTTGATGAGTTCTTTGAAATGTCTGGTCCAAGGTACTGCACAGAGGGCATAACAGCTTCCCACCTGCCAGAATGCTCTTCTCAGCCCCTCAAGGGGCTTGCCTGTTCTTTTCCTGTGGGTCTCTGTTCAAATGTTTCTTCCGTACGGGTGCTTATCCTGACCACTTTTCCTAAAACAGACCTTTCTGTGTGCCTTCTTACTGCTCGGTATTTACCCCATAAACATCTACTTTTTAATTTAATTTTTTTAAACACAGTTTACTTTCTTGCCTCCCTATGGGAATATAAACTTCAGGAGGGCAGGGATTTTATCTGCCTAGATCACTGAAAATATTCTCAGTACCTAGAACCACTCTTATCGCATAGTAGGCACTAATAAATATTACATCAATCAGTGAACAAAAACACTAAAAAATATATTTTCTGTGAACACAATCTTGAATGAATGAATGGAGTCTCTTTTCAAAGGAAGGCATTTATAATATTTTCCTTATCTTTTGGCCTATACTGGATAAAGTCTGTGTGTGTCCACACCCTCAACAATTTATAGTCATTTCCATAAGAAACAAATACTCATCAATTCTCCCAGAAGTAGTATCAACAGTTACTTACAAAAGCTGAGAACTCACCATTGGCACCAGTGTATCACTAATGCAGAAATATTACTGATATTTCATTATGGATAACCCAAACAGACTAGCATTTGCTCTTCCAAGCATGCCAACTTAAATGTTGTAGAGGGTGAGTAAAACAGTTCAAGCTAAGGAAGTGACAATGACATCTTTGTGACTAAGAAAACAGATATAACCATCTCCAGCCAGACTTCTTCTTTTTTTTTTTTTTAAAGATTTTATTTATCTATTTGACAGAGAGAGATCACAAGTAGGCAGAGAGGCAGGCAGAGAGAGAGAGGAGGAAGCAGGCTCCCCACCAAGGAGAGAGCCCGATGCGGGGCTCGATCCCAGGATCCTTGGATCATGACTTGAGCTGAAGGCAGAGGCTTTAACCCTCTGAGCCACCCAGGTGCCCCCGGCCAGACTTCTTTTAACTGTGACCTCTGACAGAGGCTCACTGACTGCTTACTTCCTAGGAACCTCATGATGTCCTCTAAAGGCTGAATATGAAAAGGTATGATCAATACTTATTCACTGAATATTAAATATTCTGTAATATTTGAATCATTCATTCTTATTAAATGAATAAATCAAAATCCCCCAGAATAATATTCTGGACTTAGATTACTTACTTTCATGATCTATGTTTCCTTAAAATACACGCCTTACAAATAAAGAAGGTGTTGCACACTTATCCTAGACACATTGGCAAAATATGGAAATTTCACTATAGAACACTTATGAAAGAAAGGAAGACACAAAGAAATGGAAAAACATTCCATGCTCATGGATTGGATGAACAAATAGTGTTAAAATGTCTATGCTCCCCAAAGTAATATACATATTCAACACAATCCATATCAAAATAACAGCATTTTTCACAGAGTTGGAACAAGTAATCCTAACATTTGTACAGAACCAGAAAAGACCCCAAATAGTCAAAGGAATGTTGAAAAAGAAAACCAAAGCTGGAAGCATCACAATTCCAGATGTCAAGCTCTATTACAAAGCTGTAATCATCAAGACAGTATGGTACTGGCACAAAAACAGACACACGGATCAATGGAACAGAATAGAGAATCCAGAAATGGACCCTCAACTCTATGGTAAACTAATCTTTGGCAAAGCACAAAAGAATGTATAATGGAAAAAAGATAGTCTCTTCAACAAGTGGTGTTGGGAAAAGTGGACAGCTACATGCAGAAGAATGAAACTGGACCACTATCTTACACCATACACAACAATAAACTCAAAATTAATGAAAGCGGGACTTCTGGATGGCTCGGATCATGATCCCAGGGTCCTGGGAAGTGGGTGAACTGGGTGAACACTTGATTTAATGAGCACTGGGGGTTACATGCAACTGATGAATCATTAAATTCTACCTCTGAAACTAATAATAAATGTTAAATTGAATTTACTTATTTATTTTAAAGATTTTTATTTATTTGAGAGAGAGAGAGAGACAGAGATAGAGAGAGAGTATGAGGAGAGATGAGGAGGAGAAGCAGGCCCTGTACTGAGCAGGGAGCCCAAAGTGGGGCTTGATCCCAGGACACTGGAATCATGACCTGAGACAGAAGTATACGTTTAACCAACTGAGCCACCCAATTTAATTCAATTAAACTGGATTTAAATAAAAAATTTTAAAAATATATAGAAACTTCAAGTAGGTTCAAAATTCAGCTTGGCTGGGACACCTGGGTGGCTCGGTTGGTTGGGCAGCTACCTTCAGCTCAGGTCATGATCCCAGTGTCCTGGGATGGAGTCCCACATTGGGCTCCTTGCTCAGCGGGGAGCCTGCTTCTCCCTCTGTCTCTGCCTGCCTCTCTGTGTGTGCTTGCTCTCGCTCGCTCTCTGACAAATAAATAAATTTTTAAAAAAAATTCAGCTTGGCTGACTTAGTAACACCCCTGCTGCTAAATACATAGTAAGTAAACTAAGTGATCAGGTTTACTGGAAGTCATGTAATGCCTGTTGTAACCCTATGAAATGGGTTAAGCATTGCTATCCCTATTCCACCAATAAGGAATCTGAGGCACACAGAGGTTAAAGGACATGCTGGTGTCTCACACCCAGCAAATGGCGAAGCCGGGATTCAAACCAGGCAGTCTGGTTCTAGATGTGTGCTCTTAATCACTAATCTAGCCAGTGCCATTCTAAGGAGTTTGCCTGCAAACACGCTGTTACCAGTCCATGACCAGTCAAGTACCCAAACTGAGAGTACGTATTCAGAAACTTACATAGCAATCTGACATTGTTACAACATCCAAGTATGTGATCACTGGACACATCTAGTTGGACAGGGTATAGACCAGGCTAGGAGTTGTCAAAGGCACATGAACAGCATGTGGCCCTAACTGGTACTATGCATACTTAGTCAAATAATATGATGGTCTTAGACAAACAGGAAAGTAAACAACAACAAAAACAACAACAAAACATCTGGTACTTTCAATTGTTTGTGAAGCCCTAATCTATGCTGACCTCATTTGAATTCTCAGATTATCCCATCTCAAATGGGAAAGAATGGTGGGTATCACTTTTTGCCTGACTCCATCAGACAAGAAATATAGAAAGAATTCTGGGATTCACTCAAGTTTGCATTTATAAATTTAGTATGTGTTTTAACGAAAATGTTAAATAAAAGCATTTCAATATGAAATACATGGATAATTTGTGGCCCTTACTGCATGAAAATACAATGCCTAGTAATTTATGTGCATTTAAAAATATACCTAAACATCCACCCGGTACTTTAAGTTTTCAGTCCTACTGAAAACCTTTATACAATGCTAAATACAATGAAAAATACTTAATTTACACTTACATTTTGTGAGACATCCACCCCCCCTACCCTGCGAGATCAGTTTTCCAGAATCTAACTCATTATACTAGATTTTAAATAATTTGGAAAGGAATTTAAATTAGATCAGAAGTCAGAAGGAAGGAAATTTGGGGCAGTAATTTTCCATTTGACCGAGGAAAACAAAAATATGTCTAAAATAATATCATGATATTGAAAATATCTACCACCATGGAGGAAAAAATGATATATTGATATATAGTGATTATCAACATCAATGATACATATTCCTTAAAAGACATTTTTCCTTTTAATGGAACTCTCCCTAAAAGGTGGCACAAACTTCTTTGCAAAAGCGCATTCTAGACATGATTCAGACAACTTTTGCTAAGGTCTGTCAGCTCTGAAAGAGAGACCCAATACAGTGTGCCTAATTGAGATACAGAAAAACTGTTTACTTCTGATTCTGGCGTTAAAATGCTGCTGGGCTCCTGGGATGTCCTGTCCAGGTATCTTCCTGGTGAATTTCTAATGAGACACATGCACTTGCCTCCACCTTCCTTTCCTAGCTTTTCATTTTTACAATTTGTTTTCCTAGGTAGCTACAGACAGGGAAGAACTACAGTGGAGAAACAACACAAGAGAGAGCCTGCAGACACATTCACAATCTCTGAGCTTACTTTACACACAATTCCAAGTCAATGCCATGTGCCTTCGTCAAAGCATGCAGTACTCTCGTGGCTCACAGGCCTTTTCTGCCTGCTTCTGAGATTCATTACAGATGGCTGTGGCTGGAAGCATGATGGCTGGAGAAGTGGGGTATTACTTGATCTTCTATCATCCTGATAAGAATTCTATGAGGCAGAGAAAAGGCATATGCCATTATCCTCATTTTTTTTTTTTAAATGGAGAAACAGCAGCACACAAAGAAAAGTTAAGTAACTTGCCCAAGGCACCAAACAAATTAGTGCCAGAGAATTCAGGTCTTTAAAACCCCTGCTCTTCTCCTCATCAGATAAAAATATTGCCTTTCCTCTCCTCCAATCTTTCTCACACATATTTTATTCAAGTGTGATATATATCTAAATTATACTTTATGTATACTCACTAACAGACACCTCAACCAAATCATCAGATTATAATTTCCTATTATGTTTTCTTTGAAATGTCAGCTTTTGAAATGATACCTATAAATCTTTCAAACATGAAATTAGTAGGAAGAGGAGAGAAAGGATGATTGGAAGCAAAAAATAACAGTTTCAATGACTTTGCTTGGGTAAAGAACCAAAAGATTAGCAATAATCGCGCCTCGGATAAACCTCATTGGCTACGATACTGCCACTGCGCAAAGAACCAAAAGATTAAAAAAAAAAAAAAAAATCCCAGGGTGGGGGAAGAAGGTTCTTTTTGATGGAGCGTTTTGCCTCTTTGCCTCTTTATGCAGTAGGTGGAGCTATGGTACTATTCGTTAGGGTTACAGGAAGGCTATCATGAAAAATAATCCAATTCGTTCCTAGGATAGCCATTTTCTTTTGCATTTTCAAATAGTACTTTTCTGTTTTTGAAACGTTTTTCCTCCATGCCCTGAGAACCTTCAGGTTCTACCTATATCCCTTTCTTTTCTGGAACGACAGGAGGTTACCACCTTCACTGTACATCCTTATGATGCCATTTTCAAGAGGATATTAGGAGATACAGTTGCACAAAGCAGCCTACCTTCCTCTGCTCCATCACTCAAAAGGTTTCCTCTATAATCTCCCAAATCTATTTTTTAGCTCAGAAAGAGGATTTTCCTGCTACTGAAAATTTGCCAGAACCACCACTGGCATATGTCTTTTAAATGTTCACTTAAAATGCAGCAGATATGGATGTAGACAATCCCTCATAAAAACATGCTACTTGTAGAAATTAAAAAGAAAATAAAACAAATCTTATTCAAAAATAAGAAATTAAAATCCAAAACTAAGCTAAGTAATATATCTTAAGTAGCATAAAAATTCATTAGAAAGTATATAAGGGGGTACCTGAGTGGCTCAGGTGGTTAAGCATCTTGCCTTTGGCTCTGGTCATAATCCCAGGATTCTGGAGTTGAGTCCCATGCCGGGCTCCCTGCTCTGTGGGGAGTTTGCTTCTCCCTCTGCCCCTCTTTCCACTTGTTCTCTCAATCTATGTTTCTCTTTCTCAAATAAATAAATAAAATCTTTTTTAAAAAAGTACACAGGAATCAAAAAAGTCCACCTTTATGGGACACTGTGTCTAATATTAAAATAATGGTTAATTTTATGTGTCTGACTGGGCCACATGATGCCAAGATACCTGACTAAACATTATATAAATATAAATATAAATATAAATATATATATATATATATATATATGGCTTGTGCCTTGGGGGAAAGGCATGTATATTATATATATATATATATATATATATATATATATATAGTGTATAATATATTAACTATAAAAACAAATATATATGTTTTGATTTTCTGGAGAAGCTAGACTAATACAATTATAACTTCCCTCTTAAGTTACTTTGGCTTTGATATAAATGAGGCAAAAAAAAGTGTTGACATAAAATACTAATTTCTTAGGTAATACCACCATACTTGTTTTTTTTTCTTTTTTCTTTCTTTCTTTCTTTTTTTTTTTCTTGGTAAATAGGCATAGTTTCTAAACTTATTTATATAAATAAATCTCCCTTATAAAACCTGTGCTTCGTCTTTTTACATTTGAGTCTGTAAATAAATGTTAACAGTGCTGACGAAGGAAAATGAGGGCATCTCCTCTATGTCTTCCTGCTATCTGAAAAAGCTCATTCTCGACTTCCCATGACGACCCACAAGGCTACCTTTATCCTCTCCCTCCTAGAAAAAGATTCACAACTTTTACCAAAAAAATGACTGTGCATCCTATTTGTAACTTTGAAGATATACGAAGACTTAAGTATAATGGAACTTCAAATCTACAAAATTCATTGTATTTATTTACCTTAATAAGACATCTTAAACTGTTTTTTCCAGGATAAATAATTAAACAAAGTTACTGACTGCCTACCATGTAGTAGGTCAGGGGAACAAGAGGTATGATCTGTGGACCTTTCGGTACTATGCACAGAGAAGACAATCAGCCAGAGCCAGAATGCAAATCAGCTTTCTCACCAAACATGCAATTTTTTCCCAACAAGAATCTTCCAAAGAAGGAAGAAGAGTGTTGATTTACTTCATGGCAGTAAGTTCCTTATCTCACTAAAGATGGTCACTTTGAGTAGTATTGTTCTAGGCAATTCTAGATGCTTTCATATGTGTTATTTTGCTACTTACATTAGGTAAGATTTCTTGAATAATTATGGCAAGCAGCTACACTAACATTTAATCCTCACAATAACCTTGTAAAATAAGTACTATTATTATTTCTATCCTACAGATGAGAAAAATGATGCGTTAAGTTTTCAGATAGGAAAGAGTGGGCTGGGATATAAACAAGGCAGTCTGGGCTCTAGGGCATACTGCTACCACTTCAACACACTGCCTCTCCTCAAATGTGAATCGTCATTTCAATTAGGCAGACATTAAGGGTCTCCATTTTAGAGCTAAGAGACAGTGCTCCTACATGTGTGCTGGTCCAGGAGGGTCTGTACCTAATTCATAGCTCCATGCTGTCTCTGGTAGCCTCTAAGGATGCCCCCGAGCTTGTAGGTATTGTGGGGAAAATGTGGGAGGGTCATGAAACATGGTCTCTATACTCGTGAAGCTCATGTCCTCATGGAGGAAATACTTTGAATAAGTGAACCAAGTATGAGATGGAAGGGCTTCCCTGCCCTGGGCTCCGAAGAGTGAACAAGAGGACCAACAAGTTCTTTTAAGGAAACACTCCAAACCCCAAGTCTGAAGGTGTACAGACAGGTCTAACCTCACAGAACTGTAAATGCCTGTGTGATTTATTTGACATATTGCCCACCCACGAGATACCAGAGAGGATCCGATAGGTAACCTTTTGAATTACAATGTCTAGACAGACTCTGTGTGGACTGTAGCTTGTGCCTTGGGGGAAAGGCATGTAAGACCCAGCAAGGAATTAGACAAGTATAATCCCACAGAAGGCAAGGCTGGGGTGGTATATAAATTCAGCTCTCCAAATATGTGATTGAGAAAATCCAGGTACCAACACACGCAGTCTTCCATTGAATCAACCACAATATTGTTTAAATAAAGGAATCAATGACAAAAACTAAAATCTGAAGGTCATTTGAATCAGTCTTGAAAGTTTGGCAGCTGTGTGTCTTTGCAGGGGCAAGTCCTTCAAGTTCACATCAGGGTACAGGGGTGGTGAAGACTGCAGTAGTCATAATGAAACAGAACTCATAAAGTTAGGAAGAATTCTCCCAATACATGTTCACTGGACTAGTAGGAGGTTAGGATCAAAGACTTTGAAGTCTGGCAGGCCTGGTTTAAATGCCCATTCTGTCCCTTGCAAACAGTGTGACTGTGAACAATGTACCTATCCTCTGTAAACTTTAGTTTATTCATTTGCAAAATGGGAATAATATCAATTTTGAGAAGTAAACAAGACACATGTGAGATGCTTAGCATAGAAACCTTGCACAAGATTAAATGATAAAAATAACAGCTGACATTTACTAGGTCCTGATTATATGTCAGGCACCCTTCTAAACTCCCATACCTATTAACTTATTTAGACCTCACAATAAGTCTATGAGGCAGCATGGTGGACTGCATTATTATGGACATATATCCCTACTCCTTTCCCTGTGGGAGAATACATCTCTACCCTAGTGATTCTAGGGTCAGCTATGTGATAGCCTCTGCCAATGGAACTGGGCAGATGTGACCCATCTAGCAGAAGTCCAAGAGGCAGACAGAGATGCCACCACAATACTGACCCTAATGCTGGCATGTCAACCCACATCCTGGAATGAAAAAGGCTGACAGAGCACAGCTGCAGCATACTCGTAGCTTCCTTGTGCCCTGAGCAAGAGATCAATGTGTCTTGTCACAGCCACGGAGAGCTGGGGATCATTTAGTACTTTTAATATCCTCATTTGCAGAGGAGAAAATTGGGGCACAAAGTCGTTAATTTATACAAACTCACACAGTGGGTGGGCAGTCCAGTTCTAAACCACTGCTCACTGCCTCTGGGCCTGTTACACTCCCACCATTACTGAAGAGGACTCGGACACCAGGGGAGGTTTCTTAGCAGCCAGGCCTGGGAGGGAGACATAATGATGGCCAGAGGCAGAGAAGAAAGCAGAACGGGAGCATGTCTGATGAAGAGAAGCAAGATCCGTACATATGGTAAGAGTGGATGTGAGCGTGAACACAGATTATGGCAGAGGTGAACAAGGTCAGTAGAATGTAGGCTTCATGTGGTGAAAAATTAGAATCCACTGTCGTTTGGGGGACCAGAGAAAATGCTCTAAGACTAATAGGAAGCTGAACAGTCTTAAAAGACACGAACAAGAGATTGAGTAAGGCGGCTACTCCAGGCTTGAGACAGAGACCTAGGTTAGCGTGGGAGCACTGGCCGTATCAACAGAGGGGACAAGACAGGAGACGGTTAGTGATTATTTGGATGTGCAAGAATCCCATATCCACTCACACTTCTTAGAAAGAGGGAGAGAAGGACAAACATTCTAAATGCCAGATTCTAAATGCCACGCCTGGGGAACTGCAACAATGCGTATTTATATGGACCCTTGGTGCTCTGATTTTTCTCACTGGATTGTTCCCAAGAAAGGACCATACTGTGGTAGTCATGAGAGCTACCTCAGAAAAGGTTTTCATTGGTCTTATCAGGGCTAATGGTACTTGTTATTTCAAACACCAGAAAATCCAGTCTCAATTCTGTAATTTAACATAGAACTACCACAGCTGAATTTTCCTCTTTGCCCTTTTGTACCATATGCTCCTTATTGCTGCATTGCTCTTCATTTGCATGAGTTCCCTGTGATGACCGGGATGGGGTGTAGATAAAGCTTAAGGTAAAGGTACAGGGTGAAGAAGAAATGTTTCGGCTTCAAATGCCAGCCAAGATTTTTAGCAAACTAATTAGGCTGGAGTTCGAGAAACAGAGCTGCGATAATGGTAATGACAATAATGCCTGTGTTAATTTTTTCAGGACAGGAAACAATGACCTGATGATAAGATCTGGAAATAAACCATTATCAATTAGGCAGGGAGGGGCTGTGGTGCCTGCTAGGAGATTTGGGAACACTGATGGAGGAAACTGGAAAAGTATTGAGTTATCAGGGCCTGTTGGTTTATGAGACAGCAGGACCCAGGAGAATCCAGGAGGGATGTAAGAGATGTGGGGATGCAGAATGACAGAAAGAGACAGAACGGAAGGCAAACTGGAGGGTAGACAGAATGTGAAGAACTGTATTAGAGGTTCTGTTTCCAGAGAGCAGCAGAGTGCTGGATCCCTCCAAAAAGGAAGGCCCATTTGGGGAGCTCCTGGAACAGAGTTCAAGACGCACCAGGCGGGATGGGGCACAGGGGATTAATTTATGGAAAATACCACCGCTTTGAACTAAAACTTAGAATACTGACTTGAAACTCAGCCATGAGTGTCACCCATGAAGACAGGTAAACTGGATGATGGGAACGTGCTGGGGAACAGTAGAGAAATCTGGATTTAAATTAGAGGATGAAAAGGAAGAAATCCTCTATTAATCCCAAGAGGCTTAAAACATTAAATGTTACTACAACTAGGTTGCATATTGGAATCAAAGAAATAAGAGAAAGTTAGCAGTTAGAGGCCTGCTGAATGGAAACAGAAGAAAAGAAAAGAGAGGATGTAGAAAGGCCACATCAATGTTAAAATAACACAGTACAGTAAGTTATAATTTACATACTTAATCTGGTCGCTTTGTACATAGACTCTATGATATCACAATGAAGACAGGGCCCTGTACTCAGCCTCTATAGGACAATGTGGATCAACAAGAAAAGAAGGGATAATAACCCTGACGACTGGCAGTTTGGCCTCTGAAGAAAAGTCTTCCTCTATCTCTCAAGAGCAGGGAACCAGCCAGGCAGCACTTCCTCTGAGGAGTGGCCTCAGGGAGGAAAGAGAAGCTTCTGATGTTACATCTGATCTCCTAGGAGTCAGGGGCTCCCCAGGCCCTCTGCTGAGTAGTGTGGCTTTACTTCTGGTAAAGACAGGATTCCAGAACTGAGAACATTCTAAACAGAAAACTACAAAACAAGGCTAGGATTTTTGGCATTTTCAGGTACCTATAGTGTACTGAAATGTCATGTGCTCGGCCACCATCTTAACCATTGCCTAGGAGACAGAACAATGCCATTAAGAGCATAACTGACTGGGATCCCACTTCCTAACTTGCTGAGAAGCCTTGGGAAAGACAATCTTAGAATCTCAGTTTCCTCATCTACAAAAGAGAACTAAAATACCGCTTACTCCAGAGTGGTTGAGATGATGCTGATAGGAGCACCTGTCACACACATGTATTGAATAAACATGAGCTCCCTTCCTAAAGGCTACATGGTCCCAACCCATAGCTCACATCTCCAACTTCTAACAAAAGTCATTGGGAAAAAAAAAAAAAAAAATGAATGTTTCTTAACACTGTCCCTTATATTCACCATAACTAAAATGGTGTTATGTGAGAAGGGTTGGAAGTATTTTTAAATGGGATGTCATTCACTCACTCATTCAATACGTTTTGTTGAGTAACTGTCATGTGCTAGGCACTACATAATACTAATTAAAATCTTAATCAAAATTCAGATTCTAAAAAACATCTACCTAGTAATTTATGCTTTAAGGACTATCACTGATAATGCTACAATGTTGATTGTAAGAAATATTGAAGTGCATTCTGGACACCTTGAGGGGGAATAAAACAACAGGGCAAGTTATTGACAAATTAACATAGAGAGTACTGCTGAATTTTACATTCTATTATTCCTACTCTCAGCCACAAATCTGATCTACTTGGTGTGGTCTCCAGGTGTAGTGAATGATGGCAAATCAACATTTTTGAGCTTATCAACTGGGATTAGTTCTATTTTTCTTCATCGCTCAGGGCTGATACTTAAAGTTTGTATGAAAAGGAAGGCACCTGTGACCTTCTTTTAACAAGAACTAACATTTGTACAGCTTAAAAACCACTTTCTTTTTATCATTACACGTAATTGTCACATTAAGTAGGCATTTACTCCTTTTACATATTAAAAAACAAAACAAAACTAAACTAAACTGGGACTCCTAAAAAAATGAAATCACTTGCCTAAAGGTCTTTTTAATGACAAAGCTATAAGACATCCAGGATTTCTGTTGGAAAAATCCCGTGTTCTTTTCCTATGGTTACATGATGAATCAAAAGAGCTACCAGAGTATGGAGGGGGTGGGAAAAAGTACTGATTATCCATACTAAAAATGCAGCACAAAAGGGAGGGGAAGAAATGGAAAAGTTTTAAGAATTATGAAATGCTGTATATAAGATGCTCAGTCATCTAAAACAAGATACTGATTTCTATGCATTATAACAACCTAGTTTTTTATTTCTCCCCCAACCTTCCCCCCACCCCAAAACAACAGCTAGAACGGGTGGATGCAGGGCAAGCAGGTGTCACAGTTCTAACAGAAGTTCTGAATAGGAGAGAAGGAAATGAAGATTTGCTACCCAGATCTTTTAGCCAGAAACTTATTGGTGTTTATGTGAAACTTACAGGTGTTATGTAACCTCATCTACTCAAAAGATTCAGAAAAAGAGTTAACACTCAGAGAGCTGGACCCATTTCACAACAGGCAAACTATAGGCTGCTTTCATAGTTGGATTACATTTACGGTACTATTCTATATCTTTCTAAACCAACAGTCACATATATGCCAAAGTAACCCATAAATATCCCCATAAAAGATCCAAGTTAGAAGTATCAGAGACACAGTGTTGGCGATGGCAATACGTCTAGACACAGACAGAGGAAATCTCATGTTAGTGGGGCAAGTCTGAAAACATCTGTTTCTATTTTCCAGACATGATATGAAAGTGGAGCAGTCAATGTATCTAAGTGACAGTCTATGCCTGATGATGGTAAAAACAGGTCAATCCTAATTTCGCCTCTGTAGAGCATTCCAGAGAAGTGTGAAACCAACATGCAGAAAGAAAGCAGAGGAGCCTGTGATTAATACATACAACAGGTTAAAGATTTTCTAACTTCCCTTGCATTGCCCCATATTACTAAGGGCTTTTTTCAAAAAAAAATATAAGTATTTTTAGTAAAAATACTTAGTAAAATATAAGTATTTTTGCTTAAATACAAGGGAAGTTCTCTTAACAGACCCACTGGATTAACTGACACTCTTTGGAAATCACTGATGGACAGGGCAGACTCACATGTGTAGTCCTTCGACCACTTGTCAGCTAAGAACAGGCCTTGGGCCTGGAACACCTCCTTATCAAGAAATAAAGGGAGTCCCCACAGTCTGTGCTGGACTTAACCTCCTTGTGTGGGAATACCTTTCCCAGTTTCAAACTCAGTGTGTGCTCTTCTTTTTGCTTAAAAATGTATGCCGTATGGCACCGGGCCAGCTTTCTCAACTTGATCTGTCCCTCTCAGCAGAATGACAGGGTCCTTGTGCTAAAGCACAAGGGTGTATATAGGCCAACTGCCCCCTATAGCCTCAAGCACAGCCGCCTAGACAAACCCAGCCAACACTGGTCAACTCCAACCCACCCCTTAGATGCATGAGAAATAAGACATAATACTTTTAAGCCACTGAATCTTAGAGTGGATTGTTATGCAAAAAAAGTGAACTGGGGTCAAGTCCTCTTATCCCCTACTGTGTTCTGTGGTCAATACCACTCTATTGAGAGACTATAACATAATCAAAGTAGATCATGTATGAATTTTGTTCTCAAATAATTTTCAAATTTTGCTCTTATGTAATTTTTTTTAAGAATTTATTTATTTATTTGACAGAGAGAGATCACAAGTAGGCAGAGAGGCAGGCAGAGAGAGAGAGGAGGAAGCAGGCTTCCCGCTGGGCAGAGAGCCTGATGTGGGACTCGATCCCAGGACTCTGGGATCATGACCTGAGCCGAAGGCAGTGGCTTAACCCACTGAGCCACCCAGGCGCACCTTGCTCTTATGTAATTTTTATATAAAGAAAACCTCATGTTTGTTTCAGTCATTTTATACTACTTTACCCAGTTTAGATAATACTCAATTGATATGAAATACTGATATCATGTTTAAGATGCCACCACTCTATTTCCTTGGCAGGCGATAGGTACTACGGAACAATCATTAGCTCTTATGGTCCTCAAAATTCAATATACTAATGTAACTGCATGTTTTCATCATCTGATTCCTCATCATCTTGCGGTCAATAGCGACTACATTACTTGTGAACTAATCAAATTTAATTGATTATTCTCATTTCTTTATTTGATAAAGCCTAAAAGACAATATGAATTTGTAAACTGTTATTTGCAAAATATCCTAGACACACTGAAATAGGTAAAAAAAAAAGTGACTTTCAGTGAAAAGAATCTTTTCTTTTTCCTTTAAGAAAGCTGATATTATTTCCTTCTACATGTAAAGAATGCAATAAGGACATACAGCTTTTGATAATTTGGGGATGTAGAGGAAGGGAAATGATATACAAGATACAGTGTTACTCATCAATGGAAAGTATTTAATATACATTTGTGTATATATACACACACAAAGCATGGATGAATGGATGGGAGGAAGGGGAGGAGAGAAGTGAGGATGTAGAAAGAGGCTAAAGACTGTTAACTCTCACCCCAACAACCAAAATAAGCCTGATAAACTATGAAATCATAGTTTTAAGAAACCCATCAGAGAGCTGGGGAGGCACAGAGATGGATATGAACCAAACTGCAGAAGTGAATGGAGAAACCAAGGGCCAGTGGCACTTCTTATTTGGAGAATGTCAGAAGGAAGACAAAGAATCAGCCATGGATGGAGATAAGGAGGACTCAGCCTGGCTTGTCACAGCTGCATGTAGGCTGAGTGACAGATCAGAATGCTAATAGTCCCCTCAACCCCTCATAAAGCAAGCCTCTGCCTGTCTGCCAACCTTTTCCCATGGGTCTTCACCGAGGGCAGGGGTCGTTTATTGAGTGTACAATGTGGAACTAGAGAATGAAGGGAAATTCACCTAAGGCTCTCTGAGATTTCAGCTTCTAGAGGCTGTGGGTGACCAGGGCAGCTCAGAGAGAACTCTGCAAGGAATTCTTGGCCTCCACAGGGTGTAAGGCCACCTTCCTCGGTAGGCTTGGATCAGGCATAGAAAACCAGGGGCAGGACTGAGAACAAAGAGAACTCCCTAGAGGCCCAAAGACTTGCCATCTAGACTACAAAGGAGAGAGAGATCTCTCACACTTCAAAAAGTCCTGTGTCTATGAACCTGCGAAATTTTGCCAGTGGTCAGAGCTCAAGACCTGTTGAAGCGAAAGATCCGAGCTTGCCCTCAAAGGATTAGTAATAAACTGAATCATGCGGAAGCTTCAAGCTTCCAAGCCCTGCCCTCACCCAACCATGAACTGACTCAGTCCTAGCTTCCCCCACTGGTCTACAAGAAGGGGCATGTACTTTTTGGAGGTGAATAATAACATACTTAAGGCTTTACTGTTCTTTACATACAATGTATGGTGTTGTGCCTGAGTTTTCTTGTCTGAAAGATCACCAAGGAGCCAAGGACCGATGCAATCACATGAGGGTTTATTTGACAAGCTTAAGCTTGGGCCCAAGTATACCCAATACAGCAGAGTAGGGACTTGGATGCCGAACCAGATTACAGTCAGAGTTTTTATAGGCAGAGTAGGGGTGGACTGGCGGTGGGTGAGGACAAAGGGGATTAGGGATGGCATAAGTCTCTAAGAACTTACGGAAGCAAGTTCTCCAGGACCTTGAGGGGCTAGCTATTATTGGGAGAGAGGTTATTTATTACCAATAATAAAAATCTTCTCGTGAGACCCTTTACATGTATATTAGTGGGCCATATACTTGGGAATGATTCTCGACACTATCTTGAAGGTTTAGAGATAAAGTTCACTAAAGGAATTGTTAAAGTAGACTTAAGGATTCTGGTCGGACCTGTTGGGATAGGGGGTCAGGTCAGGCTAGGATTGTCCTTAGCAAAACCTCAAGGTGAGGACAGGTAAGTCCCTAGGGGAAAGCCACTCTGTCTGTTTCAAGGGCTTGTCAGTGGGTAAGGAATTTTAATGATTTTCTTCTGCCTCTGTTTCCCACATCAGCTAAACTTGAGGTGGGAAGGCCTTAATTTTCTCGGCCTCCACATACAGTATGAAACCAAAAAAATTAAAGACACAAGAAAGTCAGTCATGGTTCAATGAAAGCAGATGCACAGATGACTGAGATGGACGATTATTTGTTATATAAGTCATGAATATTCTATTACTGGCAACGTTTCCTTCACAGGGATACATTAATAAACAGGTAAACAATCCTAGCACTCAATGAGAGGTGCAGAAATTTAAAAAAAAATTTTCTTGTTCTAGGGCGCCTGGGTGGCTCAGTGGGTTAAGCCACTGCCTTCGGCTCAGGTCATGATCTCAGGGTCCTGGGATCGAGTCCCGCATCGGGCTCTCTGCTCAGCAGGGAGCCTGCTTCCTCCTCTCTCTCTCTCTGCCTGCCTCTCTGCCTACTTGTGATCTCTCTCTCTGTCAAATAAATAAATAAATAAATAAAATCTTAAAAAAAAAAAAATTTTCTTGTTCTAAAAACATAAAAAAATTCTTCATATTTACTCCATTCCTGATCCTGACTTAGATAGTGAAGCTGCAAAACAAAGTAAAGCTAGCTCATCTTCTCATGGAGCTTACAGTCTTCCGGGAAAGATAGACCTATAAATAAATATAAAACAACCCAATAAGTGCTACCAGAGAAGCATAAAAAGAATGTTAGCAGAAAGCAAGGACAATGAAGTTAGAAGAGTCAGGGAAAACTTCAAAGAGAAAGTTTGACGTTCTGAACTGACGTTCTTTCGGATGGATGAGTGGGATGTGCTCATAGATGGAGAAGAGATAGGATAAGAGAGGATATGAAAGAATGGAAGTATGGTCTAGTTTCAGAATCCTACCAGAAGTCCAGTGGTTTTAAACAGCACAGGGCTGATGGAATATGTTGGGACAGAGGGAGGTAGGCAGGAAGGAGATGTGATTGGACAAGACATCTGGAGCCAGAATGAAAAAGCCTTTAATACCACATCAAAGACTATGTAAAGCTTTTAAGCAGGGAAATAATGAAATCAGATTTACATTTGTGACAAATATTTCTAGGACCTGTAACGCTATATTATTATTGTTTATAAATTAGTCTCTACCTGATTATGAGCATTGGGTGAGAAAAGATGACAGGAATTGATCAAAGACAAAAGGAAGTAAGATTTGAGAGATGACATTAAGAAAATTCCCTGAGCTTTATCCTGAAATTGTGATCTTTAGTACTAAAATTATCACACAATACCATTTTTACGATTATCAATCATGAAGTTTTTCATATGGCAATACTGGTTCAACTTACTTTCACGCACAGACATACATCAAAGTTGACTTTTGTAATTCCAAAGTAGACTATGTTTGAAAAAATGCAATGCATAATTTCATGAAGACTTAGATAACTCCGAAAGAGAAGGGTATCAGTCAAGGATGTGTTAGGCTGTTAAGTATTGCTGAAAAATCATGGTTTAAAAAAAAACAAAATGAGGCTCATGTACTCACTCAAGTCTAAGGACTGGCAGTTCGGGACAGGTTAGTGCCCCAATAATGCCATCAGGCACCCAGCGTTTTCCCCCATTTTCCTGCGTGCCGTCCTCACATGCCGCTTTCGCATTCATACTTTCAAGAAGGCTGCTGCGCTTCCATGCATTGTATTCACATTGGAGCAGAAAACAAGGCAAGATTAAAGTGCCAAAGGACATAGGGCTAAAGGAACAAGTTAGCTGAGTGTGTCCATTTTAAAAAGCTTTCCTGGGAGTCCTGCCAAGTGAATTCCACTTGCATTTCATTGGCCAGAACTAGGTCACGTGGCTGTCTCTAGCTATGGGTGGGGGTGTGGGGTATAAGAAGGTGCATCTGTGTAGCTAGGTTTACTGCCACCCTGACCAAAATTCTGCTAAAGGAAGGAGAGAACCATGGATTTGGGAGGGTAATGAGCAGTGTTTACCACAGAGAGTAACATAAAATCTTGCCCACCTCTCCTGTTAGGTTGCAACCCAACTGCTAAGAGACATATGCTGAACACCCTGCATGTCTGTGAGGGAGACAGAGACTTTTCTCTTCTGTAGGTAGTTCATGAATGTGGGCTGCTTCAAAGAATGTTCCCAGAATAATATAATTTGAACGATGAACTTCAAACACAGATAGCAATTTTGGAAGTTTACCTAAATTCTTCACATACAAAAGGTTCCTAGCAGTCACTACAAATGGTTGGCAATTTTATATACTGTGTATATCAATACTAGTGAAAGTATGCCCACTTGTTACAAGTCCAAGTAGCAGAAGCACAAACACCTGCACATGTTCAATATTCTAGATGCTTACCAGGAATGGTGGGACAAGCCAGCTGCTACTTTCCTTCCTGCCCAAATATTTTCCAAATATTAAGCTATTTTTGTTATTGCAAAGAGGTAACAAAATTCACAGAACTAAGCTTTTAACAATTGGCTACTATATTTATGACAGATGGCCACATTTACAATTATTAACAGTCTTGCTACTGTTTGAATATAAAACCCAAAAAAGCTACATAAATTACATGCTCAGTTGCCTTATTTCTAATTTAACTTAAGGGCACAAGAATTAATTTGATCTGTTTTAAATATTTGCAATAGGATGAATTCCATGACGTATGTAAGGATAATACTGAATTCACTGTCTTCCACTTCTTGCCACTAAACAATATATCAGCTTGCTTTTCTACTGAAATTGCATAAAATAGATAGGACAGCTAATTTAAACAGTTGTTTGCACATTCAATATTTATAACCCGAATCTTGCATGACTGACTGGAAGCAGTGAGTTAGAAGGTTTAGCTCAGCTGCTGCCTGGAGTGATGGATGGCCTCGAAGAATTTCTTGTTCACTGACCAGATCAATCACATAACAGAATAAAAAAAATAAGATCAGCCTTAAACTAGATTCCCAACATTTCCATCTGTATGCAAAACTGTTGCAGGAAGAAATGTATCATAAAACATAATGTGAAGCTACTTAAAAACAATAAAAATCCACCAGAGATGCTGTAGAATACAAATAAACAAGATAGGGTGACAGAATGATATTCTGTGTTTTAACTGAATATTAACCGAGACTTTATTGTATCTATAACCCAAAAGTGCTGTCAATTTATAGTGATATTTTGATTGAGCTCAGACACATAAGTAAAAGGGTTTTTACAAATCATTGAAAAGGCTGCAATTTGGGGGGCAGTATTTGCAGCTGAATTTTATTTAATTGAACTAAAAGGTGGTGTTGTGGCAATTATTATATACTGCAGTTTTTAATTATTCCAATGGCCGTTCTAAAAAAATGAGTTTGTTAAATAATGAGTGAACAAACATCTGACGTTTCAAATTACTGTAATCCATTCATGAATGGTTAACTCCAAAACACCTGCATTAATGGGGGAAGGCAGTAGGTACTGCATGTAGGCCACTGCTAGTGAGGCCCTGCTTAGTATGTTTTTGGGTTTGACTGGTTTGTGCGAGTCCGTTGTGAGCATGCCTTTCCAGCTCCTCATTCGGTGATGTCAGTTTGGTAGCTTGAAAGCAGCCATAGGGAGAATGTTTACATCACAGAAATTAGCAAATATGTAACATCCGGGATCCTTCCTAACCATGCCCCCCACCACCACCTCCTGTAACCTGTGTGGTTACAGAGCTCACTGGTGAACATGCACCACCATGCGGCCTTGTGAGCTGTTCCTGGGATCAAGGTTGGGGCTGGGCTAGGAGGCTGAGGGGACCCAGAGCTGAAGAGAATAAGGTTGAGCTCTTGCTAAACAGATGCAGGAGTGGGCAGGCTCGGACCCTGGATAATCCTGAAGGTGCCCTGAGGGATCTAAGGATGTCCGTAGGATGACAGCAATGGCATCTGCCACTTTCTGTGGTCCTTGAGCATTCAGCTTCTCTTCTTGAGCAAGTTCACCCTCCCTATACGTTCAAGTGAGAGGATGAAGAATGGGTGGGAAATTACAAGAAAAGAGAAGGAAACGAAAGGAGGAAAAAAAAAACAAGAGATAATGAAAAAGAAAAAAGAAGTAGAGGGCAAAGGGCAAGAATAAAAAAAAAAAGGTGGGCAGGAAAAGGAAGGCAAAGAGAAGAAAAAGAAGACAAAGAGGAGGAAGGATGAGGAAGGGGAGAAGAGAATGAAGAAACAAGATGGAGGCAAAGAGAGAAAAGAAGCAAGAGGAGGAGAAGGGAGGGAGTCACAGGAAGAGCAGGGATGGGGAGAAGGAACAGGGGCTTTCAGACTTCTCCGCACTGGCAGAAGAATGTCCAGAAATGCTAGGTGCATCGTGAGCCCTTGGGTCCAAACTGAAGAGACGGAGGCTCTTGAGCCGAAGAGCGACCCTTCCACCACTCAGGTGTCTTTGCCTCTTGAGAGGCCAGAGCTTAGGGTTCTTTTTTGAGGCAATGGTTGAGGAAAACCTGACCATCTTTCGATAGGGAACAGAGGCCAGGATGAAGACAGAGCCCAGGTTCTGGCCTCCTCATGGGTTTCCAGGAATTCCCCAGGGCAGTGGTTTTCAGAGGTCAAGTGCATCAGCAATACCTAGAGGAGGATGTTCAAACACAGATTGCTGGCTTCTCTCTCAACACTTCACGAATGGGGCCCGAGAATCTGCAGTTCAAATTCCCAGTTTGCTGCGGCTGCTGGTATAAAACACTGACTTCGTAAAATAAACATATCCTGGAAATGACCAGGGCCCACACCTAAGACCTTATTTGTGAACATCTTAGCAAGAATTCAAATGAGAGAAATACAGGCTAATAATGAGGGGCAGGAGTCCGGAGACGGGAAGAAAGGCATCACGAATTAATTTTTCCTGTTTACAGTTATGTCCTCGGCTGACTGTGGCATTCATAAATGTTCCTCTAGTAGCCAACTCTGGAGTCTGACTCACTCCTTGAAATCTCCATACCCTCAGGGCTAGGTCTTCTGAAATCATTTTTATACCAATGAGCACAAGTGAACTGAACAGGAGCGAATGCTTGACCCAAACTAACACAATCATATTCTCTCTCTAGGTATTTTGAAATTGCCTGGTAGGACTGGAAATGAAGCAGAAACACAGAATAGCAGAGATGGAGAGTACTTAAGGCTTTCTGATGCTGGCTTCCATGCCCAGCTGCACTGCCGTCCTTGGGCTTCATGTGACGCTCCAACATACCTGTGTTTGATGCCCCTACTGTGTTTTAATTCACTCCAGCTGGCTTGGTTAGCTGAGAGGAGTCAAATGGATCTAGCCCCTCTTCACCCCTGTAACAATTTCACTACTGCAAATGAACTCACAGGCCCTTTGACACACGGGACAAATGTTGCTGATTCTGCTGGGACAAATGTTGCTGATGCTGCTATTTTAACCCTTATTAGTAGCCTATTCCAGGGTCTATCACCAAGCTGTGGAGGAAACAAACACACCTTTCTGCCCATTTCCTTTTGTTGGGTGTTGGAAAAGTTTTATGCACGCATCCTTCTTGCCAGTTCTTCTTAATCAAGTAAAACAGCTACAACTATTTATTTGTTACTAAGAATATCAATTAGGACTCTGTCAAAAGTTAACAGAACACCTAATTCAAGCTAGCTCACTTAATAAAATTTATTAGCTCATGTAGGGCAGGCTTCAGGGTTGACTGATTAAACTGCTCAAAATGGTCATCAATGACCCAATTTATTTCTGTTTCTCCCCTTCTGCCACGTGGGTCAGCTCTAGCCTCACGGTCACAGAACAGGTGCCAGGTGCAAATGGTACTGCTAATCCAGCAACTGAAACAAGAGCCCGAAAGTTCACTGTGATTGGGCTAGAGGAGGACAGAGTCCCCCTCCTAAAAGAATAAATGTGGCTTCGTGGATAGAATGTGCTAACTGACCTATCAATCAAAACCCACAGGAGCGGCTATGTTGTCATCAGTTTTACTAGAAGCAGACAGGCTGCCATTAGACAGGGGGATATATCCAAACAAAATTCAGAAAATTTTAGGAAGAGAAAAATGTGGCCAAGTATGCCAGGCAGAGAGCCAACAAATGTCTATCCCACTTGTTTCTCATATGTGTAATTAGAAAATTACTTTTAAAATGCACTTTATTGGGGCACCTGTGTGGCTCAGTTGGCCAAATGTCTGCCTTTGGCTCAGGTCATGATTCTGGGGACCTGGGATCGAGCCCTTCGTCGGGCTCCTTGCTCAGCGGGGAGTCTCCTCCTCCCTACGCCTGCTGCTCCCCAACTTGTGCTCTCTCTCTGTCAAATAAGTAAAATCTCTGAAAATAAAATAAAATAAATTTATTTTAAAAATGCACTTTATTTTGCAACCACTATAGTAATAATTGGTTTCAGGCAAGAATCATCATGCTAAACTAGTAAAGGAAAGCTTGATAAGGACCAAGGTATTTACAAACTATCAAGGTATATCCCCCAAATGACTTATTAATTTAAAGAGAAAAATTGTAACTTTGCCATGAGGAAACCTGGCAGACATCACTTTAACCAAGTGATCAAACTGAACACCACCTATAAAGGAACAAACTGACATCATATGCCCCTTGATAAAATTCACTGAGGATACAATATCTCTTTCAGAGTATTTCTAAAGCCAAAAATGTATAACCTGAGTCTAATAAGGAAAACATCAGACAAACTCAATGAAAGGACATTCTACAAAATAACTAGACTGTACTTTATAGAAATGTCACTGATGTGAAAGACACAAAAAGGCTGAGGAATCATTCCAAATTAATGGAGACTCAAGACAAATGCAAACCAAGTGCAATGTGTAATCCTAGAATAAAACCACAACTGCTATAAAGGACAGTAGGTCTATGCCATGGATAATAATACTGCATTAACACTGAAAAATCTGATTTTGAAAACTGTACCATAGTTATGTCAGTGAATGTCTTTGTTCTTTAAGGAGGCACATATTAAAGTGCTCAGTGAAGGAGTGTGAGCTCTTTGATTCACTCCAAAATAGTTTGGGGAAAAATGTGTATGTACACACATGCACACGCATACACATACATGCAGAAGATAAAAGCAAATGTGGCAAAATATTAATAACTGGTGAATCTGGGTAAAAGATACATGGTAGTTCTTGGTACTGTTTTTGCAACTTAAGCTTTAAGTTCAAAACTGCTTCAAAATAAAAAGTTTAAAATATTTAAAAATTATTTTAGACTGCATGTCCCTACGATTTGTCTCAAAGCATGAGGTATTAACTACCACTTAAGTTTCATAAGGGCAAAAGAGCTGACAATAAATCACAATTTTCTTTTAACTTATTTATTAGAAACGCAGCTGGTAAAAGATAGTATGTCTAGGCCAAAGCCTGTTGCTTCTTTTTCTTCTTTGCACCCAGCCAGACTCTATTTCCCAGACTTGAATGCTGTTACAGGGGGGTATCTGAGTTCCTGCAGAGGAATGTGACCTCAAATATCCTCCCACGTGACTCTCTAGTCTGTCCAGATAAAAAAGACCCAGTAGAGGACTATAAGGTCCTCGATGGAAGATGGAAGGAGTATGGGTCTCTAAATGACTGTGGGTGGTCAGAGCCCCTACCACTGGCCTGAACTGTGGCAAGAACAGAAAACAACCGGTAGCAGTGTTAAGCTACTGAGATCAGATTATCTGTTATAACAGCCTACCTGATTTATAAAACAGATTAATACAAAGGGGACACTTAAGGAAAATGCAGAGGATTCATGTGTTTGCTTTTAGAACATGCTTTAGAATAGCAGTACTCCAAGTGTGGTTAAGGGACTCTTAGTTCTCAAAGGGCAGTTTGGGGACCCTCGGGAGTCTCCAAGACATTTTCAGGGGCTCTGTGATGTCAAAACTATTTTCAGAACAATACTACGATGTTCTTTGTCCTTTTCACTCATTCTCTTATAAGTACATGGTGGAGTTTGCCAGAGCTGACATGATGTATAATACCAAAAGAGGGTGAATACAGAAGGTAATATGAAAATACACCTGTCTTCTAGTTAGGCAAACATTAAAGAGATTTACCGAAATGTAAAACAATGTCACTCTTTGCTAATTTTATTTTTGCTTAAAAAATACAGATATTTTATGTTACTTATTCAGAGTTACTTAAGCTAGCAGGTAATGAGGTTACTATTTCTAAATAATAATTATCTTTCAAATTTATTTTTAATTTCTAATATGATAAATACTGACAAATATAACTCACATAAACAAAAACTCTTTGGGGTCTTCAATAATTTTTAAGTGTGTAAAGAGGTCCTGAGACCAAAAAGTTTAAGAATCACTGTTTCACAACAAGTATGAGTAGACCTAACAGTCACATCATTCCAAATAAAGTAAAGCCATATTATTAAAATATAAGAGATGGGATAGTGAGGACCCTCAGCTGACCCCTAGTAACTGAAAAGCAGTGCCTAGAATATGGTAGGAGCTAAATATATAATTGTAAAATTAATACATTGTACAATGGGAGCATATCCACATTTAAGATTGTTGTGATAACTGAATGAGACAACACATGTATGTGTTTGTGCATATTATCCCTGTTCACAATTATTCACTATTACTCTTTATGTAAGATTTTCTAGGTCTCCACTCCACTTAGAGTCTCTGAAGCTGAAACCAAAGATGAAGTGGCTGGCTGAAAGCCAATCACTGGCCTGGCTGTAATCCCGATTATTCTTTCATATCTTTGTGCTGGAAGGTACACCGAGTGAACGTGGTCAGACAGTGACGGGTATGGGAGTTGTAGGGACATTGAGGGAGGTACTGGGAGCCATATTTGCCCACGCATGTAATGGCAAGTAATCAGAGAAAGCTGGTCTGCAGCATGAAACAGAACTGAGCAGACTTACAGGATAAGAGATGAGAGAGTAGCAGCCAGAGGGAGAGAAACTACTGACAACTTTCGCCTCTGAAGAGACCTATATCAATTTGTGCAGTTGGGTTCCATAAGAGCCCTCCATGTTCTTCTACTTCTCCTTTTACTTGACATAATTTAATAATGTCCCTAACATCCCAATGATCCTTAAAAGTAGGTGTTTTTTTTTTTTTTTAACCTTGCTAATCCTGACCCAAACACAGAATTAAACTGATTCTTGGTGGTTCTTACAGGATGGGGGTTGGGGAGAAAAAGAAACCTGGATTATAGTAACAGAATTCATTTTCTACAATATAGAGTCCAAGGTACTTGCAGAAATAACCTCTCTTTCAGAGTGTCAGAAACCATGATTAGAAAATCATACTACATCTTTACCTTTTTCCAACGCAAGCACTAAAAGGCAGCAAAGATGCTAGGGAGTCAGGAGTTCTGGATTTAGTGTTGGTTTTGCCTCTAAGAAACTGTGTCTTGAACAATGTCACATCCCCTTTCTGAGTCTCAAGGTTTTTTTCTATAAAACATAAGGGTTGGATAAGATTTGTAGACTCCCTATAATAATAGAGAACTGAACTTCTAAAATGTTTTAAAAGTTTATTCTAACACATCAATTTCTAAAATATAGTGAATTTGTACATTTTATTAAAAATCACTGTTTATGGTATAGCAATAATCACGTATGGTTTTAAATAATTTATTTCCCAAGTTATAAATCAGTGGCAGTTAGCCTTAGGAAAAAGGGGATGGTACTATCTATGTATAGGAAACAGAACAGTTGTTCCTATTTACTGCTAACACATGTAACCAACCTCCAACTATACTGAGGATTTTCTGTCACTGTCATTGTTTCAGTTTATTATAATAGCTTTTTAAGTATGAAAGAGATATAAAATGTAAGATCACTAATGCGTTCCTACTTGGTTTTAATTAAAGTTCTCTGGGAGTTCTGTTAGGGGCTTATAATCAGAGCTTTCATCGAAGAGCCAAGTGTGATGCTCCTTAGTTTTAATCCAGCCTTGAGATCATTTATTTGCATATACTCCTACCCACAGAACCATTTTGAGAAAACTCAAGAGAATTTATTTCTCCTTACTAAGTTCTTCTGCCTTTCCTCATTCTTTGAAATGGTTACTATCCTGCCAGTAGAGGTATAGCTAAGAGAAATGCAGTTAATACTTGGCAGAGCAAATAAAAGGTTAAATTATGGCTTGGTCAATACTTGCTCAGGAACTAATTGTTGAAAAGAGGAAAGCTGGATACTGCTCACTTGCTCGAGATCTCATTTCTCTTGTACCTTTTCCTAATCCAAGAACCACCCTGATAGTATATCAACAAATTTCAGTATAATATGATACAACAAGCATTACTGAGTACCCACCATGCACACAGAATTCTTTTAAGTGCTGTGCTGATCACAGTGATGAGTAAGTTTCCTGACCCCCAAAGGAATCATATATACAAGGAGGGGAATACTCCAAATGGAGAGACCACTGCAACCAGAAAACAGGGGGAGGATGTGGATACATATTTGGGTTTGACCTTAAAGAGTGATCAGTGTTTCAAAAGGTAAAGAGACAGGATCAGGTTGGATGACACCTTAAGTCAGAGGCATAAGAGCATGTGGGCTGTCCAGCAACCAGAGTGTCTGAGGCAAGGGGAAGGAGTGGAATGAGTCATGGAGGAAGAGGTGTCTAAGGTCAGATCCAAAAAGGCCAGGGGTGCCCAGTAACCACCAACTCTGTAGGGCTTGGGCTGTGGCAAATCTGATGGCTTCATGGATCTAGGATGTCTAAGATCAAAAGTGAAAACTTAAAAGTTCAAATACTGATCATTTAAAAAGTAACAGCAAATGTTGAGTTCCTGGCAAGAGAAGACTTAAATGTACTTGAAATCTGCAGCATCAGCTTTATTTGGCTCTGTATTACTGCTCAGTTTTAAAGAGAAGGCCGAACCATCTCAGTGCATTTCAACCTTCTGAGGGAAAAACAGCATCCTCTCTTCGTATAAAACATAAACATCATCATCCCAAAATATATATAAAACGAAAAAAAAGGGAGAACAGACCGTTCTGTTTGAAGTAACAGAAGTGACTGACAGTATAAAAATCAGTGCATTAGACAATTTTAAACATTCTTTCCAGCTACCTCCAAAACTTCAATGCTATGAATGGAAATTCTAAATGGAAGTATCACCATCTTACCAATTTTAAAGCACCCATCTCTTCCTTCTTTTCTTCCCCCCCAAAAAAGTACACCACACCACAAACTGAGATCAACTTAAAGGAGTTTAACAATGCAAGGAATCAGAAATTGCCCAGGGAAGGAAATGAACATTTACTGTGTGTACACTATGTGCCAGGTACTATGTTAGATCTCTGTGAACAACTCAAAGTCCAATAAAGTCTGTGGCTGCCTACTGGCAATAGCTGGGCAATGTCTTTTCACATGGGACTTAGAAATTCAAAGTTAGATGATAGTTCCATTGGGATCCAAATGCATTAGCCCCTGAAGATCTCATGGTCTAGTTAGGGTACAGAGTTGGTTACAGTGATACATAAGTAATAGGACCATTATGTGACAAATGCCCTAGCAGACTTAAGTGTAAGCACTGTTGTAAGATATGTTTGTGATTTAATACATATATTTCAATCCAAATATTTCTGTGAGTCCAAATAAAGACTCTAAAATATCTGCACAGCCAAGTAGGAAACTCCACAATTTAAGAGGAAAAAAATAGCAAAAATCAGGAATCCTAGAGATACCAGCCCTCCCCACTGAGAGGCTTGCAATTATTACCGGATGACTTAATAATGAAAGCCAAATGATTTAATTGCTAACAAGGACGTTTTCTTCCATTCTAGAATGCTCCATTAATGAAAATTCCTAAATTATTAATACATTTTATAATGGGGACTCCAGAAATCCCATAACATACACATTGGATTGTATTTTGTGGGTGTTTAAAATTATTTTATTTTGAATAACTGAAATATGTAAGTGCCAGAATAAAAACAAAATATAGTAAGGGGGGGACTGCCTGGGTGGCTCAATTGGTTAAGCATCCAACTCTTGATTTCGGTGCAGGTCATGACCTCTGGGCTGTGAGACAAGAGCCACATCGTTGGGCTCTGTGCTCAGCGCAAAGTCTGCTTGAGATTCTCTTCCTTTTCCCCTCCCTCTGCCCTTCCCCCTGCTTGTGCTCTCTCTCTCAAATAAATACATCTTAAAAAAAAAATACAGTGAGAAGGAAAGAGAACCAAACCAGATGAAACATTTCTTCTGACAATAAAAAGTGAGCTATATCAATGGCACTGAAGAAACCCATCTTTCCAACTCTGCCATATTAAAGAAGTAAGAGCATTTGGAAGATATGGGATTTGCTATGAGTCATCTTTAATCATCCCTGTTAGTGAAGAACACGGGCTGTAGTAAACAGCAAAGGCCTACATCTTATACCTTAAACACTGGAAATCTATGTGCTTTATCTATGTCTCCCAGGGCCTGTTTATTCACTGATGAACCTTCCTGTCTAACTGTGGTTGGTTCTGAACTTGGCCTGGTCACCTGTAAGTCCCTTCAAACCAATGCTCTAAGCTGGGAGTTCCTACAGTTGTCTTTCAAATAAACTGCTAGCATCCATAACCAACAGATGGGAGACTCTTCTTTTCATCTTCATGTTGATCACTTTCTTCCAGATGGAATACCTGCATGAGTCAGTAGTCAAAAAAAGCTTTCCCATCTCTCTTCAGGGACTAGTACCATGAAAACTTCACAGGGAGAAGAGGCACGCCCAACTTGTTTCAAAATGTTTTAGAAGAACCGGGGCACCTGGGTGGCTCTGTCAGTAAAACGTCTGCCTTCGGGTCAGATTATGATCCCAGGGTTTTGGGACCAAGCCACATGTGGAGCCCACTTCTCCCTCTGCCCCTTCACCGGCTCATTTTTCTCCCTCTCTCTCTCTCAAATAAATTTAAAAAAATCTTTTAAAAAATGTTAGAAGAACAATCTAAAAATTAAATATTTTAGCACTTAGAGATATAAAAATTATGAATTAACTATTCCGTTACCATTTGGCATTATGAATTTAATCCTTGTAATTACTCAATAAATAGGTATGAATATCTCCCCCATTGTACAAATGAGGCTGTGACACAGCTCAGCATCTTGCCCAGGGCAAAACCAGTGACTCCCAGGACTCTGCAAGCTGACCCATCACAGGACTTTGACTTATGCCCTGATGGTGTTTAGGGCAATAATTTAACTGCAGAGCACTCTAACAAGTGTATGACCTTTAATTAGGATTTTGCATAATAAATTAATTAGTGTAAGAATACTTCCTAATATTTACATATGTGCAATTTTTCTTTTGCTAGTATTGTGTTTTAGCTTTCAGAATGTTAGGTTAAAAGAGGTTATCTAGGTTATCTAAAGAGTACTGTCAAGATAATTTAGAAAAGTAAAATGAACCAAACTAATAACCAGAAAAAAAAGATTTCTCAAAAAACACTTATTTAATAGATAAGGAATCTGGCATCTGATTTATATACCTACCACATGTGTTATCTAAATCTCCTACATAAAACCTATTTTAAGGCATGCAAATTTAATATATTATGAAAGACACTATGCAAAGCATCTTAAAGTGCTCTCCTTACTAATGCATGTAACAAAATATACTGATTATGCAAGTACATTTAATTGGATATAATTAAAATAATGAGATTTAAATACTGATGATTTTAAAAAGAAAAAATAGAAGTTGGAATTAGCCATGAGCTACATTCAAAATGTTAATGAAACTTGCAATGTCATGACCACCTTAGTACTCGATACTCCTACTAGTTTGAGAAAGAGCAACACCTGGCCATTTTTGCCAGGTTCTAAAGACACAGTTTAGAGATGTGACATAAAATATTTTATTGGATAATAGAATACTTGACTCTTGGATAACATTGTTTCTACACATTACTTAAGAGATATATAGAAACCGCTCTTTTCTCCAAAGAAAGGGATCAAAATGACCAAAGAAACAAAAACATATATTTTCCACAGGAAGAGTTAGTTATTTGTGCTTGGTTAAATGGATATAATCTCAAAAGCTTTTGCCAATGTCATTCTAATGTAAAGGTATCAAATTTAGGTATTCTTTCAACCCTGGTGGCTTTAAAGTGGCTGAAGAAGACGGATGCCATGTGAAAAGAACAGGTCTGTGGCTGGAGACCATATTTCCTTTACTTGGTACAAAATTTCAGAGAAGTCTACCATCCCCAATGTTACTCAAGAAGAGACAGGAGCAAATCTCAATAGGGTAGAAGGGCCTAAAACTTCTATTAAACTTCTCTTTTCACTTTTTTGTCTAGCTCACTAGCAGCAATACAAAAAAGGTTGATACAGGGAAAACTTTTATTAAATTACCTTGAGGCTAAAGTTTTGTTTTGTGGGATGGGTATGTTTCAATTTTCCATTTTACAAAAATGAAAGAGGAAACTTTAAGATCCACATGGACCTAACCTTCCTAGTATTTCTTAGGAAAAAAACCAACATCACCGATTAACTCTGACAATTAAAACAAAAGAAAAAAGCGCACATTACCATTTACTGAAGAGGAAATTGAGACAGAAGTTAAGTGCCTGGCCCAAAGGCATATAACTAGGGGATACAGCAAAAGGATGAGAGAAAAATTCTGGAATGAGCATCATAAATCTCAGATGGAATTCTAGGCTAAAAATCATTAAATTCTACTCAGATATAAATTCAAATTCAGAATACTGCAATGAAGACATCATAAAGGATCAGCAGGTATTTTGTTGTTGTTGTTGTTGTTGTTTTTTAAAGAATTTACCTCATGAGATTCGAAATGAAAGCAGTACTCCAAATACCTAAAGGCTCAAAATGCGAAACCTTCTGGCAATAATATTTCCCAGGACCTGCAGGCTAAGCATCCCCCACCTCTCCAAATAGCACATGATGCCCACCACCAGCTTCATAGTGCTTTCATCCCATCTCCTGGAAAGGCACTGGTTGAGATGAGTGAAAATGAGAAAAATAATGTCAATTCACTAGAGGCATTAACAGTACAAAATGCCTCTCAGAATTCATTGAAATAATGACAAAATCAGGATAGAGAAAGGAATTAATGCAGCTCAACAATATTCAGTAAAATGAATGCAATTCCTGTCAAAAAATATAATATTCCAAAATCATTTAATGTGACTGGCAGCATCAAATATAGCAAAACGGATTTCTATTTCAAGATGCAGTTGGTTCTTTTCCAAGAGCTCAGGTTCGTGGTGTTCCTCCCGTGCACCAGATGTCTGCCCCCAGGCTCTGAAACACCTAACAACCCACACAAGGGAGCCGCTGACTTCCCACTGCCATGCACGGAAGAGATCACAAAAGGAAAGAATTCTCAAAAATCTGTTGTTTACTAAATCATTTAACTTCAGGTTAAATAGTGAGATATAGGTACACTAACATACTTTGGAAATGAAAAGTGCTAATGCTAAGAAGTAAGTCAAAAAGAGTTTATTTTTTAAAAAGTAAGGGAGGGGATTTTATTTTGTGGGCTGACACCAGAAGAGAAGTAAGAGAGAACTGTGTTGCTTTATTGCTAATACATTATGCATTAGCACGGTAAACACTGCCTTTTCTCTACACCCAAAATGTAATGTGTTTGGATAATTGCTGGTCAGGTTATGAAGCTCTGAATAAAGAGCAACATCTAGAATGAAAGACCTTTCCCCTCCCAGAACTCAAATGATAGCACTATGTTTATTACAGGAAGACACAGAAGGCTTAGCACTTTTGTCTTATACAGGATTCAAATAAATACCCCCACTACATATGTATGTATGTACAGTTTGTATAGAAAAACAGAGTATACTATAGAAAAATAATGGTATTTTCAAGTACGACGGCACGGCACTGTGGTGCAGAGTGCAGAGCACAGGTCCCACATTAAAACTCTAAGTCTGAATTCTAACTCTATTTTTTTTTTAAGATTTTATTTTTTATGATTTATTTGTCAGAGAGAGGGAGAGAGAAAGCACAAGCAGGGGAAGTGACAGGCAAATGGAGAAGAAGGCTCCCTGGAGCCTGATGTGGGACTAGACTCTGGGACCCAGGGATCAGGACCTTAGCGGAAGGCAGAGGCTTAACTGACTAAGCCACCCAGGCGTCCCTGAATTCTAGCTCTAAGAGTTAGTCGGTCTATAATCTGTGACAAATTCCTTAATCTTTCTAGACTTCAGAATCTTTAATGGTAAAACAGAGGCAGTGATTATGACTATTATATATGTTCATTCTGAGGATTAATTCAACTAAAACAAAGCATTTGGGACAATGTCCAGTATATAGTAAGTGATTAGTAAATTGAACCATTGTTACTTTATGTTAATATTCTCATTTACTTCTTATGACACATCTCTGAAGTAGATATTATAACTCTCATCCCATGGGTGAGGAGAGTTTAGTAAATGGCCCAAAGTCACAGAGAGGTAAACCAGGACTTGACACTGGATCTGTCCAGGCCCAAGCTTTTGCTCTTACTTCCACCTAATACTTCCCATGTCACCTACAGGTCCTGCTTTTATGTCATCACAACATTTATCGAGATATATTTAGGGGCACCTGGGTGGCTCAGTGGGTTAAAACCTCTGCCTTTGGCTCAGGTCATGATCCCAGGGTCCTGGGATCTAGCCCCGCAGCCCCGCATCGGGCTCTCTGCTCAGTGGGGAGCCTGCTTCTTCCTCTCTGTGCCTACTTGTGATCTCTGTCAAATAAACAAATAAAATCTTTAAAAAAAAAGATGTATTTAAATTGCCTTTTAACTGATCTTTCACTCTCTGAATAAACTCTTGTGAGGACACAGATTGGGTCCTGTTCATTCATTTCAGTCCATTTGTCCCCACTGCCTCCTCACCCACATCAGAGCTTTTGTGCCAGGCATCTGTTAGGTTCCTGGTCCTGGCATATCATGTGACCAGAACCCATGGGTCCCTATCTTCGTGGAACTCAAAATCTACCCCCAAAGACAGATAACCAAGTGCACGGAATTATAAACTGGTATAGCCGTAAAGAAGGAAAAAGAAAGGGCGCCTGGGTGGCTCAGTGGGTTAAGCCGCTGCCTTCGGCTCAGGTCATGATCTCAGGGTCCTGGGATCGAGGCCCGCATCGGGCTCTCTGCTCAGCAGGAAGCCTGCTTCCCTCTCTCTCTCTGCCTGCCTCTCCATCTACTTGTGATTTCTCTCTGTCAAATAAATAAATAAAATCTTTAAAAAAAAAAAAAAAGAAGGAAAAAGAAGGGTGCTAGAAAAGAGCATAAAAGATGAAACTCATTTAGTAAGGCAAAATCCAAAAAGGCCTTTTGAAGCAAAGGCACATAAACTGAGATGAGAAGACTGAGTAGGAATTAGCAAGGCAAAGAAATGGGGATATAAACCACTTGTGCATAGGAACCTAAGAAAAGACTTCATCTGGTATGTGAGAAAGGGAAAGCCAGTAAGGCCAGTAAGGCCAAAAAGGCACCAGTCTGGCTGACAAATGATGAGCTCAGGGCATAAAGGTATGAGATGAGAAGGGAGAGGGGACAGACACAGGGCCATCAAGAACTGGAGAGAGTTTATCCTCGATACAATGGGAATTCCAGTTGGTTTTTAGAAAGATCACGCCAGCTACAGTGTGGGGACGGCATTGAAAAAAGACAGGAGAATCTGGGAAATCCACGGGGATGCTCAACAGCAGATGAGGGGCGATGCGATGGCAGTCTGGGACCAGGAGGGAAGAAGTCGAGTAGGAAAAAGTGTACACATTTATTGTGTATTGACCTCCCACCCCAAACCGCTGCCTGACAGGAACAGGGATTCAGTAATTTGTGGACTGACTGGAGGATTCCTCACGCAGGGCTGCTGCTGGTACCAAGGCATCCAAGAACCCACAGATGATGACCTCCCCTGAGCAGTATCACCATCTAGTGGACGTGAGAGACACGGGAAGATACTGAAGAAATGATGATTACATTCATAATGCAGCTGGCAAGACTCCGCTTATGAAAACCTCTTGATGCATTGTCGTATCTTTGCGAAACAAAATGCCTCTCCCATTCTGACAATGCAATATTTTAGAAGCCAGATATCTTTCTGCTATAAGACTTTCCAAGCTTATTAGGGAAATGTATTATTTCAAATAGCCCGGAGCTATGCTGCTAGAAATACAGTAAAACACTAAAAGTGTTGAAAGAAAGTCTTTTCATTTAAGAAAAAAAAAAAAAAGCTACAGTTAGAAAGACAGTCTATACTCATTTTTCTATGTTCTTTCTTGTAAAAATATGGTCTCTGCCATTACTTCTTAAAATGGCAAAATATCTTGATTATCTATTAGCAGCAAATTCAAATGCAGAGGTAACATATTTCCTTATAATCTGCTAAATTCACAAGGTCAGGACAGAGAATGCCAGTTATTTAATAATTTTGATCTTCTGTCCATAAGACATTTATTTCCTAAAACTATAAATCTAAAGCCACTGGAAAAATCCAAATGCTTGTCCATAGCGCACAAGAGAATCTATGATTACAGTCAAGTGAATTCAAAATCTAGTAAGTAATCCCATCACCCCTGAAAGTGTTTTTCCATCCTTAAGTTAGCCAAGATGTTCATTAATAATAGGGTAATGAAGGTGTAGTCAGGCTTACTTAGAGCAGCTACTCTCTTGCTGAGACAAAGTTAAACCTAACATACTAACATACCTGTCAATTTCTCAATAATTAAAGATTTAGTTATTACTAACTTAGTTAAAACAGTATCTTGCCTAGGCTAGGGTGATAAGCTCAAGTATTTGGGGGCACAAATAAAGCTTGATTTTGCATAGGTGAAGAATGCTTCTCAGTGAGAGTCTGCTCCAAGGTTAAGCCAAGCATCCTGCACAGCTTTGATCAGAAAGCCAACCACGAGTGCCCCTGCCGCAGCTTCCGAAGAATCTCAAAGCACAGGTGGTAGAGATCAGAAGGAAAGGCACTGCACTGGATTTCTATATAAGGAACTTAATAAGCTTAAAAATAAAATACAGTTTGCCTCCTTCCATTTGGTAGGAACCACTTTCCCCTACATTGGAAATAGAGCTTTATGTGGTATTCTCCGCACCTTTGGAATGCCTTTACAGTCTTGAAAATGCTTTTTCTGCAGAACCAGGGAAAGATATATAAGAGCCTCAAATAGCATGTTGGTGCTGTTACTGTAAGAACTGTTTTAAAGAATCATGATAACCATGGCAGATGATAAACTTCCAGAAAACCCTGGAAGTTTACTGTGGTTTAAAGTTGAATAAAACGAAGGTATATATTGTTCCATCTATCCTTTATCAGCTAAGAAAACAAGATCATATGTTATTATCTAAATTTATATTTTTCCCAACATACATACTAATCACTAATAATTTAATGTATATAAACAAAGACAAAAGAATAATCTCAAATTTATGTTTTTCTCATTTTACTAAGAAAGCTCTTCCTTCCTCTCAGTTTGCACCAATGCGACTAGTACAAAATTAACTTCATTAATAGGAAAAGCCGTTTATTCCAGCAGGGAAAATAAAAGACTAAGCTTAGGCCCCGAACAGCTATTAATTACAAAGAAAAATGAGAAAAGAGCATACCTTAAATCTAATGTTATTAAAAGTGCAAATGTATTAATGAAATCTTAAGCAAGATTCCATTTTATATGAGTGTATAAATCAAATGTTATTTTCATTCTCACAATCATCTCAGCCAACAGACAGCCCAATTGAGTTAAAGTTGTATATTCTCATTTTTTGCTAAATAATCTGTTCACAGTAAGGCTATTTAAAACAAATACATTCTAAGCCATTCATGTGTCAGCTGATATTTATTTCTAAGCTAAAGTAAATAACTTTAAGATGAGGTATTTTGATCCATTTTAATCCAAATGTGGTTTTCAATAGCAGAGAGTACAAAACTGCCCCTCATTTGAACAAAAATCTTAAATTTTTGGATTATTTGTTTCTGCATGTTATAGGCTGTTTTTTGTCAAATCCATAACCCTTTGGTATTTTCTTAAACAGATGAAATTTGCCTTCTTCCCCTGGGGAAATGCCAGACTATAATGATATCTGAGAAATACAATTAAATTAGTTTAATTACTTCATGTCAACTTGATAAGTCACTGCTCTTTAATGCAAAAACTGCCACTTGTAATTAATGACTGTCTATACTGTTTCAATTGATCAAATGTCTAATACATATAAAACATTGAAAAAAGTTCTGTACATCTTACAGCAACTCCGTGGAGAAGTCTTGTCCCAGGGGAATGTAAATCTGAAGTACGAGAAACCTCTGGATCAGTCCAACTGGAATGAGAGGGGGAAAATATACATTCATATGTCCAAACCACTTATATGTGCATATAAACCAACACAATCACGCACCATCAACAACCTGAAGCTTCTAGCACTTCAGTAATATAGTAGATTTGTAATAGCACTGCCCATGAGTTACAACTTCATTATAAAAGCAAAAAAGCTGATGAAAACCAAATCAAACTGTAACAACAAATGTTGCCTCTTAAGGTCCCATCTGTGGGCTTGGTGAAACTTTTATGAAAATTTTAAAAAATAGTAATTTTTTACTTACCATTTTTATTAGGTTGCAAGAGAATGTACACATTCAATAGAAACCTATAAAACTGAACTACAGATTCACATCAAGGCAACCATAAAAACATGTGGCATTTATTTTTATCTGCTGACAGTTTTAATTGTACTAAAGAACTTAATAAAAAACAATAGATCAAGAGAAACAATTCTATTTATGACAACTACAACTGAAGGTTTGATGAGCCATAGCTGGTTCATATGGTTTTAAATGTGTCCACAGTGAGATGGATGGAGGAACATATTTTCATTTATAATGCCTTTTCTTAATTTAACATACTTTTAATTAGTTCAGTGCTCACAAACCACAAACTGATCACTTTCATTCCCCATCACCATTTTCATCTGAATTAAAAATATTTGAAGAAAAACCAACCCCTATGGCACTTTCGATGGCTGAAGTCTACAACTGCTTTGAAAATCAATTGATTTTATATTACCTTTTCAAACCCATTCACTTAATTCCTTTTCTCTTAGATTTTGAACTTTTGCTTGCTCTCTCAATTATGATGTTCCTATTGGATGTTTTAGAATCACTTCCTCCTAAAACATGGCTTTTAGGAACTTAATTCCTCATGTGGGACTTCTGTAGGAAATAGAAATGTTCTAACTTATCTGTGAATCTATCCTAGAAATCTAACAGTATGGGGCAACACTTGGATAAAAGAAGGCAACTCATCTAAAAGGCATATTATTTTCTGTTTATTCCAATTCAGTAGACTTAACAAATTTATCTATTTCAAAGCGATAATACATGTGTGTGTGTTTGCTTGTTGTGTTTTTTAACAACACATGTTTGGATAATCTGGATGTATGTTCTGGTTTATAACTCCTTTGCTAAACTGTTTTGCAATATTCCTGAACAACTTAATTAGTTCCCACATTTTACCCAAAATTTAGTTCCTACAAAATAAACATATTTGGTCACATCTGCTCAGTATCTTTTATTTTTTTTATTTTTATTTATTTATTTTTAAAGATTTTATTTATTTATTTGACAGATTACAAGCAGACAGAGAGGAGGTCAGAGAGAAAGAGGAAGGGAAGCAGGCTCCCTGCTGAGCAGAAAGCCCGATGTGGGACTTGATCCCAGAACCCTGAGATAATGACCTGAGCAGAAGGCAGAGGCTTTAACCCACGGAGCCACCCAGGTGCCCCTGCCCAGTATCTTTTAAATCCAACATACAAAGATAAGTTTTTACTTATAATGCTAAGCTTACAAACTGCTCCAGAGAGCCATAAATAGAGTAGTAATATAATGGAAACAGGGAATAACAGGCTCTGACCTTTGTAAACATCCTAGGAACTGGATTTTACCATATTTATGGGAAAAGCCAGCGAGGCATCTCTGAGTTCTGGACTACAAAATCGAAGTGAGATATCAAAATGAGGCTAACTTGAATACATCATCATTAATTAATCTCTCTCCCGCATCTTCCACTGATGGGCCCTATGGCATTTTTCCATTGCACAATGGCCTCTGTATACAGAGCTGAGACAGCACCTGGATAAATGAATTTACAAAGTTCCTTAAATTGTATCACAAATCTCATTGAATTGGCCCAATTTTCTTCAAGAACAATGAACTATGCTACACATACAGGGCATTTTCCTATGAACATTTTTAGATATGAAAGACACTTGCCCTCAAAAAAAGAAAGCTTTGTAATTCAACTTTCTCACATACAGAAGCCTTGGTGTCCAAAAGGCTTCATTTCTAAGAGTAAAAGAAGTATGACAATACCATATGGTGATGATCCAACAAAGAAAAAAGTACTTTAATAACATTTGACATACACTGATCCTATGTGTCAGAAATGCTAAATAAACTCTACAGTAATACTTTTTCCAATGGCCTAGTAAATTTAAACTGACTCTTCTTGGCTACATTATATTGAAAATCACTAAGAAATGCTGAATGTGACTACTATTAGTCAAAAAATGCCCATCAAGTATATAAATTCATAAAAATTTCATTTTTTTTACTGAAATATGCAGGTTCCTGCAGTTTCATAATCTATTCTCTGCTGAGATAAACTACCTCTATTTTTAAAAGGTCAGGTCCTTCTTTTCTTTGAATATTTTAGAACACATTTAACTGGTAAAATACCATTAGGTTTTTAAACAGTGGTTTTATACTTGCTTCATTACAGCCAGTGACAGTTGTATACCGCACATACTCCTCACAAGTGTTTGTCTCATTGTCTATGAGTTTGGAACAAGAACACAACACAGTCATCCTTTACAAGTGCTCTGCCATGTCATGACTGAAGCTACTTCCTGGTTCCTAGTGCAGTCCTGGCACAAACAGCACACTGAATTGTATCTCTCCCACTTCCACCCAGAAGGCAGGAAACAGGCATGCCTCTATTCTGGATCATTCCACATTCCTCGGGCAAATAAGAAGACTTCTCTGGGCTCTTTTCCTTTCATATGTAAAACTGAGCTGACAAATTAGATATATACCTCACAGGATTATTTGTATGGATTAAATTAGATATATCATTCAACAAAAGACTTAATAAGCATCTACTACATGCCAGACTCAATGTGGATGTGTCTGTAGTGAATAACACAAATACTGTCTCTATTCTCTTAGAACCGATATTCTAGTTCCAAGAAAGAAAAGGTCAGGGTGCAATGAAAGTGTATAATCCTGGGTCGCTGGAGGGAAGAGGATGATGAGTGAGGGTTTTCTGGCAGAAATAACACTGGAATTCAGCTGGGAAGAAAGAATAGGGGTTGAGTGTGTGAGGGATATGGAGGAACAAATATTATAGGAAGAGGTGATATTCCATCATGTGATGAAAAAAGCCACAGAGGAGCAGATGAATCTATAAAGACATAAAGGGCTGGTAAAAGACACAGAAAGGGAAAAGCAGAGGAGGTAATTCTGGCAAATAGCTAGATCTCAATCATTCAGGGCCGTGAAGGCCATGCGAAGGATATAGGTCATCCTAAGATCAATGGGAATCCACTCATACATTCATTTATTTATTCCACAAAGATTTACTGAATGTCTATGTGTCAGACACTATACTAGGTGAACAAAATAGACTTAATTTCTGTGCTGGAGGTGCTTACCTCTAGCAATAGTGAGAAAAAACAATAGAAAAAAACAAACCCTAAGAAACAAATAACATGTTAAATGATGGCAAGTACATGGAAAAAACAGAGAAAGGTAAAAGGGATCAAGAGTGTGGAAGTGCTATAAATTATAGGGTGGGGTGGGCTGTCATTGAGAAGAGGACACTGTAGTAAAGGCCTAAAGAAGAGGAGATGGTGAGCCATGCAGCTATTAGGGAAAAGAAAGTTCTGGGCAGAGGGTTACCAGCTTATGCATAGGTGCAAAGGTGACAGAGCACCAGGCTACATTTGAAAACAGCAAGAAGACCCATATGGTCGCAACAGAGAGAACAATAGCAAGAGCAACAAGAGATAAGGTCAGAGAATTAAGAGGGTACCAGATGGGTGCCTGGGTGACTCAGTGGATTAAGCCTCTGTCTTCCATTCAGGTCATGATTTTAGCATCCTGGGATCGAGTCCCGCATCAGGCTCTCTGCTCGGCAGGGAGCCTGCTTCCTCTGCTCTCTCTGCCTGCCTCTCTGCCTACTTGTGATTTCTCTCTGTCAAATAAATAAATAAAATCTTAAAATAAAAAAAAAGACGGTATCAGATACTGTAGGGTCCTACAGATCTTTGGTTTTCACTCAGAGATGGGATATTTTCAGTAGTGGAGAGCCTCACATTTGTATAAGTATTACTCTAGCTGTGAAACTGACAACAAATGGTAGGGAAACAAGTTAAAAAATGGGGGGGGGGGAATGAGAAGATGAATGCAGGAGATATTCCAAGCATGAGAAATGGTACCACTGGAGGAGACAAAAGGTCGTAGTCAGACTCGAAGTCAAAGCTGAAGATAGAACCAACAAGATCTTCCTGATGAACTGAATGAAGAGAGAAAAAAATCAGACTGACTGAAGTTTTTTTGTCAGAGCTACTGGAAAGACAGGTTGCTAACAACAGAGATGTGGCTATCTGTAGCAACAGGAATGATTTGTAAGGTAAAGCTGTCCAAACAGAAATGTCATCTAAGCAACTGAAGATACAAGTCCGGAGTTTGAGGGAGAAGTAGGATTTGGAAATAAATTCAAGCTGGAGTAAGACAGGGATGGTTTTTACAACATGAGACTAGCACTGATAAACAAAGTAGTAATTAGAGTTTGACAGAGTGTCAAGGGTCAGGTCTACAGGCACTGCAACATGAAGCTGGGTTGGGGAGAGGAAGAACCATGAAAGCAAACTAAAAAAGAAGACCAGTGAAGTGGAAAGAAAACCCAGATAATGGGCACCCTGGAAGATGAGTAAAGAAAAAAAAAAGGTGAGTAAAGGAAATATACGCAGGAGGATGGTGCCAACTTGTCAATTGCTGCTGATACATCAAGCAAGATAAGGGCTGAGAATTACCCACTGGATTCAGGAATACAGAGATCACTAGTGACCTTGGCAAGAGCACTATCAATAGAGCGGCAAGTTCAAGACCACTGAAGAGTTTAAAACAAAGCAAGTCATAATGACATTTATTTTAAGCATACCACCAAAGTAGGGGTGGGAATAGGTTGGTGGGGGGGAACCTCATAAAGATGACATCATCCTCATCCTCCAGATCAGCTGAAACTTAGATAAACAAAAGGCTTCAGGGATACTGATCCCAAGAGACACACCATAAGATTCAGATGCCACTGCCAGACAAAACAAAGGTTTCAAATAAGGGCCTCAAAAAGATTAAGTCCTGGGGCAGACCAACCAAAGGACAGATGTCTGTGTGTGACTCTGCTGCATCTCATATAGGCAGCTCCACAGCACGATCCAGGATGAAGAGCATCACAGATTTCTTTACTTAGTTGGCTAATCATTTACTCAAACCTGGTTATGAACACGAACTGGTTACAATTAGAAATTATAACCCAAATTGTGACAGTTCCTTCCTGGGACAAAGTTAACAAACTTATTTGATATACTATATATGATATACTAAGTTAGGGGTACAGAGTGGATGGTGCAAGATTCTTGCACTAGAGAATTGCACAATCTGATTATCAATATCACGCTTTCCTTTATTTGATTAAATGCTATGAAAAAAAAAAACTCTTGAGATGCTCAAATATAACTCAGAAATAGCACTATTTAAAATGAAATGGTTAAAAATACTTACTTTCATCATTAAGCTTTTTTCCTAAGTACCTAATATAGTGGGAAATACATATGGGGTAGCTCACTTTAAGCTTGCATAAATAAAGTAGATGTTTACTCTTAAAATAGGAATATATAATGGTAACTGAACTAAATTAAGAAATGTTAATGGAAAACCAATTCTCTACTCAAGACATGCGATTTAATTTAACAACAACTTCACACAGAAGGTCATTTTATACGAGTGAAAATAGCTATAAAGTTCTGTTATCAAAAATTACAAATAATTAATCTTAAAGGCATTAGTACCGGGCAGACTCTATAAACTGTTTCATTTGTTACAGTACCACACACGCTGCTGAAGAGCCAGATTAATTTTTAATTACAGGGCATTGTACAAGAAACACATTAAAAGATTCTTCTGTTTCTTCCAATTAAAACTATCATTTTTCCTTTTACAAAGCAATTATAACACATTAAGCTTGTTTTATGTCTTAAAAAAACACTCAGATAAATGTAGGAAAAGGGAACTTGTCTTTAGTCACCAAGTCTTTGGTAGAGGAGAAATCTTTCTCAAATCCAGCTGAGAAAGGCTTGATTTTATCAGTAACCTGATTATGTGAATAGATGCTAAGGGCAGTGCATAGAAGGATAAGCCAACAAGAGAACACTGGTTTAGAACAAAGCCACGTTCCTGCAAATCAGATGTATCCATCTGACAAAGTCAATATCCTTAAAACAGATGGACCATGCCTCCTGTAACAAGAACAACCTACAGTTTCAGACACATTTCTCTGGCTCATCTTAGTTCACCTCATTTACAAGTATACAAATTTTTGTGGAAATAAAAAAAAAAAAAAAACTCTACTGTTTAAAAGTAACTATGGGGGGGGGCCTGGGTGGCTCAGTGGGTTAAGCCTCTGCCTTCGGCTCAGGTCATGATCTCATGACCTGAGACTGAGCCCCGCATTGGGCTCTCTGCTCAGCGGGGAGACTGCTTCTCCCCCTCTCTCTGCCTGCTCATGATCTCTGTCAAATAAATAAATGAAATTCTTAAAAAAAAAAAAAAAAAAAAAAGGAACTATGAGGAAATCATTTTTTAAAAATGGTAGTAAGTTAATAATGATTTCAACCAAGATTAACCCTTCTCTTTGAGCTTTTGTTTCTTATTTTAGAAACACTGGCAAACCATTTAAAAATTAATCATCTTCAATCTATAATTTCCATGGCTCAGTTTATATCTTAGAAATCTATAACATGGGGATGCCTGGGTGGCTCAGTGAGTTAAGTGCCTGCTTTCCGCTCAAATTATGATCCCAGGGTCTTAGGATCAAGTCCCACACCAGGCTCCTCGCTCAGCAGGGAGCCAGCTTCTTCCTAGCCTGCTCTGCCTGCCACTCCCCCAGCTTGTGCGCACGAGCTCTCTCTCTGAGACAAATAAACAAAATCTTAAAAAAAAAAGAAATCTATAATATGTATGCAGTAGCTTTAAGTGGGAGATAAAGCAAAGCCTGTGAAAGTTTAGAAAACTGAATTAAAATGAGAAAATCAGCTACCAAGAACAGGTCTTTTCATAGTACAGGGTATGCTGTATGTGTTCAATAAATGTTCTTAATTAGTAAAAGAAGAAATAAGTAAATGACCAACATAAAAACTAACTGGCTTCTTATTTTTAATAAATCAATTGAAATCTGTAGTTAATACATAGGATAAAGTTGATGAAAACTGGATGAATCATTTTGAAAAATTATGTATCTTCAATTGCCATCAGTTTACGCATAGCCTAATCTGGTGATAGAGTCTTGAATCTTAACCTCATTTCTGCCAATAACTGGTGATTTTTCAAGGTTCCTCTGCTTTAAAATGATGGTCCTAATTTCCAAAGTAAGAAAGAATTGAAAATCTACTCTTTTTGAGTTTTTGTTGAAACACATATTTGTATTTATACTTATTAGGTATTAATATTCTTGAAAGATGTAAGTTGATGTATCACTAAGTAGTGCCTTCTATAGTATTTCATACAACTTTTTTCTCAGATTTTCCCTATAACTTAGGAAGTCCTGGATTTATTTCAAAGCTTACCCTTAATTATCTGATTTCTTGATGAAAAACCAATCTCAGTGTGTTCACTGCAAAAGAACTACTATCAGGATTAAAAGAGTTAATAAATGTAAAATGCTAGGGAACTCAGAAGGAACACAGTAATTACTCAATTAATACCATTATTATGATAATCAATGGCTACCAAATAATATAAATCTTCTTAAAAATACTTCTAGCAGTGGTTGGGTAGCTCAGTCAGTTAAGCCTCCAACTCTTGATTTCAACTTGGGTCATGGTCCAGGGGCTGTGGGATTGGGTCCCGAGGTTGTGGGATCAAGTCCCATATGGGACTATGTGCTCAATGCAGAGTCAGCTTGGGATTCTCTCTCCCCCCTCCCTTTGCCCCTGCTTGCTTGTGTGCTCTGGTTCTCAGTCTCTAAATAAATAAATAAAAATCTTAAAACTTAACTTCTAGGTTATGAATCAACAGTGAATCAAAAATATATATATGTAACTTAATATATATATAATATTTATGTATATATGAAATCTGGCATAAGGTTAACTTCTAAATTAAAAACAGACCTACTACTTTAAGTTAACAGATGCCAGTAAAAGTCAAACTAATGTCTGTGTGGTAGCCCTAAAAGTATAATTTAAAAGTCAAATGTTAAACTTCAATATAAAAAAATCTTACTTACGGATTTGCTTATTCTCCTTTGGTAACTGAATTTTGTTTGTCTGGCTGCTGCCTTCCAGGACAAACACAAAACTTTTAACTTCTTTATCAAACTCCTGTAGAACAAAAATAAAAACAGTGGTAATTGGAACATATTTTATTTGGCTTCTATCATAAAACTGGAGCTGCAAATCCACAGGGGAAAAAAGTCCCAGATCCAAATGACTTAGAAGTTGGGCCTTGATGATACTCTTACCCTGAAAACTGCTGGGAATTGGAATACAGAAGCTCTTGTATGTCACTTGACAAATCCTCTATCGTATCAAGAAACTCTTCCTCCAAATAATAAGAAATTTCCTAGTTTCAGGGATTCCAAAGCTACTAATTTAGAGTTTTCAGAATTTAGTTACCCTTCCTCTCCTTTATCTACGTATCCCTGGTCTAACAGCACAGGCTGAACACCACTCCATATTATCGTATACAAAATCACCTAACCTACGTTGTATCCGGTTCCTAAGCTCCTCGGTGTCTGGCCATGGCTCAAATGGAATTAATCATTGCCTTATTTCCCTAGTGCTCAACCTGAAGTTCGATATATCACCTACTGAAAATCTGTACTAATTAAAGTGTTACAATTAAGATGACTTTAAAAAACTATTGTAGGAGAGGGGCGCCTGCGTGACTCAGTTGGTTAAGTGTCTTTCTTCAGCTCAGGTCATGATCTCAGGGTACTGGGATCAAGCCCTGCATCAAGAACCATGCTTCTCCCTCTCCCTCTGCTATAACCCTGCTTGCTTGTGTGTATGCACTCTCTCTCTCTGTCAAATAAATAAATAAAATCTTAAAAAAAAAAAAAAAGACAAACAAAAAAAAAACTATGGTAGGAGAAACATAAACAGAACAAAACCAAACCTGAAAATAAAAAGCCTTCTTATATGTGACAGTCTGATTTCCATAACTCAAAGTGGTAATATAGATGGTTATTTTCTCATCTTGAAGCAAATTCCCAATAAAGACCCATTATAATATTTCATAGATCCTCCCAATTTTCTTTTCTGTATGTGTTAAGAAATACATTGTAACTAAGACTGCTAAGCATTAAATAGCATTCAAATAAATCTGTATTATATCCATCACAACAGCATCTCTCCTGTATTTGAAATGAACACACACAGACTGACTATATTATTTCATCTATACACAAGTTGGTCATATACTTAAAACCTTTCAACAGCTTACTCAAATCAAACACATGGTCCATAAACCCTCACCTACTCTGGCTGCTATGTGGTTTTGCAAACTTCAGTCTCCTACCTGGCACTCTCTTTTTTCCCTCTGTATTCTGGCCTTAGTAGCCTTCTTCAAGTTCTTAAAAATTCTAAGCTCTCTCCTGGAATACAAGGAATTTGTATGTGCTTTTCCTTCTGCCTAAAACTCTCTTGTCTCCACCAGCCCCACAGAGTGCACGGTTAGCTCTTAGAGATCCAATGTCATTTCCCTGGGGAAGCCTTAAGTATGCTCCCTGCTCTATGCCCTCCCCGCATCACTGATATCTCATTCACAGGAAGCTGTATAATTTCAAGCAAGCTGTTTACTCTCCCCATGGTCTCAGTTTTAGCATCCAGAAAATTGGCATAGAGTACCGATCACACGAAGCTACTGTATAAATATATGTAATATACTAAATCTGGGCTTGGCAAACAGTAAGCACTCAGTTAACAGTAGCTTTAAAAAGTTACCTATAAAACAACGTCCAAAGGCGTTTTTCTCCCAGTTGAATAGGAGAGGAGTGAAAGAGAAAGGGATAGGGATAGATATACGTTTTTAGTCTGGTGGCAGCAGGCTGAGGTAGTTTCTATTTGATGGCATTAGTTTTCCCCATGAAATGGGGCATAAGGTCTTCTGGTGAGTCAGTGAAGAGGGCCTGTCCTGGTTGTGGACTGAGGGTGGGGTTAGAGTTGGGGGTTGAAAACCTGAAGATAATGGAGAAATAACCGTTTGAGAGACTAAGAGAACATAAGAGGAGAACTTTCCAGGATGTTCAGGTTGAACTTATAGTATTATTAATCTAAGAGGTTATCAATTTTTTTTTTTCTCCAAAGTTAAAGGGGCTCAGAACCCCGCTCAGAAAAGACAGAGGACTGGTTATTCAGAAACGATTGGCCTCTGTGAGGCCAGCATGATGAAAGGACAAAGAGCAAGGGCATTCAAGCTTTTGCCTGGGAAGTGACTGAAATCAGACTCTGGATTCTGGGCTGGAGAGGAGAGGAAATGAAGACAGAGAAATACATGCCTAAATGAAACCAAGCACCGGGGAAGCAGAAAGGCCAATGGCCTAAAGGTCTCAATTAGGTTGAAGAATAAATACAATGAGACTAAGAACTGAAGCTTGGGGTCAGAGAGGGATGTCTCAAGGTCTTACTTAGCCATTTCAGACGCCCTCCAGTTTACTGTGGTAAGGTACAGGATGTGACAGTAGGAATGGGGACTGACAGAGAGTGGACGAGGTCATTAGTGATGAAGAAATCAGAAATTGAGAAGCTCAGGGTCTGGAGATTTTCCTCACAAACACTGAAGTCACCTAAAGTAACAGCTGAACTTGGCCTACAGAGAAGGGTTATGAGATGTATGCCAAAGTCTTCAAACGACAGAGGAGTGGTTTCTGGGAGAGCTGTAGCCAACAGGGTCATGAAAGGGTTTTTGAATTAACAGTAACAAGAGTTCTGAAACCTTAGCAAAACCTTTTTCTTATAACCTTAATTCTCCTTTCCTTCTAAGATTTTAGTGGCTCTAACTTCAAACACTTACTTTCCAAATCACAGATGGACTACCAATGATCTTCCATTTTGCTCCAGGATTCTTGCCCTGGGCACTAAAGATTTCAACAAATGCACCTCCCTGGAAAACAAAAACAACAACATGTTTAAATTAAAGTGAAAGACAATGCTGAAGAGGAAATGTGATCCACCACACAGTCTATAACCACTGTTCCTGGCATCTGTCTGTTAACTAGATCTGGGAGGAAACACTATCCCTGTTATTAACTCCTAGAGCATACCTTGATTGTACTTAAGCCACAACCACTCTGATTTGGGTCACCTTGGATAAATGATTTAAGGAAAAAAAATTTTTTTAAAGAATGATAAACATCAAATTGTGCCATACAAACCCTACAGTCTATCGATATAGGGTTTGTTTACTTGCCATGTATAAATCATGCTTATAAAACATTCTATTTATCTCTGACTAAAGGGTTTAAACTCAACTCTAGAGCCAGGTTAATAAATTCTGGTAAGTTATCTGTGGCTACAAGCTTCCCAGTCATACTGACCCAAACTCCCAGTCATACTGACCCAAACTCCCATATCAGCTTTGACATTTATTAACTACCTGACCTTGAGAGTTATTTAACCTCTTGATGCTCCATCTGTAAAATGGGTTGTTGGATTAGACAGGATAGTAAACATAAACCATCAAGCATAATACCTTGTATATAGCAAGGATTCAATAGTGCCAGCAATGATTAAGTTTAAAAAAGGGCAAATTGAGTATTTTGGTACTGGTTAATAAAAAAGCTTGGTACTGAATGGGTTTGGGAGTATGATTCTTATTCTGAGCATTCCCATCTTTTTATATAGCTAATATAAATTGATATGGAAATCTATAAAATTTGTATAAGAAAATAAGAAAAATAGAGAATCATTTGTATAGACATGCTATGTGTTCCCTACTGTAAACCTGAGAACATGCAGGGCCATGTTTACATAAAAGTACTAAACACATTACTGAATATCCATAAGCTTTAATTATCAAAAAAAAGAATTAAGGTATTATCTCTGAGGAAGAGTTAATTGCAAGAAATTGAGAATCTGAAATGAAGATGAAATATGATTTTCTTTTATGCCACACATGGGCAAATCTGTCTGATTTTTGTAAAGAATTTCCAACTTTTAACTTTTCTCAATAATATAGAGATATTTTTGCTTCTGAGCTTTAATATTATGTGCAACTGTGCAATTATGTGCAAACTGTGTGTGGTTAAGAATTACTATAAATTACTATAGCTTCTGGGATTAGGTCATATCAATAAAATTTTTAAATTTGAGGCAGTTTTTGTTTTGTTTTGTTTTGTTTTTAAAGAGAAAAATCCCTGTACCTGGTTAAATATCCACCCCCTCTTCCTTCTGCTTTCTCCTGTTTTCTTAATTTTCCATTGTGGGCATATACTTTTTAATAACAACAAAAATTGAGAGGAAAAGTCTCTTAAATTGTTCTAACACTAATGATATCAAATGGGAGTAGAAGAAAGAGAACAGCAGACTACTTGGAGGACACTCATAAGAAGGCAAGGGTGGCTCAGTGGGTTAAGCCTCTGCTTTCGGCTCAGGTCATGATCCCAGGGTCCTGGGATGGAGCCCCACATCGGGCTCTCTGCTCAGCAGGGAACCTGCTTCCTCCTCTCTCTTTGCCTCTCTGCCTACTTGTGATCTCTGTCTGTCAAGTAAATAAATAAAATCTTTAAAAAAAAAAAAAAAAGGTAGAGGCCACAAACAGGTCATCAATGGAGGACTGTTCCAGCAAGGGGACAATTGTAAACAGAGAATGTAATCTCAGGTAGAAGTAGGAAGGAAGGGGAGGAGGGTAGGGTGAAAAAAGGAGCAGTGGGTCCAGCGAGGTGAGGAGAGCAAGCCATGTTTTGAAGACACTGAGATACTCAAGGTGACGGAGGAAGACCCAGAAGCAGTTTCCCCATTGTGATCTTTGGACCATGGGCACCAGAATCAACTGGGGTAAGTTTTTACAGATACTCTCATTCACTAGAATGAGAGTCAGAAAATCTGCATTTTCACAAGTACCCCCAAGAGATCCTAACGTGCCCCAGTGTTTGAGAATCACTGACCCCAGTTTCAGGGGAAAAGAAAATAGCACGTAGCCAAAATCCTTATTTTCTTTCTTGGTTTAACCCGCTCATGTATTCACTCATTCACTCTATTCTAAACAGCTTCTGAGACATCAGTGTGCATCAATAGTGAGTACCCAAGTAACTTGTTAAAACTCAAGATTTATGGGCCCTGCGCTCAAGATTCTGATCCAGAAGGTCCAAGCTGGGGTTTAAGATCCCCATTTTAATCAGAGTTGCAGGCAATCCATACACCTTGAAAAGAACTGAGCTGGAGATTGAACAAAAGCCAAATCATACGCCCAAACTGCGGATGCTTACCCCTTTTTTCTTTTGGGGTCAAGACCACTAACCCAGAGCTTCCTTCTCACCCGGGGGGCGGGGGGGGGGACAAAAAAAAAAAAAAAACCGTGTTAAGGGGGAGTGGGGAGGGAGCTTTGTCCTCACCCCCAACACGAACTACTTCACCCAAGAGGAGTATGTTTTAGATAGGTTGGAGCGCCGATTCGGGTTACCTGGTACTCATTTTTGAACATTCCCGCAGGGGGACCGGGGCTTGGGGGACACGGTGTTCAGGGTGTCCAGAGAGAAGCGTGACCCTGACGGCTGGAAATCGGCGGGCGGGAGGCCCGACGGCAGGGAAGGGCTTCGTGCGTCGCCCCTACTCTTCTCAGCCCCCAGTCAGCTCCACTTCGAGCCCCCGCCCGGTACCATGGCGGCCCCCGCTTTCGGGGTGCCCGGGTATTGGGAGGGCGCAGCTATCTGGGCGGGCTCCGGACGGCCCTTCGGGAGTGACTGTATGCGTAGCCTACGTAACGGGACGCCCAGCCACAGAGCCACTGAAAACCGCCCGGCCGCCCGGGAAAGACGGGCGCGCTCCCGCTGCCGCCCCGCCCCCGAATTCGATCGGAAAGGGGCGGGGCCCAGCGGCGCCGGCGTTCGGGCCGCACCCATTGGCTCCCACGAGGCGCCTGCGCTTTGAGCAATTTGGCTTCTCGCCGACGAATAAATGCGATTACGCGATGACGTCGGCGTTGCCCAGGCAACTCAAGGTGTCTCGTGGAGACGCTGGACCGCTCAACCTGTGACCCGCGTTCTATAAGGTCGTGGCCTCTGCGGAAAAGCGTGAAATGAGCATGGTTTAAGAGCTACCACAGATGCTGGACTCTTCTGGAGAAAGTCACGTCGGTTTGGTCTCTCTTCAGTGTAAACACTGAAAGCCGGTAGGTTGCTGAAGGAAAGAGGCACGGAATCATGGAACCCTCGCATGGCCTTTGGTTCAAAGGTTTTCCAAACTCGGTTTCGTTGAGGCAATAATAGAGTCAGTTAGTCCCATTCATTGTTTCAGAAAGCCCACTGAAGCAGGAGTATTTACTGCACATGTTCAAAAGCCAAAAGTTTTTTTTTTTGCTCAAAATAACTACATACATTACTGAGCCAGGCAGTGTCCTAAATTTAACTATTTGGTTACTTCATGTAGTTTCTATGTCAGAACCACTCTTAGAGGGTAGGTATTATTATCATTTTTTGGCTCAGAAAGGTAAAATAGCTTGTCCAAGGTCCCATTGCCATAAGTGATGGAGCTGGTTTAGAGCTCTTGTCTAATGCTGTACTCAAGGCTGAGTTAGGTAAATGGTCAGCGTTATGAATAACCAGGTACCACTCAAGGAGCCCCTACTACAAGCCAAGTGGTTCACAGGTTCACAGCCATGTGAGGGTAAGGATTAGTCTCCTTTCAGTTGAGAATATTTCATTTCAGAAGTGATTAGGAATTTACTCAAGGATGTGTTGTTATGATTGAGCCTGATATTTGAATTCATCCAGAAGTCTTAAATGTTTGTGTCCCCTACAATATGCCAACCATTGTGGATCATGTACATCATGAGAAAATGAATGGTATCTGAACCTGCCCTTATCAGGGCTAAGAAAAGAAAAGCTGATAAGGAACAAACTTACTTGAACATACTAAGTTTAATACCAGATGTTTACAAAGGTAGAGGGGAGGTTGTTGCATAACTGTAAATTGCAGTATAATATCCAGAATCCCTGATTTCTAGAGCTCAAACGTAGTTCAACAACAGTTTTTGGTTAGACTCTTTGCTGGAGGCTTCAGGAATTATGGCCAATAGACATGGTCTCTTATCTTGTAAGACTTATCTACTGGGGGACATTTATGCATTCATTCATTTGGCAAATAATTACTAGGGATGTAATATATTCTAGACATTATGCCAAAAGCTAGGTGTACAAGGAAGGCCCCATCTTCATGGAGCTTCCACATTAGTAGAAGTGGGACACAATAAACAAGTGAATAAATAATTACAGCTTGTGATAAATCCCATGAATCCAGTGGTAGGGAATAACACTGGAAGGGTCTATTAGTCTCCTGTGGCTGTTGTAACAAAGTACCAGAAACGGGGTGGCTTAACACAACAAATTTATTCTCCCACAGTTCTGGAGGCCAGAAGTCCAAAATCAGGGTGTCAGCATGGTGACACTCCTTTGGGGATCTTTGGAGGAAAATCTGCTCTGCCTCTTCCAGCTTCTTGTGGCTTTTGGCATTCCTTGACTTGTGACTGCATCTCTCCGATGTCCTTCCATGGCCACTCTGCTTCATCCTGTGTCTTCTCTCAGTGTCTCTTACAAGGACTACTGTGATGGCATTTAGGGCCCACTTGAATAATTCATGATTATCACTTTATTGCAAGATCCTTAACTTAGTAACACCTGCAAGACCCTTTTTCCAAATAAGGAAACATTCACAGGTTCTAAAAGGTGCATGTAGGCATCATGGAGGTCACATTTTTTTGGCCTAACGTAAAAGGTGACTTGGACTCCAATACAAAGTAGTTTTAGATAAATACTGTAAGAGAAGCAAAAAGTCAGTGGGAGTACAGAAGGAATCCAGAGGTCATCCTAAGGCTTTTAGCAATCTACTTGAGTCTCTGCAAAGCACGTTTTAACACCATAACTGAAGATCCTCTTCAGTTTATTCTTTATCTTTTTTTTTCTATATTTATCATTATCTGAGTTTGTTTGTTTATGTGTTTATCATTTGTCTTTAGCTATCGGAAGGTAAATTTAATGAGGGCAAGGGTTTTTTGTGTGTTCATCATTATATCCCAACTACTAGAGTAGTGCCTGGCACATAGTAGGTGTTTTATAAATATCTATTTGTCGACTAAATTAAAGGTACCTTGTCCTTTCAAATTCATCATGTCCAAAACACAATTTCTCTAAACCTTGGCCTTTTCCATCTTTCCCAATCTCATTAATACCACAATGCCTCCTGCATCCTCACTCCCTGTGGTACAGAAGCCTCCCAAATGACCTCCACTGCTTCCCTACCTTCTGGTATGTTTGCCCTTTGCAGAGTGTCCTGGGCCTAGAGACTCACTTTATTGAATACGATATGGTGCTGAGATGTCATTTCCAACATCAGGTTACAAAAAGACCGTGATTTCCTTCTTGCTTGGCTTTTCATTCTCTTGCAGTGTTTCTTCTCCCTAACTCTGTCTTTACTTGAAGGAAGCAAGTCACTATATTGTGAGTACCCCCGGAAAGGTCCATGTTGCAGGGAACTGGTGTCTCTGGCCAACAGTCAGTGAGAACATGAGGCCTATCAACAGTCACATGAGTAGGCTTCAAAGTGAATTTTTCCCCTGGTCAAGTCTTGAGGTAAATGCATCCCTGTCAATGCTTTGGTTGCAGCCTTATGACTAAGCCAGAGTCAGAGGCACTCAGCTAAATTGTATCCTGATTCCTGACCCACAAAAATTATGAAATATTTATTGTAAACTGCTAAGTTTTAGGGTGATTTTTTATATCACAACTGATACTTTCCCCATACCCAATACACCACCCAAACCTGTTTTATCTAAATACCTCTAAAATCTGCTTCCCTTTGCTCTGTATGCTGTAGTCTGTACACTGATTTACCTGTGGTTTGCTTTTTTCTGAATACTATGATATCCTCCTAATTCATACACAATGTTGACCTCCCTTCAAATCCATCTTTATAATACACAAATCCAGTCATATAAGTCTCTTGCTTCTAACCCTTTTGTGACTATAGAACCTATCTTCCTCTCCAGGCTCAATATATGGTGTGCAGCCCCCTTTATTTCAGTCACATGGAGTTTTCTTTTAGCTCTTCCTGTTCAACATATGTGCTTCCCCTCTAGGGCCTTTGTGCTGTTCTCTTGAATAGATTACTTTTGCTACCTTTTTTTCTTTGGTTAAGGCCAACTTCTGTGAACATAGAGTTTAGATCAAGGGTCCCCTTCTAAGGAACACCGTCTCTAATATCCCTGACTTGATCACATCCCCCTATTTATAGGTTTTTGTAACATCTTAGCCCTTAGCAGTTCTGAAATATTTGAAATTTTATTGTGTTTATAATATTGGCCATCTCTGTTGGACTGTTGATTTCAAGGAAGTAGGGACCATGCCTGTTTTGTTTATCTTTGCATCCCTAGTGCCTGGTATACTAATTCAACCTTGTACCTGCTATAACAAAATAGTAATCCCCCTTTGAATGAATGAGTAAATGAGGAAGGGAGGAGATGAAAGATGAATATATTCTTAAAAGACAGCCATAGGCTTTGATGTTGAGAAAATAAGAAGAAAGCCATTGCAAATAGATTAAGGTAAATGGGTGAATTAATCATCTCAATTTATTGATGGAAAAACTAGTTATGGAGTTGAAATGATTAATCATAGTATCAATAATTGTCATTACTCAGGTTTTTTTTAATCATATGCTTATTCAATTAAAGGCTAGAAGGAACCAGATAATTTATTTCAATCTCCCTGTCTCCTTGAGAGAAAGTAATTGTCCAATGCTCAATTGTCCAAGGATTGGGTCATTGAGTCATTTCCTAACTATACAAGTTTAGGAGATTTATAACTGGACTTTGATTAACAAATGTGTAATAGGGCCTCTCAAGGCAGCAGGCAGTTCTAAAGGCTGCCTATCTCAGATCAAAGTTGCCTTGTCTATGGTAAAATCTACCCTTACCACTGTCAGTGGTGGCTGTAAAGCACAATAAGAATGTATGCTACTTTAACAGTATGAACTCAAAACCAGAGATGGGAAGAGATCCAACTTTATAATATCAAGTGCTTGTGTTTGATTTGGATGAATGCAAGCCATGACTAAAATCTTGGATTTGACTATGGCATTTGACTATTGGTTTCGGCTCAGGTCATGATCTCAGTGTTGTAAGATTGAGCCCCTCATTAGGCTCTGTGCTCAGCATGGAGTCTGCTTGAGATTTTCTCTCTTCCTCTTGCTCTGCCCCTTCACCTGCTTGTGATGCTTGTGCCTGTGCATGTGCTCTCTCTCTCACATACATAAAAAGAATAATTAACCAGGTGGTGGGTATTGGAGAGGGCATGGATTGCACAGAGCACTGGGAGTGGTGCAAAAACAATGAATACTGTTATGCTGAAAAGAAATAAAAAAATTTAAAAAAAGAATAATTACCAAAATCCAGCCCTGTCACTGAAATAATAAACGAACAAACAAACCCCCCCCCAAACAGCAACAACAAAAAACCAGCCTGCCCAAACAATTTTGTTTAAGCCCAGTTATTTATGTATGTTATAAAAGACAGTGAAACATTTTCTCTAATTGCTACAATTTTTAAAGAAGTCAGTACACTTAGTAATTCTGTTAAATTGCTTAACTTAATTTGACAACATTAAGAATTAGTCACTTCACGAGCTTTAAAAGTACTTGTCTTTGTTCTACAAAGAAAGTAATTTGGTGGTGTATTAATGTTATTAAAGGATATTGGATGATATTTAAAATGGAATAGACTACTTTTTTGAGAGTGGTGGAATCTTTGTATGTCAATGTAGTCATTCAAGTTAGATGGCTATGATTATCCATTTGACAAGAAATAGTATTCTTTTGAACTAAGAATATACAGTATTTATTACAGTATAGTTGTAGTTTGTATTTTGGTTGCAGTTCATAATCAAATTACTTAGCATAATGGGAAGGAAAAAAGATACTGGTTTGATGATCAGAATTTATTTTGCTGCACAATAATCTGCTTAATACTCAGAGGGTTTTTTTCCCACATTATGGGATAACTTTATGAATGGCACTAATGCTAAGTTGATCGACTAATTTAAGAACTGTGACTATTTTACAGTTTGAAGGAATTAAGAAAAATTGGTGATACCTGAGTCATCCATTTGACTTTTGATTTGAGAATAGCAATGTCTTCTTTTCTCAGGCAGGTGTGGTATGGGGAAAGATTTTGAGGATTTTACTGATGGTAGATATGGTCCCCCCATCTCTGTTTTCTGAGGTTCTAAAGTGACGCTTTCCTGCCTTTACCTTTAGATGACCAAATACTTCAAAACTCATGTATAAACTTGACATTTCCAAAAGTAGCTACTACCAGGCAGTTTTTTTCAGGGAAATACAAACAAACAAACAATTCTAGTAGTTGAATATTTAGGTATGACTGCCTCTCTAACTAAAACAGTTTTATGGAATAAGCACTTAGATTTAGAAAAATGAAATATTTGTAAAATGCATCTTTGAAAAGATTAAATGAAGTAAGCGGATATTTAATACCAGTTTGTTTTTAAGTATATAAATGCTCTTCTTTAGTCAGAAAAAGTTGAGTTAGATCTTAGTAGCAAGTTTTTCTAACATAACCATCCCTATCCTAAAGCCAGTTAGTGTTGACTCATGGCTATAGAAAAATGGATACCCACATGCAAAAAAAAAAAAAAAAAGGTGGGGGGTTGGACCCTTACCACATTCTACATTAAAAAAAAAAAAGAACTCAATGGATAAAAGACTTAAACATAAAACTTAAAATTATAAAACTATGTTTTGGAAGAAAACGTGGAGGAAGAGCTTCATGTCACTGGATTTGACAGTGATTTCTTGGATGTGATGCTAAAAGCACAGACAACTAAGTTAAAAAAGTTAAGTTAGACAACATCAAAATTTAAAACTTACATGCAGCAAAGGATGTGATCAACATGAGCAACCTAAGGAATGGGAAGAAATATTTGCAAATCATCTGATAATGTGTGTATTTAGCGTATACAAAGAACCTCTACAACTCAATAAAAACAACAGCAACCAAGTCACTCAATTAAAAAATGGGCAGGGCGCCTGGGTGGCTCAGTGGGTTAAACCTAGGTCTTCCGCTTAGGTCATGATCCCAGGGTCCAGGGATAGAGCCCCATATCAGGCTCTCTGCTCAACAGGGGAGCATTCTTCCCCCTCTCTCTCTCTGCCTGCCTCTCTGCCTACTTGTGATCTTTCTCTGTCAAATAAATAAATAAATCTTTTAAAAAAATTACCATATGATTCACTTCTGAGTATATATCTAAAAAAATTGAAAACAAGGTCTTAAAGAGAGATTTGTACACACATGTTCTTAGCAATTTTATTCACAACATTCAAAAGTGGAAACAACCCATGTTCTTGGATGGATGAATGGATAAACAAAATGTGATATATACAATCAATGGAATATTTTTCAGTCTTTAAAAAGAAGGAAGTTCTGACACATGCCACAACATGGATGAACCTTGAGGATTTTATGCTAAGTGAAATAAGCAAATCACATACACACACACACACACACACACACACTATATGATTCTACCTATGAAGTATATAGAGCTGTCAAAATCATAGAATCAGAAAGTAGAATAATGGTTGCCAGGGAATGGGTGGACTACAGAGAAGTAAGAAGTTGTTGTTTAATGATTATAGAGTTTCAGTTTTGCAAGATAAAAAAGTTCTGGAGATTGATAGCATGACAGGATGAATATACTTAATGATACTGAACTGGGCACTTAGAAATGTTTAAAAATGACAAAATTTTCATATTTTTTTTACCACAATTAAAACAATTTATGGGGGGGAGGAGCTAATAAGGAAAAATGTCTTAAAAAAGGCTCCTTAGAAACAGCTTAAGAAATGCATGTATTAATAATTGTACATGTGTGCATGCATACATGCGTGTGCATGCCCTGGCGTGTCTGTTTATGCTGAACTATTTAAAATTCAGGCATCATAACATTTCATTGCTAATTACATAGCATAATAGCATGTATCTCCTAAGAAGAAGGATGATGATCTACATATCATTTTATACCATAACACCACATGTATACTATACCTCGGGATCATTATCACAGTTGAGAAATTTAATATTGAACAATAATGTATTTTGATATGGTCTATATTCAGGTTTCTCCAGATCTAACAATTTTTTTCCACACAGGATCAATAAAGGATCATACTTCAAATTTAGTTGTAATGTAACTTAGAACAGTTGGAGTATTTCAAGATAATTGGTATTTTGGATAGTTCACACCAGTTGTTTTGTAGATTGTTGCTCAATATGGGTTTATCTGATTGTTTTCTTATGTCTAAATTAAACATTTAGGGCAAAAATTACTATGTAAGTGATATAATGCATCCCTTCTGGAGATTAAAAAAAAATGTTCCATTATTGTGATGTTGAGATTGATTATTTGGTTAATTAAAATGGTGAGTAGATTTTTCTATTGATATTTTTTATGTTTTATTAAATTTTTTTAAAGACTTTATTTATTTATTTGACAGAGAGAGATCACAAGTAGGCAGAGAGGCAGGCAGAGAGAGACGGAGAAGCAGGCTCCTTGCTTGTGGAGCAGAGAGCCGGATGCGGGGCTCGATCCCACAACCCTGAGATCATGACCTGAGTCAAAGGCAGAGGCTTAACCCTCTGAACCACCCAGGCGCCCCATTTTTTATGTTTCTGATTAGAAAAGGCATATATACCTAGATCAGAAAACTTGAAAAATGCAAAAGGAAAATCACTGTAATTTCACTACACAGAAATAAACGTTGTTAATATTTTATGTATATCCTTAAGCAATCTTTTATTGTCACCATATAGTTATTCAAACTTTTTGCTATTTAAAATTTTTGCTTTAGTAAGTAGCCCAGTAGTGAACATCAATTGTTGTTCTTCAAATCTTTGTCCTAATTTTTAAAAATTATTTCTGTAGGATTTCCAAAAAGTCAGTTGTTTGATTAAAAGGTAGTAGCTTTTTAGATTGTTTCACATTTCCTGATATTATATTCTCTCTGATATTTTTATTTAGGTATATAGTACTCAAAAATTTCTCATCAAATGTAAAAACTGTTGTTTCAACAGAATAAACACATTAGTCCAAGAATCTGATAGAGATTATCTATCCTCATCCCATGCACCTAGGAAAGGAGGTCTTAACTGGCTTAACGCAGTCTAGGGTACTTTTTTTTTTTTTTTAAAGGTTTTTTTATTTTCAGAGAGAGAGAGCAGGAGCCGGGGAGCTGGGGTGAGGGTCAGGAGAGAAGGGGCAGAGAGAGAGAATCTTTCAAGGATACTCCCTGATGAGTGAGGAGCCAGCTGCTACAAAGAGCTTGATCCTACAATCCATGAGATCTTGAGCTGAAACCAGAGTTGGGCTGCTTAACTCACCAAGTCACCCAGGCTCCCTGGTGGTAAGGGTTTTTGGAAGTCACATATCCACAGGTGATTCAATCAGCTGAGGACAGTGAAAACCGTGCTGTTTAGGGAGCAGATTTTCTGAAGGGATGATGTAGCAGGAAGAAATATGTTACTTTTAATATGTTTAGTTTAACACTTGGTTTAAAGAAAAAGCACTCATCCTCAGTGTGTTTGTTTTTGTATTTGGCACATATTAATTAAAGTATCATTGCTGTCATGTTTTCTACCACATTTCAGGTCAAAATAATTTCTGATCTTTGATTAACTCCACTCCATCCTCCATTATATGGTAGCGTAATCTTTCTGTTACACAGATAAATACTCTTTAGTGATTTCTTAATGCTGTCAAGTTAAAGGTGTGGCTTACTAAGCCCTGAGTGGTGGTTGAATGGATGTGAGAGATAAGGAAAAGGGAGGATTTAAGGATCCTGTCAGTTTATTGCTCAGATAACTGGGTGAATTAAATTCAGATGGACTAAATCTGAGGTACCTGTGGGACATATAATTTGAGCTATTAAATAGGCAGTTGGGTATGGTTCTAAAGCCCAAGATGGAGATTTGGGCTAGACAAATAGAATCAGGAGTTATCAAAATACAGAAGGTAATTAAAGACCCTGTGATAGTGGATTAGAAGAACCAGAGAGACTCTAGAGAAAGAAGAAAAGAAAGCTTGGGCAGAAATGCCATGTAAGAAATGAGTAGAGGATCAAAAGGGAGAAGTCAAAAAGGTAGGGAAAGACCACATGCATCTGGTGACTCTTGTGCCAGTGGTGTAAAGATTTTTCAAGAAAGGGATAGGTCAGCAAATGCCTGTGCTTCTAAGGTGTCAGATAAGGTAAGACTTGAAAAGCAACATGGAGATCAACAGTGACCTCTACAAGATTATTTTATTTTATTTTAAGAGTTACTTACTTTGTGGAGAGAGAGCTAATGTGCAGGATGGCGAGGGACTGAAGGAGGAGAGAGACTATCTTAGACTCCCCACTGAGCACAGAGCCTGATACCAGGCTGGATCTCATGACTGTGAGGTCATAACCTGAGCTGAAATCAAGAGTTCGACACTTAACTGAGCTACCTAGGCACCTCTGTATGGTTCATTTTAAGAAAGAGAATGTATAATTCATAGAGAAGGTAGTGTGTAGACTCTTAACTACATTTCCCTGAATTATTTGAAATTTAATTTTATATTCTTGAATAAAATTTTAGTATGCAGACTCTTTTGAAGGTTACAATCATAGTATATCTTTCCAGTAGTAGGAACAAAAGCAAAATAATTTTGTGTGTATGTGAGAGCCTTACATTAATGTGGTTTAGTTGAGTATTAAGACCTGTTATATAGACTGCTAATGGCTTTTTTTGTGCAAGTGTTATGAATAGAAATGTTTATATGGTGATTTTTAAAAGAAATGTTCTTTTATATAGTTCCATGAAACCTAAGGGAAATTTACAGTTGAAGGCAAAAAGGAAAAGCTTAGTGCAAAAACTTACAAAGGGTCAAAATTATATGGCAAGTTAATCTGAAAATCAAAGGACAGGATAAATTCTGAGTTTATGATAGAATTTATAAATTCTCTCGGGAAACTCACCTTTTTTCATGCTTTGTCAAAAAACCTTAAACATTCACAGTATAAAATAGCCTATTTTATGGTTTTATAAAACAGATTTTGGCTTACTTTTATTATAAGAATTTAGTCACTGGGGTGCCTGGGTGGCTCAGTCAGTTAAGCATCTGCCTTTAGCTCAGGTCGTGATCCCAGGGTCCTGGGATTGAGCCCCCTCATCATGCTCCCTGCTTGGCAGAGAACCTGCTTCTCCCTTTCCTTTGCTGCTCCTCCTGCTTGTACTCTGTCTCTCTGTCTCTCTCCCCATCGAATAAATAAATAAAATCTTAAGAAAAAAAAAGAATTTAGTCACTGTTAGCATTGGAGAGGAAAATTGCATCGGTACACTTTTATGAAGGTGGTTTTACTTATGTTTTTTAAAAAAAAACAAACAGATTATGGTATCCAAAGTTTTAGATCTTGAAGGTGTTTGAACTGATTTGGTGATCATGTTATTATTTTAGTATTATATTATTATTTTGTATAATAGGAATTTTGTCTAATTTGAGTATATTTCCCAAATCAGAAGTTACTAATTTGCACATTTGTTTTATCAGCTCTCTTTTTGTTTAAAGTGATTGAACACTAAATGGCAACGGGCTCAAACAATAAGTAGTTGATTATTGGTTTATGTAACTTAACTACCCAGAGTAGATCCAGCTGTATCCAGAACTCAAAAACCATTGCCAGATTTTTTCTCTACATTCTTCTAGGTAGCTCAGTCCCTAGGCTGGCTCTCCTTGGGCTCACAAAATGGCTGCAGCTTTCTCAATCTTATATCCTTAAATCAAAGTAGACCATTTTGAGCCAAAGTCCTTAAATTCACCTTCATTTGCATCAACTGGGATCATATGCCTGTCTCTACCAACCACAGCGGTCAGATAATTGTGCATCTTAATTGGCTTAAGACAAGATTGTGTCTTTAAGCCAATCACTGAAGCTAAAGAAATGGGATATAATGATTGATTCAGAATGAAGCCACCAAACTCAGCCTGGGAATGTGGAACGATTATTTTCAAAGGAAACTCTGGGTCCTCTTATAAGAAAGGGGGAGGATAGATGTTGGGTAGCATCATGGCAAATGTCCATTATAGTGTCGTCATATATGTGGTGATTTTGTAGAGATTACAGGGAATTAGTAATTAGTTTAATCCACTACCCATTTAATTATTCTAGGTTTCACATTAACTCTTAGATTCTCTAAGACCTTGCCTGCATAGGCACAGGAAATCTAGTATGTTATTAGATGATCATGTGTTTTCTGAGATCTTTAGGGGGAGACTAGGTATCTGGGAATCACTTTGGGAGTGTGTACTTGGTTGCACTGTTCCTTAGACCCAACATTTTTATGAAGGATTCCACTTGGTTGCCACTATTGCCACTGAATATCTATTATGTTTGAAGCTGTTGAAATTAGACTGTAACTACTTTAGTTAATGTTGTCACCATAAGAAAGAGACATCTAGGAGCTGGCCCACTGCTCATAGCTAGGCCTTGGTGGGTCATTATGCATGAATAATTTCATAGAATATCAGACAAAGCTACTCTCTGACTGTGATGGATCAATATGAAAACAAGACCATTCCACAACCATGTCTGAACACAGACAAAATCATGAACATTGTCCAAACTATGGAGATAACCAAACAGTTCCTTATCCTGGCTAATAAGAGTTACTGCTCTTTCATTACCACTTATAGCTAAGCTTTACTTGCTTCCTTCCATTGTATAGATAAGATTTATTAATATTCCCACCTGTTGAAATATTTCTGCTTCCTGACAGGATCCAATCCCAAGTAAAGACCTGCTTCCCTAAACTTTCCCCCATGTCAACTAACATAAGCCCAAATTCTAAAAAAAATTCAACATCCTCTTATTGAGATGCCCATGGTTCCACAGTGGTGTTTTCTCCCTTTTTTGCAATAAAAGGATGAACCTAACTTCTTCAATTACTGCTATGTTTCTGATATTCTTTAGCTATTGGGAATTAACACCAGTAAATCCAGAACTCTGTGTTTCATTCTTAGGAGCAGACAGAAAGTTTGTAGAAATTTCATTCGATTGCCAGGATTGAAGGTAGGGGAGTCTTCTGGAAGGTTACTCGGGTCCTAGTGTTCAGTGTTTAGCAATGATGAGTTTTTACTCAAATGCTGAAACTAGTCAAGCCCTAACTTTGAAACCAAGACTTCAAGTAGAACTATTTCAGTAGAGTCACCTACACTCTGTTGAGTGTCACTTAAACTGCTTGTCACTATTACTGTTGATGCCTGGTTTTCTGGTAGAGTTCTTCATCTATTCACCCAGGTAAAGATATCTTTTCAATGTAAGAAAAGGTTTTGGGGGTCAGGAGGGCTCTACATGATGTTGACTGAGTGCCAAAATGCTCTAATTTTAGAAATTACACAAATACCCCCCCCACTTTCTGATCCCACTGATAGACTAATTCCAGTGGGGTGGTTGGGTTGGGACAGTTGGGCTATTTGTTGTATCTATAATCAATATCCTGCTACCATTTTGGCTGCTGTTACTGGTTTAACTCATTGTATATTCTTCCCTTATGGTGGATCTCTTCTGGAACATCCTAAAATCTAACTTTCATTAGGGCCCCCAATTCTCTGTCAGTTAGTTATATCTCAACCTCAATAGTGGATAGAGTTTAAATATTTTTCCCTGGAAGACTTTGGCCCCAGTGCAAATCACAGAATGCAAATGGATACATGCATAAGGTAATTTATTCTGCTTCAGTATCCACAAACATCTAATTCTAATCCAAATTAACATTGTGAAGAGGGGTGTTGTTTAACTCCACTGAACAAAAGCATCTGGACTCGAATTCTGCTCAGGTATCCTCTTACTAGCTTTATTTCACTAACAGGACTGTGTTGCTGAATGGGATTTTCTTCTTATTACCATTTCTCATCCCATAGGAGTCAGATACGTTTTTTAGCATATTAATTGAAATTAAACCATGTGTATATAGTTGATATTATGAAGAGAAAGATTCATCTCCTAGAAGGTCCTATTGAAAGGGCTTCCCCCTCCCTTGTGTGAACACAGGGAAAGGACCTGCTATGATTACCAGGATGGAGGCATGGATAGAATTTGGAATGAGCCCCTCATTCTACTTAAGCTACTCTTCTAGAATGGAGCTTCAGCGAGTACAGAGGGGTAGGAAAGGTCACAACAAAGATTGTAAGAGGGTGAAACGACTCCAGGTGCTCATCTTGCATGGTCTTCTGATATCTAATGTCTTTGTATGTTTGTCATCAGTTATAAGAAAAGATGTTTTTTACTGTTAGCAGACTTCCATTGGTGGTTATGGTGGTTATGTGGTTATAGTGCATGCATAATGCATATGTACACATGCATACATAATGAGTCTTCTTCTTTTTTTTTTTTTTTTTTTTACATAATGGTAGTCTTTAAATACCCCTTAATCAATTGAAAAGCCCTTGAAAAAACACAGAAAAGTTCAAAGCAAACATACAAGATAAAGGTTTCTTCATTGATGCTTTGGTTAAGATAACCTTTTTTTAAAAGACTAGAAAGTTGTACAAACTTTTTGCGAAAGTATTTTTAAAAAGGTCTCCAGGTATATCTAAAGTATATACCAGCCATATTTATTACACAATACTTTATGATTGTGTAAATTTGCTTCTCTTCCTTATTTTAAAAATTATTAACCAAATTTAATCAAAGATTTGGGGTCTGGTTATATTTTGTTACTATCATCCATTTTCCTAATAAAATCCCTAGTATAATCCCCAACAGAAGCAAGTTACTTAATGCACTGACCATAGGACCCAGTTCCTTTTCCCCCTAGTCTCCACATTGTTTGAATGTCCTTCAGTTGTTTTTTTTTTTTTTTAAGATTTTATTTATTTGACAGAGGGAGAGAGCTCACAAATAGGCAGAGAGGCAGGCAGAGAGAGAGGGGGAAGCAGGTTCTCCACTGAGCAGAGCCTGACTTGGGGCTCGATCCCAGGATCTTGAGACCATGACCCAAGCTGAAGGCAGAGGCTTAACCCACTGAGCTACCCAGGTGCCCCAATGTCCTTTAGTTTTAAAAACTTTTTGCCTGGGGCGCCTGGGTGGCTCAGTCGGTTAAGTGTCCGCATTTGACTCAGGTCACCTTCTCAGGTTACTGGGATCAAGCCTCACATTGGGCTCATTGCTCAGCAGGGAGCCTGCTTCTCCTTCTCCCTCTACCAGTTATTCTGCCTGCTTGTGCAGGCTCTCGTGTGTGCTCTCTCTCTCTGTCCAATAAATAAAAATTCTTAAAAAAAAACAAAAAACAAACTTATTGCTCACCTCTGCCTTGAAAACTTCTTTGCTGGCTATTCTTTCTCTCTAATTAGAAGTACTTCTCAAGGCCAAGTTTTTATTCATTCAAAAGTAGATAGTTGAGAGCTACTAGGTGCCAGGCACTGTGTTAGATATGGAATCTAACCGTCAGCAATGCAGTTTATCCTCTGCTTTCTCTATGATCAGAAGAGCTAAAATTAATTGAGAACTTAATGTGTGTCAGGTCCTAGTCTAAGTACTTTGTGTGTATTCTTTCTTGTAATCCTTACAACCAACCTAAGGGATAGGGTTTTTTAAAAGATTTTATTTATTTATTTTACAGAGAGATCATAAGCGGAGGAGTGGCAGGTAGAAGGAGAGGTTGAGAAGCAGGCTCCCTGCTGAGCAACGAGCCTGATGTGGGGCTTGATCCCAGTACCCTCGGAACATGACCTGAACCAAATGCAGACAGTTAACCAACTGAGCCACCCAGGCACCCCTAAGAAGTAGTTTTAATTTAATCCCTATTTTACAAATAAACAGAGTAAGCCAGAGAAAATAGTTTTTATTTTTCTGTTTTTTAAATTTTTTTTAATTTGTGCTTTTTATTAGTTTTTTTATTGTAATAAAAAGTATTTATAATATTTTTATAATAAAATATTATACTTTATAAAGTATATATAATATACTTTATATTGAGTATAATAATATACTATATTAATAATATAGTGTTATATAATGTTATATATTAATAATAAAGAGTAAGCCCATGCTAGGCTACCTATACTGCTCTACTGAAAAATACCATAAAAGAGGTATAAATTAACTTTTCTTGGAGGAATTTGTAAATGTGAATATGAACATGGGGATGAAACTATAAAATAAAAGGTGTACAATTTACACTATGCAGAATGTCAAAATATATTTACTCCAAACAAAATCATAATCTCTTTTTGTCTACTGCTATCATCCACTAGCTTTATTTTGTATATCTAAATTACAAAGCAAGATTATTTAAAAGATAATTCTGTCATTCAGATCCACAGAAGTTTGAGTGATGCCATACTGTATTTGCTGTATGCATTATAGGAAATGCACAAGCATTGGTTCTGTCTTCTACTGCTTTAGTAGATTCTTTGGTCTCTTCCCAATCCTATAGTTTCTTTGTTGTCCTGACAGATTGCTAAAGATAATCTTTCAAATGGATAATCATGGATAATGCATTTAGCTAAATTAAAATAGCTATATTTAGATAATAAAATAGTTCTATTGAAAATAGGACTCATTTCTGTAGAACAAAAATTTAATCTTTGTTATATTGCTTAGAGAATCTGGTACTCTCCTGATATGGGATTAGAATTAAGTTACTTAATACTTACTGAATTGGTTTAGCTTTTTAGTTTTCTCTCCCCACTTCTTTGTCCCATTTGTTTATCTCCTTGCTTGGCTTGTTTGGGCTTTTTCCAATCCTTGTATTTTTCACGATGATATTCCTTTTAATACCTATAAGCTAAAATGTAAACACTAAATAGAAAAATATAAGTCTGCAAAAGGATTTTAGCAGCTTTGTTTTCTGTTTATTTGCTTGTTTTGGAAATTGTTTTTTAGTTTGCTAGAAAGCAATCCTGTTTATAGATAGTAGAACCAGTGTTGGAATTATGATTTTCTTTAAAATATATATGATTTTCTTTAAAATATATTTCAGGTTGAAATATACCAGTAAATATGCTGTTACTTCTCTAACAAACCATTTCCTAGTGTGTTAGAACTTCCTTCAACTGAAATGTAGATTGTTACAAGTAACTTGTATCCTCTTTTTACTTCAAATAGTTGGAACCTAGCTGCAACATGCTGAGAACTGAATGGTTCTAATTTAGAAGATTCTTTGGTGTATAAAAAATATTCAATGTGTGATATTAGGAATAATTTCCATATAAGAAACCCCATGAATGCATTTTGGCTCTTTTTCTTTAATGAATCATTTTACTTTGGGAGCACTTATATAAATATGAGTAAGTATAGTAGCAAGTCATATATATTGTAATACAAAATTTAAATATTTGAGTATATTGGAAACTGCAACTTTTCTAGTTGAATATTGGGATAATAGCATCATATTCAGATGTTAGATCCTTACAGATAACTAGGAGGAAAGTTGATAGAAATTTATGTGAATTTAGATTGGCATTTAAGAGTTGTGCCAGGTCTTGTCTTAAAAGAAGTATTTTTTTCTAATTTTTTAGAATTTGGAATTAAGTCTAAGAAACCAAGTTTTTCTTTGTATATAATGGCCTCTGTAGAGGTATTTAATGAATCAAAAGTTCTGAAACAATTGTAAAATCGTCTTTGTTTTCATCAACTGAAGCTGTGCTGCCATAACAAAAACAATTCTCAAATCTCAGAAGCTTTAAACAACAAAGGCTTATTTCCTAGTCTTTCAACACATCTCCCATTGGTCAGCTGGAACTCAGTTTGATGTTGTCTCCATTCTGGAACGCATGCTGAGGGAACAGCCTTTATCTGGAACATTGACAGTCAAATGGTGAAAGAAAATGAAAAATGTAGTAGAATCACACAATGGCTCTTAAAGCATCTACTTGGAAGTGGCATAACTGGCTTCTCTATTTTATTGCCCAAATGAAATCATATGGCAAAGACTGATGTCCTAAAGTACCAAATATTTTGAACAATATTATTTACCATACTTTACCCTCTTGGTTTTCCTTCCTTTTTAAATATAAAATATACTCATTCTATACTCAAGATAGACAACTTGTAGTCCCATCCAATCACAGTATAAGGCTCAAAATTCAAGATATTATGATAGTTTCCCTGTAAAGCATTGATGTGACTCCTCTTCAGGGACTTGTGAACCTAAAAAGGCAAATTTTCTACTCTCCTTAAATACAAAGATGTAACATGGATGGGTACTGCCATAAGTATTTCCATCCCTGAAAGGGCAATAATGGGAGACATAGTAATCATTAGTTTTGTCATTATAGTTTGAAATCCTACAGGCTTCACAAGAGCCTCTTACCCTAGGGGTGAGGAAAATCCCTTTATTGGTCACTGTTTCTGCTTTCTGGGAATAGCTTCTCAGTACACTTTTTTCCCCCATGTCTGTCTGCTTACCTTCCTCTTCATCATTCTTCCTGGATATATCTGAAGTGGGTGCTGGAGAATGTGCCTTCCCTAGATGCTATCTTCCTTCCTCAGTGTGTTACTGAATCAACTAACTCAGGGGCCTGCCCTATCTCTGGGCTTCTTTTATATGAGATAATGATATATATTTTTATTTAAGTCCGTGTGATTGATGTTTCCTATACATGTGGCAGAAAACATTATAACTTATAAAAATCTAGTATCATATTCTTCTGAAATAAATAGAACTCTGACAAAAAAGTTTTTTCAGGGGCGCCTGGGTGGCTCAGTGGGTTAAGCTGCTGCCTTCAGCTCAGGTCATGATCTCAGGGTCCTGGGATCGAGTCCCGCATCAGGCTCTCTGCTCAGCAGGGAGCCTGCTTCCTCCTCTCTCTCTGCCTGCCTCTCTGCCTACTTGTGATCTCTCTCTGTCAAATAAATAAAATCTTAAAAAAGTGATCAAAGGATTTGAGTAACCCTTCTCCAAATAAGATATACAAATGTCCAATATGCATATGAAAAGATGTTCAACATCCTTAGCCTCTGGAGAAAAACCAAACCCATGATGATACACCACTTCACACCCACTAAAATGGGTATAATTAAAAAAAAAAAGACAGTGTTGGTGAGGATGTGGAGAAATTGCAATGCTCATATACAAATGATGGGAATGTAAAATGGTGAAGCTTTTGAAAAACAGTTTGGCAGTTTCTCTAGAGATTAAATATAGAGTTACCATATGACCTTGTTTTTCCATTCATAGGTATATTCCCAAGAGAAATGTATCCCAAGAGAGCATGTATCCACACGAAAACTTGTACATGAATGTTCATAGTAGTAGTATTTATAATACTCAAAAAGTGGAAACAACCCAAATAATAGTGATATACAATACATGGATGAACTTTGAAAATATTATGTTAAGTAAAAGAAGCCAGGCACAGAAGGCCACATATTGTATGATTCCATTTATCTATCTATCTTGTCTCCCTAGGACAGACAAACCTGTAGAGACAAAGGTTAGTGATTGCCAGAGGCTGGGGGTAAGGGCAAAGGAAGAATGACTGCTAATGGGCACAGGGTTTCTTTTCTGGGTAATGAAAGTATTCTGGAGTTAGATGGTGATGAAGATTGTCCAACTCTGTGAATATACTGAAAACCTCAGGATTATACATTTTAAAAGGATAGATTTTATGGCATATGAAGTATATACCTATAAAACAAAAAAATGCAAAGTTATGTGTGCCAGGTGAGAAAAATTCAATTGTATTTTTACACAATGACAAACCAGAAAACAGAAAATATTATTCTATTCAAAATAGCATCAAAAAGAATATGCAACTGATGAACTGTTGGAACGTTACATCTGAAACTAGTGATGTACTATGTTGGCTAATTGAATTTAATAAAAAAAAGAAATACTTTTGGAATATGTTTAATAAAAGAAATATGAGACTATTACACTGAAAATTTTAAATTTTTATTGAGAACAAGTAAGGATCTAGATTAATGGAAGTTCATTCCGTGTTCATGGATTAGAAGATTCAATATGGTTAAGATGGAAATTCTCCACTAATTGAGCTATGGATTCAGTATAATCCTTATGAAAATTCTGGCTGAGAATAAGTTGAGAAGCAGATTCTGAAATTTATATGGAAATACAAAACACCAACAATAGTTAAGACAATTTTGAAAAAGACAAAGTTGGAGGACTTTCACTTCTCAATTTCAGAACTTACTACAAATATAATTTATAATCAGGATAGTGTGGCAGTAACATAAGGATAGATATATAGATGAATACAACACAAGTGAGAGTCCAGAAATAAATTTGTATATTTATAATTAATTGATTTTTAACAAATATTCCAAAGAAATTCTAACAAATATTCCAAAGAAATTCATTGAGGGAAATTGTAATCTTTTCAACAAGTGAATTTGGGACAATTGGATACCCAGATACAAAATGATGAACTTAAACTCTTACTTCACCTTTATTATACATAAAAATAATAGTCTTAAATGTAAGCTAAAACAATAAAACTTTTAGACCAAAACATAGTAAGTAATCTTTGAGACATTGGGCAGGCAAAGATTTCTTAGCTATTTCTTTGTTATGCCAAAAGCACAGGCCACAAAAAAATTAATAAATTGAACATCAAAATCTAAAACTTTTGCATTTCAAAAGTCTCCATTAAGAAAATGAAAAAATAAAAAATAGACTGGGAAGAAACACATATCTGATAAAGGACTTGCACCCAGAATTTACCAAGAACCCTTAAAATGCTAGAATAATACAACTCAACCAAAAAAATCATAATCAAAATATCATAAAGATATGAGCAGACATTCACTAAAGAGTATATAGAAATAGCTATTGAGCATATGAAAAGATGCTCAATATTATTAGCTGTTAGTTTCTAACAGCTTTCTGTTAGTTTCTATTAGCTGTTATTCTATTAGTTTCTAGTTTCATACCCACTAGAATGGGTATGATAAGTAAGATAACAAATATTTGTGAGGGTGTAGAGAAATGGAAACTCATACGTTGCTGGTGGGAATGTAAAATCTGTAGCCATTTTCAAAAACTATTTGCAAGTTTTTCAAAAAGTTAAAACTACCAGGAGATTGACTTCTAGGTATCTACCAAGAGAAATGAAAATAAAAGCCCCCACAAAAACTTGTATGTGAATGTTAATAGCAACATTATTTATAATAGCCAAGAACTGGAAACAGCTCTAATGTCCATTTAGTAATAAATAGACAGAATGTAACATATCCATATAATTGGATATTTTTCAGCAATAAAAATAACATACTGGGTGCCTGGGTGGCTCAGTGGGTTAAGCCGCTGCCTTCGGCTCAGGTCATGATCTCAGGGTCCTGGGATCGAGTCCCGCATCAGGCTCCCTGCTCAGCAGGGAGCCTGCTTCCTCCTCTCTCTCTCTGCCTATTTGTGATCTCTCTCTGTCAAATAAATAAATAAATAATATTTTAAAAAAATAACATACTACTTATACATTCTATATTATAGATAAACCTCAGAAACAATGCAAAGTGAAAGAAACACTTATTATATGATTCCATTTCTAGGATATGTCCAGAAAGGGCAAACTTATGCAGATAGAAAGTAGATTAGTGATTGCCTGGGTCTGGGAGTGGACATCTGGATTTAATATAAATGGCTATGAGGGGTTTTATTTGGGGTATCAAATTGTTTTAAAAATGACTTATGGGGAAGATTGCACCACTCAGTTAACTTGCTGAAAATCACTTAAATTGTTCACTTGAATTTTTTTTTAAAAGATTTTATTTATTTATTTGACAGAGAGAAATCACAAGTAGATGGAGAGGCGGGCAGAGAGAGAGAGAGAAGCAGGCTCCCTGCTGAGCAGAGAGCCCGATTCGGGACTCGATCCCAGGACCCTGAGATCATGACCTGAGCCGAAGGCAGCGGCTTAACCCACTGAGCCACCCAGGCACCCCTCACTTGAATTTTTTGATAAAATTTTTACGTAATAATAAAGCTGCTTAAGGAAACAAAAAGATGCATGGCACATGGTAATATGCTAAAATACAGGAAGGGGATGGGGTGCCTGGGTGGCTCAGTGGGTTAGAGCCTCTGCCTTCAGCTCAGGTCATGATCCCAGGGTCCTGAGATCGAGCCCCACATCAGGCTCTCTGCTCGCCAGGGAGCCTGCTTCCTCCTCTCTCTCTCTGCCTGCCTCTCTGCCTACTTTTTATCTCTGTCTGTCAAATAAATAAATAAAAATTTAAAAAAAAAATACAGGAAGGGGGGGATGAGGACAGAACAATTAAAAATGAGATGAGCCACAATGTTTAAAAATAATTTCTCTTTTGCTGCTTTTATTTCTGTTTTTTGTGGCCATACTCAATGGTGACCAGAGAGCCTCTGTTATTTAGGAGCCACAAATGTGCACAGATTCTGATGCTGTCTAAAGATACTGAAAAATGAAAGTCAAGGGGGAAAAAAATGCCACAAAAATTCTCCAAAAAGTTTCACCAGCTGCTACCATTTTCCAAGTCTTTTTAGGTCTTCATTTTTATCAGCTACTTTATAATTCATATAGTTTCATATGGTTGTTGTTGACTCTAAATTTTCTCTAAAGTTATTTTCTAGGACCCAAATACTGTTTCACAGTAAAGACTTGTGTCTTTCCTGAATTGAAATATTTTGATCTATAGTAAGCTTACGGAGATAACCATTTCAAAAGAAAGCATTGTACTTCTGGAGGAAATATGAATTTGGATAGCGTTTTAGATAGTTTATAATAGTTAATACTCCCACTTAGGTCCTCTCTTTGAGATATGGTTGGTTTTACTTACTCCTTCATGAATCTAGGCATTGACTCAGCAAATATCTATCAAGGACTTATGCTTACCTAGCACTAGGCTAGATGCTGGGATTATACAGTGAACTCCACACAAGGAAAGGAAAAAATAAACAGAAAAACAGTAATTTCAAAAGGTAAGATCACACAAGAAAGAGTGGCCAAAGAACCTCTTGTAAATTGGTCTACAGGTCATCTCTGGGGAGGTGATAGGTGAGCTAAGATCTGAAGGATGAGAAAAAACACCCAGCTATGTGAGGATTTGTGGAAAGAGCATTTTAGGCCATGAGACTATAAAAGACCTCTAGGAGAGATTGTGCCTCTAGGAGAGATTGGACTGTTTCTGAGAATTAGAATCCACTGTAGTTGGAATGTGGTGATGTAGGCCTCATTTTTTAAGATTTTTATTTATTTATTTGATAGAGGTTACAAATAGTCAGAGAGGCAGGCAGGGAGAGAGGTGGGAGCAGGCTCCCCACTGAGCAGAGAGCCTGATGCAGGGCTCTCTCCCAGGACCCTGAGACCATGACCTGAGCCAAAGGTAGAGGCTTTAACCCACTGAGCCAGCCAGGCACCCCAGGACTCATGTTTTGTAGGCCATAATAAGTAGTATGATTTTGGTCTATTTGCAACAGAAAGGCATTGTGAAACTTTTAAGCCGGGTAGGAACATAATCGATGTATATTTCAGATAGGTCAGTTAGGCCACTTAGTGGAAAATGGAACGGAGAGGGAGATAGAATGCAAAGTTAAAACAGAAAGACCAATAGAAAGGCTTTTGTCAATAGTCAGGAAAAGAGATGGTGGTAATCTTATCTTGGACCATAATAATAACAAGAGAGTTGGAAAAGGGTGAGTAGATATGCTATTTTTTTAAAGTTACAGTTAATGGTACTTATTAATGGGTTAAAGAGATGGGGAGATTAGATAAATCAAAGAGGACTTTTAAGTATCTAGTGTCCAGAAATGGGAGGATGGTGGTATCATTTACTAAGACGGGGAAGATTGGAGGATAAACAAGTTAGGACAGAAAAAAATAAAAAGTGTTTCTGTTTTGAAAAGGTCAAATTTGTGATCCTATTCATCCTTCTAGTAGAATATCAAGTGGGCAGTTATATATTTAAAATTTGGAGCTCAAGGAAAGGTCATACTATTGGACACATATATTTGAGGGTTAATGGCATATGGATGGCATTTAAATCCATGATTTCAATCTCTGGAGAGATTACCTAGGGAAGAGGAAAGGGTGCAGATCTGAATTCTGAGTTTTTCCAACATTTAAAAGATAGCAGAGAAAAAGCAAAGGAGGTCAGGTAAGTGAAGAGGGTTGAATGCAGGCTATGTTGCTTGGAAGTCTATCTCCAGCCAAAGGCTCAGCTGCTACTTGCATTCACCTGGTTGTTGCCAGGCACCACCATGAAAAGCCATATTGGAACTTAAGGCAAAATGAAAAACATTTATTTCTGTATGTATTATCAAAATATCTTCTTATATTTTGAACTAACTAGAAAAAGTTACTTAAAAGTCTACAACAAAAATCAGTTCAATCAGTTTGCATAAAATTGTGAACCCTCAGAAATCTGTAGGAAGAGTTGATGGGCAAGTGACCCCAGAAGAGAGGGTTGGTTGGAAATGACTATTTTCATTTCATAATAATTGCACATAATGTATAAAACAAAGTAACAGCAGCCCATCTCCATTTAACATTTTGATATTTTATTAATCATGGATTTTTTGCCTTTTGTTTCTTACAGATTGCATTAAAATATTATTTATCCTGATTATCAAGTTTCTTGGGAGCCCTTGAAATTTTGTATCTATAGAGTCCCTCATTTGTCTTACCCCAATCCTGATCCTGGACTCAAAACAAAAATTTCTCCATTTTTTGAGAGAGGCTGACACATCCAGGTTTTAATGTGAAATCTTACATTTTAAATATGTTGGCTAGGAATCTTGGGTTCAAGACAAAAGTGTGGGGAGATCCTGATCTCACCTCCTTCCCCTGGAGATAACAATATTTAACTACATTTGGAATAATTCCCACCAAAAGGGACCTAGAAACTAGATGAACAGAACCTCCACCAAGGAACAGCACCTAGATAGGTAGAAGATATATGGTCTCACTAAGGAAAAAAAATACACCCCAGGCATGGTGCTCTATGGTCTGGAGGGATCTCAAAGGTACACACTTCCCTGAGATGTGAGAAATTTGAGCTCCATATCAGATACCTGAACCCTTAGATCCTGTGCAAGAGACCTGAGCTCCTAAAACATCAGACTTTGAAAAGCAACAGAGAATATGTTCAGGAAAACTATAGGACTGTACATATACCAAAACTCATTCTTAAAGGTACTTTACAGATTCACTCAGTCTGAAAAACAAGTGCAAAGACATCAGATCAAAAAGCCCAAAGACTACCTGTAAAAGAAACCAACTTACTAATCTTGGCCTGCCATCAGGGTGGGAGAAAGCAGCTGGGCCTCTCCCTAGGGACTGAGATCCTGGTGACAGCCCCATTTGCCTGCTCATTCTGCCCTGCTGATGTCAGTGTCATTGAGCACCATTTTGGAATCTTCCATCTAGACTGCTGTGTCATGTGGTGTGCCCCACTGAGACCTGCCCAGTCTTATGTCTTGCCACGCCTTATAGCTGACAGAACAGTAATCCTACCCACCGGTGCATCTGTAGAAGTCCTGGCCAAGACTCACAGCACCCCAGCCGAGGTCCAGCCTCACTCATCAGCATGCTTATAGTAGTCACAGCTCTGCCACAGCAGGAGGGTGAACACAGCCTACATAAGGAACACCTCTGGAGACTATCAGCTGATTTTTCAGGAGAAATTTTGCAGGTCTAAAGAGAGTGGCATAATGTATTCAAAGAGCTGAAAGGAAAAAGCTTAACAATCAAGGATAGTCTACCCAGCAAGGTTATCATTCAGAATTGAAGGAGAGATGAAGAGTTTCTATGTGGTGTTGGGAAAACTGGGAAGTTTCATGTGAAAGAATGAAAATGGACCATTTTCTTTCACCATGTACAAAAATAAACTCAACATGGATTAAAGACTTAACTGTGAGACCTGGAATCATAAAACTATAAGAAAACATAGGCAGTGAGCTCTTTGACATGAGTCTTAGTGATATGTTTTTGGATCTGAATCCAAGAAAACAAAAGCAAAAATAAACCAATGGGACTACATCAAATGAAAAATGCTTTTACATACTGAAGGAAACCATTAATAAAATGAAAAGGCAACCTACTGGATGGGAGAAGCTATTTAAAAATGATATATCTGATAGGGTTAACATCCAAAATATAAAAAGAACTAAAAAAAACTCAGTATAAAAAAAGTCCAATTTAAAAATGGCCAGATGACTTTTGGTACACCTGGGTGGCTCATTTGGTTCAGCATCCAACTCTTCATTTCGGCTAAGGTTATGATCTCCCAATTGTGGGATTGAGCCCCAAGTTGGGCTGTGTACTCAGTGTGGAGTCTGCTTCAGATTCTCACACTTCCTTCCACTTTCTCTCTCTTCCTAATCAATAAAAATAAGTAAAATAAAAATGGGCAGATGACTTGTATAGGCATTTTTCTTAAAGAAGACATAGATGGCCAGCAGGCATATGAAAAGGTGCTCAACATAATCATTAGCCATCAGGGAAATGCAAATTAAAACCACGATGAACTATCACTTCATAGCTGTCAGAATGGCTATTTTGTAAAAGAGAAGATGTAAGTATTGATGAGGATGAAAAGAAAAGGGAATCCTTGTGTGTTGTAGGTGGGAATGTAAGTTGGTGCAACCACTATATAAAACAGTATAGAGTTTCCTCAAAAAAATTAAAAATAAAAGAAACATATGACCCAGCGATTCTACTTGTGGGTATTTATCCAAAGAAAATGAAAATATCCATCCAAAAAGATACATACATCCCTATGTTCTTTGTAGCATTATTTAGAATGACTAAGATATGGAAGTAACTTAAACATCCATCAAAAGATGAATGGATAAATAAGATGTGTATATCACACACACACACACACACACACATACGCACACATACATAGACACACACAGAAACATTACTCAGCCATAAAAAGGATGAAATTTTGCCATTTATGGCAACATGGATAGACCTAGAAGGTATTATGCTAAGTGAATTAAGTCAGACAGGAAGACGAATACCTTATTACTTGACTTATAAGTGGAATCTAAACAAAACAAAACAAATGAACAAACAAAATAGAAACAGACTTATACATACAGAGGATGAACTAATGGTTGCCACAAGAGATGGGATTGGGAGGCAGACAAAATAGCTGAAATAGATTTAGAGGTAAAACCTTCCAGCTGTAATATAAATAAGATGCGGGGGTATAATACACAGCATAGGGAATATAGTCAATGGTATTATAACAACTTTGTATGGTGATGGTCACTAGACTTGTGATGATCATTTCATAAGGTATATAAATATCAAATCACTATGTTGTATACCTGAAACTTGTATACAATATTTTGTCAGTTATTCTTCAAAATATGTTGACAAGTTATTCAAAATTTAAATATCATAATGTTGGTCAAACAAAGCATTAAGAATTCTACCATAAAGCATCCTAGTATCATGAAAAGGTTATGGTCAGGCTGTCAAAGACTTGAGTTCTTGTCCTATTTTAACCTAACCAGGCCCTTTAACTTTCCTGGCCTTCATTTTTCACATTATTATAAGTATACTTCTGTGACCCAGTGTCAAGCATGGTAATTAGAATTTTATGAACTACTAGCAGTGATCAGTCCTATGGATATGAAGTGTAAATTTTAGATTGAACCATATGAAATTACTGGTAATTGGCCATTTGGGATTTACAAAAACACTAATTTCATATTACACAACCTAACAGTTTTGTTTCGCTTAAGTCTGAGAGTATGATCAACCAGGCATTGCTATGCTGAGCCATATTAAAACCTGAGGCAAAAGGAAAAGTATATTCCCCTACATTGTGTAGCAGGATCAGGAATTTGACCAGAAACCCAGAGACAGAGGATAAGAGTATTAATGGAGACAAGATAATTATTTGCCTTTTTTCCCACTGTAACAGTAGCTAATTTGATCTGAGCTCCTTTTCTTGGGCTTCACTGCAGTATTCATTCTCTAGACCTCCAGGTGGCTCATACCTGAGTCTGTTTAGGATTTCTGAGTGGGATCTGAGTTATTTATATGCATGAAGATCGTAAGTCTTCATTATTTGTAAAATAATACCACTTTGAAATAAACAGCTCAAGTTCAAAGTGAGATGAAATGAATGTGTCTCTATCAACACTTGTACATTCATTTTTTTCCAGAACAGTTAACTGAGTTTAGCAGTAACCAAGCTGAAAGTGTAGCTATGCACCAACCTCTTCCAATCTCAAGTGCAACTACTCATGCATACTATGTATAGGATACTTACAATGATTATCTTATTAGTTTAAAGTAGGCCTTATAGTAATCCACATTGTATTTTTTTCCTACTCCCTCAGGCAATTAATTTTAAGCTATAGGTAATGCTTGCAGACCAGATGTACATTGATTTCAGGCTGGGTTACCAGTTGTCAAAATCATTTCTTTAGTGTCAGTGCAGTACTTTGTGCTTAAACATGTAGTATATATTGAGAAAATATGTAGAATCACCTTATGTACTTAAGGATATTAAAGGGGTTTTAGTTCAATTCAAGAAGCATAGTAGGCATTCACTACAGAATGGCTGAATGAATAAACATGTATTGAATACTTAATGTATGCTTGATGCTGTGATATCAAAATATATTAAAAAAAAAAACCTGCTCTGGCAGGCAAGTATGGGAATGACATTTGTAGGGCAGCAGTGGCAGTGGTACTTTTTCATTCTGTCAGTTTTGCAGAGTGGTTTTAGTCCTTTATCCTAGAATCTTAGTCTCAAGCCTAGTCCTCTTGGACCTAGTCTGTAGTCCTCCTAGCAATTCTGCGAGCTTCTGCAAATCTTATTTAATGAACTGCTTTTTCTCTTTAATTGGCTAAAGTTAGTCTCTGTTGCTTGCAACTATAATCCCTGAGTGATTCAAAGGAGAACCCCCAGTACAAGAGAGAGGCCCTTTTACAGAGAGAATATTTTTACAATGAACCTGAGGGGAGTATACCTAAGGAATATATCAGGATGAAGAGTTTTGAAATAACTGGGGCACAAAAAGTTTTTCGCTAAAGCTTTTTTAAAGGAAATGAGACGACCTCTACAGTGTATGTACCTAATGTGTCAATAAAATCCATCAGCTCTGCTGTCAATGGAAACATTTAGTGGGTAGGCAAGCTAACTTTTACTCACTTCACTAGCATCATTATATGAAATTAGAAAAATAATGATCGTAGTTCATCAGCAAGTTTTAAATTATGTTCACTTATTTGCTATGATAGTGAAGCTTATAACACCTTAGGCAGATTTAGAGGGATTTCAGTGAGAAATGGTTTAAGATGAAAAGTCTCCATGAATTGATTACAATAGGAGTTTATTTGTAAAATTAGTTTGCATGTCATATTTCATTCCTCAACTTGGCCAGATAAATCTGCTGTTGCTGGAGTTGCTAGATACGTGATTCATTCATTTTGGTATAAATTCACTAGTAAATTTTTGCTAGTAGCCATATGTAAACTTTTCATGGATGGTCAGTTTATCTCATGGAGAAAAAATGGATTCTGACTTCATTTAGACAGTTTACTTTCTTTACATGTAAAGATAAAAATGAATTAAGAAACATTTGTAAACAAAATTATTTATAAAAGTAACTATAACTATAACTTATTTAAATTGCAATTTCTTATTTTTTAAAGATTTTTTTCATTTGAGAGAGAGAGCATATGTGCGTGAGAGCGAGAGAATCCTAGGCAGACTACACTGAACTTCAGTTGACTTTTGCTATCAAGTTAATGCTGTTATCAGTGCAACTACCATTTTTTAAAAGATTTTATTTACTTGAGGGGTGCCAGGGTGGCTCAGTTGTTAGGCATCTGCCTTCCGCTCAGGTCATGATTCCAGGGTCCTGGGGTTGAGTGAGCCCCGCATTGGACTGCCTGTTCAGTGGGGAGTCTGCTTCTCCCTCTCCCACTCCCCCTGCTTTTGTTCCCTCTCTTGTTATCTGTCTCTGGTCAAATAAATAAATAAAATCTTTTAAAAGAGGTTTTTTTAAAAAGATTTTTTAAAAGATTTTATTTATTTATTTGAAAGAGTGAGCAAGTAAGCATGAGTGAAGGGAAGGGGCAGAAGGAGTGGGAGAAGCAGACTCCCCACTGAGCGTGGATCCCCATAGAGCTCTATCCCAGGAGCCCAAGATCATGACCTGAGCTGAAGGCAGATGCTTAACCAACTGAACCACCCAGGCACCCCTAAATAGTAATTTCTTTATAGTATTGTCCTATAGGTATAGCTTCAAAATATTTATGTTTTAAAGCATCCACTAAAAATGTTAATATCCAAAGTGAATCTTTAGAGATGTCAAAATTCCATTATCTCTTTGTTAAGAAATATTCAGCATTGATAAGATGTCAGGTCTGGCTGATTGCTTGTCAAGATGTTGTAGAAAAAAATTTAACCATTATATGATAGGATCATTAGTCTAAATAAGTGACCTTTAGGTTCTTGAAATTCTGTGAGCATCTATGATATACAGTTAGGGTCAACAAATTAGGACTGATAGTTTAACAAATACTTTTTATATTTGTGTGATTTTAATTCCATCTCAAATTTTAAAATCTGGATGAAATTATATAGTTATTCTTTATAGAAATTAGTTATTAAAATAATAGAATTAAATGAATTGAGACTCTAGAAAATTATCTAGCCCTTACAAATTCCTAGTTAAATATAAAATATTGTAATTTGAGGGGGGCTTTTTTTGAGATTTTATTTATTAATTTGAGAGAGGAAGAGGAGAGCATGAGCAGAGGGAGGGGCAGAGGGAGAATAGACTCCCTGCTGAGCAGGGAACCTGGACAAGGGACTTGATCCCATGACCCTTGGACCATGACCTGAACCAAAGGCGATGTTTAACCAACTGAGCCACCCAGGTGCCCCTAAAACATTGTAATTTTAATTTAAAAAAAATTTTTTTAAGGTTTAATTTATTTATTTTGACAGACTGAGATCACAAGTAGGCAGAGAGGCAGGCAGAGAAGAGGAAGCAGGCTCCCTGCTGAGCAGAGAGCCTGATGCAGGGCTCGATCCCAGGACCCTGGGATCATGACCTGAGCCGAAAGCAGAGGCTTTAACCCACTGAGTCACCCAGGCACCCCAACATTGTAATTTTAAACAAAAACAGTATTTTCAACAAATATCCTTAATTTTTTTGTTTTATTTAAATTATTTTAAGTATGATTTATGTATATACATTATTTGATAGTATATATAGTATATATAACATATATAAAAATAATATATAAATATATAAATATTCTATATGTATATAGACTATATTGTATATAAAATATATATTTATATATTCATGTATACATATATATTTTCTATCTCCAAAATATCTCTCAAATACACTTGTTTTTCTCCAGCTTCTTTGTAACATGTCTTAAGTCAAATAATATCATATTGTACCTGGGCTGCTATTATAGCCTTTTGCTGCTCTTCCTGCTTCCACTTTTGCCCCCCTCCGCAGCCAGAATGAACTTTTAAAACTCTCAATCTTACATCATTCCCCTCCTTAAAATCCTTCTGTGGCTTCCCTCTGCCTTGAGTATATAATCCTAGTTCTGTAAAATGGCCAACAAAGCCCTCTAAGCTCTCAGATGTGCCTACATCTTCAAATTCATCTCTATCCCTAGTCTCTTTTTTTCTCTCAGGATTTTTTTCTGGTTACAGGAATACAGAACTGTAATTTACATGCCATACAATTAAACCATCTAAAGAATAAATTCAATAGATTTTTACATAGCCAGAAAACTGTGCATCCTTCACCACAATCACATTTAGAACATTGTCATCACTCCAAAAGGAAACCCTGCACCCTTTTACAGTCATCCTTAATTTACTCTGACACTCTTAGCTCTAGGCAACCACTAATCAGCTTTCTATCTCTATAGATTTGCTTATTCTTTATTTAAATGGGATCAAGCAAGGTATAATTTTTGTGACTGGCTTTTTTCACTTACATAACGTTTTCAAGGTTCATCCGTTGTTGTAGTGTGTATCCGGACTATATCCGGACCTTTTTTTCAGAGAATACTCCATTGTGTAGATGTATCCCATGTTATGTATCCATTCACCAGTTGATGGATATTTGAGTTGTCTCCATTTTTTGGCTATTATGAATAGTGCTGCAATGAACATTCATATACTAGTCTCTAAGTGGAGCTGTATTTTTATTTCCCTTTGATATATAGCTAGGAGCAGAGTTTCTGGGTCATATCATAACTATGTTTGCAGTGATCCTCCCTTATCCATGATGGATATGTTCCAAGACTTCTAGTGGATGCCCGAGACTACACATAGTACAGAACCTTTTATGTAATATGTTTTCCCTTTATTTACCTATGATAAATCTTAATTTATAAATTGGGCACAGTAAGAGATTGACAATAATAACTAATAATAAAATAGAACGATTACAACAACATACTGTAATAAAAGTTATGTAACTGGTCATTCTCTCTCTCTCTCTCTCTCTCTCAGAATATCTTGCACTGTTCTCCCCTTTCTTCTTGTGATGATGTGAAATGGTAAAACGCCTGTGTGGTGAGATGAAGTGAGGTAAATGACATAGCATTGTGATGTAGCATTAGGCTACTGTTGACCTTCTGATGATATGTCAGAGGAGGATCATCTGCTTCTGGGCAGCAATTCACCACAGATAAGTGAAACTGTGGAAAGCATAACTGTGGACAAAGGGGGACTACTATAACTTTGAGGAATTGCCAAATTGTTTTCCAAGGCATCTGTGCCATTTTATATTCCTACCAGCTGTGTATGAGGGCTCCAATTTCTCTACATTCTTGCCAATACTTGTAACTATTTGTCTTTTTTAGTATAGCCATCCTAGTGGGAAATGGTATCTTATTGTGGGTTTAATTCACATTTCTCAGATGCTAATGATGTTGAGCATCTATTTATCACCTAGTGTTCATTTTTATATCTTCTTAGGAGAAATGTCAATCCAGAAATTTTACCCATTTAAAAAATTGGATTTTTTTTCTTAATGCATTGTAAGAGTTATTTATATATTCTAAGTAGAAGTTTCTCATCAGAAAAGTGAATTGCAAACATTTTTTCCCATTGTGTGGATTCTTTTTCCTCTCTTGATACTGTTCTTTGAATAACAAATATAATTTTGATGAAGAGAAATTTATTTTTTCTTTTGTGGCTTGTGCTTCTGTGTCATGTCTAGGAAACTGTTGCTCAATCCAAGATCACAAAGATTTAAACCTATGTTTTCTTCTAAGAATTTAATTTTTAAGCCCTTACGATGAGGTCATTGATCCATTTTGAGTTAATATTTGTATATAGTATGAGGAAGGGATCCAACTTCTCTCTTTTGCATGTGTGGTAATCCAGTTATCCCAGCACCACTCGTTCAAAAGACTGTTCTTTCCCTGTTCAATGGTTTTGGTACCATTGTTACAAGTCCATTGATCATAGATATGTGGGTTTATTGTTGGACTCTCAAATCACTCCATTAATCTATAAGTCTACCTTTATGTCAGTACCACACTATCCAGATTGTTGTGGTTTTGTAGTGAGTTTTGATATTGGTTAAGTGTGAATCTTCCTACCTTATTCTTCTTTTTCAAGATTGTTTTGGCTGTTCTGGTTTTTGTGGTTTTTGTTTTGTTTTGTTTTGTTTTTGTATTTCCATATACATTATAAGATCAGCTTCTCAATTCCTGCAAACAAGGCTCCTAAGGTTTTAATAGGGATTGTTTTGAATCTCTTCATCAATCTGGGCGTTATTGTCATCTTAATAATACTATATCTCCAGGGGCGCGTGGGTGGCTTAGTGCGTTAAGCCTCTGCCTTCGGCTCAGGTCACGATCTCAGGGTCCTGGGATTGAGCCCTGCATTGGGCTCTCTGCCCTGCAGGGAGACTGCTTCCCCCACCCCCTGCCCCTGCCTGTCTCTCTGCCTTCTTGTGATCTCTCTCTCTCTCTGTCAAATAAATAAATAAAAATCTTTAAAAAAAATACTACATCTCCAATAATATAATCTATTCTAATATAGGCTTAGATGTCTTTTCATTCATTTAGATCTTTTTAAATTTCTTTTTTTAAATTTAACTTTTTTTAACATCTTTTTTATTTTGTTTTGGTGATGTTTTATAGATTTTAGTGTACAAAATTTTAGACTTGTTCAATAAATTCATCCCTAAATATTTTCTTTTTGTCAATGAATGATTTATTCATTTCATTTTTAAATTATTCATTGCAAATTTGTAGAAATATAATTGATTTTTGTATATTGATCTTGTATCTTGCAACTTTCCTGTTTTCATTTATTAGCTCTAATAGTTTTTTTGTAGACCTGAGGATTTTCTATGTACATCATGTCATCTTCAGAGATGGTTTTACTTTTCTTTTCAGTTTGTATGTCTTTCCTTCTTCTTCTTCTTCCTCCTCCCCTTCTTCTTCCTCTTCTTCTTCTTCTTCTTCTTCTTCTTCTTCTCCTTCTTCTCCTTCTTCTTCTTCTTCTTCTTTCTTCTTCTTCTTCTTGCCTAAGAACGTATGTTGGATAAAAATGGCGAGAACTGGGGCACCTGGATGGCTCAGTGGGTTAAAGCCTCTGCCTTCGGCTCAGGTCATGATCCCAGGGTCCTGGGATCGAGCCCCACATCAGGCTCTCTGCTCAGCCAGGATCCTGCTTCCCTCTCTCTCTCTCTGCCTGCCTCTCTGTCTGCTTATGATCTCCGTCTGTCAAATAAAAAAATAATAATAATTTAAAAAAAAAGGCGAGAACTGACATTCTTGTCTTCCTCCTGATTATATGGGGAAAGTATTTCAGTGTTTTATCAGTAAGTGCGATATTAGGGGCACCTGGGTGGCTCAGTGGGTTAAAGCCTCTGCCTTTGGCTCAGGTCATGATCTTGGGGTACTGGGATCAAGCCCTGCATTGGTCTCTCTTCTCAGCGGAGAGCCTGCTTCCTCCTCCTCTCTCTCTCTCTCTGCCTGCCTCTCTGCCTACTTGTGATCTCTGTCTGCCAAATGAATAAACAAAATCTTTTTTTTTAAAAGTGCGGTATTAGCTGTGGTTTTTTACCCATAGTTTTTTTACATATAGTTTTAAGAACTTGACAAACTTTCCTGCCTCGGAGTCTTTGCCATCCTTCTTTCTTTTCATGTTTGGCTTCTTCTCATCCTTCAAATCTCAAAAAAGCCTTTCCTGACTACCCCAGCTAAAATGGACTGCCTTCTCCAATTATTTTTCTCTAGAAGAGCATCCTATATCCTTCATAGAACTTAATCCAACCTGTAGTTATTTTTGTATTTATTTGCTTTTTCATTTTCTGTCTCTTCATCTACGTTACATGAGGACAGGGACAATTTCCATCTTGATTGCATTGTGTCCCTTGTGCCCAGAACAATAAGTACTCCACACTTCTCTTGAATGAGTCAATTTATAAATAAACACTCACCATATACTGTGTGTTTCTGAAGTCATGTGATAGATTTTAACAAACGTGCCTGCACCTAGCCAGTTAAAGACTATCTCCCAGTTAGAGCAGCCACTTCAGAAACTATGGAGTTGTTTCATGATGATACCATTTGCAAAATGTTTTTAGAATTCTTTTGTTTCTTAAATTCCACATATGAGTGAAATCTTTGGGAATTGGCTTCACAGCCCATGACATTTTCTTTGCATTGTATCAGTTCTTAAGAAGAATATGAATTGTGTAAAATGAAATCTGTATCTGCACTCTTAGACATGCAAATGCATGGTGATATGACACGGCAATGGATTTGGCACCATTAGCACACTTGTTAAGAGAGCAGTCTTGTTTCTTTTTCACTAATATGTTTGGAAGCTCATTGTATGGTTCTAGAGTCAATTCACTTAGGTATGTGGAGAAAAGAAAACCTGAAGTTAGCTCTTGTCTGAGATTCACATTATTGCTTGCTTTTCACTTGGTCTGTAAATATGCCAGATGGATTTTTAAGTGAGACCTCTTATCCTATCTTGGCTCAGATACCTTTGGCTCCAGGACCCTGGTAAGTTATTTAACCTATCTAAACTTTAGCATCTTTCCTGTAAAATCTCTCAGTTTACCAGACCTCTGATGGTTAGATGAGACAATGATACTGCAAATGCTTACCATAGTGCTTAGTACATAGTAGGCTCTCAATAAATGGCAGCTGCTATCATTAGTATAAACATTTACTTAGCCCTAACCCATCTCACAGCTGAACAACTTGGGAGACTTGGTTGTTTGCCAAGAATAAGGTCAGTTTGTGAAAAACTGAGACTCAAACCTGGATCTGCTGGTTCACAGTCCACTTCTTTCCAACTCAACATGCAGAACCAACAAGAAACAACAATTGCTGGCGAGGATGTGGAGAAAAAGGAATGTTCTTGCACTGTTGGTGGGAAGGGAAACTGCTGCAACCATGTAGAAAAGGGTATGGAGGGTCTTCAAAAAGTTAAAAATATGGGGTGCCTGGGTGGCTCAGTGGGTTAATGCCTCTGCCTTCGGCTCAGGTCATGATCCCAGGGTCCTGGGATTGAGCCCCACATCGGGCTCTCTGCTCAGCCAGGAGCCTGCTTCCTCCTCTCTCTCTGCCTGCCTCTCTGCCTACTTGTGATCTCTCTCTGTCAAAAAAAAAAAGTTAAAAATAGAACTACCCTATGATTCATTAATTACACCACTGGTTATTTATTCAAAAAACCTAAGAACACTATCTCAGAGGATACATGCACCCCTATGTTTATTAGCAACATTGTTTATAATAGTCAAATTATAGAAGCAGCCCAAGTGTCCATTGATAGATGAATGGATAAATAAGATGTGGTATATATACAATGGAATATTACACAGCCATAAAAAATGATATCTTGTCATTTGCAACAACATGAATGGAGGTAGAGAGTATAATGCTAAGTGTAATAAGTCAGTCAGACCGAGAAAGACAAATACCATATGATTTCACTCATATGTGGAATTTAAGAAACAAAACAAATGAACAAAGGGGAAAAAAGAGACAAGCCAAGAAACAGTCACTTAAATTTTGAGAACAAACTGATAGTTACCAGAAGGGAGGTTGGGGGAGGTGGGTGAAACAGGGAGTGAGGATTAAGGAGTGCACTTGTCATAATGAGCACTGAGTGATGTATGGAATTGTTGAATCACTATATTGTACACTTAAAACTAAGATAACACTGTATGTTAACTCTACTGGAATTAAAATAAAATTTAAAAACATGCAGAACTAGCCTCAGCTTGCAGAGCTTAACAGCTGGGGGAGCAAACTCATTTCATGGCTATAAGATAGCCAGAAAAGAATGTGGCATGTATACTTGTCTAATGAAAAGTAAACAGAAGGACATTTTTACTCCTTTGGCTGCAAATCAGAATCCTTTTGTGCAAATTGAATTCATTTGGTTATTACTTCAGGATAAAATAGATTCCATTACTATTCTCCATCACTATTTCCCCATTTTCCTTGCTCTGAGCATAGCTCATCTCTTAGAATTAGAATGGGGGGACTTTAGTTGATCACAATAACCATTGGAAAGTCATAGGGGAAAGAAAGAAAAATAACCTTCACTGATACAAAAGAAGTAAAACAAATAGCTACTAGATAGCAATAACATTTTACTTTGAAAAATTTCCATAAGATTAGACTAGAAAGTTTTTGTGACCACACACACACACACACACACACACACACACACACACTAAATATTGGATGTGTATTACTTTTTAAATGATTTTATTTCACCTGATTTTAAGAAAAATCATATTAGGTAAGAAAGAATAGGTTGAAAAACAATTTGAGGGAAATTTGAAGTTTTTAACATTTAAATACATTCTTTTAGGTAGTTTTTACAACTATTGATTATATTGTTTATTAATAGAATCTGGCCTGAGGAAAATGAGTCCACAAAACAGAAAAGCAAGGAAGTTATGATTTTTACTCCTTTCTTTATGATTATTCTGTATTATACAACTAAGGCTATACCACTTATACTTTCAACAAAGATGAGGTAGTGCGGTAGAAATCCAGCCCAGTCTCTCACCACCTCCCCAAGTCTTCTAGAGAATGGGGCACATTTTATTTCTTATTTTTGTACAAGGTCTCCTTTGTGATTGAGCTTAAGTTCAATCACTAGTTCATTCACTTCATTCATGCATGCATCCGTCTCTTCATTCAATACACATAATAAAGAATAATGACACTACTGATCTAATTGATAAGGAATTTGCAGAGATCTCTACAAATAGCAAAGAAAATTTAACCCATTACTACTACATGCTGTCATTGTATGATTACATGCATATTACTGTGATTACCCTTTAATTTATAACACTGCAGATTTAGTGTGCATTGTTATAGTGCTTTGTGAATATGTTGCTAAGAAAAATCTAGCATTTTATACAACTATATGATTAGCTCCTGGCCCCACTGTTTTCTCTTTATCCTTTGAGGAAAACCCTGGCTGAGTGTTTGCTACTCTATCAATTGTTTAAATTCTCAAGTTGGGTCTTTCTGGGTGGCTGCCTGAACTCATTAGGCCTCCAAACCCCACTCAAGTAACATTAGCCAGCAGGTTTATTTTAATATAAATGGTATTACTGAATGCGCTGTGTTATATTACTTTTCTTGAGTCTTAACATCTATATGAGTTCTCTTTTTATTATTATTTATGCCCATAATGAAAGTATATCAGAATTTTTCAGTGAGCAACCAATTTTTTTTTAAGAACACAGCTCTGATTTCCATAGGTGCCCTTTTTGAGATCCTAGGGCTTGTGCTTTATGTATTAATCACATATCTCCACCTTTTTCTTTACAGATTAATTAATCTATCCAGTGAAAGCATTGCAAACAATTCAAACTTCTTTTCTTTCTTTTAGTTAAAGATGTTTTTTGGACAGTGTTGAGAAAGACTGCCCACTTCAGTGAGAAGAGGATGATATTGACATGGGGCAGGTTGTTTTGTGTGGAAGTCATTACAGATTAACCAGGTTTTCTAACTCTTAGTGCTTGTTGGAGTTACTGAAGATTTGTTCAGAGAAGGTCATGTGATCAGATTGGAAACAATGACACAATGAATCGTTGATTAAGTGGGAATGTTGGGACAAGAACTCTTTCTATTTTCTACTGGACATGAATGAGGAAAGATATCTTTGGGACTTCCAGGAATTCACTTCCAGGGTGGGACAGGAGCTAAATTTGGATGGCTTTGAGCCACTGGGTCCATCCAAGCCTTATAAAGACAGATATACCCTTGGATTTTTCAGTTATCTGAGCAATTCTCATTTTGCTTCCTCTAGTCTGGGTGGGAATAAACACTGTACAGGGTTGTGGGTGTGATGAAGTATATGAGTTGAGGTCATATTTGCTGACACTGGGGCATAACTGAGATAGTTTGGAACCCCTCTCAGTTTTCCTAGATATCAGGACTCTACCTCTTTAAGAAGACTTATATGCAACAAATGAATTTGTTGAACACTACATCAAAAACTTATGATGTACTATATGCTGGCTAACTGGACATAATAATAATAATAATAATAATAATAAAGACAACTTTGAAAGGTTTAGCACCTACTCTTGAGCTAATCCTCATTCCGCTCTACCCTAGTCCCAAGCTTGGCCAACCCTATCTCTCTTACAGCTACAAGGAATGTGGAAGAAGCCTCAGGATAATCATTCCTATAAACAGAATTCAGAGTCCATATCATTGGAATCATCATTAGTGTCTGAGGCAACTTTGAAAAGGACATGAAACCTGGAATAAAAATTTCTCACCCAATTTTATATGAGAAAGTCTTAACTTGGAATTGATTGGGGTACTTAAAGAAATCAGTTAAGGAATAGATTTTTATTTTTTATTTTTGTTTATTTTTATTTAATTTTTTTTCAGCGTAACAGTATTCATTATTTTTTCACCACACCCAGTGCTCCATGCAATCCATGCCCTCTCTAATACCCACCACCTGGTTCCCCCAACCTCCCACCCACTTCAAACCCCTCAGATTGTTTTTCAGAGTCCATAGTCTCTCATGGTTCACCTCCCCTTCCAATTTCCCCCAACTCCCTTCTGAATTTTTTTTTAAAAGATTTTATTTATTTGACAGAGATCACAAGTAGGCAGAGAGGCAGGCAGAGAGAGAGAAGCAGGCTCCCCGCTGAGCAGAGAGCTCGATGTGGGGCTTGATCCCAGGACCCTGAGATTTTGACCTAAGCCAAAGGCAGAGGCTTAACCCACTGAGCCACCCAGGCACCACTTGAGGAATATGTTTGGTGTAAAATTTGCAGGTGATGAGATAATTTTATTTTCTAACATTGGCCTGAGTTCTTAAAATTGATAAGTGAAAGAAGAAATTCAGGAGATAAAAATGGTTGCATATTTCTAAGGGTTAAAAATGCCAGCAAGTGTTTTTTGATTATATTTGAACATGTATATGGAAGACTGAAGAGTATTTCTTAAGTTAGATGTACTCATAACATTTAAAACACGGTTATTTGGGTTTATTCAATGTGTGAAAATTTCTACTCTTTATACTTTAGACATGTGACCTCATAAATATAGTCAACTTATCTTGACAAAGAAGCATACACAATACAATGGAGCAAAGATTGTCTTTTTAACAAATAGTGCTGGATCAACTGGATATTCAGATGCAAAAAGATGAATCTAGATACAGACCATATGCCCTTCACAAAAATCAAATGGATCACAATACGGAATTTAAAATACAAAACTGTAAAACTCCTAGAAGACAACATAGAAGAAACATTGGATGGCCTTGTACTTCTCAGACTTGATAAGCTGGACTCCATTAAAATTTTAAAATTCTGCTCTGCAAAAGACACCTTTTGTAAAGAGAATTAGAAAACAGGACACAGATTGGGAGAAAATACATGCAAAAGATATAACTGATGAAGGACTGTTATCCAAAATATAAAAAGAATTCTTAAAACTCAACAATAAGAAGATAAACAACCTGATCAACAAATGAGCCAAAGAACAAATGAGCCATAGACACCTCATTGAAGATCTACAAATGCCAAATAAGCATATGAAAATACGGTACACATCATGTACCCTCAAGATAATGCAAGTCAAAACAACAATGAGACACTATACACCACCTATCAGAATGGCCAAAATCCGTAACACTGACAAAAGCAAATACTGGAAATGATATGGAGCAATAGGAGCTCCCATTTATTGCTGATGGAAATGCAAAATGGTACAGCTACTTTGGAAGACATTTTGATGATACTCTTAGCATACAATCCAGTACTCTCACTCCTTGGTATTTATCCAAAGGGGTTGGAAACTTACATCCATGTAAAAACCTGCACACAGATGTTTATAGCAACTTTATTCATAATTGTCAATACTTAGAAGTAATCAAGATGTCCTTCAGTAGCCGAATAAATAAATAAATGGTGGTATATCCAAATAATGGAATATTATTCAGCACTAAAAAGAAATGAGCTAGGAAGCCATGAAAAGATATGGAGGAAGCTTAAATGCATATTACTAAGTGAAAGAAGCCAATCTGAGAAGGCTACATACTATAAGATTCCAACTATATGACATTTTAGAAAAGGCAAAACTATGGAGACTGTAAAAAAGTCAGTGGTTGCCTGGGTTACGGGCAACTAATAATGGATATGTGGCATTATATATTTGTCCAACCATGGAATGTTCACTTATGAAGAGTGAATGCTAATGTAAACTATGGGTTTTGGGTGATAATAACATGTCAGTGTAGGTTCCTCAGTTGTATCAAATGTACCACACTTGGTGGGGGAGTGTTAAGGGCAAGGAGGGGCTATGCATGTGTGGGGCGGGAGAATGTGGGAAATCCCTTTACCTTTTACTCAGTATCTCTGTGAAAATAAAACTGCTCTGAAAACAAAGTCTATTAAAAAAAAAAGTAAAAAAGATATGTGCTCTTCTCTATATGTATATTTCAATAAAAAATGTTTTTTAAAAATCTTAGTTATTGGGATGCTTGGGTATCTCATTCAGTTAAGCGTCTGCTTTTGGTTCAGGTTATGATCCCAGGGTCCTGGGGTCCAGTCCTGTATCAGGCTCCCTGCTCAGCGGGGAGCCTGCTTCTCCCTCTGCCTGCCACTCCCCCTGCTTGTGCTCATGCTTTTTCTCTCTCTCTCTCTGACAAATAAATAAAATCTTTAAAAAACATAAATAAAATCTTGGTTGTTACAGTGTCAAACAATAAAATTATCTGAGTCTTCATATTGATTAAATAATTTAAAGTGTAGATATTATATGTACCCTATCCCAGTGAATTATATGGCCCAGCGTATGTATTAAATTTGGCATAAACTTTGAGTTGTGTGAGAATACTACTCGAACCATTTAAGAAAAAGCCTACAAATCCCCAGTCTGTTCAAATTCTTCATTTTCTCTTGTGATTTTTTACTTCTGAAAAAAATTGCTGTGAATGTCTTTTAGGACAGTCTCAGTGTGTCTTTCCAGGTCTCCACTGTAACTCTTCTGTGCTGCATAAAACACTCTTCTAGGATTTGATTTGGCCCAGTCATTTTTGCTATGTTCTTTTGAGCAGATCGGTTCATTTTATTCATGATGCCAATTCCAGCTTAATTCTCTGGGAGTGCAACTGACATTACATATAAAGTACTTTAAGCTCCTCAGAAGCCAAGTGCTGAAGAAACTATAATGTTTTATCGCAGATGTTTCTCTATTGTTTATTTAAGCACTCAAATATTGCTAGTCTTAGAAAAGGTGTTTTTGTTTTTTATTCCATTTCTTAACCTAATGGATGTTATTAACTGAAGTTTTGGATCTGGTTCTTAGAACACATTTATTATTGTTTCATCGGTCTATCTCTCTGTCTATATCTTTCCACCTAATCTATCACCTGTCTTTCATTTATCATCATTATATTTTAATTCTAGTTGTAGTTGTTAAACTGATATATCAAGTGAAACCCTTCTGAAAAGTTGGGAGTTCTTGTTTTTTTCTTTCTTTCTGGAACTTTGGGATGAATATTAGATGCAGATTTGAGTTGTTTTGCTGGTTGTGATGGACAGTGTTGACTCTGTGTGCCTTGGCGAGTCTCCTTTGTTGCATCACTCTGTTTGCATCTGTGACTTTGCCGTGGTTGTAGGCTGGCACTTAACCGCAGTAAATAAACCATAGGTTGGGTTAAAAGATACCTAAAGCTCCTGTGGAAGAGTCCAACTGTCTGTACCTTAAAACTTTTCCTTCCCCTTCTTGTTTTTCCTAAATCTTTAATTTAGAGTAGTATACATTATTAATTTTTCCAATTAGTATAGTGAGTAGTGTTTATCAGAGTTTCGTTTTACATGTTTGTATTCACATTTTCTGAATTATTGCTAATTGAGATCATTTATATAAAAGTATTAATTACTAGCTGGAACTCTTGACAAGCACTCAACAAACTCCAGTTTTGATTTTTTAAAAATTCCTTTCTTTGTTAAATTTTTTGCTACTTTGACGTAATGTTTAGAGTACTTTGTAGAAAACTTCCTCATTGGTAGGAGGCAGTCAAAGGTGAGGAAAGCTGGAAATATGAGCAAGGAACTTGATCGTTTGCTAGGTTCCAAATATGCAAGTCATCTCTACTATGCAAAACAACTGAGGACTTGTGGCTTTCCCCAGATCACTTATAAAAGTTTGCCCATGGGGGCTGCAAACTTTGAAGCAGGAAGTAGCATGTATTTGCCATAGACAATGGAAGGGAGCTGATTGATAATTGATAGATTTCAAGGATGATGGCCTTTTTATCAGGATCAGTGGTCCACATAATACTTGGATCAGATAATTATCAAACACAGTGAACACTTCTCAATTCTTATTTGACCTCCAGACACAGCAATAGCATCTGGTCAAATAAATGTTGGGCTCTAATGCTGAGTTTATAAGTTGGCCTATATTCCTCACTCCGTTAATGATGTTTCAAAACATTCCTTCTTCCTCTTTCTGTCAAACCTCCTGCTCCATTGATCCTCATGCCATTCATCTTCCACATTCATTATATCCCCTGAATTTTACTGGATTATATAGTGGTCTCCTAGCTATCCATTCTTCTTCATTAAAGCTCTTTTATTTTGAATGAATTAATATTTATAAAAAAGTTCTAAAGAAGTATATAGAGTTCCCATAAACCCTTCAGCCAGCTTCTCTTAAATGTTAACATCTTACCAAAACAAGGAAATTAGCATTGGTCCAATAATATCAACTAAATGACAGGCTTTAGTGGCCTTTAGTGGTTGGGTTTCACCAGTTTTTACATGAATGTCCTCCGTTCCAAGATCCAATCAGTCCAGTACACATTGCACTGAGTTGTCATGTCCCTTTAGACTCCTCCATTCTGTCTTTCCTTGTTTCACAGCATTTCCTTGTTCCTCATGATTTTGACAATTTTGAAGATTACTGACCAGATATTTTGTAGAATGTCCCTCAATTTGTCCCTCATCATGAGATGTTTTCTCATGATTAGACTGAGGTTATGGTTTTGGAGGAAGACTACCACAGAAGTAAAGTACCCTTGCTATCACATCGTGTCAGGGGGAGCATGACATCAATACGACCTAGGACTGGTGATATAAACCTTGATCACTAGGTTAAGGTAGTGTCTATCAGGATTCTCCACTGTAAAGTTACTATTTTTTCCTCCTTTCAGAATCTCAGGTAGAAATGAGTCATTAAGTCTAGCCTACACTTTAGAGGAGGAGAATTAAGCTCTACTTCCTAGAGGGAGAAATATTGAAAAATGCTTAGATATATGTTAAAATCACCACAGTAATTAATAAATATATTGAGGAAGATAGTTTGAGGCTATGTAAATTATCCTGTTTCTCCTTAATGTTTTGGTGGCTACTTTTAGCATTCATCTGTGGATCTTTGCCTAAAGCAAATATTGCTGTGGCAATTTTCTATTTTCCTCTTTCTGCATTTATTATTTAGAATTATTCTGTATGGAAAACTTGTCACTTCTCCCACTATTTATTAATTTTATCACTTATTTATATCAATATAAACTTATGGTTGTTTATTTTACTTTTGTGCTATAATTCAAACCTATTGTTTCATTCAAAAAGCTTGGCCATTGGAAAATTTTTAAGTTGTTTTTTATTTCCCTCCTCTATCTTTAATCATTGATTTCTGTTTTTTGAGCGCTTCAATTTTGGCATTCATCACGGCTTTTCTATTCATGAATTAAAGACAATCTGTTTTTTTTTTTCCCGCAGTTTTTACCATTGTTCTGAGTGACTTCCTTGCTTCTGTGAACAACTTATCCAACAGCTGTAACATCTCATTGTTACTTTATTTATTTACTTCATTGACTTTATCAACTCTCATGATCCTTATCTCCACCCAACTTCAGCCACCTACAACAGTAAGCATGACCTCATTCTTGCTATTACCTGGGATTGCTCTACCTTTGCAATATTAATTTAAAAAATCGAATTTTCCAGGTCTTTCAGTCTCTTCCCCAACAATTATTCTTTCTTTTCGTAGAAGCCTCAGGAACTTGATCATTTGCTCGGTTCCAAAGGAACCTTCATTTCTCCTTTTTTCCCAGTCTGTAAATTGTAGAGTTCACAGCTTATGAGCCAGCACTTCAACCAGTGACTGGCAAAAGCCTCAGAACCTTGTTACGCTTTTGGTAGAGCTCTGCAAGTCTTCCATGTGTGTAGAATCAGTTCTCTCTCCCCCTCCCCGCTCTGCACAAAGCTGTCCCTCTATACCTTTTTACTCCCACTTCTCAGCTGATGAGAACATTTCTTGCTGCATGGAGACAGTAGAAATCATCAGAGAAAACACCTCCAACTCCAGGCAACAAACTTACTATCTTACCTGTCCTGCTTTTATATTTTTCTCCTTTTCTCTTGTTCCTCCCATGAAGAATATAGATCTCTTCTTATTTAAGGCTAATTCCATCCACATGGTCTCTGAGTCCCATTCTTTCCCTCCTTTATAAGTCTCTCGGTTTCTTGATTTTGTCTCTCATACCTTCAAATTCTTCCTTTGTCTTCTTGGCTCCTTTACCTGACTATGTAAATAAAGCAAAAAAAAACCCTCCCTCCTTCTGTTATGCCCCAATAATGGGTTCGTGATTAAAGGAGCGAGACTGATACAAAGCGAAGGTCAAGCAAAGCTTTATTTTTTTTTATTTAAAAAAAAAAAAAAGTTTTATTTCGCACCAAGCATCAAGAGAAGGTGACCCTTCTCTGTTTCACAGACTAGCTTTTAAGGGCAAAGACCATGTGGTCGGGCCTGCCAATGAGATTGTAACACACATAGGAAACTCCACAGTGATGCTAGGTGACCAATTGAGTTACAATTTACCCTAGTAGACATTTGAACCAGCCTATTACACCTTGATTGGGATTGGCGCCCAAAAGGCTCACAAAGGGCGGGGCCCATACTCCTTGGTAACCAGGGAGACAGTATGCATCCCCCCTCACTGATCGGATATCTCCACCTGGCCTGACTCACCTTTGTATCTGGGCTTTGTTACCTGAAGCTGGTTTATCCCCTGGGGGAAGGGGAGCAGGGACAGTTTCTAAATAGGTCCTTACACTTCAAGCCCATGTTGTCCTCCCAGTACATCCGTATTTTTATTTGCCTCTTGACAGGCATACTTTTTGAGAATTATCTACCTACCTGCCTCTACTTCTTCGCAATTCAGCTACTGTATTCCTGCACCATTCCAGTGTACTGCTCTTCCGAAAGTTGGCAATGTCCCCCATGTAACTCAATTCAGCAGGTTCATATCAGTCCTCGTATTAGTTGGTCATCCTTGTCAATTGCTCATTCCTTCTTAAAATCCTCTTTTTTATTTTGCTTCTGTGGCATCTTTAATTTTCTTCCAACCATTCTGGCCATTTCTCTTTTGTTACCTTTTCTTTGGAGTTACCCCTTCTCACATCAGTACACTCTTAGAGAAGGGGATTTTTTTCTCTCCAAAACCCCCAGTTACTATTCCTATGGCCTAAAAATCTGTGTTTCCAGTCCAGAAATCTCATGATCATGAGATACAGGATGTCTACCTCCTAGATAACACCAGTTGTATGTTCCTTAGGTACTTTCAATACATATCCAAAACTTTCCTTTTCATGCTGGACCTCTCTTTATTCCCTCTCTTGGTGAATGGTACCACTATTACTCTGGAAACCTGGGACTCTTCCTTGACTCTACTATTTCTCTTGCCTCTAGAAGTATTTTGTTTGTTTGTTTGTTTTGATCAAGAATACTCTTTTCTGTCCTTTACATTTCAAGGCTCTCAAATCACCCCCCACCATGCCTTCTTTGACTCCCTCTCTACTTCCATGCCCTTCCTTTGTATTCCATGGCACCCTACATCCTGTTAAAGCAGTTAGCTTACCCGCATGCTTTGTTTACCTTCCTGTATCTCCAATAAGTAGGAGAGAATAAATGAATTCCTCTTATTTTTTTTTAATTAACCATAACTACCTTTTACTACTCTTTATTTAAATCTTTCTCTAGGCAAAAAGTGATAAAAAGCAGATTTAATTTCAGGAAATTATTTTACAGACATTCCCCATGGAAATATCATTACAAATGTAGTTGGGTTCTTAGATAATCTAATATTCTAATTCATAATATAGCTGATGAATTTATAGTTCCCCTTGGAATTTTTCTATGTGTTATCATTGCTTAGGGAATCCCATATTTTCCTTCCTGTCCTTTCCCCATTTACCTGTCATTTTTTCCTTCCATATCATCTCATTCACAGAATGGGTTAAATAGCCTTTTATGAGTTTGTATGACTCTCTTTGCAACACTGATTGTTTGCAAAATGGCAAGTTGTAGTTTTTAGCAAGAAGAGAATATGTTGGCAAAGTCAGTGTTAATGCCTCTCGTTGAATCCACATCAATAGATTATTCCTTTGTTTATGGAAAAATGAAATAGCTAGAGGTTGTGACTGCCACAATGCTTAGAACTCACTATCTATCAAATGGGATTGCAATTTTTCCATACACATTTTCTCTACACCATTGCTAAGGCAGTTGATGGTGACCAAGGATAAAAGTACTAATGACATGGTTGTAGACCAGGTCAGCCATTTGTATGTATAAATGTTGGTTTTTAAGGTTTACAAAACTTGGAGGGGTACACACACACACACACACACCTTTAACTATTAAAAAACATTCTGTGATATAGTATTGTTCTGTGGGCTACCAGTGTAGAATAAAAACCTGCTATAAAAAAATCTCTTTGTCTTGGGGTTGTGACTTCTTGATGAGAATCATCCAATTGAAATCCCCAAAACTGAATTTCCAATTTAATTTTACCTGACTGGTTAATGTTCATATTTCATTAAGATATTAGACTCACCCCAAGAGTACACTTGGACTTCCCTCCCTTTAGCAAAAATTTCTAGAACTATGGATATTTGCTGCATTGTCCTTCACCTGGTTAGACTGCCTGATGCTTTTGCTGAAACAGCAAATCTCTACGGCTGCCAGGTACCATGGTTATCTGTTTCCTTGTGTTGATTCCTGGCAGTCAACAGGCATGTTGCTGTGGCTTTCAATGTCCTTGTGCAGAAGCAAAGTCGTGGGTTGCAGCTGGTCAAACATGAAGTTTGTATATATTAGTCTGCCGTGTACCCATGACTCCTTTGTGGTTCTATCACCTAGACCTAATTGCCTAAGATAAACTGTTCAGTACACATTTTTGATGTAGTTTTTCAATCATCTTTATGTTGTGAAGAGTTTATGTTCAAAAGGAATTATTTGGACTCCATATTTCAGTGGTTGCTACTTAATCCTAAACTGTAGCTTATATGTTAGAGGTATACTCACAAAGTTGTGTGAATACTAATTATATACCTAAGCATAGCCTTTGACCAGGAAACGGAGTTTGCTAAGAGCAATCATAGTCTGGTCCTTTTTCTATATGTGGGAATAGTATTTGATCTAATGATTAGAATTTGTTAGTCAGTGTATATTGAACCTGTGAAATGCTTAAAGCATAGCCCTAAGCATTTTAAGGAAGTTCAATACCCTTTGATTTAGCCATTCAAAACACATACTCATGAAAAGGTTCTAAAATAATCCCTGGGCAATGGGTCATTAAGTACAAGCTTGTAAATTGAATCTATAGTCAGCGCTGGGGTTAGAGTTAAGGAGTGATCAGAGTGAGGAAAAGTACATTCACTCAACACATTCTAGAAAAGATTTATTAAGTGTTTACTTTGTGTCAGGCACTGTGGTAGGCTAGATGCTAGAGATACCAAGATAAATTTATACATTCACTTGCCTCAGGACCTTAAGAGGAAGACAGCATGTGAAAAGTTCATGGGAAAACTGCCTTAAGAACACAAAACTGTGAGGGGCAAAGCTTTCTGAGGTATGTAGAAAATCCTTAAAACCCTGCATCTACAATTCTAAACGGAGCTGCTGCTTGAAATGTTTTGTTACTAGTTACCTTGGGTAGAAATGACACTTTGTCTCAAGCCCTCTATCAACAAACTGACCATTTGGAATTCAGTGAAGTGAGAAAGCTGAACTTGCAAACTTTATGTTAGACTTTAAGATACTGATTAAAAAAAAAAATAAGGAGGAGCTTTGAAATTCAGTTTGTAAAGATTGTTTGACCATGTGGGGCCATATGTTGAACACATATTTGAGTGTGTGGTGAAATGCCACAGCCACAGCTAAGTGGTACAAGATGATATTGGGAGACAGAAACACATTGCTAGCACAAGAGTCTTCAGGACTTTTTACAGTATTCAGATCCATGTCAACATCTTGAGCTTGTCTCACTATGTCATTACCTATCTTTAGGCAATATGAAATACTATAGACTACGATGGATAGATATGTAATGTGAGATGCCTATATTTTAAATTTCCTAGTAGTCTCATTAAAAAAGGTAAAAAGAGAGGTGAAATTAAGTTTAGCATGTATTTTATTTAACCCAGTATATCAAAAATATTATTTCAACATATAGTCAATATAAAAATTTAGGACATTTTACACATTTCAAGAACTCAATAGTCACATTTGAAGAGTGGCTACCTTATTAGATAGTACAGCTCTAGACAGATATAAATATATATTGTTTTTAAGAGTCTCCATAGGGGATGATTCTTCAGCCTTTTTGGGGGAGCCGATTCCAATGTTCACTGATGCTGGGAAAGTGCTCTTAAATGTAGCACAGATTCCTAATGCCAACATTTGACTGCTTCTTCTCATCTCATGCTGTTATCATTCAATGAATATTTACTGAACTTCTGCTGTATACTAGGTTATATGTTAGGTCTTGGGGTATAATAGCAAACAGCACTATTGTGGTTCTTGTTTTCAGGATGCTTACAAGGTATAAGGCAGAAGAGAAATAGTAAATAAGTAAATTGTATAATTATGGTTTATGTTGGGATGGAAAAGTACGAAGGCATCTATGAAGATTTGTAGCTCGAGAACCTCTCCTAGTCTGGAGGGACTGGGAAACTTCCCTTGAGGGAGTAACATTTGATCTGAAATCAAAATATTACCTATGAGGGGGCTCTGAGGCAAAAAGGCATTTGGCACTTTGAAGGATCTAACGGGAGAATGGTGTAGCTCACGTGGAAAGAGCAAAGGTGAAATTGGTTCATAATGAGGTTGCGAAGTTAGGCAGAGGCCAAAATATATGTGGCCTTTAGGTCAAATTAAGGACCAGAATTCTTCTCCTAAAAGCAAAGAGAAGTCATTGTATGTTTTTAAGGAATGGAGGGACAGAGTATTGGATTTGCATAATACAATATCCTCTGCTATAAACTGGAGAATGGATCTGAAGGAAAACAGGTGGACGTGGAGAGATCTTTCAGGAAGCGATTTCATAATCTGAGTAGGAGGATTAGGGCAGTGACCACCCAAGCCTTAAACTGATGACTTTGAGACACAGTAGTAAATAGGACTCAATGATGCACTGAATAGTGGGGAAGGTGGGCACCAAGCATGGGGAAGAGGAGTGTCGAGGCTGACTTCCAGCTTTTCAGACCTGCTTAAATAAGTAGATGTGTGTCCTTTTGAGCTCTCTTAGCTTTCCTCTGGCATACTGGAAATTTTAGGGTGAAGTATCCATCATCTAAGATAGGAAATATGAAATAGGAGATATAAAGATGCCTATCATCTTTCTTTTTTGCTTGAATCAGAAATTTTTAATTCTTTGGTGCTAATGTTAATATAACATAAAGAAAAAAATTAACAGTGAGCTTCTGTCCATATCTCTTATGCTTTTACTTACTGAGTAATCACAGGGTGAATCACTTAACAATTTTATTGCTTTTAACATTATTGTCTTTTTTCTTATAAATTATATGGTCTTTGCATTGACACACAGTTTTATTACATGATATTGTCATGAGTAGCTACTAATGACAGACTTCACAGAGGAAGGCTAAGGGGAAACAATAAAGGAAACAATTTATCTGATTCTAAACTTTCCTAAATCAACTAAGAAACTACAACAATAAAGCTTTAATTAATTTATTTTGTTTACACTGGAACAGATTTGTAATCATTCTTAGCTAATCATTAAACAATGACATTTTGCATGGCTGTCTTTTTTCATTGTTCTCTTTTCTTAACATTTGTTATTAAATAGTTCATTTATTTCCTATTCCAACTCTGGTTGATATAAAAAATTCAAACTGTTAAATAATTCAAAGGACTTGGGCTTGACGATAATGTTCATTCGTTCATAGGATAATTATTAAGCTCCTCGATGCTTAACAGGATAGATAACACTTGAGAGGTTTAAAATATAGCAGTGGGGGCATAATGAATAAATACGTAAACAAATATATGACTTAATACAGTAGTGATAAGTACTGTTTGGAAAAGGGAGAGAGATACAGAGCCCTCAACTCTGAGGCCTATATAATTATAGTGATGAGGGAAGACCTTTCCGTAAGGGACCATGTGAGCAGTGCCCTTGAAAGCACTGGGAAAATGCCGAGCTGAGCAAATATCTAAGGTAAGACTCTTTGAGGCACAGGGAAGCAAATACAAAGATTCTGAGGGGGTCACGTGCATCTTCCAGGAACATTGGCAAAGAAGCCAATGACACTGAACTCCAACGAGAAGGGAACAATGGAGAAAACGAGATCATAGAGGTAATGAGGGGCCACATTATGAAGTTTGAAGGTCAACGATTTTGGATTTTATTCTAAGTAGGATAGGAGCCATTGGAGAGTTTTGAACTGGGGACAAATTTGAATTTAGATGTAGGGTGTATGAGAAAAAGGGAAATCAGGCATGATTCTCAGGTGTCTGGCCTGAGCATTAGATACAGGGTGATGCCATTGACTGAGGTGGGAAAACGAGGGAGGAATGAATTTTGAGGAGAAATCCAAATAGTTCAGTTTGGGATGTGTGAAATTTGAAATGCCTCTTAGAAATTCTAGTGGAGATGTTAAATAGACATATATAGAAATTTGTAGTTCAGGGGACACATGAAGGCTGGAAATATATATTTGAAACTAATACCTAGAATTTAAAGTAGCTGTTGAAATTCTTGTCCATGGATCCCAGAGAGTTTAATCGGCAGCCACTACTCTTTACATTTCTCTTCCCTCTTTGCCCTGGTTTTACTCCTGCCTTTGATTTTGTGGAAGGGCAGAGAACGTTTCTTCCTATTGGAGAAGGATCGTAGTCCCTATCTAGATGATGATGGTAGAAGAAAACGGGAATAGTCATTCACCTATAGGCATTTGTTGGAAGCTTACTGTGTGCACAATCACCATGAAGGGAGCAAAAGCAAACAGAGCCCTTGTCTTCACTGAGCTTACAATCTGGTGCATAGTAAGGCATAGGGCTTAGATCAGACATTAATCAAGTAATCACGAAAACAAACATAACATCGTAATGATAGCATGTAACGTAACAGAGATGGACATTGCTGGAGTGTGTAATAGAAGGAATTATGTCTTGGTAGAGAGGTCACGGAAGGCTTCCTGATGGTAATATTATGTGTTGTTATGTGACCAGTGAGCTAACGAAGCAAAGAGTAATCCAAGGAGAGAGAACAGCTTATACAATGGTACAGTGGCAGGAGGGACCATGGTACATATTCATATGTAAAGAAGACTAGAGTGGCAGGAGCTGAGAGTGAGGGTAGCATTGTGAAAAGTAAAAGTGGAAATTCGCACAGCAAACAGATAATGGCATATAGGCCTGATTAAAAAAAATCATTGTGATTACAGTGTGGAGAATGGATTGAGGCTGGAGGTGGAGAAGGAGGAAAGAGACATAAAGAAAGGATGAGGAAGATCATAGAACCATACAGAGGGGTCTGAGGCAGTGGTCTAGATGAAGGATGAGAGTGGTTTGGACAAGATGGCATAGAACTCTAAGATCAACTCCCCAGGGCGAGCTGGGTAAGCTGAGAAGCTGAAGCTAACTCAGTCTCAAATAAAGGCACCACTGCTAAGAAACAGTACAGCAGGGTGGTAAAGGCTCTGGGCTTTGGAATCAGACATAACACAGGTTTGAAACACCTCTTCTACCTACTGCTGTGTGACTTCATGCAGATTCCTGTAAACTGGGGATAACAGTACCTATACCACAAGTTACTGTAGGGATTAAATCAGACCACATGATAAAAATGGTAAGCCAGCATTCAATAATTATCATGTTGTTACTCTCTGGAATGAAGCAGTCACCTCCAGAAAAAGGCATTGGGGGGAATAACAGGTTTTTCTATGTTCGTTGGAAGCCTTTAGAGAAAACAACCTAAATCTACAAATTTACAAACTTACTGAACATCTGCTTACAGCAATCACTTGCAAGAACAGTATATGTTGATTATTGGTTATAGTTTTGATTTCAAGGTAGACTTCCCCAGAAAATGGGCCCTTTTAAAAATATTAGCATATATGTAAAATTTGTGATCTTAATATCTGTGATCACTGTGATTACAATAGGGTCTGTATTTGATAAAATATAAAAAGCAAAACAAAAACTATGTGAAAGAGTCTAGACTCAATTACATGCTATCATTTTCTAAACTTCATTATTTACTTGCTATTAAAGGCTTATGAGTTAATTAATGTCCTGTGAATCACAAATCAATTATTTCACAATGAAGCATATAATTAGTTTAAGAGATTCATATATAGGCATGACATGGTATATTGGCTTCTCTTCAGGAGTGGATCAAATAAAAATATGTGACAAGAAAAAAATGTGGATGACATGTTAGGTGGTTGGTAACTAATTGTGCTTTCAGTGTAGGAGCAAAAAAATGCATGACCGGAATTTTAAAAAGCATGCCTTTGCATTTTTCTTGTAAAGTTATAATCGCTTCATAAACATAAAATTACTCTCCAAATGTGATTCAATTCAAGGACATCTTTATTTTACACACCTAAATGAAATAATATATGTTAAGTGCTCAGCCTAGTGAGTTATCTAGTATTTGTAAAATTATGTTCTTTTTCCTTCCTCTTAGGTGCCCTCTGCAGTTATTTAATTGCAAATTTTACTAAAAGCATCTTTCTTTTCTTTTAGTATTATTATGTTCTTTTCTGAAATTGTATGTGTAATACATACTCATTGCAGATAACTTGTAAAACACAGAAAACAACAACAAAAATGTCACCTGTAATCTCCCCCTAGAGAGAACTACTATTGATATTTAGGTATTTGTTTTTTTAATACACTTTTCTGGAATATTCAACTTGGAATTCATAACCTTGGCTTTTAAACAGTTTGTTTCATAAAGCACATGATAAGGAGACTTAGCCAGCTAGGGTCTATATTGTTATTTTTGAAGAATAGAACAGACCCTAATTGCCAAATTGCCATGCTGTCCAAGTATTTTTCACTTGTTTAAATATTTTAAAAATAAACCCTATTTTAAGAAACACTTTTAGATTTACAGAAAAATGGCAAAGATAGTACAGAGAGTTCCCTTATACCCTCTAACCAGTTTCCCCTATTATTAACATCTTGCATTAGTATAGTATGTGTGTTACAATTAATTAACTAATATTGATATGTTATCAAAGCTCAGACTTTATTCACCATTTTCTTAGTTTTTACCTAATGCCCTTTCTCAGTTTCAGAATCCCATCTAGAATACTACATTACATTTAGTTGTGGTGTCTCCTTAAACTCCTCTTAACTGTGAAAGTTTCTTAGATGTTCCTTGTTTTTAGTGACCTTGAGAGTTTTAATGAGTACTGGTCATATATTATGTAGAATGCTGTTCAGTTGGGATATTTTGATGTTCTTGTCATGACTGACCTGGAGTTAGGAGTTTTTGATAGGAAGACAATGAAATAAAGTACCATCTCATCATATCCTATCAAAGGAAGATACTATCAATATGACATCACTGTTGATGTTGATCTTGACACCTGGCTGAAGTAGTGTTTGTCCAGTTTCTTCATTGTATCATTACTCTTTTTTTTTTTTATCACTCTTTCCACACTGTGATCTTTAGAAAGAAATCACTATGCACAGTCCATACTTAAGGAGGGGAGAATTATGCGCCCCCACATAGAGAGTAGGGTAGCTGTATAAATTATATGGAATGCCTCATGGGAGATTTGTCTGTTCTCCCATATTTTCCCATGTATATATGTATGTATGCATGTTCATATGAATATATTTACCATTTACCTATGTCAATATGGACTCATGGATATTTAGTTTATACTTTGTGCTATAATCCAATACTTCCTTATTTTTTATTGCTCAAATTGTTACGCTTTGGCCATTATGGTATTTTTTAGTTGGCAACCATGTTCCCATGTCCTTTTGACATATGCTCCTTATTGGAGTCCTTTTGTTTTGTTTTGTTTTAGTTTTTTTCTTACTTTCTGGGACTATAAAATGCTCTAAATTCTTTTTAGAAATTTTCTGTCCTTGTCTCAATCTGTCTATAATTAAAATTAGAATCAGTAGGGTCTAGAATCACATGACCTTATTTCAAATCCTGTCTTAACCATTTGCTAGCTATGTGACCTAGAACTGTATCACCTTTTGACGTATAGGTGGGCCCCGGTTTCCTCTTCTGTCTAAGCTTTTTCAGAGGAGAGACTTTGTTTTTCTTCTTTTTTTTTCTTTTTTTCTCTACTGTATCCCCAGTACGCAGAATTGCCTGGTACATAATGGTGTTCAATCAAGAAATATCTGTTGAATGAGTATAAATTCAGGTAAGCAAGAAATAGAAATAGCTTTGTTTCTCATTTTTGTTCTCAAATATTTGTCTAAGTTATTATTTTCAATTTAATTTCATTATCAAAGTAATATATGCATATAGCTTAAAGATTTCAATAGTTCTTCAACATTTTAAACAAAATAACCAAGTTCTAACTCATTCCCTGAGGCAACCACTTTCAATTTCCTTAGCTGATTATTTTGATACCTATCTCCCTATGTCTAAATAACCTGTTTTTATTGTTGCTTCTTGATTTATAAATTTTATTCATTGTCTAATCATTTCCAGCTATGGGGAATGAGGATCTAGCACCACACACTGTATCTGCTTTCGATATCTGCCAGAGACCATTAGGATCACACCTGAAATCAAGTTAAGTTTATTATTTGCTGCAACAAAGGAGACTGTACATTGATGCAGAACAAAGGTGAGTTTCAGAAGGGGCTAATGAAGGGGGCTATAAAATCTGGGTGATCTTAGCAAGGATTGATCAGAATTTGTAAGTTAAGGTGCTGATGGAATATCAGTGGTTTTATTTTTTAGAATACATGAGGCTATGTGGAATTACCCTTGCATCAGTTTATTTGCAGTCTTATATATAGGAGTCTGAATAACCTGGTGTTAATTGTGAAAATCCATAATGAATATCATAGTTTGGTTTGGTACAGTTCTGTGAATCAGTAAACATTTTACTAGATATAATTTCTGACTTAGTTCTTAATTTCTGTCTAACATCCCTGCTTCCCGAAGAACTGCTTTTCAATTTATCACTCTCAAAATAGTTCTGTCAAAACTGTGGTTACAGTAATATTTGGAATTTACATTTCTACAACGTTTTTGGAAGTGGGGCCATGTAGTATACTTTTATTCCTTTCCCTTTTCTTGCTTTACTGTCTTGTATGTAGACATTTGGTGGACAGGTATCATTAGTGGAGCAGGCTCAAAACACTTCTTACAAACTGATCTGTAAACTTGCAGAAGTCCCTGCTCTCTGTTTTTTAACTTGTTTCACACCACGTGTGCAAGGTTGAATGAAGTAAATCCATCAATACTCCTGAAATTGGATATCTTGCCCTTTAGGCAATATCAAGGAGTCAGAAGTCATGCTAACAGCTGGCCATAGGATCAATTTTGGAACCAATATAATAGGTATCTTTATTTTTATTTGCTGCTAGTCTTAATATTCTGTTGTAAGTGTTCCTTGTATATTCTTGATATGAGAGTTTTGTCAGATATATTTGGATCTTATTTTTTATTTTGAATGTTTTATCTTAATCTGTGGTAAGTAGTCTCACTTTTTTTTTTCCTCCAGAATCTTTTTTTTTTTTAATTCCAACATAGTTAACATACAGTGTCACATAAATTTCAGGTATACATTATAGTGATTTAACAATTCTATACTTTACTCAGTGCTCATCATGGTAAGTGCAGTCTTAATCCCCTTCACCTATTTCACCAAACCCCCTCCACCTCCCCTCTGGCAACTACCAGTTTGTTCTCTATAGTTAACAATGTAGATGGAGCTAGAAGAGTATTATGCTGAGCAAAATAAATCAGAGAAAGACAAATACCATATGATTTCACTCATATGTGGAATTTAAGAAACAACACAAATGATCATTGGGGAAAAAAGGAGAGGAAATATGATGGTTTTCTATATATTAATTTTGTATCCCGTGACCTTACTGAATTCATTTATCAATTCTAGTAGTTTTGGGGTGGAGTCTTTAGGGTTTTCTATATATAGTATCATATCATTTGTAAATAGTGGAAGCTTTACTTCTTCCTTACCAATTTAGATGCCTCCTAAATATAGATTTGTGGAGGGTTTTTTTTATCATAAATGGATGCTATGCTTTTTCTTCATCTATTGAAATGATCATATGGTTCTTATCATTTATCTTATTGATGTGATATATCGTGTGTGAGATATCGTGCTGAGCGATTTTTAAATATTGACCCCCTTCTCCTAACCCAAGAATAAATCTCACTCAGTTGTGTTGAATGATCTTATTTCAAGACTTACTTATTTATTTGGGTTGGGAGGGAGAGTGGGAAAAGAGAATCTCAAACAGACTCTGCTGAGCATGGGGCTCGATCTCAGAACCCTGAGATCACGACCTGGGCTGAAATCAAGAGTTGGGTGCTTAATGCACTGGACCACCCAGGTGCTCCATGGTGAATGATTTTTTTTTTCATGTGTTGTTGAATTTGGTTTGCTAATATTTTGTTGAGGATTTTTGAGTATGTGTTCATCAGAGATATTAGCCTTTATTTCTCTTTTTTGGTAATTTCTTTATCTGGTTGGTTTTGGTATCAGGGTAATGCTGGACTCACAAAATTAATTTGGAAGCTTTTTTTCCCCCTCTTCTATTTTTTGGGGATATTTTGAGAAAAGTAGGTGTTAGTTCTTCTTTGTATGTTTGGTAGAAGTCACCTGTTAAACTGTCTGGTCCTAGACTTTTTTGTTTGATGGAAGCTTTTGGATTACTGATTAAACTTCTTTGCTGATAATTGGTCTGTTCAAATTTTCTATTTCTTCCTGATTCAGTTTTTGGAGGTTATATGTTTCTAGGAATTTAAAAGATTCTTTTTTTTTTAAAGATTTTTATTTATTTATTTGATAGACAGAGATCACAAGTAGGCAGAGAGGCAGGCAGAGAGAGGGGGGAAGCAAGCTCTCCGCTGAGCAGAGAGCCCGATGCGGGGCTTGATCCCAGGACCCCGAGACCATGACCTGAGCCGAAGGCAGAGGCTTAAACCACTGAGCCACCCAGGCGCCCCTGTTTCTAGGAATTTATCCATTCCTTCTAGTTTGTCCAGTTTGTTGGTATATAGTTTTTCATATTCTCTTAGAGTCCTTTGTATTTTTGTGGTGCTGGTTGTTATTTCTCTTTCATTTCTGATTTTGTTTGAGTCTTTTCTCTCTCTGTCTCTTAATGAGTCTGGCTAAAAGTTTATTAATTTTGCTGGTCTTTGCCAAGACTATTCCTGGTTTCTTTGATGTGTTTGTTCTATTGATTTTTAGTTTCTATTTTGTTTATTTCTGCTCTTATCTTTATTATTTACTTCCTTCTACTGGATTTGGGTTTTGTGTGTTCTTCTTTTTCTAGCTCCTTTAGGTTGTTTGAGATTTTTCTTGCTTCTTGAGGTAGGCCTGTATTGCTATTAATGTCCCTCTTAGAACCACTTTTGCTGTATTCTGAAGATTTGGGACCATTGTGTTTTCATTTTCATTTGTCTCCATATATTTTTTTATTTCTTTGATTTCTTGGTTGACCCATTTATTGTTTAGTAGCACTTTTTCTTTAACCTCCTTGTATTTGTGTTCTTTCCAGATTTTTTCTTGTGGTTGATTTTTAGGTTCATAGCATTGTGATTGGAAAAGATACAAGGTATGTCTTGGTGTTTTTGAATTTGATAAAACTCCTTTGGTGGCCTAATATGTGGTTTCTTTTGGAGAGTGTTCAATGTATACCTGAAAAGAATGTGTATTCTGAATTACTTTAGCTTTTGTTTGTCTGGGAACCTGTTTATCTCTCCTGTTCTGAATGGTAGCCTCTCTGGATAGAGTATTCTTTGCCTACTGTTTTTTCTGTGCAGCAGTTTGAATGTATCATGCCCCTCTCTTCTGGCTTACAAAGTTTCTGGTGAAAAATACACTGTTAGCCTATGGGATTTCCCTTGTATGTAACTGTTTTCTTTTCTCTTGCTGCTTTTAAAATTCTCTCTTTACAACTTTTTACCATTTTAATTACCATATTTCTTGGTGTAGACCTCCTTCAGTTGATTTTGTTGGGGCCTCTCTGTGCTTCTTGGATTTGGATTTCAATTTTTTTCTCCAGATTTAGGAGGTTTTCAGCTTTTATTTTTTTCTTTCTCTTTTTAAAAAAGATTTTATTTATTTATTTGTCAGAGAGAGAGAGCACAAGTAGGGGGAGTGGCAGGCAGAGCAGGCAAAGGGAGAAGCAGGCTCCCCACCGAGCAATGAGCCCAATGTGGGACTCAATCCCAGGACCCTGGGATCATGACCTGAGCCTAAGGCAGCTGCAGAGCCACCAGGTGTCCCTCATCTTTTAATTCTTCAAATAAATTTTCTACCCCCTTTTCTCTCTCTTTTCCTTCTGGGATTCTTATAATGTGAATGTTATTATGCTTGTTGATGGCCCTATGTTCCTTAAGTCTATTATCATTTATTATTATTATTATTATTTTCTCCCCTGTCATATATATATATATATATATATATATATATATATATATATGATAGAATATTACTCAACCATCAAAAAGAATGAAATCTTGCCATTTACAATGATGTGGATAGAACTAGAGGGTATTACATTAAGTGAAATAAGTCAGTCAGAGAAAGACAAATAGCATATGATTTCACTCATATGTGGAATTTAAGCAACAAAACAGTCATTCTCATTGTGTGAGGTGATATCTCATTGTGGTTTTGATTTATATTTCCCTGATGCCCAGTGATGTTGATCATTTTTACATGTGCGTTAACCATTTCTATGTCTTCTTTGAAGAAATGTCTGTTCATGTCTTCTGCCCATTTCTTGACTGGATTTTTTGTTTTTTAGGTGTTGAGTTTGATAAGTTCTTTATAGATTTTGGCTACTAGCCTTTTATCTGATAATGTCATTTGCAAATATCTTCTCCCATTCCATAGATTGCCTTTTAGTTTTGTTGATTGTTTCCTTTGTTATGCAAGAGCTTTTTATCCAGATTAAGTCCCAATAGTTCATTTTTGCTTTTGTTTCCCTTGCATCTAGAGACAAGTCTAGCAAGGAGTTACTAGGGCCAAGGCCAAAGAGGTTGCTGCCCGTGTTTCCGCTAGGATTTTCGTAGGTTCCTGTCTCACATTTTTCATCCATTTCATCCATTTTGAGTTTATTTTTGTGTATGGTATAATAAAGTGGTCCAATTTCATGCTTTTGGATGTGGCTGTCCAATTTTTCTAACACCATTTGTTGAAAATACTGTCTTTTTTCCATTGGCTATTCTTTCCTCCTTTGTTGAAGATTAGTTGACCATGGAGTTGAGAGTCCATTTCTGAGTTCTCTGTTCTCTTCCATTGACCTATGTGTCTGTTTTTGTGCCAGTACCATACTGTCTTGATTACTACAGCTTTGTAATATGGCTCGAAGTCTGAAACTGTGATGCCTCCAGCTTTGGTTTCCTTTTTCAATATTACTTTGGCTATTAGTGGTTGTTTCTTGTTCCTTACAAATTTTAGGACTGTTTGTTCCAGCTCTATGAAAAATGCTGGTAGAATTTTGATAGGAATTCCATTGAACGGGCAAATTCTTTTGGATAGAATAGAGATTTTAACAATATTTGTTCTTCAATCTATGAGCATGGAATGTTTCTTCATTTCTTTTTGTCTTCCTCAGTTTCTTTCATAAGTGTTCTACAGTTTTCAGAGTACAGATCCTTTGCCTCTTTGGTTAAGTTTACTCCTAGTTATCTAACAGTTTTCAGTGCACTTGTAGATAGGATCAGTTCCTTGATTTCTCTTTCTGCTGCTTCATTTTTAGTGTATAAAAATGAAACTGACTTCTGTGCATTGATTTTATATCCTGCCACTTTGCTGAATTCTTGTATGAGTTCTAGCAATTTTGGGGTAGAGTATTTCTGGTTTTCTATATAGAGTATCATGTCATCTGCAAAGAGTGAGAGTTTGACTTCTTTGCCAATCTGGATACCTTTTATTTATTTATTTATTGCTGTCTGTTTGCTGAGGGTAGGACTTTCAGTACTATGTTAAACAACAGTTTGAAAGTGGACACCCCTGTCATATTTCTGACTTTAGGAGAAAGTTCTCAGTATTTTCCCATTGAGGAAATACTGAGGTGTTTTGTATATGGCTCTTATGATATTGAGGTCGTTTCTTCTATTCCTACATTGCGGAGAGTTTTTATCAAGAAAGGATGTACTTTGTCAGATGCTTTTTCTACATATACTGAAAGTATTATATGGTTCTTGTCTTTTCTTTTATTAATGTGGTGTATCACCTTGATTTGTGGATGTTAAACCTTTCAGGCCAGGAACAAATCCCACTTGGTCATGGTTAATAATCCTTTTAATGTACTTTTGTCCTCTTAGCTAGTATTTTGGTGAGGATTTTTGCTCCATGTTCATCAGGGATATTGGTCTGTAATTTTCCTTTTTGGTGGGGTCTTTTTCTGGTTTTAGTATCAAGGTAATGTCTCATAGAATGAATTTGGAAGTTTTCCTTCCATTTCTATTTTTTGAAACAGCTTTAGAATAGGTATCAATTCTTTAAATGTTTGGTAGGATTCCCCTGGGAAGACTTCCTACCTTGGGGTCTTGTTTATTGGGAGAGTTTTGATTAGCGATTCAGTTTCTTTGCTGGTTATGGGTTTGTCCAGGTTTTCTGTTTCTTCCTCTTTCAGTTTTGGTAGTTTATATGTCTCTAGGAATGCATCCATTTCTTACAGATTGCCTAATTTGTTGGCTTGTAATTACTCATATTATTCTCTTATAAAAGTTTGTATTTCTTTGGTGTTGGTTGTGATCTCTCTTCTTTCATTCGTGATCTTATTTATTTGGATCCTTCCTCTTTTCTTATTGATAGGTCTGCCTAGGGTTTATCAGTCTTATCTTTCAAAGAATCAGTCCCTAGTTTTGTTGATCTGTTTCTACTTTTTTAAAAATCTCTATATCATTGATTGATGCTCTTAATTTTTATATTTCTCTTCTTCTGCTGGATTTAGACTTTATTTTATTTTCTTTTTACAGCTCCTATAGACTGTGTATTTGAGATGTTTCTTGTTTTTTTGAGAAAAGCCTGTATTGCTATACACTTCCCTCTTAGGACCACCTTTGCTGCATCCCAAAGTTCTGAATTGACATGTTTTCATTTTCATTTTGTTTCCATGTATTTTTAAATTCATCTTTAATTTCCTGGTCAACCCATTCATTCTTTAGTAGGATGTTCTTTAACCTCTATGTTTTTGTGTTCCTTCCAAATTCCTCTTGTGACTGAGTTGAAGTTTTATAGCATTGTTGTCTGAAAATATGCATGGTATAATCTCAATCTTTTTTGTACCAGTTGAGAACTAATTTGTGAACCAGTATGTGATCTGTTCTGGAGAATGTGCAATGGGGACTCAAGAAGAACGTGTATGAAGGATGAAATGCTCTAAATATATCTCTGAAGTCCATGTGGTCCAGTGTGTCATTCCTTGTTTCCTTGTTTATCTTCATTTTTGATGATCTGTCCATTGCTGTGAGTAGGGTGTTAAAGTCCCCTGCTGTTATTGTATAATTATCAATGTGTTTCTTTAATTTTATTATTAATTGGTTTATATAGATGGCTACTCCCAGGTTAAGGGGCATGAATATTTACAATTGTTAGATTTTTCTTTTTGGTAGACCACTTTATTACTATATGTTAATTTTGAGCTTATTTTGTATATGGTGAGAAGTGGGGGTTGAAGCCCACCTTTTTTATTCCCTGTACAGATATCCAGCTATTGTTCCATTTATTGAAAGAATTATAATTTCACCATTGAATTATATTGGCACTTTTGTCAAAATCTGTAGATCAGATATGTGTAGGTCAGTTTTTGGATAATTTTGTGCTATTAATCTATCTTTATGTCATATTACACTGTCTTGATTACTGTAGCTTTATAATAAATCTTGAAATCAGATAGTGTAAAGCCTCCAAATTTGATTTTTTAAAATACTTTTCATTATTTGAGGTCCTTGGATTTCCATATTAATTTTTTAATATTTTTTAAGACTTTGTTTTTTTAGAGCAGTTTTAGGTTCACAACAATATTGAGCAGAAGGTACAGATTTCTCATATTCTTGCCCCCACATATGCTATGCCTTCCTCATTATCAACATCTCTCACCAAACTGGTACATTTGTTGTAATTGTTGAGCCTATATTGATACATCCTAATATCCAGAGTCCATAGTTTACCTTAGTGTTCACTCTTGGAGATGTACATTACATGTATTCGGACAAATGTATAATGACATGTATCTCTCATTATAGTATTACACAGAGTATTTTCAGTGTTCTAAAAATCTGTGCTCCACCTATTCATTGCCCCCCCCAACCCCCAACTCCTGACAACCACTGATCTTTCTACAGTCCCCATCATTTTGTCTTTTTTTGGAATGTCATATAGTTTTATAGTATGTAGACTTTTCAGATTAGAATTTCATACTATGTAGCATTTTTAGACTAACTTCTTTCACTTAGAAATATGCATTTATGGTTTCTCCACATCTTCTCATGGCTTCATAGTGCATTTCTTTTTAGCACTGAATAATATTCCATTTTCTGAATTCCACAGCTTATTTATCCTTTCTTTCTTTCTTTCTTTCTTTGGCAGAGATCACAAGTAGTCAGAGAGGCAGGTGGGGGCAGGGAGAGCAGGCTCACTGACAAGCAGAGAACCTGATGTGGAACTTGATCCCAGGGCCCTGAGATCATGACCTGAGCTGAAGGCAGTGGCTTTAACCCACTGAGCCACCCAGGTGCCCTTATTTATCCATTCTTTAACTGAAGGACATCTTAGTTGCTTCTAGGTTTCAACAATTATGAATAAAGCGACTATAAACATCTGTGTGCAGGTTTTTGGGTGGACATAAATTTTCAACTCCTTTGGTAAATACCAAAGGGTGTGAACACTTGATTGTATGGTAAGAGTATATTTAATTTTGTGAGACATTACTAAACTGTCTTCCAAAATGACTGTACCATTTTGCATTCCCACCAGCAATAAATGAGCATTCCTGTTACTCTATTTCCTCTCTGGTTTTATCCTCTGAAAAAAAAAATTATAGAGAATTGGTAAAATTTCTTCCTTAAATGCTTGGCAGGTATCACCAGTGATCCCATCTGGGTGGTGCTTTTTGTTTGAGAAGGTTATTAATAAGTGATTCAATATCTTTAATAGATATAACCTTATTCAGATGGTCTGTTTCTTCTTGTTTGAGTTTTGGCAAGTTGTGTCTTTCAAGGAATTGGTCCATTTCATCTGGGTTATTAAATTTGTGTGCATAGCATATTCATAGTATTCCTTTCTTATCCTTTTAATGTCCATAAAATCTATGGAGACATAGTTATGTCTCCTTTTTAGTTTCTGACATTAGTAATTTGTATCCTCCCTTTCTTTCTTAGTCTTTGTAAAGGTTTATTGATTTTACTGATTTTTCCAGAGATTCAACTTTTAGTTTCATTCATTTTTCTCTATTGATTTCTTGTTTTTAATTCCATTGATTTCTGATATAGTTCTTAGTATTTCTTTTCTTGTGCTTACTTTGGATTTAATTACACTTCTCTTTCTTGTTTTCTAATGTAGAAACCATTACTGTTAATCTTACATCTTTCTTCTTTTCTATCCAGACAAGAGAAAATAATTAAAAGTATGTGAATTTGAAAAAAGAAAGATAACCTCTATTTCAAGTGATATTATTTTATATCTGGAAGGCTCAAAACATCAGTGGGAAAAGTAATACAAGTTAGTAAGAGAATTTAGTAAAGTAGGTTACAAAGTCAATATTCAAAACAATAGCCTTATCATGTGGAGAGATAAACCACTTAGAAGATGTAATAGAAGAGAGGATATCATTTATTACATCCAAAATAAAATACCTAGGCATAAAATTAAGAAGTATCTGAAACATATAATAAAAAACACTATAAAATATTCCTGAAAGACACAAAAATTAACTTGAACATGTAAAAAGTTTTACCATAGGCTTGAATAGAAAGAGGAAGCATCATAAAGTTGTCAATTTCTCTAAGTTAATTTATAATTTTAACAGAATTCCAATAAACTACTATCAGGTTTTTTTTCCTTTGGGTATATAAAAAGTTCATTTAAGTGAATAGTTAAATATATGTAGGAAGTCACTGGAAATGGAGAGCAAGGGGGGTAGAATAGACCTACTTTATATATTGTGTAAGACTGATGAACCACAGACCTCTGCCCCTGAAATAAATAATATATTAGATGTTAATAATAAAAAAATAAATTAAAACAGTGAGATCATGGTGCCTGAATAGACAAACAGAATAATAGAACAGAATAGAAAATCTACATCACTATAGGTTGTCATGTACACTATAAAGGCACATTCCAAATTAATGGGAAATGATGGACTTCTCATAAGTGGTATTGGGGTAAACTGGATAGTCATGGAGAAATATATGAAATCAAATATCTTCCTAATACTGAATATAATGATAAATTTCAAACAGATTAGAGATTTAAATGTTAAAATAAAAGAAATCATGAGTGGCAGGAGACATAGGAATGAAATCTTCATGAATTCTACAAGGGAGATAATTGTTAATCTGATTAAGAAAAAGACTTTTGCATGATAAAAACAAGAAAAGGAAGTATTTATACCATATGTAAAAAGATGAAGGGCAAATTTTTAAAAATTGCAACTTTTATCACAGACCAAATATTAAATATGTCAATAACATTTGAAATGGAAAAGAAAAAGGACCAGCAACTCTATAGAAAAATGAGTTAGTAATTCGAACAGTAAATTCATGAAAATTACTGCAAATGATCCTTAACTATGAAAATGATGCTTAACCTCATTTCTCATTTATAACAAAAGAAATGCAAATTAAAACCCCCTAAAATAAATTTTCATCTATTATGTTGGCAAAAGTCCAAAAGTTTGACAACTTATACATTGGTGAAGCTATGGAGAAATAAATTAATGTTGTATATTGCTGATAGGAATCAAAGTAATAAAATAATTTGAAGAGGAATTTGTAAACATCTAGAAAAATTACATATACATTTATACCTTAGTCTAGCAATCTAACTTCTAGAGCTCTAGAAGATACAGTAGCAAAAGCAGTATAGTAGCAAAAATACATAAAGCACAAGCAAAAAGCTCTTCCTTTCAGCATTGTTCATGGTAGCAAAAGAAATTTCCAAATATTCATCAGTAGGGCAGTTGTGAGCACTGCACAATAAATTATCAGGCAGCCATAGAGGATAATGAGTAATATCTTCTATAAAGGATCTCCAGTATGTGTTGTATAAATGAGAAAAGTAAGTCACAGAAAAGTGTGCATTTTATGTTACATTTTTGAAGTGGAGGATATAAGAATTCACACATTTGTGTATGTGTGTGTATGTGTGTGTGTGTGTGTGTATTTAATAGAAGGATTAAATAAAAATATTGATTATTCTTTGGGAGAAAGAGTAAACAATATGAAGGAGACAGATAAAAGCTAGGCTTCTCTGATCATATTCTGATTTACAGATCTGAGTTTGTATCAGTGTAAATATTTTATATAAACAAAATGAAATTTAAAATGATCCTAAAAATCTGAAGCAAAATAGAACAAATGTCTAAATGTATGGAGCTGGTGGCAAAACCACAAAGGAGAGTTATTTCAGTTATATGTATACGCTATAGGTAATTGAATTAAAGTTGACTCTATATCCCCAATGGATTATATTCAAAAGAAAAAAACAGAAAATACAAAATAATCTTTTTGGTAAACATTGGTGGTGGTAATGTAGGCACTCTTCTGAGACTGGGGAATGTGTATTGTGAAATAAAGTAAAAGGGGTATAATACAATAATAGGATGTTGAGAGCTGAGATATTTTGTATAGGAGAAAGGAGATACAGATAATAAGATTTATGAGATTAATAAAGTCTTGTGGTCCTGAATTTGAATTGGAATTATCAATATGAACACATGGTTTGTTTTTTTTAAAGCATTTTCTAGCACTTTCCTCTAAAATAACTTGAAAAACAATAATGGACCCATAGCAATGAATAGAGTCTTTATTGTGGTCTCTATATCTCAATTCTCACTAAAAGAAACCAGAACTTGATTAAGAAGTGACAGATTCCAGAATCTTGAGCAGAGAATTTACAAGATAAGCCTGAAACATCTTACCATATCAAAAAGTAAGATAAATGCCAAAGACAACTCTTATTGTGACAGAGGGATATGGGAGCTATCTTGAACAAGATCTTTTTGGACAAAATATGAACACAACAGGAAAATAATTCCAGTGACTGAAGCACAGCAAATAGGTTTAAAATTCACGAGTTTATAATGATAAAAAGAAATTATTGGTTACTTTTAGGGAACTCTAGCTAATTAACTCATTATTCTGAAAAAATAGTTAATAAAGAGAAAGTGTCAAATCTTTACTCTTTTTTTTCCCCATTCACATTGTATCCCTGAGTAACTAAATATTTGATGAGGGGGAATTTGTGTATTTATAAGAATATTCCAGCTAATAAATAAAGAAGGAAGAATTATAGTGTCACTATTTTGCAGTCTTAATAAATTAATGAATTTCAGCAATGATCATCACTAGTTGCTGACATCCTATATAAAAAATCAGTCAGGTATCATGCACCTCCAAATGAAGGTACATGACATCACTTAAACTGTCCTTTCCAGGTAAAACCTAAAAGCTCCTAGATCTAACAACCAATCTATAGGAGATACTAAAAGCTGAGAAACATGTTGAATTACACCATGGGAAGTCAAACGTGTTGATTATTACATATAAAAAAAATTTCTGAGTGGATGAGGTATTTACAAGAGAAAAAGAAAACTGAGGGAAAGCTGTTTTAATTTTTTACATGCAGTTATACACAAAAATATTGACTAATCAAAGCAGAAGTGACTGTAGAATTAGGAAATCCCTCTTTTACCTCTCTCTGTAATACTTGAGTTAGGCAATGATCATCAATAGAGGCTATAACTATTGGCTCAAAGGTGGTTTCAGAATAGAATATTCATGCCATGGTGACATACAGATTCTAATTGTAAGAAAGAAATGTGTACTTTTGGCAAGTGATCAAATTTATTATTCCAATAGAGGTACTGCTACCACTGATGACAATACTGAAAACTTTGATAAGATGCAGTAAGAAATACATGTTAATTATCTAGTGTTCTTGAGAAAAAAAGTTATGACTAAATCTAATAGTGAGAAGATAATAAGACAATTTCATAATATGATGGCGTGGACTAAAAAAAAAAATCAATGTCACAAAAAACAGACAATAAAAAAGCTGTTCTAAATTAAAAGAGACTAAAGAGACAAAACAAGCAAATGCCACATACAAAACTTGATTTAGATCCTGCATTTGGGAAAAGGTGATATAGAAAACATTTTGGAGGCTTCTGAGATTATTTAAATTAAGACAGCACATTAGATGGTATTACTGAGTTACTTTCAATTATCTGAGTATGATTATGGTATTGTAGTTAGATAGGAAAAAATCTATACTCTTATGAGATTCTGGCTAGAGTACTTAGGGGTGAAGTGTTAGAATATCTGCAGCTTACTTTCAAATGGTTCCTAAAACATACACATATGTGTGTATATATGTATTGAAGGAGATAAAAAATGTGGCAAAATATTGAGACTGGTGAAACTTGGTGAAGGTGTACAAGCGTTTATAGCCCTGTAGATTTGTCTTTTTATATCAATTTGACATTTTTCTAGTAAAAAATTGGAAAAACTTAAAAACAAAATATTTCTTATTATCTTAAGAATTAAGTGCTTATTTAAAGCTTATTAACACAAATTATTTAAAAACCTTTTAATATAAGGCCAATTACTTCTCTTTACATAAGGTATAGCTAATTGGAGTTCTGAATCTATCTTGTATTATATCACACCATAATTATAAGAATGTCCAGTTTCAGTTACTGTAAACCTAAGTAAAGTCAGTTGCAAAGCAGTGAGACAAAATTCTTCTAGATTTTATTTTTTCCTCCAGTATTTTACATTTATCTCTTCTATAATACACTTTTTTAAAAAGAAGATTTTATTTATTTATGGGGCGCCTGAGTAGCTCAGTGGGTTAAAGCCTTTGCCTTCCGCTCAGGTCATGATCTTGGGGTCGTGGAATCGAGCCCTGCATCGCATCCGGCTCCCTGCTCAGCGGGAGGCCTGCTTCTTCCTCTCCCACTCCCCCTGCTCGTGTTTCCTTTCTAACTGTGTCTCCCTCTGTCAAATAAATAAATAAATAAAATTTTTTTAAAAAAGATTTTATTTATTTATTTGAGAGAGAGAATGAGCATGAGAAGTGGGAGGGTCAGAGGGAGAAGCAGACTCCCTGCCGAGCAGGGAGTCCAATATGGGACTTGATCCGCGGACTCCAGGATCATGACCAGTGTGGAAGGCAGTCGCCCAACCAACTGAGCCACCCAGGCGTCCCTATAATACACGTTTATTTGAATCTTTCCAAAGCATTTATACTGGTTTTTATAGAAGAAGCAGCTATTTACATTTCATTAGTTTACATGACATGTAATTAAATTTTATAATTAAAAGGAGTACAACTGGGGTGCCTGGGTGGCTCAATGGGTTAGAGCCTCTGCCTTCGGCTTGGGTCGTGATCTCAGGGTCCTGGGATGGAACCCCGAGTCGGGCTCTGCTTGGCGGGGAGCCTGCTTCCTCCTCTCTCTTTGCCTGCCTCTCTCTGCCTACTTGTGATCTGTCTGTCAAATAAATAAAATCTTTAAAAAAATAAAATAAAAGGAGTACAACTGATATTAGCAAGTTTGGGGACAAATACACTTGACTCTTGGCAAATATACAACTCAAGCTGGTGGGAATAGAAAAGGTACACGTATGTACTAAAGAATAGGATCTCGTGTGCTCGCTTCGGTAGCACATATACTAAAAAAAAAGGATCTCGTGTGCTGTAGTAGGATATTTCACAGTGACTCTGGGGATAGTTGGTTAATCTGGTAGATAGCCTGAGTGGAGATTGGTTACAGAGGGTGTACTGTAGTGAAATCCTCAGTGGGCCTGAGGTGCAAACAGAATTCAGTATTATTCATGCATAGTTAAGTTCTGTCCATAGTCATCCTCTGGTGAGACTGGTTTATGAAAAATCTCTTCTGTCTAGATTACTGTCAAGGCCATTCCTCCATCAAGCTAAATGAAATGGCTTCAGGTTTTTTTTCTTTTTTACAGCCCCAAGTGGACACCTTTGGGTCACTTTTCCTTCCTTTTATCCTACACCATGTGAAGGCCTTCATTTGGAAATTACGTTACTCGGTGTTAGCTGGGAGAGTCACACAGAACCAGAAATCTTAAGACTTGTTAGTTAGAGGTGCTATTGGTAGGTTGTGGGGCAATCCCAATGCAGCTCTGATTCTAAGGCGGTGTGGATAGTCACAGCTCCCATCCTGGAGTTCCCTAAGAGGTGAAGCTCCCTGTGAAGGGAAGGCTGATTTTCCCACTTCACCCGCCATTCCTTCAAAAGGAGAAAGTTCCCTGGCTCTGTGAGCCCTGAGAACGCCATGGTAAGGAAGATGAGTGTCTCTTTCTTGTAAGTGGCATGCTAGACAGCTGCATTAGATTTCTGTCTCTCTTCATTGAATTCGCTGCTCAGCTCTCTGAGGAGGCAAGGATGAGAAAACTGTTGAGAGAGGCTTTCAGCAGATTTGTAAGAGCCAGCATTTCTCGCCTCTAGAGTGCATATCCTTTAGCTGCTACTCTTCCCCTGGGGGTACCTTTCAGGTTCCGGCTTTTTCAGGCGAAGCAAGAGACCCTAATTATTTCACTTTCAATCAATTCTGAAGCCTCAAAGACCAAAATTGTCTCTTCAGATCCACTCAGATGCCAAAGAGAGGTGTGGAAAAGAAATTGCGGCCCATCAACCAGCAGCTGTAGACCTCTAAGCCACCTCTTGCTTTCATTTTCTGCGCAGTGGTCGGGAATTGTTGCTAACACTCGAATCAGTAAAACTAAAATGTTTCAACAGATACCTTGAGAATACAGACGGTTTTGCATTGAAAAAAAAACTCCTGTAGTCATTGTGGCAGCATTTACCACTACTCATTGACCAGTTCACTTTTCCCTATGCAGGGGAGAATTCCGCAGGGCTTGTGTTTGGCCCGTGAACTGTAGTGGAGGTATTTAATTTCCAGCGCTTGAATCTCTACTTCCCTCTTCTCCAAGCTCTTGAAATTAATGTCTTCATGAAATCTTCGTAGATAAACCACCCAAACTGTCAGTCTGGTTACTTGTTGCTTTTGTTAGCTATTTATATATATACCTCAATTCGCTTGGTAACACTTTTTTTCAGAAAAAATATATAAATGGGATTTTTAAATGATTCATATGCCCAAAGGAAGCCTTAGGGACTTCTTTTGTATATCAAGTATATCAGTATGTGAATTTCCACATTTTCATCCATTGATTTTGTAAAGCAGAGCATATCAGATACTCTTCTTAGCTATTTTTGTAGCTTTGTTTTCTAGATGTTTTGTTATTTCACTCATCAAACAAATGCTTCCCGAGCACCTGGAACATTCTGTGTATTGTGCCAAGTCCTGGATGCACATGATTATGTGTAGCGGTAGTTGTAACTAAATATTGTGTTAGTTTGTTGCTATGGACTGAATTGTGTCCCCCCTCGCCCGGCTCCCCCCCCCCCATTCCTGTGTTGAAGCCCTGACCTCTGATGTGACTATATTTGGCAGTAGGGCTTTTAGGAGGTAATTAAGGTTAAATGAGGTCATAAGGATAGGGTCCTAATCTGGTAGGATTGGTGGCCTTATACAAAGAGGAAGAGCTCTCTCTCCATCTCTCTCTCCCTTTCTCTTCTTGCACATACTGAGTAAAGGTCATGTGAGCACAGAGTGAGAAGGCAGCCAGGATGTCTGTAAGCTTGGAAGAAGGTTTTCATCACGATCAACCATGCTTGCACCCTGATCTTGAACTTCCAGCTTCCAGAACTGTGGGAAAATAGAGTTCTGTGGTTCAAGCCACCTAATCTATGGTGTTTTGTTATGACAGCCTGAGCTGACTGAAACGTTTATCAAATCCAGGTATTTTATAACTAGAATATCTGTGAGTCTTGTAAAAAATAAATCAAGGGCAACAGAAAAACATGGAACTATACTTTATATGACTGACTATAAACTTAACAAAATTTGTAATACTAGGCTATTAAAAGGAAAAAAAAACCTAAAAAGTCTAAAGAAAAGACAGATAAATTCATGAATGTCAGATTCATGTTGACATATTAAGGGAAACCAGAATTCTAAACTCTAGAAGGAAAAAATAGGGAAAAACAACAGGTCAACCAATGTAATCACTTCATTTTTTTACTGAACAAGTGCTCAGGCATGGCCTTAGGCAATATATCTCACAGGCAATATTTCCCAAACTACCTGCATCAGAATTATGTGGGTGTACCTTTCGGATATCCAGATCTCAGGACCATGCTGAAGTCATTTAAGTTTCTCTGAGGTGAAGTCTGGGAATCTTCATTTTAAAGAGTTGTCTAAATGATCTTTAGGCATGCTAGAATCTGATATCCCCTGTTTCAGGCATTGTGGGGCTCCATAAGAAGTGCTAGTCTGTGTCCCTGCAATGACATGCCTACTGATACATGAAATACAGGCAAATCAAGATGGTTGTGTCCAAATACTCAAACGTACAGATAGGGTGAGGTGTAGTGTTTGTAGAAGAGGTCAAAAAAGACCAGAAAGGCGCTACTAGAGATCAGTTCCCAACACTCTGATAATTTAGAGGGAGGAACGGAACAGTGGACCAGAGAAGTCTGTAGTCAAGGAGGCCTCAAAAAAAAAGGAACACGCCATCAGTTGAAGAATAAAGAGACTTTCTTTCTTCCAACACATTATAGAAAAAGGCACTAAAGGAATAAAACATAGTTTTTTATTTCACAAAAACAGAGAGCACAGAGAGGAAATAGGAGTAGATGAAATATTTTCAGAATCAGTAAACAGATAAGGAGATTGGAGCGATTAGACTTAGAGGTATGCCAGTGGCCTCTGGACAGCCTCTGGAGTCTCAGCTCTTGCAAGCATCAAGTCCTGCAGAAGGTGGGAGAGCTATGTATAGGGATAGAGAGGGAATGAAGGTGTTGGACCCTGGCCTCCTGCCTTTAAAGAGCAACAGCCTCATTCTCAAGATTTGAACTGGAGGAGGCTTGACCAGTGACATTAGAGTGAAGCACCAAGGTAAGGACTGCAACAACAAGTTATGTGTTCAATTTACTGAACAATGGAATTCTCAGCACCTCCCCTTCTCCCCACTCTGATCTCGGAAATCTGACAGCCAGATGTCTTCCCTCAGGCCCTTCTCAAATCCAAAAATTGATGTTGAAAGTACTGTAGCAATGCCTTCAAAATTGTAGGAGTATGTGCCCAGCTTCTTAATCTAATAAGAGATTAATCGAGTAGGATAAATGGTAGAATTAAGCTATTTTTTCAGATATACAAGTACTGAAAACGTTTACCTTCTTAGGAAGGCACTGGAGGATGCACTTTAACCAAAACCAATAATAAACTAAGAAATAAACCATGAAAGGAAGTTCAGCATGCAACTACACAATTGGGCTTAGAGTGCAGCTGGCATAGGTAGAGACAGGCCGAGGGAAAAGGGCTGATGGAAGACATTTGAACTCAGGTCGCCTGAGGTTTTAAATCATCCGTGCATCCAGTAACCGGTAAGGAGTGTGCTGGAAGTGCTGCATCCTTCTTTTTTCTTTTTGCTTGGTTTGGCCCTGTGTGAAATAAATGTCTTTATACTTATCTTTTTCATAATCTGTTTATGGTTTCCATTTTGGGGAAAGGCATAAGAAGTATACCTTTCTTTTAGGAGTAATATAATCACACATTATCAGTGATTGAAGTAATTAACATAGTTTTAATATCATCATTTGAGTCATGTAACCTTAACTAAGCAGTGAAAAAAGCTACTAACATACATATACAAAAATGTAGGTGACTTTAGTGTTACCTTTTATTTATAGATATTTTAGAAGTTTACTACATTATTCTCCAGATTGTTCACTAACTTGGTAAATGGGAAGGACTGATTTTCCATTTTTATGGGAAAAAACCCAATAACCACCATTTACAGCAAAGAATTTGCACTAGGCAATGCCTTAAAATAATTTTGAAATGTATTTATTTACATCTCAAATATGACTTCTTTCTAAAATGTTCAAAGTCTCATTTTCACAGCTGCAATTAAATGACTTTTTAGGATAATGTTTCATTTGGCTGTATTATGTTAATAATCAGCTAGATGATGTATATCTTTTCCATCTTTATGTACCCATGAATTATTCAGAAGTGTTCTCTTGCAAATGCAGAGTAGAGGAATTCAGTCCCTTTTTCCCCAAAAGGGTCAGACGTGCTTTTAGTTTAGAAGAGAGAGAGAGAGAGAAGTAGATTCTTTTTCTTTTTAATCCTTTAAAATATATTGAAGTAAACAGTAGGAATTTATTTAAATATCCAATAATGAGAAAGTGCTCAAGTAAACTATAATATATCTACTTGACAAAACGATGCAACTCTCAAAATCTAATGGTTGGAAAGACAACATAACTATATGGAAAAATGTATAAAAAATAAGTGAACAAATACAAGTGCACATTATAATTTCAATTAAAATTGTCATTGGAAAAAATTCTAGAAGGATATACAATAAAATAGTAATAATAGTCATGTTACTATGTAGGAAATATGGGTGATTTTTTTCCTTCTCTATCTTTTCTAAATTTTTTTAATGTGGTATTATTTTTATAATGAGAGAAAGCAAATGAGCAAATTCACCCTTATTGAATTCCTAGTGTTTTCTAGAAACTGAGCTGTGTGCTGAGGATATAAAGATGAAAAGATGTGCTTAGTGATATACAAAATATATCAAGTTTTTCCTGGTGATATTAAAATGTATATAATTAATATAACTTTCATTGCGATCTTATTAAGTAGAAATGTCATTAATTAGGTACCTAGTAGGTGCTTTTCATGTGTACCTTGTGCAGTCAATTCAACAGTCATATGAAGAAGATGATTCTCTTTTTACAGATAGGAAGCTATGTCTCAGAGAAACTATGCAACTTGTCCAAAGTGATATGATTAATAATAAGAGATTGAGCTTGGCCTGATTAGAAGTCCACTCACCATAATTTAATAAGAATTTATTAAGCACCAACTATGTATCAGAAATTGTTCAAGATTAGGGATACCGAAATGAACAAAGGAAAGACCTCATTGAGCTTACTTTCTTTTATGAGAGACATTAACAAAAATGAATGGCAGGTGACGTATTGGAAGCTGTAAAATGCTTTAGAGAGAAATAAGGCAGAGAAAGGAGGGCAAGTCAGGAGAGAGATTGCAATTTTGAATAGGGTGATCAGGGAAAGCCTAGCTGAGAAAGCAGTGTTTAAGCAGAGGCCTAAAAGAGTTGAAGGAAGGGTCCCAACTCTGCAGGAGAGCATTTCAGGCAGAGGAGACAGTAAGTATAAAGGGGTTGAGATGAAAGTATGCCTAGAGGAACAGCAAGGATACCAGCATGGTTAGAGCTATGGAATAGTGACTAGAGTGGAAGAAAAATGAGATAAAAGAAGACAGGGGAGAGCTAGAGACTTTGAGCTTTGTGGGGCATTGTCAAGACAGGAAACCATGGGAGAGTTTTAAACAGAGGAATTGCTTTATCTGACTTAGTTTTCAAAGGATCATTCTGGCTGCCATGTGGAAAAAATTCTATAGGGGCACCAGGGTGGAGGCAGGAGACCCTTAGGAGGCTACTTTGTTGTGAGAGAGGACGGTCAGTTGTGCCAGTATAGGAGTGGAGCACTGTCAAGAGCTGTGAGGGTCTGAGTTTTATCCTTTACTTGCAAGCTATCAAATTACCTAGTTTCTTGCATGCTGGGCAGAAAATAGGAGATTTATGGATCAGAGACAAAGGACTTATTTTTCATGACATAGCAGTCACCCCATGCTTCATGTTTGTTTCATTCTGTTTGTCCCCCAGGTCTCTACAGGTGATGCAGAGTGGCTTTAGTGGACATGTGTATATAGTGGATTTGTGTCACAGCCAAGGTACCCTACGTTTAGGAGCACCCAATCTTTTATAATGGACTACAAGCAAACTTGCCTAACTGCTGCTCTCTCTCTCTCTTTTTTTTTTTTAAGATTTTTTAAAAAAAAATTTATTTATTTGACAGAGAGAGATCACAAGTAGGCAGAAAGGCAGGCAGAGAGAAAAAGGAGGAAGCAGGCTCTCCACAGAGCAGAGAGCCCGATGTGGGGCTCGATTCCAGGACCCTAGGATCATGACTGAGCTGAAGGCAGAGGCTTTAACCCACTGAGCCACCCAGGCGCCCCAACTGCTGCTCTCTTTTTTATTTTGGATAGCAAATAAAGCTGGTCTCTGTTCCAGAGGGAATACAGTCACTATCTACCAATCACTACTGGCTTTTTGGTATCCAAAACTCCTTGAAAAGGTAGTCTAGAATAAGAGCTGTCAGTCCCTTCCTTTGTAAGATAAGCAGAAATGTAAAAACAAACAAACAAAAATCCATGAGGAATTGTCTCCCAACAAGGATGTCATATGAAGTGGCTGCATTCTGGAGATATTTTTTAACTAGAGCCCAGACCAGATGCAGGATGTAGAGGAAGAGAGTTCAGAATGACACTATCGTTTTTTCCAGGTACCATACTAGGTGCTGGGGATAATAGTGGCAAGAGGGACATTCCAGGCCTTGGCTACCATGGGGATAACCTTTCAGTGAGAGAGAGAGAGAGAGAGAGACCCAAAGCAGATAAACATTCCAAATAAGTGAAATTATTGACCTACTTTATATATATGTAGTTTCTGGGAATTTCAGCTGTGTAAAAATACAGAGTTTTATTTAAACCAGATAAAATTACAACCAGGATAGAAAAGGCAGAAGTAGATTAGACCCCATAGATGAGGTCAAGTGTGTTTGCTTCTAGAATTAATTTTATCCTTGTCATCTTTTTTTTTTTTTGAGATATAGAATTTCCTTGAGTTTGTGCCTTCTTGTAGTAGACACACTTAGCATCATTAGTAACATAGATGTGCTTAATTTGGAAGTAAAAATTGAAATTTTCAAAGATTCTATTTAAGGAATAAAATTATTTTACTTTGCTTGCTTATAGACATGTATGTGGAGGTTGATTGTGATGAACTACTGTCATTGGTGGAAAACCATCATCAATTTTATTTCTTAGTGGTTTATTGTCTGTCTCTACCAATTAGAATAAAAGCTCAAGGGGAGATTGTTTTGTTCATGGATATATTCTCAGTTCTTAGACTGAAGCCTGCCAAATAACAGGTGTTTAATTAGTAACTTCAAATAAATCAACGTATGATACATATATTATTTTGTATTCTGCTTGTTAATAAAAAGACTCCTTCCCCTAGTATTTGTTTTGTTTGCATAATCTTTGATGTTTGCTTTCTATCACTTTGTTTATGCTATAACCATTCTTTAAGTATTGGACATTAAGATGTTTCCCAAATGTTTGCAATGATACAAAATACCGAAGTAATGTTTTGTGCGTCTTAACTTTTACAGTTCCTTCGAATTATCTCTTTAGTATAAATTTGAAGGAGTGAGTCAAAGATACTAACATCACCCCCTATTCTCCCTCTATGTTGTTTATTCCAAGAGGGTGGGGGCAGGTTTCGGTGGATGAGAGTAGAGATGAGTAGAGAGAGTGAAGATGAATTTCATCTTTTTTTTTTTAAAGATTTTATTTATTTCTTTATTTGACAGAGAGAAATCACAAGTAGATGGAGAGGCAGGCAGAGTGAGACAGAGGGAAGCAGGCTCCCCGCTGAGCAGAGAGCCCGATGTGGGACTCGATCCCAGGACCCTGGGATCATGACCCTGAGCCGAAGGCAGCAGCTTAACCCACTGAGCCACCCAGGCGCCCCAATGAATTTCATCTTAAAGTTGAATTTATTAACATCAATTGTTATGATTTTTTATTACATTCATTTAGCCATTAGTTTTTGATGTCGTGTTCAATGTTTCATTAGTTGTGTATAACACCCAGTGCTTATCACAACACTTTTAAAAAACACATTGTGTGTGCGTGTGTTTGTGTGTGTGTGAGTAGTAGATCAAGTATGTTTTTTTATTAGCATTTATCTGATGTTTCTTGATGTTGTATACATTTTCATATTCATTTATTAGTATCTGTGAGCTGTAAATATACTTTGTCCAGTAAAGCTGCTTGTTGAATTATCCAGTGTTGGGTCTAGCAAAATGATGAGACTTGGGTTTTTAGCACAGCTTCACATGAAGTTCTTCTGGTTGGGCTCAGAGGAAGGAAGGTGAGAAGGGGGGCTTTTGGAGCTCACAGGCAGGCCCTAAGGAGCAAGGAGGCGGGCCTTGTGGAGTCACCACTGATGACATTTCCTCTCTCTACAGATAACTATTGTGCTTGCTGCTATATAAATAGAAAAATAAATATCTCGTTACATTATGTTCGAAGTATGATAAAAACAAGGTATAGTAAGTGACAATAATGAGGAAGGGATGAGTGTTTGGAAGTGTTCCCCAGACCAGGAGTACCTTTCTGATGAAGTGGCATTTTACCTAAAATGCCGAAGGAAAAGATCTCCACAAGGTATCTAGGGTGTCATACATCTGTTAGAAGCACAGGGTAAAATGCCATGACTACAACACACAGGAGCAACCCCTGCAGCTGAGCCATAACATCCTGTCCCTCCGGAAGTTGCTTTTATCTTGGTATCACTCATGATGACTGTGCCAGGTTAGACGGATGAGAGGATGACATTGCTCAAGTTCCTTGCATGCCTGACCATTTAGTGGGTTATAGCAAATACCTGTGCTTGTTTGAGGATCGAATAATGAGAGAATCACGGTATGTTGTTTCCCCTGTTCTTTCCATATGATTGAAGTAGTTACAATAATTAGAATTCGGAGGAGCCCACTCTCTCCTGATTTTATGAATCATGCTGGAAGAGAAGCTAACGCAGCATAATAAACAATACAGTCATAATGCAGTCTGCATAAAAGCAATATCAAGTCATATAAATGCTTCATAAAAAGTCCCTATCTCTACACAAGGTCTGCAATAGTACACAGGAACAATGAAAATCAATGTCTGATAGCTGACTTCATTTGGCTTTCTAACTTTGATTACTACTTCTGTCATTTTATCTTATCCATTTAAGCTGATTTTTGATAACTGGACAGTTGGGAACCCAGTCTCCTTTAGAGGTAAAAAGGGACCGAAGCCATCTTACTGTCTACTATTAATTTAAGTAATCCTCAGAAGTCCACACTGCAATAAAGCAAGAATACTGCCACATGTAAAATAGATGTTATTTTCTGATCATTTAGCAGTTTATTTCACAATGTGCATGTAATCCTCTATTACACACTGTAATGTCTGAGGAGCCATGCATGTCCAGTCCATTGCCAGAAAAAATAATCTTACTAGTAGCTGACTGCAAGCATTCTCAGAATGCACAGTATGATGAAAAATATTTTTTTGTTTAATATTTTCATTATGATCTTTTAGCCTGAGTCAACTGTAGACCCCTTCCCCCTAGGTATCCTCCTTTTACTCCTTTACTTTCCTCCCTGGTCAAAGCTGGGGAAACCACTGTTCTTGGGTCTAATCTAGAAGGTGATGAGGAATCAGGGTTGATGGCCCCTCACAGCCTTCCATGGGATTTAGCTTAAACCTTTCAGATTTCTTAGAATGAAATCTGTTATAAAACAGCCTCTCTGGTATTCATGTAAACACAACCCTCATAGCACAACTTTGATATAACTGTGTCAAAAAAACCCCTCCGTCCACCAAGAAGGAGGCTGAAAAGGAAAGAAAGGGAGCAGGGGACAGAACCTGAGTCTGTCACAGATGATCTGCCAGAGTTCATTGATGTCAAGTTATTCCATGGTAAACCTCTCATAGCCGCTTCAACAGAAGCATGTCTTGACTAAAAAAATGCTCCCTCGGTTCACACAAGGTAATCACAATTTCAACCCAGCAAAGAACTTTAGTGAGGCAAAGACAATCAAGTTATCTGTGCATTCAATAAAAATAGCTCTGTTGGGGCACCACGGCGGCTCAGTTGGTTAAGCTTCTGACTCTTGGTTTCAGCTCAGATTGTGATCTCTGGGTTATGGGATCAAGCCCTTGAGTAGGACTCCATGCCGATGGCAGAGTCTACTTGGTATTCTCTCTCCCCTTCTCTCTCTCTGCTCCTCCCCCTGCTTGGGTGCACTCTGTCTCTCTCTCTTTAAATAAGTTTAAAGATATACATATCTTTATGTACATACATACATACATACACACATACATATATATATATATATATATATATATAACATACACACAAACAAGAAAAGGAAAACAGAAAAATGGCTTGGACACTTGTCTAAGTTTTTTGTAACATATTTAAAAGAAATTAATCCAATAATGGCACATAGTTTTGCTCAATAGATGGGAAGAAAACATTTATTCTTAGAAGCTGCTGTTTGTTAGGCTGAAAGACTGACTTAAAATTGTAGTTGTACTGATAGCAGCATTGTTAACTTGACAACAAAAGTAACTACAACTTAAGCTTTCACACTCGATCTATGTCTCCAGGAGCTATCTCACTGCAGACTTGAAGTGAAGTTCTGTATAACTCATTCTCATATAAGAGACAAACTAGACACTGTGCAGGATTCAAGCTTCAATTTTTCCAAGTTTGATCCATCAATGAAAAATGTTTCAGTGACACTGTTTGAAACTTCACATCTTGCATTCAAACTTACTTTATTATTTTTTTTTTTCCTTTTTTTTTTTTTTTCCCAATTTATTTATTTTCAGAAAAACAGTATTCATTATTTTTTCACCACACCCAGTGCTCCATGCAAGCCGTGCCCTCTATAATACCCACCACCTGGTACCCCAACCTCCCACCCCCCCGCCACTTCAAACCCCTCAGACTGTTTTTCAGAGTCCATAGTCTCTCATGGTTCACCTCCCCTTCCAATTTACCCAAATTCCCTACTACTCTCTAACGCCCCTTGTCCTCCATGCTATTGGTTATGCTCCACAAATGAGTGAAACCATATGATAATTGACTCTCTCGGCTTGACTGATTTCACTCAGCATAATCTCTTCCAGTCCCGTCCATGTTGCTACAAAAGTTGGATATTCGTCCTTTCTGATGGAGGCATAATACTCCATAGTGTATATGGACCACATCTTCCTTATCCATTCATCCGTTGAAGGGCATCTTGGTTCTTTCCATAGTTTGGCGACTGTGGCCATTGCTGCTATAAACATTGGGGTACAGATGGCCCTTCTTTTCACGACATCTGTATCTTTGGGGTAAATACCCAGGAGTGCAATGGCAGGGTCGTAGGGAAGCTCTATTTTTAATTTCTTGAGGAATCTCCACACTGTTCTCCAAAGAGGCTGCACCAACTTGCATTCCCACCAACAGTGGAAGAGGGTTCCCCTTTCTCCACATCCTCTCCAACACCTGTTGTTTCCTGTTTTGTTAATTTTGGCCATTCTAACTGGTGTAAGGTGATATCTCAATGTGGTTTTAATTTGAATCTCCCTGAGGGCTAATGATGATGAGCATTTTTTCATGTGTCTCATAGCCATTTGTATTTCTTGATTGGAGAAGTGTCTGTTCATATCTTCTGCCCATTTTTTGATGTGTTTGTCTGTTTCGTGTGGGTTGAGTTTGAGGAGTTCATTATAGATCCTGGATATCAACCTTTTGTCTGTACTGTCATTTGCAAATATCTTCTCCCATTCCATGGGTTGCCTCTTTGTTTTTTTGACTGTTTCCTTTGCTGTGCAGAAGCTTTTGATTTTGATGAAGTCCCAGAAGTCTATTTTCGCTTTTGTTTCCTTTGCCTTTGGAGACGTATCTTGAAAGAAGTTGCTGTGGCTGATATCGAAGAGATTACTGCCTATGTTCTCCTCTAAGATTCTGATAGATTCCTGTCTCACGTTGAGGTCTTTTATCCATTTTGAGTTGATCTTTGTGTACGGTGTAAGAGAATGGTCGAGTTTCATTCTTCTACATATAGCTGTCCAGCTTTCCCAGCACCATTTATTGAAGAGACTGTCTTTTTTCCACTGTATATTTTTTCCTGTTTTGTCGAAGATTAATTGACCATAGAGTTGAGGGTCCATATCAGGGCTCTCTACTCTGTTCCACTGGTCTATGTGTCTGTTTTTATGCCAGTACCATGCTGTCTTGGTGATCACAGCTTTGTAATAAAGCTTGAAATCAGGTAAGGTGATGCCGCCAGCTTTATTTTTGTTTTTCAACGTTTCCTTAGCGATTCGGGGTCTCTTCTGATTCCATACAAATTTTTGGATTATTTGCTCCAGCTCTTTGAAGAATGCCGGTGGAATTTTGATCGGAATGGCATTAAAAGTATAGATTGCTCTAGGCAGTATAGACATTTTAACGATGTTTATTCTTCCTATCCAAGAGCATGGAATGGTCTTCCATCTTTTTGTGTCTTCTTCAATTTCTTTCATGAGTGTTCTATAGTTCCTCAAGTATAGATCCTTTACCTCTTTAGTTAGGTTTATTCCCAGGTATCTTATGGTTCTTGGTGCTATAGTAAATGGAATCGATTCTCTAATTTCCCTTTCTGTATTTTCCTTGTTAGTGTATAAGAAAGCCACTGATTTCTGCACATTGACTTTGTATCCTGCCACGCTGCTGAATTGCTGTATGAGTTCTAGTAGTTTGGGGGTGGAGTCTTTTGGGTTTTCCATATAAAGAATCATGTCATCTGCGAAGAGAGAGAGTTTGACTTCTTCATTACCAATTTGGATACCTTTTATTTCTCTCTGTTGTCTGATTGCTGTTGCTAGGACTTCTAATACTATGTTGAACAAGAGTGGTGAAAGTGGGCATCCTTGTCTTGTTCCTGATCTCAACGGGAAGGCTGCAAGCTTTTTCCCATTGAGGATGATATTTGCTGTGGGTCTTTCATAGATAGATTTGATGAGGTTCAGGAATGTTCCCTCTATCCCTATACTTTGAAGCGTTTTAATCAGGAACGGATGTTGGATTTTGTCAAATGCTTTTTCTGCATCAATTGAGAGGACCATGTGGTTCTTCTCTCTTCTCCTATTAATTTGTTGTATCACATTGATTGATTTACGAATGTTGAACCATCCTTGTAGCCCAGGGATGAATCCCACCTGATCATGGTGGATAATCTTTTTAATGTGTTGTTGGATCCTGTTGGCTAGGATCTTGTTGAGAATCTTAGCATCCATATTCATCAGTGATATTGGTCTGAAATTCTCCTTTTTGGTATGGTCCTTGCCTGGTTTGGGGATCAGGGTAATGCTGGCTTCATAGAAAGAGTCTGGAAGTTTTCCTTCTGCTTCAATTTTTTGAAACAGCTTCAGGAGAATAGGTGTTATTTCTTCTTGGAAGGTTTGGTAGAATTCCCCAGGGAATCCGTCAGGTCCTGGGCTCTTGTTTTTTGGGAGATTTTTGATCACTGCTTCAATCTCGTTATTAGATATCGGTCTATTCAGGTTGTCGATTTCTTCCTGGTTCAATTTTGGTAGTTTATATTTTTCCAGGAATGCATCCATTTCATCAAGGTTGCTAAGCTTATTGGCATATAACTGTTCGTAGTAACTTCTGATGATTGTTTCTACTTCCTTGGTGTTAGTTGTGATCTCTCCCCTTTCATTCATAATTTTATGAATTTGGGATTTCTCTCTTTTCTTTTGGATTAGTGTAGCCAGTGGCTGGCTTATCGATCTTATTGATTCTTTCAAAAAACCAGCTTCTAGTTTCATTGATACGTTCTACTGTATCTCTGGTTTCTCCCTCATTGATCTCAGCTCTAATCTTGATGATTTCCCTTCTTATGTGTGGAGTTGGTTTGATTTGTTGTTGATCCTCCAGTTCTTTAAGGTGTAGAGACAGCTGGTGTGTTCTGGATTTTTCAATTTTTTTGAGCAAGGCTTGGATGGCTATATATTTTCCCCTTAGGACCGCCTTTGCTGTATCCCATAGGTTTTGGACCGAAGTGTCTTCATTCTCATTGGTTTCCATGAATTGTTTCAGTTCTTCTTTGATCTCCTGGTTGATCCAAGCATTCTTAAGCAAGGTGGTCTTTAGCTTCCAGGTGTTTGAGTTCCTTCGGAACTTTTCCTTGTGATTGAGCTCCAGTTTCAAAGCATTGTGATCTGAGAATATGCAGGGAATAATCTCAGTCTTTTGGTATCGGCTGAGTCCTGATTTGTGACCCAGTATGTGGTCTATTCTGGAGAAGGTTCCGTGTGCACTTGAGAAGAATGAGTATTCTGCTGTTTTAGGGTGGAATGTTCTGTATATATCTATGAGGTCCATCTGGTCCAATGTGTCGTTCAATGCTCTTGTTTCTTTATTGATTTTCTGCTTCGATGATCTGTCTAATTCTGAAAGAGGCGTGTTAAGATCACCTACGATTAGTGTATTCATATCAATATGACTCTTTATCTTGATTAACAGTTTTCTTAAGTAATTGGCTGCTCCCATATTGGGAGCATAGATATTTACAATTGTTAGATCATCTTGGTGGATAGTCCCTTTAAGGATTATGTAGTGTCCTTCTGTATCTCTGACTACAGTCTTTAGTTTGAAGTCTAATTTATCTGATAGGAGAATCGCTACCCCAGCCTTCTTTTGAGTCCCATTGGCATGAAAGATGCTTCTCCACCCCTTCACTTTCAGTCTGCGTGTATCTTTAGGTTCAAAATGGGTCTCTTGTAGACAGCATATGGATGGGTCCTGTCGTTTAATCCAATCTGCAACCCTGTGCCGTTTTATGGGTGCATTTAGGCCATTCACATTGAGAGTGATTATTGATAGATACGTTTTTATTGACATCGAGTTACCTTTGAAGTCTTTCTTTCTGTAGACTGTCTCTATATTTCTGTTCAATGCTATTCTTGGGATTTTTCCTCTTTTATAGAACCCCCCTTAATATTTCCTGCAGTATCGGCTTGGTGGTTGCATAGTCTTTTAAGTCTTGCCGGTCTTGGAAACTCTTTATCTCTCCATCCATTTTGAATGTCAGTCTTGCTGGATAAAGTATTCTTGGCTGCATGTTCTTCTCATTTAGTGCCCTGAATATATCTTGCCAGCCTCTTCTGGCTTGCCAGGTCTCTGTGGACAGGTCTGACGTTATTCTGATGGGCTTCCCTCTGTAAGTAAGGAGCCTCTTTGCCCTGGCAGCTTTCAAGAGATTATACCTACAATTATAATTTCTCAATTTGACTATCAGGTGTCGTGATGTTTTTTTGGAGTGTATAATCTTGGGTGGAGACCGTTCAGCCTCTAGTACATGAACGCTGGTTTCATTCGCGAGATTCGGAAAGTTTTCATGAAGGACTTGTTCCACGACATCTTCTAGACTTCTTTCTTTCTCCTCCCCTTCAGGAATTCCAATAATTCTGACGTTGGAACGCTTCATGGCATCACTTATTTCCCTAATTCTGCTTTCGTGGGATCTAAGCTGTTTGTTCCAGGCTTCCTCCTGATCCTTTCTCTCTATCTGTTTGTCTTCCAGATCACTAATTCTATCTTCTGTCTCAGTTACCCTAGCTTTGAGAGAGTTTAGATTGGATTGGAACTCATTGAGAGCATTGTGGACCTCCTCCCTGGTGGCTTTAAGCTCCGCCCTAACATTGTGAACATCCTGTCTGGTCGCTTTCAGTTCGGCTCTAATCAATTCTGTTTGGTCATCCATGGCTTTCTCCAACCTAGCTATTGCCTGGATAATTGTTAGCCTGAATTCTCTTTCCGACATATTTTCTATGTTGATAGCCGTTAGCTCTGTTGCGGAAGGTCCATCCTCTGTATTTTTCTTCTGTTGGGCATTCCTCCTCCTAGTCATTTTGGTGGGAGAAGACTGAACAGATGTAGCTGGATGTATCAACTCTGGTGCAGTCAAGGTGCACCCTGGAACACTTCCTATCTCCGTCTCAGAAGCCTCAGTCTGGGTGCAGAAGCTGAATAAATTCCCCCTTGGACGCTGGCAGTGCAGGTTCCAAGTTAAAGACCCTGGGGGCGCAGGATCTTTTGCTCGTCCCCAAAGCCAAGGCAGTGGCGGCTGTCTGGGAGTTCCTGACCGCCAGAGAGGTTCCAAGCAGTGATCGCACACTGAGATTTTGCCGCTGGCCGGGGCTGGGAGTGCCCGGCTTGCGCGCACCTCTTTTCAGAGGCGGCTGTGGGTCGGGCGCGCGTCTGGGGCACTGAGAACGGGGCGCTGGTCCGTAAGCCGCAGGCTGGGCTTTTGCGCGCCTCTGTCCAGGGAAGAGTTTCGCGGGCGCGCGGCTTAGACTTTGAAACAATGGCCCGGGTCAAGAAGCGCCCCAGGGCCTTAGAAACCCAGGAGAGCTGGAGCGACGTGCACGCGCATCTCAAGCTTTGTGGTAGGGCTAGCGCGCGTTCTGCAGACCGGCTCCCATCCCCTCACAGGAGCCGGAACCCCTCGCTCTGGGGCACGCTGGCGGCTTAGGGACCAGGAGCCGGTTTCTCCGCCGCACTCTCTCTGCCTCCGCGCCGGGGAGGCCGTCTGGGACCGGGGACTCAAGCCCCTGTCCTTAGCCGCCCCGATTCCCACAATTTGCCCCCGCGATCCTTTGCTCTTTTGGAGTGCTTTCAACTAGTCTCCGAGTTAATGCTGGTCCCCAGACGCAGGGCGCTCTCGCTCGTATCGGGGTATTACTTTTGCACCGGTTGCCTCTGGTGGCTCCCTCCCCCTTTTGTTTATCTTCCGATATCAGTCCGCTGTTCCCATTCCGCTTTACCTGCTCACTGGCGTCTTCTGCCCCTGTAGAGATCCAGACGTGTATAATTCTGATCTCAGGCTGATTTCATGGGTGATCAGAGTTCTTTGGTAGGTAATCAGCTCACTTTGGGGTACCAGCTGAAAGGACGCCTCTTCCTAGTACCCCGCCATCTTGTCCCCCCCCCTCAAACTTACTTTAAAAAAAAATTGTTTGTCTAAATATTCATGAAAGTCTAATTTTCTAAGTTTTTTCTGAAAATGGCATTTTATTATTTTTTTTAAGATTTTAATTTATTTATTTGAGAGAGAGAGACAGTGAGAGAGAGAATGAGCGAGGAGAAGGTCAGAGAGCGAAGCAGACTCCCTATGGAGCTGGGAGCCTGATGTGGGACTCGATCCCGGGACTCCAGGATCACGCCCTGAGCCGGAGGCAGTCGTTCAACCAACTGCGCCACCCAGGCGTCCCTGAAAATGGCATTTTAAATTTATATCATGGCTAAGAATTTGTACCCATTTCTCTCTCTCTCTTTTTTAAAGTTTTTATTTATTTATTTGACAGAGATCACAAGTAGGCAGAGAGGCAGGCAGAGAGAGAGAGAGAGAGAGGAGGAAGTACGTTCCCTACTGAGCAGAGAGCCCAATGCGGGGCTTGATCCCAGGACCCTGGGATCATGACCTGAGCTGAAGGCAGAGGCTTTAACCCGCTGAGCCACCCAGGTGCCCCTGTAACCTGCTGAGCCACCCAGGTGCCCCTGTACCCATTTCTCTTAATGTAATTGTTGCTTTTTAAAGAGACAGCCACTAGGCTTTATATCAAGCTTTACTTTAAGAACTGAAGAACTTTTTCTTTTGGAGAGTATATAAAAAGGTGCTACATATTATGTACCAAGAGAAATAGTTGTTTATTCCCCCAAAGTGCCAAAAAATCTCTTTCATCTCCTGCCGTGATCTCAAGCTCATTAGTACTTCAGTATTTGAACTTGTCACCTCTCCAAACTCATCTAGTTGTATTTCATCATCTTTTGACAAATCTCAAGGTTTTCTAAAGCTCCTTGGATTTTCTATAAATCTCATTCTTTGGGATTCAGAAAGCTTCTTTTTACCTAATTTTCTTAACAGATTTTTGTGAAACAAACTGATAAAAGGATGACCACACTTTAAATAGACTGTCCATATTTTAATTTTTATTAAAATTTTTATTTCCTTCTAACTTTATCTCTGTTAGAACTTTTTTTTTCTCTGCCCCTAAGTCTGTAAGGAGAGGCTAATCTTCCTTAATATCTCATCAGAAACAAAGAGCAGAAGACCGTGGCGAGCCAGCATTTCCAATACTGGCTACACAGGGAAATCTAGTTAGGTGCAAAACTCTTCAACTCAGTGAATCCACAACTCCTCCACCACCTTTTTCCTTGTCTTTTCCTTGCCCACCTTAGGAGAATTTCCCCTCTTCAAAGTTTCCTTTTATGTAACATTTAGGTTTTCTGAATGCAATGCTGTGATTTACTGGTGCTATCATTGTACCTTGAAGGAGAAGGAAAGATTGGCTTTAAATGCGTTTGTTCAAGTGTTCCTAAGCTGAGTCGTCTTCATCCTAAGGAATGCAGGCCTGCTAGTCCCCATAAATATTGCCAGAACAGAGTCCGATCTATTCAGTGCAGCCTACCGAGAACATTTCATGTTCAAAGGGCCATTGCTAGGTTCATGTCTGTCCATGGAGGGGCCAGAGCTTTTCATGTGGAGCCTGTCCTGGTAAGCAGCTGGAGTAATCTGCTTCACAAGGAGAAGCCCTCATTTGCTTCACACTCATTCCCTTCTGTATCATTTGTTTAAATAGATTAGAAGAGCGCTCCTCTCTGTACCAGCTTGTCTCTCGATTTAGATGGAAGAATATCACTTTCAAAGCCTTTGGCTGCTTTCAAAGCTGTACCTCTGTGGTTTGGAATGCTGTTTTGAAGATGTGACAGGGTCAGCTGGAAAAACCCAGGGCCCAACCTAGGTTCCATCCTTAAATTGCCAGTAAAGTAAAAAGTACCTTAGGATTCCTTGGTGAGAACAAAGAAGGCCCTCTGTTCAAAGAAGTGTTTCTGGAAGAAATGAAGATATTTTTAATGAAATGACAACATTTTAGTCTTTACTTACAGAAATTGAGTAAACGTTCCTTCTGTGGGAGGTCTCTTTCTCTGAGCAGGAGTAAGTTCTAGAGAATGGTTCCCAGCACCTGGGGAAAACTTATGAACACTGGAGAAGTCACCAAAAATAATAAATACTGCCTTGCTCACAAACATTTTCACTTCCCCTCCTAAACATCTCCAATGCCTTCTCTGATTTGTCACATAAACATCTGCTCTTGCAAACATTGTAATTTCTCTTTACAGAAACAGACTTTGGTAAAAATTAAAAAATAAAAAAACAAAGGATTGTGAAAGATAAGCAGAATGCCATGCATTACTTTAAAATTCATTTCTTGATTTTCATTAGGCTTTCTCTGACTTGGACATCTTAAACATAAAGTGCTTATTTTGTATATCCCATCAACATTCCTTTATAGAGTTTTTATGCTTTCAGAGCCTTTCCTAATTGAATTAAAAAGAAACAGACAACACGGCCACTACTTTCCCCCTACTAACTGTAGGTGGAAAATATACCTGAAACAGCTTGAAACTAAGCATATTAATACATATAATGGCTCCCCTATGTCATCTAAGTGAGAGATCTTTTAGGTGGCCTACATGCTCCCAAATTTAAAGAACTTCATGGTATGCATTGAGGTCCTTAACAAGCGCTCTGTCTCCCATCCCATCAGTATTTCAGATGCCCCAAAGCCCCTGGACCCTCAGGCTAGATTCAGATCCCTTGGTGTCCTCTTTACTTTGATGTTACAAGTATGATTTCCATGGACAGCAAAGCTGCCCCACTTTGTGGTTTGGATTGACAGTTCAAAGGTGACTTGAAGCATGTTGAATAATCAGGTAGAACAATATAGTTAATGAGATATGTAATTCTATAAGTTTGGATGCTGCTGCATACTTTGGTGATTTTTTGGTGTTATTAATATTGTCTTCAAGGGTTCATATTACTAGCATTTTAAAAAATTCCCTTTGTTTCTCCAATTACTAATATAATATGGACACATGGTTAAGAAAGCAAATGAGGGGGCATCTTGGTGGCTCAGTGGGATAGGCCTCTGCCTTCGGCTCAGGTCATGATCTCAGAGTCCTGGGATCGAGTCCCGCATCGGGCTCTCTGCTCAGCGGGGAGCCTGTTTCTCCCTCTCTCTCTGTCTGCCTCTCTGCTTGCTTGTGATCGCTCTCTCTCTGTCAAATAAATAAATAAAATCTTAAAAAAAAAGGAAAGCAAATGATAGTTACATGTGTGTGCATGTGTGTGTGTGTGTGTGTGTGCATTATCTGAGAGCTGAACAATTCCCTCACTTCCCTGACAGCCTGAAATGACCCATTCCACAATTTTTCCCTCTGTCATACAAATATATCCAAGCATATATGCACATTTATTGCTTGTTATTGAAATAGAATCATGCTATATGCAGTTTGCTTTTTTCACTTCATACCATGGATAGCCTTTCAAGTCACTAGGTATGCTATCTTTCTAACTTCTTCATGCCTTTGTAAACACAGATATTCTAATTTTCTATAAGTAAGATCATACCACTTGTAGGATATCACATTTCATTTTATTTTAGTTTCTATTATTATTAGTAATGTTTTAAATTTTCATTTTTATAATGCTTTACAGATCATAAACTCCTCTTACATACACCATCTCATTTGTTCCTAAATACTCTGTGAGGTGGTTACTATTTACTCTATTTTAGTTGATCAGGAAGCTTAGAGAAATTCATGTCTTCCCTCCATGATAAAGCTAATAAAGGTAGAGTCAAGATTCAGACTGGGCTTGTCTTACTCACTCATGCCTTAGAGAACACTTAATCTTCTGATAATGTTTGAAAATGTTTGTGGGAAGGTAGGTAAATCCCTACTGAATGACATCTGAAATCCCCTTCACCATATCAAAAAATTGTCAATATCACTTTTTTATTTGACTTCTAAGCCTCTAGCAACATAACCATCACCTTATCTACCATATCAGTTTGTTCTGCTATGCCTGTTGTATAGACTAGTAAATTTTATGAGAAATTTTCTGCCTTGGTTCTTAAAATAGTTTCTTAACTATTAAACTGAAGCATTGTTCCATTTAAAATGTATTTCCACATCCCATTATTTGCTCCCAAACTCATTTTATCTACATTTTCTCTGGACTGAGCTCAATTTGCTGTACATTAGTCCCAAAGCTTGAATGATTTATCTGAATCCAAGTACGTTATTTCTCGTTGTATCTTGCTTTTCACAAATAACTTAGCCTGTACACTTACTTTCCATGCATCCTCCAAATTAATAGCGGGAAAAAAAAACTTTTCAAGATGAAAACAAAGCTTGCCCTTGGCCTCATGGGAACATAAATATTGGTCTCAGAAATGGCTTGGTTACTGTGTTGGTATATCTCAAGAGGCACTTCCCTTTTCCTATTTTCTTTTTTAACGGTAACATAAAAAGGATTAATTATAATGCTAAGTTTTAAGCATCCAACCATGGAGATCCAGCCAGCAATGAAAGTAGGGACTTTAAGGCAAAGATGTTATTAATTAATAAAAAAACACGTTTACATAGAGTGTAGGGTGACACAGAAACAGAATGGTTTGTGGAGATGGGAAGACTCGGGGTTTAATTCTTGCTGTAGAACTGCATAACTCTTTGACCTTGGAGAAGTTCTTTAAGCCCATGTTTCTTTAATTGTAAGGTAGGGATAATGCTCAGAGACTCCTTGGGAACTTTAAATGATAGGGTGTGACAATTTCCATTACAGTGTTTGGCGTTTAGGAAATCTTCTCTATGTCTAAGTTTATCCATGTATAACTGTTGATTTTCAACTGCTTTTTACCTACCAAACATCTATTTTTATACCTGCTATACTTAATACCTAGTAGACTTATATACCTAATATAACTAAATAGATAAAAGCAAATTTAACCTTTTTAGTTAGGTTGTTCTGTAAGTGTTTCTATTAGTTGTTTTCTTCTTTGTCATTTTTCCTGAGATTATAGCAAATGCATGCTTATCTTTTTAAAAAGGTTTTATTTATTTGTTTATTTATTTATTTATTTATTTACTTGAGACAGACAGAAAGGGAGAGAAAGTGGGGAGAGAAGCAGGAGGAGAGGGAGAGAATCTCAAGCAGATTCCCTACTAAAGTCTGGAACCTGATGCAGGGCTGGATCTCATGACTGCTGAGATCACGCCCTGAGCTGAAACCAGAAGTTGCTTGCTAAACTTGACTGAACCACCCAGGTGCCCCCTCATGTTTCTTATCTTGAAGACACATTTTTGGTACAGGAATCTTTTTCTTCTTCTTCTTTTTCTTTTTTTAAGATTTTATTTATTTATTTGAGAGAAAGAGTACAAGCATAGAGGGGAGGGCAGAGGGAGAGAGAGAATCTCAAGCAGATTCCACACTGAGCACAGAGCCTGACCTGGGGCTTGATCTCACGACCCTGAGATCATGACCTGAGCCAAAACCAAGCATTAGACACTTAACTGACTGAGCCACCCAGGCGCCCAGTACAAGAATCTTCTTAAAGATACTTTAATGTTTTCTAAAAATTTTTAAATTAGTTAATTTTAAAATTAGTAATAATGGTTACATCTATTTTTTTTTGAAGATTTGTTTATCTATTTAAGCAATCTCTATACCCAGTGTAGGGCTCAGACTCATGACCCTGAGATCAGGAAATGAATGTTCTACCTACTGAACCAGCCCCATACCCCAGTAATAGTTACATTATGAATGTACATATTAGTACTCTAAGGGACTTAAAATATCCCCCTCCCCATAACCTGATTCAACTATGGAGTCAAAACTTAATAATATGACATGGCTTATGTGGACAATTTATTATGCACATGAATTCAGATTTTCTGGTATTCAGTTGGCAAAATAAGATCACATAATTTGAAAAAATTATTTGTGTCTTTCACTTTCTTAAACACTTTGAATCTAGATCTAAGGAATTGGTGTTTAGTAAGTATTTCTCTTGGTTTTAAACCTGGATATAAGTGATTAGTTTTGTTTGATCATATTTGGGGAAAGTGGTAGAATTCATTGAGAATAACTTTTGGTTACCCACTATATCCATAGTATTTCTGAGAATAGAGGACTATATTTCTGTTGTTAAGACTATATTTCTGTTATAATCATTTATGTGTTTGTAATGGTCCAGGTAGATAGAGGTAAACAAGACAGATGTTCTAGCCTTGATGAACTAAGATTCTAGCTGGAAAGACACAGAAATCAGCATATAAATAAATACATAAACAAGAATTTCAAACCCTGAAAGTGCCATCTAAAGATAATGTAGAGTAAGATGGTGTGGAGGGGCCCGTCTTTGAATTGAAATCTGAACGATACGGAAGCTGACCTGTGCTGATCCAGGAAAGAGTGTTCCAAGCAGATGGAAAAATCTGTACAATGCTCTGAAGTGGGACAAGATAGTGGGCTTGAGGTTCAGATGAGTATATAAATGACTCTCACCAGAGGCAAATATATGAGTGAGAATTATACATTTGGAAACCATTTGCATCCAGGTGGAAAGTTAGGAAATGAGAGAATACATTTGGATTGTACTTCCTTAAGGTACCACATACTCAAGGTTAATGAATTCTTGTTCAACATTCCAGTTGAAACATCAATTGGGATTCTGTTTTTCTAACCTAAGGGAGATTTTACAAGTGCACTGGAAAAAATGGTTGTCTTTTCCTACAGGGGAAGACTGGTGTGCTTACAAATGTGAAAATAATCTCTTTTATTTTAATTAAGTTCAACTGGAAATGAAAGACTTAAATTTCAGGATTTTTTTTTAGAGCTAAGACCTGTCATTTCAGTCAGGCTGCATCGTGTCCCACTAGCAGGCAGGACGCTATGCCCAGAATTAAAGGTTCAGTAGAAAAATCCATAAGATTGTTCAGTCTCTGTTTCCTTCTCTACCTTGGCATAAGATCATCAAGAATTTGTACCAGCATTTCTGAAAATGAAGCCAGAAATATGGAAAACATAACTTTAAACTATTTTGTTAAAATTCCTATTCCTCCCCTAATAAAGGACATGTGTTTTAAACTAGGTTAATGCTTTTTCTGGATCTCCAATTATAGTACATCTTCATTTTAGGCATGAATAGCTTACATTTTCATTTCCTGAATTAGCTGAAAAATAAGCAGAGTTATGCAGTTCAGCCAGATTCTCAAATCTTTTTAAAGAAACTTTTCCCCCAAGAGTAAAGGAATCAGAAGGATTTGGGGTCTGCAGGAACATTGTCATTAGCAAACCTTGTAATGTGTCAAATTTTGAATATAAAGAATTTATTGCAAGTAGTAATTATCTCTCTAGATTTCTTGAGCAGAGAGAAAGTTTTAACACCAAGACTGAATATCATCTAAAAGCACCCTCACCTACATTCTATCCTCTGCCCACTCAGGAGAAACAAATCATCTGTGAAAAAAAATTAATAGCCTTCTTACCATTATGCATCAAAGCATTATAATCTCATTTCCTACTCTAAACTTTTTACTCTCAACATTAGATTTTCTTTTTTTTTTAAAAAAAGATTTTATTTATTTATTTGACAGATCACAAGTAGGCAGAAAGGCAGGCAGAGAGAGATGGGGAAGCAGGCTCTCTGCTCAGCCTGCTTCCCCCTCTCTCTGCTCAGCAGAGAGCCTGATGCGGGGCTCGATCCCAGGACCCTAGGATCATGACCTGAGCCAAAGGCAGAGGCTTTAACCCACTGAGACACCCAGGCACCCCTCAACATTAGATTTTCTTAGCAAGGCAGTAGAATAATTGGCATAGCAGAGATTAAAATTAATATTAGATGCTATAGTCAATTATTATTTATTTTGACAGATCTCTGGGCTAGGATATTTGGTATTCCCAAAGAAATCCTGTTTGGCCAAATATATTTTCCTTAGAATTAAAAAAAAAAAAGGAAGAATCTGAAACAGTAACAAATTATGTGGTTATCCAAAATCAGACTATCTATAATTTTCTGATGGCTGTGGTTGTTGCACAAGAACACAGAGCAGGCTTTTACTGGGAAGTTAGGTATCTGATGCAAATAGGCTGAAGTATATTTTGTTTTGCAGTGCTAATTGGCAATCATAGAGGATCACAGATTCCTGTTCCTGAAGGCAGGGATGTGGAAATGAATCTTAGAGTGATTTCTTATCAGAAACATGAGAGATGACTATGCATCATGGGAAGTATTTAGCCCTGGTAGACTGAGTTTGAAGGAGAAATTTTGAAGTTATTGTGAAGCTGATTTAATTTATTTTAAAACCGATCAAATCCATATAAAGAGGTATAATGGAAAGTCTCACTTCTACCATGTCCCACCCATCCTGTTTCCCCTCTTCTCCCCAGGCCAAGGAATTATACTTATTTTTAACATATTTATCTTCCTAGAATCTCTTTATGCAAATTCTAGCAAATGCAACTATATGTTCATATTCCTCCTTTCTTACTACCATGAAATATTTTATGAACGGGACAAGTATAATATTTATGCTAAGAGACATGTACATGTGACATGTCATCAGTGTATCTTCAGTTCTCACAACAGTCATGAAGTAGGTGGTACTTTCTCCATTTTACGTATGAAGAAACTGAAGTTCAAGAGAGCTAAAACATGTCCCAAGTTCGCACATTGTTGGAGTCACCCTTTTGCAGTAATGATACTTGTTGGAAAACTTCAGTAGTTTAGCACTTCTCTTTGGAAATGTCAGGACAGAATTTTGCAGCTCTTAAACAACAAATGCTATTATCCTTGCATTCAAACTCATGATAAGTTTAATTTTTAAAATTTTCAAAATAAACCCTCTTTTTTCCTAATATTATTTTTTATAAATAAGAGAGTTAGACTTATGTTAAATCCCGCTGTCCAGGTAAAAGTCACTGTTAAATTTTGGCGTCTATCCTCCTAAACTTCTGTGTGTAAAGTGATATCCTATCATGCAGCATGAATTTCAGGGACATCATGGATTGGCAGGAAATGATTGTTTTCACACACACTCATGTACAATATTAGTTCCCTGTGTAGTTACTCAAGAATCCATAATGTTATGGTAGTTGATGGCACAATGAACAGGATCAGTATAGTGTATCTTGGCATGACTTTTTCCTGGCCCCAAGTACCTTAGTGGGTTGCACAGGTGCCAGTAATGACGTCCATACATGGTAGAGTCCCGCCTCATCTGAGGAAAGAAGTGGAAATTTTTTTTCTATGTCTCAGCTATTCTTATACAGCCCACAACCCCATTACAAAATAACTTACCCACTTGGGCAAATGTCTAGACATGTCAATTCTTGATATACAATATGGGTTTACAAGTTAAGTGGTAGCTGGTAAATTTATCTACCATAGTTTCTAATATGTATTCCTTTTGAACATCATCATATATTTATGGCCTTTCACAGACTCAATTAATTTCATTCTACAGTTATAAACAGTTTCTTTTTGACTCATATTCACACTCTTCACATTTTGGCCAATGAGAGCCCTTTCAAGCCAGCTTCCCGTCAACATCACCAGAAGAGTTTAAAAGTATTCTTGCTATCTTTCATCTAGATGTGCAAACCCCACCTTTAATTTTAGCTTTTAGAAATTAAACCTGGGCACGGGGACTACATATTATATCATTTCATATCATTAAGTGGCTAAAGAATGATGACAAAGACCTATAGGGCTTTACTGATAGAACATTTGCTTTTTTTCCCAATATTAATGAATTTAGGTTGCTATGTCCAATTTATCATTTATTAAATATTTCTTAAATTATAGCTCATTAATAGATCATGTAAACTTTTTCGATCATTTTGAGGTACAGTTTTTTCCTTATTCGCTAGCTTTGACTTTCTGCAATATATATTCTCTTACCAAACTGTGTTTTTAAATTTCTGTGTTACTCCCAATTTATAGTTTCATTTTCTTTCTTTCTGTCTCTTGGCTCTAACACTCAGGAATTTAGTGTGCAGGTCTCAGTTGTCCCCTACGTCATGTATTACCAGAGTGCAAACTGCCTGAAAAGGAAAATAACGTCAGTTTCTTTTCAAGGGGACTACTAAAGAAATAGTTATGGGCCAAAAGGCAAACGTATGGAGACAGTAAAAAGATCAGTGGTTCAGGAAGAAGGAGGAAGAAAGGGATGAATAGGGGCACCTGGGTGGCTCAGTGGGTTAAAGCCTCTGCCTTCTGCTCAGGTCATGGTCCCAGAGTCCTGGGATCGAGCCCCACATCGGGCTCCCTGCTCAGCGGGAAGCCTGCTTCTCCCTCTCCCACCTTCTCTGCTGTGTTCCCTCTCTTGCTGTGTCTCTCCCTGTCAAATAAATAAAATCTTAAAAAAAAAAAAAAGAAAGGGATGAATACATGGAATAGGGTGTTGTAGGGCCATGAAACTATTCTGTATGATACTATAATGATGGGTACATGTCATTATACATTTATCAACACCCATTGAATGTGCAACACAAAGAATGAACCCTAAAGTAAACTGTGAATTTTAGTTAATAATATACCAATACTGGGTCATCAATTATAGACATGTACTGCACTAATGCAAGATGTCAGCAAGAGAGGGAAATGTGTGGAGAGGGAGACTTGTGGAGAAAGGCCATAGTGAGAATTCTGTACTTTCTGCTCAAATTTTGTATAAACCTAAAGCTAAAAACCATGCATCTTTCTTTGGAAGCTACTGTACGCTATCCTTTCTATCCTTTCTTAGGAAGCTATACTACTTCAAAGAATCAGGGGGGAAACTAAGAAAGGAAGAAAAAGGATACCAGAAACAGAAGATGCACTAGAGCTGAGAGGGGGAAAAAAAGTCCCCAGGATAATGGTGAAGGGACATCCCAGAATGAGTGTGGCATATCAGGCAAAGCTGAACTACCAGTATGATTGGAGAAGGTCACAATGTTCCAAGAGATCAGGGTGGGGGAGGCGAGAGGAAACTGATAGAAACCTGACGTGTGTGTCTTGAGAGAAGATTTATAAAACTGACATCGAGTTAGGGCTTGAATTAATGATACATATATAGAAGAGTAAGTAAATGATTAAATAGTAACATAATTTTTAGCCCCAGAGAAAACAAGAAGATGTGCGGAGAAGCAATAGAGTTCATTTCATAGCACAACTTTGGATGATATTTACGTAATCATAATATCAAAACCCATGATCTTTATTTAATCCTCCCTGTATACCTGTATTAATGGTGAGAAAGTGGACAAGAGTGTTAAGTATACGGTAGGAACAGCAGAAGGAAATGTGCTAAATCCACACCTTCTGTAATGGTAAGTAAAAAAGAGAAGAATTAAAATAATGTGAACATGTTATCTAGAGATATGGAGGCAAATTCTAAAACAATTAATTACCTGAAAGAGGAGCAAGGTTGCCTTTGGAAGGGGAAGAATGAGGAGAGAGCAGGTCAGGAAACTGTTATTTTTCAGAAGGAAAACCCTTGTAGTGTTTACCCCTTACACTGTATCTCAGGCATAACTCTCATAAAGAATAAAAATGAAAAATAAGAATAGTATTTAAGTGAAAATGTAAACAAAGTGATTTTTAAAAAATTATTATTTATTTATTTATTTTCAGAAAAACAGTATTCATTATTTTTTCACCACACCCAGTGCTCCATGCAAGCCGTGCCCTCTATAATACCCACCACCTGGTACCCCAACCTCCCACCCCCCCCGCCACTTCAAACCCCTCAGATTGTTTTTCAGAGTCCATAGTCTCTCATGGTTCACCTCCCCTTCAAATTTACCCAAATTCCCTACTCCTCTCTAACGCCCCTTGTCCTCCATGCTATTTGTTATGCTCCACAAATAAGTGAAACCATATGAAACAAAGTGATTTTTAAGTTAAAACCTCCCATGTACATTTTGTCCAGTTTTAAGTACAGAATTATTCTCATAACATTTCAAAAATGTATTAAAGACTAGCATGAACTTAAGTGGCTCCAACTTTTCTTAATAGCAATGCAGTTTCAAAATATAGAACAGGTTCTTTTTAGATTGTGCGTACACTTGTTCCCAACTCACTAAGGTGAGTATGTAAATGTCTTGAGGAATGTAAATGGAAGACAGTTGTCCCAATAAGGGAAGTGATTTCGGGTTCAGAAAAGTAGTTCTTCAGTTTGGGTTCCTTTTTAATTGGAAAAATATACAAGAAGCATACCAGCTCTGTTTCTGTTCTTGTTCTATTCTGGCCTCAAGTACAAGTGCTAAAAATCGATGAGCTTTTCTGAAATTCCCAGTGCCAGTGTTCAGATTCAAGACATTAATACATTCACATCGGTTTGGGGGAAAGCAGCTCAACTTTGATTCAGACTTCTGTCTTGGGAGGGTTGGTTTCTTGCTTTTTATCTTCTCACATCTTTTCTAAGGGTATCTTCTTTTTTTCTCATACCTGCGATTAGTTTATATCAAAGCCTTTTCTCTTCTTTCAAAACGATCTGTTCTGTGAAGCATTCCAGGGGTGAAGGACCACCTACTATTTTACACTGTCCCATTAAATGGGTCTTTGTGTCATCTGTATGTATCTCTGTGGACTTTTAGATCCAAAGTCCTTCAACAATGACATTTTTGTTCCCTATTCTCTGGATGACTCTTAACCATTTGAAAGCAATGCTACAGAGATATGAAGAGACAGTATAATTTATCTAATTCAAAGTTGAGAGGTATAAAGGGGTAAAATATGACTTAGGTAAGTACTTTAACATCTGAGGGATTATGATGTAATTTGCTTTCACAGTTTCTTGATATCTTACACATTTTCTATCAGTTATGGAATCGGTTATGTCGCAAGGCTTTAAATATTTTTGGACATGGTTGTTTATGCTCTTATGATTTAGTCCCCTCACATGTCTGTGGCCAAATTTTTATAGTATATAATGTATCACATACCCAGGGAGAAGTAATTAGGGCCTATGCAATTCAGACACTTCTCTTTAATGATAACTATTGTTTGTTGAACGTATTTGAATGCCCACTCTGATAAATATATACAATTGAGTAAACAAGTGGGTTCTGATATTGTTGATGATTTCTTCCTTACTAAGGTAACTGGTGATAACCCTAACAACTACGGCTAAATGAATGTTGTGGTTACAGTATAGGTATTCTCTTTATCTTCCTTTTTCCAACTGGTCTGGTCTATGTTACAATACTCATTTCTTGCCTCCAGACCCTTATAGCTGAATACGGTTATGTGTTTGTGCACTTACTCAAAGTATAGCCATTATGTCCTGAGATTTTATCAATTAATGTCTATGTAAAGCATTGCTCCTCTCAGATGTGCTCTGCAGACTTTTCTGTGGATCACTAATGCTCTATGTCCTTCCCTGAGCACCAAGTTTGTGGTGTTATTTTTTTGGTACTGCACCCTCTCTGCAGGATTAGCATGATTGGGTGCTTGTGTCGCCTTTGGAGAGCAACTTCAGAGAGGCCACTGTGTGGCCATTGGAGAGCTTGAACACGCCTTTTGTAGGAAGGGTCTTTTAGCACTTGGGGTCTTGTCTTAAAAGTCATCTGTTATTCATTCAAGCCAGAGCTCTTTTTTTTTTTTAATTTATTTTCAGCATAACAGTATTCATTGTTTTTGCACCACACCCAGTGCTCTATGCAATCTGTGCCCTCTCCAATACCCACCACCTGGTTCCCCCAACCTCCCACCCCTCGCCCCTTCAAAACCCTCAGATTGTTTCTCAGAGTCCATAGAGCTCTTCTTGTGAGTCAACATTAGCTCAGGTTGATACTGTTTGACCACTTAATATTTTGGGGAGGGAGTTATACATACACACATATATTTGTGTGAAAGTATAAATATGTGTAAGTATGTATATATGCATGTATTACATTTACATGTAAAACCATGAAAATTCAGAATGTTTTATGGAGTGTCAATGAGACTGTCTTCCAGTATTGTGTTTTCATGGCAAGGACTTCAGGGGAATTTGTGGGGAGAGAATATTGTCTTTATTCCCTCAGTTGTATGTCTCAGAATGGGCAGAACTCAGGACGTTCTTAGCTTTTTCTGAGGTACCTGGTATGAAGCTATTATCTATGGATTTCAGATGAAATATTTTTGATGTTTTTTTACATGTTTATATATTTTTATTTCTGGGGAATATATGATAAACTTAGCTTTGAATTTAGCTGGGTTTTTAATATTTAAAGTATGTTTCTTCCAAATAGCAAAATCCAGTCTGACAATCTTCTCCTTTCACCTGGAGTACTTAGTCCACTTTAAGTTAGTGTAATTATTCATATGGTTGGATTTTAGTCTATCATCTTGGTATTTCAGTTTATTTTTTCTGTCGGTTCCTTATCTCTCTGTGCCTCCTATCTTGCTTCTTGTGGGTGAATCACTATATTTAGTATTTTTTTAATTTCCTCTATTGACTTTCTATGTATGCCTCTTTATATTTTTAGTGGTTGCTCTATAGATAATATAATTTAGAGATAAACTCTTCATATTTAAAGGGCATGAGCCAATGTAAGATCCTTGTATCAGTACAATTTAATTCTTGCCCCACCAGCTCTTCCACTTGGTTCTTGACTATAGTTTCTGTCTCTGTCAAAATTCTTCTATCTGTTCACTCATGTTACCCAGATTTTATACCGATTTCTTTAATGTATTGATCATAATTATTTTAATATCTCTATCTCATAAATACAAATATATAAGCTCTCTCCAGATTTGCTTCTATTACTTTTTTCTCTTTCCTGATCATGAGTCACATATTTCCTGCTTCTTCACATATCTTGTGATTTTTAAAAATTTTTTTGCCAGGCATTGTATGTAGAAGGACATTATAAATAATATTTACCACTATAAAAGTGATGTTGCTTCTTCTGTCAGGCTATTAATATGAGAGACTAAATCAATCTATCTATAGTAGAGCTGGATCAGGGCTTTGTCCCATATTTAGTTATTTCAGCTGTCACTGGCTCAAATGTTTTGATGGTAGGATCAAGACATATTCTTCAGCAGGGTTTTATGAGACTGTCGAAATCCCAGCTACCAGCTTTAATTATCACTGGGAGCCCTCTTTGCTCTCTGGTTCTGCCGCCAGCTTATTGCCCCCTTTCACCTTGCTTCCCAGTCCCCTCTAGAGTACTGCTATAGTACCCACGGTTAAGGCCCCAGAGTACCTTAGAGGAGCTTCTTTGAGATTAAAAAAAAACAAAGCAAAACATGCTTTTAGGTATTTATTTATTTACTTATGTATTAAAATCTATTGAGACGAAATTCACAATCTATAAATTAACTATTTTAAAGTGAACAATTGGGTGACATTTTGTACATTCAGAAAGTTATGGAAACACCACTTCTACCTTGTTCTAAAATATTTCCATTGCCTCAGAATAAAACTTCTTATCCATTAAGCAGTTCCTCTGCCCGGCCACTGGCAACCACAAGTATATATTCTGTATCTTTGGATTTACCAATTCTGGATAATTCATATCATTGGAATCCTATCCAATTGATCCTTGAACAACATAGGGGTTAGAGGCGCTGACTCCCTGCAGACAAAAGTCCATGTATTACTTTTGTCTTCCCCAAAACTTAATTACTAATAGCCTACTGCTGACTAGAAGCCTTATCGATAACACAGTTAACACATATTTTGAATGTTCTATGTATTATATGCTGTATTCTTAAAATAACACAAACTATTAAGAAACTCATAAGGAAGAGAAAATACACTTACAGTTCTCTACTGTATTTACTGTATTCACTTAACATAATGTTTTGGAGGTTTCCTTTGGTGTTTTGCCCTGACCTCAGCATTCAGCACCTGCTACCTTAATTAACTTGGTGAAGATTGTGAGTGACTTCTCTTCATTCTCCTGTTTTACCTTCAGACTTCAGTGAGTCACTACTGTAGTTGTATTTGGTGAAGATTCTTTGTCTCTTTTGAGACAAAGAAGGCTCTCTTCTGAGGCTGACCTACACTCAGCCTTTGACACTCAATTAAATTCAATGGGAAAGAATAGCCAAGTTGGGGAAAACTTTAAGGTTCCTCAAAATCAAATTCATCATACCAACCTTCAAAGAGGTACTAAGCTTTTCAAAATTTAGGTAATTTCTTCTTCATGCTATTTTTGTCAGACTTATCTTCTTGATATTTTGCCAGGGAGTAAAGAGTCTATGGATCTCTTCTCCTAGATGGATTTATCACATCTAAAATTTAGTTTCCCTGTGTTTCTTTGCCTCTTCAGCAATCCTCAGTGGGCATCTTTGCCTTGGTCCTGATGTTAGAGGAAAAGCTTTCATTTTTTTTTTTTCACACTGAGTATGATGTTTGCTGCAGGTTTTCCACATATGACTTTTTATTATATTGAGATTGTCTCTTCCTAGTCCTAGTTTTTTAGGTATTTTTAATAATGAAAGCATGTAGAATTTTGTCAAATTGCTTTTCCGCATCAGTTGAGATGATCATGTATTTTTTTTACTTCATTCTGCTAAAATGGTATATTACATTGATCAATTTTCATATGTTGAACATTTCCAGGAATAAATCTCACTTGGTCATGGTGTATAATCCTTTTAATATGCTGTTGACTTAGATTTGCTGGTATTCTGTTGAGGATTTTTGCATCAATATGCATAAGGAATATTGGTCTGTGGTTTTTTGTAGTGTCTTTGTCTGGCTTTGGTATCAGAGCAATGCTCATTTCATAGAATGAGTAAGGAAGTGTTCCTTCCTCTTCAATTTTTTAGAAAAGTTTGAGAAGAATTAGTGTTAATTCTTTAAATGTTTATAGAATTTACCAGTGCATCCATCAACTCCAGGACATTTTTTGGCCAGGAGATTTTTCTTTATTTTATATTACTGATTCATTCCCCTTACTAATTATAGATGCATTTGGGTTCATCTTTCTTTGTGATTCAGTTTTTGTACTTTTTGTGTTTGTAGGAACTTGTCCATTTTATTTACATTATCCAATTTGTTGGTGTACAGTTTTTCATAGTACTCTCTTAAAATCCTATTTATTTCTGTAGAATAAGTAGTAATGTTCCCACTTCCATTTCTCATTTTAACAACTTGAGTCTTTCTCTTTATTCTTAGTGAATTTAGCTAAGGGCTTGTTGAATTTGTTGAACTTTTCAAAGAATAAACATTGTTTTCATGGATTTTCTCCTTTATTTCTCTGTTCTTTATTTTAATCTCTGATTCAATCTTTATTATTTACTTTCTTCTGCTAGCTTGGATTTATTTTTTTCTTTTTTTCCTACTAGTTTCTTACATTGCAAAATTAGGCTGTTTATTTGAGACCTTTCTTTTTTTTTAATTTTTTATTTTTTATAAACATATATTTTTATCCCTAGGGGTACAGGTCTGTGAATCGCCAGGTTTACACACTTCACAGCACTCACCAAAGCACATACCCTCCCCAATGTCCATAACCCCACCCCCCTTCTCCCAACCCCCCTTCCCCCAGCAACCCTCAGTTTGTTTTGTGAGATTAAGAGTCACTTATGATTTGTCTCCCTCCCAATCCCATCTTGTTTCATTTATTCTTCTCCTACCCACTTAAGCCCCCATGTTGCATCACCACTCCCTCATATCAGGGAGATCATATGATAGTTGTCTTTCTCCACTTGACTTATTTCGCTGAGCATGATACGCTCTAGTTCCATCCATGTTGTCGCAAATGGCAAGATTTCATTTCTTTTGATGGCTGCATAGTATTCCATTGTGTATATATACCACATCTTCTTGATCCATTCATCTGTTGATGGACATCTAGGTTCTTTCCATAGTTTGGCTATTGTGGACATTGCTGCTATAAACATTCGGGTGCACGTGCCCCTTTGGATCACTACTTTGGAATCTTTAGGGTAAATACCCAGTAGTGCAATTGCTGGGTCATAGGGCAGTTCTATTTTCAACATTTTGAGGAACCTCCATGTTGTTTTCCAGAGTGGTTGCACCAGCTTGCATTCCCACCAACAGTGTAGGAGGGTTCCCCTTTCTCCGCATCCTCGCCAGCATCTGTCATTTCCTGACTTGTTGATTTTAGCCATTCTGACTGGTGTGAGGTGATATCTCATTGTGGTTTTGATTTGTATTTCCCTGATGCCGAGTGATATGGAGCCCTTTTTCATGTGTCTGTTGGCCATCTGGATGTCTTCTTTGCAGAAATGTCTGTTCATGTCCTCTGCCCATTTCTTGATTGGATTATTTGTTCTTTGGGTGTTGAGTTTGCTAAGTTCTTTATAGATTTTGGACACTAGTCCTTTATCTGATATGTCGTTTGCAAATATCTTCTCCCATTCTGTCAGTTGTCTTTTGATTTTGTTAACTGTTTCCTTTGCTGTGCAAAAGCTTTTGATCTTGATGAAATCCCAATAGTTCATTTTTGCTCTTGCTTCCCTTGCCTTTGGCGATGTTCCTAGGAAGATGTTGCTGCGGCTGAGGTCTCCTCAAGGATTTTGATGGATTCCTTTCTCACATTGAGGTCCTTCATCCATTTTGAGTCTATTTTCGTGTGTGGTGTAAGGAAATGGTCCAATTTCATTTTTCTGCATGTGGCTGTCCAATTTTCCCAACACCATTTATTGACGAGGCTGTCTTTTTTCCATTGGACATTCTTTCCTGCTTTGTCGAAGATTAGCTGACCATAGAGTTGAGGGTCTATTTCTGGGCTCTCTATTCTGTTCCATTGATCTATGTGTCTGTTTTTGTGCCAATACCATGCTGTCTTGATGATGACAGCTTTGTAATAGAGCTTGAAGTCCGGAATTGTGATGCCACCAACTTTGGCTTTCTTTTTCAATATTCCTTTGGCTATTCGAGGTCTTTTCTGGTTCCATATAAATTTTAGGATTATTTGTTCCATTTCTTTGAAAAAGATGGATGGTACTTTGATAGCATTAAATGTGTAGATTGCTTTAGGTAGCATAGACATTTTCACAATATTTATTCTTCCAATCCAGGAGCATGGAACATTTTTCCATTTCTTTGTGTCTTCCTCAATTTCTTTCATGAATACTTTATAGTTTTCTGAGTATAGATTCTTAGCCTCTTTGGTTAGGTTTATTCCTAGGTATCTTATGGTTTGGGGTGCAATTGTAAATGGGATTGACTCCTTAATTTCTCTTTCTTCTGTCTTGTTGTTGGTGTAGAGAAATGCAACTGATTTCTGTGCATTGATTTTATATCCTGACACTTTACTGAATTCCTGTACAAGTTCTAGCAGTTTCGGAGTGGAGTCTTTTGGGTTTTCCACATATAGTATCATATCATCTGCGAAGAGTGATAGTTTGACTTCTTCTTTGCCGATTTGGATGCCTTTAATTTCCTTTTGTTGTGTGATTGCTGAGGCTAGGACTTCTAGTACTATGTTGAATAGCAGTGGTGATAATGGACATCCCTGCCATGTTCCTGACCTTAGCGGAAAAGCTTTCAGTTTTTCTCCATTGAGAATGATATTTGTGGTGGGTTTTTCATAGATGGCTTTGATGATATTGAGGTATGTGCCCTCTATCCCTACACTTTGAAGAGTTTTGATCAGGAAGGGATGCTGTACTTTGTCAAATGCTTTTTCAGCATCTCTTGAGAGTATCATATGGTTCTTGTTCTTTTACTGATGTGTTGTATCACATTGACTGATTTGCGGATGTTGAACCAACCTTGCAGCCCACTTGAGACCTTTCTTATTTTTTTTAATGTAAGATTTATAGCTATACATTTCCCTCTTAGCATTGCTTTTGCTGCATCTTCTATGTTTTGGTAGATTGTGGTTGGGTTTTCATCATTTCTAAGGATTTTCTGATTTCCCTTTTGAGCTCCTGACTCATTGGTTCATTTGATTCATTGGTTCATTGATTCATTAAGAGTGTGTTAGTTTCTATAAGTTTTGAAAATTTCCAATTTTTCTTCTGTTATTGATTTCTAACACCATCATGTTGTGGTAAGAGAAGATACTTTGCATGATCTCTATGTCTTTTAACCCACTGAGTCTTAATTTATGGCCTAACATATGGTCAATGCTGAAAAATATCCCATATGCACTTGAGAAGAATGTACAATCTGTTTTATTGGGTAGAGTGGTCTGTATATGTCAGACTTAGTTTGCTCATCATGTTGTTCAAGCCTTTTTTTCCTTACTTAACTTCTGTCTCACTGTTCTATCCATTATTGAGAATGGAATACTGAAGTCTTCAACCATTATTATAGAACTGTATATTTCTCCCTTCAATTCTGTAACTTTTTATTTCATTCATTTTGATGGTATGTTATTAGGTACACAAATGTTTATAGTTGTATCTTCTTGCTTTATTGAACTTTCTTTTTAGTATGTAATGTCCTTCTTTGTACCTTATAAACTATTTTTTGTGTTTTTTTAAAGATTTTATTTATTTATTTGACAGAGATCACAAGTAGGCAGAGAAGCAGACAGAAAGAGAGAGGGGGAAGCAGGCTCCCTGCTGAGCAGAGAGCCCAATGTGGGGCTCGATCTCAGGTCCTGAGATCATAACCTGAGCTGAAGTCAGAGAAGCTTTAACCCACTGAGCCACCCAGGCGTCCCTATAAACTATTTTTTGACTTAAAGTTTATTCTGTCTGATATTAGTATAGCTAACCTGCTCTCTTTTAATTATTATTTGCATGGAATATATTTTTCCATCTTTTCACTTTCAACCTATTTGTACCTTTGGATCTATGATGATTCTCTTGTACAGCATCTGGTGGGATTATAGTTTTTGTTCATTTCCCCTCATTCTATCAATCTCTGTCTTTTAACTGGAGAGTTTAATCCATGTACATTTAAAGTAACTATTAATACAGAGGGACTTGTGCTGTTTTGCTGTTTGTTTTCTATATGCTTTTTAGTACTTTGTCCTCATTTTCTGAATTACTATCTTCTTTTGTGTTTAGTTTTATTTTTGTAGTGAAATATTTAAATTCTCTTGTCATGTCCTTTTATGTATATTCTATAACTATTTCTTTGTAGTTACCATGGGGATTATATCTAAAAATCCTAAAATTTTAACACTATAATATGAATTTCTGCCAACTTAATTTCAATAATATACAAAAACTCTGCTCCTTTACAGCCCCTTCTCTATCCCTTTCAGTTACTGATGTCACAAAATTACATCTTTATACATTATGTGCCCCAAAATATAAACAATAATTGTTTTTTAAAAATATGTTAGTCTTTAAGTTATGCAAAAAACCCCCAATGAAATGTGGAGTTATAAACCAAAGTTACAATAATAGTTTTTAGAATAATATTTTTAATGTCTTTTTAAGCATGTAGAAAACAAAAAATGAATTGCAGTCTCTTGTTACAATAATAATAGATTTTATAATTGACCATTTATTTACCTTTACTGAGATTTTTATTTCTATATAAAGTCTTGAGTTACTGTTTAGTATTCTTTTATTTCAACCTACATGGCTTCCTTTAGCATATCTTGCAAATAACACATTTCATCAACTTTTGTTTATCTGGGAATGTCTTAATTTCTCCTTCACTGTTTGAAGGCCACTTTCAACAGATATAGGATTCTTTGTTGTCAGTTTTTTTCTTTTAGTGCCTTGAATATTTCAACTCATTGTCTTCTGGCCTCCAAAATTTCTAATGAAAAGTCTCTGATAATCTTATTGAACATCTGTTATATGTGGCAAGTTTCTTCTTTCTTGCTGCTCTTAAGATTGTCTTTGTCTTTAGACATTTTGATTATAATGTGTCCTTGTGTGGATCTCTTTGAATTAATCCTATTGGAGTTTGGTGAGCTTTTTGTGGTTTACAGTCGTATCTTTCATCCAACTTGGGAAGTTTTAGCCATTAATCTCTCTGCCCTTTCTCTTGTCTTTTTCTTCTGGGATGCCTACAATGTGCATGTTGGTCTCCTGAGTGGTGTCTCATAAGTCTCAGAAGCTCTCTTCATTTTTATTGCATCTTTTCTCTTTCTGTTTCTCAAGCTTGATAATTTCCATTGTCCTACATTCGAGTTCATAGATTCTTTCTCCTGCTTGCTTATATCTGCCTTTGACTCATTTTAGTAAATTTTAAATTTGAATAATTGTACTTTTCAGTTCTTGAATTTCTTTTTTATTTCTTTCTAGGTTTTTCTATTCTCTTTATTAATATTTTCATTTTGTTTCTAGATCATTTTATTGACTTTCTTCACATTCTGTTTTTAGTACTTTGATCATCTTTAAGAAAGTTGTTCAGAATCTTTGTGTAGTAGGCCCACCATCTGGTATCTCTCAGAAGCAGTTGGTTTACTTTTTATTGATTTACTTTTTCCTTTGAATGGTCCACAGTTCCCTGTTTCTTTGTATGCCTTATAGTTTTTTTGTTTTTGAAAACTGGACATTTGAATTTAATAATGTGGCAATGATGATAACCAGATTCTCCCCTTTCTTAGGCTTTGCTATTTTTATTTTGTTTTGTTTTAATTGCTGTAGGCTGTCTCTGTGCCAGAGATTATCCTGAGCTATAAATTTAGGGTCTTCTCTGGTCTTTTCTGAGCCTGCACATTTCCTTGAACTTGCATGATGATTTTCTAATTTACCTGGTAAATGTAGTTGTTTTTAATGTCCTGGTCTTGAATGTCTGACTCTCAGAAAGGGTAAAATGAAGGGGGAGAAAAGGCACTGGCTCTTTAAATCTTAACCCTGGAAATTGTTTTGGCCTGAGGGAATGTAACTCACAACCCTGAGGAGGAAGAAATGCCGCCTACATTTGTGCATGTACCTCTGTGACCAGAAGCAGATAACAGTGATCAGAACACAGATCCTCGTAATTTGAAGGACAGGGTCCTCCTTATTGTCCATCTCACTTCCATAGGCTATTTGCAAGCTACCCCAGAATCACGTGCAGGCTGCCTACCACAGAGCTGGTGACTGGAGAACGGGTAGTTGTTGCTAAGCTAAAAGCTGAAATAAACTAAAATTAACTAATTTACTGTCCAAATCTTCTCCTGAAAGTTGAGTTCCAAAATAGCTATATCAGACAGATTCTGCCAGCACAACTGTTATCTAGGTGGGAAGGCAGGTTCTTGGTGCTTCCTACTCCACCAGCTTCCCATAATCCTTTGTTTACATGCCATATAAAAAAATATAGGGCTATGATGTAGATTATGAATATAAGTATTAAGTAAATTCTTATGAAGCTATGATTAACTTAGTAACAAGAACATTATCAATTCCTTTGAGGATATTTGAGTGGCCTGAATTCTGTCCTTTTGTTTCCTCCTCAGGAGTTAACTATCTGCCTACATTTTTGCTTTTATAATTCCTTTACTTTTCAAGTAATTTTCCACATAACTAAGCATCACTATAAAATGCATTTGTCAGATTTACCTGTTTTTGAGCTTAATTGTTTATCCCTACTGAAAACAGTAAAATCAGATCTTTACTTCATATCATACACCAAAATCAGTCTCTTCACTTTTTAATTTTTATCAATCTGACTTCTGTTCTGTTCATTTTATGCAAAGAGATCTTGATGTAATCTCCAGTGACCCCCAAATCCAGTGGCCATTTTCCTCTCATTATTCCTACTCAGCTTCTCAGCACTATTTATTGTAGTAAATGTTTCTTTTCCTCAAAGTAGTCTTCCTTTTTGGCTTCTGTGATACTGCACTCTTCTTGTCATTCCTCTTCCATGGCCTTTTCTGCTCAGTCTCCTTCCTTGACATTTCCTTTTCTATCTAATTTTTAAAGTTTAGAGTTCCTCAGAACTCAGTCCTAGGCCTCTCTTTCTTATCTCTTTATCTTCTTTCCTTAGGTCAACTTATCCATGCCCACGGATTTATATATCACTACCAACTAATGACTTCCAAATTTGTATTTTGAACCTAGTGTTCACATTGAACCTCAAAATTCATACATAAATTTATATATATTTCTGCTTGATGTATAGTTGGTATCCCACATGCACTTCAAAATTAACATCACTGCAACGAAGCACATAAATTTTTGTAAAATTCCTCATTTTCTAGTCTTACCTATCTCAATAATCAGCTTAGTTGTTCAAGCCAGAAACCTAGGGGTTATATTTTATTCCGTGTACTTTCACTCACTATACCCAATTCAAAAAATTTCCCCACATTCAGTCTTCAAAATGTATCTTAAGCTGTTCTGCTTTTTACCATCTCTACTACCAGCAGCTTGCTCCAGGTTATTGGGATCTATTGCCTGGTTTACCACATCATCCTCCTAACTGATTCTCCTGCTCTATCCTAGCTACACTTCAATACATTCTCTACAAATCAACAACATAAATCTAACCATAATACTCTCCCACTTAATACAGTTTCTTATAATTAAGATAAAATCCATACTCCTAATCATGGCAGACATGGTCCAGAATGCCCTCTGCTTACTTTTCATTTTGTTTTTGAGTCATGCTCTCCTTTGCTTACTATGTTTCAGAAACTTTGGCTTCTTCTCTGTTCCTAGAACAGAGCCTGCTTTTTTCCATCTCAGAGCCTGCCCATGTCTTGCTCCCTGTGATCAGAATGTTCTCCCCAATCTCTTCAGATAGTATTTTCTTTTTCTTTAAATATCACCTTAAGGTAGCTTTCTTAGATAGACTTTAGTGATCATTCCATTCAAGGAGCTTCCTCTCCCCATTTACTTTTAATGCCACTCCATATAACCTCTTCCCACCATTATCTCTGAATTAGTTTCTGTGGCTATTATAATAAATTACCACTGAAAGACCCTAGAGGACCTGCACCCAAGGACGCACTCACAGACCACTGGATGCAATAAGCAAGAGGATTTTATTCGGGCATGCTCGGGCTCCCAGGGGCACTTGACCACGAAATCCGTGAGGGATGGGTCAGTGTCTGAGAGCCCCAATCTGTTTCGGGAGTGACTTAATATAGAGTCTTACAGTCCGTTACATCAGAGCCCGCGCTTTTCTAGCCAGTAATTTTAAAGCTTTACAGCAAGGTCTGCACGCAGGTAGCCAATCCTTTAAGACAAACCATACATTTTGGTCAGTCACCGTTCAGGTAGTGTACAGTAGAGTGTACGTGCTGAGTTGCACTTCTCCGGCCCTCGGTATTAGAAAACGACCCTTATCTGTTATTTGTTTTTCTCAAGGCCCTGATGCTGGCCAGCTGCAAGGCTTAGATAATAGGACGCGGGCTGTTGTCCTTCATCCTAACTCTGGGCCTGGAGAGGGGGTGGAGGTCCTCCAAGCAGCCTTCCAGGTGGAGCATTATTTGATTACATAGCAGGGGTTTAAGCAATTTTCCATTTCTTTAGCAAAGCATTATTATACAGAGGCCAGAACAGCTGGGTTAAACACAGAATTTTGCTTTTTATGTTTTTCCTTTGTTATCCTGTTGTGCTGCTTGCTGACTCCCTTATCTATGGTCAGCTGGCCACAGTTCCTTGGTTAGCAAAAGCTGGTTATAAGAAGAACGTGTTAAAACTTATAGGCTGTACTATGGTTCTGACCTGGGGTCCTTCACCACATACTGAGGAGCTTAAAACAGAAATATATTTTTATAGAGTTCTAGAGGCCAGAAGTCCCACATCAAGGTATTGGTAGTGCTGTACTTTTTTGGGAGCTCTAGGGACTCATTTTGTCTTCCAGCTTTTGGTTGCTATTGGCATCCCTTGGCTTGTGGCCACATCACTCCAAACTCTGCCTCTGTAGTCACATTGCCTCTTCTTTTCTGTGTTATCTCTTTTGCCTTTCACCTGTAAAGATACTTGTGAGACTTTTAGGGCCAACTCAGGTCCAGAGTAATCTCCTCAACTCAAAATTCTTTCATCATGTCTATAAATGTCATTTTTCCAAATAAGATAACATTTACAATTCCTAGGCATTAGGATTTGATATCTTTGGGTGACTGTTATTCATCCTGCTATATTCTGTATCATGACTTTCTGATTATCAGATTCAGAATGGTTTTTTTAACATATATTAAATTTTACATTTTTTAAATATTATTGTCAATTTTCCTTAGACCAGCACTATCCAGTAGAAATATAATGAGAGCCTCCTATAAATGTAAAATGTTCTAGTATCCATGTTAAATGGATACCAAATTTTTTTTTTTTTACTATACAATTTCACTTATTTGTGGAAATTATGATATGAAACATACGAGCAAAGAGAAGGAGAAAGAGGCAAACTAAGAAACAGACTCTTAACTAGAGAACAACCTGTTGGTAATCATAGAGGAGGTGTTGGTGTGGGCGGATGAGTTCAACAGGTAATGGGGATTGCGGCATATTCTTGTGATGAGCGCCAGGAGTTGTATGGAAGTACTGAATCACGATTATACACCCAGCATAGCTGTTGTTATAAAGGTGGCCGTGCCCTGCTTGCAGAATCTCCAAAAAAAGCAGGCAAGGAGGCAGAAAAGCAGCGGTCCAGAAAAGCAGCCTGGGCTTCCCGAGGCACGTCATAGTGTTGCAGGGAGAGGAGCTGAAAGTTCCCTTACAGCAGTCACCTGAGGCTGGAGGTGACTCACAGGACCCCCTCCACATGAGCAAACCTTCTCTGGAAGGGGGTGGGAACAAAGGCTGGGGAGCGAGTAAAATGTGACACTTCTTTTCAGCCATCTGGGGGAGAAAAAAAAATTTAAGCAGCCTAAGAAGGGAAGTTGCTATTAATTATTAATTCATTAAATTAAATCTATGTTAAATTAATTAAAATCAATTATGAAATTAAATTTAATATATATTTTATTTATTAAATATATATTAAAATATATATTAAATTTATTAAATATATATTACTTATAAACTTAGTACATCCAAAATATTATTTCAACATGTCAATATCAGAATTATTACTGAATATATATCATTCTGAATAATTCTGAAATTATTAGTGAATATGTATTATTATACATACATATGTATATTTAATTTTTTTTTTAAGATTTTATTTATTTATTTGACAGACAGAGATCATTAGTAGGTGGAGAGGCAGGTAGAGAGAGAGAGAGGGGGAAGCAGGCTCCGTGCTGAGCAGAGAGCCCGATGCAGGGCTTGATCCCAGGACCCTGAGATCATGACCTGAGCTGAAGACAGAGGCCTAACCCACTGAGCCACCCAGGCACCCCTGTATATTTACTTATTGAATGAATAATTATTATATGAGTAAAAAGAGACCAGCAAAATGTCATGCCAAGCTGTATGGCAATTTTCTTAACATCAAAATAGATATATATTTTCAGAGTCACGTTTATGAAACTTTTTTACATGTCTCTAAACCAACTTACATTTTTGCTTGCACTATTTCTCTGGATGACAAATTGTACAAGCTTGCATTTTTTAGGAATATTTTATTTAATTTTTAAGGGCATTTGTAAATGTTTAATATTCTGGGATTTGGTGAAATGCATCTTAATATGTATTTATTATAATAATTTTCTTAGTTATGGTGAGTTCTATTAACCAAAATTGCTGTAGAATTCATCCTCTTAAATATTTATTTTCACATAATATTTTAGATTTGAGCAGTGGGGAAATAACATAGTAGCTCATAGAGAAATTAGAACAGTAATGAAATTTAATCTATAATAATTTATACATCATTTTGAACTGACTAATATTAGGCAAAGCATGCATATTCTATTAAAATAGTAAAAGTTATTGAGGGCAAAATTTTATTTAATATTAAAATATAAAACCTCCTTAATCACTGAAAAGAATCCTCAGAAGTGGAAAGAAAAACTCTATATCAACTTAAACATTTCAGGACAACCAATTTCACTAATTTAAAACAACTTCCAGAGCTAAGGATCCAAGCAAATGAGCCATTTTCTTTAAAAATTCTGACTCATCTTGGGAGCATTAAAATTAATAGAACTTATGATCTTGAGTTCTACTCATTTGTGAATGTGTTTTCAGTAAGTACACATAATTGGGGTTGGGATCTGACAGTCCCTTATATATATAACCACCATGAATACACATGGAGTTTTACATATTTCAAGGGGTTTGGTTCATGATTTTATAAAATGAACACACCCATGAAATGAGCTAATGCAGAAAACAAATCTTATTGCAGACCAGTGGGATGCTCTATCCTTATAAAACATTGGGATTAAAAGTGCTAAGGCAATATTTTGGCCCAAAGCCTGAATCCTGTCTATAGAATTCTGGGGGCAGAGAAGGTGATAAAGGGAGCAGTGAAGGGAAGGTTGATGGAGTCACAGAAATCTTGTGATCACATTTTGCAAAGATCTCATGGATGAGCAGGTCAGTGCTTCATTTCTTAGAGGCAAATTTTTAGCCTTGGTTATTGCCAAATCTTTTCTAGGCATTTTTTATTTTCCTTTCTGTCAAAGTTTATTTTCCCCAGTTCTTGTCCACTATAGTTTCTGATACCTTCCTCCAGGAGGCTCAGATTCTGAGCCAGATCTGATGAAGGTAGGAGAAATATTCTAAGCTTTAACCATACCAGTCAGTGGTGTCAGAATTTAGTTGTACTGGTCCAGAATTGTTTGTTGTTGTGTCTAGAAGGAGCTCGAAGGGTTGAACAAGCTTACACAACTGGCACTTTCATCATTAGTTGTCCTGCTTCATACTCTGGTTCCCTATTGAGGCTCCTATTCCTAGAGGTGGATATATTTTAATTAAAACAAAAGACAAACAACAATAACAAAAACACTAAAATTATTTCTCCAAGTTTAATTCTTCTGGTCTTTAGTTTGTAACTCTGGTTTTTATAGTTAGTAATTTATGAAAGTCATATCTAATAACTTGTAAGTGTTGACATCAAAGGGTGAGAAGTAGATAGTGACTGCTTTAAGAATTGTGTAAGTTTCTGGGTAATAACGTTAACATTTAACAAATATCTTAGATTTTGAAGTTACTATGATGTCTAAGCATGTTTATAAAAATTTAGTGTGTTTGTGAAGATTTTTTACTAAGAATTTTAGTACTTTCAGTATTTACTTATATCATCAAAGATTGAAAAGTTTTAAGAACTGTGTAATGCTTAACCCTAAGAACTTCTGAGAATATGTAAAAGAAATGCTAATATAACTTCAAATACATCAATACTCAAACATGAAAGTCCATCACACTGAAGAAAAACATCTATAAAGAAACAAAAATGTCTGAGAATGAGAAGAGAAAACTCTATAGGACCAAAGAAATAAAAAAACACATATCAATGATCATAAGCTGTAATCATGTAGAAGAACATAATCCAGTTAATTTGTGTTAAAGATGATTTTATTACATATAATATATTTATTATATATATATAATACATATTATGATATATATTATAGTATATACCTTATTATAATATAATAAATATGTTACCTCGAAATAAACCTAGATCGTTGTTGTATATTACATATTCAGAAGAATATAGTTTCTCATAGTTTTAGCTGTTTCAGTGTCATACAGAATGGCATAGCACCATTTATAATTCCTAGGGACAGACTGTTGACTTCATCTATTTTTACCTTTTAAAAACCCATGACTTTGAACAATTCAAAAGTTTGATTATTGGACTTAGATACTTTATCTAAGAAAAATTAGGTATTTAATTATCCTGACAATAAACTTTATGAATATGTAAATAAAATACATTCACATTTTATGAATAATTATTAGGATCCGTAAGAATTATGAATATTCTGTCAGGTCAGCTGAATTTCCATAAATTTCATCAGCTTTTTGATTTCAAGATATGCTTTATAATTATGCTTTATGTATGCTATATATATGTGTGTGTATATGTATGTATATATATATAAATGCTTTATAATTATGAAACTCATGGAAGCTAGTTAAAATTTGTGTATTGTATCCTTTTCCATTACTTCATCTAAGCGCTCACAAAATTAGACCTCCTTGGAAGATGACATCTGCAGGAAGTAGGTTCAAATTGACCAGATTTCTTTGGATGCTGTTCATTGGACTATTGACTGCTCTAGACTTGGACTAACCCCAAAACTGGATCAGCTTTTTTTTTTTAAGATTTTATTTATTTATTTGACAGACAGAGATCATAGGTAGGCAGAGAGAGAGAGAGGAAGGGAAGCAGGCTCCCCGCTGAGCAGAGACACCCCCCCCCCAACTCGGGCTTAATTCCAGGATCCTGGGATCACTACCTGAGCGGAAGGCAGAAGCTTTAACCCACTGAGCCACCCACAGTGAGAGAGGGAACACAAGCAGGGGGAGTGGAAGAGGGAGAAACAGGCTTCCCATCCAGCAGGGATCCCAGTGCGGGGCTCAATCCCTGGACCCTGGGATCATGACCTGAGCCGAAGGCAAACACCAATTGACTGAGCCACCCAGGCGCCCCCTGGATCGGCTTTATTAGCTCTCACATTCTGTTATGTTTTCTGCTCATTCATCTCCCCTCTAGCATATATTAATTAGGCAGTGAATAAGACAAAGAATAATACTTGTGTTCTTAGAGATTTATCTACTGTCACTAACTGCATTCCCAAGCCAGCCACTTGGAATCTCTCTGCATACCTCAAAACATACTGCAAAATTCTCAAGACTCTCAAATGCTATTTAATTTCCATTCATTTAAATATTGTACAGAATGGAGTTCTTCTGAAAGGAGTAAAGGGGGTTTTGTTTAATCAAATAAGTAACAGTTGGGTGTTAGGATTCCCCAAAGCCTAGCAATTTAAGTGGCAAATCTACCCAATAGCACCATAGTTGAGATCCATTTATTTTCAGGAGGAGAATGGATAAGCTTCTTTGCCTCTAGTTTTACCACTCCCAGTTAGTCTGCTGATAGGGTATCATGTCTCAGCCACCCTTCTGGTAGTGCACATTTTGGAAGGGACCCTAGGGTTCACAGAAGAATCAGCACAAAGCTCTGCCTATGGAAGCTTCCCTGCTTCCCTAAGACGGTAGGTTAGCAATAGATTTAGACATAGGTTGAAAAGGGGGCCTTTAAACTTGCTTTAAGGTTTTACAGATTGTAAAGTAACATGTTCATTAGATGTCTTCACTCCCTTCTGTTGTCTTATCTTATTCCTTGCAAAAAGGGCAAGTTAAGGTGGAGGGTGAAGTGAACCTCTCTCAATATAATAATATATTATTATCAAAATAATTTTTTAGAATTTTGAATGCTTTTACATTCTGATTTCTATAACTCAATATGGCACGTTGGAACACCTGTGTCAAAATATCGTGGCATTCAATTACATGAAAATGTCTTTCTTTGGCCATCAGTGACCTCAGTATCACCTCACTTTGAATATTGATAGGGGAGAGAATGTTGGTACTGTTAAAGATCACTTTATAAATCTATTAAAAGAAATAAGGGAAAAGAAAAGTGTTTGGAACTTGTTACCAGAATATATTTATTCACCTGCCTTTGGCCTTGTGTCTTACTGCTGCCCTGCATAGGCCTCTGTAACTGCTACCAGCAGTTTCTGATTCATCAAAGATATCACCCCAGGGGGAATTATTTACACATGGAAATTGTTTGGAAATTAGGTGTCACCAAGAGGCTGCTATGTATACTGTGGTGACATGTATGTAAATATATCAGTTCATATTGAATAAATGTCAAATACAATTTTGTGTGAGTGGTCAATAGAGCTGGCCATAGACCAGGGTTTCATGAAATAGAAGAGGCCCTAAGAGGCAGAAAGTGGTGTCAAATAACTTGTTTCTAAATTTGAACTCAAATTCTTTTACAACATCTTCGATAACTGGTAGGGCACATCAAGTGACCAGGAATGCCCCCTCACAAGATAGAACACTCCATTTCCAGTTGATTCTAATTCAAGCCTTTGCTTATTTTGACTGCAGTCTACCTGCCTGATTCTTCTTCTAGTCCTAGCACAGCTTTCTGTAACCACAAGTTGAGACTAACCCATTTTCCCCATAGCGACTTTGAAGATTATTTGAAGACAGATATAAATGATCTCTATTTTTTGGCTTAAATTAAATCTTACCTTTAGTTTGTAACACTGGGGGGTAGGTAGAATACTTGTGTTCTGAGACTAACTAAAAGAAATGCTAATTATGTAACTGATAACAACATTGTATGTTAACTATACTGGAATTTAAAAAAACTTATTCAAAAAGGTGTATGAGCCCCTATGTTTATTGAAACATTATTTACAATAGCCAAGACTAGAAGGAACCCAAGTGTCTGTCCACTGAAAGATGAATTGATAAAGAAGATATGGTATATATATGCAGTGAAACATTACTCAGGTGTAAAAGGGAATGTTATGTTGCCATTTACAACAATATAGATGGATCTAGAGGGTCCATTGCGTGTTACGCTATGTGAAGTATGTCAGACAGAGAAAGACAAATACCTTATGACTTCATTTATATGTGGAATGTTAAAAACAAAACAAATGAACAACCCCCCCCCCCCAAACCCAAACAGACTTTAGAGAACCAACTGGTGATTGCCATAGGGGAGAATAGACAAAGTAAAGGGAATTAAAAGGTACAAACTGGGGTGCCTGAGTGGCTCAGTTGTTTAAGTGGCAGACTCTTTATTTTTGGCTCAGGTCATGATCTCAGAATCCTGAGATGGAGTCCCACGTTAGACTCCCTGCTTAGCAGGGAGTCTGCTTGAGGATTCTCTCTTTCCCTTTCCCCATGCTCTCTCTTTCTAAAATAAATAAATCTTTTTAAAAAACATAAAAAAAGAGATACAAATTTCCAGTTATAGAAGAGGTGGAAGGTAAGTCTAAGAGGTGAAAAATATCACATAAAGAAATTAGTCAATAAATAATAATGTTTTATGGTGATAGATGGTGACTATATGTATCATGGTGAGGACCGAGTAATGTATAGAACTGTTAAATATGTTGTACACATGAAAAAAAGATGCTAATGAAAATTATAGGGTAAATCAAATACTTCAAGACTCAAAAATAAATGATAGAATCCTGGTGTTGACCAAGCAAATACCATGATTTTGACTTTTCTTGAAATTCACCAGTCTATCCATCACAGCACAAAGCCACAAGGATGTTTGAAATCTGTTTGACATCACATCAGTGATTATTTGTAAAATTGCTGATGTGTGCAGATTCTCAGAACATAAAGCTTGATTTATAACTAGTTAAATGTCTCATGCTCATGGACCAAGAACTTTCAAACAATAAGCAAATGTTTAGGAGACACTTGCAGCTCCAGAGAAATGTGAGGTTTTTGAAAGGTAGATTTCAAATATATTATTCTGACAGTTTAAAATAATTTAAAAATTGACAAACAATTAGAGGAACATTATTTATATATTTCTAACTTCATTATAATTTTACAGTAAAAGAATTGTGAATTCTATCCATTTTAATAGAAAATACTCAGTTAAAAATACATACTAGATTCTAGATATTTTTATTGATTTCTTCTTTCTGAAAATCTCATTTTTTATCTGTTTTATTATCTGAGTTAAAATTCTTGAGGCTCTTCCTTAATCTTTTATGCCTTAATGTTGAGATTAAGGAAATCCTTTTGAAATTATGATGACAGTAAGCTATCTGAAATATTTATCAAACATATTCATAATCTCCTATTATACAAATTTCAATTTAATAACTAAGGCTTATTTTAGAAAGAAAAGAACAGGATTAACTTTTCTTCTGAAGAGAAACAAGAAGATAATATGTGTAATTTATATATAAGTGATACATATACTTATATATATTTACTGCTACTGTAATTTACTGTTACTCTGTGAGTTCTTAAAGTTACCAAAGAGTTGCAGTGAAAATAATTGCAGGAAAACTGGAGAGAAAAATTCAATATTTTGAGATGATGAACTGAAAATGTTTTATTCTTAGCTATTTATAAGGAGGAGTAAATTACTTTCAGACAGTTGAACATATATTTCAAATTTTCACAGACTGAATTGGGGGACATTTTTGATAAGAGTTTAATCTCTTGAAAGGAAGTTGTGATGCTCAAATAAAAGTTTATAATATCTGTTTTTTGCTCAAAATTTGTTTACAACAACAAAATGTTATTTTAATGGTATTTACCATATCTTCTCTTGTGCGATACTTTTTATATATATGTGTAACATTATTTTCTTTAGGTAGGGTCTGTGTCTTATCCATATTTTAATTATATCTTAGGCTGAGTATATGGTAGGCATTCACTCAATGTGATTTCTATTTCCATAAGCTTGTGCTATTAAGGTATAATTTCAATATATTTTTAATATGTGCCCTAAATAATTATCAAAGATAGACTGTCAGTTACAATATACATTTATTTAACTTGAAAATAATTTTAAATGACACATGCATTCCAGTTTTCAGAATTCATCAGAGTTCTCCAAAAGAGAATGCTTCAGAATGTGTTCAACTCATAGTTGTATTCTGCAAACTTGAAAGAGGTGGGGAGGACTGATGTTAAATACCAAACCCACTAAGTGTGCATGTATTGGTATGAGAATATAGGCAGAATACAATATATTTTCTTCAGCTTCCAAGATAAGTTAAGAAGAAATTTGAATTCATATGTCATCTTTAATTTTATAAGCCTTGCAAAACCATTTCTTAATTTGGCACCATTAGCAGCCTGATTGGAGGCCACAGTGTTTGCCCAACCAGATCCAGTGAATTGGGAATCAGAGTGAATGAGTATTAAGATAGCAACATATGAGGAGAGCTGTATTACAGAAATCATACCAACAAATGTCAGAGTTGCTATACTAAATAATACTTGGAAGTGATGGTATAGATATATTCATAACAATGATGGGGGCTGGTTTTTATCTAGATTAATTGTTAAAAAACAGATTTAAGGAAGTAGCAAAATTTTAATTCAATGAAATAAATGGCAAAAATCATTGAACTGGATCTTTTTCATAATCGATATAATTTTGGGTTTTAAATAATATAGTACATGCTATTCATGAATGGATACTTTATTGACTGCAGATATAATTCAACAGGCTGCTAAAACATTACACAATCATACAGTCTAAATGAGTATTGATTAGAGAACAGCTTCAACCAGATTTATGCCACTCTACAGGAATATAGAAAACACAAATTTTTTAATGATCCGAAGACCAAGAACTATTTGAAAGGTTGTTGCACCAACCATTCCAACAATGAATTTTCTATCTGCAATTTTGATGGCTCATTAGTTATTCCCAGATAAATCTTTTGCCAAAGGGAAGAACTATTCCCTTTAAGCAGAAGACTCAAAAGAGACAGTGAAACAAAAAATATACATATGAAATAAATATGTGTATAAATAAATAGATTATGAAATAAGAGAAGTTATTTATGCAGCATTCTGGAACATGGAAGTGTTGGATCCTATAAAAAGGACCCAAAGATATAAAATCATCGCTGTCATGGAACTGACCTGCTAGTGGTGGTGATAGTAGGATGATAAACTAATAAATGAATTGAATAGTATAATTATTTATTTATTTTTAGAGGAGGCAGGGGCAGAGGGAGAGGAAGAGAGTAAATCTTAAGCAGTCTCCATGCCCACCATGGCCTGATGAGGTGCTCGATCCCACAATCCTGAGATCATGGGCTGAGCTGAAATCAAGTCAGACATTTAACTGACTGAGCCATTCTGGTGCCCCTGCATAATATATATGAAGTGGAAAGCTGTATATGGAGTAAAATCAAGTAAGGAGGGATGATGAGAGTAAGGAATGGGGAAAAGGAGTAATAATCATTGCTATATCACAAGGGATGGTCAGTGAAGCTCTAGTTGAAAAAATGACATTTGGGCAAAGATGTGAAGGGGTTGAGAGAACCATATAGGTGACTCGGGGAAGAGTGTTCTGGTTACAGGAAACAAGGGCAAAGGCCCTGAGACAGCAGTGTGCTTATCCTGTTTGGGGAAACGTAAGTTGGTCAGAGTAGGAACAGAGTCAGAGAGGAGGGGGAGGAAAAAGATAGCAAAGCAATAGAAATAAGGAGACTGGGGCAGACCATGTGGGGCCTTATAGGCTATTTAATGACTTTGGTTTCTACTGTGAGTGAGATGGGGTACCACTGGAGAATTTTGAATAGAGGACTTAAATTTAGATGTAGGTCTTACTTTCCAATTTTAGTATCTGAACTGTATTTTTCTTTTTTTTTTTTTTTTTCCCCAATTTATTTATTTTCAGAAAAACAGTATTCATTATTTTTTCACCACACCCAGTGCTCCATGCAAGCTGTGCCCTCTATAATACCCACCACCTGGTACCCCAACCTCCCACCCCCCCGCCACTTCAAACCCCTCAGACTGTTTTTCAGAGTCCATAGTCTCTCATGGTTCACCTCCCCTTCCAATTTACCCAAATTCCCTACTACTCTCTAACGCCCCTTGTCCTCCATGCTATTGGTTATGCTCCACAAATGAGTGAAACCATATGATAATTGACTCTCTCTGCTTGACTGATTTCACTCAGCATAATCTCTTCCAGTCCCGTCCATGTTGCTACAAAAGTTGGATATTCGTCCTTTCTGATGGAGGCATAATACTCCATAGTGTATATGAACTGTATTTTTCATTTGAAAATAGTCCTGTGATTTGTTTGTTTGTTTGTTTGTTTTGGTTAATGCACAGGCATGAATGTCCTTTATATGTGTAGTGAGATGAAAACAAATGTAGTAGGGACGTCTGGGTGGCTCAGTTGGATAAGAGTCTGCCTTCAGCTCAGGTCATGATCCCAGGGTCCTGGGATCAAGTCCCTCATCAGGCTCCTTGCCCGAGGGGGAGCCTGCTTCCCCTTGCTCAATGGGGAGCCTGCTTCTCCCTCCCTCCCTACCGCTCTCCCTGCTTGTGTTCTTTCTCTCTGACAAATAAATAAGTAAAATCCTAAAAAAAGAAACAACAACAAAAAAAACCCAAAGGTGGGGGTGCCTGGGTGGCTTAGTTTGTTAAGGGGCTGCCTTCAGCTCAGGTCTTGATCCTGGGGTCCTGGAACAAGCCAGGTGTCAGGTTCCCTGCTCATCGGAGAGTCTGCTTCTCCCTTTCCCTCTGCCCTTCCCTCTCCAAAACAAATAAATAACTAAATCTTAAAAAAACAAAAACAAAAACAAATGTGAATCTCTTAATCATAGGAATCAAACTAAGGGTTGCTGTAGGGGAGTGAAGGGATGGGGAAACTAGGTGATGGATATTGGGGAGGGTACGTGTTGAAATGAGCACTGGGTATTATATAAGACTGATGAATCACAGACCTGTACCCGTGAAACAATACATTATATGTTAATTAATTGAATTTATTAAAAAAAAAAACCCAAATGTGACTATAGTTGATATTGTCTTCTAAAGCAAGTGGCATGCTTCATATCTGTTGGGAACTGAATGTTTATATTGCTCTTCCATTTTCAGAAGGCATATAGAAGATAATTCTATTTGTGGAATACTGAGTTGGAAGTTGTCAGGCACTTTTTTTCCCCAGAAACATTTTATTTTTTAAACACTTCATGGAAGTACTCTTTCATTCTTTGTATTGTATTTCAGCCATTATGTATTAAGTGGCCTTTAATAGGCTATCCTGGCAGCATTTATTGCATTATTTCTATGAAAATAGTGTAATCTGATTTCCAAATCATTGGCCTATGTATAAACTTTAGGAACACAATTTATTAACAAATTGCCTTTATAAACAGGTACAAACAGGTAGATAATGTTAATGATTGACCTTCAGTAGATCAAATAGTCTTAATAAATTTTTCAAATAGGACAATCTTTCTCATGTCCTTTGAAATCACATTGGGGGTTTAGTATGCGATCTTTGCATACACAACGTAATTTTTCTTTTTCTTTTCTTTTTTTTTTTTTAAGATTTTATTTATTTATTTGTGAGAGGGAGAGAGAGGGAGAGAGAGCGAGCACAGGCAGACAAAATGGCAGGCAGAGGCAGAGGGAGAAGCAGGCTCCCTGCTGAGCAAGGAGCCTGATGTGGGACTCGATCCCAGGACACCGGGATCATGACCTGAGCCAAAGGGCAGCTGTTTAACCAACTGAGCCACCCAGGCATCCCCAGCATAATTTTTCTTGATTGGGATTGAAATTTATACTGCTTCAGAGGTTTCATACTTAAACTAAAATCTACCCAGGGTAAAGCTTGGTTCATAGATATTAAAGATAGGGAAAGTCCTCCCTACTCCCATTTTATATATGCTATCAATGAAAAATGGCGCCTTTTCTAGACATCGCAGTGAGGTGGGGGCCATCCTAGGCAGATGGGTTATGACTTTTGGGATAAAAAAGACAAGTGATGAATCATAACTTCTAAGGGCAGATGCTCTGGAATCAGGAAAGCTTGGATCCCACCTCTGCAGCTGATTAGCTGTGGGACTTTGGTCATATTACTTAACCTCTTCACTAGGACTCAGTTTCTTCATCTTCAAAATTAAGATTCTACCTATTTGAGTTCTAAGGATGATCAAAGGAAATAGTATTTGTAACGCCTCGTTTCTAGGGATGCCAGCTATTTAGTAGGTGTGGTAGATTAATTGCAAAAATGACCAAGAGTCTACACTCTTTCCTGTGTCTACATCCTTTTAAAATAGGACTTTGATGTTTCTCCCATCAGGGTATAGAGCCTATTTTTCACATCTTGAATCTGTGATGGTCTTTTGATTTATCTTAGCCAATGTAATAGAGTGATTGCAAGCCTAGACCATAAGAGTCATTACATTCTTTTCCTCTTTCTCTTGGACCCGTCTGACACGGGAATAAGCTTCACCTAGACTCCTAGAGGATGAAGGAGCACGTGGAACTGATCTGAGTTGTCTCATGTAATCCCATCCTAGATCAGCTAGACCACTGCTTACTTATCAGTCCAAAAACTTGTCAAAAAATAAGCTGGTTGTTGTTACTGTTTAAAGTATAATTAATGTTCAATAATCTTCACATATTTAAAACATACAGCTAGATGAATTTGTATGTGTAATTATATGAAAACAATATATATACAGCAATGAAACCATGACCATAATCAAGATAATAAATATATCTGTCACTCCCCCAAAGTTTTCTTGTGCTTCTTTGTTGTCCCCATCCCCAGGCAATTCCTGATCAACTTCTGTCACTTTAGATCCATAAGAATTTTCTAGAATTATATGTAAATGGAATTACAGAGTAAAAATACTATTTTTTTCCAATTTATTTATTTTCAGAAAAACAGTATTCATTATTTTTTCACCACACCCAGTGCTCCATGCAAGCCGTGCCCTCTATAATACCCACCACCTGGTACCCCAACCTCCCACACCCCCGCCACTTCAAACCCCTCAGATTGTTTTTCAGAGTCCATAGTCTCTCATGGTTCACCTCCCCTTCCAATTTACCCAAAAGCACATACCCTCAAAAATACTATTTTTTTTTGTTGGCCTCTTTTACCCAGCATAATTATTTTGAGATTCGTCTGTAATTCCCTATGTATATTACTGAGTAGTATTCCATCTTATGACATACTGTAATTGTTTATCCACTCACTTGTGATGGATATTTGGGTCATTTTCAGCTTTTAGCTATCACAACTAAAACTACTACAAATAATTGCATGTAAGTCTTTTTATGGATATATGCTTTAATTTCTTTGGGGAAATACCTATGACTAAAATGGCTAGATCATATGGAAGGTGAATGCTTAACTTTTTAAGAAATTGTGTAACTATTTTCCAGTGTGGTTGTGTCATTTTACATTCCCATCAGCAATGATGTTTGTTTCATATTTTTGCCAACTCTTGATATAGTTAGGCCTTTTATTTTCAGCCATTCTACAATGTATGTAGAAGTATTTCATTGTTATGTTAATTGATATTTCACTAATGGAGTAATGATGTTGAGCATTTTTTATGTATTTATTTACCATTGGTATATGTGTCTATTCAAATACCTTGTTCATTTAAAATTTTTGATTGCTTATATTTTTATTTATTTTTGAGAGTTCTTTTTTTTTAAATTTTTGAGAGTTCTTAATATATTCTGTATATAAGTTCTTTCATCGGCTATGTGATTTGCAAAAATTTATTCCCAATGTGGGTCTTATCTTTCATCCTCTTAACGTCTCCTTTGAAGAGTAGAATTTTCATGAGGTCCAATTTATCAGATTTTCCTTTTATAGGTAATACTTTTGGTGTCATATAAGAAGCCTTTATTTAATCCAAAATCATGAAGATTTTCTCCTCTGTTTTCTTCTAGAACTTGTCTAGTTTTGTTTTACATTTTGAGTTAATTTTTATATATGGTACAAGACATCAGATGAAGTTCTCCTTCTTTCTTCCCAATTCTAGTGACATATTTTGGAAAAAACTATACTTTATTTGCTGAATTGTCTATGCACCTTTGCTGAAAATCATATTTGATATATTTGTGAGTCTGTCTCTGGATTTTTTATTCTATTCCATTGCCTCTCTTTATACCAATGCTATACTATTTTGGTAGTAGCTTTATAATAAATCTTGAAATCAGGTAATAGGAATTCTTCTGTTTTGTTCTTTTTATAAGTTGTTTAGGTTATTCAAGAACTTTTTGTATTTCTACATAAACTTTAGAGTAGATTTGTCAACTTCTACTAAAAAAGTTTGCTGGGTTTTTATTAGGATTGCATTGAATCTATAGACCAATTTAGGGAGAATTGACATCTTATCAATATTGAGTCTTCTGACCCATAGACATGTATTTCTATCTTTTTAGGCATTCTTTAGCTTCTCTGACAAGTGTTTTGTCATTTTCAGTGTATAGGTCTGACATAACTTTTCTTGATTTTATTGCTAATATTTTGCATTTTTGATAATATAAATGATATTTTAATATTTCAATTTCTGATTATAAATTCCTACAACATAGGAACAGCATTAATTTTTGTATATTGATCTTTTATCCTGTAAACCTGCTAAGCCAGTTATTTGTTCCTGTAGCATTTCATATATTTCATCACATTTTCTACTTTTTTACTTTTTTACTACTCAGGCGTTTTTACTTTTTCCTTTCCAATCCTACATGTCTTGTTTCTTTTTATTGTTTTATTTTACTAACAGGAATCTTCAGTGTAATGTTGTATACAGTATTAAAATGGACATCCTTGCCTTGTTTCTGATTTTAGGGGGAAAGCATTCAGTCTCTCTCCATTGAGTATTTGGATCTTGTAGGTTCTTCACAGGTACCTTTTATTAGGTTGAGTAAGTTACCTTCTATGTTTAGTTTGCTGAGAATCTTCAACTGAAATGATGCTATAAATATAAAAATATAAAAAAATTAAGAGAATAAGGATTGAAAAAGACAGCACGCTGTCACAAATGAAAAGAAAGCTGGGGTAGATATATTAATACTGAAGTTGATTTCAAAGCAAAGAATGTTATCAAGGATAAAGAGAATCATATCATAATAATAAAAGAGAAGTCATCAAAAGGACATAATAATTGCTAACATTTATAGACATGACAGGACTTTGAAATTTTTGAAGCGAAAATTGATTAAGCTGTAAGGAGAAATAGACAAATCCACAATTAATAGTCAGAGTTTGTATACCTTTACCAATAACTGAGAGTAGCTACACAGAAAATCCTCAAGAAATAAGAGACTTAAAAGTACTATGAGCAACAAACAGTTAAAAAATCAAGTAAGCGGGGCGCCTGGGTGGCTCAGTGGGTTAAGCCTCTGTCTTTATCTTGGGGTCCTGGGATTGAGCCCTGCATCAGGCTCTTGCTGGGTGGGGAGCCTGCTTCTCCTCACTCTGCCTGCCTCTCTGTCTGCTTGTGATCTCTCTCTCTGTCAAATAAATAAGTAAAAGCTTTTTTAAAAAACTCAAGTAAACAAAAAGGTATTGTTACAAGAAAGTAGAATAGTGGTTTCTAGAAGCTGGGCAGAGGACAAATGGGGATTGTTTAATAGGTAGAGTTTCAGTTTTGCAAGATAAAAAGTTACGGAGATTGGTTGCACAACAGTATAAATATACTTTTATTACTGAACTGTATGCTTCGAAATGGTTAAGATGGTTAATTTTATGTTATGTGACTAAAATAAAAAAATTGACATCTGCTAATTAAGATTATAACCAACATCCTATAAAATGACTAATGCATACTATATGATCAAAAAAAGATATAATTTTTACAGTAACACCTAGAAATAAGCATAACAAAATATATGCAGGTCCTTTATAGGGAGAAGTATAAAACTTTACTGTGAGACATTAAAAAAAGACTTAAAGGATGGCATATATCCTGTTTATGAACTAAAGATTTAAATATTTTTAAAAGGTCAGTTATCTCAAAATAGATGTATCCATTCAATGCAATTAAAATCAAAATCCCAAAAGGTATTTTTTGAGGAATTTGGTAAGTTGATTCTAATACTTATATGTTAAGAAAAGAGCCATGAATAACCAAAAGATTCTTTAAAAAATAAGGTGATAGACTTGCTCTAGGAGAGCCTAAGAATTATTAAAGAGCTGGAGTAATTAAGTCAGTGTGGCATTAGTGTAGAAAAAACAAATCAACAAATGGAATTGAAAAAAAAATCTTATAGACATATTGACACTTGTTATATGACAAAGGATTCATTGCAAAACGGTAGTTAAAGGACAATCTTTTCAATTTTAGTATATGTACTGCCGAAGCAAGCACAAAGGGCAATCTTTTCAGTAAAGTTTGCTGTGACAAGTAAGTACCCATATGAAGAAAATAAAGTTGTATTCTTTTTTTTTTCCTGAATGCAGTAAGTTTTTATTATCGAGAGCAAAGCAGCACAGTGACAAAACCTAACACAAGGCTTCTTAAATTCCAATTTTTGCACAACAGTTAATTCCCCCTGAAGGGGGTGCACCGTTACTGGAAGTACTGCAATACCAGGTCGATGGTTGAGTGGACGGAGTATATAAGTATATAAGCTCCTATTCCATCTCCTAATTCCAAAATCCATTTAATATATTGTCCTTGAATAGAGGACATATCAGATATTAAACTGATAAGAACAGATACTACACTTGATCTTCGCTAAAAGGCCGAGAAGCGATAAAAAAGTTGTATTCTTAAACAAACAATTTATTTTAGATGGACTAAGATCTATAATGACAGACAGAACAAGAAAATCTTCTAGTGGACAATACAGATGAATATATTAATGATCATAGAGTACATAAAAGTTTCATTTAAGAGGACACAAAACTTATTATAAAACAAAAATATTTTTAAAAATTGTCTACATTAAAATTATGAATTATATTCATCAAAAGATACTACAAAGTGACTGAAAAGATAATCCACTGAACAGGAGAAGATATTTCTAACACATCTTTCCAACAAATGATTCATATACAAAATACATAAAGATGTATATAGGGGAAGGGAAAAAAAGAGAGGGAAGCAAAGCATAAAATACTCTTATATAGAGTTATATATATATGTTCTCTATAGAGAACAAACAGGGTTGATGGAGGGGAGGTGGCTGGGGGGATGGGCAGAGGCTGGGGGGATAGGCTAAATGGGTGATGGGTATTAAGGAGGGCACTTGTATTGAGCATTGAGTATTATATGTAAGTGATGAATCACTAAATTCTTCTCCTGAAACCAATATTATACAGTATGTTAACTAATTAGAATTTAAATAAAAATTTGAAAAAACTCCCCTCCTATTAATTAGTAAGAAAAAGAAAAACAAATAAAATTGGAAGTGGAAACTTCAAAAATGAAAATTTCAAAAAAGTAGAAATCCAAATGGCTAGTGAACATGCAGAAAGGTGCTCATTCTTATTACTAGTGGGGAATATAATTAATGCCACTATGAGATATGATTAACACTTAATGGTTTGCCTTAAATTAAAAAGTTTGACATAAAAAGTGTTGAAAATGATGTGGTCCAATCAGCACTATCATATACTAGTTCTTGGGGGTGTAAATTAATATAACCATTGTAAAACAATTTGGCATTATCAAGTACAGTTGCAGATATGTATGTCTTACGACTCAGTACTTCTGTTCCTGGATATATATATTAGAAAAATAAGCATATATATATTTATATATATATATATATATATATACACACACACATATACACACACACATACATGTATATATAAAATAGTTCCTAGACACAGGTGGTGTTTTTATAAACCAAATGTAGAAAGCATCCAAATGTTCATCAGCAATAGAATGAATATATAAATTTTGGTACATTTATAGACTGAAATATTAAATAGCAATGAAAATGAAAAACCTACAGCTATCTGCTATTACATATCAGTCTTACCTAGGTAGAGAGTAGACAAAACATAGTATGTATTATTGATTCTAGTTGTTTAAAATTGAGAAGACATCACTAAATCTATAAAGAAAATTAAAGAAATTATTGTCAGAAAAATCAGGAATGTGGTTACCTCCAAAAAGAAAGGGGAGAGTTTGTTACTAGGAAGGGAAACATGGAGTCTTCTTCAATACTTCAGTGTTCTGATTCTTGACCTGCATAGTGGTTAATGGTTATAGCCGGATCGAAGTACACATGCATGTCTCCACTTCTCTATATGTATGCTATGTTTCACACATATAAAAAAAATGCAAGAATATATCATGATGAAGTCACTCCCTTCCCTCCTGGAAATGCCAGGATGGCTCACTATTAGGAGATCTATTAATATAAATATTCATTAGATCTAAGGAAAAAACCCTCTCATCACTTGATAGCTACCGAAAAATAATTTGAGAAAATTCAGTAGTGATTTGCAATAAAAAAAAAATCTGGTACACAAATACAGGTGAATTCTTTCTTAACATGTAATAATTATCTATCTCAGCCTAAAAGCCAGCATTTTGGTTTGAGGAAAAATTCTAGAGGTATACCTGTGGAGGTTAGAGACAGATTGATTATGCCTATCACTATCACTAATATAATACTGCATTTGGCTAAACCAAAGTAATTTTTGAAAGTTATGTAATTACTAATATAAAATCAGAGAAGGTGGAGGAAAAACTACCAATGTTTGCAGAAGATAGGTTCTTATACCTGGGAAACCCAGGAAATCAAGTAGAGAACTACCACAAATGAAAAAGAAATTTCAGAAAGTTGTGGGGGATAAAATGATTTATCCAGAAAGCAGTAGCTTTCCTGTATGCAAACAGTTAGCAAACATGATATATAATGGACAAAAGATAGCATTTATGGTGATATCAAAAAGGACAACATATAGGAATAACCTTAACAAGAAATGTTTGGATGAGTGAAAAAGATATGAAATACTCCTGAAAGATAGAAAATAAGCCTCGATCATAGAAAGACTCCATAGTATCACAAAGATTTCTATTCTCCCCAAATTACATTTTCAACTTCTAAGCTTAAATTATGCTATAGAGTATATAGTTAATAGCATTACAATAACAAATAACAGTTTTTAATTTTAACTAGACAAGCTGGATGTAAGTTCATAAGGAAAACTTTGGCTGATGAAGAGACTAGCCTATGAGACAGTGTATTTATTCAGGGTTCTCTGAAGTAACGAAATCAACAGGTGACTCATATGCCTCCTGTCAGTGGCAAACAAAAGTGGGGAACCTGAGACTTGACCTACTTTGCCTTACATTTCCCACTCTCTCTTCCAAAGGAAGTTTTGATTTTAAGCCAAAGAAAAATAATTCAGTTAAATATTTGGAGATAATTCTTAAGGCTGTGAACCAAAATGAGGCTTCAGCTCTTGTTAATTTAAGTGAAAACTGGTAGCCAGTGGTGCTCTTTGGCAAGAAAGAGCCAAATTACTTTTTAAAGATTTTTAACATTTCTCCTGTTTTAAATGCTATCCCCAAAACTGAGGAAAATGACATTGATGGAGATCTCATGCTCTCCGATTCAAAGCATGCAACCTCATGTGACCGAAAAGAAAAGAAAAAGGAGGGTAGAGAGGTGGAGAAGGAGGAGAAGGAAGAGGACTAAGAAGAAGAAAAAAAAAAACCTGCCTACTCCTGCCCCAACCAGCATGTCTGGCATTCCGTTGCATGTACAAAGGCTCACTCATCTGTCACTTGAAACTGTAAACCCCGGAGTTACTTCTGGTAAGCACCAGTCTCACAGATTTTTTTTTTTCTTCTCCAGAAATAACCCATGCATACATTTGTATATAAAAAACAATTCTTCTCAGTTTTTCATTTTACTTAATTATGTATCTCAGAGGATTTCCTTTTTTAACGGCTCCATGCATTACAGGTTGGGAGCAAATTGTGTCTGGAAGCTGAAATGCAGCCTATGCCCCTGCAGCTTGCAGCCCTGCGAGCCCGCGCTGTTGGATTTTTGACCTCGTGGTTGGTGGGGTGGGGGGCGGTCTGGCTTTTTGCAATTGACCCACCACCAGGGGGCGCACTTTTCCTAACTCACGCAAGGCCACGTTGTAGCACCTGTTTTGGATGTTTCAATATATATTTCATGGGTCTCTCGTTGATCCATACACTTTTTTGGTCGCATTTTCTCCACATCCTACCCCAAATACAGCCAGCGCAGCAGTGAACAGCCTTGTGATTTTTTAAAAAAGATTTTATTTCTTTATTTGACAGAGATCACAAGTAGGCAGAGAGGCAGGGGGTGGCGTAGAGTAGGCTTCCTGCTGAGCAGGGATCCCGATGCGGGGCTAGATTAGAGGACTCTGGGATCATGACCCAAGCTGAAGGCAGAGGCTTTAACCCAATGAGCCACCCTGGCGCCCCCAGCCTTGTGATATTTTAATGCCATGTGACATAGAGTAACTGGTGGTGTCGTCAACATGGCCCGAGTTATTTCCTAGTTCTGCCAGACGACAGTTTGCTCACACACCGCTTCTCACTTAGAATTTCAGACTTCCTTCTACCCTCTTAATCAGTTTTACAGGCCTAAGGTCAATTCCCTTAAGTTTCAGAGCTGCCCCTGACTTTGGCAGTGGTATAGAAAACTGGGTTTGCTCCGACACATGTCTCTCCATATGTCTGAAAGAGAAAAAAGTAATAAAAGGAGAGAGGAAGGGGGGGGGGGACACATGACATGTGTGACAGGGACGCTTTGGAAAGGAAGCTGCCTTTATTGGCAAGGTGATGAAGACAGGAAGAAAGCAACTACCATCTGTATTTCCTTTCTGAAGCGGAGCTGGAAAGAACTCACACACTCTACTGGACAGAACAGTCAAGGCAATGGAAATCGTCTATTCTCCCTGAAGGAAGCAAACATCAAATGCTTGGGAAACCTCAGTTAAATTAAATGTCAGAATACTTCCAACTGAATTGCCTGGCTGCTCTGCTTTAACCTGTTTCATCCATATCTTCGTCCTTTCCTCATGACTGTGATCCCCATACATCAGAGGGAAGAGCACAGACCTCCTACAGGCGGGTCCTTCCTGGAGCCTTCAGTGTACATTGTCTACGGCTTGTGGAACTTTTCTTTTACAAATCGTAGTAAAACTTAATAACTTAAAATTCATCATTTTAACCATTTCTAAGTGGACACTTGAGTGGCATCAAATAGATTCACATTGTTGTGCAACGACCACCACCACCCACCTTCAGAACTTTGTTCATCTTACAAGACTGAAACTCTGTACCTGTTAAACCACTTGCCGTTCATTCCTCCCTCTAGCCCCCAGCTACATCACTTGATCACTCTAGGTACCACTTACAAAGAAATCATTCAATATTTGTCTTTTTGTGACTGGCTTATTTATTTCACTTAGGATAATGTCCTCAAGGTTCATCAGTGGAGTTGCATATGCCAAATTTCCTTCCTTTTTGGGACTGAATAATAGTATGTTCCCCATGTTTTTTATCCGTTCATCTTTAATGGGCATTTAAGTTTTTCCCACCTTTTGGTCAGTGAGAATAATACTGTTATAAACATTGGTGTACAAATATCTGTTTGAGTCCCTGCTTTCAATTATTTTAGTATACACCAGAAAGCAGAATTGCTGGATCATGTGGTGATTGAATGTTTAATTTGGGGGAAGAGATGCCATGCTGTTTTCCACAGTGGCTGCACTATTTTACATAGCCACAGCAGTGCACAAGGGTCTTAATTTCTACACGACCTTGCATGGGACATGGAACTTTTGACACCATTGACAAATGGCTCTTATTCCATTTCTTTGTTTTAATTGCATGAAACTTAGGACTTAACCAGATGTTCTGGAAAACTGTCTAGTGTTGCCCCTTAAAGTCTTCTATTCAGAAACAGATATTTAGAAACAGATAATGTATATACAGTGCTTATCAAAGGGGCTAATAAATATTCATATATATAATATGTATATATATATGTAATATATATATTGTATTTTTCCTTCCTTATATTTAATTCCTTCCTCTTTCCTCCCCTCCTCCTTTTTTTGGACATCATTGCCATGTCCCTATAGTGAGCATTCACGCCCTGTATGATAGTGGGTGTAAAATAGTTAAATTAAAATTCCTGAACTCCTGCAAGAAATGTTACTGGGGCACCTGGGTGGCTCAGTCAGTTAAGTGTCTGCCTTCAGCTCAGGCCATGATCCCATAGTTCCAGAATTGAGCCCAGCATCTGGCTCCTTACTCAGCAGGGAGTCCCCTCACCCCTTTTGTGCGTGCTCTCTCTCTCTTGCTCTCAAATAAATAAATAAAATCTTTTTTAAAAAGTCATGGAATTCTTTCTTTGTCCTTACAGAACGCTTTTCAACTTGGACTCTACTTGGCAGTTACTTTTTGTCAAGAAGTAGGCAAGGAAACATCCATTATCACAAAGCAAGGAACAAGGATGCAAAACCAGAGGCAGATGGAGTAGCAAGAGACATATTGCCAGGACAGAGATTGAGAGAGAGAGAGAAAGAGAGAAAAGACCTGTTCTGGGTCAGATATAGAGGGTGATGATTCCAAGTGGCATGTGGCAGGCTACAATTGGCACAAAGCCACACTTAACTTCAATACACCAATTGACGCACTTTCCATCCCTAAGAGATTGAGACATTTCCTCAATAGTAATAAATTCCTTGACAGTGGGAATCAGAGTGGATCAAGAGCAGCCTGTGATGTGGGAAGAGGAGCAGCAGGACTTAAGCAAAAACATTAACAATAACAAAAGCAGTCATTTAATGAAGTATTAGCTGTGTGCAAAGTACTTTATTACTATTTTGCACTATATTAGGCACCACCTGATGATGATCATTTTAAGTGCTTTCAATATGTATAATCTTACTTAATCTTCACTACATCTCTATTTTAGCAACTAGGTGCATCTAAATTATGCTGCAGTAATAAATCCCCGAATCCCAGTGGTTTAGCATGTCCTTTTAAGACAATTTAAATTCATTGTAATGTAATTTAAAAGCCAATTCTGCAACTCTTAACAAAATATACTGTTTTATTTTACAATGAGATGCTTGGGTAGACTCTACTCTTCTGATTATTCTCTGAATTAGGATCCTTTGCAATATCTTTTTTCACCCCAGTCATTTATTTTTCTTTCAAACTTTTGATTATTTTAAAATTTGGGTATATTTCTTTTAATTTTTCCTTATAGACTTTAACTTTGATATATATTTTCTCTTCTCCAAAGTGCACAGAGTTGTTTTAGTGGAATCAAAATCTGGATTCAGAAAAACAAATATGGCTTATTAGGAAACAAAGGTTTTAGGTCTCCAAGTTGGACTAATTAGGTGACCCTTAGCCTGACCAGTGTAAGTTAGTTTGTCTCTAACAAGGAAAGCCGAAATGAAAGAAAGAAAAGAAGGAAACAAGAAGTGGAGCATGGGAAAAAGAAGAAACTTTTGATGAGAAGAAAACTTGAAAAGAGAAATTTATTTCCCAATAAAATCAAGCTAAAAACCCAATTTATTTTACTAGATAACATCTCTGTTAAGAAATGTCCAGAGAAAGGATGTTATTCTAATTTGAAGTTTGCATTACATTTTTGTTTGCTTATAAGTAAAATTTTGTGCAGTTTTATCTTGTCAGATTCTGGTATGGTAAATCAAAGTGCTTAGAGATTTTTCTTTTCACTGGTTATTTTATACAATGGAAAACTACTTGTATTAAAGAGAGAGGGGAGAGAGAATAGAGAGCATGAGCCTCAGTGATTGGCAAACTGTCGGACAAACAGATGGGAAGATAAATCTTTGGTCTATACTTTCATAGCTGGTTTTGGGCAATAAATTCTCTGAGGTGGAATGGGTGGCCCTCCTGTTCTTTATCCTGAAATTTTTTTCCTCCAGCTGAGAGAGCATGAGAAAAAGGTAGCTTTATATTTTCTGAGGATGCGTTTAGATGGTCCCTTCAGGTAATTTTAGCTCAATTTTAAAAAACCTATTTTCATGTGAGGGTTTTTTTTTTTTTTTTTAATTCCTTTCCTATACTCAGGTGGTCATCTACAATGACCCAGAGAGAGCCAGCAAGAAAGCGTGCAAATGCTTGAGGCCCAACCACTTCCTTAAGGCCAAATATATTATCCTTTTAGATAGGTCTTGTGAACTTCTGTAAGAAGAAGAAATGAAGGAAAATCTGTTCACCTTTTATCTTAATAAAGTATCAAACCAGAAAGAAAGAAACCTCCAGAGGGAAAAAAGAGAGATCATAGTGCTTTGTTTCAACCAACAAAACTCAGGCTCAAAAAAAGAATAAAAAATATTTCTGGAGGCATATTGTGCCCACCAGGCATTTTGTTGTAATTAGGGAAAAGTCATACAAGGCCACTGGAGTGAATGAAACTACAGCGCTATTGGCTTTCCTCTTTGATGACTTTTTATTTTTTTGAAATCGGTTTGAGGTATGTGTGTGTTTGTGTTTGTGATCATAACAAACAGTGATCTGACAACAAATGATCTGTTCATGCAAATTTTAAGAGTTGAAGAGGTAGTAAACTTGTCTCAACAGATGAAAAAAAAAATTCATAGAAAGGGACAAATGAGAGCTTATTTCTTAGAAGATCTACTCTTATGGGATAGTTCAGAACAGCCCAAAAGGATTTTTCAAGCTATATTTGCAGCACAAAGAAAGGCTAGACCTGCTTGGGGCAGGTAATGTAATGCTTAACAAATAAGAGAGAAAAGGCAGTGCCTTCCAACTTTGATTTTGCTTTGATTTCTTTGTTCTTCTAGAAGGAGAATGATCTTCAAGCCAGAAGGATGGACTAAAAATTGGTAAAAAGAGAATTCAAGTCCAAGAGAGATTTGAAGAAGAATACTTGGCCCTTAACTAGAGCTTAGATGAAAAGTCATAGGCAACTCCCATTCCAGGGCCCTGATCAAAGAACTGCAGTTGTACAACTGCTGGTAATCTCTGAGAAATCATGGAGTGTCAGAGAATTTCCAGAATCCTGGGTAGGGTCTGGCATCCTAATTTTCAAAAGGAGAGGATAAAAAAAAGCAGTTGGCTAATAAGCTTGATCTGGATCTGAAGTAATTCAAAATTACTTTTTGTGGATAATTGGGGAAAAAAAAAAAGTGGTGATGACTCATTCTGAACACAGGCTTTTCAAGTCAGGCCAAAATAGTATTGTTTTTTCTTCTGATTATTCACGAGACCAGTGGTCTGAGGAAATGCCAAAGGCAGTATAGTCTTATCATTTGGGGCTCTGTATGGAAGCCCTATCCAGGTTAATAGCCATAAAATGTTACCTTATTGTTTTTATTTAAGACATTTATGGCTATATAAAATTATACTGCAGTGACTTTATTTGTTGATTGCCTGGCTTCTTTCCTACTGGAATACAAATTCAGTGGGGTTTATGATCACATGTGTCTTAACCTTTACTGTACTTCTACCATCTTCAACAGTGCCCTAGCAGTAAACAGTAAGTACCTGCTGAATAAAGGAATGCTGCTTAATTATATTTGTTTTTGTTTTTGTTTTTTTGGGGTTTTTTGGGGTTTTATAAGAAAATGTAAAATTACGTAAAATGTAAAATTACGGGGCAGCCAGGTGGCTCAGTGGGTTAAGCCTCTGCCTTCAGCTCAGGTCTAAATGCTTTCCAAAATATTAATGTGAGGTATAGTGATTACTTTGGCAAAGCATTTGACCAAGTGATCAAATTTCCTTGATAATAAGATGGAGAAATCTATGGGATGGTTTTATAGCTTCCTGTTTGTGATATAGCTACACGTTATTGTAGACATTTCAGACCAAGTAGGGGTAGGGATAGTTGCAAGAGAAAGGAGGGACAGAGGCTGGGGCCTGATTCCCTTATTTCATTTGTGATTCTATCTGTAAACACATGAAACATATCTGATTTTACAAGTGAGGGGCATGCACTGATCCCAGAAGGATGCTTCATCCCATCAAATTAACCTTCATTTTCTTATTCCTTGTGTATCATGTTGCTCACACTTTGATTTAATGTTTATTTTATTCTGCTTTGTTTCATTCTTATTTATTTTATATCATTTTTAGTTTTGAATATGTTTGAAGTTCAAAAGGTAGGGTATGCAAGGTATGCATTGAAAAGCTTTCCTTCCACACCATTGTCTACCAACACATTCCTTTCCCCAGTCCATAAGAAACCAATGTTATTAGTTTCTTTGTATCTTTCCAGAGTTATTTTAATCTATATAACAACACACAAACACGTTATATATATATTAATATCTATCTAACTATCTTCTACCTATCATCTATTTTCTCTTCACTTGTTACAGAAATGGTATCATATTATATACACTGTTCTGTACTTTTATTGTCCACCACATGTTTTAGAGAACCCTTCATCCACCCACCTCAAGTATATCCTCATTCCTCTCTTAAGGATGCATAGTACTCCATTTTTTTGGCTGTATCATAATTTCTTTAACTCTCCCTTAATAATGGACTAAGGTTTTCCCACAACTTTCACTATTATAAACAAAGCTGTAGTGGATAACCCTGTGTGTTATATCATTTCATGCATGAGCAAGAGTGTGTTTATCATCAGGGGAAAAAATCTTTTTTTGAGGTGGGATTGCTGAGACATGCATCTGTAATTTTGATAGATGTTGCTAAATTTCTCTCCAAAAGGATGGTGCCAATTCTAATTCCCTGTTCCCCCCTTCTTGCTAATAGAGTTCTGTGGTTCCAAATTACATCTTTCTATTATGAATAAGGCTGGTCATCGTCTCTGTGTTTGAGAGCCATTTGTGTTTCTTTGACTTTGCCCAGTTTTTATTGGATTACTATATTAATTTATTCACTTTCAGTGTTATTTATAGTTTCAGGAAATTAGCTTTTGGGGGAGATATGGCTCACATATATTCTGTAGTAGAATTCAAAATTCTCAATATGGTTTCTGTCCAATTCTTTTCTAAGTTGATTTTTTATTATTTAGGTGTTCGATCATTTCTGTCATTATTGTAAGTGGAGTTGTAATTAGGTCTTATATATTTAAGCTGCTTATTATATGGTATAAGCCAGAGGTTGCAAACTATAGCTCTCAGGCAATATATGACCTGCCACATGTTTTTGTAAGTAGAGTTTTATTGGAACAGTGTCATGCCTGTTTGTTTAAATACTGCTTATGGCTGTTTTTGTACTTCAATGGCAGAGTTGAGTGTAGTTGTAGTAGAGACAACATGGCCCACAAAACCTAAAATATTTACTATCTGGACCATTGTGGAAAAAAATTTGCTAACCCCTGCTAACAGTTCCTTCTTTAAGGGCTTATTCAATTGTTAAACTATACCACTTAGTAAGTTGCATGTAGTTGATCCTTTGAATAGTACATAGTATGTTGAAGAAGGCAAATCTAAAGCATTTATTGACCATGTGATATAAATATATCTTTCTCCTAAGTGAGAATGGTGTTCATTTTACAAATATTTGTTGGCCATCAACTATATGTTTGGCACTATTCTGTGAATATAGCAATTAACAAAATACATAAAAAATCTTACTGTTTTGAAAAAGCTGCTAGACATAACTAAGCAATTCTAGTTTCTGTTGGCAACAAGAAGTTCAACCTAGTACTGTTGTCTAAATAATAATTGTTAATATGTAATTACCTTACATATCATTTATTGATTAGTTGGATTATAATCAATTTGTAAAATATTATGACATTTTAAACATTTAAATTCATGACGTCATTAATTTTGATGTGTGCCTGCCTAGGTAGCTACTAGTGACGTGTAGCTATCGAACACTTGAAACATGGTTACATTGAACCAAGGTGGTATAAAATACACTCTGAATTTTAAAGATTTGTTACCAAAAAAGCATACCTCTCTTTAATAATTTATATTATTATTTAGTAATATAATAATATAATTTAATAATATGTTATTTAATGATTTATATTTTGAAAAATATTTTAGTTCCATCAAATGAAAGATATTAATAAACTTAATTTCAGCTTTTTCTTTTTGTTTATAATTATGTAGCTATAAGAAAATGTAAAATTACGGGGCAGCCAGGTGGCTCAGTGGGTTAAGCCTCTGCCTTCAGCTCAGGTCATGATCTCAGGGTCCTGGGATTGAGCCCCGCATCAGGCTCTCTGCTCAGCAGGGAGCCTGCTTCCCTCCCTCTCTCTCTGCCTGCTTCTCTACCTACTTGTGATCTCTCTCTCTCTCTCTGTCAAATAAATAAATAAAATATTGAAAAGAAAATGTAAAATTACATATATGGCTTACATTGTATTTCTATTGGACAGTATTCTTCCAGAAACTTCTTTTATGTTTAACTGGCATTTCTCAAATGTGGCTTTTTCATAGATGTGGACACTGGGCTAAGCAATGGTTTAAAAGTTTATTGCTGGGTTCACAATTTTTAATGTGTTAGTTTGCAATTTTAATTTACATGGGGATAGCCATTGTTTATAGTGTTCCTCAAATATCTTTCTATAGGAGATTTCTTGAGATGCCCCTTTGCTAGTCTCTAACCAAACTGGCAGCATTTGCTGCTCATCTTGGAAGCTGACACAAAAGCACTGACAGAACAAAGCTTTAATTCACAAGGACAGTCTTCAGTTCATTTTCTGGATTTCTCCTTGGTTTTCTAAGTAAAGTCAATACTAGTTATTTTAAAATGTAATTCTATTGTTTGAATATAATGCACCAAATTTTGAAAAGTTTGATTAATTAAAAAAATAAATATAAGATCAACTGGACTTACAAAAATTACTCACTTTCAAAATATAGAGTTGTAAACGGGCTTGTCCTTTTGGTTGGTGATGCAGAGAAGTCCAGTGATGAATGGTATGGAATTATTAGTTGAAAGTTATATTTTTGACAGAAGAATATACCATTCACATGACCTACACAGTAGGAAATGATAAATTCCAGAATGCAGTTGAGGTGGGAGTTACTTCAGTGACAAATGTTACCATTTATTATATTCAGAAGTCCTCGTTAGAAAGACATCCAGGAGATAGCTTAGGTGTAAACCACAGTGTCATAAGCCTCGAATGAGCTTTCTATCATTCAACCCAGTTCAGAGTATGAGAGTGTCTCCTCCGAAGACATCGATCTCACACTTTTAGGTCAACAGAATTTCAGCTCTGCACTTTTAGTAACTCAAAAATGGTTCTCAGGCCTTTCTCCAAATATTTCTTCCAGCATGAAATCCAATAAGTTATATGGCACAGAGACATACTACATTGTTGACATTTTGGTAAAGGCTACATAGACTCTTTTGTTAACATGTTGAATGCACTTTCTGGCTTCTGGCAGAAACTAAATTGAGTAGAAACTGTCTGTCTTAATGATACACCAATGGTAGCCATTCCCCACAGTGAGAGAAAAGAATCAATTGCTATATTAAAGGCTCTTTTTGGATCTCTGGTTATCTTGTCTAGCTCTTGTAATTGAAACTAAAAAAAGTGTAATTTTTTCCTTCTAGTCTTGGTTTTTCTCCTTTGTGGCAGAAAGCTTACCAAATTTGGATAAAGCAAGACTGGGGAGAAGCTGAGGAAGTGAACTCTTCTTGCCAAAGGCTGTGTCTGACAGTACATTCAAATTGGACTTGGCAGAGTTGATCTGATTCTTGGTCTTGCTTAATGGCAAATATCTGCAAAGTCAATTGACTTGGCATATCAGTGATCTGAATTGACCATTAAACCAGACCAAACCCACTAAATTGGCTACCCTTTCGTTCTCTGTTTTTCAGTCAAACGTAGTTGTAAATGAGATAAACAACCATCCAAAAAACAAATAAAACAAATCAAAACAAGCAGCAAAATATAAAATGGATAATACAATTGAGATACTGTTTTTCCATTTGGTGTTCCCATGATAGATCAAAATAAAGTTTGGTTTGTTTTCTTCTTTATTCTGCTAATGTGCTGGTGATGCACTGGTGTGGATGTGTAGATAGGAAATATTATTTGCAAGGTTGTACAGAAATTTTAATCTAAAATTGATACGTGTTGGCTTGTTATGAAGATGGTCATTGCATCATATTTATATATGTGTGTGCTTGTGCATGTGTAAACATATCAACTTAATGAAAATTGCAAAGTGCCATTTCACAAACTAATAATCAAATTGTGATAAATCTGATCCAAGATGACCAATTTCATTTTCAGAGGGAAAGCTGCCTTTTAAGTATGTTTAATACAAAATAAGACATTTCACTGAAAAAAATATTAGAATTATAAGTAGGCAAATTAAGGAAAAAATTAGCGGTAATTTTACCACCCAGAGTTAGTCCTACTAAGGTGTTATGTCCTTCTCAACTTTCTTCTCACATTAAAACATGAGATTATACCATACACATGGTTTTCTGAACTGAACTTTTAATAGAATTATTTATTTTACCTTTTCACATTAGTATAGATTTAAAATACAAAGTTAATTGATGTGTATACTTTTCTATAGCATGTATAGACAGTGTTTTATTTAACCAGACTACATTTTATTTAACCAATACCCTGTTGTTGGACAATTGTTTCCAATTGTTTACTATTATAAGCAATACTTCAGGGAATATCCTGCATAGATTTGTTTACTTGCTCAGAATAACTGAATATTTCTAAAACTGAAATAGATGAGTCAAGGAGCAAGTACATTTAAAATATTTTTGGATACATTTTATGAAATAGACTTTTAGAAATGATATGCATACCTGCACATAATTAATTATCTAATATGCACTATAATGGGGGAGGAGACAGGTAGTTTCTGACTGCAGGAACCTGAAAACCTAAGAAGATGATGCTTAGCTATATTTTGTATTGTTAATTAGTATAATTTAACAATATTATAACAATTTCACTTAAATAATAAAGTAAACACACCTAACATTTATTAATTTTTAGTGCTTTGAAAATGAACATTTAAAAATAAATATTTAAGTAAGCCTGATGTTTGGTTTTACTTAATGACTAGTACCTGCAGTTAATTGATTTACAGCAGTGACCTAAACTGATCAACCAAACCCACTAACTTGGCTATCTTTTCATTCTGTTTTCCAGTCATATTTCTAGTCACCAGAAAAGGTGTAACCAGAAAAGTGTACAAATTATAAGTTTATAGAGCACTAGTAGCACCTCAGAAGCTCTCAATCATCCTCTAAGTGTTCTCGCATCATCAATGATGACTCTTCATGGCATAAAGGAAAAAAAAATCAAAATTAAAACTTTTTTGTGCATCAAAGGACACTATCAAGAGAATGAGAAAGCAATCCGTAGGATGGGAGAAAGTATTTGCAAATCACTTATCTGATAAGGGATTAATATTCAGAATATATAAAGAACCCCTAAATCAAAACAGCAACAAAAAGACACAAACAACTTGATTAAAAAATGGGCAAGAGGCTTGAATAGACACTTCTCTAAAGAAGATATAGCTGGCCAATAAATAACATGTATGAAAAGACACTTAACATAATTGCATTAGGGAAATGCAAATCAAAACCACAAGGAAATACTGCTTCATATCCATTAGGATTGCTCTTATCAAAACCAAACCAAACCAAGACAGAAACTCAGGAAAATGACAAGTGTTGGTGAAAATGTAGAGAAAGTGGAATTTTCATACATTGCTGATGGGCACATAACGTGATCCAGCCAGTATGGAAAAGAGTCTGGCAGTTCTCCCAAATAATTAAATTTGAATTATCACATGATCCAACAATTCTGCTTTTGGGTATATACTGAAATAACTGAAAGCAAGGACTCAAACAGATACTTGTGTATCAATATTAATAGTAGCCTTATTCACATTAGCCAAAAGGTAGAATCAACTCAAATGCCCATTAACAGATGAATGGATTAAAAAATGTGGTACATATTTATTATTTAGCCCCAAAAGTGAAGGAAATTCTGATATATGCTATAATATGGATGAGCTTTGAAGACATCATCCTCAGTGAAATAAATCAGACACAAACGGACAAATATTGTGTGACCCCATTTATATGAGATACTCATAGTCGTCAAATTCATACAGACAGAAGGCTGCAGGGGCTGGAGGAAGGGAGAATGAGGAGTTACTGTTGAATAGATACAGTTTCAGTTTGCGATGATGAGAAGAGTTCTAGAGATGTGTATGGCAATGGCTGCATCATAGTTTGAATGTACCTGATGCCACTGAATTGTACACTTAAAAATGGCTAAAATGAGGGGCGCCTGGGTGGCTCAGTGGGTTAAAGCCTCTGCCTTTGGCTCAGGTCATTATCCTAGGGTCCTGGGATCAAGCCCTGCATCGGGCTCTCTGCTCAGCAGGGAATCTGCTTTCCCCTCTCTCTGCCTACTCTCTGCCTACTTGTGATCTCTGTCTATCAAATAAATAAACAAATAAATAAATAAATAATCTTTTAAAAAATGGCTAAAATGTTTCATTTTGTATTACATATATTTTATTATACACACAGAGAAGATACTCTCCTAACTTCTAACTCCATTATTAGTTTTGTATGTTTTGCACTTTATATAAGTTCAGTTATACAATGTACTTTTTGCGTGTGTGTCTGAGCGTTCTATCTCCACATTACTCTCAGCAAAATACATTCACATCATTGCACCTGATAGTACTTTTAAATTTTAACAGCTTTAAAGTATTTGTTAATAGGAATAAACCACATTCTTCTGTTGGTGGGTATTGGTTCCAGTTTTGTTTTCATTTTTTTGCTATTTTGACTAAAGCTGCTATAAACATTCTTTTACGTGTCTGTGTTGGTGACACATAAACATATACCAGCTGAGTATGTATCTAGAAGAGGGATTGCTGGGTCATCAGGTATGCATACCACGGTCTCAGGGAGTTCTGGTAGGTTGCGTACCACCGGAACAAACTCAAGTATTCTAGTTTGTTTAGCTATTGCAGTGGGTTTGTGGTGCTGTCTCATTGTGATTCACATTTTCCTGATGACTAATGATGTTTACTATCTTTTAATAAGTCCATTGGCAATTTAGATATCCTGTTTTATGAAGTATCTCTTACCAATTTTTCTATTCGATTGTCTTTTTGTTTTTCTCATTGATTTATAGGAATTCTTTATTCTGGAGCCTTTGCAGGATACATGAATTCCAAAAAAAGGAAAAAAAAATACCCGTCAATGTCTTGCTTTTTAAAATTTTATTTTATTTTATTTTTTAACTGTCTTACTGGTACCTCTTGATAAGTGGAAATATTTCATTTTAATGTAGCAGAATTCATGATTCTTTGCTTCTATGGCTAGGGCTTTGTGTTGTTTAAGAAATCTTTGCTTGAAAAAAAAAAAAAAAAGAAAAGAAACCTTTGCTTAACCCAAAGTCCTAAGGATATGATCCTCTTTGTTTTCTAGAAATTCTCTTTCTTTCTTTCTTCCTTTCTCTCTTTCATTTAGATCTACAAGGCATTTAGAATTGATTTTTGTGTGTGGTGTGAGTTTGGGGGAGGTCAGTTGATACTTTTTCCATATGGATAATTGACACAGCATTATTTATTTATTTATTTATTTATTTAAGGATTTTATTTATTTGTTTGACAGACAGAGATCACAAGTAGGCAGAGGCAGGCAGAGAGAGAGAGAGGGAGGGAGGCAAGCTCCTGCTGAGCAGAGAGCCCGATGCGGGGCTCGATCCCAGGACCCTAGGATAATGACCTGAGCCAAAGGCAGAGGCTTTAACCCACTGAGCCACCCAGGCGCCCCAGCATCATGTATTTAATGGACCAGTTTTACCCACTATAATTCAGTGCCACCTTTGACATAATCAAGAGAAATGAAAGCAAGTGTATGTCCATCCAGATATCTGCATACTAACATTCACAGCAGTGTTACTTATAATGGTGAAAAACCAAAATGATTATTAATAGATCAGTGGGTAAACAAAATAGGGTATATCTATACATTGAGATAATTCTCAGCAATAGAAAGTAATTTGTCTGCAAATTTAAGATTTTATTTCAACTTCATTTTTGAAAGACAAATTTGACTGGGCTTAGAATTGTAGGTTTGGTAACCTTTCTTCCTCTGGCACTTTGAAGAGATAATCCCATTGTCTTTGGTTTCTCTTTTTTTTTTTTTTTTTAAGATTTTATTTATTTATTTGACAGAGAGAGAGATAGCAAGAGAGGCAACACAAGCAGGGGGAGTGGGAGAGGGAAAAGTAGGCTTCCCGCTGAGCAGGGAGCCCAATGCGGGACTCCATCCCAGGACCCCAGGACCATGACCTGAGCTGAAGGTAGATGCTTAATGACTGAGTCATGGGCATCCCTGGTTTCTGTTGTTAATAATCTCTTGATCTTACTGTAGATCCTCCAGAAGTAATGTGATATTTCCCTCTAGCTGTTAAAATTTTCTCTTTGTCTTTGTTTTTTAGCAGTTTTGTCCTGTTGTGACTAGGTGTGATTTTTCTTTGTATTTATTTTACTTGGAATTCATAGTAGCACTTTTTGAGTCTATAGCTTAGTATCTTCTTCCAGTTTTTTTAAAAAAATTTTCAGATGTTGTCTTTTCAGATTTTGCTTTTGCTCCCATTCTCTCTCCTCTTTGGGAACTCCAATTATACCTATTAGAATTTCTGCACATAGCCCACGTGGCCCTTACACTTTTTTTTTAATATTTTCCCCTCACTCTGTCTCTTTTGGCTGGATATTTTCTTCTAATTTATCTTCTAGTCTATTGATTCTCTTTTTAGATTGATTAATTCTAGACTGATTGATTTAGCTGGATTGATTCTACTTTTTAACCTATTCATTGGGTCCTTAATTTCATTTACTGGATTTTATGGGCTTTTTCTAAGTTCTATAATTTTAATTTGACTTTTTCTTTATAATTTTCAGGTCTTTCCTTGAAATTCTCCATTTTGTCATGTACTTTTAAAAACATAATCCTTAAGGTCCCTATTTGGAAATTCTAATATTTGTGTCTCCTGTGGATCTATTCCTAGGGTCTTTCATTATTTTTACTTTTCGCTAATTTTTTGTCATGCTTCGTTACTTCTAGTTGAACTTGGGTCATTATTTATAAAGATTATAGAGATAGTTCGAATTTCTGGATCATCTCTTACTTCAGGGAGGTTTACATTTGTTTTTGGCCTGCAGGCGGCCTAGGCTGCATATCAGTTTAATCCATTTGTGTGTGGAACAGGTACAAAGCTGGGCTTCAGCTCTGTGAGAGCTGTTCTATTTAGAGTTTATACTCCGAAATGACAGCACTTCACAAATACCAACTAAAGCCTGAAGTGTTTACTTGGGCCCCTCCTGCTGGGTGAACTGAGAACCACAAATTTTGTGAGACTGCCGTAAACTCCTTTCAGCTCTACAGGCTTTCAGACACGATTTTCCGTTCAGTTTTTCTTCTCTTTTAAACGCTTCTTGAGGGGCGCCTGGGTGGCTCAGTGGGTTAAGCCTCTGCCTTCGGGTCAGGTCATGATCATGGGGTCCTGGGATCGAGCCCTGTATCGGGCTCTCTGCTCGACAGAGAGCCTACTTCATTCCCACTCTCTCTGCCTGCCTCTCTGCTTACTTGTGATCTTTCCCGCTCTGTCGAATAAATAAATAAATAAAATCTTAAAAAAAAAATAAATACTTCTTGAGAATTCACAAATTCTTTGGATGGGAAAAGCAGTGCCAAATGCCAGTTCACTTTTCCGGGTTTCTTTTCTTTTTATGATCTTGGTCCTTCAAATTCTTACTGTCTTGGTAGCACTCTAACTGACTTCGAATAGATGCTTGTTTTAATTTTTTCCTGCTTTTATAGTGATTGATGGAAGTAGGATTTATTTCAAATAAAATGGTCTGCCATTTTGGGAAAAGGCAAAAGATCAGTACCATTTGGATTTATTTATATATTGGTATTACTTCTGTAATTTTCTCATTTTTAAAATCTCTGATAGTAAAGAAAGCTGAAACATACAGAGATTTTGCTTCAAGCAAAATTTCTAGTTAATAACTCAGCTAAGAATCCAGGTTTCCTGTTTATTCATACTAAATCTAGTGCTTTTACTAAGCATGCATAAGAGAAATACTACGGTAATATCACAAAATAACATCTTCTGTTACTGCTTAGAAAAACCATTCTTTTCCATTTATGGATATTTAAATCCTGCTTGTGCTAAGGTGTGTCCTAACTTTTGTTTGGGTTTGAAAACTTTTTTTTTTTTTTTGCAGGGCCGGGGAGGAGGCTCAAAACCTGCTAATAATCCATATATATATTGGGTACTTAGTCTGTTAGGCACAGTGCCAAGGGTTTTGTTTTTTTTTTTTTAAAGGTTTTATTTATTTATTTGACAGAGAGAGATCACAAGCAGGCAGAGAGACAGGCAGAGAGAGAGGAGGAAGCAGGCTCCCTGCCGAGCAGAGAGCCCGATGCGGGCCTCGATCCCAGGACCCTGAGATCATGACCCGAGCCGAAGGCAGCGGCTTAACCTACTGAGTCACCCAGGCACCCGCCAAGGGTTTTATATGTATTCATTCAGTCCTCACAGTAAACCTCTGAGGTAAGACGTATTTTCATGTTAATCTTGAGACAAGCTGACTGCATTTCAGAGGGGTTCATTAACTTGCTCAAGTCACACTATTAATAGGTGAAGGAGCAAGTACTTGAACCTGTGTGTCATAGTAGAATGAGTGGTGTTTGGAGACAGACCAGGCTTAATATTCTAGAATGATCACTGAGTAGCTGTGTGAGCAAGGTCTGAGTCACAGAAGCTTCATGTGGTAATGGTATGACTCAAGTAACAATGTGGTAAAGAGAAAATCAAATAACGTGTATCACTGTCTGAATGCTAGAGCCCTTCCTTCCTTCTTGTATCAAAGTAAATATTTGAAAAGAACTTTAAAGTTTACAAAACACTTTCAAGAATAAGATGTTTACCCCTTTCATCAATTCTGAGTGATAGTCTGCAGGAGGAGAGATATGGAAACTGCTATCAGAGAAGTGAAGTGATTTGCCTCCAATTACTCTGCGTACATATGGAGAAGAGTTAAGCTTCGTTGATTGCCCTGAGCCTAGATTAACAACATAAATGCACCCCGAAGAGGGAATTTTTTGTAAATTAGTTAATATTTCAAATGTACAAGAGAAATCTGCTATTTAAAGGATCCCTGCAGTGAATGCTTTTGTAAAGTCAGGAATAATTCTGGAAATGTAAATTATATCCCACTAACTTCTCTGTTTTACAAGTTTGGCTTTTAATGTCTTAAAGTCGGTGGAATTTGATACTGGCTTTTCCATCCTCAAAATGTCTTCCTGTTGATAAGATATTGTTACTTCCGGGTGCCTGGGTGTCTCGGTCCTTAAGTGTCTGCCTTCAGCTCAGGACATGGTGGGGGTGGGTGGTGGGTGTCATCCTGGGTTGGAGCCCCACATTGGCTCCCTCCTTGGCAGGAGGCCTGCTTCACCCTCTCCCACTCCCCCTGCTTGTGTTCTTCTCTCACAATGTCTCTCTCTGTCAAATAAAGAAATAAAATTTAAAAAAAAAGATATTGTTACTTCATTTCTAGAATCTAATTAAAGTTGATGGCACTCTAAGGAACAGCAAATGTCAAAATCCACTAAGGTTAATTGCATCTAGTGTATTTTAAAAGTAAAGGAACATATAAAATCAATAAAACTGTGGTAGCAGAATTAAATTATCTTGCAACTGTTTCTTTAAATGTATGATTCATTTGAACATTTTAATGTTTTGTTCAAGAAAGACATTTAGGTTATAGCTATGTTCATTATGGGGTGCTACTGGACTTAGCAGGCCTTGGTGCCTGGGGAAGATGGTCTTCTGCCAGGCAAGTGCTCTGGAAGGCTTCTTGCCTTTAATAAGAAGATGCTAAATTTACCCCCAAGGCATCCAGTTGACCAGAAGATTCATTTTCCAGACTCTTGGCAGAGACTCTAAATTCCCTTTTGTTCTGGTCTTAACCAAGCTCAGCTACTTAACTATGTTCACACTTAAGAATGCCTAAAGAGGTGGGACGCCCGAGTGGTTCCATCGATTAAGCTGCTGCCTTCAGCTCAGGTCATGATCCCAGATCCCTGGAATCAAGTCCCACATCAGGCTCCCTGCTCAGTGGGGATCTTGCTTCTCCCTCTCCCTTTGCCTGCTCCTCCCTCTGCTTGTGCTCTCTTCCTGTCAAATAAATAAATAAAAATCTTAAAAAAAAAAAGAAAGAATGCCTAAAAGAGGGTGCCTCAGTCGGTTAAGCGTCCCACTCTTGGTTTCAGCTCAGGTCACCATCTTGGCGTTGTGGGATGGAGCCCTGCGTTGGGCTCTGCGCTCAGTGGGGAGTTTTCTTCTCTCTCTCCCCTTCTCTCTCTGCCCTGCTTGGGCTCTTTCTCTCTAAAATGAGTAAATCTTAAAAAAAAAAAAAGAATGGCTAAAGGATCTTTGCTCCATCCATTTATCAAGATCAGAGGCTTCCAGTCTTTCTCCTCAGACATGAACAGAGCAGAGCACTCGTGGTGCAACACATTTGTGTCATTGAGCAGCTCACTGTGTGTTATATGGTACAGGCCTGAGGTAACCGTTTTGGGGGTTGCTGGAACTCTGCTCCTTTCTCGGCCACTCACCTGCAGCCTTCCAGTGTGTTGAAGACACCAGCGTTAAAATTGTTGTGCCTAAACTGTTGTTGAAAATGTAGTATTACAGGTATGAGGAGAATCTGTGGGAGAGATTTCTCTTAGGTCTCTGAGCAAGTAAATGTATGCTTTTCTTCAGGCACATACTTATTTTTAGAACTCTGGGATGATTGTTGGTAATTGTATTCCTTCTTTGCTTTGACTGCTAAGTAGCTCAGAGTTTCTAATTTCTAGTCCCTTTCCAGAAAAGAAACGTGTTACAGTATTAATCTCATTTTCCTGCTGTTGCTTTCATTTACATTTCCTTCCTTCTAGTCTCCCTCCCTCCTTAATCTCTCCCTTTCCCCACCCCCACATTCTCTTTTCCTTACTTTCTCTCTCCCTCTCCCTCTTTCTTTTTTACCTCTTTCCTTCTCTCTTATGTCCTGTATTGTTGCATATGTGAATTGAGTTTTAGAATGATGTGGAGGCATAAAAATAAGCAGCGTATTTCTTTGTATACACATATTCTTGAGAGTAATTTATTACTGAGTCTCCCTCCCTTATTTATAGGTTTTGTCTTGGTATAATATTTCTTAAAACTTGTTCTTGCTTTAGGGGCGCCTGGGTGGCTCAGTGGGTCAAAGCCTCTGCCTTCTGCTCAGGTCATGATCCCAGAGTCCTGGGATCGAGGCCCGCATCGGGCTCTCTGCTCTCGGGGATCCTTCTTCCCCCTCTCTCTATGCCTGCCTCTCTGCCTACTTGTGATCTCTGTCTGTCAAATAAATAAATAAAATCTTAAAAACAAACAAACAACAAAACCCAAAAACTTCTTCTTGCTTTAATATGAAAAAACTTATCAAGTTAAAATATAATTTAGATGTATATTTATTAAAGCCCATGAAAAAATTTTGCACTTATTGGGCATCTATGAGAAAAAACTTGGGGAAGAGAATTATTCACTTATTTTATTTACTATATATGTATATTAATTATATATATAAATATATTAGTCTCCCCCCTCTAGAATATAAATTCTAAGAGGGCAGACTGTATCTCAAGTGTTTAGCATATAATATATATTGACATGTACTATAAAAGACATTCAATGAATACTTTTCAATGAATAAATAATTCATAGATTTTCTAATGCTCAATCATTATGAATACAGCATTTGATTTTTAGTGATGATATTATACATACACACATATTTAAGAACTTTCATGTTGTACTTATCACTTACATTTAAATTGTTTCTCTAGATTATAATTTTTCAATTAAATATTCATTGCTAATGACATCTTTTCATTAGTTCTGTATAGAAATATGGTCACACATCCTAAAGAGAAGCAATATGGCATTTTTCACCCGTGTGGAAAGAGCAATTACCCTGAACTAAGCCCAACATTTAATACCTCTGCATCTCTCTGTTAGTTCTCATGAATCACTCACTGTAATTCAGTTGCTTTTTCCTCATACTGGGAAAGGAGAGGGAAGTAACATTTATTGAGTGCCTACTATGTAATAAGTGGTTGCCGTGTATTTAATTTCATTTATTTCATCAATTCTTACGATAATCCAGTGAGGAAAGCTCGATTAGTATCCCCACTTCAGTAGACCCATAAAAGAACTGAAAGAGATGCTATCCACCTCCCAGGGCTGGAGTCTGGCTCTGCAGCCACAGTGTGCTTCTCTGCCTCGCTGACCTCCACTCCAGGCCAAGCTTACCATCTCCTGAGCATCAGCCCATTGCCTCTGCCTTGCCCTCCTCTTTCTCAGGTCTTCCTTACCCAGTGATTTTATTCCTTCATTTGGTTCCCAGTCATTTGACAGGAATGCCAAACGAAGCATCCTGTCATTCAGTGAGGAGTTTTTGCCATTGAAGGTTTTGAGCAGAGGAACAGAGAGGAACTAGGGAACAGAGAGGAGGATGTGTGACAGCCACAAGGGGCTAGAGATGCATGAGCGGACATGTGATAGTCAGGAGTCTGGCTGGCAAAATCATCGTCCTCCAAATGTCTGTGTCCTAATCCCTGGAACCTGTAAATACATGATCTTACCTAGAAAAAGGGTCTTTGCTGAAGCGACTAATTTTAAGGACCTTAATCACAGGAAGGGACATACTGGTTTATCCAGATGGCCCTATTCTAGTCACATGGATCCATGAAAGCAGACAACTTTTATGGATGCGGTCAGATGGAAATGTGACTGCAAAAGAACGGTCAGAGAAACGCAATGTTGTTGACTTTGAAAATGAAGGAAGGGGGCCCATTACCAAAGTGTGCAGGCAATATCTAACAGCTGGAAAAGGCGAGGAAAGGAATTCTTCCCTTGAGTCTCCACAAAGGAATGCAGCCCTGCTGACACCTTGATTTTAGTGAAGTGAGATCCATGTTGGACAGAATTGCAGGATAGTAATTGTATTGTAGTAATCCACGATGCTTGTGGTCATTGGTTACAGTGGCACTAGAAAACTAACAGAAGGACAAATTTAGACTACAGTGGGACAGTAGGAATTTTACTCTTCAGCTCAGAAATCTTAAGTGTTCCCTCTTTCCCACCACATTGAATCTCAAATTTCTTGCCTGGTTCTCCAGCTTCTATGTGACCTGCCCATGCTGCATGTTTCCATGGCGGCCCCTCCCAGCTCCACTTCTGGTAGGTCACTCTCCTTCCTGTGCCTTGAACCCACTGCGCTCACTTTCCTGCACGTGATGATCCTGCCAAGAAAGATACCCCTTTGTCCGTTGCTTTTCTTGACTACCTCTGTCCTCTTTGAGCCCCCTCCTTTCTGATCAGTTCCAGCACTCATTTCTAGGATACACGATCAACACTCCACTATGTTCCTACCTTTCATCTGTGCTATATGTTACCAGATTCTCTCGTGTTTGACACTCAAAACCTGCTATTTTGTATTGGTTGCTATTTTTTTAAAAAGATTTTTATTTATTTATTTGACAGACAGAGATCTCAAGAGAGAGGAGGAAGCAGGCTCCTTGCTGAGCAGAGACCGCCCCCCTCCCCCGCAATGTGGGGCTTGATCCCAGGACCCTGAGACCATGACCTGAGCTGAAGGCAGAGGCTTAACCCAATGAGCCACCCAGATGCCCTATATTGGTAGCTATTTTTAAAAGATGCTGCATATTATTCTATAATGTGTTAGAATATGTGTTTTAGTGGAAAAATCATGTGCTTTGAGTTCTGAATTAGCGCTTTTCTAGCTGTGCAAGTTACTTAATAATCTCTTCAAACTTCAGTTTCCTTATCTGTAAAATGGAAGTGGTTATATCTATCTCACAGGATTTTCATAAGGATTAAAGCCATCTAGAACCTTTCATTCCTATGTTCCTTGGAGGGCAGAGACAGTGTCTTCTTATTCCTTCACATGCCGTCAACAGCCACCACCGTGCTTAGGCACAAGCTAGGTTTATAGATTGGACTCTGTTTGCTGGCAAACTTTTCTATCTTTTTGCGGATCTTGCCATCATTTTTGTACTTGCACATCCTACCACTAACCTTTCAAACAGCGTTATGTAATGGCTCATTTAAAACTCAGCTTATTGTATCATCAATTTAATTTCTGGCAGACCTCTAATTTTACAAAATACTTACCAAGACTTACCTCCAGATAAATCTCCCCCACCTACCCACCCATGGCTACTCCCCGTGGGTTCTCTGCAAGAGCCGCATTTTGTATTATTTCCTGATTCTAACATTCCAACTCCACAAAGCTTGTCTGCTCTTTCTTGATGTTCTCTTTCATCTTGCATTTGATATGGACACCATTTCAGGTCTATTGCCCAAGGATCCAGGTGTTTCTGTGATACGCAGGGTGTTTTGTAATCTATGAGTACTTTTACTGCCTGCATTCTCAAGATTTGGGGTATGCAGGTCATCTGCTTTGGAAACCTTTTTTGCTTTTCATGGTTCCCAGTTTCATTTCTATTTCAAGAAACATTAACCCTTGGTTGCTTTCTTTGCTACATTTTTCTGGTTTTAAATGTGTTTCTTCCATGGCTCTGACAAGACAGGAGAGCAGAGTCGTTCATTTCTTCAGGAAGTCTCTGTTCTTCCCTTTCCTCTGATAACATCCTGCTGATGCCCCTATCAAGTCTGGATCTTTGTCCATGAACTTTGCTTCTTACCATTGTATTTTTATGCTAGTATTATAATGTCTGATATCTGCGTGGTTTGAACTTGCTGGAAGAAGTTTATAGGCAGGACGATTTATTGCTAAAAATTGAATCCCAAGTGTGTCTTAGGAAAGCTTGTGTGTGTGTGTGTGTGTGTGTGTGTGTGTTTAGATTTTAGGAGAGGAATTCTTTCTTGCTTTCGTTGACTTTCTATGGCTGGAGTAATTTTTGCAAGGAGTTTTAGACTAATACCTATTTTTGGAAATCAGTATTCATAATTCTTTGAGACTATTTTTATTTCCAGAATGTCTAATCGTTCATTGTATGTGGTCAATATACTTGGTTCTTAACTGGCATGCCTTGGAAGTAGTGTATAGCAGGCCTATAGGAAAGTCCCCAAACTTTGATCAATGTATAAAATTTATTTTTGCTAACACTGAGTCATACTGTTATGCTTTTAGGGTGTTGTCTGTCAGATGAATCATTGACTTGAGCAGACCATGTAATGCACTATATATTGGAATACAGCTGGTGGCATTTATAAGTATAGCATAATGTCAACCTAGTGCCAAAGAAAGAGTTCCCATTTACTGAAACATTAATTCTTAGCCTCATTAATTCTAAGAGATTGTGGTCAAGGCAGAAAACAGTTCTCAAAGAGATAGATTGCTGCAAGGCGACCAAGGCTAGGAAGATAACCACGGATGCTTTTATAGAGATGTGAAACATGGCTGTATTGTGATAATGATATTTTATAAATATTGCTGACTTTTTATAATGTTGTTTTAAGTCTTTTGATACTTTCAACTATGAAACCAAAAAAGGGTAAAATGTGAAGACATGCTCTGAACATTCCAAGTTTTAATATGGAAATTCTAAACGGCAGGAAAGCTTACTATGTTGTACAGTTTGGGTTTTTTTTGGGTTATGTTTTGTTTTGTTTTTTAGTTTTCATTAATCTCCATGTATTATAAGGTAGTTTACATTTGCTTCACTTACTCAGACAATAAACATTTGGTACAATCAATATAACTGTGTCCTTTGTTCTTTTCTTTTCTTTTCCTTTTAATTTCCAGCATAACAGTATTCATTATTTTTGCACCACACCCAGTGCTCGTGCCTCCATCAGAAAGGATGAATACCCAACTTTTATAGCAACATGGACGGGACTGGAAGAGATTATGCTGAGTGAAATAAGTCAAGCAAAGAGAGTCAATTATCGTATGGTTTCACTTATTTGTGGAGCATAACAAATAGCATGGAGGACAAGGGTAAGAGGAGAAGGGAGTTGGGGGAAATTGGAAGGGGAGGTGAACCATGAGAGACTATGGACTCTGTTGTACAGTTTTAATTGGGTTAGGGAGAAATGGAATTTTGCAATATCAATTACTTTTCAGGAAACCATGTCCCGACTGCTGTCAACTATTTGAAAATAGGTGACAACATACTTATAGTTATTTCCCAAAATAGGATTATGAGTTTCTGAAACATTTTCTTTTTTTAATTTAGAAGATGCTCAAGTACTTCCCTTGGTGCCGTCCACTGCCTACAGCTTACAGAAGTGGACAGGTGGTCTGGAAAGACTTTCTAATGCAAAGCTATTTATGAACTACCTTTTATACTCATTGCTCCATCAAAGCGGTATGCGAATTCTTCATAGTAATTTGTGATAGCCTTCACTTAATGATAAGGATAGCAACTGGTTCTACATAGATCAGATTTCATTGTTGTGCATAAACTCTATGCTGATGTTAATGCATTTGTACAAACTTGTAACAAGAAAGGCTAGGCATTTTCCTACTTGCTTTTCCTTTGCATAATACTTTGGGCTTCCCATTATTGAAACTTTCAGACCTATTGCATATTGGCTGAAATAGAATTGATTTTCAGATTTCACTGAGGGTTAGCGTTCCAGAAATTTGCTTGATTACTTTATTCAACAAGTACTTAGTAAGTAATTATCACATTTAGGGAAAGCTCCTAGAAAGTCAAAGGAATAGATTATCAGATACCCATACAAATATTGAATAAATACGACATCAAAGGTCTTCAGTTTTCTTTGCCATCATGCTCCTCCTTCAGTGACAAAGCTCCCTTATGGAAATAAGTTCCATGTGTGAAAGTCTCTTGCTTTCGTCATTTAAGAAAAAGTCTGCAAGTGAGGTCATTACTATGAGCCCCTTCACTAGATGAGGAAACCAGAAACTCTTTGAGTTTATCCCCAAAGAATTAAAGACTGGACTTTTATCTGAATGTTAGTTTTGCATTTTGACCAGAAGGGTGCACTGTTGTATCTTATTTATGGCTTGGGGTTGGGGGGAAGAAAAAGAAAACAACAATGTTCTCTCCAACTTAATTCGTATATCCTTGTAATTTGTGTTTTCTTTTGAATTTTGTTTAGCATTCTGGTCTCAATTCTTGACTTCCTTGCTTCTTTTCAGTCCTTTCTTGAAGGCTCACAGAGAATGGTACCCGCATGCCAAAAACCTGACTCAACAACATTGTTTTTTTACCTGTTCTGGTTTTCTTTCCTCTGAAGGAGGAATTTATCACCTTTGTTACAGATAGGACAGGTTTGGCTGTAGATGCTTCCAGATGTAACTCTCTGGAATGTTCCCAACCTTGACATCTGGGGTTAATCTGGCTCGTTTTCAACTTTCTTTCCTGCTTACATGGGCTGAAGTTGTTGTTATGGAGGGTAATTATACTCTGGCTCTGCTGAAGAAGAAGACATAGTCATCTTCTAGATGTCATTTAGGCCCCCCAAATTGGTACTGTTGGGATATTTGATTTCGATAAGAAAATATGCGTACGCACTGTCCCTCCTAACTAGCTCTCTTAAAAAAACACAAATAACATAACAACAAAAATCCTTTATCCTGAGAGCTTATTGCTAATGAATCATTTTAGTTAGACCATGCAAGAAAATAGGAGAACACACTTGAATATTTTTTTGAGACTTCTTTGGAGTTAAATTTTTTGGTCATAGTTGCATAGAGAGAGAAATGCATGCCTGATCTCGGATTTCTCAAGCATGAAACTGTCACGGTAGACTGCTGGCAGTATATTTCTACTCCTTTGTTAAGAATATTATCTTATACTTCTTCCAAGAATTTTTCCAAGTATATGCTATCATGATTTTTAACTAATAACATTTGCAAATATGAAGTGATTGCCTTTTTCAAGTAAGTAAGCACAAAGGAAATGGTGGTATCAAGCCACGGGGATAATGTATGAATGGCCCACCATAATCTTACCTGTGTTTAAAATGTAAAAAAAAAAAAAGACTGGAAGAAAATGTACCTAAATGAACAATGCGGTTGCCTTTGGGGGGGGTAGGATTATGGGAGATTTCTTTTTGCCTTTTGAAATTTCTGTAATGTTCAAGTTATCTATGTGAGAATAAGCTACATTTATAATTAGAAAAGAGGAAGAAAAATATCTTGTCCTGTACAAACTAAAATTGTCAAAGCAATTTAATAGGAAGCTTCCTACCATCATCTTGTTGCAAATACCAGATTTTAACATTTAAAGGCAAAAGTTTTAAAATGTAAATGGTCATATGTATTTATGGATTCAACATTTAAAAATCAGCTTAAACTAAAAAAATGTCTAATTTTTATGAGATGCTTTGCTATGTACATATGCATATTGATTTAATACCTGAAGTTACCATTTTCATAGGAGCCTCCATTCCTTTTCAGAATTCTACACCCACAGCCAAAGCACTGAGACCTACCTAACTACAATTCAATAAATAGCTGCTATCACTCTTTTTTGTTGTTTCTCTTTCTTTTTTTTTTTTTTTTTTGGATTGGCCAGTTCTTGGACGAAATTAACCCAATCAACTAATGACCTTATGTCATATAAGCGCAACTCAATTAAGCACAAATATTTGAACCTATTAATGATCAACCAGAGTCTCTCTAACATTCTTTCTTCTTTTTCAGTTTTCTGTTATTTTAGTTTTTTAGGGCAATTGCAAGAGTTTGAGTCTGCAGCTAGACAAAGGCAGTAACCCATATTATTGGGATGGTTGCCACCAGGTGGATGGTACAAGTTTGATTTCCACCTACATGGATCCACCAACTAAGATTTTCTCATCTGGGACTAGGGTGAGGTGAAGGAGACATTTTTACGGATAACATTCTTATGGATAGCTTTCTTATGGATAACTCTGGGAATAATTAATCCATGAGTGTTTTTCTGAAGACTTTCTTAAGACTTATATGTATCAGTGGGTCAGTCATTGATGTTCCTACTCTGTTGGAGAGGTAACTATGGAATATGAATCAGAGGAGTAAAAATTCAAAATGATGGAATATTTTTTTCGTATTATTGTTATGAAACTCCAATATACCATTAATGTATGTGTGTGTTTAACTAGAAAATAATTATATATAGCTGAAGTTTTGACCATTTTTAGCTCTAATGGATATGAGGGATATGGAACTCTTTCATCAAAGGCAGTTAACCACTGTGGCAGTATTTCTCCCCATTTCTTGTAGGCAGTGGGGGCGGGGCAGGCATATCAGACTTTCTTGTGGGTTGTGTTTGGGTTAAAAAAAGCATACCCTTCTTCACACTCCAGTTGAAAATCCTGGGTATTGAGCATTATGGTGTGTCATTTATAGTATATAATTTTTATAGTTAGTGCGTACTTAGCTTATCCTTACTAGATGGCAAGCAAAGAGGAGCTATACTTGTTCATTTATTTCCTACTTCATTTCACAAAGGCTATAACATGGTTATCTTAGTCATCCTTCTGGCTTTCTAGCCTTAGCACTAACACTTGCACACAGCTGATGCTTGATGAATATTTTATTTTATTTATTTTTAAAAGATTTTATTTTATTTGTCATAGAGAGAGAGAGAGCACAAGCAGGGGGAGCAGCAGAGGCAGAGGGAGAAGCAGGCTCGCCACTGAACAGGGAGCCCAATGTGGGACTTGATCCCAAGACTCTGGGATCATGACCTGCCTGAGCAGAAGGCAGATGTTTAACCGACTGAGCCCCTCAGGCATCCCTTGATTAATATTTTAGAAATGATATTTGAGATATGTTAATGAGTTAGAAGTTTATTAGAATAAAGAAAATACTTTTGAATTTCAAAGACATTTGAGGCATGAATGAATTCAAGCGTGAACCAGCAGATGTGGGGTTGAGTGGCTGCATGAGTTCAAGGCTGCTGGTATAGGGCAGATGGTGTCTGCCCTATACCAGCATAAGCAATAAGAACTGTCCTGACTGACTTCACATATCAACCACTGAAGACAGGAACACCATCATTCTTTGTAAGCACATTTTATTTCACTTCATTTAGACTAATTATAATAATGATTAAAAAAATCCTCATCTACTAGCTCTAAAACATGGTTCAGCTTGGAGGAAGTTTTGGTTGATTTTCATTTCTCTTGATAGAGTGTTCCATTCTCTTGGCTTTTCACATGTTTGGTAATTTTGAATTGTGTCCTTGATGTTATTTGTTAAGCTGTGGAGGTTCTGTATTATGTTATCTTACTCACATGAGTTTTGTTTCTTTTGTTTTAGTAGACGGTTATGTTGACTCACCTTGCAAATCTTGTTTCTTATGGTGGTAGCTTAGACCTCAGTTCAGATGTCTTGTCACTAGCTTGGCTGCTTTGAGCTACTTCCATGAAGATGTGGTTCAGGGGTCGGTTAGAAATGTAGGTCAGGAATCCGACAGTTCTTTCTCCGTGTCTTTCCCTTCCAGGATTTCCCCACTACCTTGAATAGTCATGGTTTCCCCTGCTTTGTCTTTCCGGTTCTCAAGCCAGAGATAATACAGTTTTCCCAACTGCACTCTGGACCCTACCCCCTTGCAGGCTGGTGTCAAGTTCCCTTAGCTGCGGGCTAAAGGTAAAGAAGACCTTTGTACTTTTTTCTCCTCTTTCTTCATGCCCTAAAGATTGCTGCTCTTTGTAGTATATCCTGGTGTTATTTTGTGTGTGTGTGTGTGTGTATGTGTGTGTGCAGGGGAGTTGAGTAGTCTTTTAGTCATTCATTCTCAGAAGTGCGTGTCTTTTTACTTGACTTTAAAAAATTATTATTGCAATATATATTCACTTTAGAAAAATAAACTTAAAATCCTTTCACTTGTAGATAATTACTGTTGGTATTTTGAGGTACGTACTTCCATTCCTTGTGTTTCAGAATATATATACATACGTACACACATGCATATGAATAAATATAAACACAGAAGCACATAAATAAACAAATATTCAATGGGATCACACTGTTTGGTAATCTGATTTTCTTACTTAAAATATCATATATGTCTTTCCATGTCTATAAGTACACATTTATATTATTATTTTATGGTTGCTTTGTTTTTTATTGCATGGATGCATAATTTATAAACCTGGTCTCTTCTTGTTAAGTGTTTAGGATGTTTCAAATCTGTCATTATTATAATTCTTTTAGGCAAACATCCATGTTCACATGATTGTATTTGTTAAAACTATTAACTGAATGAATTGTTTTGGTTAGAATACATTGCTAGTAATGGTATTTTTTCATCAAAGATACAAACATTTTCAAGGATTTCAGTGCAGTTTAACAAGCCATGCCCCATAAAGATTGTACTCATTTTCTACTACAGTGTTTATAGTAGGCTGAATAATAGTCCCTGTAAGTATGAAGTCCTAATCTTTGGAACGTGTAATGTTACTTTTTTTGGGAAAAGGGTCTTTGCAGATTTGACTAAATAAAGACCCTGAAATGGAGAGATTTTCCTGGATTATCCAGGTGGACCCTAAATGCAGTCACAAGTGTCCTTATAAGAGAGAGGCAGTGGAAAATCACAGACAGAAGAGGAGAAGACAATAGGACCACAGAGGTAGAGATTGGAGTGGTGTGGTCACAAACCAATGAATGCTGGCAACCACAAGAAGCTGGAAGAGGAAAATAATGGGTTCTCTCTAGAGTCCACAGAGGGACTACACGGCTGCCAACATCTTGATTTTGGCCCAGTGATACTGATTTTGGATATCTGGCCTCTAGAACTGTGAAAGAATAGATTTCTGTTGTGGTAAGCCACCAAATTTTGTTAATTTGTTACAGAACCCACAGGAAACCAATGTAGTGTATGAGAATGAATAGCTCCTTCTCTTCAATGGAAAACCTTCATGGTCTGTAAGATAAAATTGAAAACTTTTACTTCATGATTCTTTTAAGTGTTGAGAAATTCATTTTTTTGCCTATTTTAAATCCTTAGTTTTGCAGTTTATTGATGAAACAGCCAAACTGAACTTCTTTTTTTAAAATGTAATACCTACTGTTTTCACAATTCAATCTATGATATAAGAATCTAATTAAGGATAGCCTAAACCTAAAGAGATTGAACTTGAGTTATTTCTGTTTTATGCACCTTGTTCTGTGATTTTTATCAGTCTTTATTAAGTTCATACCATTTCAGTCATAAGGAAGTTTCTGGAAACAAGTGTTTCCCCCTTTCAGGAGTATGGATGTATGTTTCTGAAAGGTTGTAAACTACTTAAATAATTTATATCTATTTTCATCTTCTAAACATTTTGAAAGATTCATCCAAGCAGAAGAGAACCAAATAATTTTAAGATAGTTAAAAAATTATTTTCCTTTGGAAACTAGTGAATTATTTCTCTCTCACATATTCTCTTTGTCTCTTTTTGTGCTACATACATATACAACCACATACACACACACACACACACACATACTCCATACACACGCATATACCATACACACATACCACAAATACACAAATGGGATTATATGCTTTGTATTTTAAGAGTGTTATGCATTGCTTTAAAAATGTAGTATTTTCTTTTTGCTTGGCTTCCTCCTCCTTCTCACCTTTCTCCCATCCCTTTGTGCCACATCACCAAACTTTCTATCCAGGGAACCCATGTTAACAACCTGGTATGTTTCCTCTTGTTTTATTCTCAGTAGTCATAGTGTCATGAACAACATGGATTCTTGGTCATTGTTTGAAAAAATGGGATTATGTTATTATATAACACTTTGCGTGACTTTAAAAAATTATTAAACAATAAGCATGGATATTCTCCTAAGTGTATTGGTTTAGCTAAAATTCATTCTTTTGATAAAGACATAATAGTCGTGTGACTTAACCAGAGTTTAACTTCATTTTATTGAAGGGCACCACTTACTTTGTAGTATTTTGCTACCTCAACTAGTGCTATTATAAGTATTCTTGTAAATATATTTTGCGTATTTGTGCTTTTATTAGGGGAGATTCTGAAGTGAAGGAGTGCTAGGGTGAAAGCTATCGGTATTTTAGTTTTAAAAAATGCTGCCAGACTGTTTGCAAAAGGACATACCAATTCATATGTTCATCAACTATGTAGAAATCTATCTATTTTCCTCTTCTTGTTCTTTCTTTTATTGATGTGTTGTATCACATTGACTGATTTGCGGATGTTGAACCAACCTTGCAGCCCTGGGATAAATCCCACTTGGTCGTGGTGAATAATCCTTTTAATGTACTGTTGAATCCTATTGGCTGGTATTTTGGTGAGAATTTTCGCATCTGTGTTCATCAAGGATATTGGTCTATAGCTCTCTTTTTTGATGGGATCCTTGTCTGGTTTTGGGATCAAGGTGATGTTGGCCTCATAAAATGAGTTTGGAAGTTTTCCTTCCATTTCTATTTTTTGGAACAGTTTCAGGAGAATAGGAATTAGTTCTTTAAATGTTTGGTAGAATTCCCCCGGGAAGCCGTCTGGCCCTGGGCTTTTGTTTGTTTGGAGATTTTTAATGACTGTTTCAATCTCCTTACTGGTTATGGGTCTGTTCAGGCTTTCTATTTCTTCCTGGTTCAGTTGTGGTAGTTTATATGTTTCTAGGAATGCATCCATTTCTTCCAAATTGTCAAATTTGTTGGCGTAGAGTTGCTCATAGTATGTTCTTATAATAGTTTGTATTTCTTTGGTGTTAGTTGTAATCTCTCCTCTTTCATTCATGATTTTATTTATTTGGGTCCTTTCCCTTTTCTTTTTTATAAGTCTGGCCAGGGGTTTATCAATTTTATTAATTCTTTCGAAGAACCAGCTCCTAGTTTCGTTGATTTGTTCTATTGTTTTTTTGGTTTCTATTTCATTGATTTCTGATCTGATCTTTATGATTTCTCTTCTCCTGCTGGGCTTAGGGTTTCTTTCTTGTTCTTTTTCCAGCTCCTTTAGGTGTAGGGTTAGGTTGTGTACCTGAGACCTTTCTTGTTTCTTGAGAAAGGCTTGTACCGCTATATATTTTCCTCCCAGGACTGCTTTTGTTGTGTCCCACAGATTTTGAGCCGTTGTATTTTCATTATCATTTGTTTCCATGATTTTTTTCAATTCTTCTTTAATTTCCCGGTTGACCCATTCATTCTTTAGAAGGATGCTGTTTAGTCTCCATGTATTTGGGTTCTTTCCAAACTTCCTCTTGTGGTTGAGTTCTAGCTTCAGAGCATTGTGGTCTGAAAATATGCAGGGAATGATCCCAATCTTTTGATACCGGTTGAGTCCTGATTTAGGACTGAGGATGTGATCTATTCTGGAGAATGTTCCATGTGCACTAGAGAAGAATGTATATTCTGTTGCTTTGGGATGAAATGTTCTGAATATATCTGTGATGTCCATCTGGTCCAGTGTGTCGTTTAAGGCCCTTATTTCCTTGCTGATCTTTTGCTTGGATGATCTGTCCATTTCAGTGAGGGGAGTGTTAAAGTCCCCTACTATTATTGTATTATTGTTGATGTGTTTCTTTGATTTTGTTATTAATTGGTTTATATAGTTGGCTGCTCCCACGTTGGGGGCATAGATATTTAAAATTGTTAGATCTTCTTGTTGGACAGACCCTTTGAGTATGATATAGTGTCCTTCCTCATCTCTTATTATAGTCTTTGGCTTAAAATCTAATTGATCTGATATAAGGATTGCCACTCCTGCTTTCTTCTGATGTCCATTAGCATGGTAAATTCTTTTCCATCCCCTCACTTTAAATCTGGAGGTGTCTTCGGGCTTAAAATGAGTTTCTTGGAGGCAACATATAGATGGGTTTTGTTTTTTTATCCATTCTGATACCCTGTGTCTTTTGATTGGGGCATTTAGCCCATTAACGTTCAGGGTAACTATTGAGAGATATGAATTTAGTGCCATTGTATTGCCTGTAAGGTGACTGTTACTGTATATTGTTTCAGTTCCTTTCTGATCTACCACTTGTAGGCTCTCTCTTTGCTTAGAGGACCCCTTTGAATATTTCCTGTAGAGCTGGTTTGGTGTTTGCAAATTCTTTCAATTTTTGTTTGTCCTGGAAGCTTTTAATCTCTCCTTCTATTTTCAATGATAGCCTAGCTGGATATAGTATTCTTGGCTGCATGTTTTTCTCATTTAGTGCTCTGAAAATATCATGCCAGCTCTTTCTGGCCTGCCAGGTCTCTGTGGATAAGTCAGCTGCCAATCTAATATTTTTACCATTGTATGTTACAGACTTCTTTTCCTGGGCTGCTTTCAGGATTTTCTCTTTGTCACTAAGACTTGTAAATTTTACTATTAGGTGACGTGGTGTGGGCCTATGCTTATTGATTTTGAGGGGCGTTCTCTGAACCTCCTGAATTTTGATGCTCGTTCCCTTTGCCATATTGGGGAAATTCTCCCCAATAATTCTCTCCAGTATACCTTCTGCTATCTATTTTCCTCTTATCCCCACAACCAGTGGACATTATTACTCCCTAATTTTTGCCTTTCTCCTAGGTAGAAAATATTTTATTGATTATTGTTGTTTTCCCTTACTTTTAATAAGGCTGAGTATCTTTTTTTATGTTTGTGGACATTTGGATTTGTTCTTTCCATATTCTCCTACCATTTTTCTATTGGGATAGTTATTTTTCTGTTGTCAATTTTTAAAAGATACTTATGTATTCTAGATATTAACCCTCCGGTTCTCATTTCTAGTGGAAATACAGTCTCAAATCCATACATGTTCTCGTGGATTTTGTTTATTGCACCCTTTTTTACATACAGATGTCTAACAATTATCTGTAGTGCAGTTTCATCTTTTTTTGTTGTTGTTGTTGTTATCTCTGGATTTTCTGTCTTTATTAGAAAGGTTTTCTGTACTTTCTAGATTATACATGTAGTCTAGATTCATTGTATTTTGTTTTTTATGATTTAATCTTTATCTGAGATTTATTTTTGTTTACATTGCAAGAGAGAGGTTCACCTGTATTTTCTTCCAGATGAATAAACAACTTGGTCTACATTACTTAAACCATCCATTCTTTTTTTAGCTGAACTGAAATAAAATTTCTGATATATATTTAATCCTCAAATTTAGAGAGATCTGGTTGTGGATTCTCTGTTTATTACACTGACTACCCAGTGAATATTTTGGTACCATTATGATATTATTTTGATTACAATACAATATTTTTTAAAGATTTTATTTATTTATTTGACAGAGAGAGAGAGATATCACAAGTAGACAGAGAAGCAAGCAGAGAGAGAGAGAGGGGGGAAGCAGGTTCCCCACTGAGTAGGGAGCCTGATGCGGGGCTGGATCCTAGGATCCTGGGATCATGACCTGAGCTGAAGGCAGAAGCTTTAACCACTGAGCCACCCAGATGCCCCAATTACAGCAGAATATTAAAGTTCTAATACCTGGTAAGACATCATCTCCTTTTCTTCTTCATCTTTTTCTTAGTTGCTTTTGGTCTCCCCTCCTCCTTGGATCTAAACTTTAAAACAAATGGATTTAATTCTTAAAAGACTCTTACCTCAATTTTAATTGTATTAAATTTGTATATTAATTTTTGGATTTCTTTGGTGATTTTGAAATCTACCCATTCAAGAACATCACATGTCTTTGTATTTATTCAGAGACATGTTGACTTCTGTTTATTCCTATGATACTCAGCTCTTTGCTAAGTTCTTCATTAAATTACTAGTAGTTTACCAGAGTCTTCTGGGTTTGCAAGTCTTCTGGGTTTGTCAACAACAAAAAAATTATCTCTTTTTTCCCCTAATACTTATACTATTATTTTATTTTCTGGCTCTATTTTATTTTTTTTCAAACTGTCAAGTTACTATTACATACTGAAGATGATTAACAGGCACCTCAGTATAGTTCCTAACTTAAATTAAAATGTGTTTAGTGTTTCATAATCTAGGATAATATTTCTTAATCACTGGTAAATAAACTTTATTATACTTAAGTCATAGATGTCTATTTTCTTTTTTTATTAATTTGTTTTTAAAGGATTTATTTATTTATTTGACAGAGGGAGAGACACAGTGAGAGAGGAAACACAAGCAGGGGGAGTGGGAGAGGGAGAATCAGGCTTCCCACTGAGCGGGGAGCCAGATGTGGGGCTTGATCTCAGGACCCTGTGATAGTGACCTGAGCCGAAGGCAGATGCTTAATGACTGAGCCACCAGGTGCCCCATCTATTTCATTTTTATTTAACTTTTATATCAGCAATAGTGGCTTAATTTTATCTAAGGATCTTTCAACAAATACTGATATGATCATATATTCCTCCTTTAATGATGTGATGAATTTATAATTATAGATTTCCTGATAGTAACTCACTCTTGCATTCCTAGAATATACCTTAGTTGATCACATGATATTATTATTCTTTGCTGCATTGTTGGATTACATTGTTAATATGTTCTTTGAAATGTTTCATCTTACATAATTTCTGTTATGTGGCTTGCACAAGCTTTACTTTAAACACATCTGTCAGGGCGCCTGGGTGGCTCAGTGGGTTAAGCCGCTGCCTTCGGCTCGGGTCATGATCTCAGCGTCCTGGGATTGAGTCCCGCATCGGGCTCTCTGCTCAGCAGGGAGCCTGCTTCCCTCTCTCTCTCTCTCTCTACCTGCCTCTCTGTCTACTTGTGGTCTCTCTCTGTCAAATAAATAAATAAAATCTTTAAAAAAAAACCACACACATCTGTTAAAAATATTTTGTTGAAACCACAAGTAACTCAGTCTCACAAAACAAACTGAGGGTTGCTGAGGGGAGGGGGGTCGGGAGAGGGTGGTGGGTTTATGGACATTGGGGAGGGTATGTGCTATGTGCTATGGTGAGTGCTGTGAAGGGTGTAAACCTGGTGATTCACAGACCTGTACCCATGAGGATAAAAATACATTATATGTTTATAAAAAATTTTTAAAAATTTAATAAAAAAATAAATTTAAACTCCTTTAAAAATATTTTGTTGAAGGTTTTGTTAATCAAGTACTGAGTCAAATATTGTAAATGCAAATATTCATTCAACAAATATTCATCAAGCTCAATTCTATGCCAGGCTTTTTTCTAGGTGCTGGTTATATAGCAAGTCAACAGCACAGATGCATACCTTGCTTTGTGGGGTTTATATTTTAATGAAATGACAGTGTTCAGTGAGAAATAAATGCCTTATAAATTTATTATTTCATTCAATTTCTCTATCTATACTTATTTTGTGTACCAGATCTGTTCAACTCTGAAAAGATTTCCACTATTATTCTTATTAAGCTCTGCTTCATTTATATTATTTTTGCTTGTTTTGATGTGTTTTTTGATATCTTTAGATTTATAACTATTAAATTCTTTTTGTAAGTTATACCACATGATATTCTCTTAGATTAGTGTTTAGTAATTTTAATATTGCTCCTGCTCTTGCTTTTCTTTGCTTGTATTGATCTAACATAAAGTGATTTTTAACCTTGATTATTTACTTTTATTTGGGTGAATGCAGTTGGGTTTCATTTTATACATGATATGACCATCTGTCATTTTTAATGTGGGAATTTGGATCTGCCATATTTAGTATTATGACTATAAGGTTGATTTCATTTCTTTTATGATTTTATTTATTCATTTATTCAGCAAACATAAGTTAAGTGCCTCCTATGTGACAGTGTTCTAGGGATTCAACAATGAATACAACAGGTGAAATCCCAAACTCATGACATTTACTTTGTAGTTTGGGGGGGGCTAAAATATAAAAAAAATCAGTAAAATATTGAGTGTATCAGAAGGTGATAGAAGTTATACATAAAAATAAAAGAATAGGTTATGGGCAATGTTAGGAAGGTTGTTATTTTAAGTAGAGTGGGCAGAGTGGGTCCCACTGAGAAAAAGACATTTGAGAAAATAATTGAAGTTGAGGAAATGAGTCAAGTGGGATCTGAGAGTATAGTTTTCCAGGCAGAAGGAATGGTTTGCATAAGATTTTAGTGTGTCTGGCATTTCCAGTTATATATCAAGACGGGTAAGGTGGTGGTTTTGGTAGAGAAGGAGGTGAAAGGAAGACAATGTAGTCAAAGAGAAGTTTGATAATCATTCAAAGGCTTACTCTAAATGAATTAGAAAGTCACTGGCAATTTAAAAAATACACTTAATCACATTTATTGAGGTATACATTTATATACAGTGAAATGTACTCTAATGAGTTTTGAAACATTTGTATACTTGTATAAATACCACCATTATCAAGATATAAAAAAAATTTATTACCCAGAAAGTTCCTTTGTGCCCATTTTAGTCAGTAACCAGCTCCCATGTCTGGTTCCAAGCAACCACTAATCTTTTTTTTCTATGACTAAAGATTAGATTTGTTTTTTCTAGACTTTATACAAATGGAATCATATAGTACCCTTTAGTGTCTGGCTGTTTTTGTTCAGTGTAATTTTTTTTGTAAGTTTTTTTTTGGGGGGGGTGGAGAAAGAGAGTGGGAGGAGGGGCTGAGGGAGAAGAAGAGAATCCCAAGGAGATCCCTGCTGAGCCCCGATGAGAGGCTCGATCTCACAACCCAGAGCTCACAAACCAAAGTCAAGAGTTGGAGGCTTAACCCACTGAGCTACCCAGGCGCCCCAGCATAATGTCTTGAGATTTACCCATGTTGTGTGTATTAATAATTATTTTATTAGTGCTGAATAATATTCTATTGTATGAGTATACCTCAGTTTAATTAGCCATTCACTGGGTATGGTGAAGGACATTTGGGTTGTTTTCAGTTTCTGACTATTAGGAGTAAAACTGTCACGAACAAAGCATATGTAAGTCTTTGTGTGGACCTATGCTTTCACTTTTCTTGAATAAATATCTAGAAATAGAATAGCTGGGTCAATAGTAAAAGAATGTTAAACTTTATATGTGCCAAACTATTAAAAAAAAAAAAGTGAACCATTTTGCATTCCCACTAGCAATGTTGGAGAATTCCCATTGCTCCATTTCCTCATCAGCACTTGATAATGACAGGCTTGTAAGTTGTATTCAATCTAATGGATGTGGAGTGGTATCTCATTATTGTTTTAATTTGCAATGCCCTGATAAGTCCTCATGTTGAGCTCCTCTGCATGTGCTTCTTACCTATAAATGTATCCTTTTTTGTAGAGATTCTGTTCAGATCTTTGCACGTTATTTTTTATTGGTTTGTTTGGCTTCCTTTTATCAAATTGTAAGAATCCTCCTTTTTTTGAGTTGTAGGAAAAAAAGACTATTGATACAAAGTCTTTTGTCCTGTGTGTGTGTGTGTGTGTGTACATGTATATACTAATGCAAAGCTAAATATAGACAATGTCAAAATATATCAAATAATATTTAACATTAATATAGCAATTAAAAAATGTTAATACCTGTTTGGAATCAATTTTTTAAAAAATAATTTCTGGGATAGAACAATTTCTGGATAAGGTTATATGAGGCACAGTGCTGTAATTTTAAAAATCCAGACAGCCTCTGCAACACTCACTTATGTCACAGTGCAGAGATATTACCAAAATTCTTTCATTTCAAATTGTACCATTAAGTTTTCACTGGGTACAAAAGAAAGAGTTTAATTTTACTTAGCATATATCCTTCCATTCCCTTTGGCTGGCTGAAAATACATTCCCTTTGGCCGGATGAATATGTAAGTTACACCTATAGCTATTACATATTACAACTCATACTGTTATTAACAATCTCTTTTAGCTCTGAAGCTCAATTGATCTAGAATTACCATGATTATCTATCTAGCATGACCTTCTGAATTTTTACAAGGATGAAGTTATATGTCAGAGGCCTTAAAAAGATGCATTTACCATTTTAGCTTCCTGGGGGCAATAGGAAGATTTATTTTCCCAACTGTTACTTAGTTCTTCCATAATATCTTCTTTACCTTAGGAAGAACAACAGTGCATTTTTTCGTGTTCAGCTCAGCCTGCCAGCTGAATCCTTCTCCTATGTTCTTTTCTCATCCACATCCTCCTTCCTGTGTTTGCTTAGTGTACAAATACCACAAACCAACCTTTCTATCTCCTGTGAATTAGAAAATATTATCACAGCCAGGGTATTGTTGAAAATTAAATTTAACAAATAAAAGTGTAGTGAAGTTTTAAATATAAATCAGACACATCTCTAGTATTTGCTTTTAACTGCACACCTTCTAAGAAATTATATTTTTACTCCCAGCAAATTACCTAGGAGAAAAAAATGACAAGAGTAATCTATTTTTTTCACAGCTGGTTGGTTGGCCAGAGTTTCTCATCAAGGAGTACATGCTGTTTGCTCCCCAGATGGACAGCCTGGATGAGCTACAAATCCACAGAGCCTGGGACACAAGGTGGAAATTATACTGCCAGTGCTTTTAATCTTGCACAGCTCTGCACACTCGAAATTGCAAGTGGCCCATTTCCAAATGAACATCTATTGGGACAATATCCTATATCTTGTCAGAATGAGTCCCATTAAATCCTCAGCTGGAATTAGACCAAAAACTTGTAATAATTACGGGAAACTTATTAAAAAGTTGAAGCCCTAGACTGTGACAGTGAAAACACTTAGGCCACATTAACAGTAATTGAAATCTCTGTGAGTATTTCTTTTCAATCAGTTCTTGTTGATGGCCAAGCAAAGAATGCCCAAATGAGAAGGTGTGAAACCCAAACACCCAGCTTCTAAGGGGAGTAATTGTCTTTTGTTTCACTATGAAATGTATCGTTGGAATAGTAGTCAACTGTTCTCTGGAGCCAAGACACCTGCCAGACAGCTGCCCCTGGCTCCCATCATGAGCTTGGGTCTCACCACTGTGTCCACCATCAGGATGCAGGCTCACTGGGCCTCTCCCCAATGTCGTGGGTCTGCTTCCTCCTCTCTCCTGCCATTCTACCCCTAGTAAGTCCTGAGTGTTAAGAACAAGAGTATTAAATAAATAATTTTGAAAACTGGCCTAGCAAATATTTTGGTAATAAATCAGGGCTTTGTTTTGAAAGTCAAAAATATTAAAGTAATCTTTTCTGTGTTTCATTCACAAGAATGACTCTATTTTCAATTTCTTCTCAGATGTAAAAGTTTGTAAAAGGAACTTTATCAAGTTAGGAAACTTTTTCATCTTGTTTTTAATTTTTTTTTTTAATTTTGAAAATTTGTTTATTTTTTACATTTTTTTACTTCAAGTTTTTACTTAAACTCTAGTTAGTTAACATGTATGGTAAAACTGGCTTCAGGTGTAGAATTTAATGATTTAACACTTACATGTTATACCCAGAGCTCTTCACAAGAAGTGCTCTCCTTAATACCCATCACCCATTTGGCCCATCCCCCACCTACCTCCCTCCATCTACCCTCAGTTTGTTCTCTATAGTTAAGAGTATCTTATGATTGGGGCACCTGGGTGGCACAGTTAAGTGTCTGACTCTTGGTTTTGGCTCAGGTCATGATCTCAGGGTGGTAAGATAGAGGCCAGCACTGAATTCTATGCTTAGAGCAGAATCTCTCTCCCTCTCCCTCTGCCCCTCCCCCCCACTCATACCTGCTCTCTCTCTCTCTCTCAAATGAATAAATAAATAAATAAATCTTTTTTAAAAAGTCTCATCATTTTGAAGCTTGTTTTTTGAATCTCTTTTTTCAGTTCGTTTTTCAGTCATTTTTACATTGAAGAAGCAGTATACCTGATCATATTTGACTTTTTATTTCTGTATTGCTGGGGGTTGTATTTGGGCAATCTTATTTTGATTTGTTTTGGCTTTTATAGCTCAGGATGACTTAAAGAGACAATCTGGACTTGAGAGAGGAACAACAGAGAAAAAAAAATCCCTCAAATTTTGGGCTCATTGGAGGGTAGGCCATTCTCAATGGCAAATCTGATTTACAGATCATATCTAATGAATGTAATTGAATCTATTTTTTACAGAAATCCTGATGCCCAACAAATCATGCAAGTAGAAGGCCAAACCTTTTCTGGAGTACCAGGCTGGGTCATGGGCACCAGATGACAGGAGGGGCAGTGACAGATTGGAGTGACCCAGAGAACTGGAACGATGATGGTGAGAGACTCCAAACTAGACTTTTTGTGCAGAGGTCAAAGAGGGGAACTCTGGGGAGTCCCAGTTTGGGGAGGATGCAATGTACATGGGTGCAGAAGGCGGAGAGATGATCTAAGGGTGAAAAGAAAGACCCAGATGCACTGTTGTCTCAGAACAAGGAAGAATGAGCTGCCAAAATTAGCGTCCTGTTTTTGTAGAGGTGTTCCGGGAAGGTCTGGGCAATCATTAGTTGGAATTATGGTAGAGATAACATACTTAAATCTGAATGATGAAAGTAAATAAGTAACTCTAGGTCCCTTCCAATTCAAATGTGCCAAGATTTTATGAGTCTCCATTTATTTTGTCAAGAGGATGAGACATATTTTGCAATTCATATCAACCAAATGAATGCCAGTGCTATATCAGAAAATCATTTTTCCTAAATACTTTACAGATACTACTGTTATGATCTTCAGAGTGTTTTTTTCTTAGATCCTATGATATAAACATAATCTAGTTGAATTTATATTTATCATGGATTCTGAAGTAGCTAAAAACTAAGGAACTTGCTTCTGAAATGATGGATTGTGATGAAGGAGTTAATACTCACCAACCACTTTTTATTTATTTATTTATTTGAGAGAGCAAGATTGAGCTGGGGGAGGGGCAGAAGGAAAGGGAGAAGGAGAGAAGCAAGACTCCGCACTGAGAGCAGAGCCCAATCCTGGGCTGGATTCCAAGATCCTGAGATCCTGACCTGAGCCAAAATCCAGAGTCAGACACTTAACCAACTGAGCCACCCAGGTGCCTGTCACCAACCACTTTAAACACTTAAAAAAGGAAAATATCATATTTTAAATTGTGGAAAGCATCTTTAGAATGGATTCAGAATTCCCTATTTAACATTTATATTCTAGATATTTTATGTTGTGAGGGGGTACTTACAGTCTTGCTAGATTTCCATTAATTAAAATAAGCTCCTGATAGGAGATGGTTGTAAGCTCTAGAACAGAACTGAAATCTCTGTCTTTCTATGTAATCCAGTATTCTTAGATTATAAAGTGATAGTCATAGTAAGATGGTACTTCAGGGCCTATAATGTGTTCTTGGTCAATACCAATGTAAGTTACAACAAGAAAGTATTAAGTGGCAACACAGAAGACCATTAACTCTAATTTCATTAAAACCAACAGCTGGAAAGAAGTTCTCTGTACATGAACCAGTGTGCTCTGGCCTGAGTGTGTTCAGGAGGAGATCAAACCTAAGAGAATCAGAGGATTGATCATTGAAAATAACCTCATTCTGCCTCCTAGAGTACAGGGTGTGAAGAGGGAGGAGACCTGAGAAGCAGTGGAAATGGCCAGAGTGTGGACAAGAGAATTCAGGGACAGAGGATACACCCTTACTTCTTACTAGACACTTGCACTTCCCTTTTCTCTGTTGCTGTTATCCTCTCTATCAGCTACTATGACATCTTGTTTGGTTTTTGCTTGCATCCTTGAAGACCCTAAGGGAATAATCACTTTTCCCAGTTCGTTAAGAGGATAAAATAACAAAATAGTGGTGTTTTATATTCAGTTTCTATTGCTTCCTGCATTATTATCCCAGGCCATGTTTGGTTCTCGACTGGATTTCTTTTCCCAGTCTCTCAGCCAGTACCAGAAAGAGAACTTCTATTGTTCTCTGTGGTGCCCTGGCCTTGCTTATAACCTGAGGGAGTTCTAATTCACCTTGACTGTTAAGTGCTGTCAGAATCTGCTTTCTTCTCTAAAGCAGATCTTTGGGGAGCCTCACATACCCTGGGAACATAAACGCTCTGAAAGGAGTTTGAGAACAGATTTAAAGATTCAGAGGCAAGGGTCAGTCCTCAGAGAAACTGCAAAGATGGCTGAACAGTCAGAGCCTCCAGCACTATTTTCTCCTGTCCAGTCACCTTCTCCTTTGGGTGGCTGTTCTGTGTCTCCCAACTGCCTTTCCTTCCTTGCCAACCCCTGCTCAGTCCTAAGAAACCCAGTACCTATGCAATGTGTCTTTTCCAACGAAGAACCTCCAGTGGGACACCCCACCTGGACTTCCCTGCATTTCCACATTTCCCACCTGCTTTCCTCCATTGAAATCTGACTTTGCTTTCTCATAGTCTAAGAGCCTATTAGGTGATTACAAAGGGCGGGATTACAGAGTGCTTTCTGGATAACAACAGGGGCATGTGCTAATCTGAAGATCATTCTGCACAAATGGATCAACTAGTGTATTAGTTCCCATTGTTGCTGTAACAAATTAATGAAAATTTAAAACAATACAGATTTATTCTCTGGAAATCAGAAGTCTCAACTCAAGGTGTTGGGAGGGCTGTGCTTCTTCTGGAGGCTTCAGGAGAAAATGTTTCTTGCCTTTTTTAGCTTCTAGAAACTGCTTGCATTTTTCTTGGCTTTTTTGGATTCCTCCATCTGCCCTTTTATCTTCTAGAAGGTGCTTCTTTTTTTTTTTTTTTTCGCTTTTTTGGATTTCTCCAAACTCTTGCTTCTATCCTCGTATCTACCCCTCACTGTGATCTGTCTCTTCTTGTAAGGACCTTATGGTTGTATCAGGCCCACCTGGGTGATCCAGGCTAATCCTCTTGTGGAAATTTGGATTTCTACAGGATCCTTAACTTAATCTTCCCTGCAGAGTCCTTTTTGCTGTAGAAGGTAACATACTCACAGGTTCCAGGGGTTGGGATGAGGACATCTTTGGGTGGCAGTTTTTCAGCCTGCAAATAATATCAGTGTAGATACTCCTTTAACTCAGTGTTTCTCAAAATGGAGCAATATATAGATCCCTTTTTAAGGAATAAAATTTTATAGACTTTGCCCTGTGTTGACTTACATTTATTAATTTGTCACATGAGTGCTTATGAATATTAAACTGCTTATAAATGCCTTATGTTTGCAGCTCTTCTGTGAAGATAAAAAGAAAACAAATTTACAAATTTAATGCAATCCATAAGTGAATAAAATTCAAATTAAGTACACTAATTTCATGTGGTTGGGGATGCGGTTTCACTGAAAGTGGAATTGCTGAGAAAATTTGAGCATAGTGCTGACCCTGGGAGTTGGATTTCTCCCAAGTTTAACACACCTATATTTAACACGCCTTTATTGTTGTGTGATAACTCTGTTCTTCCTTCTCTTCCCTTGCAGTCATTGTTCATAGAGGATTCTCTGACATAATTTGGTTTTTACCTTTCTTGAATAGTTGCTAACTTTCTTATTTGTCCTAGACAATGGAAATATTACTACATATCCCAATAAAAATACTGGCTCTGAATTTGCATAGCAGTACTTGGCTAGATAATGGTCATCCAGGAGATCCAGGGTAGGCTTTGTTAGAAAATATTGAATTTTTTTTTTTAAGATTTTATTTATTTATTTGACAGACAGAGAACACAAGGGGGCAGAGAGGCAGGCAGAGAGAGAGGGGGAAGCAGGCTCCCTGCTGAGCAGAGAGCCCGATGTGGGGCTCGATCCCAGGACCCTGAGATCATGACCTGAGCCAAAGGCAGGGGCTTTAACCCTCTGAACCACCCAGGTGCCCCCAAAATGTTGAATTTTTTAATTGAAAACCCAGTCATAATTTTTCACAGTGAATTCATCTGAGGGACTCTGCCTTAACTCTGACTTTAATGGTGGAAATCGCAGGCAGTGAAGGGAACGTTTTTCATTGAGAATATCCTTCCAGGTTAATCTCACATGACTTAAGTTTGGACTTTTGAATCTTTGTAGAATACTCTAAATCTGTGGAGGGGAATGCCTTCTAAGCCTGTCTTTCCATAGTCTGTGGCTCTACATTCGGTGGGAGAAAAGGTTGGTGAGAAAGAAGAGAGCAGGGGATAGACAGAGTGCGAGTGATATGTGGGGTGATGAGCCAACGAGAAACTGTAACTATATGAGAGCCCTGGTTCCAATGACGCTGAGGAGCTGGGCTAGTGGGCTACACAGTCACCTCAATGAGACAAAATTGAAATGCACTCAGTCTGGCGCAGGCTCCCAATCGTGGTCGTGGCTCTTTCTGTGGCCTGATCCGCATGGAGCTATTTTTTCCTTGGTCTACTCCTCCATTAGTGAAGGTTGGAAGGAGGTGATTTCATAAGCTTCTGATCCAAAATTCTCTTGTTTGCTGAGCTCCATGCTGTTCTGAATACATCAGTTACAACTCTGTCTGCTTTCTTCCAGGAAAATTCTGGTCTGCAGTGGGGTCAGTGAGAGTGATTAGAAATTCTGGGGCTGGTAGGAGATGCACACCTCTATCCCATTCCTGCTGAAATTCATTGGCTTCTAATTTTTAATTTGTTTTGGGGAAAGAAAAGACAGTTTTAACATTTCTACATTTCCACCAATCGTTTTTCCCTTTCCCTTTGATAGGTCCCTAGAACCTAAATTCCATCAAACTGGGGCTTTTCTTTTTCTACCATTATTTCCTCAATGTCTAGAATTGTGGCAAGCATTCAGTATTTTTCATATTACATATTTATATCATTTTGTATAAAAAGGCATCATATAAAACAGCTTCGGTTTTTTTAAGCTTATATATTACCAAAACTTGACACAGCAAGAACGTTCTTCTATAACAGTTTCCATAATAGCTCCCTGATGTTCTACTTTAGAGTCACATGACACTTTACTTAATTCCCTGTTGATGCACATTTCGTTGGTGTGCAAAATGTTATAACACATGACGTCTCAGGGAAAGCTGGGCACTTGAAAACACACCCCTTTCTTGCACGCTCTCTTCTGTCCTGTGGGACAACACAGCAACAAGAGCAGGCGAGGTGGCAGACCTCAGGCTCTCCTGCTGGCCTGGACAGACTTGGCAGGATCATCTCTGGGCCTCCGGCTCCCTCACTAACTTCACACACTTCACTTAGACTCTGAAATCTTGGTTGTCACTATCCTTCTTCCTCCTGGCTCATTTGAGTCAAAGAGGAAACAAATGTTGTATTTTTTTTTTTTCATATTCAAAGCCATTATCCAACATTGTTGACTATTGCATTTTAATACTTCTAATAGGACATGTGTCTAGGGCTGAATCTATCTGTGATTTCTTCCCTCCCTTAGGAGATTTTGGCTGATTGGTCAGGAATATAGCTTATTTTGTTTTGCTAATTTCATGCAAAGCCCGGCCTATCATTTAATCTTCAACACCTCTCAAATCAATTGATCAGAGGTAATTTAGATAAAGCATCTGCTTTCTCTTCCTACCCAGTGATCAATAAGTGACTGTTTAGGAATAATGAAGTGTCCTCACTTCTTAGCAGGCAACACCTACAGGTCCCTTAGTTACTGGCACGTGAACTTGCTACTGTGACCAAGGAGAAACGATCTCCTTAGAGGGTAAGCTCCTTGGTACTATGAGTTTGAGGAGAAATCAGTGACTTGTTAGCTTCAATGAATGTCCCTTTCCATCTTCCAGAGAACTATCCTCTGTGTTTTCTTGCCTCTAAAAGTTTAAGGAGATCCCAGTTATTTTGATTTATTCACCCACGTTGGCCAGGGTCAGATGGCCTTACTCAAAGTCTCAGAATAAAATAGTCTTACAGGAATTAAAGGTGTTTTATATTATATTTATCCATAAGACATATTCTATTTAATTAATATATATGAGAAACATAGTGGTAAAATACTTCCTATTTTTAGTGTTTTCATAGCTTATAAAAGTTTTCTGCACACTGTGTCATTTGTCCCTTTTAGCCTGAAGATCTCTTTCACTGGAGAGAAAGATGACTTTTAGAAAGAGCAATGTTTTGCCCATTGCACAGTTAGTGGTCAGTGAAGTCAGAATTCAAATCCCAGTCACCAGGGAAGCTTATTAAAAAACGCAGTTTCCTGGGCTCACCCTTCCCAGGGATTCTACACCATTTGGTCTGTTGCAGGGCCAGGAATCACTATTTTTTTTTTTTAAACACCCCTGGACATCCTAATGTGTAGTCAGAGGGCTCTCCAACCACAGTCTAGGTAGTGATGAAGCAATATGCTGTTAGCCCCTAAACAAGAAAAGAAACAATTTAGCTAAAAAAATAGAAAAGAATGATGACTTTATTTTGCTCTCCCTCTATGTCATTAGAGAAAATAATGGGAGTTTAAAAGTCATTGCAGAGAGATTAAGCTTTTTATTAAGAATTATGGAACAGCAGAAGCTTCTAGCTATGGTCTGGCCTCCTCAGGGAAGAAAGCTGCTCCCTTCCCGCTGGCAGGTGACCCCTTTAACAGCAATGTGTGGCCAGTCGATATCTTACCATTACCTTATTTTGACCTATCTCCTTTTGATGATGCAAAAGAATGTTAATCAAGGCTGACTCTTTTTTGGCTCATCGAAAGACTTGACTCTAGTCTGTGAATCTCCACTCTTTGTTTAAAGTCCTAAAGTGCAAGGATTTGGCTATTCTATTTGTCTTCTCTGTCTTGTCTGGAATGGGTTTGGCACACATCCAAGGCTTCACCTGTATGGCTCCTTTTCATACTCAGGTCTCAGAAAAGCGGTGGAATTCGCTGCCGTCCATGCACCAGGGTTGTTTGTCTTGAGAGGGCTTCTGGGACTGCAGTGGGGCCTGTGCGGCGGGCCTGCTTCATGTATGTTTATAAACGACTGCCAATGGTTGGTTCATTATGCCTTGCCTCTCCTGCAGAAAGGGCCTCCTCAGAATTCCAGTCCTTTGTTGTTTGGGGTCTATTAGTATGGACTCTTCTTGTGTAACTGCCTCCATTTGAAATAGCTGGCTTTGAGGAGGCAAGAGGCACCCAGGCACAACAAAGCCCAGTCTTGACAGCCAGACCCACCTGCTAGGTTGGAATCGCGGGGCTCCCACTCCTGAGCCGGGAGGCCTGGGCCAAAACACTTCATCCCTTTGAGCCTCTGCTTCTTGATTTGATTTGAGAATTAAATCAAGTAATTGGTTAAGTGCCTGGCATCCCATGGGCGCTCACAATCTGTGTTAGTCTGCTTTCCTGGATTTGATAGTCTCTTTTCCAATCACTATAGTTGCATCCTTTAAACCAGCCTGTGGGATCTTCTCCCCTCAGTAAGTAGGTCTGGCTATTCAACAGTGGATTGGGAAAACTGGAATTCTATCTCAGATCTGTCTGAGGTAATATCTGAATGGGGGTGAGGTCCAGAGCCGATGGCCAAGGAAGAATTCCTTTTTTTTTTTAATTTCTTTTCAGCATAACAGAATTCATTGTTTTTGTACCACACCCAGTGCTCCATGCAATACGTGCCCTCCTTAATACCCACCACCTGGCTCCCCCAAGCTCCCACCCTCCGGCCACTTCAAAACCCTCAGGTTCTTTTTCAGAGTCCATAGTCTCTCATGGTTCACCTCCCCTTCCAATTTCCCTCAACTCCCTTCTCCTCTCCATCTCCCCTTGTCCTCCATATTATTTGTTATGCTCCACAAATAAGTGAAACCATACAATAATTTACTCTCTCTGCTTGACTTATTTCACTCAGCCTAATCTCTTCCTGTCCCGTCCATGTTGCTACAAAAGTTGGGTATTCATCCTTTCTGATGGAAGCATAATACTCCATAGTGTATATGGACCACATCTTCCTTATCCATATGTCCGTTGAAGGGCATCTTGGTTCTTTCCACAGTCTGGCGACCATGGCCACTGCTGCTATAAACATTGGGGTACAGATGATCCTTCTTTTGACGACATTTGTATCTTTGGGGTAAATACCCAGGAGTGCAATTGCAGGGTCATAGGGAAGCTCCTATTTTTTATTTCTTGAGGAATCTCCACACTGTTCTCCAAAGTGGCTGCACCAACTTGTATTTCCACCAACAGTGTAAGAGGGTTCCCCTTTCTTCACATCCTCTCCAACACACGTTGTTTCCTGTCTTGGTAATTTTGGCCATTCTAACTGGTGGTGTAAGGTGGTATATCAATGTGGTTTTAATTTGAATCTCCCTGATGGCTAGTGATGATGAACATTTTTTCATGTGTCTGATAGCCATTTGCATGTCTTCATTGGAGAAGTGTCTGTTCATATCTTCTGCCCATTTTTGATATGATTATCTGTTTTGTGTGTGTTGAGTTTGAGAAGTTCTTTATAGATCCTGGATATCAACCTTTTGTCTGTACTGTCATTTGCAAATATCTTCTCCCATTCCATGGGTTGCCTCTTTGTTTTGTTGACTGTTTCCGTTGCAGTGCAGAAGCTTGATAAAGTCCCAAAAGTTCATTTTCGCTTTTGTTCCAAGGAAGAATTCTTGAGATGTCTTTGGTGCTGTTGGGTCCATGGTCAAAGGAATGAGACTGATACAAAGTGAAGGTCAAGCAAAGCTTTATTTCGCGCCAAGCATCGAGAATCAAACCGACCAGCCGGGGCTGTCTCTTACAAAGAGGCAACCCCTCCCTGCCTTACAGACTAATTTATATAGAGCAAAGGACATGTGGTTGGGCCTGGCCACACACAGTTGGCCAATGAGATTGTAACACACAGAGAATGTTGCACAGTCATGCTAGGTCACACACGGGTGGCCAATTGAATTACAATTTACCCTAGTAGCTATTTGAACTAGCCTATCTCCTTGGTCAGAATTGGTGCCCAAAAGGTGACCAAAGGGCAGGGCCCATACTCCTTTGTAGCTAGGAGACAGCATGCACCCCCACTGATTGGATACCTCCACCTGGCCTGACCCACCGTTGTAATTGGGCTTTGTTACCTGGGACTGGTTTCCGGGACTTGTTTTTAAGTAAGTCCCCTGGGAGGAAGGGGAGCAGGCACAGTTTGTTTCACTGTATAAACAAACGAAGTCATTGTTTAACCGGATGGAATTGCTCTGGCTAAATAGGCCCTTACAGGTGCAAAAAAGGTGATTTTATGAAAGCACAGGGACAGGAGCCATGGGCAGAAAGAGCTGCTGCACTGGGGTTGTGAGGAATAGCTGATTATAAACTCAGAAATCTGGGAAGTTGGAAAAATGGGCGGTGTCCAAAAGAATTTCATATGCTAAAGAAGACTTTTAGGATACTGGAGGCCAGGCTGTTGTCAAGCTAAAGTTGTTTTTTCTTCTAGCAAGACATTAACATTAATACAGTTGGGAGCTTCCTGAAGGAGCATACACTCTACTTGCCTTAAGTACTTGTCAATGGGCTGTGGGTTATAAGGAAATTTTATTTTATTTACATTTCCTTGTGTTCACATATTTTTATTTGCATTTCCTTTGTTTCCCACATCAGGATGGGGAGGGCGATGTTAGGGCTGATGGTTTTGGTGGCATAGTTGTATATTTGTGCCTGTGTTGGAGTGGGTGTGTGTCTGCAGAAGGACTGTAGTTATAATCACCAATTCACAGACCGCCTCATAGTATCTAAGTGGCCAAGCCCTGCATGTTGAGAAGCTCCAGAGAGTCTTTAAATAAGAAACTTCTCACAGGAGTCGAATACCAAAAAAACATCTGTGTGCCTAATCAAGGAGGTACAAGGCCACACTTAGTCAACAGGAAGATTCCCTGTAGAAAGACATCACTAAAAGAAGTGCCATATGATTTATTTGCTATAACTCAATTTCCATCTGTCTCATAAAATGGATTGTGTGCACATTGCACTCCAGGCATCCAGCCAGAGCAGAAGCATACCAAGGAAGAGAAAACCTTCCCCTCCCTCGGGTTGTTGGTGACATGCTCTGCTAAGAGCCAGGCATGGCCAGGGTAGTCTACAAGGAGATGCCTCAGACCACTCACTGATGTCTCAGACCTTTGGGAGTTGGCTGGATCACGGGCCTTTGAGCAAGGTTCCATAGCAATACTGGAGGCCAGGTGGGTTCTGAACATTCCGTTTTTTTCCTTTGACTTACATGTGCAGACTCCAGATGGTAATTTTGCCAGTTCAGACAAGATGATATTCCTAGTTGCTTATATTTCTTATATAAATGAAGAATGGGCTGAACACATGCTTTCTTGTTATGTATGTTAAAGCAAGTCTGATGAAACTAAAACCCTTTGTCATTCTGTAAAGAGAGTATAGGAACAGCTGATGGCCAAGAAAAAAACCAATGTGATCTTATAAAACCAAATCAGTTGAGTAAGAACGAAAGAATTCCCAGAGCCTTCTAAAAATTGTTATTTGGGGTTGAGTACTGGCTTCTTCTTACCTTTTCTAGGTCCCAGAAATCTCATCTGTTTTGTTTCTAAAGCTTCCTTGCTCATATTACTGTTAAATCATCAATATTTTTTGTGGGTTTCCTTTTTTTAATTTAAGTTCAATTAATTAACATAATTAATTAACAGAGATAGAGTTCAGTGATTCATCAGTTGCATAGAACACCCAAGGCTCATTCCATCAAGTGCCCCCTTTCATACCCATCACCCAGCTACCCCTTCCCCCCATCCACCTCCCCTCCAACAACCTACAGTTTGTTTCCTATACTTAAGAGTCTCTTATGGTTTATCTCCCTCTCTGATTTCATCTTGTTTTATTTTTCCAGGGTTTGTTTCTTTTACTAACCGGAATCATGCTGTATGTATTGTTCTTTGATGTGTTTGTTGGTGATGTTCTCAGCCTAGCACACTCCTTTTATCTATTGTATATTCCACAGAATTAGTGTCACTGTTTGGGTTGCTTCATTCTGATGTTATAATCATGCCCACTTTTGTGCACAGACTTGAGCACAGGGTCTGGAATTTCAAGGAAAGAGTGCCAGTTGGAGCCCGTGGCAATCCATGGTGAAGGCGTGTTGACTTTGCATTGAGAAGGTGGCAGGTCGTGCATGCGGACTCAGGCAGGAGGGCAGCAGGACTGTGAATATGGGACCCACAGGCTGATGGCATCATGTAAGAAACTTTCTGTAGGTTTCTTCAGGTTTCTTCCTTTTGCATTTCTTTGTGTGAGGCTAACCTAACAAGTCAGCTCCATAACATGTTTGCCAAGGAGAGGGAGGAAGAGGAAGTCTGTTTGAGGGCATCATTCTCATACAACATTCCTCCCCTGGAGCAACAGCATTCCAGTGAACACACCCTGCTCCGCTGTGTGACTTGCGGCAGTTAGGAAACTGCTCAGAGATGTCATTTCCTCACTCATGAAATGGACAGAACATATATGTCTTTCAGCTTTTCTGGAGGAATGGCATGAAATTATATAAAATCACTTACTCCTGTGTGTTGAGAGGAGGGGGGTTAATAAATATTACTTATAACTGAATCTGAATGTCAAAGGCTCGTGCTGGGGTGGGTGATAGAAGGGGACAGCTCTTGCTCTTTGGGGTTAGAATACCTGCTGGAAGAGGGGATTACCTCTCCTCTGAGAAAAATTACTCAGCAGACATCTCTGTGAGCCTGGGGCCTGCCAGGCCCATTGCCGGGTGCTGAGGAAAGCTACGAATAAGAGAACCCCAGTCTTTGGGAGCTTATGGCTTAATCAGAGAGAAGGACGTTTAAATAAATCGGTCAATCACCATTGAGATACTAAGGGAAGCAACTAAATCATGTACTGGGTAGAGAGAGAACCCAAAGCAAAAGTGAGGCCGTGGGTTAAACCTAGCCTGCTGCCTGTTTTTGTAAATAAAGCTCATTGGAACCCATCTACATTCATTTGTTTATGCGTTCTTGGCCACTTTTGCCCTAAAATGGCAGAGTTGAATACAGTCCGTTGTGCTTTAACAAGGTACATGTTCCTAAAAATCACTACATTATTCAACACTGTGCAATAAAATCCTCAGGGCACATGGGGAAAACGGCATTGAGGACAACATTCAAACACTTGGTCAGGGACAAATATGAAAAACTGACAGGAAACTGATTAAATGGCATCACCATTTTACACATATTAAATGGTTAGGTTGTTAGGGAACCAGGACTGGATCGTCGGATAGAAGAACCACGTGGCACTCGGAGATCTTGGAGGACCGGAAGTTTATTTGACACCGGGGGGCTCAGACAAGAGAGATCTCCAAAGGTCTGAGCCCCGAACACAAGCAAGGGGAGGGTAATTTATACACTTCTAGTTCTGCATATGTGACGCACTTTTGTGGCGCGAGTCCAGTGGGGAAGGAAAAAGAACCCGGAAGGGCCCTGGGGCAGGGACTGGGATTCCCCTGCTGGCTCGGTCAGCCATCTTTGAACACAGAGTTTCCTTATCAAAGGAATATATACTACAATAAATACACCAGTTTGCCTCTAAAAAGACCCGGCATCTTCCAGAAGAGCTTCAACCTGTGAGCTGTTCAGTGGTGGAAGAGGCTCTCTGAAATCTGACGGGAAGCTGTGGCGCCGTTTGCGAAGGCGGTGACTCCTAGTCCCGTGGACACCGGAGGCTGAGGGTGGATGTTTGAGGTACGCTTGTGTGTGCGCGCCCGGCCTGTGGAGTCCTGTGTGTCGGGTTTCAGCCGCCTTCACCTAGTGTTTCTCAGAAAGGAAGTTGTACACAAACAAATGTGATATTTGTGTTATGCACACATTGTTCCCGAATATATTAATCACCCGGTGACAAAATCATGGTTTTTTTTAATATTTTATTTATTTACTTGACAGAGATCACAAGTAGGCAGAGAGTCAGGTAGAGAGAGAGGAGGGAGCAGGCTCCCCGCTGAGCAGATGCGGGGCTCGATTGGAGGACTCTGGGATCATGACCTGAGCCGAAGGCAGAGGCTTTAACCCACTGAGCCACCCAGGCACCCCCAAAATCATGTTTTTGAAACCAATGTTATTGATTGCTGTTGGAGCAGAGACCATACGGCCCACAAGTCCTAAAAGACATACTATTTAGCCCTTTCTGGAGAATGTTTACTGACCCCTGGCAGGGATGTTCACTCTGAGGTCTCAGGAAGGTTCCCAGAGGCTGTCACGGCGTGGCCGAAGAGGAGGAGTATGACAGAGTGACCCAGGGGTACAGGAACATTTTGCCGTTTTTATTGTGACTCTCTCTCCCATCCTATCTATACATCTCTTCATCCCTGCCTCCTTTCCCAAGAACACAGGTCTTCTGAGTTTTATACAGACTGAACTAAGATACAATGTCCTGTGGGTCAGAAATGCTCCTCTGATTAGGAGCACTCCAAGTCATTTTTACCCCCAAATAACTCTTCCTAGCAGCCTGCATCTTGGAAAGACATGGCCCTGGCAATCCCTTCCTTGTGGAAAACTCAATGGATAATGAGGAGGGTCAGCAGAGTGTCTGGTCAGTGTCATTACCACTCACTGTATGAGGTCCAGCCCCTTTCCTGTGGTCTGGCCCCATCAGACCTTTGCAGCTCCATCTCCCGGAACCACTTTGAACTATTGTATGGCTCACTGAGATTTATGAGTCTGTTAGAGATACACAAAACTGTTTCAAAGAGATGAGCTGCCTCCCAGATCAGCCAGGTGGTTATGATGTTATTAAAATTATTGACTTAGGGAAAATAAAAGGGTACGTCAGTCAAAAAGAGGTAGGTTAGTCATTCACAAAGTAAAGAAAAAGGAACGATGGCATCTTTGTCCACTATACTTGCTAGAGGAAACTTAAGTTCTTTAGACATCTTACCTTCATGTCAGAAAGCAATCACATGACACAACTCTCCTTGGTCTGGTTTCACAGTCAATCATTAACTTTTTGAGTATGACTTGCTTTCAGGGAAAATATACAATGGGCATTCTGATATGATTATTGTAATCCAAGTTACTGCTCAAAGGAAGCAATCTATTGACCTATACATCAGGCTACTTAGTGTAGTTAATGTGAGTCTATCCTGACTGCCATCTCCACTCTCAGTCTCCTGAATTAATCAGTTTTCTGGGTGCAAAGTGGAGGACTGGATTGGGTCCTAACAAATGTATCAAGAACGTCCATTCCCTTTAAGTATCCTCCTGGGCTGCAATGCTCTTTCTTTTGTTACATCGACATCTTTGGGTCAAGGCCAGTGAGTGGGACTTTTATAATCTCCTTTTCCCCCACTCTCAGCCAGTGTTGTTTTTTTCTAGCTTCTGAAACTTCATAGCACATCATTTATACAAATCTGTCTTAGAACCTTATGAGATTTCATCTTGCATTATAGTTATTTGTCCATGAACCTCCTCTTTATCTAAACCTAAAACTCTGAGAAGGCAGACTCTTATTTTTTTGTGTGTGCCCTAAAACACGCAGCACAGCAAAGTGCCAAATGAACTCAAAGCATTCTGAGAGCATTGATAAGCATGGCCATTATGATGTGTGTGTGTGTGTGTGTATTTATGTTGAGAGGTTGCAAAGGTGGAGCAAAGGGATTTTGGGAAGATATACTCAGTCCTAATGTCAGATGATGTGGGAAGACAAAAAGCTAGAGAGTCAAACATAGAAAGAGAGCTCAGGTCCCTGGAGTAAGACTACAATTGTAGACACTATTTTAAGTGCTTTGCATACACTGTTTCCCTTATCATCTTCATGATCCTATGATGCAGGTGACTTTTACTCTCCCAATTTTATAGTTGAGAAAACTGAGGCTCAGAGAGATTAAGGAACTTGCTTGACATCAACTGGGTAGCAGCTAGGCTGGCTTCATGCTCTATCTTCTTGACCATCATGCCAAAGCATCCTGCTAAGCTTGGCTTGGACCAGCTCCATTTAAAAGGGGGGCAGTTTAACCAACACCATTCAACAAGTTAGTGGCAGATAAATAAAAGGGAAAAGGACTCTGGGGTCCAAACTGCCCAGTGAATTGCCAGTGGACTGCTTGTGGAGATGTGTCCTGCAGGATGACCTTTGAGCCTGAGGCACACCTGTATGCCATCCTGCATTAGCCCTTACTTCCATGGAAGACCACTTTTGTGCTGGCCCCAGGCCTCGCTGGTGCTATCTTGGGAAACAGACCCTGCAGAAGAATGCCTGTGAGTGGGTAACCTGAAGAATAGTGACCTCCATGTTCCTGGAAGTATCCATGCAGAGTGACCATGCCTGGATCATAGGAATGGGCTTGGCAGGAAAAACATGTGGGTGGGAGAGGGCAAACTATAGGATCTTTTTTTCAAATGATTTAAAAGATCAAAGAGCCTTTGATTTCATCTATTTCTTTTTTCCTTACAAAAGGCTGTAATAAAAATGCATATAAGTGTCATGCCATGGAAAGAGAAGTGGACAATTGTACAGAGACAGGCTGGTCCTGTTGAGCTGCTGGTGGCTCCCTAGGTGACTGGGTGCGGGGATGGCGGGGGTGGTGGGTGGGGCAAGGAGCTGCAAGTTGGCCAGGCTTTTCTTATTTGCAACTAGGGATAAACTGTCTTTCTTATCTGATAAGACAAGTTTGGAGCACAACATCAGATTATAGGTATGAATATGTTTTGGAAAAATCGTTGAAAAGGCAACATGACATGTTCTGCATCTTTTCTAGAGAGGGCGATTTTAAAAAGCGATGCTTTTTTAAAAAATATTTTATTAACATATAATGTATTATTAGCCCCAGGGTTATAGGTCTGTTAATCGCCAGGTTTACATACTTCACAGCATTCACCATAGCACATACCTTCCCCAGTGTCCATAACCCAACCACCCTCCCCCCGGAAGCCCTCAGTTTATTTTGTGAGATTGAGTCTCTTATGGTTTATCTCCCTCCTGATCCCATCTGGTTTAATTTATTCCTTTCCTACCCACCAAACCCCCCATGTTGCCTCTCAACTTCCTCATATCAGTGAAATCATACGATAATTGTCTTTCTCTGATTGACTTATTTTGCTCAGCATAATACTCTCTAGTTCTATCCACGTTGTTGCAAATGGCAAGATTTCATTTCTTTTGATGGCTGCATAGTATTCCATTGTATACATACCACGTCATCTTTCTCCATTCATCTGTTATGGACATCTAGGTTCTCTCCATAGTTTGGCTATTGTGGACATGGCTGCTATAAATGTTTGGATGCACGTGCCCCTTCGGATCACTACATTTGTATCTTTAGGGTAAATACTCAGTAGTGTGATTGCTGGATCATAGGGTGGCTCTATTTTCAACTTTTTGAGGAGCCTCATGCTGTTTTCCAGAGTGGTTACACCAGCTTGCATTCCCACCAACAGTATATGAGGAAAGGGGAACCCTTTCTCTGCGTCCTTGCGAGCATTTGTCATTTCCTGACTTGTTCATTTTAGCCATTCTGACTGGTGTAAGGTGGTATCTCACTGTGGCTTTGATTTGTATTTCCCTGATGCTGAGCGATGTGGAACACTTTTTCATGTGTCTGTTGGCCATGTGGATGTCTTCTTTGCAGAAATGTCTGTTCATGTCTACTGCCCATTTCTTGATTAGATTATTTGTTTTTTGGGTGTTGAGTTTGATAAGTTCTTTATAGATTTTGGATACTAGCTCTTTATCTGATATGTCATTTGCAAATATCTTCTCCCATTCTGTCAGTTGTCTTTTGGTTTTGTTAACTATTTCCTTTGTTGTGCAAAAGCTTTTGATCTTGATGAAGTCCCAGTAGTTCATTTTTGCCCTTGCTTCCCTTGTCTTTGGTGATGTTTCTAGGAAGAAGTTGCTGTGGCTGAGGTCGAAGAGGTTGCTGCCTGTGTTCTCCTCAAGGATTTTGATGGATTCCTTTCTCACGTTAAGCTCCTTCATACATTTGAGTCTATTTCCGTGTGTGGTGTAAAGTAATGGTCCAGTTTCTTTTTTCTGCATGTGGCTGTCTTTATTTTCCCAATACCATTTGTTGAAGAGACTGTCTTTTTCCATTGGACATCCTTTCCTGCTTTTTGAAGATTAGTTGACCATAGAGTTGAGGGTCTGTTTCTGGGCTTTCTATTTAGTTACATTGATCTATGTGTCTGTTTTTGTGCCAGTACCATACTGTCTTGATGACAACAGCTTTGTAATAGATCTTGAAGTTAAAAAGCCATTCTTAACATGACTTGAAGGTCATTTGAAGTCAAAATGGCATAGAGTTCCCATTTGACATAACTTTCACATTCAGTTGGACCACCCCCACCTCTTTACATGCTCCTCCCCCATGTCTATACCCTACTTCCTGGAACATGTGAATACATTACTTTACATGGCAAAACATTTTACAGGTGTGATTAAATGAAAAATTTCCAGTTGGGACAATTATCCTGGATTATCTGGGAGGTCCCAGTGTAATCACCAGGCTTCTCATAAGAGGGAGCTGAGAAGGTGAATGGCAGGAGGAGAAGATGGGACAAAGGGAGCAGAAGTTGGAGTGATATACTTTGAAGATGGAAGCCAGGGAATGAGCCACGGAATGCAGGTGGCTGCTAGAAGCTGGAAGAGATAAGGAAACAGATTCTCCCCAGGAAGTCTCCAGAAGGAGCACAATCTTGCCAACATTTTGATTTGGGCTCCTGACCTCCAGATCTGTAAGATAATAAATTTGTGTTGTTTTAAGTTTGTGGCAATTTGTTACAGCAACCCTAGGAAACCAATATGATTTCCTGCCTCTCTTCCTCTCTTTCCTTCCTCTTTCCGTGCTGTCTGCCCCTCTTTTTTCTTCCCCTGCCCCCTGCAGTTTTCTCCCTTCTCCCCCTCTCTCTGGCCCTCAGCCCCTTCCTCCCATCCTTTTTACCTCCCCGCCAGTTCTCCCCCTTTACCTTCCCCTTTTGGGAGGAAACAAACCAAGTAGTAGTTAGAAAAAGACCTGATGTTTTAATAGTGTTTTTGTTTTTTGGTTTATGAGATTTTTAAGTTTTCCACTGATTATTATGATCTCTTGGTGAAGAGATTAATTCAGTTACCATGATTTGTTTCCTTGTCTTGACTTCATAAAATCATAGGAATACAATAATATAGTTATACATCCCCTGGGCTTGAAAATGCCCAGTAATTACAAGTGATTCACGAGAACAGCTTAACTTGTAAGGGATTGTATTGTGCTCCATTGTAAGCAGTCATTTATTAAGTTTTAAAAATGCCTTTAGAAAGGATATAATGGGATCATCAATTAAAAGTATGTTTGGAAAAAACTCTGGGGCTGTCGGTAGTAATTCTTCCCAGTCCCCAACTCCCCTTTTCAAAGCTGCCAACTTGTGTGTGGCTCTACCACGCGTGCCCTCCTTTCCTAATGCTTCCTGATGATGGCGGTTCCACCTGAGGGGAGCTGGGTAGGCCTTCTTCAGGGCCGAGTGCAGCTCAGATGGCCAGGCCTTCCAGGGCCCAGGGACTGTGGTTCTCCTTCTCAGCCTGGCCATCCATCATTTCCTTAGAGCAAGGTTCCCAAATTTACATGTCCTGGTGAAAGCATCTGATACCGCAGTGGAGATGCACTGGGCTGTTGGGTTGCTGTCCTCATTACTAATGCTCAGCTCTGCCCCTGACAGATGACCCAGAGTGATCTTCCAGGGGAACTCAGCACTCTGGTGGCAACTGGTGCTTCCAAACACACAACTTCTAAGTGTTCTCCTTCTCCTCTGACCTAGAATAGGCCTTTGCCTTCTTCACACATGTGGAAGAGGTTGCTTTTCCCTCCTCTTTTTGGAGAACAAAGCATGAAAAACCTGTGCCCAAACCTTTTGTTCTTGAGAAGGTGCACAGCTTTCTGTTTCCCAGACTAGGCTGACAGACAAAGTCCTTGCTTCTTCCTTCCTGGGACAGACTAAGTCTGCCTCCTGGCTAGCGCACCTGGTTCCTCTGTGCCTCTCGTCACCTCGTTCGTTCCCATCTTTCTGTTCCCTCTCCTTGCTAGTACTTTCCTGGGAGGCAGTTTGCCTCTTCCCTTAGTTAATCCTCCTGTCCATGTTCTGCCTCCTGTGGTTTTCTGATGGTCCTCACTCCCACCTGCTTCCTGGCCACGTAGGCTCTTCCTACTTCCTTTTTACTGCTTGCCCACCACTTTCCCCTTGGACTTCTTCCTCTCCCCTTTCACCCAGATCCATCCCTTCCACCTTGAAGCACTTCTTCACCTAATGCTTTGGCTGGCAAGTATTGGTTAATTTCTGTCTCTCCTCAATCTACTCTTATGTTTCTGCCCCTTACATCAGGCACTTATTCCCAATATTCCACTGAAAACTATAGACAGTTTAGCTATCTCACTCACCTCCTAGACAAATTCTCTGCTCTTTCCTGAGCTTTTCTTCTCTGTTCATGCTATATTGGACACTACTGTTTACCACCTCCCAACACAAACCCAATTTAAAACTCAATTTGTCACCTAGTTTTTAGGCTTTCGTCACCAGCATCCTCCACATTGTCTCATCTCTGTTTATTTCTTCCTTCTAAATTGTTATAATTTATCTTATGTTGTCAACTACTAGTACAGTTGATGCTACATTATTTACACTGGTCTATCTCTCACCAGGTCCCAGTACACATGCTCTGTGTTAGTGATTCTGGTGCCTGCATACATGATTATTTTTATCTTTCTAACTTAGTTCATGCATTTATTCATTCAGAAATATTTACTGAGAACTGATTATGCACTGGACACTGTTCTAGTGGGGATATAATGGCAAATAACATAGATGGGTTATTGCCTTCTTAGAGCATGGAGTCTGGTGTGGAAAACCAATGTTAAACAAGTATACAATTAAGTATACAATAAGTAAGTATACAAATAAGGATTAAATTTGCAAATGTGGTAAAGGCTTTGGAGGTGGGGAATGTGGTATCCTGAGAGAATAACATGGGCAGAGAGGAGGTAGAGCAAGAGATCTAACTAATTAGGGAGGACAGAGGAAGGGAGACCTAATGTGAAGTCTGAAGTTTTGGTTAGGTGTTAACTAGATGCAAAGGGGGGTTTTATGAGCAGCAGAAACAGCATGTGCAAAGGCCCTGTGGTGCAAGAGAGTGAGGGACTTGATAAGAAAGGGCTAGAGGTGAATAGAGACTGAGCTGTGATTTGTTTCCTTGTCATTACAGACCATAATGAGTAGACAAGGAGGGCATGGTCAGACTTGGGTTTCAAAAAAGACCCTGTTCATTTAGTCCGTTTTCACAGAGTCAGTTCCCTTTCATGGGGCACGCATTTTTGAGACATACCAGATAAGAGAGTTGGAGGACTACTTATTGTGAACTGTAAGTCTGGAGAATTTTCAGTGAAGATGCACAAGGCCCCAGGGAACTGGCCTAATAGATGTCAGCAAAGCAGAAGGGGTGAGAAGCACTTTGGTTTAGCCAGGTTCCTCTGGGGACCTCTCTTAGACTCAGCTTCTCCGGCTGAGTTACATTGCCCTGATCTGATGTTCAAGAATAACAGCTGGGACTGAGAGGAGGAGGTGGTGGTAGCTGTGTGCAGGTTGCTGTAGGTAATTGGAGGTTAAAAAAAGGAATAGTGGCCCACCTAATTGCATTCTAAATTGCAGCCATTGTTCAATTCCTTTCTTAAAAGTACTTGGTGTGTTCAAGAAGAAAAGTCCTTTCTGGAGTGGGACAACAATGGCCGAGGGTGGAGCAGAGAGGGGCTGGATGCATATATCCTCCCATCCCCTCACTCAAGGTGCTCTGTTTTAAGTGCGATTTACAGTGGCTGGCTCAATTATTTTCCCTGTGTGCATGCTAACAGTAATAAACTTGGAAAACGGAAACACATGAGTCTACAGTAATTGTTTTTTAGATAGTGTAATAAGTCATGATAATTGCTTGCAAAGCATTTTCCCCCTCCTTGTCTACAGGGGTAAATACATTAAAGCCACGTTCTTGTATACTATTTTACAATCTATTAGCATAATAACCCATTGTAAAGTAAGCCCCGCTGCTGTGGGAAAGTGTGGAATATTGGTCCATTAGACACCTTTGTCTTCGATACAAGAAGCTAATGGCACTATTTATGGGCATCATCTTAGCTTGGTATATGCTCGTTGCCAGCTAATAGATCCAGAGCACGAGCTGCTGTTTGATAAAAGTTATCCAACACTAACAATCCACCGTGACTCTAGCCTCTTGCTTGAAAATTGGTTTTAGCCCCATGTGCATGGGAAAGGCATCTTGATAAATTTAGCTGCAAGTCAAGTTATAACCAATGTTCACAGAAGGTAATCAAATTAGATCTCAAAGCCTTTAATTTCATCATTAGCATATATTATTTCTTTTTCAAACCTTGTAATTAAATAGCATATCAGGAATAGATAATTTTTTCCCTCTTATACATTTATTAGCTATCTGGGGTTAAATTTGGAGTTGTGTTACGATATACATCTGCTTATTCTTAAATGAGGATGGCTTTTTTATTGAAGTATAATTGACAGTACAATATTATATTAGTTTCAGGTGTACAACACAGTGATCTGACATTTATTATAGGATGGCTTTAATGATACCTGAAGCATTAGAAAAGTAACTAGTTAACTAAACCTAGGGAATTTGTGGCAAATAAGATATTATGTTTACCCAAGCGCTATTATAATTTGAGAGTTGTATAATTAGCCAAATTACACAAAGGGAGTTAGACACTCATTATTTACTTTTCTTGGACATTTTGTGGGTTTGTACAAAAATTTTCACTGCACACACGAGATTCATTCTTCCTGAGGTTTACATCTGGCTTACCATAAATCAAGAATTTCTGAATAAATGTTCTTTCCTTTCCCATTTAGCACTGAGAAATCCATGGCTTTGCAGTTATGAAGCAGTGATTATTTTGGAAAGTGGAGGACACATGGGCTGCACGCAGAGGCAAGAGCCGCGATTCTCTGCTGCGTGCATGGGTGGATGTTGTGCAGCCAGGTGCACTGGCCTCAGTCTCTGAGCAGTGTCTGGTCTGGAGCCTTCCTCTCCTTTCAGATGTCTCTCTTCCCACGTCAATCAGGGCCTGCTGTTGGGATTGGCCAGTTGAATTCCTAAGAAGCAGATAGCTCAGTGGCTTTCAACCACAGCTGAACACCAGAATCACCCAGGGAGATTTAAAAATTACAGATGTTTGTCCCCCCATCCCCTTCCCCTACACCTCATTCCAATGTAATGTTGGACGGAGTTGTACTCACTGTAGTTGCTCCAACAGAGGTGGAAGATAGGAGTGGCAGGCATCTGCCGCCTCGCTCTCAGCTGCGGAGCCAAGCAGCATGCTTCCGTGGAGCCTAGATTTACCTTCTCCTGGAAGTCACTGGTGATTCCTCATGCTCTTGACACACAAAATAAAGCAAATACGTCATCCCTGCCTGAAAATGTTCCTTTATAGGTACTATCAGTAAGTAATTTGCTCATTACTTCACAGATATTTAATGAACATTTACTTCATGGGTGCCAGGCCTTCTGGCAGGAGTCTACATATGTGACAGTGAAGAAAAGAGGTATTTTTATTATTATTTTTTAAAAACTAATTGGGGGGAATAACAAAAGAGAAATAAAGGAAAATGCACACAAAATGGCAGGTTGCTTCCTAGGAAGGAAACAGACATGAAATGAAGATAGAGAATGGTAATTTCACGTCTTGCAAAGATTCACTCACAGAGATGGAGCCCTGGTTGTTAGAAGAGGCTCTAGTAGGAGCCACCCAGTCTGAAAGCTCATTCCCTGCAGCCTGGGGTGGCTCTTGCCTTTTCATTCACAGTAGGTACATTTTTATCGTGTGACAGGGGGACATTAGTATAATTTGCTTCCTCTGGAACTGACTCTCTGCCACACCCACTCGAGTCTCCTATAGATAGCGGTGGTCTATGTGCTTGGGGTCACCCGCATCTTCATCTACTCGGTGGCAGGCTGGTTTTCAATCTTGTATACAGAGAGCAGCTACCTGAAAAGACTCTCTGATTACAATGTGCCCCTCCTCCTTGTCATTTCTGTCTCCAGAACCCTTCAGAGCGAAGCCCCTAGAATCAGCTTCATTTTTCAGGGATCCTCTAGGGCACAGTCCGTATGTGGAGGTAGAATAATGATGTTCTCAAGGACTTCCTTCCCACTCCAGCAAGGGAAGCCCTTGATGCCAAATTATTGACACTGCCTCATTCTCTGCCACATTGAATAAATATATTTAAAATGAGATTAGTTTGTGAGTCCTTGGCTTGTTTATAATACATTTTATATTCATATGTGCTGCTACTGTTTATCTCTACAAAATAAATATTAAAATAATGTTTGAATCTTACATTAAATTTATATTCATACTATTATAATTTTATTTCTGTCAAGTGATAATCACTTTTCAGACATAAGGCAGAAGTAAGAGCATATATGTAAATAAAATTAGTTGTTATTTCTCCTTAAGATGTCCCCTTAAGATGTTACTGTGGGCTTATTCATTTCTCACATACGATCCATAGAATGAATATTGGGATGAATACGAGCTTGCTGCTTCTCATGGTATACCCAGACAAATTGTTTCTGTTAATGAGGTTTACCCCTCATTTCTTGAGTCCCAGGCAAACAGAAGCAGTGAATCCTTTCTCATCTATAGTTGTTGGGTATTCAGTTGGTGCCATTGGTACTAATATGCTTTGAATTTGTATTTTCAGTAGTGGGAATGGTAACTGCTGCTAGCATCCACATTTTTTTTTTTTTTAAACCAGTCCCTCTTACAACTAGTGGCCAGGGTTCACATGTATGAGATGACTAAAGTTGGAGTACAGCTTTGGTCATGGAATAACTCTGTGTCAGAACTGATCTGATCTGATCATCACATTATTTGAAACCATACTACAGCATCACAGTTCAGCCTCTACAAGTAATAATAATAGTAATAATAATAATGATAATAAACAATTGTGGTGACTAAATCTCATTAGTTTTGAAATCTTGGCTGTAGAAATGGTGTGAGGAGAAGAAGAACTATAATTTGACACTAATCTTTAGCTTTGGGAAAATTCAGAGATATAATTTTGAAAATTAGAATTATAGTCCCTAAATTTAGGTCTCTCTGTGGGTTGACTTTCAAGGATCTTGTTGTTGTTGTTATTTTATTTTAAAGCAAGCAGTTTAATCAGAATGATGCCAAAGAAGTAATACTTGTGTCTTTGGTAAAGTATTTGATGATCTCTCATGGATAATATTATTAGGAATGGGAATTATTACAGGCAGCATATAGTGGATGCACAGGTACTGTGATGAGCACCTCACATATATTACTTGATGTCATCCTACAGCAAACCCGTGAGGTAGGTATTATTATTGTACTGATTTTACAAATGAGAAAATTGAACCTTAGGGAAATTAACATGTTTGAAGTTATCTCAGTGACTCAGCGCTGTAACTGAGAGATTCCAAAACATATTTGTCTCATTCCCAAGTTGGGGTGTTCTCACTCGCATCCTTTATGCCATATGGAGAAGATTTTTAAAAGTGTGGAAGATAAAGTTGATGTGAGTTTTTAGCTGTTTGATCAATTATATCTGAAGAACTCTGAGGTAATAAGAGTTCTTAGATTTTAGTTTTGGCTTAATCACTTATTAGGTAACTAATTTGTTGAGAGAGGTAATCAGGACAAGAGAAGGTTATCTGTAGACTAAAGATATGATCAAGACATTCAGGATGAAACAACCAATTTAGAAAGTCACATAAAGGACAATGGTATTCAGTTCATTCCAAACTAATGCCTGACATTGATTGAACAATTACCATGTTCCAGGTGCTATTTTCAGTTCTTTATACATATTATTACACAGTTCTCACAGCAGTTGTTTGGAGTAGGCACTGTGCATATTCTTCCCTTACAGGTAAGGAAACTGAGTCATGAAGAGATTATTTGCCTAAAGTCATACAGCTAGTAAAGGGAGGTGACAGTATATGAGCCCAGGAGATCTGGGCTCTTTAATTCTACACCAAATTGCATTGTTGAGAGAGCTCACAGTTTTTTGTCCGTGTTAATAGAAATACTGCATTTAGGTGAGAATTAGTAAGAGTGAGAATTAGACAACATCTTCTTGATGTTCCACAAATTTTATATGATTATGTTCATATGTTGAGGGTCCTCAACAACCAGAGAGCATGGAGAGAAGGGCTGTCAGGAGGATGTCATCTAAAAGAATGCTTTGGGGAGTGTGAAAATGTCAAGCTTGGAGATTGAAGACTACAAGCCAGTGGAAAGTAACTAGTTTCATCGTCTCTCAGTTTCTCTTTCCTTCATGGATCGTGTCATTTCTCATTTCATATGACCTCCTACTGTGCATTTGCTTTATTTTTCTGTTTCCTTCCCACTGGCTTGTAGATTCTGGACTCTAGTTCCTGGGCTTGGCTGGATTGCTGCTTCTATATTCAAGGGCATACTATTGGATATTACCAGTTAGTCACCATTATTGTGCTCAAAGCATTCAGACAGATTTCTGTAGTTAGCCACCCAAAGTTTTTTTTTTTAAACTTTAGACCATTCTTTTTAAATAGAGTAACTCTTCGTACTTTGTATCAAAAACTTACTTTCACTGTCTTCAATTGGCCACTTAACAGTGGCAAGTCATTACAGGTACACATTTTCCCCCAAGATATAATGGTTATAATTAAGTGATTCAACAGTACTTTAATGCAGAAGGGCCAGGGCTATCCAAATGTCAGACTAAATTATAAAGTGAGCAGAACTAAAATGCCACAGGATGTAACCATCCATAATTTATGAGTAGTAGGATCAGATCAGTTCATAAAATGAGCTAGAGTAATTTTTTCATGGTTTCATATGTTTTTATTAAAAAGATATATCTCACTAGCAGTGAAATACTGAAGATTAATAGTAATGCAAAGAGTGAAGCATTCTTACCATATCTCTGGGACCCCATGTTTTTGACTGTGTACCAGGGGAAATGTCATTAATTGAGGCACCGCTCTATCAGCCTTTGGGAATCTGAGCCATGAATATTTTAGGTGAGACGTTGGTTCTCAGGAGGATCCCATGCTGCTGTTTTGCTGTGGCAGAACTCTCGTGTGTTTTCCAGGAGAGACACCCTCTGAGATGTGAACAGTAAGAGGAATCCTCATAGGCTTCTGGAGCAGAGCCCTGCCTGCCAAGAATAAATCCAGACTGGAGATTGTTTGCCATGGATCTCTGTGACAGAAACATTTGCAATCATGTCACTGAAAATGTTTGTTTTGCTGGGTCTACATGGCAAATAGGATACAGATCAGTGAGCAAAGAAATGGCTTGCTGAGTAGGCTGGACATCGTTGATGGAATGTATGCTGGAAGCACGTACCATAAGGCTTGCTTCTGCACCCCGCCTAGGGGTTGCCACGCTGGCTGACAACATTTCCAACTTCAGTGTTTATGAGAAACAAGCTGGAGTATTTGTCATCATTAAGGCTCTAGATTGTTTTCTAGGAGTGTTAAACCTTCTGACCATATTGTAACTCGTGGAATTTGACCCACATCCCTCTTGAAGTTTGGATCAGAGGGAGGACAGCTCTCCTTTGCTTTTGAAATAGGTATGTTCCAAGGAACTGCCAGTAAAGTGCATCATGTAAAGTAAATCCTGTTTCCCCACTGATTTACTTTAAAATTAGGGATGTGTACTCTGAAAGGAAATCCGTATGTTTGGTAAGGAGGCAGTTAGGTGGCCTCCTCTGTAGTCTCCTGGTGGGGTCCTCCAGATGCCATCATTCTTGAGTGCCTGCAGAAGACAGTAGTTAAGCTTTACTCAGTACCTTAATTTTCTTCTACAGAATTTTCCTGTACCAGAGCTTCTGCCTAACCTCTGGACACCTGTGTATTTCATGAAGTATAGGATTTCCAGCTAAGCTGGGAATCTCCTTATGCTATACTCATGATTTTAATCTCTTCTCTCTTAATGTTATTTCTTTTTTTAAATATCACTTAGCGGAGCTGAACCATAACATCCTATACCAGTTCAAATCTCCAAAAATACCATTGTTGTGATAACAGGATGCAAGTTGGGAACCCAAGTAGGTGTTTGGGCCTAGAAGATACTATACCATCATTTTAAAGTCAAGGAGCAACACTGGAGAATAGTACCTGAGAGATACAGTGGACTGAATAAGTCTCCCAGATTAGAACTCTACATACGCATAAGATGCTGAGAATGAACTGAGGGAAAATGAGTTAGAATTCACTAAAACAACAGCCCCCTGCACAAAATTACATAAAAATACATGTTTACTTTTTAGTTCGTTGTTTTGAGTCTAGGTAGTTATGGGTTATTAATTACCCTGTGATTAGTGAAATCTGTCTTTTCTTAGGGAACTGGACCTGTTGAAATCTGTGCCTGAAGCCTCTGTTTGTTAGTAGCAGCCAGCACAATGTTCCTTTGCCTGTGAGGGAAAGTGAATATTTTGAGAAATGAGGAAAAATAACTTCTGATGTTAACTAGATTCCTCAGAGGTATAATACCTACATTCGGTTTGTTTCTCTGAATTTTTTTTTGAATATTTAAGCTATTTATTTCTGTATTTTCATTACCCGCTGTAATACAGTTATTGTTTCTCTGAATTTTAATAAGTGGCATTGGGGTCTGTTCAGTTTCCCTATTTTCAAGTTTTATTATATGCATCCGGAGAGAATGATAAATTTCTATACATACAGAGTCTTAGCATCCCACAAATTTGGTTAGGCTCATTATAGTGTACCTAGCTCTTCCATGAATCCAGCTGCAGTGCGGATCGTGTCCTGTCCTGTATCCGCGTAACAAGGCATAGTGTGTTCCTCTCATTACAGTGTAGAAAAGCCTCCGATGCAGTTGCTTTCTGTCCCACTGACAGCCCTGTGACTGAGGTCCGTGGCACCAAACTGGGCTTACTTCTCAGGGCTTACATGTTTTCAGTACTTGCCATGTGCCAGGCACTGTGCCAATGTTTTACTTGCATTACCCCAGTCAGTTTTCTCCAGCTTCTCACCATGTCCCAGATGGGGAAACTGAAGCTCAACAGGTGAATTAACTTAATCAAGCCCACACAGCTAGTGGGAAGGAGGAGCAGGAGCTTGAAACCAGATGAAACCAGATGGGTTCTTGCCAGGGCACAGACTTCTAATTCTTTTCTTCACTAGCTCTTTCTCTGATTGCCATTTAATGCCAGGCTATTAGACCATGTCACATCAAAATGGGCATGATGGAAGCTGTCAAAACAAGGTATTCAATCAAGAAGGGTGCTGAAGGAATTATGACAGAGTATGGCCCTTACCTTCGCTAAAATTTCTGTGCTTTTAAGACACAAAGAACTTGGTAGATTTTTTTTCCCCCCCTCAACAGGCGTCATGATAGGTCTGTCATGTATCACTGACCTAAGAGAGGACAATAACAACCCAGAAGGGCACTTTCATTTCTAGGATATTCCAAAAATAACCTGTTTGATTAATAGCTGTGTCCATGGACAATAGAAGTCCACATTATGGCTGAGGACAGAGATGTGGTTCTTACCCTCACTTCCCAGGTGTTTCTCAAACTGATTCACTTACTTGCATCACCTGACTTTGACTTTTTCATTTAACCTTTTTGTATCCCTGGGATTTAATTTATTCAGGGTGTATAACCTCAGCTCCTGGGATGTTTTTGCCCAAAACAGGACAGAGATAAACATTTCTCTCAAAAATAAATCTTGGTGACCTCTGTACCACAGTTTAGGGTATTTACAAATCCTTGAGATAAATGCTCAATTAGAATATAGCAACAAAATTCATCTTTATATCTAGTGTCCCTGTCGCTATGGCTATTATGTCATTCAGTTACCCAGTTCAGAGAATGAGAAAGCCCTTCAGGTGGTGACCATGTGCCTCTCTGTGATGTTTAGGTAGTGTTGTTTTTTCTTTTTAAAGATTTTATTTATTTGCCAAAAAAACAGAGAGAACACAAACAGGGGGAGGGGGAGAGGGAGTGGGCGAGGGAGAAGCAGGCTCCCATGGAGCAAGAAGCCCGATGTGGGGCTTGATCCCAGGACTCTGGGATCATAACCTGAGCTGAAGGCAGATGCTTAACATCTGAGCCACCCAGGCACCCCTTTGGGTAGTGTTAAATAATCCATCAGTTTGGAGCAGGAGAAATGGAAAATGAGTTAATTCACCTGTTCAGTCAAAAAATGGGCCCTGAGAGCTGCAAGGAGTTTTCTCTTTAGAGAAAAGACACTATTCCCAATGTTGAGACAAGAACTCATCTATCTGAGACATATAATAACAGTCTTTCTTAGCGGATTATGGACAGGGTTTACTTACCCATACTGTTTTGATTATATTTTCCAAGCATAGCAATTTATAAAAATATGGGTAGAAAATTTCAAGTATGACCTTGTAAATAATAATAATAATAATAATGATGATGATGATGTTAGCTGCAGATTCCTCCTATCCTTGCATACATCCGTTTTGCCATGTGAATTGGCTGCTATCCTGTCAAGAGCTGGAGTCACTTTCTCTACCCACTTGAATCTATCTTTTGGCTTGCTTTGATCAGGGACACAAGTGATGATGTTACAGGAGCTCTGAGTGTAGGCTATAGGAGATCCTGTAGTTAATCTCCTCATGCTTTTGCTGTCCCAAGACCTCCATGTGAGGAAGCCTGTGTTCGCTTCCTTGAGAATGAGAGCCGACAAGGAACAGAGACCTCACAGCGCTGGCTCCAGCAACCAACAAACCTGCCCACCATCCATTCAGCTCCACCAGACCTACCAGTTGCCTGCAGAATAACCCCACTGACCCACAGACTTGTAAACAGTCGTAAAATTATTGATATTGTGAGCCTTTAATCTGAGTATGCTTTTATGCAACAGTAGATAATGGTTGCATATACTGAATGTCATCCTGAAACACATATACACACTTTAAAAATGCAAATATATCCCTGGATGGTGGACTTCTAGGTGATTTTAATTTTCATTTTTATACTTTAATATATTTTCCTAATAAACCTGCATTACTTTAATGATAAGATTAATAATTAATGATAATGAACATACCATTGATTTTAATACAATGACGATTGCAAACAACTAGTTAGTGATGGGGCACCATTTCCCTTAGGGGGTCCTTAGAACAGTGTATTCCAGTTACCCATTGCTGTCTGACAACTCCTTCCTAAATAAAAAACTTAGTGGCAGAAAACAACAACCATTTTGTTAAGCTCATAATTTTGTGGATCAGAAATTTAGGCCAGGCAGAGTGAGGGTAGTTTATCTCTGCATCTCAATGACTAAAGTCTCAGCTGGGGTACTTAAATGGCTAGAGATGGTTGAAACAATTCCACTGGAATTATATGCCCAGGGGCTTGGTTCTAGGTGTAGGCTGGGTTCCTTACTTCTTCCACATGCTGTGTCTGGTGGAGTTGGAATGTTTAAGAGAACTTCTTTAGTCCCATACTTGCTGCTTGGGTTGGGTTGGATGGCCTGGAGCTGGTCAGGCATCTCTCTCTCTCTCTCTCTGTCTCTTCCCCTTTCTTGTCAAAGTCTTTTCATATGTCAAGCTTGAGTAGCAAGGCAGTCTCAGAATAGTCAGATTTCTTACTTGATGGCTGACTTTACCCAGAATAAGCATTCTAATAGGTGTAAGCTGCAAGCCTTCTTATGACCTAGTCTTAGAAGACACAGAATATCATTTGCATCATTTGCATTTAATCGTTTGAACAAGCCACTAATGCCAACTGAGATTCTAGGGGAAGAGGATTACTACTAAAAAAATTTATGGCAATCCTTAATCTACCACAGTTCACTCTCTGGCCATGAATTATTTACATACCTCCTCCTACATGAAATACACACACTCTTTTCCAAGACCTCAGCCAAATTACATCATAAGCATTAGGTGTCAAGGATCTCTTCATTGAATTCACATCTGAGGGTGGATAGTCTGCTTGGATGTGAATCATTGAGTATAGCTCCTTGAGTACAAATTCTTATTGATCTGAAGACTTGTGAACTACAGAAAAAAACTATTTATTCCCCATATACAACATGCAGTGGTGATAAAGGCACAGTGTAACCACAGTATAAACACTTCAGTCCCCCCAGGAGGGAACTGGAGGGCACTTTGCAATCAGTTGTCCATAGCAGTTCAGCTACATACCTGTCATCAATTCTCTTTCCTGGGATAAGGAATGTTATGGAATGAATGTTTTTGTCTCTCGAAATTCCTTGGTTGAAATCCTAACCCCCAATGGTTGGTATTGGGAGGTGGGGCTTTTGGGAGATAATTAGATCACGAGGATAGACCCCTCAAGAAGGGGATTTGTTCTTTTATAAAAACACCCCAGAGAGCTCTCTCATCCATTCTGCCATGTGAGGACACAGCAAGAGGTCTACTATCAGGGAGAGGGCCTCACTCAATCATGCTGGCACCGTGATCTCAGACTTCTAGCCTCCAGAACTGTGAGAAATAAATTTCTGTTGTTTTTATGCCACTTAGTCTATGGTACTTTGTTACAGCAGCCTGAGATAACTAAGACAGGGAATATTTCTTTATTGGGATTTAGTGTTGCTTCCTGGGAATAACTCCTGCTCTCGAAATTGTTTCCATTGTGTAAGTGGAGTGGAAAGAATCAAGATTCCTTAGGTTTGAATTCTGACTTTATATTTATAAGCTATGTGAGTATGTAAGTTATTTCATCTCTGTGAACCTCAGGTTTATTATCTATAAAAAATATATAGTAATACCACCTTACAATATCATTATGGAGATTATATGAGCCACTTTAGGTACTTAGCATTGTACCTGGCACAAAACAACTGATAGTTTTCATCTTTTTATGATGCTATGTGAGTTTAGGCAGTAGCAAAATTGTCTCAGACCTTGAGGAGACCACTGGAACTCCCTCAGAGGCCATGATAGGGGAATCTCCTATAGAGTTATTGAGCAGGGATTAAGAGCATGTCCCATAGAACCGTTGAATAGTGGGTTGCATTGAGCAGGGAGCTCAATGTGGGGCTCTGTCCCAGAATCCTGGGATCATGACCTGGGCCAAAGGCAGGCACTTAACCAACTGAGCCACCCAGGCACCCCTACATAAAGGATTCTACAGGATTCTGCTTAACTATGTGATTTACCCATTACATTTTAATATTAAGTCTCTATACCTTGAATATATATTAATAGTTTTGCTTATTATTGTATAGAGGATTAAATAACTTTATATGGAGAGATCAGGTTCTAAAATCAGAAGGGAATTTAAATGTGTGCACAACAATGAAATTAACCTGTGTCTTTAAAAATTTATTTGTTTACAGTGTATGTATTGAGCAAGTTCTATGTATCACGTATTATTTGTGTTGTTCTGAACACTGAGAATATGACAAAACAAATTCCTGCCTTCATGAACCTTACACTCTTGTAAGAGGAGAGATAACAAACAAGTTATTATATAATATGTTAAATGGAGAGAAACACTATAAAAAAAAATAAACCAGGGTCAGGTGGCTAGGGAGTGCCAGTGTGGAGGGTACTGCTTTATTTGGGTAATCAGGGGAGGCTCACTGATAAGGTGACATTTGAAAAGAGACCTAAAGGAAGTAAGGAGGCTAACCATGCTGGTATCTGGCAAAAATAAAAAATAAAAATAAATAAATAAATCATTCTAGGTGAAGGGAACAGTGTGGTGGGCATAGGTCTCCTACTGGGGAACATAGTTGACTACAGTCTGGCTGCCACATTCTGGTCCCACAACCACATTCACATGAAGGTCACACTTCCCCTGATCCTCTCCTAGCTGGTAACTGAGCAGAATGGAGTACTAATTCAGGACTATTCTATGAGATGAGGATACCTCTGACAGGCAGCTGTGGCTCAGAGACACCCCACTGGCTTGCCAGAAACTCCCTTAGGACTGCATTGTAGTCTGAAACCTTTCAGCTTTGACAATCCTCTTTCCTTACCGTTATGGGTGTCTGACTGGCACTGTGGTCAAAGGCCCTTCCCATCTTCTTCCTGTCCATCCCCTTTATCTTTTACCCACATATCCCCTCAATACATTTCTTGCTCAGCTAATCCCATCTTGGCATCTGCATCTTGGGGTGTCCAAACTAACACAAACAGAAAATGCAAAGGACTGAAACAGGAGCATGTGAATATGGTCAAGGAACATCAAGATCAACATATCAGGAATAGAATTAGGGGTGAGTGAGGGGAATGTAGACAGACACAAAGCAGGGGGCTGAATCCCAAGAGTCTAGCAGGCATCATAAGGACCTAGAGTTTTATTTTCTGTAAGATGAGACACCTTTGGAAGATTCTGAGCAGGGGAGAATGTGATCGTGGATTTTAAAAGGACGCTTGGCACTATTGAGTTGAGAAGAGATGATGGGAGGAAAGAGCAGAAGCAGAAGACCAGCTTGGGGGCCATTGAAGAATCCAGACGAGAGATGGTATTTGAAGGAGATGGGTAGCAGGAGAGGTAGGGAGCAGTCAATGAATTCTAAATATATTAATATATTTGAAGATAGAGCCAACAGGATTTGTTGATGGTTGAGCTTGAGGTATGATAGAAAGAGAAGCGAAAGATAACACTGAGATTTTTGGCCTGTGCAAATGGATTTAGCATTTACTGAGACAGGGAAGACTGGATATTGTGAAATATCATTATAGATTTTCTAGTTTGAATAGGTTTCTGCCTATGTGCTGCCAGTGATGCTTTGTTGAACTTCTACTTCATTACAAATCATACTCCTTGTAACGTGGTTGCAGCTGCTACTATTGCTATCTATCAATGAATGTGTGCTTTATTTATTTATTTATTTATTTATTTATTTTTTCCAATTTATTTATTTTCAGAAAAACAGTATTCATTATTTTTTCACCACACCTAGTGCTCCATGCAAGCCATGTCCTCTATAATACCCTCCATCTGGTACCCCAACCTCCCACCCCCCCGCCACTTCAAACCCCTCAGACTGTTTTTCAGAGTCCATAGTCTCTCATGGTTCACCTCCCCTTCCAATTTACCCAAATTCCCTACTCCTCTCTAATGCCCCTTGTCCTCCATGCTATTTGTTATGCTCCACAAATAAGTGAAACCATATGATAATTGACTCTCTCTGCTTGACTTATTTCACTGTGTGCTTTTGCATGCTCCCCAAACCATCATAGATATATTATGTATATATATATATATGTATATATATATATATATATATATTCCCCCTACCCCCCCATCTCTCATTGAGATGAGACATTGAGACAACCTCATGAGATTAGCTCTGGGTTGGTTTCTGTTTTGTCTTGTTTTGGCCTAAGGTTACATAGAGAGTTAATGCCAGACTCAGAACTGAACCCAGGATGAATACTTTGTTCTTGTTACGCTAGGTGCTTCCTTTTGACTCATGTGGCTCTCCTTCATGACCGACTCCTTCCTGGTCTGTATGTTTCTTGAGAACAAGTTGGCATTGAATATGTTTTATATATGCTACTTTGTATATGATTCATATATGCTTCTTCGACTATTGTATATGCTATTTTGTATATGCCACTTACAAGTTTCCTTGCAGAGAATAGGTTTAATAATTCCTTGTGGCATTTTGTGACTTTTGCATCCCTAACCTTCTCCTCACCCACCTTCTAAGTAACTAATAAAACTTTATGGGAATCCCAGAAAAGGATCATATCCATTTGCCTAATATATCCAGTAGCTTCTGTGCTTGTCCTTCACTTGCCTGACACTGTGTGGCCCCATTCCAAACTTCTGTCTGATTTTCAGTTCTTGGTCATTGGACTCAAATGTCCCTGTTGTCTCCGGGTTTGTTCTCTCCCAGAAACTTCAGGGAGAAGACTGTCTGAAATCTTGGGCTTTGGCACCTCATTTCTGATGCTACTCATGATTCCGATGTCATGGTTAGAAAAACTTTAGACATATATAATTCTTTGCTTATGCATTCCCTTTCCCTGAATATCTGAAGCTCCCTTTCAGCCAGCTGAGTTAGTTATAACTTGAGAAACACTTATGCTACTTGACATATAGGAATTATATAAGCAGGTTGAGTTTCCGTTGTAAAAAAAAAAAAAAAAAGCCAGAACAGCAAAAAAATTGACTAATTGCAGAAATACTTTTCCTATCCATTTGCGATCTTTAATATAAACTCGGATGTTAACTCCTAATTATTTGGCAAACAACAAAGTGCACTTGCGAAGATTCACCTTCAAAATGGCCAGCACTGTCTAACACTCTCCAGCTAATAGCAACTCTGGACTGCGGACATCTGATCAGAATTAATTGCACTAGGCCGGAGTCCTGCAAATGTTAAAATGTCTTTAGTTTTACAGACCAGTAGATGCTATGGTTCAGCAGCTCTGCATTATTAGTAAGCTCCTTGAATCTTGAGGGAGGCAGACCAACAAACCACTATAACCTTTATAAATTAAATGAGAATTAGTGAATGTGCTTGTTGACTGTATCAAGAACAAGGATATAGAAGAAAATAACACCTTTTTTTATATCTACCAGACAATTTAATATATAAAAAGCTCACTTTGCTTGAGAAGTAAAAAATAAAGCAGTCAGCTAAATATAAAGTATTCATCACATGCAGGGGAAAAATCTGACATGTTGAGGGAGTGGACTGATAGACAAAGAAAAAGAGACCCTATTAAGGAGGTCAGAACATATTTCAAGAGGTTAATGGCTAGACTATTGTGACCAGGAAAACATTAGTCTCCGAAACAAGGTGAAAGTCTGACATAGCAGTCATATCTAAACTTGTAAAGGACCGAGAAGCTGGCATTTCTACATGTCACTGATTCTTCCTATATGTTATATGTTCATATTATGAGTGGAACAGTTTTATTATTGAGGACAGGTAATAAAATGGATACATAGAATTTTCCATGGTAGATCGTCAAAATTTAAATTAACCAGGCTACCCATAGCCAGCTGTAGGGCACATGGTGATATGGGGCAGGGATAGTATGCGGAGATGAGAGAGAAACTTAAGAGACTTGGCATGCATTAACAGATATGGCACAAAACAAGAAGTAGTTTTTGAAAACTTAAATTAGATTGGATTAGTGGAAATGAAATGATCTGTTATCATTAGTGACAAAGATCATCCATCCCAATATACAACTGTTGACTAACTTGTGCTTAGTGTCTCAGAGACAGTAAGACATTCATAGTCCTTTTATATTCATTCTGCATCATTTATTATGTATCGTCCATGTATTAAGTATTCTGTTAGTATGCTAGGGCAAGGCTAGCAAGTTTTGGTACAAGTGCCACCACCTGCCCCCTGTTCCTATGACAGACATCACCAAACAACCACAACTCTAACATCACCATCAGCCACAACACTAGGTCTATTGCTCCCGATCATGGCCTCATAGTCTTTTCAGCACAGATATGACCCTTGCTATTGGCAGAGACCAGAAGTCTACTGCAGTAAAATCAGGTAGCAAAGGGTGAGTACCAGAATGAAGTTAGAATAGTGAGGATAGGGAAATGAATAAATTTGAAAGACACCAAAATGTAAAAGATACAGGACATTATCAATGACTGGATGCTGGCTGGGGATGAAATTTACTGAGGCAAAGTCAAGAATGACTTCAAAGTTTTTAGCTTGCTCAGTTGGGTGTATGAAACACCATGTATTGGGGCTTATGAGGGGAAGGAACACCTGTAGGGAGAAAGATAAGTTTAAGTACTTTGAATTTTAGTTTCCTATGGGCCATCCAAATAGAAATGAAGAAACTGGATATTTGGTTCCTTAATTCAGATGCATGGCCAACGCAGAAGTTTAGGGGGTTGTTGCAACACATGGGCACTGGAGTCCCATTATCTGGGTTTGACTTGTGGCTCCATAGGACACTAGCTGTGCCCTTGGTCAAGTTCCATAGTATACCTTAACCTTCAGGGTTTTTTGGTTTTTGTTTTGTTTTTTTCATTTTTAATATGGAGATAACATCAGTATCTATCTTACAGGATCATCTTGAAGATGAAATGAATGCTGGCAACACACTGTGAGCCCTATGGGAATGCTAACTCTTATTATCGCTGTCATTGCATCTAAACAGTGCCAAGTGTTTGTAGAATGAATGAAACCATGAGATCACCCAGAGAAAGTACAGAGAATGAGAACACAAGAGGAATAATAAAGATACTTGAATTTATCATCCCTTGATGGGTTAGTAATCTAGTTGAATGAAAATTCAGATGCTTTAATATGTATGTGAATGAACAAAGAAAGATTCAAAATCCAAATGGTAAATTTTATCAGGAACACAGAAAAGAAATTGAGTATGATGTACCAAAAGAGTGTTTAATGACAAAATGGGGCAGCCAGTCTTGAACCAATTAGGTCCTTCTAGAGGGACAGGTTTGTCCAAAAAGCAAGTGTTATCTAGTCAAATACCTACAGTTGGTTAAAGGGCAAGTTAAGGAATCAAGAGGCAAGGTTTTGTTAACACTGTTCACAGCAAGCAGTATGGCGGCCAAAGCAGTATTTCCATGTCACTGGAAATAACACAAATGCACTAATTTGGTGTGCTCCCACAACAAACATGCACAGCACTGTAAATCTTTGTTTTATAATATATTGTGTCACTGTAATATATTTTATGGTTACTAATGTAAGTGGAGTGGCAGGGTTTATGGAAGCCAGACCTATTGAATGACACTCCCATCCCACAGGTTCTCAAGCTAACCCCACCATTCCTACCCTAGCTCATCCTTGATTCCTCTCTGCTCTTCCTCTCTTGCATCAATTCATTAAGAGTCATCTTGACTCTAAATTCTAAGGACATCTTACATCCATTATCTTTTTTTTTTTTTCATTTCCATTTCTTAATCCTGATGCAAAGCAGCCTCTTCACTTACCTGGGTGAGCTCCAGTAGTTGCAGTCTCTCTGCTTTTCCCTTTAATCCATTCTCCACATAAAGCCATGCAACTCCCTAGCTGAAAGTTAAACCCAAATTCTTACCTGTAAAGCTTTGTATGACCGGGCCCCTGCCAACCTCCTTCATCTTGTCCCTCTTTCCATCTTTTGATAGGCTTTAGCCTCACTAGTCTTCTTACTCTTCTCAGAAATCCCAAGCTCTTTCTGGCTTGAGGGCCTTTATATCATCGGCTCCTCCTTCAGGTCCTCCAGACTTTCAGAAGATTGATTCCTTCTAGTCATTGAGGTTCTCATGTTAAGTGTGCTCCACTCAGGGAGCCTGCCATGGACATTCTGACTGTACAGCCACAGTTCCCTGATCACTTTCTAAGATATTCTGTTCAACTGTCTTTACTACACTTTTCTGATAGTTTCACCTTGCTTTACTTGTAACTTTTTGTTATTATCTCCCCCCACCAGAATATAATTTCCATGGTAGCAAAGACCAGGGCTTGTCAAGTTACCCTTTGGATACAGTAGGCAAAGTGCCTTAGATACATGATACCTTTGATGGTCCATGATATTGTTTTAGTTTCTTTAAAAATTAGAGAAAAAATGGGTATAATAATAATAATAATGAATATGGAATAAGGAATCCAGGCTGGATTAAATTGATTTTTAAATATAGTCATAAAATAGAATTTTAAATAATTTTTTTTGGTGGAGGGAGTCCATGAAAATCATAGGTACCCATGGTGGGGACTCTGTCAGTGTTGTTCATGGCAGTGCCTCCAGCACCTAGAACTGTACTGGGCACAGAACAAGCCCTCAAAATGAATTTGTTGTTCAGATAAATTAAGTAGCTAGGAACTTTGGAATCTGGCCTAATAGAACCCAGGTTGTATGTATTTACACGTGTGTGTGTGCGCGTGCACGCGCGCATGTGTGTGTGCGCTTGTGTGCTGGACGTCTTCTTTTTGCCCCTCTGGATGAACTGTCCTCTCTTGCCTACTTGTCTCTCAACCTAGGGGAACTGATCTCTATGTATACTTAACAGGTTCAGATTGAGTTCAGCCAAGGGGAGGCACCATCAAGAAATTTGAAAATGGGACAGTGAAGTCTAAGCATTTATTCCTGGGATGTCCTTCCTGCTGAGGAGTCAAATGTTCCTCATTCCCCCACTACTCTAGTGATAATAATAATAATAGTACTAATCAGTATTTACTGAGATTAAGTCTGGTATTGATATTTTTATGGAGCAAAATGATACAATAGCATGATGTCATAGCCTTTACTTTATACTTGAATTTTGCAGCACAAAATTGTAGACTTTATCAATGTCCTCAAAAGTCTCTCTTGGTCATTTGACATTCACACTGTTTTCTTCTGGTATCCCTCTTTGTCACCATGCTTGTAAGATTTTTCTTCTGTTTTTAACAGGTCTAGCTTTGCTAGATCTTCACTTGTCAATGGATGGAGTATGTGATTGAGCAACTTTCCAATATCACAGTTTCTAATATCACTGTCATTAACTTTATGAAATATCCAATTTTATGCAGTATCTGTCATTTTGTGAGCAATGTCTTTGCTGTCTGGGTTCCCCTGAACTTAGCCTAATTACTGTGTCATAATGCTGTGTGCCTTTAGTGTTAAGTGGTCCTTGTTTCTGCAAGAATGACTAGCATCCTGTTTCCTAAGCTTCTCTTATAAGAGAATCCACATAGCACTTAAAAAACACTTAGTTCCCGTGAGAACTTTTTTTTTCTGTGATAAACATCGGTATATGGTAAAGCCTAAATTCTTGCAATATGTAAAGACTGTGTGGTTCCTGGTTTCTAGGGTGTAAAGAATATGTTTCCACTTTGTTAGCTGCTCTTTGTTCTTACGTTGTTTTTCTTTTTACTTCCACAATTTTTTCTAGAAAATCAAAATTTCAAAATATACAAGACCTAAACCTAAGATGTGAGAGTCATTTTAAAGATAAATAATGGATAATTAAATGAGACGGTATACATAAATGTTCTTTTAAAAGTACCCAAAATTAATGACTCAGATAGATTTGGTTTTAATATATAACAGTATCAGCTCTAATGGTTAAGTTCATTATAATAATCAGTATATAAATTTCCTAGTAATATGACAAGTACTTGGAAGTACATCTCATGAATTATTAGTGAAATGTTAGATAACTGACTTATTCTTTTTTACATTCATTTTAGAAAAGGATTTTATCATATTTCTAAGTAGCTTGCAGCTATGTAGGTAAGTTCTGTTCATTTCTTCATTTTATCAGCTCTCAGAATAGCAGTTCTATTCTATAATGTTCCCAACATATTTGCTTTGCTAATCCATATAAACTACATCTCATGCCTAATCATTAAGACATAATCATAGTGAAACTTAGTTGATTGTTGGAGGCATCATGGTTTAATTATGGTAGTTACTATTTTCATGGTATTCATACATGGGTGTTCCATCAACTGCTGTGGTCTGAGAAGGCCCAGTTAGGTGCTTTATATTATCCACTTTCTCTCCTCAAGGGTGCTCTTAAAGTATAATGACACCCTGATTTTTGCAGATGCTTAGAGCAAACATTTCTACGTCATCTTGTGTTTGTTTCTCTACTGCCATCCTTAACCCTCTTCCTCTTTCTTCCCCCAGTCATCCATCTAAGAAGTCATCTGATCCTGTAGATTTTTACCAGAAAGGGAACAGGAAAGAATATATCTGACAGACAGCTATGAAGAGGTCTGGCAATGCTCCATGTGGAGCATTGTATGGATACTGACTGAATCCTGGGGGAGAGCAGTGGTGGGAGGTGAGCAGGTTGAGGAAGACCATGTAATACCTTGAAGGTCTTGCTTAGGAATTTGAATTTTATCCTTTACTCAGAGGGAAGTCACTGGTAAACAACCACAACCACCACCAACCACCACAACAATAGAAAAATGCAGGATTGGAGATTGGCTTAGTAAAGACTGTGTGGTTCCTGGTTTCTTTCTTTTTTTTTTTTTTTTAATTTATTTTCAGCGTAACAGTATTCATTGTTTTTGCACCACACCCACTGCTCTATGCAATCTATGTCCTTTCCAATACCCACCACCTGGTTCCCCCAACCACCCACCCCCTGCCCCTTCAAAACCCTCAGATTGTTTTTCAGAGTCCATAGTCTCTCATGGTTCACCTCCCCTTCCAATTTCCCTCAACTCCCTTCTCCTCTCCATCTCCCCTTGTCCTCCATGCTATTTATTTTATTTCACAAATAAGTGAAACCATATGATAATTGACTCTCTCTGCTTGACTTATTTCACTCAGCCTAATCTCTTCCAGTCCCGTCCATGTTGCTACAAAAGTTGGGTATTCATCCTTTCTGATGGAGGCATAATACTCCATAGTGTATATGGACCACATCTTCCTTGTTTCTAGGGTGTAAAGAATATGTTTCCACTTTGTTAGCCGCTCTTTGTTCTTACGTTGTTTTCCTCTGATTTCCCCCAACTCACTTCTCCTTTCCTTCTCCCAGTGTCCTCCGTGTTATTCCTTATGCTCCACGAGTAAGTGAAATCATATGATAATTGACTCACTCTGCTTGACTTATTTCACTCAGCATGATTTCCTCCAGTCCTGTCCATGTTGATAAAAAATTTGGATATTCATCCTTTCTGATGGAGGCATAATACTCCATTGTATATATGGACCATATCTCACTGGCTCGGTTTGAATCCTGGCTTGAATCATGTGGACCTGGGAAAGTTAGGTCCTATACTTTCTTTCTTCATCTGCAGAATAGGGATGATAACAGTAATGATTGCTTCACAAGGTCATTAGCAATATTACACAAGATAAAGCATTAGAGCCCTCAGAAAAGTACCAGGCTCACCGTAAGTGCCCAGTCAATGGTTGCCATTATAGCCTAGATGTAGAGATGTAAAGGTTGTTTTTGGCCTTGGAAGGAAGAAGGAGAGTATTGGATCTCCCTCCTGATTAGGGCAGGGAAAAAAAGTGCCTGGGAGAAAAATATATCCATGTTTAGAACAAACTTACAAAAAAAAAAACCAAACCCATCTTCACATACAGTAAACATTATTGAGAATTTAAGGTACCTTCTTGGCAATGGACTGAGCTTTCAGAGTGAACAGTGGAAAGACAGCTGTCCAGAGATCTGACTCATGGCCAGGACTATGGAACACAATGGCGAGAGAGGCAGAGGATTGGGATATAGACATAATAGACAGATGGGCTACTTAACCTTGGAATTTCAAGTGGAACTCTGGAGAGGAGTGGTGGGTAGTAGTATGTTTGCATAGTCCCATTCTCTGGTGTAGGCAGTAGGTATGGTTATGACCAGTGTGATTGGTCTATAAGATCCTCAAACTGGAGGTTTATTAGAGAGCATTTTAGTTGAGTGTTCTGAGAAATCAGAAGATGCCATGGGGGACGAACTAATTTAAACAGATAGGACAGATTCAGATGTAAAATGTTGTATTCCTTTTTGCCCTTGGAATTTGCCCTCAAATACTTAATTCTACCTATATCTTAAATGTCATTTCATTTTGCTTTGGATTATTGAGTTCGGTCTATAGCTTTTGGTTGTAACACACTTTGTCTTCCTGGTTGTAATTCTTGCCTCTTTGGGAAATTATTTGACTACCCTTCCTTAAGACACAGTAGTCTCAGACTACTTTGGGTAACCCCCTATCTTAGACTAGGTTTATTGGAAATGTACTTAAACATGAAAAGTTAGGTGCAGAAAGTTTATTAAGAAGTGCCAATAAGGAGGCAAGGAAAGCAGGATAGGGCAGGAAGAGAAGCTGATGTCCAGTGAGGTTGCAACTAAGGCCTTGGCTAATCATACAGGGGCTCTAGAAAGGGGATGGTCTTTTAGAGTTGTCCCATTTGAGGCCAAGGAACCATATTTTTATAACCCAGCACTGACCAGTCATTGATTAGGGACTGCTTTCTGGGAGTGGGCATAAACTTGGGTGAGTTAGTTCCCTGAGGCTGAGGGACTATCCCAGTGAAGGAAGCATCTAGTAATCTTTATTAGCTGACATTTTCTGCTGAACAGGGATGGTTGTTTCGGCCCTGGAAAGCATCCCTGGGAGGAGCACCACAGTATCTATTATACACTCTTTGCACTGTCTTCTCTTAGTACCTTCCAGCTGGCTTCAGTTTCCTTAAAGTGTTGGGGTGAGATGGGAGATGAAAAGTAGTCAAACAGGGAAGATAGGAGAAGACTGAAATCTTATTTTACATCCTTCACAATTTTTCCTTGGGACACCCACAAGAGGCAAGGCCAAATATATCATAGAGAACCAAAGCTAGTGTTACCTCATGGGCTATGCAAAAAAAGTTTGTACATTAATACCACTCACTCTATACTTAGCTGCACATCTACATACCATCTTTAATATCTGTGAGGTCACTATCCCATTTGACAACATTATTGTGGAATTATAAAGAAACTGGTCTATATATCACATAGTTGCTAACAACAAGGAGAATGAGCTTTCAGTGATTATTGTACAGTTAAGGGACTAATTATGACAAAACTACTGCCTTCTCTGGAGAGGTTACCCTTACAGAAGAAAGAACAGTGAATCTTTCCACTAGGAGCATTTTTATAAGATAAAATCTTGGTTACATATTAAATTAAAGGTAATATAGAAAGTTTGAAACACTGAGAGGCTAAAATAATGGCAGTTCTGTTTTAATATATGGAGTTTTGGGATGCCTGATAAAAAAAATACCATCTGGGCTGCACCAGGGCTATAAAATGAATACCAACTGACCTGTTTAAAATAGGCTCTTGTGAGCGATTGTGTCTCGGGCAGGTTGTTTGACTTTTCTTAGCACCAAAAATGTGCATCTTCCACCATAGGAATGGAAAGATCTCCTTTTAGAGGCAACTATCTGAATTATTTCCCTATGATCCCAGAGAATTTTTGATCCCTTGACCACCAGGAGACCACTTTCGATACTTCCAATGTCAGAAGCAAAAGTCATGGAACACTCCTCCCTTTCATTCACTGGGACAATTTCTAAATGATGGCAATTCTCTTATTCCATGGAAGATAATAAAAGAATATGGAAGATATGTTAGAAAGAAACTTCAGCTATATCCCTCTTCATTAAAAAGTGAATTTCAATCTAAATGTGCTCATTTCCTAAGTTGTAAATTATAGTTAGAAAAAAATAAATACAACTTGGCTATTCCCAAGTTTATGAAATCACATAGTCTTTCCTGATGAAAAATTCCATGCTCAACAGCCAATTTGCTGCTAATGATAATAAGGTCATCCAAGTGCACAGCTGTTGGGTTTGCATTGTACACACAGTGACTGATTAAAATTACCCAGCAAAACCATGGAAGTGGGCTTTTATACTGGTTGGAAAGTTGTGCATAGAGTGAAGCCTTAGGCATTGATGGGAACTAGTTAGTCAGCCTGCCGTTAATTAGCAAAGGAAACCTCTCCTGTTTTAAATAATTTATATCTGCATCCAAAGTGGGTAATAGAAAGAGTATAAAATGAGGAAGCATTATTGCTTGCCAGGAGGATTTCTCCAAACACACTTGACCAACGTAAGAGGTACCTGGGTTTCAACACAGTTCACCCTGTGACAGAGCTCAGCCTAAACAATTGACCCTTCCAATGAAATTATTTAATTTGTTAATATGTTGCACTAATTAATCTACTAACCTAGGTTTAAGGAGAATGTGGTGCTTTCATATTGTTGTTGGGCAAATAGCATCAGACATTTTTCATTATTTATTCTGTACTTTTAGGGAAAATAAATATATCCTCGACTTAGATCCTAGACCATTCCTTTTTTGTATATTTGGCTTAATTAGCTGACAAAGCCATTGAAATAAATGCCATTTTATTAAATGGAGAAAAGGTAGATTGATTTCATTCATATAAATAATAAATTCTCTGAACATATAAAATATTTCTGGAGCTGCATTAATGCACATTTGCATTTCTCTTTAATATGAAACAGCTGTTGTATTTTTCATTTCATGGCATTTTAAAGAGAAGGAAAGGATTGGGAACCGACATGAATCACAGGTCCCCACTACATGTCATTAAAGACAATATCACATTAATTTCCATTGCTTCTGAGTCTGATGGAGAACAGAAACTTGCTTCATTTTTAAAATCCTGAAAGTTAACATAGAAACTTTAATGTAAGCATTTAAATTATCAACTTGGAATGAGAAAGTGAGTCAGCTCTGATATGCATCAGCTTAACTGCACCACTCTGGATTTAGGAGCTGGAAAGGTATAGAATTTACTTACATAAATCAAATCATCCTGATGAAAGGTAGCCATGTAAATCCCCATTTCTCACCTGGCATTCTCATTTGGATAGAAGAATTGATTCTTTTAGCAGTAGAATAAGGTGCCTTCCTTCTTTTGCTAACATGGTTTCTTTACAATTATGCAAACTAAATTTCAGTCACCTTCCTTATCATGGCCTTGGGAAATAAAAATCAGGCTGGTTAAATATGGCTGATGTTTTTCATTATAGTTTGATAACCTACATTCCATATACAATAGCCAAACCTAGATTTTTTTTTCTGACATTCTGAGCAGAAAATCAAATTAATTTTTGGTCACCCTGGACTCGTGGCTTCATATTTTCAATAGGATTCTGAATGCATACTCTAAGAGGACACTTTTTTTTTTCTGTTGAAAACAGTACATTTTTCAAAGATAATAACAGGAGAAAAATTGATACTGTGAAATTTTAAGATTTATGGATCTTATGGCCTATAATCAATTTATCAAGGAGATATATATATATATATATATATATATATATTTAAATTTTTTATTAACATATAATGTATTATTAGCCCCGGGGTACAGGCCTGTGAATCGCCAGGTTTACGTATTTCATAGCACTCACCATAACACATACCTTCCCCAGTGTCCATAACCCCAACCACCCTCTCCTTACCCTCAGTTTGTTTTGTGAGATTAAGAGTCTAAGAGGACACTTTTGTTCTCCATTCTGCCTTCTTTTTCCCATGATTCTATACTTTGGCATTATGGCCTCATGGAAAAAACAACACTGTATTTTAGAGTCAAGTATATGGAGGGCAGAATTTTGTCTCTGCTTCTTGTCTGCTGTGTGAATTTAGTAAGTTAAATGAACATTCTGGACTTTAGAATCTCTGTTAAATGAGAATATTTAATTGTTGCCTCCCAATATTTTTATGAGCATTGAAGGAAATAATATGAGTAAAAAAGCTTACCCCATTGCCTAGAACTTAGTAGGACAGATGGTGGCCTTCCCTGTCACTCTCTCTTTTCCCTCTTTTTCCTCTCACTTCTAACTCAAAAGGGGCAGCAGCTGGGCGGTTGTCAAGGACTCTCTCAGCTGCAGGCTGAGTGTTTCCCATAGTGTGTCAAGTGGCATGAGAAAGCCTCCTGCAGATGATACAAGTCACTGTAACTATATGTATGACAACATCTCTGTTTGTGTAGCGGTTTCAACCCTAGGCTCAGCACGACACATCATTTTCTGAAGGCAAATCACAAAGGCAGACTGAAGGCATGGAGAATCCCAAAGTTCTCCAGGGATATTGGAGAGTATGGCACTGTTTCAGACTTGGGGTAGACAGAATCTATGAGAAAACTCTTTGACCAGAAGTGAAATAAAGGAGCAGAAATCTACCACACCAGGTGTGGCCATGATCAAGACAAGACGACTCAAGAGTTAACAAAATCAAGAATACATGCCAGGATTCAATGGCTGGCAATATAATATTTATTCTTATAAACAATTCTTCAATGCAGGGAGAACTCCTCATTTAATCACTTTGATTCTTACAACTCTTATGCAGTGAATATTATTTGTCTAGTTTTATAAATAAAGAAAGAAGAGCTGAATGAGACAAAACAGGTACCCAAACCTTAATCTTTCTGTAGCAGAAGGTAATGGTGTGTCGAATGTGCATGTGTGGACCCTTCAAATCAGACACTTTGGCTCAAACCCCAGTCCTGGCACTTCCTTGCTGAGTGTCCATGGGCACTTTATTGAACTTCCTTGAATTTCAATTTCCTTATGTGAGAAATAGAAATAAACACTGGGTTCCTCTGAAGATTCAATAAGATAATGGTCTAGTAGTTCAAACACAAGCCCAGGACTCTTTCTTTTCTCATAGTCTTCTTTTCTCTTTCTCATTCAACTCCCAAATCTCTCTTCTTCTAGCCTTTCTCATTGCAACAAAGGGTACCCCATCCACCCATTAACTGTTCAGGCCAATAACTTATCATCCTTGATTCCTCTCTTTTCCCTATTGTCCTCACCACCCTTCAGTCCAATCCACAAGTCTTGTGGCTCTGCCTCCAAAATACTCCATGAGTCTGTCCACAAGTCTCCATTTATGCTTTCATGCACATGTTCCCTAACTGGGCAACTGCAGCCGAAGTGACCTTTTAGAAATGTAAATTGTTTCATATGACCCTAGTGCTTAAAATTTTCCAGTGGCTTCCTCTTGTATGTAGACTAGAAAGAATCTAAACAAACTGCCTGCATGGCTCTTGCTTACCAGTCTGAATGTACCTTATACTCTTTTTTTTTTCCCACACTCCTAGCACCCTGGTCATCCTGGGGCTTTTGAACATGCTGCTCCCTCTGTTTGGAATATTTTCTCTCATCTTTTAGATTTTAGAATCTAAAAGCAAAGCTCAATATATGATCTCAGAGAGGCCTTTGGGCTCCCTATCTAAAGTAGATCTGTCCGAACCACTCTCTATTACATTATTGCCCTCCACATTTTTCCTCCATTATTTATAGCACTTACCATTACCTTATGTTATTTCTTTGTGTGCTTGTTTAATGGCTTATTGTTATTTGTCTCTGTCCCTCAAAACATACTCTAAGAGGTCAGGGGCTTACCTCGATAATCAGTGAATAGTTCTGGGGCAGAGGAAGCACTCAATATTTGTTGAATGAATGAATGAATGAATGAATGAAAACAACACAGCACATGCAGCAAATAGCCAATTTCTTCCTTTACTGAAAGCAGAGGTTGGAAGTGGCTTCAAATAGTATTATTTGAATGGAAATTCAAATAAAAAGACAGGATTTGGATTCAGACTGGCCAGGGTTTCAGATTTTCCCCTAAGCCTCACTTCCTTTGTTTGTTAAATGGGAATAACGGTATCTATGCCACATAGAGCTGTAAGAATGAAATGAGACGACTTACAAAATGATTAGTACCAAGACTTCTGTACAGGCTAAATAAATGGTTATTTCTGTCATCATTGAGATCTTGACAATTTGGTAAAGGTGAATTTTGTTGATTCACAAATACTTTCTTTTTCTCTGTCTCCTTTCAGAGTTGAGTTTGCTCGACTTGAGCATCAAGTTTGTGTTGGTTTAAAGGATTTGCAGAGTAGTGATAATTGCCAAACAAAGGAACAATTAGACAAATTTCCTGTGGTTTTCTTCTGTAACCTTTTAGTTGATCTACATCATTTATGGTTTGTTCATCTTGATTGTTAAGGGGCTCAAACTGAAAATCATTTTAATTTTGTATTATTGGTGCTATATTGACATATTAGGCAAAAGTGGTCAATCTTCACAAATGAATCTTCTCAATTGAATCAGATTGGATGTCCTTCAATCATATAAGATACTGATTATTGTGGCAAAAAATGATTTAACTGAAAAGTATGGTTGATTACATACTCATTTATGAAAGTGGTTCAAAGTACAGCAAGTTTATACGATCTGTTCAGGTCATCTTGTATGTGCATGGTATTAAAAGGGTGTGAGTCCACAGACTCATGGAGTAGTGGTAAATCAGAGGGCAGATGTCCTTAGTATTACCTCAGGATCAAAGCCCGTCATTCCTGGGCTGATGGCTGTTGGTTCCTGCTCTCTGTTTTTGCTCTCTTTGAGGCAAATTAACAAAACTATGACTGAGTAGGTATCTTGAAAGTAATATCCTTTGTGTGTCAGCCAGTCAAATTATTGGCAATTCCATATTGTTGGATGGAAGGGACTAAAGGTCCAGAGATAAAATATCTAACTCATTTTATATGAATTCTTTTGAAAAGTAATACTTCTTTTAGGAGAAAATGTTCTTCTAGTTAGTTCCTTCTACCTAGATGTCCTTTCCTGGTCCACCTCTGAATCTCTGAACACTGCTCAGTTCCCAGTCCCTGCTACTTTCTCTACAAATACTTTCTCTTCTGTTGTACAATATAGTAGCCACTAAGTATATGTGACTAATTAAAATAATTAGAAATTCATCCCCTTCACAATGGCCACATTTCAAGGGCTTGAATATATATATATACAAGCCCTTGGGGAAAATATGTATATATATTTATATATATAATCTCCTGATTTACTTGGTGGAATTCTACTTGAAATTGTTTTTGCTCAAAGTTTAAAAATCACTGCTCTCTCTACTCCTATTATATTTTCTGCTCAGACCCCTGAAGAACAGAATTTACTTCTGATTGTCTTTTTCATCTCTATGGTCCAAGGGGTTGCCACAGTAGACACTTAAGAGATTTCCGGTTGGTTGAACGAATGAGGAAAACCCTAGAGACTATGGCCAAATGCAGCTCCATTCCAGAGACCCTACAGTACAATTACTGAAACTTGTTTGCAATCAGATCCCTGGCCAGTCAGGGACTGGATGATTTCCCCAACATCCTTATCACTGTCATTGTTAGCAAAAATGTATTTTATGGCATTTTATGCTCCATCAATTACTTTCTCTTCTTTCTAACAATTCTTTGCATTTTGATTTACAGCTTGATTTACCTTTTCTGATCTGTTTGCACCTCCTAACAACCTTCCATTCATCCAGTTCTCCCTCTAGAGATTTTAACCAGATTGGCCAATTATCATTTCCTTTTTAACAGACAGATAAATATTTCAGTCTACTCAAGTATGGAGGACACCTTGTAGTGAGGAGATAAATCAGGACTTCCCTATAGATTTTTTTTTAAGCCTAGAGAGAGTGCATCACTTGAAGCAATTACAGCAATAATAATAATAATGCATATACATATACATATTTCATGATTATATATCCACTGGGAGCTTTGATTCTCTTTAGAGTCAAGGACTGTGGGATCACATGAGATTTCTCAATTTGCTTAGAGATTAGTGGGTTCTTTTGTTTAATAATTATATGATGGGGGTGCCTGAGTAGCTCAGTGGGTTAAAGCCTCTGCCTTCTGCTCCGGTTATGATCCCAGGGTCCTGGGATCGAGCCCCACATCGGGTTCTCTGTTCAGTGGGGACCTGCTTCCTCCTCTCTCTCTCTGCCTGCCTCTCTGCTTACTTGTGATCTCTGTCTGTCAAATAAATAAATAAAATCTTAAAAAAATTATATGATGAATGTTAGTGCAACATGGCTGTAGCCAAAATGTATGATGTCTGACATCTGTTTCCACACCTTCACCATAAGATCACTAGAATTATATAGTATTATCATATATTCTAAAAGAGAATTTATCATTTTTCCATTCCAGATGGTTATGGCATCTCTGCTAATAGGCAATTCAGATAAATTGGGTGATAATTCTAAGAAAGCACAATTCATACACTAAAGTGTTAGTTTGTTCTAAAGAATGAGTATCATGTTTTACTCTTTAGCTCTTTATTTTTACAGTTACTTGCTGTGTCTCTTAATGAATTACTGGGTTTGCTGTGACACTAAGTTTTTTTTTTTTGTAACTGAGGGACAATGAGTTGGCTTTTGGTGCATTACAAATTTATAACTGTGCAGGTGATGGTCTCGGCATCAATCTGTGATACTCTTTTATCAAGACTAATTCCAATGTAATATTTCAATTTAGTTTTCACAAAAGCATTCAATTTGAATTTAAAAACCAGTCAGTATAGGATAATAAAATGGTGTCAACTGATCACTAATGAGCTGTTCCATTTGTATGACACTGCCTTTCTTACCATGAATTGTCTTGGACTGACATCTCCTACTCTGGGTGCCAGCCAAAAAGACATGGGAATGCCTGCTAGTGCCATACACCCAGGGATATTAAATATGGATGCACTAAATGTGTCTTTGACTATTTATTCCAACTATGCCAATGTAACTGGGTATGCAAGAGACCTAAAACTGAACCAGACATAACATATAACCTAGTTGAGCAGTCATGAAAATAGCTGATAATAGTACAAAGGAGGAAAATAAGTGCCCCTATGAAAGTCCAGCCAAGGTGTAACAGGAATCCAGAGGGAGGAGAGCTTGCTTTCCCATGGAGGATGGGAGGGCTTTGCAGATGGCATGGCATTGGAGCAAGACCTAAAGAATGAATTATGTCTAAAGAGAGCAGAAGGACATTTTTGACAATGTATTGGTTTTCTATTGCTGCTGTAACAAAAGGTCAAAAACTTAGTGGTTTAAAACAACATCAATTTATTACCTTATAGTTACAGTGGGTCAGAAGTGTAGTACAGTATGACTCAGTTGGTTCTTCACTTAGGTTCTTACAGGGACAAAATCTAAGTATGTGCAGGACTACATTTATTTCTGGAGACTCTGGGGAAGAGTCCACTCTTCCCAATGAGCTTCTAAGCTCATTGAAATTGCTGGCAGAATTCAGTTCCTTGTGGTTGTAGGAATGCGGTCCTGATTTCCTGTTGGTCCCCAGCTCGGAGCCACTCTTACCCCTTACAGTTGTCTGTATTCCTCATCCCACTGCCCTTTCCATCTCCAGTCTCCCTGCCTTCTCCTTCTACTGCATGTAGAATCACCAAAGGAAGTTCTATTTTAAAGGACTAATGGAATTAAATTAGATTGAGTCTACCCATATAATTCAAGATAATGTCCTTATTTTAAGATCTGTAAAATTAATTACATTTGCAAAGTCCCTTTTGCTATGTAACATAACATGGCCACAGATTCCAGGGATGAGAGCGTGTAGATATTTTGGTGGCCATTCTGTCTATCACAATGAGGGAAAACAGTAGAAACTGAGGGCTTCTTAATGATATTGGTGAGGAGCTAGGCTTGTGCTGAGTGACGGAATAGGAAACCTGCTGGAGAGGCAAAGTTGATCGGTCCTTTCCATGTGTTCCTATAATACTTTGATGACTCCGTAACGAGTAAACCCAGGTGTGTTGAATTGTTTTTCATCTGATCCTTGAGACCAGGGACCTGGCTTTATGCAGTTTTGCACATGAGTGCTAGCACTTTGCCTTTTCTTCTGATGGGTAATTGGTACATATTTTTGCCTTTGACTTGAAGGAAAGTGATGGCAATTGATGATAGAAAATAGCATTTCTTAGGCCAAGTAATAAATCTTTAAATGAGAATTACCACACAGAAGTGGTAGGGGGAGGTAATTTCAGCAAGGATCTTGTTGGTGAGACAGGAATCACAGTGTGGGGTAGACTCTACCTTTTCTCATGCTTGCTATTTCTTCCCTTCTCAGACCCTGTGCCACCTTGGAACCTTTAGAATTTGGAATAATTGCTGTACCAGCTTTTGGTATTTTTAGGCAAGTTCATTGTTTTCCAGGCTTCTCAGTAGTCCATAGCCCCTCTGAATTATAATGTGTACCTTATGTCTTGAATAAATGTAGTTTGATATCAGCTTACCATCGAAGGGCCATTTAGTTTATTTGTTCGGTTATAAGGATTAGGCTCTGACTATGTTATTACTTCATTACATACAGAGGCTATGTTTTGGAAGTCAGCTGTTCTGGTTTGTGGTTTGTCTATTTCACATAACCTTTCCAAGGCTTAGTATTCTCATCCATGAAATAGGGATATGATACCTCATAGATTGCCATTCAGATTAAATGAGAGTATGAAGGTAAGTGCTTGGTCCTTACTCATTAGTTAAATTGATGGTTTTTGAGTATCAGTCCTCAGCTCCTCCTTAAAATGATTGTATTCCAGGGTCTTATTGGTTACACTAATTATACATGTAATTTATGCATGAAATACCTAAAATATAAGAAACATGGTGGCAATTGAGACCTTAGTGATAGGTTATCTTCTCTTCTCCCTCCCAACTTGTCCCTCATTTTTCCTACTATTCTTCCCTTATTAGATGGGTGGCTCTGTCTTTGTCTTGGAAAAAATGGAACGGACTTAGTGTCTGGTTCCTCTGACAACCTGAGGGAGTCCCAGGTCCAGCCTGCAGTGAAATTCCTCTTCTCTAGGATTAGTCTTACTTTTCATTTGGCAACTCATCATGTGCTATCTTGTGATACCTCTTCTTTTATTTTAAATAAAAAGTGTTTATGTCTTATCTCTCAAACTATTTTATGAGCTTCTAGTTCATCCATTCAAACACATTTTTGGATACCTACTGTGTTCTAGGTACTGGAGAGGTAGTAGCATCAGGATACACACAGGCTAACCCTTGAGTTGTCAGTCTGATGTGGAAGATTGAGAGTAAACAATTGACTGTTACGAGTGTGGCATGTTGTTACAAGAGACAGAAAGGGGGGTTTTAGGAGGCTACTATTTTTATGCAGTTCATAATGCCTTACATTTGGTGGGGACTCAATAAGTATTAACATATTAAAAATGTTTATAATTTTATCCTGTTGGGAATTCGACTCAGCAATATTATTATCTTACAATTTGAGATCAGCCGCCATCTGAGATTTCCTGGTGGGTCATGAAGGCTAATGCACCATCTCTCTGTTCCCCAGTAGGCACCTGTAGCCCTGCCCTCACCAGGCTTAGCCCAAATCTGACTGCCCATAATCTCCTTGTTGCCCTATTAATAGTTTAATCCAGTGACTCAGAGCTTACTATGTACTTGAGAATCTACCATGTACCAAGGGACCCTCTTTATTTTTGTTGCCTAGTTCTTTTTTAAAATTTTTATCTTCTTTTCTAGTGTTGATTTTAAAGAATTAGGCCTATTTCCTGGACAGGAATGTATTTCAAGAACCTGCGAAACAAAGATGAACTATTTTTGTTCTTCCTTCTTGATTGCTCTGAATTTCTGTTTTTTTTGTGAAGGATTGAAAGAAGGCTCATGGGTACTCTCAGAGGACTTATAGATGGACAAGTTTATAGGACATGATACCCAAGATAATAGGCATTTTCTTTATGATGCCTATTCTATATGTATTCAGTTTTTAGAGACATCCCTCAGTACACTCGCTCCTTCCCCTTGAAGTCCCAGAACATTTCCCACATACATCCAAGGACAGTGTGCCTTCCAACTCCCCTCAAACTGGTGAGCATTCTCAAGCAGCAGCTCATGAGGGTGTAGGAGAGGAGAATTATGTTACTCTGATCTTTTGCTCCTGACAACCTTCCCTATGTGTGATGAAATATAAATAGTATAAACCATGATTCACTATTAAACCTGGAAGAGAAACGACACTGAGATTCATAAATTAATGTTAAATCTATTTTCCACAGTGATTGCAGGATTAGGGAGAGCTCACTCACCTGTAGTTAGCAATGACAAATGATCACTGAAGAATCATGTTATTCAGTTTTCAGTGACAATTTTAATAAAAATATTAAAAATACTCTATGAAATCATGAATGTAGCATTTGGTAAAGCGACTTTTTACCCAATGTCTTTAAAAAAAAAAAATCACATGGCCCCATAATTACCTGAACTTCTTGACATACTAATTAATTCTGATTTAAAACAGCCATTATTTTTAAAGTTAAGCTTAGTGAACATTGTCTAATATTATTATGCGACCATTAATATGACTAGGGAAAAATGAGATAAGAAAAAGAAGAAGGCAGTAATTAAGATGAGTAATTTGCTAACAAAGTTGAACTAAAGCAGGTTGGTGACTCTTCAGCATGTGATAATGTACATTATTGGTATAATTTATCTTTCAAACTAAATGACTCTACTTATCCTCTGGCCTGTCTATGTTAGATTTTTGTTTTTATAGTTATTGGCAATTGGAATGATAGACTTTAGAATGAGTCCTTGGAAGTTATGACTCGGCAAGTCTAGGAAGTGTGACCTCTGCATATTTTATGAAACTAACTAGATCTAGCTGCTTTCCTAAGATGGATAGGGTGGCTGGGTTATGGACATTGGGGAGGGTATGGGCTATGGGGAGTGCTGTGAATTGTGTAAGACTGATGATTCATAGACCTGTATCGCTGAAGCAAATAATACATTATATGTTTAAAAAAAAAAGGATGTAATAAGAGGGAAAATTCAGAATGTCTTCATTGGGGAAATTTTTTTTCAGCATACAGTAGAATCCAACATAAAATGTCCTTTCTTGTTTTTTTCAAAAGCGTGATCAATAAGCTACCAGCAGTATCAGGACCATATTACTGGAGGTCAGTGAAATCGTGAATGATTGCCAGTACTGAAATCAACATTCTTCATCCACATCCAATGTAAAAGGATAATTAAATAATCTGGATGTTATATTTAAGTGGCTTCACCATATGCATGTAAATAATACATTCAATAAATTTATCCACATGTTAGATAAGAGCTAGTTATGTGTTAGACACCATTCTATGTGCTGGAGATTAGCCAAGGAATAAGACAAACAAAATTCCTGCATACATTCTAATGGCAGGAATCAGGAAGTAAATCAGTTAACATAAATAAACAATAAGATATCAGATTGTGGGGCGCCTGGGTGGCTCAGTGGTTTAAGCCTCTGCCTTCAGCTCAGGTCATGATCTCAGGGTCCTGGGATCGAGCCCCACATCGGGCTCTCTGCTCAGCGGGGAGCCTGCTTCCCCCTCTCTCTCTGCCTGCCTCTCTGCCTACTTGTGATCTCTCTCTATCAAAAAAAAAAAAACTTAAATAAAAAAAAAAGATATCAGATTGTGGTAAGTGCTATGAAGCAACAATCTTCTAGGTATCATAGAGAGTGAGTTGGGGACAGCTTGCAATAGAGATGCCCTGGAAAGCAAGTCTGAGCAGGTGATATTTAAGCCAAGATCTAAATAACCTGAATAAGCAGGTTACACCCTGGATAGAGGGCACCTCGTGCAAAGTCCCCAGATGGAGATGACCTTGTTGTATTCAAGGAATAAAGAGAAGTTCAGAGGTTGAAGCCTAGTGAGTGACAGGGTAGTCGATAATAAACTGAGATCGCAGATACAGCAGGGTGAGGTGATTCAAGTTAAAGGTTTAGTCCAAGTGCGACATGCAGCTCTTAGTGGGTCTTAATCAGAGAATGGCATGTTCTGATGTGCATGATTAGAGATTGGTTCTGGAGAAGAACCAGTTAGGAGGTTGTGGTGACAGTCTGGACTGAAGGAAGTGGGTGAGAATAGAGAAAGAGAGTGAGAGAGAGAGAGAGGCACGTGGATTAGGAACATATTTTAGAGGTAATAACTCTTGCAGATAAAGTGGATGTCAGGCAAGAGAAGTCGATGGACTTTATGTTTTGGGTGCCAGCAACAAGATAAATGTCCTAGTGCCTATCACTACACTTTGAGATGGGGGTAAGCTTGGAGAAGAGCAGGGATTTTCTTTTTATGGTTGGGAAGGGATTGGAGAGAGGGTAGCAGGTAGGAATCAATGGTTCCCCCCCTTTTTTTTTCTAATTTATTTATTTTCAGAAAAACATTATTCATTATTTTTTCACCACACCCAGTGCTCCATGCAAGCCGTGCCCTCTATAATGCCCACCACCTGGTACCCCACCCTCCCACCCCCCCCGCCACTTCAAACCCCTCAGATTGTTTTTCAGAGTCCATAGTCTCTCATGGTTCACCTCCCCTTCCAATTTACCCAAATTCCCTACTCCTCTCTAACGCCCCTTGTCCTCCATGCTATTTGTTATGCTCCACAAATAAGTGAAACCATATGATAATTGACTCTCTCTGCTTGACTTATTTCACTCAGCATAATCTCTTCCAGTCCTGTCCATGTTGCTACAAAAGTTGGGTATTCATCGTTTCTGATGGAGGCATAATACTCCATAGTGTATATGGACCACATCTTCCTTATCCATTCATCCGTTGAAGGGCATCTTGGTTCTTTCCATAGTTTGGCGACTGTGGCCATTGCTGCTATAAACATTGGGGTACAGATGGCCCTTCTTTTCACGACATCTGTGTCTTTGGGGTAAATACCCAGGAGTGCAATTTGAGGGTCATAGGGAAGCTCTATTTTTAATTTCTTGAGGAATCTCCACACTGTTCTCCAAAGAGGCTGCACCAACTTGCATTCCCACCAACAGTGTAAGAGGGTTCCCCTTTCTCCACATCCTCTCCAACACATGTTGTTTCCTGTTTTGTTAATTTTGGCCATTCTAACTGGTGTAAGGTGATATCTCAATGTGGCTTTAATTTGAATCTCCCTGAGGGCTAATGATGATGAGCATTTTTTCATGTGTCTGATAGCCATTTGTATGTCTTGATTGGAGAAGTGTCTGTTCATATCTTCTGCCCATTTTTTGATGTGTTTGTCTGTTTCGTGTGGGTTGAGTTTGAGGAGTTCATTATAGATCCTGGATATCAACCTTTTGTCTGTACTGTCATTTGCAAATATCTTCTCCCATTCCGTGGGTTGCCTCTTTGTTTTTTTGACTGTTTCCTTTGCTGTGCAGAAGCTTTTGATTTTGATGAAGTCCCAGAAGTTTATTTTCGCTTTTGTTTCCTTTGCCTTTGGAGACGTATCTTGAAAGAAGTTGCTGTGGCTGATATCAAAGAGATTACTGCCTATGTTCTCCTCTAAGATTCTGATGGATTCCTGTCTCACGTTGAGGTCTTTTATCCATTTTGAGTTGATCTTTGTGTACTGTGTAAGAGAATGGTCGAGTTTTATTCTTCTACATATAGCTGTCCAGTTTTCCCAGCACCATTTATTGAAGAGACTGTCTTTTTTCCACTGTATATTTTTTCCTGTTTTGTCAAAGATTAATTGACCATAGAGTTGAGGGTCCATATCTGGGCTCTCTACTCTGTTCCACTGGTCTATTTGAATATGTTAAGTTCCAAATGTGTATTAGATATTTAATCAGTCATCTGTATACTTTTTTAAAAGCTCTGGTTCTCAGACTCACCCATATCACTTAGGAATATATTTGGTTTCAGGTAAGAAAACAACCATGTGGAAGTGGCTTTAATAAACAGGGACTGGTTTCCTTCATACAGAACCATATACAGAGACATGTGGCACAGACCTGTGTTCGACCTTTGTAGTTTTTTATGATGCTAGCCTTAGCATTTGGATCATTGCTATAGCTATAAGATGGTGGCTACAGCTCCAGAGTTTAGTGTCCATATTTAAGTTATTTAAGTCAGAAGGAAGTAGGTAACATGGTGCTAGAAGCATTTATTATTATTTTATATCAAACAAGCAAAAGTTTTTGAAGCTTTCATCAGACTTACAATTATTCTCATTGACCAGAGCTGTGTCACATTGCAACCCTTAACTGCAGGGGAGCCTGGAAAAAGAGAATATTTAGTTGGGCACCTTGATGCCCTATACATAATTGGGGTTATAGTAACAGAGAGAAGGGGCACTTGATATTGGGTAGACAATTAACAAGTATCTGCCAATCCAGGGTCTTCCAATTTAGAAGTTCTGGGGCGGGAGAAGCTGGGGATGCTAATAGTGCCACACATTCTTATGCAAGCTAGAATTGCATAAGAGCTGGTATAGACAACAAGTAGAGAGCTCAAGAATGGACAGAGCATGGCTGCCTTTTCCTCCTCAATTCTTTTTTTTTAATTTTTTATTTTTTATAAACATATATTTTTATCCCTAGGGGTACAGGTCTGTGAATCGCCAGGTTTACACACTTCACAGCACTCACCAAAGCACATACCCTCCCCAATGTCCATAACCCCACCTCCCTTCTCCCACCCCCCCTCCCCCCAGCAACCCACAGTTTGTTTTATGAGATTAAGAGTCACTTATGGTTTGTCTCCCTCAGTCCCATCTTGTTTCATTTATTCTTCTCCTATCCACTTAAGCCCCCATGTTGCATCACCACTTCCTCATATCAGGGAGATCATATGGTAGTTGTCTTTCTCTGCTTGACTTATTTCGCTAAGCATGATACGCTCTAGTTCCATCCATGTTGTCGCAAATGGCAAGATTTCATTTCTTTTGCTGGCTGCATAGTATTCCATTGTGTATATATACCACATCTTCTTTATCCATTCATCTGTTGATGGACATCTAGGTTCTTTCCATAGTTTGGCTATTGTGGACATTGCTGCTATAAACATTCGGGTGCACGTGCCCCTTTGGATCACTACGTTGGAATCTTTAGGGTAAATACCCAGTAGTGCAATTGCTCGGTCATAGGGCAGTTCTATTTTCAACATTTTGAGGAACCTCTGTGCTGTTTTCCAGAGTGGTTGCACCAGCTTGCATTCCCACCAACAGTGTAGGAGGGTTCCCCTTTCTCTGCATCCTCGCCAGCATCTGTCATTTCCTGACTTGTTGATTTTAGCCATTCTGACTGGTGTGAGGTGATATCTCATTGTGGTTTTGATTTGTATTTCCCTGGTGCCGAGTGATATGGAGCACTTTTTCATGTGTCTGTTGGCCATCTGGATGTCTTCTTTGCAGAAATGTCTGTTCATGTCCTCTGCCCATTTCTTGATTGGATTATTTGTTCTTTGGGTGTTGAGTTTGCTAAGTTCTTTATAGATTTTGGACACTAGTCCTTTATCTGATATGTCGTTTGCAAATATCTTCTCCCATTCTGTCAGTTGTCTTTTGATTTTGTTCACTGTTTCCTTTGCTTTGCAAAAGCTTTTGATCTTGATGAAATCCCAATAGTTCATTTTTGCCTTTGCTTCCCTTGCCTTTGGCGATGTTCCTAGGAAGATGTTGCTGCGGCTGAGGTCGAAGAGGTTGCTGCCTGTGTTCTCCTTAAGGATTTTGATGGATTCCTTTCTCACATTGAGGTCCTTCATCCATTTTGAGTCTATTTTCATGTGGGGTGTAAGGAAATGGTCCAATTTCATTTTTCTGCATGTGGCTGTCCAATTTTCCCAACACCATTTATTGAAGAGGCTGTCTTTTTTCCATTGGACATTCTTTCCTGCTTTGTCAATATTAGTTGACCATAGAGTTGAGGGTCTATTTCTGGGCTCTCTATTCTGTTCCATTGATCTATGTTTCTGTTTTTGTGCCAATACCATGCTGTCTTGATGATGACAGCTTTGTAATAGAGCTTGAAGTCCGGAATTGTGATGCCACCAACTTTGGCTTTCTTTTTCAATATTCCTTTGGTTATTCGAGGTCTTTTCTGGTTCCATATAAATTTTAGGATTATTTGTTCCATTTCTTTGAAAAAGATGGATGGTACTTTGATAGCATTAAATGTGTAGATTGCTTTAGGTAGCATAGACATTTTCACAATATTTATTCTTCCAATCCAGGAGCATGGAACATTTTTCCATTTCTTTGTGTCTTCCTCAATTTCTTTCATGAGTACTTTATAGTTTTCTGAGTATAGATTCTTAGCCTCTTTGGTTAGGTTTATTCCTAGGTATCTTATGGTTTGGGGTGCAATTGTAAATGGGATTGACTCCTTAATTTCTCTTTCTTCTGTCTTGTTGTTGTTGTAGAGAAATGCAACTGATTTCTGTGCATTGATTTTATATCCTGACACTTTACTGAATTCCTGTACAAGTTCTAGCAGTTTTGGAGTGGAGTCTTATGGTTTTTCCACATATAGTATCGTATCATCTGTGAAGAGTGATAGTTTGACTTCTTCTTTGCCGATTTGGATGCCTTTAATTTCCTTTTGTTGTCTGATTGCTGAGGCTAGGACTTCTAGTACTATGTTGAATAGCAGTGGTGATAATGGACATCCCTGCCGTGTTCCTGACCTTAGTGGAAAAGCTTTCAGTTTTTCTGCATTGAGAATGATATTTGCGGTGGGTTTTTCATAGATGGCTTTGATGATATTGAGGTATGTGCCCTCTATCCCTACACTTTGAAGAGTTTTGAGCAGGAAGGGATGTTGTACTTTGTCAAATACTTTTTCAGCATCTATTGAGAGTATCATATGGTTCTTGTTCTTTCTTTTATTGATGTGTTGTATCACATTGATTGATTTGTGGATGTTGAACCAACCTTGCAGCCCTGGAATAAATCCCACTTGGTCGTGGTGAATAATCCTTTTAATGTACTGTTGAATCCTATTGGCTGGTATTTTGGTGAGAATTTTCGCATCTGTGTTCATCAAGGATATTGGTCTATAGCTCTCTTTTTTGATGGGATCCTTGTCTGGTTTTGGGATCAAGGTGACGCTGGCCTCATAAAATGAGTTTGGAAGTTTTCCTTCCATTTCTATTTTGTGGAACAGGTTTCAGGAGAATAGGAATTAGTTCTTCTTTAAATGTTTGGTAGAATTCCCCCAGGAAGCCATCTGGCCCTGGGCTTTTGTTTGTTTGGAGATTTTTTAATGACTGTTTCAATCTCCTTACTGGTTATGGGTCTGTTCAGGCTTTCTATTTCTTCCTGGTTCAGTTGTGGTAGTTTATATGTTTCTAGGAATGCATCCATTTCTTCCAGATTGTCAAATTTGTTGGCGTAGAGTTGCTCATAGTATGTTCTTATAATAGTTTGTATTTCTTTGGTGTTAGTTGTGATCTCTCCTCTTTAATTCATGATTTTATTTATTTGGGTCCTTTCTCTTTTCTTTTTGATAAGTCTGGCCAGGGGTTTATCAATTTTATTAATTCTTTCAAAGAACCAGCTCCTAGTTTCATTGATTTGCTCTATTGTTTTTTTGGTTTCTATTTCATTGATTTCTGATCTGATCTTTATGATTTCTCTTCTCCTGCTGGGCTTAGGGTTTCTTTCTTGTTCTTTTTCCAGCTCCTTTAGGTGTAGGGTTAGGTTGTGTACCTGAGACCTTTCTTGTTTCTTGAGAAAGGCTTGTACCGCTATATATTTTCCTCTCAGGACTGCCTTTGTTGCGTCCCACAGATTTTGCACCATTGTGTTTTCATTATCATTTGTTTCCATGATTTTTTTCAATTCTTCTTTAATTTCCCGGTTGACCCATTCATTCTTTAGAAGGATGCTGTTTAGTCTCCATGTATTTGGGTTCTTTCCAAACTTCCTCTTGTGGTTGAGTTCTAGCTTCAGAGCATTGTGGTCTGAAAATATGCAGGGAATGATCCCAATCTTTTGATACCGGTTGAGTCCTGATTTAGGACCGAGGATGTGATCTATTCTGGAGAATGTTCCATGTGCACTAGAGAAGAATGTATATTCTGTTGCTTTGGGATGAAATGTTCTGAATATATCTGTGATGTCCATCTGGTCCAGTGTGTCGTTTAAGGCCCTTATTTCCTTGCTGATCTTTTGCTTGGATGATCTGTCCATTTCAGTGAGGGGAGTGTTAAAGTCCCCTACTATTATTGTATTATTGTTGATGTGTTTCTTTGATTTTGTTATTAATTGGTTTATATAGTTGGCTGCTCCCACGTTGGGGGCATAGATATTTAAAATTGTTAGATCTTCTTGTTGGACAGACCCTTTGAGTATGATATAGTGTCCTTCCTCATCTCTTATTATAGTCTTTGGCTTAAAATCTAATTGATCTGATATAAGGATTGCCACTCCTGCTTTCTTCTGATGTCCATTAGCATGGTAAATTCTTTTCCACCCCCTCACTTCAAATCTGGAGGTGTCTTAGGGCTTAAAATGAGTTTCTTGGAGGCAACATATAGATGGGTGTTGTTTTTTTATCCATTCTGATACCCTGTGTCTTTCGATTGGGGCATTTAGCCCATTAACATTCAGGGTAACTATTGAGAGATAAGAATTTAGTTCCATTGTATTGCCTGTAAGGTGACTGTTGCTGTATATTGTCTCTGTTCCTTACTGATCTACCACTTGTAGGCTCTCTCTTTGCTTAGAGTACCCCTTTCAATATTTCCTGTAGAGCTGGTTTGGTGTTTGCAAATTCTTTCAATTTTTTTTTGTCCTGGAAGCTTTTAATATCTCCTTCTATTTTCAATGATAACCTAGCTGGATATAGTATTCTTGGCTGCATGTTTTTCTCGTTTAGTACTCTGAAAATATCATGCCAGCTCTTTCTGGCCTGCCAGGTCTCTGTGGATAAGTCATCTGCCAATCTAATATTTTTACCATTGTATGTTACAGACTTCTTTTCCCGGGCTGCTTTCAGGATTTTCTCTTTGTCACTAAGACTTGTAAATTTTACTATTAGGTGACGGGGTGTGGGCCTATTCTTACTGATTTTGAGGGGCGTTCTCTGAACCTCCTGAATTTTCATGCTTGTTCCCTTTGCCATATTGGGGAAATTCTCCTGAATAATTCTCTCTAGTATACCTTCTGCTCCCCTCTCTCTTTCTTCTTCTTCTGGAATCCCAATTATTCTAATGTTGTTTCGTCTTATGGTGTCACTTATCTCTCAAATTCTCCCCTCGTGGTCCAGTAGCTGTTTGTCCCTGTTTTGATCACCTTTATTCTCTGTCATTTGGTCTTCTATATCGCTAATTCTTTCTTATGCCTCATTTATCCTAACAGTGAGAGCTTCCATTTTTGATTGCACCTCACTAATAGCTTTTTTGATTTCAACTTGGTTAGATTTTAGTTCTTTTATTTCTTCAGATAGGGCTTTTATATCTCCCGAGAGGGTTTCTCTAATATCTTCCATGCCTTTTTTGAGCCCAGCTAGAACCTTGAGAATTGTCATTCTGAACTCTAGATCTGACATATTACTAATGTCCGTATTGATTAGGTCCCTAGCCTTCAGTACTGCCTCTTGTTCTTTTTTTTGTGGTGAATTTTTCCGCCCTGTCATTTTGTCCAGGTAAGAGTGTATGAAGGAGCAAGTAAAATACTAAAAGGGTGGCAACAACCCCAGGAAAATATGCTTTAACCAAATCAGAAGAGATCCCAAATCGTGAGGGGGGGAGAAAGGGGATAAAAAGAGGTTCAAAAAGAAAGAAAGAATAAAAAGAAAAGAAAAGAATTAAAAAAAAGAAAACGAGTAAAGAAAAATATAAAAAAGAAAAAAAATATAATTAGATAAACTAGCTAAAAAACGTTAAAAAAGAAAAGGGTATAAGTTAAAAAAAATTTTAGCAGAAGAAGAGAAAAAATATGAAAAAGAAAAAAATTAAATTAACTGTAAGACTAAAAAAAATCACAGGGAGAAAGTCATGAGTTCCGTGCTTTGCTTTCTCCTCCTCTGGAATTCTGCTGCTTTCCTTGGTATTGAAACTGCACTCCTTGGTAGGTAAAGCTGGTCTTGGCTGGATTTCTTGTTGATCTTCTGGGGGAGGGGCCTGGTGTAGTGATTCTCAAGTGTCTTTGCCCCAGGTGGAATTGCACTGCCCTTACCAGGGACTGGGCTGAGTAATCCGTTAGGGTTTGCTTTCAGGAGTTTTTGTTCCCTGCGCGCTTTCCGTAGAGTTCCGGAGGACGGGAATACAAATGGCGGCCTCCTGGTCTCTGGCCCAGAGAAGCAGAGAGCCCGGGGCCCACTCCTCAGTGCGCCCTCAGAGAACAGCGCCCAGTTTCTCCCGTCTGCCTCACCTCAGGCCGGGCTCCGAACTCAACGAGCCTGCGGCCGGTTCAAGGTAACCCCGAGCTGCGAGCTTACTGTCGGCTCTGTGTCTGTAGCCGGCTTTCCCGTTCCAATACCCACAAGCTCTGCGACACTCAGACATCCACAATCCTTCTGTGACCCTGCGGGACCTGAGGCCACACTGACCCCGCGTGGGCTTCGCCCCCGTTTAGCCTCTGGAGCGATGTCCCTCAGCGGAACAGACTTTTAAAAGTCCTGATTTTGTGCTCCGTTGCTCTGCCGCTTGCCGGGAACAGCCCCTCCCCCCGGGGCATATCTTCCCGTCGCTTTGGATTCACTTCTCCGCCAGTCCTACCTTTCAGAAAGTGGTTGTTTTTCTGTTTCCAGAATTGTTGTTCTTCTCTTCGATCTGAGGATGGATTTGCAGGTGTTTGCAATCTTTAGATAAGCTATCTAGCTGATGATCTGCTAGCTGAAGTAGTCTCAGCCTGCTACTTCCCCACCATCTTGACTCCTCCTTTCCTCCTCAATTCTTAAAAATATCTTTTATACCATCATTTTCCTCTTCAGAGAGTAAGAGGACAATGGATATGGACCACTCTTGTCTTCTGAGGTTGCCCTTTCCCCCCTCTCTGTGGAATAAATTAGCTTATTATTTTGGAGATAATTGTAAACTTTTATCTTCTAAAATGTCATAGTTTCCCATATCTGGGGACCCCACACATTCCTGGAGTCAGGATGGGCTTTAGAAACATAGTTTTCTCCAATTGTTGGGTGAAAACAATTGTTTCTGTACCCCCACCTCTCCAATTCTGTCCTGTATCAGGCTCAGTCTGCCATGTTCATCACATAAGTCAGAACAAGAAGGGATGGCAGGCCCAGTTATCTTGAGCTTGGGTATAATACAATGTGTCACTCCCCATTACAGAAATTATCATTAATTATTAACAGCAGCATCTTTGACATGATATATTGTCTACATTGTCACTGCCAAAAATGGGATGGTGATTAATGGATGCCCCTTGGATGAAATACAGCAAAGTACAAGGTGGAAAAGGAAACTCAGAAGCTTGGGGAAAAAAGTTCAGAGTACTAAATAGCTTGGTGTCTTCTCTGGCTCTCTCTCTCTTTAAACACAGACATGCACACATGCTCTAAAATGGTGAAAAAACAATCATTTGCAAAGTTGGAAAGCAAATATAATTTTTTCCCTTAAATTTTAGGCAACAAGACATTTTAGGCTTCCTCTTTGTTTTTGTCTAATCTTTGAACCTGGTGTTCTACGTAGGGCCCGCTCAGGACAAAGTTAATTTTGTCCTGAGATCAAGTGGAGGTACCCAATTCCTTTTTGTTCTTTCCTACATGCTTTCAGGGCAGTTCTTCCTATGTGTCTAAGTCTTTCCTGGGAGCATGGTATGCCCTTGAACTTTCCCAGCTAGTATCTCCACCATCGGAACAAGAGCTCTAGAAGTATGCAGTTTAGAGTTGGTGCAGAGGCTCAATCATGCTATCAAGAACCTAGACCCCTCAAGACTCTGCTTCACCATCTTTATTGGCTCTTCCTTCATGGTTGCAATATAGCTGCTGTAGTCCCAAGCATCCCATCCACATTCAAAACAGAAAGTGGGGAAAAGGGTGGTGCCAGCAGCATCTATTTTCTTTTCATCAGCAAAGAAAAAGCTTCCTCATAAATCCCTAAACAGAAAGGAAAGCTGGTAAGAAGCATAGTTGCCTTAGTGAGACTGATGTTCTGGATGCTATAATAAAGGAGGCAGTAGATTGATGTCTCCACTTAACTGGGTGATGACTATATTGATGACCATGAGTTATGGATGACAAATGCATTCCATCCCATAGATAGCAAGTGAGGTTTTCTGCACAGATGCACATCATAGGAGGTGGAGGGGGACACTAACTAGGCTTGAAGGCAGGCTGGTGAGGAATGTGGATCCTTTTAACTTAGACCTTGTAAACTTTGCTATGTGTAAAATTCGAGCTGCTTCCATGACTTCATTCTCTCTGAACTTTGGCAATAAATTAGTGGCTTCTGTCCATGGTCTTTGGGAGTATCTATCACCCTGAGAAAGGCAAGAAAGATACCTGATCCTAGAGTCCATGCCTTTTCTAAAGGAGGATATAATGCTCTGACACAGAGTGTAATATTTGCTCTTACCTGGAGACCAAACAATTAACCGTATTTTATCATAAAATGTCAAAAGAATGTTAATATAATAATCTGAGTCAAAATAAAAATAAAAATTTCCACTATGTTCAGAGTAACACTGGTACTCTTTCCTCATGGACTAATGGTTATTTATTTGTGTGCTTTCAGCTCCTCATACTTTATTTTTTTTTTAAAGATTTATTTATTATTTGACAGAGAGAGACACAGTGAGATAGGGAACACAAGCATGGAGAGAGGGAGAGGGAGAAGCAAGCTTCCTGCTGAGCAGAGCCCAATGTGGGGCTCAATCCTAGCTCTCTGGGGTCATGACCTGAGCCAAAGGTAGATGCTTAACAACTAAACCACCCAGGCACCCGACTCTCACTTATTTTTAATGCTGGTGTTATCTGTGTTTGAAAAAATGGTGTTAAGAAATTGTGGCATAAATTACATACACCCGAATCCTCAAATCTTACCTATACTATTCAGTCAGGTTTAATGAATCAAGGCACAAATCATTTATACCACCTTTATATCAAACAAGTTCTTTTACGCCCTTTTCCCATCATTCCTCTCTCCTCTCCTCCAGCAGAAACAACCACTAATCTGATTTTTATCACTCATGTTAGTTTTACCTGTTTTTGAATTTCATATAAATTGAATCATTCAGAATGTTCTTTTGTTTGTCTGTTTGGGTTCTTTCACTCAGCATAATATTTTTGATTGATTTATGTTGTTACGTGGGTCTGTAGATGATTCCTTTTTATTGACTATTAGTATTTAGCTGTATGATTATAACACAATTTATATACCCAGTGTCTGATGATGGACATCTGACTTTTTTCCATCTTTGGGCTACTATGAATAAAGATGTTATGAACATTTGGGCACAAGGCATTTTGTGGACAAATATTTTTATTTTTCTTGCATAAAATACTTGAAATGGAATTGCTGTGTTATATGGTATCATATGTTTACCTTTTAAAGAAATTGCCAGAGAGTTTTCTGAAGTTGTATCATTTTATACTCTCACCAGCAATGTGTGAGAATTCCAGTTGCTCCATATCCTCTCTAATATTTGATGTAATTAGTTTTTTAAATTTGTGATGGTTGGATTTTTGTAACTCATGGTTTTAATTTCTGTTGTACTGATGACCAGTAATGTTAAGTATGTTTTCATCTGCTTACTGGTTATTTGTATATCTTCTTTTACAGTGTCTGTTAATATTTTTGCCCAGTTTTTTATGAGGTGTGTGTCTTATTTTTTGAATTGTGGGAGTTCTTTATGTATTTTGGGTACAAGTAATTTGTTAAATATATACATTGTGAATATTCTCTTTTAGTTTGTGGTTTGCCTGTTCATTTCCTTTATAGTATTTTTGATAAGTAGAAGCTTTTAATTTGAATGAAATCCAAGTTAAGTTTTCTATTCTTTTATAGTTTATGATTTCTCTTTCTTCTTTAAAAAGTGTTGCTTGAAGTTCACAGAGATATCATCCTATTTCCTTTAATAATTCAGTTGTTTTTACTTTTATGGCTGTATCTACATGATCCAACTATAATTGATTTTTCTGTCTATCATGTGAAGTAGGGGTCCAGTTTGCCTTTTAAAAAATTATTTATTTTTACATTTTTTTCCCAAATATGGACTGTAGTAATAGAAAATTTGGTAAGCTTTCAAAATTAGAGATAGTCTTGGTTTCTGGCCCACTTTGCTGTGGCTAGTGGGATAGCAAATACAGACACTTTAGTGATTAAGAGCATGGTTTGGAATCATAGTTTTGTCAGTTGCTAACAGTGTGATGTTTGTAAATTAATCATCTCAGTTTCTTCATCTATAAAATAGCAATAGTATCTGGCCATAGGGTTCATGTAAATTTTTAACCTGTAAAGTAACAGTAGTTCCTATGTTATGGGGTTAATATGAAGATGAAAAAGATTTGTGCATGTGAAGTCCTTGAATGACTACCTAACACTAACCACTTTATAATGCTAGCTATAGCCTAACTCAGTTTCCTCCTTTGATCTTTCTTACTTCAAACTGGCCATTCATCAAGTGCTTACTAATGGGAGGAACCTGTTTTAGGTTCCTCCCATTAGGAATAGTACAGTGAATAGGACAGATATTGTCCTTGCAGTCATGATTTTTCAGTCTACTGAGGGAGAAAAATATTAGTCAAATATAATGAAAAGTACAGAGGCAGTATATAGTGTTAAGAGTCTAAAATCCCAAGGCCCCAAGCTCAGGGAAAGTCTTTCTGAGGATGAGAAGTGGACCAAAAGTGAAGAGTGTGGATCAGTCTAACTGATGGCAAGCTCATTAAGGGCAAGAACTAAATTTGCTTATTGTTCTCCTCACCATCAAGCTAAATGATGACCTAGAAAAGACTAAATACTTGCTGAGAATCTCTGTCATTTAAGGGGAAAGACATATAAAGCAATACCTATCCAAAAAATGTTTCCTAAATGAAGGGCTGAATGAAGGGATGAAATAAATATATTTATTGGGTGCCTAAAACACTAGGCAGCATCAAGGTGTGATGGATCTCTCAGATGTTGATCTTGAGTTTCTGATTCATTCACTGTCAAGAAACAAAGTTATGTGCCTCAATTACTAAAATGCTGCTGGATCCCCCTTTCATCTTAGAGGAGTCAGGAAGGCTGCCCTGGGCAGAGATTAATGAAGCAGCTGTAGTGAGCATGGGTAGGTACAGGCAGAGGGAAGGACTCTTACCTGAAACTCTGAGACCTGGTGAAACCCATGGAGCCTCCTAGTAGAGGAGGGTGTGGAGGGCTGTAAGCTAGAGAAGGATACCCGGACAGTTCTCTGTATGGAAGAGAAGAATGCAAACAAGGGAACCAAGAGCAGGCAGGTTGAGCCACTGCAGGTTCATCCTGGATCAATGGCAATGCCTGTTTACCTTGTCTTTATTGAGGTGTGGCCTGTTGTGTCTGGAAGGGCCACCTGTGTCTGAAGTTCATCAACTAGTGTAGGAGAAAATGAAGAAGCAAGTAGGGGAATGCTGTTAAGAGCCACCTAATAGATTATTCTCTAACATTTCTAGAGAAGGTGGCATCTAAGCTGGTCTTGCAGTGTCCTAGAAGTTGCCTGGGTGAAAACGAGTGGAAAGAACAGAGGGACTATGTGGCAGAAGTGGGAGAGAACAAAGCAAATTGCCTATCTAATGTCTTGTCCTGATTCTGGCATCTACAGATGCTAACATCTCTGAATTTAGCTGGGCTATTTTGGAAGGTAATTACATTTTTGGTCTATACCACCTCTTGGGATAATGAATATCCGTGACATTTCCACTCATTGTAAGAAACATATTTTTATTTGTTTTAAATTTCTCTGTTTCCTAGTTTAATGTTTTCCTTTTATTGATACATACTTTTCCTTTTTAAAAAAGTTTTATTTATTTATTTGAGAGAAAGAGAGAGAGAGAGAGAGAGGCAGGGGGAAGAGCAGAGGGAGAGGGAGAGAGAAGATATTAAGCATACTCCTCGCCTAGTGCAGAGCCTGACTCAGGTCCTGATCTCAGTGCAGTAGATCATGACCTGAGCCGAAGTCAAGAGTTGGATGCTTAACTGACTGAGCCACCCAGACACCCCTAAACTTTTCCTTTTTTAACTTAAATTAAAGCTCAGGATTCCTAGAGAAGTGCCTAAAATGCATTATACATTATATACAAACATGCACATGCACACAAAAATATAGATATTTATGTTGATTTTTATTGGAATACATTGATTGAATCAGAAAATGAAAATTCACTTGAGGAATAAATATAAAATACTTTTATTTGAAAAATATTTAGGTTGTAATGTTTTATGAAAAATTCTATAAAGTTCAGAAGCTAAAGGGTAGTCAATTATGTTTCCTCTTTGGAAAATAATCAATTGTCAAAGGATTAAGGCTTAAGAGAAGGGATCAGCTTTATATTGAAATTTTAAAATACATTTGTTTCAAAATGTGTCATTCCAGTAATAATGGTTAAAATCAAGATAACCATGAAGCTTACATGGGATTTTGAGTTAACCACCAAACTAATTAAGCAAAATTATCCTAATTTGTTTATTATGTTAATGATCTGAATTAATTTATAGTAATTTAGCATGTATTACTAAAGATTTATTATGTTTCCTACTAAATGACTTAAGAGCTATAAATCCCATGGTTAAATGTAATTAGTGGAGACATATTTATCGAAAGGGATAATTACATCTGATAAAAGTTCTTCAGTTAGGCTTAATTAAAACAGATTATTCCCCCATAAATGAAAAGTAAATATGGTAATTACTGGGTAGATTTTCATAGCAAAAATGAGTATCTCAGCATTTCAATTTACTAAAAGGGGTGGGAAAACAAACTATGTAACTGATTACTTCCCAATAAAGTATGATTAATAATCCCTGGGAAACAGGCATTTTCCAGGAGTAAACATTTTGCTATTAAATTACTAAAAGGGGGATTTTGTTCAGGAAAATCTCTCATTAACTGAGTTCTAAAGTGGACTATGGCTATTTTTGAACATAATGAATAGTGTTTTAAGGAAATTTCTTTTTTTTTTTTCCCCTGAGAAGATTATCTCTAGCTCAGCTAAATAGCAGTGGTAGGAGAAAAATAAAAGTTAATCACTCTGGAAATAAAATTTTCCACAGTAACCTGGACTGGATATGGCTATACAGGCCCAGAATGTATAAGATCAAAAGCTCAGAACATGTTCAGGACGTATAAATACTGAGGTTACATTGTAAACCTATATATCTGTTATAGGTATGCATGCATATCAATGTGTAAAACTATATACAAGGCATATTTTAGGTTATCATTTGTATTTAATCAGTATTTTTTTTTAGTAGCAACACTAATACTTAAAAAATCTGTTTTACCTTTTTAAAGAATTTTAAATAAATTATTAGTTCATTAGGTCATTCTGTCCCCCTGGAAGGCAGATGAAGCAGGGGTTATTGGCCTCAGAGAAGCCAGGGTCAAGGTTACACAGTTAATTAGTATACGAGTTAGGACTTGAATTGATATTTTGACCCTAGAATAACATGCTCTCTCTGGCATCATTAAAGTATAGAAGGGTCCACGAACACGGTGGGAAGATGGGGTTGACTACATGCTACTGTTAAGTACAAACTAGTATGCATAAGTTCATCTCTGTAGCATGGCCAGATGGAACATCCTATGTTCATGGTATGGTTTGGGGGTTAAAAAATAGTTAACAAGCCTGGTTTGGTGGATCCCCTTAGAGCAGAGTAGCTGGGATGACCTACAGACTGGGTGATGAATGGCGTCCATTGATCTGCAAAGTTTACAGAAGGATGAAGGCAGATAAACCACCATCTACTGCCATCTGCCCCTTGGTGGAGCTGAAACTAGACCCTGCCCATTCTGATTTTGCCATCTTTAAATATGTGCCTCTCTCTGGAGACCTCATAGTATTATCACAGACAGTATTGCATTTCTCCTTACAATATCCTTTTGCATTCCATAGAACCCAGGTGATTTATCAAAGTCAATAGCTATGGCTATTATATGCTCTGTCCTCCCAGAATTATATAAATGCCTAAGCACAGAGGCTGAGGAGAGACCTATGCTGCCAGGGCTGTAAAACTGAAGGCTTTTTAAGAAAGACCTCAAGCAGAAGCTCTCCTCTTTATGTATGGGTTTTAAAGAGCTCTTTCCCGCTCCTCCCTCACCAAGAATAATTGAATTAATATTTTTAAATGTTTACTGAATGTTAGACATTAGGCAACTCTATTTTAATCAATGTCTACATTAGTTTCAAAGACCTACTTCATTTTTATTGTTGAAAGATGTTAAGTTGTTTTGGTCAAATGTAAATGAAGGACATTACAAACAGTTTTACTAAATATAGCTTCAGTATCACTGTAATAGACCCAAAAGGGTATGTAGGTTCATTGGACATACTGGGAATTGATCATTTAATTTGTGGTCCTACTATGTGGGCCACAGTCTGTGATTCTCAGGACACTTTTCAACATGGAGATGTTGGCTATATTATTTTAAATGGTAACTGAATTCTTAAGACACGCATAAAAGCCATATCAAATTCAGACATAGACCGGAGTTTCTAAGTCTCAGAGGCAAATTCACTGCATGTGAGTAAAAATAAACAGTTTGATTGCCAAAAGAATCTATATTTTGAAAATTTAAAATGAGATTCAAAGACTTTTAATTACTGCTGAATTATTTGCAGCCTGTGCTCTCTGCATAGAGAAAGGCTGATAAGTACTTTGGTGAGAAGTAATACATGGACATATGCAACTTGTATCTGAGCAGATACTCCAACCCCATGCCTGTGGCCATGCATCAGGGTCTCAGAGATTTTTCATAAGAAAAATATAACTCCATTCACTTAAAGATGATGACAGTTAAATCAAGAATCTCCGTAGGGGTGGTATAATCATACATAATAAGGGATATGAAGTGTGGGGCCAGAGTGGCTGGCTTCAAATATGGCTTTGCCAGGTATTGGCTGTTCTTGGGGAAAGTTCCTGAGCTGTCTGTATCTTATTTTCCTCATCTGCAGAATGGGACTAATATCAGTTCCTACCTCACAAGATTGTGTAAAGGTTAGGCAATTTTTGGTCTCATTATTAATCCAAATAGATTTAGGATTAAATTTATTTACATCTGCCTGATGTCTACATGCTCCTGAAAGATTTTGTATTAGAGAAACATGTACACTTTTTGGCCTTGATTTAATCTAATATATGCTAAATGATGTGAACAGGTTGATTCAGGAATAGGCTAATTTTGGCTCCAGACTGAATGCATCTGACTAGCATTCATTATCCTGTTACATTACCTTGTTACCTGTGAAGCTTTCATTATTCTGTTACATTAGCCTGCTCTCCACATGGTTTTCATTTTGAGGGTGGGCAGAGTAGGGTGTGCCCCTGGTAATTTAGTGGTATGAATGATTATTAGGAGAAGAAATCTGTGTCCATCAAAAGCTGTCATGTGTTAGGTGTCCAAACAAGAATGCTATTTTTTAAAATCTATTTTGCTCTGCTGTTTTATATTCATGGTTTGCTTTAATATATTTTGATTCTGAATTCCGAAGGATCAGTGTCATTATCCTCAAAGTAAATAAGGTATATCTAATCTGCTCTACTTTTTCATAGAAGATAAATCAGTTTTTCAAGTCTTTTTCTCTGTATTTGTTTGACTTTGCCATCATTAATTTTTGTTGTTTCCAGAGCACAGTTTGCAGCCTAATGATACATCAACTTCTCAACTATTGTCTTTAACATTTTAATATTATCTTCCAATTTGACTAAATCACCCAGTGGTTACAAGGAGAAGTTTCAGGTATAAATAGTTTTGGGAAGGCAGAAATCTGTCTTTTTCTTCCTTAATCATTGACCCTTTCCTATAACTGCCTTTATGGTCCAAGGCATGAGGTAAACCCCACGTCTCCTATGGAAAAATGCCCAATACTACCACAGGTTAAGAAACCGATTGCTGTTCATGAGTTTAAAAATGCATTATGCATTAGTTTATTTATTTTCTTAAAGTTCACCTTCTCTCTCTGGGATGCTCTCTCCCCAGTCTAATTTCTTTAAAACAAAATTCAAATACATAGAGAGTGATTGAATACTATTTACTAGGAAATCGTAAACTCTTGGTGTTTTCATTTCTTTAAGGTGAATGTGAGAAACGTGGATTTTTTTTCTAGCCCTGTGATTCTCTCTAAACCAACTACTTCTACTTTAAATACAAAATTACAGCCGTAACTTTTCCTAATGTTAACGGTAGAGTACATGAAGGGGAAAAAATGTGCAATTTGTTAAAAGTAATCCCAACTCTTTTATTGCCTTCCAATCCAAGATAATTGCACATAAAGAAATTCATTTAAATTATTGACACTAATTTACTAACTAGAATTTTAAATAATAATTTCATGAAAAGGAAAATTTAGCAAAGTCCCAGAAATAAACAAGATTTAACAACTGATTAAAACTGTTTCTACATTGTCATAAATCAAAACCATATTTTTGCAATTTTGTAATTTTGGCCCCAACAATATGAAGTGAAAATATCATGTGTAAGATGTGGCTTAGTAAGTACATATTTTAGCTCTTATTAAAAAAACTACAAGTTGTTTTTCCCTCCATGTTTTTGTTCCCTGTGTAGTCTATTTCCAGAACTTGTAAACTGAAACCTTTTCATAACACATTCATTCCAGAGAAGGAACCTGTGGTTATTTTGTGCTTCTTTCATTTTATTCAGCAAATATTTAAGCACCCACTATGCTAGGTATTGTTCTAGATGTTGAGATATGAGAACTGAATGAGAACTCATTCCTGCCCTCATGGGGCGCACTAGATAGGAGAGGAGGACAAAGACCTGATGTATAAAATCATCTCAGCCAGGCAGAGCTCCATGGTAAAATAAAGCTAGTAATGCGGAATGGAGTGGTGGTATGGGGAGGAGGCTACAGAGGAGATGACAGTTAAGCCCTATGGTGAGAAAAACCAGCCCTCTGGACACGAGTGTTCCCAGAACTGAGGTGGGGATCAGCGTGGTGTAACTGAGGACTAGAGAAAAAGCTAGTACAGCACAGTGAGAAGGAGTAGTGGCAGGATATATTGTTAGAAAGATAAGTGGGCGCCAGCCCAGGTAGACCCAGGGTAAAGGGTCTGCATTTTATTCTGAGTGTTATGGAATCTCACTGGGAGTTTTGAGCAGATGATTGACTTGTGACCTCATTTATCTTTTATTTTTTTCTTCTTCTTTTTTTAAAATTTCTTTTCAGCGTAACAGAATTCATTGTTTGTACACCACACCCAGTGCTCCATGCAATATGTGCCCTCCGTAATACCTACCATCTGGCTCCCCCAACCTCCCACCCCCCGCTCCTTCAAAACCCTCAGATTGTTTTTCAGAGTCCATAGTCTCTCATGGTTCATCTCCCTTCCAATTTCCCTCAACTCCCTTCTCCTCTCCATCTCCCTGTGTCCTCCATGTCTAACTTATCTTTTAAAATCACTGGTTTTCAGGTGGAAAGTGAACTTGGCAAGGGAAGGGCAAGAGTGAAAGTAGGGAGTGTAACATGACCCCTAAACAAGAGGTTCATTGTTGGCATTGTCAGAATTTCTACCAAGTAGTTTCATTTACAGAGACAACATGGCATTGGGGTGAGGCCTAGGAGGTGAATTCTAGACTCATTCTTCCTCTTGTTCTCCCTCCACCTTGGGCTTCAGGATATTGGGCCAGAGTCCCTTCCAGCTGTAATATCTTAAGATGGCTACTCTCTGGACCCTAAGAAATTTCCCCAGTGATGCAGCAGTCTTACTTCTCTGCTCTGGAACACTGAGTATTCTTAGCTCTGCTAGTGATTTCAGTAGATCAGTTGTGATGCTGCAGAGAACTGGGGTCGGGTGAAGTGGGGAAAACACCCGTTAGTTAGTTCCAGAGCCAGGTGGAAGGGAAGGGAAGGTGAGACCAATGGACTTCGGGAGCCAGGGTTTCAAGAAGGAAAACCATCTTAGAGGAAAAGCATAACATGGCCTCTTTATCAAGTCTGGGACCCTCATCAAAGCAGGAACCAGAGGTATAGACAGGCTCAGAGGAGTTGAATTTGAGATAGGGTCACTTCAATGATCAAGAACAAGGAGGCAACAAGCATCATGGTTCCTCTGAAGAGATAGGGTTCTCTGTATAGAAAGAATGGCTTTGGGCTTCTGGTCTGACTTCATTTCATAGTAACAGGCATTGTTCAGAAAAGCTGGGAAACGTTTGAAATCTAGAACCTACTTCCTTCTCATCTTTTTTTTTTTTTTCCCAATTTATTTATTTTCAGAAAAACAGTATTCATTATTTTTTCACCACACCCAGTGCTCCATGCAAGCTGTGCCCTCTATAATACCCACCACCTGGTACCCCAACCTCCCACCCCCCCGCCACTTCAAACCCCTCAGACTGTTTTTCAGAGTCCATAGTCTCTCATGGTTCACCTCCCCTTCCAATTTACCCAAATTCCCTACTACTCTCTAACGCCCCTTGTCCTCCATGCTATTGGTTATGCTCCACAAATGAGTGAAACCATATGATAATTGACTCTCTCTGCTTGACTGATTTCACTCAGCATAATCTCTTCCAGTCCCGTCCATGTTGCTACAAAAGTTGGATATTCGTCCTTTCTGATGGAGGCATAATACTCCATAGTGTATATGGACCACATCTTCCTTATCCATTCATCCGTTGAAGGGCATCTTGGTTCTTTCCATAGTTTGGCGACTGTGGCCATTGCTGCTATAAACATTGGGGTACAGATGGCCCTTCTTTTCACGACATCTGTATCTTTGGGGTAAATACCCAGGAGTGCAATTGCAGGGTCGTAGGGAAGCTCTATTTTTAATTTCTTGAGGAATCTCCACACTGTTCTCCAAAGAGGCTGCACCAACTTGCATTCCCACCAACAGTGTAAGAGGGTTCCCCTTTCTCCACATCCTCTCCAACACATGTTGTTTCCTGTTTTGTTAATTTTGGCCATTCTAACTGGTGTAAGGTGATATCTCAATGTGGTTTTAATTTGAATCTCCCTGAGGGCTAATGATGATGAGCATTTTTTCATGTGTCTGATAGCCATTTGTATTTCTTGATTGGAGAAGTGTCTGTTCATATCTTCTGCCCATTTTTTGATGTGTTTGTCTGTTTCGTGTGGGTTGAGTTTGAGGAGTTCATTATAGATCCTGGATATCAACCTTTTGTCTGTACTGTCATTTGCAAATATCTTCTCCCATTCCGTGGGTTGCCTCTTTGTTTTTTTGACTGTTTCCTTTGCTGTGCAGAAGCTTTTGATTTTGATGAAGTCCCAGAAGTCTATTTTCGCTTTTGTTTCCTTTGCCTTTGGAGACGTATCTTGAAAGAAGTTGCTGTGGCTGATATCGAAGAGATTACTGCCTATGTTCTCCTCTAAGATTCTGATAGATTCCTGTCTCACGTTGAGGTCTTTTATCCATTTTGAGTTGATCTTTGTGTACGGTGTAAGAGAATGGTCGAGTTTCATTCTTCTACATATAGCTGTCCAGTTTTCCCAGCACCATTTATTGAAGAGACTGTCTTTTTTCCACTGTATATTTTTTCCTGTTTTGTCGAAGATTAATTGACCATAGAGTTGAGGGTCCATATCAGGGCTCTCTACTCTGTTCCACTGGTCTATGTGTCTGTTTTTATGCCAGTACCATGCTGTCTTGGTGATCACAGCTTTGTAATAAAGCTTGAAATCAGGTAAGGTGATGCCGCCAGCTTTATTTTTGTTTTTCAACGTTTCCTTAGCGATTCGGGGTCTCTTCTGATTCCATACAAATTTTTGGATTATTTGCTCCAGCTCTTTGAAGAATGCCGGTGGAATTTTGATCGGAATGGCATTAAAAGTATAGATTGCTCTAGGCAGTATAGACATTTTAACGATGTTTATTCTTCCGATCCAAGAGCATGGAATGGTCTTCCATCTTTTTGTGTCTTCTTCAATTTCTTTCATGAGTGTTCTATAGTTCCTCAAGTATAGATCCTTTACCTCTTTAGTTAGGTTTATTCCCAGGTATCTTATGGTTCTTGGTGCTATAGTAAATGGAATCGATTCTCTAATTTCCCTTTCTGTATTTTCCTTGTTATTGTATAAGAAAGCCACTGATTTCTGCACATTGACTTTGTATCCTGCCACGCTGCTGAATTGCTGTATGAGTTCTAGTAGTTTGGGGGTGGAGTCTTTTGGGTTTTCCATATAAAGAATCATGTCATCTGCGAAGAGAGAGAGTTTGACTTCTTCATTACCAATTTGGATACCTTTTATTTCTCTCTGTTGTCTGATTGCTGTTGCTAGGACTTCTAATACTATGTTGAACAAGAGTGGTGAAAGTGGGCATCCTTGTCTTGTTCCTGATCTCAACGGGAAGGCTGCAAGCTTTTTCCCATTGAGGATGATATTTGCTGTGGGTCTTTCATAGATAGATTTGATGAGGTTCAGGAATGTTCCCTCTATCCCTATACTTTGAAGCGTTTTAATCAGGAACGGATGTTGGATTTTGTCAAATGCTTTTTCTGCATCAATTGAGAGGACCATGTGGTTCTTCTCTCTTCTCCTATTAATTTGTTGTATCACATTGATTGATTTACGAATGTTGAACCATCCTTGTAGCCCAGGGATGAATCCCACCTGATCATGGTGGATAATCTTTTTAATGTGTTGTTGGATCCTGTTGGCTAGGATCTTGTTGAGAATCTTAGCATCCATATTCATCAGTGATATTGGTCTGAAATTCTCCTTTTTGGTATGGTCCTTGCCTGGTTTGGGGATCAGGGTAATGCTGGCTTCATAGAAAGAGTCTGGAAGTTTTCCTTCTGCTTCAATTTTTTGAAACAGCTTCAGGAGAATAGGTGTTATTTCTTCTTGGAAGGTTTGGTAGAATTCCCCAGGGAATCCGTCAGGTCCTGGGCTCTTGTTTTTTGGGAGATTTTTGATCACTGCTTCAATCTCGTTATTAGATATCGGTCTATTCAGGTTGTCGATTTCTTCCTGGTTCAATTTTGGTAGTTTATATTTTTCCAGGAATGCATCCATTTCATCAAGGTTGCTAAGCTTATTGGCATATAACTGTTCGTAGTAACTTCTGATGATTGTTTCTACTTCCTTGGTGTTAGTTGTGATCTCTCCCCTTTCATTCATAATTTTATGAATTTGGGATTTCTCTCTTTTCTTTTGGATTAGTGTAGCCAGTGGCTGGCTTATCGATCTTATTGATTCTTTCAAAAAACCAGCTTCTAGTTTCATTGATACGTTCTACTGTATCTCTGGTTTCTCCCTCATTGATCTCAGCTCTAATCTTGATGATTTCCCTTCTTATGTGTGGAGTTGGTTTGATTTGTTGTTGATCCTCCAGTTCTTTAAGGTGTAGAGACAGCTGGTGTGTTCTGGATTTTTCAATTTTTTTGAGCAAGGCTTGGATGGCTATATATTTTCCCCTTAGGACCGCCTTTGCTGTATCCCATAGGTTTTGGACCGAAGTGTCTTCATTCTCATTGGTTTCCATGAATTGTTTCAGTTCTTCTTTGATCTCCTGGTTGATCCAAGCATTCTTAAGCAAGGTGGTCTTTAGCTTCCAGGTGTTTGAGTTCCTTCGGAACTTTTCCTTGTGATTGAGCTCCAGTTTCAAAGCATTGTGATCTGAGAATATGCAGGGAATAATCTCAGTCTTTTGGTATCGGCTGAGTCCTGATTTGTGACCCAGTATGTGGTCTATTCTGGAGAAGGTTCCGTGTGCACTTGAGAAGAATGAGTATTCTGCTGTTTTAGGGTGGAATGTTCTGTATATATCTATGAGGTCCATCTGGTCCAATGTGTCGTTCAATGCTCTTGTTTCTTTATTGATTTTCTGCTTCGATGATCTGTCTAATTCTGAAAGAGGCGTGTTAAGATCACCTACGATTAGTGTATTCATATCAATATGACTCTTTATCTTGATTAACAGTTTTCTTAAGTAATTGGCTGCTCCCATATTGGGAGCATAGATATTTACAATTGTTAGATCATCTTGGTGGATAGTCCCTTTAAGGATTATGTAGTGTCCTTCTGTATCTCTGACTACAGTCTTTAGTTTGAAGTCTAATTTATCTGATATGAGAATCGCTACCCCAGCCTTCTTTTGAGTCCCATTGGCATGAAAGATGCTTCTCCACCCCTTCACTTTCAGTCTGCGTGTATCTTTAGGTTCAAAATGGGTCTCTTGTAGACAGCATATGGATGGGTCCTGTCGTTTTATCCAATCTGCAACCCTGTGCCGTTTTATGGGTGCATTTAGGCCATTCACATTGAGAGTGATTATTGATAGATACGTTTTTATTGACATCGAGTTACCTTTGAAGTCTTTCTTTCTGTAGACTGTCTCTATATTTCTGTTCAATGCTATTCTTGGGATTTTTCCTCTTTTATAGAACCCCCCTTAATATTTCCTGCAGTATCGGCTTGGTGGTTGCATAGTCTTTTAAGTCTTGCCGGTCTTGGAAACTCTTTATCTCTCCATCCATTTTGAATGTCAGTCTTGCTGGATAAAGTATTCTTGGCTGCATGTTCTTCTCATTTAGTGCCCTGAATATATCTTGCCAGCCTCTTCTGGCTTGCCAGGTCTCTGTGGACAGGTCTGACGTTATTCTGATGGGCTTCCCTCTGTAAGTAAGGAGCCTCTTTGCCCTGGCAGCTTTCAAGAGATTATACCTACAATTATAATTTCTCAATTTGACTATCAGGTGTCGTGATGTTTTTTTGGAGTGTATAATCTTGGGTGGAGACCGTTCAGCCTCTAGTACATGAACGCTGGTTTCATTCACGAGATTCGGAAAGTTTTCATGAAGGACTTGTTCCACGACATCTTCTAGACTTCTTTCTTTCTCCTCCCCTTCAGGAATTCCAATAATTCTGACGTTGGAACGCTTCATGGCATCACTTATTTCCCTAATTCTGCTTTCGTGGGATCTAAGCTGTTTGTTCCAGGCTTCCTCCTGATCCTTTCTCTCTATCTGTTTGTCTTCCAGATCACTAATTCTATCTTCTGTCTCAGTTACCCTAGCTTTGAGAGAGTTTAGATTGGATTGGAACTCATTGAGAGCATTGTGGACCTCCTCCCTGGTAGCTTTAAGCTCCGCCCTAACATTGTGAACATCCTGTCTGGTCGCTTTCAGTTCGGCTCTAATCAATTCTGTTTGGTCATCCATGGCTTTCTCCAACCTAGCTATTGCCTGGATAATTGTTAGCCTGAATTCTCTTTCCGACATATTGTCTATGTTGATAGTCGTTAGCTCTGTTGCGGAAGGTCCATCCTCTGTATTTTTCTTCTGTTGGGCATTCCTCCTCCTAGTCATTTTGGTGGGAGAAGACTGAACAGATGTAGCTGGATGTATCAACTCTGGTGCAGTCAAGGTGCACCCTGGAACACTTCCTGATCTCCGTCTCAGAAGCCTCAGTCTGGGTGCAGAAGCTGAATAAATTCCCCCTTGGACGCTGGCAGTGCAGGTTCCAAGTTAAAGACCCTGGGGGCGCAGGATCTTTTGCTCGTCCCCAAAGCCAAGGCAGTGGCGGCTGTCTGGGAGCTCCTGACCGCCAGAGAGGTTCCAAGCAGCGATCGCACACTGAGATTTTGCCGCTGGCCGGGGCTGGGAGTGCCCGGCTTGTGCGCACCTCTTTTCAGAGGCGGCTGTGGGTCGGGCGCGCGTCTGGGGCACTGAGAACGGGGCGCTGGTCCATAAGCCGCAGGCTGGGCTTTTGCGCGCCTCTGTCCGGGGAAGAGTTTCGCGGGCGCGAGGCTTAGACTTTGAAACAATGGCCCGGGTCAAGAAGCGCCCCAGGGCCTTAGAAACCCAGGAGAGCTGGAGCGACGTGCACGCGCATCTCAAGCTTTGTGGTAGGGCTAGCGCGCGTTCTGCAGACCGGCGCAGCTCCCATCCCCTCACAGGAGCCGGAACCCCGCGCTCTGGGGCACGCTGGCGGCTTAGGGACCAGGAGCCGGTTTCTCTGCCGCACTCTCTCTGCCTCCGCGCCGGGGAGGCCGTCTGGGACCGGGGACTCAAGCCCCTGTCCCTAGCCGCCCCGATTCCCACAGTTTGCCCCCGCGATCCTTTGCTCTTTTGGAGTGCTTTCAACCAGTCTCCGAGTTAATGCTGGTCCCCAGACACAGGGCACTCTCGCTCGTATCGGGGTATTACTTTTGCACCGGTCGCCTCTGGTGGCTCCCTCCCCCTTTTGTTTATCTTCCGATATCAGTCCGCTGTTCCCATTCCGCTTTACCTGCTCACTGGCGTCTTCTGCCCCTGTAGAGATCCAGACGTGTATAATTCTGATCTCTGGCTGATTTCATGGGTGATCAGAGTTCTTTGGTAGGTAATCAGCTCACTTTGGGGTACCAGCAGAAAAGACGCCTCTTCCTAGTACCCCGCCATCTTGTCCCCCCCTTCCTTCTCATCTCTAAGCGAGGTCAACTTAACTAGGGTAATCTTACCTTAGAAGGGCTGAAAGGTAATGCCGACTCTAACCTGTTTTAACATTAGTTCAGCTTGTTCATGTGCCTGGATTCCCAAAAAGGAACCACTCTTCCACTTAGCCTGGTGAGCTCCTCCCAGGCAGAATGGTGCCTTGGTTTATTTCTGAATCTTTAAACCTTTTTTTCCTGGCATATGAACATGCCGACTGCGTGCATGAACCAGCATGGTCAGTGTAACCAAGCTTCGGTCTCTGCTTCAGCTGCTCAGGGCTTATTTCATTCTTGTGTCTCAATTCTACCATGAAATTTTATCTGGAACACTCTCTTCTTCAAGATTGAGTTTCAGCTCAGGTGTGAACCATTTTCCTCCCCCTACCCTCCTTTCAGGAAGTGAATCTGGATATCTATCCCCGAATGCCTGACACCTCGAGTTTTCTCTCCCTTCCCTCCCCTTCCCCACTGACCAGGAGGCCTCTCTGACACATTGCCCTCTAACCCCGTCAGGAGCCTTGTTACAGGTACCTGGCAGGTCCTGTGAGTCTCCTTGCCCACCTGGATCTGCAAATGTCTGAACTGACTCACAGTCAGCCCAGCCCTAGGTCCATCAAGTCCATTCAAATGGGACACAGTCTAAAGTGGTAAATTCAGTAAGAGAGTCACACTTTTTTTTTTAAAGAAATTTTATTTATTTATTTATTTGGGGGAGAGAGAGAGAGAGCGTGAGCACTAGTGGGAGTGGGGAGGGCTGGGGAAGAGGGGCAAAGGGAGAGGGAGAAGCAGACTCCAGGCTGAGCAGGAAGCCTGACTCAGGGCTTGACCCAGAACCCTGGAATCATGACCTAAACCCAAGACTTAGAAACTCAACCGACTGAGCCACCCAGGTGCCCCTAGAGCCACAACTTTTAAGCTGACATTTCTCTTCAGGCTCCCATAGTGAAGTGACCCTGTAAATTAACAATTTTCCTCAGCCCATATCCTCTGCTCAAGATTTATGAGTCATATTTATTCTCAGCATTAACAGATCTTTTCAAATGGAGGCATCAGAATTCACAACTGAGCTCTGTTCCATGACCCGTGGTTTTCGCAGAAAAGAATTTCATATGAAGAAATTCCAAGGCCAATTTTCAGAATAGGTCAATGCATGCAATTTCAAGACACGTTTGTTTGAGAAAGTAGGAAGAGCATAGGAAATAAAGAACGAGGCAGAAAGAATTCCCACTAAAGTTGCTCTCTTGAACTGACTCAGGAAAAGGTATTTAACCTGTTGAATAGCAGTGGAAGGACTGGGCAGGAAATGAGTACATTGCCAGCACCATGGAAAACCAGCTAGCTGTGAGTATTTAGAAAAAGATCTAATGCAATTTAGCTAGCTTGTAGATGGTTAAGAGCTCGAACTCTGGGGACTGACTCCCTGAATTCTTGTTGCTGTTAGGGGCTAGGTGTGTGACCATGGATAGCTTACTAAACCTCTTTCTGCTCCAATTTTCTTTTTAAAAGATTTGTATTTATTTACTTGACAGAGAGAGAGTGAGAGAGCACAAGCAGGGGGAGCAACAGAAGGAGAGGGAGAAGCAGACCCCTGCTGAGCAGGGAGCCTGATGTGGGTGGGACTCGATCCCAGGACCCTGGGATCATGACCTGCTGAAGGTAGATGCTTAACCGACTGAGCCACGCAGGCGCCCTGTCCCAAATTTCTTGATACTAAAACTGGGGTGATAATAGTATCTCATTTATAGCAGTATGAAGATTAGATGAGTCAGTCATTGTAAATGCTCAGGCACAGAGAATGGCACAGGAAATGGCAGCCTTGGTTATTACTGTCATTGTTACTTTACCCTCACCGTCTCTAGTCGTCACTCTAGACGGTGCCACAATCACCCATCCCCAGGAATATGGTATTTGTTGGGTGGTAACACTGCAGTGGACTCTTCATGGTCATTCAGCATCTACCCATGACTCACTTAAAACTTTTCTCCTCAGTGTGGCCCAGGTGACATTTTATAAAAGTAGATCTGATCACATGACTTCCAGATGAAAACCCTTCCAGTGAGTGCCCATACCTCTTGAATCGAATCCATACTCCTTTGTTCAAATGGCACTATTTTTTACAGCAGCCAATCTATATTTGACTTCATGGTCCCAATCACAGTCTCAGTTAATTAATTAATTAATTATATGATTATTTAATTTCTATCTACTCTGACCTCCATAATCTAGTGGGGGAAACGTTTTCTGTTCCACTTCTAGTGTCTAGCACGGTGCCTGCCACTTGGTGGATGCTCAGTAAATACTTGTTGAGCTATCCACTAAGTATATTCACTGAATGAATGGATGTGACTAAGTATAAAGACAGTATGAGACAATTTTGTTATGTGGTGCAATCAAAATTTCCCTTGTGGTTGTGCCTCACACAGTTTTGAAGTAAACTTTTATTTTCACTCCCTTTAAATGTCACATAATGGGGTAGAATGGAGAGAAAAGACAGAGATAGCAGAAGGAAAGAAGAGTCACAGAAGCAAATTAAACTATTGAAAAACACAAAATAGTCCCATCTTAACATTTAAATGATATGATTTTGAGAATTTAGTGTTAGAGGATTTTTTTCTTTTTTTGCCAATTTTCCAGTGTGTTTTGATTTTCAAGCCTGTCAGTGATTTTTTATGGTGAAGGCATTTTCTTTTATTTTCCACTTTTTCTTTAAGTTTTAGCATTTACATAGTTATCGCTCAAATATAACTCTATACCCAGCATAACTAGGGGAAATCATCTAGACCAAATTAGTTTTTAACCACACAAATAGCCAGCATCCTCTTCCTAGAGATTATAGAAATTTCTCAATTTTGTCTTTTCCTTATAATGTTAGGGTTTTGCCTAATAAGTGATATCTACCCTTTGGCTTTTTCAATAAAGATTTACTAAGTGTCCAATGGGCCAACCTCTCTGTTAGGTTTAGCTAAACTCACATTTAGAGGACAAAGCAGATCTTAATGGGTGACTAAAAAATAACAACATTTTTTTTGCTATAAATTAAAAATGTGCAACAACTTGTAAATTCCCTGTGCTCTCTTAATATTTTAAAGTTTACATTGACCACACTAATCAGTATGTATGTGTATGAGTGTGAGTGAGAGTGTGTGTGTGTGTGTGTGTGTGTGTGTTGTGGGAGATGAAAATAAGGGTTGGTTCTCTCTTTGAACTAAAAATACCTGTAAAGTACCCTGTTTAGGGATGCCTGGGTGGTGCAGTCGGGTAAGCTTCTGACTCTTGGTTTCAGCTCAGGTTGTGACCTCAGGGCTGTGAGATTGAGCCTTGCTTCGGGCTCTGCACTCCGCATGGAATCTGCTTCAGAGTCTCTCTCCTTCTTCCTCTGCCTCTCTCATGAATAAATAAATAAATCTTGAAAAAAAAAGTATGCTTTTTAGCAGTGTTACTGGTGACTACGTTGTCCAGAATAGCATAAAGTGCAGCTGTTCTCCTCCTCCTTGAATCATTTCCTAAGAGAAAGAGCTGACTCAGTTTCTTTCAGCTCTAATCCTTTGGACACAGATACGCTGAAAGCCAAGATTTTGTAAATTTTGGAAAGAGTGGACAAATTAATTGCTCTTACCTTCAATACTTCAGAAAACCCTCAAGTGCATAATACAGACCTCTGCTACAGAATAAACAATGCTTCAATCTATCATCTGGATGTTATAGCTGTCTCCGGACTACTCCCTCAGCCTTGACTCCTGATGACTTCAGGCAGTGCGGAGCTGAATTTTATCCTCTTGCTGGTGAAGGCATTTCTTGAGTTAATGCATGGTAGAAATTGTCAAGTACCCTTCTCCCCAATTCCCTCATCGGATGTCCCAATGTAGCTTGAACCGTGGTAGAGTTTTGTTGAAGCAGTGCTTGACAAGTAGCCAGAATGGATAATGGGCATCTCGTGGGGAGTGCTGTGGAGTGAAGTTGAGGAGGATTGTTTTCAGGAAGTAAGGATGCGTGTGTGGATTAGCCCACCTGCACTCCAGCTCACCACCACAACCAAGTGTGGCAAAGGGCTGATCTCAGTGCTCAACAGTCTTTAGCATCCCCAAGAATCTCCTGTGGAACTTACTGGTTCACATCACCAGGGGCACAATCACCCACCCTCTGCCTGAAGACCTGTCTTTGCTAGGTCAGGGCTGGAGGCTGAATCAAGACCCAGGCACCTCAGTAGGGGAAGTGAGGTCTTTCCTAAAGGTCGTTTATTTTATTTTATGTGTATTTATTGTCATGTATGTGTTATATATTTATTATATATAAACCATTTCCTTCTTTGCTTTGGCTGCCAGGAAACTGATGGGAGTAATGGGAATACCATTCCCTTTTTATTTTGATGCACTCATTTCAGTCACTAAGAGACAGCATCACAGAGTGGTTAAGAGTATGGATCCAGACCCCCAGCTTTGAATACTGGCTACCCACCACTGGTTTGTGACCTTATGCACCTTGTTACCTTTCTGGACCTCAAATTTTCAAATTAGTAAAACTGGAATACTCGTCAAGGGTCACAGAATCCTTGTCAGAATTAAAGTAATACATGGAAAGTGCTAGCATAGTGCCTGATTCACAGTTAATACCCATGTGTTTATTTTTTTATTATGTATGCGGTATTATTTACTCCTCACAACAGTTCCATGGCATGTCTATTATAAGGCTCAGGGTAGAAAGAACTGGATTTGAGGAAGAGTTGGTAACTTGTCTGAATTCTCCCATTCCATGAAGTTTCTGGGATCCACACTCTGTCTCAGTCCAGGTCTTTTGACTGTTCCAACAGATCACAATGCTTTCTGTGTTGTCAGAGATAAAGATAATGCTTATCCCCCTCTATTAACCCATGTAGTTGTAATATTTATATTCCTACTCTCAGTATAGGTTTTTTGAATCCCCTCTCTATTGCTTTTTTATTTAATTATCTCATATATCTCTCAGTGTAAGCTGCCACAGATTTTTTTTTTTAAAAAGCAGGGAATAATTTTCAATAAAATAAATATATTAAGGCAAACATTCAGCATGTGTGTCTGTTGCCCGAGTGAGTAGCCATGTAGATGCGTTATGATTGACAGTAGAAGCGTGCCACTGAATAGAGGCAAGCATTGCCAGTATTTTTGGAGGAGCTCCTCTCTGTAGAGAACTGTCTAAGAAAGGCAGTTTGCTGAGTAAATCCAGTGTCATCTCTTTCCATTGTACTGGATTTACCAACAAAACTCCACAAATTATATAGAACGACAACAAGATATAAATTCAAAGAACAAGAGGCTATATTTTTCTTGAATGCATAAAAAATTCGAGGCAGAAACTGTGGTTCAGCTGACTTGATAATTGGTTGAAACTTGGATATTGATTGAGTGTAGTTCCTGCAGAGATTTTCCCCCCTCACAAAGTAAGGAAAGTAGGTCAGAGCAGATAGCATGGCTGGAATGCATAACCAGTTGCTAAGAAGTAGAAGCTAAAATGATTTAGCAAAGACTGGTGAGAACTGGCTTACCAATTCATGAATGCATAGAATGTCTGTTTCTGTATCATCTTCCTTATTACCTGTAATCTGAAGGATAGACACACACCAGAAATCATCTCCAGTTCTTTTGGTCTTTGTCATGAAGCTCACAGTTTTCCCTTCCTTATGGGGATCTGGACCTTTTCTTTTCTGGACAGCAGCTGGTTGTTTCCTGCTGCTTCAAACCTCAGGAAGCACTTTTATGAGGCTACAGGGCCCACGTACACCTTCTGGGATTTTCTAAGACTACATCCTACACCAGACTGCATAATCTTCCATCAGGACACCTGGAAATGTGGATCACTAGAATCACCGCGGAAGTTAGCGTGCCTCGCATGCTGTGGCAATGACCTTTAGCCCCAGCCTTTCAGAAGCCTCTGCCCTGCTGACCAGCAGGGTTCTGCAAACCTTCTGACAGCCGCTACGTGCTAGAATCTGCTTGGGGGAATGAGGAGGACCTCATCCCAGGGAGGAGCTTTTCAGTAGTCTGCAGAGCTGTCTCTAGAAATTTGGGAAACAAGCCCCTTCGATCTAGACTTGCCATGAGCCTATCATTAGCAGGAGTTTTTAAGTCTCAGAACAAATACATGTGATTTGGAGCAACGAAGGACTTTTTGCTGTGCAGTTACCAAGCACAGATCTTCCCAGAGCAAAGCTTTCAGGACCTGAGGATCCCCCTGCCTTCTCCAGCTTGAGTGCTTAAAACAGACCATCATATTAGATAAATTAGAATTTTTCTGTTTGTTCCACAAGAAGAGTCCCTCTTATTTCTCCTTGAAGTAGTTTCATGGAAGTTCCCAAATGCTCTGGAAAAGCCACCTTCCATTTCAGTGTAGCACAGGGGTGCTTCTCTGAGATTCTGATGGGGTTCAAGTTGAAAAGCTGGAAACAGCATAAATAATAAAAAACAAGGCAGTAGTTTTATGTTACAGATAAAAGATTAGCTGGACTAATGTCATGTGAATGAAAATAACCTTCTAAGAAGCCTAGAAGAAATCAATTGAATGTAAACAGCACCTACAATGTGCCAAGCATGATGCTAAATTGTTTCACTTTCTGCTTGAAGCAAGGTGTATGGAAAATATACTATTATTACTTTTATTCTACAGATTAGGAAAAAGGCTTAAGAGATTAAGCAGTTTGCCCCAAATCATCATATCAGTTACCTTATGCTAACAACATATAGTATTTAAAACAAGCAACAAATGATCATTTAGTATTTACCATAAATCTGTGTCTTGACTAAAATTTTTCTGGGCTGGGATGACATAGCTTGGGCTGCATGGTCAAGGATGACCTCACCTCCATCTCTCAACCTTCACCAGGACAGTGGAACAACTGGGCCTCTCTCTGTCTGGTCACTCATCCTCCAGGAGGCTAACCAAGGCTTGTTCACAGGGTGATGAGGCATTCCAAGAGAGGTAGAACTCCAATACCTAAGCATTTTTCAAGCCCCTGCTAGTGTTATGTTTGTTAGTTTGTTGACTAAAAGCAGCCATATCAGGCCAAATTTTGATTCAAGATGGGGAGAAATAGATCCCACCTCTTGAACGAAAGGGTGGCATGGTCCCTTTGCAAGAAGGCATGTGTATATGGATGGGAAACATTTGTGGCCATTTGCAATCTGTCTTAGTCACAAAATCAGTAAGTGGCCAAGCTGATTTTGGAATTTAGTTAGTCATATTGCAAAGCCATTCTATATTACGAAACATGGTACAATGATCTTTGGTATCTGAATGCTCTGGTAGGTACGTATTTTTTTCAGTTGTATACAGTGAGCATGAATGGCTCTGAGAACTAATGTAAATTAAAAAAAACTATTATGAATGCTGCTAGATGTTGTAGGCAATTGAATAAAAGACTGTTGTCACAGTGACCCCACTTTAACCTCTTGTGAGCATGTCTCCTGGTTTGGCTCTGAGGTATCCACAGGGTTGATGACAGACTCTCAGAATTTGCTATGAATTATGGCACAATATCTTACATGAACTCTTCCAGTGACAACAGAGAAGCAGCCTTTGATTCCCATCCCAGTTTCTCACATAAACCAAGCCTATGTCTTCCAAGCAGTTCTCTACTGCATAATTGTCCTGTTACCAAAGGAATGCAAAGAAATAGCTGATGAACCTGAAAGAACATGACTAATTGTCTCCTGCATCCATCAAGCACTGGGAGGCTGAGTTTAGACATAGCCTTAGGCAGATCCCCAAGTTGTGTCCAGTTAAAGTGCTCTGTAAATAGAGGTGGTGGGTTCATGTATTTAATCATTCCTTCTTCAAATATTTATTGCGTGCCCACCATGTGCCTAGTACATGGGCTAGGTTCTGGGGCTGCAATGGTGAACAAGACAGATATAAAGCCGGTCCTCATAGAACCTCAGTTCTAATGAGGGAGACAATTAACGAGCCAACAGATAACAGCATGACTACAGAGCTGAAGGTGATGAGGCGGAAGGCTGCTAAGGCAGCCGCTGTGGACTGAGTTGGGGAGGGTCTCTCTAGAGAGAATATTAGAGCAAAAACCTGAAGGATGAGAATGAGCTGGTACCACCAAGAGCTGGGGACAGGGCATTTCAGGAGAGAGAAAAGGAAATGCTTAGAATGTGAAGACTTGCTTCCTGTGTTGGAGAAACAGAAAGGAGGCTCTGTGCTTCTCCTCTTCTCACTTCTCTGCCACTTCCCCACCTCAGTTGGTGCAATGATTCTGGAAGAAAACAGAGGACCAAATCAAGCAAAGTTAATAAAGATATGGCAGACAAAAGTATCAATTTTTTAATGAGAAATCCAACTTACCATTCAAAATAGTATTTCTTCACATCTTTGACAATTTGTGCCATCAGAATCAGTATTCATGAGAAGGGTGATCATTTCTTGATTAAAAATCTAATACTTAAGTGTGATTCTGATATATTAGTGAATGCCTATGGGAGCCATTTTCGATTAAATGCTACTGAATATATCTGTATGTGATTGTCACTCAGTAATTATCTAGAGTAAAATCATGTGCTCTGAACACTTAAATTTGAAACTGGGTAAAAAGTATAAAAATTATAGCTTGACTTTTTTTGTTGTTGTTCAAAACATTAGGATTACTTCAAAGAAATTTTCATGATAGATATTTTTTTCCAAAGTATATTTTTGTTGTCTTCCTACTTCTTCCATAACTATTCTGTCCTTTGTCAGTGAAAGGAATATTTGCTTTACTGCTCCTTTCAAACATCTGTGCTATTTCACTTTATTTTAGATTAACAAAATGCCACTGATTCCACAAATATTTATTGGGTATTTTGCTATGCCCAGTCCTTGGCTAGGTGTTGGGAATACAAAGATGAGTATGAGAGAATGTTTATTCTCTTGGACATGCCATTGTGTGGCTCACAGGGCAAGCTTTCCAATTACAAAGAGACAATTTAAAATTTGCTACTCTCTAAAATTCTTCAGTATTATAGAACTAGTCATGACAGCAGTTTATCCCCAACCTTACATGGTAAATAGGGAAATATAATTTTACCACCTATTCTTAGAGACAAAAAATAAAAACTGAAATGAAAACAACTCCTGCCGAAACACAAATTCCTCCCAAACTCTGTTGGCAAAGTGATGAGCCCCGACAAGGGGGCTGCCGGTCAGCAGGATGGAAGTCAAGTGTTGTTTCAGTGAGTGGGAGGAGTCACGTGGAGGGTGTTCTGCTGATGCTCTGGACACACAAAGCACTCGTGTGTGAGTGTGTGTGTGATGGAACTGACAGCTGAGTGAGGCTTTAGAGTTTATTTCAGTCATAGCCTTAGGGCATGGTATATAGTCTGGTTTCTGGAACTTCCACATCGCAGAGATGCAGAAACTAGGGTGCTAGGAAAACCCAACTACATGACCCCTACCACCAGGGCCCCTATGGTCTGAATTGACTCATCATCCATGGCCAAGTATGGCTGACCCAGGTGAATATGTTCTCTGGGTTAGTTGACAGGAGGCTGGATCTTTTTTATTTATATATTTATTTATTATTTTTAAATTTTTTTTTTTTTTTTAATTTGACAGAGAGAGATCACAAGTAGGCAGATAGGGACACAGAGAAAGAGGGGGAAAACAGGCTCCCCGCTGAGCAGAGAGCCCGGTGCGGGGCTTGATCCCAGGACCCTGGTACCATGACCTGAACCGAAGGCAGAGGCCCAACCCACTGAGTCACCCAAGCGCCCCAAGGAGGCTGGATCTTTGACTTAAGCTGTGTGGATGTGCGTGTGTGTGCATATGTTGTTCCTCAGCAAAATTTCTACCTTTGCTAGGGCTGTAGCCGAGAATAAAAAAGGTAGGTGGAGGAACAAGTTCCTGTTTGAATACAAGCAGACTGAACAATACGTCTCTGTCTTAAAGATGTTGCTGCTATTGCCATTCATTTTGCTTGAGGAAATTTCTTGTTTTAGAGTATTCAGCGTTAAGAGCAGTATGAGGAAATCCACAATGTTCAATTAACTAACTCACACGGTCAGTCAACAAAAGACAAAATAAACTAGCAGCAAAAAGTGTTTTTATTTGGCAGTAAAGTTTGGCCAAACTTTATTAGTACAATCAAACGCTTCAATCAAACAATTAGACGGTTGCTAGATATGTAATTTCTGTTAATTTTAGTCTCAAATGGGAAAACTTTCATTGTGGGAGAATCATAAAATCATGGTGAAGGAAAACTGCAGATAGTATACAGCGAGAGATAAAATATTTCTTGAAAAAAATGCTGGTTATGAACTTCAAAATGTTGTTTTGAGTGAAAGAAGCTGGCAAAAAGGAGTTTGTACTGTATGATTTCCATTAGGTGAAATTCAGGAATAGGCCTAAGTTATCATTGTTTATAGAAATCAAGGAACCGACTGGAAGGGAACATGACAGAACTTTCTGGAATGATGGAAATGCTCTATATCTTGGTTTGGGTGGTGGTTACACTTTGGCTCTATGCATTTTAATGTATGTAAATGATATCTCAGTTAAAAATAAATAAAACTGAACTGAATACTTCAGATCTGTGCACTTTAATGTATGTAAATTATACCTCAATTAAATATGAATAAAATTATATACACACACACACAAAGATTATCCGTTAAATATAGTCTCAAACCTCTTTTTCCTGAATTGATCCTCATGCAAATATATTGATCACAATTGATTTAAATATTTCTTTCTTTTACCTATTGCCAAAATCACAACTTGGTTAAATAAACAACATTAAAACCTGCATAGCCTCACAGATTTCCTAATTATAACTCATACTGGAAAACTGTGGTTTTCCAGTTGACTTTCCTGGTTTAAAGAAGATGTAATTTAAAACTCTCTTATTTTTTTCATCTATATGATAGAGACGATTAAACTTCTCTGGAGGTTGTTGTAGGGTCACATGAGAAAGGTATGTGACAGTCCTCCTATTCAAAATGTCCTCTGCAGGCTGGTCACTCAGGGTCACTCAGGAGCTTAGTAGAAATGCAAACTTGGAGGGCCACTCAGGAGCTCGGTAGAAATGCAAACTTCCAGGTTCATACTGAATCTTTGTATTAACAAAATGCCTGGGTAATCTGGATGCATACTAAAGGTTTAGAAGCAGTGTCTTAAAGTATGTTGTGATCTTAAAAGTGAGGTACATACACTACCGATTGTCATTAAAACAGTGTCTGTAGTGAAAACGTGGCCCGGCGTTTTGGATGTAGGTTTCCCTGGTTTTATGAAGCCCTTGAACTGAAACCACTCTGCCACCACTCTGGATAACATCGTCGTGAAATGCAGCTGCCTGGGTTGCTGGTGGGGGGACTTCAGGAGTCTGCATTGGATACTGTCCGAGGATCAGCCAACAGACTGCATTTCCAGGTAGCTTCTCAGGATGCAGTTTCGTGTGGAATGAGAGTGGCCCAGGGTCCATGTGAACACAGCACAAGCTGTTGGAACGCTGAGGACTTCGGAGGATTTCCGTAGACTCTAAAAGCAGTCCTTGATTTTCTTTTTTTTTTTTTCCAATTGATTTATTTTCAGAAAAACATTATTCATTATTTTTTCACCACACCCAGTGCTCCATGCAATCTGTGCCCTCTATAATACCTACCACCTGGTACCCCAACCTCCCACCCCCCCGCCACTTCAAAGCCCTCAGATTGTTTTTCAGAGTCCATAATCTCTCATAGTTCACCTCCCCTTCCAATTTACCCAAATTCCCTTCTCCTCTCTAACGCCCCTTGTCCTCCATGCTATTTGTTATGCTCCACAAATAAGTGAAACCATATGATAATTGACTCTCTCTGCTTGACTTATTTCACTCAGCATAATCTCTTCCAGTCCCATCCATGTTGCTACAAAAGTTGGGTATTCATCCTTTCTGATGGAGGCATAATACTCCATAGTGTATATGGACCACATCTTCCTTATCCATTCATCCGTTGAAGGGCATCTTGGTTCTTTCCATAGTTTGGCGACCGTGGCCATTGCTGCTATAAACATTGGGGTACAGATGGCCCTTCTTTTCACGACATCTGTGTCTTTGGGGTAAATACCCAGGAGTGCAATTTGAGGGTCATAGGGAAGCTCTATTTTTAATTTCTTGAGGAATCTCCACACTGTTCTCCAAAGAGGCTGCACCAACTTGCATTCCCACCAACAGTGTAAGAGGGTTCCCCTTTCTCCACATCCTCTCCAACACATGTTGTTTCCTGTTTTGTTAATTTTGGCCATTCTGACTGGTGTAAGGTGATATCTCAATGTGGTTTGATGTAGTCCTTGATTTTCTTACCCCTAAATCTCCCTTTAGCCACTCTCAGTAAGAGAGGTGCTGCCATCCGCCTAGTCACTCAAGCCAGCCACCTCCGGGTCGTCCATGGTTCTCCTCTTTCATGACCCCCACCTCTACCCAAATCAGCAGCAAGTCTCCAAGCCTGTTTCCAAACTCTGACTTCAGCCTCCCAGACTCCCTTCATTTTCACAGCACCCCCCCCCCAACAACTGCCCCACCGGGTGCTCTCTTCCTAGAACTACTGCCTCCTAGTGGCTACCTACTTCCACTGCGCGCCCTCTGACCATTCTCCGAAGCTTGCATCACTCTTGTGGTGAAACCCTCCTATGTGTTTCTTTCTTTCTTTTTTTAAAGATTTTATTTATTTATTTGACAGACAGAGATCACAAGTAAGCAGAGAGGTAGGCAAAGAGAGAGGAGGAAGCAGGCTCCCCGCTGAGCAGAGAGCCAGTTGCGGGGCTCGATCGGAGGACTCTGGGATCATGACCTGAGCCGAAGGCAGAGGCTTTAACCCACTGAGCCACCCAGGTGCCCCACTCCCATGTGTTTCTGCTACACTAGAGGAAGAGCCAGACTCTATATCTATATTGGAAGGACCCAAGGGGTCTTGCCGAACCAGGTCTCTGCGTATCTCTGCAGCCACATCTTTCCGCTCTTCCCTGTCGTTCACTCGGCCCCAGCCTCTCTCACCTCCTTCAGGTCTCAGCTGTGCTGCGCTCCAGGCCTTCCTGCCTTGAAAATGCTGCTCTCTTATCTAGATAGTTCTCCTCCCTTCCTTAGACTTCTTGGCTCAGATTAGACCTTTGGGTCTCAGTGAATCCCCCACCCCCTCTAAGGTGCCTTCCTGTGAGTGCTATACAGGAAGTAGTCTCCTCAGTCAAGTTCTGTCTCAGCCCCTATTTCTTTCCTTCTTGGCACTTCATTACAAGTTGCAACCATTCTGCATCTTTGCCCTTCTATTTTTACCTTCCCTTTTCGAATTGTCAGGCTCACGTCTGTACCTTTCAGTACTGTGTCCCCAGGTGAACTTTCATGACTGGCACATGGTAGGTACTTAATAGATACTGGTTATGACAAGCTGACTGACTACCTAGGTGAACGGAAGGATTTATTCCTTTGCGTGGCTGAACGGCTGCTTAATTACGTGATGCTGTCTGGCATTTATTTCCCCCTGAAGTACAGAATGCCCACTTCTTAATTCTGAGCTCATCACCCTCACACCATATTGCTGAAGGCATTGTTAAAATTCTTTAAAAAGCACTTAAGAAAAAAAGAAAGAAAAGAAAAGCCGAATTCATTTTTGCAGAGCTTGTTTGCGTTGTGTCCCTGGTCCTCCCATGACCTTGTCCTGCCTTTAGAAAGGGCGGTTCCTGGCAGTGGTTTCATCAGTCTCTGGTCCCTGGACCCCTGCTGTTGGAAACCACAGGAAAAGCAAGCACAGCATCACCTTTAATTAGCAGGAGGGTGCCTGCCTGATCTACACAGATAGTGCCTTGAAAATAAGAGACAGAAAAATGTGAAGCAGGACCGGGTTCATGGAAAAAAAACTAGGAAATGAAAAAGAATAATTATCCTGTTTTAACATAATGTTGTTAATCTGTATTGCCCATTATCATCTAGAGTGTCTTGCCTATTGAAGTATGTGAGCTGTGGAGCTGCTCTTTGCTCCAGCAGTGTAGCTAACGTAAGGGACTGGCTCCCCATCCATCATAATAATTAGTTTGTCATAATTTTCTGCCCTTCTTGGCTCTGCAGTAAAAAGATAGAAGAGGCATTTAAAGTTACTCAGGAATTGTTCCCCAAATTTCCTCCCTGTTCTTTATGGGAACAGATAGCTGTATTTCTGCCCTATTTATTTTATGTTTGGCCTGTGATAATGAAGCATATTTCATCTGGAAGTATATAGCTTTAATTTCCATGTTCTACTTGGAAACATCTTGCTGTTTCATTTTGTTTCAGCTGTACAGTATATAAAGAGAGCCCACGCTTCCTTCTGCACTCACCCGTCACCCACCAGAGTTAATTCTAGTTTCAAGACCCACGTTATGACTTCATGAGCTGACTGGTTAATAGCAGGCACTGGTTCCACAGTCCTGGAGAGTTCCACAGCCTGCGAAGTGCTGTCCCCGGCTCCTCCTAGAATTCTCCCAGCAGCTGTGGGGCACAGGAGAAACAGGGGCTGGCCACACGCTCCTGTTAGAGAATGAGGGGCACACAGGGCCACTGACTGGCCTGGGCCTAGGCTGCTAGAGCAAGGGAGAGCTAGGACTTGAGACCAGGTTTTCTAGTTGTCAGTGATGGGCCTTCCCTATTACTTTAGCAACATCTTCTTGTGCTGCTGGAGTTTGCTTCTGTGACGATGGCAACGCGGCCGTTTTCACTTAGTCTCTTATTCCCTCCATATTGCAAATGGGAATAGCTTTCCTTCTTGTGGTGGAAAAACGAGGGCATGTTTGTATAAAAATGTGGAGTTTAAAAGGAATTTTATGCGGGGCGCCTGGGTGGCTCAGTGGGTTAAGGTCTCTGCCTTCGGCTCGGGTCGTGATCTCAGGGTCCTGGGATCGAGCCCCACATCAGGCTCTCTGCTTGCAGGAGCCTGCTTTCCCCTCTCTCTCTCCCTGCCTGCCTCTCTGTCCACTTCTGGTCTCTATCTGTCAAATAAATAAATAAAATCTTTAAAAAAAAAAAAAAGGAATTTTATGCTATTGGGCAGAGGTTCTCCAAGTGCGCTGCTCAGACCAGCAGCAATCAGAAGCCTCAGGAAGCTCATTAGAAACGTAGATTTTCAGGCCTCACCCGAGACCTCCTGATCACAAACTCAGGGCTGGCGTCCGGAATGCAGGCGAAAGTTTCAGAACCACTGGTCCAGGGGGAAGATGGGGAAGGGCAGGGGAGAATGGAGAAGAGAGAAATGACATTATGCACCATGAAAAGAAAAACACTTTGTTCCTCTACTTTCTTTTTTTTTTTTTTTTTTGATGTTCTTTCCCTTAGGAGGTTTTTATTTTTATTTTTTTTCCCAATTTATTTATTTTCAGAAAAACATTATTCATTATTTTTTCACCACACCCAGTGCTCCATGCAAGCTGTGCCCTCTATAATACCCACCACCTGGTACCCCAACCTCCCACCCCCCCGCCACTTCAAACCCCTCAGACTGTTTTTCAGAGTCCATAGTCTCTCATGGTTCACCTCCCCTTCCAATTTACCCAAATTCCCTACTCCTCTCTAACGCCCCTTGTCCTCCATGCTATTGGTTATGCTCCACAAATGAGTGAAACCATATGATAATTGACTCTCTCTGCTTGACTGATTTCACTCAGCATAATCTCTTCCAGTAGTGTATAAGAAAGCCACTGATTTCTGCACATTGACTTTGTATCCTGCCACGCTGCTGAATTGCTGTATGAGTTCTAGTAGTTTAGGGGTGGAGTCTTTTGGGTTTTCCATATAAAGAATCATGTCATCTGCGAAGAGAGAGAGTTTGACTTCTTCATTACCAATTTGGATACCTTTTATTTCTCTCTGTTGTCTGATTGCTGTTGCTAGGACTTCTAATACTATGTTGAACAAGAGTGGTGAAAGTGGGCATCCTTGTCTTGTTCCTGATCTCAATGGGAAGGCTGCAAGCTTTTTCCCATTGTGTTCCTCTACTTTCTGAGGTTCAGTGTCAGGGCTGTGTAAATTAAACAGACAAAAGTAGATTTACAGTTTAAATTGCATACAAATTTTACTTGATGTTAATATTCTCATTTGTATGTGTACGGGGCGGGGTGTTTGATCATGGAAAAGGAAGCAAAAAGCTAAAGAAGCAGTTAGGTCTAAGAGCTAATATACCATTTCAACAAAGAGCCATTTGTTTGTGGAGAAGCGACAAAACAAAGAAAGAGAGTTTGGGCCTCTAGGGGCAGTAAATTGGTGGGGGGCAAATATATGGGGGAAAACCTAATGGAGGAGAAGAATTCAATAAGATTTATTTGTATAGCTTCAAAAAGATGCTGTTTCCAGGAATAAGAGTGGTCTCTTCTTCCCGGTAAGGGGTGGGGAGGGGGACACTTTCACAAAGGGAAATTTATTGCCCACTTTCAGATAGAAGGGACAGAGTAGAGAGCTTTTTCTACATCTGCTTTTGCTCAGTTATTTTCTGTTCAAAATAATCCTCATGCTAAAGTGCTCAGTTTTGGGGTAGCATATTCTGGTCCCCTTAAACCCCGAGGAGGACAATGGAGCCAGATTGCTGGGTTTCTCTTGCTGTCTCGTCACTTCATTCATGCACAGAGTATTTGCTCAGTACTTACTATGCGCCAGGTGCTGTGAAAGTTCTTGGGAAATAGCAGGGGAGAAAATCAAAGTTCTCTGTCCTCATAGACCTGGCATCTTGCCCTACTTTCATTGAACGGGTGATTAAAGGCACAAATTACTTGCCCTCTCTGTCCCTCTTCCTGGCCTGTAAAGAACAAATGCTAACAGTGCCTAGCTCATGGTGATTTTGTAAGGACAGCACATAAAACACACAGTGTGCAGCATGCAGGTAGAAAGACTTGCCTCCTTCCTGATTGCATACTTTCAGTCTCCAAATGCTGTCAACAAAAGCTGACAGTGCTATCTCTTGCCAACTGTCCCAAAAACAGGATCATAAACCCCAAAGAAGTAATACTGTTTCCTAGAGGCAGGAGACTTGCACAGACATCCCCAAGATGCTTAAAGCAGATGCTCAAAATATTTGGTTCAGAAGTGTCCGAGAACTCATGGACCCGGGTGATAAGTACCTCTTTGTGAAATATCCAGATTTTGTCATAATTTCAACTATCATTATGGCAATATCAGCCCAAATACTCTGGGAATAAATATGCTCCTGGCCCTGTTTCTGAGTTCTCTAACCTGACATGAGCTCAGAGATGAGGAACTTAGAGAATGATTTCAAGTAGCATGTCTTAGATATAATTGCAGATGTCTTAGATTTAAAGGTTTGGCTGCTCCACTCCCACAGAGATGGGAGTGAAGAGATGGGGCTTTCTAGTGCTAACCTCAGATCTCTGCTCCCCTAAATAGAAAGTTATGCTGTATCAAAGCCTGGCTCAAACCTCAGTTCCTCTAAGACATACTCTCACGTTAGGTCAGCCTTTGTGAAATTCTCCAGTAAGGGATTTTGTGCTCCCCTCTACTGCCGATGGAGCAGAAAAACACAATTTGCTAGCCACTGAGAAACAAAGTTATCACATCTGCTGTATTATTCTGTGCTAGGTCCTTGAAATCCCTACCACCCTAGTGTAAGACCACGGTGAGAGCTGTATTGGTAAGACAGTGTATGCGGAAGTCCAGTGGGAACCTCCTACCCGCCCAAATATGCATATCGAGGATGCTTTCTCTTGCGTGGTATATTGGTGGGGTGTGTTGGAAAGAGAGGAGAGAGTATGTGTGGACATCAGGACAAGAAAGAACAAGAAGAAGGAAGGGGAGGAGGAAGGAATGGAAGTGGAAGAGGAAGGAAGAAGGGAAGGAGGGAAGAAGGAAGCAAAAGAACAAGAAAGAAAAGGAGGAAGGAGAGGAAGGGAGGCAGGCAGAAAGAAAAGGAATGGCTAGGAGAAGGGGAGGGGACTACTAGGACCTGTAGAGACCACTCCAACCTCACAACTTAACCTGCTCCCTGGAGGAGAAGAGAAGACAGGTCTTCCCCACCACTGTTGGCCAGTGGGCATGGGTGGCCTGCCACCCTTCTGCCTGGAGCAAGAGGTGGCCTGTTGGTGTACCCCATATGAGGACCACTCTGACTCAGTGTTCCTGACCACCTCTGTACTGTGGCCTGACAACTGATGATTTTGTTCCTGTCCTCTTCTCTTCATTGGACCTGGGCCTCTAGTGACACATGTACACCACATCTGTACCTTCCTTTAGACTTAGATGCTTGGAGGGTGCAGGCCAGATCTTGGGCACTGTATGATTTCCCACAGTTTCAAGTGCTTTGCACTTAGTAGGGATCATGACGTTTGTGTAATGTGGTGGGATTATTTAATGAGAACTGCCTGGTTTCTTAGAAAAAAAATAGACCCATTGAGGTACAGTTTTCCAGTGTACTCCACTGATTAGGGAGAGTGTAATGATTCCTCTTTTAATCCCTTTTTAATGGTGAAACTTTACTGAGCTAACATTTAGTGGAGCTTTTTTGTTTTTTGTTTTTTTTTTCTCCCCCAGCCCTGCCCCATTCTAATAGGAGGAAAGCTCTGGAAGAACCCCTAATATTTCAGATCTAAATTTAAGGAAGTCAGATTCAATTGCTCAGTTAATTAAATTTGCAGTAGTCTCTTCAGAGATATTTATGGACTCATTTTCACACTTTTGCCTTTTCCTTTTTCTCTACTTGAGCAGTAGCAAATACAAACTGACAACCACATTACTGTACATGGAGTTCTATACAGACCAAGATGATGGATTTCCTGATAATCTTTAATAGGGTAATTTTCCTGGATGCAGACTCCTGCCCCATGATTTATCCTGTTCACCTGTTGTGTTGTGTGTTGTCTTAAACCCATACAACATCAAGGTAGGACCACAGCCCATTTGAGTTTGGCAGATGCACTGTTTGAAATCTGGGGGTTTTCTTTGCAGCTTGCAACTCGCCAAAAACCCTAGATTGGACATATGTCTACTGCTAAAACATCTTAGAAGTAATGCCATAAGATGAGGCCATCAAAGTTTTCATTGCCTGAAAACCAAAGGATATATAGATTCCCATTTCCAGGACAAGTTTTTATTCAGTTATGAAACATTCAAATGAGTTTCTCCAATTATGATTCTGAATACTACATAGCATTAAAAAAAAAAAAACAAAGCCCATTTTTCATACCTCTAGCTTCTAATATCTCTATGGGTACATGTCAGGAACTTTGCTAAAATATTTATTGCCTTCCCTTATAGAATCCTCATGATACCTTATGAGACAAGTTATTATTTCTGTGTTATAAATGTAGAAACTGAGGCTCAGAAAGAGTAAATGATGTCCACTAGGTCACACAGCCAGCAAATGGCAGAGTCTGGTCTCAAGTCTAGGTCCTTTGATTACTAACCCATAATATTTCCCCGACTCCATTTTTATTATGTAAACAAAAATAACCTGAGATGAAAAGCACAAAATGGTAGTAGAAATAAAAGATAATGAAAAGCAATGCATAATCTATAAATTAGAGTTTGATATTAAGAAATATGTACAACAATAGACTTTCAGACTCCGCTTCTTCCTTTTTTTTTTTTTTTTGGTTGAACTTTTATCTATCTATCTATCTATCTATCTTTGTGTTATGTTAGTCAGCATACAGTATATCATTTGTTATTAATATAGGGTTCCATGATTCATTTTTTTGTGTATAACACCCAGTGCTGCGTGCAATCTGTGCCCTCCTTAATACCCGCCACCAGGCACATCCATCCCCCTAGCCCCTCCCTTCTAAAATCCTCAGTTTGTTTCCTGGAGTTCAGAGTCTCTCATGGTTTGTCTCCCACTCTGATTTCTCCCCCTTCATTTTTCCCTTCCTTCTCCTAATGTCCTTCATGCTATTCCTTATGTTCCACAAATAAGTGAGACCATATGATAATTGACTTTCTCTGTTGACTTATTTCACTTAGCATAATCTCGTCCAGTCCATCCATGTTCATGCAAAAGTTGCATATTCATCCTTTCTCATGGCTGAGTAATATTCCATTGTGTATATGGACCACATCCTCTTTATCCATTTGTCTGTTGAAGGGCATCTTAGCTCTTTACACATTTTGGCTATTATGGACATTACTGCTACGAACATTGGGGTGCATATGGCCCTTCCTTTCACTATATCTGTATCTTTTGGGCAAATACCCAGTAGTGCAATTACTGGTAGCTCTATTTTTAATTTCTTAAGGAATTTCCACACTGTTTTTCAAAGTGGCTGCACAACTTGCATTCCCACCAATAGCGTAAGCGGGTTCCCCTCCTTCCACATCCTTTCCAGCATTTGTTGTTTACTGTCTTGTTGGTTTTGGCTGTTCTAACTGGTGTAATGTGGTATCTCAATGTGATTTTGATTTGAATTTCCCTGATCGCTAATGATGATGAACACTTTTTCATGTGTCTGTTAGCCATTTGTATGTCTTCTTTGGAGAAGTATCTGCTCATGTCTTCTGCCCATTTTTTGACTTTATCTGTTTTTTGAGCACTGAGTTTGAGAAGTTCTTTGTAGATCTAAAGTATCAGCCCTTTATCTGTAGTGTCATTTGCAAATATCTTCTCCCATTCTGTGGGTTGTCTCTTTGTTTTGTTGACTGTTTCCTTTGTTGTGCAGAAGCTTTTTATCTTGATGAAGTCCCAAAAGTTCATTTTCGCTTTTGTTTCCCTTGCCTTTGGACATACGCCTTGAAAGTAGTTACTGTGGCTGATGTCGAAGAGGTTACTGCCTATGTTTTCCTCTAGGATTTTGATGGATTCCTGTCCCACATTGAGGTCTTTCATCCACTTAGAGTTTATCTTTGTGTATGGTATAAGAGAATGGTTCAGTTTCATTCTTCTGTATATAGCTGGCTAGTTTTCCCAGCACCATTTATTGAAGAGACTATCTTTCTTCCAGACTGTCTTTTTTTCCTGCTTTGTTGAAGACTGACCATAGAGTTGAGAGTCCATATCTAGGCTTTCTATTCTGTTCCGTTGGTCTATGTGTCTGTTTTGTTTTTTTTTTTTGCCAGTATCATGCTGTCAGACACATTCTTTGTGAAGACATATAATATGGATTTCAAAGACCATCCAAGAAAAATTTAAAGGACAAAGAGGGGCCTTGCCCTATCAGATATCAAAACATATTATGGATCTATAGCAATTAGAAAAGTGTGGCATTGACAAATGGAGCAGGACATAGAGCCTGGAAATATACCCATAAAAAATGGAAATTTTTTTGCATGAGTGAGTTGGTATTTAAAATGAATAGAAAGGAGATGAGCTTATTATTTAGAAAGTGGTGATATTGACTATCTGGGGAAAAAAAGTCCCTAGCTCATATTATTTCTGGAAATCCTAGAATAAAAGCCTAATATTAAAAAATTAAATATTAGAAATCATAGGATCTCCCAGGGCATTCCTTTGAGGACTCAAATTCAAGCAGTAAAGTTAAAAATGTATTTGTCTGTACCTAAGAAATAACTATTAACTCTTCAGACACAACCATATTAACATCCTATGCTTTGTATCTAAGTGGGTGCTGCCAATGGCACATGAGATGCACTGATATTACACATCTCCTACTTGGTCACCTAGTCCCTTTGGTAATCAGAGGCTTATACTCTGGGGAGGACTAACTGGGATTGGGGGGGTGTGTGCTAGAATTTGTTATGGAGGAAAGCAAAGCAAAACTCCCTCAACTCCTCATCCATCCCACCCAAGAGTAAGATAGGTGGTCTTCCTGTATGTTCCCATTGCAACTGCTATTTCCAGACACTATGATTATTGCTGTTAACAGTTCTTGGTCTCCTGCTAGACTTTAGATTACTAAAGAGTAGGAGTTCTTTCTGCTTTGCTCACTCCTGGGCTTATCCCAGTGCTTGGCCCATCCTGCTGCTCAACAGTGCTTTGTGGAATGTGTAAATAAGCACATTGTTGGCTTCATGAACAGGGATAACAAAGGTTGGTAGGGAAAAAGGTAGAAGTGTGTAACAGGGAGATTGGGAGGTCTACATGAGCATTCTGTGCCAGGTGGGAAATGCATGGATCTGTGGTTTCTGAGGAGGTTCAGATAAAGAGAGAGCATGGGAATGTATCATCCCAGGTCAAGATGGAGGCACAGAGGCATATGTGGTAAAGAATATAACAGCTATCCTTATCCTTTTCTCCTTATATCATGCCAGACACTGTTCTAAACACTTTGTGTGCATAATTCCATTTATTCTCCGTAACAACTTCAGGAGCAGATGCTATTATTACAATGATTTTCCACATGAGCAAACTGAGGCTCAGAGAGGCTATGTAAATTTTGCAGGGTCACTCAGCTAGTAAGTTGCAGAGTCAGAGTTCAGATTCACACACCCTAGTGTCTCCCAACAGACTGAATAGAGTCTAGTGAAATGGATGTTGTTTAGGGATAAGAAGCTGATGTAATCCCAGCCCAACATCCTGACTCTTCAGTCTTTCCTTACCCTTTTCATTAAAACCTACAACAAAAGCAACTCAAAGAAGAGCCACCTTACAACACCAAATCCAGCCCTTGGAGACCTCAGCCCTCCCTTTGGATGAGAAGTGATCATTGTTGTTCTTGGCCAAGACCCTCCCTACTGGTTGATGCTTCTAGCTTGTGAAGGGATGCCTGTAAGAGAGAGAGTGGGCTCTTGAGCTTCCTAGCAGGCCGTACTGCTTGCACATTGGCACCCATTTCATGCAAGGGCTCACCTTTTCCAGATGCAGTGCTTCATTGGCCTGCCATTGTCTGCTCTGTCTTTTGCACAGGGCCAAACTTCAGACCTAACTGCAAATTAGTAGTGGCTATCAACCGATCGGATCTCTTCAATCGGTAATCTACAATTTTCACTTGCCATGACTGATTGTCTCATTCTATACAAAGTTAGTGCTATGAACCTGGGCAATAATTACTTAACTTCAGCTAAATATATCTGTGTTTCTTAAGTGAATTATAGGGACTTAATATTCCTTTGTTTTCTGTTGGGAAATAGTTGAAAGTTTGCAAAAAATACCCAAAACTGAAAAGAGTAGAACAATTTCTTTTACTTAAATTGTTCATTTCTACCATTACTTATGATGAATAGGCAAAAGACAAAAGAAAAAAAAAACCCACAACAACCTTTTTAATAAATGTTTCTATTTGAGTAATGATTCTAAGATAAGAGCTTCAAGTTCCTAATTGGAGGAAGTGATAGAAAATCAATCAGTTGCTTGGAGAATGAAAATAAACTACTTAAATTAGCTTTGTGTGGCCTGTGGGTTTTTTAATCCTGTGAAACCAAAACTAACAAGGCTAATTTTAAGAGACAATAGCATTGATACAGGTGTTCTGGTCTCACATGAACAATTTTATATAGAAATATAATGTATGTGTAATCACTAACTCCCAAGAAGTGACCACTCTGGAAGAAAAATAAAATGGGCACAAGAGGTGCATTTGTTTATGTAACCTATATCCAAATGAGATCACACTGACCTGCTAAATCTGAAAATAGTGATGTTAATTCTCTCATATGGTATTTTGGCCCAATTTATAAACAGGGTAGTTCAGTTCCCTTAAGACGAAGCTAGTGGTCACTCCATAGCCTGTCTTCAGAGGACAGGTTCTTCAGCAAGAAGTTTTGGGGGCAGAAGGGATAGGACTGCTCCCTTGTTCAGGAACCAGTTTGCCTTAGGGAGATAGAAACTTCTCCTTGAGAAGATGTGGAGATCCCTGTCCAGGTTCCAGATCAGAAAAGGAAAGGCTGGGAAAGGAGAACCCAGACTCTAGAGTCTACACCAACAGGGTCAGTCTTGGTAATGAGTTGAGGATCTAAAACCAATTCCGTTCAATTTTGTGTGTAGCATGCCTTGCAAAGTTCCCATTTACCCCACCCAGGGGTGTGTCTGAGTTCGGAGTCACTGTGGTTGGTATATGAGGCTGTGTGAGGACTTATGAAAATTCATGGGGACTAATTTGCAGATAAGGGTATGCTGAATGAGCATCTGAGTCAATGTAGTTTAACTCAGTTAAGACCTGTTGTTGTTGAAGCTTGGTAACCCTGGACCAACTCATGGCCCGTGGTGATGTGGGTCTGTAGGAAAAATTATTTAAACTCTCTGAACCTCAGTCCCCTCATCTGTTAAAAGAGGATGACATCAGGACCTTCCTTAAAGTGCTGTTGTGATGATAAAATGAGATAGCATGCATACATTTTCACATTTAAATTTCTAGCAGTCTGTGCATTGGCATAAATGATGCAGAACTCAACTCAGATAGATTAGTATCAAAATAATCAAACTCATGTGACTACAAAACCTTTTACTAAGAAATACAGTTTTCTCCATAAGGTAGGTAGTTGCAGGGAGGTGGCATCCTTAGGAAGACACTCAGGGACCCAGCTCAGTCATCTTTGGAGTCTGAGACTCCATTTCAAGTGTAGAATTGTTCAAGACTTTCAGGTTACCTAATGGAAGACATCTGACCATAAAACTAGTGAAATAACATGAAGGGATGTCTGCAAAATATACCCGTCTTCTCACCCTAATCTGCTATCGGTTATATTCTAAAAAAGAGAACAGCTAACCACTATGTAAACAAATCACTATTTGTTTTAATTAAAAGTTAAGCCATTTTGATGGTACTAAGGAGTTATTTATGAACGAATTAAATTGAAAGTCATGTGGTTCATATAGTATCCCTTCAAATATCAAATAGCATCCATCTTCCTATCTATTGATAAGCACAAGACATCCATAAAATCATAGGCTCCAAAAACTTCCAGGGACCTTCTCATAGGTAAAATTCATTCATTGTAGGTTATATTAGTAAGTCAATTCAACTTAGTTTGATAGCTCATAACTGTCCAGGCCGTTGTATTTACTGAGCCATGCACTACCCTTTTTTCAAGCTTCCTTGAGAAAATTACTTGTGAGACTATTTCTCTTCTGGGCACAATCAAGCACTTTAGAATGAACTCCATAACTGCAGATTCAACATAGCATTAGGCTTGGTAATAATATCAAAAAATATTGCTTTAATAATGCCGTGAAGTTGCCTAGAATCCCATGACTTTCCTTCTGCTAGTAATTCAGCCAGAGAACTTATCAGTGAATGTGTGTGAGTGCCAAAGAGCAGGGCCCAGTTTAAGGGACAACAAGAACCTCAAGGTTAAGTAGAGAAGACCTGAATCAACACCTTCTAAATGAGTTGACTTCTTTGGAGGAAGGCTGCTGCTCTCACCCAGGACCTGGTGCCTGGTTCACCATGAGAAAACAGGGCTGGATGGTCAAAGAGGCTTCCTGATGGGTGGTTTGGTTTCTTATTTGGGATTTTCCAATTATTCCTCTCCATTGCCAAGTTTGTACAGACGTTAACGGAAGTTCTCTCCTCCATGTCCTCCTTCTTTTCTTTTTTTAAAAGATTTTATTTATTTATTTATTTGTCAGAGAGAGAGAGAGTGCGAGCGAGAGCGAGCACAGGCAGACAGAGTGGAAGGCAGAGTCAGAGGGAGAAGCAGGCTCCCCGCCGAGCAAGGAGCCCGATGTGGGACTCGATCCCAGGATGCTGGAATCATGACCTGAACCGAAGGCAGCTGCTTAACCAACTGAGCCACCCAGGCGTCCCTCCTCCTTCTTTTTAAGTGTGTTGAAGCACACTGGAACTATAAAGCACTGTGCAAATGTAAGAGCTTCAGGCTCTGTGTGCATGCTTGCTCTGGTGCCAGGTGCTGCAGAGAATCTGAAGGAATCACGCACCATGGGAGGGACAGATATATCCATCCTCAAATCCGGTGTTTCCTCAAGTGGGAACACCGACCACGGGTGGTGCCTGGGATGATGTTAGCTGACAGGTGAAGGAGCATTTCTATTATAATAGTTATAATGTATAGTTCAATAATTACACATGCATTTATCATGACATGTAATAGGAAAAATGAAATTCATGTACCATTATATAATAGGTTTTATTATATAGGACAAGGCTAAGGACATAAATTCATTTATTTAGTTGAAATAGAGAAAAAAAGTATGAGGATATGCAGATTCAATAAAAAAACTATGAAGATGGGATATGAATTACTGAGTTTTGAAAATATTGAGGCCCAGAGAAGGGGATGGGACTGTCTTGCCCAAGGTCAGATAGCAAATTAGAGGCAGCGCTAGGATGGTTATTCATGTCTTCTAACCCCCAGGATCTTCCAGGTCTTTTGATTATAGTACGAGTTCTTCCTTAGCTGGCCACGTCTCCACTTTAGGTTTGAGTTCATCACTGAGAAGGCATAGTTCTTTTCTCTCTAGGGATATCTCTTGAAGGGTTTAACTTAGTAAAGGGTTAAACGCTTCAACAGTGCATTTGAAACATGGGTCTTCAACATGTTCCTATCAATAGCTTATAGAAAATTTCCTGTGAATGAAGAGCTCAGGCCAAAAACTGGGACCTTTCCTGGCCCTTTGCAAAGCCTCAGAAGTTGTGCACAGCTAGAAAGAGGAAGCAGTGGCCGAGCCAAGCCAATTCAGCATGTGGCATGCCTCCAGGTCTCCAGCCTCTCTCCCCCACATGTCAGACCCAAATCTCCACCATTCCCAATTCCCATCCACTAGAGAACCAAGGAGAAGGTTAAAAACAAGGTTTTGCTAGGTGACTGAAAAAAAGAGTCTGTCTGCAGAGACTGTAGTCTCTTCCCTATCTACAGCTCATTTATAGTAATGACTGCATTCATTTATCCCTGTGCCGATATCATTTTTGAACTCCATGCCACTACAAGTTAGCATGCCTATCCTCATTTTGCAAATGAGGTAATCAAAGTTCTAGGTTAATTTGCCCAAATGGGAAAGTTTCTCAATTCTAGGCCTATCGGACTGCAAAATTCCAAGAGTCATACTCAATACAGGGAAAGAGAAGAGACATATGAAATGATGTTGAATAATGTAAGGACATGTGTAATTCAATGCTAGGTTAGACAGTAGTGACTTCTACTGAAGTAGTGACTTCAGTGAATTCTGAAAGAATTCGCAGTAGGATAAATCATTGTCCTATTCATTTACGTATCTAAATTCAAGTTGGATTCCTCATTCTGTGCCAGACACTTGGGACTGATCTTGAAATAGAGGTCAGCAAACTATACTCCACAGGTGAAATCCAGCCACTACCTGTTTTTTTGTAAATAAAGTTTTATTGGAACACAGCCATAGCTATTTTTTCATGATTTCTGTGGCTCCTTTTGTGTTACAATAGCAAAACTGAATTGTTATGACAGAGACCTTTGGGCTTGCAACAACCTAAAATATTTGTTATCTGGCCTTTAGCAGAAAAAGTTTGCTGACCATTTATCTAAAAGTCCCAGAAGTCTTTGTATAATGGGTGGAAATTGATAATAAAAAGAAAATTAGAATTTTGAGTCCAGGAGAAGGCATCACAGACCCTGAATCCTAATTTGGCCTGACTACATAGAAAAAGTGAAAGAGAGACCTTGAGAAAGTAGCAGTTTGAGGCCTCATTATTTTAATTTGTAAAATGGAGATGGAACCACCTGCTCAGACTGCCTCCTAAGTTTCAGTGCATTGGATGACACAGTAGGTAATAAATAATAATTAATAGCTCCATTTTATTGCATACTAATTGAGCAGTTTTTCCTAAGCAATTTACATGCAACATCTTACAGTATCTTACATGCAATCTCAGTGTAACCCAGTGAAGGGGGTTGCTCAGTGTAAAGGAGTTACTGACTAGAAATTCGTTATGTGTTTTTTAAATTTTGTCTTTCTGAGAGTTTGAGCTTTGCCCTAGTTAGCCCAAGGGTGGCATCTGCCTAGGGTTGTGTGTGGGAGTGAGGAGGAAGATTAGGATTTGTTAAGGAGGGAAGCCAGTGACAAAGAAGGATACAATTCTTAGCTTCTGAGATGCAAAGAAAATTTGCAAGTTGGATAATTTCCCTGCAATAATGTTTACATTTTTTATTGCCTCTGTTGGAGTATTGGGGTGAGGCCATGTTTGGAGGACCTAGTTTATAACATTGCACACTGTGGAGCAGATATTTCTTCTGCTCAGGCAGCTAGGCTGACTCTAAGGTATCAGGATGTAGGAGAAGGAAAAGACAAATAGCCCAAACCTTTTCTGGTCTGGCAAGTGGTAGGAGGAGAAATCGGTGAGTGGAGAGGTAGAACTAGGGGAGAGGCGGAAGGTATATAAAGGAGGATTTCATTAAGGGAAGGGGTTATTGCTCATGCCGTTGAGGAATTTAGACAAGCACCTCATCTTGGACAGCCTGGAATTCACCCTGCTAAGTTGTGCAAGTGGTTAGAAGGAGATTCAGCGCTTTGGCTTCCCTAGCTGTGCTCACTCCTGCAGTGTGGGCCCTTCATGTGAGCCATGGACCTGCTGTGGGACTTTCTGACACATGGCTGTGCAGGGAAGATACTGCAGAGATCTGGGTCTGTAGGCCTCAGGTGTGAGGAGAGTCCTTGACAGCTGGGGAGCAGCAGTGGGATTGGTCAGGATTAGCTGGAGGCCAGCCTGGCCACAGTGACCAGGGGACAAGAGATTATTCCTGGAAACTGAGGATGCCAGAGCCCCAAACCCTGAGCTTTCCTCATGGTCTGATATCACAAAAGACTTGCATACCTCAGTAAGATCTCTGCTTCATGAAGAGATGAGAGAGGAGCCTCTGAGTCTGAGCATTTTTATAAAGAGGGACTGAACTAAAGAGACTGTTTACTTTTCAGATTAGATTTAGTTCTAAGCAAGATTGTATGTTTACTTTCACCTCTTGGTTCCCTCTGCCATTGCTACTAGGAGTGGAGGGAGGGGAAAGGAAGTCAGATTAGTAATTTTGGCCAAAATTATTGTTTACAATTATATATATTTTTATATATATAAAAATATTTTTACAATATTTTTATTTTCAATTTATATATTTTTACAATTATATATATTTTTACAATTATATATAATTGTTTACAATTATATATTTTTATATATATAAATATTTTTACAATATTTTTTATTTACAATTTGTATATTTTTACAATTATATATTTTTATAATTATATATATTTTTATATATATAAAAATATTTTTACAATATTTTTTATTTACAATTTGTATATTTTTACAATTATATATTTTTACAATTTTATATATAATTGTTTACAATTATATATTTTTTACAATTATATATATTTACAATTATATATATATACACATATATATATGTTTACAATTAAATATATTTTTCTGAAGAGACCAATTGTATTGTCAGTTAAAAGTAACAACCCCTTTACATTATCATCATCCCTAGTGGCACTCATCTGTCTGGCTCCAGAACCAGAGCACCACTGAAAACTTCAAACACTTAGACAAACTTCGAGCTGCTCTCATCTTTGTGATTGTGGTTGTCATGGTTAGGATTTAGGTCACCATGTTAAAATCCAAATGGCAGATGTCACAACGGAGGCTGGAACTCGCATCCTGGAAGACATTGGCTGTGTGCAAAAGTGACCTAAAAACTAATTAATGAAAGCAGAAATCTGGAGAAGATTGAGCCACAGCCCACCCTGGGGATCCCAGGGCAAAGAAGGGGACTGTCCTTAAGAGGCATGTGTTTTTACCCCTCTGTGTTCTGAGTTTCACTTTAAGGAAATGGTTAAAAAGGTCTTGGGACTGGACAGGCCCTAAACCTGGAGGAGAATTTACAAGGAAATGGTTTGTGTTCTGGCTCTGCAGAATAAGACTGGTTTTCCAGAGTTGATAGGGAGGAAAAAGTAGGTGGCAGTTAGCTAGCAGGATGCAGAGTGGAAAGGGTAGGAGCTGGAGAGGTGAGAACTCTGACTTCTGGTGATGGAGAGGTGGTGAAGAGGAGTGTTTTTCCTCCCTATGAAAAGTCTAGAGTTACCCTTTGAAACCTTGGCTGTGGTCTGACTAGTTGGCAAATACTCCCGTGTGTCAGAAAGAGAAGGGATGCTGAGCCCTTAGACACCATCTGCTGAGCACATCCTGGCACATGCCAGCTGCCTGACTGAGTGATTTGGAAGTTATCTGTGTTTCAGGCTCTAAGCACAATCTCCAATGCTGTCTTCCTACCAGGAAACTGTTTCTGTCCCTCCTGAAGAGGTCTTAGAAATCTCTGATATTCCCATGAGGAGAAGCTGCAAGCCAGCTCGTTCATTTGGTGCTTCCATTTGGTATAGGGGGGAAAAATACACACACACACATACACACACACACACACCCATTTGGTATAGAAAAAATATATATATTTTAAATAGGCACAGTTGTGAAGTGTATATAATAAGGCCTGGCTTGGGTACCTGGACACAGAGCCTCATCCCAAATCTCCTCTAGCAGAAAGGCAGATTTCCAAGTTACAAACTGTAGTGCTGAATTGTGGGATCTAAACGTGCCCAGCATCTCCACCTGCTAGAGCAGGCAAGGCGAGGAACTAGACCTGAGTAGGAGTTAGTTCCACAGCAGCATTTGTTTCATGAATATTTGCTTGTTTGCATCAGCCTCAGTGAGATTCTTAAAAAGAAAAAGGATGGGCTTGTGGATAACTTTTCCCTCATTGCTTCTGATTTCCCTGTACTGTCCAGATTTTTCTGTAAGGTGTATATAATTCTTTGCTTCCCAGAAAAAAAAAATCTTTAAATGATAGGAATAAAAACTTGGATCTTAACAGCTGCCCACATTCTGTGCCCTCAAACTGTGATGAGGGGGAGGGAGGGTGAGAGAACAAAGGTCCGGGTCTTCTTTTAGGGCTTCATTGTTGCCTGCTCCTGCCACGGATTTGGTAGGAAGTATACACACTGGTCTGTTTCAAAAACCAGTCTGGGTAACAGATGTCGTCAGGGAATTATTGTTTAATTTTCTTGGAGGCATTGCTGTATTGTACCCTATGAGCACACGTAGAAGAAAGTCCTTGTTTGTAGGTTATCTAGGTGGAAACATTAAAGGGCGAAGTGTCAAGGTGGTTGCTTTCTCCTTTGAAGCAGTTCCTATAAAAAGGCAAATATGAAGCAAGTATTGCAAAAAAGTTAACAGTTGTTGAGCGCAGTGACTGATCTATGCATATTCCTTGTTCTCTTCTCTCCATATTTCTGTTTGTTTGAAAATTTTGATAACAAAAATTTGGGAACAAAACAGCATCAGACATGATTCTCAGGGAGGCATATTCACAGTGGGGAAAAGGAAACAAATCTGTTCTGAATGCTCCTGAATGCCACCCTTCCCCCCTCTTCTGAGACCTGTGTGTTTGTGAAAGACTCTTCATTGCACTGTTGTTTATAATACCTTTAAACTAGAAATGGGTTTCATTTCCATCATTAGAGCAGTGGTGAAATAGTTTAAGGTATGGCTAGATTATGGAAGAACATGGAGACTAAAGCAGTGTTTCCATGTGATATCATTTCTCTTCTACCTAAAGAAATTTTTAACCTTTTCTGAAGTACAGTTCTACTGGTGATGAATTTTCTTACCTTTTGTTTGTCTAAGAAAGCTCTTAGTTTGCTTCCTTTTCTGAAGGGTGTTATCACTGGATATAAAAGTCTAGGCTTATAGGTTTTTTTCTTTTTCTACATTTTTTTTTAAAGATTTTATTTATTTATTTGACAGAGAGAGATCACAAGTAGGCAGAGAGGCAGACAGAGAGAGAGGGGGGAAGCAGGCTCCCTGCTGAGCAGAGAGCCCAATGCAGGGCTTGATCCCAGTACCTGGGATCATGACCTGAGCCGAAAGCAGAGGCTTTAACCCACTGAGCCACCCAGGCGTCCCTCTTTTTCATTGTCTTCTGATTCTATAGATTTGTAGTTTTTATCAAATTTGGACAACTTTTGGCCTTTAATATTTAAAATAGTTCTCTATAACTCTTCTAGGACCCCTACAATGTAGATTTCAGACCACTTTCTGTTCTCTTCTTCCTGTGCTTCATTTAGTTTATATTCTACTGTTATGTCTTCAAGGTTGCTGATATTTTCTTTTACAGGGTCAAAACTGCTGTTAAATCTATCCACTAAAATTTTTATTTTAGGTACTGTAACTTTTATCTTTAAAAGTTCCATTTGCTCTCTTTCATATGTCTGATTTTTCTCCTCATTATAGTTATATTTTCTATGAAATACAAATCCATTATTATAATACCTGTTTTAACTATCCTTCTCTGTGAACTCCATCATCTCCATTTTCTTCTCTGTGAGTTCCATCATTTACCATTTCCATATTTGTTTCTGTTGACTGGGTTATGTACTGACTATAGGTCATATTTTCCTGATTATTGTCCCATTTAGTAATTTTTGGTTGGATGCTATACATTATGTGTATTACAGTCAAGTGTCTGGATTTCATTGTCTTCCTTTAAAGAGTTTTGGACTTTATATTGAAAGATGTGTATTTTTCTATCAGCTTGAGTTCATTGAATTCTTTTTTTTTATAGGCTATGTGGGGATTAGTTTATAGTAAACTTTAGGCATAGATCAGCTCTGTTACTAAATCATGACCCCTCTTGGGTGTCTACTGACTATTTCAGGTGATCACTATGGACACCATACTCTGGTGCATCAAAATGGGAACTCCTCACAATCGTATGTGAGCTCTGGCAATTGTTCTTTCTTCTTAGCTGAGTCATTCTTTGTCCTGTCTTTTGGAGAGTCACTCTATTCATACATAACTTTGTACTTAGCAAAGCCTCCAGGTTTTGCTGAAGCAATAGCTTTCTGGAGCTCTTTCATTGTATGGCTTCATCCTTTTTGGAACTCTGCCTACATTTTCCAGCCCTTTCATCCTCTTCAGTCTCTGATGAATATTTTGGCAAGAGCACAGGCTATACTTGGTTTTCCCTTCCCTGCTCATGGTCTTCAAATTGCTTTAGTCAGAGAAGTAGAATAGTTATAGGGATCACCTTATTTATTTTCCTTCTGTGTTGTCTATTTTCCAATGTCTGAAGGTAGTTATTTCACATGTACTGTCTAGTTTTCTAGTTGATTCTTATAGGAGTTTAAATATGGTCTTTTACAATATGTCTAATTACAATACTAAACAAAATTGTAAATATAATTACTTGAATTTAAAAATTAAGTTTATTTAAACTATAAAAAGATCCTGAACCTATTCATTCATTTATCCCACCCCACCCCTTGCTTTTGGCAACCACCAATCTGTTCTTTGTATCTATAAGCTACAAGTAAACTCATACATATACTATGAGCATATGTATATATATATATTTGTGTATCCCTTATTTTTATATATATATATAATATATATGTAAAATATATATAATTTAGATCCCACATATAAGTGAGATCAAATGTATTTGTCTTTCTCTGTCTGACTTACTTCATTTGGCATATGCCCTTGAGATCCATTCATGTTTTCACACATGGCAAGAGTTCATTCTTTTTTATGGCCAAATATTATTCCACTGTATATACATACCACAATTTCTTTATCCATTCCTTCATTGACGGACACTTAGGTTGTTTCCCAATATTGGCTATTGTAAAAAATGCTACAATGAACATAGGAGCACATATGTCTTTTCAAATTAGTGTTTTTGTTACCTTTGGATAAATACCCAGTAGTAGAATTGCTGAATGATGTAGTAGTTCTACTTTTAATTTTTTGAGGAACCTCCATACTATTTTTCATAGAGGCTGCACCAGCTTACACTCCCACGAGCAGAGCACCATGATTCCCTTTTCTCCACATCTTTACCAACACTTGTTTTTTCTAGTCTTTTTTTAATAGCCATTATAACAGGTCTGAGGTGATTACTAATTGTGGTTTTATTTTGCATTTGCATTTAATTAATGATATAGAGCATCTTTTCATGTACATGTTGGCTATCTGTATGTATTCTTTGGAAATATCAGATCTTCTCCTCATATTTTATTCAGATTGTTTTATTTTTGGTTTTCTTTGTTGTTGTTTTGCTAATGAGGTATATGAGTGTTTTATGTATTTTGCACATTAGCCAATGTGCAATCAGATATAAAATTTGTAAATATTTCTCCCATTCAGTAGGTTGCCTTTTCATTCTGCTGATGGTTTTCTTCACTGTGCAGAAGCTTTTTAGTTTGATGTAATCCCATGAGTTTGTTTTTGCTTTTGTTGTTTTGCTTTTGGTGTCATATTCCCTAAAAAGTGTTTGCCAAGACCTATGCCAAAGAGCTTATCACGTGTTGTGTTCTTTTAGAACTTTTTTGGTTTCAGGTCTTGTGTTCAAGTCTTAATCCATTTTGAATGGATTTTTGTGTACAGTTTAAGAGAGTGCTTTAGTTTCATTCTTTTGCATGTGGTTGTCTAATTTTCCCAACACCATTTATTGAAGACACCATCCCTTCCCCACTGTGTATTCTTGGCTCCTTAGTTACATATTAATTAAATATATATTTATGAGTTTATTTCTGGGCTTTCTCTTTGTTCCATTCCTCTCTGTGTTTGTTTTTGTACTAATACCACGTTGTGTTAATTACTAAAGCTTTGTAATATAGTTTGAAATTAGCTTTGTTCAAGCTTTGTTCTTTTACTCAAGATTGCTTTGGCTATTTGGGGTCTTTAATGGTTTTATACAAATTTTAGATCTCTGGTTCTATTCCTGTAAAAAATTCCAGTGAAAATTTGATAAGGTTTGCATTAAATGTGTAGTTTGCTTTAGATAGTATGGACATTTTAATAATACTAATTCTTCCTCTTTGTGATCATGGAATGCCTTTCCATTTATTGGTATCCTCTTCAATTTCTTTCATTAATGTCTTATAATCTTAAATACACAGGTCTTTCACCTCCTTGGTTGAATTTTTTTCTAAGTATTTTATTTTTTCTGATGGAATTTTAGGTGGGATTGTTTTCTTAATTTGTCTTTCATTATTACTGCATAGGAAACAACAGATTTTTATATATTGATTTTTGTATCTTGCAGCTTTACTCAATTTGTTTATTAGGTCTAACAGTTTTCTGATGAAGTCTTTAGGGTTTTCTATATATAATATCAGTCATCTGTAAATAGAGACAGTTTACTTCTTCCTTTCCAATTTGGATGCATTTGCTATCTTTTGCTTAATTGCCATGGCCAAGATTTCCAACACTATGTTGAATAAAAATGGCAAGAGTTGGCATCCTTGTCTTGTTCTTGACTTTAGAGAAAAAATTTTAGCTTTTCATCATGGAGTCTGATTTTAGCTGTGGGCTTGTCATAGATGGCCTTTATTACACTGAGATATGTTCCTTCTGTATCTGCTTTGTTGAGAGTTTTTATTGTGGATGCTGAATTTTGTCAAGTACCTTTGCTGCATCTGTTAAGATATTCGTACAATTCTTATCCTTCATTTTACTAATGTGGTGTATCACATTAACTGATTTGAGGATGTTGAACAACCCTTGCATCCCTGGAATAAATCTCACTTGATCATTGGGTATGAAGGTGAATTTAACAGAGGAAAAATCATCCAGAGATGTTGTATAACTTCAGGTAATGAAAGCTACAATTTTTAAATGATACTCCAAATTTTAAAAATGTGAGAAACCATAAGATTTTGATGTAATTAATTTTTAATTATAAATATCAGACTTAACATTTATAGAATCTGTAATCTGAAAGATGAGTAAGTTGGGAATACCTTTACTTTCCTCCATCTTGGTTCTTCATTAATTATTTTATATTGATATTTACACATTTTTAATAGGTATAACATTTGCTTTCTGCTATGTAGCCACTGATTACCATGTTGGTGTGCCTTAATTCCATGCTGAACATGGATTTAATTCACATTGGTATTTAACCACAACATATCTATTTTTCAGGTCCTCATTTTAAGTTACATTTATTTGGCAGGATAGATCATCAATCTCTCCTCCCTCATAAAGACTCATGGGGAATGTTCTCTGAGTCCTTAAGGCTTATGAATTTCTGTCATTAACCTTGTACTTGCAGTAAACCTGGATGGATATAAACTTTCCTCAGAAATTTTCATATATCACTCTATTGCCTTTTATCATCTAATGTTACTGTGGAAAAATCTAAACTAAGTCTAGTATTTCCCCCTTTTTACATGAACTAGTTTTTGGCCTATATTTCCATAGAACTCATTTTGTGTATCTTTGAAGTTTGGTTGCTTTACCAGAATCTCTCTCTTTTTAAAAAAGTTTAATTTCAGTATAGTTAACTAAGAGTTTTATATTAGTTCTAGGTATATAATATGTATCAGAATGTCTCTTGCTGTATTTTCTTTTATATAACTTGTTTCTGAGTTATGGTATGTCCTTTTGTGACAGATTTATATCTTTATTTCAAGAAATATTCTTGCCCAGAGTGGCTTGTCCTCTTGGAGCTTCTTTTGAAAGACTTTTTGGAACTGGGTAGTGGGAAGAAGCCAGAGGGTCTTGGGAGGCTGTCAGTGGAGGCTTGAAAAGAGGAAAGGAAACTGCTATTGGAAACTTCATGTAAGGGAGCCCACATTATATATTAGCAGGACAATTGGCCAGGCTATTGCTTATAGTAAATTGAAAAATAGGAAATGTATCTAATTAACCTATTTATCTTGCAAAGAATATGTCCAGGTAGAATAGTGAGAGTGTTAACGGACTCTTTTATCTACATGTGATAAAGTACAGTTAGAGAGAGAAACTAAACAAGGAATTACTTCATTTTTAAACAGAATTAGAGGGAGTATTTCCAAATCAGAACTTGCCAGATTAGAAATTAAAACTATTTCTCATTCTAATGAGAAAAATTTCTCAAAATAAGAAATGGCTTCATGGGGAGCGCATGCTTGGCTCAATGGTTAAGCGTCAGCCTTCAGCTCAGGTCATGATCCCAGGGTCCTGAGATCGAGCCCCACATTGGGCTCCCTGCTCAGTGGGAAGCCTGCTTCTCCCTCTCCCACTCCCCCTACCTGTGTTCCCTCTCTCACGGTGTCTCTCTCTGTCAAATGAATAAATAAAATCTTAAAAAAAAAAAAAAAAGAAATGGCCTCATGGCACGTATAAAATATATGATACTGTCTATGAAACATGGCTTTGTGGTCAAGAACCTATAAAGCCTTTGCTAAGACATTTGAAAAACAAAAGGTGGTGCTTCATACTTCGTTCCTCATCTAGAAGAAAGAAAAAGAAAAAAGACTTCTGGTAATTTTAAGAGCATAACTTGGAGACCCTCTCAGCTAGATAGCACTGTTACTCAGAGTTCTAAAGTAGAGAGAAATTTTGTGGGTGTTTCTCTCATCTAATAGAGTGAACTGTAATTTGATGAATAGGAATTCCATTGAATTTTTATAGGAATTGTATCAGACTACAAGGTAATAGAAATAGAATACAAAGAGGCCTCTTGGGCCCTAACTTAATGATAAACAGAAAGCAGGTTGAGAAATCTACTGAGCTGTAACCATGGATTTTTTTTTTTTTTTTTTTGGTAGAACTGGGTCTTGATGGAGGAAGTTGTGATCTGTGCCCAACTGGATTTCAGTATTGCCATGGACTGTTATGTGTTTCTTATTACCCCTGCCCCCTTTTTGAATTAGTGTCTTTATTGTAGTGCTTCTGACCCTGCCTCACCATCATATATTGGACATTTTGGGCAGAGAGTTAGAAGTTTGTTTCTTCAGTTCACTTGACTTTAGATCAAGAGCTGCACTTAAGGGACCTCATTCACATCTGGAGCTGGTTTGAATGACAGTTCATTCATTTGAATGACAGTCCTATACCTCAAGTCTAAATCTGATGCTACAATGGATGAGACCCTGGTGATTCTTAGGGTTGAGGAGGAGTTCAGTTAGGGGAATGTGGTGGATCATTAAGGTTCAGGGTGTTCACTTTAGTGTCTAAGGAGCCATGCCTTCCAGTATGTGTGCCCTAGTGCCATTTCTGCTCTATGAGTTTGGGCTGTCTGTGTTACCCACTTTAACTGTGTACTCTTAGAAGTGACCAATCACACAAGGAACCCAACAGCCTTAAGATGGCTGTGCTGTCAGCAAGCTCAGACTAGCGAGCTAGAAAGACCGTGCAGAAGAGAACCGAGGGACTCCGTCAACAGCCCCAGCTGAGCCCTCAGCTTACTCAGCACCCAGGAGCCAATCGCTGAGGGATTGGTTTTGTCAGTGGATTTCCCAGTTTTAACTGAGCTACCTCTCCTAATGTTAATGTAGGTTATAGATAATGTAGGTTATAGTCCTGTCCAAATTGCAGATTTGTAAGAAAATAAGCTTTGGGGTTCTTGGGTGGCTCAGGTCATGATCGTAGGGTCTTGGGGTTGAGCACTGCATCAGGGCTCACTGCTCAGCGGGGAGCCTGCTTCTCCCTCTTCTGCTGGTGCTCCCCCTGCTTGTGCTCTCTCACTCTTTCTGTCGGAGGAAGGAAGGAGAGATTGAAGGAAGGAAGGAAGGAAAAGAAAGAAGGAAGGAAGGAAAGAAGGAAGAAGAGAAATAAAGAAAGAAAGAGAGAGAGAGAGAAAGGGAGAAAGAAAATAGCCACTAAAATTTTTAAGCCACTAAAATTTTCAGGTACTTTTTAATGTAACTATGGACAATTGAAATGTCTTAACTTTTTCTTTCAAGTTATTATTTTTACAGACATCGTGTGGCTGAAAACTTCTTTGAGGGGACAATTGTTTTTAATATATATATTCTAGTCTGTGTTTTTTATGATACTTCCTTCATCTTCTGTACACCTTCCCTGCCAATTACTTACACATTTATTCTACTTTGGGTCCTTTCCAATTATTAGCAGTCATCAAGCAATTCAACTAAGTAATTTATTAACTTAGTAATTCAACTAACACAAAGGATTTGTTTATAAATAACAATGTGTGGTGATGATAAATTGTAACCACTTTACTGATGGTTCACCTCTTTTTCCTTTGTCTAGTGATGATGTCTCCCTTGAGTTTCACTGTTTTCAGTATTACTGCAGCTCAGAGGAAACCCTTGAAAGTTACAAAATCCTCTGTTTATAATTCAGGACTAATCCTGTCCTTTCTGTTTGCCTCACCTCATTTCCTGCAGTCTCTCTTAGCAAGAAGTAGAGAGACAATAGAATTTATTATTCAAATTATCATTCACTCCATAGTGAAATGAGGTGTCATTTGTAATTGCACTACTATAGTAGGTACAAAGTGGCACACTAGGTCATCAGATCACTTTGTTTGTAAGCCTGGGTTGTGAACAATAAAAATGGCATGTACTTTTGTGAGCTTTACCTACCAAGCTTTCCCGTTCTAGAAAAGAATGGGATTGTGTAGGGACAGTCCCCATTTCTCCTTTGGCCTGCCTGTGTCCCTAGCTTTCATTGTTCTTATTAAGAAATTCTTATATTGACCTTTCAGACCTGGGTCATTAGCATGTTGTGGGAATTTTATATCCTAATTTAATTTATGTGGAAGTTATATGTAGCCCTCAGTTACTTTTCACATTTTGGGCCAGGTTTCAAAGCATATGGCAGAATTTGTGATTTATGATTCATAGCCCGTGGCTTGTAATTTTGTATGTTTACCTCTATCATTACGATGGGAATATACTTAACTTCCATTTTCATTTTTTAAACTTGTCTTTGATGGATTTAGGAGGAGGAACATGGAATTAAAATGTCTTTACTCTGTTATGTTTACATGAAAACCAGTATGTTGACATGGATTTATGACTTTGGTATGGAGTCAAACTTAAGAAAGCAGATTTCAGTACATTAGGTGTGATATGTATCTCTTTGTGCTAAAAAACATACTTTATAACGTATTTCTAAGGGTATTTATCCCCGTGGTAATTGAAGTTATTTTATGGAGTGAAGAGGGTGTATATAAGGTATATAATTTGGAAATTTTACGATAGGCATGAATTACTTTAATAAATCTGCAGAGATATCAAGGAAGATCATTCCACTGTGGAGAAAAATAAAAAAGACTCAAGTCTCTGTGGCTCTTATTGCATTATGGAGTTGGGGATCCATGCCACTAACAAGCATCCAGAGGTTAAGCATGAAATGCCTTTTTATTTTGACCCTATAGCCTTTGATCAAAATTTTCCCATTGCAGACCTTACAGAGAATTATCTTCCTTAGCTCAGGAAAATGTAAGAGTTGTCTGTCAAGGAGCACTTTGATCCCAAAGGTTAGAAGCTAGTAGGGTAGGATTGAGTTAACCACAGTAACAAGAAAAAGACATCCCTGTTAGTATGGGATGGTTGACGTCTGTTGTCTGGGCTTCTGGGTCGGCAGTTGTTCCATTCTGTGGCATATTTATTTCCCTAGCTTGCATTGCCATATCCTGCTTGCTGTCATCTGCCTACTTCAATGTCCTGGGATGCAGCATTAATATTTTTGTAATGGTGGTATATCCCTTAGCATATCCAAGAATGGAGGAACAAACAAGAAATAACAGCGATAAGCATGTGCTGCCAGACCTTCCTTGGAGAACTTTATTATTGTGCACACCAAGAAATGGATTTGTGAAACTTAGTTTGGTGGAGTGGAAAGTAAAACACAGAAAAGAAATAGAGTGGTGCACATAGCTGTCACAGTCATGTCAGAAATGCACATGAGAAAGGTAAGCATCAGCATCTCACAAAGACCTTCCAGGGAAGAGCAGGTCTGCTCTAGTGTGTCAAGCACCTGACACAGGAATGAAGCTTGACAAGTCATTTTGATGCTGAGCTGGTAAACTCCTTGAAAATAAACACACTTTTCAAAAGAGGCCAAAACCCCAAATCAATACAAAGAAGAAAGCTAAGAGAATGCGTGAAAACAAATTAATGAGGAATAATGGCTTGCCCCTGCTCCCACTTCTGTTCATCACCCCAGCAAGTGCAGATGTTTGGTGTTGACAGGCTAAGTTGTGCAGTGCGAAAATATGGCCGGAAGAGTCAGGCAGACCCTGAGGTTAGACTCAGTTCACCCACTTGCCATTTGGATTTAGCATCTTGGGCAAGTGACTTTTTTTCTTCTCAGGAGATTCTTGCTGGTTCTTGTTGGATTGAATCTGGGTTTGAGTTTATTTTCCTGTAATTTAGGGGTAGTAGTATTCTCTCTATAATGTTGTTTTAGAGATTAAATGAGAGAGCAGCTATAATGTGCGAATGTACAGAACATTCTCAATAAATGCTTGTTGCTAGTTCACTGCGGACTCCTCTGTCCCCAGGCTCTTGGGGGTGGAATGTTCTTACGCCTTGCCCGGACTTCCCTCCTCTTCCTAGTTTTTCCTCTTCCTTTTTCTCCTTTTCCTGTTCTGTAAGGATGGGGAAGTCCTGAGCTGGCAGATAAATTGGGCTTCAGCTCAGGTGAAGCCGAGAGAACGCTTGATGTATTTGTCCTGCTGCTGAGAAAGCAAGCTGCGTTTGTGCTCTTGGTTTCCATTACTGAGCTGGCCATATTTTATCTTCCGTTAAGTGGCAGCCAGATCCCTCCAGGTCAGGTCAACACAGACTGAATGCAGGAGAGAGAAGCAGTTACTAAAACTGGTCAGAGGTATTTATTTCTCCTGCAACTGTTATCTAAAAGTGGCACTAACATCCTCAGACCTGAAGTTGCGAGTTGCAGTTCTCCTTTTGCGACGTCCTTTGAATATCTGGCCTATTTCCGCTCAGGTGAGCCTATGTGATCCTGCCAGATGTGTTCCCTTGTACATCTTTCATCATGACATCTACTTTCTCAAAGCCATCTCCAACTTCCCAAAGCCAGGGAAATAAATCCCAAAGTCCTTACGTAGGCACCCAGCTCAAATGCTAGCCCCTCCAGAAGCTTTGTTTGGAGGTAGATGGAGGTAATCTTACCCTTCCCCAAACTCCTCTGGCTTTCTCTGAGCAGAAGACCAATGTCTGAGGCATAGAATTCTCCCTTCTGAAGTACAGGATTTTAGAATCTTCATCTTTTTCCCCAGTAGAACATAGGGCCTTTGGAAGTAAAATTTATGCCGAACCTCTATTTTCTCCACAGTGTGTAACACATATTAGGCAACTAGATGAATGAATTTGAAAGCAGTAGTTGAACTGTTGTATGTATATTTAAGTGCTGGTGATTTACTTTTTGATATCCCCAGGGATGGCAAATCCCTGCCATGCATGCCCTCATGGTGTTTCTGGTGCATTTGGCTTAATTCTTTTCATGTACCAAGTCTAATGTGCAAGTCGCTGTCTGGAGAAGTAGGTTGGGAAGGCTTTAAGGTTTCCTTGTGCCAGTAAGATAGAGTGCTATGATTGATTATTAATGTCTCCCATTACCACTGTATCAGAATTGATTGAAATATGGAAGCTTTATGTTGTATCACATCTAATGTTTCCATACTGGTAGAAAGTTGTAATAAATGATATATGGATGTACTTGTAATGAAAACTGACTCTTCTAAAATTGCAATCACATCAATATACGGAGAAGTTGTGGAATAACACAGATTGTAGTCACCAGTCCTAACTTTCACTTTGTCTCTTCCACTTGGGAGCCAGCAGCAAATTGCTTAATCTCCATTTCTCCACATGTACAATAAGTTACTAACACTCATTTTGCCTATCTCACAGCCAAACAAGAGAGTAATTTTCCTGGTCTGAGGACAAAATGAAATGTATAGGAATATCACATTATGATTAGAACTCATAAATAACTTTTATCACTCTTACTTTGAAAGCCTTACATATTGTTTAAATTAAAAACAAAAATACTAAAGAAAAAAAAAAGGAAATCCACTAATTCTTGTTGAACAGAGATAATCACTAGTAAGAGCTTAGTGTATATCCTTCCAGATCCTTTTCAATGAGATTTGTAGTCTTTGTAACCCTTTGAGACTTGTTTTCTTTTCCTTTACCAATATAGAGAGAATATTTTTAGATTTTATTAAATATTCTTCTAAAACATTGATTGAATGTCAAGTAGTATTTTATTGAATATTAATAGTGTGCTGCTCACTGTGAAGTACAAATGCAATACTGATTTGATTATTTATATGATGAGCACCAAGCAAGAAGGACCCTAGAAATTTGTTTGACAAGTTAAAAATTGTTGCTTTGTAGAGTGCTTGGAATAGTGGGTGTTCAGGTAGCACTGGGGGCTATTATACAAGAATCTTATGGCAATGGTAATTTCAGGTGTGCTAATTTTAATGAAGGCCAGTATACTGGATTTGCTGGGTCTCAAAGCAAAATAAAGAAAGAAAGAAAATGAATGTTCCATAAGTAACATTTATGTGGTTGCTGGGTGCTGGTTTTGCAAATGTTTCCCAGTGAAGAAGGGATGGATTTTTGAAAAGTTGTAATCAACAAGAAACAGGGAAGAAAAGGTTTTGAATTTAGCTTGTGGTAGGGCTCATTCTTCCCCTTTGGTTAAAAACAAAAGGAAATTAGCAGAAACTGAGCAAATTTATAAAAGTACACCAAGCACTTTGCTTATTTCTGCTGACTTTAAAGAAACAGTCCTTCTTTGAACATAAGAGATTTTTTTGGTCTGGAACACAGGGGCCAGATCCTTCAAAATGAGACAGATTGGCTTAGTTGCTCAGCATCTGCCTTTGGTCAGGTCATGATCCCAGGGTCCTGGGATCCAACCCTACATCGGGCTCCCTGCTCAGTGGGAAACCTGCCTCTTCCTCTCCCTCTGCTTGTGCCCCCTCTTTTGCTGTCTCTCTCTCTGTCAAATAAATAAACAAAATCGTGTTAAAAAAAAAAAAGAGAGACAGATTTCCAGTTTAGAAAACTATAGTATTTCTGTAAAATATACATCACCCTCTATGATCAGCTCCACAGGACCTATTTTCAAGGCTCTTTAGGAATTCTGGGGACTTGTGTCTGCAGTCAGGTGAAGTAAAAACACACACACAAAAACCTGTCTTGTGTCCCATTTCTGCCATTAACTAGTCGCATGGTCTTGAACAAATACCCAACCTATTTCAGCTCTAGTTACTTGTATCACAGGATAATTCTTAGAGTTAAATGAAATCATGTCTTTAAGTTCTTGGCACAGTGTCAGTATTCAGTAAGCACTGGTCACACCCCTCTACAGAAGGCTCTAAACAGGTCACGGAGGTAGACAAGTTGACTCACTCTCTCTCCTTGGGAACTAATGGCTGAGCTTCCAGAAATTTTTTATTTTCTTAGCTAACTGAATGTGTTACATTGTAAGTAAAAGCACTGATAAGCACAGTCCATAAGAAGGTTCTAAGAAATTCAGTATCTGGTTAAAGCAAGAGTGAAAGGAAAAAAAAGTCATAGACATTTTAAGAATTTAATATTTTCTCTTATTGTCAGTTCAATGATCAATTCTAATTATATCCCTGTGGTCTAGAGGCTTCCAGAAGTTCATTTCCAGCCAGACCTATGCTCATCTCCTTCTGTGGCATGTCATCTCAGGCCTAGCATGAAACCATTTGAGGTCAAAGCCTTCTGGTTAGGGATTGCTGCACTTAACTCTCTCTTACCCTGTGGGGCTGGATGGGTGGGAATGGACACAGCTGTTTGCTTCTGCATACTTGATTTGATATCTACTTCGTGTTCTTTGACTCTTTTACCCAATTAGAGAAGAAATGGTTTAGGAGGACAGAGCTATCTTCAGTTCTGCATTATTTCTTCCTTGTGTTTATTCTTCAACCTATTAAAAAGAATTATTCCTAAAAAAGATAACTTTTTCAATTAAACATTGCAATATCTCAGTCCAAATGAAATTTTAAAAAGTGACAAAGTGACATTCAAATATGTGTAATTTTCTCTCCAATGTGACTTCTTTTTTCTTTTTTTTTTTTTTTAAGGTTTTTAAAAATTTATTTACTTGACAGAGATCCCAAGTAGGCAGAGAGGCAGGCAGAGAGAGAGGAAGAAACAGGGTCCCTGCTGAGCAGAGAGCCAAATGTGGGGCTCGATCCCTGGATCCTGAGATCTTAATCTGAGCCGAAGGCAGAGGCTTTATCCCACTGAGCCACCCAGGTGCCCCTCTCCAATGTGACTTCTAACACTACATTTTGTTAAAATCTGTGCACTGAAGAAAAACTAAGTATATGCAGCTGGTTTCATATTTATGTTATACTCTCCTCTAAGGCCTAAGAAATAACTCTAAGTATTAACTCTCTTACATGTTAAACCTCTTTAATGAATCATTATCGGCTGTTTAAATTTTAGGTGAAATTCAGAGTACTAAAGATGGATCCAACATTTAAAATCCAGTTGCCAGCTACCTCAGTGGTGCAGTCGGTTAAATGTCTGACTCTTGGTTTCTGCTCAGGTTGTGATCTTAGGGTCATGATCTCAGGGTCGTGAGATTGAGCCCTGCATTGGGCTCTGCGTTCAGCACAGAGTTTGCCTGAGATTCTCTCTTCCTCTCCCTTTGCCCCTCCTGCTTGTTCTCTCAAATAAATAAATTCAAAACCTCATTGCTACATGAGAAGTTTGATTGGTGTTAAAAGTTTCTGATAGGCCTTTGTCACCATCAAAATATAGGATATTTTGTGGTTGAAAGAATTAATTGCTTGGCTACTTTAGTGATTATAATATTGATTTGTTCCTCATGTCACCTTTGTTACATCTGTGTTAGCATCCCAGGGAAAACAATACAGTTTCAATTATTACCTGCATGTTTTTCAGGATAAAAAATAGATAGTTTTGCCATGTATATTTGTTTATTCCTTTACCAGGCAAAGCTGTTGCCCAATAATTAACTAGACCTTGACTTGAGGAAGGAAGTAAAGCACTTGATTTTTTTCTTGTTTGGTATCCATACGATATGGAAGAAATTCATGAGAGGGCAGGGGATAGAAGACATTTTAAAAAATTGCTATACCACATGGTTAAGAAATTTCTCTGTGATTATAAAATCATGAAAGAATAATTGGATGGAGATACCACCTGATTCTCCTGGGTATTTTAGTGACATTTCTGAGAGCCAAGAAGGGTCTCTGCATGAATCTCAAAAACATTCTGCAATTTTTTCCCTCTTCTCTCTTCAACTCAATGGGTTCCTGGCCAGGCCCCAGGACCAGGAGCTGGGAGAGAGGCTGGGGCTCAGCTCAGTCAAGATGAAGTGAAATGCCAGACATGCTGAAACTTCTGCCTGAAATCTCCAGGGAAGTTTAAAAAATTTCAGAGCTCTGTACTTCATGAACAAAATTCTAAATTAACCATTCCAGGGTCACTTCTGACCAACTCTTTAGTCCTTTTCTTTTGTGGCATGGTTGAGAAATCCAGTTGCAGCCCATGTAGATTTATTCAGGAAGGTGCTTGAGGTTTTGGGGGGAGGAGTATCATATTTCAAATGCAAAGTTGAAAATCTGCACAGCATGAAAAAAGAGAACCACTGGCCACTGAAGGAATGTCTCATCTTCATTAGTCTTAAATATAGATATTTCGATTGGACTTTTGGTGGTAGATGCCCCATTGCACCAATACAAAAAATGTTCAGCTAAGCTGGTACTTAGAACACTTGTCCTAAATGCTTAAGGATAACTAACAAAAAGTGGATGACTTGAAATTTGGAGGAAAGTCAAAAGTGCCAGAGAAAAGAGGCAATGATAGTAGAGAAGCTCTTTTTCCTTTTGATACCATTGTTTTCTTGTTGGTTTTTAAACTATAATACTGAAATGGCTACCATTCATAAGTCTGTTTAGGTATGTAAGGGTGACCCATGCATTATGGCACCCCAGCTGCACTATTTATAGGTGTCCGTTTACAGATAAGAAATCTGGAGTTTAGGAAGGCTCTGTGGCTTGCCCAAAAGAATATATTTTATGGGAGGTCAAAAAGAAAATCCTAACCCATGATTTGTGAGCACCCTTCCTGTAATTCTTGGTTCTCATTGCATATATAGCAGGATTGCCTATGGAGGTTTTTTGTTTGTTTGTTTGTTTGTTTGTTTTAATGCAGATTCTTGGCTCTTAACCCAGCAACTCTGGTAGGAAGCTAGAAAACCCTGGTTTTTGCTTGTTAGTTTGTGTATTCAGTTCTCTATAAATTTCTGAAGTATAGTCCTGAAAAGCCATGCCATAGTCCAGGATGACTGAAGCAGAGGGCCAGGGAATTAGAAAACAGTTTCAGTTGGCCCTTAGTGAAGAGTAGGGCAGTATACACATATGGGGTCACCTCTGTTGCCCTACCATCAACAGGGTGCTGCAGAGTTCCTCTACCTTACTTTTCACAGATTTGTTTTCAAAACATTTTCCCCAGCTCTAGAAATCAGCACAGTTTCTTGAACAAAGTAGGTACTCCAACATGTTTGTTGAAATGACCACATAAATGCTTCATCCTTGCCATGGCAGAGAAGATAGTCTGGCCCAGTTAGATAAAAGTAGAAATGGGCAAAAGATATGAACAGACACTTCTCCAATCAAGACATACAAATGGCTATCAGACACATGAAAAAATGTTCATCATCATTAGCCCTCAGGGAGATTCAAATTAAAACCACATTGAGATATCACCTTACACCAGTTAGAATGGCCAAAATTAACAAAACAGGAAACAACATGTGTTGGAGAGGATGTGGAGAAAGGGGAACCCTCTTACACTGTTGGTGGGAATGCAGGTTGGTGCAGCCTCTTTGGAGAACAGTGTGGAGATTCCTCAAGAAATTAAAAATAGAGCTTCCCTATGACCCTGCAATTGCACTCCTGGGTATTTACCTCAAAGACACAGATGTTGTGAAAAGAAGGGCCATCTGTACCCCAATGTTTATAGCAGCAATGGCCACGGTCGCCAAACTATGGAAAGAACCAAGATGCCCTTCATTGGATGAATGGATAAGGAAGATGTGGTCCATATACACTATGGAGTATTATGCCTCCATCAGAAAGGATGAATACCCAACTTTTGTAGCAACATGGACGGGACTGGAAGAGATTATGCTGAGTGAAATAAGTCAAGCAGAGAGAGTCAATTATCATATGGTTTCACTTATTTGTGGAGCATAACAAATAGCATGGAGGACAAGGGGCGTTAGAGAGGAGAAGGGAATTTGGGTAAATTGGAAGGGGAGATGAACCACGAGAGACTATGGACTCTGAAAAACAATTTGAAGGGTTTGAAGTGGCGGGGGGGGGTGGGAGGTTGGGGTACCAGGTGGTGGGTATTATAGAGGGCATGGCTTGCATGGAGCACTGGGTGTGGTGAAAAAATAATGAATACTGTTTTTCTGAAAATAAATAAATTGAATTAAAAAAAAAGTAGAAGGTAGAGCTTGGGGAATAGACTGGAAAGGTGTGGCATCTGAATGGCAGGACTCTGTAGTAATGGAGGAGGGAAAGGAGCAACATGTTCTGGGTGCTTTGGATACGTAAGGTACTTTCATGAGTCATTTCATTTTTTTCTCGTAATTGTTCTCCAAAATAACTTCATTGCACACACTGAACAGATGAGCAACTGAGCCTCAGTTTAGAATCCTGCTCTCGGTCATTGGCTAGGATCAGGCAAGCTAGAATTCCAACCTTCTATCTGACACAAAGCGTGTGCTCTTCATACTTTCCTCTGTATGTCCTAATTAGAGAGTCTTACTCTAAAGCTCCTGGTCCAGCAGAAATATAAAGCAGACTATAAATGTGAGACACATATGTCATTTAAAATTTTCTAGTACTCACATTTTAAAGAAGTATGAAGAAACAGGTAAAACTAATATTAATAATGTATTTTATTTAACCTAACATAGCCAAAATATTATTTTAACATGCAATCAACAAAAAAACTCAGTAAGGTATTTTACATTCTTTCCTTCATACTACGTTTTCAAAACCTGATGTGTATCCTACATTTACAACACATCTCAGCGAGGACTGAGTACATTTCAAGTGCTTAGTAGCCATATGTGGCTCGTAGCTACCATATTGACAGCCCAGGTGTAGACAATCAGTAGTGTTATCAGGGAACTTACTGGGTTGATGTGGGAAAGCTCAGTATTGGGAAACCCAGGAGGAGGTTATACTTTGAGTGCCTTCAAAGTATGCTTGGATTGGGCAATTTGGCATACAGGAAGCATATTATTAATTAGTTAATTCAACATAAATTAATGAGTACCTACTATATAACAGGCACTGTTCTAGGCCCTAGGGTAAAAAGATGAACAAGGTCAAGTGCTTTCATTAATGGGATCTACACTCTAGGAGGTAAGATAGTCAACAAGCAGATCGATGCATGATTTAAGTGATATGAAGAAAAATGCATCCAGCAAGCAGATAGAGTTGGCAGGGACTATTTTTGATGAGATAGTGAGAAGCCTTTCCAAAGACAAAACATTTGACTGGAGCCTGAGGCCAGGCACAAGAAAAACTGGAGGAAAGAGTATTCTAAGCAGAGGGAATCCTGAGGAGACAACATGTTGAACATATTCTGGGAGGGAGAGTGGTAGGAAGTGAGGTCTGATTGTGAGAGTGGGGTCAGCTCAGCCTATGCAAGGCCTCATAGGATATAGCAAGGACTTCCAAGTGTGATGGGGCGCTTTCATAGGGTTTTGAGTCAAAGAGTAGTGTTCTCTGATATACACATACTTTTATAAAGGATGTTCTAGGTATGGTATGGAATGGTAGAGTACGGTATGGTATAGAGGTAAGGGAAGTGAATGAAACGTTGTTATTGTAGGTAAAAGGTAGAGCTGTGAGGAATAAGTCCAACTTCACTGGGATGGAGATGCACAAACACTAGAGATCTCATTCTTAGGGTTCTGGTGTACTAAGTGATATTTTACATACTATATAGGCATATGTTGATAACTGGAGAGTCCCCCCCCCCAAATTGCACAACTGAGTAGATTAACAAGACTGGGACTCAGAGCACTAGGTCATAGTCAATTGCCAAACCTGAGGTAGGATGGGTAAATGTTGCTGATATTATAGGACATTTTGGTCATAGTCCCCCAGAAATGTCAGAACCTGCCTTAGGCCAGCCAGTTCTCTTCTCTGGGAGGGTTCCAAGCAATACTGAGTTATGAGAAACAGTGGCACATTAAAAATAAGAGGAGCATTTATCATTAGCTGACATTGTATTTAAAACTCCAGTATATAATTATTAGGAAAAAAACTGATGCAAGAACATGAAGTAGACACTAAAGTGGATGGATCGTCTTCTTAAACTCATGCCTAATCTTAGAATCTTATCACGGAAGTGAGAGCATCCCCTAAATAGAATTTAAGCTTCATAAAGACTGGGATCCTGTCTCATTTATAGCCATACCCCCAGAAATAGAACCTGGCATCTAATAAGTGCTCAATATTTGTTGCATCCACCCACTGACTCATTCAGTAACTCCTTCTAACAAATATCTGTGCTGGGCACTGGGATAGAGGATAGAGCAGAGAGGTGACTTGGCCATTACATTCTGAATTAACAGTCACCATCAGAAACAGACTTTCTGTACTGCATAATGAGCTCTTGGGAGAGAAAGGACAGCTCACTAGGAGAGGGTGCATGAGGGTTCCCAAATTCAGGACTAGGTAGGGTAGGGAGCTTCCCAGAGGCAGTGGTGTCAGCAGAGATTCTTTTTGGGCTTCGATTAGGGGGTTTGACATTTGTAAACTATAAAGATACGCTCTGTTGGTGAACTCATAGGCAGTATCAAGGTAGCTTGAATGCAGAACTGTATTTTCAGAATAATAGTGTATAGTTAGTTGGCAAATTTAAATGGTGATAAAGCCTCATTAATATGTATGACCTACAGTTTTCCTAAATTTAGTAGAATGAAAAGCTGGCATTTATGATAATTTTTAAAACCCTACATTCATACCATTCATTTCTATAATCTGGCATATAATACCTGATTATCATAATTTTACCTAAATAATGAATAAACTAAGGGGAAAAATTAAAACCTTTCACATTAGACACAATTGTAATTATTTTATAGTAACATTCACAGTGAAATTCTTAATTAAGTCTGCATGCCTCTTTTACAAAAGTGCATTTTATAGATATAGTTAATTTTTTAATGTCTGCATTAATGAGAGGAAAGAGAAGCATAGATAATTCCCCAAAACCAAAGCTTAAAATCCATCTCCACTGGGCTGTGTGATAAAGTCTACCCTGTGCAATGCCTGATATTTGCTTTCCTAGTGAGTGCTCTTTGTGGGATAATATTAACATGCCGTTGTATTTTCTGGAAAAAAACCAAAAAACAAAAAAAAGACTGTTGTACATCAGGGAAGAGAATATGGTGGGATCTGAAGAATGTGGAGGTCTGATTGGGATTGACATTTTCCCACTGACGTTAGGTATGCAGATAGCTAACTTGCTCATATGTCATAAGTTGAAAGAAGATATTTCTTCCTTTCCTCCTGTGTGTGTTCGTTCATTTTTTCCTTCCTTCCTCCCTTCCTTCTTGCCTTCCTGCCTTCCTTCCTCCCTCCCTCCCTTCCTTCCTTCCTTGCCTAATCTCAATTCATTTATTATATTTCCAGAAATGTTCAGTGTCAACAAAAACACAGAAATCCATTCAAGTTCAGGATAAACCTTAACAATAAATTTGGAGAAACACCTTATCAATATGGTTACCTCCATGGGAATAAACAATCCAGCCCATTTCTAGCCTAAACCCTTCAAGGCACATGGTTATAAACTTGAGAGGGATATGCTGTGCATATGTTGTGCCTATGTTGATGCCCAACACAGTATTTTTTGAAAAATTAAAAAGAATTCAGCAAGCATATTCAGTCATAGGAGGGCATTTTCTGTTATTTTTTGCTGTCATCATAATAAAGATTACAAATGATCCCTCTGCTGTTCAGGATATAGCATCTAGGATTAGGTATCAAGTCAAAGATGGTGGAAATGCATTCAGGGCCCCGCTTTATGAATTTACTTTGCTTATTGCATTTCTTTTCTTGGAAATGTAATTGCTTTGGAATTACTGGGATCAGGGGGAAAAGCAAGTCATCAAGAGAGTAAGCTATAGAGTGGTGAAATATGATGAAAGTTAATTTAAGTTTGACAGAAATCTTGTTTTTTTTTTTTTTTTTTTTTGTCATCCGTAACTTCTAGGTAACTGGTAACTACTTCAACCTTTGCGAAGCCAGAGGAAGTATTTTTATCCATTTTTGTTGTTGTCCAATACACATTAAAAAGGGCAGACCTGATGTATTACCAGAAGCTTGGTAATAGTTTGGAATAATAGCTCATCTTCAGAAAAAATCATATAATCCAATTATTACCCAAATGTAATAGGTTTGATTTTTGGTTGTGAAAAAACTGTAAGAGAAGAAGCAAAAACAATGACGCAATCTGTTAAATACTAAATGGACATCAGACTAAGCCAAACTTCTTATTCTTTTCAACACTAGCAATCTTAAATCCCCATTTAGCTCATATAAAATCCAATGTATTGTTTTCAATGATTGTACAACATATCGTGCACAGAGATAAAAATTGCAAATCATTTTCTCTTGGACATATAGTCTAAACTTTTGAGAGTAAGAGTATGTACATATGTATACACACACACACACACACACACACACACAGAGGTGCTCTTAGCTCTTGCTCCTTGGGTACCAGTGTACACACAAGGATACAGACTTAGTTGGGATCCAAGCTATGTTTCTTGGGTTGCAAGTAACTGAAATAGACTTTGGCTAATTTAACCAAGCAGAAAGATGTTGGAAGGGGTGGCATTACTTATAGAATCAATGTCAGCTAAAGAGGCGGGCTTAGAAATAGACATGAACCTAGGCATTCTAGTTGGCAGGAATTATTTTGAAGCATCAGGGTGCTAAGACTCAATGAATGAGCCTGAACCATTTTAAGTTCTTTTTTTTTTTTTTTCATTGAAATTGAGATTCCTGGAAGGGAGTAAGCATCCAATTGATTCCTTTGCTCAAATGCTCACTGATGGAAGGAGAGAGTGGGCACTTCTTATAACTGTCCCAAGAGACTCTATCCCATGGGGGAAGGAAGGGCCTCTGAAGGGACAGATGCTGGGCAACCAAAAACAGTGAGCAAATAGTCCAGGGGAGTGAGGGTAAGTAGGTATTATTCCTTGGAGAGATATTCCTAGCCCTGAGTGGTGAGTTGACAGTCTCCTCTTAGACCATGTCCAAACCATAGCACAGATTGATGTCACATAATGAGCTCCTGGTTTGGAGTCTGAAGACCAGGGTCTCATACTGCTTAGGTTTTGTGACTTTTTGCAACTCTGTGGTCTTTGTGACCCAGTATCCCTATCTTGCCTATCTCACAGAGTTATTATGGACACTGAGAATCATGTACATTAATGTACATGAAAGCAATTTCCAAAGCTGGAAAAGGGTTTACAAATCATCCTATGAGTTTGGGATTCCTCTGTGAGTGACTCCAAGAACACAAAGTGAAACACAAAGAACCAACAGCGTATTTGAGATCCAGCAATACACTAGATACTGAGATCAGTGTCACTTCATGAATGTGTGTCCCTGACAGATTAGATGGCTGAAATGCTGTCATGAAATTTAATACCAGACTTAACCCATACCTTATGAAGCAAAGTCTTCAATTTCCTCTTTTTTAGAATGATCTGTTCCATGCTGTAGTTCTCAATAGTCCTTAGGCTTCAGGCATCTGTCTGGATGTGGGGTTCTTAAATTATAAATGAAAAACATATACAGAGGGATCATCTTTGAGGAATATGTTCTGGAGTTCTTGCACAATTCAAAATTCACCTACCTCAACACTAATATCCACAAAAGATAGGAGGGAGTTTTGTTTATCAGCTGAAATGAGTGTCCCTATATAGCCCTAGCAAAAACTCAATTCGTAGCTCACTTGCCTCCTTCATCTTTGAGATTAAATTATGTGATTGTTTATAAACTTTTAATTTGGGTGTTTGGAGTTATATTATTACAAATTTTGTACATAAAAAGAGGCTCAACATATTTTATGTCTTATTTTGACTTCCTTGTAATTCAAATCTGCATGCAATGTGGTGGCTCTGTAATTTGGCATAGTGCTCTCATGTCCTCACCTTCTAAAATGCCCCAACTTTCAGGAGCAGAATTCGGTTTAAATCAGGAGCATATTCACTGTCAAATGTATCCTATTTAGCAAATGCAGAAGGAGGAGTCCAGTAAAACTACAATATTTTGTGTACATTTCATCTCAACCCACCCATGGAAAATTCCGATTTTCATAAACCTGAACACTTGTGTCTGATGACTGTGTTTTGCTTTCATATGGGCTAACTCTTGTGAGTTGAATGAATAGTAATTACTTGCATGCTTGGCCAGTTTCTCAGTTATGAAATAGATTTCTGTGCTTTTGGTAAAGGGTGAATGACACCAGTCAAAGGGGCAGACGTCACCCAGTCAAGAGATAGGTTTACTTGTTAATGTGAAAGAAGGTTTCACACTAAGGTAAGTAAGCATCACTGAAGGGATGATGGAGAAAACTCTGGAACCACTTATAAGAATATGGGCCACCCACAACAAAATCTTTGAATTCCTCATATCTATACTTGCCATTTAACAGATAAGGCAACTGAGTGAGGCCCTAGGAAGTCTGCTCACCAATCCAGAGTCTCATACCTGTGAAGTGTTGAGGGCTGGCCAACTGCAGAGCTGAGTTCTCCCCCGCAAACAACCCACTTCTTTTAAGGCAAGACTTTTAAGCTATTTTGTGAAGGAGCTGCTTAGAGCTCTCTTCTCTCTCTCCCTACTTTATCTTTAAATGGTACTTTCTGAAAACAATTCCCAGTGCTATAGCCATAATTCATTTTATTCAAGGAATGATTAGATATTTTGCCAAATAAACAAATGAACAAACAAAGAAGTAAACAAACCAGTAGGACTTTGAATGAGGTATAGGAAAATAATGCATTCTAAGAAAAGGTGCTATGCAAAAGAAACTAAAATTAAAAAAGAAAGGACAGTAGCAGAATTCTTGGATGAACATAAAGCTTTCAAGTAGAGTGCTCTCTATTGTGGAATTATGTGAGCATGGCACAGATGTTATGAAATAATTTTCTAGATTCCCTTGTGTGTATATTTGGTTCTAGTTGGCATGTCTCCTCCAGGTTTGTTGACCTCTCTTACTGACCTCTCTTCTTTGTGTGCATGCGTAGATTTCAGTGTGGCATCCCCAACTTTTCACTGGAAACTTTATAAATGAAGCTATTGTTTCCTCTTCTTGATCATTCATGATATTGCATACCTAGGTCTTATCACTTCGTAAAATAAGAAAAAATCTCTTATAATGGCCTGGAGCCTCATAGTGTACAAAGTACTTTCTGTCTATCTGATTTCACTCGAAACTCAGAGTGGCCCTCTGGCTTGGAAAATGATTATTGTTGCATTTTTATGGATACATAGCTTGAACCACGGGCACGAGAGCCAGAATCCATATCCCATGTTGCTTGATTCTCTACCTTCTGTTCATTTCTTTGGCCACACTGCTTCTCTGTAGAGGCACTCTTCAGATGCTGTCCGCTTCTCCTTGGGTCTGTGTCAGGGGTCCTAATCTACAATAACATCCTAGCAACTGCCATCACTGGCAGCGCCTCTCTTACCCTCATGACATATTTATTTATGTCTCGGTTCTGTTTTCCAAATCAAGCCTAATGTCCACACTGTGAGTCACTTCAATGTGGACCTCAGGCCAGTCAGTGGGATGGGTACTGCCCTGCCGCCATGCCTCTGACCCCTTTGAGCTTGTTCACCTGCTGTTCTAGCACAGTAGCTTTGTACCCACATTCTCACCAGAACTGGCTGCCAGCCACACAGGCAGGCACTGCTGTAATTAAGTATTGATTTCGTGTAACATGTGTATACGGTGGAAGTTCATCTCATTTGTGGGCCGCTGTTATCTCTCGGGAGAACAAAATGCGTGATTATCAGTGGCTGTCCTGTGGCTGTGTATGGCGAACTGTAACCTTTCATCCATCTAATTGTAGCGGCATTACGGTACGCCATTCAAGAGTGGACCATTTGTTTTAACGTGGCCTCTGCTGCTGTTGGCCCGTTTTTGTCCCTAGAAATAGCTGCACAGATTCTTCATTGCAACTCCTTCTTAGTTTCAATTTGGCCTTGCCAGATGGAAACTCACAAAGTCCATTTACTATAATGTAATATGGCTGGGACTTCAAATAAATGGAGCACCAGGTATTATTTGTTTTCTGCTTTCTTTGTAGCGGTCACACCTCCTGGCATTCTTCCGGTAACCTTGCTATTCCCAGGAGAGCAAGACAAGAGATTTGGGGTGGAAACAAAGTTCACATCATTAACACTGTCAGGAAGTGCTGGTAGGTTCTTGAGTCCCCCATTACCTTTACGTTCACAAGCCCCTGGGCTGAGTTGAGATTGCTCTGCTTTGTAGGTTGGATGAGGTAGGTATATTGGGGGGAGAACCCCTCATTCCCACTACAGGAAGGGGAGCCTGAGGAACTGAGCCCTGGGTCTCTTTTAATGGTGTGATTCCTCTTTCCATTTGACAGCTGCATCTCTACTGAGCCACTGGCTGTCTTGATTAGGAACTTTCTTCTGCTAGTGGAATGGAAGTTTCAAAATAAAGATATGGGCTGTTTCTGTAGGTGTCTTTGTTTGTTTAGAGTTTTCCATCATAGGGCGGGAGGTAGGAGGGAATAACCTACGTAGGTATTGCCTTGCCTTCCCTGCTTGCTCAAAATACTGGCCCCGGGTATCAGGAGATGAACCAATTAAAAAGTCTTGTTTCTAGAGCTGGTATTCTCTCCTTTAACACAGCAGTTTTATCTCTCACCTACTGCTACCTAAAGCTCCTTCCATTAGGTGTTTCTTTCCCGCTGCCATGTGAAGGCATTAAAAATAACACTATAGACAGACGGGTGATAGAGGGAAGGTTTCCAATCCTGTGCACCATTGTGGGTTATATCTTTGAAGCTCACGCTGAGCTCAAGCTCCATTGTAAGAGTCGTTTTATTCCATCCTGTTCGCCTGGGTGAGTTAAGAGTCCTGAGCTAGGGAATGGCAAGTAATCATCGGTCACACTGTGGAGGTGTCAGTTGCATCTTAAATATGCCACTCTGGAATCTGGTGAATGAGCCAGAAACAAAAGTGTAAAATAAAATAATCTTCCTTGAATGTCCTCTTCCGTTACATTTCATCAGGGTCTCTTTGGGACCATGTCAACAGTAATAGTGCACAAAGCGTGAATGCTTCTTTGGCACTTTCAGGTAGCAGATGGAGGGTGCATGGGGAAGATTTAGGCTTTGGGGTCACAGGTTCTGGGTTCTGATTTCCCAGCTCTTGTATACTGGACAAATAAATTACTCATCCCTTCAGAGCTTCTGTCTTCTCATCTGTATACTGTGAGCCTTATGGGGATCTCGTAGGTCGTGAAGTCTGAGTAGGCAGCGCTCACAATGTCATCTAGCAGAGAGTGGACACTCCCTGAGGTGTCCTGCCACCACACTGCCTAGTCACTGAGTTAGTTACAGCTCTGACAAAGCACCCCTTTTCCAAAGTTAAGTTGTGTTTCTTTCCTCTTAGTGACATATAGGTCCATCACAAAAAAAGCCATAAAAATACTTTGATCTGTGAAATATTTAGAGTTTCTTAAAACCCAACATAGGATGAGGCTCTATAAAAGGCCTCGTCTGGGGCATTGCCATCAGCAGCAGATTTTGCTGAATAGTACTATACGGGCTTAATAATAATTTTTTTTTGTAAACTTTTTTTTTTTTTTTGGTGGAACTATTTTCTGTGATGCTGAGGTTACAGAAAATATCATTTTTTCTGTCACTGTTAGTGTTCTTCAGGCCCCCATTTTCAAATGGATGTGCCTTTGGAAACCTGGGTGGTTATCTACATCAGAAAAACACCTTATCCTGGGCTGAATAGGTGACTTGGACAAAGCAATGCAATTTAGATGGGGGAAATGGTATGTATTACATTTTATAAGAGCCGGCTTCCAATAATAACTATCTGACCCTTGTGATCCTATGTTTTCAATTTTCCTTTTAAAGAATGCAACAAACAATGCTGCCAAAGCATATTTTTTTCTGTCAAGTGTTCACTGACTTGTGAGTTGTTGGGCAGATTTTCTGTCTTCTGTGTTAGAAGTCACAAACATCTACCTCTTACTTTCTCTTAGAGGAACTTCTTATGCAACAGTCTCATGGCATATGCTAAAGTCCAGGTTTGTATTTGAAAAGGAAGTCCCTATGTATGCGTGCAGAGAAATAGGGGCATGATTTTAAAGTCAGTTCTCTTTTGTTTTGGTTTGGTCTTTTTTTTTTTTTTAGATTTTATTTATTTATTTGACAGATAGAGATTACAAGTAGGCAGAGAGGCAGGCAGAGAGAGAGAGAGGAGGAAGCAGGCTCCCTGCCGAGCAGAGAGCCCAATGCGGGACTCGATCCCAGGACCCTGAGATCATGACCTGAGCCGAAGGCAGCGGCTTAACCCACTGAGCCACCCAGGCGCCCCTGGTTTGGTCTTTTTGACTTGAGTATGAATTGAATGTCCACTAATTAAAAGAATAAAAATAGAAACCCATTGCTAACACAAAAATACATTTATTGAGTGGCTATCTTATACATATCCCTTTGCTAGGCTTTATTCTGAGACAACTTACATAACATATCCTATTTAAAAGACTGTTTATTAAAGTAGCAGTTTGGGAATCTCTGGAAGGTAGTTGTGATGTTCTGTGTGGTTTCCCCAACTGCCCTGTAGGGCATCAGCCTGAGGTGCCTATTTGAAGAGGATTCATTTAAAAATTCATTTCTAGGAAATTCCCCATATCTTTGTACAAGAACTCCAGATAACTTGAGTGGTATATGACTCCATAAAAATATTGAACCAAGTCCTGGGGCGCCTGGGTGGCTCAGCTGGTAAAGCAACTGCCTTTGGCTCAGGTCATGATCCCAGAGTCCCAGGACTGAGTCCTGCATCAGGCTCCCAGCTCCATGGAGAGTCTGCTTCTCCCTCTGACCTTCTACCCTCTCATGCTCTCTCTCTCTCTCTCTCTCAAATAAATAAATAAAATATTTTAAAAATAATAAATAAAATCTTTAAAAAAATACTGAACCAAGTCCTGATCTCAATTCCTACCTCCTTTCTTCTCTTCTTTTGAACTAAAAGAGGAGTTTAACATTAGCATAGTTGCTGTGTTAGTTATCTGTTGTTGCATAACAAGTTGTCCCCATATGTAGTGGCTTAAAACAACCAGCATTTATCATCTCCCAGTTTCTGAGGGTTAGGACTTCATGAGTAGCTTGGCTAGGTCCTTCTGGCTCAGAGTTTCTCATGAGGTGGTGGTTAGTGCAGTAGGGCTGCAGTGATCGGAAGGCTTGACCAGGACTGGAAGATCCACTTTCAAGATGGCACAGCCACTTGGTACTTGGCTGGAGGCAAAGGCCTTTCTGTATGAGCCTCTCCACGTGGTAGCTGGCTTCCCCTCAGAGCAAGTGATGCAGAGGGAGTGAAAGGGAGAATAAAGAGAGAGAACAAACCGGAAGCCACAGTGGCTTTATAACTGTCTCCAAAGTCACACAATTATCACTTTCTCTTTATTGGTTGGAAGTGAGTTACTAAACCCAGCCCATATTCAAAGGAAGGAGAATTAGACTCCACCTTTTGAAGGGAGTAGTATCAAAGAATTTGGGAAAACACACTAAACTGCCACAGTTGTACTTGCCTTTCAGAATTTCCAAAGAGTTCCCAAACATTGTTTCTTTAGACGAGTTCTCAAGAGTTTCTGCCCTAGAGCTAACTAAGGCCCAGGGTCTCTTGATATAAAAGAACTGTAGTATATTACCACACTTTGGTATAAATTTCTGCTTCCAATTGCTATCCTGTTGTATTCTAAGCAGAATCAGTTTCAGCCATTGGAGAAATGATAATAAGCTGAGACATTTTGCTGTTCTCAAGCACAGCATTTCCCTCTGGTTTTAAGGCTTCCTTTCATTGTGTTTTCATTATCATGAGGATGGTGCTGAAGAGAAGTGTGAGAGGACTGGCACTTATTTTGTGAGCATTGATGAAGAAGGGGAACACCTCTCTAAATTTGTGGTTCTCCTTGGTAAGACAAATTTAAACAAATCACATGTTCATAAATAAAGTACAGAAAAGAGCATTAGAATATATTGGAGTAGAAGTTAGGATAGTAACAGGCTGTTTGTTTATAGTAACCTCCTAAGAAACATTAAGTGTTTCTAAGATATTAACTTAGGGGTCTGCTAGTGAGAAAGGGAATGGTCTGGAGTTTTTGTTTTTGTTTTTTAATCTTTTAAATTAACATAGAGTAAGTTATCACTTTCTGTACATAGATCTATGAATTATGCCATATATATAGATTTCTGTAACTACCACCACAATCAAAATACCAGACAATTCCATCACCCCCAAATCTCCCTCTTGCTACCCTTCATAGATGTATCTCCCCCATCCCCAACTCATTTTAATGTCTGTTTTTTTTTTTCTTTGTCACTATAGTTTTGTCTTCTTGAGGGTGCCATATAAATGGATTTATACAGTGTGTAATACTTTGAAACTAAATGTTTTCATTTATTATAATGCTTTTGAGATTCATTCAAGGTGCTCTGAGTATCAATAGTTCATTCCTTCTATTGCTAAATAGTATTTCATTGTATGGAGGTATGACAGCACAGTTTGTTTATGCATTTGCCTGCTGAAGGAGATTTGAGTTGTTTTTAGCTTTTGGCAATTATAAATAGAGCCAATGTACACATTTATGTACAAATGTTTGAATGAACATACATTCTTATTTCTCTAGGGTAAATATGTAGACATGGGATTAGTCAGTCACATGGTAATCGAATATATACTTTATAAGAAACTGTCAAACTGGTTTCTGGAGTAGCTGTGCCATCTTGCATTCGCACCAGCAATGTATTAGAGTTCTAGTTGCTTTACATGATTACTAATACTTAAAGTTATCAGATTTTTATTTTATTCATTCTGTTACATATCTATTAGTATGTAATTATGGTTTAAATTTGCATTTACCGATTGGTTAAAGATATTGAACATTTTTTCATTATGTTTGACTTTGGTATATGCTCTTTGATAAAGTGTATGTTTAAGTATTTTGTTTACTTTTAAATGGATTATCTTCTTACTGTTGGGTTTTGTGACTTCTTTTTATATTGTGCTTTTGTTGTCATGCCTACAAACTCTTTACGTAAATCCAGCTCAGATGTATTTTCTCCTCTGCTTTTAAAAAAATGTTTTATACTTTATATTTGATTTAGGATCTATTTTACTTAAGTTTTACATAATGTGTAAGGTTTAGATCAGGAACTTTATCTATCTATCTATTTATCTATCTATCCATTTGGCATATGAATGTCCAATTGTTCCAATACCGTTTGTTGAAAAGACTACTCTTTTTCCATTGAATTGCCTGTGCAGCTTTGTTAAAGTTAACTAGCCATATTTATGTTGGTCTATTTTAGGAAATTCTGTTGAGATTTTTCTGGTTCTTCCTATGCTCAGTAATATTGTATCGTGAACTGGACATTTTGAATCTAATGTTCTGAAACTCTGGAGTCTTATTTAAATCCTATCAAGAAGGTTAAGAAGTTTTGTTTTAGTAGGCATTTAAACTATTTAGGTTCAGAAAACTTGTTCCAACCAGCCTTCTGGAGATTGTGATTTCAATGCCAAGTCCATTTTCAAAGACTTTATATTGCTATTTAAATCACCAAAAAGCAGCCCCAGCAGCCCAGCTGTGACCTAGGTGGTTGACTAAGGTATGTTTTTTAGCGTCAGATCTATGCATGAGCTTCTTGGGGTAAGTCCAGAATTCATAAATAACTTCATGAGTTCATTTTGCCAACCTCCTTTTCTCTATGGCCTTCTAATATTTTTAGTTCCCCATGGCTCTTCTTTTCCATCTTCCAATCAGAAAACGGGCTTTACTAACCTCACTCTGCCGCTTATTTCCTGTGCATGCATCCTTGTCCAGGGCCATATGGCAGAAAGAGAGAGGGAAAAGTTACAGACAGACAGACATACCCCAGTAACCGAGGTTTGTCCCATAGGGTTGTGGAGACCACAACTCTTTTGGTCAGACAAGAAACATCCCCTTCCTAAGACCTTTAGGTGCCTGGATATTACCACACCCTGTATGATGGATGGGAGGAAAGAGAGTGAAAGGGGAATAAAAAAGAAGAAGAAAACTAGATTCTCCTCTAAGATTCTGATAGATTCCTGTCTCACATTGAGGTCTTTTATCCATTTTGAGTTGATCTTTGTGTACGGTGTAAGAGAATGGTCGAGTTTCATTCTTGTACATATAGCTGTCCAGTTTTCCCAGCACCATTTATTGAAGAGACTGTCTTTTTTCCACTGTATATTTTTTCCTGTTTTGTCGAAGATTAATTGACCATAGAGTTGAGGGTCCATATCTGGGCTCTCTACTCTGTTCCACTGGTCTATGTGTCTGTTTTTATGCCAGTACCATGCTGTCTTGGTGATCACAGCTTTGTAATAAAGCTTGAAATCAGGTAAGGTGATGCCGCCAGCTTTATTTTTGTTTTTCAACGTTTCCTTAGCGATTCGGGGTCTCTTCTGATTCCATACAAATTTTAGGATTATTTGCTCCAGCTCTTTGAAGAATGCCGGTGGAATTTTGATCGGAATGGCATTAAAAGTATAGATTGCTCTAGGCAGTATAGACATTTTAACGATGTTTATTCTTCCGATCCAAGAGCATGGAATGGTCTTCCATCTTTTTGTGTCTTCTTCAATTTCTTTCATGAGTGTTCTATAGTTCCTCAAGTATAGATCCTTTACCTCTTTAGTTAGGTTTATTCCCAGGTATCTTATGGTTCTTGGTGCTATAGTAAATGGAATCGATTCTCTAATTTCCCTTTCTGTATTTTCATTGTTAGTGTATAAGAAAGCCACTGATTTCTGCACATTGATTTTGTATCCTGCCACGCTGCTGAATTGCTGTATGAGTTCTAGTAGTTTGGGGGTGGAGTCTTTTGGGTTTTCCATATAAAGAATCATGTCATCTGCGAAGAGAGAGAGTTTGACTTCTTCATTACCAATTTGGATACCTTTTATTTCTCTCTGTTGTCTGATTGCTGTTGCTAGGACTTCTAATACTATGTTGAACAAGAGTGGTGAAAGTGGGCATCCTTGTCTTGTTCCTGATCTCAACGGGAAGGCTGCAAGCTTTTTCCCATTGAGGATGATATTTGCTGTGGGTCTTTCATAGATAGATTTGATGAGGTTCAGGAATGTTCCCTCTATCCCTATACTTTGAAGCGTTTTAATCAGGAACGGATGTTGGATTTTGTCAAATGCTTTTTCTGCATCAATTGAGAGGACCATGTGGTTCTTCTCTCTTCTCATATTAATTTGTTGTATCACATTGATTGATTTACGAATGTTGAACCATCCTTGTAGCCCAGGGATGAATCCCACCTGATTCCACCCCTCTTCTCTATCTCTTAGGGAACCTGTTCCCTCATGCCTGAGCTAGAGAGCTTCTCCTGGAGCTTGTCTGTGCCTTGTACCCATTTCTGAATTTCAGGTTTCCTTCAGTTTGGGCAGGGGATACTGGAGAAAAATGATAAATTCATTCCTCTTCTCTAAGAATGGGTGAGAGAAAAAGGCCCTCCAATTTTAAGGATGAGACTTCTATCTCATGTCATAGCTCTGGGATCTAATTATTGTTATGGCTCTTTGGAAAAAATGATTTGCTGCAACCAATTAATTGATCAAGATTTTAAAATGATTATATTTAAATAGTTTATAATATATATTTTCTGGAAGAGTTCTGTTAAAACAAACTTCCTCTCATCTGTGGTTAATCAGTGGTACAGATCACATAGAAATGGCAAGATTAATATTTGAATCTTTCCCTTTACTTGCCAGTTTTTAAAATAATGAACTAACTCACCAGCTTAGAGTTTATTAGAGTTTCTCTTTCTTTTAAATCATTAGATCTCATGGATTTAAACACGTTTGATCTATTTAGATACACTGCAATTATTAACCTCATTGATGCTCAAATTCAATATAGAACTTTTTACTACCATTTGATCACCTTTGGTAAGTCACGACATAGGCCAAGTCACTTGTCCAGATCATGGTGGGAACAGGTGAGAGTTTATAAGTATAACAGGTGAGAGTTTATAAGAGTTTATAAGTAAGACTCCCAGATGACTAATGTTTTCTCAAAGGACATACTCCAGTGACTGTCCAGAACATGTTTAGGAATGAAGGACAATGTTATCCACCCATTTATTTTATAATTATTCACTCTTTGAATAATTATTCAATCAAAACAATCACTGAACCACAAACATATATTAAATACCTACTGTATGCCAGCTGCTATGTTAGGCACAGGGATCTCAATAAGCCAATAGGAATAGACGTGTTTGCTGCCCTCAAAGAGATCATATCTAGTCAGAGAAATAGAGACTTTAAATAAATAATTGCATAAATAGGTGTTAAATTGTAATATGATAGGGACTAAGAAAAATTACTCTGAGGAGGGGTGTGGGACTGATTAGGAGAGTTAGTCCTTTCTGGTAGGCAAGAAAGGCTTCCCTTAGAGAAGATGACTTACCTGACATCTGAAGGAGGGGAAGAGGCTGACCAGGGCCAAAAGGGATGGGGTGACAGTAAATTCAATCCAGAGTACTTATGTATTATAATCTCCCTCTGCTGTCCCTGTTTATTTGTTTTTCTCCTTATAAATTATAAACCAGTTCCATGCCATCTGTAATCCTCCTAAGCTTAGACTAAAAAACAAACAAACAAACAAACAAAAACTTCTGAAGGCTTCCACTGGTATTAAAAAAAAAACAACAACTTTTTTTTCCCCCTTTAACTCCCCGTTTCCCTTCCCGACAAAATAACATTAATCTCTTCTGGTCACCAAGTCAAACATACGAAATAGGCTGTTTGGACAAATAAACAGATTTTCTGTTCACCCCCTATGGAAGAAAAACCCATCCAGAGAGTCTTATAAAGCCTCCTATCCTTTCCATGATTTTTCTTTGGGATGCTGTTGGATTTTTTTGTCTTTAAAGAAGAGCTCAGGAGCACTTAATTATCTGCAGAACAAGTTCGATCATGTCTCCAACTTCAGTTTGGATTCTAGCTGAGCCTGCTAAGCAATATGACGCCTCCTGGGGCTTGCTTCATCGGCTTGTGTTTGCCTTGGTTACTCCTGGTAACCACACCATGAGGTAAAGGAAAAGAAACCTTGGATGGTGGCTAAATAGAGAAATACCCATATACCCGGCCATTTATCCTGGGGACCATCCCCTTAGAGGTGGATCTGGTCTTTTTAGAAAGGGAGAGTCTTGGCAGAGAGAGAGCAGGAGAGAGAAAGAGAATGCGCAAGCACAGTGGCCTTCTGCCTTAAATTAGGTGGTTTGGTTCTGACAAGCGCTCTAGGCACCCCTCTGTTGCTCCCAACAATGAGATATATTCTGAGAGTGCTGTGAAGCCAGCATTGCAGTCTTTTCATTTTGTTCCTTCTTCTTTAGGCTTATCTTTTGGTAGCTGCATGCAGGTGCCAGGGTTCCCACTTTGGGCAGATAAGAATGTGCGCTTACTCCAAGTTGCAAGTAGGCCTTCTGTGGATGCTCATGACTTACTGCAGGAGATGAGTCCTAATAGGAGCAGAGCCCTCCCTCTGGCTCAAGGACGGTCCTCTTCTGAGTAGGCACTGTTGGTCCCACAGTAGCAACCACCAGAAAAGCCAAGTCCAAGGCTATGTCACAGTTGATGACCTGCAAATGTCCACAAATTCTTGGCCAGAAAGATCTGGCCAGAGTTACAATTTCAAGGAAGAAACATTTCATTGGTGGTTCTTTTTCCAAACTCAAGCCAGCTGAAACTGAAAAGGATTTTACTGCTCTTACAACTGGATATTCCCTTGGTAGATGCAGCTTTAGGCATAACATGATTCAAGTGATAGCAGGTGCCCTTGATGTCTTTCCTAAGTTATAAAAGAAAATCGGGGTGCTGTTACTAAAGGAAAAAATGGTGTTGGGTTGCCACAAAATAATAAATGTCCATGTCAATTAGTTTAATATAGTGTGCCTGGAAAGAATTATTTTTCTTCTGTCTCCTTCTCTGGAACCTGATACTTCTCATGGAGAAAGCACTGGAGGGGAATGTTTGTAATGCAGCTCCAGGAAAGGATGGAGATAATGAGGTATACAAACTAGTCTACCAGCAAGGTGCCCTTTGCAAGGCAAGATGTCAGATTTTTTCTTTAAAAAAATCTACCCACCGACCTGTAACCCTGAAACAAATAATATATTATATGTTAATAAAAAAATCAATAAAATAAAATAAAAGTAAAATAAAATAGTACACTCAGAACCCAGCCAGTATAGTGGTGCCTTCTCTACCCACTATTCCTACATTCCTCCTCATCACTGAAAGCTCCCTGCTTCCTGGGAGTAGAACTGGTAGGAAAGATAAAGACTGCCGACTCACAAAGAGGAGGTAGTGTCATAGTGGAGTAGGAGAAGTAGATGAAAGGAAAGAGGGAGGTTGTGAAGTGGGAAGTGAGTGTGAAGGAGAGGGTCTGCAGCTAATATGCTGGTTTTGTGGGGAGGCTCTCTGAATCTGTAGTGAGGCTGGGCCACCTAAAAAATGCATGAGGGTCACGTTATAGAGGCGGAATGCTGCTACTAAAAACTTAACATCCTTTGGACTCAGTAGAGGTTGAGGTAAAGAATTTATGAAACAGTCATAGGGATTCCTGGATGTGTGTGTGTGTTTGTATGTGTACTTACCTGGTTTATGGAGGGAAGTAGCAACATCCGGTGCCTGGATCTCCCCTCATGGAAGTTGGGAGGCGAATAGTGCCCACGGGATGGACCAACCAACTGATCAGTTTCTCTTTTCTTTGTAAGTGATTTATTTGTAAGTGATTTTCTTTGTAATAGATCAGAGTTTTATACACAATCCCTCAGTTGCCATCTTGTGAAGGGTTGATGTCTCTATAGAAAGTCAATGTACCTTACACTCATAGTCATGGGGTCAGACAGAGCTTGGCTTTAGTCCCTTCACCACACAATACTTGTGTGACCTTGTATTCTGGTGTGGCTTCCTGCATGTTATTTCTCCTCACACATCGCGAACTCTCAATAATGGAGTGGACAGTGATGATACAGGTTCCTGTTATCTTTACTGAGTTTATTTGTGTGAGATTTTGGAACTTGAGTCTGAGGGTCAGATCAGAAAAAACAAAAAGTTTACTGAAATGGAGGTTTAAATATCTGGGATGAGAGCCTTGGCTTTGCTATTGCCTGAGTAGGACCACAAGAGCCACTTCAGGGGCTGTGCTTTGCTCTCTGTATCTGCACGGTGTGTCTGTGTTGGGGGGGTGTAGGAGCAATCAAAGCAAGTGATCCCCCCCCCATCTCACAGGCTTGTGTTAGAGCCTGGGTGGGTTCTTACTGGGAATAATGGGAGGGATGGGGGGCAGAGGACAGGGTTTGGAGAAGGGAAAGGGGGGAAGGGAGGCATTTCCCATCACCAGGTGTTGAGAGTAACAATGGCCTCCTCTTCTTGTTTGGTGGTTCAGGGCAAAAGGTGAGGCAGCACCTGCAGGGCTGCGAGGGACATCTGAGTTTCCATGTGTGGGACATCCTTCCCAGCTTCTCTTTTTCTTCAGGAACTGAGACCTGCCAGACCAGTGAACTTCTGTTCTAAGCTCAGCTCAGAACTTTGTGCAAGCAAATATATTTAAATTTATCTGTTTTGATTCAGAGTAGTGAAAAATCACTTTATGTACTGCGAGCTGAGAAGGAAGAAACCTTCATATATTGTTTCTTTTCGATCTATGGAGTCATCGGATGTCTTCTATAATTCTAGAAATTATGACAAGGCATCCATAAAGATGAGGCAGAATCCCCATGAAGCAGTTACCGTAGCTTAAAGCAACATTATTTACTACTCATTTATGGAAGTGCGGCTGCATTTAAGGACTTTATTTAATTCCTTCATCACATTAGCAAATGAGCATTCTGTAGGCCGAGCATCGGGAGGCCTGGAACCTCCTCGCTCTCCCTGAGACTGAGGCTCAGGTATGTGTGGCTGCTCGGGCTTTGTCCACAGTTCTCTGTGCACTTATAAAGAGTGATGGAGTCGAATCTACATTAAAGCTCCTTCAACTTCAAACCAGATTCTTACAGAAATGTTCTGATTTAATTTAATTCCATTCCTTTCAAATTATCTTAAAGAACATTTGCTGAGCAACTAGTTGGTGCCATTATAAAAATCAGCTGACCCAAATTCTCCTGCAAAGCCAAGTGTGTATTAGCATTTACTACTCAAACTTCTGTGAATTGTGGGATGAAGGCAGGACTGGAATTCACAAACAGTTCAGTTCTTTCACTGACTAGATTTGGCCAGTTCTTTTTCATTTTTTTTCATTCTCCTCTCTTCCCTTTACCTGCTAACTCACACGCTCATTTATTCAGCAAATACTAAGGACCTAATTGTATGCCCAGCAGAGAGGCAGTGTGGGGAGGAGAGCTAATTGTTCTCATTTGTTTGCATAGCTTATTGGAAGTATCAAGAAGGCCAGCTCGAGAGCCAGATGGTGGATTTGTGAACAAAGCAAGCTGACAACTTTCCTAAGCTCCAGTTCCGTATCTTCATGTGGAAGTAACAGTAACATGTACCTCACCCGGTTATGAGGACTAAAGAAACTGACGTATATAAGAGATTCAGTGTATTTTCTAACATGCAGTGGGGGCTCAGGAATTACTCTTTGTCATTATCATTGCCTATTTTAGAATAAAAATTCCTTGAGGTCAGTGACATTTGCATTTTGTGGATAATGAACAGCTTCTAACACCTGTTAACAAGTAATATGTAGCAATAATTAATAAATACATACATTAATTAATGAATAAAATACTAATAAAGATACTAAAAGTTTTAAGTGTTTCAAATTTTTCCCCCATGCCTCTACGTGTAAGGAAGACTGTGTGTATAACATATATATATATATATATATATATATATATATATAACCACATAACCATATGTGGTTAGTCATTCATATCATTCCTGCGGCGCCTGGGTGGCTCAGTCAGTTAAGTGTCCCACTCTTGATTTCAGCTCGGGTCATGATCTCAGGGCAATGAGACGGAGTCCTGCATTGGGCTCTGCACCTGGCATGGAACCTGCTTGAAATTCTCTCTCTCCTTCTCCCTCTGTCGTTCCTTGCCCTGCTCACTCTCTTTCTCTCTCGCTAAGGGGGAAAAATATCATTCTTTGCAGCACCAAGCTAGGCCTGGTGAATGAGGGAAGGAAGGAAGGAAGAAGGAGGCCAAGAGGGGCTGCATGATAAGGAGCTGCAATGGAGCTAGCCTGAAGAGAGCCCAGGGAGGGTCCTGCATACCTGGTTTGGGAAGGAATGTGGAGGAAACCCTGACCTTGGAGAGGGAAAGAACAAAGACTTGGGGGTAGTCCCCCCATGTTAGAAGGGGTGGGGAGAGAGAGAGAGAGAGAGAGAGAAAAGAGAGGGAGAGAGAAAGAGGGAGGAGGAAAGAGACTGAGAGAAAGAGAAAGAGGGCGGGAGGAAAGCCCTTCCAGCAGCACTGGCCTACACCCAGGGGTCCCACGAGGCCCTGACTCAGAAGGGCTCCGCACTCTATTCAATGTTCTGCTGTCACCCTCTGGGAATTCTTGATAATTTTTTAACAAGGGCTCCCACATTTTCATTTTGCAGTGGGTGCTACAGTTTATGTAGTTGGGCCTGCCTTAGGGAAAGATTTGTGGAAGTTTTCCTGTGTGAAATGAATGTAATCTCTTTTCAGTGTTTTCTGGAGATTTACACATCTTTCAATTATTTTGGGGTAGGGGACTAGTATCTAAGTGTGGATCCTTTGATCCCCAAGTCCAGACTGGGCTGGGTCTCGAGGTGGTTCAGCTTTGTCCAGACCTCATAGCAGAAGAACAGCTCTTTCCTCTACCCTGTATGTAGGAGGCCTTGCCACCCGCCCGGCCCAATTCCTCTGCAAAATCCGTGGGAAGTTCTTGTGGCAACTTCCACCATGTGCTCACTGCATGAGCTCTGGAGGAACCCTCCATTCCCTTATTCTGGTGAAACGTTCCACGCTGAGGGAAAAGGCTCCAGGTTTCCCTTGACGATAGTGGCAGTGGGTGAGGGTTAAGATAAAGAGAACACGGTTCCGTGAAATGTTGCACAGGACGTGGAGAATTTCTCACCAAAGAAGTTCAAACTTGGGAAGCCGCATGCTTCTGCTTCTGGGTGGATTTTGTGCAGAGCCACTTTCTCTTCCTGCTGCTCACATTCCGGCAGAAAGGCACCGTGTAGAGAGGATGAAGTACTGTGAGTTCAGCCCATTATCAAATGGTTTCAAGGGTCATTTTGATCTTGTCAGGATCAGCAGGCTTCTTTTCAGCCGACCTAAAAAGGCTGACAGAAACAATAAACGGACAATTTTGAGACTCTTTGTCAGAGTTATACTTTGGGGGCAAACTCTGCCATAAATACCTGATTTCTAGTCCCGCTCTCCATTTGCCCACCATTTTCAGATATGATTGTCCCCCGCATCCCTGACCACCACATAGTCATCAACTTATCTCGCCAACCCTGTGTCAGCAAGTGATGTGCGGCCACTTCTCTCTCTGATCCGTAGTGCTTACACCACAAGGAACCAAACATGATGTATACTCCGGAGCACACATTCGTCTCTAATTTAGTGCCTACATATCTGTAATAGCCGTATTGAACTGAAGCTGAGAAAAATCACCCTTGCCACCCTCCATTTTTAGGGCCTCTCTGATAGGTTGGAGGATTACCCTATCGATCACACGTCAGGAATGATTACCTCTCACCCTCCTCAGCCTCGTCAATAAATGGCTCCAAATTTCAATTCCAGGAGACACATTCAAAACAGGGGTGTCTGGAGCTGTGAATAGAATTATAAATACCACAGTATCTAAAAGACAGCATTCAAACCCAACAGACAGATTATAGGATATGCCACACCCTGTAAAGGATTTAGATGCTTAAGAGTATTAACATTTTTCCCATAACGGATTGTTCCACTCATGGAAATTACAATTACTGTCATTTCTTGATACTGACAAAGAAAATTACATATATTTTCTTCAGACATGTTATTTTAACTAGGTAGTGAAATAAGGTAGCAAGTAGTTCTAAATGGGTTTCAAAGAGACTATCATGTTAACTTTTTAGATCTGTATGTCTTTATGAGAAGATTCTTGGTGCTTTATTTAAATGCCCCAACTCTAGAGCTGAACCAGGTCTAGATGGCCTGAAATGCCATGAGACCCCCAATAATGAGGTCAATTTGGGATGAAAAACTGATAGTAGAGAGCACTTTATAAAACAGTAAAAATCTATATTCCAAGTATTATAGCAAGACCAACAGATGTCAAATTAAGTGGGATGGGAGCAGAAAATCCATGCAAGGTGGTTGCTTCTTGTCTGAACTAAAGACATTGGTATAAGCCCATGTTTCTAAGCTGTGTTTGGTAGAATGCTGGCTTCACAGAATCTTAATACAAATTATGTTAAAAACAATGGAAAGAGCTATGTGGTAAGATACACATGAGATGACCTGAGATAACAAAGCCAAAAGCGTTATCTTATTGTAGGAATTCTCAGTGCTTTTAATGTGCTCAACTGCCTCATGAATGTACAAGGGAGACCATGAACAGAACACTTCCCAAGCTTGTTGGAACTGAAAAAGATTTCTGAGAAACATTTCAAGGAATGCAAGTTCTGGGACTCCCTTGGGGAAACTGTTTTTGGTCCTGGGGGCATGTTTGGAGGCAAGGGTGGTGAGTGGGACAGAGTATGGTCCCCAGCGCTGTAGCTCCTGTTGAAGAACTCAGTGGTCTAGGGCCCTCTGGCCATATGGGGTGGCGGTTGGGGAAACTGTTCCTTTCCCCTGTCCTTGTGAGGCTCCTTTCTGAAGTTCAGAAAACAATCCACAGTGGTGCAGCGGGAGGAAGCATAGACTGCAGCTCTAAAATATCAGGTTAATTTGCTTATGTTCTTTGAAGTTTGAGATCTTTGAAGTTCTGTTTTTCCCTTGAGAGGTGAAGATGAGAAAAATGCCAAATGTCGTTTTACACTGAAAAGAAAGTACAATTAACAAACACGCAGTGTTCCCCAAATGCCTTAGCCAGAGAACTGGAGTTGTAGTGTTCACAAATTTTGACTCTGCTGGGTTTTTAATGGGATGATATCCTCCCTGGGATCCAGGAATGTTAGAATCTTGCCTTGCCAATCACTTTTCCAGTGCCCTCCCCTATGAGGTCCTGGAGAATATCATATACCCCAGGAACAAGAACATGCTCAAAGCTATTACTTTATAGCTGTTTGACTGTTGAGCTCTGGTAAAGACTTAAGATCCAAGTGGGAACTTCTGGTTCCTTTCTCCTTCACAGCTCTAAATCCCAGTCTCTACCGTTGTCCAGCCACTAGCCACACAAGTTGAGGTAGGGGCAGCAAGATGGCTGGAGAATAAGCTGAGTTAGGGTGCCCACCTGCTGCCAGCCTAGAGAAGAGAGAAAAGGCAAGAGGGGATTGACAGGTCAGCATTAAGCCCTGACAACAAAAGTCCCATCTGTTGGATAACGAAGAGGTGGATTGCTTTAGTCTGTTTCGGCTGCTGTAACATAATACTACACATTGGGTAGGTTTAAAAAAAAAAAAAAAGTTATTTGTCACCATTCTAGGTGCTGGAAGTCCAAGATCAGAGTGCCAGCATGGTTGGTTTTAATAAAAGCTCCCTTCCGGTCACAGACTGCTCACTTCTTGCTGTGTCCTCGTGTGGAGGAAGGAGCAAGGAGCAAGGGAGCTCTCCAGCTTTTTAAAATACAGGCACTAATCTCATTCCTGAGGGCTCTGCCCTCATGACCTAATTCCCCTCCTAAAGGTCCTGCCTCCTACTACTATCACCTGGGCATTAGGATTCAAACATGAATTTGGGTGTGGGGTAGGGGGTGGAGGCAGTCTTTCAGACCATAGCACAGTTGGGCCTCTGATGATGAAAAGAGAGAGAGAGAATTAGAAGTCAGCAGATTCTGCGCTGGTTGCTGCCTGTTTGATTGGATGATGTATTGAGGCCTGATGCCACCCCTGGCTTCCCTTTTCATGCAAGCACCTGTGGCCCCAGCAGGGCCAAGCCACATCCGTACAGTAACTGCTACCGTCATGTTGATCCCCAGGCCCCATCTGTCTGGAAGAAGGGCCCCTGGACCATGAAAGTGTCTTGGCCTGGAGCCAGGACTGGGAGATGAGGAGAGATGGGGCTGGGGCCACTGCCACCTTCTTTGCTTACTGAATGAAACCACAGATATGTCTCCTGTCCTTTAAAGGAACTGAGTGTGTGATTTGATTGAGCCCAGTAGAGGGGTCAGAGAATAGAGTGAGACAATTTTCCTCACTCCTTTCCTTCTCTGGGTAACTGGAGCCCATCTGGATGAGCTGGTTTTCCATTTTGGAGCCTGGCTGGATTCTGATTCTGGTCCTGGGATCATAGACTCTGTACGAATAACATTCTGAAAGGTCAGCTAGACTATGTGTGTACCCTCAGGCACACTGAGACTTCACCAGAGACACAAAGGTCTTCTATTGAATTTTTTTTTCCTATTAAGAAATACTTCTTATATCTAACCTCCTGCTTTTGTACTGCTCTTTATGGAGACAGAAAACAGCTGGGTGTATCTATAGGTAAGCCTTCTGTATGCTTAAAGATTCTTGGTCTTACTTTCTCTAGGCTGAAAAATCCAATTTTAACCTCTTTTTCCAAATCTTATTTTCCTTCCTTTTCACCATGTTGTAACTGTTCCAAGAAAGAATTTCCTTAAATTTGTTAATCATTAGGATCATCTAGAGACCTTTCTAAACAGACCTAATTACATACACATCACTGTCCACACTTGCTGCATAAGAATTACAGGGGCAGGCGTGCTTTAGGTCTTGGTCCATTCTTAAACAGGACAAATAAATTACTAGAATCTTTTTGAAGTGCATGTCCAGCTTGCAGTTCTCCCTTTCTCATGGGATGGCACCTACCCTTCAGAGGTGGGTCTCTGGTATCTAGGTTGGCAGTAGCATCAGAGATGCAGGGATATCTGAGCCAAACAATGCCAAACAGAGTCTTTTCTCCAGAATTTGGAAACAGAACTTAGAGACAGGAGGTCAGTTTCTAACAGTGATGGGAAATATGACATGACAAAAATCGGGACACCAAGTTATGACATGAAGATAGAGAACAGAGAGTGGTCTGTAGGGAGGAGGTAGAGAAGAATGCAAACCGTTCTAATGATTCTCTAGGCTCTGGTTCCAGTCTCTGCATTGCTTCCCTGGAGTTCCATGAGATAGTCGATGTCCTACGCAGCGACATCCTCTTTGTTTAACCAAGCTGAAATAGATTTTCATTACCAGACACCCAGTGGGGCCTGACCAAATACAGAACTGACAACAGCACTGGGAGAGGAAGACAACTTATGTCTTCTCTCGCTGTTGACTCACTGTGGAACTCTATTTGGCTCTCCTGAGAGGAAAGATGCCTCCTTGATGTCTAAAAAATATTTCGTTAACTGACTAGATAATTTTAAAACACCTCAAACTCTGAATGAGTGCTGAATGGCCTACTATGGAAAAACCTTCCCAGTCGTGCTCATAGGAGAAAAAAAAAAAAAAAAGAACTCACTAGTATTTACTAACTGATGTATTCACCCAACACTATTTAAAGCCAATACCGTTATTGACCCATTTTACATGTGAGGAAATTAAGGCATAGACAGAGTAAGTAACTTTCCTTGGGTCACAGAGGTCGTAAATTGTTGAGTCAAGGCTTGAAGCCAGATTTAAGTACAGGGTCCAGGATTTCAACTACTTTGCTATACCTGCATTGAAACTGAAACTCAATAGTTGAAAGCAAAGCTCTGAGGCTACCTGAGAAGTAATGTGCAAAGACCTCCAGAGACTGGTACTTGGTACAGAGAGACCTCCAGTCTGACCTCCCCAGGAAGTAGCCAGCAATGTGGATTAGAGCGCTCTAGCAGTTTTTACAGATGAGCCAGGCTTGCCCTGAGGTCAGAGAGAGATAGGAATAGAGGATGTTGCCATCTTAACACCCACTTTCTCCTCTAAACAGATCTCTTATTTTCTTCAGTTATTCGTTCCTTCGCAAAGTGGCTCATATGGATCGCATACAGACCTCCCAATAAGGACCTTATTTGTCTGAGGGTAAAACCCACCCCTCTTGCCAGTGAGTGAACATGTGATTCAATTTAGACCAATTAGATGCAAGGAGAGGCTCTCTTGGGAGCTTGTAAGACAACTTTGTCTTAATCTTCTATGAAAAATTTCAGAAGAGAGTCCCTTTTTTGATCTGGATATAATTTTATCAGTTAGCTATTGCCAAAAAAATGCTGCCTAGGAAAACCCCACAAAACCTCAACACCACAGAGCAGTAAGCATCTAGGTAGTTGGTCCAAGCCTCGCTAGTTATAACAATTAGTTCTCCTGACATTGGCTGGGCCCACTAATGAGTCCAAGAGATCAGCTGAACTAGCTAGTGTTGTACTTCAGAGTCTCCCATTTCTTCCCAGGACCAGTGAACTAGCCTACACATGTTGTTCTCAAGACAATGGCAGAGATGTAAGAGCACAGTGGAGATACAAAATATAGCTTAGGCATAGGCTCTATCACATCTATCAACATCTTAGTGGCCAAAAATTCATATGGCTAAGTTTTGCATGAAGCCCACCCAACCCGTAGTATATCAGATGGCCAAGCCCAAATCAATGGACTGAGGAAGTCTGCTTTTTTCCTGGGAGTGATGGGGGGAGAGCCATAATCTGGCCTACCCCAGGACCATGCATAGATGTGAAACTCAGGAGAATGACAGATCACCTCCCTTTCAGCCTGCAGATAAAGCCATCACACACAGGGAAGAAGTGACCTGAGAGAGCCCCAGAAGAAGAGGTGGAGCCACTAGATCATATCAAACCCAAGTTCTAGCTGACCTCCAGACTTCAAGTAATGTTGGCCAAGTCTGACACTATTTGAGCTCATCTGAGGTAGATTTTCTGGTATTTGTGCAGAAACTCTCCTACTTCAGAATTTTCTTCGGAACGTTTAGGAACAGAGGCCCAGAGATGTGAATAAACAGCACGTTGGTAAAAAGCAATGTAGAGCCTAAAGAGATAACAGTTTTGTTTTGTTTTGTTTTGTTTCTCAGTGTTTTGTCCTTGGAAACTCAACCGCCCCATCCTTTTATTGTTCACTCACCTTGCAGCAGATCTAGTTCTTCTTCATTTTGTCTAATTCGATTCATGCTCAGGTGTTTGTTCATCTGACCTTCCAGTTGGTATGGTAACAGCCTGCCTGAACCATGGCATTTATTATTCACTGCAAGCTCTTGTCAAGTCAGTAAGAATTAGGTTTTCCTTCTTTCAAGCAGTCTAGGGGACTAAGTCATTAAGGAGGAAAGATAGCCCCATACCCCTATCAGGGTTGATGCTTGAAATTCTCCTGTTAAAACTCTACCACTTTCCTGTGCTTGCATTGATTGAGGTGGTTCCTTCCTTTCTGTAGAGCTCTTGTTTCCTAGTTGTAGAAGGTAACATTTATTTCCACCCTCCACCCCTGTCATGTTACATTAATAACAGGACACAAATTGAGTGGGCAGTTAGTCGATGGATTTGTAAAAGCCATATTAAAAAATATTGGGAAGGAACAAAGGGTAATATCTCAGAATAAGAATCGGTCATATATAATAATAAGTACAAAGGTTTACTAGGCACCTAAAACTCAGCTAAGAAGTTCTTAACACCCTGGAGGGTAAAACATTGAGTAAGAACATGGCTAAAATCCACTGGGTACCTACACCTAATATGTGCTGGGCACTAAATAAAGTCCATCATGTACATTTCTTCATCCTTTCTGAATGACCCTAGGAAATAATTAGGATTATCTCCATTTTAGGGAGAAAATGACTGATTTTTTCTAACGTCTAACAGCTGACATGTGGGGTGAGGTTAGAATTTGATATGGGACTTGTAAGGCCATTTTATTTATACTATGCTATGCTATGCTATGCTATACTGTACTACACTTCCTTGAACAAAATCACAGTGGTTATGAGTATAAACTTGCCTATGAGAATAGTAAAACCTGGCCCCCCCATCCAGTTATTGTATGACTTTGGCCAACTCACTTGACCTTTCTGTGCTTCAGTTTCTTTTATAGAATAAGGATAATCCTAGTATTAACCTTTGAGTATAGTCCTCAGAATTAAATGAGTGTACATAAAACACTTGGCACAATGCATGAGCATAATGAACTCTCACATGATGGCTGTTTTTATAATATTGTGAATGCCTGGTACAATACTGTCCACTATTATGTTCTGTGATGATGGCAATGATCTAGATCTGCATTGTCTAATTCTAGCCCCATGTGATGTGACTGTTGAGAACTTCACATGTGGCTAGTGCAACTAAGGAAGGGAATCTTTTATTTCATTTCATTTTAATTAATTACAGTTTAAATTTAAATAGCCACATGTTCTTGGTAGCTCCCATATTATACAGCACAGATATAAAATATGTCAGATACAATATGAACAAAAAAGAATAAGATGTGAATCCTGTTTATGAGAATCTTATGGTTTAATGGAGGAACAAGTTGACAAGCAAATGATTCATAGGCATGGTGATAGGTATTATAGTGCGGCTGTAGACAGAATTCTAAGGAAACTGAAAGAGCAAGGGACTAATTCGTGCCTGGGGCCAGGGAGAGCTTTTTAGAGGCAATACAGTTGAGTTAGGTCTTGAAGGGTGAGTAAAGATTTAATTCTTTCATTCAGCAGATATGTGCTGAAAGTCTTCTCTAGGCCAGGCACCAAGTTGAGCGAGTAGATGATTGTCAAATGAGAGGTAAAGGTAAGAGTATAGAGGAAACATCTCTGTTGGTAAGACTGCTTGAGGAGGTCCTGTTATAAAATGTAGAACTGAATTGTCCCTTGAATCATCCAGAGATGATGCTGAGAGGTAAGGGAGGGCATTCCAGATAAGAACAGCATGAATAAAGAGGTGAAGATGGGACTAGTAGCCACCACTAGACCAACCTAAATGAAGTAGAGAACAGGATTGGAGGACAGCTATGGTGAGGTCCCACTGGAGATGATGGTAAAATGGGGGAGGGTATAAAACAGGCTATGAATGGTGGTTAATGGCTCTTACTTTTATGTCACTGGAGATTTTCAAGTCACATGTTACAAGTTGTATAAAGTTGTGTGACAGGTGGGCTCCAAGTGCTTCTGAAAAACAGGCAGAAGCTTCATTTGGGAAGGCACTCCCTGCACACCACAGAAAGGCAGTGTTCAATTTCTCGGTATTCTGGCTGCCAACATCCATTCCCTTCCCATAGCCTCTCCCATTTCCCCCATGTCCCTTTGAGGGAGATCTGGTCCAGGGGGTCTTTCCAGGGTGTATTTCGCACTGAAAGGAGAAGGAGGAAAAGAAGTCAGGCACTGCCCCTGGACTCAAATGTTTGATGCCAGGGATGGAACAGTTGGAGGTTGGAACATTGCTGTTGCATTGTGGCAAGAAAAGTAATGCAGAGGTAGCCTGTCCCAATGATATTGTGGCAGCATGAGTCACGGCCCAGGCTTTTCTCAGAGTCTGACCCTCAGCCCCGTGCCATTCTCATATACTTTCACTAAGTCTCTTTTGACTTACAGTCATCAGAGTCTATGTCTGTTGCTTATGGCCAAGAACCCTGGCTGACCCATTTGAAAATAATGCAGATTCCTGCAAGTGGGAAGTGCTTGGTCATGGCTCTGACTCTGCCCTAACCTGTCATCTCTGGAAAGTTCCCCACCCCTGGGCCTTATGATCTTGTCTCCCTAATAAGGGATCCACACTCATGATTTCTAAGGGGGGTTTTGAGCAAACATTCAACTACACCCTAGGCCAAGGCAATGGAAACAGAAGGAAAGGGAAGCTGCAAGACATATTTTACGAACACGTAAAACTTGGTGGCTGATTGCATAGAGAAGGCAAAGCAGAGTGAGTAAAAGATGTCTCTGTGCTTTTCAATCTGAAGGGGGAAAAAAAAATGTTTGCTTTCAAATCATCCAAAGCCACTTCTGCCTTTGTTAGTTGTTGTATTCATTTGACCAAAGAATCAGAGTTTAAAAATACCCTTTTGTTCTCCCTTCTTTGTTAATCCCCTGCCAAGAAGCTCTGCTCCGTAACTGGGTAAATCCATCAGGAGCTCCTCAGTCATCAGAAGATTTGTAACTCACTGCCGGTGGCCTTGCCACTGTGATCTGGACTTCAGAGCTGGAGGGAAGGGCATTTGGAACAAACAGTCCAGGCAGGGTTTGGTGATGTGTCCTGCGGGACGCAGCAAGTGACAGTCCATTCCAGAGGCAAATGTTGGCTACTTTTCTGTTCCTCACACACAGCAAACCCTTGGCTCAGCCATTCTCCCTCTTTGCAAGGACTTCTAAATGACTCTTTGGCAAGAAAGATCTAATCCACCCTTCAAATACAAGCTCATGCTGTTCATTGAGTAAATGTGCAGCGGCCCAGGCCTGTGCCTGGTACCAGCAATGCAAAGATAAAAGGACATAGTCCCCAGTCTCAAGGAGCTCCCATCCACTGGGGCTGGGTGTTGTCCCCAAGCTCCCACCTTGTCATTCATTCTGCCTGTAAATGCACTGTGAGCCAATTCCTGAGAGCAGGGACACTTTCTGTGTTCTTCACGATGCCTGTGCACCCAGAGTGGGTGCTCAGATGTTCTTACTGAGAACCACACTTTGCTTTGTGTGGGGGGGAAAGTGTGAACGCCTTATTGTACAGTAGCGAAGGGAGCGCACTATGGAGATACAAATCGGTTTCAAATCCCCCCTCAAAACCTAGCTCTGTGATTTACTAAAAGGGTGACTGGAGAAGGTATTTAACCTCTGTAGGCCTCAGTTTTCTCATCTGTAAAATGGAGGACACATAATTAGATTATATATTACTTGTCATTTAAGCAATGAGTTGTGTTGGTTTATAGAATGGTCTCAGTGTCCGTGGCTGCAGCTTTGTCTTAGTAACTGGAGAACCCCAAGGATGTGGTGCATGATTCACAGCTGCAAGAACAACTGCCCCTTTCCTCCTGCTTTCTTTCTCACCCTTCCTTCTTTTCCTTCTTTTTTAAATTTCTTTTTTTTCTTTTTCCTCTCTGTGTCTTGCTCTACTTCTCTCTCCCATTCTCTCTCTCTTTCTCCCCCCACCCCGACTATCTCTATTGGAGCAATAGAAATTACTAGTTAGAAATTATATTTAAATGTGAAAAAATACTGAGCAGACAGACTCAGTGAATTAAATATAGACTGTGTCCTCTTTTCTAAGAAGACCTTACTTTTCTCCTCATGATGATGAGGTCCATACACCTCTTGTGCAGCCAATTCGCTCAGAATTCCCCACCCATACAGACCCACTTTGGAACCTGACCCAAAAGCTGTGGAAAGAGAACAAACCATAAATACATTTTTTTTTCTTTTTCAGAATTGTTCGTTGATTTTCTGGCAGTGGTATTCTGGCTGTATAGGGAAAGAAAACAACAACAATCAAGAAAGTGAAAGAGGAAGAAAGCCTTGAGTGTTTGCCAATCTCTGCAGTGTGAGTTTCCATCATGGTTGAATTCAAGCTTCCAGCATACGGTCCTAGAACACAGAGTAGGGAAAAGTGTGCACTGTTCCCCCTCAGGAGACACTCTGATAGGTGCTCTGTTTAGAAAAGTGCAGACACGACCCTAGTGCTCAGGCCTGTCTACCCCACCTCCCACGCCAGGGGCCTGGTCCTAGCCCACAACACCGTGTTCCAGTTAGGTTTCCTGCCTGTTGTCCCTCCTGAACTCCATCTACCAAATATCCTTCTGAAACCCAGGTTGGAATATGCAACTTCCCTGCTCTCTGCTCCCCCAGGGGCTCACCTTGGCCACCCCCACCCCGGTCCTCCTCCACTTCTTTCACCCTTGTTCAGAGCTACTCCCGGCTTTTCGTCTTGATGTAAACCCTATGACCTCTCTCTGTGTTTGCTCATATCTAACTTGCTGCTTGGAATTGTGTTCTCAGAATTCCCATTTCTGCTCCTTTGTCTGCCTGGTGAACTGCGGTCATCTCCAAACCTAGCTAGGAGGCCTTGTTCCCCTTGCTGATCTGGTCCTCCAGCTATCCTAAACTGCATGGCATCACTTAGTCCCTTATCAGGGTCCCCTTGACACCATTCTGTCATATTCTATGGTGAGAACTGAACTGGTTTCTTCTATCTCCAGATCCCAAGATAGTGAGGAGGACATGGGTCCAGGATTGATCATTCATTCATTCATTCATATATGCATTGAACAAACATTTATGGGGTATCTGTTATGTGCCAAGCATTATGCTGAGTGAGACTGGAGAAGAGTGAGGAATAAGACAGATCTTCCTGTTCTCTGTTAAAGGTCATAGGGAATGGAGGAGTAAAAACATAGAACAAATAGAAAATAAATATGTAATTGCAAACATGTTCGATGAAGAAAAAGAATAGGATGGCATGAGAAAAGTCCCACTAAAGAAAGGTTTTTAAGTTCCAATAAACCGGGAATATAACTTTTTAAGGAAAGGGGACCTCACTCAGCAGACACAGCACCATGACATGAACTGCGTTATGGGCCAGGCCTCAGCCTGCTTGCTCATCTGTGAGAGCAAGGCTGGTGCAGTGTTTGTATTTCTGGCACACTGGGCTAGAATTTCAAGCCAGCTCTGGTGTAAGGGGCTTGAACTGGGGTCATCAAAATGGGGAGGGGGATGAACATATAGAACACAGGCTTCGAAGGGAAAAATGGAGAAAGCAGAGAGAAATACCCAAGAGAGCTAGGCCAGTCCAGAACAAGTGTGTTTTGTTGCAGGACAAGCATGTTGCTTGTATGGTGTGTGGGCTCTGTCCTTTCTCCATTTAGATGATGGGGAGAAGGCTGCCTGGGCTGGAAGGGGAGACTTAGATTAGGGCTACTCTTCATTAAAACTGAGAAGGTGAGAGGAAATGGTTGAGCTCTATTTTATATTTTTGTATCTCTATTAATTTTTTAAAAATTGTCTCTAGTGATAGAAAGTTCAAATAAAATAGACTTAAGGGAAGAAAAAAAGAGAGGATGAATGGGTTCAGGTAATTAAAAAAAATCCATGATTACATCCAATGCCCAGATCTTTGTTTTTAATACCATTCCTCATTAAAATGAACTACGCTCCATGGAGAAATGACCAACTCTAGAATGGAGGCAGAGAATATACAGTAATGAGCCTAGAGCATCTTAGAGATCAGAAAGTAAGAAAGTGCTCAAAACCCAAAACACACACATAAACACCCACATATTCAAGGATGCGGAATGCCAAGGGGACATAGCAGCCAACTGAACAAACAAGTGAAAGGTCAAAGGTGGAAGAATTTGAGTCAAAAAAATAAATTAGGAGCATTGGATTAAAAAAGTATAAAACAAGTCCATACCAGTCACCATAAATAAGTGATTGAATAAATAAATGAGGGAAAAGCGGCCAATCCACGTGGTGGAATTGCGTACGTAGTAGGTAGATACTCTGTCCATAAGAGGTTGAGCATAGTGTCCCCTGCAGTAAGTGTGCACTGTAAGAAATGACTTCATTCTGAAGAGCATGGAAAGGAGAAAGGGGTAGCTTTATGGTGGAGAAACCTAAAAACACTGCTTCACCAAGGTAATTAAGATTGACATCAACAATGATAAGTCATGTTGACAGCATGTACCCTTGATAGAATGTGGTGAGTGTGGTACTTTACTATGTGGCCTTGTTCCCCCAAACCTATAACCTAGCCTAGTCATACGAAAAAAATCAGAAGTCCTAACTGAGGTACAATCCTATAAAGTACCCGTCTGGTACTCCTCACAACTGTCGAGGTCACCCAAAACAAGGCAAGTCTAAGAAACTGCCTTAGTCCAGAGGACCCGAAGGAAACATGGTGACTCACTATACTGTGGTGTCTTGGATAGGATGCTGGAACAGAAAAGGAGCAATGCCTAAAAACCAAGAAAATCTCAATAAAGCAGGGACTTTAGTTAATAATGTATCAATATGGGCTTCAGAGTAATGTATCATACTATTGTAAGATGTTAACAATGGAAGACACTGGGTATGAGGTATGTGGGAATACTCTGAACTGTCCCCACAACTTACCTGTAAATCTAAAACTATTATGAAATTAATAGTTTATTAAGAAAATTTTTTAAGTCCCTAGAGCTCAGCAACATCAGATATGGCTAAGTCTAGGATCTCAGATGTGTTGGCTTAGCTTTCAGGCAGGCTCCCTTCACTCACTGGAAGCCTCATTACTCCAGACCTATGTTATCCTAATGGGAGGGAAGTTCTATTCCTAATAATTGCAACCAAAGCTTCAGACTTGGGGCAGATGCGCATTCTGGAATCAACCAATGTGGCCAGGGGGTGGGAAGTCTTACTGACCAGGGCTAGATCACGTACTGACCTCCGGAGCTTAGGGTCACAATGAGCCCTACGCCCATCGAAAAGACTGAGAGCGGAGATGGCTTGTTACTTAAACACAGTGGTTATTCAGTCTGGTACTATGCTGCTGAGGGGATCAGCTGCTTCCCTTCCACTCATGGCCTATCCTCCCGGCCTCTAGGAGTTTTCCAGTTTCTCTTGTGAAGGGAGACAACTTCTTGGCTAATGGGCAAATCCCTTTGTACCCGGCCTTCTTGATGGTCTCTGGCCAGCCCAGAAGGGGTTACTTACCTGAGTGATAAGGTAGTTTCAGCAAGAGAGGAAAGTTAGGCTAGACAAACAATGGGATTGGAAAGCCCTAGGTACTGCCTCACAGAAATTTTTAGTGGGAAAAAGTTATTTTTGTGTGTTCTAATTTGCATCTACTTGAAGAGCTTCTAATTCATCTGATCATATCATTCTAAAGATAATGCTATTTGGTATATCCTTTCCTTCCAATATCTTGGTTCAAAAGCATCGCCTTTAGCTTTTTCTGCTTTCCATGAGTTCTCTCATTCAATTTTAAGCTCTGTACTTTAACCAGAATATACATAAGGTAGAATGCAAAAGCCTTCTTTTATGAAGCATTGTCACCAACGTGTCAGCCCAGTGTCAAAGTGGCTCTAGGGAGAAAGATGGAAATAGGCTGGTTCTATCTGAGTGCTTGAAGGATACGTTAAAACCTCCCATTATTAATCTCTTTGTAAAATATTTCTTCAAGAAATGGTGCATTGCACAATACAATATAACATTCATATCAAGTGATATAGGAATTGCTTTAAGCAAAACTTGTTGTACTCTGTGTAATGAATACTGCAATAAAAATACATATTCATTTCCTGATCACAAATCACAGCAATTTAAGTTATCTTCTTCCTAGCTTTAGTGTTTGGAGGGAAATATGTATGTGTGGGTGCCTGCCCATTGAACAGAGGCACATTCTTCTACAGGAGGAAGCCTGTCTGCATGCCATATTGCATGGAGCTCGTTTATTTCTAAGCCTTTCTCATTAGGGTTCTAGAAGTGTTGGTGAAGCCATCATTTGAAACACAACCAAGGAAGCACTGCTGTGATCACAGCACAGTAGGAAAGTAATCCATTTTTAAAAATGTAAGTTTGTTCAAGTTGTCCTGTAACATATAAATTTGAATGTATCATTTCAGTTCTGAGTTTAAAGAATAGAAAAATACAAATCATCTAAGTAGTTTAGATTTTCTTAAGTGAGAAACCTTCCTCTTTGGGTATTGTTGAAACATGATTTAAGTGCCATGATGATGGGTATCAAGTAAGAGGACATCGAAGGTCACCCCAGGATTAGGAGAACAGTGAGGAACCCTGAATCTTTTTCTTTTTACTGAGGGAGCAAATAAATGCCAGTGACTTCCACCTGTGACCATTGTGCCTTCTGGCCATGACCTCTGAGGATTTGGATAGCCTTCAGATCTTCCCTGGTGTTAGTATGAGAAGTGTTCAATGAAAGTCTTCCTGATTACCAAAGGTTGCATTTGCCTGGTGTCCTAGGGATCTGTCCCCTTTTTTTCTCTTTGCAGATCTGAGGGGAGTGCTGCAACAAACATTTGCTCAGTTGCTTCTCTCCTGAGCTTTAGCAGGAGGCCTTGTGCATGGTTTGTTCTCATAAATATTTGCTGACTGGGTGAATAAACAACCTACGAGGTTTGGACTATTTCTTCTTTGCTTTTCAGAGGTTATATCACTTCCAGGGAGCCTGTTTGGCTCTAGGGTCCTGGCTCTCATATTCTCCCTTGTGCCACCTCTAAGATTCTCTCATTTGGCTCTCATGTGTCCTGCAAGTGTTTTTAGGACAAAACTCAAGAGTATAGAGATTTTAAGGTGATTTAGAACATTGAATTTCTTAACAGCTATTGCCCCGTTATTACTGGCAGCTTGGGAGTTGTGAACAGCTCAACACACTAAACTGGAATGCGGCCCGAGAAGTAGGGTTTCTGAGAGGTTTGGTAGATACCCAGAATACCTCTTTCCCCAACAGAATTAGGATGTTTGCTCTATAAGTAAACTAAGGGATGAATTAGGTGCAAACTGGCCTCCTTGCCCCAATTTGTCCCCAGACTTCCTCCAGAATTCTTTCTGAATATGTGGGCTTTTGCCTATGAGTGACTTCCTGTTGTCCACTGTGTAAACAACCAAGTCTAAAGCATGGCCTCCAAGTCTTCTGGATGAACCATGTGGTCAGTCTTTCTACAACCATCCCATTCCTCCCCCTCTTGTAGCAGGTATGTGGGTTATAAAGGCCAGCTGTTCAGTTTTAAACATGGCTCTGACTGCTCTCTTCCAGAAGGATAAACCTATACCTCTTGTCACAGTGATTGGTTAAGGTGTCCTAGACATATCTCAGTTGGCCCCAGAGATTAGTTCAGGGTGAGTTAGTCATTATAAAGCCCGGGACTCTTGTTGGATGGTCTCAGGAGCAGGCTTTCTTTCATCCCTTGGATGTTACCTGGGAAGCATATAACGTTGATAGTTGGTAGCCACTCTGTGACCATAAGGGACATCCGGTGTTAGGACGAAGAAGATATTACAAAAAGAGAGAAGAGTAATATGTGCTATGGTGAGTGCTGTGAAATGTGTAAGCCTGATGATTCATAGACCTTTACCTCTGGGGCAAATAATACATTATATGTTAAAAAATTTTTTTAAAAAAGAAAGAAGAGTAGAAATATAAAGAAATCAGCTCCTTGGTGATATGATTGGGTCTTTAGGTCAAAACATTCTGACTATTTAGGTATTCATGTTTCTAAAAGCCATAAAATTACCTATGTCAAAAAGCTAATAAATTGTTTTTATAGTTTGGGGCAGTTCAAGCTGGGTTTTATATAATTAGCAACTAAAAGCCTTCTGACGGATATGCTGCTTATAAAGTAGTCCCAGTATTACTCTTTAAGATACACCTTTGCCATTCCCTGCATGTACCAAAGGTTTCACCTGAAAACATTAATTCTCATTCTCTGTGAATTTTCACCTATGGTCTCCTCTGTCCCCACTATCCAAACTCCCTCTCTCTATTGTAAACTTCTACTCATCTTACAAAATCTGACTGAGTATCACCTCCTCTAAAATTCTGCCTGCTCTCCTTCAGTTCATCTCCGAAAGAATCAGTGGTTCCCTTCTTATTGTTGCTCAGGCATTACTTACATGGCCATATTAGAGCAATTTAAACACATTTATCAATTTAGCCTCTCATATGGCTGTTAGGCAATGTGCTTGGTAGGTATTATCTTGTTTAACCATTATACCTGTCCTATGATATCATATTAATATCCTAATTTAAATATAGAGAAACAGTTTAGAGATGAAAAGGAACTTGTCTAAGAGTCTACAGCTTGTAGAATAATGGGGTGGTGGGGAGAGCTGGAACTTAGATCATTTAATTCCAGAATCTGGGCTGTTCACCTCTGCACTGTATTCTCTTCCCTGCTAGTGAGTTCTTTGAAGCCAGGCACTCTCTGTCATTGATGGGTGCCTGAACATTCTAGGCACTCAGAAATGCTAGCAAGTTAGGCAAATGGGGGGATGGATCTATTTATGCCCTTCATATCGCAGATGAGGAAAGCAGAACTCAGTTGGTGTAAGTGATGTGTAGCTGGGCTACAGTACAGATACTGTTTTCTATCATACATACAGACATCGTACAGACTTTTTCTACAATAGCCTGCCACTTTGGGAAGAAAATTATATTTCCTCTAAAAGAAACTCCCCAAAGCAAGAGGATAAAAATAAAATCCAAGATGCCTGGGCTTCTCTCTAAGCCTAGGACCGGTAATATGTCCTTTCTGGTTGAGTCCCAAATGAAGCAGACCTCCTCATCCCCTTCTCTGGAATCCAGGTTGTATCTTTTGTTAATCCTCTGTAAATGGTTACTGACGCCTAAGCTAATTTGAGGTGAAAAGAGAATAGAGCCAAATCACATTCAAGCCCTGCCTTGGGAGGCCTATTTATAACTACTTAGACATCAGGTTTGGAAAGAGGAAGGGGAGTTTAAGCACAAAATCCAAAAGAACATTGAAAATAAGAAATAGAGTCACACGTCATCTTAATTAGCCAGCAGTGAAGTAAAAATCCTGCATTTCTGTCATGTTGCCACCATGCAAGAGCAGACTGTGACATTAGTTTAGTTACATAAATTTATTAGATGAAAGGAACAACTTCTGTAATTGTTCAAATAATATTCCTATTCAGATTGCTGTGCAATATCTTTATTTAGCTTTTAAGTATTTATAAAAGTGATTCATTTTCAATGAAACCCTCAAACTACCTGTATTTTAATGACTTGAGGGACACTTTTAATTTCCCTCCTCTAATTTCTTTAAATGTGTGTCCTCATCAAGTGCCCATGTTCCACAAGCCTGTCACCCAGTGTACATTTAATATCTGCTTTCAACATGGACCAGCCATGAGCATCACCAAGAGGAATGTCTTCCAGAAGGAAGGAAGTGATTCTGTAGGGGCTGACTCACATCTTCCTCGTCAGCATCATTGTAGCTCCTGTTTGTGACCATTTACTGGTTCCAGTGCTGCACTTACTAAGCAGTTCCCCTCCAGCATCTCCAAGTCTCCGGGACTGCCCTGCTCACAGCTCCTTCTCAGGGAAGCCCCCCAACCCCCACCCCACTGCCCAGGGAGCCATGTTTGAGATCACAGGACTGTACTGCCCCCTCTCCCCAGCCCACTGTGGTTGACCCAAACTGTGGCTGAGAGCCTGACCTGTGGACAACTAATCCATGGAACGGCCAGAGACCAGGATTTGTATGGCCTCATTAAAAATATTAACTTGACTAAAAACATTCTCTTGGGAATTTAATCTAAGCGCAGAAAGGCTCTGCTTGTTTTCAGTGGGAGCTGAAGTAGACAGGATAGCATATTAAACTGAGGCTCTTCACCTGGGGTCCATGAACCCATTTAGATTATGTGTGAAATTCTGGGTTTGTATATATAAATGGTATGAACTGCTTCACAAATCTGAGGTAAAAGAGGGTTGCATTTCTTATTTGCTGATTAATTTCCCCTTTACTTACCTCCTTGAAGGTGGGTAATCAGTATCTTAAGGTTCTCTCACCCTTTATGTGGTCCAAGAACCCTGAGATTCCCCTAAAGACCCTATTACTAAAGGCTCTGTTCATTTCCCACATCCAAGCCAGGAAAGTTCTGGAAACCATTCAGTCCACTGCTGCTGATGGTATCCTCCCATACCAAGTCTTGTTTGAAACCCGGCCCACATAGTCAGCGGCAGATGCCATTGTTGTTCTGCTGAAATGACACCTGTGTGGTTTCTGGAGGCAGGACCTGAACATCACTGAGCTATTGGCAGGCTGGGTCAGTGCCCTGTCCTTGCATCTTCCAGGGGACACAGATGCCTGGCTCAGGTCCTCAGATCGGTGAATATCCTGTTCCACTCCTTGGTTGCCCTCAAGAGGTACATGTCCTGCACCTATCCTTTCAGGTGAGTCTACGTGATGACAGGGTCTTCTCTCTCACACACCTTTTTTAAAGAGACCAAAGTCACGAATCCAAGGTGGGTTCCTCACATCTCTCTGACTAACATGAGGAGAAAAACATAAAAATACAATAACAGGTTTTCATCTTTAGCTGGGCACGTTCTGACTGTGCATTTATCTGAGAAGAGTGTTTCTGGCTCTCGTCAGGTTTTCAGTGGTATCTGTGGCTCAGAAATAGGTGATTGAGAGAAGGAGAGAGTGGGGGAGAAAAAGAAAGAGTCAGGAATCGCCAGAGTAGAGAGAGCCCAGAGGGCTCTGGGGATGCTACCGGAGCCAGCGTCTGGGTAGCACGTTGCTGTCAGTGGGACCGAGCAGAGGATGCCTACGGTGTAATAGGTCGTGGTAATTGTGGTGCCCAAGAGTGAACATGGATGAGCCTCACACATTTTGTTGAGTGAATAAAAGCTATAATCTTCCATTCATATGAAGTTCAAAACCAGACAGAATTAACCTACAGTAATAGAAATCAAAAGAGGGATTCTCTAGGTGGGGGGCATCAACTGAGTAGGGAGGTTCAGGCAGGCTCTCTACCAGGGCTCTGCTGACTTTTCCTTCAGGCAGCTAGTAAAGATTTTAGGCTTTGAAACTCTCATGACTCTGCGGCAACTACTCAGATACCCCGAGACAAGATGCAGACAGTTGTGTGGTTGTGTTCTGATAGAACTATTTTTACAAAAATTGGCTGATGGGATTTGGCCCACAGGCCTGAGTTTGCTGACCCCTGATCTATACCTCCATGTGGTTGGTGATTATATAGATCTATGTAAAAAAGTCTCAGAGCTGTACAGTTATAATTGGGTATTCTATTGGATGTTAATTATGTCTCTGTTGAAAAAAGAAAGTAAGAAATCCATGAAGAGATTAAGCCAAAGGGGGGTGGGGAGAGAAGAAAAGAAAATAGTTCCACAGACCTCAGGTAGGATGTTAATGGAATGAACAAGAGTCAGGAATCCAGAATTCATCAGAACTTTTGCTCTTGGGTGTTATGAGGGTCCGTGTGTACCCTCACATCTGTCCCTCACCCTCCCTTGATGTGAGCCAGCTAGAGGGGGGTGCCTGTTCATTGCTACAAAGAAGATTTTCCAGAACACCCTGCCAGCACTTCCGTGGCCACGTATGACCTCCCGCCTTGACCTGACCAGACAGGTTCCTGGAGTCTGAATCACCTGCTCCAGATCACAGAGTTCACCCACAGACATGCCTAGCACACGCTGCACACCAAAGTCCTTGCGAAGGCCTTGAAACCTCTCCAGCCCCTCTTCCCTTAGGCAGGTATGAGTGAGCTGCGTTTCCTAGGATTCGAGTCTGGCTCACCTTGGAGTCAGCTCATTGCGGTCTGCCCTTTGCATTCTCATGCTCCAGCTCATCAGCAATTGTTTGTTCTTAGTACTAAACTTGACAGGGGATGGAGGAAAACACACAGCCAAGGTCAGAGAGCAGCAAACTCTCTCCTCCATGAAGTCTGTCTTCATCCTTAAATAGCACCGATCAAAAAAATCACCTTATTTTCTCTGAGCAGCCTGCAGCCTGTTGAGGGTGGGTGTCCTCTGCAAGCTCTCGCCTCTCCTGGCTATCCCTTTGCTTCCCCACACCTATCCCACTGGCCCAAGTGAGGATGCAGGAGAGAAAAGGGATGTGTCAGTAGCTATATAACCCTTAGGGTTTTCCAAAAGTGCTGTATTAGACAAACTGAAAGAAGAGAAACTATTTTTCTGGGCACTTTGGGTCTGGAGAACTCTGGCTACTTAAATCAGAAGCAGGCTCTTTGATGTTCTGTTTTTGTGTTCAGTTGTCTATAATTTGGACAGCGTCACCTGTGTCAGGAAATGTATTCCATATCCTGTATTTTGCAACTGAGCCATGGGGAAGGTCCTTGAGTGGCAGGAAAGATGCTTTAGAGCAGTGCACGCAGGGGTCTCCCTGGCCTCACTCAGCCAGGAAAGGGGAGCCCTGAAGATTCTACACTTGCCTAGGCAGGTTCTTCTTAACTTTTTGCCCTACTTCACTGCATGTTTCCTCTTACCACAAACTTAGGGCTTTAAAACATTAATTTTCTTATTGTCTTGGAGTGCAACATGGATCTCACTGGACTGGGCTTTATAAAATCCAGATGTTTGCAGCCTACATTCCTTTCTGGAAACTCCAGAGGAGAATCTGTTTCTTTTACCCTTTCCAGCTTCTGGAGGCCCTCTGAATCCCTCGGCTCGTGGCTTCCCTCTTCAAAAAGTCAGCAAATGTTGCATCTCTCTGGGTTTTTTTTTCTGTAGTCCCATCTTCCTCTGACTCTTCTGCTTCCTTCTTGCACTTACACGGACCCTGTGTTTACACTGGGCTCATTTGGGTAATGCAGGATAATAAGGTTAACCAAGTCACAACTTTAATTTCATCTACAACCTAACTCCCTCTGCTACATGGCCTTTCATAGCCACAGGTTCTAAGGATTAGCGTGAGGACATCTTTGGGGAATATTATTATGCCTGCCTGTGAATAGGGGTCCAGCGTGAGCTTGATGTTCTGGTTTCCCTTAGCATTACACACCTGGGTACTCAGTCTGAGTTTCCTTCCTATTTCAGAACCAAGACTGATTATTATCATTCAAAGAACAAAACAACACCAGTGTGTTGTGGGGCCAGCATTACCGTATTGCCTCCAGTAAAGTGAAGAGGTCTACTTCCTTTCCTGGGGTCATTCTCATAGTTACTGCTTGTGTCTCAGGCAGAACCCTGTTTCACCAGCCACAGATTGTCCCCAAACATGTTTAAGAAATTGTTCAAATCCCCTATCTAAATGTACACTGAATGTATCTCAATGTTCACTAAGGGGGAATGTGCAAAAAAGCACATACGACAGATTAAAAATGCTTACCAAGAGCAATTAATAAATCACATCCTAAGCAAATGAAACATTAGATTACTTGCTGTTATCTTTAATGGCTGTTGGATTATTTGCTAACTACAACAGGTATACAGAACTACCTGCATTGTATCATAGTTTAGATTTAAGGTGGAGAATTACTCAAAACCAGTAAGTAAATGAGTAGGTCAATAGGGGTGAACGCTTGTAGGGACTCAGTGAAGTGATTAATGGAAAGAGTTGAAAAATCAAACTGCCTGGGTTCGAATTTTAACTCTTCTGCTTGCTAACTGTGTGCCTAAAGCAAGTTTATTTTCCTCTCTGTGCTTCACTTTTCTCCTCTGTAACACGAAGATAATATAGCACCTGTATCACAGGGGTGTTGTAAAAATGGTATTAATCCATATAAAGCGCTCAGAACCGTGTTGGGCACAATAGTAATCATTCAGGGAATGTTAATCCTTACCAGAGTCATTAACATTAACATCATTACTATGTGACAGACCTTGGAAGGCTCACTTGGGTTAGGTCCCGTGTCCTCCATCAACAGGAAGGAAACAAGGGGTGACTAGGCAGGGAGGAAGTAGCTAAGAAGAAAGGGGAGGAGCATGAAAGAGGACGGGGATGAGGGAAGGGTTCTTGGATGCAGTTGCATTCAAACAGACTGGAAGGATACCAAGAACTTGATCCAGGGGGTGTAGCTGGAGCCGTGGGGTTGGGGAGGGGTGCAGGGAATGGGCAGGCAGTCTTGGGGGGGTCTCAGCAGAAGGAGATATGGGAGTTCCTGCTGGGAGAACCAGGTTGCTACTGTTAGGAGCTCCTGTGGTGGTAGCTGCCACTCCTGTTTCTTCCTTCCTCATCTGGCTCTTCACCTTTTCTTCCTCTTTTCTTTCTCCTCTCCCTTTAGAAAGTCTTGAGCCCGACGGCACTCCCAGGCAGGACAGGTTGGTGACCTCTGGTTTAGATATAGTCTCACGGGGTAGTGGGGGTGTGTGGGTCAGGGGTATCATTGTCTTGGTCTGGGGACTCTGTGATCCCCTGTCTTTAATGGGGAAAACTCTAGATTCATCTCTCTCTGCCTTGTCATTTCTAGTCGAGCAGTTTGGGACCATCAGTCCCACTGGCTGTGCTGATCTCTCTCCCATGCTTACCACAGCCCCAGGATCCCTTGTGCTAGAGCATTAGTAAGAACTAACTTCCGTGCGTCCTGGAAACTTGAGCCTCAGGTTATAAGCGTGAGAGAATTCCAGGCAAACAGCAGACTGACTAACCTTTCTCTGGTCTTCCTGGTGAAGACCAGACTCACTGCTTTTCCGTTTCTGCCCCTGTTTTTATTGAGCTTTGGCTATTTACTTGGGTAGGAGCTGTCTGGGGCACTAGAGGCAGATGAGCAGGAAGCTGGTCCCTACCACTTGCAGAGGCTGAACAAATCTTAGCAAGTCATGCAAACCCTCAGAGCCTCCCTCTTCAGCTGGGAGATGGGGCTTATACTACCAGTTCTCAGGGCTTTGGTGAGGATCAAATGAGGTGAATGCCCAGCCTCCAGCCAGGGCCCTTGCACCAGCAGTGGCAGTGGAGTCATGTCCTTAGGACCTGCATGAGTGCAGGCCCGTGGCATCCCTCCTGGTGCACCCTCCTAGCCCTCCTAGCCCTCTCTCCTTCCCCTCTGGCAGAGTTCTTGGAGCTGTGAGCTGTGTCTTCCTTTTCCTGAGTTCTGATTGGGCTGTCACCATCCCGTCTTTACCTGGGACAGGTAAATACTTACAGAGTATTATAAAATTGGAAAAACAGTAAGCATTGGGCTCGGAGAACAGACACAGGACTTTGAGCCAAAAATCTGTGACTTTGGTCCAGCAGTTACACTGCTCCATCTCTTCCCTAAATTGGGACAGGAGCTGACTCGCAGGGTTTGTGTGAGGATTAAAGTGAGGTTAGAGGAAAGCTCCTTGTAAATTGTGTTGTTATTTCCATCAGCATTAATAACTACTGGCTGGTTTCCAGACGTTGCTGAGGAAGGTTATTACATGCGTTCACCCTGGAAGGCAGCTTGAATGTGAGGCAGCTGCGTGCCAAATCGGCCTCCTCACAGGCTCCAGACCTGAGCTGTCCGTGAGGTAGCCACCAGCCACGTGTCACTGTAGAAACTTTTTATCTATTTATTTTAATTTAAATTCAATTAGCTAATGTAGAGTTAATTGACTTCCTCAGTCCCACTAGCCACTTTCCACTGGCTCCTAGCCACCATGTATTGTTGGTGGCTACTGTGTTGACAGAGCAAATATAGAATATAGAGTTGCATCATCACAGAAACTTCTGTTGAACAGCACTGGACTAAAATAGGCACCTCCCTCCCCCATCTCTTTAAAGTGTTCCAGAAACCCCTAAAGAGATTTTTTTGGGGTATCCCACAAAGCATCTGTTGTGTTAGATCATCCCAAATACACCCTTCAGATTTACTATAAATAAAAAAAGAGACAGAAAGGAACATTGTTGTTATGCAAATATTATTAGAGTTACAGAGACTGGTGACCTAGGGCGACGCACATTAGTCCTCACATACATGTGCTTTCTGGGTCACCCCTCAGGAATTTGACTGGGGAGATAGTGTCCAAGACAATTATTAGATTTAAGGCAGAGATCATCCAGAAACCAAGGTATAACATATTGGGGGTAAAAAAGTGGAGTCAACTAGCCTCCCAGAAGCTGACACGGGGTGGGGGGATGGTACTTGGCCTGCTCTTAGGGCACTTATCAAAAGATAACAGGAGATTTGTTGCAGGCTGTCTGCATAATTCCAGGACCCCAGGAGGAACTGGGCAATTATCATGTGTCACCACAGAGCCTCCTGGAGGAGGAGAGGGCAGGTCTCAAGTCAGATACAATAACCATCATTACTTGCCCTGGTGAATTGGGGTCTGAAACATCCCCCCGGTGACGCGCTTCCCTCCAGGGCTGGAATCTCTTCCCGCAGCAGGGTGAGGGTGAGGTCTGGGGCAAAGTCACTATGGTCCCATGCAGTTTCCCACCGGAAACGTTCCCAGAGGCATGGATGGCAATGAGTCCAACTTAATTTTGTTAGTTTTTTAAAAAATATATATTGCTATTATTTCACTGTCCCTTGCTTATACTTGCAGTATAGATTATAATGAAGAAAATGGGACCCGGCAGTCTTGTGTAAGGTGGGGATAGTCATTTCTGCCTCCTAACATTGTAACAAAGATTAATTGAGGGACGTGTGATAAGCACTATTGTTATCAATAGTAAATATTACTATTTCTTTGAGATGTTTATAAGTGTTAGTAATGCTATGAAATATCAGTTAAAATATTATTAGTATATTTTTAAATGCGTTCCACAGATCTTTATGGAGCACTCATTTGGTGTCAGACTCTGTTCTAAGCCCTGGAGCCGCAGTGAATGACACAGTGGCCTTGATCTCAGGGAACTTATACTTGAGAGAAGGGACACTGTCCAGTGAGATAATTACAGATAGTGACACATGCTAGTAAGAGGGACTAAGAGGAAGAGAGGGACATCACAGACTATTTCCTTAGGGTGGCTGGCAAAGACCTTTCTGAGAAGGGGACATTTGTCCTGATACCTAGACGATGATGCTCTCAGGTGATATCAGTGAGAATGCTTTGGACAATCGCAGTGGCTAAGTCCATTAAATGTCTGACTCTTGGTTTCGGCTCAAGTCATGAGGTCGGGGTCATGGGATGGAGCCCCACATTCAGCTCTATGCAGAGTCTGCTTGAGATTCTCTCTCTTCCTTTCCCTTTGCCCCTCCCCTTGCTCTCTCTCTTTCTCTCAAATAAATACTTAAATCTTTTTTTTTTTAAAGAATACTTTAGACCCTGAAGACCAGAGAACTCTGATTTGAATAGTTTAAATAATAAGAACATTTATTGTCTCACATCACAAGAAACCCGAGAGAGGAAGGGGTGGCTTACCAAACAGCCCAAGGACCTAGGAGTTCTTCCCTCCTCAGGAGGTTGTCTGGGTTCCCAGGATGGCTCCCCTCATGGCTGCCACTGTTCTCAGCACCACATCAGAGGCACCCTGAGCAAGAGAGCATTCCCAGAAGTACACCCAGGGCGTTTCTCTCCCATCTCTGTGGTCAGAACCAGGCCAAAGCCTCGCCTTTAAAAATCACTCACCAGCAAGAGGATAGAATCACCTCCGTCAGTATACTTTTCCTGTACAGAGATATGAAATTCTTTTGACTTGGGGGTCAGGAACAAAACTGAGGGTACTGTGTAGGTGTTCTATAGCAAAAAGGAAAACAAATTTCCACAAAATCTCTATGGATTGATAAAACCCCAAATAGAATAATAATTAAATACAAATTTTTAAATTCAGGTCTCTAATGAGAAGAACAGACATTTTTGGGAGGATAACATTATGCTTAATTGAGGAGCAAAGATAGTATTCCCTGTCATCAAAAAAGATTGCAAGTGCTCATCTGTTAATGCAGATCTCTAATGAGATTTTACATATTTCATCCGTGCAAATGTCTTCACACACACAGCTGATAAAGGTGAGCTCAAAAGACTTGCAAGTTGTCACTGTGTTACTGTGATTGGTAGTGTGTCACTACCCGATTTTGCTGTTGTGTGAAAACAGCCACAGACAAAAAGTAAATGAATAGACACAGCCGTGTTCCAATAAAACTTTACTTAAGACCACTAAGATTTGAAGTTCATGTAATTTTCATGTACAATAAAGTATTCCTTGTTTTTTGCTTTGCTTTTCAATTATTTAAAAATGTAAAATCCATTCTTAGCTTGTAGGCGACACAAAAACAGTCAGTATGCTGAATTTGACCCGTCGGCTCTGGTTTTCTGATTCCTGCTCCAGAATAATGAGGATTTCCTCTGAGTCATGAGGGGAAAGGACTCTGTCTGCAAGGATCAGGTGGAAACAACACTTGGGTAGAGACCTAACAGTGTCTACTTCAAGGGAGAACTTTCAGGGCTAAGGAGACAGTAGGTGCAAATGTCCTGCAGCAGTGATAAGCCTAACATCTAAGCCAGGAGCAGAGAGGAGAAGGAGAAGAGATGCCCAAGAAGAGAGTGGGGAGGGGGAGACAATTTCCAGATATGAGGAGTCCTGTAGAACCCTTCCTGAGCAAAACAACCGTAAGTGGTGTAAATTATTTTAAAAAACAAAGCCCAGCCATTTATGCTTTCTGAAAAAATGTCTGGGCATGTAACAAATTAAAAAAAAATTATTCAAGAAAATTTGTTAAATCTTGGTAAGAACAGTGAGAAAATGTGGCACTTGAGTTGGGCCCCATTTTCTCCTGGCCTTCCCACTGTTCCATGCTACAGAAGCCAAATTCCAGACGAGTATTGTCAAAATGTTGGGGGTCCCTCCCTCCACCCAACCCCCAATCATAAGGTAGAGACACCACTCCAGGTGTGGCAGGCTAATAACACTGGGGCCCAGTTACCTCCGCCCAGCTCACTTACAGAGGTCCTAGGAGAAGCCTACTGTCCACACTAGGAGAAAAAAGGCATGGAAGTCAGAGTGCCACCCCAGTCCAGCACCTGCTCCTAAGGCAGGGGTATCGATCTGAGAGAAGCAGACCACTGTTTCAGACCCTAACTCTGGAGCAGAGACTCAGAGATTTTATCTGAGAGAGGCAGGCCTAGAAAGAGTGCTCCAGTACGGCTTTAACCAAAAGGACAGGTCGTAATTAATGTGGAGAAACCAGAACCCTCATACACTGCTGCTGGGAATGTAAAATAGCTCACCCACCTTGGAAAACAGCCCCCATTACTTTCTTAATGGCATCCTTTGGGCACAAAACTTTTAATTTTGATGAAATCAAAATTATATATGTATAAAAATACATATATATAAACATGTAATTACAATGTATAAAATTTATATTCAATATAAATTTACTTATATTTATATTCAATATAAATATTTAATAAATACAACATATTAAATATATTTAGTATATTTAATAAATACAATATATTAATTAATAAATATTTATTAAACACAAATATAAATATTAAAATAGAAATTTTATTTATATTATATATATTTATTTATATTATATTTATATATGTATAAGAAATATATATTTTGTAAGTCCTAGAGGGAAAGATAAAAAAGGGGTAGGAAGAACATACAAAGAAATAATGGCTGGAAATTTTGCCAAATTGAGAAAGTTAAGCACTGAATTACCATATGACCCAGCAGTGGCACTTCTAGATACATACCCAAGAGAACAGCACACAGAAGCTTATCCACAAATGTTCACAGCGGCATACTTCATAATGCCAAGAAGTACAAACAACCCAATGTCATCAGCAGATGAACAGATAAACAAAACATGGTGTGTCCCTACAATGGAATATTATCCAGCCATGAAAAGGAACAGAGTATTGATACACACAACAGCATTGATAAACCTTGAAAACTATATGCTAAATGAAGGAAACCAGCCACACAAGACCACACATTCTCCATTTATATGAAATGTCCACAGTAGGCCAGTCTGCAAAGACAGCATATTCGTGGTTGTCAGGCTGTGAGGGTGGGAAAAAGGCCAAGTGACTGCTGATAGGTACAGGCTTAGTTTTCAGCCAGATGGAAAGGTTCTAAAATCGATTGTGGTGATGGTTGCTAACTCTGTGAACATATCAGAAACCAGTGAATTGTGTACTTTGAATGGATAAATGGGATGGCAGATGGGTTGGATCTCAATAGGGCTGATATAAACATTAGAAAAGGGGAGACTGGAGAGGTGGGCAGGGAAGGCTAGCCAGATGGGCAGGGTCTCACCGGCCTCAGGGAGAGTCTGGCTTTGCTGCAGGCCAACTGGAAAACACTGGAGGTTTCAGAGCAGGCAATCAGATGTGACCTGATGTATATTTTTAAAATACCGCTTATGACCCCTTGCTCAGAGTCAATATCATTACCAACATTACTACTCTCTTGACTTTGCAATTCCAGTGGAATGAATTCATTAAATGCCTCTTCTGTAGCTTCTAGGATGCCAGTGCCCGTCCAGTGCTCACCAGCTGTAAGTCTGGGGCCCAAGGAAGGCTGTGAAAAGATCCTGAAGAATCAGCCACATCCCCATCCTGCTTACTGCGATGGGGACATAAATAACTAGTGGGATCAGAAATGCCCCTTTGCTCACCCTTACTGCAGTTTGAGGAGCAGTGCAGAAAATCACACAGCAGGGGCATCCATCCTGGACCCCAGCCATCCTGACCTCTGCTATGTGCCTCTTTGACCCTGGTTATGGAAGAGAAAAACCTTATTACCCCTCTGAGCCATTCCCTAAGTCTGTTTACTCCACAGCTGAAGACTCTTTCCTGATGATCTCCCGTGACTAGGTCCTCAGAGATTCCCAAGGCCTCCATAATGAAGGTTAATAACGTATAATAATGAATATAATAATGAATGTTCTCAAAGTGAGTAAATACTTCTAAAGAAAAATTTCCTCTGTGTATGTGTGTGTGAGAGAGAGGGAGAGCGAGAAAACAGTCTCCAACAGCTTTTCTATGTGCGATCTGGCAGCTGCAAGCGAGGAAGGAAGCAAACATCTCATTTTGCAGTTAACCTGTCTCATTACATCATTTGTTGGCAGCCTTGGCTGACATTAGTTCTGGGAACTGGCCGTATGTTTTTGAAAAGATACGGACTCTACCTCCAGATATATTGATGGCAATGAGATCATGACATGAGAAGCTGGGGTTGTAGCAGTAAAACCGAGCATCAGGAATTTAGGACAGAGGTCAGTCACTCAAATGCCTTAGGTCCGGAATGGTAACATAACAGCGTGTAGCTTCTCCCTATTCAGACAGCAGGGAACAGTGGTTACCTGAGCGGTTGTGGCTCAAACACATTCCAATTTAAAAAAATTAGGTGTTGTGTTAATTAGACCTAACCCAACTGGTGGGCCCATTCACCTCCAATTTGTAAGCTGTAAGATGGGCTTGCTGAATCACTTGTGTTTTTTTATAATTTTTTAAGATTTTATTTATGTCAGAGAGAGAGAGAGAGAGAGAGTGTGTGTGTGTGCAAGAGCACAAGCAGGGGGGAGCGGCAGGTGGAGGGAGAAGCAGCTCCCCATTGAGGAAGGAGCCCAATGTGGGACTCCATCCCAGGCACCTGGGGTCATAACCTGAGCAGAAGGTAGACACGTAACTGGTTGAGTGTCCCGAATCACTTTTAATCCTGAAACTAGTTTACGGAATGATAAAGCCCTCAGGTTTACTTTCCTTTTCAGAATAAATCTTGTTAGTTCTCTGAATAGCTGCTAACTCGTTATTATCTCTATATTGTAAGTAAGAAACCCTCTTTATGGGAGGGTCTCTAATAGTGACAGATGAGGAAGGCGGTGCTGATTTGCGTGTTTTCCATGCCCCCGGCACTGGGCTAGGAGCTTCGTATTACTTATTCTACTTTATATGCTTACCTTTTTTAAAAAATTAAGATATAATGTATTATTTGCTTTAGGGGTACAGGGCTGTGATTCATCAGTCCTACAGAATCAATAGCACTCACCATAGCACACACCCTCCCCAGTGCCCATCCCCCAGCCACCCCATACTTCCACCCCCCTCAGTTTGTTTCCTGAGAGGAAGAGTTTCTTATGGTTTGTCTCCCTCTCTGGTTTCTTCTTGTTTCATTTTTCCCTCCCTTCCCCTATGATCCTCTGTCTTGTTTCTCAAATTCCTCATATCAGTGAGATCATATGATAATTGTCTTTCTCTGACTGACTTACTTCGCTTAGCACAATGCCCTCTACTTCCATCCACGTTGTTATAAATGGCAAGATTTAGTATTTTTTGATGGCTGAATAATATTCCATTGTATGTAGATAGCACTTCTTCTTTATCCATTCATCTGTTAATAGACATCTAGGCTCTTTCCATAGTTTGGCTATTGTGGACATTACTGCTATAAACATTCAGGTGCATGTGCCCCTTCGGATCACTACATTTGTATCTTTGCGGTAAATACCCAGTAGTGTGATTGCCGGATCATAAGGTAGCTCTATTTTCAACTTTTTGAGGAACCTCCATGCTGTTTTCCAGAGTGGCTGCATCAGCTTGCATTCCCACCAACGGGGTAGGAGGGTTCTCCTTTCTTCTTGCCGACACCTATTGTTTCCTGACTTAATTTTAGCCATTCTGACTGATGTGAGGTGGTATCTCTATATGCTTACTTTTTAAAATCCTCATGAAATAGGCACCACTAGATATCTATTGAACTTAACTGAGATGGTAACTGCAGGTCAGAAAAGTTAAATAACATATCAGAAAACCACACAGCTCTATAGATTTCAGAACCTTCCAGAGAAAATCATTTAAATGAAACCCGCAGTTCTTTACTGTTGCCTTCTTTTGTGGGTTTCAGAATGTGTCCCAAGCATTTACATGAATTTCAATTCAAATTTTCCAATCATGCCTGTGGATATAAACATTTATTAAAATATGTTTTTAAGGATAGTAAATACACGGATATCTGGTAAAAAACAGTAAAGTAAGGGGAAGAATAATGGTTCTAGCTGTAGAACTACACTTGAACCTTCCAGACATTGGTCTAAAATGGGGATCAACAAACCATGGCACATGTGCTAATCCAGACTACCACCTGCTTTTATAAATAAGGTTTTATGGGAACACAGCTGCACTCATTCACTGTGTATTGTCTATGCTTGCTTTCACACTGTAACTGCTCACGGGAGAGGGTGTGATAAAGATGTTGTGCAAAATAAAGGTATTTACTATCTGACCCTTTATAGAAAAAGTTTGCTGAACTTGGTCTCAAAAAACCAACACCTTATACATAATACATCTCTAGTTTCCCCAATTCCATAATCTCTCTTGCTGTGTTTTTCCCATGTGTTGGCAATGAAGCAAAAACCACTAAGGCAAAAAAAAAAAAAAAAAGTGCTTTGGTAAATTGCTTGTCTTACCTCCTGACCTAGGTAAAGGTCTCCTGTTTATTGGGAGAGGGAAACCAGCATTAGAAGGGTTAAGCCACTTGCCTAGGTCACAGAGCAGGTTGGGACAACACTGAATAACAAAACAAAACAAAAAAACAAAAAAAAAACCTCTTCTCTACCCAGTGCTTAACACTGTGCTGTGTAGGTGGCATCTCTCAGAATCCTTGCAACTGCCTCTGGGGTGATTACTACCATTGCCTCATCTGATAGATGAGGAAAGCAGGGCCTAGACTAGGAAATTTCCCCAAATCATACAACGTTCTGTGGCCCCAAAGAAAGGGCTTCCTTGACTCTATAGTATCAAAGCATCTTGAGCGAGTGCTCTGCCTTAATGCTTTCCTCAGGGACTTGGTGGAGTTCAAAAAGCAGGTGTGGCTACGGTGAAGCACTGAGTGTCTTGTGAACATCAAAAAGAGGAGTAAGAGGTTACATAGTCTCTGGACCGAGGTCCAGCTGCTAGAGCTGGGGACCCTAAGCACTTGCACATCCAATGCTCCAGCCTGCTGGATTGGGGGTGGCCGACAGAGCTTCCCGAGTCCCTTTGCTTCCAGATCATTGAAGGCCAGGTGAACTCAGTTTCCAACAGTAGCCCAGGAGAACCAGATTCTGAATTGGAACATGGATTCCCCAGGTGGTTCTTGTATAAGCAAATGCCTGAGAACCACTGCATAGATGATAAAAGACTGTTTCACCTCCAGAAAGCCAGGTAGTTGCAGACTGGTTTTCCGGGGCCGGCGAGAGGAATCCTGCACCTAGGCAGTCCTTTGAAAAAGGGAAAGTGGTGAGTAGCCACCCTTTGCTTTCAAAGCACAGAAGGGGGGTGTCGGCAAGGAGGTGGGAAAGGAAAAGAAGACGGTCCGCTTTCATCTCTTCTTCCGTTCTCAGCATGGGCCACTCTGCTGTGAGCACCACTTTCTGTGGCAGATGGAAGAAGGTGTCCCCCCAGCCCCCAAAAGGTCCACATCCTGATTTTCAGGACAGGGATTTGTTCTCTTACATGGCAAAGGGATTTTGTAGATGAAGGTTATGGATCTGGAGATGGAGAGCTTCCCCTGGAGTATCTGGGTAGGTAGATTACCCAGTCTAATCAGGTAAACCTTAAAAGCAGGAAACCTTTCCTGGCTCAATTTCAGGAGATGCCACAAAGCAAAGAGAGGTGGGACAGATTTGAAACACGAAAGAGACTTGACTTACTGGTGCTGGCTTTATGAAGTAGGAAGCGGCCCCTAGTTAAGGAAAAGCAGGCGGCTTCTAGAGACTGGGAACAGCCCTCCGCTGCCAGCCAGGGAGGAAACCAGGACCCCGGTTCTCAAACCACAGGGAACTAAATTCTGCCAACAACCCGAGTGAGGAAGGAAACAAATAATCCCCTGGAGCCTCCAGAAAGGAGCAAAGAAAACCTTGGTGACACATTTTGATTTTGACTTAGACCCGCATTGTCCTTCTGACCTATAGAACAGGAAGATAATAAACTTGCCTTGTTTTTAGCAACTAAGTCAGTGGCCATTTTTTAGGGCAGCAATAGAAAATGAATCTGTCTTAGGAACTAAACGATTTCTGGCTGTAGCTAGAAAGTGGTCCAGGTTGGAGGAATTAAGGGAGAATGAGGATGGAAGGGAAACTTCATCTTGAGCCCCTTAAGAAGATGAATATTCATGTCTGTGTTACTGAATCTTGTGGCAGATACCTTAAGTCTTGAGACATGTTCCCCATTATAATACTTCCCTGCTACCTAACCCCTGAAATGGGAGAGAGGAAGAAAACTGAGAACGAGTGCTGCACGGGGAGTCTTCTTAGGTTTATTGTCAACATGTTTGTGGAAGAACAAGCTCCCTCCCTGACTATAGGGCATCGGGGTCTGGGCTCGGAGCTCCTACTTGTGGTGGGTGCTGCATTTTTCAGGAGTACGATCCTGCCAGATTAGGACCAGGTGGGGAAACTGGTTTTGCCCTTGGGTACAATTCAGGCCCTTGTATCTCCCACCGTCCTCCATAAGCCACTAACCATCCACGTGCACCATCCGATCTCTCAGCCCAGAAATTGTGCAGCAATGCCAGAGGGAGCGGTGGCCACAGGTGACTGACTCCGTGTCTTCAGATTCGTCTCCTCTGTGGTCCTCTGGAACTATTCTTAGAATCATTGCCTTTGTTTCTTCACCCTGTGCTTATCATGCAGTGTTCTTTTTCCAAGAAGGGAAATAAATGCATTGTTTAATTTATGAGGATATAATACTATAATAGTATATATCTCTGCCTGAAATGTATTCTTAAGCATTACCTTGGTCTGTACTTTAATTGAATTGGAGAGAGACGGCACACTGCCGTTGTTAAGGTTAACGGCCCAATGATTTACAAGACAAGGCACATTTACTGGCAAATAGATTTTAGTAATTGTTCTGCTCCACGGTGAGAATAACAGCTTGTGCATTGATTCGTCATGTTTTGGAATTGGGGCTCACCTAGAGGAGACAGCGCTCAGGGTCCTGGAAACACAGACGAGGCTGCCTAGGATGGAGGAGAGGAACCGGCCCCACGAGCTCTTCCTGCTCAGAGGACTTTGCCTCCGGGAAGGGCTCAGTTTGCCCTCAGGTGGAAGGAACGATGTTTTCAAAGTGAAGATGGTCTTTGGGTGCTACAGGGGCCAGAATTCAAACACACAACTATTAAGGGTTTGGTTTTTATTTCCTAATCCTGGGAAGATGCGCTATACCTGATACTCTAGACATTTCCATTGGAATTCAACTTGGCATTTCTAAGGGGAGGAGGGGGGATATTCAGCTGGAGGAGGCTGGGGATATCTGCTCGGGTGCTTTGCCCTCTTAGGAAAAGCTTACAACTATATTTAGGACCAAGGTGGAAGTCCAGTTTTCAGGCTGATTGCCTCTGCCTCAGTGAGGCTAAGATCCACAGAATTGTTTGTAAAGCCTGGCTACTCCGAACTTTCCTTGATAGGTCTGACTCTAATTTGCCTCTCCATCTCCAAGAATGTTGACAAAAGGTTACAAGTCCTGTCTCAGGAATGCCTCCAATTACCTTGCATTAACTGACAAATGGGGGCATCAAAGCAGTACTGGACTGAGGGTGGGGAGAGCTGGCAAGAGCAGAGACTCACTCCCCAATATCACACGCGGGCCCCGGGGTCTGAGCCTCTGTGGCTACCGAGTGCAGTCCCTGTCCTGCTCTGATCTGTCCTAGTCCTGGAGAAAGTGACTGTAAGGAGTCAGAACACAAGGACAGCTCTCTTTATCTTGTGTTTTCCAGGATGTTACTGATATCCGGTATAAAGTATGTCCTGGGGAGTTGACTAGGACAGGCTATGAGAAAGAGGACACTATGGGTAGACAAAAGACCAACAGACTGTCGTCCCACTTGAGAGATGTTGTTACTAAACAGGGAAAGAGGACCATGCTTCTGGATGAATGTAGTAACACATGTACACACAGTGACTTTTTCTTTTCCATTCTTAAAAATCCTTGAAATGGTGAAATAGGACACTTGACTATCAGGATTTACAGTGGTTACTGAAAGCTTGAGGACACTAAGTGCTCCTGGACCCACTGCTCAGCTTCAGAAAACCTGATTGCCCCTTTGTGTTCCCAGTGGCACCCTCCCTAGTCCTGCCATCTCCTTTCCTCGCCCAGAAGGCACCCTCTGGATTTGGTACCATCACTTCATTTTTAAGAGCTGCTCTCTACATGTGTCTACAATTGTTCAGCTGTATGTAGCTTCAGTAACATCTTTAATGTTCCACATAGCTTTTCATAGTGTAAGTCAGTGATAAGTGGCTTAACCACTCTCAAGGTGATGGAAGTTGGTGCCATTTCCAGGGCTTGGTATCAACATGACTGTGACTGCACATGACAATTGCAAGAGTTGTCTCAGGCAGGTGTCTAAGAGAGATTGCCAGGTGTGCAAGTGTTCAGTGTCACTGCCTAATGCCAAATTGTATTCTACAGTGGCTGCTCTGACTTCTACTTTCACCAACTGTGAATGAGCATTGCGCCGCTCCCTACCCTCATGTTAGATGTTGTTAGTCCTTATGTTTTGATCATCTGATGGTGTTGAGGATATTTTATTGCAGTTTTAGTGTGTAATAAGTTTGGATTTCTTTGTAAGGTTGGGCAGCTTATGTTGGCTGTTTTTTTCTTCTGTGAAAAAAATCTCTTCGTGAGCTTTTTCATTTTTCTGTTTTGTTCTTTTTTAATTAAGTCACAGGAGCTCTTGTATATTCTAAATCAGTGCTGCCTAGGAGAAATGTAATGCAAGTCACTTTTATAATTTAAAATTTCTCAATAGTCGATTAAAAATAGAAACTAGTAAAATTGGCTAAAATTTTGTTTAACTTGGTTTATATTTCTCCAAAAATACCTAAAATAAAAAATAAAGTTACTGATGAAGACTTTCAGATCTGCAGGATATTTGACACTCATGGTAAATATCAATTCAGGTTAGCCACATTTCAGTTCCTCAATAAACACATGTCTCAAGGCAATGTCCCTTGTCAATCCTATTTTTTTCCAACCTGTAGCTATGTTGTTATTTTTTCATGGATTTTTTTTTTTTTAATGAACAGAAATTTTTCACTCTAACATGGTCACATTTGATAAGTCTTACTGCTTTAAAAAAAAAAAAAATTCCAGTATGGTTAACATATGGTGTTACATTAGGTTTAGGTGTATAATACAATGATTCAACAATTCCAAACCTTACTCTGTGTTCATCATGATAAGTGTGCTCTTAATCCCCTTCATCTTACTGCTTTTTTGCATTTTGTTTAAGAAATCCTTCTTTAGACTAAGGCAATTGAAGAATTTTTTTTTTTTTTTTTTTGTCCAGAAGTTTTAAAGTTCTGTTCTTCACATGTAAGGTCTTCACGTGTATGGAATCATTTTTTGTGTGTGTTTTTGTGGTATTTTCCATTTCACTTTTCCGTATAGTCAACCATCAACCTTTACTGGGTGGCCTGTTCAGTCCCACTGCTCTGCGAGCCAGCCTACAAGCTTCCTATCAGGGAACCAGTCAGGTTTGGGACCCACTTGTGTCTTACATTGGCCTATATGTTTACCTCTTTTCAAATACCACACTTTCATTTTATTACTAACTTTACAGTAAGCCTTATTATCTGATAGGGCAAGTCCCTTGGCTGGCTTCTTTCTTAGAAATTTCTTGGTCTCTTTGGCCTTTTGCTCTCCGATATTAAGTATTAAAATGTGTTTGTTGTGCTCTGTGGAGATCCTTTGACCCTTCCATTCACATAGACCAGCGGTGTGAACTCGGATGTGCCACTTTGCCTTTCTGGCCTGTCTTTCCATCTGTAAAATGAAAGCAGCATGGTTTTGTTCTTACAGGATTGCTTTGAGGATTCAAAAAAATAATGCATGCAAAGTTCCTAACATAGTGCCTGACACATGGGAAATTTTCAATAAGTGAATGAGTGGTTTTGTTACTGGTAGAGCTGAGATATGGCTGTCCCATTGTGGGGAATGCAGGCATCCTGACAAGAAGGCAGGTTTCTAATTATGTGGGGCTGTAGCACGTGATCTATAGACTTAGTACCACCTCGGTCCTTTCCTCACATTTTAATGAGGACTTTTGTGCTTAATACCAATAATGTATATGTACAGCCCTTCACACTCCTTAAAGTGTTTATACTCGATTATATTTGGATTGTTCAGGAATCTTGAGAGCAAGTAAGGGTGCACATATTTGGAAATAAGAGACTGGAGCTTCTAATAAGCCTTGCAAGCTCTATCAGGGCACTGGGGTGGAAGTAATGAGGCCCAGAATCTTCTACACCACCACCTAAATGCCAGCTAGTGACCAAGATGATAGCCTATGGAGGAGGTGAGGGCAGGCTTGCTAGAGAAAATCTAGGACATCCAGTTACATTTGAATCTCGGATAAACAATGAAATTTTTTAAATTATAAATATGTCCCAAATATTACATGAGACCCACTCATATTGAAATTTATTCATTTATTTGAAATTCAAATTTAACCAGGCATCTTGGGTTTTTTTATTTGCTAAATCTGGCAGTGTTAGGTGGGGGGCATTGCTGTCACTTCTTCAAATTTGAATTCTGCTCTAATGATTGAGCACACAAATTATCCTTAGATTCTGTATAATCTAACACCTTCTTTTGGCAAATGTGGAAATTGATATCCAGAGGCTCAGCATTGGTTAACTGCAGAAAATGGATGATTCTAGGTTTTGTGTTCTTTCTAATGCTTCTAAATGTGCAAAATTATACAGCCAACTTTTCATTATCCTCCTCCATCCTGGAGTGCTAGAGACCTCTACCACATGGATCGTAACCTTTGGTCATGTGCAGGTTCTGCGATAGGCTCTGGGCACACAGGTCAGTATCTGGTTACCTGGTGAGTTAACTCAGGTGTGAAATGCTCTGGGTTCTAGAAAGTTTCAGGACTGGTTTTGAAGGCCATAAAGTTGAATGCCCTGCCTTTGAGGACCTCTGTTGAAATGATTGCTTTGTCAAAGCCTTCAGTTACTAGAGTGATCGGGACTGGAGAAGCAGATAAAAGCACAGAAAAAATGAAGAGGGAATGATGAAGGAGAAGGAAGGATGAAGAGATGAGGGAAGCTACTGCTCTTTCCTAGCATCTGGAGGGGCTAAACGACATTATGGCAGAGAAGCGGGGCTCCGCTGAGAGAGTCAAGTGGTATAATAAGACTTAATATCAGATTTTTTTTTTTTTAATGAAGAGCCTTAGTCAGAGAAAGGGTTCCCACGAGACTTTTTGATGAAGAGTCGCATTGCTGGAGTCATTTAAAACCAGAACTGAACAAAGTAATGGTAAGTGAACTGCAGGAAACACTCCCCTTTTGGGACAGATCATCTGATAGATCTCTTTCTTTTCTCCATGCCCATGAATCACTGGTTCATGTGAAAACATAATGGTTAAATGCTCTCAGGGAACCAGAAATTGAAAATTTAATTGAAAGTAATTTTCATACAAGTGAAGTAAAGTTTAGAAATTCAGTGTGTGTGTGTGTGTGTGTGTGTGTTTTAATCCAGGGTAGTGTGAGCAACTAGTCTCAAAATCCGTCCAGACCAAAGCTTTGTTTCCCCCTTGCTGAGCTATTCCTATTCCTCACTTCTAGTTTCAAATTATTTTTATGTGACACTTGGATGATTTTTCCTATTTGACTTCATTTTTCTAACTAAATAGTCTTCAGGAAATAGATCGCCAGGCTTAGTTCGAAGCTCTAAATAAACATTCACAGTATCTATGTGCTATAAAATCACCTCCTCTAGGATGCCGATCCAAGGCATGAAAATTGCCCTCCTGGTGCTAGATGCTAAGCCTGGTTGACCTTCCCAATTTTTTGACTGCAAACCTGAAAAACAAACCCACCTGTTGTGGAGAAACATGAGGTGTAGGCACACGTTAGAAGAGTGTGCATGGTTTTCTTTCTTAGCAGAGAGCCTCGCAGGAGATGAATCACATAAAAACTCTACCTTTACCATGATGTATAATAAAGTATTTGAAATGAAAAAAAAAAAAAACAAAAAAAACCAAAAACCTCTACCTTTTAGCAAGCTTTCATTGCTGTGACATTATTTTCCTGCATCAGTTCTAATATTCCTGGTAATAGAGGTTTTTAAAAGGCAATTTGGGGAGCAGCTACTGGCTTTTGCCCTGTATCCTGCATGCCTTCCAAGCCATGAATTACCAGATGGACATTCTCCGGATTCTCCCTTTCTCTCCAGCCCTACCCCTGCAGCCCCATGGGCCTCCCCTAAGGCTCTCACCACATCTCCCCTGCATCTCACTTGCTGTCTATTATGAGGCTGCAGCCACATGAAGCGTCCCAGAGCAGAGCCTTGATCCTATCTCCCGCTCAGAAATTTGTCCATAGCTCCCTGTTTTCTGGGAGATGTTTTCCGAAATGCAAGTCTTCCACACGCCTCCATTATCTCTGCTATTCCCCTCCATCTCTGTGCTGTTGTTTACTTCATATTTATCTTTAAAGGGACTGACTTTTTCCCCCACTTAAATGTATTCTAAGGGGAAACTTAATCTCTAAGTAAATGGGAAACCAGTATCATCTATCATAAATAGAAGGGAACAATAGATACAATGAAAGCAAAACAAAACCAAGTAGTATCTTCTAGCTAGATAGTACTGCCAGACGCTATAAGCCCGAGGCCTGCTTGCTCACTCTCCCAGAGCTCGCTCTTTCTCAGCTTACAAAGGTGAGTGATTTTTTTTTTTTAAAGATTTTTATTTATTTATTTATTTGACAGAGAGAGATCACAAGTAGGCAGAGAGGCAGGCAGAGAGAGACAAAGGAGGAAGCAGGCTCCCTGCTGAGCAGAGAGCCCGATGTGGGATTCGATCCCAGGACCCTGAGATCATGACCTGAGCCGAAGGCAGCGGCTTAACCCACTGAGCCACCCAGGTGCCCAGGTGAGTGATTTTTCAGTTATCTTCCATTTGTCCCTCCAGATGCAGTTTTCTTTCCTTCTCCTTGCTCTCTGCCCCAGGAGGCTGAGCCCTATGGACAAATCCATGGGCTCCTTTGCCTTCTGGTTTCCACTGGGGCTCAGCCTATAGGAGCCCAGCAGGGTATATGAGGAAGGGAGAGTATGGATCCAGGGCTTTGTTCCCCATTTCCCCAGCCTCCTAGTGTTCTTGATCAAAGGTTACTGCTTGTGGTTTTTAATTTTTTTTAATAACTTTTGAAATAAAGATTGTATTTATTTTAGAAAGAATAAATGTGGGGGCGCCTGGGTGGTTCAGTGGGTTAAGCCGCTGCCTTCGGCTCAGGTCAGGATCTCACGGTCCTGGGATCGAGTCGCGCATCGGGTTCTCTGCTCAGCGGGGAGCCTGCTTCCTCCTCTCTCCCTCTGCCTGCCTCTCTGCCTACTCGTGATCTCTCTCTGTCAAATAAATAAATAAAATCTTAAAAAAAAAAGAATAAATATGAGCTGGGAGAACAGGGTGGGAGGGAAAGGGAGAAAGAATCTGAAACTGTAACAGGGGGCTCCATCTCACAGCCATGAGATCCTAACCTGAGCTGAAACCAAGAGTTGGATGCTTAACTGACTGAGCCAACCAGGTGCCCCAGTTATTGCTTTTTTGAAGGTGCCTTCTTCTATATGGCTCTCCTCTCCTGGATTATGGCAAGCTCTCCCACTTCTTGACCCTTGAGGTCTTAACATTGGTGACAAACGATTTTACTAGCCCTGGGTTACTGCACTGCCCTTATGCCCTATACCTGTGCTTTGTCAGTAGTCTCTTTGTCAGCCCTTCCTTGGATTCTCCTACTTGGTGTATCTCCACTCTCTATGGAGACCCTGACTAATACAGTTGTCAGGAACTAGACATTCAAGATCTGTATCAACTGAGAACTTCTTGGGCTCATTAAAAATTGGAGGGGTATGGAGTGATAAACTGTCTGTATCCCACTTCCCATTGTAGTGCACACCACTGACACATGTGTTCCCTCTTCTAGGACATACCTTTCTATGAAATAAACTGATGTTCTCTATGTGGGATTCAAGCTAGAGTCGTTTATCCCTCTCATCCCATTTGTTTCCATATACCCTTTGTTACAGAGGAATGAACATCCTGCTGTACTTTGTCCTTCCCCCATGATTGCTCACCTTTGGTCTGTATTGAGGCTGCTTCTTATTAGAAAGCACCTTCTCTGTCCCCACAGTGAATCTGGTCCCCGTTCTGATGCTGCCTTCTTTACCAAGGCCTCACTGACCTACTGGTCTCTCCTTCAGTGCCAGGTGGCTCTCTTAATATTGTCTCCACTTCAAAAAAACCCTGTATGTCCTTCCCTCCATGTGTCTCCTGGGTTGCTGAGGAGCAAAGAGTTGGCTCTAGGATGACTTGAGACTCCTATGCTGGTGTGCTGGTCTCTTGGACCCACCTCGGACACCAACTGGCTTCTTCTCTTTGGAGTCTGTCATGTTCTTGCTTATATTATGATCACACCTTTTCTCCTGTACTTGTATGTAAATCTCCATTCATTAACTTAACACATGGTGATTAAAACAAAGTTCCAGGTACATGCTGGGTGCTGGGCATACAGTGATATGTGAAATAATATCCATGTCCCAGAGAGCTAAAGGCCTAAAGAAAACTGAAGAAACCATTGGAAACTGAACCCTCTTAAGGAAGTCATTAAGTTTAGTATCTCCATCAATAATTTATTTATACATAGACATTCATAAGCAATGTGTAATAGCCATTGGTTTACCATTGGGGATGAAACTGCCCTGTGTTTTGAAGTTACCCTTCTTAGGAGGTGACTTATATACCCCCCTCAAAGGTTTATTATAAGGGAACAATATACTACATATAAAGGCTCTTAATGTCTAGCACCAAGTAAGTTTTCAGTATATATCAGCAGTGGTAGTTGGAATGGAGGAGCCACAAGACGGTAAAAGCCCAGGCATGGGCTCTTTAAGAAAATTCAAGATTCAGATTTGCTGTAGACCACCTGGGTTCAAACTCCTAGTACCAAGTACCAGTACCTAATTCCAAGTGCCAGGGCTGTGATTACAAACAAATTTGGAGGAAAAGACCCCAAAAATCTGAGCAGGAGCTGTATAAGGAGCTCAAGGCATTCAGGAAAAGAGCTGCCATAGAGCGCAAGTTAACCTCAAAAATTTATAAACATTCTACTAAGATTCTGCACATGCAGGATTTTTTGGCTCACTTTAGAACTGATGTAGGAACACAGGATTTTATAGGTTGTCAACATATACTCTCCGTATTAAGTCTGCTTTGGGTATGCAACACCACCAGCCTGACTTAAGGATGGTGCTGGGTGCAGTCTATATCTTAAATAAAGACTCTTATCCCCAGCCTGAGAGAATTTACTACCAAAACATTAACATAAGGACTAATCTTTTTCTCTTGATCAGAGCAATGTGGCCTGTAACTTGGGTAAGATAGTAGAAATAACTCTATCTCTCTAATTTGAAGTCTGAGAAAGTGTTAGTTTTGGTGATTGCCCTGGGTCTTTCATCTTGGAGAATGATGTGCAGATTCCCTATCCTGGCTTCTAGAGAGAGTCTGGCTCATCAGAAACTCATGGATATCTTTCATGCTGTCCTTCTTAAACCGCGAGAGGCTGAATGTCCTCAATGAGCATCACAGCTTTCTCTTTAGGCATCTATTCTGTCTGACCAACAGTGTGTGGATAATTTACATTTTGTTAGCTCATTCTGAGAACTCTCAGAGATGGATTTACTTCTCCCGTGTAGCATGTGATGAGTCTGAGGTCCATTGAGATCAAATGTCTTGCCCAGAGAACACCCAGATGGTGAGTAGAGGGGGATCCAGTCTGCTCTGGTGCCCAAGCTCACTCTTTCTACTTTCTCACACTGCCTCTCAAGATGGTTGAAGTTCAAGGTGTTTGATTAGGCTGCTCTGACATAGTATCTACTCTTATCAGCTCAAATTCTGTTTACTGTCTCTTCAGTACAATGACAGATGTGCTAAAGGTGACTCCGACCCATTGCTCTGTCCTGACAAGGACAGACATATGAGAGAGGCCTTGACCGGTGAGGAAAGTTTGCATGTTAGAGTACAAGGAGGGGCTCTGAATCGCCTCCCACCACTCTTCTGTAGCACAGTGCCATCCAGATCTGTTTTTTTCCTCATTTGTAACCATCTCTCCCACCAGACTAAACTCCACAAGGCAGGGGCCATAACCATGGTGTTCACCCCTCTATTCTTGGTGCCTAGCAACAAATATTTGTTGAATGAATGGATTCTATCTGAAGTGGTAATTTACATGTAACACACATGATTTAAATCTATTTGCCTGAATTTCTCAGCAGATAGTTCTGTCCTTTTTGACATGTTGTCTCCTGGTTTGTATAATTTATTCATAAGGTTCTTCTTAGCCTACTAATAAATTCCTTTGGGACTTAGTCTTTTTATATGCTGTGGAATCCACCACCATAAAGTGTTCATAAGAAATGATTTTAGAAAATATTGTTTGCGGCTATGCTGATTATGAATTTCTGAATACTTATGTCTGGGCTTCTTTTTGTCTCTGAATATACAATGTGGGATATTGGCATCTCTTTGTATTAGGACATGTATAGAATCTGATTTTCCAAAAACAGTTGGGAGGTAGCAGGAGAGGGAAAGCTATCAGAAATCTTCTCTCTCTCTCTCTCTCTCTCTCTCTCTCACACACACACACACTTCACATACCTAGGAGGTAAATTCTTGGCATAGATTTTAACAAACACACTGTTTGCCTATGTGTCTAGGTGATAAGATCCATGAATAGGGCCCCTCATCTGTTGCAGGCAGGGAATTTTAGCCCCAGGTCTTGCTACTGCCATGAAACCTGAGGTGCTTTCATTTTTGTCTTCATCCCCTGACAAAACGGAGACCTAGCCACATGCCAACTGAGAAGTCAGGTTATTGGTGAGCTTGCAGCCACCCCACTTGCTGGCCTCCCTCCACCCACCAAAACAGAGCAAATGCCTAACAGGAGAAGGGTCTCTGGGGACTTTACATCCACCAGTTTCTGACTTCTGCCAACTGACTTTGCAAGTGTTCTCAAAAGTCCTTCATTGCCTCTGTGGATGTGAAGAAGCCTTATACAGTTCAAGGGTTTGTGAAATCACGTGAAACAGGATTGAAAGCCATTCTGGCAAAGCAATTGCAGTTGGAATTAGCTATGTCACCAAGCCACATCCTGGCTTAAATGATGTTATTTATACCCAACCGCACTCGACAAGTCCCAAAGCTTTCTGTCAAGCACCGAAATCTGACCATAGCATTGACTCTTAGCCCCTCTCCTTTGTGTGGGAACAGAAAGGAAGGCTTTTACAGACCTCCGTGTTGGAGCCCAGAAGGAGTACATTTCTCACAGGAAAATATCCCTAATATTGAAGTGGGTGAAATCCTTGGGATTTCTGAATACGGTACACAAACATAGAGTTACGGATTAAGAGGCAGAAAGAAGAGTGGACCTTGCCTTCTTGTTCCTTGTTCTTTTTCCTCTGGAAAAAGGAAACACAAGTATGTACACATCAATAAATAACATTTCTAAGTCTCCCATGTTTTTAATCCTTAAATGGGAGGAAAAACAGCACTAGTTGCCCAGGATCAGTGAGGGGCCCCCTGAGAAGATGCGCGTAGGGCTCTTAGCACAGCCTGCAGCAGGTAATCTCCTCCCATCAGGTAGCCAGCACTGTGCCTCTCAGGTATCGGGGAGGGTATGAAAAGCATATGCATGCATATGTGTTAGGTGTATAGACCACAGAAACCAAAGGGTAGGATAGATGTCAGGAGACAAGATCTGGTCACCTCTAGAGCATTCTCAGGTGGCAATAGGTGCCGGGGTTCCAAGCCAGGGTGCCTCTTCCATGACCATTCATGCATCATGGCACATGAACTCCTATAATGCATTTTCTCTGGGGCCCTGAAGGTTCCACGTGACCTCTTAAACTGGAGACTAAAACCATAATAGTAGCATTTTAATGCCTCAGTTTGCTGTTTGATGATTTTACTATTTGGCTTATATATTTTTTGTGCTTTGTGTTTATGAGTTTGTTGTTGTTTTTACTGGGAGTGGGGTAGAAGTAGATCTAGAACTTCTGTATTTTGGTGACCTGAAACCAGAAATTGTTTTAGAATAGCTAATAAAAAAATACCTATTTCACAGGTGCATGGGTGGCTCAGTTGGTTAAGCAACTGCCTTTGGCTCAGGTCATGATCCTGGAGTCCTGGGATGGAGCCCTGCATCAGGCTCCCTGCTTCTCCCTCTGATCCTCCCCCTTCTCATTCTCTCTCTCTCTCATTCTCTCTCAAATAAATAAGTAAAATCTTTTTTAAAAATTCCTTCAAAAAAATACCTGCTTCTCACTACTGCTCTTAAAGTAACATTGATTGCCTTCTTGATAATGAAAGAGTATACTCTCTAAATTGGTCAGACTTTTCAACCATACCCCCGTATTAGAAGACTCTCTGGCTCACAGTTGAGATACCAGTAGCCATGGTTTGGGCAGAATCACTGCCCTAATGATTCAAAAATCTTTGCCCCAGTCCCCTAATGCTGAAGAGGGTAAGAGCTTGGAGGGTCTGAGCCTGGGTCTAGGAGAGTAGCCCGAACAGTCTGCCAAGTGCACAGTTGTTTGGAAGAATCAATGTTTAGCTGAAAATTTCATGCAAGGCTTTCATCTCATGCCCTTCTATATTCATGTTTGTTCTAATATTGATAGTAAAATGTTTAAATTATTACCCCACCCCCCATTACACAAAAACTTTAAGTACAATTAGTCTACAGATAGAAGAGATGGGAATGACTTCTTAGAAACTGTAAGTCTTAAATTCTTAATCTCCCCTTTATTCCATGTTCAAACTAAACCTTGCCTCTAAGAATAAATAGGGAAGGAACTTAGGTATGGTTTTTGTTTGTTTGTGTTTTGTGGGGGAGGAGAAAAGTCAGGAGCATGCTTCTAAAGTCTTCATAAGTGATAACCTGCCCCATGACTGGTGTTAACATCTTGGGGGAGAGCCCTGTGTTGGGTTAAAACAGGAAGAAATTCTGGCCTTAGTTATGATTCACTTATTTAGAAACAAGCCCCTGCCTCCAGGTCTCATTTAGGCTGTTACAACGGAAAATACAGATGTGTCTATATAGTCAAGGTTTGGATGACCTTTATCAGGCAACTTGCCTTGGATTGGGTAAGCAGGTAATCTGCATTGTGTGTTCAGAGGTGCTATTCCAGCCCTCTGATGTGTAGAATGAAACAGCTGTAATTCTGTCCAAGGTCACTTTATTCACTGAACAAATAGTAACTTATCATATGTTAGGTCCTAAGAATACCAGTAAACCAGTAACATCAATGAACTATATAATCAGGATCTCTAATCTGATGGCGCTCACATTCCAGAGTAGGGAAAAAGGTGATAAAGAAGTGAACACATGAAATAATTTCAAAAACTGACAAGTGCAACAGAGAAAAATCCCAAGGATGTAACTGAGTTTGCCTACTTTTGATTGGGAGGTCAAAGACAAACTTTCTAAGGAGGCATCATTTAAATCAATATTTTAATGATAAGAAGGAACCATGCATGTCTGAAGGAGAAGGGTTCTCTAGGCAAAGGGAACCCCTGGTGCAAAGACCCTGAGGTAGAACTAGTTTAGGTGGTGTCTTTAAGGAGCCAGGAAAGCCATGGATCCTTGGCTAGCTCCTTGAAGATTGTGACACAAGATCAAGTGAGGGGGATAGGCAGGGAGTAGATAACGGCAGATCTTGTTGTCATGGCAATATGTTTGGCTTTTATTGTGACAACAATTAAGAACAGCTGAAGGATTTTGAGCAAGCAAGACATGATATGAAGAGTTTCAGAAGATCACACTAACAGTTGTGTGAAGCAAACTTTCAGGATTCAGGTGTGAGTAGTGGTCCTTAGACTAAAGTTGCCACAGGAAGGAGGGAGAGAATTGGGTGAGATAGAAATATGGAAGTGAAACCTATCAGACGCCATGATGGATTCAAAAGAGGAATCAAATAATGCCTAGAGTAGTGTCATGCTGTAGAAATAGATTAGAGGCCACACCTATAGCTAAGTTTTCTAGTTGCCACATTAAAGAAAGGTAAAATCAGTTTGGAAACTCTCTAGTTATATTGACTTAAATAAAACGTACTTCAATATGTAATCAATATTAAAAGTATTACTGAGAATTTTAAATGTATATATCTTCAAACTATGTCTTTGAAATCTGAGACACATTTTGCGTTTCTCAGTTCAGACCAGCTCCATATTCTGGTTCTCAGTAGCCAGTGTACTGCAGTGTAGGCCTGGTTGTCTTATCTCAGAGCACACTGGAACCTAGTGTGGCACTCTGACCAGGACTTTGTCCCTTCTGGCAGCAGTTTTCTTCTTCCTAATAGGGAGGAAGGCTGACTCATGAAAACCCCTATTTGTCTTCTATCAACCTCTACAGAAACTTTGTGAATATTTAGTTCCTGGGACAATGAGCATGACCCTACCTTACGGAGGATGGGCTTCCCCATTCATAACAGTGTTTGGAAGATAAGGTCTTGGGATTCTCCTGTCTAGCCTTCTCTGGAGCCTCCAGGTTTGTGGATCTCTTCTTGCCACAGAGTCCATCGTGGGCAGCTAGTATCCATAGGAAAGAAAAAACTGAAAAGGACTTTATATAAACTGTGTTTGGACCAAGGGAAGGCAAATGACTCCATGGGATTTTGTAAACAAAATGTTGGCATAAACTCAGCAAATTTACAAGAACACGAAAAAGCAGTATATACTCACACTGCAATCTCCTTTAACAATACATCATATTTCATGTTAATTTTGTTAGTGTTAATTGACTTAATGTTAATTTTAATAGTTTTGCAGTTTTCATCTTTTCAAATTCAAGTGTATGCTTTATAGTTCTATCAGAACTATTATATTTTTAAATATATCTAAATATGTGCACAATGAGTAAGCAGATCTTGGGAGTCCATGTGAAAAAATTTCTTTTAAAAAGAAATCTTTAAATTCACCAACTAGACTGAACACTATTCAAAGTGGTAAACATTTTCAAGAAGATGAGTGGGCAGATACTCCTGAAACAACCTACCATTGCTGGACCCTGTGCCCATGAGCTGTGCCTTCACAGTTATAACTAAATGCCAGCTCTATGGCCAGAGCAATTAACTACAGACCTCAGGGAGACTTTAATTCTTAATTTGGGTACGCTGGTATTTACTTTAGTACCATTTTGCCTTTGATGCCATGTTCACTTTTAATTCTTTAATGTCCTATCAAAAAGTCCTTTTAGCTCATAACAATGCAAAGTGAAAGTACCATATTTTGGCTACCTCAAGGATTTTGGAAAAGTTCCTAGAAATCTCACCACATTTGAAAAAAAATTATTTCCATGGGAATGTATTTCTGAGTTTTAAATTATGTATTTTTAGACTAAAACTTAAGATATTTTAAGTGACTTCCAAAATACAAAAGAATTTGCAAAATCTTAAAATTTTTATAAATATATTTATATATCTTCTATAAGAATCCTCTGCAGAAAAGAATGGCTTAAAATAATTTCAGCTCCAAAGATGGCCCAGCTGTTATCTTCATAACCTAAACCAGTGGTTCTCATCCTTTCGATGTGTAAGGTATTGGTGAAACTTGCTTAAAAATTCAAGCTCCAGGTTGGCTCCCACTAAAATCTCCAGTTTACTCCCTCCCCAGATGGGAGATAGAGCTAAACCTTGTGAGTCACACTGTCTGCTGGGATTGGACCAGCTACTTGCTCAGAGAGAACCTGGCCCTTCAGAATAACAGTGGACATTATTACTGAGTCCCTACTTTGTTACAAATTAATACACTGGAGCCTTACAAGCCCATTAAGTAATTTGCTAGTGCTTTATGAATATTGCAGATGAGGAAACAAAGGTTTAGAAGAAGCAAGCCCCTTATCCATTGTTTAACACCTAGTGATGAACAGAGCTGGGTCATAAAGCCCTAGTCTGATTCTTAAGGCTGCTTCTCCATCAGGTTGCTTGACAGGTAAGCATTCATGCGGGACCCCTGAATTCCTGCTGACTCAACTGAGCTAATCTAAGGGGCACCTTGGTTGCAGATTATTTCATTTCTAAACCTGTGATTTTGGCTGGCCACACAAAGACCCGTTTGGTTCTGGCTTCACAGTTTGCTTACTTGGATTCTCTTCATCCCTGATCATCCGTTGTCTTTCCTATTTGGCCTCTGTTAGACTTGTCCTCAAATCCAAAGTCTCTGCCCTCCATTGTTTTTTGCATGAGTGAGCTTGACAAATGTTCTCATTTGAGAAGGCAAGCTGCCTCCCTGTGCTTGGTTTAACGTGAGCTCAGTAGAGTGGTGTTGCTGGATTTAGCAATAGTCATCAAAGCTTTGAGCTCATGCTGGTCTGAGTAATTGTTCTTTTTAGACTCAGATTAGAATCACAAATTTAAGAGTCTTAAGACTCGGCTGCCTCAGGATGAAGGGCAGTCTACGAGGGTTAGGAAGCCGTTCCCAGTAGTGGCAGGCTGTAAGTGTGGATGAATGGCTATCGGTTTTGCCACTGTTCCTTTAAGAAAAGACAGGGAAGATAGAGGAAACCTTAACTAGACTTCAGTCTGGTGCTGCCAGTAATCTTATCTGACTTGTTGGCAACTCGCATTGGCTAATGTATCGTGTTGGATAAATGGGTCTCAGAGCACTTTTGGAGGTCTCCTGATGGGCAGTGAGAGGGTCTGTGAATAGGACCAACATCCATCCATGAATACAGTCATGAAGATCTAGAAGCTAATTAGAAAATAAAAACACTTGTCTGAGTTAAAGCCATGACAAACTCGGTCTCTGAGATCTCTCCTTACTGCTTGGAAAACTGGCTTTCTCAGCTACACTTTCCTCCTGTGGAGGAACACTTCTCATGGAAGTACATCATTCTTTCAATATCTGCATAAATGGTGTGGCTTTGAAAGGTGCGTTAGAGTGGAGCATCAGATGTGAACCATCTGGGCATGGACAGAGGAAAGGAGACAGGTGTGCGCAGCAGTAGTAACATAAGAGCCCACAGGAAGGATGATGAGCTGTGATGGGGACAAAAATATTTCCACACAGGAGGTTTTCACCTTTTCCGGGTACTTTAAAGATTTTTGGTTTTGTTTTTGATTTTGTCTTTTTGTCCTATGCTGGCTCAGTTTTCCTTTATCTTTAAGGAGAGTTTCTTTATTGATCCAACTTATAAGCTTTTGTGATACAACTTGGGGGTTAAGTGTGTGTGTGTGTGTGTGTGTAATAACACATGCATGTGTACATACATAGAGATCTACACTTAGATGTGTAAATGTCCAATATGCATATGAGTGTATGTCTGTACGTAGCTACACGTGTGTTCCTGTAGAGATATTTGTCTCTTATGATCATGTGACCTAGGGATCAAAGAGAATTTCTGGTGGACACTGGAGAATAAGGGATTTAGAGAAGTCCTGGAGTAGTTGTGGAGTTCATGAATTTGAGAGAAGAGGGTTTTAAGAATCACTCTGGGCTTTAAATTAGAGTTCTGTTAATGTGCTCTAGTGCACCTGTGTCTCTCCAACTGTGACCTCGCACTGGAACTGAGTCATGTGGGGCTGTACATCATATTGGATTTACAGAAACCTGGGTTACTACCCTCATCCCTGACACAAATAGCCCCTTCCCCAGGCATGCTATATACATTTTACTTCATGGGTGAACATGATTGGCAGGTAGGATATCAGGAATAGGGAAGGAATTCTTTGTAAAATTAAAAAAAAAATTGAAGTTGATGTCTCCAGAAAAACACATTTCTTTTATAAGCATTCCCACAGACACAAATGGAGGTGCTATCAGAGAAAGATAAGGAAAATGAATCGACATATCCATCCAGTCAGCTCCCTGCACCTGGGAATTCTGCTTATGAGAATATTTTCTTTCCAACAAGTATCCCCATTATAGAGAAAGGGACAAAAAAGAAATGAGCTGGGAGGCTGCATTTTTGTTGCTGGTAAGAATAAAGATTCTAGACCAGAAAATATTTTTGGATGAGTTGTTTTGGCATTGAGTTGGATATGTTCCATAAAAAGGAATGTGCTGTGTGTTGTGCACTCATGCATCATTTACTCAATACCCCAGTCCTGTATTCTACCTCCCAGGAAATATTGATTGATCTCCAGTAGCAGGGATGAAACCTTGTCATAGACCTAAGGACCCAGAGCTTTGTTGAATTACTAAGCTGGATTTTATGGATCTTCAAGAATCATTTATAAGATAACTTGGTGGTAGATTTAAAAATTATGGCACTTTGTAACAGACTATATGAATTCAGAAAATTGTTATTAGTCAATTCTATCTTTAGATTTCCTTCAAAACTGGATTATATATGCTTTGTATTTACTCATGTAGAAGTTTGCTTTGTAGAAGATACACTATAAATATTTAACAAACTGGGAAATAATAAAACAGTTCCTTGTGTGACAGAAAAAAAAAGTGTTTTTGTGTGTGTTCACACACACATGCAGTCCTAATTAAATTAATTGCTTATGGGGAACTGTTTCTCTAAATATTTCAAGCAGGAACAAACTATAACAGCAGGGAGAAGAAACTCAATTGAGGGGTGCATGGCACCATCTAAAAAGGGTGAGAAATCACTCTGTCAAACGAGAGGATTAAAATTAAACAGGTATCAAAATTACATACTGCTTGGAAGAGTGGCTTACACTAGGAAATTGACTATCAGGCAGGGGGCATGAAAGTTAACTGCTGTCGGTGTAATTTCATCCTGCCACCAGGTAACTACAGTTGCAGTCGACATGCTAATAGCAACAAAGGGGGCTGTCTGCTGCACACTCAGAAGGAACCAGCTGATGAGCCATCTGGGTTCTTTAGTTAAAAGTCAAGATTTCTTTTCAGCTCTTAGAACACCACTACAATTCTAAAGGACAGCTACTGAAGAGCAGTGAAGTTCTTTGAATCTACTAATATTAATTACAATAAAAAAAAATTCCCTGAGAAACATAGGATGAATGAAAGCACCCTGTATATGGTGAAACTTAAGGGGAAAACTTGTGGGCAAGTAGAGCGGGTAAGCAGAGTTCATAGTTGCCACAACTGGTAATGAGCCATCAGCAAAAGGTCTTTCTCCATAGGGCTGTTGCAGAGAGATGTCCTGCAAGGGCAATTGTCTTTCCCACAACTGCTGAAACTCTTTCTTAGTCCACCTGAGAAAGCTTATTAGTGGTCTCTTTTAGGCATAATCTATAACTATAATATTTCAAATGAGAATCTTCTGCATTTTAACCATTACTAGTGCTGAGGACTTAAGGCACTCCTCCCAGTGGGCTGAGACACCCCCCAACCTTACCCCCAGACTCCATACCGCAGCTAAGAACATTTTTCAAGATGGCGGGGGGAATCATTCTTTATGAAGCTTCTGTCTCTCCTAATGTGAGCTCCCACACCACAGATCCAATGCCTTTGTTTGAAATGTAAATAGAGAAAGATGCATATGAGCTTATGCTCAGATGAAGGAGGTCCATAGATGTTTATATTTCCATCCGAAAAGTCTTGAAAAATGTCATGGTTCTACATACATGGTTCTACAAAGTTCTACACTTTTTAGAAGTTATTTGTAGAAACTTGGGCTAGGTAACTTCCCCAAAGATGCTTAGTGGGTTAGACAATGGGCCAGATCTCTAACATGATGATGCTCCAAGCTTCATGCCGAATCCTGTGATCAGTACTTGTGTTGACATCACTACATCGGGCCATGATTAGACCCTGTCCTGTATTAACACTGATTATAACCTTTATCATAAGACCAATCTATTATGTGATCAGGGTAATTAATGCCATCTGCAACAGCAGACAAATCTCCCCAAACTTAATCTAAGATTATCTCTTTTTCATGTAAGTCCATCCAAAGTTATGTGATCCCTATAGCTATTACATCAGGAATATATGATCTGCAGGTCACATAGATAGAGATGGAGAAAATACGTTGTCTCACAGATCACTGATCAAACTAGCTACCTGGCCTTAACATTAGCATCTGGTAGAAGGGTATGGGAATGCAGAAGGATGCATGGATGTCTGGTAAGCTTCTAATATGAAGTCTGACATCTCTAGATAATGACCTATAAATGTTCTCTCAGGTCTAGTGGTAGCTCCTGTTCATCTGGAGACCTAAGAATTAAAAAAACTGTCAGCCTTCCCTTACTCATTGGTACTCATGGCAAGCAGGATAATTACAGCAAGCACACATACTAATTTCATCTTTGGAAAGGGAAAGAATGGAGTCCCCTAGAAACCTCTGGTCCCAGTAATCTGAAATCTACCAGACATGGGAAGGTATCCCATCCTCCCAGGTAGGGGCAATTCCTTGTTTAGGCTCTGTGAAAGAATCCCTTTGTTCACTGTCCTCCTGTGGCTCCTGGCCTCTGGACACCCTCTGGGGGATTGCCATGTTCTTCTTGGGCCATGACTGAGATAGCCACAGGGCATTATTCCCTCCTCAAGAGTAGCACAGCTTCCTCAGCCTACTTCTGTCTGTGAGGGCTGGTGCAGAGCTGACAGCCATTTTAGGTCTCCAACAAACAAAGATTTTTCAGTCCTAACTGCCAGTATCTTTTGACAGTACATTTTACTTAAGAACTAAGAAGGTTTCTGATAATTGCTTCCAGTATATTCCATGAGTCCATAACTATACTATTTATTTTTTGAGCCAGAATTCTCAAACCTATTTTCTTTCTCTCGTCCTTCTTTTCTTCCCAAATTAATGACTGCTATCTTGAGGCTATGGGGAACAAAGTGTAAGAAAGCTACATCTCTGCCTCCTCCCTTTTTTTCCCCCCACAGGAAAGGGCCTAAGGTTTTTAATATATAGATTTCATAAATCAGGGTGACAGAGATGAATAATTCAATAGAAACAAGACAGTATACAAGGAAGCATTCACAAGAAGAAATGCAACTGGCCAGCAAGTGTGAGAAAAAGCTGTTCATCACAAGTTTTAAAAATCAGAATGAGCTACATTTTCTACCTGTTAGCTTAGTATAGGTTTAAGGTTGGTTATATTTTAAGTACAAATTGTATATATTTAAGGTGTACAATAGGATGACTTGATATACCTATACATGTGATTATTATAGCCAAGCTAATTAATACATCCTTTCATATATACTCTGTTTTTGTGGTGAAAGCACTTGCTGAAATCTCTTAGCATATTTCCAATACTGAATTCGATTTTAACTGTAGTCATCGTGACTATACGTTAGATGTCTAGACTTACTCATTCCATTACCCCTTAGTTGATTTTTTGCTTGAAGTCATTTGATCCAGCTGAAAGGTTTAATTGGGCTTCTAGGGTGCAAGGCCCTGAATTTTGATACCCCATATATTTCCTTATATTTATTTTTGTAAGCTGGCCAGGACATCCCCAGCTCATCTGTCTAGTGACATCTTGCCATATGCGGCCAGTGGCAACTAACATACACTAATCATCTGTTTTCAATATGGTAGACACATGGTCTGCCTGCTAAGCCAGTACAGACACAAAGGCACTAAATTTGCTGCCCTGTAAAACATGAGCCACCATCTTTCTATCCTCTGATAGCCAGTTCCTTGCTGCCTGCTGCTCAACTGATACACTAATGGGTCTCTTTTATGGTTTTGTTATGATCGCACCCTGCTTGTGGGTTCCATTTTCTCTATAAGAATAATTAATGACAAAATTTCAGTAGTGTCCTACAATAGAAAGGCGAAATGGCCCTGCTCTGTCTAGTAGCTATGCCATCTGAAATGTGATCTCTAAGCTCTCCACAGCAAATGTCTCAGGGCACTTCCACTCACAGTCCATAGCCAGAACTAGACAAAGGGGGATCAACAGTAGAGCCTAAGAGTAGTGACATGTCTCTGTCATGTGCACTCACACACTTCAACAACCAGCTGCTGTGATGGTGCTCCCTTATCTACCACTATGCCCAAGTATAGCCACAGCATCAAAATTCCTTCCATTTTCCCTGATAACTCAGGACTATTCCCATCCCCCACGGCTCCCCAATTTTTGCCTCAAACTCCAATCTGTTTCACTGTGGAGCTTGTGTAAAGGAGAGTGGTATAGGTTGGCAGAGGCAGGCAGGGGTCTTTGTAGAGTTTCTGCAAAGTGCCTCCAGCCCACTTCTTAGAGCTGAATCTTGTTCTGCGTGAATTCCTATCCCTCCCCTCTTCTCTTTAACTTAGAGATGAACTCAGTTATTGCTTCCCTTTCCTCTCCTCCACTCCCCACACACCACAGCTTGCTTTTCAGGTCTGGAATGCTGGAGTGAAAGGCACTGTAGGGTTTCTCCTTATTTAATTTTTAGAAATAAGATTTTTTTTGTTACTAGTAATTTTAAGAATAAGGGATGTTGATGTCAACTTAAACACAGTAGTATGTAAAGAATAGAGTACATGCAGTAGTGTGTAAAGAATAGATATATAGATCATATATCTATATATATAGATATATATCAATATATATATTCTAAGAATGATCACTATTAGAGATGCCTGGCTGGCTCAGTTGGAAGAGTGTGCTGTGCTGATCCTCAGGATTGTGAGTTCAAGCCCCATATTGGGCATAGAGTTTACTTAAATGAAAATGATGATTATTAGCATTTATGCTATGTCCCTCCTATCTTTTGTTTGAGGCCCTATCTATTTATATATAATTGAAATCTTCTACTGTAGGTTATTCTGGGTCCAGCTTTCTTAACAGTGCATTCTGAACATGACCTTGTTATTGGGTATTTCTATAAGCATAGTAGTTTCACTGAGGTAAGTAACATATCCTACAATGAACCATTTAAAAGTGTATAATTCAATGGCATTTAGTAAATTCACATTGCTATGCAAGTATCCTCTATAGTTCCAAAACATTTTTAGCCCTCAAAAGGAAACTATATCCATTAAGCTGTTCCTCCTGAGCCCCTGGAAACCACCAATCTGCTTTTTTCTCTATCAATTTACCTAGTCTGGATATTTCATATAAATGGAAGCCTAGACCCTGTCACCTTTGCTGCCTGGCTTCGTTACTTTTGCACAGTGTTTTCAACGTTCATCCATATTGTAGCATGTATTAGTCATCCCTTTTTATGACTCAAACGTTCTGTCCTGTGGATGTAGTACATGTTTATCCATTTGTCAATTTATGGACACTTGGATTATTTCCACCTTTGGGTTATTGTGGACAACATTATGAACCATAGTGAATACATTCTTGTTTACCTGTTTGCAATTATTTTGGGTGTATGCCTACAAGTGAAATTTCTGGGTCATATGGTAATTACATGTTTAACTTTTTGAGGAACCATCAAGTTATTTTCCACAGCAGCTGTATCATTTCACATCCCTACCAATGTACAAGGTTACCGATTTGCCACTTCCTTACCAATACTTTTTTTTTTTTTAATTATAACCGTCCTCGTATGTGTGATCTAATCACTCATCATGGCTTTTATTTGCATTTCTCTAATGACTGATGATATTTTCATGTGCTTGTTAGTCATTTATGTATCTTGGCAGAAACTCAAGTCCTCTGTCCACTTTTTATTTGGATTTCTTAATGAGATTTGGGAGTTCTTCATATATTATGAACATTAGGCCCTTATAACACATATTTCCTTCCATTCTGTAGGTTGTCTTTTTCACTTTTTGATAGTGTCCTTTGAAGCAAAATTTTAGATTTGTATAAAACCCAATTTTTTTTTCTTGTTTGTGCTTTTGGTGTCATTGCTAAAATCCATATCCAAATCCTGCTCATCAAGATTTAACCCTGTGTTTTCTTTTAGAAGTTTTATAATTTTAGCTCTTGCAAATAGGTCTTTAATCCATTTTGAGTTAACTTTATGTGGTGTGAGGTAGGGATTCAACTTCATTCTTTTGCATGTGTTTGTCTAGTTGTTCCAATGACATTTGTTGAAGAGACTCTTCTTTCTTTCATCGGATGATCTTGGCACCATTGTTGAAATCAATTAACCATTGATGTATGGGATTATTTCAGGACTTTTAACTCTATTCCATTAATTGATTTGGCTCTCATTATATCAGCATCACACTTTTATTTATAGTAAGTTTTGAAATCAGGAAGGCTGACTTATCCCTTTTTTTCTTATTTTTTAAAGTATAATTGGCCTACAGTATTATATTTCAGGAGTATAATAGTAATCATACCCTCTGACTACCATCCATTTGTCCTTTGTATCTATGAGTCTATTTCTATTTTACTTTTTCTGCTGTTGAAGTTCCACATAAATGAGATAATATACTATTTGTCTTGTTCTGACTTATTGCATGTAGTATAATACTCTCTAGTTTTATCCATGTAGTCACAAATGGCAAGATCTCTTTCCCTTTTATGACTAATATTCCATTATATATATAAACATATAAAATATATGTATAATTATATATAAATATATTTACTTATAAAATGTGAACACCACATACTCTTTTTTTCTAAATTTTTATTTAAATTCTAGTTAGTTAATATATATTGCAATATTGGTTTCAGGAATAAAATTCAGTGATTCATCACTTGCATACAACACCTAGTGCTCATCATAACAAGTGCTCTCCCTAATAACCATCACCTAACCCATCCCCAACCACTTTCCTCCAGCAACCCTGTTTTTTTTTTTAAAGATTTTATTTATTTATTTGACAGAGAGAAATCACAAGTAGTCAGAGAGGCAGGCAGAGAGAGAGAGGGAAGCAGGCGCTCCGCTGAGCAGAGAGCCCGACGCGGGACTCGATCCCAGGACCCTGAGATCACAACCTGAGCCGAAGGCAGCGGCTCAACCCACCGAGCCACCCAGGCGCCCAACCCTGTGTTTTTAAGAGTCTCTTTTGGTTTGTTTCTCTTTTTTCTCCCCTTCCCATATGTTCATCTGTCTTGTTTATTAAATTACACATAGGAGTGAAATCCTATGGTATTTGTCTTTCTACAACTGATGTATTCTGCTTAGCATGATACATTCTATTTCCATCCATGTTGTTGCAGATGGCAAGATTTCATCCTTTTTGATGGCTGAGTAATATTCCTCTATAATTATGTATCTCTATATATAGTTACATAGTTACAGCTAAATATAGTAGAATATTACTATATTATAATATACTAATTAGCTACATACTAATATAGCTACAGTTGTATAATAATATATATCTATAGAACTCTTCTCTTTAGCCATTCACCAGTCAGTGGACATTTGGGCTCTTTCCATAGTTTGGCCATTGTTGATAGTACTGCTCTAAACATCAGGGTGCATGTATCCATTTGAATTTATATTTTTGCATCCTTTGGGTAAATACCTAGTAGTGCAATTACTGGATCACTGGGTAGTTCTATTTTTACTTTTTGAAGAACCTCCATACTGCTTTCCAGAATGTCTGTACCTGTTTGATTCCCACAAACAGTGTAAGAGGGTTCCCCTTTCTCCTCATCCTCACCAACACTGGTTTCTTGGGTTATTTATTTTGGCCATTCTGACAAGTGTGAGGTGGTATCTCATCATGGTTTTGATTTGTATTTCCCTGATTGATGAGTGATATCTTTTCATTATACCACATCTTCTTTATTCATTTATCAGTGGACACTTAGGTTGCTTCTCTATCTTGGCTATTATAAATAATGTGATGAACAAGGGATGGATAGGTCTTTTTATTTTTCTTTTTAAAATTTTATTTATTTTTTAACGTTCCAAGATTCATTGTTTATGCACCACTCCCACGCTCCATGCTATACATGCCCTGCTTAATACCCACCATCAGGCTCATCCATCCCTCTACCCCCCTTCCCCTCTAAAACCCTTAGTTTGTTTCCTGGAGTCCATAGTCTCTCACGGTTTGCCTCCCTCTCTGATCCCCCACCACCACATTTTTCCCTTCTTCTAATGTCCTCCATGTTATTCCTTATGTCCCACAGTAAGTGAAACCATATGATAATTGACTTTCTAAATTAGTGTTCTTGTTTTCTTTGGATACTCAGAAGTAGAATTGCTGGATTATATGATAATTCCATTTTTAATTTTTCAAGGAACCTTCATCCAATTTTCCATTATAGCTACACCAGTGTACATTTTTATATCCTTAGGGACCCTTGTTATTTCTTGTCCTTTTGATAGTAGCCATTCTAACATGTGTGAACGATATCATTGTTTTGATTTACATTCCCATGTTGATTAATTATGTAGAGCATCCTTTCATGTATCTGTTGGCCATCTGCCTGTCTTCTCTGGAAGAAATATCTATTGGGGTCCTCTGCCCATTTTTTAATTGAAATTTTTTTATATTGAATTAATAATTCTTTATATATTTTGAATGTTAAACTCCTACTGGTTATATCATTTGCAAATATTTTCTTTCATTCAATTGTTGCTTTTATGTTTTATTAATGGTTTCCTTTGCTGTGAAAAAGACTTTTAGTTCGATATAGTCCCAGTTGTTTTTTGGGTTTTTTGCTTGTTTGTTTGCTGTTGGTGTTTTGCTTTTGTCAACCTAGTCTGAGGAGACCAATCCACAAAAATATTGCTAAGATTGATGTCAAAGAGCTTACTGCCTGCCGTTTCCTTCTAGGACACTTATGGTTTCAGGTTTTACATTTAAGTATTCCATTTTGAATTTATTTTTGTGTATGGTATAAGAGATTGGTCCAGTTTTATTCTTTTACATGTAGCTGTCCAGTTTTTCTAATACCATTTATTGAAGAAGCTGTCTTTTCCTCATTGTATGTTTTGCTTCCTGTGTCATTGATTCACTGACCATGTACGTGTGGATTTATTTCTGGGCTCTATTCCATTCCATTGATCTATGTCTTTGTTTTGCTAGTACCTTACTCTTTTGATTACTATACCTTTATAATGTAGTTTGAAATCCAAGGGTGTGATACCACCAGCTTCTTTCCCAAGACTGCTTTGGCTAGTCAGGGGTTTTTTTGTTATTCCATACAAATTTTAGGATTATTTGTTCTAGTTCTGTGGAAAATTCAGTTGGTATTTTGATAAGGATTAAATTGAATCTATAGATTTCTTTGGGTAATATGGACATTTTAACTATATTTTTTCAATTCATGAGCATGGTATATCTTTCCATTTATTTGTGTTGTCTTCAATTTCTGTCATTGATGTTTTATGGTTATCAGAGTAAGGAAGGGTCTTTCACTTACTTGGTTAAATATATTTCTAAGTATTCTATTTTTTTTGAGGCAGTGAGATTATATATGGAATTGTTTCCTATTTCTTCTTTCTGATAGTTTATTAATATACAGAAAAAAAAACGGATTTCTATATAGTTTGTGTCCTGAGAGTTTACTAAATTTCTTTATTCTAATAGTGTTTTGGTGGAGTCCTTAGGGTTTGTTATACACACACACACACACACACACACACACGTGTATATATATATATATAGTGTTCTCTCATCTGTAAATAGTGATCATTTTCTTTCCAATTTGGGTGATTTTTATTTTTTATTATTACTTTTTAAGATTTTATTTATTTATTTGAGAGAGAGAAAATGAGAGACAGCATGAGAAATGGAGGGTCAAAGGAAAAAGCAGACTCCCCACTAAGCAGGGAGCCCAATGCTGGACTTAATCCTGGGACTCAAGGATTATGACCTGAGCCAAAGGCAATCGCTTAACCAGCTGAGTCACCCAGTTGCCCTTGAGTGACTTTTCTTTTTCTTGCCTAATTCCTGTGGCTAAGACTTTCAGTACTCTATTAAACACAAGGTGATTAATCATCCTTGTCTTTTAAACGATCTTAGAGGAAAACCTTTCAGCTTTTCACTATTGAGTATAATGTTAGCCATTGGTATGTCATATATGGCCTTTATAATATTGAGGTACCACTTTTTTTCCTTTTTAAGATTATGTAAACACAATTCAGTGTCTTCATGGTATTGTACTATATGCACATACCTCAGTTTGTTTTTCTGGTCTCTTACGGTTGGAAAATAGATTCTTCCATTCAGTTACCTAGTACTTCTTGTGAGCCACCAGAAGCCAGTGCTTTGTTCTGTTTGTTTTGTTTTGTTTTATTTTATTTTTTTTAAATACAGTTGTGGGCAGGAGAGCAATACTTTTTACTAAAATTGAAAATGAAGAATGTTCATATACAAAATTTCATTAATAGAATGGTATACAAATAAAACATTAAAACCCCAAATTGAGAAGTGAGCAGAAAATATTTTTAGGTAGAAAATATTTCCATTTTTGTTGTCTAATACTATGGGAAATTCTCCTCCAACTACCGTCAAATATATACCACGTGCACACTCCGACAGATTTTCTAGATTTGGCATAAATCATGTAATAGCTTTGTCTCTGGTGGGGAAAATACACTGTAACATTTTATCTTATTGATAATACAAATTCTAGTATTCTGGTTTGTCTATACCTATGTGAACTCTAAAGCTATATCAGAAGTGAGAATGGTTTGGGGTGCCTGGGTGGCTTGGTGGGTTGGGCCTCTACCTTCGGCTTGGGTCGTGATCTCAAGGTCTTGGGATTGGGCTCTGCATCGGGCTCTCTGCTCAGTGGAAAGCCTGCTTCCCCCTCTCTCTCTGCTTGCCTCTCTGCCTGCTTGTGATCTCGCTCGCTGTCAAATAAATAAATAAAATCTTAAAAAAAAAAAAAAGAAGTGAGAATGGTTTACTTTTATTATAGTTCCTAACAATTGAAGTTGGAATGGGATAATGGTATTCATTTGTAAATACAAAAAATTATTCCTCAGACTTCTCATAATTAGGTAGTTTAAGACCTAGAAAATCCTTTTAATAGTACCTGCCCTTTAAGTCCTTAATAAAAGGACTTTTCAAAAAAGTTCCCCAATTTCTACTCTGCCTTTCTTCCTTTACCAAGTGTGACATAGTCCAGCCAGGGGTCAGGAATAAGGAAATGGGATTAAGAAGACCACTTCAATCCTGACCCCAGTGAAGTTTGTTTTCTTACTTCCCACAACTTTCATTTCTGTCCTCAAAGCTATCTGAGCGCTTTGGATGCTTTCTGAGAGCTTGATCTGAGCTCAGTATAACCAAAAACATTTAAGAAGAGAGTCCATAGGGCCATTCCTCAGACATTTCAGTTGAAGGGTAACAGAATATGCTATCCCCAAATATGGAACTTTGGTATAAGGATTACCTTGCACTGAAGGCAAATGAGAAACAGCAGATATAAGAAAAGAATATAAATTTATACAGATATATCCACTTTCCTCTCTACAGAAGGAGAAAAGTTAGTCACTGGGGAGAATTTTAGAACTCTTCTCATCCCAGAGATGGCACAAGAAGAATCTGTATAACAAACCTTGCCAAAACTAGTCCTTTGCTACCATTTGATTCCCTAAATAGTTGCCTTCCCACAACTTGCTACCCCTAGAAGCTCAGAGTCCTTTTCCTTTGTTTTTTTTTTTCACTGAAAATTTATTGCTTTTTTGTTAAGATGCTATATAAATCCATGTTCTAAACACCGCTTTGATTTACTCATCGCTGGGTACTCCAGTGTGTATGTGCAGTACACAAGTAAATAAGCCTGTTTGTTTTTCTCCTTGTTGGTCTCATTTTTTTTTAGGGACCAAGTCAGAGAGCTTTTTTCCATTCCTCTAAATACACATGCCTTCAAGAGCTATACCAGATTGTTCCAGATTCTAGTATATTCAGTTCATGATGGGTTCTTAGTGCTTCCTGATTTTGATAAAGTAGAAAATATTTCAGTATCAACCACACCCATGGGATGAATTGGGTAAGCCTAAGACATATTGCAAGAAGACTTTTCCTTTTGATTTGAAATAAGGAGACACAGGGATTATCTCCCCCGCAGAGCACCCCCATCAAGAGATTGAGAGACATAACTGTTGCCTATATCTGGAAGTACTGAGGTGGAGTGCGCTGCTACATTCAAGTCAATGTGGGGGGAACAAAGTCAGCAAGGAGTGGAAGAACCAAATTAACTGTTGTAATGCATTTCTGGTAACTTCAAACTACCTCTCATTCCATTCAGAGCACTTTTCTCCAAACTCTGTTTCACTATGACACATAGCTTTATGGACTAATATATTTAGATATGTGAAAAAATCAATTAGTAATATTTTAATTGTACATAGGGGCAAATGCCAAGTTAAACAGTCCTAAAGCCAGCCAGAATGATAGGCTATGACCCACTAAATTGATTCCATGTCCCCTCATAATAAGTACCAATCACCAGTTTGAAGAAGACTGCTGAGTGTCTTGTAATTTCCAACAGAAACTCATTCTACTTCAGGAGGGGAATAAATATAGTAGGCTTTGATCTCTCTACCAAATACTACTAGTGTATTTCTGCTTTATTCTTCCCCCAGAAGACTGTAAGTTACTTGAACTGATGGAGGGTATTGTAAGAGAAGTACTTCTCAGTTTCCCTTACTTTTAGTCCATTCCTTCTACAGCCTGGGTGCCCAGATAATTTCTTCATCCATTGAACAAGAATTGATGAGTAATCTGCTCAAAGATGAAATATAGATATCTATAGCATTTGCCAGTACACGTCCATAAACTTCATTGAGCCTGTCTGCAAGAGAGACAGCATCTTTTAGTCTCATCAGAAGGCATTCTGTTATGTTTTCTGACAACAGCCAATTTTCCAACTCCCCAGCACCAGCAGGGTGTCCTACAATTCAATGCTGACACTATCTACCTGCAGTTAGCATTAGAGCTCACTAATTAAGACTCAGTTCCATTAGACTTTCCCCAACTTTAGATGCCAGTTGACTGTCCCAGGTTGTCACTGATGCTTTGACCAACTGACCACAAATTCAGAAGTTCTTACCCCCCGCCCCCCACCTTCAGGTTTGATACCTTACTAGATCTCCCAGAATGCTGAAAAGTTTTTTACTTGTTATTACCAGTTTATTATAAAGGATAGAATTCCACAACAGCCAAATATTTGGGAGAGAGGCATAAGGCAAGTTTAGGAGGCAAGTGAATAGAGCTTCAATTCCCTCTCTCCAGGGAGGCCACCCTCCTAGCACCTTGAAGTATTCACTAACTCAGAATCTCTCTAAACCCTGTCATTCAGAATTATTTTTTATGGAAGTTTTGATAGGTGGGCATGATTTATTAAATCCCTGGCCATTGGTGATTGAACCCAATCTTCAGCCTTCTCCCATCCCCAAAGGCCAGGGGTTGGAGCTGAAAACTCTTAACTCTCCAATCATGCTTAGTCTTCTGGTGACCATCCCCCATCCTGAAGCTATCTAGGGGATCCTAACTACCAGTCATCTCATTAGTATGTAACAATCACTCCAGAGATTCTAAAGGTTTTAGAAGATTTTTGCCAAAAACCAGGGACAAAGACCGAATATTTATTTTTGTTACAGACTGATTTTTTTTTGCCTCAGTAAGATTTGTGGGCACCTGAGCTAATGTTGAGGTGGCAGAAGAGGAGCTGACTCTAGTAACTCATTTTCTCCCTATCTTTTACTCAGCTGCTTTGCACAAGGTTGAGGTAAAGTCAGAGAAGGAACTGAGCCAGAATTGGTTTAGTTCATCTTCATGTCTTTCTGATCAAAAACCCAAGTGTGCCTGGAACCCTTTGAAAGTGAAAAATATTCCTTCTGAAGGTAAAATTGAGAATGGTGAGGAAAGAAAAATCATTAAGGGTGATAAGAAAGCACTAGGAAGTTTTGAAAAGAAACGTGCTCTAGTTTCCTATCCTATAGTCCTGAAAGTTTCCTATCCTACAGTCCTGAAAGAAATTTCAAATAGTGTCCTTTGACTGCACAATTTTATAGTTCTAGTAGCCCTGTGTTTGAAACTATAAGGCAAGTACAGTGGTTAAAACATTTGTCTGAGTTCTTGACATTTCCCCCTTTTTAATGCATATTTTCTTTGTGCCTGTAATTCTATAATTAAAAGTGTTTTTATTATGACCTTTTGTTATATTCTTCTTTGCGTTATTCTTCCACTCACTTCCCCATCTCTGTTCTCTCTGGTTGCCATGAAATGAACTAAAGCAGCTTCTGAGTATATTCCTTTGTTTTGTATGTTTTAAACCCTTTCCTTTCTGCCTCTCAAAATACAAATCATCTATAGTGAATAAAACATTAAGAACACCATGAGCCATGCCCCTCCACTGTGTTTTACCTCCAAAACCAGGTCTGTAGTCATGATACTCATTTTGATTTCTTAGGATTTTCATTCTAGTAGATTGATTTTTTTTTTCCTTATAGGGCTCCTTAAAAAAAGTGTTTTTATTTTAGCTTAATAGAAAAATTGAGCAGAAAGTACAAGGACTGCCCATATATCCCTGTCCCTGTGCCCATATAACCCTTCGACTCCCAGATCCCATAGTTATTAATATCTTGGATTAGTTGCTACATGTGTTACTGTTGATAAGACAGTATTGATAACTAAAGTCTATAGTTTACATAAGGATTTATTTGTACTATACGTTCTCTGGTTTCACAAGTATATGATATACCCATCATTACAGTATACAGAACTTTTAAAAAAAAGATTCATCCATCCATCCTAGGAAGAGAGAGAGAGAGAGAGAGATTGCCACAGTGGCAGGGAGAGGAGAGGACAAGAGAACCCCAAGCAGACTCTGTGATGAGCATGGAGCCTAACCCAGGGCTTGGTCCCATGATCCTGAGATCATGACCTGAGATGAAACTAAGAGTCGGGTGCCTAATCGAATGTGCAACCCAGGTGCCTCCAGAATTGTTTTACTATCCTCAAAATCCTTGGTGTTCCACCTATTCATCTTTTTTCCCCAAATACTGATCTTTTCATTTTGGCTTTTTTCATGTAGCAATATGCATTTGTTTCCTCCTTGTCTTTTTATGACTTGATAGCTCATTTCTTTGTTATTGCTAAATAGCATTTCACTGAATGGATGTACCACAGTTGCAAAATCTTTGCAATCTAGTTTTCTTTAGCATAATCAAGAGCTTTATTATTCTGGATTATAATTACAACCTATTTATCTTGATGCCTGCAAAAAGGCCTTGATTTTTTCATAACTCAGAATTCTCCAAGAAACAAATGAGAACTATAAATGTATCACTGTACTTCATCTTTGTTCCCCATTTGGTCTCACTCGAGGAAAATTTATTTGAACATCAGCAATATCCTAGACATCCTATAGAATGCTCTGAATTATTAGCCAAGGATTTCATTGGAAAGTATTATACAAGGTAGAAAATACTCTCCCTTGGTTTTCCTTTGGTAATTTGTCATCTTATTAAGAAAACTGACAAATTGTAACAGGGTTTTTATATTTATCTCAGATATGTATATGTGTTTCATATGCCTTCTTGCATTTGTTTACTTGATATCTTGGTCCATTTGGGCTGCTATAGTAAAATATCACAGGCAGGTGGCTTTTAAACAATGGAAATTTATTTCTCATAGTTCTGGAGAATAGAAGTCCAAGATAAAGGCACCATGGTTGGATGGAGGCCCTTTTCTAGTTTATGAACTTCTTATCCTCGTATGGTGGAAAAGGCAAGGGGGCTCTGTAGAATCTCCTTATAAGACTGCTACTCCCATTCTTGACAGCTCTACCTCATGACCTTCCCACATAATCACTTCTCACAGCCCCCAGCTACTAGTGCTATCACCTTTGGGATTAGGATTTCAGCACGAGACAGATAGGAACACAAACATTCAGACCATAGAATTTGGGGCATAGACTCCCCATCAGCATAGCTGGATAAAATCCAGGCGAACCAATGTGAGCTTGGCTGATTCTTTTCCCCTATTACCCTTCTGTGAAGCTCATTGGCAGGTGAGGAAAGTTGGGAACAATCCTGATGACTTAGTGGCAGTTTTGTCCCTGAGTAACCCAAATAGGGCTGATCCCAGCCAGTTCTGAATGAACATGGGAAGCACACTGTGGGGAGGGACATGGTGTAAGTTCTTAGAGGGCATTTTCTGTGTTTTCCATTTCACCATCTCATCCCAGAATCAAGGGGAGTAAATTCTGCTGATGAAAACTCCATGCACATATTCAACTTTAGAATAGGACAGAATTTTTGGTGTAGTATATATGAGAATGGATCTTACTTAAGGAGGGTACTTATTCAAGGTGGCAAATTAGTGATGAGAAACCTCAGTTTAATCTCAATTCAGTGATGATTTATTTAGGACCCAATAGATGCTAGAAATTGTGCAATAAGATGATAAGATGAATCCAAAATGGATTTCAGCCTCAAAGAGTGTGCAGTTTTAGAAGGACTGATTGTGGGGCATCTGGGTGGCTCAGTGGGTTAAGCCACTGCCTTCAGCTCAGGTCATGATCTCGGGGTCAAGGGATTGAGTCCCGCATCGGGCTCTCTGCTCAGCAGGGAGCCTGCTTCCTCCTCTCTCTCTCTCTCTGCCTGCCTCCCTGCCTACTTGTGATCTCTCTCTGTCAAATAAATAAATAAAATCTTTAAAAAAAAAAGGACTGATTGTTTCAGTATAAGTAGAGATCTGAGAAAAGTATAATTAGAGGTAAAAAAGCTGATAGGAGATGTTAAAACTTCTGAATTGGGCTATCTTATAGTATGAGTACCTTGAGGGGAGAACTGAATACTTCTAGAGCAAGGCATCTGAACCCTTGGGTAGTGCCAACTGTACAGTGGTGGTGGCTATCCCCTTCTATGGAGTATGAGTGTTAAGTATTGTCTCTGCATTCTTCTTCTTCTTTTTTTTTTTTTGGTCTCTGTATTCTTAATTTTCCCATCCCATCAGGGTTTTCTCTTACTGGTTCTTTCCTCATGCCTCTAAAGTTCTCTCTCTAATTTGGCTACCAAGAATTCAAGATTCAGTATGTGTTAACTATATTGAATACATTTTTATGTTTTTTGTTCCTACTTCTTAAAGGTATGTGAAGTAGTTTGTGTAACCCAATACTAAATTTGATTTAATGTATTTGAAGAAGTATCATGCTAAATTCTTGAGGCAGGAATGTGTCTCCTACTTACCATGTATCTAAAATAGCACCTGGGATGTAACTGGTGTCTCTATGTTGGAAAAAGGTTCAGGCCAGAAAACCCAGAGTTTATATCTATTAGCTCTGAAACCCAGAGTTTATATTATCTATTAGCTCAGTGGAAATTTTGCCCAATCATTTTTAATATGTCTTCTCACTTAAAACATGGGATTAATAATCGTATTTCAAGGCTTTTTGTAAAAATCAGAGGAAATGATGAGAAAACATTTAAAACTATGTAATGTATATTTTTATAACATATAAGGTATTATTTGTTTCAGGGGTACAGGTCTGTGATTCATCAGTCTCAAAAATTTGCAGCACTCACCATATCTACCCCAGTGGCCATCCCCAGCCACCCCATCCCTCCTACATCTCCTCTCTAGCAACCCTCAGTTTGTTTCTTGAAATTATGAGTCTCTTATGGTTTGTCTCCCTCCCTGGTTTCCTCTTGGTTCATTTTTCCCTCCCTTCCTCTATGATCCTCTGTCTTGTTTCTCAAATTCTTCATATCAGCGAAATCATATAATCGTCTTTCTCTGATTGACTTATTTCACTTAGCATAATAGCCTCTAGTTCCATCTGTCATTGGCAATATTTTTTGATGGCTGCATAGTATTCCATTGTATATACATACCACATCTTCTTTATCCATTCACCTGTTGATAGACATCTAGGCTCTTTCCATAGTTTGGCTATTGTGGACATTGTTGCTATAAACATTGGGGTGCATGTGCCCCGTCGGATCACTACATTTGTATCTTTAGGGTAAATACCTAGTAGTGCAATTGCTGGGTCATAGGTAGCTCTATTATCAACTTTTTTGAGGAACCTCCATACTGTTTTCCAGAGTAGCTGCACTAGCTTGCATTCCCACCAACAGTGTAGGAGGGTTCCCCTTTCTCTGCATCCTCGCCAACACCTGTGGTTTCCTGACTTGTTAATTTCAGACATTCTGACTGATATGTGGTGGTATCTCACTGTGGTTTTGATTTGCATTTCCCTGATGCTGAGTGATGTGGAGCATTTTTTTGTGTGTCTGTTGGCCATTTGGATGTCTTCTTTGCAGAAACATCTGTTCATATCTTCTTCCCATTTCTTGATTGGATTATGTGTTCTTTGGGTGTTGAGTTCGATAAGTTCTTTGTAGATTTTGGATACTAGCCCTTTATCTGATATGTCATTTGCAAATATATTCTCCCATTTTGTCAGTTGGCAGACAGATCACTTTTGAGTGAAGTGGTCACCCAAAAGTAATGCAAGAACAAAGGTGAGTTCGCATTATCATTTTTTTTCCTTCATTTACTCCGCCCTGTGAAGTTCCATAATCTCTTTCACCAACCTATTTTGGGGTATGGAAGCTGATGCTTCCTGGCCCAAAACATGGTATCCTATGTTACAGTGGAGCTATCCTAAGGTAGGGATACTCTAGCCATTCTTTCCATAGTACAAGAATAAATTTTGGCTTCCCTAGGACAGTGGTTGTCTTTTGATAACAATGGTTATTGGGGATGGAGGGTGCTCTCATATCATTTAAGGGATCTCACCAGTTATAGCAAAGATAAGGCAGGTTAAGGGTGCTACTCAAACACCAGTGCAGAATAATTTAGCTTATCCCAAACTCCCAGCCAGTTGTCATTCAGGTGGCATTGGATCATTGCTGTCTTATGGAATAAAAGCCCAGCAAGTACATTTCATAGGGCAATAAGGCACCTACAAGTGAGCAGGAGAGGGTATAATGTAAATTGCCAGATAAAATACAGCATGCTGATTAAATTTGAACTCCAGATAAACATTTTTAGTAGAATTATATCCCATATGTGCCCAGTTAAATTGGGATTTCTGATAAATCATGAATTTTTTTTTAGCATCAGTGTATCCCATGCAATATTAAGCCCAGAGGACTGAGTTAGATGGTAGGGGGTGGGGGTGGGGAGGTCACAGTCATGACAGAAGAAAATATAAGGAAAGGTAATTGACATGAAGAAACACCACCCCCAAGAAAAAGGAAACATAATTCTCACAATCACTATAAATGGACTGAAATTAGGCACAAGAGCAAAAATTATTATAATCCCCAAATGTTTTGTTTGTATTTTTAATCTCAAAACCCTAGAGCATTTTTCTTAAGTACATTCACCATGAGTGCTTTAATTTAATTAAAAAGATTCCATGATTTATTTATTTATTCCATGATTTATTCCAGAATTTCTTAGAAACATATTTTAATCCAGGTTTATCTAATTTGCCTTCCCTATGCTTCCTAAAATCTCTTCAAGCCATTTACTTTCAATGTCAAAAAAAAAAAAAAAAAGAAAAGAAAGAAAGAAAGGAAGAAAAGAAAAAAGAAGTGCTCACTCTTTCAGCTCCAGAACCAAGCGAGTACTTCATCACTTAATGCAGTTCTCTCCCCGACTTCCAGAGGGAAATCTTGGCATCTTCAGTAGAAACACAGAGCGTGTCCCTGCTTGCTTTGCCCACCTCAGATTTGACTTTCCCCTAACTTGTGCCCTTCTTCCTAGAAGTGGTTCATTGCCAAATTCTGCTTCATTACCAGATGTGAGTGTCTCCAGCGTGAGGCTCTGTTGAGTGTTTTCCCTCAGGTGAGAGGGTAGAATGCCTCACTTTCCTAGCTTGTGGGCAGACGTGGCACCTGAGCAGCAACCTGAGGCTCGGCTGCCTGCGGCTCCAGTGGGAAAGGATCAATCTAGCATAGAAAAGCAGGCACAGATAGATAGCTAAACACTGTAGTAAAATGATGGCATACATCTCCGAAATGAGAATCTTGAAAATCAATAAGAATTGAAATTGAAAAAGGAAGAATTGTAGCTGTCAACATGCAGGATGTCGGCAGAATACTTGAGTCCAGGTCCACGTTGGCTTGTCTGGTGCCCAGGAGAATCATCTGTTAAGAAAAGTTGTCTCTAGGGTGACCTTTCTCATGTCTCTTTGAAAAACATTGTGTCTCAGCCCAGGGACTGGACTCGTCTCCCAAGTCCTAATTGACCTATATATCATGTTGGCACAAGTGTGAGGGGCATTCCCTCAGCCAGAGGGGGCATCTGGGGAGGGAGGAGAAGCCAAGGGTCAGAGGCTTATGCGGGAATGGGGAAGTCTGGATAGAATGAGGCACATTTCAAATTCATGTAAAGACTATAAACAAAAATGTATTGTCTGGAAGACTTGGCTAAGAGTACAAGTAGCAATCAATCCAGGTGAGAAAAGGGTTTGTCAGAAAAAACACTGAGCATCAGAGCCCTTTCATGTCTTCCAGTTAGAAGATGAAATTCAAGGGGCGCCTGGGTGGCTCAGTGGGTTGAGGCCTCTGCCGTCGGCTTGGGTCATGATCTCGGTCGGTCCTGGGATCGAGCCCTGCATCGGGCTCTCTGCTCAGTGGGGAGCCTGCTTCCTCCTCTCTCTCTGCCTGCCTCTCTGCCTACTTGTGATCTCTCTCTGTCAAATAAATAAATAAAATCTTAAAAAAAAAGATGAAATTCAAAATACGCCATTTAAAACATTAAATAAAACCAGAATATGACTCTCTACTGTATTGTATCCTTTTTGATGAATTTTTAATTTTTTAAAAAATTGTATGAATTTTTATAATAGCACAAACATTTCCTGATGTTCCACATTCTTGCCAAATCTTGGTAGTGTCTTAGTTACTGTACTGGGTTTGGGGTCTGGTTTTGCTTAATCATTGCATTGGTTGAGCAGTGGTTTAGCATTGTGGATTTGATTTGTTTCCTTATTTCTGATGAGGTGAAATGCATTTCTTTGTGTGTAGCCACATTTGGAAATCTCCTTTCATGAAGAGTCACGTATTTTGCCATTTTAAACATTGGGTTCTTCACATTTACTGATTTATAGTTCTTTATATCTTCCAAACACCTTATCAGTTATATTGATTAAAAATCCATCTTTCCTTTTTTCTCAGTGATGTGTTTTGAAGAACAATTCTTAATTTTAATATGGTCCAGTTTTTTTTAATGGCTAATGTTTTCTGGGTCCTGTTTGGATCGTTAGTTTTCTGCTCATCTTTTTTTAAAAGAAAGATTATGTTACAGGATATTTCTTTGTGCATTGACTACTTTAAGGTGGCTCAGTGGGTTAAGCCGCTGCCTTCGGCTCAGGTCATGATCTCAGGGTCCTGGGATCGAGTCCCACATCGGGCTCTCTGCTCAGCAGGGAGCCTGCTTCCCTTCCTCTCTCTTTGCCTGCCTCTCTGCCTACTTGTGATCTCTCTCTGTCAAGTAAATAAATAAAATATTTAAAAAAAGATATAACTACTTAGCATATCTGTTCAAGAGAACAATTTGGCCTTTGCAAAGTAAGTCAAATAGCGTAATTCAGATCAATACCATCAATTCCTTTACCAAACTGTGCCATGAAAACTTAGATATTATCATTGGCCTGAAAATAGAGGGATGGAAGTCCCTACATATATTTTTTTATTAGCTCTCTTTTTATCATTCAAATCCAGTGTTTCACTAGTAATCTATATTCTCAAAAGTTTCACTTCTCAAACCTTAATGTGCCTTCAGATAAGTTGGAGATCTAGTGAAAATGTAGCTTCCAATTCAGTAGGTCTGAGGTGGGAGGAGACCCTGCATTTCTCCCAGGTCAAGGCAGCTGATTAGAAAATCACACTTGGAGAGCAAGTTTCTCTAGCACAAGGCAGATTCTGCCACCATGAAGAATATGTAAAGAACATTATTTATGTACTATGTACATCAGTAGGATTTTAAATTGATCAAACTGCTCTTTTTTCCCCCCTCCAAGATGTCCTTGAACTAAACAGACCTCTATTCTCAATTTTTCTCAAATGTAAAGCAGAATATAAGCTGGTGATTGCTAAGACCGATTTAAAATATTGAAGGAGTTGGGAGGTCTAGATCAGCTTGTCCTGCCTATAACAGAGGGTTCTGAGGCCAAATCCCATAAAATGGAGCCAACCAGTTGGCCAGCACAGAGGAGTGTCTTCTCTGGAAGAACTTTTTTACTCTACAATTTCAATTAAAAGATTAATTTGAAATAAAGTTATATCCACCTCCTTTTTCTTTCTCATCCTAACACTTTACAACATTCTACTCAGCTTCCCCTAGCCCGCTATGAAGGAGACTAATAGTGGCACTTGAACTTTTAGTATCTTGAGCAACACAGTACTACCTGAATATGATGCATTTGAGGGCTAGCTACTTTAAAAAAATGTTTACAGAGGAGAAAACTGGCAGACACTGTCTGGCCAGGTGATCAAGGTCAGCAATGCCAGTGATAAGTCTTCTCAGTAGCCTAGACCGCTGGATATGATATAATAAGAAAGGCACTTTACTTCATAGTAAACCCATAACCCCAAGGTAATCATGAGAAAACCATCAGACAAGGCTGAATTGAGGGACGTTCTACAAAGTCTGGCCAATAATCCTCAAAAATGTGAAGGTTATTACAAAGACTAAAAAACTGCCACAGGCCAAAGGACATGAAGGGGACATTGCTGACTGAATGCAGTGTGGTTCCTGGTTCCCATCTTGGAACAGAAAGAGGACATAAATGGAGAAACTGGTGAAACCTGATTCAGGTCTAGAGTTTACTTAATAGTAATATATCCATGCTGGTTTCTGAGTTCAGACAAATGTACCACTGTAATGTGCAAACAAGCTTTGCGCAGTGGCAGTATCGTAGCCAATGAGGTTTATCCGAGGCGCGATTATTGCTAATTGTAATGTGCAAACATTAGGGGAACCTCAAATGGGTGGAGGATGTATGGGAACTTCCTGTACTAACGTTGTCATGTTTCTGTAAATCTAAAATAATTCCCCAATACAGAACATATTAAAAATGGTATTGAAAGCAGGATTGAAGGAGAGCAACATTTAAGGAACTACTGGAACATATTTTTCTTGAAAACGTAATTCGTGGACAAATTTCTTCCCTATAATGTGGCGGGGTAGGGCGTTGTGCAGGAGTGTGTATTTTCCTAATGATCTACTGAGACAATAAATCAAAGATGACCTCTGGTTCAAAAGAAAACCAAAAGAACACCCCAGTGTCCAAGAAAAAGAGAAAAAGAGAGAGAGAGAAAGAGAAAGTCCTTAGTCATGAAAGTTAGCTCAGACGCTCAGCTGACATGTACCAAATTGCTCTGGAAGAAAGCAAAGTCTAGAGGAACTGTTGAAAAATACTGTCGAGTGACTAATCCCAAGTTGGATCCCAATGGAGGAAATTGGAGAGATCCATTAGGCAGACGAGGCTGTCCATTTCCTCAGAATTATCGACCGTGGTGATGCCCTTGCTCTGTGCGCATGTGCCACTGGAGATGCTCCCCAGCCAGAATCGAGTTAAGTGGAAACATCACAATCAATAAAAGACACTCTATTTTCCATTTGCTCATTGTTTTTTAAGGGCTTATTTTGTAACAGCACAAGAAGGATTCAATTCAATATCAATTCACCTTCTGGGTGGGAGAGGACTCCAGATATTGACTTTTAGCGCCTGACAAAGTTTGTGACAAGGCTCAGTTTGCTAACATTCTGACCAAAGTGCAAACCTCAGCCACAGAGAAGCCAGGATAAGCAGATGTTGGGCACCGCTTCATGATACTGGAACCCCTTTCAATGCAGCAACAAAGACAGCAAATGCCAACTGAGCACCTACTGGCTGCTCAGTCAGCCAGCCGGACTCCTTTCATGGTTTTCAGTGAGTTTCCCAAGAGCTCTTCTGGTCTGGGTTTTGTTTTTACCAGGTTAAATAGCTCAATTAGTAGTCTTCCAGGTGCTCATACTATTCTGTTTTTTTAATCCAGGGGTGAGTTAAATGATACTGTTTAAAGCAATGTTTGACCTTTACATTGACTTTATGTATTTTTTTTTTAATTTTTGTTTTTTTGAGTTTGTAAGGGTGATAATGGTGGTAGCAATGATGACCTATTAGACTTCACTTAGAAATCTATTTCTTTCATATTCTTTACCTACTCTTGCTCCTGCCCCAAGTGAAAATTACTAGGATTAACCAAGGATGTGGTTCTATGTGTATTTAATATATATAGCAAATATTTCAAAAAAAATGGCTGTGATCAATCCTCCCACTCATTTATGTATACATACCTCTACAACAGGGCTTGATGCTCTTCCCATGAAGAGGGGCAATCCATTTCTCCAACCCTGGGAATCTGCTTGTGACTTGTTTGGCCAGTAGGGCATTAGCTAGTGTGATATGGGAGACTTGAAAATGGGTGCTTACTGGGGCTGCTGAAAATCCTGCCTTCACATGAATAAGCCAGGGCTAGCCACCTGGAGAAGGAAGGCCACAAAGACAGAGACCCTGCCTCTCTCACTCATCCCAGTGAAGGCCCTAGGCATGGGAGTGAGGGTCTCCTAGGCCACCTAACTTTAGGCAAGCCAACTCAGCAGCAGCAGCACTGCCAAACTAAACCACAACAATGATAAATGTTCTAAGCTATGTTTTGGGGTGGTTTGCTACATAGAAAAATCTAACTCCTATAGTACATGTTCTTTGCTAGAATGGCTTATTTTTCTCATATAAGTTAAATCTTGAGAGTCTCAAATCCTAATTCAGAGCAAATGTCTTGTTCTCAGAATCTGCCTCTACCTGGGAGAAAGAATTATTGCTGATAATTCTATACCACTATGTTAATACATGTGGCACTTATGCCATATTTTATTATACCTTTACTGTCCATGTCTGTTTCCCTCTCGCTAAGCTCTAAATGGAAAGGTGTGTACATCTTTGGGCATTTCCTGGTCTTCAGTATGGTAGACACTGGAATATTTGTTGAAAGTTCTAGGAAAATGTTTTCTTATTAACAAACATCTTTGTTAGTTGGGATCTTTGAAGCAGCCCAGTGTATAAGGCTACCCTGAGAAATAAGACAGGAGAAATGGAAAATATAGATTATCATTCCTATTACTGATAAAAACTAGATAGAAGATATCATTTATTTATAACCCAATGTGTTTTCTAATACTCAGTTCCAGAAGTAGGCAAATAGACCCGCTCAGATATAGGCTATGCTATACTAGACTCCATTTGAGTAGAGTCTGGGAAGACTCCCTTCCTGTCTGTCCCCTACTTAAGAGTTGACACCACTCTCTCCATGATCCCGTTTTTACATATGTTGGGTCTTTTGGTGTTCATAGATCTTCCTGGCAGTCTTGATAAATTACCAGTGTATCTCCCCCCCAATCCAAAATTGTAATTCCTTTGGCTCAAGGCAGGCATGTTAGTTATTTCTGTATTGTTTGTGCCTGGTGGAGTTCTAGGCACAGAGTACTTAACTGTTGTTGAAAGACTAAGCTCTGTAATTGTGTGATTCTGGAGATAGTTTGACATAACCTTTCTCAATTAATTGGCATTGAAATAATCACAATTATGACATGGCATTGGTCACATATGACACATGATAGTGTATGGACAAAAGGGGAAATCAAAGCTGTTTATGATGCTAATTTTAATAGGCATGTGCTCGCTTAAAGAAAACAATCAGAACTCACCACAGTAATGAGGAATGATTTGCTGTTTGTGTACTAACTTAACTACCCTTCTTATTTGCAGTGTGTTTTAGAGACTTAAAGATGGTGTGACTATGACATGTTCTAAACACTGAATATGGTGTTAGCTGACCTCTTGTTCTTCGTATTTTCATTAACTTTTTAAAGACAAAACTGCCTTGGAAGATGTGTCTGTAAGGAAGATAGTAGTCTGATTTTAGTAGGGTATACAGTGCTTGATAAAAATACAGATTCTTGATCCCCATCCTCAGCATCTTTTATTGAAGGGGTCTGGGTAGGGACTAGTGTTGGGTGTGTTGAATAGCTACCCAGGGACTCTGATTCAGGTAGCCCATTGGCCAACTTATGAGTAGGAGATCCTCTAACTGAACAGAGATCTGCTCAACTATCTCAAGTTCAAAGTCCATTTTTCTTTTGTAAGAATGGAGAGATCTGTATTCCTGGGAAGCCAGAGAAATGTCACACAAGCAGACATCTGAAAGGTCCAGCATCAGGGCAGCTCCGGATACACTGACTTGCCCCCCACCCCAACCACCAACCTCTTTTTCCTGTTCCCTCTGATTCCTCCTATCTGATCTTCTCACTCCCAACTGCTTGCCTTTCAGTCCTTAGGTCCTCAGGACTTGGGCGTGTCCTGCCACTCAGCAGCCAAGCTCTTCTCCCTGCGTTTCCCACCACCGCCTGTGCACTTACCTGTGTCTTTTGTTTCACATTCCCCAGAGGCAACTTGATCAGTGCAGTGTATCTTCTGGGGTCTTGATACCCGAATCAAAGGTTAGGAAAACCTCTGAGAAACATTCCTCACTGGACATCCACTCCTCATTCAGCACCAGGGGCAGGGTGGGGTGTTAGCAGTGGAAGGAAGGTTTTGTAGAAAATAGTGGCAGGGAGGCTGAGGGAACACTGAACAAAGTATGTTACTGGCACTCAAACCTTCTCGCCATTTCAGTATCAGAATTTGTAACCAGTGATAAAATAGGGTACAAAATTGTCTCCACAAAAGACCTTTACCTTAAGGAATATTCACCATAGAATAGAGAATATGTAACATTGCTGTGGAGTGTGATTGTTTTAATTAATGTAAACACTCAAAGGGGGAGTTCTAAGATGTTTGGATATCAAGGAACTTTTGGAACCCAAAGGCCGGCAAATAGAAGATACTCAATTTGGATCAGACCTTCTTTTCAATTGAGTAGAACTTCAGGTGCTCATTTTGTCTTCATAGTCCTGGGAATTAGTTCTATTAAACCCCATCTTAGCTCGAGTTTTCCTATGTTGTTGTTAGGATGATTCTATTTACTTATCAGACTCAGTGGGAGTATGATTTACTTGATGGAAATTTACCTCAAGGTACTCATTTTTGCATGTTAGAACTAAAACAAAAACAAAAATCCCAAAACCCTCACACCCAAAACTGATTTCCTTGGCAAAATAGTAATTAAAGAGCTTGTGTGTGCACATCTCTCCCCCACCTCTACTCCCTCCCCCGTGTACATGTGTGTGTAGTTGTGTGTGTTTAATAAGAAAATGTAAAAAATCTGGAGTCAAAAACCAAATTATCTTCCTGAAACTCGTAACATGTCCCCAGATTAGAAATATTTCATTTTGGACAATGCAATGAAACTTAAGTAATTATCCATGCTGTATGTCTGTATATTTGACAGACAATATTTTGTCTTCAAAAGCCTTCAAAATATTTTGATATGCAACCTTTCTTCTTTTCCTTTGTGTTGTCATACAACATACCAGCTGTCAGATGGAGGGAAGCAAGAAACTTTGGCATCACTATTCCTGCCACCTTCACCGTAGAGTCCCTATAAATAGCATAACAGGATAAACCAGCCTCAGAGAGAGAGCAGCAGGTGGCACTCCTTGTATCCAGAGCTGAAGGTGTAAATGAATTTCAGTGTCTTTTTGATAGCCAAACAAAAATAAGATTACAAAGAATGAAGCTTTTGTTAGGAGAGAGCCCAATATTTGAAGTAAATAATAATGATGATGATATTTTTCATTATCCTGCAGCTTTCCCCTTTGAAAGAGTTTTCAAAGAAGAAAGCACCCTGTTTTCAGAACAGCCAATTTCCCTTCTTATCTCTCTAAGGAGTCTCTATGAACTCCCTCTTTTAAGGAAGGGGAGGTGATACTGATCTGAACCAGGTGGTAGCTGGAAGGAATTAAGTCTGTTGTAGAAATGTTACCATAAAATACATTTGCTTTAATTACCAGGAAAGGAAACCATGGTGACCTTCATCTGCTATGTTCTTACTTGTTGCCCTATTTCTTAGCTTTATTTTCTGTCCATTCCTTGCCATTTTAGATTGATCACTACTTTTATGGGCCGTCTTAAGTCCCAGCTCCTTTTCTCTGCCCTGATTGCTCCATATTAAAGAAACCTGCTCTTCTCGGACCACCTATAGCATGAACAGAAACACAGTTTGTCACATGGTTCAGCATTTGTATTAGGATTCAGCTGTGTCTTATAGCTCATGTTTTTAACCAGATTTTGAACTACTTGAGAAAATAGAAGGTGACGTCATCTCTCATGTACTCTTCGTGATGTTTCACACATTCCTGCATCCAGAACGGTCACATTCTACTTTATTCACAGTCAACCTACCTCAGGAACATCCAACCAGCACCAAAAGAGGGATGGGCGATGACGGAGGTTGTGGGCCCTCTGACCTTGTGCCATCTTTTTTTTTTTTTTTTTAAGATTTTATTTATTTATTTATTTGACAGACAGAGATCAGAAGTAGGCAGAGAGGCAGAGAGAGAGGAGGAAGTAGGCACCCTGCAGAGCAGAGAGCCCGATGCGGGGCTCACTCCCAGGACCCTGGGATCATGACCTGAGCCGAAGGCAGAGGCTTTAACCCACTGAGCCACCCAGGTGCCCCTGACCTTGTGCCATCTTTTCTTCTGCTCTTATCTGGATCTTTTCAGGTTCCAGCTCTGGCTCTTCTCTCTCTCTGGTCCCACACTTCCCCCCTCCAGCTTGCTGAGAGGTTCAGTGACCTCTACGTGGTCAACTCCATCTGTAGCTTTGCAAGCCCCTGACTCCTGGGTGCTCTGAGTGACTGTTCTGCCTTAGCCTCCCTGATCAGGAATGGACCACGGATGCTCAGTTGTAAATAATTTACCTTTTACCTTTCAGTTAACATCAAGCCAAACTTGTGTTAGGGCCACAGCTGTGCATAATGTGACCTAGGGTTTTTCTCATTTCTGTCCCCTTTCCTCAAAAATTCTGGTCTTTCTGTCCCTTGAAGCTTCAGGACCCTTTCACTTCTCTTCTCTCTATCTGGAGGGCTTTCCTTCATCTGACCACACATCTGGTTCTTGCTCATGTTCTCAGCACACCCTTCTTAAATTTGACACCTCCCCCATTCCTCTCTTAACCCATTTTCATTTCCTTCACAGCATACATCACCATCTACAGTTATTTATTTGTTAATGTATTTACCATATATCTTCTCCCATCAGGAGAATGTAAACTCCATGAAAGCAGGGGCTTAATCTTTTCTGTCACCGAGAGGGCACTGAATGTAGAAAATGCTTAATATATGGATGGGTGTTTGCATGGATGTGGAAGGAGTGAGTACATAGAAAAACAAAGTTCTTTCAGAATGTCTGTACTCCCTACCTGCTTTCATTTCAGGGACCATGCTCTCGCTCTCTCTCATTATATATGGTTTGGTACCTAATTGAGAACTAAATTGTTAATGTCACAGATGCCACATTGTCTCAGTGAGCTGGAGATCTATGCCAATCCTTGATTAATTAACCTGTTTTTCCTTACATTTGAATAGAGTGACACTAATTTTTAGTTGATCATCTGCTGAATCTACCACATGGATGAGAGAGTGATGCCACCTCTGCTGGGTGGAGATAACATACCATCAACAGCTCCATCTGCTCAGACCTATTCATTGTTCAGAGGGGTCCTGCCCATTGGGTCTTGTTGGTATATATGCCAAAATAGGCAAATGGGAAGATGAGGTAATACAACATACCAGCATTTCACAGACAGCAAACCAAGGTTCTGAGACTCAATCACAAAGCTGTTTAAAAAAAAAAAAAAAAGTGAACAGACATGCTGGTTGTGAAATCCCAATTTTATGTGATTTCCTCTGCATCACTGTCTTTCCCTTGGTCCTCTGCATTTTCCCAGCATCTTCTGTTCCTTACAATCACAGTTGTATCTGAGTGAAAGTTACATAAATGACAGAAGGTGGCCTCCAGTGGTGACAGAAACCATGGGGTCCTTTTTGAATTCCCTTAAAACGCATGTCCCAGGGGAAGCTGGAGGTGGTCTTAATAGTCTAGGGTGGGGTCTGCAAACTTTTGGTAAAGAGCCATATGAAAATTTTAGACTTTGAAGGCTAAGAGGCAAAATCAAGGATGTTACATAATATTTATATGACAAGAGATGAGATGAATTTATACACTTTTTTACCCAGCAATTTAAAAATGTAAATCCTTCTTAGCTACAGACCATACAGAAATAGCCCAGTTGGGCCTGAGGGCTGTGGTTTGATGACTTCTACTCCAGAGAAAAAACAGAAATATTAGCCCAGGACTCTTAAACCAATACCATGCTGAATATATACATATATATTATATATATACATGATATATACTTAATATGTATAAATATCCTACACACATTGACCTTGCCTTTGGCCACAAACTTGGCTCTTTTTCAGGGTGTGCTCACTTCCACATTTATGTCCTGGCAGCCCCTTCTGAATTCTGTAACATCTGTGGAAAGTTGGAAGGGACCATACCTTCTAACTTGGCCACAGGAGATGTATTTTCTTACTGGAAGTCTCCTCAGGTGGGGACATGAGCCTTGTTACAGTCTTTGCTATCTGGCTACACTTTTCTCTCTCACTTCCTCTCTTTAGAGTTCCCACAGCGGCCTTTCTGCTCATTCAGTTATCTGTAACACACCACTTAACCAAACCCTCATTAGACTTGGTTGCTAGATTTTTGGTAAACAATAAAACTTACTTTTGAGCATTGCTGTACTGGTGAGACTACTATGGTAGATGGAATTAGGCCTATTTAGAGCTCTGTTTCCCTACATGTATAGGGAAGGTCTTCATTTTTAATTGAAAGGGGTAGTAGTTATGGAACTTGAAGAGCTTCCTAACTATTTGAGACTGGGTCATGCCTTAGACTGTATTTTGACTATAACACATTGGCTTTCTTCTATGGAAAGTTCTTCCCAGTGGTTTTTAATAGGACTTTAAATATCATCTAGAGTTGGAGGCAAAGCCCTAAGGTAGGATCTTCCCACATAAAATCAGAACAGAGCTCTATCCCCAAGTACAGTAGACTCTTGAACAATACAGGGATTGGGGAACACCAATTTCCCCCCTAAACAGACAAGATTTCACTAACTTTTGACTCTCCGCAACCTAATGACTAATAACCTACTGTTGACCAGAATCCTTATTGACAAACCATAGATTAACACATATTTTCTATGTTATATGTATTGTATACTGTATTTTTATAATAAAGTAAGCTAGAGAAAAGAAAATGTTAAGAATAAGGAAAAGAAAATACATTTAGTACTGCATGGCATTTATCAAAAACATCCACATAAAAGTGGGCCTATGCAGTTTAAAACATGTTGTTCAAAGGTCCACTGTACCCATCTTCCTGCCTTCTCATCAGTACGTGGATGGCTACACTTCCTGGTACCTTGCAGTTAGCTGTGGTCTGTGGCTTGCTTTGTATGATAAAATTTGAGAGGAAGTAGTATGTGTCTCTTCTAGGCAGAAATATTAAAGTGCCAGAGCAAGAGACGAGAGCTCCTTTTTTCCTAGCCACAGGGAACATGGAAGCCCAGTGAAGATGGATTTGCCATCAGTCTGGGGCCTCCAAGATAAGTCCGCCATGAAGCTGTACAGAGCATGAAGTTGCAGTGAGAAATAGGCCTTTGTGGTTTTAAGTTACTGAGATTCAGGGTTTTATTGTTATTTCAGCAAAACTCAGCCCATCCTGACTGCTATCACAGTCCAAATGCTAGTCTAGTCCAAATGCATGAGAATAGAGTGAGAAGAAAAATAATGCTGCTTGTTTGTTAGAATTATTAATAGTGGTTTCCAATTGGACTATTTCTAGATACAGTTGTCCTGTGCGTTGTGCTTGTTGAGCTGTAGCTATAGGAAGTTGTGTGCCTTTGAGTATGGATCCAAAGACCAAACCTCTACCACAGAAGGGGAAATGGTGCTTGAGTTGAAGGCAAAATCCAGATAATGGGGTGAATGCCATCGCATTTTGCTCTGCAAACATTTATTGAGCACCACTGTATACAAGACACTGTTAGGACCTCAGACTATTTTATCAGACAGTTTCTGAAGAACTGCAAGTATTTTCTTTGATTTCTTGTTTTCCTTGTGGTCAAGCAATTAGTTAGGAGGACACCTAATTAGCAGCTATTGTACCTCTATGCAGACAATTTACAAGTCTATTCTCCAAAAGGGGAAATGTTAATGAGAAGAGAATTCTGTGGCTAAACTCTTGGAGGGGATGACTGTTTGCCTTCATTGCATTCACTGGGCAGCTTGGTTCCTTCGGTGCTCTGTACTTGGTCAGCAGAAGCACCCAGCGACTCACGTGACACAAGGTTTATTTTGACCTCCTCAGATTGAAAACTTATTGCTAATTTAGTGGGCCATCTTGGCCAGCATGAGAAGGTAATGTGAAAAATCAAAACTGACAGCACATTTAAATCACACCCCTCACCCAGACTGGGCATCTATACATATCAGGGAACAATTTAAGTCCCCAGATGAAAAAGCAAGGGACACTATAATTGTTGGAGGATGTGTATTGAAGGTAGAACTTTGCAGCTACTAAGGACCAAGGGTTGGGTAGTCCATGTTTAGGTTGCGGGAGGTGGGGGTGGGAATTTAGTCACTGACCAGTTAAGAAACCTGGAGAAGCCACAAAATATGAGGGTAGACTTGCTCATTTTCATCCAGCACACACCTGTAGCTGTTATAGAATTTCCAATACTAAATGAGATTGCTAGGGAATCCTCTTTTTCTCCTCTTACTGAAAAATAATGAGATTTATTCAATAAGTATGTTTTTGTGAATCTCCATGAGACGCTCACTTTGTTAGTTGAGTAAGGAAATGCCAAGCTCATGAGCAAGTGATTTCTTCAACTCAAGTGTTGGTAGTATACCCTGCGACAGGGTCCCTTTTGCTTATAGGTCTTAAGTTATACTTTGTCAGTGTGCAAGATGGAAAAGAAACTTGGGAACCCTGGATATTCCTCTTTGTGAGAGAGGGGGAGTAGAAATATGGCAAAAGAGGCAAATGAGAGGCCATGTTGGCAGAACTTTGAGAATTTGCCTTTTCAGTCTCAAACCAATATGAGCCATTATTGATATTGAGCCAATATTGATAGTTTTGAGACAAGAGCAAATACTGGGTATTAGAAATGGGTGGTTTCATTTTTTGTTAATGTAAAGGAGCAAGGAAGCCTCTGTTGCTTTATCAAAATGAGTTCCACAGTTAAGATGATCAGAGGATTGAGTAAACACTCAGTTTTAAGCAATCTTACTTCATAAGGTGGGATTATGGGAGATTTACTTCCCATACAAAGCTTTGGGTCTCTCCCTATAAGTTCCGCCAGCGTTGTGACCAGCGAGTTTGCGGGGGGGGGGGGGGGGTATGTGTCTCAGAGTTCTGTATGAGATGTGGCATCAAATTCTCTGGACTTTGGATTCCACTGTGGCTCCAAGAATTGGTTCACGTGGACTTCAAGCCGCTGTGTGCAGGTACAACTAAGCAGTATCTTGCTCGTCTATGCATCACGTGCCTCTTGTTTCCGGGCTTCACTGACATCAGTGTCTAGGGGGACATGGGAGCTGCTTGGCAGGTTTGCAAGGGCATCCTGGAAGCCTGGGAATTAGTGACCCTTCAGGAAACCCTTGGCCAGTGGGAGGTGAGAGTTGAGGAATAAATGCCTTCTCCTCTCACCCCTAGGTGGGCACTTCTAAGGCACATTTAACAAGGCTTCTCAGAAAGTCTCAAGGGATGTAGCATTGCAGCGTCTACAGTGGGGGCACATTGATAGCATGTCTTCGTGTTGGCTTCCCCTCCATTCCTGTCTCAGTACCCCAGCCCTTGCCTCCTGCCCAAGTATCCATTTGCCAAAGAAACCACCTACATAAAAAGTGTGTCTCAAGCTCTCTTCTGAGGAAGCCTGTGCTAAGATACATTCTATTTGTAGGCCTTCCCTGTCTTTGGCAGAAGTGTGTAATTTTAGGCTAAATTCAGTCTTACTGCTATTGAGATATTATTAGTGAATATGAAAGACCCCACTTTTCCATTTCCAATACGGTTTTAGCACCAGGGCCAATGGACTAAAATGATCCCATTAAAATGGTCAATGACCTATTTTTTTCCCTCTTGATATGGGAGAAGCTCTTTTAATGTGTGTTTCTAGCCTGCTGTATTGCTCCTTTGTGAGCCTCATTATAAAGCCCTGACCTTCAGGAAAGGAATTAAAGGATAGGGGCATTTCACGGTATTCATGTTCGTTCTCTGTGTGCTTTTTGATCTTTGTAAAGCATAAACAGTCTGGGGAGAGTGCTGACAAGGCCAGTGTTGTACCCTTGATCCCGGCATGGGCTGATTAGCCTTGCATAGCAGAAAACCATCCCATAGCCTGAAATTGCATTCTGAATTCTGGTGGAACGTGGTGTGTCCGCTCTTGGTCACCCAGGGTAGCAGATGACAACATGCATTTCATCCTCCGTCCTGAACGCTAAACACAAGTGCCTGTGACAGTGATTTGGAAATGCAGCGTTGCCTGCGATGAGACGAACACATTTATACGATGGGGCATTTTTAGCTGGCTGAGCAGGGCTCGGATGAGACTCATGTAGGCAGTGCCCTGGGGTTAGGAATGTGAGGGCAGCAAAGCATCAGCACTGTTTGTCACAGGAGACAAGGGACTTGGAGCGACGCTGGGTGTAAGCAGAGTAGCTTCAAGGCACACAACCCAGGTGTGGCACTCCTCTAGTGGGGAGCCGAGGAGGGGCCAGGCTCCCCACTCTGTCTGGAGATCAGTTCCCTGCCGAGACGGCGTACCTGCCTAGATGTGCGTGTTTGTGTGTATGGTGAAGGGGCTGGGGACAGGGCTGAGAGAATTGGAGTCAGCCGAGCTGCTGAGTGCTCTATAAACTGGGTGCTTATGGTGCATTCACCGTGGCACTTTTCCCCTTGTCCCAGATGAGCTGACTCTGCAGCCATATTTCTAATGGCAATGGGTCATCTGGAAACTCAGGAAGCTGCTCTTGTCCCTGAGTTTCAGAGAAGGCCTGGTGGCTCCCCAGGAGGGCTGCAGCTTGGCAGAGACTTGGTTAAATGTAGAATTGGTTTTCTAGGGGAAAGCATGTTTGAATTTAATTTTGTGGTATAGGAATGTGGAATGTTTTTTATTTTTGCAGTGAAATTTATATAACATAAAATTAACCACTTTAAAATCATACTGGCATTTAGCTGTGGCATATAGTATATTTACAGTATTGAAGAACATGGCCTCTATCTAATTCCAAAATATTTTCATCACTCTCAAATGAGACGCCAGTGGAATGTCATAATGTGGTTTCAGTACCTGGCTACACTGAGAATTGCCATTCTATGAGGAGAAAAAAAAATTTTTTTTTAAAGATTTACTATTTGGGGTGCCTGGGTGGCTCAGTGGGTTAAGCCTCTCTGCCTTCAGCTCAGGTTATGATCCAGGGTCCTGGGATCGAGCCCCACATCAGGCTCTCTGCTCAGCAGGGAGCATGCTTCGCCCTCTCTGTCTCTGCCTGCCTCTTTGTCTACTTGTGATCTCTGTCTGTCGAATAAATAAATATTTTAAAAAAAGAAAAAAATCTATTTATTTTAGAGGGAGCACACAAGGGCGAGAATGGGAGGGACAGAGGGAGAGGGAGACTCTCAGGCAGACTTCCGGTAGAGTGCCGAGCCTGATGTGGGGCTCAATCTCAAAACCCTGCAAGCATGACCTGAGCCGAAACCAAGAGTCTGACACTCAACTGACTGAGCCACCCAGGCGCCCCTACCCCCAAAAGTTTTAAGAACAAATACTATTTTTAAATTTTATTCTATTTTTAAATGATGTAAATTTATTTTTGCGTCTTCCAATTTAGAAAGACCATGGATTTTCAATGCAGAAAATTTTTTAAAAATTTTAAAATCAGAAGGTATATCAGAAGGAAAAAAAGTTGTGAAATTAGAAGGAAAAAAATACCCAAACACAATATGAAGAAGGTGCAGAGCTAGTTGAGACAAAGTTGCAGCAAAATCTTTTGCTAAATAAACATGCTCTGCTCTACCCCCATATCTGGATCAATGCAAATAGTTACATATGAGAATCCCATGACAAAATCTGGACAATGTGTCTTCCTGAATCCTCCACGTGTTTTCTAGAATGTTTCTAGAATGTTCCACACCAGGAGTTGTTCAAAATCAGGTCAGACTGGAGGTAAAATTTGATATTTACTGTGTAACCTTGGCAAGATGGGTACAATTTTTGTGAGCCTTGGTTTTCTTATCTGTAAAATGTGGTTAATATCTGCTTCATGAGTTAATTGCTTATTGTGAAAATTAAATGCCTGGTACCTAGTGCTGAGTAAATGATAATTAAAAAAGAGAGAGACAACTGTGAAGACAGGTAGAGATACAGATGTTTGGGGCCGAGCTCAGCCAAGCCCCCAGGCAAGTGACTCTCCGTTGTTTTATCCTCCTGGTTTGAAGCTCTTGCCATGGCAAATAGAGTCAAACTCCCACATACTAAAGCTTGGATGCCAAACACCTGCTGGGCCCTGTCAGCTACTGCCAGAGACTATCTCCCAATTTAAAGCAGGATCACTTTGGGGAGCACTGACTCTGTGGCTCATCAGTTGTAGAGAAATCAAGAAAGGGGAGTGAGTGGGGCGGGAAAGGTTGTGTGCTCTGTATATGACTAGCCAGTGGCACAGGGGAGCTTTACGACCGGCTCCTCCCAAGGCTAGAAATGGCACAAGTTTGATAGGCATGGCCTTGCTGCCTACAGTAGGGTGTCTGAATCTCACGAGACTGAGAATATCATGTGCCATGTGCCGGGGGCTGGTTGTGTGTAGGACCTGAACACTTCATTTCCTGTGATCTGGGTGTGGAATGAAATTTGGAATCCCATTACCTTAGCCTAGGTGATATGTCCAGTGCCCCCAATCTGTAATTTATTCAGCAAATTGTTGAACATCTTTGGGTTAGATATTATTCAAGGTGTTGACCTCTGGAAAGAAAACATGGCCCCAGCCATCATGAGAGTCAAGGTCTACAGTGACCATTCCTTGAATCATCCTGGAGGTCTTCACCTCTCAAGATGTATATCTCACGCATCAGAAAATCATTCCATGAGCAGACGGATTTGGCAAGGAGCATAGAGGACATAACTCTACATTAATGTTTAAAACTTCTAAGACATCCCATAGCATAGGAAAAAAGATATATAACCGAATATGTCCAATGCTAATTTAAACATGAAATCTTTTTGCCACTTAAAACTTCTTAACATCACCTGAAGTGCTGTTCCCTGCTTGTCTAGAAGAAATCTGTCAAAATATCAGTTCTCCAGACTGATTCATGAAACTATACTTCATATACATATACTGATCTATGTAATACTTTCAGAACCATTGAGATTTGATTCCATTTCTCCAACCTCCTAAAGGAGAGATGGAAAACAGCAGTGTTTGTAGCCAGCCAGCTCAGATAAGTAGGAGGGGCAGCAGGCTGGGAGTCTGTCTGTGCTCACTGACAGTTTGGTGGCAGTGCTGTGACCTGGAAACACACATCCTCCAGCTCCAGTCAGCCTCTCCTGGGTGGTGGGCGTGCGGGTCAGACCAGTGAGAGCTTGGTTTCTTAGGAGAACATGGACATCTGTATTTTTTGGACATGAAATTTCACAACTTCAGATTCCTAGAACACTGTATTGGTCAAACAAAACAACAGAAACAGACTTCTGTAGGCCAGTCCTGAGGGAGCTACCAAGCTGTGCCCTAGCCCTGGGGGGATGGGGTGTGACCTATTTTCAGATTGATAAGATATATAACACCAAAGGATCTGTGAGTTCATGAGGCAAATGCCATGCCCAGATAATTACCTTGGTGACCATGCCCTCCATGCACTGTGATTCCCTTCGTGCATCTTCCTTGGCTCCTCAGGGAAAAGCATTGGCACAGCTGAAGGCTTTCTTCCCTGATACAGTTTCTGCAATTAGCTTCCAGGACAGCTCCTCCAACTCCTATCCTGTTTTTCCTTTCTCCAAAGTTTGAGAATGTTTGAAAGATTCAACTCTGTTCTTCCTTATTTACACTCCCCTCCTGAGAGATGTCACATAACCTGCAGGGCTAAGTGCCATCTTTATGCCCGCATGAGCATATTTCTATTTCTAGCCCAAATTTCACTCCTGAACTCTCCAGAGTAGTATATTCAAGTCTCTTCTTCAGTTCTAGTAGATCTTGAACGGGGCAGATCCAAAGCAGAGATCTGGATGTTTCCAGTCCCTCAAAGCTTATACACCCACAGCCTCCCCCATGTTGTAATAGTGGTGACAATGAACTACACGGCTTATTCCCTCCCTCCCTTCCAGTCTTGAACTGAATGCTCCCTCCTCCAGGAGGCCCGCCCTGGCTACCCTGTTTGAGATTGCAGTCCAGCTCTTGTTCCCCATACCCTGCTTGATCTTCTCCCTTAGCACTTACCTTCTAACACACAGTATATTCTTATGTTTACCAAGCATCTGCCTGTCTGCACTAGAATATAAACTCCACAAGGGCTTAGGATACTTGTCTGTTTTATTTCCTAATATACCCTTAGATTCAATATGAAGCACATAGTAGTTGCTCAGTAAATGTTTGAGTAAATAAATGCCAGTTGTCACTTGGCAAGGAATTCAAGAGAAAATGTGCTTAACAGCTCAAACTTGCCATAAATGTTGAAGTGTTAATGTCTACTAGTTAGAGTTTATTAACTGAATTGAACCACAGACCACTGGGAGTATTTGGTATGTGGAATGTATTTGGTATGTGGAAACCCTATGATTGTTGGGGCAGGTTTTAAGAAATATGTAATGTGTGTGCAGATATATATAAATAGATATTTTTTCTGATTAAGAGTTTCATAAGCCAAATATTCTAGGGGACATCTCTCTGTTGAAGTATTCTCCCAACTTTCTGCTAGGCTTCCAAATTTAAAATTAAAAAACAAAACAAAACAAAAAAACCAGAGGTACTGCAGACTTCTCCCTGTACTGATAGCTCATTTCCCAGTGTGTTGCTAATCTCCAGTTTTGCCCCAAAGATAGTATTTTAAAACTTTCACACTGAGTTCCTTTGTGTATCAAAGACAAAGTTATTATCAAAATTATTACTCATGTTCTTTGTCATGCAAAAAGCATAAGTAATGTTTTTAATAATGCAAGCCATTAAAAAGTGGATGGGCTGAATTCATTTTGTCTGTTTCAAGCCTGCTTTGGGAAAGAATTTTTCTCTGCACAAAGGTGTAACCCCTTGATTCCTGCAGGAGTCTTTCCCTCTGTTTTTCAATATAGAATTGAGCACCTATTTCATTTAGAGACTCAGAGCTAAAGCTTCAGCCTCTCAAGCCTCTTCCCTAGAGATGGAAAGGTTTTGGAAGGAATAGCTGTAAGGAAAAACTTTGTTTGGAAAAATCACTTTGGAAGAAAATAAAAGTTCTGGATTTTAAGTATGACTCCTTTCTTCAAAATGGCTTAGGGGGTAGTTCATCGGAGAGGGGATTCTTCAGGAGTTAAGGTGCCCTTCAGGATGGAGGCCCTCTCACTGGCAAGCTGGAGAGTAAGAAATGTGGTACGTGGGTAGCAGAGAGCAGGAGTATGTACCCCATCCCCCTACCTGATTGACACCCAAGTGACTTCAGGAAAACAGACAGGAAAACCTTGTCAGGAGGCTCACAGTATTTTTTAAATATGGTGGTCCACGCAGCCATCCCCAATCACTTTGTATCAGCATGTGAAGTTATTGTAGTAGATACGACTTTAAAAGTAAAAAAATTAGTAAGAATATATTTTTTAAAAGCTGGATGTCAGGAGGACCAACACCAAGTCGAGGCCAAATTTCAGGTGCCTCTGATTGTTGGTAGCATGCCACCGGCTTTCCTAAGTTCCAAAATTGGGATTCCCATCCAGGCTTTTGCCCAATACCTGATGGTACTCTTTTGGATGTCTCAGACCTTCAGAAAAGGCTTTGGAGCAGGACCCACTGAGAGTGGTTATAAGCGCTCCATCTGGGCTTCACCCAGTGTGCTTTGAAACTTCTGGCTGCACATAACCAACGTCTTGATCCCAGACTCCTGGAATTGGCTTACAGATGTGAGGTCTTCAGAGTTTCCTTCAGAAGGAATCAAGGGGGCCTGTAGCTTTAATTCCTCTCCCAAATAGCAGTCTTTGTTCTAGTTAAGAGCCCAGCCTATAAAGTAGTTACATAATGGGGGGAGAGGCAAGAAGGCTGGCATTAGAATAGCTCTCCAGGGAGAGGAAAACACATTGTAACTTTCTCAAACCCCAAATCTGTACAGCTTCTCTGCTGCTGAAAGAAATGGTGTTTATTTTTTGCTTCTTGTTGCAGAGAAGAAATGTGAAGGATCAAAAGAATGGATTTGCCTGGATGTTCATGTGGCCTGATTAGGTTGGAATTAGTCTTTTTCTCTCTTCACTGACAGAAGCAGAGACCATCTGCGGAAATTATTTAAATTCTTGTGCCTTCCAGGGACGCTGTTTTATTTGCCACCGCATTTATTGTAGCGCTGGGGAGCTCCACAGGCATTCCAGACTTGTGCTGCAATAGCACCAGTGTTGCCTCTGGCCATGAGATTAACAAAAGGAAAAATTAACTTTCCTCCAGCTGAAAATTAACACCTTAGATTAATTAAAAAGCAAATGTGATCAAGGCCCCTGGATTTTTTCTCTGAAGGTCCTTTCTGCAGGGGCTTCAGGACAAGAGTGAGGCTTCTTAGCTGATGAGGGGATAGGGGAGGGAAGAGTTGAATGTTTCATCAGGATGAATTTATAATGTAATTTGCCCAATGTGAATAGAAAGCAAACCAGTGGGAGTCTAAAGCTTCTCTTGCTCCATGCAGAAGGGATCCTCACTGCTGTTTGTTTTGGAGGAGATGGGGAGGCTAAGATGAGCATGTGGGCCTCATGCCGCCTTCTAGAATGGGGCTGCCTTCTGTCCACATCCCAGGTGCCCCATGTGACCTTGGCACTCTTGGCAAGCTACTTCATTTCTTGGGAAACTGTTTTCTCACCAACAAAATGGGTATAAGTAATACAACCTACAAGCCACAAAGCCCTTAGCATATAGGAGGCACTTATTAGATGGTGGACATCATTGTCCGCCTATTTATGGGGGGGGGGTGTGTTTGGTGCTTTGTCACTTTGTAACAATCACTTACCCTACAAACACACAGGTGGTATTAACAGTTATTCATTATTACTTGGTCTTTGGGACCAGTACTGCTATTCTAAGCCATGTGTCTTAATTATGTTTTTGCTACTCGTAATTTTGCTAGAAGGGATCTGATCTGATAAAGGTCATCAAAATCTAGTAGACTATGTCATGGCAAATCTCCTTCCATATATTTTACTTATTCTTTGAAGATCTCTGTGCTTTAGAAATGTTGTTTCTTGATTCTTCCAACTACAAATTTGGCTTCTTCTGGATTCTTTCATGTTTAAAAGCATTTAAAGCTTTTTGCTCTCTTGTCCCAATCCATTTTCTCTCTCTCAGCTCATGGACCATAAAACACCCTAGCCACACTGAAACTCATGCATTTTTCAAACCATTTGGGATTTTTATACTGTCTGTTTTGTCTCTTCAGAGTCAAGACTTCTCCCCTTTGAATATGAATGTGGAAAACTCCTCTTTATAATTTAGCCCTATCCCCAATACCCAGTTTTTCATCTTTGAAACTCTCCTCTGATCTTAATCTACATCCTGGTCCCGTCCATCTTTCTTTACAGGAACAATGCATTTCTCTTTACATTCCACTCTTTTAGTTTTGTGTATGACAGTAACAATATTAGTAAGGTAATTAATTTATGGGGCAGCATCATTATCTACAGTTTCTAGAAGAAGACCATGTACTGGGCATCGTGTGAAGAATACCCTTGGCTTATCTCATTTATGCTTTACAACAAGTTCATGAGGAGAAAAATAGGATTTTCTGTAGTTGACAAATGGGGAAAGTAAGGCGCTGATATACTTGCCGCAGTCCCCCAGCTGTGGTAGAAGAAGCGCTAGAAGACAGGCCAGTTTGTCTTTAAAGCCCATGTGTCAAAATGTGTACTCTCCTTCCCAGGTATTGCCAGGATAAATTCCTTCCTATTATTATGGTCCTATCAGTCTCTTTTTTTTTAAATTGTAAGCCCTCTGAGGTCCAGGACCATGACTCATTTGTCATTTCATTCCCTAGGCCTTAGCGTGGAGGCTGCTTACCTGATGGGTGCCCAGAAGGCAGTGGAAGGATTGAGTTTAGGCATGCATGGGCTGGCTAAGACAAGAGTTGAGGACGGTGGCCCCCTGTTCTCTGAAATCCAACACAGGCCCCTAAAGACATCACTTTGTATGCCCCTCAGACAATGACTAATGATTCTCAGTCTTCGTGAGCACATTAAGACGTGATTAAATTCTGTCAGCTCAGCTCTCCCACCTTCTAAATTAGAGCGGGGAGCATGGTTTCTCTGCTTGAGTCACGTTTTGCTGCAGCAGATTCCATTCAACCTCCTGACACCAATTTGTGTGATATTTTAGCATTTAGCACACAGACAGGAAAATGGTGTTCTTCCCTGTGTCCTCTAGGCAGACGGCGCACTTTGAGGTTCAGCCACGTGGTTTTGCTCGCTCCAAGTCTAGTCTACTCTATTGAAATTCTCCTCCTGAAATTCACTCATTAAACTCTCCCATGATCCATCACGATGAAACTGATTCTCACAGTGTTGTCTTTTACCATTATTAATCTTTGGGGATTGATGCTCGCTGGTGCTTCTGACTGGCTCACATGATTTCAGCTATTAATCTTTATCTCAATCAAATTATTTACTGTTTTAACTTGGAAGGTCTTGCTGCCTCTGGGGCTGGATCTTATCAGCTCTGATGGTTTCGCAGGGAAAGCTTTTTTTTTTTAAACCACCAACTTTTTGGTTTGCAAGCAAATTCTACCCATGAGAATTCCTGGATGGTGATGTTGTTTTCTTGAGCCCTTTTCCAAACACTGTTTTTCTCTCCATTTTTGTCTGTCCACCTCCTTCCTGGGGGTAGTTAAATGAGGTATCTGAGAACTGACCGTCAAAAACCTTCCCACCAGATGTCTAATTCATAGGAAGCTACTGTGGTGGACATGATATAGCAGGTCTGTCCATGACCAACTCCCCCCCCCCCCGCCGCCCCAACTACTCCTGGCTAATAACTCAAAGTGTTAGGTGTACTAAGGCAGACTCATTCCTGGGAGACAAGAGACTAATTTATTTACCATGTTGGCTCTAAGACTCCCCCCGTGACATTGTGGAACCCGCCTTGGGCTGCAGGGCAGTCTGGAACACTTCCATCCAGCCTTCTCTCCCTCTCTATCCCATTCAGGGTCAGACTGCAGCAAGATCTGCTCTCTCCTGTCCCGGCTTCCTTCTGAAGACCCAGGCTTACACAGGTCTCTTCCCACCTCTCTTCAGCTAGAGACCTAGCTGCACATGGAGAGTTTCACTTTAATGGAAAATGATGTCAAGGGGCTGAGAGCAATAGGTACATCAGAATCTGATATTCCTTTTAAGGAGAAGACTGAATCAGTAAAATTATTAGTGGAGTGAAATTGAAATAACGAATTTCTAAGACAGGGTATGCGGCATTTGTTACTTCGTGGATTCACTAGACTGAACACTGCCTAATTAACTTAATTAAGATTCATTCATTAGGATGTATTCACATACCTCTCAAACAATTAGAGGTCAAAGGTGGGAAAAAGACATGACAAATATTATAACATGGGGGAGGGTGCCAATGATCTACACTGAATGCTCTTACAAGTAATCATGTGTTTTTTATTTTGTATCTGGATGTTCTTAGTTAGGAGATGTAAACAATATTCAGGTTTGTGTGATAATAAAGGAGATGTAAAGAAATAGGGAGGATAGTAAGAAGACTAAGTTTCAGGAGACAGAAACTAACCCCCTGCTTTCACCTGTTAAGGTCTGGCTGAATGAAAGGTTGATCTGATAGAGCCTTGAGCTTGGAGAAAGGAAAACTTGGCCTCTAATCCCCACCAAGCCAGTAATTCACACCTGCTGTCTGGTCCCATTACCTCATTTGTACAGTTCGGTAGGATGGGCTAGCTGAGTGTCATGTCCCTCCCTTCCTAGATTCCTCCTGCATCATCTAGCAGGAACCTCAGCTCACTGGCTATTGAAGGTTTGTGTTGATGAGTCGTGTTTCATGTCTAGAAAGCTAAATATCCCAGAATGATTCCAGAATTTTCCAAAAGCAATAAAATTCAAGATACAAGTATGTTGACCAGCTAAATACATAGAAAAGGAATTTAAGAAAGGGCTTAATCCCAGTTGTCAGCCAGAAAGCATGGATTTCATGGAATAAGTTACCCGAGCTTGTTTATGGAGTTTCTGCTGTTTTTAAGGTACTATGCTAGGTCTGGGCGTTGTTTGCGGATGGACTCCATTCGTGTAATGGTGCAGATGAGTCTACGTCACTGGTTACCTAATACCCTAGCTGTCTTCCTCCTTCCAGTCAGAGCCGAAAGAGACGGCTCGACTAAGTGGAGTAGTGGCAGAGAATGAATTCAGCTCTTCTCTGCATGAAGCCCACACCTTCAAAGGTGGAACTCACTTCCTATCAGAGGGATGAAGTGTATACAGGTCCAAACTAAAAGCTTTCTATCCCGTTGCCTTTTAACATTTCTTGCTGCTTTTAGAAAGGGGAGAGAGAATCAGATTCGGTGACACCACTTCTAATGGAGTCTTTACCTTTGATGCCTTTTGAAGGAAGAACCACTGTACGTGCTTTCTGTCTCGTAATGTCAGTTTGCTTTTTTCCAGTCACAGACAGGGATTCATCTATGGCGCTGCGATCCTGGGGTCCGGATCGGGTGTACTGGTGGTTGGTGGGAGGGCTCTGCCCACGCACTGAAAATTTCCAAGGCTGGTTCCTTTGCTTGTGGTGGTCTGTGTCTGACTCGGGCCTTCTGACGCCTTGGATTGTACCGTCGGGCATCTTACCATGTTTCTGCATCTTCCAGGCAACACTGCATTACGGGAAAGTCAGACAGGGAAGCCAGGCGGCAGTCCCAATGCGAATGGAGCTAACCTGCGATACTAGTTACTAAGGGGTTGGTGGTAGCTGAGCTGATGCTCTCCCCAGCCATCCAGAACCTCCCATTCCCCCCCCCCCCAAACTGAGTCCCGAGGAAAGCTGATTGCCTTTGCCTTGCTCCCACATTCTCGTTCAAAGTTAACATTTAATACATTTATCAATACTGATTATGCAACTATTTCAGGCTCTCTGAAAAAAAGCTTAGAACGTGTAAGAAAGCACAAGGAAGACAAAACTTTTTCTTTTTTTTCTACAATCAGGGGTCTTATTGCACATACTGCGCTGTTCTCACATTTCACGCAACACAGTACTCACGATACTTCCTTGCCTTTAAATCTTTTATAAGAGGAGCTTTAGAACTGCACGTTATTTTACAGGCTGGATGTGCCAAGCCCTGTTTAACCACAGTCTGGTCAGATGTTGGGAGTATTTTCCCTTTCTAACTTGTGTTTACTCTTCTGAGCTTGCATTCGGCTCTCTTCGCACATCTGTGATACATTTTCCCCTTAGGATAAAATCTTCAAAGGAGAGTTGTGGTATTGCTGAGGCTATTTTATAAGTTTAGTGGGTTTATGTCCCTCACAAGTGTTGGAGGAGGACCTTTGGATTAAATCCACCTGCCTGGTGCAGGGGGTGGCAGCGGTCATGGTTTGTAATGATTAATTTGACAGGTCAAAATGGGTACCTAACTGGCATAAACATTTTGATTATTTTTTGTTTTGTTTTTAAAGATTTTCTTTATTATTTGAATGAGAGAGAGAGAGAGCAAGGGAGGGGACAGCAGAGAGCCTGATGTGGGACTCGATCCCAGGACTCTGTGATGATGACCTGAGCTGAGGACAGATACTTAACCAACTGAGCCACCCAGGCCCCCAACATTTTGATTATTATTCGATAACTACAAATTTTTAAGTGTTTTCCTCTTAGGTTCACTGGATTGTTTGTGTGTTTCCCATTTTTTTTTCTATTTTACTTGTCATGTTTTGTGTATTGCCCACTGTAATTAAAGTATATTTTATTACCTTATAAACTCTTAATTAACAAAGCAGATAGTTCATAGCTGTTCATCTGACTTTCATATTTTAACAATAAAATGTCTATTTTATTTTTATGAGGCCAAATATTTCCAAAATCTTTTTCATGGTCTCTTCCTTTGCTTACTGATTACCTCATGCTGAGAAGGGGATAAATGTAAATTATATTACCTTTCCAATCTTATTTTTTTTTTAAAGATTTTATTTGTTTATTTGACACAGAGAGATCACAAGTAGGTAGAGAGGCAGGCAGAAAGAGAGGAGGAAGCAGGCTCCCTGCTGAACAGAGAGCCTGATGCAGGGCTAGATCCCAGGAGCCTGAGATCATGACCTGAGCCGAAGGCAGAGGCTTAACCCACTGAGCCATCCAGCTGCCCCACCTTCCCAACCTTATGATTTAGTTTTTGTTTTGTTTTGTTTTTTTAACTTTAACTGATCCGAGTTTACTTTGAAGTATAAGGAGAGTAGGCATTTAACATTTTGAGGTAGGGAGTGATCTAAGTACCAATTATGAAATACCTCCTTCAGGAATTTAAATGCTTCCTTTGGACAGTATTGACTATGTTCATACTTCAAGATTTAATTCCACCCAGCTATGCTTAGAATAATACAATAATTTTAGCTACAGTACATTTTAAATTATTTTAACACCACTACTTCACGTTCCATGGACTTTTCAATTTGGAAATTATCTTTTAAAATTTTACTTTTCTGTCTGCTGTTTAACATGTGAGTTTTCCTCTTTGATTATACATACTATTGTTGTAAATGTTCCTTGAGTGCATAAGCTTCCTTCTTCAGCTAACTTGCTCTCTGATTGCCCTCCCTTACTACCTTGCACTACACAAAGCTTCCATTTCAGACCACAAACCTCTACTGAATGTCAATACCTATTAACACCAAACACCAGTCTTTCCCTCCCATTCCTACTGTATTTCAACTCTTCTCCTCCCTGATTGTATAATGTCTATCTTTCAACCTGTACAATTAAATAGCTAAGATTCTGGGAAAAGGTATGCTTACTTTTCAAACTAGAACTTCTTATATATATATTTTTCATACTCTGGGATTTGGAACATACCTACATGTTCTCAAACCCAAAAGACATCCACGTGAGCAGCAATCTCAAACTGTCATTTGCCACACACCTCCACCTGATCTCAGTGGAGACAGAAACAGATGCTGGTCTCCCAGGTTTACTTCCCTGACAACAGCTCAGTGATCCATTCTAGAAGCTACCATCTCCTTGACTAGAGGGCTCAACTGTGTTTCTCTCCTACTTTCTTCTACCAGTTGAATAATAGGTTTTACATCAAAATCAAATGTAATTCTGTGTAACATTATCAGGGGCTTTTAATAGATTAAGTTCAATCCATGTTTTGCAGGTAAGTTTTCCATCCTGTTTCACAGTTCCCTTGCCACTTAATCTTTGAGCAGCCCAGAGTGTCTGTCACTGTCCAGTCTTTTCTAGATGCTGTTAGTGTAGAAATCTAAGAAAAGAACAGCACTGGTTAAAAGCAAGAGTTGGTAAACCTGATTTACATAGGGAGATTAAAAATGTGCTTCACTCTGAGCCACAGTTCTCTGTTGCAGCCCATCTTTATCATTATAGCGAAACACGGTCATAGACAATATATAAATGAATGATCACGGCTGTGTTTCAGTAGGACTTTATTTACAAAGATAGATGCCAAGCTGGGTTTGTCCCTGGCACGTGGTTTGCTGACCAATGGTTAGAACTGCAGGTGCTGGAGCTAAGTCACCTGAGAACGAGTATCTGTTCACCAATTTCTAGGTGTGTCATCAAGGGTAACTTTCTTAACCCCCTTGTGTCCCCAAAATAGGGCAGTCATAAAATGAAGATGATTATAAAATACACTTTCGGGGCACCTGGGTGGCTCAGAGGGTTAAGCCACTGCCTTCAGCTCAGGTCATGATCTCAGGGTCCTGGGATCGAGTCCCGCATCGGGCTCTCTGCTCAGCGGGGAGCCTGCTTCCTTCTCTCTCTGCCTACTTGTGATCTCTCTCTCTGTCAAATAAATAAATAAAATATCTTAAAAATTAAAAAAAATAAAAATAAAATAAAATACACTTTCTAGGGTCCTATGGAGGACTGAAGGGATGAGCACAGGTAAAGCTCCTGGCATCCGCGTGCCTGGGAACATACCAAGCCCTAAAAAAAGTGTTGAATGTTGTGTTAGTTTGAGCCTAGTGCACTACATAGATCACTGAAAGAATATTTCTAGCATTTCGTTTCTCCTAACTCCTCTTGTTTAAGCCTCGGGACCTCTCCCATCCCTCCCCAAAGTAAAATCTTTAAGGAAATGCCAATGGAGAGGTCTAACTGCTGCCTGCTCTGTTGTTTTATTTCCAGAAGGGAACATTGCAGTGGCAGCCCAGGGTCCTCCCAGGATACTCTGTAACACAGAAAACAAGGTCGGCTTTGTTATGGCTCCAGAAAAGCTCATTGCTTGTATTTCTTTTCACATGGTTTCCCAGTCAAGATCTATTTACTCCATGGTTTCTTGGCTAATTATTTCCAGCATGGCACTGATTGAGCTGTTAATAAAGTGTGAAGGTGCCTTGCAGATGCATTCTGAGCCTTAAAGAAGCCATCTACATCTCAAACTGCAAACGGTGGTGTCCTCCGATCCCTCCAATATTCTGGCGATAGCATCTCCAATTGTAAAATTAATCAAACTTCTTTCAGTGACAGAAAAGTTAATTTAAAATTTTTGTCACAATTACCCGGAGTGTTATTGCAGTTTCTGACTTGTAATTAATTTCTCCTTCCCTTTTTCCATCACTGGGTTAGACTCCTTTGTAATAGTGATAAATGAAATAGCTGCCTGACCTTTTTTTTTTTTTTTAAATAAATTACTTTACAAGAAAAAAATTACTGCCAGGTAATCAACACCTTCAGATAAACAGGGGGAACATGGGGCATTAGGTACTTTATTGTTTCTCTCTCTTGCTATCTTTTTAATTTGTGTGTCTTCAGTGATTGAAATGACAAATGGAGAAAGAATGAAGTGAGTCTACTTTTATGGCTGTGTTCCCAGGTGGAACTAACATGGCTTGTGGTGTTGGTTTTTATGGGTGCCGGGGAACACCGGCAGAATCAGAGCGTGATGCTAAGAGATTGTAAATTAGGATAAAAGAAACCCACAGGGGAAGAAAGGAAACAAGATGTTATGTTTACTTGAGCAATAACTAGAAAGTTTAGTTCCCCCTCGGTGGGAACAAGCCCCTACTACTCCCAGTGTGGACCAGATGCGTGGGGGCACTTGGGAGCTCACTGGAAATGCAGAATCTCGGGCCCTGCCCTAGTCCCACTGAATCAAACAAAATCCTCATGTCACCTGCATACATTCTAGGACCCGTAAAGCACTGGTGCCCAGACTTAGAGTGAGGTGTCTGCAAGGCAGGTACAAGTGAGGTTTATAAGCAAGTAGCAAAGCTCATGGGACCTCACTACTACTTGTGCACAGAAGAGGTCCAGGGTGCACATTGGAATGTCAGAACATGAACAATTCAAGGAAAAGGGCTGAAAAGTGATCATTAAAAACAGGAATTGCTTTTCTTGTCCCCCTGCAAGAGGCCCAGCTTTCTGATGAGTGTCTCTTTTCTGCAAACCGTGGGATGACGGGGACCATTCAGCTCTATCCCAAGAGGTCCCCAGACTCTGACCAACCGAGTGGAAAGGGTAGTAGAATGGGATCTACTAGACCCAACTGGAAATTCCAAAGCAGTTGGTATAAGAATGTCAGAAGCTTTTGTAGAGTAAATGAGTTGTTCAGGATTATGAAAGCATGAACAAGGATTTTCTCCCTCTGAAATGGAAAGCTTGGGACACGGGAGGATGTTACCTGACCGAGATGCTGGAGACAGAACAAGTAGGTAAGCAGCACTCGGGACCTAAGATGGGCCATCCTCTGGGCTGTGCACTGGACAGATAGCCATGAAGACAATATGGGCTCCACTGGAGGAACTCAGAGTCTGAATAATGGTGGGGCAATGATCTTGGTTTCTCTCTGGGGCTTGGTTTATTACTTTCTTCGTAATACACTACTTTTCTCCCTAATCCAGTCAGTGACTTTCTATTTTGCCTCCAGATCTTACCACAAATAGAACTAAGGAGCAGTGGTGAACTCTAGGCTACATTCCCTGGAGTTGGGACAGTTTGAGTGGGACTTCTGCTGTCACTGGAACTGTGCTTATTTGTTCATGTTATTAGTAAACAAGGTAAAGAGGCTAGCTTTCAAAATCCCCGTCCTTGATAGAGAGCTCTGAGAATATGCACTGTACATGCACAGTACTTTTCTGGGGAAAACAAGACTGGCTTGGGATCTTTGTTGTGAAATCCTCTGTCAAAATTAATTAAGGGAATCACATAATTACAATTTATGCATCTAGATGGCCCCTAGTGGCTTGTTTATTAATATGGGATTAGTTTTAAAACATATGAAATAACAATGAAAATACTAAATGGCAGTTTTTGGGAGATAAAGAGCTAAAGAAATATTTGATTTAATCCTATCTTAATGGCAGTTATGGTTAGGATGGGAGTACTACCCCCTTTAAACTTAATCATGTTAGGTATAAATCCTCAGATTGGGGGCCCAAGGATGGGAGACCCTACAGAAAGCCAGTATTATTTTAAAACCCAGGCCACATCATGAACAAACTTATTACAGGTGGCAAGGCTGGTAGGAGATAATTGCCAGCCCCCCGGGTTCATAGGGAGGCACTTGCTTCGAGATTGGGCTCCTCTGGCCCTTGATAAACGAAGTTATCACTAACACACACATGCTGCTGAATATATTACTTTATTCACCAAATGGAGATTTAAAGTGACTTTGTAACATGCCAAATTAGGTTAATTATCTTTTAAGAGTGTTTTGGAAAAAACTCTAAATGTTCTGTTCTAAGGCTGCAGGGGACCTGGCATGAGCTGGCCTTTATTTTTTTTAAAAATCACTTATTTTTCTCCTGCTTTATTACTGTTGCCTGCTTTAAGGGACACCCAGAAAGTGTCCCTTGTGGCACCCTCTTCCTCTGCCAGCCCAGTGTCACTTTCACGGAGACCATGGTCCTCCCCTCTCCTTCCATCTTCTCCATTCTTGCCCACTGTGTGCTGGGAGGAGCCACACTCTATTATGGTGTGTGTGTGTGTGTGTGTGTGTGTGTGTGAGAGAGAGAGAGAGAAAGACAGAGAGAGAGAGAGAGTTGGGGAAGGAGGGAGAGAGAGGGAGAGAGAATCTTAATCAGGCTCCATGCCCCGTCCAGAGCCCAACTTAGGGCTTGGTCTCACAACTATGAGATCATGACCTGAGCTGAGATCAAGAGTTAATGCTTAACCAACTGAGCTACCCAGGGGTCCCATCAATTCTGATTCTTGAAGATGCCTACCCACTTCTGTTATTCTTGACATTTTGACAAAGCCCTCTCAGTTCAGCGGGGAGCCTCCTGAGGGCAGAAGCAGGACTTCTTGATTAGAGAATCCTAGCAGGGGCACATGCTTAGGAAGCAAGCTCCCACGGTACGTGTCTAATGGATGCCAGTGAAGTGCATCACATAATCAGAATGTAGTTGGTGGTCAGAGTTGCTGGTATGTGTGAATTGTGCAACTTCTCAGCTTAAAATCCCTTTAATGTTTTTGCTTTCTATGGGATAGAATAAAACTCTAACATCATCCGCAAGGTCCTCCACCAGGGTCCTTCCATGCCTATTTCAATCTCTTTTAGCATTTAAACCAATGGAGAATCTCAAGACCCTGAGGGTATTGAACCCCCTCCTGCCATCGTGTTTCCAACATATTCTTTCCTGAGAGTCTTCTCCTCTCCATCTTTACCCTTCACGTATCTTTGCTGGTCAGCACCTCTTGCACTGGAGCGCTCTGCTTTGATACTCTCTATGAAGCCTCTCTGAATCCCCCCGCCCCACCAGTGCTGGTTCAGGTTTGTGTCTGTTCATGCAGTATCTCATACCACCTGCCCACTCCCAGATTACTCAGAAGTTTCATCTCCTGAACTGAGCTCATTGAAGGTCATTGGAGACAGATGTCATACCTGTCATAGGCTTCCCCAACCCCTAGACCCTGTGCAGAGCAGCTGCTCAGTTATCTGGTGTTGAAAGAACTAGTTGCCTCTGCTTGTTCATAGGGGAGTTAAATTGTCATCAGAGAGACTAAACCTCCCGATTTGGGTGCCTCATTAAGAATGGGATATTAATTTTGGAAGAACCTCAACAGAAAGACTTGAAAGGTGTATGGTTTGTAGAGATTCTGCCATTATGGCAGCTGAGAAATGTCATTCTGTGAGAGCAGCAGTGTGCTGAGGACGACTCCTAGGGAGGCTGACATTGGTACATCAGGACACCTAGGCAATCTCACTTAAATAGTGCTCCAGTACCAAAGGCAGGTGAAGTTTGTGAACTCCTGGAATTGAATGGAAAACCCTATGTGTGGGTGACAGTAGTTATCCATCTCTGAATATCTACCCCTCCTTCTTCCTCCACACCCCAGTAAACGGGATTTGCATTCTTCTGTTTACCTTTTCTCACCTTTTATATAATACCGAGTATAAGGCGTCACTTAAGTAAGGCTAGGGGTAAAGCATCCTGAATGTGTTTGTCTCTTTGAGAGGTCTTAGAATATGACAGAATATTTCATCCCTTGGCATTACTACCAGAAAATTCCTTGCTGGGTACATGTGAGAACCTGTTTCAGGCAATGTGTCAGGGATCACTCTAAGTTTGTAGAATGGCCTAGAAATAAGAAAAATAATTGCTGGTGTTTTCTGAACATTTCTTGTGTTCAGTATACCATGTTACATGCATTTGGGGCTTGCATCTCATTTTAATACTCATAGAAGAGTACTATTTTTGTCCCCATTTTATCCCCAAGGGAAATTGAGGCCCAGAGAGAGAGGCTGGCCAACAGCATGCAGCCAGCAAGAAGCAGTCAGAATTTGAACCCAAAGAGTTGGTTTCTAGAACCCATGCTTTTATTCAATATATATTGTAGGTGATCTTGTAGGCCCATTTCACAGATAAGGAAAGTATGGGTCACAGGAATTAAGTAACTTACCCATGGTCACCCTGTTTTGTGATTAGCAGAGCCAGACTTAAAACCAGATCTGACTGCCAAGCCAGTGCTGGTGACCCCAGGCTGTTCTGCTTCCTTCTGGTTGTCTGTAGCTGGTGCCTTCTGGTTCACACCCAGTTCCTTAGAGACCTCTCTTGGGGGTTCTACTGATAATTTCCTATGTTAGCTGTATAAATATTTCAGCATAGGAGAGGTCCTACCTGAGAGCTATTTTTCCTCTTCAGTCTTTGTGAGGCAGCCAAAGTATGTACTCAGCCCCATTGCATCTGTGATTAATGTTCCTCACAGTGGGTGTTCTGATAGCAGTAACTTTGGTAAATCGTCTTAAGGGGAGCTAGTGCAATGTGACTCATCATTAGTTGTGAGTGTAGGTGGAAGCATTACTAGAGCCACTGGAGGTATTTTTCCCTGAACTCTCTTCTTCATTATTTTTAAGTACAATGTCCTAAGCGACAGAGTGAGTTATGACACTGGACCAAGGGATCTTTTAGACGATATTTTTAATCATGAACCATTCAAAGTGTTCTCTTCTGGCAAGATATTTTCTCCAGATTCCTGAATTTGTAGGCAGAAAACAAGTATGGTTCGGGTGGGTTTGGTATATCTGAACCTGTTGGCCACTGACAGGATTCATGTTTCCTGCTGACCTTCTAGAGAAGAATCTTATGTCTCTGTGCTGCAAAGGGTATTACTTGTTTTCATTCAGCAGTTATTCATTATAGCTCAGTAAGGTTCCAGGCATAGAGACATAAGGTAAATAAGACAGTTAAGATCCTTCCCTTGGAGGAACTGGGAAATAAACAGGGAAAAGCACAAACAAGGACAGCTAAGCACTGCACTATGTGCCGTGAAGCACATAAAGAGGGAGAGTGGTACTGATTGCTTGGGTGGCCCTAAATACCAAGGACCATTAAGGGTGGCCTCTTTGTAGAGCATCTATTTATAGGGAAACTCAAGTAGGAGACAAAAGCAGGGGGAAGCATTCTAGGCAGAGGAACTAGCATATACAAAGATCCTGAGTTGGGGAAAATCTTGTCAGTGTTGAGAAACTAAAAGCAGAGGATGCCAGCTGGAGAGTGGGGGCATGAGAGGTGGTTGTCATGTGGGGTACTGCCGAGGAAGTAGGTAGGGTCTGGGTTGTGCAGGACCCTGCAGGTGTTGATATATTTGCAGGGACATTGGTAAGCCACTGCAACATTTTAAGCAAAGAATTTATATGATATCATTGATGATTTTAAAAGTTTCCTCCAGCTATTGCATCACAATTGGGTTAGACTGAAAAACTACAAAGTATTGCTGAAAGAAATTTTAAAAAACATAAATAGAAAGACATCTTGTATTCATTAATTAGAAGACTAACTAGCATGAAAATGATAAGGTTACCCAAAGCAATCTACAGATTCAGTGTAATTCCTATTAAAAAAAAAAAAAAAAAGCTTGTGTTTGCAGAAAGAGGAAAAACCAATCCTAAAATTTATATGAAATCGCAAGGGACCTCGAATAACCAAAACAATGTTGAATAAGAATAAAGTTAGATCATTCAGACATCCTGATTTCAAAAATTACTACAAAGATGCTGTAATCAAAATAGTGTCATATTGGTATAAGGACAGATGTGTAGGTCAATGGACTAGAATAGAGAACCCAGAGGGAAACTCTAGCATTTAAGATGAAATGATTTTTGACACAGATGCCAAGATCATTTGGTAGGAAGGAAAAATGTCTTTTTATGAAATGGTGCTGGAAAAATTGGATATTCACATGCAAAAGAATGAAGTTTGGACACTTATTTTACAACATACCCCAAAATCAACCCCAAATGGGGTGCCTGGGTGGCTCAGTGGGTTAAGCCTCTGCCTTCGGCTCAGGGCATGATCCCAGGGTCCTGGGATGGAGCCCCACATCGGTCTCTCTGCTCAGCAGGGAGCCTGCTTCCTCCTCTCTCTCTGCCTGCCTCTCTGCCTACTTGTGATCTCTGTCAAATAAAGAAATAAAATCTTTAAAAAAATTAAAAAAACAACCCCAAATGGACCAAAGATATAAATGTAAGAGCTAAAACTCCAAAACTCTTAGAAGAAAATAAAGAAAAAGCATCATGACATTTGACTTCACAATGACTTTTTTTTATATGACATTAAAACTGTTACAGGCAATAAAAGAAAATACTTCAACAAAATGAAAAACTTCTGTGTAAGGACATGTGGGTGACACAGTCTGTGAAACATCCGACTCTTGATTTCGGTTCAGGTTGTGATCTCCGGCTCATGAAATGGAGACCTGTGTGATCTCAGGCTCATGAGATGGAGACCTGTGTTAGGCTCTGTGCTCAGTTGGGAGTCTGCTTGAGAGTCTGTCTCTCCCTCACCTTCTACCCTTCCTGCCTGTGTACTCTCTTTCTCTCTCAAATAAATAAATCTTATATAAAAAAAACCAACCCAAACATCTGGACAATGAAGAACACTATCATGAGAGTGGAAAGGGAACCAACAAAATGAGAAAATGTCTGTAAATCATATATCTGATATGGGATTAATATCTAGAATATATTAAAAACATGAACTCAATAATAAAAAAAAAATAAGCCCAATTTAAAAATGGGCAAAGTACTTGAATAGACATTCCTCTAGTGAAGACACGTAAGTGGCCAACAAGCACATGAAAAGGTGAAAAGAAAATGTTACTATTCATTAGGGAACTGCAAATCAAAAACCACAATGAGATACTATTTCACATCTGTTAGGAAGGTTATTATAAAAAAAAATAGAAAACAACAGGATGTGGAGAAATTAGGACTCTTGTATATTGCTTATGTATATGTAAAATGGTGCAGTTGCTTTTGAAAACACTATAGTATTTCCTTAAGAAATTAAACAGAGAATTACAACATGATACATCAACTCTACTTTTAGATCTATACTCCAAAGAATTTAAAGCAGAGACTCAGATTCTTGTACATCAGTGTTCATAGCATGATTATGCACAGTAGACAACCCCAGTGTCCATCAAAAAATGAATAAAGTTTGCATATGTGTATATATACATTTATGTGTATATGTATATATATGAAAAAGTTTGTGTATATACACACAGTGAAATATTATTCAGCCTTTAAAAAGGGGGAAATCTAACACAGGCTACAACATGGATGACCCTTGAAAACATGCTAAGTTGAATAAGCCAGACACAAAAGGATAAATAATACATAATTCTACTTATGTGAAATATCTAGAATAGGCAAATTCATAGAGACAAAAAGTAGAATAGATGTTTCCAGGGGCTAGGCGAAGTTGTTATTTAATGGGCATAGAATTTAAGTTTGGTTTGATAAAATGTTCTGGAGTTGGATAGCGGGGAAGGTTACATAATGTGAAGGTATGTGATCACACTGGGTTGTACACGGTACAGTGGTGGCAGTGATCGATTTTTACGTTCAGTATCTTTTACCACAATTAAAAGAAATAAAGAAGATTGGATTGGAAGAAGGAAAAGTCTATAAACAGGCATACTGGTAAGGAAAAGTTGTGTGCAGTTAAGAGAGGAAGATGTTTTAGGTTAGGGTGGGGGCAGGTGAAATGAAGGAGGAGGGTTTTTTGGATGTGTGTCATTTGTAGGGTTGGAATATCAACCACTAATTGTCTTTTAGTTTTTACTTTTTTTTTTTTTTTTTTTTTTAGCTTGAGCCAAAATAAAAACAGCTCTTACTGAAATATATTTTCCTGTGGGAAGATTCTATCAGTACAGTGGCTGTTAAGTCGCTCGCATTTATTCTTTCACATCTGTGTTCATCCTTGGTGATTCTTCTACCCTAGGTTTACCTGTCTGGGACCAGAAAAACTAGCATTAGAGTTAAGGGGCTCTGACTCCATGGTCTTAACCTGTAAATAAATTCCCCCAAACTCTCAGTAGGCACTTGTTTTTGAGAAGGCAAGTAAAATATTGATTTTAATGTAGTATTTGCATTGTAAATTAGCTCTTCAGAACAGGTAGAATTTTTTTTTTGGTATTGTTTTGGGCATCCTCAAAGGATGACAAAACAGCTTTCATTTCTTACCAGCTTGTGTCTCTGAGATAGATTTACACAGAGGATCACATTGGAGGCCCATGCACAGAGGCTTGGCCAAGTGGTCAATTTCCTGAAGTGATAGTTTTTCTCCCTGTGCCAAAAGGAAAGTCACAGTGAATATTGTGGGGGTTCATTCTGGAAAGTGTACTGCTTCTAAAGCCTGTTCATTAAAGCAAAGAGAAATACTTTAATGGCTCCTGTGTGCATACTGGCCCCTGTTTTCAAGAGTGGAACAGCTGTGTTGGTATTATGGTGGGTAGGCAGACTGCAGTGCCTTGTGCAGGTCTGGGATGAACTGATTGGAAGATGATTAGCAAGGTTTGGGCAGCCACTGTGACACTGAGAAGCCGATCCCAAAGTGTCTCATACTCACTACCAACATCAGAAACATGGCCATGTGTCCATAGGGACCCTGATCCACAGACACTGAGTTGTAGCCTAAGGAAAATAAGCCCCTTTAGGAGGTGATGAGGGTATAGGGGTCTTTGAGAAAGATTTCATGGTTAGTTTCCTTTTTACTTTCATAATCACACAATCTTTCCACGCTGTCTTGAGTTTATGGGGGAAAATACTCATAACTCCTATTATGAAAATAAGAATACTCATAACTCCTATTATGAAAATAACCATGGCAATTGTAGTGAGCTCTCAAAGAATGTTAACTAATGTGCCAGGAACTGTGTTATGGGTCTGTTATAAACTGAATTGTGTTACCCTAAAATTCATGCTGAAGTCCAAACCCCCAATACGATTGTGTTTGGAGTAGCAATTTTAGGGATGAGATTAAGGTTAAATGAAGTCATAAGACTGGAGCTCTAATACAGTAGGACTGGTGTCCTTATAAGAAGACAGAGCAGAGATCTGGAGGGTGGGGGCACACTAAGAAGGTAGCTATCCGCAAGCTGGGAAGTTAGGTCTAATGAGACACCACTCTCCTGGAACATTGATCTTGGGCTTCCAGGCTCCAGAACCATGAGAACAGAAATTTCTATTGTTTAAGCTACCCTGCCTGAGGTATTTTGTTTGAGCAGCCCAAGCCAGCAAAAGTAGGATCCAACATAATTTATCCCACTGCTCCTCACAACCTATAAGATAGGTAGTATATTCCCAATTTTGTGGATGAGGACACAGACTTTGAGTTGAAGGCAGTTTCTCCTCTTAAACTTTGTGAGTCATAGTTTCACTAAAGAAAATAAACATTCTTGCTTTATTTATTTATTTACATTAACATATAATGTATTATTTGCCCCAGGGGTAAAGGTCTATGAATTGTCAGGCCTCCACATTTTACAGCCCTCACCATATCACATACCCTCCCCAATGTCCTTAACCCAGCCACCCTCTCTATACTCCCTCTCCCCCTAGCAACCCTCAGACTGTTTTGTGAGATTGAGTCTCTTAGGGTTCTTCTCCCTCCCGATTCCATCTTGTTTCATTTTTTTTCCTTCCCTACCCCCTAAACCACCCACCCTGCCTCTCAAATTCTTCATATCAGGGAGAACATATGATAATTCTTTCTCTGATTGATTTATTTCACTCAGCATAATACCCTCTAGTTTCATCCACATCATTGCAAATAGCAAAATTTCATTTCTTTTGATGGCTGCTTAGTATTCCATGGTATGTATGTATGCGTGTGTGTGTGTGTGTGTACACACACACACACACACACACACTGCTTCTTTCTCCATTCATCTGTTGATGGACATCTAGGTTCTTTCCACAGTTTGACTATTGTGGACATTGCTGCTGTAAACATTCGGATGCACGTGCACTACATTTGTACCTTCAGGGTAAATACATAGTAGTGTGATTGATGGGTCATAGGGGAGCTCTATTTTCACCTTTTTAAGGAACTTCCATGCTGTTTTCCAGAGTGGTTGCACCAGCTTGCATTCCCACCAACAGTGTAGGAGGGTTCCCCTTTCTCTTCATCCTCACCAACATCTGTCATTTCCTGACTTGTTAATTTTAGCCATTCTGACTGGTGAGAGGTGGTATCTTACTGTGGTTTTGATTTGTATTTCCCTGATGCTGAGTGATGTGGAGCACTTTTTCATGTGTCTGTTGGCCATCTGGATGTCTTCTTTGCAGGAATGTCTTTTCATGTTGTCTGCCCATTTCTTGATTGGATTATTTGGTCTTTGCATGTGGAGTTTGATAAGTTCTTTATAGATTTTGGATACTAGCCCTTTGTCTCATATGTCATTTGCAAATGTTTTCTCCCATTCTGTCAGTTGTCTTTTGGTTTTGTTGACTGTTTTCTGTGCTGTGCAAAAGCTTTTGATCTTGATGAAGTCCCAATAGTTCATTTTTGCCCTTGCTGCCCTTGCCTTTCTAGGAAGAAGTTGCTGCAGCTGAGGTCAAAGAGGTTGCTGCCTGTGTTCTCTAGGATTTTGGTGCATTCCTATCTCACATTGAGGTCTTTTTTTTTTTTTAATTTTATTTATTTATTTGACAGACAGAGATCACAAGTAGGCAGAGAGGCAAGCAGAGACAGAGAGGAAGAATCAGGCTCCCTGCTGAGCAGAGAGCCTAATGTGGGGCTCCATCCCAGGATGCTGGGATCATGGCCTGAGCCGAAAGCAGAGGCTTTAACCCACTGAGCCACCCAGATGCCTCTCACATTGAGGTCTTTTACCCACTTTGAGTCTGTTTTTGTGTGTGGTGTAAGGAAATGGTCCAGTTTCATTCTTCTGCATGTGGCCGTCCAGTTTTTCCAGCACCATTTTTTGAAGATACTGTCTTTTTTTCCATTTGACATTCTTTCCTGCTTTCTTGAAGATTAGTTGACCATAGAGTTGAGGGTCTATTTCTGGGCTCTCTATTCTGTTCCATTGATCTATGTGTCTGTTTTTGTGCCAGTACCGTACTGTCTTGATGCTGATAGCTTTGTAATAGAGCTTGAAGTCTGGAATTGTGATATCACCAATTTTGGCTTTCTTTTTCAACATCCTCTGGCTATTTGGGGTCTTTTATGATTCCATATAACTTTTAGGATTATTTTTTCCATTTCCTTGAAAAAATTGATGGTCTTTTGATAGGCATTGCATTAAATGTGTAGATTGCTTTAGGTAGCATAGACATTTTCACCATATTTGTGCTTCCAATCCATGACCATAGAACATTTTTCCATTTCTTCCTGTCTTCCTCAATTTCTTTCATGAGTACTTTATAGTTTTCTGAGTACAAATTATTTGCCTCTTTGGTTTGGTTTATTCCTAGGTATCTTATGGTTTTGGGTGCAATTGACTCCTTACTTTCTCTTTCTTCTGTCTTGTTGTTGGTGTAGAGAAATGCAACTGATTTCTGTGCATTGATTTTATGTCCTGACACTTTACTGAATTCTTGTATGACTTCTAGCAGTTTTGGAGTGGAGTCTTTTGGGTTTTCCACATGAAGTATCATACCATCTACAAAGAGTGAGAGTTTGACTTCTTCTTTGCCGATTCAGATGCCTTTTATTATTTCTGTTGTTGTTGTTGTGTGATTGCTGAGGCTAGGACTTCTAGTACTATGGTGAATAGCAGTGGTGACTCCCTGCTGTGCTCCTGACCTTAGGGGAAAAGCTCTCAGTGTTTTGCCATTGAGAATGATATGCACTGTGGGTTTTTCATAGATGGCTTTGATGATATTGAGGTATGTATCTTCTATCCCTACACTTTGGAGAGTTTTTTTTTTTAAAGATTTTATTTATGTATTTGACAGAGAGACAGAGCACAAGTAAGCACAGAGGCAGGCAGAGAGAGAGGGAGGAAGCAGGCTCCCTGCTGAGCGGAAAGCCCAATGTAGGGCTCGATCCTAGGACCCTGAGATCACGACCTGAGCTGAAGGCAGAGACTTAACCCACTGAGCCCCCCAGGTGCCCCTGAAGAGTTTTGATCAAGAAAAGTTACTGTACTTTGTCAAATGTTTTTTTCTGCATCTATTGAGAATCTCATGTAGTTCTTGTTCTTTATTAATGTATTGTGTCACATTGATTGATTTGTGGATGTTGAACCAACCTCGCAGCCCAGGAATAAATCCCACTTGGTTGTGGTGACTAATCCTTTTAATGTACCATTGGATCCTGTTGGCTAGTATTTTGGTGAGAATTTTTTCATCTGTGTTCATCAAGGATATTGGTGTGTAATTCTCCTTTTTGATGGGGTTTTTGTATGGTTTTGGGATCAAAGTAATGCTGGCCTCATAAAATTAGTTTGGAAGTTTTACTCCAATTTCTATTTTTGGAACGCTTTCAGGAGAATAGGTATTAATGCTTCTTTAAATGTTTGGTAGAATTCCCCTGGGAAGCCGTCTGGCCCTGGGCTCTTGTTTCTTGGGAGATTTTTGATGACTGCTTCAATCTCCTTGCTGATTATGGGTCTGTTCAGGTTTTCTGTTTCTTCCTGGTTCAGTTGTGGTAGTTTATATGTCTCCAGGAATGCATCCATTTCTTCCAGATTGTCAAATTGCTGGCATATGGTTGTTCATAATATGTTCTTATAATTGTTTATATTTCTTTGGTGTTGGTTGTGATCTCTCCTCTTTCATTCATGATTTTATTTATTTGGGTCCTTTCTCTTTTCATTTTGATAAGTCTGGCCAGGGATTTATCAATCTTACTAATTCTTTTAAGGAACCATCTCCTAGTTTCAGTGATTTGTTCTACTATTTTTTTGGTTTCTATTTCCTTGATTTCTGCTCTGCTCTGATCTTTATTATTTCTCTTCTCCTGCTGGGTTTGGGCTTTCTTTCTTGTTCTTTCTTCATCTCCTTTAGGTGTAGGGTTAGGTTGTGTACTTGAGGACTTTCTTATTTCTTGAGAAAGCCTTGTATTGCTATATACTTTCCTGTTAGGACCTCCTTTGCTGCATCCCACAGATTTTGAACAGTTATGTTTTCATTTTCATTTGTTTCCATGAATTTTTTCAATTCTTCTTTAATTTCCTGGTTGACCCATTCATTCTTTAGTAAGATGCTCTTTAGCCTTCATGTATTTGAGTTCTTTCCAAGTTTCCTCTTGCGATTTGAGTTCTAGCTTCAGAGCATTGTGTTCTGATAATACGCAGGGAATGATCCCAATCTTTTGGTACTGGTTGACACTTGATTTGCAATGCAGGATATGATCTATTCTGAAGAATGTCCCATGTGCACTAGAGAAGAATGTGTGTTCTGTTGCTTTGGGATGGAGTGTTTGGAATATATCTGTGATGTCCATCTGATCCAGTGTGTGATTTAAGGCCTTTATTTCCTTGTTGATCTTTTGCTTGGATTATTTGTCCATTTCAGTGAGGTAGGGTGTTAAAGTCCTCTACTATCATTGTATTATTGTTGACGTGCTTCTTTGATTTTGTTATTAACTTGTGTCTGCTCCCATGTTAGGGGTATAAATATATAAAATTGTTAGATCTTCTTGTTGGAAGGACTCTTTAAGTATGATATAGTGTCCTTCCTCATCTCTTATTATAGTCTTTGACTTAAAATCTAATTTATTTGAGATAAGGATTGCCACCCCAGCTTTCTTTTGATGTCCATTAGCATGGTAAATGGTTTTCTACCCCCTCACTTTAACTCTGGAGGTGTCTTTGGGTCTAAAATGAGTTTCTTGTAGCCAGCATACCAATGAGTCTTGCTTTTTTATCAATTCTGATACCCTGTATCTTTTGCTTGGGGCATTTAGGCCATTTCATTCAGGGTAGCTATTGAAAGATATAAATTTAGTGCCATTGTTTTGCCTGTAAGGTGACTGTTATTTATTGTCTCTGTTCCTTTCTGGTCTACTATTTTAGGCTCTTTCTTTGCTTAGAGGGCCCCTTTCAATATTTCCTGTAGAGCTGGTTTGGTGCTTACAAATCCTTTTAATTTTTGTTTGTCCGAAGATTTTTATCTCTCCTTCTATTTCCAATGATATAGCTGGGTATAGTATTCTTGGCTACATATTTTTCTCATTTAGTGCTCTGAATATATTATGCCAGTTCTTTCTGGCCTGCCAGGTCTCTGTGGATAAGTCTCCTGCCAATCTAATATTTCTGCCATTGTTTGTTAAAGACTTCTTGTTCTGAGCTGCTTTCAGGATTTTCTTTCTGTCGCATAGACTTGTAAGTTTTACTATTAGATGATGGGGTGTGAACCTATTTTTATTGATTTTGATGGGGATTCTCTGTGCCTCCTGGATTTTGACACTTGTTCCCTTTCCCATATTAGGGAAATTCTCTAATACAATTTGCTCCAATATACCTTCTGCCCCCCGCTTCTTCTTCTTCTGGAATCCCAATTATTCTAATATTGTTTTGTCTTATGGTATCACTTATCTCTCGAATTCTCCCCTCATGGTCCAGTAGTTGTTTGTCTCTCTTTTGCTCAGCTTCTTTCTTCTCCATCATTTGGTCTTCTGTATCACTAATTCTCTTCTGCCTCATTTATCCTAGCAGTAAGAGCCTCCATTTTTTATTGCACCTCATTAATAGCTTTTTTATTTCAACTTGGTTAGTTTTAGCTCTTTTGTTTTTCCAGAAAGAGATTTTATTTCTCCAGAAAGTGTTTCTCTAATATCTTCCGTGCCTTTTTTGAGCTAGCACCTTGAGAATTGTTATTCTGAACTCTAGTTCTGACATATTACCAATGTCCATACTGATTAGGTATCTAGCCATTGGTACTGCTTCTTGCTTTTTTTTTTTTTTTTTGTGGTGAGTTTTTCCATCTCATCATTTTATCCAGATAAGAATATATGAACGAGAGAATAAAATACTTTATATGTGGCAAAGACCCCAGAGAAATGTACACTAACCAAATCAGAAGACCCCCAAAACCAGGGGGAGAAGAAAAGGGGAATGAAAAAAAAAAATATATATATATATATATATATTTGGGTGTATTCTGGTCTCTTAGAAGAAACTACCTCCCAAAATTTTAAAGAAATACAGACACACACACACACAAATAAGGGTAAACACGATGAAGGGATGGAATATGACTGTAAAGATGAAAATTTTAAAAAAATTCTAAAAAAGGAATTAATAAGATAAGTTGGTTGGAAAAAGAAAAGAAAAAAGAGGAGAGCATGTGCTCAGGCTGGAGACTAGAATAAAGCCATGTGCTAGATTTAGGGTATATTTTGTTTAGAAGAATTTGTATCCCAAAATTTTAAAGAAAAAAAAAACCTATATGTATACAAAAAATAAGGTTAATTACTATGAAGGGATAATATATGACTATAACAATGAAGGTTTAAAAGTATTATTTTTAGAAATGTATTGTTAAGATAAACTAGTTTATAAATGTTAAAAGAGGAAAGAGGAAATGTTTAAAAATAGAATAAAAAAACATAGAATAAAAAAATTTAACTTTATAAGACTAAAGGATCATGGGGAAAAAGCCATGAATTCTCTGCGTTGCTTTCCCCTAGCTCTGGAGTTCCACTGTTCTCCTTGATTGGTGAGCTTGGTCATGGCTGGATGTTCTTACTGATTTCCTGTTGCAGGACTTCTAAAAGTTCTGATTTTGTGCTGCACTGCTCTGCCACTTGCCAGGAGCCCACCTCTCCCCCTATGGTCTATCTTCCCATCACTTCAGATTCCCGTCACTTCTCCACATGTCCTACGTTTCAGAAAGTCATTGATTTTTTGTTCCTAGAATTGCTGCTCTTCTTCTCTTCTATCTCCTGTTGAGTTTGTAGGTGTTCGGAATGGTTTGATAATTATCTAGCTGAACTCCTGGGACCTGATGTCATTTCAGTATGCTATAGCTCTGCCATCTTGGCCCCCTCCCCCAAATTCTTGCTTTAAATGGCTTGCTTTCTGTTACTATGATACTGGATGTGGTGTTTTTACCTTCCATGTGTCATCATCACCAGCTAGGGTAGCTAGTACATAACTTCATTGAATGAAAGAAGTTGAGGCATTATAGGTGAAAGTTAATGTGGAGTTATTTGAATCATCAACCATCTAATTTCATTGATTTAATATATGATTATATCTTCTCTACTTACGGAGGGTAAGCATTGCCCAGATAGAAAATTCAGCTGCATTTTCATGAGTGATTGACTAAATATATCCTGAGGGAAAATTTATGGTTCTTGGGCAATTTATTGCAAAGAAAAGATACAGAAAGTCAACCTGGCATGACTGAAGTTTTTAGGCAGAGAGGTGGCTATTTGTATATTTTTTGAAATTAAGCTCATTTATTTCAACAGTGTATTCCAGAAATAATCCTGCTCACTTGCCTCCAGAATTGAGTTGTTGAGTGCAAAAAACCTTGGATCCATGTTCTCAATTATTTATACTTCCTGGTGACTGACACTAGTGAACCCTAAGTCTTTGAAAAGAAAACATTGCCCAGCTGACATTGTTCTCATTTTTCTGAAGAGCATCAGACAGTCCTTGAGCCTGTTCCTTGCCTTTTTCTCCTTAGGTCTGGAAGAAATTTTTCTCAGGTGAGAGGCATATGTATATGCCTTTTGTTTTCCTTTGCAATACTGTTATAAAGGAGATTAATCATTCTTATCTTCTTAGACATCAGTTCAGGATGACAGAGCTACCCACATTAAAAACCCCCATTTTTTTAAAAAAAATATTTTATTTATTTGAGAGACAGAGATCACAAGTAGGCAGAGAGGCAGGCAGAGAGAGAGGAGGAAGCAGTCCTCCCGCTAAGCAGAGAGCCCGACGCAAGGCTCAATCCCAGGACCCCGGGATCATGACCGGAGCTGAAGGCAGAGGCTTTAACCCACTGAGCCACCCAGGCACCCCCAAAACCCCATTTTTAAGGCCAAATTCACTGGGAGCTTCCTGCTTTCCAGTACATGGCCTTATATTGTCCTGTGGTAGCTGAGCAAATAAAAGTTGTTAAATGAACAGGGACAATATTTAAAGAGATATTCAGTCCTGGGTGAACAGAACTTCAGAAAATTTGATGTATGCCCATCTAAAATGGGCAAACACAAAACATCTTTCAGATGTTGACTCCACCATACTTAGATATTTAAATAATATTCACCTCCAGAGAGAGACTGAGGTCAGGAAAACTGAAATTTGAGTGTTAGTAAATTATATAAAACAGTGTATTTATATAGCTAATAAAACAATAAGATTCATTTTACAGATTCATAATCCAACACGAGTCCTCAAGGATTCATTTCTTAAACCAAGATAAATCTCTTTGCTCATGTTTTCTTCTTGTCAAAAATCTAACCCTTTCACTGCCTTTTAAGTGATACCTAAGTTTAGTATGCTAGAGCTGGAAAGGAGAAGAGAGGAGTCAGAATCCAACCCACTGATTTTTACATCTGAGGAAATTGGACTAACTGATTTGTCCAAGGTCACACACCTATTAATGGCAGGCTCAGAACCAAAATCCAGATGTCCCGATTCCCAGGAAATACAGACTCTTCTAGTCTCATAAAGGGGTAATTGCTTGCATCATTTGGAATCGAGATATGTCTAAATACTGCTGGGTTCAGTCTCATCCCAAGATGGATATGTAATTGTCTAAGGCATCATCTGTTATTCTGCCAAAGATTCAACACACTACTCAGTGGGAAACCAGCTCTAATTTAAGTCAGAGCAAATGACGTGTTTTTTTCTATTGTAGGGCATGACAAGTTTCAGAAATAATGAGCTCTACTCACCAGACTTCTTTTTGGCTTGAGTATTATACTCTAGAATCATTCTTACTAATATCCTCTAAGGAGCTGAAGGGTTATACATGGGTTCTCAGAGCCATGTTTTATTTTAAGGATCATTCATACCAGTTATGCATAGGCACATACCAATAGAAAGAGAAATTTGCAATACTGCGTGCATGTGTTTAACTGAATGTGGAATGGTGTACTGAGGTTTGAGATCATATTAAGGTTCAGTCCTCATTTTTATGTAAACCTTCTCTGGCCTGAGGCATTTTCTCATTATAACCCTCCCTGCTGCAATCTCCTGCCACAAAGAGAAGTTTATGGTCATGACTGGCTATTTTTCAACTCATTGAAAAATATCAAAATGTGGATAGTTTATTAATGTTAAGCATTTGAGCATCTGGTTGAAATAGAGGGGTGGAAACAAGTGCTCCTACAAACTCTTTCATCTATGGAATGAGGTAAAATCCTCTTGTTATCCAAGCTCCATACTGCCACACAAATGCTACCACCTTCTCCACAGATGTTTTGTATCTTGACCCCTTTGAGACACAGGTTCTACGGAGCATCTGTTGAAAGCCATAAGCTTTCTCCTCCTATGGTCCCATGGACACACCTCCCCAATGTTGCTCATAATTTCAGAGGCCTTAGTGATGCTTTGGAGTCTATCTAGGGGGCCTGAGTTAAGAAATCCCAGGTAGTGAGTTAAGATTCTTTATCCTAGAATCCAGAATTTAAAAGCTTTGGGGAAATTACCTTTGATTTCTTGAGATTTAAACCATGAACACAGGTTAGTATCTGATTAGTCCATAGCAACTGAAATAAACTTCTTATCAGAAATTCTTTTATTAAATAGTAGGTATATCATGCAGACAACCTGGACATGCTTGAGACACCCTTACCCAGAAGCATATGGTCTAGTTAGAGACAAAATCAAAATAGTACATAATATTGGTTAATCACAAAATGTCATACCCCAACATGTAGAGTTCAGAAGACAAATCAATCTCTTTGGGTCAGAGTAACGACGAAAGTCTTTCTGGAATGGAAGCAAATAATCTGTTGTGCAAAGCACAAATAAGCTTTAGGTAGTTGGTAGGAAAGATGAGGGTATGAGGAAGGATATTTTGAGCAAGAGAGTAGTGCATTAACAAGACTGTTGGGAAGAATGTCAAATCAGCAAGATTGTGAATAGCGGTGAGTATTTGCAGTAAATTTTTTTTCTATTCTGAAGCATCACCTAACATAAATCTTCAAAGCTGATGGTACTATTGACCTAATTCTGATGAGGAGGAGTGATTGTATAACCAATCAAGCTAAATTGGCCACAGTTTGAAGTTAGACATACATTGTTTATTGAATGATGCTTTGTGTTCTCAGCTAAAGGATCTGCTCATTTTAACCTTGTCTCTGCAATTCTTTTCAATTTGATGTTATTTTCTGGGTGTCAGCAGCTCTTAATGGGAGACCCAATATGCCTTCAACTTCTGCTGCAAACTATCTTGTCTTTTTTTATGATTTTCCCATGGCTAATAAATACAAAAGTTAGATTTTTGTGTATTTGAATAAATACACATTTATTTATGTGTATAAATAAATTTATGCATTTGCATTTCCATATATGCTTACATATGTGCAAAAAAATAGGAAAGGGATCTGAAGGTTTTAGTCTAAAGTATTGGCAGTTGTTGCCTCTGGGGACTAGGGATGGAAGAGGGCAGTGGTTAAGAGGGAACTTTATTTTACTCTACTTAGTGCTATATTGTTTGAACTCCTTACAATGAGCATGTATTACTTTTATAATTAAAGAAAAGGAGAAAAAAAGGAAAGAAATTAAATTTGACATACCTCCAAGTGATATGAAGCCCTTTCATCCTTTTGAAGGCACAAAGAAAAACAATTGTGCCTCAAGGGAAATTTATTTTATCAGAACTTGTACTTTTTTTTTCTTTAATCATGTAATGAAGCATCTTGTCCTGGATTTCCAGTAAGCTTGCTTTGTTTAAATATGCAGATCTCTGCTAATAATTTATGGTAAATGGAAGTGGTATTTGTTAGACTGGCGTTCATTCATACACTGGCATGTACATGTGCTAAGGCGATGTTGATTCCTTTCACTTTCCCTCTATAGAATTTGGACTTCTGAAAGTGATGTGCTGGTTTTCCCATAATCTCTCTTCCCTCTATCCTGGGATTAAGTAGAGGAGTATTTCCTACCCTGTGCCCTAGGGCTGTAGGATGCCTTATAAAACCATGATTTGGGGGGCGCCTGGGTGACTCAGTGGGTTAAGCCACTGCCTTCGGCTCAGGTCATGATCTCAGGGTCCTGGGATCGAGTCCCGCATCGGGCACTCTGCTCAGCAGGGAGCCTGCTTCCTCCTCTCTCTCTGCTCACCTCTCCACCTGCTTGTGATCTCTGTCTGTCAAATAAATAAATAAAGTCTTTGAAAAAGAAAAAAAAAAACATGATTTTGGTGTCAAACTGGACATGCAGTTTTTTTTCCTCTTGTACTCAATGGTGGTATGGCAAAAAAGAAAATTATTCTCCCAAGTGTATTTGATATAAATGCCTGATTCAGGGACGCCTGGGTGGCTCAGTTGGTTGGACGACTGCCTTCGGCTCAGGGCGTGATCCTGGAGTTCCGGGATCGAGTCCCGCATCAGGCTCCCAGCTCCATGGGGAGTCTGCTTCGCTCTCTGACCTTCTCCTCACTCATGCTCTCTCTCACTGTCTCTCTCTATCAAATAAATAAATAAAATCGTTTAAAAAATAAATAAATAAATGCCTGATTCATTAGTTAAAAATCACACATATAATGAAAAAGAAAAGGCAAGAATACACAGAAACACTTTAAGATGATGTGTAAAGAGGGCAGGAATATGGATGGCCTCTATTTGGGGCAACATTAAATTGTTCCAGGGAGTAGACAAAGAATGGTAAAGAAAGTAACCACACAGATTTGGGCTAAGTATAAGTGGAAGTAATAACAGAGAAGCAGTACAGCATTGTAGTTAAGAACATGGCCCCTGGGGGCGCCTGGGTGGCTTAGTGAGTTAAACCTCTGCCTTCGGCTCAGGTCATGATCTCAGGGTCCTGAGATCGAGCCCCACATCAGGCTCCCTGCTCAGTGGGAAGCCTGCTTCACCCTCTCTCTCTGCCTGCCTCTGTGCCTACTTGTGATCTCTGTCTGTCAAATAAATAAAGAAATAATCTTAAAAAAAAAAAAAAACATCGCCCCTGGCAGTCTGAATCCTAGCTCTTCAGCTTCAAAGCTGTAGGACATTGGGCAAGTTACTTAACTTCTCTGTGCTTGAGTTTCCTCATCTGTAAAATGGAGTTGGTTATAATGACTACCTTTTGTGATTATAGGAATTTTAAATTTGTTCATATTTATACAGCATTTAGAATGGTGCATGGTACATGGAAGGCTGTGATGAAAAAATAAATTAATAAATATGTCCAGCATATATTAAGTTCTTAATGCTTGTCAGATCCTTAACTGAGTGGATTGTATATGCTTTAGTTTATTCCTCAGAACCTTGTAAGACATTTTAAGACTGCTCCCCTTTCACAGTTGAGGAAAACAAAGCTCAGACAGAATGAGTAGGCAACAGGAACAGAATTTAAATACAAGCAATTAGATTTCAGAGCTCATGCTCTCAAATATAATCATCTACCAGAGATAGAAATGAAGGGATAAGGAAATTCTGATCCCAAACCAAGCATCCAATCCATGGTTTAAAATATTGTAGGTATAATGAGTATAGGGTTTCTTGTTGGGGTGATGAGAAACTTCCTGGAATTAGATCATGCTGATGTTGGCGAAGTATTGTGAATGTACTTAGTGCCACAGAATTGTTCACTTTAAATGGTAAACTCTACCTTCTGTATACTTCACCACAATAATAAAAAGATAGCAATCATGAGGGCAAGTAGCCCCCATGTAAAGAATATGTTGACTGCTAAGCTTTGTTACCAATTACTGCAAACAGGGTACATCAAAGCAACTGTTCCTCTTCTTCTTGAATTTGATGTCTATTCCTGAAATCAGGATACTTCTAGCTTCAATACAAAGGCATTCAATGCAAAATCTGAGTGTAATGAAATCTCCCTGTGGCAAGCCCATCACAACTGTTCCTCCTATAAGTTGATAGGCGTAATTATATTTTCTTCCCTGATAATAAAGTTCTTGCATATTTTAAATCCTGAAGTGAGAAAACAGGAAAGTGAAGAGTCCAGGAGGGATTTTGTTTTCTGTGAATAATAATTTTATAAGAATGAAGGCAACATGAAGAGGAATGAAATTAAGGAGAAATATTAAGAAATATAAATTAAGCATAATTTGTTTTTAATTTTTGTTTTTTACTGAAGACTGTGTGGAGTCCATGGCTACTTGCTGAAAAATAAAAAGTGTGTTTTAAAATTCTTCATCGTTGTTTAATACCAAAGCTTTAGGAAAATTTAATCTTCTAGTGAAGAGGGATGAACAATTGACAGTGTGGTGTGGTTATGTAGGTTTAATCTGAAATAACAAAATTGTTGACCTATTGGGGTGATGACTTAATTGATAGTAATAAGGAAACAATTAAGGATAGCCTTGGCTGGAGTTGATTCATTAAGAGCTTGTTTGTATTATTTTGCTTATTATATTTAACCCAAAACAGGGATATCAGACTAAATCATAAAATTTACATTGGCAACATTAAACAAAAAATTGTAAGAGAACCCTTTGTACCTTTTCCCCTTATTTTTTAGCCATGAAGAGGAGAGTGAGGGCCTATTTTATTTAAACAAAACAAACCTGGTCTCATGAAGAAATACCCTGAGAAATTTAAAAGAATTTCTATCTTATGATAAACCAATGCAAATGCCGTGTGCAAAAACAGATTCTGACATATGTAAAATGAGTGGAACTTTTGTTGACAAACAAACAAAAGAGGCCAGAAAAATGGAACAGACTGTTGTTACTAGAAGAAAGGCCTGGTCATGGAGCCTCAACTAAGACCCAAAGAAATCCAGTACCAGATCCTCACCATTATCCTCCAAACTGTATTTTATTCCTTAGTAACTTACCAGAGGTGGCTCACGGGATGATGCTCTGACCTGTTAAATTCTCTGGTTTCAAGGAAATAGGTTTCATACTTGGGAAACACGATATTGCTTTTAGTGAATTTGAAAATGGTGAGTGGGCCAGAGATGCCAGGGGGCTGGCTAAATCTTCCAAGTGACTTACAGTCACACTACCATGAAGATCATCAGGCCAATAAGTTATTTTTGGATATACTCCTTTTAAAAAAGATTCAGTGGTTTATTTTATTTTATTTTTTTATAGTGGTTATTCCTAAAACAATGGTCACATCACCTTGCTAATTTTGGAGGTGTGAGAATAAACACTTAACATTTTTTTGTGAAGAAGTGAAAATAGTCTTCAGAGATTTTTGTTGCTGCTATTTTTAACCTCAATAGACTTAGAAATGTGGAAGTCTTAATTTTGTACAATAAAATTGACTTGTATTCTAAAAAAAAAAAATAGTACGTATCCTGGTAGTGTCATTATAAAATCACCATTAGTGTTTTTGAACCTGTTTTGAACCTGTTGGTGAGGTTAGGGTGGTGTGTGGAAGCAAAGGAAAACTGGCTTTCTGGTTTTCCTACCTGAAAAGATGAGCTCCAGAGGGCAGTTTTTGGAGAATGGTATGTGGCCTCATCCCTCATGTCTCCTTTTCCTGAAGCTGCCACCATTTCAGAAATGAAGAGGCAAAATATGTGGGGAAGTATAGAAGGCTCTGGTTCCAGGCCGGATTTTGATAATTGTTTTATTATATTTCCTAGTTCTTTGATGAAAGATGAGATGGCAGATCCAGTTGTCAAGCTGCTTGGATGGTGTTAGACTCAGGTAAATAAGTGATATTTCTTTACACTTACTAATGGGAAACCAAGAACACAGTTCCCCGAAGATTGGATGTAGGCTACCAAATAGTCCATACTGAAGAATGGTTACTATTTGATTTATTCTGAAAAACATACATGGGGAGCAAAGTTCTTATTTTGACTTACTTCGTTTCACTCATTCCCAGGATGATAAATGTGCTGCTTATGGGATAGTAATTTATGCTTTTGAAGGTTTGAATCACTGAATTCGACTAAGTGTTGCAAGATGTATTGGCTTTCAAAATTTTTCTTATATTAGTGTGATCTGGATCTTAATCTGATGGTCTAGAATGGTTACATTGGTCCAAGATGCCAGTCACTGTTGGAAACATGGTATCATATTCCCTAGCCTACCATTAGCCATGTGCTAGTGATATTAGGCTTTATGATTTCTATTTAAATAGCATAAGATACATCAGCAGTGGAATGTTACTATACTTTTTCTTATACATATTGAGAATGATGTTTGTTAAAAGGTGGAACATGTCACTTCTTGTCCTGATTTCTGTTTTTATAAATAATAACTGGTGTTATAGACTCTGGTGATCCCAGAACATTTTGCTTATGTTAATGTAGAATGGGATGCTGCTAATTTAGAGAAGTATGAAAAAAGAAAGAAATATGTCTTACCAAGAAAATAGAATCATGTCCTGGGGCTAAACTTGGGTTGTCTTTTCCTTGTTCTGGAATTTTATTGTCTATATTTTGGGGATAAGAGGTTAGAGCCTGGCCATGAGGCAATTATTTAATTGTTGCCTAGATGGTGAAACTGATTTCTAAGAACATACCTTCGTGTGTGACTTAGGTCCTTGATTTGTTCTCAGTACCTTGGATAGTTCCCCCCATTCACTCTCTATGGAATAATAGTCCTCAAACTGTGGTCTCCTATCCCTTACACTTACAAATTATTAAAAACGCCAAAGGACTTTGGTTAAATACTTATTATATTAAAAATCAGAGGTAAGAAATCTTAAATTATAATACATATTTATTTTTAAGATAATAAACCTTTACATAATAACTGCATTTTTCAAATGAACAATAGCTATGTTTTTCAAAACAAAAAAAAAATTGGCAAGAAGAGTGGCATTGTTTTACAATTTTGCAAACCATTTTAGTATGGATTAACAGAAGACCTCTTTTATCTGCCAATTGCATTCAATTTGTTGTGATAGGTTCATGAAAGTTGAAGTATATGAAGAAAATCTAGTCTCACATAGATGTGTAGCTGTAAAAGATGAATATTTTAATGTCCTCTTTTAGATAATTATGGGTATTTTTCTTTGATAATACACCTAAACTTGACAAGTGGTAGTTTTTTCAAAGCTATTTGCAGTTTGAAATCTGAACCCATATGAATTAATGTTTTATATTCTGTAAAATTAAAATCAGTTGGTCTTTCTTTTACTTTGAAAGGGTCTTTTACTTATGAAAGATTTCTTAACATCATGCATTGATTATTTGGAAAATATTGGTGCAGATCTGCCAAATGTTGACACATTTCACTGTACAATATTAAAAAAATTTCATTCATTAAAATCACAATCCACCTTATCAGAAAAATCTTTATGAACTGGGAGGCTTTTAAACTCACAGCTACAATTTTTTTTTTAAAAAGGCCCTTAATTTTGCTTGAAGGCTTAAAATTTCAGCATTGGCAACAAGTGCTTTAAGTTCCCCTTGAAAGTTCCACTGTCTTCAATTTAGCAAAAAATGTCTGCTAAATACCCAAATATCAGTACAATTGTGTGTCCATTGTTCTTTCAAGTAAAAATTGTGTTCCATTAAAAAAAAAAAAGTGGTTGGTTCAGTTCTCTGCGCAATCATGCAAGTGCTTTTCCTTGAGACAACCATCCTACTTCAGTTGGCAACAAGAGTGGGTCATGCAACTTTCCTATTTTGTCATACAGAATAGTAAAAAGATGTGTACTGAAGGGGTCAAGATTTAATAGGGCTCACCATTTTTTAACTCCCTTTTCAAGTACCTTTTAAAAAAGTAAACTCCTCTTCTTCCTTTTTCTGCATGCCAGTGTGCCAGGAAGAGTTAGGGGGAAGGAATGTTGGTGAGCGAGATTACCTTGATTTGTGCTAAGCCTCTTAGTTTCCTCAAAATTACTTTTGCATCACTGGTGTAAAGGTCAAAGGGGTGAAAAATACAGTGTCTTAAGTTTTGACGTAGTGGCTTCCCTACAAGGCTCTTTGGACCCGATTTTCTCCTTCCTCTGGGGTTCTGTGGATCACACTTTGAGAATTGTTGCTCTGGAGTTACATTTTGTTCTGGGATAGTAATCTTTTATGAAATTTTTCCCCCTAATTTTCTTTTATGGTTAACTCTCTGAACTTCACTAAATCATCAGCTGTACTGTGATTCCCATCCTAAGTGTTTTAGCTGTGTGAAATATTTATCTCTAAGTGAATTGCGTAGCAGATGTTCCCACTGAAAAATAAGTTAAGGCAGAGATTCTCTGAGAAGAAAAATATTAAAGAGCATTGATCCAAACCTTTAGTGACTAGGTAATATTATTGTGATCTAATCACAGTGGCAGAATGTTCCTCAAACGTCAAAACGAACAGCTCTATAATATTCACAGTGTGCTATGTGACAGATGGCAAAAACTGTTTTGATTTTCCCCAATATCTGAGGAGCAGCTAGCGGAGCCTGTGCCTCCCACTTTACTCGCACTCTTTGTCATCTCTGGTCGGCCTGACAGTACACCGATTTTTGCTTCTGTGATCTGTTCTCTGGATGACTGTGTTTTCAATAGCTACTTAGTATAAAAATAAAATGTGCAGGTCCCATCAAATAAACTAATTAAGGCTTAGAAAGTGTCAAAATCCAAAAGCCAGGAGGAACAGATTAGGCACTGAGTATGAGATACACAGACCTGACACCTAATGCGTTGCCATGACAACAGGAGAATCAATATCCCTCAACTGGGCAGATAGTTGACAGTAATTTTTGCTGGGTCAGAGAATTAGGAAGAGAGAGAACCATCTTCTGCTATGCAAAAAATTTCTCATTTTTAACCAAAAGCTTCTGAAGGATTTGTAAATTCTTGTTGTAAAATTGCAGTCAAGGCTAGGAGAAAGTGATGTCCATGGTGTTGGAGAAGGCCCTTACTTCGTAAAAGGGAAATTGTTGATTGCTGCATTTTCTTAAGATGCTCCCACTATCTTCTCTGAAAATTAGTGTATGAAGACAGGTGTTTCTTACGCATACTGTTCTCTATAAATGAGTGTTGAACATATGACTGAAGAATGGCCTGTGTTATCTCTTTCTTCTGTTCATGACTAATCATAACAGGCAAAGAATTTCTGCATATGATCTTCACTACTGTCTTGTCACATTAGAAGTTAGTATTTTCCTGGGTGTAGTGTCACATACACTTTGACATCCCATCCTGGCTACAAAGAGATTGGATTAAATATTACTTTGTATTTTGTGGAAGTTTGTCACTTAGCAAAAAGAGAGCCTCAATGTTACTGTCTGTTTTTCCAAACATCCTTCTCAGGCACAGTTGGTTTCTGAGTTAATTGGGACCTAATAATATCTGTCCTAGTAGAACAAGATATCTCATATCAAACCCATTTAGAGAAAAATGGTGCTCCATACCATGCATAATGGAATGGATGGCAAATTGCAAATCGAGAACAAAAATATTTGTCACTATTTTCCGTGACTTCCTACTTTGAGAGTTCAAATGTTTGTTTCTCTTTCTTCTTTTCTTTTTCTCTCTTTGACATGATGAAACTGTTTTTGAAACACTAGCCAAAAGTCAATATATAACTTAGCCACACAAAGTTCTATATGTCCTTTCAGTAATGATTCCTGATGGCTGTTACCAAGTGGCACAGTGTGATATTATGGTGAAATGAAAATATGGGTTTCAGTTTTAATACAAGGGCATTAACAGAAATGTCATCCCTAACAAATTAGTCACTGGGAATTCTGCCCAGTAGTCAGAGAACCATGCTCATTTTGCCTTTTGCTATAACTTATATAAACAAACCTCGTGATGTAAATGCCTATGGGTTAGATTCCCACTTGAGAGGCAGGTGACAGGCTTCACTGGGGAAATGCAAAGAGGCAGAATTTTTGTTTGTTTGTTTCAGACAAAGGATTTCTGGCCTGGGGCGATCCAGCTGCAGCTGCTGTCAATATTGAGGCAATGAGCCTATTTTTCTAACTAGATCAAAAAGGAAATTCTGACTGTGATTCACTATATCAGAAAGAGAGGAATAGGAAGGGAAGGAAGAGGAGGGAGGGGGGAGAGAGAGGGATACAGAAAAGGGTGATAGTTAATTCTTGTGGAAATGATTTGCTAGAGCTGCCACTTTCAAATGAGAAGAACAAATTATATCTGGATCCATATGCAAGATAGGAGCCTAAAGGAAAGAGAAGAGAAGAGTGGTGTGACTCTCTGCTGTACAAGTGACAGAAGCTGGTGGGATCTGTGTTCTTTGAGAGAGAACTTCAAACCTCAAGAGCAACTGAATTTAGATCAGACTGCTAAAGAACACGCTTGGTTTCTTATTTGCCAATGACATCCTGTTCTATTTTTCTCTTCCTTGGCATCCCATGGTAGTGTTTTAAGAACAGTCCTTCAGAGCCAGCCAGTGGCTCTTCTTGTGGGTGAAAGTGACACTGGCCAGCAGGATCTTGGGTGACCTCACTCCAGTCTGAACCTTGCTGGGTCTATGGCTCACCTGTCCTCTTGATACTGACTCATCGCTTGGGCCACTTTGAGACACCTGAGTATACAGAGAAGTCCTTTTATTCTACAACTTACCTTTCCCCATCTATCTGCTTTTACTTCTTTGGTTGATCAATTAGGTACAATAAATGGGAAAAGAAAAGGAGAAAAATAAATAAATCTGAGTAACTGAAGAAAATGATGCCCTATTATTGATTTATGCATTCAAAAAATATTTGCTGGAAAAATAACAACAACAACAACAACACACAACACACAAAATATTTGTTGAGTGCGGCGCCTGGGTGGCTCAGTGGGTTAAAGCCTCTGCCTTCGGCTCAGGTCATGATCTCAGGGTCCTGGGATCGAGCCCCGCATCGGGCTCTCTGCTCAGTGGGGAGCCTGCTTCCTCCTCTCTCTCTGCCTGCCTTTCTGCCTACTTGTGATCTATCTGTCAAATAAATAAATAAAATCTTAAAAAAAAAATATTTGCTGAGTGACTTCTCCATGCTGGCGCTGTGTCAGGCCTCTGGAGACAAACATAGAACTGGCAGATGCAACCTCTGGCCTTCAAGGCCACAGCCAATTGAATCAGTAAGGCCCCTATTCTAGTTCAGTTTGTTATTTGAGTTGAACAGATTCTAAGGAATTAGCCTAAGCCATTTGTCTTAAAGATACTTGAGTTTTCTGTGTATGCAGAAATTGAAGAAATGAATTAGAAAAATATTAAATTATTTTATTATAAATTTGGCCCAAATTATCTGGTGTCATAATGTTTACCATATCCTGTAACCAAGAAGAATATTATGAAGCTTAATAATAATTTACAGGTTGCATAGGTATGGTTGAATAGCTCATGAGAAAACCAAACTCAGGCTCAGGCTAGCTCCTTCTCTTCAAGTCAGATGAGCTCTTTGGGAATAGTTGTGTGCCTTTTGAGGACTGATCAGATTGTCCTAAAACTACACTCCCTGCTATGGCAGCCAATAGCTATGTTAGGTGATTTAAATGTAAACTTAAACTGATTAAAATTATATAAATCATATTAAAAATTTATTTCCTCATTCATGCTAGCCATTCAAGTGCTCAATAGCCTCATGTGCCTATAGGCTACCATATGGAGAAGAAAATAATACATAGCATTTCCATCATTCCAGTAAGTTCTACTGGATAGTGCTGTCTAGAACACACCACTCAGCCAACCATTCTTGGGTACCTGGTTTGTGCTAGGCATTGTCCTGGTGAAATCAAGATACAGTCTCTGCTCTCAGGGACATTTGGCCCAAGGTAGAAGCTGATTACATGTAAGACAAGCAGAGGATGTGATGACATCAATGAGGGATGAAGTCAGGGTTGCTGGGACAGGCAATACTACAGGTAAGTTACTGATGGTGAGGGAAGGCCCTTTAAGGAGTTGACATCTGACTTGAAATTTGAGACCTGAGGACCCAGGCTTGTGAAACTCAGACAAGTAGTATTTGGGGCACCAGAAACAGCGTAAGTAAAGTCACAGAGGTGGGAAAGAGCTAGGCTTTTTTGTAGTTTCTCATGCACAGGACTTTGAGCATTGTGACAGTGATGGTGACTGATAGTGACATACCTTTACCCCAGTCACTACCCGGGCACATTCACGAAGTTGCTTTCTTACCCCATCTGGGCTCTCTGCCAATTCATACTATATTTTCTCAACTGTGACAGTAGGCCTGTTTCCCTGATCTCAGAATGAAGCTGGGAGAAGTTGAAAAGAGCACATTTAGCTTTTATTAAAGATACTTATGTTTCAGGGATGGTCATGCTCTGATTGTGGTTAATAATAAACTGTGGAAGCTTCTCTGTGTTAATGTTTGTTATTGCCTTTGTCTTTAGAATTCCTTCCCAATTTAGACCTTAATAATGTCTCTCCAGGAAGGTGGGGGAGGCTTTTCCTCTTTTCGGAGTGGAAGAACTTCCAGTACTCACCTTGCTTGAATACATCATTCAAGTTCAGGGCATCAGTGCCTTTGAACAAGGGTTGGGTAAACACTTTCTCATATGCCTCCTCTGAGAATTTACAAGAGTTTACTATGGAGAACTACTTCCTCTCTGGCGCATCCAACAGAACACAGATCATACTGATGTTGGTAATGGCCTATATCGAGAACTCTCTGCGGTTTCCAGAAGCCTTGGTCCAGCTCTTAGAGAAGGGGAAGCAGTATGCATTTGGGACTAGTAAGAAGACTTAGCAAAACCCCTATTGTACCATCTCCTGTAGACCAGTAATAAGAGTAATCCTTGGAACATAGGACTTAAACACTTATTATTATTATTATTATTATTATTATTTTCAGTATGTCACTGTGAGAAATGGGGCAGCAACTGTTGCTTCCTGAGGAAATCCTGTGGTGATGAAATCAGTGATGCATTAAGACAGGCACGTTAAAATATCACAGTGTTAAAGATGGTGAAAACTGGAAGGTCCTTGTGAGAAAGTTCCCCACTTACCAGAAAAGTTGCCTGGAAATGAAACCCCAACTGAGCAAGGAGACAGTTCCTGAGCATACTATAAAGATTAGTCTTAGTCATTGTTCTTTTTGGCTTTCCAGAGGCAGAATGACAATCTAACTACAAAGCATGCAGATAGAAAGGCAAAGAGTATTACAAGTAATAGATGGGCTATACTGCCTTCTATATTATCCATCTCTACCAGCCAAACACAGTGTTTGTGTTTAGGTGGACACTGTCATGTATATCAAACCTAAATTTCAAAGGAATGGAATTAATCAAGTGTACCTGAGAGAGTGCTTTATAAAACTACAAACACATGTTATTGAAGATGATTTGATTCTTTTTTTTTCTCCTTTTTTTTTCCAATTTATTTATTTTCAGAAAAACATTATTCATTATTTTTTCACCACACCCAGTGCTCCATGCAAGCCGTACCCTCTATAATACCCACCACCTGGTACCCCAACCTCCCACCCCCCCGCCACTTCAAACCCCTCAGACTGTTTTTCAGAGTCCATAGTCTCTCATGGTTCACCTCCCCTTCCAATTTACCCAAATTCCCTACTCCTCTCTAACGCCCCTTGTCCTCCGTGCTATTTGTTATGCTCCACAAATAAGTGAAACCATATGATAATTGACTCTCTCTGCTTGACTTATTTCACTCAGCATAATCTCTTCCAGTCCCGTCCATGTTGCTACAAAAGTTGGGTATTCATCCTTTCTGATGGAGGCATAATACTCCATAGTGTATATTCTTAATAGAACACAACAAAACCAGCCACACGAAAGTTTCTTCTCAATATTTACAATGATGGCACCGTGAGTGGGATTGTGTGGGGGAAGGAAAAGAGTTACTTTGAAGAATCTCTAGTGATGTTTATAAGCTTATGTCCGCTAATGGGTCTTCAGGGAAGAATTAACAATCATACAGATTCTTAAAATATTTTATTAATAGAATCTGGGGTAAACAGGTATAGAAAAGAATTACTTTGTGGAAGTATTTTATTTTCCTAGTAGCTTTGTCAAACTGAGAAGATGATGGAAGGGAGGGCTATTCAAAGTAATTGTTTTGAATTTGGTTATATTTTTTAGAGGAAATTCTCTCTTTCTCCTTTCCTATCTCTCTCCATCCTTGTATGTGTGTGTTGGGGTGATGCTCACTGCCTGAGAATCGAAGGGTGTGAATAATGAGGTTGCTCCTGGCTGTACATAAATGGAGACAATATGACCCTAAGAGAAATGAACTCTGTGGCCAGTTACTTTGTCTGTATGATGCTAAGAATTTTCTTCCCCTCAATTTCATTCTTTCATTGGGCTGGATTTTATTGTTTTTGTGTTTATATACTGAGGCTCATGATCATATATCTCAAATTTGTATATATTTGTATATACTGTATATTTTGTATATATTGTGTATGTTTGTATGTATTTGTGGATGTATGAAAAAATATATGTGGTGAGGGGCACCTGGGTGGCTCAGTGGGTTGAAGCCTCTGCTTTCGGCTCAGGTCATGATCCCAGGGTCCTGGGATCGAGCCCCGCATCGGGCTCTCTGCTCAGCAGGGAGCCTGCTTTCCTTCCTCTCTCTCTGCCTGCCTCTCTACCTACTTGTGATCTCTGTCTGTGAAATAAATTTGAAAAAAAAAATATATGTGGTGAGCTTAATGTCATGGAAGAGGCTACCAGAAGTGTGTTTATTCCAGATAGGCTAGGCAATTTTTTTCCCCCCTATGTGTTCACTGAGGACTTATTTTTGTATGTACTTGAGTATTTAGAGGGGTCCTGGCCCATGAGCAAGTAGAAAAATATGATACTGTCTTTGTTTAGTAGCTAGTAAAACCAACTGGGATTATCAATAATTTTATGCATCCTGTGACTTTTCACTGAGAAAGTTAGTGCTTCCTTTTTTACCATGCCAACCCCAATCTGGCAACTCATTAGTTTTAAGTAATACTTCTACAGAAATTTGAAAAGACCTATTTTTTGCCTATTCACATGTGGACTTTGGTATTTTAGATGATCAACTTTTTGTTCGACTTCCTTTTTTTTTTTTAATTCTCAATTTAGAGTGTTTCAGAATAACCTGCTTATAAAATGATGAAAGCATTGACTTTATATTTTCTACCAAAATTGCTTTACTTATTACCCTCACAAAACAGTATTCAACCAATTCTAATGGTAAGTGAATCAGATTGCTATGAAGCCTAGACTTTATTTGGCTTAAATAAGTCCCTGTTAGTTTTCTATGTGTAGGTTTGGTTGATCCTTCTACAACCAACAGGAAGAAAAAAATGTACTTTTAAAAAAAGCACTTTGGGAAAGGTAGGAAAGATGGTGTTATAGGTTGAATTTTGTCCTCTCAAAAGTCGTATGTTGAATCCTTCACCCCCAGCACCTCAGAATGTGACCTTATTTGGTAATCTGGTCATGGCAGGTGTAATTATTAAGTAGAGGTCATATTGGAGGATGGTCCTCTGACTGATGATCTTATAAGAAGGAGGGATTTGGACAGGTGGTGGCAAGCAGAACACAAGGAGGATGCATGTCATGATGAATGTAGAGATTGGGGTGATGCTTCTGTAAGTCAAGGAATGTCAAGTGCCAGCAAATTACCAAAAACTAGGAGAGCAGTAGAATGTCCCTCCTAGCCCTTAGAAGGAAATCAACCATGCTGGTATCTTGGTTACAGACTTTTAGGTCTAGTACTGTGAGACAATACATTCCTGTTGTATAAGCTTCTTAGTTTGCAGTACTTTGTTATATCAGCTGTAGGACACTAATACAGATTGCAAATGGGAAAAAACAGAACAATCACTGATATCATCATGGCCACTCATCATTTGTACATAGTGGTGGTATGTTGCCAGGATAGAAAAGGAATGCTTACTAAGACCCCAGATGTGGGCAGCATTGGGCTGTTTACCAACATCGTCATAAAGAAGCGGAGTTATTAAAGGCTCTCCGATCACTGGGTAATTCAGCTCTTGACATTGATGGATGGAACTTGGCTTTTCCTCTCAGCCAAAGCTGCTGACTGGGTAAATGTTTTATTCATGAGGTCTGGGGCAAGAAGGGATGCTAAAGGTTTAAGAATATTTTAAGAAACTGTTTGAGATGTCAGGCAAGTTATCAGAAGGTGTTAAGCAAGGAAGCTAGGTACTACCTCAACCCAGCTAGACAATACAACCTTAGTAAAGGCTAGAAGAAGTGGCTGCTCACGGTCTTGGGAAGCCATTCCATGTTCTTTGTCTTGTATTTTATATTGGCTTGCGTCCTGGCTTCAACTCAAAGAAGCAGGAGTTCCTGCTGTGGCTTGAGGGTCCTAATTTGGAGGATAGTATTAGCCTTGGAAGTTCTACCTGCCCATGGATGTAGACTCAGGATCTTTCCCCTGAATTGGCAACTGCTTGAGTCAACTGAGTCATTTAAATGATAGCATGTAGCTTTAGCTTAAAGTCTCAGGAGGCCCATTAGCTACACATCTTAATTACCTATTAACAAAATGGTATTTCAAATTATTTAGCACAATAGACTATATTTTTTTGCCAGGAGGATAGAGAGTAGCTTAAGTTAGACAAGTTGCCAATGTGACTCTCATCTTTTCCTATATAAACAAAAGTCTTTTATATGCTACCAGGGTTTAATAAAGAATGTTTGTACTTACTCAGGTAGCCATAATGATGGAAATTCTGGGTATATGTAATGAATCATAATGAAAGTGCCCTTTGTCCTTTAACTCTCTCTTATGGCCCATGAATTTTAATATTTCATAGTATCTACTAACAAAGTTTTAAAATTACTTAGACTCATGTAAAAGAGCCAACAATGAAGCGTAGTTGGCACATAGTTGTCAGTTCAGGCATTTCCTCATTGCCGAGGAAGCATGCACCTAAGTCCAGAAGAAGCTTTGCAAATTTTGTAACTTTGTTGAAGCTAAACCAGGCTGAAATGAAGAGTTAAAATATAGAATACATCAGTGGATAAAAACCAGACAAGTCCTATGTATCCATTGCCCTTTATGTTTGGAGAAGTTTCGGTGTTAGAGAACCTAAGAACTTTCCCTTGGGTCTTGATTAGGAAAAAATCAAAGACCAGAAATTGACAGGGACAGCCACTCTAAAACATGCTGTCAAGATGCATCAAAATATGCCACTACATCCTCCCCTTTCTATCTGTCAAAGCCATTGATTATTTTCAATGAAGAAAGCCAGTGACAGTTGCTGGAAATGTAGACCTCGGCATAGCAACTAGGTGATGCCTGTCACTCTCTAAATAGACAATAAAAAATTTATTCTCTGAATCACAAGCATATTTTTGGAAGCATAGTTAGATACAGTTTCATAAAGTATAACAACAAAATGCAGGAAAGTAAAATAATCTTAGACCCCACGGCTTTTTTCTTGGGTTTATTAGGGTTTTTCACGAAACTGCTTATTTTATGTCTGTCTCCCAAAGCAAACAGTAAGTTCTTGACCCTTTCCTGTCTCTTTGCTAGGTGAGAGTACTTTGGCACCCTGGAGTATTCAGGGATTCCAGGAATACCATGCATCTGGCCAGTCACTGTTGATCATACCCGTTGCTAAAGGTTGGGTTGTGTGGAAACAGTAGAATGACTTGCATATTTTAAGACATAGTTTATGATTGTCTGGTATCCCAGAAAAAGAGTAGAACCCATAAAGGAAGTTAACTAAAGCTAAAAATAAAAGTTGAACACTGATGATTCTTGCAGGCAGCAGCAGAGGTATGAGCTATAGCTCATTTCCAGGGGCAGCAAGGGTATCACCCAGAGTCTGGGGGCAGGGTCATGCTAGAGGGGAGCTGTCAAAGGGTTAGAGTCCCTGTGCTCTTGCCATGGACTGATGAAGTGTGTCGTGAGACTGAATCCCACCTGCCTAGCTTCCCTTGATTCTCAGCCTTCCCCTGCAATCCTGAGTTTACCATTATCCTTCCCAATAAATTCCTATTCTTCTTCTATCAGCTAGAGTCTATTTTTTTTTGTTTTGTTTTGTTTTTTCTTTGCAACTAAGAAACCTCACTGATGAAATGTTGTGACTTCAGTTTGCTTGCAAAACCTCAGAGGGCTCAAAATGTGGTCAGGTTAGAGCAAAGCTGTTAACTAGAACCTACTGTATGAATATAAGGTGGTATTTGGTGGTTTTTTCCTCTGTCAAGTTCTATTACCTCAATGTGCTCAGCCAATACTAGAAAAAAAAATAAAAGGAGTTTATCTGCTATAATACAAAATTAATAGCAATAACAGTGGCAGTAGCAGCTAACATTTATTGAGATCTTATGCTATGCCAGACACTGTGCTAAAAGCCTATGCAGAGTTTTTATTGAATTATCCAACAATCCTAAGCCAAAAGTATTGTTATTATTACCATCCTATTTCTTTGGAAAATGAAGCACACAGAGGTTTTGTAACTTGCTGAGCAACTCACATCTAGGAAACGTGAAATGGGTTTGAATCACAGAGCTGTCTGCTTGCAACTTAAACTTGACTATACTTAATTATTATACTTCTGACTTCTAAAAAGCCATACAGTTCCAAAAGGGTCCTACTGATACCTGAAAAGAAAATAGGTATCCCAGGTCATTCTATGGGGGGCCCTGTGTGGCTCAATTGGTTAAGTGTCAGCCTTTGACTCAGGTCCTGATTGTAGGGTCCTGGGATGGAGCCCTACCTGGGGCTCCTTGCTCAGTGGGGAGTCTGCTTCTCTCTCTCCCTCTGGCCTTCTCCCTCTCCCCTGCTCATTCGCTCTCTCTCTCTCTTTCTCAAATAAATAAATGCAACCTTATTTATTTGAGAGAGAGAGAACACTTGAGAGAGCATGAGTAGGGGGAGGGGCAGAAGGAAAGGGAGAAACAGATTCCCGGCTCCCCCCGGCTGCCCCCAGAAGGGAGACTCATGCAGTGATTGATCCCAGGACCCAGATCACGGCCTGAGCTGAAGGCAGATGATTAACCAACCGACCCACCCAGGCTCCCCAGTAAATAAAATCTTCTTTTAAAAAACCAATTACACATCAGTCTCTCAAAACAGGTCATAACTGCATTAGTTTCATTCAAAAGGAAAATGCATTGGCTTGTTTTATATTATAAAAAAGAAGGGGGCACCTGCACGGCTCAGTTGGTTGGGTGTCAAATTCTTTTTTTTTTTTTTTTAAAGATTTTATTCATTTATTTGACAGAGAGATCACAAGTAGGCAGAGAGGCAGGCAGAGAGAGAGAGGAGGAAGCAGGCTCCCTGTTGAGCAGAGAGCCCGATGCGGGACTCGATCCCAGAACCCTGAGATCATGACCCGAGCCGAAGGCAGCGGCTTAACCCACTGAGCCACCCAGGCGCCCCGGGTGTCAAATTCTTAATACCAGTTCAGCTCCAGTGGTGATCTCCGGGTTCTGAGCTCCACCCCTGGGCTTTGTGGCACTCTGCTCAGGAGTCTGCTTTGCTCGCACTCGCTCACTCTCTCTCTCCCTTCATACCCCACCCACATACAAGGCTCGTACTCTCTAAAATAAATAAGTAAATCTTAAAACAAACAAAAAAAAAAAAAGGAAGGGAATGATTTTTCAGAAGGTGGGTGGGAAACAGGATTGGGAAAATCCAGGGGATGTGGTTTACAGTTTTTAAATATTTAGGTCTATACATCATATTTCCTGTTATCACCCAAATTTACATCTGCAGCTACCTAGAGCCATACTAACTAGAACAGTGGGTTTTGTTGTTGTTGTTGCTTTGTTTTGTTTTGTTTTTGGGATTAGTTCATTGTTTTCAGAAAAAAATTGGCTCTGGAGGTATTTGCCTGATTGACTCAGCTTAAGTGTAACTTGCAAAACACTGTTTTTGAGCATTCGGCACACCCTATTCTGCCATTAGCCACATACACAGGCAATTGCATCTGCAGGAGACCTTTTAAATATATAAACATTATTTTATCTATTTGAAATTCATAGTAATAAGCTCTGCTTAGGAGTATAATGTAAAGCTCTTCAAAAGAAAGATGTAAAGGATTAACATCTTACATCAGAAATAAGTATATTGGAATATATTGGGGGCCATGCTCTGATGGGTATTGTCAGAGAATCTCCTAATGCTTATTAAGGAAAAATGCTATCTGGTTGCCTTGGAAAATTTTAAACAGTTTATAAAATTAAAACATGGAATCTTTGGAGATTTTCTATCTTCAGCTGAGCAAAAATGTTTTTTTAAAAGAAGTTCCCTCAAAAATATTTGAAAACAAATCTGTTACAGAAATGTCAAGAAAAATCTCCCAGGGAAAAGTCAGCTTATATTTTATCAGAGTAAATGACAAACATATTCATCTCTAAAAAAATACAATATACATATATTTAAATGTACAATCATATGTAATACATAAAATGGACATGAAATATAGCTATACCTATAACATGAAAAGAGATATTCTATAAAATATTTAGTTAAAAATTGGTACAATTAGGGGTGTCTGGGTGGCTCAGTGAATTAAGCCTCTGCCTTCAGCTCAGGTCATGATCTCAGGGTCCTGGGATAGAGCCCCGCATTGGGCTCTCTGCTCAGCAGGGAGTCTGCTTCCTCTCTCTCTGCCTGCCTCTCTGCCTACTTGTGATCTCTGTCTATCAAATAAATAAATAAATAAATAAAATTTTAAAAAATTGGTACCAATATAACAGATTAGAGCTGGTTTATACTCTCGTTGCTTTTCTCTTGCTATAGCTAGTTCTGCTTGCCTTTGGATCACATTATATCCTTAAATCTTGTGATAATTTGAAAGAAGTATTGGTCCCTGCTGCTGTAGAAACAAACTAAAGAGATAGTTTAAAAAAAATTTTTTTTTTTATTCATTTGACAGACAGAGATCACAAGTAGGCAGAGAGGCAGGCAAAGAGAAAGGAGGAGGAAGCAGGCTCCCCGCCGAGCAGAGAACCTGATGCGGGACTCGATCCCAGGACCCTGAGATCATGACCTGAGCCGAAGGCAGCGGCTTAACCCACTGAGCCACCCAGGCGCCCCTAAAGAGATAGTTTAAACTGGCATGAGAAGATCAGACCAGCTGTGTTAATAATTCCTCTTTCTGCACTCACATTTGCATGTTGCTGTAGATTGAGCAAAGGCAAAAATCTCTGAGAGGCTAGTAGATCGAATGGAACGATAATCCATGATCACCATTGGTGCACAGGTGTCTGAGTTTGTGTGTGTAAACGAGTCATGTCTGATGCGCCTTCTGTGAGTGCTACTAGTTGAATCCTGCTTTGGCTCCCTAGCTTCGTTTTCTCTTCCATCGCGCTATGGAAATAAGCTTTCTGTATTTTATCTGGAAGAGAGAAGTATTATTACTTTTCAGAAATTTAGTATTACAGTTTAGAAATATTACTGAAGAATTTTAGGTTAAAAGACATTAGGTTTAAAAGAAGAATGTGAAAACAACTAAAGGAACTCACTTTGCATAGGATGACAGAACCTTACAGAATTCGTTACCCTAGAAATGGCCAATTTTTTCAAAGAGAGAAAGTCCTGCAGAGAACTAGGTAAATATTTGGAAGACCGATCTATGAGGATTTACCAAGCAACTTGCCAGCAACGTGTAGCTGTTTGGGAGACTTTTGACTTCAGTAGAAAAGGAATAATTTATGGGGTAAAATATTAGTCTGACTTGATTTTCTTTCATTTATTCATGAACTATTTATTGAATGGCTACTCTACGCCAGGCTTTACACTTGGCAGTCTGAGATGAATGATGCAACCATTTTCCCCTGGTTGAATGGAATTTAAATTGGATGGGCGAGAGGAATGATGATCTTACTTGCCGAATGCACATAAGGCAAGTAGGGAGTGCCAGTCTCAAGGAGCTGAAGAAGGTTTCCAGGTGGAAGGGGTTAAACTGGGGCTTAAGGGGATTTGAAGTCAGCAAGAAAAGTAAGGGTCGTAGGTAAGAGTGTTCTGCATCAAGAGGGAGCAGGTGGTGAGCTTGGAGGTGAGGAAGAACCTGGTATACCTGAAGATACTAGCAAGTTCTGAACACTGCAGTTGGTCCAAGATTAATAAACTAGATACAGGTTACAGTGGAGTGATGAGAAGTTTGAAAACACAGAGCGCTGGGCCATGAACAAATGACCTCAGTGACTAATAAAGGAAAGCAGAAAAACAAGTGAAATGAACCCAAGCAGCCAGGCTAGACCTTAAGACTAAATGAGAAACTCAGCGTAAGTGCTGATGGCTAGCAGCTTCAACGGAGGCAGACGAACCACACATCACGGAGATGGATTTACTGCAGTGGACACAGGAAGGCCAGCAGTGACAGACCGTGCTCTGGAAAATGGTTGAGAGTGCTTGGAAGCAGCATTCATTCTGGAGCTGGTCTCAGCAGGCCAACATGGTTGATGATGATGAACATGGAAAGAGTGTGTTGTTTGGAAGATGGATGGGGTTAGGGTGTGTCAGTTAGGACTTTCCTTTGGGAAGAAATTAGGTGGGTTTCCTGTGGAAGTTTTGTCAGTTCCCAATAGCTTCTATGTCCCATAAACTTGGGGATCATGATCAGGGAGCCATTACTGGCTCTTCCACATTAATAATGGCCATTTATTTTTAGAAAGATAACTTCTAAAAGATTAAATGAAATATATTGATGTGACAAAAGTGTAAAAAATCATTTAGGAAACACATATGTGTCTTATGCCCAGCTTTATGAAATACAGCTTCTGCCAAATTTGTGTAAGATATTTTTAAGAAATGAAACATACCGATATGTTGAATTCTCCAGTCCCATTTCCCTCCCTCCTACTAGAGGGAACAATTTTTCTGAATTTGGTGTTTGTTAATCATCTCTATGGTTTTATTTAAAAATATTTTACTACATTTTGTATCCTTAGAGAATATACACAAGTGACACTTTTAGAACTGTATAAATAGTATTATGCTATAGATATGTACTATTTGCATTATTTTTCCCTCGGCATTGTGCTTTTCTAATTTTTCTGTATTGCTACAGAAGCTATAGTTGATACTTTAAAAAAAAAAAAAGATTTTATTTATTTATTTGAAAGAGATCCCAAGCAGGTGGAGAGGCAGGCAGAGAGAGAGAAGCGGGGGAGCAGGCTCCCTGCTGAGCAGAGAGCCTGATGCAGGGCTTTCCAAATTTTTGCTATCATAAATAATGATGCCATGAGTGTTATTTTTTTGCCTTCTTGTGGAAATAAGGAGAAGTATGGATGGGGTGCATATGCCTAAATGTGGAAAAGCTGTCACAGGAAACACTCCTATCCAGTTTTACTAAATATTGCCACCCGCTTCCCAAAGTGGCCTTATCAGCTTCTACTGCCAGCAGCTGTGTATGGCAGGTCCTCCTGCTCTGCGTCTTTGTCAGCACGTAGTATTGTCCGACATTTAAATCTGTGTCAATCTAATGAATATAAAATGGTATCTCAGTCAGGGTATAGCCAGGAATGCCCTAGGCCCTTCAATAGAACAAATTTAATACAAGTGACTGTTGGGACAGTTGACGGCCCAGCTGAGAAGCTAAGCAGGCTGGCGATACAACTTCCACAGTAGTAAAAGGCCACTGTCAATCCCAGGGCTGGAGGGGCACATGGAGAGGGTGTTGGGACCAGAGCCCAGAAGCTGGGGCTACCTTTCAGAAGCTGAAACCAGTGTGGGGAATGGGGTGTGAGAAGCCACAGAAGCTCATGGAAGCTGCCACAGATCCTCCAAGAAGCAAAGAGGAGAGAAGTGCCAGGCTCTCCTTCACCTATCTCCCCCCACCCCCCATCTCTTTCCAGAGTGTCTCACTTGGCTAAACTTACCTGCAGGCCAGAAGTTACCAGTGATATAAAGAAGAGCAAGGCAAGGCAGGAAATCATCCTAAAGGAATACAGACCATTGACTAGAACAGGTGCTATTGCGCTATGGTTTTAATTTTCATGTCTCGGATTTTCAGTGAATGTATTTTTTAAAGATTTTTTAAATTTAAATGCAATTAATTAACATATAATGTGTTATTAGTGTCAGAGGTAAAGGTCAGTGATTCATCAGTCTTATATAACACCCAGTGTCCATTATATCACATTTCCTCCTTAATGGCCATCACCCAGTTACCCCATCCCTCCACCCAGAAACCCTCAGTTTGTTTCCTATGATTAAGAGTCTCTTATGGTTTGTCTCCATCTCTGATTTGGTTTTGTTTTATTTTTTCCTCCCTCACCTATGATCCTCTGTTTTGTTTTTTAAATTCCACATGTGAGTGAGATCATATGATGATTGTCTTTCTCTGATTGACTTACTTTGCTTAGACTAATGCTCTGTAGTTAAAACCATGTTGTGTAGTTACAACCATGTTGTTGCAAATGGCAAGCTTTCATTTTTGGTGGCTGCATAGTATCCCATCATATATATACACACACACAGAGAGAGAGAGAGAGAGCGCATATATATATATATATATATATCACATCTTCTTTATCCATTCACCTGTCAATGAACATCTGGACTTTTTCCATAGTTTGGCTATTGTGGACATTGCTGCTAGAAACATTGGGGTGCAGGTGCCTCTCCAGATCACTACATTTTTATCTTTAGGGTAAATCCCTAGTAGTGCAATTGCTGGGTCATAAGGTAGTTCCATTTTCAACTTTCTGAGGAACCTCCATTCTGTTTCCCAGAGTGGCTGTAACAGCTTGCATGTAGGTGAAGATGCGGAGAAAGAGGAACCCTCTTGCACTGTTGGTGGGAATGCAAGCTGTTTCAGTGAATGTATTTTAAACATTTATTGGTCATTTTGTTTCCTGTGAATCTTTTCATTTTGCTTTGTCCATATTTTCTTATTAGCTGTCCATGTTTAATGTATTTTTTTTGATTCTTTGTATATTATAGTTAGTAATCATCAGTTATATGTATTGCTAATGTAACTCAAAATCTGTGGCTAATTTTTCACTTTTTATGGTATCTTTCATGGTACAGAAGTTTTAAAACCTAATACACAAACTTGTCACTGTTTACTTTTAAGGTTTTGTTCAAGGAGATCCTTCCCTATCCTGAGTCATATTCCCCTATTTTCTCCTTCAAAAGTTCTGTTTCACATTTCATATTTGTTTTAATGCACTGGGGGCTTATTTTTTATGGTGTGCTTTGGGCATCTTAACATTTACTTCCATTAAGATAACCAATTGTCCCAGGCCATTTTAAAATACTCTTCCAATTTTTTTTATTGCTATTCTTTTCATATACAGAGTTTCTGTATATATGTTGGTTCCTTCTGGTATAAGTCTGTTTCTGGGATATCTGCTCTGTGTCATTGGTCTGGGTTATTTTCATGAACAACAGTATCCTGTCTTAATATAGCTTTAAAATAAGACCTGATTGCTATCAAGAATAGTCCCTTCCAATTTGGTTAGTGTATTTCAGACTCTTAGGTACTTTGTACGAATTTTAAGATCATTTTGCCAAGTACCATGAAAAAACTGTTAAGATTTTAACTCATACTTTGCTGAATGTATAGATTAGTATGAGCAAAATATATAGATTAGTATGAGCAAAAATCACTTCTATAATTGTATTTTCTCACTAACATATGTCTCCTACATACTTTTGTCTTTATATAAAAATATTTTATATGTTTCATAATTTTGTCCATAAAACTATTATACACTTTTGGTTGCTTTTTCCTCCTTGATATATTTTGTTTTGGACTATCATTAAAAATGACATTTTCAAAGTAGAATTTCAAATTAATTGCTGCTAGTACAAAAGAGCATAAATAATTCTTATGTAATCAACTTATACCCGGAGAACCTGCTAAACTATTTCATTAGTTCTGTGTTTAGAGATTTTCTTGGCATTTCATAAAGACAAACCCACAGTATATGAATTATGATAAATTTATTTCTATCTTCCCAACCCTTATGCCTTTGACTGACTTTTTGTGTCTTACTCTACTGGCCAGCATCCCTTGAACAGAGATCAAGATAGCTGCTCATTCTTTTTTTTTTTTTTGAGGTTAAAAATTTATTTATTTATTTATTTATTTATTTTTTTCCAATTTATTTATTTTCAGAAAAACAGTATTCATCATTTTTTCACCACACCCAGTGCTCCATGCAAGCTGTGCCCTCTATAATACCCACCACCTGGTACCCCAACCTCCCACCCCCCCCGCCACTTCAAACCCCTCAGACTGTTTTTCAGAGTTCATAGTCTCTCATGGTTCACCTCCCCTTCCAATTTACCCAAATTCCCTACTCCTCTCTAACGCCCCTTGTCCTCCATGCTATTTGTTATGCTCCACAAATGAGTGAAACCATATGATAATTGACTCTCTCTGCTTGACTGATTTCACTCAGCATAATCTCTTCCAGTCCCGTCCATGATAGCTGCTCATTCTTAGCTTTGGAAGGTAGTGTAATGTTTCAGTACTAAATATGCCTTTTACTCTGGGATTTTTTAATTTACTTTTTTAGGTTAAAGAATTTCACTTTTCTTCATAGTTGGCTGAAAGTTTTGTTTAAATGTAATTAAGTAATAGGTATTGTTTTGCATCAGGTGCTTTTCCTACATCTATTGAGAGGATCACATGGCTTCTCTGAAGTTCTTTGAAGACTAATGCTCTGCCTGAGGAAAATCTCAACTTGAAAAACAAAAAAATCAATACTGTATATTTTCTATGGACATAGATAGATGTAAAAACATTTTTAAAGGGTGGTAAGACTACATTCAGATATGATTCTAGGTGGTATTGTGGAGAGAGGGAGAGAGGGAAGTGAAAAGATGAGTGCAGACAGGACTGGGGTTGGTAGAAACATAGCTGTGAGCTCTATCTGCAATATTCTAATATTTCTCTTATAGGGGAATATGCCTTTCATAATTTTTTGTATCTATGTATAACAACATGTACACAGAAAAAAAAGCGTATAAAATTAATGATAAATTTTGAGTGCTAGAAGGTGTACAATTGCTACTTTCTGCACTTTTCTATAATTTTCTTTTTTTTTTTTTTTTTTTTTTAATAACAAAAATGATCCAGTTTATTTTTTTTTTCTTTTTTTTTTTTCCCAATTTATTTATTTTCAGAAAAACAGTATTCATTATTTTTTCACCACACCCAGTGCTCCATGCAAGCTGTGCCCTCTATAATACCCACCACCTGGTACCCCAACCTCCCACCCCCCCGCCACTTCAAACCCCTCAGACTGTTTTTCAGAGTCCATAATTTTCTAATTTATAAGAACAACAAGCCATTTAGAAAGTATTATTCATCTTGATTATAGATGACATAGGATTTAAATTGTTCAAGTTTGGTCTTAATATTTGGAATCAAAGTTGAAAGCATGAACTTCTTCATGCATATAATCAATTAAAATTCGTGTATTTAAGTACCTAATTGAGTATGGATTGGAAAGGATAATTATATAGGCATCATCTAATAATATGGATGGGAAATATAGACAAGCTTTTCAAAGAAGCACTGAACCAACATGGAAATCAAAAGTGAAATATTGCTGTCACCTACAGACCAATAGTAATAGTATTTCTTGTTTGAGTCTTAACTGTTTTTAATAGGCAGCCAACTCTTATTCCCTTCATATTACCAATATTTCTTTCTGTAAGTGTCTCTTTCACTCTAATTTATTTTTTATTTTTTATTTTCAGCATAACAGTATTCATTATTTTTGCACCACACCCAGTGCTCCATGCAATCCGTGCCCTCTATAATACTCACCACCTGATACCCCAACCTCCCACCCCCCGCCCCTTCAAAACCCTCAGATTGTTTTTCAGAGTCCATAGTCTCTCGTGGTTCACCTCTCCTTCCAATTTCCCCCAACTCCCTTCTCCTATCTCCCCATGTCCTCCATGCTATTTGTTATGCACAAATAAGTGAAACCATATGATAATTGACTTTCTCTGCTTGACTTATTTCACTCAGCCTAATCTCTTCCAGTCCCGTCCATGTTGCTACAAAAATTGGGTATTCATCCTTTCTGATGGAGGCATAATACTCCATAGTGTATATGGACCACATCTTCCTTATCCATTCATCCATTGAAGGGCATCTTGGTTCTTTCACAGTTTGGCAACTGTGGCCATTGCTGCTATAAACATTAGGGTACAGATGGCCCTTCTTTTCACTACATCTGTATCTTTGGTGTAAGTACCCAGGAGTGCAACTGCAGGGTCGTAGGGAAGTTCTGTTTTTAATTTCTTGAGGAATCTCCACACTGTTCTCCAAAGAGGGTGCACCAACTTGCATTCCCACCAATAGTGTAAGAGGGTTCCCCTTTCTCCACATCCCCTCCAGCACATGTTGTTTCCTGTCTTGCTAATTTTGGCCATTCTAACTGGTGTAAGGTGATATCTCAATGTAGTTTTAATTTGAATCTCCCTGATGGCTAGTGATGATGAACATTTTTTCATGTGTCTGATAGCCATTTGTAGGTCTTCATTGGAAAAGTGTCTGTCCATATCTTCTGCCCATTTTTTGATATGATTGTCTGTTTTGTGCGTGTTGAGTTTGAGGAGTTCATTATAGATCCTGGATATCAACCTTTTGTCTGTACTGTCATTTGCAAATATCTTCTTCCTTTCCATGGGTTGCCTCTTTGTTTTGTTGACTGTTTCCTTTGCTGTGCAGAAGCTTTTGATTTTGATGAAGTCCCAAAAGTTCATCTTCGCTTTTGTTTCCTTTGCCTTTGGAGACATATCTTGAAAGAAGTTGCTGTGGCAGATATTGAAGAGATTACTGCCTATGTTCTCCTCTAGGATTCTGATGGATTCCTGTCTCACATTGAGGTCTTTTATCCATTTTGAGTTGATCTTTGTGTACGGTGTAAGAGAATGGTCGAGTTTCATTCTTCTACATATAGCTGTCCAGTTTTCCCAGCACCATTTATTGAAGAGACTGTCTTTTTTCCACTGTATATTTTTTCCTGTTTTGTCGAAGAGTATTTGACCATAGACTTGAGGGTCCATATCTGGGCCCTCTACTCTGTTCCACTGGTCTATGTGTCTGTTTTTATGCCAGTACCATGCTATCTTGGTGATCACAGCTTTGTAGTAAAACTTGAAATCAGGTAACGTGATGCCCCCCATTTTATTTTTGTTTTTCAACATTTCCTTAGCGATTCGGGGTCTCTTCTGATTCCATACAAATTTTAGGATTATTTGCTCCAGCTCTTTGAAGAATACTGGTGGAATTTTGATCGGAATAGCATTAAAAGTATAGATTGCTCTAGGCAGTATAGACATTTTAACAATGTTTATTCTTTCGATCCAAGAGCATGGAATGGTCTTCCATCTTTAGACTGACATTTCACTCTAATTTTTATGTTTTTCTCTCTCTCGGACCCAGGAACTTGAAAAAGCAACCTTTTCCCTCATATATGAAGTGATCCTAATATAAGGGTTTGAACACCCAGTGCTGGGTTGTCCAACTGACAGATGGACAATTGGAGCATAGGCTTAGGGTGTTGGCAGAACGCAGATAGATAGATGAGTAGATAGACATGCATGATAAGTGTGTGCATATGTATGTATGCACATATATATGCATAGATACATATATATTTACATGTGATATTTCCAATTAAAAAATGGGTGGGCGGTTGGGGTACCAGGTGGTGGATATTATAGAGGGCACGGCTTGCATGGAGCACTGGGTGTGGTGAAAAAATAATGAATAATGTTTTTCTGAAAATAAATAAATGGAAAAAAATGAGAGCCATAATTAGAAGAATTAGAGTAGACTTAGGCTTACTTAATGCTTTGGTATTAGTTTATTTTGGAATGACATGTGAGGAGTGGGGTGGATGGGGGAGTAAGTACTATGGTTTTTCCAATATTGGGGGCAGCTAAACATTTAAGTCTGGTCCAAAGAACATATCTCCTACTCAGCAACATCAAAAAGAAGGAGTCTTTGTGAATGGCTTTGTATTTTCAGACAGGTAATTCAGATACTTACCTAAGGTGCAGAATCTGAACCAGGCGTGATGCACATAGAGTGAAGATTGAGTGGGGCATTCTAAGGAGGGGTGTGTGTATATGTGTGTAAAATATGGATTTAATCTTGAACAAGGTAAAAAATAATCAAATCCTCTCTGATTAAATGTCGAATGGCTTTGAGGAAAAAATTTTTCCCAAATGGCAATAGTGGATTAGCCCATGAAGAAGAAGAAAAAGCTAGACTCTGAGCATAAGAGGGTCTGGGGAACATGACTGTTGTGAGGAAGGACACGTAGGCAGAAAGAAAAGATGGGCAAAAGATATGAGGAACAAGATAGATGGTATCCACACAGTCTTTCTCCTGGCAACCACACTGATGTCCTCCCCTGAACTTGTTCGTGCTTCTAGAAATCTCCTTTATGTTTCCCATCTCCAGTCCCCACCCTGATATGGGCAACATAAGTCCAGGAGAGGGAGAGGTCCGTGGCCAGTGTATTAGTAACTCCAAATGCACAGCTAGATAGGAAGCTCATGGGCAAATAGGCTTCATTTTGTTCTGGATACACATGTAGCATAGAGATACGTTTTTCACGCTTTGTCACACTGTTTGAGGTTACAAATGGGAAGGAAAGGAATTAGAAATTATTAAGCTTGAATAATGTCAGGGCCATGTTTTATAGAAACAGCAGGTCTGAAGATATTAGAGATGCAGATCCATCTTAATCTTTGCTCTCAGGACCACTATTTTTTAAAACATTAAAATAATAGTATTTTTTCAAATGTCAGAAGTTGTTGCTTTGTGTGGTTTTATAAAGATGGATACATAAGTATCCTGGCTTAGGAGCCAGGTTTGAATAGGAGCTTCACTACGCTCCACCTGATAACCTTGCACAAATTCCTCAACCTCCCTGAGCCTTCATTTCCTCATTAATGAATGAGGTAATAATACCTCCTTCCTACATTTCCTATAAGGAATAAATTATGCTGTGTAATAAAACTTAGCATAGTGCTGTGCACAGCGTGAAGTACTCAGGGAATGATGACGGTGCTATAGATGTGGCAATTACTCAACATTGAATTTATCAATAGTATATTTCATGTTTCTAGAACAATGATATTGTAATCTGTTGCATATAAAAACACCCGACCTCAATGGCTTGATCAAATGGGGGTGTATTTTTTTCTCATGTGCAAAAAGGGGGCACTCCAGGGCTTGTATGTCTGATGGAACAAATCCTCAAGCACCCAAGTTCCTTCCATTTGCCCTACTCTGTGTCCCTTAGTGAATGACTCTAGTATTCATGGTTGCAAGATTCTCCTGCCCCTTTAGAAATCATGACTATGCCCCCCCAACAGAAAGAAGAGAAAGATATGGGCCAGCGAAATTGGTCTCATTTCCATCAGGAGCGCAAAGCTTTTCTAGAAGTTCTCTGCAGTGGACTTTCTCTTACACATCATAAGGTGTTCAGCCACATGAGTATCTCCAGGATAAGGGACATTTGCTGCCCAAGCAAAGTTTGGTTCTGACAGTAAGAAAAGAGGAGAGAATAGATAGTGAAGAGGCACCAGCAGTGTTTGCCAGAGTTTGACATTAAGAATTATTTGCTTCCTGCCCTCCAGATGGCTAAGGCCTTAGTAATGAGATCGTGAGAGAAAAGACCTCTGTTTCAGCCTGGCTTAATAGAGGAGCTAGGTTGTGGCATGGCAAAACCCAGTATCACTTCAGGAGGGAGCAAACAAATGTTAGGCAAGTATTTTTAGCTTCTCCTAAATATTGTCCTGTCATAGAGGGCAGCATGCTATATGAGTTTAGAACAAATCTCGGAAATCAAGCAGTCATGACTTGGAATTAAGGCCCTGGCCATCTTTGAGTGTATAACTTTGGGCGATTTATTTAATCTCTCTAGGATGTAAATCCCTGTGAGAGCAGTGGTTTTGTCATTTTTGTTACTACTGTATCCCTGTTCTCCAGGAGAGAGTTTTTCTGTACCGGGCACTCAGGTATCGGATGGATGGATGGATGGATATGTGAATGAGTAAACTTCTCTGAACCCCGAATTCCTCAGCGATAAAAGGGATTAATAGAGACCATTTTTAGAGGTCATAATGAGGATTAAATGCGGGAATATATGTCTTATAGAACACTCCATTGACTCCATTGTTAGAGAAATACAATTTCACTTAGAGCTTCCCTAAGGTTCCCTGAACCTGAGAACCTCTGTGGGGTTTTTCAAAGGATCTATTCAGCCAGCTGTTCATCTCCAGGTCTGTTGGCTTTTTAGATAAGCTGCACTGTTGTACAATTTAAGTTTAATACTAACATATCTATAGCAAATATCCCTGGAGTCTATTTCCAAAATGGACGGAGAGAGAGATGTATGTGTGCACATGGCTGTGTGTGTATACACACCTGCAATGGTGGCTTTAATTTGGATAAAATTCAGCTCAGATTTTAACATCTGCTATTTTGAACAAAGCTTGCTCCTAATTAAGGGTTAGCACACTGAATTAACAGGAAATTAATACTCATTTCTGTGCTGGTCCACTACAGTGGCAAGAAAATTACTTAAATTCAATTCAGAGAATGGCATTTATCATGGACAACAATAATGGGGTCTAAAGGATTATCTGTGAAACACTGGAAGTAAAACTTCCATGAGATCCAAAAACTCTGTGCTTATGTAGGACAGTGAGTGAATCTTTTTTTTTTTAAATTTATTTATTTGACAGAGAGAGATCACAAGTAGGCAGAGAGGTAGGCAGAGAGAGGAGGAAGCAGGCTCCCTGCTGAGCAGAGAGCCCGATGCGGGGCTCGATCCCTGAGATCATGACCTGAGCAAAAGGCAGAGGCTTTAACCCACTGAGCCACCCAGGCACCCTGGACAGGGAGTGAATCTTAAGAAATGATGATTTGAAAGAAAATTTCCCTCAGCAGCATTGCTAAGTACACACAATAGTTAGTATTGGCTGATTTATAAGGTTTATGGGGGAACTTCAGAATTAAGGCCCAGAATGTCCTCCTGCTGATAACATGAAAGTTGCTAAATTAAGGATTACATTGCAAGCAAATCCTACACCAGCAACCCATCAGCAGGCAAATGATTCTCTAAAACTCATAAGCCATTTCATAATTCACCACCATCAACTCCTCCCTATTATATGGTGGTGTTTTGGAACCAGTGCTAAAGCCAGGATATCTTCTGTGCGGTGAGTGGTACTTGCCCAGACGTTCTAATTTGGATTTATTGACTAGGTGATACTGTGTTATCCCTGGCTATTTAAAACGTGTTCTATGACAAGGTAGTGCCACCAAATGCAAAAGTAACTATAACAAGCTTGGCATACCTTTTCAGAGAAGAATGATTCACTCCTATCACACACATTGTGTCATTGTGAAGAGACTTAATTTCCAAACTCATGGAACATAGACTGCAAGTAAACATCAAACTGTGTGTGCCCATCCCTCCTCTGAGTTCGAATAGTTCCTGAGGTCCTCTGTGGTCAACTTTGATGTCTGGACTCGTGGGCCCCACTGAGTATATGTCTGCTTTGTATTTCTGCCCTAGCCATTCACCCTGCTCTGGCTTATAATGGGAATATTGACTGGTCATTGACTAAGCCTGGGCAGGCAGACTTTGCAGTAATTATGAATGAAAGATGTCAGTGGCAAAGCATCTCATTCCAGATATTTCTACACATAGTCGATATCGGCTTTTGTAAGCGTGACTGAGCTCCAAATGGCTTGCAGTCATAAGGGAATGACCAATTGAATAGCTACTATTTCATCCAATTGATGCTGTACTTTTTGTGCAAAGGGAAACAGGAATGCAGAAGCGTACACATTTTATACCAGCCTGGTTCTTGCTTTCAGTAGCTGCTGAAAAATATTAGCTATTTTCCCTAGGAAGCCAGCTCCTGGGGAGAGGCTATACGTTGCAAGTGGAAAACTATGTTAATTTTCAGCGAATGTTACAAAAAATAGAATCTTCTACCCAAACTTAATCATTAATGCATTTACTCCCAACAGAAAGAGTAGTATTTCCTGGAAACTCTTGAATCCTGCTTCACCAGGAAAATAAAGAATAGGGCTAAGAAAAGAGCCCAGATTAAAATGCAATATCCTATTGGTCTTGTGGAAGATCCATGAGTCCAGGCAAGGACAAAGATGAAGGCTTCTGCCTCCTGACTGGCTTGCGTAATCTGAGATCCAAACCACTTTGAAATGGAAGATGCCTCTTTTCTCCTCACATTCTTGATGCCTCCGCATGTCAGAGGCACTTTACTTTCTTATGATGACCGTCCAAATATTTACAGAGACTTTTTTCATTTGCCCATAATTATCTTGGTAATAGAGCCTTAATTATTCTACCACGTAGTCAAAGCAGTTACACAGCAACATATTCCCAACTCCTGTAATGTGCAGAAAATGCCAGATTGGTTGAACAGAGTTGGGGGTAGGATTCACGCCAGACAGAGCTGCCCCAAGGACACACAGCTAATAAATAGCAAAACCAGGAACTGACTCGAGCCCGGACACCTCTAATCACTCTGCTTTATAGTGTCTCCACTGTAGGCCTGTAATAGCAGTAAGATGCGTTCATAGTAGGGCATATAGAAGCAATAACAATATCTAAGGGTAGCATTTGCCATTATTTATTGAGTTTGTACTATGAGCAAACTTCAGAATGTGTGGTATTGGGGATCAGAACTCTGGAAAGTGACAGCCTGTTTGAGATCCTCTCTCCCACGTCCACTACTGAGCTGCATCTTTCCACGGCACCCCATTTGCCTCTAATCAGATTCTTCTGAGGAGAAGGGCTTTTGTGTTCTCTTTCATGACAATGCACTCCTTTGGGCTACCTTAGCGGGATTGGTACTGCTCCCAGGAAGCCCTTTTGGAAATTTGTGGGGCAGTTATTAGGTATTGCACTGACTGATATTTGCAATGACTTGCGTTTAGTGGGGGGAGTTGAGAATGCTAAATCTCCTCAGTACCCTGAACAGCCAAGTTTCCACAGGACTTCCACACATCATTCAAAATTTCCTGTAAATACAAACACCATTTGCACCTCTTTAAGCCCTAAACTTGACTCCAGTTTACATACCAAGTATAAAATGATCCCAGTGTTCTATACACTGTGTTTTCCAGGAATGCAGATGCTAGGTAAATGGAAAAAAGTGGTACTTCATTACACAGAAATAGCCTTTACCAGCACCCCTTCAGGTTTTCCAAAGCCCGCTATCAGATTTATATTAGTTTTCTCTTGCTGCATAACAAATTACCACCAACTTCAGACAATATGCTTTTTTTTTTTTTTTTTAAAGTAAGTTCCATGCCCAGCTTGGAGATCTGGAGTCAGACACTTAGTCAACTGAACCACCCAGACACCCAACAGCACACAGTTATTACCTCACAGTTTCCAAAGATATTCAGAGATCAGCATAGCTTAGGTAAGGGCTTCAGGTCTCATAAGGCTGTGATCAATGTGTCAGACAGGGTTAGAATTTCATCTGGTCTCCCGGGGAAAGAAGCGCCACTGGGGAAAGACCCACTTTGAAGTTCACCCAGGTTGCTGACTGATTTTAGACTCATGGTTTGACTGAGGGCCTCTGTTCCCTCTGCTGGCTGTGAGCCAGAGGTTGCCTCAGTTCCTTGACATGTCGCTGTCTCGTTAGGGCAGCTCACAAGATGGCATCTTGCTTTATAAGTGCAAGTGAGGAGATTCTACTACAATATGAGAGTTACAATCTTAAGTGACAAGCCCAGAAGAGGCATCCCATCACCTTTGCCATATTTTATTGATTAGCAGCAAGCCCTACCCAGGACTCAGTGGGAGGGGGCTCCACAGGGGCATGAAGCAGGCAAGGGTCACTGGGGGTCATCTTAGAATCTGCCTATCATAAGCACCAAGCATGGGCTTGGTAATAGTTGTGTAGTCATGTTGGATCAGCCTTGGATGCAAAAATCCTTATTTTCAGCTGATTTTATCTTAAAAGATTTTCAGCCTCAGGCACCTGGAAATCAGAATTCATCATTGTTCACTAGATGAACATCAAAGGACAGAAATTGAAGCGGGGAGGGGGACAATGGAAGTTGGGATCCTTAAATTGGATACAAGGAAGGGGGATTGAGTAAAGCATGGTAAATTGGGTTTGGAAGGGATGGTCTAAATTCCCACCTACTCATTGTTTCATGAGTAGGGAAGTGAGAAGTCAAAGCCAAAGCTACCATAGTTCCTTCCCACAGCGCAGGGTTAAGAAGTAGGTCAAGCATAATGTGTTAGTTTCTAATACAATGCAGCAGGCAGGATGAGGTATAGAAGCCAGATCTTCTCATGGCAGTGAATTGGGACTATGTATTTTACGAGCCACAGAGGCTTGGGGTCCTCTTTTGAATCTTGACTCCTGTAGTGTGACCTGGTGGCAGTGAGAGAGAGCCTTGTTTCTGAAAGTACAAGGGCAAAAGATTTGGGACTCAGATACTCTAGAGTAGAGTGATGAGCCATTGAGTTTTGGATCTGGAAGGAACTTTTAGTTCCTGGTATCTAACACTTCATTTGACAGTTGGGGAAACTCCTGTCCAGAGCAGCAATAGGGCTGAGGCAAGGCATATGAATGTAGGCTCAGAACCCAGATGTCTTATGTCCTTTTCACCCTTGCATTTTCCCTTTTAAAATAGGTCTCCCAAAATGCAGATGTCCGTATCGTCTTCACCAACTTGGAATGGGAGAAGCAAGGTTTTGTTTTGTTGGTGTTGAGAATGGGCTTCTGGCCTCTTCTCCTAGGAGTCATGCATTATATAACTATCTTGTCATATCTTCCAGTGACTCTCCCAGTGAGAGTTTGTACATCTCTGTCCCATTTAATCCCAGTAATCCATGTGACTTGTTTTAGCCAACGTAATGTGAGTGAAAGTGAAGTTGTGTTGCGTAAGAGCCAGCTTGGAGTTTTCCACATCTCGCTGCCATGGGCCGGGCAGTGTTGCAGAGAGAGGCTTCCCAAAGTGAAGACCGTGTAGACAGAGCTGTAGCAGCTGGTGATGACGGGCTGTAAGGACCACATTTGTGATGCGGGTGATTCAGTCTGCCTCCACAGCATTATCTGGCACAGCCTATCAGACTCAATTGGGGGGAGGACTACATACATATACCTGTATGTGGACTCACTTTTCCCAGGTGCTAGCCCTTCCTCCAGTTTGCCTTCCCTTTGTATGTCCCCATCTCTATGAATAACATCCCCTCACTCAAGGAGCCGAGGGTCATACCTGCCTCCTCTTCCTCCTCTTCCAACCAGCTACCAAGTTCTTCTTTCTTGCCTCCCAGCTCCATCCCCACTGTCTCTGCCTGTGAGCAGGCCACTCGTTGCTACTCCAACTGCCAAGCTGGCTCTTTTTTGCCCCAGTCTCAGCCTTGGCCCTCCAGTCTGTTCTCCATAAGTGCCAGAGGCAGCAAATCCCATTGGAAACTTTTTTTTTTTTTTTTTTTTTAGATTTTATTTATTTGACAGAGAGAGGTCACAAGTAGGCAGAGAGGCAGGCAGAGAGAGAGGAGGAAGCAGGCTCCCTGCTGAGCAGAGAGCCCGATGCGGGACTCGATCCCAGGACCCTGAGATCATGACCTGAGCCGAAGGCAGTGGCTCAACCCCCTGAGCCACCCAGGTGCCCCCCATTGGAAACTTTTAATAATGGTGTTGTAAGATCAGATTTAACACAAACCACAAAGTCCTTTGAGCAATGTCCCCGTTTATCTCTCACTGTGTTACTCCTGGGACCTTCCTCCTTATTCTCATCCACTGCCTCTTTTTTGTTTTAATTTATAGTAGGCTGCCTTTCCGCTTGGAAGCCTTGCCTCCTACTTGTACCGTCAGCCACCAGACACCCTCATGCCTCTCCCTTCTGCCCACTCCCCATTTACTTGGCCAGCTCCTACTCACTCCTTGAACCCCATCATAGAGTTATCTCCTCTGAGAAGTCTTCCCTGAATTCCAGAGTCTTTATGCTCTTTATGACCCTATACTTTGTCTGACATGTGACTGTTCCCCATAGACTGTATTCTCTGAGAAGTCCTCAACACTTTGCAAAGCAATATCTAGCACATAAGAGACGACCCTTAAATATTTGCTACTGAATATTGGTTTTTTATTCTGAAAGTGAGGGAAAATAATGCCTGGACACTGGAATAAAATACTTATCTTGAAAATAGGTTCTTTTGGATACCAAGTGTTTATATTTTGTATGTAGCAAAGGCAAAGCTGTTGGAAACAACTAGAACTTTCAAGAATACAAGGAATAAAGCTATATATATGTAAAATATGGGTCATTGTTATATCTGTTCTGAGTGTTCAAAAAATCACAAATTTTTCTTCAAGAAGTAAATATTTAAAACACGAGTGCCGGGGGACTTTGGTGAAGAATGAGGGGAGGAGAGGGCAGGGGATGAAGAAGAGCCTGCTTGGACCTGTGGGTCTGGGCGGACTCAGTTGGGGATATGTGTGTGCATGAGAATAGTGTTCTATGTTTAAAAATACTTCCTCAAGAGGTTGTTCACCAGAGAGTCCAACTTTCCCTCCTTGTTCTGTGCTACGAACACAACCTGATTTCAGGAAGCTGAGTTAGAAGAGATGCTAAGAAATAAGAGTCTGTGGAGTCAGCGAGGAGAGCGGGGGTTTCTAGAGCATCCCGCAGGCCTGGTGGTCAAGGAGTACATTTGAGTGGTGGTTGTCAATTTTCTGGGCAGAGAAACTCAGGTTGGGTAATGGTCTTTATTTCAGTGACTCTGAGGAAATGATTCCCAGTGCATATGGGTACACATCTGAATTGTGGGTCTGTTTCTGCTGCTAGAGTGTCCTCCCTTATGGTCAGTCCAGAATGTAAGGCAGCTTGGGAATGATGGCCTGGATCCCTCCCACATTCCTCCAGGAGGAGAACTGTGAGGTGTGTTTGCCATCTCCTCACTCTGAATGATCACAGACCCTCACATCTGACAATAGAACTTGACTTGGGCATGGCTGCCACATAAAAAGACTCTATAAGTATGTTGGGCTCCTGGGTAGCTCATTGGGTTAAATTTCTGACTCTTGATTTTGGGTCAAGTCATGGTCTCAGGGTCATGGGATTAAGCCTTGCCTCAGACTTTGTGCTGAGTGTGGAGGCTGCTTAAGATTCTTTCTCTCCCTCTCCACCCCCCACTGCTCTCTCTCTCTCTCTATTTCAAAAAAAAAAATTAAAATTAAAGAAGACATTATACATGTTAGGTATGTAGGTAGAAGTACTAACAGGCTGACAGAATTGGATGGCTGGCTGTGACTGTGCAGGGAGACATACAGGGAGGTAAAAAGACTTTCTAAGGATCACAATGTTGGAAGTGTGTTTTTCCATGACACTTACTTGCAATTTACAAAAAGTCAACATAGGAAATCTAAATAAATATGAAGTCCTACCGAAGCCTTAATTAACTTAACCTTTAAAACATCTTTTATTGATTTGTCAAATCAAAACATGATAAATACATCATTTAGAAGGAGGTATCACAAAGGAGACATTGATAAATGTAAAACCCTTTGTCCAGGAATAAGAGAATTTCCCAAGAAGTAAGAGAGCTCATTTCTCCTCTGATAACATAATTTCTCTCCACTTATAAAAAGACATAAGCAGAATAATGAACAGATTAGGTACAGAATCACCAACAAGGCAATGAACCTGCTAAAGCAATTAGCCCCCTGTGCTTTCCCCCTGGGAGGAGCAGACCCGGGTTACATCCAGAATGCAGGAGCAGCACCTGAGTTAAGCAAGATGCTTTGTTCATAGCCCAACTGTAGTTGGGCTGATTTCAAAGAGCATGAGGGAGGGGGTGGACTGAATGTGGCTCTTTCCCCATCCCAGCAATCTTTGCTTTCCATCTGGAGCGGACATGCATGTATGTCAGTCCCACACACCCTCCCTTTCTTTAAAACACAGCTCCCGTTTGTCTGGAGGGAGCCATTCAAACTTCCTATGTGGTTCCAAGAGGAGCTGCTCATTACCATACCCTACTGGAGAGGAGGCCTCAGATGTAAATGAGCCAATCATGGTAGATGCAGGCCATAAATCAGGCCAATCAGAACTCTCCACTGGGATTTTCATTTTAAGGGAGTGGCCCCTTTTCTTTTCTAGTAGTAAAGTTAAGAGGATTGACAATTCAGGGGTGCAAAACCAACATACGAAAAGGGAAAGAAGTAAGAAACAACTGGAAAAAGAGGGGGCCAGCATCCAGATGATACTTTAGTCCCTGAATCACCACCCCCTAAAAATACAGTTTCTCTGATTCTTGCCTTCCTGAGACCTGGCTGTTTGGCATGTCCTGAACTGTGAGCTTCTCCAATATCTCTTCAATAAATATCCACTTTCTTAAGCTAGACTGATTTAGGTTTGTGTTGTTTGCGATGAAATGAGTCCTGAATAACTTCTTTTCTTTCACATCTGGTTACTGAATACCTACATTATGCCTGAATAATGCCTCAGATTTTCTCTAAAGGACCTCATGCCCCATGGGAGAGCTACAAAGAAGCCATGGTGGCCCAGTTTGTTTAGGAACGTGATAGGTATCCCATGGAATGTAAAGACATTTGCCAAATAAAAAACCCATTTCAGGTTGTAATAGGATATATTTTTCTGAAATGGTTTCTTAGGTTGAGTACTGTCCTTGTGTTGTACAGTGTGAATTGGTGTTTTAATTAAAATTTTACTTAAAGTGATTTTAAAGTTTTCTAAGTCCAACCAAGTATTAGGGACACCAAGTTGAATTAAAATGTGCAGCAGGACTTCTCCGGGCCTATACGGCTAGCACACTTTGGAATATAAAAGGAAATAATTGAGTATGCAGAGATTCCAAAAGTTCTGGAACCAAAAAATGCATTTTTCTTGGAATGTGTGATTAAATTTCAGAGAACCCATGTTCCTTGGAACATAGCTGGGGAACCACCCACACTAGATCTTCACTAACTTCTCAGTTGGTTTAAGTTAAGGTCCAAGGGAGAAGTTCTAGATTAATTAAATCTTTATTAATTAAATCCCAAGGCACTTTCCACTCCCTTCCACCATTGTGGATGGGTGCCAGAGCAAATCCTTCTTTTCGTCGTGATCAGGAAGCATGCTAAGCCATCAGAAGGAGTTGCTGTGCTATGATCTGAAAAGCTGTCTTGTTTTCTGGAAGCCTAAGGTGGTACTGCAAAATGGGCGACAAGTATCACCTATATAGACATCAGCTGTGTGAACTCTGGGGGCAGCCGGCAAAAGTTCTGACTCTTCTCAGCTTTCTTGGAGCCTCAAAAAAACTACCATGGAAGTACGCATTTTGATTTCCCCCTTTACATCACGTGTTGTTAGGACAGCAGCACGCTGCGAGAATGGAATGCAGAGGGAAGGTTAAAGGCCACTGGTAGGCAGAGGAGCCTCCTATGGGCTCCAGAGTATAGCTCTGATACCTCTGTGGACAGCTGGGAATTCAATATGGAAAATAAAGGGAAATTAAAGGGATTTCTGTGACCCTTTTGGTGATGTCAGAGGCAGAATATCAGAATGCCATCTCCACTGTTCAGGAAGTGGGGAGTCGAGCTTTCCATTTATATTCTGGCTCAGTGTCTCAGTTTGGTGTATTTTTATGCTTTTGCTATTTATTGATTTAACCAACGTGAATCACCATTCGGCAAACAGGGCCGCATTAATGCGTTAAAAGCTCATTATGAGGATAATGGACACGAAGTAAAAAGGAATCAAATGATGTGAGTGTAAAAGGTTTTTCCCTAGACAACTGAAAATAAATTGAAAACAAATTCAATTAAAATAACATTCAGCCTTTTTATTCCTTCCGTGGTGTGATTCCTCTAACGGAGGTGCCCAGATCTAACACACTGCTCTGCAAGGCCGCCCCTCCCGCACCTGCCAGACAAACACGGGCTGTGGACAAGGGGCCCTGTTTTGGAAGCTGTTCTTGGCAACCTTGTGCTCCCGGCCTCTGTCAGAGATATCTCCCTTTGTTTGTCCTAATCCTTTCTCCTCTCTCTTGGTTAGAACTCATTGAGCCCCTTTGAGGCAAGGAGAGTTCCTCTCCTCTCACTGCTCAACCTCCTGCCCCAAAGCAAATGCTGGGTCTGTCACAGGCCCCCTTGCTGCAGCTGCTGCTGAAACCCTGCCAGAGGCTTTTCAACTCAGTGCACTTCTTTGCTTCTCCGTGACAATATCATCCTGGCCAGAGTTGCCCCTGGCAAGGTGTGTTAGTATCCCAGGGCTGTGATCACAAAGTACCACAAACTGGGTGGCTGCACATCACAAGAAATATATCGTCTCACAGCTCTGGAAGCTCGAAGTCTGGAAAATACAAGCGTCGGCAGAGCCGTGCCTCCTCTAATGTCTGGAGGGCAGTCTTTCCTGGCTTCCTCCTGGCTTCCGGGCCTTTGCTGGCCTCCTGTGGTGTCCCTCGGCTTGCAGGTGCCTCACTCCATCTCTGCATCTGTCACCCCACGCTACTGTCCCTGTGGGTCTGTCTCCATGTGGCAGTCATCTTAGAAGAGTACCAGCCATGTCGGGTGAGGGCCCCCCTACTCCAGCTTGACCTCCTCTTAATATCTTATGTCTGCAGTAACCCTATTTCCGAATAAGGTCACTTTCTAAAGTGCAGGGGGTTAGAAGTGGAGAGACACAACTCCGCCCATAACCGGAAGCTCTCGTCATCTGGCCTTCTCCCCACCCCACCCCCCAACCTTGTACCTGTCACTTCTCCAAAGCAGATGTGCACAGCACCCAGAGGGGTTCTTCCAACTTGAATCAGACCCTGACACTCCTCTCCTTAAAGCCCTTGAAGGGCTTTCACAGGACCGAGGATAAAAATCCAATATGGACAAGGTCCTGCAAGCTCCGGCTCTGTTGCCCAAAGCCTTTCTTGTGGCCCCTTTCCCGAAGGCTCTCCCTGTTTCACCCCAGTCCACGCTCCCCTGCTTTCTTCCATGGGTACTGTCTTCCTCTCTTGTCAAAATACCGCTTTGGATATTGCCTCTTCCAAGATGCCTCCCAGATTGCTCCAAAATCATGCCCTGACACAGCCTGTTTTTCTCCCTCACCCTTTTACGTGCTCATCACATCTGTACTTAGGTAATTATCAAGGCGGTTATTTGTTTAATATCTATCTTACCCCGAGGTTCGCTCTGGCTAATGGGCTACACTTGGCCCATGTGCCATTTTTGAAAGACGCTTGAGATAATGATTTTTACAATGTAAGGGCTGTAGGGGGGAATAGGCAAAGAGAAGTATGCCACAGAGACTGCCTATGGCCTGCAAAGCCTCAGAGGTTTACTCTCAGGCTCTTTGTAGAAGTCTTTGGGCCCCCAGTCTTACCCACGGCCAGCACACCCCGAGCCAGGAGCTCATCTGTCTTATTCACTGCTGTATCTGGAAAACCTTATGAGGTCCCTGGCACCTCACAGGTCCTCCAATAAACACGGGATAAAGAAATTCTTCGCTGCTTGGTCAGTTCACAATGGCTGTCGCTTAGACTAGGAGAAAGGAATCCTTTAATAATAGCCAGAGGGAAGTCTGTGGTAGCAGATAGAGATTTTGATAACCTGGTAATTCAGTTTTCTAATAAATACTTAGGACTGGTAATCTAGGTGCCTGGGAAGGATATGGATAGAGCACTTCCCTAGGGAAACTCCTCTAGAGGGGACAAGATACAAAGTGTGAGGAAGATTTTAACCTGGAAAACCCTGGCTACTGCGGCAAGAAATTTCCACAGGGCCTTGCTGAAAGTTCCACTTGTCTTTTGTGGTAGGGAGGAGGCAAAATTTTATTTTCTCAACACACTTTCTCCTAGTGACAAACAAGTTCTCCTCAAAAGTGCCTCTGGCCCAAATAGGACTATCCCTCAGGATTCAGGCCCCAGATTCATTTTCCTCCACGTCCAGGCTATAACGGACAAAACAAAACGTTTAGCATCCCTAGCCCCAGACTAAGTGAAGAAGTTGCCGGTCTTGGTTAGCCCCTGGACACTCTTGAGGTGACAGCTCAGCCCTTGGTCAGCCACCATCTCTCACTGCCAGGGGTATCAGGAAGCTGTCATTTGAAATTTGGCCTTGACTTCTTTTTCTCTCCCCAGGTTGCTGCAGTTTTAATGCCTATTTTCAGAATCAGATGGAATCTAAGATGCACGATCTGCTGGTTGCCTAGCTTCTTATAATTCAATGATTCATTTCAAAATTTCATGTCGTGAGTCTCAAGGAATCAAGCTTAAAGGGAACATTAAGCTGTATAGGAGGCTTTGTTCTTCTCACTTTTGGCTAAATTAGAATTGGTTTGTCTTGGACTTAACTCTAAGCCTTCCCACCAGAACTTACCAGGACCTTTTATTTCTTAACAGAATTTAAATTTTCCTTTAAATAGGAGCCCTGGAGAGGGGTCTTTGTCTTCCAAATGTGCGGTTGCTTTATGGGACAGCTGGCAATGCTCTTCCTCCCTCTGCCTCACGTGGCTGTCACTTTTTCTTCCTGCAGGTCTCCGGGCTTCAAAACCCTGCCCACATCCTGGGGGCTTTGTTCGGCTCTAGACACTGGGCAGGCCTGTTTCTGAGGTACCCGGCCACCTCCTGGCCCGAATGAAAAGCCAGATCGAGTGCCTGTATTTTGGAATATTTAAACCATTTTAAATCATTCTGTTTGTGCATTACAATATATAATACAATGAAACTCCAATTCACTTATTCAAAAGAAGATGGAGAATGTATTTTGTGAAAGAATGTGTAGCATAATGAGTCCTGTGGGTTGGAGCAGGGAGGTCTTGGCGTGCACCCTCGATTCGAGTGGCAAGATGTGATCATCATTCAGTCCTGTCAGGTTCGCTCTGTGCCTTTGTGTGGTCCCTCATCTGGAGGCACCATTAGCATTGGACTTGGGAGGCCCTTTGAAAAGAGAGGCTTGGCCGAACACCCCCCTGGTTCTTCTTTTCTGTGATGAAAAGGTCTTTGTCTCCCAAACTGTTTTCCCAGTACAGTTGCTTGTTGATTCCCTTTGAGTTTGCCATTATTTTATTTACCTGTTTGCGTTCTGCCTTCCCCTCCCCCTAACATGTAAATTCCCGGAGAGTGGGGTTCATGTAGTATCCTCAGTGCTTGGTCCCCAGGGGGCCCTGTGCATAAGGAAGTGGCAGATCCTGTCCGATCCTGTCCGGGGGTGGGGATGGATGTCTGTGGGGCTGTTTGCCGCACGCAAGGGCGTGCGGGAGGGTTCACCAAGCCCTGCCATGTTGGGCCGTGGTTCGACATCCAGGCCAGCCGCCTGGTCCGGCAGTGGAAGCCACCTGTGTTTGGTTACCAGGCCCTGTGCTCAGCTCCTCTTGCCCCAGGCTCCATGGCCGCATTAAGCTTGTTCAGTTGGTTCTGAATGTGAGGAACTAGGTAAACCTTTTGTCCACTGACTTTGTTTCCCTCTTGTCCTCCTTTCTTTCCTTTTTTTCAGGTTATGCAGTGACTCATCTTCTACTGTCTTTCCATTCCCCAGAATCCCTCCTCATTTACTCCAGTCATCATGGATCCTTGAGTTCTCATTCTGGGTCCCCATTGTCAGTGCAGGGTGGGGATCTGCAAGGACCCCATTAGCGATCCCCTGCTAGCGATCTTACACTCCCTCACATCCAGGAGTTCCCCATCCGACTGTGTTGATTGGTTGTTTGTGGTTAATTGATTACGTGTGACTTCTGGAGGCAGGCAGCCTGGGTTTGAAGCCCAGCTCTAGCAAGAACTAGCTGTAAGTCTGTGCAAGCTGTTTCATCTTGCTCTGCCTCAGTTTCCTCACCTGTAAAATAAGAATGGTCATAGTATCTTCCTCCCAGTATGGTTGTGAGGGTTGAATACGTTCATAAGAGAACTCACACCTGACGATTGCTGGCATACAGCAGATGCTCAGATGGGTCAGCTGCTTTATCATTTGCACATTGGGCTCAGGAACAGACTTTTAAGGGGTCCATTGTGGGATGCTGGAAGCCTTTTATTGTGTGTGAGGTTATCTGTGTATAATGGTAACTGTTTGTTTAGATCAGGGCTTAGCCGGAGCTGCTCCCTGTAGAGGAGAGCTGATACCCTTAGCAGTGAGCCCTGGGATGGTTATGTCTCTCTCCCCGATTCGGTGGGGCAGAGAACCAGCCACGACGCTCTGTGTGCCTCTCTTCCTGATGGCCGTGTTGCCTGACAGCTGGCTGAGTCCCTGGGGAGAGGAAAGGAAACAGCAGCGGAAGCCTGGAGCCCGTGGTGGCCTGTGCTCAAGCCAGGGCCAGGAAGCAACAGGCTGTGATGAACTACCAGGCTGGGAATGGAACCAAACGCCAAGGAGCAGCCTGATTAGTACATCAGGCCCGTTCCCTGCTGAATTGTTGCCTGATTCGGGAGTAGCAAAGGCAGGTGTTGTCTTGAGAGACAAGCCAGGGCCAGATGCCACATGCCCAGCAGCACAGCAGTGAGATCCAAGCTGTGACCATCCAGAGACCCTTAGTGCTGACCAGCTCCTCTGAGCCTCTTGGATCTCAAACCACTGGGCCTCCTGCTCTCAGCACCATCTTTGCAGCTATCACGGGGGTATTTACATGGCTATGGGCAGCTTCCCCCCAAGCAGTTCTCCTACGTAGCCAGCAGATGGCGCAGTTTCTCCTGTGTTCCTCCGAGGTCCTCTCAACCGGCGATGAGTTTTCACTGCTGAGAATCAAGCCCAACAAATACCTGTTAACATTTTGAATATAAAGCATAGCAGCAAACTACATTGGAGGCCACAGGGTGGGATGGCAATTTAACTTTTTTAATTTTGCAAACACAAGAGGAAGCATATATTAGGATTTACAAGAATCTTTTATATGTATTATCTAACCAAAAAAAAAAAAAAAAATCAAAATAGATTTCAATCCCCTTCTGGAAAATAGGTAGGCTATATCTGAGTCCTGCATCTGATCGTAAGGTTTTACATTGGATCATTCAGTCCTAGACTATGTGGCAGTATTATCATTGCTATAATGATATTGATAGTGATAAGAACAGAAGCAATGGCTGCTATTATGGACTAAACTTTTTATTTGCATTATCTTGTTTAATCCACAGAACAACACCATGAGGCAGGAATCACCCAGTGATTGTACTAACAGATCTTGAAACTATGTCAGTAGCCTCACACTCACTTTCCCAGAAGTAGCCAGCATATCCAGACAAGAGACAGCGAGAGTTAACTTACAGCAAAATTCCTCCTCTCAAATAAAAATATGGCAACCTGCCCCTTTGACTTAATTCTGCTCCTGCTGGTAATGCCATGTCCTGGAGAGCTGGTAGAGGTAAATGTAAGACAGCGCAGATGATACATTCAATTAACAATAGCAGTTCTCATAGGTATCATTTACTTAGCTCGTACTATGTGCTGTGTCTTATTCTAAGAGAATCTTTAAAACCTTCTATCCACATTAGTGAGTAGGAACACTTCTCACCACTTCACTGCTGAGGGAAATGGGGCCCAGAGAGGTTAAGTAATGCTACGAAAGTCACAAAGCTAGCAAGAGACTAACTCTGGAGCAGACTCTCTTACACCAGCCACTAAGTTAATGGTCTTCAGAACATAATTACCTGAGTGAATTTGTCTCTGTTGATTTCTTGGTTTCATGGCAGCTTCTTCATTAGTCCAAGATTTTCTCAATGTTCTGTTCTCTGCCTCTGTGGGACCTTTTTTTTTTTTTTTCTATTCTTTTTTTTTTTAGGTGGATTTTCCTCTTTGGTTCTGTCCATGCAACTGCCAAATCAAAAATACAACCCTCATTGGTTAGTCCAGATTAGTGTTTGGGACACACTCCATATTCCAGGACGAATCCATATTTCTGAATTATTAAAGGGACTCAGTCATTTGGCAGAGCCAATGGGCTTATAAGATGTTGGCCTCAGCAGAGTTATTTTGTGTCTTTTTTGAGTCTCTCTTCTCTGTCTCAGAAGCAAAGGGCACTTTGCTCCCTTCTTCGGCAGTTTGAGTCAGTCCTGGGCTCAGAGGGTCATGTCCCCACAGATTTAATGTAGGTCTCTCTTGTTTTCTCTCCCTTTTCTCCTTCTCTTTCTTTCTTACTCCCCTTCATCACTTGTGCACTTCATTTTCAGACATGTTTGGGTACCACATGTGGATGAGAAGGGGCTGGTGAGGTATGCATTTCAACTTCCCTTGTGCCATCAGATGTTTTCTTATTAGCACTTGGATTTTGAAATTGCCTCATTGGCATCTAGGATCGATTTTTGTCAGAGGGGCTCATTTTCAGGCCTGGTGAAAACTTCTATCTGGAGAAGATCGTTATATCTTACTAATTCAAAAAAGAGTGCCTAATGCCTGCTTATAAACCTATTGCTCTGCAAATGGGGCTGTTGCTGGCGTCCTTGTTACCCCCACTCAGCCTTCCTGAGTAGCTGCATCCCCTTTCCCAAAACTCTTCATTCCTGAAGCTCAGATCAACTGCTTCCTTCTTCTCTCACCCTTCCAGAGTAAGAATATCTTGTGCCTGAAAGGCATTCTATTTCAGGGTTTGCCTATTAGCTGTGTGTGTGGCCGGGGGGGGGGGGTGTCGAGGGGCAGAAGAGGGTGGGTGGGGGGCGGAGACATTGCTGCAGAGCATGTCCTGGAGCTAAGGGGGGGCTTGAGGAGGCAGGAGGTGCAGGCTGACTTCCTCCTCAGTGTTGCCAGAGGAACCTCCCCCAGAGTTATTGCACAGAATGTTATTGGCAGCCACATGCACACACACACATACATATACACACATACACACCCACACTGTGCCACTGCTAGAAAGCAAAATGGCTTCCTGCTCCAGTAAGTCCTGGGAGCATTGAATTAAAGTGGTTTCTTTTAGAGCCCTTGATTCTAAAAAGGGACTGTAGCTTGGAGGGTTTTCCATATTTTGTAGGCCAAAGAGTCTCTTCGGGAAGATTATTTCATGGGGCTACTTACTCTATGCAACACACATTGATGTATTAAGGAGGTAAGGGCCAGGACATATGCAATCTACTTTCAAGTAATTTATAAAAATATATACTAATATGTATATGTGAGAAATACATGTTAAAAATTGGTGAATCTGAGTGAAGAATATTAAGAGTTCTCTATATTTTCTTTTGTACTTTTTAGGCAGTTTGAAATTAGTTTAAAATACTATCCCAGAGGGTTGTTACTTAGAGACAAGAGTCACCTCTGAGATGTAAAATAAGCATTCACACAGCACCCAAACCAAGAGCCTGCAGAAATTGGATTGCATATTTGCCTCTGGTTCCCCAGACTGGAGACTCCAGTGCTCCATGAGGTAACTCCCTGAAGTCAGATGAAAAGCCAGGTGTCCTAAGCAGCCTCACCAAGGGAGGTCTTAGCCTATTCTTCCCTTTCAGAGGGATGGAAGTACAGACGGTTGGAATTGTGACTGGAAAGGAGAAGGAGTGCCAGGCAGCCCAGTACAACAAGTATTTTGGTGGAAGGTGGGAGATCCTTCCACCTCACTTGGAGAGTTCTGCATGTTTTTATGAATGCTAACTAAACTTACTGCAAAGTATATGGATTCCCACCTAGAATTCTTAAATATCCTGATTCTATGAATATGACACAAAGGCATAAATGACCAAATTCAATGATCATTTGTGCTATCATGGTTAGAAATCAGCCACTCAGATAGCTTCCCCAAATAGTGCCTCACATTTGCCCTTAGATGGATCTATGAGCTCTTGTCTCTGATCTGCCTCCCATGCTCTAGCTCTTCACATCCATTAGTTCCAGACCACTGGGTACAAACTTCTAGCCAGTGGGGTCTACATGGAGAACTCCAGTGGGAAGAGTTCTGTGTGCTTCTAAGACTCTCATTCCAAGGGGTGCCAGGGTATGGCTGGCACCATACCATGGTGAGAAGAACCTCTCTCCCCACAGCCTGCCATGTTTTGTCACGTGTACCTCAGGGAACTTTGCTTACATCTGGAGCCTCTCCATTTATCTCAGGAACTATGATTCTGCTTTGAGCTAGAATTTTGCCCAGCCTCATTTGTAAAACAATCAGTACACACACACACACACACACACACACACACACACAAAGACTAAAAGGTTTTGCGTGTCAGTCCTCTGATAGTAGAATCTCAAATTCAACTCATTATTCCAGTTGGGGACATACCCAATACTTTGTACTACTTTTCTTCCTGTTTTTCCCAGCCCAAACTCTTCTTTGTCCCCAGATACTATACAAAAACCTGCTATGTGTATTTAGAGAATGGTTTTAAACGGCTCTCAGAAGATGTTGGTAGAGTAGAGGTAATCCTAGAAATTGTAGTTATCCCAATTAAGTGAGCCCCCCCCTTTTTATATTAAGCTCAGTGCTGAATACTTTGAGTGACTTATTTCATTCAGTCCTACTAATCACTATGTTCTAGTGTTATCCCTCCCTTCCTAATTAGAAAACTGGGAAAATAAATAACTCACTTATGATCTCATAGTTAGCAAGCACTGGGGCTTGAACAACTATCCAGAGATGTCTGAATCCAAGGCCTAGGTCTTTAATTTACTTCCTGATTTCGATTCCCTCTCCTCATACTACAGAACTAATGGAGGCGGGTAGGTGTTGTCTTCCAGCGTCTGGGTTCTGAGGAAGATTGCCCCAAATGATGTTTCCTATCATACCCACCAGGAGAGGTTGTGGGACCTTTGTGAGTCAGAATTTCCTATATCAGTTACTCTTACCAATCTTAAGGATGAAGTTTAAAAAAACTAGTCAACTCTGACTAATCTAGTAGAATCCAGTGAAATACCTAATTCATTGACAATTTACATTTGACCCTGCAGTATATTCAGTATTTTGGGAACGGTAACCCTCCCCTATATTCTATTGGCTTTGGCTGATATTAAGCTGTGTTTACCTTTCCTGGGTTCCACTGAGTCCAAGAATACATGAATAGCTCAAAAGCATGGTGATTTGCCAAGAAAAGTTGGTTTGGGAGTGAATATCTGTAATAGAAAACCCATTGTGAGATTATTCAAAAATGGATAAGGTAGATGCACATGCTTCTTACTAAATGGGTTTCAGTGAGAAGCTTGTTGCTTCTCTGTGCAGTTCAGCTTCCAATCTATGCCTGAAAATATAGGTAAAATTTCTGACCTGACAGACATGCATTTATCCTCTGTTTTGCACCCATAATCTACACTTGTCTTAATTTCCTCTCAATTATGCTCAGACATTAACTAATACTGACTAACTACAACCCCAAATAATTATTGCTATCTGTTCCCTTTGTAAATGTAACTCCAGCACAGAGCTAGAAGAATAATGGCATATTTACAGAAGGCAGCTAATTAAACTGAGTTCCGATTGCTTTCACTTTGCCAGAAGGAGCCATTTTCACAGCAAAAATTGGGTGGATGCTTGCATGCTTACCAGGAACAACTCAAGGTAACATAATTCAGGGTTCCCAAGACAAAAATTCAGCACAAGACAAATTTACACAAGCAATGAAAATCTCATTAAGGAAGATACAGAGATCTTTTTACTACAGCCCAATCGTTAAAAGAGGTATCATTCTGGTGGGCTTATTTAAGGAATGGTATATATTTCATTGTTTTATAATGGAAATACTCGCAAGAAACTCAAATAATTCTTGAAGAACACTTTCATTTTTGAATCTTTCTTTTCTAGTTTCTAAAACTGCTTCACCATTCGCAGCCTTTTAATTTCCACACTTTTTGGCAGATCTGAGCATTGTTGAGGACAATGTCGAAAATCATGAATCCTCTTTCGCTTCTCATTTATTTCAGGAATTTAGTTTTAAACACAGCTTGACCTCTCCAATAAAAGTATGGGTATTCTATCTATGTGATTTCTGGAGTTTAGTTGAACTCATTAGCAGTAGTCACATGAATGGAATTCCTCAGATCTAGATTTGAAAGCACATCTCAAGTTTGCCTTCTCCTCTGGGTTTATTCAGACTGAAACCAGATGCAGACCACAGCTTCCCAAAACAACAACCAGAAACGAAGCCATACCTAGCATTGTGAAGATGCTGGGTTTCATCTCTGTAAGGAGGAGTTTATTTTCTTAGCCTTGGGAGAGGAACTCAGTAACACACAGGTGCTTTTAGTCTTGTGCCACTAACTGTCTTTTCAACTGCATTACTTTACTGTGTTTCTGAATGCTGTGATGATTTTTCTTCCTGCCTGTGTGTCATTCCTGAATTTGCTTCCATCTACTGGAAGTAGTGATTTGGCAGGCATCGGCACTTTTTCCATGTTTAATTAATTCCTCTAATTTTGTGGTAAATGAGAATAATGGGGCTTAATTTTGCTATTTATGTAAAATTGATTGGTAATTATGGAGAGCACAGGAGATTTGGCTTTACAAACGAAAATTAAGTGACCTCTCCATCATGGTGACTTGGCATGCCTCATTCACTCGTAGGAAAAAGCACAAATGGCAGCAAAGCAGATGTTGAATGGGAGATGAATGTAGGTTTTGTGACTTCTGCAGAAGTCGAAATATGGACATTTGTGGGATCTTGTTTAAAGACCTAAATGAGCTCAAACCAGAATCCTCTCAGAGAGAACATGTGAAGGACAGAAATGTGTTTGGGTTTTATCATCTATATTTGGTATGATTGGTCACATTAATTCTAATGTATTCTATTCTGTTGTGCTCTGATCAAAGCAGGGGGTAGTGAGTTGGCGGAAGAGAGGTCTTTATTTTAGGTGACCTATGTTAAAGGAAGATATAGCAGGCGGTCTCAAGATGGAAAGATTTTAGAATTATTTTCTCTCTTATGATACTTTGGCAACAGGTCTAGATGATCTCTGGTTCTCGGTAAATAATATTTACATTGTATGAAGTGAGAAATAGTTTGCTATAGGTAAAGATCTATGTATGCATATCTGTATCTACATGGTTCTCTCTCTCTCTCTCTCACACACACACACACACACACACACACACACACATGAATTTCATCTTTGCTTTCTATCCAAGAAGACTTAAGCACCTTACCATAGCAATGAGAATTATTGTCATCCTTAAGTATCAGGATTTAGTTGTTGTCATGTTGGGATTTATTTGTCAAATAAGACAGAAGAATTTGGTTTTACTTCTGTTTGGTACCACCAAAAAAATTAGGGCAAGCAGGAGTGGTAGTCATGATGAGACAAACCATGTATCTTCACTCTGGTAGGGGTATGGCAGATGTTGAATTCTGGAAGCTGATATTCAACCACAAAGATTTGCTGGAATGGACTTGTGTTGTGTGACCACATAGAGCTATTAAAAATTGACAATATCTTAATTAGCTAATACTAATTACACGTAATTCTTTAATTTGAAAGTTCCAAGAAGAGTAGCTTAAAATTAATATGTACATATTATATAACTTTATCTAGTTATATAGGTAACTAAATAATATATATTATAAATTTATAAAACCATATAGCATATATATTAAATATATAATATATAATTATATAAATATAACTAAATATATATTGAATATTTAAATATATATAAATATGTAACTTTGAAATAAGTGCTATGCTTTATCTCAGTACTGCCCTCATGTCATTGCCTGATTTTGCATTACAATGAAATGGACAGAAATATCTGGTAGTACCTGTTTTCCCCTAAGTTAATTTTTTTCTCCACTAAAGTAATTCACCCTACCTGTGCTTTGGAAGTCAACTTGGGATTACAAGAAAATTCACATTTAAGAGAGCCTCTGCCTCTAGCTGAGAACAAGAGCAGAATGCCCAGAACACACTGCCAACAGGATGTGTCCTGCTTTGGTAATTCTCTGGCCATGATCCATTTAGAATCAAATCACTGTGGATCAGGATGAGCTTTCTAAGTACTTTCAAACATTCCAGCCACTGAGGTTTAAGGTGGAAAACAGAGTTAAGACAACAGAAAGGCCTATGGGATCAATCGCAAATATCACTGCAAAATGAAAAATATTTCCTTAAATTTTTTATTGATCTCACACCTGTGGTCTCCCAAAATAGTTTTAATAGCATTGAAACTCAGGGACTTGCATTGCCATCCTGAAAAACAAATTTAAAGTACCCAGGCAAAACCCCAACTTTATTCTTTCAGACTTGCTTTTTTTGTTCTCAAAAACTTATTTTACAGCAGATCAAATCAAATGATCATTGCTTGTTAAAACGTTTGAATCAGGAGATTTGGGGGAGATTTGGGGGACAATGGCAGCAAAATGTTTGGATTTCCCTGAATCATTACATAAACTCAGATAAATTAGTTAGCAAAACCAAAATTCCAGGTTTTTGGAAGACATTGAGGTAACAAGGTATGCCACAGCCCACAGAATATAAGCAGGTGTTACTGTCTGTGGGAGAAAACAAAGGAAAGCAATGGGTCATCTGACAGCCCTGAGAACAGGAAAGAACCCACGAGAGAGCTAATGGATACTAACTGGAATGGGTGGCAGGCCAATTTTAAAATGGTAGCTAAAACTCGGGGTGATTTTGCTGCATGCCATAACAGAGGGGTGCTTGTTAGGTATGAAGGAGCTGGAGCAGTCTTATCTATAGGAACTCTCGAAATTGACCTTCTAGTGTCCTTTCAGGACGTGACTCTACACAAAGAAATTGCTGGGAGTGGAATCAAAGTTGAGCAGGACAGGGTCAGTAGATAAAAAAGAAGGGGAAAGTTTTCAGGTAAAAATATGAGAAAGGAACAGAGAGCAGAAATCTCAAAAAAAAAAAAAGCAGACAACTATATTTTCAATACAACATTTAATAGTAATTGTAAGTACTTAATGCTACAATAAGTAGCAGTCCAGTTGAATGTCACAGTTTGGGTTCAAAGAAACTAATAAATATAGAAATGAGTAAAAGAAAAGCATTCAGGTAAATCTCACACAAAGTTGTAATAAGAAAAAAAAGAAAAGTGGTAGAATATATCTCCAGAGAGGATAGAAGCATGCCAGAAATAGATGTTCAAAAAACAGATGAAAGCTACGACATTTTATTTCAAAACAATCTAAGAGACATTAAGAAAATAATAAAAGATATGAAAACCAACAAAAATAAAAATAAAAACTCAAAGTAGATGAGTTTAAAAAAAGAATTAGAAATAAATCATTTTTTTAAAAATTTAGAAATAGTGGCCAAAATAGAAGGAATAAAAGAAAAGTAAACATAGTAAATACCATCTTAAGAAAATAGATGAAAAGAAGGGAATTTTTAAAATAAAAAAAAACAGAGATAAAAAGGATTCATATGAAAATGACAAATATTACAGATAAGCAAAGAAGATCTAACCATGTGGGTAATAGGAGTTCCTGAAAAAGGAAACTGCAGCAAGGGAGCAGAGAATACTAAAAAGGATAATTAAGAATGTATTTTTCTTGGGTCAAAAAAAAAAAAAAATAAAGAAAGTGCCTACTGAAAAGGCACGCTTTCCAATACCAACCAACTGCAAGATACATTCCAGTAGAATATCTGGATTAAAAAAAAAAATAGGAAAGGAAAACAAAAACAAATGGGGCATCTAGGCGAAATGAACACATGACTTAGAAGGGAAAGAAGAATGGATTTCATCAGACTTTTTGATAGCAATGCTTTAATACAGTAGAACATGGAATAAAGAAGACATGAGAAAAGAGTTAATGTCTACCAAAAAGGATCTTTCAGTATAAAAGGCAGAGATAAAAATAACATGTAAGAATATTCTCCCATCCAGGTTTCTGTTTTTTATTTTAAGAAATCTGCCAGAGAATTAGCTTCAGATCACCAGAATGACTAGAGACATCAATGTAAAAACTGGCTTTTGGACATTAAATGAGCTTTTATATCTATCACTAAAAAGGGGAAGATTATGCTAAGTAGTGGCTGTATGATCTGACAGTGCAGACATAGTAGAACCAAAAATGGAAAAATTAAAGGACATATGTGAAAAAAAATGTTTTAACTATTTTCAGGAACAATAATTGATGGCATTAGCATTGATATGCTAATGTATATATGCTATGTATACAGATGTAATCTGGGAAAATGAAATAAAATTCCTATATTCCCAACTTTGAACTATAAATATCATTATAAATTCATGAGCTATTCAGGCTTTGAGCATTAATTACTGCTAACAATGAAAAAAAAAAGCAAACATGTATTTTCAGGTGAAACAACATACTACCACTATTAATCTTGCAAAAGGGATCATATCTGATCTGATCAAGCCTGTGGGTTGGGCTGTCAATTTGTGAGAAATATCCAGAACAGAAGAGCTTGTTGAATTCCCCATAATCATGCAACCAAAAAAGCCCAGATGGTATGCAACTCCACAGGTCAAGTGGCATAGGTTCTTCAACAGACACTTACTAAGGGATGGTAGGGGGAAATAGCCCAACTAGGTGACCTTCTCTATCTTGTTTGTATATTGGGAAAATAGAAGAAAAATTTAAGAATTCATATAAAATTTTTGGAATTTTTCAAAACTTTGGTTTTATGATGAGAAAGTTTAGGAAAGACGACGATTCTACTCATGACGATGACAGAAATAGCTGTTTATGAAAGCCTATCACGTGACTCATACAGTAATCTTACATGTATTATTATCTCTAATCTTCATGAGGAGTCTGTGAAATAAACTGTTAGCCCCATTTTATAATTGAGGAAATAGAAACTGAAAGGATAAGTAAATTGCACAACAGATTTATAACAAAATCAATGTGTTAACCCAGGCTATGTACTCCATATAGCCCATAATTTTCAACGACATCATGTAAAAAATTTTATTTCACATATGTTTAACACCTTACATTACATTACAACCTTAATGTTGTACATTGCAACCTTAATGTTATCACTTAGGAACTTGAAAAGGCCACTTGTGTTAATATGTCTTTTTTTATTGCCCAAACATAAAGCTAAAAAGACTGGTGTGGGACTACGACTTGGGTATTAACTTAACCATACTGGCATCTAAGCATCAGCATATCCAAGAGACTTTCTAGTGGACAGTAACTTTTGGCTCACTAGAGATGCCATATATTTAACTCTTTTTCTGTACTTTGAGAATCATCGTTGTCAGCCACTGCTTCTAAACATGTTATCACTTTCAATCTTATTTTGCATCTCTCATTTTATGGAGATTTTGTTTAGCTACTTACTTAAAATCTTGGTTTCTGATAGAATCAGAACAAGAAGATGTTGATGATTCCCCTGAAGGCAAAGTGAGAAATCATTAACTATATCAGTATTCGACAGCTGGTCCCTTGATCTATGAAACTAAGCTTCTTGAGGAAAATACCTGCTGAGCCCCTGACCCCATGTAACTGGTTCTCTGCTTAGCTCAGCCCAGATGCACATGGTAAACAGGGAGCAGTCTCTTAATATGGCACTGGTTTTAGGGAATTTCTCATTCTGTTTGATATACAAAATTATAATCCATTTCAGCCTGTAATATCTTTATTCAGATGCCACCCTGGGAAGCGGTGCCACCTTCCAGCATCATGGACCACCCCAGCGATTTCTGGAGGGAATTGCAATAATAATATTCTAATTTGGTTGTTTTTTTTTTCCAATTTATTTATTTTCAGAAAAACAGTATTCATTATTTTTTCACCACACCCAGTGCTCAATGCAAGCCGTGCCCTCTATAATACCCACCACCTGGTACCCCAACCTCCAACCCCCCCACCACTTCAAACCCCTCGGATTGTTTTTCAGAGTCCATAGTCTCTCATGGTTCACCTCCCCTTCCAATTTACCCAAAAGCACATACCCTCCCCAATGTCCATAACCCTACCCCCCTTCTCCCAATCCCCCTCCCCCCAGCAACCCACAGTTTGTTTCGTGAGATTAAGAGTCACTTATGGTTTGTCTCCCTCCCTATCCCATCTTGTTTCATGGATTCTTCTCCTACCCGCCTAAGCCCCCATGTTGCATCACCACTTCCTCATATCAGGGAGATCATATGATAGTTGTCTTTCTCCGCTTGACTTATTTCGCTAAACATGATATGCTCTAGTTCCATCCATGTTGTCGCAAATGGCAAGATTTCGTTTCTTTTGATGGCTGCATAGTATTCCATTGTGTATATATACCACATCTTCTTTATCCATTCATCTGTTGGTGGACATCTAGGTTCTTTCCATAGTTTGGCCATTGTGGACATTGCTGCTATAAACATTTGGGTGCACGTGCCCCTTTGGATCACTACGTTTGTATCTTTAGGGTAAATACCCAGTAGTGCAATTGCTGGGTCATAGGGCAGTTCTATTTTCAACATTTTGAGGAACCTCCATGCTGTTTTCCAGAGTGGTTGCACCAGCTTGCATTCCCACCAACAGTGTAGGAGGGTTCCCCTTTCTCCGCATCCTCGCCAGCATCTACCAAACATTTAAAGAAGAACTATTCTTCTTTTTTCCTATTTCCTATTCTCCTGAAACCTGTTCCAAAAAATAGAAATGGAAGGAAAACTTCCAAACTCATTTTATGAGGCCAGCGTCACCTTGATCCCAAAACCAGACAAGGATCCCATCAAAAAAGAGAGCTATAGACCAATATCCTTGATGAACACAGATGCGAAAATTCTCACCAAAATACTAGGCAATAGGATTCAACAGTACATTAAAAGGATTATTCACCACGACCAAGTGGGATTTATCCCAGGGCTGCAAGGTTGGTTCAACATCCACAAATCAGTCAATGTGATACAACACATCAATAAAAGAAAGAACAAGAACCATATGATACTCTCAATAGATGCTGAAAAAGCATTTGACAAAGTACAGCATCCCTTCCTGATCAAAATTCTTCAAAGTGTAGGGATAGAGGGCACATACCTCAATATCATCAAAGCCATCTATGAAAAACCCACTGCAAATATCATTCTCAATGGAGAAAAACTGAAAGCTTTTCCACTAAGGTCAGGAACATGGCAGGGATGTCCATTATCACCACTGCTATTCAACATAGTACTAGAAGTCCTAGCCTCCAATTTGTTTTAAGGCTAAGAGTTTCGTCTGTGGAACTTTCCCTTTCTATTTCCTTCCCTTTCCAACTCATTCTCACTAAGCTTAAAGCCCATCTGGAAATGGTGTTAAATCTAATACCACTCTCAGATTTCATCAGTCTTTGAAGCTGGCCAGAGCTACGTACAGTAAAACGGCAAGCAAAAACGGGCCTCTATAAATTAGAGACTGGAAAGCAACTATTAGAACACCAAGATTCTGACAAAACTTTCCCCCAACAATATATAAGAGTTTGAAAATTGAACTGGTTTTCTCCTCAGAAATGCCTAAAAAATTTTTAAAATCCTTTTGCAGCAGTTTGTGATTCCTTGTGCATCCATTGTTCCATACTATCTTGGTTCCTTTACTTTTGATTTAAAAATAAAAGTGATAACTTCTGCCACATTACAGATTCACCAGAATTCCATGTTTCTCATCATCTGCATGTTGTTGATTTAGCTCCTGTCTTGGGAGTCTTTAGGGTCCCTACAAAATTGATGTAAGTGAACTTGGGCCCCTGCCCAGGAATATAGAGACCCACTGAGCAATATTTCACATTGAAGGTCAATGCATGTTTAAGGATACAGAAAGAAAAGATTAGCCATGGGTGTGTTTCAGATCTAGGAAAGATGAAGCCAGAGAAAACCATTCTCTTCCTTAGAAGACTTTGTGGAGAGAGGGGATTTTTTAGGAGCTGTTTAAATGATGGATAAGAGACCACTCACTTCACATAGATTCTGTATTGCCAAATAAAATAGCTTCAAATCACTCAGGTATTATAAGAAGAGTTTTAGAAAAATACACAGCCAGAGCTAAGTTAGGAGTGGCCCTTTCAATTTGATCACCCCAACTAGTCCTTAGATAATCTAATCTTTGCTTCCAAATGTTGGTGTGTAGGTATTTGTGCTTTTATGAGTGGCATATCCAACTTTGGTTGATATGGGCAATAATTTCAAGGACGATATAAAATAAGATCCATAGAATCATTGAAAAGTATAATAAATTTGCACAGGGAAGTGTCTTTGGGATTGATTAGGGCTGTTTTGCATGGCTTGGTAAAGGTGAAGTGTCATCTCTCTTGTCTTCAGACAAATGAGTTTAGTTATTTCAATGAAAGATTTTTATGGAAAATGATCATACTCTCTTCTACTGTGAACTTTCAGACTATAATTTTTATAGCAGTCAGGTCTCCCTTATTATATTTTATTTGAAATTCAGACTTCTATTTCTCTTTCAGTTTTTAGGAGGAAATTAATAATTAATGATTTATCAAAATCTTGTGATCTTAAGTGAATACCCGAAATCTTGGTGGTTTATTTATTTATTAGCTATAAAGTAAGAAAAACACCAGGAACTCCTGAAAGATTTAATCACAGGTTCTATTTTAGACCAGTCTTTGTTTGAGTGACTTGAGTAAATCGCCTTTCATCCTCAGTCTTCAGCTTCCCCATCTGTCCAAAATCCAAAATGTCTAAACCTTTTATTCTCTCAGTACCAAATTGATAAAGAAATGAATAGGGGCATGCATAGGCTGGTGCACAGATTGAAGCATGGATGAATGCATAGTTAGGGATGTAGATAGATGCACGTTTGGGTGTGTGGATGGATAAATGGTTGGCTCCATGGATGGATGCATGGACAAGTGTAGAGATGGGTTCAGGGTTAAGGGCATAGATGAATGCATGAGTGCATGGGTGAGTGTGTAGATGAATGCAAGGTAGGGTACATGGATGGATTCATGAATTGAAGGATGGTGGGAAGGAAGGATAGAAGGGTCCAAAAAATTTTTTTAAAAATCATAAAAAGTGAAATAAATTCAACAGAAGAAAAATGTATTGAAATAAGATTGGACAAAATGCTAAAATTTATTAAAATATTTATTCCCTCCCAAAAGACACTATTGTACCTAACATACTTTACAAATAATTTTTAAAAACTTATGCCAAGCCCCATGCTAGATAATGTTGCATGTGTTTTTATTTGTAAGAGGCCTCTGTGGTTGATACAGCAGAACACTTTGCAGTGAAAGCCCTCATCTTTATAACAAGAACTTTGCAATTAACAAGAACGACCTCTTATTATTTATCTTCTATCCAGTCCAGTTCTTTGTCAGATCTCCAAAAAGAGGTACTAAACATCAGTCTGAAAGGTTCCTCAGTCCATGGAGAGCCCTAGGGTATACATAAAGCCAACCAGGAGAGCTATTGTTGTGTTAATTTGTTTTGTTAGATTAATGATTCTTCTGTTAATATTTAACCTTTTGTCAAATTGTGATGCATAGGGTTGTAATCTAGATCAATACAAATGAATAATGGGACAGGCATATTTTTTCATCTCATTTCTTTTTCCACTAGTTCACAACACTGCTTTATTGGCAGTGTGTTTCAAATGGCCTGTAATTAATTGAACAGAGAATGACGTATCCTTTTACCACGTGAAAAGAAACACCATTGGGCCAACTACTGCCTTCATTCTCCCTATGAAGCAAACTGGGAATGATTTCTATTTTTCCTAAATCCTTTTCCTCTTTAATCTTTCCTAAAGATTTGGAATAATAGTAAAGGAGTCTGTTTGAGGTCTGGATGGAGGGGAGGATGGAGCATATGGTATGCTTCATGGAGGGCTCACAGGTCAGGTACAATGCACTGTGTCTAGGGAGGCAAATTGGAAAGCTTCTACGGGTTTTGGTGATTAGCAACATCAAGTGGCGCTAAATAAGAAATGAATAACACCTGGGAATTCCTTCCAATAACACAGTCTAAAATTACAGCGCTTTCTCCTCAAATAGACAAGAATGATAAAGTACATGTCTCCTTAGTCCCTCACAGTGTCATTCTGCCAGTTCTTAATTTTACAGGCATCCTTGTTTATCTGTTCTTTTAATAAAATTTGTCAGGGCAAAATCCTCACTCCACATCGTGCCCAGGCTCCATAGCGTAATGCCTTGGAACATGGTATGCGCTGAGTAAATCTTCTGCTATGTTCTTGCTCAGTTGTTGTTTCTTTTCTTTTTGAGAAGAGGCATTGATTTTTATCTCCCATTGCTGTAATTCAGAGCTTCTTAGTGGTCCCTTGCTTGGGAGGTGCCTGCGATTGGATAAGTGAACAGAATACTTGGAGAACAGCAGTGTTTTGCTTTAATTGTCATTTCTCCCAGGACAGGAGATCACAAAGCCTCTGTCCAGTGCTGTTAGTCTGGTTAAAAGTATCTTTTTTTTTTTTTTTTTTTTTTTTTTTTTTTTTTTTTTAAAAACTTTTTTTTTTTTTTTTTTAAGATTTTATTTATTTATTTGACAGAGAGAGATTACAAGTAGGCAGAGAGGCAGGCAGAGAGAGAGAGGAGGAAGCAGGCTCCCTGCCGAGCAGAGAGCCCGATGCGGGACTCGATCTCAGGACCCTGAGATCATGACCTGAGCCGAAGGCAGCGGCTTAACCCACTGAGCCACCCAGGCGCCCCTGGTTAAAAGTATCTTGAATTTAACTTTGTAAACTTTGCCAGATATGAGAACCCGGCTTGGGAGCTGTATCCCAAGACAGGGACTTCCTATGAACACCAGACCTTTGTAGGACACATGTGTTTCTTTCTGATTTGGGACTATGTAGACATGGGCTGCTTTCACGTTCTCTCTAGCTTAAAAGTGTATCATTGCCTTTTCCCTCCATGCTGCCAATCTTGATGACAGGAACAATCATGTCTTAATGTTCAAGGGCACTCACATCAATGCCTGTTTCCACCAAATTGTGGGTATAGGCTTCCTGCCTAGGGCTGACCTAGAATCCTGATGAGCTGGGTTCAAGCTGAACTTGCTTCTCTGGTTGATGCTTTGGCCATCTATTGACCCTCTATAGCTTAGTCAAGAGTCTTTAGCCCTGACAGTACAGATGAAGGAGGCATGGATCGTATTTGGCAACTTTTCTGTATTTTTTGCACTTTTTCCTGTATTTTTTCCTTTATTTCCTAAATCAGTGAGATGCGAGTTTAAGGAGCATGAAACATCCACTATTTGCATACATGGTATCCTTAGCTACTTCTCCCTCTAAACTCTAGGGCCGAGATGATTTGGGTCTCATTAGGGTGTGCTCAACAATGTTGGTGGAATAAATGAAGTGATAAATGAACGAAAAAATGGTATATAGGTAAATTAAGATGGCTCTGCACCTATGGTTAATGACAATGTCAAGGATTTTACCCAACATGGTCATATCAGCAGTGACTCTGGTCTGATTAAACTTACCTCCTCTGAAGATAGCACCATGAACCACATTAACAGTGCAACAGCTTTGAGTTCTTCCATTTGGTGGTGAGTTCTTCCATTTGGCCAATCAACACAAAACCAATATTATAATAATTAGCATATGATTATAATAATTACCATGTGAAAGGCTTCCTGGTCACTGTTAAGACCAGTGGCACATTTTCATATTGGCCTCATCCCCAACTTGGTACCTTTAATACTAGCTCCCTTCCCCCCACCCCACTGCCCACTGCTGACCATTGCCTCCAGAGTATACACACCATGCACCAGGCACTCCAATGTCATTCTGGGCACTGGATTTTTTTCTCTCTGCTCTGCCTTCTTTTGAAACTGTTCCAGTGCTCACACAGTGCTTCCATATTCTACCTTCCCTAAACAATTTGTATGGCTTCTATGTAACAGACCCTTTACTTTGTTGCTCTTCAAGTAGGAATCACCTCAGGCAATTACTCCTCCAGCCCTTCAAGTCAGTATTCCAAAGGTTGGTCTAGTCCTTGAAAAGGAGTATCCTATATAGCCTGACATCCAAGAAAAAGGGTAAACTTGGGAACTCAGGAGAGGAAAAAAAGGGGGCAACTTGGACCTGTGACCAAAGAGTACCAATTACAGGGCGCTTCCATGTAAACAGCATCATGAGCTCTTAAGCCGTTCGTGTCGTAACATTCCTGGGCCTCCTCTTTAGAAAAGAACTGCTTCTTAACACACTGTAAAATTTCATACAACAATAGCTATTATAGTTATGAAAAGCTAACATATTGAGCACTTTCTGCGACCAAAGCTCTCAATCCTCATAAAATTTTGGCATGGTAAATTGTATTGCATCAGTTTAGAAGGAAAGTGAAGCTCAAAGAGATTAGCTATCTTGACCAAACTCACAGAGTTAGTGAGTTGAGGTGTCAAGATCTGGACCCAATCTAGTGTCCTTCACCATTGTTGCCTCCAATTTTCCTCTTCCTCCCTACTCCCCCAGCACACAAATAAATGAGTCTATCTGGACAACATATCTTCTCATTTGTAGAATAGAGAAACAGCCTTATAGTGTTTCAGGTTCCCAGGAAGACTGCAAATATCAGGAAATACAATGGTGTCAAGCACTTTGCATATAGGAAATGCTAAATCAAGCTAAATTAAATTCGACAGAGTTCTCGACAGTTAAGAAGCCTTTATTAAACCCCTGCTGTGCTGGGCACCCAGCCGTGACTTGGGTTAAGCCTAATACTACTTAATTTATGAAAATGCTGTTATAATTATTCTGTTTCTTATATTTAGGTGCCCTCAAGAAGAAAGTACAATTTACAATTAAATATAAATTATTTATCCCAATTTTCTGACTTCTATTCCATACAGTACTCCTTTAGGAGATACTGAACTGTGGTAGACCCATCTTAAAAGGTCTGCCTAGTTCTTGATTACGGCCTTTGCCCACAATTACCCCTTCTTTGACACTCATGGAGGTGGTTTACCTACAGCGATGTGTGACCATGTATTCCAGGTGGGGCCAATCAGGTTAGTTCTTTGTGAATTTGAAACTTAAATTTAGAATCTGTACGTCAGTCTTTGCATGTGGCTGGCATGCCCCATGTGAACTATTTAGACAAAGATGGGGGTGTGAGAGTGAAGAGTGCGAGGGAAAAGAGAAAGCAGTAGAGAAGCAAAAATGAGAAACCATTTATCTAAAGAGGTAGACACACAGAGCTAGAACAAGAACACACAGAGCCATGAAGGGAACTATAGAATTGAAAGCAGAAATTCCCAGCAGAACCTCTATGTGGTGGTGAAGCCATCCACTCATAATACCACACTTTGTGGAGTGAGGACTTTATCCTAATAAAATTTATTAAGTGCATGGAAAAACAAGGATGCCTTTAAAATTAAGAACTGGCAAAGTGATATTTTAAGGGACTAAGGACATCTGTACTTTATTGTTTTCTGGTCTGGGAGAAAGCCTTGAAATTGAGACCATGAAATTGGATGAAATACCCAGCTAATGTTTCACTTTTTATTTAACATCATGGCCAGTAATGTCCTAGGTGTTAATAAAGGACACAGTGTTAGGACTGACTGATAGTCATTGCTTTACCTCCTCTGCATTCCTCTAGTTATCAATTCCGAGGTCAAAACTAATTTTCTGCTTGGACTACCTTTTTTTTTTTTTTTTTTTTTTTTTTTTCCAAAACGTGCTTCTCTGTATAAGGAGCTCCTTGGTGGGGTAGATCTACCTCAGTCAGAGTGATATCATGCAGAACATGATGGTGAGGCTCCTGCTGTTCCTTTCACATCTGGAATTTCACACCATCGCCAAACCTGAGTTGGTAACCTCCTGCTACTTTACTTGTGTCTTCACCCACTTGAACTTCCGACCTTCTGTGTCATCTATTGAAAATCTTCTTCCAAAATTTAATTGTACTTTTTATGTGCTGGTGGCTCTGATCTGGGTCAGTTATGGTCTAGGCATTCGTTCCAGAACATTTGTGAAGGCCCTGGGGTACGAGTTGGGGATACATCCCTGCCTTTCCTGTGTTGATAGTCTGTGGAAGAGACAAAGAGGGAAATGAACCACTACGCTACAGAGTGTGACAACCACTACATCAGGATGTCTGAGCATGTTGGAGGATGACCCTCTCAGATGTATAGAATGTCTAAGAAGGCTCTCTAGAAGAGGCAGGATCTACACTGAGGCCTGAAAGATGAGTGGGATGCGGCTGGGTAAAGAGTGGGGAGATGGATGATGTTCAGAGGCCCACAGTTAGGGAGTACATGTTATGCTGGCTGGATTGAATGTGCTTGGTCGACCTGGAGCCCCAGCACTACAGGAGAGGGAGGTAGAGAGACTGGCAAAGGGCAGATCAGGAAAGGCATCGCAAGTCTTGTTAAAGGGTTTTTAAACTCAAAGAATTGGAGAGTTGTGGAAGAAGGAAGTAAGGAAAGGAAACTCAAGAAATCATACAGTTTGCTGAGAAGTTTCCAAAGATTCAAGAGGTTGACCTGAGCCACAGCCTCTGGTCAGTCAGACTTGCTGGATGACATGTTTGTCTCTTTTGCAAAAACTATTTTTTTTTTTAACCCCAAGAGTTGAAAGTCCCAAGAAATTAAATATAAGAAGCATCTTTATTTCAGTCTTGCTACCTCAGCTCACCAGAGGAATCAGTAGCATTATTTCTGAGCTATGAATGCTTCTCTAAATTTCCATTTCCATGGCAATATCTGGAGAGGCAATCAGAAAGTAGAACAAGCAGGTTTCATGGGATATAATCACTGAAGCAACTTTATGTTTGTCTTACACAGTCACGTAAAGTTTATTCAGTAGAAGTTCTTCCAGTTGAAAGCTGAACTGGTCTCGTAATTTCCTGATTAAGCTCCGTGGTCACTTTAAAATTACCCAATTAACTTTAGTTATTTAATTTAAATGTTTCCGTCCTGGGTAGACAAGTTGCCACTCCATTCAAGGCTGCTGCCTGGGAAAGGAAAGAGCAGGGTCTTATTTCTCACCTTCTCTGCCACCGGAGAGTTGCCATCCTTACTGTACCTCCCCCAGAAGGTTTGGAGCCTCAGAAGACAGGAGGCCTGGGGGTAGGGGAATGGAAGAAAATTTCTCACTTGGGGGGCACCATCAGAGGATGGCCAGGTGACATCACAGCCTTACATCTTTCAAGCTGACTCTCAAGTGAGGCCTTTCCCTCAGCTGGGCCCCTCATGCCATGAGGAGTGCATTTTATCCCTCTGGCAGCTGTATTCTACTAGACCTCCTTGCCTTTTCAGGCAGGCTCCTGGGAGGGGGATAAAATGAATTGAGGCCAGCTCACCTCTTTAGCCCCACATAATTCACATCTGATTTCTGGAAAAGATTCACGCCACTTTTATGCACACGTGGAGGCCAATCCCAAAGTAGCCATCTTTGATTAGCTCCCATCTACTCAATTTCTCAGGCAGGAGTCAGATCCCCATCACCTGGGCCCTTACCTGTGGAGAGCATATCTGGCTCTGCACTGATGGATAGAGCTCTCTACCAAAATACCTTCTCCAGATTTTCTGACCTAGCCCTGTTATAGGCTCATCAAAGATGAGGGACTCAAAAGTCAGGAAACCACTTTCCAGGCATTACTTTTGAAGCCCTTTTTGCTTAGGGTACCTCTTTGTAATCCAGTCTTTCTCACATCTCGATGCCTCAATCAAAATTTCCAATGTAATATTTTGCTACATAGACTTGTAAGCATATGCTACATGTTGGGGAAGTAAAGAGATGTTCCCCATGCTCCTTGCTTCTGAAAAGCAAATATTTGTGAGAGACAGAGAAGAGAGAAATTCATTGGCAGAAGTTAGAATTTGAAGAGAAATGAAACAGAAGGAAAAAATCATAACAAGGGTAGACTTTAAATGGAACATCTGAGAAACATTTGTTGAGAAGATGGGTCATGGCCCTGGTTGGAAGCCATAACTGATCAAAGAAATACGTCCAGTTAGAGTCCTGGTTTCCAGCCCAGAGCATTTATTTTGGTTTCAGGGACGCAGCCCAGTGATTCTTGAGAACATATAGTTTATAAAATAAATTTAGGTTTGTGAGATGCAGTCTTGCTTAGGATCCCTCAGTGGTCAGAGGGACCCTTTGCTTCCTCCATCCCAAACAGCTATTTGTATTCCATTATAAACCAACTCATTAAAGAACAGACAGTTTATGTCAGGCCTAATAACTCCGTAACTAGAAGGCACTGTAGTTTTGCTTCTCATTTTATTTTCCCTTTCACATGCATGAGATTTGGGGGCCTTTAGTTAAAGAGTATCTGAGTGAAGCTGGAGTCATCTTGTGTCTGAAATGAGATGTCTCCCGGAGTAAGAGCAAAGTGTTTCCAGAAGAGACTATATAGCCTCTCACTGTCCTCCAGGATGAGGAGGAGCCATGGTTTCCTCTCCAGGACTGGCAGAACATCCCCTGTGTGCCTGGAGAGTAGACCAGAGGTCCACACTGTAACTCTTTAGGTTTGGGCTGCTGAATAGATTTCGAGAGTCAAGATCTCAGTGGTGAAACTTCTGGTATTCAAATCATCAATCGCATTGATCCTTTCAGAAACAGGTGGCTCATGTGGATGAAAACTGGAAAGTCAATTTTTATCCATTTTATAAAGCTCTCTCATTGACTAAGACATTTCTAGTTATCTTTATTCAACACCTACTCCCTGCCAGCCTATTCTTGTTGTGAATACATTTGGGGGTATCTTTCCTGGTCGCTACTCCCCCTTTAATCTCATTATCAAAAGCAAAGAAATTCCTTCTCCAGCAGCCATCCCATAAAGTGTGATAGATGCTCCAACCTCATCAGATTAGACCAAGTTTGGGTACCATTTTACTCAAGCTAGACCAATCAGAATCCTTTTCTTCTATATTTGGAATTGAGAACAACAGAAACCAGGGAGACTGCCCACATGTGGCTGGAGATGTAACATTTGTACTCAGGAACCGGTGAAGCTGTCTTCTGCTGGGTAGCCTAAACAAGAGAAGGCAACGTACAAAGACAGAGGGAAATGATGGGGATTCACAAAGAGAAACAGAGACAAAAGACAGGGAGCGAGCACAGTATGAATTTCTGGCATCATCCTGGATTCAGAGTCAACCTTTCCTCGGAATTGGCTGCATTCCTGACCTTGATTTCCATGTAGGGTAACAGCATAATCTGGTTTGTCCAGTTCAGTTATAATAGTACTCCCCTTCACTGTTTACACGGTAAAGTCCGCAGACATCCTGTTTCTATGGAACCTTAATTCTTGTAAGAGAACACCCATTTTGCTCTCAAGTTACTTCAGGCTGGTTTTTCTGACTTACATTAGAACCAATGGAGATAGCAGCCTTAACAAACAGACATCTTAGAGAGTTCTCTTCATTTTGTAGATGAGAAAAGGGATGCTCTGGGGATTTAGGCAAATCATCCAAGATCAGACATCTAATAAATGGTGAAGCTGAGGTATCAACCAGACCTGGACACCTCCAAAGCCTGTGCAGTTTCCATCAGGCTTCAGTGTTTCTCAAGGACACAGACATCGGTTGTTTTTGTAGTCAACAGCAATTTTGTCTGTCTCGAAGCCTCTGAAGACAGATTGGGTGTCCAAAAAATGAATCCCAAACTTTTCTGATTAAATATCTGCTTTCCAATTGCTCTTTGAAATATGAGATCGAAAATGGCAATGCTGATGAAGATGAAATGAGCTCGGGCGGAAGCCTGAGCTGAATTTGGGAACGATGATTAGTGAACCCAGTGCTGGGGAGAAACAAAGAGCTTGTTTGCCTTTTCCCTATTATCCATTTGTTATTGAAAAGGCAGACAAATCTCACCTGAGAGCGCTCTAATTAAAAGGTCTTTTGGATAAGAATCCGAACGTAACAGAGGGACGATAAATTAAAGTATATGTGTTCTTTGTACTGTTCTGGTTTCATTAGCCACTGGACCACATCTTTTTCTATTATTCACCAGGGATCACTACACAGAACAGCAGTGAATGCAGCCACTAGCTGAGTCTGGAAGGCCAATTAGACACCAATTCTTAGCCTTTTTTCTCCCCAGCCAGGTAGAGTCACAGCTTTCAGAGACGAGAGGCATTATATGTGTTTTTAATTAACCTTACTTGGGTGCTAGCTTTTTTTCATATAGGTCAGCTCTGACACAATGAGTACAATGTAGCTAGATTTTCTCTTCAGGGATGATTGGGTCTTGATTGGAATTGCAGAAAGCTTTTTGAACTAGACTTCCCTAATGCACACACAGTCTCCTCCCCCCCGGGGCTTGGACGCAACCTCCCCAAAGAAGGAACACCCACCTCCATATCACCACCGACAAAATCCAAGCATCTTTCCTGATACAGTCCTTATTGGCATAAATGAAGGATCTCAAGCAAAAAAAAAAAAAAAAAAAAAAAAAATCCAAGCCTAATAGAGGATGTCCGCTGGCATGGTTTTCTGAGTAAAGTGCTTATATTTTCCCCCACATTTCACCCTGTCCTCTTAATGGGGAAGGAAGTGGTGCTAATTTTACTGGTCAGCAATCAGAGGAGATCAATAGAGAGCACAGGTGCCAATTTGTAGAGGAGGTGTTATTTTTAAACAGCATGCCAAACTCTGGAATTATACCAAGTTTTAAGGGCAAAACTGGGTCTAATAACTTTTTATGTTTTCCAGTTTCCAATATGTTATTGTCTCACTTGCTAAATGTAATTTGCTCTGGCTGCTTCCTTAGGGGAGGGGTAGTGGAAAGAAAAAGAAGAAAATATGAAGTGAGGGGAGAGAAGAAAAGAACTGGAAAAACTCTATAAATGATCAGGGTGCAGAGGATGACATAATACCAGCTAGGGGCTTTAAATAGTCTGGCAGTGTAGGCATTGCTGACGCTTACTGGCCAGTTCCAACTAAGAAAGATTGTTTAATGCACATGTGTCATTTCATTATAATTCTCCAGCTAGTATAAATCAAATTTCAACATTTGCTCAACTTTGAGCCTAAAGCCACAGACAGAGAACAGATACGGTTCAATGCCTGGGGTAATTTCCCCGCTATCAGGTTCCTTTCTCAGGACAGAGTTGTCCGGCTTGGCTGTTCTACTGGGCAGGCATTAGGAAGGAAGACCCAGAATCATTGAGCCTCCTCTGTATTTATGTAATGTACCCCAGAATGGACTAAGTGGTATGGTGGCAAGGTGTGAATAAGCCAAGATGCTTCTTGACCTGCCAGTTGGTAAACAAAAGTGCTTTATCACCATTGATGGGAAAGGTACCAATAAAGGGGTTTCTGGGACTTGTAGAAGGAAAATGTAGTTTTTCAGAACATTCCTTTACATTTTTGTTTGAAGGAAAATATATCCTTTTTGTGTTTTCACTACTAATTATTCCAGAAGAGGTAAGTCAGATTATTATTTTTTTTTTTTAACAATTGCCAAAAATCGGAGGGGGTACAAATCATACTTAGCTCATATTTGAGGGGAAAGTGCAAAAGAACAGATTATGCATAGAAAGCCATTGCCCAATGATTCTTTCTCTTTAGTTTAAGATATTTCTATGAGGTGAGAGTAACACTTTCTCAAATATATTTACACTCAAATTACTGTACCAACATTTAGATCATTTGCAAGTAACAGTGTGAAACCAGCAGCCTCAGAAGTATTTATAACTGAGATGCATGATTGGTGGCACAGAAATTGTTTTATAAAATACTACACCTATCATTTTCGATTGCTGACTTAAGGTGAATGATCTGTATAAAATATAAATTATTTGTGTTAAGGAAATGGTGATTAAATATGAGCTTTGTGTATTAGTCATTAATCTTTCCATTTAAATGCAAATTCTTCATTTCAACCACTACTTGAAGATACATCTAATATGAAACAAGTTTGATCTTCTGATTTATTATTTCAGACAAGGCCTTTAAAATATGCACTTTTTTGTCATGGGGAAGGGTGGGTTCTATTTACATTTTTAAAAATGCACTGTAAAAAAACCAGCCAACCAAATACTACTTGAAACTCAAATATAAAATCCCTTTCTTGGCCAAGGGATGTCTAGAAGTGTTTGTGGTGGGGGGGGGGTGGCGCGGGGGTGTACAGGGATTGAGAGAAGGGTGTGGTGGTAGATGTCCTCTCTCTCCTAGTAATTCCCAATTCATGGACTACTGTGGACCTTGGAGTTATTGGTGGATTTACAAATACCTGTGCCCACCCAAGCATTCTCTTAACACTCAAAAAAATAAATATGTCTTGCTGGCCTATTTTAATAATAATTACTAGTATTATATGGCAGAAGTCATCCTATTAAATACTTGACTAGACTCACTCACTAAATCCTCATAATAACCCAGTGCAATGCATGTTATTTTTATCCACGGTTGATAGATCAAGAGGTGAAACATAGATTAAGGAGTTGGTCTAAGATTACATGGATGTTAAATAAGGGTGCCAGAACTCAAACCCAGATCAGCTGACACCAGAGCCTGTGAATTCACCTCTAGACTCGGCTGTCTTCCCGGATGAAACTTTATAAAAGGCATTTTATAATTTTTTTAAAATAATTTTTTAAAAATTTTAAAAAATCAATATTTAAAAAGATATGGTCCTCAAATATGAGAAGTCTGAGATATCTTCTCTAATTGAATGAAGGCCTACATCTCATTGCATTGGCTGTTGTCAGCTGGGTGTTTCCTCAAAATAAGAGTTCAAGATGAGGCTGGGGGTAGAGCAGCTGAGGGTGTGCAGCTCATTCAAGAACTAACTTACCTGCTGCGCAGCGGAAACTACACGTGCCTTCCGTCAGGTCACCTCAGAGGGACGAACAATGGTGTCATAACCATGAATAAACCATTTCATATATATAGCTCTTCTGTACCTCATTAGATGGCCAGAGCAAGATAGCCCCAAAGAAAAAGAAAATGAGGAGGTGAAGAACAGACTAAGTCAGAAAATGGGGTTGCTGCTAATATTAGGGCGTGAAAAAATCTTCTGTAACCTCCTGTCACCCTGGGTAAAAATGGCAGTAATATCGCCTCGCAGTGTCCTGTTAGATTACCTCGCGGTTCATTTACCTAAGGCATACGTCTAATGGACAAGGTTTTTTTAATCCAGTGACTTTAGAGACTGACTAGGCTAGAAGGCAGTGTGGTAATTTAGCCATTTGCAAAATTCTTTAAGCAGCAAGCCTTCAGAGTTCATCTGGGCTGTTGTCTTGCAGGAGTTGGGGGTTCTGAAATAGGCCACGGACAGTAAGGGGTCAGGCAGGTTCAAAGCCTTTTGTTGGGAGGTGTTGCACCTGCACCACTGGGGGTCTCTCTTAATCCTTCATTAGGGCGCACCCTTTAAAAAATCAGCTGGTTAAAGAAAACAGATCAATTCATACGGAGTAGAGCATGTGTCACCGAAATACCTGTGGCCCAGTGATATCTGCCCCCGCCTGCTCCTGACTCCATATCTTGTCCCCTTCTTAGGGACAGCTTCCCCCTGACATTGTTGGGCTGTTGTTTGCAAGTGGTCACACCATAGGAGTATTTATACCTCGGAAATTGGTGTGTTCTATGAAGCAGGGCTCCCACTGTTGTTGCCCTATTTTCTTTCCCCTCCTCCCCTTCCAGCCGGTCACAAAACATTGGCCAGCACAACCTCTGCCTCTTCCCTGCAACCACTTGGGTGATTTTTGGCAACAATGTTCCCTGCAGAGTACTTTAGTTTCTTTGCCTATAAAATGAAAATACTAATATTAGTGCCTAATCATATAATTTTAGAGAGGATTAAATGAGATAATAAACATAATGCACCCGTCAGGGTACTTGGCATTTAGTTAAGTACTTGAGAAATTCTGGCTCCTTGGCATCCTCTTTGCCTTTCATTAACCAGAATAGATGTGATCTCTCTAATGCAGACTCTTTATTTGTTATTTCCCTACTTAAATACTTCAGTGACCCCACCCGGCCCCCTCCCTGCCCATGACAATTAGCATCTAATCAAATCGTAGTAGAGAAAATGAAGTAAATGTCTTACTTGGGAAGCAGCCCAGTGGCCTTAACCTACTGCTCCAGGAGGAGCATTTCCCCTTTGCCAGGGACAGCCACAGAGGGTCTGATGTTATTTTAAGGCTCTGTCCTTGTACTTATTAGGAAGCAATAAGCAAGGACAGGGAGGGCTGTGGTGGCTCATGACTGCCGGCAAGAGTCCCCCCAGGTGTGCGGCTGCAGAAGGAGGTCACATACTGGCAAAAGCTCATTTCAGACACTCTTCTTGCATTCTTAGGTCAATGGACTATATTCCACCTCACAGAGCTTTGGTTAAAAGGACAAGCTACAGAGTCAAGGTCTTTCATGTCTACTCAATGATCTAGTAGGTACATGGCTTCCACAAGGGTTTGTTTGGTTTTTTTTTTAAACCTTTTTGAGCCTCCGTTGTGCTTCTACGAAATGGGCATATGAATGCCAGATTCATAGCCTCATTGTGAGCACTGAGCTAACATCCAGCAAAATCCTGAACACGGTAACTGGTATGAGCTCTGTGGCTGCCGCTGAATCCACCCTCTATGGACAAAGTGGCAAATGCAGTGATGAGAAAGGGGAAATGCAGCTGTTATTTTATTCCTTTTCATCCTCTGATGAGGATTTTGCTATAGCTACTTCGAAGAGTCTAGAAACATTCTGTTCTCTTCAGGTATGAGCTGACACTGGGAAGACTGTTCAGGGGCCTCATTTGGTCAATAAAACAAGAATAGGTCGTGCTCTAGAGGTCACTTTGGTCTCTGACCTCTTCCGTCTGCCCCAGTTTTATTTGCTGGTCAGCCCATCCCTTACCTTGGAAAGGCTGGGAGAGGTGGGGGTCAGCCTCCAAAAACACAAATAATTGTAAAGGTTAACGTAGTTCGTGGCATTATAATTAACTGCTGTATTAGGTGTTTTACAATCTTGACACTGGCACAGACAGAAATGTTTAATCAGAACAGAGAGTGCTTCAGCGTTAATCCATTTTCATGGTGGGAATTGCAGTGAAGGTATGAAATCAGGCCAGCCTTCTTCTCAGGGAAGGAGGCAGCCCATTTGCCTTGCACGTTGGATGCTAGTCACTGTTTTTCCTGCTGCTGTTAGAACTTCATCACTCAGAACTTTCTATGCTATAAAGTAACTTTTTGTTACTATAGCAAAATCTATTCATCAGTCCTTGGGGTCAGGATTCTTAACATGGTTTCCTCCACCGAGTTCTGTAAGCCCTGACCTGTGTACAAAAATAGCACAGTGTGTATCCTGGTTGAGCCTGAAGGAAGTTGACCTTACCCAGTCCAACCTCTGACTTGGATCTCTGGCCCTCCCCTGCCTCCAGCCAGCACTGAGCAACCAGGAGAAGGGAGAGGAGTTGTTCCAAAGGTGGCTGGTCTGCATTGACTTCTTGCTCCATCGTGGCAGGCATCCATATGGCCCTTAGCAGAATACCTGACATAAAAATTAACCTTTTATGAGTGGTTAGTCTTTTTTAAACAGGCTCCACCCCTCCGCTGCTGGGCTGGGACAAGTCACTTAAGCACAGAAAAATCTTACTTCTTCAGTATAAAAAAAAAATAACTTTGTGGGGACTTTGGAGAGAAACAGAGCTAACTGATCTATGGCACCTAGAATATAGGGCGAAGCCCGCAGATGGAAACCATAAGGATTCCCCTGACTGCAATAATTAGTGAACCACAAAGTGGATTATTGCACGTGCTGTTATTACTTACAATGGCTAGTTTGATAAATTTTGTCCTAGATATAACGGCCTAAAAGCCATGCTATTTAATAACTACATTAGTGTTCTCAGACAAATGCATTTACTGATTTTTAGAGCCTGTTAGCTTTTGGACAGGTGGAAGTAAATAAATATATAAGATAAAAGTTTTAAACCCTGATTTTTTGTTTTTCTAAGTCACACCGTACTCTTCTTTTTTAGAGTAGGATTTCTTGTCCTTGGTGGTGACTGACTTGCAAGGAGCCATTTGGACAGCCTGTACCCATTCTGCAAACGATGGATTTCTGCCTGCCACTGCCCATCTGATGGGCAATTTAAAAAATGGTTTCTAGCACCTGTGCAATAATGCAGAGCTACCCATGCAAACACTGCACTGTCTCTGAATGGGGAACAAGGCCTGCGATGCAGTTGGGTCAGGAAGGTGCCAGATAATTTCTTTGTACAGCGTGTCTGTCCTTATCTGTGGGAGGTGTTTATTTTTAGCTCCCCAGACTGTTTCTAGCACCGTCCCTCCTTTGGAGGCCGACAGCTTGTTCCAAGGATCTTAAAAAAGCTGTTAAAAGCAAGAGACTGCTGAAGGCAGGGAGGCAGCCAAGCAGCCAAGAAGGTGATTAGAGCAGAGTTCACCTTAGGTGTTAGAGGCAGAGGACAGCTTCGGTGGAGTGTCAAGCAAGTTGGCCAACAAACTTTTAAAAATGGCCTTGGTGACACTCGCCTGGAGCTTTAAAGAAACAATGTTTGAAAGAAGCTGAGAGTGTGACGGCAGCTGGGTACAGAGGCTGGTGCTGGATGTGTGACTTCTCACACATAGCAGGAAGCTGGACTCCTGAGCTCAGACTGCAAATACCAAGGGCAGAAGCAGGGGAAGGAATCCAGGGTCGGTGACATTCCCACAGGGCCAGCTGGTTGGTGCCTGTTCAGGCTAATCTGGGGTGGCAGGAGGTCTGTGCTTGAGGTCATATCCATAATCATGATGGTTAGTGTCAGCAACCTACACCCCCCAGACAGTCCCTGGACACCTGCAGGGGACAGAGCTCCAAGGTTGAGGAAATAAGCAAGGACAGAATCTCTGAGCACATTAAATCCCACAGGGTCAGATATTTTTTGTGGCAAGGAAGGAAAGAGGAGAGGCTGGGAACGTTGCCTGTCTGAGTGGTACCGAATGTGCTGGTGCCCTTGATAAATATGAAATAGCAACAGTGACATCATATCACATCAGGTGTGTCTTTAGGACTCAGGCGAGCCTGGTAGAACCAGCTCAGCGTGACAGTTGCCCAGGGGCCTGAGCTTTAGTACAAAAGGGACAGATGGGAAGCAGGATAGTAAATTCCAGAGACTGCAAGAACAGCTGCAGCTCTCAGACCTACCAGCACATGAGAGAGTTCATCACCATAACCACTGGTCATCAGGCTGTCTGCCTGGCTGTTTTTATGTGCAGCAGATAGAAAGGTTGCAAGTGGCTTTATGGGACACCCAGGGAGAGACAAAGGAAATGAAATTCTTTACTCAAAAAAGTTCAGAACTCTGTGTGGATCTTTGAGTGGCATTCCAAGTGCTAGAGGCAGTGGAGAAGTGGTGTTTGGCTGCTCAAGAAGAAAGCAAGGGAATGAATGCCCTGCTAGAAGGTTGTGAAGAAAATATTCCCCACAGATACGGATAGAGGCAGAGCTGGAACACTGGCCTCTAAAGATGGTGGAGGTGTTTCCTTTAGAGCCTTTTGTGCTGTCCACTCCATGGCCATTTTTCTGACCTTGAGGTGAGCATTGAGAGTTGAATGACTTGCCCATAATGTAACCAATATGACAGAACCCAGGTCATTCTCTTGGCTGTTGGTGAAAGATGTTGGACCCCTAACTCTAAATAAGTGGCATAATTGGTCATTGTGTCACCTGAAAGCTGGGAGACAGATGTGGGAAGTGTGTGGCCTTTGGAATCAGAGTAAACCTGGACTCGAATCTCATCTTCACTATTGACTGTCTCTGTGACCTTAGCAAAGGCATTCAGCTTCCCACCATCAATTCCACATCTGTAATGTGGGGGAAACAATGCCAGCTTTATGAGGCTAAGGGATGTGTCAGTCACTTGATAAAGTATCTGGCAGTGTTGCCATTCAGTTAGTTCTACAAATCTGTGTTATAACAATAAAATTCAAGAAGAAATTAGAACCAAAAGAGCTGTCTTTGGGATCAGAATCCAACCGATGAGCTAAAAGAGGGTGAGAATCTATTGTTCTAGATTGTCTTATGGTATTTAAAATTATGTCACAATTATTTAAGCATGTGCTGTGGATAATTCTCTAGAGCAATGTATTAGAAACAAAAGGCATTATCTCCTAAATACTTACAAGTTAATCAATTATGTAAAAGAAAGAGAGAAATTTGGAGATTCTGGACCACCAAGAAGAGCTGTGTGTAGTTATGTCTTTTTTTTAGCCAAACTGGGAATGTAGATAGGAACAAAAAAAAAAATCCATGAAGCTGAGAGACAGAAAGAATTCTTCCAGCTGTGGCAAACAGGGATTGGAGTGGAAGAAGGATTCCAACATCTGGGATGGAGCAGAAGAAGGGCATAAAAGAATATATAGGATTACAGGAAGGGCATCTAAGAGTCCACAGCCACCACAAAGGTATCAGTAAGGCTCTGGAGATAGCCGAGCATTCCTCTTGGTGCTTCAGAAGAAGCACCTGTGAAGTAGTCACCAGTGCCCGTGCTACTTGAACAAAGAGGCAACATGAGAAACCAAGCAGCATCCATCTGCTTACGCTAGAAGCAGGAGACTTGGGGAACATGCAGCCTATTAAATATAAATAACCCATATCATCGTAAATATTTTATATGGCTCCAGACAGAGAAGGTGCCATATTTTATACCCTCACTGTAAATCTAAATCCTTTATTGTTGCCAATTTTGCCATTGCCCTCAGCTAAAATGAGTCATTTATGGAGATTGACAATATTTGGTTATATCATTCCTATCATTCCGTGATCATTCCTATCAGCAATTGGCCTGATGATCTCTCCCAAGAAAATAATTGCCATCTATTGGCAAACACTGCAGACTTGTGGGTGTGTTTGCTTTTAAGTGATCCTAAAAGATGTACAGCTAATTGCATATATTAAGGGGGGAGGGCTTACCTTTTAGGATTTAGAAACTTGAGGAATATTTTACGAAGGAAATCAATTTCTAAGCTTTATTCAAATAAATAAAAGGCAGGAAGTATTCTCAATGAAGGCCTTGATATAATTTATATCTTTGTATAACATTATGAGTATGAATGAACACACAAAATGTGGTATACCCATAGAGCAATAGTATCTTGAGATAAAAAGGAACACCATACTCAAGACATGCTGCAAAAGGGATAAATCTCCAAGGCATTATGCTGAATTAAGGAAGTGAGACACAAAAGAACATATACTGTTTGATTTCATTTGCATAGAATGTCCAGAATAGGCAAATCCATAAAGACGGAAAGTAGATTAAGGGTTGCCTAAGGTTGTGGGTGGGAACAAGGAGTAACTGCTCATGGGCATTGAGGTTTCTTTAGGGACTGATAGAAATGTTCTAAAATCAGATTGTGGTGAAGGTCACACAACTTTGAATACAATAGATAATTATTGAATTATGACTTGAAATGGATAAATTTTATGGTGTGGAAATTTTATCTCAGATATGTTAGCATGAAAAGAAAAGGAGTGTGATGTTTTCTAGATGCAACTAGAAGACCTCTTTGGTGAAAAGGAAGGGATGAAGTTTGCACCCTCCCAAGAAGGATACTAAAGTGGGACATGGGCTTAACCTGACGGGCTGAACCCTAGACTCTGTTCTTCTCGGTTAGAGCAGCATCCCCGACCACCTGGCAAAGATGTGACCAGTTTCCCTCAAGGCAGGCCAGCTGATACTTGGACATGTGGCAGTACATGTACTCTGACTTTGCCGTAGCTTAAGGAAGAATGAGCAAAATCGAACTAAAAAATCAAACCCTAAACTTACAGGGTGGGTAGGGCATTAAAAGCACCAAAAAGAGGAAAACTGGATCAAATGTGAATTAGTCCCAAGATAGGAGGGTCTCAGCCAGGGTTGAAAGCCGAAATTGAGTGTGAGCCAGAGATGGTTGTTTTACAAGCAGCACTCATGTCCTGGTACCAGCATGGAGCAGGGGTGGCGGGGGCTCGTCGTGCCTCACGCTGCATCTTCTGTCAGTGTGACATCCTGCCAGAAGCAGCAGTCCCGCTTATTATTCATAAATGTGATTGGGAGCCACACTTGGGTATTTTTCCCCTTCTGTCTAATTAAATGGTAAGTCCCAAAAGGCAGCGACCAGCATGAGCTCCAGCTCATGCTCTCAGCATAGTTTTTGGTACTGAAAAAATATTAAACAATGGTCTAGTCATAAATGACTGGCATTTTCCAAAGAGCTTTTATAGCTGAAGAGCAAAGCGGCCCTTTGAATGGAGTTGTAGGAGTTAGTTCTGGTTTTCATATTTCTCAGCAGGAGGCTCACTCCCCATGAAATGTCAATCACATTTTCATACCTAGTAAACCAAGCTGACTCAGGATTGTAATTGCAATAGTTTCATGTTAGAGAATAACCATTTAAGATCTTAGGTTATAACTAGTTCTTATTAGAACTAGGAAACAAAGGAGGAGTCATTCCTTCATTAGTTCCTGCGGAAGGGGTTGCTCCAACTCAACCAAATGCCCAGAGGGGTGTTTTCTAATGGAACTTTCTGAGATGGTGGAAATGTCCTATAATATAAAAGATATATGTAGCTGGTGGCTACCATCTTGGACAACCTAACACTAGAGGACCTTAAGTAGGGGAGATTGAACAACTTTTTGATAACCCACACCTAAGTATTCATATACAATAGTGAAAAGTTATTAAAATTGTCATGGTGATCTCTTCTGTCTTGTCAACAAATATTTATTGTGGACTTTCTGAATGCCATTCTAGATTCTAGATTCAGGAGATATCTCAGTGAAAAGACCTGGCAAGGTCCCTGCTCTCAAGGAGTTTATAATCTTGTCTAGAACCAAAAAAAAAAAAAAGGAAAAATAAACAAATGAATGGTTACAAATAATAAGCTGTGTTTTCAAGAAGCACACAAAGTGATGAGATATACTGAGCTTCTTTAGACAGAGGTGATGTCAGGTTTTGTTGAGGGTGAGGTAGAGGCTTCAGTTCAAAGAGAAGTGGGAAGGAAAGATTGTTCCAGGCAGATGGACTATCCTACAAGGAAACACCAAAGTGGGGAAAGAGCTTGATGCCTTTAAGAAACTAAATGAAGACCAGCATGGCTACACAAGACAAGTGTAGAGCAGAGGATGGACAAGAGAATGTTGGTGATGTAGGGCAGGAATCAAAGTGTACAGGGCTCTATAAACTGGTAGAGTACATTGGAAAATCTTGAGATGATTTCAAGCAGAAGAATGACAACAATGAGACATAATATAAAAAGTTTACTCTGACTGCAAAGAGGAGAGTGACTTGAAGGAGGCAGAAGTAAGAGTGAGAACACCAATTAGTAGGTTGATGTGGTCAAAAAGTGAAAGGCAAGCGGCAATGTAGTCCAAGGTATGAGTCTAGTTGTGAAAGGAGGGATTGAGAATTCAGAAATGATTTAGGAAAACTGAGAGATCTGACTGGATATTGGAGTATGAATAAAATGGAGGAATCACAGGTTATTCATAGCTTTCTGGGCTAAGAAACTGGTGGCTTTTGTTATCACTGGCAATAATGGGAATGGAACAGAAATCTCTTTGTCTATTCTAATGCTCTATTGGCTTTGTGTATCTATTTGTTCTTCTTGATGGTGGGAGGTTGGATGACAACAGGTTTGAACTGGACTATCCCATTTAGCACTGATTTGTTTGTTTCCAGACCTATCTCTTGAAAGTGCCTTTTACGTTTTGGCTACATTTAACACTATAGTCTACCATGTTGAAGAAATAAGAAGGAATCTTCTAGACCATTTGTTCCCAATCTTAAAATGTGAGACTTGTCTCTAACAATGACATATGGATCTCCATAGGATGGTAGTAATATTGGCTGACTGCTTCCTTTGAATGGGATATGGACTGGAAGAAAGCTGCCAAAAACACAGCTTCTCTAGGATTAGACTAAACTTTCAGTTTAACCAGCTAAGAATCTGGAAATGTAATGGAAAAAATAAAATGTGAGCTCCAGGATAGGGGAAGTTGCAGCACTTGGAATCCCGTTAGAGTTAAGAGAACAGTGGGGATTTTGCAATACTGTTGCTCTCCAGGGCTTATATAATCAGCTTTCATATTGTGTCCCAGAACTACCTAAGCTCTTAAATTTAAGGAAGTATTTTTTTAAAAAATCATAGTCTCCTACTTCCTGGCTTACACCTGCGATCCCTATCCAGGGGAGAAGGCAGAGTCTGTGCCCCAGAGTAAGTGATACCACCCTAGTCCTGTGTTGTAGAAAGCCCGTGTCCTGTTCTATGTCTCACAGAGCACTTACCCACCCTGGGCCAGGCAGGGTCTGTATCAAGCCCTCTCTTGCATTATCACACTTGATCTTCATTAAAGTCCCTTGAGACAGACTTCTTTTTTCTAAAATGCTATTAACAGATGAGGGTACTGAGATTTGAAGAGGTAAAAAAAAAAACAACACACTATTTTATTGGGGTACCTCTAAATTCAGAAGATAATGACAAAACAATTATAAATTCAACAGTGATTTTGGATAAGTTTGTATTTCATTCATTGCAACAACGTTTATCAACTTTGGAAAATTAGTTGCCATGCCATTCATTTAATATTCAAGCAATGTTCTGAAGGTCATGAATTCCAGGTCCTCTTGCAATTTTCATGCCCCTCCTAGGAGTCCTTGAGTTGCGATTGACATCTTCTCATCAAACTGGAGCTACTTGTTGTAGATTGTTGAATACTGAAGTTTAAAGAAAGCAAGTGATTTGACCAAGGGCAAAGAACTTGCTGATGGCAGAGTGGAGGCAAGGATCTAGTCCTTCTATCTTTCTATTTAAATTTTTTACTAGTCTCACTCCCTAGTAAGATGAATAGATCATCTACCTGAAGACGCTAGAAAAGGAAGGGTATTAAATCAGGATCGGCAGGAGGGTTATAAATCCTGCTGGTAACAGTTGCCTGCAGAGCTCTATGGAGAAGGATCTTGAGGCCCTATCTGTACTTACTGGAAAACATGATAGTAATTGATTACTAGCTTGTCATAAGTATGTGATTAGGAGTTAAAGTACTTCTACCATGCATTTGGATGTGAACCAGTCAAGTCTTGGTGGCTTTTAGTGAATTCAGGCTGGTTGTCTTCATAGTGTAGAGTCAAGTTCCACTTTCTTCGTGACTGTCCCTGTCAGGTCAAGTGCCTTTAAAAATGAGCTGCAGAAGGGTATTAAATCTGGCTGTTGAAGGAAATTTGCCGTATCCTTTCTGTCCCACTCACCAGCTTGTGATTTTTTGTTATGAGCAGACACTAGCAAAAGTTCTGAGCACTGTATGTATACAAAAACCTTTCTTGACAAGGAGACAGGGGTCATGTTGAACTGAGAGTAATTAGATCATGGTACCTGGGGGTAGCCCTTGACATTTATTTTGAAATTTAAGTTCAAAAACTAAAGAATAGCATTTTAATTTTTCTCTGCTCCAAACCGTTTACCTCCATGTACCTCCAAACCAGCAATTTATTGCTTGTAAGTCTGAGTACACAGCTGAGTCTGGAAGTATCAGTAGAAATAGCACAATTTTCAGCAGAAAACCTGAATCCACGGACAAGGGTATTGACCAGAAATGTAAGGGCAAACTAATTCAATTACTTTCAGCGGAGTTTAACCTATAATCTTCACCCAAGCATATGGGTACCTCAGACAAAGAGAAAGAACTTTTAAAAAATTGATTGTTACCCTGTGAAAGAGCAAGCAGGAAGCTGGCCTTGTGTGTATGAGGTTTCTTTGGAGGGCCAGAAATCTGTTTCTGTCAGCACAGGAAAAACCATCATGGAGTAAGGGAAGAAATGAAAGCTAGAGTAAAAGTTAAACACCTTTTTTTTTCCAGATGACCTGGAATAATGATTAAAATGCTGAATTGCTTTTTTAAAAGGTTTTCTACCAGAAGAATGTCAGAGCCACCCCACCCCCACCAACTTGCTCCCTTCTTTTCAAAATGTCTGTGAGAGAACATAAAATGGGATATATATTTATGTAATTTTTTTCTTAAGACTGGTAAACAATTTGATCTCTTTTTCTGAAAGTTTTGCCAATGTTTTCATCAGTTCCTGTGGAGATGGCCTGTGAGCCCACTTTTTCTTTGAACAAAGAATAAATTGGGTTTCTTTGCACTGAGAAATAGAAGGCTAGCAAAAAGTACTGACTTCAAAATAGTGCTTATCGTACATTTGGGAAGAGCATATTGAAAAAAATAGTGCCTAGTGCCACCTGTATGGAGAAGCCTACTTTGGCTTCCATGAAGCTGCTGGAATCTTCTGGTAAAAGCCTTTGAGATATGCTCAGCTGGAGGTAGTGTTGGTATTTCCATTTGATTCTGATTCATTCACTTGTATCTCCATTAGCAATTTATTTTTAATTCAGTGTTCTGTGGAAAAAGCATGTTGCTGGAAAATAGGCACATCTTATGTGCATATGCCTAACATTTTAAAAAATGAATGTAACATTCCATGCTCAAAATAAACAGGCTGTCTTTCCCTTTCCCCATTGAACAATATTTATGAACCTCCAGGATGAGATTGCTGGTATATTTGCCACGATCAGAATCCCAGGTCTGGCTGCATAATGGCTTAGTTCTACCTAGATTGAAGCCACCTAGATACCAGAGTCATTGGCCATCAGGAAGGCCGATCTTCTCCAGGTGATCTGCTAGATTCAGGATAGAAAAGCCTTGAAGATAACCAAGGAAAGTTCTTAGAGTTTATGTGCTTTTAATGGACAGTCTTACTTTAATAGTGGTAATCTACTTCCTTTGTGTTATGCACATTGATTGATAAACTCATAAAGCAGTTGGCATCCGGCAGATCTGAGATGAGTCCCTATTCTACTGTTCTCTGAGCTTCTGGGTAAGAAGTTAAGTTGACTTCTCTGTCTCTGTTTACTCATCTGTACTTAAAAACATACCCTTATCTTAAAAGGTTATTATAAGGATTAAGTGAGAAAATGCTCATATAGTGCTTAGCACAGTGCTGGGCATATTAATGATTATCAGTTGTTAAACCAGTGTTCAGATAACTTTGACATTTATAAGTAGTTTCGCATTTCACAAAGGTGCTGTCTTTGCAGCATCTGAAAAGTAATCTGGTATCCACATTAGCATCCCTCTTTGAATATGATTTTAATACTATAGATGATTTATCTAAGCTGGATCTCTTAGCTCATTCCAAAATAGGTTGACTACAATTAATCCTACTTCCTCCAGGGCCCTGAACTAGTGGGAAGTCATGGCGTTCCAAAGAAAACTGTCAGCTGCTACAGATACAGGCCTTGGGTTGAGTCTTAGGGATTCAGTCAACTAGGAGAAAGATTTTCTGCTAATAATTAAAAAAAAAAAAAACTATATAACTTAGAGCTATATATGTCTGTCTATCTATCTATCTATCTATCTATCATCTCCAGCTTGGATTTGAAAGTAGATTCTCAAACTATTGGTATCTCTTCAATTCTAGAAAGAACTTAGCCTTATCTTTTTGAAAATTGCCCTCCCCTATATTCTTCTTCTGCAGTTTCTCTGAAACATAGATGACTTAGGAATCTGTCCCTGTTGTCTCATAGCTGCTTTTATGTTATCTCTTTATCTGAGTCTATATTCTGAGTGGTTCCCTCAGTTCCAGAGCACCTGGAATATATCCAGGATGTTGTTCAACCTGCACACTGCAGTCTTAAGTTTAATGACTAGCTGTTCTGTTGCCAATATTCTATTTGGTTTTCTTTCAAATTCTCATGAATCCTTTAAAAACAATGTCCTGTTCTTTCACTAGGGCTTGAATGCCATTTTTTTAAAAAAATCTTTGAAGATTTTGAACACATTTATTTTATAGTTTCAGTCAGATAATTATCTTTAGTTCTTGAGGTGCTAATTTTCCCACTTGCTGGTATCAGCCAGTTCTCCCTTGTGGTACTTTGTGTTCTTGTGCAGGTTATCTTATGAAGAAAAATATATCATTGGGTTTATCATCATTGGTGTTGGGGGTGTGGTGAGGTGAGGACTTCTTTACAAGTCCTATATGTCCTGCATCATAGGAATACCCCTGCTGGACAGTTAAACATGTGAGTCTTCTGTGCTTATTTGTGTGTTTGTTTCTCAGCTGGGGGTTCCCATGCCATATGTCATGGACCTATACCTGATCATCATGTGATGTATGTGGTGGATTTTGATGCCTTTGTGTGTAACTGCTTCTCCCTCCTTATACCTCCAGGGAGACTGTAGTCCTATACTGCAACTTTAGGCAAAGAGAGGAGGTTTTCCTTCTTCCCACAGAAAGGAAAATATTTAAAGGCTCCCACATTTTTGCTGAGGGCTCAAGTCCAGCTTCTAGCCTCTCATTATCCAAAAAGTCACCATGGTTTCTGGTCCATCCAGACTTTGTGGTCCTCTTTGCTTCTGGACACCTGCATGTTGCCTCCCTTGCAAGCTCTGATAAGGATGGAGTTACTGATTTTGTTCTTTTTATGTTTTGTTCTTCCATTCTTTTGTTTTTTAACAGGAAGATAACCTTCTGTGTTTGGTGCTCTGGGTTGCCCTGGCATCAGAAAACATGGCTCTGGCCTGCCTGACTTAATCTGTGAGAAGTGCCCACTCAAAGCATTGAGCCCAGACTAATTCGATGTTTTGATTATAAACATGGGACCTTTTGATAAAGTGACAACAAAATTACACCACCTATTTTATGGGTCTTGAATTCCTGTGTGTGTGTGCGTGTGTGTGTGTGTGTGTGTGTGTGTGTGTGTGTGTAAAAGCCCTAGGCATTTAATCATTTAAAATACGAAGAGCAGTTTCTCATGAAGATGCTTCCTTACCTCAAGAAGAAACTAGAATATGTTCCTTTCTACAAATCAGCTCCAGATTATCTCGAAATCTAAAAGATTAAATGAAGGCAGTTTGTTTTTCTCCTAGTACTGCAAACCAGTTATTGTGTTTTCAGCAATAAATAGTCACATCACTATTGGGCTAATGTTTTCAGAGTGCCCAAGAGGCAGATCAGTTATAAAAACCTTATGAAAATTGTGGCCAACACCATTTCTTACTGACATGGTGATATGCAGGCATGTCAATAGTTCTTAATCTATAGACAAATAATTTGGGTTCCAGAAATGTTCTGTGGTAATAATAAAAACAGAACAGTTTGTTCTTACAGACTTTTCTCTTCTCTCTTTAAAAAACAAATGTCCTATGGCCTGAAATAGCCACATTTCTCTTTGGTAGAACAGGCATGAAGGTCAATACTTGGGACCTGGGAAGTAGAAGGGGGTGTAAAAATAGAAAGTTGTGGCCCTTTTTTACTAGCTGACAGCACAGTGGAGCCAGGACTGAGTACAAGTGAGGTGTTTGCCTCATGCACAAGATTTAGGGGTACTCCAAGAAACTCAGTAATTAAGGTAAATGATATTTCAATGCATTATTTTTTTTTAATTTAAACTTTATCTTTTCATTGTTCCAAGATTCATTGTTTAAGCACCACACCCAGTGCTCCATGCAATACGTGCCCTCCTTAATATCCAGCACCAGGCTCACCCAACCCCCCACTCCTCTCCCCTTCAAAATTATCAGTTTGTTTCTCAGAGTCCACAGTCTTTCATGGTTTGTCTCTCTCTCCAGAACCCAACTCACTTCACCTCTCCTTCACCCAATGTCCTCCATGTTATTCCTTATGCTCCATGAGTAAGTGAAACCATATGATAATAGACTCTCTCTGCTTGACTTGTTTCACTCAGCATAATCTCCTCCAGTCCCATCCATGTTGATACAAAAGTTGGATATTCATCCTTTCTGATGGAGGCATAATACTCCGTTTTATATATGGACCATATCTTCTTTATCCATTCGTCTGTTGAACGGCATCTTGGCTCTTTCCACAGTTTGGCAACTGTGGCCATTCCTTTAAAGCACTATTTTAAAAAAATCAATTAGCACCCTATGAGCCCTGGGCTCTCTCCTGCTGTGGTGAATAAGGCTTCATTGGAATCAGGGCCAGGAATAGGGTAAGGCAAATGAGACAGATTTGTCCAAGTGCATGGTCAGGTACTGTTCTTATTTAAAATTGTGATACTTTTTTCATCATGGGAGTTTCACATTAATTTTTATTGAAGATATTGCCTTAAATATTATTTATCTTTATTATTCTCTTAAATTTTATAACCACGGGGAGCACCTCACTTTTGTCCCCAGGGTCTGGCCCAGTGGGAAGCTATCACAGAGAATTGACAATGTCTGACCTGTTACACGTGCATGGCTAGTAATGCAGACATCAAATCAGTGCTCTGGCAGGTGAGATCTTCTTCCAGATATTTTACCTCTGGGTGTTCTCTGCAAAGTGGTGGCCAGAACAGTTTTATTTTCTCGGATTGTATTGAGGATTAATGTAGGTGGCACAGCACAGTGCTCGGCCCGTGGGGTCCATGAGTATAAAGAGTTAGTAGCACCAGTAATAGAAATGAAAGACAAGTTTAGTAAGCTCTAAACAAAAGCAGATCGTTTAGGGCCTAGGTTGTCTTTCTAAGGATTTTTTAAAAATATTTTATGTATTTAGAGAGAGCACATGGCAGGAGGAGGGACAGAGGGAGAGCGAGAGAGAATCCCAAGCAAGACTCTGTGCTAAACACCTAGCCTAACATGGGGCTTGGTCCCATGACCATGAGATCATGGACTGAGCTGAAATCACGAAGCAGATGCTTAACTGACTGAGCCACCCAGGAGGCCCCAGGATTTTTTTTTTTTCTAATTGTGGTAAAACATACATAGTATAAAGTATACCATTTTTGTCACTTTTAAGTGAACGGTTCCATAGCATTAAATGTATTTGCACTGTTCTGCAGTTATCTCCAGAATTTCTAGAGGTTTTAAACCCTATCCTTTTAGGCTTGAAGGGACCACGGAAGGCTTTGGAGCAGAAAACTGGCCTAAAGAAGGATGTGGGGAAAATAAATTTGGAAGGAGAATCTAGAATGATACAGAGTAAGAAAGAAGAGGGAGAAGGAAATGATTAGGAGGGTCCATCAGTGGTCCAGATGTGAAGTGGCAATGGCACTGACCAAGGAGGTGACAGCAGTAGCAAAGAGAAAGGACAGAGGAGGAGGGTGGGAAAGGTCCTTAGACAATGATAGAAAAGTAGAAGGAAATCAACTGCTGGAAGTGAGATTTTGAAAAGTGATTCAATTCATTAAAAAGCTGCTTTAGGCATAGAGACAGTAGAGCTGTGGGTCAGACAGATGCTTCTCTCTCAAGGCAGCATGTTGTGACCAGCTCCAAACACAAGCAGCACCAGGTCTTCAATTTTCAGGAATTTTTTAAAAAAGTATTTATTTATTTTAGAGAGAGAGTGACGGAGAGCCAGGGGAGGGGCAGAGAGATGGAAGGAGAATCTCAAGCAGACTCCCTGTGGAGCACAGAGTCCAGCCTGGGCCTTGATCCCACGACCCTGAGATCATGACCTGAACTCAAATCAAGAGTCAGATGCTTAACTGACAGAGACACCCAGATGCCCCCAATTTGGGGGAATTTTATGAGCTAGCTGTGAAGCCTAACCAAAATTAATTAAGAAACTTACAGTTAAATAAATTACATTAAAAAACAAAGGTTAAAAGACTCGACAGCCATCATTTCCAAATTGTGTTATTCCATTGATATTATCTCTGTTTCTGAGGTCCTTACATCAGTTGTACAGCATAATGCTCTGTGACAGCGTGCCACTGAGTGTCCCTTCCCAATGCCAGATTCACTGACACTCTGTGAATAGCTAGAAAGCAATCATGGTGGGGATATTTACACCAGGAAACTGGTAAAGGCTACACAGTGGGGCGGGATTCACTGTTACCCTGATTGTTTAGGCCTAGGAAGGTGACGGGAAAATGTTAACAATGCAATTGTTGCTTAAAAGTATGTCCTGTCAGCAGCCAGTACCCTAGAACTACATGTTAAATCAAGGTGAATGGCTCTGAAGACAAAGGTTTGGTAAAAATCAACAAAACCATTTTATGCCAATCAATTGGAACTTAATGTAAAAAATACTGTAAATTTTATAATTTGTAAATTATGTGCTACATAGCCTTTGTATCAGTAAAATTTATAATAATTTTAAAAAATTTTATATACATGAATATTTGGGGGCAATCAGTTGAACATTCACCAGGATACCTCAGTCTATAATCTTCTATTAGAAGGAGATCTGTTGTATAAACATGTAGGTATTATTTTATCAACCTTATACCTGCCTCTCTGAAAGAAAAATGACTTAATTTTCCAGTTGAAACAGAAAACTGGACACATTCTCAACTTCATAAACAGTGAAAAGAAATTGTGTTTCTTCAGGCAGACGACAGCAGTGCTAACGCCTTAACTTCTTTACTCTTACCTACCAGCAGTAGTTAGTACCGTGTAAGCACGACTGTATCCTACGTACCATGCAACGTGCTTTATTCACGTTCCATTCCTGACAGCCTTGTGAGGTAGGTCCCAGTGTCACCCCATATTATAGATGGAAAGACCAAGGTAGCCTTACTCTAAAGGTTGTACAATGAGGAGGAGGTGAGGGAGAGATCTGAATGTAGACCTCTTGATTCTGATACCTTCTCTATATTTCCTTTAAAAATGTATCTGTAGAAAAGTTTCTACTTCAAAAAGGATATATTTTTTGGTAACCATTACTGATCACCAGTTATGTCCCTGGTTCCCCGTGTGACATGGGACAAGTCCGATGAGAGGTCTGAGAAATGGCCTCTGACTCTCAGGAGCGCATTAGGTTTATAAACTCAACTGTGCTGGAGGCTGTCCCCATCACCTTTGCCAGTTTTATGGTAAAAGGAGTCACTTCCCACACAAACCTTACCTTTGTCACAGCTGATGTCATGTGGGCTTCATTTGCTCCAAAGTTAGAACAGTCATTTCTTGTGGTCTTGCTCATCTCTTAAATCTCCCTCAAACGGTTTACTTAATGCTCCTCCCACATGGTGTTGTTTAAGGCAGTAGGAGGATGATGAAGAAATCAAGGAGCAGGTCCTTCCAGCCAGGGGTCCTTTCAGGCTGTACCGTTATCTTGAGTCACAAAGCCTCTAAGACTCTCCTATCAAAATTTTGTGCTGCTGTGCGAGCTCTCGGATGCTCCCTTTGAGTTGTGTCCAAAATGAGAGATTTCAAGGGCCGTTGAACAGTGTTGTTTCCCACGTGGATTGGTACAAGAACATTGGACATCAGAGTCTTGGACTCTGTCTTGGACATTAGAGGACATTTTCATCACTGAATGGTCTTAAAAATTTCCCTTCGCCCACATTCCAAAGTAAGCCTGCGTTTGTCAACACCTCAGGCCCAATTGGCAGGAACAGAGGGATAGTTTGAGGATTCGGGTTGTCTCCCCTTTATCTCCTTTTTCTCTCTATGTCCACTTACCGAAATATTTGCTTTGCCTTCTGCTTTCAAACTAGGCCAGTAATTAAGAGAGGAGTCAGAAATAATGTTGATACGCATCTGTGTTGCAAACAGAAACTCCAGTAAAGGCAGAAATGAGGTCGGCTAAAGATAGAACAAAGATTCTTCTGTTCACCAGTGATTGAAAAATACAGATCCTGAACATTAAAAACAATATAAATAAACCAAATATAAACAAACTTGTATGGTGATACTTATATAAAAGTGGAAGCACACTCAGATATAATGGTATTTATCCTTTTTTACTTAAGAGAAAAAGAGAGGAAGGGGCATTTGCAAACAGGAGAACCCGCTGCCTGAGTGTCCACGTGGGTGTGCCGTGTGTTTGGAATCATACAAGTATAGAGCTCATTCTAGTTCTTCAGTGTCTACAGCCTACGTTTCCCAAAGTGGAAAATACATTGTTTCGGTCAAGCCCTAGCCATGTCACTAGTAATCCTTGTTTTCCTATTCACCAACTGTCTTCTCTGTCCCAGCCAAGAGGGAGATCTCTTTCCCTCTCTTCATCAACACCAGGAAGAGGGAGGTGAGAGAGGTGACTGGTTTACATTCTAACAACTGAAAGCTGAGGGAACTTAAGCTATTTGCTCACTCTTACAGGGCTGGTAGGAGACAGGCTAGGATTAGAGCTTCGGTCTTCTAATTCTGGAGTGGGACACTTAGCCTCTGGGCGAGGGCTAGGGAAAGGCTCTGGCTTCAAAGCCCACCTCGGCTACTTCCCATCTTAATATAGTTTGGTAGTGGTGGTGGGGATTTGCTTGCCTTCCTGAGCCTCAGTTTCCCCTACTGCAAATAGAACCAACCTTGCAGGGTATTGTGACAATGGAAGAGAATGTCAATGAGGAGCTTAAAACGGGACCTGGAAGGTGGATGGCAGGGATCAGCAATTGATTTGTGGGACCAATTCTGCTGAGAAATAAAGTGCCCGGTCTTTAAACTTGAGCTGTGAGTGAAGAGAATTATTGTAAAAACTCACCTTATCTGACATTTATTCATTTATTTTCTATTCACTCATTCACCCATTCCACAAGCATTAAGCATCTACTCTGATGGGAGGAGTTTTCTTCAGTTCTTTATGTATTTCCTTTAATGCAACCTAAAAACCACACTACGTAGCAGACGGAGTTTCTGAGGCATCTTTTTGGCATTTGCCAGTCTAACCATTCACACCACCTGTTGCATTGCAGGCACTGGGCTAGGCTCGGAAGATGGGCTGAGCACATTTCCCACCGTGGTAGGATAAGGGCCTTCTGGGGTAGCCTGATCATCCGCATGCGGTATTACAAGGGTGTGAAGGGAGTGCTCTGACTGCAGAGGGGAGGGAGGGACTCAGGGTATGAAAGATTTCACCTCCCAGATAAGATGGGAGGGCACTGGGGTGGAGGGAAGCAGGCATGGCAGGCCTGGGGAGCAGTGAGAAACCCAGCATGGTTGGAACATTAGATGCAAGGCAGCTTGGGGGTGGAATGTCCATTTACCCTTTGGAATGTAGTCTTACTGTTGGCATGGCAACTGCTGCAAAATAAATTCAAGGTGGTGCTTCAAATGGTGCCTCTGAGACTGTCCAGGAGTCATTTAAATTGCTTGTTTGTTATGTATAAGGATTTGCCTAACCTCCAACCTGCAACTGTAGCTTGGCAATCTCTTGTTTATTGTGCTGATATTGTTTCTTGAGTCATTATTCTCCTTAAACCTTTTTTTTTTCTACTTTTTGCTTTTGCTTTTTATTTTGTCCATCTAGAAAATATGCCCAGGCATTGTGTTGATATTCCGGGGCCCCCTTGAGATACCCTCCCTTCCTCTGATGGAAATGCTGCCAGGGTGGTACTTGCCATCTCATTTCTCTCCCCTGGATCCCTGCACTGAGCTATGGGAGGTGTCACGGTGCGCTCAGCCCATCATGCCCCCTCCCCCCCGGTGCATTTGTGGAAGGGCCCAGAATTCAGGATTCTCGGAGCCACGCAGAAGTTGTTCCTTCTAGGTGGAGGAATGAGACGGTGCTGACACCATGAACGTATCATGGATGCAAAGCTGCCCTGCAAACTGACACCACAGACTTGGTGCCCTTGACTGACTCTAAAAGCAGAATTAGAAAGAATGCATGAAAAACAAATAAATGACTCAGGGTGCCTTTTCCCCGTCAGGGTTCTAAAGCCAACAATAGTCTTTGGCTTCTTAGATCAGAGGTAGATTTGCCAAAACAAAATAAATTTCTAAATCTCTTCCTCTTCCTGCTGTGTGTGTGTGTGTGTGTGTGTATGTGTGTGTGTGTGTGTGTGCACGCACGCGTGCATGAAAGAGACTGACAGACACAGACCACCAGCCACATGGGGTTGGGGAGGGTGGGGTTAGAAGGGGTCAATGTGGCTTCAGTTTATTTGAGAGAGTTGGTCTGTCCACCTTTCCAGGAGAAACTGAGTGTAAAATCCTTAGGCATGAAATGAACATCCCACATCTGGACTCCTTGGGGATTCAATTCATACTCTTCTCTGCTTCTTTTCTCACTGTCTCTTTTGAACTTGAGGGGAAGGCATTTCCCATGCCGCTCACTTCTCTCACTCTCAGATAATAAAGAGAAAGAACTAAGGGGCTTAAATATCAAGATTTGTAGAATTTGGCAAACTGGCCCCACAAGGTTTACAATTTGAGTGATGGGTCAGCACCAGGCTTGGTAACAATGATAGGAAAAGGGGTCATACAGCAGACACTCCTTCAGCCCTTCCTCTGTTCCAGGCACTGTTCTGAGAGCTGTACATTAATTAATTCATCCAATCCTCCCAATGATCTTACAAGGTGTAATAACAGTATTAATGTGATTACATCCATTTTGCAGTTGAGGGACTGATATTAGAGAGATAGGTCACGTGACCAGCATTTGACTATAGACCGGTAGTTCTCAATCAGGCAATTTTGCGCATCCCCTCCCATGGGATCTTTGGCCATTTCTGAAAGCATTTTTAGTTGTCACAACTTGGGGGTGGGCTCTGCTACTGACATCTTAGTGGATAGAGCTGAGGGATGCTGGTAAACACCCTCACCCTCACAATGAAAAATTATAAACCCCAACGTCCTGAGTGCTAAGAACTCCTGCCCTGAATTTACCACTTCTCACAGATCTGGTGCTGAGTAGGGTGATGGAGGCTGAGAATTGGTTATCCAACTTGAGATCAGATATTTAGCTGTGAACATAGTCTCCTCCACTGGTTGGCTGAGCCAATCCACTTCTGTTCTCTAATGCAAGGAGCAAGGTTCTCCTGAATGGCCTTTTGCATCACTTCTGGCTGAATTCGGCAGGGGGAGTTCCTTGAGTTTGCCTAAGCCAGCCATCACGAGGGTCATGGGTTTGGAATCTCAAGACCACATGGGAGGGAATGAGAAGAAATCACTCACAGCAAAGTTATTTTTCACTTTCCTTGCTTTCCCCTTTCCTGCCCCCACCCCATCCTCCATATGAGAAGTTTTCTAAGTGGGATCATTAGGAAGTAAAGTCTGTGAGTTTACAGGAAACATCTGCAGGAGTGTGGGGACCTGTGGAATCCTTCGCTGGGGGATTTTTTAAAAAAATTAACAAGAGGAAGTTTGTTTTAGCATTCAAGAAATCCACATTCTCTGTAAGTTCCCCAAGATTTGCTTCTCTTGACCCAAAAGAGTTAGTTTTGAGATTACCTTCAATGATTTGATCTAAATCCACCATGTACTTCGGGGGAAGTATGGTCCTTGACCAGTTGCTTCAGCGTTACCTGGGGTCTTCCTAGGAAAGTAGTATCTCAGCCCTGCCCAGGTCTACAGAATCAGAATCTGTATTTTTAACAAGGGCCCAGGTTACTTATATATACTAGTGTATGATGTTTTGATTTTTACTTTGAAAATTAGCCTAAGAACAGTGGGTACAAATAAATGGCAGTTCTCCTCACTAAACATCAGATTCCAGAGTTTTACAGTGTGCAAGTTCTGTCAGATGGGCTCTGGGGTCTGATTGCTGTTTACGAACACTGATGTCCCAGATTTCAGATTGTTTCCAGACAATCCTAATCAATCACTGTAGGACTGTTTGAGCTACCCCACCGGTGATACTTCACACACTTTCAGTTGACCACCAGGCTCTTTGTAGGACCCTCGTCCCACCAAGAAGGAATATTTCTTATTAAGAGCCATTCTGCTGTGGCTGGTTGTTGGCTATTTGATCTGACTTTTTCTGTCACTTTGCAGTTACTTAGTTCAGTTGAGATGTCTTATATGGGATGTGAATTAATTTACTTCCCAATTCTTTGCCACCCACTCCTGAATTTTTAGGTTGAGGTCCCATTCTAAAAACCTCATCCCAGGGTTTCTAAACCTTTGCATCCATCCATCTGAACACAAGCATGTATTTCAAGATCACTGTAGTGCTAGACTTTCTCCCTTCCCTCCATCAAGCCAAAAGACTGGACTACGCCTTTACCCGTCAAACAGATGACATGGTCATGCAGATCTTCAACAAGATGGTTGCTACCCTGGTGAAATGATGGGATTTCTGAAGAGGTGCAAGTGTGCAGTGAAGACAGGGGTCACAAAAGCAAATGTCTGCATGAGCCAGAAGAGAAGGGGGAGGGCTTATTATCATAGGGCCTAGAGAGACATGATAACCTGTGCAAGTGTGTTGAGGGGAGGGGGTGCAACACTTGCACAGTTCCAACTAGTTGTTCCCAGGAAGGGGGACAGCAGGGCCTTCATGTGATCTGAATTTTCTTTGTAATCAAGGGAAGGCACAAATCTGACAAGACATTTTAATTTTTTTTTGAAAGTTGGTTATAACTCAGTTTCCTTTTGTTTTTCCACAAACGTGTGGAGAACAGAAAGAAACACATCTTACAGTCTCAAATGTGTCTGTCTGGTGGAGATAACTCTATTTACAAGTCTTTAATGGACCTCTTCCACAGGCCTAGTGCCTTGTGTCGCTTTAGGTTCCATTTTGGATCACTCACATTAGAATCATACAATATCACCATATGCCCCCCTTTTTAAAAAAAATGTTTTATTTATTTATTTGACAGAGCTCACAAATAGAGAGGCAGGCAGAGAGAGAGAGGGGGAGGCAGGCTCCCCATGGAGCAGAGAGCCTGATGTGGGGCTCAATCTCAGGACCCTAAGATCATGACCTCATCTGAAGCAGAGGTTTTAACCCACTGAGCCACCCAGGCACCCCACCATATGCCCTTTTTGGTCCCTGCCCAGGACAGCCAAATCACAGCTTCTGTGGAATCTTTCTTTTAGCAAGCTCCCTGGGAATTTCTGAAGACACAGAATTGTGATCCTTATTACGTCTTATTACAAAATACAGAGACGTGAAAAAGTAAGTCTCCATCCCAGTACCCTAGAATCTACTAGAGAAAATAAGATTATCACATATTAAACAATAATTTAAAAACTGGAATGATGCGGAAGTAGGGAGGACCTCAGGCTTATAGATTACTCAGATCGATTGCCTTAAGCACTAGGCAATGGCCAGTTCCCCCGGAGTTTTGAAGGCAGCCAACTCTTTAACTGGGAAGCAGCCTGTGGGGACCAGTTGTGTACTGATTGAATTTTCTAAGCACAGGCATAGAGATGGGGGTTGAAAAGTCAGGGGCCTCAGGGGCCAGTTAGGTGACATGAAGGAGTGAAGCAGGCCAGCATGGCAGGAAATGGGGAATGGAGGTAGACTGCGGTGAACTGGAATGTGCATGGCCCCACTAGAGGGGGCAGTTATCTCTGAAAAAGACAAATAGTACATACAGACCAAGAAAAGGCATGTTAAAACAACATAATTTGCAGCTACTTAGACTTGAATTTTATTAGGGATTAAGAAGTAGAGACCTCGGTCTGCTCCTCTCACGTTCTGCTAGTTGCACGGGTCACTTCTACCTTGCGCCTTCTGACGTTCTTCGTATGTCGAGTGGTGCAGATAAGCTCCGACACTCTCGTTCTTTCTTTCTTGAGAATCAGGGCAGTTGGGTTAGTTAGTGGTTCTTAACTGAGCTTTGGCCCATGAAAAGAGCACCGATAACAATAAGAATAGCAATCAAAATGTACGGGGTGGCTATCGTGTGCAAAACTGGTTGGCTTTCCTTCTAGGAAAGGTGAAGAGCAGGAGACAGACAGGCAAGAGCACACATGCTGTGCACAGAGACAAAGACAAGGTGGAAAGATAGAGCTGAGTTTCTCTTTGGCTACTGCTCACTCAGGGCAAATCAATTTTTTCAAATGATTGTTTCATGTCACAGTAAAAAAGGCAAAATCCATTCATTGATTTAACCCATGTTTATTGAGTACCTATCATGGGCTAGTGATAGGTTAAGTGTTAACTTGTCTGGGATAGTTCCTCCCGGCTGGCCTATCAGAAAAAGACGTGGCCTCCTTCGGTACTCTGCAGAAGCTGAGTACACAGCCTAGTACTTCAAAGTCAATCCTGGTGAGTTCCAAGTCTGGAACCCCAACCCCCACTGTTACCACCACCCCATTATACTAGATAAGAGGCCAATTTTTACCCTTTCAAAAACTCTGGAGTGATGAATACTGTCGCAAGCTTTTCTCATTGTAGAGCTGCAACTGGGAAGTTTGGGGCTCAGCCTCCAGATCATGGCTCCATAGCCGTGAACACTAAGTGAGCACTAAGCCGGACCGATGTTCTGCTTGCTAGAGTGCTACTGTAGGCTTGCTTCTCCTCCTGCTGGGAGAGGAGCTGATGCTTCCCTAACCAGGCAGTGTAAAAGACCACACAGCTGGAAGGTCAGTGTCTACTGGGTCGGATCTCTAACATTGTTATAACTCTGTGTGCTGCTCCGGAATGCAATGGGCAGTGAGGACCTGTGCTCCTGCTCCTCCTGCTCCTCTCTCCAGGACTCTTCTCCGGTGATGCTGCTTGGCCACCTGCCCTTGTCTGCATGAGTGTCAGTGCCGGGGAATGCAACCAGTCCCAGTGGCAGGGAGAACTAGTCAGTCAAAGTCTCTGCCCCCGTGGAGCTTCCCTTCTAATGGAGGAGATGGCAAATACACATGTGAGTAAATGACGGAGGGTGAGGCAGAAAAGTAGAGAGACAAATTGCAAAACGACTGGTGTTGAGATAGGGGTGAGGGGTTCTGTAGGAGCAGGCAATATCAGGGACAGGCCACCAAGGAGGTGGAAGCTTCCAGAAAGCCTCAGTTTCTTAGCTCATAATTTAATATGGCTTCAGTAAATAGCAATAAATTTATTATTTGTTTCTTTAATTTATCATAAAGCAAAATGTGTTTATTTTTGTCAAATCTTATGTCCACCCTTCATTTGAGGCTTTAAAATATGCTCTATTTTATATCATTTAATGATATATTTGATCATTTTTTTTTCCAATTTATTTATCTTCAGAAAAACAGTATTCATTATTTTTTCACCACACCCAGTGCTCCATGCAAGCCGTGCCCTCTATAATACCCACTACCTGGTACCCCAACCTCCCACCACCCCCCCCCGCCACTTCAAACCCCTCAGACTGTTTTTCAGAGTCCATAGTCTCTCATGGTTCACCTCCCCTTCCAATTTACCCAAATTCCCTACTCCTCTCTAACGCCCCTTGTCCTCCATGCTATTGGTTATACTCCACAAATAAGTGAAACCATATGATAATTGACTCTCTCTGCTTGACTTATTTGATCATTTTAATATCCGTAATACACAAAATTTTTACAATAAGGGGGAGGGAACTTTTAATGAGACTATGACACTGAGACCACCTAGAACCGCCGCCCCAGCCAAACACCCTGCCAGTTGTCTCATTATTGAGCACCAGCTGCATGTGAGCCACTCATCTAAATGCTTGTGGGTGTTCACTTTTTATTTTTATTTTTTTGATGTGTTCAATTTTAAATCGTCAAACTAACCCTGGAAGAAGCGAACTATGATCTTCTCTGTTTGATAGAGGAGATAACTGAGGCACACTGAGGTGTGGAAACTTGGCCAAGATTATACTGTTTGTAAGTGTTAGAGCCTGGATTTGAACCCTGGTGTGCAAATTTCAGAGCTTGTGCTCTGATCATCCTTTCCTCCTTAATCCCAAGTCAACTAATAACACTGGGGAGGACGGTAGCCCAAAGGTCTGGCAATCACTTGCATGTGTAGATCCTCTCCTGCCTCCCTCCCCAGCACTGGGTTTGGAAACCATTTAGTAATATTACCCTAGACCCAAGGAGAAGGGTCCCATAGACAGGTAGACCTTCTTGGACATTCCCTAGAGAAGTGAAAACGCTTTGCTGGTGAGCTCACTGTGCATATTTGCTGCTCTCTGGATGGGTCCCAGTTGGGCCAACTTCTGTTCTCGGCTGTTTGAATATATTCTGGCAGCTCAGAGGTGTAATTTCTCCAAACGCCGCATTCCTGCTGGGCCCACGGGATGAATTGTGCAATTTCAGGTGAGCGCATCTTTAAACCTTAGCAAGGCTGGTAGTTTCTTCCCTCCTGCTTTCACTGCAGGCCCCATGTGGAAGATGGAGGGCCTGACAGCATATGCCAGGCCCTGGGATGCAGAAGGTGAGGTGCTGGGATGGAGATGGAGGAGGGCAGGAAGGCAGGTATGGAGCAGAGAGGGCTGCCCAGGCCAATGCCAGGTCCCCACTTTGAGAACTGGGATCATCTTTAATTTTCCAGTTTTCATTTGTTCATATGTCTGTTGTAAAAAATATTTTGATTGTCAGCTATGGGCCGATACTACTAGGTCTTGAAGAATAACTGTTAAGTCTCCCTTATTGTGAGCAGGTGTAATGGGAGGGGGGCCGTGACTCAGTCAAGAAGGCTGGAGACATCTTATTAGGGCAAGTGGGATTAAACAGTGATATAAAGGTGGAAAGAGATCTTCCCTTCATCCTTAACATTTTGGTTCTCTTTACACATCAGGCTTTGTGTCAAGTGCTTTCTTGTATTACTTCCATTAATCCCGCCAACTCCCTGTGAGGTAGGTTGGTTGGATTGTTTGTTTGTTTGTTTGTTTGTTTGTTTTGTTTTTAGCACCCTTTTACAAATAAGAAATATAAGACACAGAGAAGGTGAATGACTTGCCCAACGTCTTTCAACTGTAAGTTGTGGGAGCATTTTTTCTCTCTTCTATGAGGCTATATAGCTTTGAAGGCAGGTGGCAAATTCTCTTTCTCACAGAGAATCCTCAGGAAGCACAGCCAGTCCTCCTCATGCAAGCAAAGGCAGCGGGCACCCTGCCTGGGCCCAGTGGTGCCAAACCTATAGGACACGGAGTCCTGTCCCAAGGGATGGGTCAGCTGTGGGCCGACCACGCAGCCACACACCGCACAGCTCTTCTCTTACCCTCTGCTCAAAGCTTCACCTATGCTCATAGAACTCTTCCCAGAAGCCCTTGAAACAGAGCAGGGTGAGGAACTGAAGCTAGGGGCTCTGGAATCATGTCAAATCCCAACTGGGGCACTCAGAAGTTTCATAGACTGATTTTCATTTTCTTCCTTTTTAAAAAAGACTTTAATTTATTTATTTGACTGACAGAGATCACAAGTAGGCAGAGAGGCAGGCAGACAGAGAGGGGGAAGCAATCTCCCTGCTGAGCAAAGAGCCTGATGCGGGGCTGGATCCCAGGACCCTGGGATCATGACCTGAGCCAAAAGCAGAGGCTTTAACCCACTGAGCCACCCAGGTACCCCCATTTTCTTCATTTCTAAAATGGAACTTCAGCTCATAGTTTCCTGTGAAGATTTTAATAAGGCTATCAGTGTAAAATAGCACAATGGCGCCCACCACATAGTAGGGACACTAAAGCTGGCCATTCCTTCTAACAATGTCATCATAAGTGTCTTCATCAATAAAGTTGATGAAAATGGGCTTGAAGTCCCCTGAGGAAATCACTTCAGGCCTGCAGGGGGGAAAGGGTAAGGAGGGGGCACCTCTGCAGTGTTGGTAGACTGTTTTGGCACCAGACTTTTGCAAGAGCAGGGCAGAGCTCAGATTAAGCTCCTAAGGTATACATTATACCAGCAGAATGAACCAAAGGTGAGAAATAAACACAGTAAGGGAACAGACATTTCTAGGATTTCCCCGAAGAACAGACTTGTTCATCATCTGTCTCCACCACTGACCGAAAGTCAAACTCTGTGAGAAAAGGAAGTTTGTCTTACGAAGCTCTTTATCCTTTTCAGCTGGAACAGTTTCTGAGTCACTTTCTCTCCTTAATAGATATTTTCTGATTGGGCAAATGAAGGAATGAATTCTTCTCTGGCCTGACTCAAGGGTCATTTTGCTAGAGGGTCAGGGTATGGAAATGAGGGACTTCTCAAGATGGCCTCTGCTTCCCACCTGAAAATACCTAAATAACAGGAATGCTTAATAAGTGGTAATTATCCCAGTGTACTGCCCCTGCATGTACTGCCTTTGCCCTGATGATATGCCAAGTGCTTAATGTCCCTTCTCTCACAGTACTCAATAGCTATGAGGGAAGCATTGTTATCCCCACATCCCAGAAAGTGGGGGAGGGGATGTGGTGTGCAGAGGTGAAGCACCCTGCCCAAAGTTATATGGCCAAGAAGCCATGTGATCCTTGATTGGTTTCACGGTCTTATTAGAGCCTGCATTTTAAGGCACTACCTTCTCCCATCTCTCCTGGCCCCATCTGAGGATCAAAGAAGACCCCAAACAGCCTCACTCTTTTCAGCGCACAAGGATTTGTTTCAGGAAAGATAGGCCATGTCATATTGAGTATCCATAGTCAAATTCGAGTACAAGTGAACTTTCTAGACCCATATGACTCCCCTGCGGTGACCACCTGCTACTCCTGTGGGACCTGGGACACTGCCTGTCTCTACTCCCTGCACCAACTCACACATCAAAATGTGTCTGTTCAGTGGCCTGTTTCTTCCAAGTTTCTCTATGCCCCCATTCTCCTGAGCAGCTTACTTGAGTCAAGATAGGGAAGTGTATTTTTCAGACGATTCCTTCAATCTCTAGTGCACCATCATCAGAAAGAATGGAGCAATAAGGCCCAGAGCCCCCCGCTTCCCACTCCTGCTTCAGACTGAGTGAAGAGCTGAGTTTTCAACTTCTCTCCATCTACTTGTTTGACTTCTGCCCTTAAACAAAGGATTTTATGGAGCAAAGGACTGGAAAAGAAGCTTAAAAATTATTGGTTTAATTTCCTCCTCAGTGTAGTCATCTAAAAATGTTTTGGAGTGTCTGCTCTGTGCTTGGTCATGTTCTCAAAATCAGGGAAGTAAAGACAGGCAGAGTCCATGCTCTCATGGTGCTTACATTCTGAGGAAGATAGGAATTAAACAAATTTGTAACAGAAGTGAGGACAGTAATGGTAAATGCTAAATAGTTAAAATCCAAGCACTATGTCTAAATGGTGGGATCTAAAAAGGTGTGTCTGAGTTTTAATTCCTGGAACCTGTGAATATTACTTTAGATGGCAGAAGATGGAATCATTTAAGAATTTTGTGAGAAAGAACTTTTCTTAGATTATGCAAGTGAACTCTAAATGTAGTTACAAGTATCTTTATAGGAGAGAGGCAGAGGGAGTTTGAGACAGAAGAACATGAGGCAGTGGGACCAGACCCAGAGACTGGGATGATGCAGCCACGAGCCAAGGAATGCCTGGACCTGCCTGGTGTGGTTCTGCTGGTGTCCTGACATCTGATTTCTGACCTCTAGAACTGTGAGGGGATGAGTTTCTGTTGTTGGAAGCCACTCATTTTATGGTCCTTTCTTACGTTAGTGCCAAGGAACTAACACACATGGCTACTTTAGATAGAATGGTTAGGAAAAACCTCAGAAGAGAGAAAGCATGTGCTGAATGACCAAAAGGATCCTCCTTGTGAATACCTGGAGGAGAAACATTTCAGGCAGAGGGAACAGCTAGTGGAAAGGCTCTAACACAGGGTTCTAGCAGGGAGAATGGTTAGTGTGGATTACAGGGGCCAAGGGGAAGGTGTTTCCGACTTATACTAAAAGTAGTGGTTGAGAAGATAGGGAAAAGTAGATGGACTTAGAATCAGCCATGGAATAAAGTCAATGTTAATTGTTTCTGGACTAGATACTGCAGTGAGGGAAAGCAAGAGAAGACTTGGCTTGAACCACAGGAAAAATACTGATGTTGTTCACTGAAATGGAGAAAGAACAACTTGGAAAGAAAATCAAGAGACCCTTTTCTCATATTAAATTTTAAATGCTTATGGACTCCCAAGTCTGGGATTGAAAGATATATTTGGGTGGGAAATCTAGCTTTGGGAGCCACTAACGCATAGGTATCTAAGTTATGGGACTAGGTGAGATCATGCAGGAAGAGTATGTAAATAGAGAGATAAAGCAAAACCAAAACAGACCCTGAAGTACCAGCGCAGAGAGATCAGGATGATGAGGAGGAGTCAGTGAGGGAAACTGAGGCAGAATGGCAAACACAGTGAGAGAGAAGGAGTGTGGTGTTTCAGAAACCATGAGAAGGAAGGCTTTCTCTAAACAGGGAGGCATCTGCCATATCAAAATAAGTTTTTCTTGCCAAGCACCTTATATGCATTTTCACTAGGAAGTTAGTGTTCCAGGCCAATAGGTTTCTTCTCAACTGCCATCTCCCTTAATTGGTAGTGGCTCCCCAGAGTTCAGTGATGAGAAGTGTTCCAGTGTTCCACCTGGGCTTGGCAGGAGAACCTGCTATAATTGGTTAGCAATACCCATGTGAGAAGTTGGGTAAGAGTTTTGTCTATTTTATGGCCCTGTCTGAGCAAGGAGAAAGAGATGAGTTAGGACAATTTCAAGGGCTTTTGTAAGGCACCAGGAGAAGAGATGTGGGCAGGGTGAACCATCAATCACATGCCATAAGCCAAGTCCATCCATATGTTAGGACCACCCTGCAGTGGAATCAGGACTAGAAACAGGACAGTCTCTGGACGAAGGACATACAGAGAGACAGAGGCAAGAAGTAAGGGCTATATTAAGCCTGGGCATCAAGGGATTTGAAATCTGAAATCCAGATCCAACTGGTAAATCTGCCACTTATTGTGAGGGTGTGGGTAACTAACCTAACTGAGCCCCATTTCCTCACCTGCTGAGTGATATACATACAATGGTGAGACCATAGCAATAGGGCAGGCCAAGTCTCTTGGGAATCGCTAAAACAATATGTTTTTGTTTATTGTTTTTTTTTTTTTGAGAGGCCAGAGTGATATCTTTAATTTAGGCAACAGAATAGAGCTTTATCCCCCTTCATGGCCATCACACCCTCCTTACAGAGAGTGTTAGGCGCGATAAGTTCTCAATAAAGGATCAAACAGATTTGGATTGCAGTGTCACTAATTTTGTGCTATTGGTACACACTAAGTTATAATCACATTTTGTTAAATAAGAATCCCTTATTAGAGGTATAACAGGGAATAACAACAAGAAGAATGTCAGTATGTGCCTACAATTTTTTTTTCATGCTCCCAGCTTTTAGGGAGAATACTGTGTAGACACTGCATGGCTGTTGTGTCTTTGTTGGACAAATCAGGGAAATGGGTAGGGAGGTCATGGTAAAGAAGCTTAAAGAAGGAGAAGTAGACTTCCCTACATAGCATATGGAACAATTTGGGGAGGGGGAATTACCTAGAAATCTGGAGGATGGGATTAAAGAGAAGGGGAAAATATGAGTGTGGTCAGTATAGGATGAACCACTTGAAGACAAAAGAGGTCACTGAATAGCTATCATGAATAGAGATGTTTGGGAAAGGGCTAATTAAGCTCTGTGAGAAGAGTTTTGCCATGTTGTGGGACAGAAATCCTCCCTGTCACCTCTTTAAGAGTCATTCAGTAAAAACTTGCTTCTCAAGACTTTTTGGATTAAAGTGTGTATGTGTGTAATATCTTTGTGCTGAGGCTGGTCTTAAGGTGGAGTTTTATTTAGGTTCCATAGATGAAAAGTGTCATCTTGTTCATCATCCAATTTGACCTTCAAAGTATCTATCTGTGATACAAACTCATCAGATTTTAGTTTTACATTGTTTCCTATCTGAACAAGGAGAGACCAAGTCTTGCCCTGTGTCCCTGAGTTCATCACTGGCAGGCTGTCAATAAAATACAAGTTTCCTGTCACTTAGACAAGCGTGCTTTTCCTTCCCTCCTCCTCTCCTTCCCCATCTTTCTTCCCTCCTCTCTCTCTCTCTCTCTCTCTCTCACCCTCTTCTTCCTCCTCCCTAGTCTGTCCCTGTGTATTACTGTTAGCAGTGAACCACAAGCCTAAGACATTCCCTGATACACCACCATGCTTTCAGTTGACTGTTTTAGTCTCAAAGAATCCAAAGGTGAGTCTTCTGAAAAGCCAGAGGGCCTGCCGATGGTGTTTAAAGACGTGAAGACCCAGAGGACTTACATTTTCAGTTTCCAGTGGGAAGGCCTTAACAGCAGCCTGGGTGGTGGTAGATGCATCTAGGTCCTTTACCTTCTAAAGGCAAAGAATCCAGGGATTGGGTGACTCCCTTGGGCCAAGCAGGGTTTTAATAACCTGGAGATAGGGAGGCTGTCTCACGGAGCCTGCCACCCAGGGTTACCACACCCAGGCCTGAGTGAGTAACGAGTTACTGTCCCCCAGGGCCCACGCTCCTGTTTTCTTCTGCCTTCCTTGAGTTGCTGAAAGCCTATTTGTGTGCAGTTTGGCTAAGAAAAATCCTGTTTCTTTCCAAGCGGATGCTTTGTTGTTTCTGTTACGCAAACATATGAAAAATCAGCATTTCCCACTCTGCATCGAGCCAAAATTGACTGCTGTCTCCATATAATAAAGCAGCATGTTTTGCTCCTCTCTTCTAACTGGAAGACGCAAAGTCTCAACAGACAGAAAGAACGTGTTTATCGATTGAGCTTCATCCCAGAAACCGGCCTGCACCACAGGGAGTGAGCAGAGAGCGAGCAAGCGGGCCAAGTTTAAATACTCCGCAAATGCTCCTTAGCGCTCTTAATGAGCAGTGGACTGAAATGCATTAAGATCTCGTGTGATGGAGTAAATGAAGGCAGAGCTTTCTGTCTCAATAACGACCTGAAAATTCACTGGAAAGTGGAAGGGGAAAGAACTCTTCGTTTCCTGAGTTGCCCGTCCTCTCTTGCTGATTTGGAAATGCACTGGTTCCCCCAATGCAGTGGTAATAAAGCTCTTATGAATGCTGGAACAAGCCTTGTATGCTTGCAGGGGAAAGCAGGAACACTTCAACATATTCTCAGGAGAAGCAGCAGAGAGATATGGGGCAGCATAGCTGGACAGAAACCAAGAAGAGACTTGCCTCTGGCTCTTTTCCTGAGTCTGAATCACCTCTGTTTTTCCTTACCCTGTCCTGCCCCCTGCTCTCCTGGGTCTACCTGCTCCTTGGAGTGAAGTAGGCCTGTGGTTGGCTGCACCTGGTCTCCAGGGGCTTCTCTGCAGGCCCTTGTTCATTTCCCGTCCCAGAATGAGTTTGCTCAGACTCTGGAATGTGCTACTAACAAACACACAGAGCTGAGCCTCTGGTAGAAGCCACTGCTTGCTGTCCCCGTCTGGTAACCCATAGAAAGCAGAGGGCATACCTGCTGCTTGCCTGGATCCTGGCCTTGGGGGTCTGCCAGCTCCCCTCACCTGTGGCAGCTACTTTCTTTCTTTCTTTTTTTTTTTTTTTTTCTTTTCCTGCTCCTGGCATCATCAAGTTGACATACTGGCCAACAGATCCCTAGGGTATCTCCTCCTCTAGCCATAAAACCTGAGCCTTGCTCCTGCCTGGAATATGAGCAACCTTGATTGACCCAGAATCTAGAGCCACTGCCAAGGGGCTGCTTTTCCCCCTGTGAAGCTGTTCATTCCTAAAATCAATGGGGAGAACCAAAAATCCAAGGGAATTTGGGAGAGGGGTGGGGAGAGGAAGAGAATGGCATGAAGCAAGGAGGGCTTAAAATCTGCCGATCTAGGTTCCAATCCCAAATCTGCTGCTTGCTATCAGCAAATTCACGTAGCCTCCCTTACTATGCCCTCAGGCATAGAAGGGGAATAAAAATGATTCATAATGGGAAGATTAATTGAGATAACATATAAAGGGCCTTCGAGCAAGGAACTGGACACAGACCACATATTAAAATTTATTTCTTCCACCCCAACCCTCACCACCAATTTGCGACCACCAAGCACTTGCTAGGTATTCTATAAATATCTGAAGAACAGAAAGATGATTTGAATGAATCAACAAATGTGTGATTTAAAAACACAGAATGTTGTAATGGATTAAGCCTTCAATGTCAGAAGATCTGGTTTTGAGTTCTGACTCTGAGATATAGTTGAAGGAACTACAGAAAAAATTTGATTGTGAAAATATTTATTTAAGCTTTATTGTTTTTTCTTTGATTTTTTTCTTATGAATTTTGTATTGTAGGAAAATACACATAACATAAAATGTATCATTTTAACCATTTTTAAATGTACAGTTGAGTGGCAGTAGCTTCATTTACAATGTTGTAAAGCATGATCACTGTTTCTAAAACATTTTCATCATCCCAAACAAACTCTAATCTGTTAAACAGTAATTCCCCATTTTTCCCTCCCTCCAGCCCTGATAACCTCTATTGTCTCTCTAAATTTACCGATTCTCAACATTTCATATAAATGGAGTCATATAACATCTGTCCTTTTATGTCTGGCTTATTTCACTAAGTATAATCTTTTCAAAGTTCATTGATGTGGCATCTGTCAGAACTGCATTTTTTACGGCTGAATAATATTCCATTTTACGTACATGATACATTTTGTGTATCCATTCATTTATCGGACCCTTGGGTTTTTTTTTTTTTTAACCTTTTGGCTATTGTAAATGATGCTACAATGAGCACTGGCATACAACTCTCTGTTTGAGTCTCTGCTTTCAGTTATTTTGGATATATACCCAGGGATGAAATGCCTGGGTCATGGTAATTCTATGTTGAGCTTTTTGAGGAACTGCCAAATTGTTTTCCATAGTGGTTGCACCATTTTACCTTCCCACCAGCAATCCAGCAGCCATGCAGCCAGAGGTAGGGAAGAGGATGTTCCAATTTCTTCGCATTCTCGTCAACACTCCTTATTGCCTGTCCTTTTTATTTTAGCCATCCTAGCAGCTGTGAAGTAGTATCTCACTGTGGTTTTGATTTATTTTCCCTAATGGCCTATGATGTTGAGCATCTTCTCCTGTGTTTACTGACCATTTGGAGAAATGTCTCTTCACGTCTTTTTTGACCATGTTTTAGTTGGGTTGTCTGGTTATTGAGTGGTAGGAGTTCTTTATATATTATGGATGTTGAGCCCATACCAGACATATGACTTGAATATACTTCTACCATTTGTAGGTTGTCTTTTCATTTTACTTAGCCTTGTGTTTAATTAAGAGTTATGAACACATGCACATATATGAGGCTAACTTAACATTATGAGAGTGATTCTGCAGTTCAAGAGCCAGAATCAGGCTTATAATTGTTTATCTGCATCCTCTAATGTAATATCTGTCCATTTGGATAAGAAGTTTCTCTGTACAAGAAGTGTATGACCTCATAGAGCTATACTTCTGTACTCTGCTAGCTTCCCGGGAATGAGAGACAGTTGAGTCATTTTGTTATACTAAGTAGCAACTTAAACCTCTGGTTAGGTCCAGCATCAAGCAGCTCCACAGAGCCATAAAATGTCTTCTGAGTCCTGCCAAACTTCGTTGGTTCAGCAGTGAAGGAAGGGAGTGATGTGACCTAATTGGATGGATTTCTAACATGGCTGAAATCCAAATAACCAGACAGCAGGGGGATCCTGACCCAGAAGATGGACTATATTTGGACAGAGCTTGATGTTTAATTGAATACATGTTTCAGAATTCCAAGGGAGCATCTTTTATGACTTTTAAATCTGTGAGTCAGATATAAAGGAAGAATTCTCCCCTCTTCACTCTGGTAAGAGACAATGGGCCCAGCCTTTAGGAACTTTCTGACTGAGAACAGTAGGTGTTTCCAAGGCTGGAAGGGAAGGGAAAGGACATGATGAAGCAGTGTCCCTTCCTGTCTCCCTCCTCCCCACTCTTCATTCTTTTATACCTAGTGAACAAATTCTCAAACATGAGAGGAAGAAGAGGAGGAAAAAAAGAGACAATGAATTTTTATTTTTTATTTTTTTAAAAAATATTTTATTTATTTATTTGACACAGAGAGAGGGATAGAGATCACAAGCAGGCAGAGAGGCAGGCAGAGAGAGAGAGGGAAGCAGGCTTCCCACTGAACAGAGAGCCTGATGTGGGACTCGATCACAGGACCCCGAGACCATGACCTGAGCCGAAGGCAGAGGCTTAACCCACTGAGCCACCCAGGTGCCCGAGACAGGAATTAAAAAAAAAAAAAATCAACTTGATCAGCTCTAAGATGAGCAGTCCTACTGCCACTGTAAAATATAAACACTTTTGGGTATGATGTGTTCAGCAAGCAGATGAAGTATGAAGCCAAGTCTTCAGGGTACCTGATGGGAGCCCTCATTAGAGGAAGGGGCAGGAGCTTCTGCTTTCACATGCAGCAGGAGAAAGACTCCACACCTTTTTAGCCAGGCAGGGGTTTGGTAGTACAAAGAAAACAACAGGTTCTTCTCACACGGAGCTTCATAACATTAGTCCAAGGACAAGTAGACACTCCAAAATCCTAGAGGCAAAATCAAGAATTTCTCTACTAAGTGCTAAACAGGAGGTTCAGCTTAGCATGGATCCTGGGATGGTGCTTTGAGACGTCTGCAGTTGGAGGAAGCTTCCTGCCAGAAAAGGCCAGAGGCCACTTGCAATAGACAGGGGGTAGAAACAAAAAAAGAAATTTAAGTGTTGCCCAGGAGTTCATTTGGTGGTCTACTGGTACACACTCCCCTGCCCAGAAACCACCCCCCCAAAAGAAAAAATAAAAGAAGGATGAGATGGTAATGGGAAAGAAGTATTTCTTCCTGGTCCCTTGGCTGATGCCAGTCTTGTTGCCTAGACATAATGCCAGACTGCATGGTAGGCTTTGAGTGCCAGATAGTAGCAGAAGCAGCATGCTATATTTTTTATTTTTTTATTCCTCTACCTTGCCAGATGCCCATGAAGGGAACTTCCCTTAGCCCATGAATAACCAAGACTAATAGAATATCTCTGGCAAAGGGGTTGGCAGAAATCTCCGCCATCTCAAGTATCAGGCTATGAGGAGGGACCCAGTTCCCTTGTTCCACAAGCAAAGTGTTGGCAAGCCACACAGAGAAGAAAAACATGGTAAAAAGATGTACATTTTGGGAGAAAAAAAATTCAGGTTGAGCCATATTGTTTTAATTGTCTTTGGCAAAATCTTTCTGTTCCATGGGTTTCCAATTGGAAGACATTTGTGATGCTGCTTTTCCTACCAGAAAAACAGTAATATTAAGAACTGATCCCTGCACAAAGCAAAATATGCTGAGGTTCAGGGGAAGAACTGGGCACTCTACTCAGGCAAAGTCCTCCTTGGGCATTTCTATCAGGCTCAGAGGGTGGGTAGAGCCTGTAAAGACCTTGGAAGTCATTCTTTCTTCTGCCATTATGTCAACAGTGTGTCTTCCCAGCCCTGGGAAAGGCATTGCTCACTTAGCAAAGTTGGTGTGTGCCTCTCTACCCCTCTAAAGAGCCCCTGGCCCTTGCTGTTGACATCTAGAATTAGCCATGGGGCAGCCTAGGGCTGTGGGAAGTAGCCCAGTCTCTAGGTTTGAATGGCTCTACCACTCCTTCATAGTGTGATTTCTGTGAAAGTTATTTATAACTGCTCCGTAACTTGATTTCCTGGTGTCAGGGCAGTTTAGCCAAGTAGTTAATAGTGAAGGCTCAGAGCCAGAGTGACTAGGTTTAAATCCCCCATTTGCTGGCTGTATGATCATGGGCAAAATTGACTAATTCTGGGTGACATTTTTCTCATCTGTACGAAGGGGGTCATAATAGTATCTACCTTAGCCCATGAATAACCGAGACTAATAGAGTGCTTAGAAGCCTCAGAGGAGCTAATCCAGGGAAAGTGCTAAGAATGGCCTGCAGTAGAGACCAGTGAGTCATGCTGGGTGTCTACCTTCCTCTTAGCCCTGCCCTGTTCTCTCTTGACTTTCCCCAAAACACTCTGGCCACTTCTACCTTCCTTCAGTCTTGGAACAGACTCAGCTTTTCCTGCCCAAGGACTTTTCCTGGCTGTTTTTTCTGCCTGTGCTTGTACCCTGACTCTTAAGACTACCTTTTTTTATTTTGTTTTCAGGTCTCGGCTATCAGGGAGGTACCTATGAATCCCCTGGACAGGATCAGAAGCCCCCTTGTCCCATAGCTTTCCCTTTATCCTTTTATCACAGTTTTAACATACTAATTTATCATTGGATTGACATGTATTAAATATTAGAATGTAAACTTCTTTACCATGACATTGTTGGCATTTGTTGTACACATTGGGCATTGGATGAGTATATGAAGGGGGGAAAATGCACATTTCCCTTGGGCTGGCCTGCTACCTTCCTGTGTAAGGACGAGAATTACATTATCATGGGACTAAGAGAGCATCCACTGATTTTTGCAAAGAATAATATTAACAATGGTGTTGATTTAGCTTTAGGAAGCAGTCAGTAGTGATACTCTGAGACACAGAATATACAGGTGTTTTTGAACCAGCAGGTGACAAAAGATGGTCTGGGATTTGAGGAGACAGTGGGATGGAGTTGCTAAGACTATGGGCTCTTTGTTCAGACTGTCAGCATACCAGCTGTGTGATCTTGGGCAGAATCTGTGCCTTGATTCTATCCTCGCTGATAAAACACTTCCTGGGGTCACTATAAAGATAAAACAAGATCATGCATATAAATTGCCTGCCATATAGTAAGCCCTATGCTAGTAATTTAAAAAAAATCAGATACTATTTTTCAGACACTATAACAGATCCTAGAGACAATTTTTTCCCCCCTAAGTCCTTGTCTCCTTTAATGTGTCAGGTTTCTGACTACCTAAGTGGAAGTGTAATCAACACAACTATTTAAATTTATATGTGCTCAAGATATCTTGACTGAGTTAATCCAAAAATTTATGATCCCTTAAGGTATATTTACATAAGCTAGTAGAAAAAAATGTAAAATGCACAGTGTACATTTAAAAGGCAGGCGTTGGTATCTGTAGCCACGTGTAGTATTTAAATAAAAATAGCTCATCCAAGGTGCATGTGTGTTGTGCCTTGAGCACATCCTTGAATTGCATACATGTGTCTTCATATGGTACTTTTCCCTCTGGAGTTACACAACTAAGCCCATTGAAAATCATGATCAGCCTGAACATCTGGCTGAAGACTGGATATTTCAAACTCTGGACCACTATGAAAAAACACTGTTTTCTTTCTGCCAAGATCAACAGTTTTTCAGCCTATTATCAGCGGAATCATTTTCCATTGTTCTTTCACTGCCATCTTTGGCTAAATTAGGCTGTTCTTTGTAGAAAACAGCCACCTAATAATCTGTGTGCAGCCTAAAGGGGAAGGACCCCTCTAGCTTCTGCCCTCTTGGAAACCCCACCAGTACTGTGCTTATTTGTGATTGGAGACCACAGGGTAAGCTGGTGGTATTTTCCCCACCTAATTTCACCTCAGGAACACATGAGCCAAAAAAGTGTCTGGATGTTACTGAGGAAGACCAATCGTCATTAGTGTTGTGAGCTTTCCATATTGGCCTGCCATTGGTGGTGCTTGATAAACAACGTTTTTGATTAATTACTCGATAAACCACATTTATGTATGGATTAAATGCTGTGGCATGGGAAGGCATTTTGATGGAAAACTTACTCATCTTTTCCAAACTCACTTATTGCAAAAATAAGTACTGAGTTTCAACTATGTCCCAGAGATCATTCTAGGCTCTGACTATTCAATGATGACCAAGATAATCCAGGTTTCTGCTTCCAAAGGGCTTATAATGTAAGATGGTATGGAATTCATATAATAAGTTAACTGAAATAAGTAAGTTAAAGGATAATTTCAACTGTGGCACATGCCAAGCATTTAAAGAAACTGGATGACACAAAGGGGGATCAGAGGCTAGGAGCAACTACAGTGGGTGATAAGACCTATTTCTGGAAGGAACCAGAAATAGGAGGATCTGGGGGAAAGGAATTTTAAGCAGGAGAAAAGCAAATTCAGAATATACGAAGACAAAAATGAACTTGATCCTGTGAGAAAGACCAGGAGACTACCATTGCAGCTGATGTCTAGTAAGAAGGAAGCAGGCAAGGGCTAGATCACACAGAGCCAAGTAGGCCCTGCTTTGTAGGGTTTGAATAGGCACATGCTTGACTTGGTCAAAATCTTTAACAGGCTACTCCGACTGCTGTAATATCCCGACAAAGGGGGCTCATACATATACCAGACCCATGTCTTCCACTGATCCTCATCTAAAGGTTGACATAAAAATGAACTAATTTTCCTTTTACTTTGAAATAATTATTCAGTGCCTCAATATTACCCATTCACTATAAAGACCATGTGCTTATGCTGGGTTTTCTTGGCTTCCCTGGAACCCTATCCCCAGAGCTTGGACAAGCCCTTAAATTCCATTGGGAATTTAGGGAGTTCTGTACAAAATATGAAGTGTAGACAATTCATATAAACAAGCAAAGAGAAACCTGCCTAAATACCTAGATGGTGCTTGTAAATATATTTCTCAGGCAGTTCACCCCAGCAGTTTTTAATAGAGAGGAATCAAACAAATCAGAATCTTAATAAGACAAATCATGATCTTCCTCTTTCTGGATCCTGGAGAGAACTGAACAGAAAGCAAGTGTATTTAACTCCCAACAACAAGAATAATTTCTTATGAATGAGTGTAGAGGTGACCTCTGGATAATGGATTCAGATGCTTGGTCACCCACAGGTTATAAGGTCTGAGCTCTATTGGTTCTGCCCATCTGATCTACCATTGTGCCTGGCACTTATATGCTCAATAAAGTTCTACTTAGAATGGATGGATGTCCACTACATATCCAGTGTACTAAGTACTTTGGCAGGGAATGGCAGCAAGGCCATTTATGCTAAAGTGGTTGGGAAGCCAAAATACCTACCCCTTCTGTTCACAGAGACAGAGATCCCTAGGAATAGTCAATATAGAGTCTTAGAAGATATATCAAAAAAAATATCAGGAAGGAGAGGTTTACAGTCAGACCAAAGGCTGGAATTAAGTTAATGTCCATGGAGATTTGAGTCATCACAGGATCTTGGCTATGCCCTGTGAGCAGGTATCAGGAGGAACGTGGAAGAGAGGGATGAGGATATTAGAAACTGAGCGGTGGGTGCCTACATAAAAGGTAGAGGTTGGGATAAAGTGGAAGTCCATGAGTCAGAGATCCAAATCTCTGACGGATGGGAGGGAATGGCCAGTACAGGTATACGACAGTGATGTGTTGGGGCTGCAGTGGGAAGATGTTATAATTCAGTGGCCTAAGTCTCAAAGGATAAGAATTTTTTGCATCTCCTGTTGAGTTGAAGTATAGTAACTTGTTTGCTAAACTTTCTGTCCGTTAGATTATAAGCTCTTCAAAGGCAGGAACACTTCTGCATCTGTTGTCACATTCTCTGTGCCCGGAATGTGATGGGCATTCAATATGTATTTTTCATGCTGAGAAATTATCCCTGGTATGCCCACCTGGAAGACATCATGATTCACCACCTCCTAATCAACCCTAGCAGTGGGTGTGCAAGTCCAGTCCTTCCCTCATTTCAGTCAACTTGTGATTATTTATTATTATTATTTTTTACCTCCTATAAAGCAGCAGGCCCTGGGAGCAGGGATACTGTCTCAGTCATCTCCATAGTCCTGTGCTCAGCCCATTAACATGTATTCAGTAGATGCTAAGTGCCTTTTGTTAAAAAATAAAAGACTTTAGTGACATCCTGCACACTTCTTTTCTTCTAAATATGAATGGTTTAAGTGGAGTTAATGGTTTTTCTCCAAGATAAAATAGAGTACACCTATATAGGGAAAGTGTAATTAAACAAAAACATCATTTGATAAGTCACAAGACATATGCAGAGACATGTTGTTGTTCCTTATTGGAGTCATTCTTATTTGCAGTGCAACCTGATGAAGGCATGTATGTTTCTTGACTATTAAAAGATAGGGATATCTGAGGGAGCAGGTAGGACCAAGAAATGCAATGAATAGATGGTGGTGGCTGTCTTGAGGTGGCATTCACAAGGACAAGCAGGAGTGTGAGTGGGACTGAGCTCTCCCCAGTGTTCATGGGGAGTGAATTGAGGGACGTGCTCCCATTGCTATTGAAAGCCAGGGTTCATCTTGAGTAAATAAGGCTTTTCAAAGTGCCACCAGGAGATGAAAGAGCCACTTAGATCAAATCTGACTTGTGTCAGTCTCAATAAGCTCACCTGTTTGCCACAGAAAGGGCACACTCACTCTTTGCTCTAGTCAATGCTGCTATGTAAACATCCAACTAAATATATCAGGCACCTGAAAGCATGGTAAAGAAATTGTGAAATGCCCAGGGCAAAAGGGCCTCTTGACCCTGGAGCCAGCCTGTCTGATTCCCACCATGTATCGAGATTGGCAGGTCCATTTAGTTCAGACCCCAACCTGGTTTCCACTGACCACCTCCAAAATTGCCCACAGAGGCCCAGCTGAGATCACCATGAGCCTGTTCTTACTCTAGGAAATATACCACCTTCTCTTACCCAGTTAATATACATGCCATATGCACTCAGTACTAGCCAAACTTTAGAACAATGGGGACACTTGCCTGACCTCAAGATGGTAGTAGGAGAGATGGAAATACAATAAACACAATAAAGTCACAATAAATTCCAATAAAGTATGATGTGGCAGCAAGAGTGGTAGTTTTGCATTTTAGCTCCACATTGAGTTAGGCCCAGGTTTCAAATTCTACCTTCTACAACTTACTAACTGGGTAATTCTGGGTAATTTAAATACCCTCTGGAAGCCTCAGGATCATCATCTACAGAGCAATGATGATTAATTGTTCTTGTAAGGATTCGGTAAAATAATGAGTGTGAAAAGAATCAGCCCAGGGTCTTGTAGTATTAAATGCTTGGTAAATCTATCTTCTCTTCCTCCCCCTTTATTACTCCTATTACTGCTCCCATCCCTGCAGAGAGGGGGGACCCAAGGTGGGGAGAGAGTCTGGAGGATGGAACAGGATTTGCTTGGGGATAGGCAACTATTACTTTCAGGTCTCAGAGATGGACAGAATTTCACTGGGAAGAAGAGAATATGGAGTTCTCTCTGGGCAGAATAATCAGCGGGAGCTACCCTCCTGTGCATCCAGTCATCCACTTGTTTTTCCATTCACTTAACGTGTGTTAACAAGTATCTACTGAGTGCACACTATAACCTCCTCCAATTCCTGCCCTCACCTACTCCAGACAGGCAAACTTTGTTAAAAAAAAAAAAAATTGGGAGGCACAATTTCTAAGGGAAAAATCTTTATGCATTGAATACATTCTCAAAAAATAACCTGTCAATTGATTTTTCATAACTTGGATCACATTTCATACGGTCCTAGAAAGCTCACTACAGGAGTCTTATGACAAATCTGGTGAAGAAGAAATTCCGTACCTAATGTGAAACATCATTAGTCTTACATCTATTGAATGATAAATCTAGATGTTGGATCCACTTCTCACTTCTTACCCTAGGTGTGCTGAGACACATGTTTAACCAGATGGTTGGCTATGCGATGTCAACCATCAGCACAGGAAGAGCATATTTCTACAAGGAAATCTTTATTTAGAATGAGGTTTTGATGTCATACGCTTTTAAATTGGTCGGCAACACTGGTATTAATGTTTTAGAGTAAGTCAGTGAAGGAAACCCAGAAGCCAAAGGCTAAGGGTTGTGGCTTGGTCTTAGTGGTGCCACCAACAGCAAGAATATGATCTAGATCACAACTTCTGAATACCAGCAGCAGCCAGGACCATACGTGGGGCTGTTAGGACTAAGCATTTGGGTTTGTGGAAATTAACTGCCTTTCCTCATAAGGAGAACAGTGTGTATGTGCTACTAATTATAACTCAGGTGTTGAAAGTTAATACTGAAAAGGATGACTAGCTGGGAAAAGGATCAATTAAAGAATTTTGAGACATCGAGGAGATTTCTAAAATATTTATTTTGGGCTCATATGTCAGACCGTCATATAAACAAAATGTAAATATAGTACAAAGATAAATGCTGTACTTTGCATATTTTAGGCTCATTATGGCTGATGTATAATGGGATGCAATCAGAATTTCCATACAGGAATATTTAGGGAAGAAATCCTTTTACTATGTTTTTACTCAAGCTAACAGAAGATTTTTCTTTTCTTTAATAGTCATAAAAGAGTGTTATCACTTGGACAGTATCAGCATATGTCATGTTTATTTCAAAATGTTACATTTAGGGCGCCTGGGTGGCTCAGTGGGTTAAGCCGCTGCCTTCGGCTCAGGTCATGATCTCAGGGTCCTGGGATCGAGCCCAGCTTCGGGCTCTCTGCTCAGCAGGGAGCCTGCTTCCTCCTCTCTCTCTGCCTGCCTCTCTGCCTACTTGTGATCTCTCTCTGTCAAATAAATAAATAAAATCTTAAAAAAAAAATTTTAAATGTTACATTTATGCATCAAAATACTATATTACAGGTTTCCTGTTCAATGGGGATAGGGAGCAATCGAGTTTCTCAGTGGGGTATGATGTCTTCAGTAATTCAGATACCTCACAATTACATGGTGCTTCACAGTTTATACAAGACTCAGAACCATATTATCTTATTTAGCCCTTTATTCAACCCTTGTGGCTGCTTAGTCATTACCATCATCATTTCATAAACAAATCTGTAGCTCACCGAGGTGAAATAACCCAAATAAGGTAAAAAAATAATGAGTGAAGTGCCACCAGGTAAACTGTGTCCTCTTTTTCAATATCTAAATGAGTAGCTCGTTCCTGAAAAGAAATCATGCTCTCTTTTAAAGCCACATTCACTAAAGTCTTCAAGCTCCAGTCTGACCTAGAATATCACTTCTTCTGGGTGCCGCTTAGATCTGTTTGTGTCTCAGAAGGCAAACTCTGGTTCATTTAGACACAGAACTCTTCTGCCAAATTAAAAGTCAATTTGAAAGAGCAAAACCACAGAGCTGACAAAACTGAAAATCTGTTGTTACTATGTTCCTTCTCTCAGCATTGAACCTGGCAATGGAGGCCTGGCCTGCGTCCCCTCTTGGCCATTAGCTCACTGTTAGTCGCTGTACTTCATTTGTGCTCATTTATTAGTGAAGATTGGAGTCAGCCGTGGATGTCTGTTTTAAATGAGAACAGAGTGAGGTTGGGGTTTCATTTTTATTTGAAGTCCAAGCCAAGTTTATTAAAGATAATTAGGCCTTTGGAATAGTGAAATTACAATCGACATGGGCCTCTTGCCAACTTAGGGAAACACATTTTCCGATCATAAAGAGGCACTAACTATCTAAAAGGAGCAAGATGTCTTCAGCCCCACAGGCTTCCTTCTGTTTCTTGGAGGCATGAAGTTCTTTCCCACTCAGAGCTATTGCACTAGCTTCTTCCCTCTGGCTGGGGCATCCCGCTTCTGGAAATTAAAACTGGCTTCATCATGTCAGCTAGATGCAAACTGAAATGTCATTTCAAAGAGACCCTCACTGTCCAAGTAATCTAAAGCAGCCAGCCAGTCGTTTTATAAATCATTTTGTGATATAGTAGCATCTGTTGCTCATTTTCATCATTTTTTCCTTTGCCCCTTGTCTCCTCTTCACTAGACAAAAGCCTGGAAAAGCAGGGCCCTGATCCCCTTATTCTTCTTTGTATTCTCAGAACTGAGGGCTGGACACACACCTGGTGTGTGGGTGCTTTATCCATATTTGTTTAGTGAATGGAGCATCTTGAGGACTTAGGGCAAATCCAACCTCTTTGATGGCTGAATGTGTTCATAATTATTATGTAACAAGCTACCTGAAATTTTGATGGCTTACCATAACAATCCTTTATCATTATTCATTCAGTCTGCTGGTTGTGGCAGATTTGACAGTCTAGGTTGGGCTTGGCTGGAACAGCTCTGCTGATCTTGGCTGGCTAGCTCCCATTCTTGCAGTCTGCTGGAGCTGGCTGGCATGGGTTGGGCTCTGCTTGACACTGTAGGTCTGAGGGTTCAGGTCTTCAACACAAGTCTCTCATCCTACTGGTCTTTATGCAGCCTCCCTGAAAGCAGCCTCCCCCACCCAGGACATGTTTTTCCTCAATGAAATGTCATAGCCACAAGGGAACAAGCAGAAGTATATAAGGCCTCTAAAAGCCTAGGCTCAGAACTAACCCACTGGCACTTTGGCATATAAGCCATTGGCTAAGTAAAGTAAGACCTGTCCACCCAAGTCAAGGGATGGAGACGTACACTCTGCCCATGATGAAGCTATAACAAAGGTGTGGATGGAGGGAAGACTGAAGATTTAGGACAAACAATGCAACCATCACATCCATGAATACAGAGTAGGACCCATATGTGATATATGCCACATTTTCATCTGTCATGTGTCAATGGTTGCTTGCATAGTCAGAAAAACGTACAAGAGGGACGTACATTTGGTAGAAAAGCTAATCTCCTTCATTTTCATTGGGTTTCTGGCATTCTCTTTTTCCTGTGCCGATCTCATTGTGTGACGTCTTTCTGTGTGTCTATTTTTATCCCAACTTTTTTTCACTGCATGTGACTTTTCTGAGTTTTGCATTTTCTTCTTTCTATCTTAACATATTTATATCTTCCTTTAAATAAAAAGGTATTTATTGTTAATGGTATTTACTGTATAGTTTTTTGTTTGTTTTATTTTTAATTAATTATTATATTTTTTAAATTAACATATAATGTATTATTTGTTTCAAGGGTACAGGTCTGTGAGTCATCAGTCTTACACAATTCACAGCACTTACCATAGCACATACCCTGCCCAGGGTCCATCCCCCAGCCACCCCATATCTCCTACCCCTTCCACTCTAGCAACCCTCAGTTTGTTTCCTGGGATGAAGAGTCTGTTGTGGTTTGTCTCCCACTCTGGTTTCATCTTGTTTCATTCTTCCTTCCCTTCCCCTATGATCCTCCGTCTTGCTTCTCAAATTCCTTTTATCAGTGAGATCATCTGATAATTGTCTTTCTCTGACTGACTTATTTCACTTAACATAATACCTTCTAGTTCCATCTACATCATTGCAAATGACAAGATTTCAATTTTTGATGGCTCCATAATATTCCATTGCGCATATATATATATATTTATTTCACATCTTCTTTACTCATTCATCTGTTTGTGGACATCTAGGCTCTTTCCATAGTTTGGCTATTGTGGATATTGCTGCTGTAAACATTCGGGTGCTCATGCCCTTCAGATCACTACATTTATATCTTTAGGGTAAATACCCAGTAGTGTGATTCCTGGGTCATAGGGTAGATCTATTTTCAACTTTTTGAGGAACCGCCATATTGTTTTCCAGAGTGGCTGCACCAGCTTGCATTCCCACCAACAGTGTAGAAGGGGTCCCCTTTCTCTGCATCCTCACCGAACCTGTCATTTTCTGACTAGTTAATTTTAGCCATTCTGACTGGTTTGAGGTGGTATCTCATTGTGATTTTGATTTGGATTTCCCTGATGCTGAGTGATGTGGAGCACTTTTTCACGTGTCTGTTGGCCATATGGATGTCTTCTTTGCAGAAATGTCTGTTCATGTCTTCTGCCCATTTCTTGATTGTTTGTTCTTTGGATTTTAAGTTTGATAAGTTCTTTATAGATTTTGGATACTCACCATTTATCTGATATGTCATTTGCGAATATCTTTTCCCATTCTGTCAGCTGTCTTTTGATTTTGTTGACTGTTTCTTTTGCTGTGCAGAAGCTTTTTATCTTGATAAAGTCCTAATAGTTCTTTTTTGCACTTGCTTCCCTTGCCTTTGGCAATGTTTCTAGGAAGAATTTGCTGAGGCTGAGGTCAAAGAGTTTGCTGCCTGGGTTCTCCTCAAGGATTGTTATGGATTTCTGTCTCACATTTAGGTCTTTCATCCATTTTGAGTCAATTTTTATGCGTTGAATAAGGAAATAGTCCAGTTTCATTCCTCTGCATGTGGCTAATTTTTCCAAAACCATTTGTTGAGGATATTGTCTTTTTTCTATTGGACATTGTTTCCTTTTTTGTCAAAGATTAGTTGAACATAGAGTTGAGGGTCCATTTCTGGGCTCTGTTCTGCTCCATTGATCTGTGTGTCTGTTTTTGTGCCAGTACCATACTGTCTTGATGATTACAACTTTAGAATAGGGCTTGAAGTCCGGAATTGTGATGCCACCAGCTTTGGTTTTCTTTTTCAACATTTCTCTGACTATTCAGGGTCTTTTCTGGTTCCATACAAACTTGAAGATTATTTGTTCCATTTCCTTGAAAAAACTTGATGGTATTTTGATAGGGATTGCTTTAAATGTGGAGATTGCTCTAAGTAGCATAGACATTTTCACAATATTTGTTCTTCCAATCCATGAGCATGGAAATTTTTTCTATTTCTTTGTGTTTTCTTCAGTTTCTTTTATGAGTATTCTATAGTTCTCTGAGTAGAGATTCTTTGCCTCTTTGGTTAGATTTATTCCTAGATATCTTATGGTTTTGGGTGCAATTGTAAGTGGGATCGACTCCTTAATTTCTCTTTCTTCTATCTTGTTATTGGTGTATAGTAATGCAACTGATTTCTGTGCATTGATTTTATATCCTGACACTTTACTGAATTCCTGTATGACTTCTAGCAGATTTGGATTGGAGTCTTTTGGGTTTTCCACAAAAAGTATCACATCATTTGCAAAGAGTGGGAGTTTGACTTCTTCTTTGCTGATTTGGATGCCTTTAATTTCTTTTTGTTGTCTGATTGCTGAGACTAGACTTCAAGTACTGTGATGAATAACAGTGGCGATAGTGGACATCCCTGCCATGTTCCTGACCTTAGGGGAAAAGCTCTCAGTTTATGCCCATTGAGAATGATACTTGCTATGGGTTTGTCATATATGGCTTTTTTGATATTGAGGTATCAATATAAAAAAAAAGGTTTGTCATATATGGCTTTTTTGATATTGAGGTATCCCTACACTGTCAAGTGTTTTGACCAAGAAAGGATGCTGTATCTTGTCAAATGCTTTTTCTGCATCTATTGAGAGTGTTATATATTTCTTGTTCTTTCTGTTATTAATGTACTATATCACATTGATTGATCTGCAGATCTTGAACCAACCTTGCAGCCCTGGACTAAATCCCACTTGTTCGTGATGAATAATCCTTTTAATGTACTGTTGGATCCTATTGGCTAGTATTTTGGTGAGAATTTTTGCATCCGTGTTCATCAGGGATATTGGTCTATAATTCTCTTTTTTGATGGGGTCTTTATCTGGTTTTGGGATCAAGGTAATGCTGGCCTCATTGAACGAATTTGGACATTTTTCTTCCATTTCTAATTTTTGGAACAATTTCAGGAGAATGTGTGTTAATTCTTGTTTAATTGTTTGGTAGAATTCTCCTGGTAAGCATCTGATTACTGCCTTAATTTCTGTACTGGTTATGCATCTGTTCAGGTATTCTATTTCTTTCTGGTTCAGTTTTGATAGTTTATAGTCTCTAGGAATGCCTTTTTTTCCCCAGATTGTCTAATTTATTGGCATATAGTTCATAATATGTTCTTATTATTGTTTGTATTTCTTTGGTATTGGTTGCGATCACTCCTCTTTCATTCATGATTTTATTAATTTGGGTCCTTTCTCTTTTCTTTTTGATAAGTCTGGCCAGAGGTTTAACAATCTCATTAATTCTTTCAAAGAACCAGCTCCTAGTTTCATTGATCTGTTCTACTGTTTTTTTTTCTTTCTTTCTTTCTTTCTTTTTTTTTTTTTTCCTTTGGTTTCTATTTCATTGATTTCTGCTCTGATTTTTATTATTTCTCTTCTCCTCCTAGGTTTGGGCCTCCTTTGCTGTTCTTTCTCAAGCTCCTTTAGGTGTGGGGTTAGGTTGTATATTTGAGACCTTTCTTGTTTCTTGAGAAAGGCTTGTATTGTTATTTACTTTCCTCTCAGGACTACCTTGCTACATCCCAAAGATTTTGAACAGTTGTGTTTTCATTTTTACTTGTTTGCATGAATTTTTTAAATTCTTCTTTAATTTCCTGGTTGATCCATTCATTCTTTAGTAGGATGCTCTTTAGTCTCCGTGTATTTTAGTTCCTTCCAACTTTCCTCTTGTGATTGTGTTCTAGTTTCAAGGCATTGTGGTCTGAGAATATGCAGGGAATCATCCCAGTCTGGTACCATTTGAGACCTGATTTGTGACCCTGTGTCACAGGATGTGATCTATTCTAGAGAATGTTTCATGGGCATTAGAAAAGAATGTGTAATCTGTTGCTTTGGGATGGAATGTTCTGAATATAACTGTTAAGTCCATCTGGCCTAGTGTGTCATTTAAAGCCTTTATTTCCTTGTTGGTCTTTTGTTTGGATGATCTATTTCAGTGAGAGGGATGTTAAAATCTCTTACTGTTATTATATTATTGTCAGTGTGTTTTTTTATTTTGTTATTGGCTGCTCCCATGTTAGGGGGATGGATATTTAAAATTGTTAGATCTTCTTGCTTGTTGGATAGACCCTTAAAGTGTAATACACTGTCCTTCCTCATCTCTTATTATGGCCTTTGTTTTAAACTCTAATTTGTCTGATAAAAGGATTGCCACCCCAGCTTTCTTTTGATGCCCATTAGCAAGGTAAATGGTTTTCCACCCTGTCACTTTAAATTTGGAGGTGTCTTTGGGTCTAAAATGAGTCTCTTTCAGACAGCATATCAATGGGTTTTATTTTTATAGACCCAATCTGTGTCTTTTGATTGGGGCATTTAGCCCATTTATATTCAGGGTAACTATTGAAAGATACGAATTTAGTGCCATTGTATTTCCTATACGGTGACTGTTACTTTATATTGTCTCTGTTCCTTTCTGGTCTATATTGGTTTTAGGCTCTCTTTTTGCTTAGTGCCCTGAATATATCATGCCAATCCTTTCTGACCTGCCAGGTCTCTGTGGATAGGTCTGTTGCCAGTCTAATGTTTCTACCATTGTAGGTTACAGACCTCTTGTCCAAGCTGCTTTCAGGATTTTCTCTTTGTCTCAGACTCATACGTTTTTATTATTAGATTAAGGGTGTTGATGTATTTTTATTGACTATGAGGGGGCTTCTCTATGCCTCCTAGATTTTGATGCCAAATTAAGGAAGTTCTCCACTATAATTTGCTCCAATATCTTTCTGCACCTCTCTGTCTTTCTTCTTCTGGTATCCTGTTATTTTAATATTTCTTCTTATGGTTTCACTTGTCTCTTGAAATCTCCCCTCATGGTTCAGTGGTCATTTAACTCTCTTTTTCTCAGCTTCTTTATTCTTCATCATTTGGTCTTCTATACTACTAATCCTCTCCTGCCTCATTTATCCTAGCTGTTTGAGCCTCCATTTTTTATTGCACCTCATTAATAGTCTTTTTTATTTCAACTTGGTTAGATTTTAGTTCTTTTATTTCTCCAGAAGAGGATTCTCTAGTATCTTCTATGCCCAGCTAGTATCTTTATAATCATCGTTCTGACCTCTAGTTCCAACATCTTACTAATGTCCATATTGGTCAGGTCTCTAGCAGTTGGCACTGTCTCTTGTTCTTTTATTTTGAGGTGAGTTTTTTTGTTTTGTCATTTTGTCCAGAAAAGAATATATGAATGAGAGAATAAAATGCTAAAAAGGTAACAGTAACTCCAGAAAAATATACACTAAACAAATCAGAAGAGACTGAAAACCACAGGGAAAAAAAGAAAAAAAATAGAATGTGAGCATACTGGTGAATAGAATCGAACCACACACTGGATTTTGGGTGTATATTGGGCTGTTAGAAGAAACTACTTCCCAAATTTTAAACAAAACAAAAATATATATATATGTGTCTGTATATATACAGACACATACAAAAAAATAAGGGAAAATGCAATGAAGGGATAGAATATGACTATAAAGATTAAAATTAAAAAAAAGATTTTAAAAAAGGAATTGATGTGAAGTTGGTTGAAAAAAGAAAGAAAAGAAATTTAAAACAGAGAGAGAAAGAGAGAATGTGATCAGGTGGGAGACTAGAACAAAGCCGTAACTAGATTTTAGGTATGTCTTGGTCTGTTAGAAGAAACTGCAATCAAAAATTTTAAAGAAAGATCTATAGATCTATAGATCTTGGGCTGAACCTTCTCTTTTATCTCACCTTTTGTTCCTGTCTGTCTCTCTCTTTTTTTCTTTTCCTTTTCTTTTTCCTCTCATTTGGGTGGGGAACTCTGATTGCTCAGAAGCGTTCCAGGGTGCACCTTTACTGCAGCACGGTCAATATATCCAGCTACACCCATTCAACCATCTCTCACCAAAATGACTAGGAGGAAGAATGCCCAACAGAAGAAAAATACAGAGGAGGGCCTTCTGCAACAGAGCTAATGGCTATCAACATAGACAATATGTCGCAAAGAGAATTCAGGCTAACAATTATCCAAGCAATAGCTAGGTTGGAGAAAGCCATGGGTGACCAAACGGAATTGATTAGGGCCGAACTGAAAATTACCAGAGTCAATGTTAGGGAAGAGATGAAAGCTACCAGGGATGAGCTTCACAATGCTCTCAATGAGTTCCAATCTAATCTAAATTCTCTCAAAGCTAGAGTAACTGAGACAGAAGATGGAATTAGTGATCTGGAGGACAAACAGATTGAGAGAAAGGATCAAGAGGAAGTGTGGAACAAACAGCTTAGAAGCCAGGAAAACAGAATCAGGGAAATAAATGATGCCATGAAACGTTCCAATGTCAGAATTATTGGAATCCCTGAAGGGGAGGATAAAGAAAGAAGTCTAGAAGATATAGTGGAACAAGTTCTTCATGAAAATTTTCCGGATCTCATGAATGGAACCAGCGTTCATGTACTAGAGGCCAAATGGTTTCCCCCCAAGATTACAGATTCTTGAAAGTCCTCGAGACACCTAATAGTAAGAATGAAGAATTCTAATTGTAGGCAGAACCTCTTGAAAGCAGCTAGGACAAAGAAGATCCTTACGTACAGAGGAAAACCTATCAGAATAATGTCAGACCTGTCCACAGAGACCTGGCAAGCCAGAAGAGGCTGGCAAGATATATTCAGGGCACTGAATGAGAAGAACATGCAGCCAAGAATAGTTTATCCAGAAAGACTGACATTCAAAATTGATGAAGAGATAAAGAGTTTCCAAGACAGGCAAGGCTTAAAAGACTATGCAACCACCAAGCCAATACTGCAGGAAATATTAAGGCGGCTCCTTTAAAGGAGGAAAAAGCCCAAGAATAGCATTGAACAGAAATATAGAGACAATCTACAGAAAGAAAGACTCCAAAGGTAGCATGATGTCAATAAAAATGTATCTATCAATAATCACCCTCAATGTGAATGGCCTAAATGTGTCCATAAAATGGCACAGGGTTGCAGACTGGATAAAACGACAGGACCCATCCATATGTTGTCTATAAGAAACCCATTTTGAACCTAAAGATACACCCAGACTGAAAGTGAAGGGATGGAGAAGCATCTTTCATGCCAGTGGGCCTCAAAAGAAGGCCAGGGTAGCGATTCTCATATCAGACAAATTAGATTTTAAACTAAAGACTGTAGTCAGAGATACAGAAGGACACTACATCATTCTTAAAGGGACTATCCACCAAGATGATCTAACAATTGTAAATATCTATGCCCCCCAATAAGGGAGCAGCCAATTACATAAGAAAACTGTTAAATCAAGATAAAGAGTCATATTGATATGAATACACTAATTGTTGGAGATCTTAACACGCCTCTCCCAGAAATAGATCATTGAAGCAGAAAACCAATAAAGAAACAAGAGCATTGAATGACACATTGGAGCAGATGGATCTCATAGATATATACAGAACATTCCACCCTAAAACAACAGAATACTTGTTCTTCTCAAGTGCACATGGAACCTTCTCCAGAATAGACCACATACTGGGTCACAAATCAGGACTCAACCGATACCAAAAGACTGAGATTATTCCCTGCACTTTCTCAGATCACAATGCTTTGAAACTGGAGCTCAATCACAAGGAAAAGTTCCGAAGGAACTCAAACACCTGGAAGCTAAAGACCACCTTGCTTAAGAATGCTTGGATCAACCAGGAGATCAAAGAAAAACTGAAACAATTCATGGAAACCAATGAGAATGAAGACACTTTGGTCCAAAACCTATGGGATATAGCAAAGGCGGTCCTAAGGGGGAGATACATAGCCATCCAAGCATCCCTCAAAAAAATTGAAAAATCCGGAACACAGCAGCTGTCTCTACACCTTAAAGAACTGGAGAATCAACAACAAATCAAACCAACTCCACACATAAGAAGGGAAATAATCAAAATTAGAGCTGAGATCAATGAAGTAGAAACCAGAGATACAGTAGAGCGTATCAATGAAACTATAAGCTGGTTTTTTGAAAGAATCAATAAACCATTGGTCACACTAAAAGAAAAGAGAGAAAGAAGAAAATTTTTTAAAAATAGGGAAAGTGGGGCGCCTGGGTGGCTCAGTGGGTTAAGCCGCTGCCTTCGGCTCAGGTCATGATCTCAGGGTCCTGGGATAGAGTCCCGCATCGGGCTCTCTGCTCAGCAGGGAGCCTGCTTCCCTCTCTCTCTCTCTCTGCCTGCCTCTCCGTCTACTTGTGATTTCTCTCTGTCAAATAAATCAATAAAATCTTTAAAAAAATAAAAATAAAAAAATAAAAATAGGGAAAGTAAAAAATAAAGAAAATTTAAAAATTTAACTTTGAAAGACTAAGGAATCACAGGAGAAAAGCTGTGAATTCTATGTGCTATATTCCCCTAGCACTGGAGTTTTGCTGTTCTCATTTATTGGTAAACTTGGTCTTGGATGATGTTCTTGCTGATCTTCTGGGGGAGGGGCCTGTTGCAGTGATTCTCCAATGTCTTTGCCTGAGACGGAATTGTACCACCCTTGCCAGGGGCCAGGATAAGCAATCTGCTCAGTTTTGCTCTCAGTAGCTTTTGTTCCCTGAATGCTTTCCATGTAGCTTTGGAGGATGAGAATGAAGATGCTGACCTCCCAGTCTCTGGGCCTAGAGAAATAAGAGCTCAGAGCACCACTCCTCAGTATACCCTCAGAGAAAAGCAGCCAGTCACTCCCGTCTCCCTGGTCTCCAACTACAGTCTGTACTCACCCAGCCTGTGACCAAGCATTTCTGTCTCTGGAAGACAGCCCTATTTGGAGTTTCCAAACCCAGCAGATTCCTGTGGCTCACTCCCATGCCGCTCCTCCCTGGGGAGGAAGGGGAGTCTTCCCAGATCTGCCACTTGTGGGGTCACTGCTCAAAGAGTAGTTACCCAAATGTTCCTCAGATCACGGTTTATGGCAACCCCAAGCTGTGATCCCACTTCTTGGCTGTCTTTATAGCCAGCTTCCCTGCTCTGATAACCTGGGAGCTCTGCCACACTCAGGCAGTCCCAGTCTTTCTGTGACCCTGAGGGTCCTGAGACTACACTGTCCCAGTGAGAGTTCCACCCCTTGCTTAGCCACTGAAGCAACCTGCCTTAATGGAGCAGACTTCTAAAAGTTCCAATTTTGTGATCAGCCACTCGACTACTTGCTGCCTAATGGAGGCCCTCCCCCTGCAGTCTATCTTCCCAAATATTGCCTGGGATTCACTTCTCTGCACATCTTACCTTCCAGAAAGTGGTCACTTTTCTGTTCATAGGATTGGTGCTATTCTTTTCTTTGATTTCCTGTTGAGTTTGTAGGTGTTCAGAATGGTTTGATAACTATCTAGCTGAATTCCTGGGATTGGACAAAATTTAGGTCTCCTACTCCTCTGCCATCTAGCTTCTCTACAGTTTTAAGTTCTTCTTACAAATTTTAAGAAATGAGTAAAACAGTTACACTAAATTCAGTTGCTTTTTATGTAATGTGGCCTTGCATTGATTTTTCTAGACATTATTTATACTCTATATAAAACAACCTCTTTATCTGACACTGATAATGTACCTTAAATAAAATGTTTTTTTTTTTCCTACATTGTTGATGAGGATATAAATTGTAAGCCCTTTCTAGTGGGCAAATTGGCAGTATATTTCAGAATTTAAAATACATGTATCATTGAACCCAAGAGTCCTCACTCCAGAAATTTATCCAACATGTGTATTTGTATATGTACTCAAGGGTGTTCCTCGCGGCAACACTTATATTGGGCAAAATCTATAAAGAATTTAAATATCCATGAATGGGGTGCTGATTACCTAAGTATGACATGTCTATACAGGGAGAAATCATGTAGTCATTTAAAAGAATGGTAGCTCTATATGATAATGTGAAAAGATATCTAAGGCCTATTACTAAGTGAATAATTACGAGGTATAGAATATTATATAGTGTGTGCCATGGTACTTGAAATAGACATGTGCATAAGTACTTAAACATATGTGTATATGTGGGTATATATATGCATTTCCATCTATAAATGCACATGGAAAATTTCCGGACAAAATATAGGAAACTTTTTGCAGTGGTTATCTTTACTGACTGCTCCTAGGGTGGAAGAAAGGCAAACGTTTTTCTTTGGGTACTTCTTTCTTTTTTTTTTTTTTTTTACTTTAAGAATAGTTAATATACTATATTTTTTTCAGGTGTACAACATAGTGATTTGATATTTTCATACATTAAGAAATGGTCACCACAATAAGTCTAGTTACCATATATCACTATATGAAGTTATAATAATGTTACTAACTTTATATATTATAACCTTGTGTCTTATTTATTGTGTAGCTGGATGATTGGATTTATTAATCTTCCTTATCCATTTCATCCATCTCTTTAATCCCCTCCCTTTTGGCAATCATTGGTTTGTTCTTTGTATCTCTGAGTCTGTTTCTGTTTTGTTTGCTTGTTATGTTTTTTAGGTAATATATGTAAGTGAGGTCTTACAGTATTTGTCTTTTTCCACCTGACTTACTTCTCTTAATATAATACTCTCTAGATCCATCCATGTTGTTATAAATGACAAGCTTTCATCCTTATATTCTTATATGTGAATGATATTCCACTGTGTGTGTGTGTATGTGTGTATGTGTCTGTATATATATTTTTATTCATTCATCTATCAATAGGACATTTAGGTTCCTTCCACATCTTGGCTATTATAAATAACGTTGTGATGAACATAGGGATGCATAATCTCTTTCCAAAGTAGTATTTTCATTTTCTTCCAATAAAAACCTGTAAGTAGAATTGCAGGATCATAGGGTATTTCTAATTTTTTTAGAAGATTTTATTTATTTATTTGACAGAGACAGAGAACATGAGCAAGGGGAGGGGCAGAGGGAGAGAGAGAAGCAGACTCGCTGCTGAGCAGGAATTCCGCCCTCTGCCCCAACTATGTAGGGCTTGACCCTGAGACCTTGGGACCATGACCTGAGCTAAAGTCAAATGCTTAACCAACTGAGCCACCCATGCACCCCGAGGGTAATTCTACTTTTAATTTTTGATGAGCCACCATGCTGTTTTCCATAGTGGCTACACCAGTTTGCATCCCCACCAACAGTGCATAAGGGTTCTCTTTCTCCACATCCTCAATAACCAATAACATTGGTTATTGCTCATCTTTTTTGTTCTAACCATTCTGACATGTGTGAGGTGATATCTCATAGTGGTTTTGATTTGGGTTTCTCTGATAGTTAGTAATGTTGGGGAGTTTTTCATGTGCCTGTTGGCCATCTGGATGTCTTCCTTGAAAAAAATGTCCACTTGGGGCTTCCACACATCTTTTAACTGGACTTTTTTTTTTATATTGAGTTTTAATATATTTTGTAGTTTAACTTCTTTGGGGTTATATCATTTGCAAATATCTTCTTCTGTTCATTAGGTTGTCTTTTCATTTTGTTGATAGTTTTCTACACCGTGGAAAAGCTTTTTAGTTTGATGTATTATTACTATTACTATTATTATTATTATTTATATGTTTTTTGCTTTTGTTGTCCTTGCTTAAGGAGACAGATCCAAAAAATACCACCAAGACAAATGTCAAAGAGCTTACTGCCTGTTTTCTTCTAGTAGTCTTATGGTTTCAGATCTTATATTTAAGTCTTTAATGCCTTTTTTTTTAAAGATCTTATTTATTTATTTGACAGACAGAGATCATAAGTAGGCAGAGAGGCAGGCAGAGAGAGAGAGAGGAGGAAGCAGGCTCCCTGCAGAGCAGAGAGCCTGACGCGGGGCTCGATCCCAGGACCCTGGGATCATGACCTGAGCCGAAGGCAGAGGCTTTAACCCACTGAGCCACCCAGGCGCCCCTTTAATGCCTTTTTGAGTTTATTTTTGTATATGGTAAAAGAGTCTGTTTCATTCTTTGGCATGTAGCTCTCCAGTTTTCCCAACACTATTTATTGAACTGTCATTTCCATAGCTCTTCATGAATGCACACTTGAATTCTATTTAATTACACTCTTTGGTGTGGACTTGGTACTGTGAGATGTTATTGAATCAACTTGTCCTTTACCACTATACAAGTCACATCATAATAAAAGGGAGACTTTGTCCTCTCTTAGAAAAAAGTCATGAAAATACAGTTTTGAAAGAATGTTTTATGACTTCATTATAGTTTTTGATTTGGGGGACTATAAATTCCACAGCAATCCTGGGCAACTTCTAGATTTCACAGAGACATGTGTGGTCTCAGCCTGAAGTTTTGCAATCTTTCTACCTAGACATTTCTACCTTGATATTTAGACATTTGAACTGTTGTAATTCTTTTAAGGTTTGGGGACAATAAAGAAAGCTGGCACTTTTAATTAATCGTATGCATGATGGCCTAATCCATTTTCTTGACTGTGCACTCCTTGGGGTCAAGAGTCAATGCATAGGACACTGCATCCTGAATATATCGTATACATACTCGATTGAAAATGGTCTCTTTAAATGCCCATTGTTACTCTCCATTGGAAGTTATATGGTTTATATTCTGAGAATAGATGGATTTTCCCTTAAGAAAATTGGCTTGAAAAAAAAAATCCCAGGTTATAAATGAATTATTTAGACCAATACTATACAAGTATGATGAAAGCCATATGTCGAATTTTAAATATTCTCGTAGTCACACCAAAAAAAAAAAGGTAACAAGAAACAGGGCAAATTTATTTTAATAACATTTTATCTAAATTGTATATCCAAAAGTCAGGATATATAATCAATATAAAAATTGTTAATGAGATATTTTGTGCACTTTCTGGTATATATTTTAAGAATAAAAGATTAAAAAATAGCAGAAATGTGTGTAAAATATCTCATTCATTTTTATTTTTAAAATACAACTCAATCTAGAGAAGCTGTGTTTCAAGTGCTCAGTAGGCACATGTAGATGGTGGGTACCACAAAGGACAGTGTAAATTTAGTAGCTGATTGCATTAAAAAATGATCCATCAGGGGCACCTGGGTGGCTCAGTGGGTTAAAGCCTCTGCCTTCAGCTCAGGTCATGATCCCAGGATCCTGGGATCAAGCCCCGCATTGGGCTCTCTGCTCAGCAGGGAGCTTGCTTCCTCTTCTCTCTCTGCCAGCCTCCCTGCCTACTTGTGATCTCTGTCTGTCAAATAAATAAATAAAATCTTTAAAAACAAAATCCATCAGAAGATCCTTCAAAGCAAAAGTTCCATTAGAGCATTTAAAACAAAATTCAAGTTATAAAGATGAGATTTACATTATGGCCTGTTAATAATGACTGTTTCATAGAGGGAGGTATGCCTAAGGTGGGATAATTATGCAATACAAGTAAAAGCTCACCTTCAGCATCAATTATTGCTAACCAAATCACCACTGAAGGTAAATTAAATCAAGTATTTTAAATAAGGCTCAGCAATTATAAACACTTCCAGTAAACACCTTGCCGAGGGAGAAATAGCATTTTTAAGAACAAAGGCTGAGAAGTGTGGGGAGAGCTTGAAATATTTGCAGCACATATGTGTAAAAAGGGTCTGGATAGGTCTTCTCTGGTTCTATAACGGGCAAGGAAGCCTTTCAGCTACACCTCGCCCACTTCAGGTCAGAAATGAGAAACTTCAAGTGCCGTTGAACACTTAGGGAATTTTTACTGTGGAGCAGCTCAGGGTTATTTAGTGCAGGTGTTGTATAAATCAAGATGCATTTGAAAAGCCTCTGCACGGGTGGCCTCAGACCCCACCTTCTCAGTAAGTGAGTAGCAGGCAGTGATCATGCAATGGTGAAATGCAGCTCTTGAGACCACTGGTGGCCTCCAGGCTTTCATTCTGCCTGGAGTATCATAGAAAGACCTTGGACTTTGAGCCCAAAGAGCTAGGACCAAATTCTTGCCCTGCCATTCTTTTACTGTGAGACCATAAACAAGCCATTTGGTGTTCCTCCACTTTAGGTGCCGTATTAGGATTCTCCAGAGAAATAGAACCAATCGGAGGCACGCACACACACACACAGATTTATTATAAGGTGTTGACTCATGTGATGAAACGAGGCTAAGTCCTGCAGCCCTGGGTCCTGGAGGACCCAGGAAAGGCAATTTGAAGGCAATTTGCTGTAATTTGAAGGCCAGAGAGCCAAAGGTAAGCTTTCCAGTCCGAATCTGAAGTCCTGAGAACCAGGAGCACCAAGGGCAGAAGATTGACGTCTTTCTCAAGCAATCGGGCAGAGAGCGAACCCTCTTCACCTTTTTGTTCTATTCAGACCCCCCATGGATTGAAGGATGCTCACCCACACTGGGGCGGCCCATCTGCTTTACCAGCTCACCAGTTCAAATGATGATATCTTCCAGAAAAACCCTCATAGGCATAGCCAAGGATAACATTTAACCAAGTATCAGGGCATCCTGTAGCCTTCTCAACTGACACAAAAATTTAACCACTACAGGTGTTTTCTAAAACAAAAGGATTGGATGAGATTACGTCTATGGTCCCTGGAGTTTCTGACATTCTATGTGTCTTTGTCTCCAAGTGAATTATGTTAGTGGGTGTGAGTATTTAAATACACGCATAACAAAATATGTGGAGTATTAACTCTGACAGGAGTGAAGGAACAATTAAACAAAAGGCAAAAAAAAAATCTCTGATAGGGGACAGTGTGGGTTCAGGAGTCCTCAGAGAAATCAAAACTTTGTGTGTGTGTGTCCTTTAAAGGAAAGACAAATATCGTTAGCAATATATGAATAATTCTGATTTCAGGAAGATATGAGCATATATAGCAAACTGTGAATGTTTTCCTTTTTTTCCTGCTTCCACTATACTTCTCAGAGCTAGCTACTCTCGTTGGTATAGAGTATATTTTTCTAGTACCTCTTCTATGCATTTGATCATATATTTAGACATTGTGTATATATTCTTATTTTTAATATAATTGGTATCATATATATTTTTCTGTAACTTTTTTTCACCAATAATATATCTTGGCAATTTTTTTTAGTGTACTTAGGTCTATTTCATACTTTTGAACAAATTCCACATATTAATGTACCATAATTTATTTAGTCATTTTCCTAAGTGATGAGTATTTAGGTTGCTTCCAGTTTTTCATTGCTGTGAATACCTCTGAATTCACATTTTTATGCACATGTCTAAATATTTCAAGAGATAGAGTCCAAGAAATGGGATTGCTGAGCTGAAAGGTCTGTCTGCTTTTCATTTTGATGACTACTGCTAAATTACCTTCTATAAAAGCCCTCACCAACAATAATATTAAAAGGCCTACTTCTTCACAGAAGAATCGACATACCGTTATCAATGTATATTTTTGAAAACTTGTGCTAATTTTATTGTTTTATTTTACACTCCTCAATTTTGGAGATCTTTACAATCCTCAACTTTTGGGAAGCTTATGTTCTCTTTGAATATTTATTGGACTTTTTTATTTTTTCTATGAAATGTCTATTCATATTCTCTTTGCAAATTTCTAAGAAGTTATTTGTCTATTCTTTATTGATTCACAAGAGCACAATTCATATTCTGGATATTAACACTGTCCTTCGTCTTACATAAGTACCTTGCATGAATTTTTCCCAGTCTCTTTATTTTTTTAACTTTATGATATATTTTGCCACATATAGATCTTTAATACTTTAATCTTTAGATTTATTTTTATATATTTTGTTTCTATTCTTATTTAGAACAAGATTATTTTACAATGATTCTCCTGAACTTTTGATACTATAATGCTAGAAGGCAAATATATTTGTATTGATGTATATTATACTGGTAATGAAAAGAGATTTCAAAGAGTCTTCAAAACATGCCTCATTACTAATGTTTCTGAGGATCTCCTATCAGTGAACATGTGCTATTCTTTCCATCCCTTTCTCCTCATTCCTTCTTGAGACACTCCTGATGCCTTCCTACTCAGAACAAGCCCATGCATAAGATGAACCAACCTGTCAAAGTGGTTAAAACTGGCTCTCCCATCCATTTCCCAGCACCGATGGTGTCTGCATTCACTCCAGCTCCTGACCTCTGCACAGCAAGTCTGTTTCTCCTGATTTTGTTTTCATAATCAGAATATGCTAACTTCTGTCTTCCCAAAGACTGTTTTTATTACTTTCCTTTCTCCCCACATCTATTGCTTCTTCCTTTCTCTTTCTTTTTCTCCTTTCTCTCCCTCTTTCCCTTTGCTCCTAACCTCCTCCTCTGTCCTCTCTTCCTCTCTTTCTTTCTCTCTCTCTCTCTCTTATACACACACACACACACACACACACACACATTTAGTGAGCATACAGAGTATGTTATGGGCTTTTCCACATGCTCTGGGGACAGTGATGAACAAAGAAGACAAGTCCCTCCATCATGGAGCTTGTGTTCAGTGTTATTGATGCTGTTCTTTTTATCAGGCTTTGCAGTCTGCAAAGCTCACACTCTTACGCACAACTGGGATGGTAAAGGGCATGGATTTTGGTGTCTGGGAGACATGAGTTCAGATTCTGGCTTTGTCTCTTTTAATCTGTGTGACTTGGGTCAAGTTACTTCAGCGCTTCCTGAATCTCAGTTTGCCTTCCTGTAGAATAGGGAGATTAATAGCACCTATCACATAAGATTGCTGTAAGGATGGAATAAAGTGTGTGAAGAATGTAGCCCCATGCTAGAATCTAGTAAATATAATTAGTAAATGGCAGACAAAATTCTTATTATCTCACTTTATCCTTATAAACAATCTGTAGGGTGGTGACTGAGTAGAAATTACCAACCCTTGTTTCAGAGATAAGGAAACTAAGACCTGGTGCAGGTGCAGTCACTGGGATGTCCTGGGTAGAGGGTATGTGACTTCCCAGACCAACCTTAGGGTTTTGCTCTGTGTACCACCTATGTTTCCATTTCCTTAATATTGACTCCTTTTTAAACTTTAACTTGAATATTTACCTAGAATATCTGTGAAAAACATGGGTTTGAAATGCTGGTTATGGCTTATTTCATATACATGGGAAGAAAAAGAAATACTTTGAGCATTCTAGAACCATCATCTGAATCCCACCCAGAATTGCCTTGGGTGATGCTGGTGGTATGCATCCCCTATAATATATGATGATGTCCCAAGATTCACGCCTAAATCAAACTGGCAGGGATCAGAGTTCTCTCAGTCCATGAGGAAATGATGCTCTAGTTCCCAAAATACAGTGAAGTCACCCTGTCAACCATCCCAAGCCTGGTTTTGTGAAATGCCAGTGTAGCCCCATTTGTCAGTAGTCCTCAATGTCACCAAAGAAAATGAAGCTAATTCAATGTAATTTAAATGAGTACATTGTGAGTAGCACATGAATGTACCAACCACATGTGAGGGCCTCTTGCATGGACTCCAAGAGTAGGGCTGGTTCTGGAAGTATGTGGGAGTGTTAGCTTCATTGGTCATAGCCAGCACATCTGCTGAATTCAGGGATGCTCAGCCACAGTGCGAATGTTTTGTCATTTCTGGTCACACAGTTATAAAGACACTGTTCTCACTGGGGGAGGAGTATAATGGATATGAGTAAGAAAGTGGGGGGAAGAAAACAATATCCCATCAGGAATGCCTTGAGAGGGTTGTTCTGGAAGACCGGGCCCACTGACTGGGGTTGCTCCAGACAGCCTGCATGGAACCTGATGCCTTAGTTCAGCCCTAACTTAGAGATGGCTTCTCAGAAGTGGAGCTGCTCTCCTCTGTATTCCCACCCTGGGCTTCCATCTGTCCCTGCGTTTGCCACACTCTGCTGTATCTTCCATGTTTGTTTATTCCTTTTTCATCAAATACTTATTGAGGACCTACTACTATACGCTATGCCTCATGTTGTGCTCTAGAAACACAAAGGTAAAAACACAATAGAGATGGACCTTAGAGAACTTATTATCTAGTAGGCATTATGTATATGCCCTATCCCTAGTTATAAAGGTCACTACCATTTGTGGCAGATAATGACACATGTTTAATACGTTATAAAGCCTATTTCAAGATTGTAAATTCTATTTGAATTCATAATAAGAAATAAGTACAGTACCCATTTTACAGATGTGGAAACTGAGGCTCAGAGACATTAGCCTCCTTACTCATGATCAGACAACAAGTGACAGACAGGATTCAAATGTACTTCAGAAACAACTGTTGAATGAATGGGTTGTTGAAATTAAAACAGCCTGCTAAAGAAAACAGGTGTCTCCGCTGCATGGTGGTCTTGTCAGATTGCCAACCCTTTCTCCACCTCCAAGCAGAGGCTGGATGGAATGTTTCAAAGGTATATCATGAGCCATTGGCTAGATGAATTCTAAGACCCTTTCATTTCCAAATCCCTGGAAATTAGAGTTAATCTGCTAAAGATGTTACCCTCTGTTCTTTCGGTGTTGCTGGTACTGGAGGCTATCCCTCCATACCTGGATGGGATTTAGACCATCCCTAAGAAAGAAGCTTGCTTTCCTGGTTAAGGTACTGGCCTGGTTTTCTGCAGAGCATAAAAGCAACCCTAAGAGGCATTCTTTCCAAACCTCCGGTAGAAGGTAGAAACGCTGGAAGAAAGCAAAATGACACTTGAGCCCAAGAGAACTTGAAAGGCCTGGATAGACTTTTCAGTTATCACTTTCAGAGTCCCTTCTTGCTTCCACTCCAATGGGCTTTTGAGAGAAAGACATTCTTCTGTCTTTTCATGCCCAACTGGACTTTTGGGAAAACTTTGAAACCTGGAATGCACTACAGAGTCAGAAGAGAAATTCTTTAATTTCCCCTCTAACTCTCCCTTGGATAGGGACAGGCCCTGTAAGAATCCTTGCAAAGGTAATGACATGGAACATAATTAAAGAATAATTAAACGCTGTGAATCATTTTTTTCACCTCTGTGTTAGTAATTCCCCTAGGCAGAGTAGGGGTACCTGTCCTGCCTGGTGAGTGGGCAGCACTGCTGTGCAGTGCACAGTGGCCTGGGAGGTAACCGGATCAGCCAGGTGGACAGAGCTTGTCTAGTCACATCTACAGCCTCCTTCATGCAAGCCCCAGCTGGCCTGGATGGTGGCCTGGAGGGTGGCAGGTCTCAGAGAAGAATTGCATCTCCCACCAGGCCAATCTCTTCAAATAAAGATTTGAATCTTTTACTGTTACTCAGATTAATTTATTTCATCATCTACTTATATAAAACACAGTTAGTGCACCAAGAACATGTATAAAGTAAGCGCATCAAACATTTGTTTAAAAACCAACAGTAAGGGGCACCTGGGTGGCTTAGTCAGTTAGTGTCTGCTTTCAGCTCAGGTTAAGATTCCAGAGTCTTTGGTCCCTGGCTTAGTGGGGAGCCTTTTTGAAAACCTCCTAAAGCTTTGGAACTTGATTCTTGTCTGAAATCTGATGTCAGCCCTCCAGTTAATGCTTTTCCTGTTTGTTTCTCCTGCTGTCACTTCTTTTTGCTGTTTTTGGGATTTCTTGCTCTTAATTAAGAAGGTATCTTCCAGAATATAACAAAAAAGCCCAGTGCATGAACTGAAGGTATTGCTGTGTTTCTTTGTGCAAACTAGGAAAACCTGTCCCTGCCTCTAGATGCTGGAAGCCCCATGCCAAGCTACATAGCTTGTGGCACAGAGGAGGAGTGGAAAGATAGCCTGCATCCCCCCTTTTAGGATGTATCCTTGTCCAGGGGCAGCCAGCCATGAGCCCAAGTCTTGATTCTACAAGGACCCAATAGACCTGAATGAGGAAGGGCTGAAGGCTGACATTCTCCCCTGAGAACAAAACTGGGTTCTTAAGATCTTTGGTGATGTAGACTTGTACATTCTTGAATAGTATGGTTTTCAAACTGGCCTTAGGACTGTTTTACATTAAAAAGAAAAATCTCAGGGGCTGATACAAGGAATGAGGTAGGAGGTCAAGAACGTATCTTTCTATTTAGGGTGGCTCAGACTTTTCACCATGTACAATATAGAGCTTGAAAGTAGTAGAGGAAAGGGGATCCTAAGGCTAAAACAAGAGATTGAAGACCGTTAGTCTGTGCTTGAGATCAGGTTGTGAGGTCAGTGAGAACCTTCTGCATGTGTATTATTTGTGTTTGGGAAGGTATGGCTCTCCTTAATGGTACACTGACTATAGATAAGTACATAGCAGGAGATTGCTTACTATGGTTATGGTCATGGCAGTCATTCTTATGTTTATAGGTACTTCTAGATGTTACCCAGACAGGGAAGAAGGGAAGAATTTCTGAATGCTTGAATGTATATGGCAGCAGGTTCTTCATCTGGTGTTTGTCTAGCAGACCTCTTTATGAGCAAAGAGGAATCATTCCAGCATCCTTCAGACTCTGACTCAGGGTTGGGCTGACTACTGCTTATTACTGCCTGGGTGAGATGTACCACCCATACGACCTAGTAAAATTTAACCAGTGTTAACTATCACAAGGGCTGGAAAGTGGTAGTTGATTTGCATTTGCTTGTCTTCAGATAGTAAGGGTCCCAGAGCAAGCAGGTTGCTCCAGGAAGTTCTGAGATAAAGCAGGGGGTCCTTGCTCACCCATCCTGGGATTGATGAAGCTTCCCTTAGAGCCAAGAAGATAACTTATGTGGGCTATTTTTATAGACAGTTGAATAGCATTTCCAGCTCTGAGCTCTAATCTAATTGTCTGTGACATACGACTGTCTCTGAAAAGGAGACGCAGGCTCTGGTAGGGTGCCCTCTCTGCCCCACTCAGCTTCAGAACATCCATCTCAGCCTTAATCACTTAGCCCATAAGCAGCCACATGGAGGAAAAGCCTGATGAGAAGCTGGTATGTAAACGGTGTTTTGTGGCTTAAGTTGTTCTTTGCAATAACTGTCCTTGGAACTTAACTTGGGTGCATCTGGAGGTACCTCAGTCGTACCTGAAGAAATCTACAGTAGTGTCTCATTGTACTTAATAGTTCTCTGGGTTTCTATGTGACTTTTAGACTTAAACCTTTATAAATTCTTGAATACAAAGAGGTTTATTTTGCATACCTTGGGGTTAATGGAGACCAGGAAGAAAAAGCAGAAAGAAGAAAAAGGAGAAGACAAGAAATGAATCACTGGGCATGACTTTGCAACCTCTGAGCATGTGTCTTCCTGTCCCCACTATAAATAACAAGAGTAGAATAATATCACAACCACAGTTATTGAGTGTTTACGCGACAACATTTTGCAGGAAGCCTTATAAACCCTATCTTAATTAATCCATTCATTTATACATTCAACAAGCTTTGAGTCTATTGTATCCTGAATACTAGTGATTGGTGTTTACTAGTACGCAAAAAATAGCCAGAGTTTCACTTTCATGGAGACCACATTCCTGGGAGGGATACCCACAATCAAATGATTTCTCAAATATAGGTAAAATTGCAAATGAAGAAGGCATTAAAAAAGTGATGGGGGAAGGGAGACAAGCTTGGATTGGAGCCTCAAGTGGGCATTAGCCTAATTATCGGGTATAGTTGAGCTGGGATCCAAATGAGGAGATAGATATTAATCAAGGAAGGTGATAAGCCAGAGCACCTTATGGTTTATGGGCACATAGTAGGCGTGGATGAGCAGATAGAGATGTTCTGAAAGTGATGTGGAGTAGAACATGATACATACTTAAATAGCTCTGGGAATTCAGGAAGAAGCATTTTCTGCCAGCTAGAAGAGACCATGAAATTCCCCTGCAGAAGTGGGCATTGAAGAGGGACTTGACTGCACCAAGAGAGAGGCCCTGTGTGTCAAGCTGCTACATAAGATGCTTGCGTGTATTTCCCCTGTGCACAGGATTTCGGCACCCTGAGCAATCCCACAGTCTCCTAGAGTTAGCAGTTCTCAACAAGAACAATTTTCTCCCCAGGAAACATTTGGCAAAATTTGGAGATGTTTTTGGTTGTCACACCTGGGACTGGGGGCAAGTGTTTCTATTAGCTTTTAGTTGAGAGAGGCCAGGGAAGATACTAAACATGCCACGATGCAGAGGACATCTGCTCACAACAAAGAATTATTGGACCCAAAATGTCGGTATTTCCAAGATTGAGAGCCTCTGTCCAATGCTTTAGGTAGGCCATGGGAATCCATGTTCCTGGTCTCTGAAGGAACTTTCAGAGACCTAACCACTTAAAGTATCTTTCCCCAGATCCCCCCCCTTTTAAAATCAACATCTTTATGTTGCTATTTATTAAAATGCTTATTACTAAAACCTATCTTCTTCATCTCTCTAGCCCTTACCATTGGACTTTGTATGACGGGGATAGGAAATGGTAGAATAAGTGAATGGGTAAATAAATGAATGGACTGCTCTTCCTTGTGCCCTTGGAATGTATCTCTGGTACCACTGATAGTGTGAAAATCGTGAATGAACTTCCTCAGCATGGAGGAGTCTCAGATCAACTCAGATTAGTCTCAGGATTATCCAGCACAGCTGTTTTTCTTATTCCATACATCTAGTATATCAGAAAATCCTATGGCTTCTATTTAAAAATATATCTCAAATTTATCACACAGTATCTCTACTCCCTCCACCCCATTACCTTGTCAGAGCCAATATCAGTTCTCACTTGGATTTCCTGTTCCTTCTCTTGCTTCTTTCCCTATGTTTACTTAATCTGCCCAACAGCTGACTCTCAGAACCCATTTTATAGCCTCAGCCCTGATGACTCTGTTCCAGGCCACTAGCCTCCTTTCTGCTTTTCAGACATACATAGCTCTATTCCTGTCACAGGGCCTTTTCATGTGCTCTGACCTCTACCTGCTACACACTTTCCCCAGAAATTCTCATGGCTCATTTCTTCACTTCATTCTGGGTTTTGCTCACATGTCATTTTATCACAGAAAATATTTTCCTGACACTTCTCTGTATGAACTAGTAGAACTCATCCTTTTTTGTCCCCTAGCTCTGCTTTATCTTTTTGTTTGTTTGTTTGTTTTCAGATCATCCAGTTTCACCTGACATTATGTTCTATATCTATTTTTTATGCCTTCTCCTTCTCTTTCACTACAATGTATGCTACATGAGGACCAAGATCATTAACAAAACAGATACATCCCCAGTACCTAGAAGAAAGACTGACTCATCATGGGTCTCCATAAATTATTTAATAAATGAATGAAGGATCAAATTCCTGTACACTGAAACTAATGAAGACCTGAGTTGTCATACAGGAAAGACAGGAAGTATAAGAAAAAAGGAGACATGAGTTCACATGTGTCACTGGGAGGCAAAATGAGGTGATGGGTTAGAAAGTCCCTGGAAGCTGCAGGGGCTGTGGGAATCCTGAGCTTCTGATTGAGGGAGGATGTGATTGCCCTTTATCCATGGCAAGGGTACAAGGTAGCCTGTGCCTACTTGGCATTCTTGGCACCCGTGACCTCTTGGCTTTGTTGCCATCCTACCTGTCACTGTGCATGAGGTGGCCTTACTTTATGCCAGGGAACAGGGATCATACTCCCTTTGACCTTAGCCTAGAATACTGTCAATACTAATTTAATTAGCATTTGCATAATCACAATGTTATCATTTCCAAGTCTAATTTATTTTAATTTTATGTGTGTGATTTGATGATCAAAGGGTTTTTTGGAGCTTTGTTTCCATTCAAAGTACAGCATATTTATCATTCACTTAAAACTATTATTCCCACCCCTCCCCCACAAGACCTCTTTGGGGCATAAAGCGACAGGGCAGATTGGGATGGTTCATCTCATTTAGAATTTCTCTAATAGATTTCTTTTTTCCTTTGTTTCCCCTTCCTTTCTATGAGCAATCCAAGAAAATCAATTCCACTTTAATGGACCACTAGTAAAAAATGCTATGTGTTTTTCTACCCCACTCAGTTTGGGGGGCATTTCAGAATGGATTCCAGATCTTAAGGCTTTAGTTTCTTAATGTGGTCAAGAGATATAGAGAGAATAATGTCATAATTGAGACTACAGTTTTTGGGGTCAGGCAGACCCAAATTCAAATATTTGTTCCTTACTAGTGTGCCTTGGGCAGGTTGCATAATCTCTGTGAGCACCTATTTTTTTCATCTGTTGTATTCTCCAACATGTTATAGAGACAATAATGAGACCTACGGATTTGATATTTAATTATCTGTTTGTTGTATTCTGAATGCTCTGTGGAAATAAATGAAATAGAGGTAAATATTTGGTCAACATTCCCTCAATGTTTATTAATAGCTACCATTTCTCTGTTCAATTTCACATACCCTTACCTGCCATATCTGTGGCAGGCATGAAGCCAAGTGCAAGGGATACTAGAAATAAGCAGGGCACACATATTGTCCTCACCTTCAGTCCAGTGGGAGGTCCAATATGCACTCTTATGGAGGCAACACAGTGAGCTGAGCACAGTAATTGAGTTCAAGGTGTAGGTACTCTGTCCTAAAGGAGCTAAAGAAACTATGGCATTGTAAGGTAGAGGTGGTTTAGGAAGGCTTCACAGAAGGGCCTGACATATATGAAAGAGGACTATAGAATTGGTGCAAGAGGGAGAGGAAGTTGCAAGGACATTCACGCTGAGGAGAGAACAAGTGCAGAAGCTAGCCCAGCACTAGTGTGAACCTCAAAAGGCAAGTTTTGAGAACGTTGGGCTTAGCAAGGGGCAACTGCCAGGGGCAGACTGTACCAAATCAGGCTATTGGACACACTGGTTGTTGATTGAGAGAGTTGGTTCAAGGTCCCCCATGACAACATATGTCACACTTAATTTCTTAAATCCTTGTCCATATTGATTTCCCATCCTTCCAGAAGGCAAGTATACTCACAGAGGTTTACAGTGACCAACAATGATAGCCTGGGGAAGTTTCGCACAGGAACTGGACCATTTCCAAACTGTTTCTTGTCTGTTCATGCACAAGAGGCCATTTCATTGAGACATCTTGGACTGGTCTGGAAGGGCTTTAGTATTAGAATATGACCATTTTGTATTAGATAAATCAAAACCTTTTGATCCTTTTAAGTGTTTTAACTATTTTCTTATTGGTAATATGCATATATTGATTAGAAATTTCCATCACATTATAGAATTCCAGCATTGACTAGTGACACAGGAAAGTCCAAGTGGGCTCCTCCATTTTCTTCTATGTGCATCATTCTTCTTTCCTTCTTAGGGTCCTTCCCAACTCAACTTTTCTACTCTCCATGATATTTTTCCCAATCTGTGTGGTTGCCCCCGATAATGCTCAAGGTCAAGAGGGTGCAGAAAAGATTCAAAAGGATGATAGCATCAAGTACTGCTAAGGATCTAGATGAACATGCTCCCAGGTAATGCCAATGGGAGTGAAATTGGTACATGTCTAGTGGGAATAATTTAGCCATATTCAAATGTCTTGATTTTGAATACCATTTGATGAGGTGATGCCACTTCTAGGAATGTCTCAAATAAATTTTTTAAATATTTTATTTATTTATTTATTTGAGAGAGAGATCACAAGTAGACAGAGAGGCAGGCAGAGAGAGAGGGGGAAGCAGGCTCCCCGCTGAACAGAGAGCCTGATGTGGGGCTCAATCCCAGGACCCTGAGACCATGACCTGAGCCGAAGCAGAGGCTTAACCCACTGAGCCACCCAGGCACCCCTCAAATAAATTTTTACCCTAAAGATTTAACCATAGATACGAACTTGGCCCCATTATTTTAAAAAATATAAAAATGAAGGGGAAGTTTTAAGTATCTATTCATATGGATGTAATCATAAATTATGTCTTATCAGAAAGGAAAATGTTGGCTTATATTTACTACCATTGAAAAAAGCCCATACTATAATGTTAGGTGACAAAGGCAGATTACAAAACACTATGCTGAATGTGAAACTATTCCAATTAAAAAATAGAACTCACTCTTACTATCCTTTAGCTATAGATTTAGAAATAGAGAAATACGAGTACCTTTCTTTTCTTCTCTATACTTTGTAAGTGTCTTTCTTTTAAATACATATTACTTTTAAGATCCAAAGAAAAAAGACTGTTTTCACTTAAAAAAAAATAAAAAAAGGTGTATGCTCACTTTAGCCACATTTGGCACTAAGTCTTCCTGAGCAGGTACTGAAAAAACCACCTTTATCATAAGTTCTTGTCAGCAGAGAGTCCAGTGTCCATGCTTGTCTTAGAATTTCCTAAGTAATGGCCACCTTGAGGGAATGACCAGGTTTCTCTCCAGGAAATGTGGAAATAAATCCCCTCTCTCTGCTCTGGGGAAGGAGTTACTCTCAGCAGATGCATGAGAAACTTAATCTAGGAGCTGGGCACAATAGTTTTTATTCCCCCAGTTGTGTGAGGCTTGTCATCCAAGTTCAAAAGAAGTGTTTTATGTTATGGTCACTTAATAAGAATTTGCAGCACAGGCATGCGTTGTCTGATAGTGCTATGCTGTTCTAATAGTCCGAGTCAGCCCTTGTTCCGTGATATTTTCTTCATAGTTGCCTAAATACAGATTTCACTGTGTTCAACATGCAGGTGGGATAAGGGAAGCTCTTCAGAGACCTGTCCACTGCTTCTTATATCAGCAATTCATTTTGTAGCCGGGAGCTTAATATAATCTTCCCTTCACATGATCCATTGAACTTGTATGATTTCAGATCTGAATTTGAAAAAGAGTTATATGAATTGTCGTATGTCCAGCCCTCATTATATTTTGCTGATCTTTTTATGCAGGAGCAAAGAAAAAGCAAGGGGTTTTGTTTATTTGTTTGTAGTTACTGTTCTTCTATAATGTCCTCTTTTCTGTAATATCCTCACAATTAAGGGCAATGACAAACAATAAGCATTTTCTACCAATTTGTAATTTACCATGTACTTCTGCACTCATCACTTCATCTGATTCTTATTAAGCACTCTCTGAGTATGGTATAATCACTGCCATTTTCAAGGTGAGGCAACTGAAGCATATAGAGGCTGTTATTGGCCCAAGTGTATTAGTTAGGACTCCTTTGGTTGCAAATCCTGAAGCACAAATATATCTCGCTAAAGAAAAAGAAAGGAATTTGTTAAGTCTAAAAATAGATCTCTGCTTCAGGCACAGGTGAATCCAGGTGCTTGAGTGTTATTGTCAGATTCATCCTCCATGTCTAGGCTCTGTTTCCTCTGTTAGCTTCCTTCTTAGCAGCTTTTTTCCATACAATGTGGAATAGCCCCACAGTTTGATATCTTACTGACTTAGCAACTTCAGTGGAAAGACATCTATTTCCCAAGTATTTAGCCAAATTCCTAAGACTGACTATTATTTGGTCTAGTCTGGTTCTTTTGTCCAGCCATGCACCTGTCACTGTGCCCAGGGAATGAAACATTCCAATGGCAGGTCTTAGATGGGGTGAAGTCAACCCCACACTGTAATGTGAACTGAGAGTAGGAAAAGGTTCTTCAAAGTGAAACATGGTACTGTTTGCAGAAGGGGCATGAACAGGAGGCAGACAGAAGCCCTAGCTCTTTACTGTAGCAAGCTGGTAGGTAGTAAGTAGTGAGTTTGTACTCCTTATGGAAGGCTGGAGTAGGACATCTCACCTCTGAGAGGTTTTGCAGGAAGTCTGAAGACTAGAACCACATAGTTCTCAAACCATGCTGATTCCCGAACTTTAGACTATTTGACCATTAGATTATGTGGATCTTCTTGAATCCATATATGCACTCAACATTATCTTTTGAATTAAAAATATATCATGAGTCTCCTGGGTGGTTCAGTCAGTTAAGTGGCTGCCTTCAGGTCATGATCTCCGGTCCTGGGATTAAGCCCCATGTCGGGCTCCCTGCTCAGAGGGGAGTCTGCTTCTCCCTCCACCTCTCCCGCCCACTCATGCTCTCTCTCTCTCTCTCAAATAAATAAAAGCTTAATATACTAAAATATATCATGACTTATTTGCATGGCCACTTTTTAAACATACAGGTACAGCTATGATTAATATAAATCCATGGAATTCACAGAGGGTTTTGGTCGTAATGTTTATTTTAATTTATATAAAAAAATACATGTGTTATCCTGTTCAGGGTTTTCAGAACATTTTCATCTCTAAAAGGTGGGGGGTTGGGACGCCTGGGTGGCTCAGTTGGTTAAGCAGCTGCCTTCGGCTCAGGTCATGATCCCAGTTTCCTGGGATCAAGTCCCATATCGGGCTCCTTGCTAGGCAGGGAACCTGCTTCTCCCTCTGTCTCTGTCTGCCTCTCTGCCTACTTGTGATATCTCTCTCTCTCTCTCTCTCTCTGACAAATAAATAAATAAAAATTTTTTTAAAAATGTGGGGGGTCTCCAGGTTGAAATTACTTAGGAAGTCCTAGCATATTAAGATATTAAAACTCCATCTGAACGAGGGTTAGGAACCCATTTCTGCTATCATTTCTAATGACGTGCTATTCTTTGGGTATCAGTTTCCTGACCTGTACTATGGGTATAACTGTCCTGTCCACATAACTTGCTGCAAGGCTTTTACGTGGAAGTGGAACTTCTAACAAGTATTTTTAAAAACTTATAATATGGTATCATTGATATTTTATTTTTATTTGACTCTGTGCTCAAGGATATTGCTCTTAATGTGTTCTGCAAACCACTAATGGCCCCTGAGGCAAAATGTTCTTGTCCATTTCTAATATGATTGTGCAGATCAATGAAGGTCTGTCTTCCTCTATGATACACCACAGGCTTACAGATTTTTTAAAGATACCTTTTTTCAATGATATATATTCCGGGAAGCCCATTTTATCTTTCTTATGCCCAAAACATACTCATGACTGTAAAAAGTGATCAACGATTTGAATTTTCTGTTTAATTTTCTATTGTATAATATACAGAAAAATGCATATATCCTAAGTATACTTTTGATTAATATTCACAACAGAAGACATTTGTATAACTAACATCCAGGTCAAGAGAGAACATCAGTAGCTCTCTAGAAACACACCTTGTGGCTCCTTCTCAGTTATAGACCCCTGCCAAAGATAACCTAAACCCGACTTCTCACAGCACAAATATGCTTCATTTGTTTCTTTAGTCCATCTAAATGAACTCATTTTATTCTTAGTTCTTTGAACATTGCATTTACAAGATTTATCCATTTTGTTGTGTAGAGTGACAGATGGTACATTTTTTATTGCTGCACAGTATTCCATCGTGTGTGTGTGTGCATGTGTGTGTGTATTTATCTTTCACAACATATTCATGCTATTCATAGGGATTTGAGCAGTTTCTAGTTTGGAGTTATTCCAAAAAGTGCTACTATTAAAATTCCATATAGGTCTGTAGGCGAGCCCATACATGTATTTTTTTTTTTTTTTTTTATTAGGGAATGTGTAAGTTTAGCTTTACTAGATACTACCGAGCAGTTTCCCAAAGCAGGTGCACCAACCAACATTCCCATAAGCAGTGTAAGACAGTTTTGTTTTCTCCATGTGCTTGCTGATTCGTGGTGTTTTCTGCTTCTGTAATTCTAACCATTCTGGTGAATGTGTATACTTTTAATTTGCAGTTTGCATTATGGTTCTCATTTGCATTTTTATAATGAGTAATGAAGTTGAAATAATTTTTCATATGTTTATTGGCCACTTGGACATCCTCTTTTGATGGCACTTACTTATCCACATATTATGCTTATTTTTCTTTGGGTCGCAATCAGTTTCCTGTTGGTTTGTAGGGAATCCCTCACTTTTGCCATCTTATTGGCAGGAATATTTTTCAAGTTTTGATATTTATTTTTAAATATAAAATCTACTAACATTTCTCATCATGCCATCTCATTAATGATCCATTCTCAGAACAGAACATTGATTTGGACCCTATCTTTACAAAAACAATGCTAGCTGTTAGACATGCAATAGTAAATAAAACATGTCGTCTCCACCCATATGGTACTTACCACCTAAGAATGAGAGAGACAAACAATACACAAATACATATATAACTTAAAGATGAAGCCAATTATAAAAATAACAGGAAGCATTCAAATAGGGGAAAGGGATAGAATAAAAGGACTTCTTTCAGCTCCACACACTTCTCTGTCATTTAATCTGAGACCTAAAGGCTAATAAATACAGTGCCAAAAATGAGGGAAGAATATTCTAGGCAGACACAACAGCATGTGCTATTCTCTGAGGTGGGAAAACACTTTGCATGTTCTAAGACTTGGAAGGAGATGGTTTGTCTAGAGCACGGGTCAGCAAATTGTAAAAGGTAAAATGGGAAATATCTTAGGGTTTGCAGACCAGATGGTCTCTGTCGCAACTACTTAACACTGTTGTTGTAGCCTGAAGGCAGCCATAGACTAAATGTAAACAAATGCACATGGTTGTTATTTCAATAAAACTTTATTTACAAGAATAGGCAATGGGCCAAATTTGATCCATGGCCATGTTTTGCCAGTCCCTAGTCTAGATCACGGAGAAAAATGTCAGTCTCTTACCTGGAATACCTTGGTGGACCCCTAACTAGACTTCCAGCTTCTAGTCTTACCTACAAACCATTCCCTACACAATATCCACAGCAAATATTTCAGAGTCCTAAATTAGATGATGATGCTCTTTTCCAATTAAACATCTCTGGTTAAATTTTTGGAAGCTTCTTATTAAACGTAGAGTAGAATATAAAGCTGGGATAGGCTTGGGCTACATGGTGCAGGGATTCGTACGCCACTGATTTGTAGCCTTGATTTTAGAATGCAGTGCTGAAATTTACTTTATATCTATGTGCATGGGGTTTAGTGATAACTGTGGGCATGGGAAAAAAGGGGCATGATAGAATGTATGGTCTCCAACTGCTCTTCAGCTTAGAGAAAACTCTTCTGTCTGAAAATCCACACATACCTGACTTTGTGTACTTCTCATTTTCTCCCTTCTATTACACAGTATAGGAGAAACCCTCTAATTGCTTGGGTTTTATATTCAGTTCCAGGAGCAGATACATGTTACGTGAACAAATGGATGGATATAATGGTGCTGTGACCCTCTAACACTTAGTGAATAAACAGTCTAATAAAAGAATGAATAGCTTGAGTTTTGCTGGAGAAAAAAATCCAAAGATGATCCTGGAATTTTAGGCATGAGTGATAAGGGATGGGTGTGGCCTAATCAGAAATTAGGAAGTCGGGAGAAGGCTTTTTTTTGTCAGATTTCAGACATGGTGGATCTCTGGTGTGAGGCATCAGTGGTGTGCAGGGGACAGGTAGAAATAACTTCTGAGGCTTGGGAGAGAGATTGGGCTGGATAAAATAACTGAAACTAAAATAGTTTAAATATTAGGAGACAGAAGGAAAAGTGGTTCAAGGACAGAAAAAGTAGGTTGAAAGGTAAGGATGAGAAAGATAGGAAAATTTCCCATGAATGAAAAAAACTGAATAACTGTAAGATTTCTAGATTTTCAAATAATAAAACCATTCAGAAGGAGTGAAAAGCTATATAGGCCCTCAAGGTCAATGCTGTAATTATTCATTGACATTGGTATGAAGTTACATCAAAATTCACAAAATAGTGGAGGAAGTCATTAATGTAGATTCTTAACAAGATACTCATTTCTTAATTAAAAAAAGAAACCATCTCCTCTTCTTTCTACTTTATATTGTGAAAGAACACAGAAACATGTATCCTTAAAAAACTAGATTTGAAGTCAAGCAGGGCTTGGATTCAAGTGCTTAACCCTGCTACTCATCAGCTATTTGACCTTGAAATCTATATTAACTGTTCTAAACTTCAGTTTATACATCTTTAAAGTAGGGTGGGTAACAGCACTTTCCTCAAAGCATGGTTATAAGGACTGAATGGGATGATATGTATAAAAGCCACTGGCACCAGCAGGACACAAAGAAATGGGTGTTAGCAGTTATGACCTGAAACATATATTTTTTTAAAGATTTTATTTATTATTTATTTGACAGACAGAGATCACAAGTAGGCAGAGAGGCAGGCAGAGAGAGAGAGAGGGGGAAGCAGGCTCCCTGCTGAGAAGAGAGCCCAATGTGGGGCTCGATCCCAGGACCCTGGGATCATGACCTGAGCAGAAGGCAGAGGCTTTAACCCACTGCGCCACCCAGGCGCCCCTTGAAACATATCTTCCTATCATGGCAATGTCCTCTGTCCCTGGAAGCCCTTGATTAAAATAGAGCACACAATGTAAAGATATGGTTTAGGCACCTATCTTGGAGGGATTGAATCCTGGTTCTGCATCTTACAGCTGGGTAACCCAGGCACTTACTCTAATCTCTCAATTTCTCTGTCTGTAAATGGAGAAACTAAGAGCACTTCCTTCCCAAGAATTAATGAGTGAATACATTTAAGGCTGGGTGATGGACATCAAGGAGAGTATGTGATATAATGAGCACCGGGTATTATATAAGACTGATGACTCATAGACCTGTACCTCTGAAACCAATAATGCATTATATGTTAATTAAAAATTTTAAAAAGTACACTTAAGGCTAGTAAAATAGTCTCCCACATAAGAATATCTATAAATATTTTTGCAGTTTTATCATTATCATTATAGCTATGTGGCCATTCTAAAGCAAGACACAATGCAAGTTTTATTTAGTCCTATTTAGTTCCGATTAGAGATCGTCCTGGAACTATACCAGAAGGAGTATCCTAAAATTGTTGCTGACAACAAAGTCCACAAATTTGTCCCAAACGAGGTAGCCAAATTAATAGGAAATTATAGAAGACCACTTGCAGCTCCAAGGAAGTCCCCAGTCTGTGTCTGTTGTTCCGTCTCCAGCTGAGACCTCCTCTCAGTCTCTTTGTCTCGTCTCTGCCCCCTAGTGGGATAGAGCGCGGACTAGACTGTGGAGAGATTTGGACAATATCCCACAGGGAGTTTGTTTGGGTTACAACTGGCAGGATATCTCAGGAGCAAGGTGGGACTCAGAGTCCCAGTTAGAACACAGAATTGAGGGGACCACAGGAATGAGATCCCAGCATTAAGAACATCAGAGAAAATTATTCTGTGGGGATGGAGCTTTACAAAACAGTAGTGGTAGATGAGGTATTGCAGAGAAGTCGCTTTGGAAGGATGTCAGGAAAGAGGAATTCCCACATCCTGCCTGGGATTGAACTACAAACCCAGTTCAGTAATTGAATCCCTGCTGAGCTGCACAGTAGCATCAAAGGTTCCAAGATTCCTTTCTGTGTTTCCACTGCAAGAGCAAAGCTCACAGACAGCCCCAGCTCCAGGCTTGTCTCTGCTGCTGTGAGACTCCTCTGCACCTCAGTTTCTAATGTGTAACATGGGAATCACGCTAGGATCCACCTCGTCAGGATTACTGGTGTTCTACGTATATGAAGAGTGAGAAGAGAGCCTGGCACACGAGTTTGTTATCACCGTCACTGTGGCCATTGCATCGTTATTACAAGGGGCAAGTCTGCAGAGGAAGCTTGAGTTCTCAAAGAGTCAAGTGTCAAGGTGAAGCCCTGGCGAAGCAAAAGTGTGTTGGTTTAGAGTAGGGGCCTTGTAGTCAAGCAGAGATCCCACTTCTCACACTTACTAGCCGAATGACCTGGGATGAGTTATTCATCACTTGAAGCCAGTTACTTTATCTGAAAAAATGGAAATGATGATCATACCTACCTCGCATTATGGAGAGGATTACATGACAGTAAGCCTGAAGAACACTTTGAACTGTGTCTACATATATCAAGTGATCCATAAATCATAGTCATTATTAAAACTGAGACCGCAAACATCATTCCCAGCTGTAATTTGAGTGTCCGGTGGAGAAGCAGAGGCATAGAGCTCAACAGGAGTCCTGGGCCTCCAGAGTCAGACTCACATTAAGATGAGATTTGGAAAAGGCTGTCCCATGCTGCAGTGGTTTTTGCAAAAGAGTCTTGGCCTTCTACTCTGGGCTGTCAAAAGATCAGTAACTAAAATAAATGTAACTTCTATGACCAATCATGAGGGCTATGTGGCTGCATATTATTGCTAGGCCAAGGGAGGCGGGTAGAGGAATGGGCGGGGGTACAGATTGCTTCAGGGTCACCCAAGAGGCAGTGGTTATTCTTTAAGGCGAGGTCATGGCCTCTATCGTTGGGGTAACTACACCCACATCTCTCACGACTAACACAAACACTTCGCCCTCATTGCTGAAAAAAAAAAAAAAGTTTGATAAGGGAATTAATAAACAAGCCAAAGAAAATTCTCATCTGCCTTTTAATTATAGAAGAGTGATTGCTATGCTAATCATAATCAGCATCAAGGTCAAAAGTTTCCACCACTCCGGAGTGAACATTTAGAAAATAAATTAACCAGAATACCAATGCTATTTCTGAACTCCCAGCTCACGTGGGTTTGAGATAGAATGCTATATCTTTTAAGTGTCTTTTAAGAGGATCTATGTAATGCTGATACATTGATTAGAGAAACATCACTCCACAAACCTAATGCCCAACATGGGGAGGGGGGAGCATTAGGAGGCCCACGAATTAGTGTAATTGCCTAGACTGCCAAAGTAAATACTGGTGATTTGTTGTCATGAGTCATCTCTGGCAGGTGTCACTACAGGATGTGTTGAAAGCACTTGGGTCTCAGGTTATTGTAAGTAATGAAACATTAATGTATTTGAATAATTCTAATATATTTTCATTTCCTCCTGGGGATTGGTATTATAATAAAAATAACGCTTCAATGCCTGTGATTTTACGAAGTTAGACCCCTACCTCACACCATTCTACAAAATAGATTGCAACTGTAAGACAAGTCAAATAAAAGTTTAAGAATATTGATATAATAAAATATTCAGCAATAAGAAGGAATGCAGTACTGATACCTGCTACAGCTTAGATGAACTCTAAAAATGTTATACTAAGTAGGAGAAGCCAGACCCCAAAGTTTGCACATATTATATGATTCCATTTACATGAAATGTCTAGGACAGACAAATCCTTTGAGACAGAAAGCAAATTACTCATCACCAGGGGCTGGAATGAGGAGGGAATCGAAAATAACGGCTAATGGGTATGGAGTTTCCTTTGGGGTGATGAAAGTATTTTGGAGCTAGATAGAAGCAGTGATTGTGTAATGTTGTAAATCTTTTAAATGCCTCCCAAAATGCACAATGGTTAATTTTATAAGAATTCCATCTTAATTTTAAAATGTTAAGGTTATTAGAAAAAAGGCAGGGTAGTATTTTTTAAGTAAGGAAGAGTATTTTTTAAGTAAGGCAGAGACCTCAAAGCCATCGATCAAAAAAGGAACCAATCTGTACATAAGAATTAAAAGCATCTGTATTGCCAAAGATAACATAACCAATGTAAAAACAAGTATAAACAAACAGCATTCCAGAAGTGCCAGGCGACATTCAAGGCTCTGAGAGACTTTCAGTTATCACTGAGGGCTTGGACCTCACCCTACCTGATACCTGATCTGATGCTTAAACGCCTCCTTCCATATCTAGTATCTACCAGGATGCATTCCATCCTGGGGAGCTCTTCTCTTCTGCACATGGCCTAGTCCATATTCAAGGAACTCCACCGTCTTCAAAATGTTTTCTTACATTGAGTCAAATTGTCCTACGTAAGGATCCCAGTAGGTGGAGTGGTTTTTAGAGCACAGACCTTACATTCAGAGAAATTCAGGTTTGTTTATTTACCACTCTGCAATCTTGTGCAAGTTGCTTAACCATTCTACACCTCTACCTTCCCTCATCTGTAAAAGAGGGTCATGTGTCCCTCACTGGGATAGTCAGAATTCAGTTAGATAACTTCTGCCAAAGGCCTAACAGAGATCTTGGTACATTGTAGACTTTCAGTAAGCAGTGGCTGCTTTGATTAATTCCAGAGACACAAACGGAAAATGGTTTCTGTCCTAACACATGGCAGTTTTTATTCACTCATTTACTCTTTCCTTTCTTCCTGTCTTCCTGCCTTCCTCATCTGAAGACTTTACTGTGGCTACAAGGTCCTATGTACAATCAGGCCCCACACCACCCAATCTTCCTGCTGCTAACTCTCTTACTTTACCATTCACCCTCTCTCTCTTCTGACTTGTCCACTTTAGCCACACTGGCCTCGTTGCTTTTCCCTCAACGTATTCTGCATGCTTCTGCCTCAGGACCTTTGCTCTTCTGAAATACTCTTCTCACCAGTCACCCACACCTTCACATGTCGGCCAACTAGAAAAGCTGTCCTAGACCATAGTGCTGCTATGCTTTGTTCTCAGCCCTCCTCCTTTGTTCTGCCTTATTTTTCTATTTATTTATTTGTCTATTGTCTGTCTCCCTTAGTTAGAATGTAAGCTTCATAATGATAGGACTCTTTTTTCTCCTTTGTGGTTTCCGGTACTTAGAGAAGAACCTGGTACGTAGTAGGCATGCTATAAATAATGGTTTGGTGAATGTGTTAACCCAAATATGTGAGTATTTGCTGTGAGCCAGGTGCGCTCATGCAGAGGAGAACAGCAAGGTGCTTTCTGCTTCAGTTAGAACAATCCTATCCTGACACAACATGGTTTTAACAAGCCAGCTAGCAGACTGTCATAGTAAATGTTGTTTATGTACAAGGCATCTTTATGCTGAGGGTAATAAAACAGCCCTACGGTGCCAAAATCCTCAAGTTGAGTGACTGGTTAACTGTTAGACCATAAATAATTTGAGTTGGCGAGAAATATTCTCACTTCAGTGGGAGGCGGTATTCTGTCACTTCTCTGGATTCCATCTGACATGTTGGATTATTATAGATTAAATAAGCAATCCTGAGTGGACTGTGGCCTAGCAACACAGGCCTGAGACAAAGGAGATGGGACCCAAAAAACGGGGGGTGTGGGGATGTGGCCATGGCCAGGCTCAAAGGCTACATTCATTCTAAGTGCATTTGTGAAGGCAACAACACTTGACCCCTGTTTTGTCCCCCTCGGGGTGCACTGAGGATGCTTTGATGACAAGGGCACTCACAGTGACTATCCCCAAGGACTGGAAAGTGACTCTCCAGTCTCTTTTGCTGCTACCCGTGGCCATGTCTTTACAACAAGACTGCTGATTCGACAGCGAAGGTTTCATGTAGGCAGCATTTTCAGCATTTCAGAGTTAGAGCAAAACAGACCTGGATTTGATTCCATACTCTGCTGTCTTCCAGCTGTGTGACCTTGAACAAGTTAGTTGACCTTTCTAAGCCTCTGTTTCTACAACTCTAAAGGAGGATAAAAAGCATTCTGATTTCATTATTAAGGAATAAACATGATAATGCGCATAAAGCATTTGGCATGGTGCCTAGCACCTTGCAAGGGCCCAGTTATCACAATTGTGGTTGTTCACATGATTTAAGAATCTCCTCCCATGTCCTAAAATGGGGCACCTGGGTGGCTCAGTGGGTTAAAGCCTCTGCCTTCGGCTCAGGTCATGATCCCGGGGTCCTGGGATGGAGCCCCACATCAGGCTCTCTGCTCAGCGAGAAGCCTGCTTCCCCCTCTCTCTCTGCCTGTCTCTCTGCCTACCTGTGAACTCTGTCTGTCAAATAAATAAATAAAATCTTTAAAAAAAAAAGAATCTCGTCCCATGTCCTAAGTGGATGTTTGCTTATATGTCACATAAAATGATCATGATATGGTGCAAGACAGAAGTGGGAATGTTTCACTGACTTCCTAACACCAGAAAACAGCGTAATTAAAGTAGTCTTCAGGAATGCATTCCGGGAGCAAAGAATCCCTGTGAAATAAATATGAATCAGTGATGCTTCCAGTCAGTTCTGTGCCAACCAAGTCAATTAAAGTTTGAACCATGTCAGCTTAGTGATTCACAGTTATGAGATGCACATGCTCCGACAAGACAGCCAGCCTGGAGACTGGGGCATAAGGGCTCTGCATGACCACTAGATAGCCTTGGGAGCCCCCTTCTCCTCTGAGCCTGGTTTCTCAGCTGTACATTATAGACGCACCATCTAGACATTTCACTTTTAAACAGTATTAGAATAGCAGGTACCCTAGATGCCCATTATTAGAAACAGACCCAATATCTACATTGCTCCTTGTAACGAACAGATCTATAGCATGCATTCTAATAATTGAGGATTAATATGAAAATAGGAGGCAGTGCATGGCAACAAGCAGGAACATCAGCATTTTTGTTCATTTCTCTCCCCCCTCTGAAGAATTGAGTTATCTGAAAGGTAGGTTGTTTGAAAACATCCGCATTTGCATATAGATTTTCATTTTGTTCCTGTATTTATTCTAGTTTGGTGGTCCTCAAGCTATAGTTTGTAGAAGATTTGCTATAGACTGTTAGTGATATAAAGTCAACATTTTCTACTTCCTAGGTACTTAAGGGATTTTTAATAGTATTTTGCCCAATACACATTTTTTGTCTGACTTTAGAACATAATCTCCCAGTAGTGTAGAGCCCCACAAGGAAAAGAAAACACTGCACCAGATTGTTTCTATTGTTTCTTTCCTGCCTGAAAATAAAGGTGATGGTATAGGGGCTATTTTAGAGGAAGATACTGAAAATCAAATTAGGTCACATCCGTAAAACCACCTGGCAAGCTGCTTCATAGGAGCGTTAGTTGCTGGAACTGCCTGGGGGCAGGTTGTAACACAGATATTTTTGAAGCATCTGAGCTGCACCCCAGATCTGTAGCTAGGATGGGAGAGTGACCTGGGTAGAGCCGGCTTTCAAAACGCTGATGGAGGAGGCACAGCCACAGGAGGTGGGGCCACTGATCTGAAGTGCAAAACCGGGAAAGGAAGGCACGGGGTGTGAACAGTGCCGGCAGGAACCTATAGGGCTGGGCGGTCGAAGAAGTGTTCTATTACTTTTTCCCTAGCCCCAGAGGGATAGGAATTCAGGGGGGCGGGAGTATGGGAGAGTCTTCAGGAATCCATCCTAAAACCTGGGTGTGTGTCGCCCAGGCATCTTATGGACATGTGTCCCCATAACTGTCCTTTTCTCTTTCCAAGGAGAACCCTATTCAGTCATAGGTGTGGGCATGTGCCAAGAGGGGACCTTGGCCCCATAGGTAACAGCACCTTAGAAGGCCATTGAGGCTAGTCCCTGTCACAGCAGCACATGCAGCCAGGATCTGGATACTTGGACACCCCTTTGATGGGGTCAATCTCCAGAGAGCTCTAGGCAGTGTCATAGTAAGTCTTCTGATATATGTTCAAATCCTATATGCTGCTTCCTAGCTCTGTCATGTGGAGAAGTGTGTAACATCATGTAACTGTGCTGGGAAAATGAGCTTCTCAGCATTTTGAACAGAGCTTGAGGCAGACCTACAACTCAGGATGAGGGGGAGGCTTCTATGAGACTGGGTTCTATGGAACAGTCTCATAGAAGAATGAGAGGAGTCCAGTGTCTATATACATTCCTGCAAACAGAAGCACAGAGGTTGTTACATGGTCCTTGAAGTGGTGGTGACATAAGCACCAGATGTGAAAGGGCCGTGGCCTGCCTGCGTGTGTGTGTGTGCATATGTATGTGTCAAGGTAGGGCATCTCTTTGTGCCATCTGAGGTCCAGCAGAAACCCTAGACTGACTCCATGGGTTGGTATGAAAATTAAATGAAACCCTAAACGTAAAGCATTGAGCATGGTCTCTGGATTACATTCAGTGTCTAATTAAGGGGAGTTGTTGCTATTGTTGGTCGTCCAGTGGAATTTGCTGGGAGAGGAGAGTGAGTTGAAAGAAGATAAAGCAACACAGTTAAGGATCTGATGCCCCTCTCATTACCTAAATCCCTGAGGGCCAGAAAAGCCAACACTCTGGTGTCTGTCTAGCAATAAGGCTCAAGCTCCAGACCCCCTTTCTCTCCCTAAGTTGTGGCCTCTCTCAACCTTGAAAGAGGTTTAGCAGAGTTTGGGAGAGATTTGAGCAGAGTGGCCCCCACGAATCTCAAATGGCAAACACCCCTTTCATTCCAGGACTGACTCTGCCCCATGTGTTCCATCCCTTGTCACCTACTTTTCAGAAATGAAGAAGTCTTTCCCCTCAACCTGTGACTTCAGGGCTTCCTTTCATAGTTCAGTGCTTGCATGCTTGACATGAAATGGTGTTACCTCCTGCCATTATCTTTTGTTCTGCTGAAACACAAACACAAACCAGACCCAAGGCCCATGCGTTTCTTGCTAGCCTATCAGGATGTGCTCTGTCCACGGACTGAACTGACAATATGAAAGGCTTTGCCCTGGTCTATTTGCTGGTTCAGTCTCTGACAGCAGTAACTTGTTCCCAGGCTACCTTAATGGGAAGTGACAAGGACTTTTTGCTGGCAGTCCAGGTCGTAGCAGAAGCAGGATCTGCCATGGAATGCATACAGAACCCAGACAGGTCCATCTTCCAGGTGACAGGTATCCATCCGGCCCATCAACTTTCTAGGAAATCTCTTTCTTTGTATCTCTTCTATATTAAGTGTTTGAATTGGGTTATAAGCAACAGAACCCGAGTCTGGCTGAACTATGCAAAAGACTAACATTGACTGGCAGAAGAGAAGGGTGGCTCTTAGAATTGAGAAAAAAGACGGGCAGACCTCAGAAAGGACAGACTGGAGCAGGCAAGAGATTAAGTTAGCAGAAGGGCAGCCACTGGGGCATATCCGCGTCACCCACTCGTGATCCAGGTTCCCTGGAGATAGACTGATTGACCCAATGGGTTCCCAGGCCCAGTGCACAGTGGAGTTGTCCCCACAAGAAATCGAAGTATTCTTAGCAGAGAGTCAGTGAAAGGGCTGGTCAGAGAAGGCAAGGATGCCAACCGAAGGGACAGCAAATAGCTTTTGCTTCAAGATTCTCTGGTGCCATTCGGCACGTATCCTCCAGACCAGGTCAGCTGGGAGGAGTGCTTTTCAGTGCTGCCATGCCCCAGAGAAGAAGGTAGGGACGTCCCTTGTGGCCCAAGCAGTCTTCAAAAGGGGATCTAAATTTCTGCACATTCCGCATAAATCCCTCAAGCCCCACAGGACTTAAATCTGTTGTTAATTTCTATCTAACCTCAACCTCTTTGGCTGTTGAGTGAAAAATTTTCTCAAGAAACACAGTCTATAGGGCAGGGTGAGATGAGGGGAAAGAATCCTATGTTCACAGCCCAAAGGCCTGCCTCTCTTCTGAACCTGTTTTCTGGTATATGAAATGAGAAGGACCATTTCCTGTGCTACCTCACAGGAAAGGAGGAGAGAATGTGTGTTCTTGAAAATTCTTTGCAAACTGTGAATGTGATGGGTCTGTGAAGCAAAAACCTGATCAATATTCCAGAACAACAGTGAGCATGGATGTGTTTCATCAAAAGAGAGGCCTTCTGGAGAACAGTGGAGGGATGAAGCAGCAATCCAGGTTAAGTGTCCTATACGTGAAGATCAAATTTCAACAATTTTTTAGGGATTCAAGCAAATATGGGAAAGTACAAGAGGGGAAGAATAAAAGAAGAAATTAATTTGAGATAAAGAGCTTAGGAGAGGAGATATCTTCCATTTGTATATTTGTTTATTCACTGAATAAACTGGGTATTTGTTACTTGTCAGACATGAATTCAGGGGAGACAGAGATGAATAAAGGCTAATCTCCTTTCTAAAGTCCTAAGAAGCAAGGAAGAATGTTGGGAGTTGTCCCTAAGGGATATTTTTAGGGTATGCTAAGGCAGAGCCAGTCATCTTGATTTCTTTTTTAAGAAAGAGGGGGAAAAAAAGAAGTGATAGAAAATATTGAGATGCCTTAACACCTTGGCTTTTCAGTCTCTGGACCTCTGAGGCAGAGCCTGATTTTCCTCCCCAGAGGAGGATCCCTGAGGGTATCTCTTGTTCACTGGGAATTACCAAGTTCCCATAAAGTCAGGCAGAAGTCATCCCAGCTATAGAGGCCACATGAGAATTTGAATAGTAAATTGCCCATTTCCTTGTCTTTAAAGCTAAACAAAAGTGCCCTAACCTTTGGAATCAACTGTAATATTTCACCCGTGGTGGGGTGATTTCTGTATAATGTATGAGTGTGTGGATTTCTTTAATTAAGAAATTAGCATTTTTCCAAGTTTGGACTTAAGTGTATCTTGATCTATCTTAAGAAAGCCAGTGGGAGGGGGGTGCCTGGGGAGTGCCTGGGTGGCTCAGTTAGTTAAGCTTCTGCCTTTGGCTCAAGTCATGATCTCAGGGTCCTGGGATTGAGCCCCACATCAGGGTCCCTGCTCAGTGGGGAGTCTTCTTCTCTCTCTCCCTCTGCTCCTCCTCCCTCCTCCACCCTCCTTGTGTTGTCTGTCTCTCTCTCATAAGTAAATAAAATCTTTAAAAAAGAAAGAAAAAAAAACCCATTGGGACCCCAAGCTAGTTTTTGCAAGTCTCCATTCTGTCTAGAGACGAAGACTCAACTAAGAGAGATGATTTTAATTTCCATGTTGTTAAGGAAACGTTTAGGGTCATTATGTACTTATCAGAAGCAGTTAACAATTGACAATCACTGTAATTGTTCAGCGACTTTCTGAGAATGAATCTAACTGCCTCTATAATACCTTTGATCATGCCATTCTCTAAGAATGGAAATGATTGATTATTCTATTATTTGACCAACCAAAACTCTTGACAGGCAATGTCATATATGTGCCTTTTTAGTCTCTGGTCTAATGAAAAGCTTAATTAAACCAAAAGGGAACTTTCACAAATGAGTGCTTTGGGACTGATGCAGAAAACTTTAAGAAGTGTGTGTGTGTGTGTGTGTGTGCGCGCGCGCGCGTGCACATCTGTCTGTGAGTGTGTGTGAGTATCTGTTTAACCAAAGCAATTTGGACCAGCTAAAGAATCCCTTGACAGTGTTAAACCACACAATAAATTAGAGGGAGCTGTCTTCTGTAACTTCATGTGAGTGATATAAGTATATTGACAGCAGAATTGAGCCTGTGGGATGGGAATGTGATAACAGGACACCTTACAGTAAGATGCCTGTGATTGCAACATTTTAAATGGAATGTTTAATTACCTTTGGCTCTCTTCCTTTTCTAATCTCCCCTCCCCGATCCTTTTGGCCCAGTAGGGAGATAACAATAACACAATGAAGAATATTTTAGAGGAAAAAGGGAAAAAATAAAAGCCCTTTAAAACACACACACACAACAAATTAGCACATTAATGCTCCAAACACAAGTAAAGCCCATTATCCTTTTATATTTAAAATCAGTTTGCCTTGTTATACTTGACTACTATTTTATCACAAATAATCACCTCAGTTTGGTGCCTTCTGTGTTTTTCAATCCATTGCAACTAAACTCCCACTTAAGATTTTAAGCAAATGCAAAATTCCATCAACTTCTTGAGAGAGAGAGAGAGAGAGAGAGAGAGAATGTGTGGTCTCATTTAGTGTTAATGGAATTTCATTTTAAGCAATGTTATGGATATTCTGATTTGCTAGTTTAGTCACTTTAAGTGGGCAATGGAAGCTCAAGGATGTTAACATAAAACAAATCAAACATGACGGTTTTTACTATGCTTTACACTGATGTTTAAAGTCACAGAATAACATCCTTTAAATTTTGACAAAAACAATTCTCATGAGAACTTTGTTGTGTATGGGTAAGACAGCTGACCTTTCAGGGATATTCACTCTCAATATTTGAGCAACCAACATATGACACAAAAATATCCACTGCCAGTTCACTCTCATCTTCTGCAAATTCCCCTCCAGAGGTTCCCCAGATCCTAATGAGAGGCAGTGATGCTGAAACTCTGATAAATTCCATGGGCCCCTGAGGCTCAGTGACTTAAAAACATGGCTGTTTCCTCCAGGCACAGTGGTGGAAGTGACAGCAGTTCTTCTCTGTCTTGACCAGGATAGGACTGTGTTAATTGCTGAGAATCCTACTAATCATACTGTTCTAGCTTAGAGTATTTATGGTCTTTCAAGTCTCAGTTGTGTAAGGAAGTTACCTGTTTCCAGCTTCATCAGCCATGTGGCCAGCCCTTTCCAGAAATGAAAATGAAGGATGTTTTGGGGAGGGGAATAAAGGCTGTCTCTTGGGATGTTTCAGAAAGGCCATGAAGTGCATGAACTTTGACATGTGCCCTAGAAAGACTTAGCCTGATGTTCGTCTGGCAGATTCAAGGTCTGTTGCTCACAGGTCTCTCTGCTACTGTTAACTTTTCTAGATAGAACAATAGAAATGAAGCCAGTTCACAGTCTTTACTTGCCCTGACTCCAGACTCGAGTTTGGGATTCAGATAAAAATTTCAAAGGCCCTTCCTATTTCTAAAGTTGCTTACTAAGGAATATAAGATAAGTTTAAACATGTGATTTGTGTTCCCATAATGACATATTTCTATCAGAGGTACAATGAGACAGGAGACAAAGCTTTGCTGTGCTGTGACTTTGGATCTCAGCTTCTTCCCCTGTAATATGAGTCAGTGAGATGTCATGGAGACGTATGATGGTTCATATTATTGAAGAAGAAAGAGTGGCTGGTGCAGTGGGCTGACAGCCAGGAGACCTACACTTCATTTTGGTCCTAGAGAGCTGGCTCTGGGTCTTAGGAGGCTGCCTCATTTCTCTGAACTTTTTCTTCATTTTCCAAAGTGAAAAGCTGGAACCAGCAGAACCAGTCTCTGCTCATCTGGTGACTTTTTGTTACCATTCTTTATCCTGCTTGAAAAGTCAAGTTTCTGAGTCCTTACTGTTTTCCAGTGGCCGGAGAGGTTTAGAGCAGCAGGGTTTTGGAGTCAGTTGTGTCTGAGTTCAAGTTTGGGATTCACTACCCTTAGCAATATGGCAGTGGGTAGATACTTAGCATCTCTGTGTCTCTGTTTCCTCATACATGGAGATCATGATGATGTTTTCTCATAAGACTGACATAAAGATGAAACTTAAATTAATAGAAGCAAGGGACTTAGTACAGTGCTGACCACATAGCAAATGCATATATTAGTTTCTTGGGGCTACCTTAACAAATTATCACCATTGTAGAGGCTTCAAACAATACACATTTATTATCTCACAGTTTTCTAGGACAGAAGTCTGGCATGAGGGCCAGCTGGGTGGCTCAGTAGGTTAAGCATCTGCCTTCAGCTCAGGTCATGCTCTCAGGGTCCTGGGATTGAGCCTGGCATTGGACCCCCTGCTCAGTGGGGAGTCTGCTTCTTCCTCTGTCCCTCCCCCATTATGCTTACTTACTCCTTCTCTCTCAAATAAATAATCTTTTTTTATAAATATTTTATTTATTTGTTTGACAGTGAGAGAGGGAACACAAGCAGGAGGAGAGGGAGAGGGAGAAGCAGGCTTCCTGCCGAGCAGGGAGCCCAGTGCAGGGTTTGATCCCAGGACTCTGGGATCATGACCTGATCCGAAGACAGGTGCTTAATGACTGAGCCACCCAGATGCCCCCAAAATAAATAATCTTAAAAATGAAAAAAAAAAAAAAAGAAGAAGTCTGACATGGGTCTCAGTGGGCTAGAATCAAGCTGTTGGAAGGGTTATGTTCCCTTTTGAAACCTGTCATGAGCTAAGTTGTATCCCCCAAAATTCATGTGTTGAAGACCTAACCTCTAGCATCTCAGAATGTAATTGTATTTGGAGATAAGGTCTTGGAAGAGGTGATTATTTTAAAATGAGGTCGCTAAGGTAGGTCTTAATCCAATCTGGTTGATGTCTCTCTAAGAAGAGGAAATTTGGACATCTGGAGAAATGCCACGGATGCCTCTACACAGAGGATGGCCATGGGAGGACATGGTAAGAAGACATCATCAGCAAGTCAAGGAGAGAGGCCTCTGGAGAAACCAAACTTGCTGGCCATTTGATCTTGGATTCCCAGTCTCTCGAACTGTGAGCAAATAAATGACGACTGTTGAAGCCAGCCCAGTCTGTGGAATTGTGTTATGGTAGCCCTACCAAACTAATGCAGAACCTCTGTGGAAGGATCTACATCCTTGCTACTTCCAACTTTTAGAAGCCACCCACATTCCTTGGCCTGTGGCCCTCTTCCTCCTTCTTCAAATGCAGCTGCAGTGGGTGGAGTTCATCTCACTTGGCTACACTCTGACCTTCTCTCCTGCCTGTCTCTACTTACCAGGACATTCATGATTAATTACTGTTAGGTCCATCTGGATAACCAAGCATTGTTTCCTTATCTTATGGTCAACCAATTAGCAACCTCAAGTCCCTGTTTGAACTTAATTCTCCCCTGTCATGTAACATAATATATTCATAGGTTTCAGGGATTACCATGTGGACGTTGCAGGGGGACACTATCCTGCCTACCACAACATTTAGTAAATTTTAGCTGTTGTATGGAATGGAAATTTTGTCCCAGCTTGGCTTACTTTACTGACTTCAGCACTAGAATGGAAATTACCAAAGAATTAAATTTCACTGAGTAGAAACTGGGGAATCATGCTCATTTTGTAGTTTGTCTTTGCTTCCTCCAATACAGCACAATCTTCTGCTGACATAGGACTCCTGGTGCAGAGAGTAAGTGATGTTCCAATGAGCTGGAATTTTATCATTCTGATTCAGCCGATATTTCTAGCAAACTGTTGACCTAGTACTGTTTACTCAGGGGTTTTTTAGTCTTGGTAGAGTGGCAATTCAAGTCAAAATTTGTCATGCCATTTCTCACACATCTGCTCCTTTTACCTTTAGAAAAGGAGGTTTCAGTGTTTAATGGGGGCCCAAGGTTGTATGGTTTCCATTGAATATTTGGCCTCAAAAAGCTCTGACTGTAGAAACAACAAGCTCGGATTGTAGAAAACCTGATGTTTGTAGTCTTCAAAAGTGCTACCAGTCACAAGTGACAGAAAGTCAACTAAAAGTGGCTTCATCTGAAATGGGAAGTTATTGATTTAGTTCATGTAACTACAAAATCTTGAATGGATCTGAGTCTGAGTTTGATTAGATGCAGGTATTGGGCATATTTGACTGCACACTATTAGGATTAGAGTCTCTCTATCACCATCTCTATGCTCTGTTTGCACCTACATCGGTGTCACTCTGGGGAGAGACTGCTCAGAACTCTGGACCCTTAACAGCAAGCAAACCCAGTGTAAATCAAGCTCTCCTTTCTCCAAAATTCAAGCCAAGTCCTTGGATTGAGTTTTCTTAGATCAGTTTAGGTCATGAGACCACCTCCAAACCATATCAGTCTGACCAGGAGATACAGTGCAATGCTTGGCTAGGCTGAGGTCAAGGGAAGCCTGGAGGTCTGGAAACTAGAGGAGGCTCAGCTCCACCCCAAATACATGGATGGAGAATGATAAGAAATTATTCCGAGGGAAATAAAAATGACGTTCCCAAAAAAGGAGTGCTGGATATGCAGAATGCAAACATAACCGATGTCCATCTCAGGTGAGTTTTTAATCATTACTCTGGAGATTGGAGTTTGTTATGTCTTCTGTCTTATTTGGGCCCCAAGCGTCCCCTGCTGGACACTGGACAGGCTCTCCCAGAAGTGTACGGATTTGGGGACAAATGACACAGACACCAGAAGATGTAAAATAATGTTTATTCACATATAAATAGCCCAAGTGATTTCCTGAGAAGGGCTCAGATTCTATTCAGAATGAAGCAAGAAGCAGGGAGAATCAGCTGGCTTTGGAGATTTTTGGAATTTAAGGGATAGGGTTGGTATAAGGTTTTCCTGTAAAGATTGGGTTTTGAGTAGTGTGAATTTCCCTGCCAGGGCCTGAGCTTCCTTATGGACTTGCCCAGATGTGGGGCAAATCATGAATGGGAAGGGATGGGGTTTGAAAGTTATCAGTGTCAAATCTCAAAAATGGACTTAGACTCATGATTATACTTTCTTATTCTACTTTGCAAGGGAGAGGGGGAACCATAGAAATCAAGGGTTTGAAATCATCTACCTAAACAGGCTTTGCCTCCTGGTATTTGTTTCTGATCAGTTTTGAAAAGGGAACATGTGGGGCGCCTGGGTGGCTCAGTGGGTTAAGCCGCTGCCTTCAGCTCAGGTCATGATCTCAGGGTCCTGGGATCGAGTCCTACATCGGGCTCTCTGCTCAGCAGGGAGCCTGCTTCCCCCTCTCTCTCTGCCTGCCTCTCTACCTACTTGTGATCTCTGTCAGTCAAATAAATAAATAAAATCTTAAAAAAAAAATGAAAAGGGAACATGTGGAAATTTTCCAGGCCACTTCCTGTTAGTGGGTCATAGAGTACCCATGGGAAATGGGCATGCTTTGCACATGTAGGTTTCAAATAATAAGCAACATCAATATATCTTTTCTCAGAGGAAATAGTTATCATGGAGATAAAGCAATAGACAGGGCTAAGCTCTGGTGACTGCGTGCTTGGCATGGTGCTAGGAATGATATTTACAGAGATAAATAAAGCATAATATTTCTGTCCACAAGGAACAGTTGAGGTGGTGCATGAGATCAATGCACAATTCCTAAGAGCCCCTAAGTGTGAGTGGTCCTGCAAGTTACGTACAAGTGGTGTAGGAGGTGGTGACACATTACTTATGACTGAGGACGTATTGCTACCAGGGGATGTTTTAAAAAGGTGATTTTTGATATGATGCTCGACAAGCTAGAAGCATGCTGATGGTCTAAGACTAGATAGATACAAGAGGTTAAAAAATTATCAATCATATGACCATGCAAAAGAGCAAACTAATGTACTCCACATCCTGATGGAATCTCACAGGTAGTATGATTCCATGCATATGAAGATTACAAAAGTAATCTATGAGAATAAACACGAGCAATTATTCAGGGTAGAGGTGGCTACTGACTGGGAGCAGACACAAGGTAGTCTTTGGGAGGTGAGAGAGGAAATGTAAATGTTCTCATCTTGACTTGAAAGGGGTTACGAGGGTGCATATATGTAAACAGTCATAAACTGAGTTTTAAGATTTGTCATTTAGCTATATGTGCATTTTGCCTGAATGGAAAGGGGGAAAAAAAGAAAGAAATAGCCTAACAGTGCAAACCATACTTATGTGCATGTGGAAGGCTGAAGAAGGGCCCCTGAAAGATGTCCACATCCTCATCCCTAGAACCTGCGAGTTCATTACCTCAGGTGACAAGAGAGACTTGATAGATCATGATGATTTTGAGGTGGTTAAAGTGGGGAGTTTAGCCTCGTTTATCCAGGTGGGTATGATGTAATCATAAAGGGGCATTGTCATAGGGAAGCAGGAGAGTCAAAGGTCAAAGAGGGAGATGGGAGAATAGAAAGAGAGGTGCTGGTGATGATCTCTGAAGATGGAAGAAGAGGCCATGAGCCAGGAGTACAGGTGGTCTCTAGAAGCTGGGGAGAAACAAGGAAGCAGGTTCTCCCTAGAACCTCCAGAAGGAACGCAGGCCTGCTAAGACACTGAGTTTAGTCCACCAAAACTGGTTGACTTCAGACTTCGGATCCACAGAACTGTAAAATAATAAATTTATGTTGTTTAAATCCACCAGGTTTATGGTAAGTTGTTACAGCAGCTGTAGGAAACGCACACAGTGCAAATTATTTAGCAGGAAGAGAATTACACCTGTATGCTATTTTGAATCTCAGTTCCTCTTCGTAACTGCCCTTTGTGGCTGATACCATTATTTATCATCATTTTGTAAAGGAAACAGGCTCGGACAGTCAGGTGTCCTCCAAACAAAAGAGGTGGAGAAACCATGATTTGGGTGCAGACCCCAGAGCTCAAGGTTTTCATCAGTCAGTTTTGCCCTTGCCAAGCAGAAGAGGCAAAGCAAAGCAGCAAAGCTGCAGAGGTCATTGTTTGGAGGAAACCAGAGTGCAGGCCGTGCCCCAGGAGAAATTCCATGACTTCTTTTCTAGTGGGCATGTTCTGCCTGCAGAGCTCTCAGCCTGGCCCCCTCCCCAGTCTATGGCCATGAGGGGGACGGTATGGATTTGTCAGGTTGCTATAAAAGCTTTGGTGACTGGAGATTTGTTTCAGGACCATGACGAGCAGTTGAAATATTTCACTTGTGCCCACTGGGCGTCACATTTCATGAAGATGGCATTAACTAAGTTCACTAAAAAATAAGTCTCTCCCTGAATGTCCCGTACTGAACTGCTGCTGTCACTTGTATTCAGGGAAACACATGTATATGTGTGTGGTTTTTTTAGGGAGTTATACCAACTTATTGGCCCTGTCTTCCCAAATCCTAGAAGTCTACCAGACCCACCTTTATTTTCCAAATGGGTAGTTAGAAGATGGTTCGACTGACCTATACACAGAATTACATCAAGTAATATAGGAGCCAAACCTGTGATGCTGGTTTCCGGGGCTCCACATTCAACACTACTGAGAATAGGATATGACTTGTCCGGCTAACTGAAGGAAGTGTTCATTTTTCTCTAAGCCTCTTGAATATTTTTATCAGATCACACAGTGAATGGCTCTGCTCTCTACTTTGCTCAAAGAAACACACTGATTCGGCTGAGAGCTAATAACAGAGGGCTAATAGAGTACCAGCTCCACCTCCTACCAGCTGTGTGACCCCTGCAGGCCAGCACCCTTCAATAAATGTTGTGTACCTGAAACCCAGAATGTTTCTACTCTTCTAAACCCCGAGAGGATGTCAGATCTTTAAAGAACGTCAAAGATCATCTAGTCCAATTTCTACGTTTTCTAGGTGGAGAAGTTTGGCCAGGAACAGGGGTGAGTGGGCAAATGGCCAAGAGAGAAGTGGGTGACCATTCCAACTGTATGGACAACTGTCAATGCAAGGTTGGCTGATCATGAAAAAAAGCATTACAGTCAGAAGCATTTCCGGTAGACTATTAAGATCTATGATACGGTAATCATTTGAACAACTATGGTTATTAGTCTTATTTGCAGACACAGTGTTCAATTATGCAGAGCATTCAAGTGCAACAGTCCCATGGAAATTTCTCAGCCATCAGTGCAGAGAGACTATTTTAAATGAATATATTCAGTGGTTTCCTCAGACCTACTTACCATCCACAAGAGACCAACTTCCCATGGAAAAATCAGTTCACTACAAGGGGAGGCATGGGAGCTTTAAAACACTTCTTATTGCAAGTAGCCAAATAATTTTTTGAAAAACAACAACAACAACAACAACTTACCTTCTTGCCTTCCAGGCTGTTCAGAAGGCTTATGCAAATCTCCAAGTAAGCAGAGGTTAGTTTCTTGGCCTTGTCCTAGGGAGCATCCCTACGCAGAGAAATCAATACCTCATTATCCATGGAGCCCTCCTGATGCTCACAAGCTGGTTTTATGTATTTATTAGCAATGTGAAGGGAAGCAGACCTAAAATAAATACTTATAAGGAGACCACAGCACATCACGCACACATACCCAATTCAATAACTACATCATACAGACCCTCCTCTGGAAATCTCAGAACTCAAAATATTCTGTTGGATTTCAAACACTTGCCAAAGACACCACTCTCACTATTAGAGAATTTTGCTAAAATTCTCCTTTTTCTGGTTGTGTTTTCTCACATCTCTGCTGTGGACTGTGACTAAGCCAGGGCCTCTCTAATGAGTCTTGAATGAGGCCTCTTCCCATGGGGAGCTTGTCAAAGCTTAGGAAGGTTTAACCATAGAACAAAAGGACAGGGCATCCTACCTGGGACCTATAGGATTTTTTTTCAAAATGATTTCAGACTGGCCTAAGTAGTACAAGGGGGTGAGGGATAAGGCTTGGGGTTGGCCTCTCAGTTGAACAAAATGCATTCTACTGATGAATGTGTCTTCAGTGAAAGACCAGAAGGCGAAGCTCTGGATTTGGCTTTGTGTCATAGGGTGAAGGGTTTTCTGTTCCCTGGGCCCAGAGTCTGAAATGATAAGCTTTCCCAGCCTGTGCACTCAGCTCAAGAAAAGACTCTGAAGCCAGAACAGAAAAACTAAAAAATAATAAAATTGAATTTAAAAAATTAAAAAATAGCCATTTCTGCAGATTCCTGTTAGCCTAGAAAGGATTTCATTCAATGAGGAGTCCATGAGTGGGACCTCTGGTGATACTCCTCAAAATAGATCTGGATAGTCACACATGACCTGTCCTTTGGATAAGCCCATGCACAGATTTTAGAACTACCTTTACCATAAAGATCACATCTTTTTATACCTTCATATGTTCCCTCTGTCATCCTCTAGGCTTGGTCTGACCATTGCATTAGGGATTCTTGAGGTTTTCTTAGCAAATGAAGAATGGTGATAGGATGTCTCTTATTACCCAGGAGCTTGTCCACCTTATGAATAAATCACTTAGTTTGGGTACGCTAGTATAGCTTTTCAGTCCTGGGGAAAAGACATGGGAATACTTACTCTACTAAAAACTTTTTTTTTTTTAAGTTTAGTTGAGCATTTACTCTGTCCTTTAAGTCCCATGCTCCAAACTGGCGTTGGTGGTATAGTGGTGAGCATAGCTGCCTTCCATGCTCCAAACTGGTGCCCTACTTACTGTACAGAGGCAACTGTGGTAAAGTGGATGAGAATGATGTACTGCTATTAGTTCTTTATTCATTCATCCTATGAGAATATGCTTATTCAGGATTTATTATATGTCTCTTTGCTAACTGCTATGCATATAGAATCAATAAGACAGTCCATTCCTTGCCCTTATGAAATGTCCTTCCTTTCTAGTGATGGAGACAGAGTAAACATATATTGATGCTCTCTGGATGTGATAAGAAGGAATAAAATAAGTAAAAGGGTAACAATGTCAGCGCTGTGGAGGAGCCTCACTAGACTGTGTGCTCAGAAGGTCTCTTGGGGGAGGCGGTATTTAAACTGAGACTTGAACCTTGAGAGAAAACCACCTAAGACTGGAATCAGGAAAAGAACATTCCAAACAGAGGAAGATAGCAAATGAAAAGGCACTGTGGCAAGGGAGAATGTGGTTTATTTGAGATGATAAAAAAAGGAAAAATCTGTCAAAAAAAAGAGAGAGAGAAAGAAAAAGGAAAATCTGTCTAATAAAAGGGGGAGCCTGGCTAGGAAAGAGGAACACAAGTGTCAGAGAGGTGGGCAGAGGCAAGATCCTAGAGAAGCTTATATTCTGGAGACTGGAATTTGGGTTTTATTCTGTGTCTAGTAGGAACTATTAAAATGTCTTAAGTGGGAAATGATGGGCTCTGACTTATACCTTTCAGTGAAATTTGATTCATGTGGAGGCTAAATTAGAACATGAAAGCCAGGAGAAGGGGCTGGGAGACTGTCCCCAAAGTCAGACCAGCGGTGATGGTGGTTTGGCCAAGGCAATGGTATAGGAGGAAAACCAGAAACAAGTAGAGTGATAGAGGGGCAGACTATGAGTCCAGAGAGGCACTAAGCAAGGTGATGGCTTTGGTGTAGGAGGGATCCCCGAATGTTAACTTAGTGGATGGCATGAAATCAGTGCTCAATGAACTTTTGATCTAAAATGAGTCACATTTGGAGATTTAAGCTCAATTTCGATCTTTGTTTCTAATGGATCTTTAGGCTCTAGGGGAAGGGAAATTAATTTTCCCACTATTCTTCTAGGTTCTTAACTGAGACCTCCCTCACCCACAATAAAAAGACATTAACATGAGAAAAACAAATTTAGTTACGTTTGTACCTATAGTAGCCCCACAGAGAGAGGAGACTCAAAGACAGTCAGACAATGAGGCTTATATACGTACCATCCTGAGCTATGGAAAATGATAGGCGTGTGAGGCTTTAAACGGGTGAAGGCAATTCACAGGAAGGTGAATGCATATTAAGTCTCTCAGGGGAAAACATTCTCTCTGGAAATGACTCTCTTCTCAGCATTGGCCGCCCATCTAAAATTCGTAGGCAATTAAGAGGGAGGTAAAAAATTTTGCCTTCTTTGCTGCGTCCTGATTGCTTTTGGCCTCACATACCAAAGTGGCCTATTTTGTGGTGGCACATTCTGCTACCCTTCAGGGCAAATCCTTTACCCCCTCTAGATGAGAGTTGGAGGGGATGGTAGATCTGAAAGTCCTTTGTAAATGACCAGCCACCCTGACACAGGGGTTATGATGAAGATGGACATTTCTGGAGACATCAGTGCTCATATTGATTTTACTAAGGTCTCTGGGTGTTCACTGACCAGGGCTTGAGTGCAGGTGGCCAGGAGAACTCAGCATTTTATTTTCACCTCTACCCTGACTTTGAGCTTAACTCCCTGTGAGCCTTCCTATGCCAGGAAAGCAGAGAACTCTCCTTGCCCTTCCATTATTGACTTTGGATGAGTTTGTCCAGACCTTGTCAATTCAGATGCTCATTTGGCTGATGGACAATAGGTTAGTGGGAACCAGGCTGCTACCACAGACCCATCTCACGAAAATCAAAGAGCAGCTGGGGGCTCTTGGGAGCTTATTCATCATGGAAAGCATTTGAGTATGTGGCTAATTATATGCTTTATTATGGATGCTAATTTGTGCTGGAAGCTGGTACCATGCATGTTAGCATTTAGTTCTAGTTAATGAAGTTGAGTTAAGCATTCAATATATCACTGAGCTCACAATTTCTCCTCTTGGCTAGAACAACTTGGTGTAGAAAACTAACAGGTGATGGTGTTGGGGAAGAGAATGCACTCATAGAGTGAGTTTATTCTCTGTAACTCGGGGCTATCTCCAATGCTGTATTGTGCCTGCGTGGTATTAATGTGAGATAATTTTCAGTGGGATAAAACCCTGGGCTCTGCTAAGAGAAGTATCACTGTGATTACTTATTAGCATAATCACAAAGAGCCCCTGTGTGGGTTCCAATGAGGCCAGCTGGAACCCTGTGGTTTCTTTTAAGACAGTCTTAATGTTTTAAGAAGAAGAAATGGAAGCTAGCATAAAAGTGCATTCAGCATATCCCACTCATCTCAGACCCAAGTTTAATCATCACTGATAACTTTAAAATATGGAAGATAAACAAACTTACTTTGACCTTTGCAAGGAAGAAAATTATCTATTTGCTGTGTTCTTATTGGTGTTAAGAGGAGTTAGGCTTGTGAATCACTGATATATCAATGAGATAATAGACTCCTGGGTGAGCCATTTAATTTTTCTTTTACTGCCATCTTTCATGTCAGGCTGAAAGGAAGAAAACAAAAACAATGTCCTCTATGAAGAACAAGTTTGGTTGAGGTTGATTCTTAGGCATTCTTCCTCAGAGTCCAACTCCAGAAACCAGGCCCTCTGAAGGATCTGACAGGGAAGGGGCTGGGGCTGCCGTGGTGAGGCCGGTTACTAGAGCCTCAAGTCTTCCAGAGAAACTGACTTGAGGGCTTGCTGGAGTCCTCACTGTCCATCCCACAACCAAGTTTTCAGTCATGCCCTTTGTCATTTCATGGGAACTAGTACATTCTGCCACTGCACTGGGGTATTCTACAATCTTGTTGGGCAGGTAGCTGGCTATGTTTCCTTGAGTACTTACTAAGCACCAACCACCATGCTAGGAGCTTGAAATGCAATACTTCACTCCATCCTCAATGCTGCTTCACTAAGGACACTGCCCCTTAAATGCCCAGATCTCAAATGAGAAAAATAGAGAACACAGAGAACAAGGGGAAATGATTCTTGAGTCAGAATCGTTGCCATGTTCAATGTCGCAAACCAAGGGTTGACAAACACTTTCCTGTAAGGGTACAGAGTTTGTATTTTTGGCTCTGTTGGCTATGAGTTTTTAGTTATAACTTACCTCTGGTGTAGAGAGAATGAACCATAGGCAATATGTATGGGTGTGGCCATGTTCTACTAAAATTTTTTTTTTGCAAAAATGGTGGGTAGCCAGACTCAGCCTGTGCCTCATAGTTTGCTGACCCCTATTCCTAAATGCTTGCTCCTTTTTCTTCTTCCAGGATCTTTGGTGATGATCTCTATCTTTGGAGTCCCATAGAGCCTGGCTCAACATTCGGTCTCTGCCACTTACTCACTACGTTATGTTGGAGTAATCACTTAATGTTGATTAAGTGATAAATCACTTAATGAGTTTGGTTTTCCTCCTCTGTTAAATGGCTGAAGGACAACCTAAGAGGGTAGTTGAGAAAATCAAATGAGAGAATGAGTATGAAGCATGGAGCACAGAGCATGGCACTGGGAGAGCCAATGGACTGATGGCCCTACCACCTTGGAAGATGCTCTGCTGACCCTGATCCTGACTCCAGGGAGAGTCAGTCTAGGTCTTTCTGCAGTCTTGGAGCCTCCCCAGAGCAGGCAGGGAATGTTCAGGGGCCAGAGACCAGCTTTCAATCCTGCTTCTGTCTCCAAAATAACAGTTTGGCATCAGGGAACAAAAGTCAGCTTACAATGGGAATTCAGGCCCCTGAGATCCCAGGGAACATGGGGTCTAATATTAAAGCACAAAGGAGGAAAGCAAGACATTTTTAAAAAGCTTTTTAGAAATGGTAAGAGACACAAAGAGCCCCTCACTGTTTTACACTTGTAAAGAGACCCCTGCAGGATTCCCAGTTCTAATCTGCAGTAAAAAGCTACAGGGCTACAATAAGGCATCTGGTTCCATTGACTTGCTTCCTTTTTTCTCCATAGCCTCTGGCATAAAAACTCAAACCAGTGAGACACTTTAGAATAGGCTTCAGCCGTGTTTTTCCTGTCAATCAGCTGCTGATCCTGGAAACACAAACATGGTGACATGACACAATTTCTGTTTTCATATCTGTTTTTCTGATATGATCATCTTAGAGGAGACACAGTCGTCAGCTATTTACTTACAGCTCCCTGGGGCGTAGAACCCTGGGGCAATTAAACCACAGAATTAGATTGAAATAATGGTGACGGTGGTGATGAGAACACAAAGGGCCAGACAGTCTAGGTCCTGGCTCAGCCTCACACAGTCAGGGTGAGTGGGTTTCAGAACTTTCATTTATCAAAAGTATTATGCACATTATCTATTTTCTTTTTCAGGACAAGCAAAAAAAATAATTCATTCTTTTCTCTCCTATCACTTGCTTAGTAGCTTAAATCCCAAAAGTCATTTATTAACTCACAAAACTAAAAGTCTAGGGGGTCTTTTGGTTTCAGGTATAGCTGGATCCAGGAAGCTCAAACATGTCATGAGAATTTAGACAGCACACACACATTTTGTTGATCTTTCCTTCCTGCCCTCTTCTTTCTCTCCTTGTATCTCTCACTCATTTATTCATGAAATAGATGGAAAAAAATTAGAAGTACCCAATAGCAATAGCATCTCTGAGGTGTAGAATCAGGTCAGGGTGGTCAAAGAAGATTTGCTGCAGGAGGAAGTCTCTGAGTTTGGGATTCAATCTGAACTTACTGAAAATCTGCCGAAGAATCTCCTGGACTTTTTTTTGCTGTGATATAGTTTGCTGGGCCCCATCCCAGACCAACAGCAAGAGATTCCCAGGGAAAGGCTCTAGGCTTGCTTTTCTTTGTCAAGTTCCTTCTAAATCTTGTGGACATTCTAGTTGAGAACAATTTTAGGGCTAACAGCTTCTTGTTCTGCACAATTAAGTAATGAATTATAATTCAAGTTTGTATACTGAAGCTAGACCAGGAAATACAAAATGCGTAGGGTAGATATTTTATAGAATTTCCAGAACACTTACTCAGGAAGGCTGTTGGATCCCCCTACTCTCCAGGCTTCCTGAATAACAGACGCAGACAATACTGATTTATAAGTGAGCCTTGCTGTAGGTAGACAGCCTCCCTGGAACGCTAAAAGAAGACAGTATTCTCTTTTTCATTCAGCAGTGCAGGAAGCATGGAAATCTTATGAAGATCCCATCTCTAGCTAGTCTTAGCTCTATCTAGATGACTTGCCTAGAAAATAAAGCCTCATAGATATTAAATCCCCAGGACGTGTTCATGAGTTCCTTTCATCTATCACTGTAATCTTGGAAGAGGAAAGTATAGTGTCTCTAACTCATGTGTTCCTAGATCTTCTTGCTATACCAGATCTAGTGTGGGTTCTGCAGTCTGCAGAGAGATGGCTGCATTCATCATCTGGCTGTGCCCCATACAGGCTGAGTGACCTTGAACAACTCTGAGCCTGTTAATGAACATCTCTAAGCCTCAGTTTTCTCCTAAGCAACACCTATCTCACAAGATGGTGAGAATTAAGAGTGAGAACTACATGGAAGGCATTTAACATAAGATCTGGCAAGTAATATGTGCTCATTTAATCTCAGCTACTCTGACTTGACCTTCATCTGTGATATACACGATATACTTCATCTGTGATATACAGGAAGGATAAGTAAGATTTTAATATGAGAAAACTATCCAGGCCCTATGTCTTCTGCAAACTGGCATTGGTTCAATAGAGCCTTAGGGAAATGTTTGGTTTCTATTAGTTTCTCTGTTGGCCTTGATTATGTAAAATTAATTGTATATAATTATATGGAAATGATAATCAACATTTCCATCAGGGAATCAACAGAGCTTAGTAGTTAAGACCAAGAGTTTTGGTGCAAAAAAACACGGATATGAGCCTGGTCCTGTCACTTAACTAACTCTGTAATCTCGGGCAAGTTACTTAGCTTCTCCAGCCTCATTTCCTAGTCTGTAAAATGGGAAGAATAATAGGATTCACGCTCCTGGGTTGTTGTGGAGATTAACTGGTGGAAGTAAAGCACCATATTTTCTCCATGGAAAGTGGTCTCTACCACCCCCACCACCATCATTTACAAAGACCCTTGCTAAGTGGGGGTGTTTCTGTGCTTCATATACTTTATGGAAAGACAGTTTTGTTGGGTTTGCTTTTTCTTACAAAAAATGGCTATGCAATAAAATGGCTTATTACTATCAGCTCTACTTACATTAGCAAAAAGGGGCTCTACCAGACAGAGGAAAGAAGTTTGGGTTGGAAGAATGGGTAGAGGAGAACGGAGTGAATTTCTCAGATTACTTAAGACTGTGAATGTTCCGGGATCCTTGGGGTTGGGGTTGTGGGGTGCATTGCCAAATTCTTTTTGTTGGAATTACTTCTCCTTTCTTCCCCTTCCCTTTTCTTCTCTATTTTTTTTTTTTCTTTTTTAGATGGCTATAGTTATGGAGTTCTAGATTTTCCACCTTGAAATTGGGCCATCCCTTTCCTTCTATGGCAAATGCTGATAAAACACAAAAGTGCCATTTGTTTCTTCCTGCCTATTCATTCTTGCTGTAGAATAGTGGAAGAATGGAGGAAGGCACTTTCAAAGGCATTTCTGTTCAAAAGGAAAACTCCTCAATGATCACTATTACTGTTGCAAGTTCCGTCTGCTGCTTTCACAGTGGAATCATTTTCCTCTCCTTGATTTTTGCCTGTTTCCCTGAGGCACCTGAACCTGAGATAGTTTTTCCCCCTTTCAAGATGTGCCTGTTGATTAGAAAGCATTAGGGGAGGCTCAGTGTGGCTCTAGGGCAACAGCCAGGGCACTCTCCAGGGCACCCACAGAGCTGGGTCTGCATCGCCACCAGTGGGAAGCATAGCACTGCTGGGGCAGGGGTGGAGTTTTGGAGGCCCGTGGTCAAAGTAGCCAAAAAACCCATTAAATCGTAAGGTGAGAAGTTGTTCCCTTCCCACTTCTCTTTCAGTCCTCAAGGAGCAGGACTCTGTCTGGTGCTAGTGTATTTTTTTTTTTTTTCCCAATTTATTTATTTTCAGAAAAACAGTATTCATTATTTTTTCACCACACCCAGTGCTCCATGCAAGCTGTGCCCTCTATAATACCCACCACCTGGTACCCCAACCTCCCACCCCCCCGCCACTTCAAACCCCTCAGACTGTTTTTCAGAGTCCATAGTCTCTCATGGTTCACCTCCCCTTCCAATTTACCCAAATTCCCTACTACTCTCTAACGCCCCTTGTCCTCCATGCTATTGGTGCTAGTGTATTTTAACACTTCTCTACCGCTTGCTAATGTCCCTTTATAATAAAGTGAGAAGGCAGGCCTCAGAGGCAGGACTGTCAGCAGCTCACAGGACCCATTAGAATTTAATAGCCTTGTATTCATCCTTATGGTTAGCATCTGTGTATGGCAAGGGATAGTGCTTTTCCATTTGCTGCAGTAATTTTACGTTTTCTTGAACAAATGTAAGTAAAAACGAGAGTTAAGTAAAATGAGATATGTTAATAACACAGGCATGTCGTCATGACAAACATATTGAAGGCTGGGAAGATTGCCAAGAGCTAAAGTTTGGGGGAAATTGTGCTGGGAGCAGTGACATACTTTCCCTCTTGAGGGTTTACTTCCAAAGTGGAGCCACCTTCTCCTAGAGTTAGATGGTACCATCTATCAGTCTGTGAGGGGCTGTCTGAACACAAAAGGACAAGCTCTCCAAAGGAATAGAGACAGAGCCAGGGGATATTTTAGCTCTAGTCTTTGGTTGTGAGTGAAAGACTTCCCCTGGGCTCCATCCCCAGAAGAGTCAGGGCAGCAAAGAGAGGGGACTTCAGAGTCTGGTGTACTGGGGTTTATATCTCAATCAGCAGTGTATCATTAGAGATTCTGGAGTCCATTGGGGTTCAACGCTGAGCTCAGACACTTACTAACTGGGTAACCATGGGCAAGGCACACATCCTTGTGCTGCAATTTTCCTATCTGTAAAATGGGATAATAAGAATAGACTTACTTGTAGGGTGTTAAGCAGGTTGATTGGAATAACAATATAGAGTACCTAGAAAAAAATGCCTGAAACATTTTCTCATGGTAAATGCCCAATTAATGTAAGGTGCTATTATTATTGTCATCATCATTGCCACCCCCTTGGGTAACATCCTCTCGGAGCCTCATTTCCCTTGTTGGTAAAATCAGATTGGTACCATCTGCCTCAAAAGGTACATAGCTGTTGCACAATCAATGCAGGCTTCCTACCATTCTCTTTTCCTAGAAATATAAGATAGGTAAGGTAGTGCAAACTTCTAAAGCTATAGGTATATGGCTTTCATACCTTACTTAATTTTGACTGGGAACACAACCACAATGAGGTTTTTGAGGGAAATGCCTGCCTGTACACCAAGTCATTGGCAATGCTTGATATCCATGGTTGTGAGAAGCAGATATGAATGTCAGACATTCAAAATGACACCTTTGCCTTCTGGTGGAGTTGTTTGCCGACCAGGGCTAAAGAAAGTCATTCCATTTGTAAGAGTTCTTTTGAACAACCATATTCCACCTATAGCACGCATGAGCTCCTTTTCTCCTACTATAGAAACATTGATGTCTTCAGCAGCTAAGTCCAATTTTCAACCCATGTTGCTTCTCGTGGCTGAAGTTAGCACCATCTTATTAAGTTGGTAGTGAGCTATAGCTGCCCCACTTTCCCTCTGTTCCTCTATCGATCTAAACTAATCACTTAATTAGCCCAGACAAGAAGTCTTCTGTGGTGTTAAATAACTCCAGAAACCTACCGGAGATGCTTGAGTGGACCGATTGGATTTAACTTGCAGTTCATTACCTCTAGACTAAGATATGTTAAATTCAGGGCCTGGAAAGTGAGCTGGATTCTGTACTGGAAACAAATTCTGTTTTCTTAAAGTACAAAAAAAAAAAAAAAAAAAAAAAAAAAAATCCCTTCAAGCCAGTGGTTTTCAAAGTGTGGACCCTGCCACACCCGTGTCAGTAACCCCCCGGGAACATATCAGGGCCCACTCCAGAGCTACAGAATCAGAAACTCTGGAGGTAGGGCCTTACAATAAGTTTTAACAAGCCCTGCCAGTGATATTTATAAAGAACTCTTGCTTGAGGCTGTCTCTCAGAGTCAAGGACTTATTTATCTGGGCCGATTTTTTTAGCAAGGAAAGCTGAGCAACCTGGATGGGAAGACTGCTTACTAAAGTATGACATTGAACCAGCAGCCTGGGGCTCATTGGGAATCTGAAAGTATTAGTTCAGATTCTTCCTTAGGAATGGCACAAGATAGAGAGGTGGGCACCTGGCCAGGGTGACTAGGCAGAATGCTCCGAGAGTGACCAAAGTGCTGCTTTATTACAGAAGTATGAGAGAACAGTGGGACATTTTCAGGGTGACATAAAGAGCACAAGAAAGCTTCACTTGCTTTTAGAAGTCTTCCCTAGAATGGACACACACAAGGTACTTAATAAATGCTCCTTGACAAAGATTGAACCTTAGTATATTGTTTTTCCCCAGATAATTTTGATCTGGAATATATAGGTGTGTGGGGTTTTTGTTTTGTTTTGTTTTGTTTTTGTCTTTTGTTTTTTGCCTTTGTTTGTGGGGAGAACCAGGAGTTAGCCATAGCGCATCAACTGTTCCCTCTTACACTGTATTCTGAGAAAAAGCTTGGCTTAGAGGAAAGAGCTCCAGGCTTTAGGTCGCATATATGTGTTCTTACTAGTGCATGACCTTAAGCAACTCACAAACTCTGAACTGCTGGTTCCTCATCTACGGAAAGAGAATAATAGTTATTTCTGGATGTTTTTGCTCAGCGCTGTAGCAGGGGCACCCAATATATGCAATACTTGGCATATAGTAGTTGTTGGATATATATCTGTTTAAAAGAAAGGAAGGAAAGAAAGAAGGAAAATGGGTTAAGGTTTCTTGTTGTTGTTGTTGTTGAGGCTTATATGAAATAGCGTTTTGAAAATGCCTGGCATAATGCTTGGTACAGAGATACCCTGCAAATAGTATCCCATGATGAGGTGGTGGAGAAGAAGAAGAAGATGATGGAATTCAGAAAACCATCTTCTAGGTACCTAGAATTGGACCTGTATTCTTGCTGAAACTAGATCTGCTCTTCCCATTCCTCCTTCCCTCTGCAATCCATGGTACACCTCAGGAGCTTCCCAGCTACACCTCAGGAGCCATCTCAGTTTTGGCTGCTAAAACTATAGCCTTCGATTTGATGTACGGTATAGATGGTCAAGATGTTTGCAGGACTGAAATGGACTACAGATATGTGACCATGTTTGAGAGTTTTTAGTGGTGGTTATTCCAAGTGGAACTGATGGGTTTTCAATCCCTGTAACTAAGTAATTACATGTTAATTATTTTACATTGTTCTATATCCAGGATAAGTGATCATTAATCTTTTGGTTAACACATTTGCATCAGAGTCAGAGTAAGCATTTTTGGTAATACTCTTCCTATATGTTTTTAAGTTATAGAAATGTCATGAGTTGCTTTCATTTACATGATTAAAGGGATGCTCTCACCTTGAGAATGCCTAAATATTCCCTGCCTTCCCTTAACTATCCCTTTCCCTTTCCCTTTGAACAGCAGTACAAAGGACTAACCTACCAACTTGATAGTTCAGGAGAGAAATTGGAAATGATATTTATTAAATTTGCTGAGAGCCCTTCATTATTGATTATTCTCCAAAAGGGACAGGCTTTTGGGGATAAGACCTGAGTTGATCCCCAATCCATCCATTATCAACTTTGTAAACTTGATCAAGTTCCCTAACTTTTCTGAGCCTAAATCTCCATATATTTATTTTTAGGGATCTTGTAAGGATTAAACAAAATGTATCTACACTAAAAACACAACAAAATTTCATTTCCTTCTTTGACCAGCCTGTTGTTCAGTTATACTCCATAGCTGTAGCTACTGAAAGAAGTAGGTACATCCCCAGACTTAGTCTCAAGCTTAAATACAGAGAGGGATGGATGGGAGAGGTTTCTGTTTCATAGACACATAGCTCCTTCATACCATCTGAAAGAATTGATGGGGTTTGAGAAGAATTGTTGTATAACTTTGGGTCAGCTGTGGTGGAGATAATCATGGGGAAAGTTCCTTTCCAGTTCTTTGCCAAAAACAGAGTGTCCTTCTCTTTTGCCATTTGGAATTTGATTATAGATAGAACAATAAAGATAAGGAGTGGGCCTGGAGTTTGAAAAGTGAGCACATACAGATATATAGGGGACATCTTCCTTCAGAATGTTGTCAATACAGAGACTGGCTGCTGTGCTCTTGTCTGATAAGCATGATGGAATGGATGCCCGTATACATATAGTTATCCATTGTTTATTGTAACATTAGGAACAGCCCAGCTCTTGGGCAAACCCGAAACCACCTAGTGGGTATTGTGTCCAAGAAGAAATGAGAAAGAGAAAGAAGACTTCTAGGGATACTGTCTTTTCTTCTGATTTTTCTCTATACAGACCAGACCCACTTTAGCAAATGGAGTAATAGTTATTTTTCCCATATTGGTATCAGTAGGCTTTGTTAGTTCTAGAAACAGCTCTTAAAAGGCACTATAAACAGTACTTATTGGGTTATCAGGCCTCCCATCAGGCCTGGGTTCACGGGGCTGGCATGGAAGTAGAGCTTCAGGCCTGGCCTTCTGTACCCCCAGCCTCCACAACCTCCACAGTCTCCAAACTATGGCAGAGTTACAGGAAGATATTAAGCTGAGGAAACATATGGGAGGAAGGGCAGAAATGAGGCTCCTCTAGGATTTCAATTGGACAGACAAAATGGAAACCGCAGCTGCTGGTCGGTTTGCAGTATCACACAACTGTTTCATCAGAGACTGTTCCTTCACTTCTTTGAAAGCCATTGAGTAACATGTGGAATTAGTCCCCATGGCAGCGGCTGGGTCTTCTGGTGACATCTGCTATTAAAATGGAGATGGAATTGGTGTCTGACCTTCTGGGGATAAGGATAATCGGTACTTTTAGGGCTCTTTGTTGGACCATAAATCAGCCACCCTTGAGCTATTATCCCCCTTGAGCTGGGGGAAATCACCAGTACTTGCCATCTTCCCTCACTGTGTTTTATCTTCTGAACACATCCTACTCCTATTGCAGTGCTTTTTCCTTTTAGCTAAGAAAGAAGCATCTCAAACAATTCTTGGGAATGAGAGGCTTTGGGGTCTCAAGAAGGCATTTGCCAAACTATTGTCAGCCAATAGGACTTTGGCAGAGACACAGAAGAAGATTTGAAAGAAGATGTGATTGTCATACTCAGTTTATTGGCTTATACTAGATCAGAAATTGTCAAACATCAAATGTCCTAGAGAGTGGGTTGGAGGGTGCCCTCCTCCCACAAGATACATCCAAGTCAAATCCTGGGAACATCTAAATGTTTTCTTTTTTTTTTTTTTCCAATTTATTTATTTTCAGAAAAACAGTATTCATTATTTTTTCACCACACCCAGTGCTCCATGCAAGCCGTGCCCTCTATAATACCCACCACCTGGTACCCCAACCTCCCACCCCCCCACCACTTCAAACCCCTCAGACTGTTTTTCAGAGTCCATAGTCTCTCATGGTTCACCTCCCCTTCCAATTTACCCAAATTCCCTACTCCTCTCTAACGCCCCTGGTCCTCCATGCTAAATGTTTTCTAATTTGGAAAAGGGCCTTTGTAGATGTAATTAAGTAAAGGACATTAAGACCATGAGAACATCATTCTGGATTATTTGGGTGGGCCCTTAATCCAGTGACAAGTCTCTTTTGAAGAGATACATAGAGGAGACACACAGAAGAGGGGGAAGGTGAAGACAGAGGCAGAGAGTGGGATTTTGTCAAGAAAATCCAAGGTTTTCTTGACAACCACAAGCAGCTAGGAGAGATTCCTCCAGAACCTCTGGAGGGAGCAGGGGCTCCCTGGACTTTGGACTTCTGACCTCCAAAACTGTGAGGGGACACATTTCTCTCATTGTGCACCACCCAGTTTGCAGTAATTTGTTGCAGCACTCTCAGGAAACTGATATGCCTTACGTCGATGATGGTGTTGAGGTCAGGGAGTAGCCCATAAGGCAACAGAGATTCTTAGGCTTTTTGTGGTTCTTTATCGCAGTGCCATTGATACGTTTTATTTTTCTCTATAAACTCAACTCTCCCCTTTTATTAATATACCAGAGAAGAAAAAGAACCTACTTCTGTCATCCTTCCTCATAGAAATTGACTATTCCAGAAAAAAAATTTCTTTTGACTATTCCTGGCAAGGGGCATGCTTCCTCAATGGAGCTTCTCCATTCCCTTTCGTTACATTCCTACCGCTCAAATGGCCCAGTCCGAGGTGTCTGATCACTTCATTACCTGATTATTAGTTTCTTTTTTTTTTTTTTTTAAAGATTTTATTTTATTTATTTGAGAGAGAGAGACAGTGAGAGAGAGCACGAGCGAGGAGAAGGTCAGAGAGCGAAGCAGACTCCCCATGGAGCTGGGAGCCTGATGTGGGACTTGATCCCGGGACTCCAGGATCACGCCCTGAGCTGAAGGCAGTCGTCCAACCAACTGCGCCACCCAGGCGTCCCTGATTATTAGTTTCTTAAAGCCCATTTTTGCCATCTTAAGCTCTGTCAGCTCTGCCTCTCTGCACCCAAGGCAGGAGAATACAGCCGAGGAAAAGCTATGCATTTCTTGTTCTGTTTTGTTTGCTACCAAAAATGGAAACTAAATTTTATCTCAGCTTTAACAAACCGTTGGTTACAGGAAGCACGGTAGTTCTAAAAGATTGACTTCCTCAGTTATGCCTTTCAGAGGCCCCCAAATATCAATTTTTAAGTTACTCAACACACCAGATAAATATTTTAACTACCGTTTTATTTCCATCCAGGCCAAGGGACAATTTAGAAAAGGTTCTATTCTAAGTACATAGCCCAGGAAGTGTGGAAGGGCTGTCGATGCTGTTATTTTTGAAGTTAGCCTGTCAGTCATCGTGATTGAAACGTAACCCCGATGGCTTCCACAAGTGTAATAAAATGCTTCGCAAAAGGTTGCAGAATTGTAGGATGTAATAAAGTCTGCTTAGCTTCATTTCCAATGCCGCAGAGTCCTAGAGAATGAGGCCCATTTCCTTATGCCTTGGGATTTGTTCAAGTTACTTTCATGCCTGGAAATGACAGAACATAAAAACAGACATTTAGTTAGAACCAATAGCATTTTTTGAGTTATGGCCATAAACAAAATGTTAAGTTTGCTTACTGCTAATCTATTGGATTGCCACTAACAATTTCCAGGAAGCCATAAAGATGTGGGCAGAATGTATGAAATAGGTGGGTTCCAACTCTGCTGGTGTCTGTACTCCCCGGATCCCTGCATTTTCTGTGGCTTCTGTCCACACTCCACATCCCAGAGGTCAGTTGTGTGGTGTCTTAAGCATCTATTTTATGGACACGAGCCTTACATACAAATGAAGCCAATTCAGACCTTTATTAATTAGGTAAGAATGAATTCTCAAACATAGAAGTTACCAGAATTACCGGGTGAGCTTGTTAAAAACACAGATTTCTCAAGCCTGTTCCCCACATTCTGAGTCAGCAGATCTAGAGAGAGGCCTGAGACTGTGCTTTTAACGAGCTCTCCAGAAGATTCTGAGATTTGGGGAATTACTGAGCTATTGTGTAGCAGGCAGAATTCACTTTGCTTCAAGTCTAAGTTACCTTAGGGATTGGGCTAGAATTAAAACAAATAATTTCTACTCATAAAATAAGAAAGGGGGAAGTTAATCGTGGAAAGATAAGAAAGCCCCTAGATCATACGGATGCCTTTCATATCTCTGGCATTCTCCCTTTACCCCGGAGGAGAACCTGTTGGATCCCTGGTTTCTGGGCCTTAATTACTGGTATCAGTACGTTGGGAGTGGTAGGGAACTGGACAGGGTGAGGCTACCAGCTTGGAGGACAGTGCGAAAGGCAGACAGTTACAGGAAAGAGAAAATTAACCAGGAGGGGAGGAAAGATGAGAAATTTCTGGGCTGGATTCCATGACACTGGGGGAAGGTTGAAAGAAGGGGTGCCGGGAGACGTTGGGCACAGCCACCATGGGTGTGATATAGGAGGAGATTTTGAGGAACTTTGTTGAGAAGCACAAATGGACTTCCCCTTCAGGGTTTTCAAAAGACTTCAGTGTAGATTTACATTGCTTTTCACTTCCTGTTTGCTATTTGTGTTAAATGGATGGCTCTGGGTGCAACCCCATGGACACAGATCTGGGAGGCTGAGCTGCAAATCCTCTGCTTCCTAGGTTCAGTGTGTAGTTCAAGGATGTCCCCAGTATGGCCTTGTTCAGTCCTACCTGGATGAGGAGACTCTGGCATATGGAGAGAGTTTTTACTGAGTCTAGCATTATGCTTTTTCTTCTAAGTACAGAGAGGTCAAGGTCAGAGAGCAAAGGGCAGACAGGCATCCCTTTGGAAGTATATCTGGTCCCTTCCAGGACCCAGAACATAGAAGCCTAACCACTTCTGCTTCAGCCTTCACATTTGAGCTCAGGGTCCACTCTTCCTCCTGCTCCCCGCCTCCGCATTTACTGCTATCTGGGAGTGAGGGGTGGAAAGTAGGGTATAGGCACCAGTCAGTTTGCAGCTCCCCTCCCTCGTTCCCGAGATGGTGGCCTGTCTCCTTTCTCTATGACATTGGGATCGTTCTCTATTGTGCTCAGCACCACCCATCTTGTCTGGGCATACAGGTCATCTCCTGATCATTCATCATTGCCCTTGTCCTTGAACAATTATTGACTTTGAGTCAGAGGCACCTGTGCAGGCCTGAAAATGGATGTGCCCTTTCTTTTCCTCCGCCTCACCTGTCTAGGGCAGATTTATGTCCTAGGAGAAGTTTCCCTCGGTTTTATTTTTGTCTTTTGAACGTTGTGGCCCCGTGTTATTGGTCACACCCGCCCTCCCTGACACCAACCCTGTAATTTCTGAATCTCCATGGAAGCCTCGTTCTGTACCTGAGCGGACTTTCCGTCAGTCTACTTACAATGCTTCCGCACACATCCCTCACCAGGGCTGGCATCCACACAGCCTGCCTCACTTCTGCAGGCTCTGCATTTAGCAGTTCCTTTTCTCCAACAAGCCTGGAAGCTTGTGGGAAGCAGAGTCTGCTTTTAAAGCCAGAGCACAGAGAGGGACCTTGCTGGGCTTTGCGGAGACTGGGGTCTGAGGCCCAGCCTCTTGACTGACGGGCTGTGTGTTTGCATGGGGATGTGGATTGGGCCTGGCTGGGGGTGGTGGGGGTCTGGGAGAGGACTGAGCCTGTGAATGCACACCAAGCACTTGAAGCAGAGCCTCACCCACTGTAAGCACTCACTCAGGTTAGCCCCTCGTGTCACTACTGTGACTACCGTGATTTTCCCTCTGGATTGCATTGCCAGTCAAAGCCAGTGAATGTCAGAACTTAACTATGCAGCAAGAGATTCAGTCTCTCTCTCTCTCTCTCTTTTTTAAAAGATTTAATTTATTTATTTGACAGAGACAAGAGAGGGAACACAAGACGGGAAGTGGGGAGGGAGAAGCAGGCCTCCCACTGAGCAGGGAGCTTGATGTGGGGCTGGATCCCAGGATCCTAGGATCATGACCTGAGCCAAAGGCAGACGCTTAATGACTGAGCCTCCCAGGCGCCCCTCAGTCGCACTTTTGGAGAGGGTGCATCTGGGCAAGGTGCTCGTCTTCCCGTCTTGTGGTTGGATGTCGTATGGTAGGTGACCTTCATGTCCCTTGTTCCCTCTAATATTCCCTTAGACAGTGGTGTCTTTTGGTGATGCCTGGGTATATCAACAAATGTCCTTCCTGAGGCATGAGTGAGACCCAGAGGAGGTGCAAGGAGGTGAATCATGGGATCCTCAAGGTGCTTCTAGCTTCTGTGGAGAGATGCCCAGCACAGCACACGGCCAGGCGAGATGATCACGGGCTGGGCAACCAGTCCCCAAAATGTGGCCTTTCTGGGGCCTCAAGAAAAGACAGCACGGGCCTGGAATGTGTGAAGTGTGACTGATCACCACAAACGTATGTTTTTCCAATATTTCTATGTCTCTAATCTAGTGGCAGATGAACTGAGGACGCCCCGCTCCCGGGCAAGGCCGTGCTTGAGGAGTAACAGGGAGTAACATGAAGTTCGGGGGGGAGGTTTATTTTGCAGGATAGGGAATAAAGGCAGACGGGAAGCACCATGACCTTAGTCTGTAGAAGAGATTTTTGGAAAGGAGAGCTTCCAATTTGGAAGGAAAATACAAATGTCTGAAGGAGAAAGATTAAGTTTTGAGTCGGGCTGGCCGTGTGGTGGATGCTGTCATCTTCCCCTCTGGCTCTCCCTGCTGCCTCAGGCAAGTCTTCTATGTCGATTTGCATGATGTTGTCAGGAGCGAGTGAGTACAAACAGAAGCCGAGGGACGCACGGATCCCCTGGGTTATGAGCTAAACCATGCCGACTTCTCCTTGACCGTGTAGGTGTCTTCGTGCTCCAAAAAGTCATTCTCCACAACACGGAAGCAGAGTTCCCTTTTTTCAACAGATCCAGCCAGGCTCTGCATACATTTAAGACGATATCTTTTCACTACGGTGTCAGCAAAGAAAGCTTCTACCTTGTACTCTGTGCCTCGTACTGTCTGATCGGCCCAGAGGAGGAGTTTTCTGCTTTGAGGCTAAGAAAACAGATCAACATCTCTCTCTTCTGTAGGTGAATGTGGACGGGAGCTGGCCACAGTCCACCTAGCTGACAGAATGCAAAAGGAACACTGGGGGCCACAAAAACTCAACATACCGTCCCCTTTGGTTTCTTGAAGGTTGTGTTTCTCAATGTGGCTATTCACTGGAATTACCTGCCCCCCCCCCCCAAGATTCTGATCTAATGGGTCGGAAGTGTAGCTTAGACTTCTGGGGGATATCACTGAATGTGAAAGCGAAGAGTTCCAACCCTGTCTCCTTTTTGATTCAGCTCTGAAGTGTGCTCCCAATAAAATATTCCAGCTGCCCCAAAGCAATTCAGGAGCCAGAGACAAGTTTCAGTAGGTTTCAGATGCAGACTCCAAGGCTGTCCGTCTGCCACAGTCTTAGCCAAGCCGCACACACGGGGCAAGTGTCGACCTTCAAAGGGAAGTGATTCCTGCCCATGAGCTTGTATGAGATGACTTGATTTGCATCCATACCAGGGATGTCACAGAAATTGTTTTAAGTCATAGTAATCACACTCACCAGCAAAACCAAGTATTGAGACCCTGACATCAAATTCCTCTGTAACAATCTCTTCTATGAAAAGTAACTCTTTGTTCCTAGCAGCCTAGAGATACAGGCAGACAGCTACGGAAAGTCATTCTGCTCACACCAAAAACAAGAGGAGCAATTTTCTATGGGCAGGCACCTTTGACCTCTGCTTTTCAGCTTTTTCTTAATAAACTGGTCTCAGAAATTGGGCCACAGAAGCCGCTGGTGGCAATCTCTTAGAGTAAGTGGGTAAAGGGGCAGCTGGGGGAGAAATGGCAAGGAACAGAGAACCACTCTGATGAGGAACTCTGAAGCAATGCAATTATTCTTCCATCTAGAGATAGAAGGGGTTACGCCCCAGCACAGTGGCCAGAAACCCAGCGGTGCGAGCACAGACTGAAGAGAGCAGGGTGATCTCACGCCCAGTTTCCTGGCTCAAAACCATTCCTCTGTGGTGCACACCTGGCACTGACTAATAACACAACTTCCTTTGATGAGCTAGTGTGCATTAACTTCCGCCGGAATTTCCCCGTGGCCCAGTCCCGCGTTTGTGCCTCCTTGAGGGCACCGTGGGGCCAGCCCCGCTCAGGAGGAGGGATGCCGTGTGCTGTTCTGCACAGAGGTGGGGCTCACCCGGGGGGTGTCCTTTATAGAGTGGCCACAGACTCGGCATTGTCAGTTTTCTCTTTGAAGGGATAAATCAAACACTAAGAACAGCAAACACACAAGAAAGATGATGCCCAAGCTTGTAGCTGTGAGTGATTTACGGAGACCCCGCGGGGCTCAGCACTTCCTTTATCCCACTGTCTCCTGGCAAGTGAAGCTGCGAAGCCTTTGAGGCTTGATAGTGGGAGTGAGGAGGCAGAACAGAGCAAACCCGCTCCCGGCAAATTCGTGGCACTCCCGGAGCGTTTTCTTGTTGCCCACTTGAAACCAGTAAGGCCTCTGTCTTCCACGTTTGTCCCTTTGACATCCCCTTCCCCGTGTCTGTACGGAGCAAAGACTCCCCTTAAAAGGCTTTCTCGTTCCGAGGGAGCTTATGAAGAACAGGCTTTATTTGTCTCTAAATCTTCAGCTGATATTACTTTTCCCTGAGACTCAGTTGAAATGAAAAAGGATTACTTTATATTTACTTGTGTCTTTCGTGAGAGAAACTAATTTTGAGAAAGAAAGTCCCTACAATGTGAAATACTTTCCCTTCTTCTCAACTCTCCAAAGGGGCAAAGGGAGAGCTAAAAGGTATACATGCTTTGTCATTTACTCTGTCTGACAGCTTTTTCTTATCATGCTTTTGAGGGTGACCTTCCTCTCACATATTCCTTCGCTCTACTTGTGCTCTTCTGTTATAATGAAATTTTGGAGCCAACCATGGCACAGGCTACCTTTGATAATTAATGGCTCTGAGAGTTTGCTGAGTGTGTTATTTAATTAATGGCACTTGTGTCTGGAGTGTGTGCAACTCTGTGGTTGAATAAAAGGTGTATTTGCTGAGGGATTACAGGCAAATACTCAAGGATCGTCACACTGAGGATTTGTCAGCGTTCGGCACATTTAACAGCCTAATGGGGTTATTATATTTTTTTGTTCTCTGCCATTTAAAAGATACTGAAGTTGATATAACTCCGTCCTTTCTGCCTAATATGAGAGTTTAGATTATAATCCAAAAAATCCTTAGGCTAATGGATTAAAAATCTGTTGCCTGAAGCAGGGCCTTTCATCAAAAACAGAAAGATGGAATCTTGAAGGCTCTATTTTGAGCATGAAGGTGATGGTAAAAAAAGTTCCACTTTGCTTCACCGACTCAAAAAGAGACTAACCTGAATTACACTCAAGGTCTGCTTGGGACCAAAAGAGCAAAGGTTGAAAACTGGCGAGGAAACACAGTTGAAAGCTACTGGGAGCACAGAATAGTTCCTATCACCCTGCTTTTCCTGAGACTCTTTCTCATGCTAAGAATGAAATGCAGAAGAAAAGGCAGGGATGAACACATCCATGCAGAGACATCCAGCAGTCCATATGGGGGAATCTCTACGGAGCTATCTCTACGGGTATTCATACAGAGACTACAAACAGGAAGGGTCTTAAGTCTGTGTTATCACTCTGTGTGCCTAGACATGTTATGTCTGCTCTCTGGACCACTGTTTCTGTCTTTGCGGAACTGTATATTGACCCCCTTCTGGCCCATAGATGCTCAGAGTGATTTCTTTCAATAGGGACATGGAAGCTGACTGTCCCACTGGTAGAAGGGATAGCTGAGTGTTCACTTTGAGGACTTGAGGATTCTCTTTTTCAGGAAGGAAGGGACTCCTTGTTGGGCATATTAATGTGAGAGGGCGGGAAGGAACACCCAGTCTCCAGCGCTCAGCCAGATGGTCCAGGGGATAAGGCGCAAGCCAGCATCCTGGCTTTTTCCTTGCTCCACGCCACCAGAGGCCTCCCCAGTCATGGCAGACGGTGGAAACAGAGGCGCCACCACACAAAGTTCAACTGGAGTGAGGAGAGAGGCCCTAAAAGTTGTGCACGGCAGGGAAAGCCATCTGTCCTGAGCATCTACCAGCCAGCTCTTGTGCTAAGGGGTGTACAGCTTTATGTATGGAAACCTCATGCAGTCTTCACCTCAGCCAGATGAGGTAGATGTCATAATGCCAGTCTTCCAGCTGGGAAAGGGTCACACGGGAAGTGCAAGATTGGAAGCAGATGTGCTTCATCCCAGAGCTCACCCTCTTCACACCTGTAGTGGCCAGTACGGTCGTCACTAGCCACACGCACACTAGGCACCAAAAGATGTGACTTGAGATGTGCAGAAAGTATAAAGTCTAGGTTTCAAAGACTTACCCTAAAAGAAGGATGCAAAACAGCTCAATCATTTTTTATATTTATATTTTTAGATCATAAAGATATTAAAATAATATTTGGATATACTGGTTTAAATATAAATACAGATATATTAATCGGTCCTTAATGTGGCTACTGAGAGATTTCAAATGACATATGTGGCTCATGTTCGGTTTCTACGGGACAGTGCTCCTCCGTGATGGTATCCTGGTCTGGGGTTCTGGAATGAGCAGAGCGAAGCTGCCCAGGTGTGGGGAGACAGAGGCTCTGCGAGCATCTGAAGAGTTCATTTAGTGTTCAGTATTTAAGAACATCAGCTCTGGGTTCAAGTTAGGCCTGTGACTTATTTGCAGTGTAACCTTGATCAAGTTACTCTGCCTTTTTGTGCCTCAGTTCCATCATCTACAGAATGGGAATTTAACTGTACCTATTCTCCTAGAGTTGTTAGGAGAACTCAGGATGATACAGGTAAGGCACCTCTAGACTCTAAAGAAATGTCAGCAAGTGATTTGAACACTCATGATATGCCAGGAGCTATTGCAAGTGCTAGAGTCAGTAATGGCCCCGTCCTTAGACACTTACTTGCTAGGGGAGCATGCAGACAAACAAATCAATCTCTAATGTGATGACAGACGATGGTGAATACTATTAAGGAAAATAAGGCCAGTTTAAGGGAAAGGATACCGAGGCACTACTCTAGACTGGGCACTTAGGGAAGGCCTTTTGGGAGCAGGTGACATTTGATCAAATCCTGCATGGAAGGAGAAAAGAATTTCAGGCAGAGGGGGACAAGTGGGGCCAGGACCCCAAAGTGGGGGTGTGTCTGGTGTGACCTGGTGACAGCAGGGAGGCAGGAAGACTGGAAGAATGAGTGTGGGTGAGAGACCTGGGAGAGGAGGCTGGATTTGATCTCCTGTCCTCTACTGTGGCCACCAAAACTTCTCGGGAGTAGGTCCTGGCTGGCTTTCCCACATATGGAGGAGAGACATAATCTAGCTTGCCATTTACAAGAACTTCCTATTTTAATGTACTTATTCTTTTGTATGACCTTGGGTGAGTTTGGGGGGATAGATGCGTATTTTAAGAGTCAGAGGCAAGAATTGACATACGATATGCTATATACAGAAGCTATATTTTTAACTACAATATCACAAAAGCTTACCCAGAAGTTCTTAGGTTTTACTGAGAATACTTTCCTTTTAAAATTTTGCACTACATTGCATTTCCATGGAGTCTCATTCTTTTAAAGGATTAAAAAAAATTAAAATTAACTGCACACGAGATCTTCCACCTTAAAAGAAAAGAAAAGGAAAAGAAAAAAAAAAAACCTGCCTGGATAGATAACAGATCCTTGAGAAGAGAGAAATAAAACAGAACTTTGATAGGGGTGCCAAAGATAAATGCTGATTTTACTACAGTAGGCATATTCCGTGTTCCAAGTTGATAACTCTGGAATCTGCGGAGCCACCCGAGAGCGGATGAGAGAGGGGGCAGAGTTCTAAGAACGGCCCAGAGTTCCGCAGTGCCAAGACTGGCCTTGCCTGTGAGAAAGCTTCCTTTTCCTAAAGCTATAACTCTGGCTTATCACTTCTAATTAAAAAGTGATTCAAGCAATATCATGGGCTTTCACTTCTTCAAAGCAATACCACACCGTCAGTTTGCAGCTTGGAATGCCAACAGTTCTAAACTTTTTGTGGGCCTCCTCGGAACAAGATGTAGAGCTTTAGCAGAGGGAAAATTGCTACGAACATCTAATTACATTCAAAGCCATTTTTACCTGTCTTAAAGGAATGGAAATGATCTGCCAGTTTTTATAGACCTTCTTGACCTAAAGATATCTGCTGGCGGAAAGGGAATCCTCAATTGGGTTCTTTTAATGCTTTAATTATTACATGAGCTATCCTTTTACGCACTGACTCACACACTTTGAAGAATCCCTTAAATACGCATTAAAATTGATTGGCTAATCCTAGACCGTGGGGTGGCTCTTGGAGGGCATATAATTGTGTGTGGGCATGGGGGGTTACACAAAATTGACACAGAGTCAACTACTTCATGGTGGGATAAGGTAGAGAAATCAATTTGGTCCCAGGTACTGTTGACATTGTACCGCCGACTTGCACAGAGCGCAGTCACATGCTTGCCTGTTCTCCAGTCAGTCTTACTGCTTAAGACTGACCAGCACTTTCTCCGAGGCAAGGGCATACTTCGCCTCCTCTGCCTCAGTGTTTGCCTCAAAATGGCATCTCCGTAAGTAGTTGGTGATTGAGTCCTAGATGCTCATGGTTAAGAGCATCCTCTAGGAAGCAAGCAGTCCATGCCCCTGGAGTAGCCAGGACTCTTGATGGCAAGTAAGGAGACCTCAGCACAAATGAGCCTCTGAAGAAAACTGACATCATTACTGACCGTTTAACTGTGAAGGGTGGGGTGGATGTGGGAATTCATCTCCCCTCTTTATCTTTTTGTCTCCCTTCACTCTGGGGGCTTCTCCTATATTAGACTTGTCCAAATGATGATCAGGATGACTGCCAATGGTCTCGAATACACGGTGATCAGGATGACTGCCAATAGTCTCGAATACACGGCACCTCTTCAAGGGCTTCTGTCTGTATGTCCATACACCGAATAGTAGAGGAGAACTCTAATAAGCTGAATGTGTGTGGTGGGGAGGGGCGATGGGGGTCACAAGCCCAGACTGTGGCCTATGGATGAGATTGGCAGTTCCAAACTCAATGCTACAGGGATGCCGGGGTGGCTCAGTCAGTTAAGTGTCTGCCTTCGGCTCAGGTCATGATCTCAGGGTCCTGGGATTAAGCCCTGCATAGGGGTTCCTGCTCAGCAGTGGGCCTGCTTCTCTCTGTTCCTCTAACCATCTGCCTGCTCACATTCTCTCTCTGTCTCTCTCAAATGAATAAATTATTTTTTAAAAAAAAAAGTCCGCTACACCCCATCCTATTTTCTTCTCAGATCTCTCAACAAGCTTTTTAGTGTTTTGAAACCCAAGAGTTAATTTCAGACTCTTGGTGAAAAACCCGTATCTTTAGAGGTAAAGGTCTTGAATGGAGCCATTGGGAGTCCTCATTGATCCCAAGAAAGTAACATCTAATGCACTGTGGTCCAAGGTTGATTAGGTTTGATTTATTCCTACTCATTGAATGCAGTTTTAGCTTTTAGAGAAATATTCAGTCTGTAACTATGGCTGTATGGAGAAACGGGGGACGGTACTCTCTCTCTAGCAGGGCTGTTTAGCCTATTTTTGATACAAGTGCATGAAGTGACCAAAGCCCCTAGCACAGAAATTACCAAATTCTGGCTCCTTTATAGAAATTAGTAAAGAAGCAAGAGTAAGCAGTCTCTTAAGCCTCAGCTTCATTGTATAATTCTTGTCAGTTAGCTGGAGTTCAAGCAGATGATGTCTCTAAACAGAAACCCACCAATTTTAGTGTGAAATTAAGTGTGGGCTCCCAAGTCAGACTGCCAGCACTTGAGCCCTAGCTCTCCACATAACCCTGAGAGTCCTCGGGCAAGTCCCTTACACAGTGGGTGTAAGCCTCAGTTTCCACATCTGAAAATCAGGACAGTACTCCAGGGTTGCTGTGGCATTTAACTGACAGAAAGCCTAGAACGTGCTTGGTATAACTTGTCCATAATAAGTGATCCCTGAGTGGTATCCTTAAGAATCATTAATAATAAAGTGTCCTCCCTATGGTGATCTCTGTTACTTAGTTCCTCAGATAATGATCTTGTTGGCCAGCGTGGCCTCTTAAAGGGCCTCTTAAAAGGTCTCTGATGTAGGAGTACAGTGTCTGTAAAGATGACATACAACAATTATTCTTTTTTGTTTTAGCCTATTGTGGAATAATTGAATATCTAGCCAGCAATTAGACTGTACATTAAAGTCAAACTCTTCCTTTCTTTTCTTTTGTCCTTAACTTAAAGTTCTTTATTTATCTGATTTACTTTTAGTCCTTTTAAGGGTGAAATATAACACAGACAAATGAAAAAGATACATATACACATAGGTGCTACACACACAAACACACATACACATACCCATGCATATCTACCCACACAGCTTAGAGAATTAATATAAAACAAACACACATCTTGCCATTAGCCATGGCAAGGAGTAGAACATTGCCCGTACCCTCCTATGCCACATTTCCCTTCTCAATGACCGCCCCTTTCTTGCATCCCCCAAAAGGTAACTACTAGTCTGATTTTAGGGTGATTGCTTCCTTGCTTTGCCTTATAATTTTACCTTCTAAGTGTATCTCTAAACACTATAATTTAGTTTTGCCTGTTTTTGAACTTTACACAAATGCAATCACACAGCGTGTGTTCTTTTGTGTTTGTTCTTCACACTCTTACAAGCCCTTGATATCATCAGTTTTGCCAGCTTTTGACTATTGTGGAGGGTACACAGTGATAGTTCACTATGTTTTAAGTTTATGCTTCCCTAATGACTAAAGATCATTTGCCATTGTGATACTTTTCCAAAGTGCCTATTCAGTCTTTTTAAAAATTTTTTTTTAATGTTATGTTAGTCACTGTACAGTACTTTTTGCATTTTCTATTGGGCTGTTGACTTTTACTCAGTGATTTTTAAGGTGTTATTTTGTTTTGTTTTCTTTTCTTTAAAAAAATCTTCAGGTACTAGTCGTTTGTTGGCTACCTATGTGGCAAATGCCTTCTCCCTCTCTTGTGTCTTGCCTTTTATCTCTCTTAATGGTGTCTTTTGATAAACTGAATTTTTAAAAAAGATTTTATTTATTTATTTGATAGAGGGAGAGATCATAAGGAGGCAGAGAGGCAGGCAGAAAGAGAGGGGGAAGCAGGCTCCCTGTTGAGCAGAGAGCCCAATGCGGGGCTCAATCCCAGGACCCTGAGATCATGACCCGAGCCCAAGGCAGAGACTTAACCCTCTGAGCCACCCAGGCACCCCAAACAGAATTTCTTAACTTACATGTATTCCAATTTATCAGTCTTGCTTGTGTGGTAATGCTTTTTGTGTCCTATTTAAAAAGTTTCCCTATAGCAAGATAATGAAGATATTCCCCTGTATTATCCTCTAAATGCTTTATGGTTTTACGCTTCACATTGTGAATTCTAACCCACTCAGATTGACTTCTGCATAAGATGTGAAGTAGGGTATAGTTTCATTGGTTTTCTACATGGGCCTTTTCCCAGGGCCTTTTATTGGAAAGATTTTGTTTTCTCCACAGCTCTTTGACTTCACTTTAATCATGAATCAAGTATTCACATATGCCTGGCTCTGGGCTTTGTATTTTGTTCCACTAGTCTACTCCTTGTACTGATACCATACTCTCTTAACTTTTATAGACTTGCAATAAGTTAATATCAATTAGAGTAAGCCCTCCTATACATTTGTCTGCTTTTTTAATAGTCTCTGGCTACATTTCCATAAGCATAAGAATTAACTTATAAATTTTCACCACCACCACCAAAAAAAAAAAAATAAAAAAATCCTATGATAATTTTGATCTCAGTTGCATTGTATTTACAGGTCAATTTGAGGAGAGTTGAGTCTTTATGAAGTTGAGTCATTCCTCTCTCTGCTTACTTAATTCTTCTTTAATGCCTCTTACTACTACTTTGTAGTTTTTTTGTCTAGAAGCTTCCATGTCTTTAATTATTCCTAGGCATTTGATTTCTGATGTTAACATAGGTGTCCCCTGCTTTTTGAAAATTCACTTCCACCACTTCACACTTTTACAAAAGACCTACATTAGTACCTGTTTTTACTAATAGAAAAAAAATATGAATTGGATTTTTGCTTTTATGAGAAAGGAAAAAAAGTGAAAATAGCATTTAGCATGCATTTTGCAGTGAACACAGCCCTACCGAGCTCCTTCCCTGGCAACTATACTCAGCATCAAGCCGCCATAGCCATGACCTGTGTCTGTGAGCATCTGTGGTTTATCTCCATTTATTTTGTGCATCCATTAGTAAGATGTATCCTGAAGTATCAGTAAAACCTAAAAGAGGTTATTTTGGGGTCTGAAAATGCTCAAAGAATTTTCCATATAAGTTAATGGTAATTGCGTCTTTGCTTTACACCATTTCAGCTTAGGAAAGGTTTCAAAAGAACGCTCTACTTTGAGATAGTGGTGGGGAAATCTACATAAACTAACTTCAGTTTTTTTTTTTTTTTTCCATTTTCTTACTGTGTGTCCCTTCAGAATCTGTAAGTTGAAGCCCTAAATTTCAACGTGATAGTAATAGGAGGTAGGGCCTCAGGAAGGTAATGGGGGTTAGGCGTTTCATGAGGGTGGAGGGCCCCCAAGATAGAATTAATGTCCCTATAAAAAGAGTGAGAGGCTCAGACTTGCTCTCTCTTCTCCATGTGAGGACACAGTAAAAAGGCAGCCATCTACAAAGTAGGAAAAAGATTCTCACCAGAATCTGACCATGTTGGCACCTTGATCTTGGACTTCTATCCTCCAGAACTGTGAGAAATAACTTTTTGTTGGTTAAGCCACCCAGTCTATGGGATGGTATATATGGTATACAGCAGCCCGTGCTAAGAGAATGGCTAATAGAGAAATAAAAAGCTTACATATATTGATCTTATATTCAGAGGCCTTGCTAAGTTTACTCATTAATTCTAATTGTTTCTCAGCAGACTGTTTTGTATTTTCTGTATACATCATACTGTCTACAAATAATGACACTTTCATTCCTTTGTTTCCACTCCTTCTACTTTTTTTTTTTCCTCATTCTTGCCCTACTGTACTAGCTAGGACCTTGAGTACATTGTGAAATAGCAGGACTAATAGTAAATATTGTCATCTCATTTATAATCTCAGATAAAGAGTGTTGAATGTTTCATCCTTAAGTATAAGTTCCTTCTAGTTTCAGTGTCCTGGAACTTTTATATAAAGTTGGGATATTGAATTTGATCAATACACTTTTCCACATCTACTGAGATGATCCTATCCTCTATCTTTTATTAGTCTAGTGAAAGACAATGCTCAGTAGTCTAATATGAAACCACATTGCACTGATCACAATGTATTCCCTTCTCATAGATTGTACATTCACACACATACACAATCTGTCTACCTATCGGATAGATTTTAGGACTTTGGTATCTGTATTTCCATGTGCAGTGAGTCTATAGAGTTCCTTTCTATGATGTTCTTGTCAGGTTCATGTGCAAGAAGGCAACTCATACAACAAACTGAGAAGTGGAAGAATTTCTTTCTCTTTTTCAATTTTCTGGCAAAATTTGTTCCATCAGTTATATGGATAATAACAATATTATTCAATTCTTTCTTTCTTAATTGCATGGTAGAATGCAGCAGTAAAGTTATCTGGGACTGATGTTATCATTGTGAGAGGGTTTTAATTGAGGTTTGATTTCTTTAATAGTTATCTAATTCTTTTGGTTTTGTTTTGTTTTTAACTTTGTGTCAGTTTAGGTAAGATGTATTTTTCCTAGAAACTTCAAATTTCACCCCAATTTTCAAATCTGTTGATTTAAAATTATTCATTATATGGTCTTTTCCTTTGAATGGCTGCAGTTTTCAGATAGACCGTTAGCATATTACTGTCAGTTTTTATTTTCTTCCAATAAATGCATACAAGTAATAACTATAAGTAAGTTACTCTCTAATCATGTTTAGTTGCATCCATGAGTTTTAGGTTTTCTTCCTTCAGTTCAAAATTTCTAATTTCCTTTGATCGCTTTTTCTTTAGAATTCCTTTTGTTTTAATTTATTTTTTAAAATTCTTTTCAGTGTTCCAGAATTCATTGTTTATGCACCACACCCAGTGTTCCATGCAATACGTGCCCTCCGTAATACCCACCAGGTAAGCCTGGTGGTGGGTATTATAGAATTCCATTTGGATGACTCTGCTAGTGATGAATTCTCTCAGCCTTGTCAGAAAATGTGTTTGTTTCACTTTCATTTTTTTTTTTTTTTTTTAGATTTTATTTATTTATTTGACAGAGAGAGATCACAAGTAGACGGAGAGAGAGGCAGTCAGAGAGAGAGAGAGAGAGAGAGAGAGAGAGAGAGAGAGAGGGAAGCAGGCTCCCTGCTGAGCAGAGAGCCCGATGCGGGACTCGATCCCAGGACCCTGAGATCATGACCTGAGCCGAAGGCAGCGGTTCAACCCACTGAGCCACCCAGGCGCCCCTTCATTTTCATTCTTAAAAGAATATGTTAACTGGATATGAAAATCTAGGGTGACAGCATTTTCTTTCAGTTCTTTAAAGATGTCACTCCTTGGGTGATATAATCAATTAAGCTTCTGACTCTTGGTTTCGACTCAGGTTCTGATCTCAGGGTCATAGGATCGAGCCCTAAGTCTCCTTGGGACTCTGTCCCGCTTCTTCTGCTTCTCCCCTCAATGCTCTCTCCCTCTCTTGCAAACAAATAAATAGATAAATAAAGATGTCATTCCATGGTCTTGTGATTTTCTGGGGTTTTGTTGTTGTTGCCTTTTGTCTCTTGGTCTATTACTCTTTGGAATGTGAGGTTTCCCCATCCCCACCCCCAATGTTACATCTGAGACTCACCCTTTGCTTTCTGCAGTTGTACCATGATACCCTCAGGTGTGGATGCTACACCCCCTGCTCTGGCGTTGGTGTGTTCTTGACTTTTGCCAGTTTTGAAAAATTTACAGCCATTATCTCTTTAAATATAGAGTTCACTGAAACTGTTTTGGAATTGTGAATAAATATTTCTTAGGCTTTCTCATTATATTTTATGTTTTCTGACCGCTCATACTTTTTCCCACTCTTCCTTCATCTCTTTCTACTACATTCTGAATATTTTCATATGGCTCATCTTTAAGGGTTTAGTAATTCTTTTGCTTCTAAATTTATTCCTTGAGTTACTGTATTTTTCTGCTCTAGAATTTCTGTTTGGTTCTTTTTCACATCATCTCATTTTCTTATAGATTCCAGCTCTTTGTTTTTAAATATATTTTCTACCTAGAAACAAGCTAAAGATAGTTATTTTAGTGACTGTGTCTTATCATTCCAATTTTAGGTATCCTGTGATTCTAATCTTATTTGTATTGACTTTCTTGGCATATGCTATTGGGTATATATATGCACACATTCATGTGTTGGGTATTTGAAGAAAATAATTTGTAGGAATGATTTAAGATCTTGGGTGTGGTATTTTTTTTTTCTCCCCAGGGATGACTTTTTTCCCCCTTTGGTTCTGCCAGGTATCTAATATGACTATGAATTTGGGATCTTACATTTCCAAAAGTGAAATTAGTTGCCCACATGATTTGAAATTGGGTTGTGTAGCTGGTAGCAGGCCAGACTTATATTTGGGTCATTCTTTTTCCAAGGATACCACTTCCCCAGACTTTTGCATTCCCACCCAGGTATGGAGATTTAGAAAGTACTCTGCCAGTGGAAACCCAGCTTTTATTATTTTTAGTCCCATCTGCCTCTTCAAGACATAGATGCCCTCAGTAGAGAAACAGCTATAAAAGGTGGGCTCCTCTCTCTGGATTTCTGGCTGCTTTTGGATCTTGACCTTATAATCCCTTACTGCCTTATTACCTCTAGCTGATGTTTGTGTGTATTCTGTAAAATTCTTCCTAGTTGAACACAGTGGGATATTTAATTCAAATTATTTGGTCTGTTAGTAATAGAAGCAGAAGTCATTCTTTTTCTTTTCTCTTTTGGTGGTCTGAAAATATCCTGCCCTACAGGTTTTATTCTTTAATTATTATTTAAACTAATTTACCCTAACCTGAACATTTCCATAATTTATCATCTTTAAAATATAATGGAAATTATAGGGAAAATTATGAATCTACGTATTGGCACAACTAATGGACATTCATAGTCTCCATTGCTCACCATTCATGATAAATTGGAGGTAGTAGAACATACTGAAATGTCTTTTGTATCCTCAGAGAAGTATTAAATCTAGAAGGAGCACAATTTAGAGCTGGTTTGGTAGTGTTATTTCCTAGCTGTTACTCTGTGTTATTCTCATAAAAACCCGAGGATATAATTAAAATGTTTTCCACCATAGTAATTCAGAGAGAGGAAAAATGAGGCACAAAAGAGTGACATGCCCAAGTCCACAGAGTAAATTTCGTGAGAGTGTTGATAGGGAGCTTGCTTAAATTATTTAAGACTTTTCCACTGAGAGTAAAAAACAAAGTGGTAGACAATCCAGACATTATTCTTAGGAGACTGAAAATGATCTTTTAATCCTTTGATTTGGTGATGAATATGCCTTGTACTTAGGACAAGTGATTAAAAATATATATTTTTTTCTTTTTTAGTTGGGTAGGACTGGGCATAATTTTTACAGAACCATGAAGTTTACCTTACCAGTCCTTTCTTTTCAAAGCACGTTCTAGAAAGTTCTGTTTAAAACTCCAGACAGTCATTTTCTTTAGAAGAGGTATTATCTGCCACCTGACATTCTCTTCATTCCGGATTATTTACATGAGGCTCTAGTAGGGGAAACCAAATTTGCCCTGTGACATGGTTGCAAAGTGGTAATAGTGAGCCAAAATAGTGAGGTCAGTGCACTGGGGTCTGGGAAGGGCATGGAATGGGTGGCAGGTATCCAGCTCCTAAATGAGCTGGCCACAAGAAAGTAAAGATGAGTTCCCAAGGTGCCTTCCCAGCGCTCTCTTTCCCTGCCTCTGCATGGCTCCTATCCTCTCCAAAGAGTGTGTTCTACCTCATGTACCCTTAAAGGAGGGAAGAGGAAGAAGAGGGGCACATGACATAGAATTGAGCTGGAGATCTAATTTCACTAACACCACTGAGACAAGTGGCCCCAGTGAGATATTTCAATTCTCTGAATGTTCTTTCTTTGGATCCTCTCCCCTCTTTCCTCCATTTTTTTGGATTTTACTTTAATAAACAAGACACAGTTTCCATTGCTCACCACTCATGATAAATTAGAAGGAGCAGACCATAGTGCAGTGTCTTTTGGATCACCAGAAAAATATTAACACCAAAAGGAGTACAGTTTAGAACGGCTTTTTCTAGTGTGTCCTGATGGGTTGAGCACCCAACTTGATTGACACCCCTAGAATTTCAAAACAATGGAGGATTGCTTATGTAAGAAGTGGCTTAGGGACATGTTAGGCATAGAATGGAGTGAATTATACAAATGTTATTTCAAAATGATAGGTCAAATATTACTAATATGAATTTTATTCTTTCCTTCATATTAACCTCCACCGACCTCTAAAAGAGTCTTTTTCCCATATCCCATATTCCTTTCTGGAAGAGGCAAGGATAAAATGAGAAAAGAGAACACCACACAGAGTGAAGAGAAGCAAGTAGAGAGATGGTAAAAAGTTTTGGGAGTGGGGAAAAATCTTGGAAAAGTTTCTGCAAGAGTGTGAAGATTGATGTATGATATCCATTTCTGGGGATGAGATGGGGATTAGGATCCCAAGGATGGAAATGATGATAGACTTTTTTCCATCATCATTTTACAAGATGCAACTTAAAGTTATTTTTGGCACTTGGATTACTCTTTTCTGAAAAGAACTCTGTGCTGAGGTTTCATGTCAGTCAGAGTTTCATACGGGTTAACATTAACGAGGCACACTAGTCATTTTTCCTGTCACTTGAAGTAAATCTCGATAGGATTCTGTAGATTGTTTAGTCATCAATGACCTATGGAAATCTTTTGCCTCAACTATTGGATATATGTAGAGAAAGCTAGAGCTTGGTAAAATATTTAAAAAATAATCAAACTAAGACCTATTTTGAAACCATGGGGTGTGGATCATCTCCACATTTTTATAAAGGGAAGTTTTTCAAGTATAACTAGACAGTCATCCTTTTGGGTTGTGGTAAAATAAATCATTTAATAGGACATTAGATTTGATTATTTCTAAAGCTGACATAATTCTATGGTTTCTTGTTCCCTACTTAGATCATAGGGACTTGATTTATTAACATATTAATCCAATAAATAGAGTCTTTAATTCCTCACTACAGAAATCTGGTTCTATCAAGGTAGACAGAATATTCTACACAGAATAAAAGGAGAGACAGCACCGTGCCTTAGAAACATGAACTTCAGAGAAAGGGAAAAGCAAACTAAAATCTCTTTTCCAGCTGTGTTTAAACTGATGGATTTTTTTTTTTTAAGAACTTTGAATATACTAAAGACTAAAGCGTCATTAGGCAAAAGAATCTTCTCTTGTACTTCCATGCTAAAGAAAAGTTTTTATTATATCAATTTGGTGATGAGTGCTAGCAAACACTTTCCTTGGTACTGAGGATACCTCTGCATGGGATTGCCTGGTGGGTTTAGGATTGAACTGCCCAAGGAGCTGAAGTTAAAACCCTCCTTTCCCTTGAGAAAACATGAGAATACTATAATCTTCTCCCTCAGCCTTTCTCATCAGAGGCTGCTCTGCTGAGAGAAGACCCTTTCTGTGAAGGAGGAGAGTTTTTCCAAGCAGGTGGGGTGTTTTAAGAGGTACAATTCAGTGACCAGAACATGTGCTAAATAAGCAAAGCTGTCCTTTCTCATCTACCTCGACTGTCCATGATTATGATATAAGTGTGGTCCAGTGGCTGGAATTATGGTGATTTTTCAAAAATGCCGGTGTCAAAATTTTGCCTCGACAGTATCTCTGTAACTACTAATAATGCTGTTTTGGGCTGACTCAGTTGCTTTGAAATTGCACGGGCTCTGTTATGAGTAGATGAGAGGCAACCAATTATCTATAAAATGCATGCACAGAGGAGAGTTTGATGAATTACAAATGAGCTCTGCTGACACAACAGGGTGTGGAAACCTACCCCACTCTGATTTTCTATCCGAGTTACAGGCCATGCTTGCATTCTTTACAGACAACTTAGCCCACTCCATTCTACCAGGGAGTGGGAGAGGGGACAGGGAGGTAGTAAAACCTCCCCTCACTAGGACACAATTCATTGGTTTAAAATTAAGTAAGAAACTCAACGTGGGTGTGTGGAGGCAGCAACCCCAAGTGTTAAATATGCACATGAAGAAATACTGTGCTCCAGGAAAGATGCTCACATAAGGGATACAGATGCAGCATCCTCTGATGGGATTCAGAGCAGAGACTAAAAGAGCCATCACAAAGCTGCGTCCTAGAGCTCAGCCTGGCTTGTGTAGAGCCAAGGCATAAATTCACCAAAGCAGAAGGCAGATGTTGAATTCCTGGAACCAAAGGATTTCCACCTCATCAGGGGTCTGTGCAGTGGAGGGAGCATCATTCAACAACCCTTAGACTGTGGCTCTGCCTATGCCTGGCGAAGGCAATGCCTGTTTTTCACTATTGCTTAAGAAACTGCAGTCCAAAGTCATGTTCTACCCAAGAAAGGATACAGGAAGTAGTCAGAGTACCAAAACATCCCGCAGGGTTACGTGGGAAGATCAAGAGAATTCTATACAACTAAGCAGGTGTTGATGCCCTGGTGGCTTCAGGAGGCTGAGAAAACAGTGCATAGTTTTGGGATGTTTATCTCTGTGGTCCTCTGGCAGTCCTATGCTGAGGATTAATGTGGATTTATACATGAAGAAGATACAGAACAGCGGTTTCTGCTTACTGACCGGTTGCTAGGTATTTCCACACTGAAGATTCAGCAGAGAGCAGGGTTTTTTGTCTATTATAGGCCATTTCCCGTATTGGGCATCTCTGGGTATAGGTTTCCACATTCTTTAACACACTGGTTTTTAAGGTAGGCCAATGGCACCAAGCTGTTGAGGCCAAGCCCTGTGAGTTGACCTCCCAGGAGAAGCAATGATTTCAAACCGATCCAATCAGCCTAGATGAGGGACCTAAGGTGGGGCTTCCTGCCCGGTGTCCTCTAGCCAGATACACGAGACTGGCCTCTTACCCCTGGGGAAGCCAACTGTGGTTCCCTTGGGTGACTTATCTTCTCCACATTCCTGGTAAGAGGCTTAGGGAGCACTGGCTTAGGGGGTAGCCACAGACCAGGAGCCCGCTTGCTCTGGGTTTGAATTCTGATGGCCACTGCTGTTTTCCAAAGATGAGAATCATTTGTTTAAGATAATTTTAGGTAACCTTCATTGAACCTTGCTTAATTTACTTTCAATACTTTTAAATAGGTCACATAGAGAGTCTCAGTCTGGTGCAGGACTCGAATGCCTCTGTAACGGTGGCTAGCCTCTCTTTTTAACAAAGAGAGAATGAATCTCAGCCCCAGCTGGTGTAGGCAAGCGACACCACTACCCTGGAATTCATTAGCGTTTTTTTCATTTTGTCTTCGTTTGTATGCTTGACTTCTAATACAAGTAATATTCATTTTTCATTGAGGTTAGGGTATGAAGTTTAAAAGTGAATCAGGTGAATAAGGAGCACACAATACCCTGGTGGGAAACAAAGATTAAAAAAAAAAAAAAAAAAGCCTGAGGAGATGGGAACCAGAGCGATTTGGGAAACACTGTATTTGTCCAAGGTCATATTACTTGGGCACATGGTCACAGGATGTAATAAAGAGGACAGGCAGCCGAGGGAGGCATTAGGCTGGTCTTGGAACAACTTACAAGGAGGGCAAAGTCAATTGGTGCAAATTCAGCCCCGTTTGGGTTCCCGCTGCCCGGCTGTGGTGTGGCTGGGGAGCCGGATGCAGGAGTAGGTGGCATGAACAAGGCTGGCAGGGGAAGTGCAGCAGGGAAGAGAGGGGAAAGTGCTTCAAGGTGGAATCAGGCAGGCAACCAGAGCAGCTGAAGAGGCCAAAGAGAACATTCGAAGGGCGCAAGGGGAGTTGGGAGAGAGAGGCAGAGCTGGCTGGCTTGGTCTTTCAACCAAGACGGGCTGTACAGACACTAAGAGAATAGTCTTTGGGGGGTAACTGGGTTCTGTCTCTGCTCTGTCCCTTGCAATTATTTGCCTCCAAATAACACTTGGCATCACTGAGTGCTGGTTTTCCCATCCTCTGCAAGATGCAGTCGGAGAACCCGTGTCTTCTCAATTCGGTAATGCCGGCTCCTGTTACGGAGTCCGGCGCTGCAGCCTAGCATCTCTGCCCTCGCGCACGCTGCAAATCATACAGTCCTGCTGAGTGAGCAACAGCGGCCGCTCGACACTGCCTCTGCCTGAGACCGACTCGCTGCTGAGGGTGTAAATGGGGAGACACTGGAGAGGCCAAGTTTATCTGAAATTTAAATAAACAATAATTCTTCAGGTCTAGGTATATTCAAATATTGTATGACAGCCCTATATTTATTTACTTATATTTTCTTTATTAGAGAGAGAGAACACAAGTGGGGTGAGGGGCAGAGGGAGAAGCAGGTTCTCACTGTGCAGGGAGCCCGATGTGGGGTCCAATCCCAGGACTCTGGGATCATGACCTGAGCCAAAGGCAGGCGCTTAACTGACTGAGCCACCCAGGCGCCCCAGGACAGCTGTATTTATTTGATGAAATTTTAGAAGTACTGTAAACCCCTAACACTGTATAAACATTTTGTGTGGATGAATTTTGAAAAGGAAGGAGAGAGCAGTGTCAAAAAGCCAGGAGGACCAACTTAATGATCATGTTTCCAGGAATGAATGTTCCTTTTCCCCTTTGTCTCTAAAGGGAAGTATATATAGTCCCCTTAAAGATTTATTGACTGATTTTTAGAGAGGGGCAGGGAAAGGGGCTGAGAGAGAGGGACAGAGAGTCCCAAACAAACTCCTCCCTGAGCACAGAGCCCGACACAGGGCTGACCTGAGATAAGGACCTGAGCCGAAACCAAGGTTCAGACACTTAACTGACTGTACTACCCAGTCACCCCTATAGTAGTCCCTTTATCCTACAGGAAATGAGGATGATCTTGGTGAAATCGTAGAACCCTGTGTTTAAGTCCCTAGCCTCCGAGGTACTCGCTGTGCGAGCTGGCAACCCATGTCATCCCTCCTTTTCTCCATTCCCACATCTGATTGCTGAGAACATTGACGGTGATTCATTTGGTCTATATAACCAGAGACCTGTAAAAACAGGTCTTAATGTTAATAATCTAAAAACCCACAGGCACTATGGCAACAGTTTGTACAGAAAGTTAGGATGACTATCTTTCTGGCAAGATTTACAAGGCAGGTTGATTCACCTGGAAGACAGGAGATTTGGGGCCTCAAGGCAGGACAGAAGCAAAAACTGAGAAAGCAAAGCATACAGGAAACTTGGGTACTAAGTTTAAATCCTCTTAAAACATCTAGAAAATGCATCCTAACGCAGAATCCTATATTTCAGCAAGCCTCAGGAAAAGCCTAGAGCTTTCTCGCCTCTATCTGAAAGTACCCATTATGTAAGAAACCCAGGAGGGGAGGGGGGCAAGGAGCCTTGTAAGTTGAGTCTGAAGAACAGTGATTCCATTTGAATGGGACATTCCAATACGAAACACTGGCTTTCCTGAGAGGAATAGAAAGGGGTCTGAGGCTTTGCCTATGGGTCTTTGTTCTTAGACAGACTAGCTTGATCCAGAGCAAGTAAGGAGGGAGGGAGTAAGGAAGAAATGAGAAGGTGAACAGTGAAAAAGGTTCAGAATAAATGATCAAAGACAGCTTCTGCTAGCACTACACTGCAGCCCTTCAGGCAACTGGATACAGAACTGACAAATCAATGACATCCTCCGATTTCATTCTCCAGCTAAATAAGCATTCTAGAATGCAAGTACCTGGATGCTATGACATCCTTAAACAATAATGGGTGAAAGGCCACTGATAGTGGGTCTTTAAGTAACTAGGATACTTTAAAAAGGAGGGTGGGGAGAAAATGCCCAAGAAATGCATGTATATTAAAAACTATCTAAAAAAGACGTCTATTTCAAAGTGAACACAGAATATTATGAAGGTGTTTCCTACCTAACAATCCTGATCACTAAGTAGTGGATACAATTTTATATAATTCAATTGCTACCAATATTCACCAATTGTGTTTTTAATTTGTGTCTGATCTACTTTAGCAGCTTATAATGTAAACACAAGACTGCATGAAGCAGCTTATTTCAAAAAGAAACTATTCAGGGGGAAAGTGCTTTATCCAAGGTCCATGGAAGGAGGTTTATTAACAGGGCTGCCAGATAAAATGCAGGCTACATGGTACTTTTTAGCCTAGGGACGCCCCTATATTTCATGGCAACCCCATTTATTAGTATATTTCAGAAGATCCATGAGGCCCTGGACAACGTGTAAAAATTTGGTGTATATACATATTTTGAAGGAGACTGGCTATAGCCTTCTACCAGAATCTTAAATCTGTGATCTCCCAACAGTTAAACATTCAGTAATGCAAAGAAATAATTCTATCATGTCTGATTTTTCCCTGTGACCTTGAGCTTCCCAGCAGCCAAAACTAAAGGGGAACATAAAACCAGGGTGTCTGTGTGGCTCAGTCTGTTGAGCATCTAACTCTTGATTTTTTTTTTTTTAAGATTTTATTTATTTATTTGACAGAGAGAGAGAGATCACAAGTAGGCAGAGAGGCAGGCAGGGAGGGAGAGGGGAAGCAGGCTCCCCGCTGAGCAGAGAGCCTGATGCGGGGCTCGATCCCAGGACCCTGAGATCATGACCCGAGCTGAAGGCAGCGGCTTTAACCCACTGAGCCACCCAGGTGCCCCCTAACTCTTGATTTTGGCTCAGGTCACAATCCCAGGGTGGTGAGATCGGGCCTTGTGTCAGGCTCAGTTGCGGAGTCTGCTTGAGATTCTCTCTGCCCCTCCCCTCTCCTCTCTAAAATAAATAAATAAATCTTAAAAAAAAAAAAAAAAAAAGACCATTTAGCTGAGGAGAAGAGATCCAAGTGGAAGAAAGATCTGGTCAGGAGGTTGTGAGCTGGCTTACAGCACTGTGAAGCCTAAGGAGGGAGTCTGAGATGTGAGCTCTTGAAGGGTTTGGGCTTTTATTTTTTATTTTTTTTAAAGATTTTTATTTATTTACTTGATAGAGAACACAAGTAGGCAGAGAGGCAGGCAGAGAGAGAGGAAGGGAAGCAGGCTTTCTGCTGAGCAGAGAGCCCGACGCGGGGCTCGATCCCAGGACCCCAGGATCGTGACCTGAGCTGAAGGCAGAGGCTTAACCCACTGAGCCACCCAGGTGCCCCGGGTTTGGGCTTTTTAAATGATCAGGTTTGCAAACTCTTTTGGCCTCCTTGGTGAGGTTGGTTTGGAGAAGGGCAGGATAGTGACTGGAGGTAGACTGGAAGCAGACAGGAGAGTCCCCCATAGAAGGTGGCATTCTGGCAGGGAGGCAAAGGAAACCCAGAGGTAGGAATCTATGCCTCGAGGGTCAGGGTTTTCTCCACTCTGGCTTTCATGTCTTTGAACCCCCCTGCGCCTGCTTGTCTGTACCCATCCTGGGCAGGGAGCCTCCTTCTGGGGCACCATGGAGGGTGTGAGTGATGAAATGCCCAGTGTTTACCTGCACAGTCACTGAAAGTAGGCCCGCAGGGTGGCGGCTTCTGCTGCCATTTCCTCCTCAGACCTCCACAAGGTTGGGGCGTCCTCCTCTTCCTTGTCATGTTTCTGGAGCTTTGGAGGAAACAATGGAATCAGCTCATGAATGGGTCCTCGGGAACTCAGAACAAGTGTTGTCGGCTGAACACAATTTGCAAATCAGAGGCTGGAAGGTTGTGTGTCTTTTTATTGCATTAGTTGCCCACATTTGAAAATAGGCCAGTGTCGTGTAAGAATCCTCATTTCCAGCTTTTGTGATCAAATAACCAGATTAGGCTAGCCTGGGGTCCCTTCCATGCCTTGTCTTATCTGCGGAGGTGGTGAGTGGGGGGTCACAGAGGGGAGCACCCTCCCATGTTCCAGAACCCCCACCACTCTCTAGTCTTAGGCTCAGCAGGCATCGCTCATTTATTTTACTCACCGACACTGAAGGCAAGGAGTTGGCCCCCTCCCCATGACCATTCCCCTAAGCTGGCCTGCAGTTTACCTACTAGATAGACATTTTGTTTAGTGAACCAAAATAGCCCAAGCAAATCATAATAATATTACAGGAGCCACGAGTACTGAGTGAAATTAAGAGCATATTCATTAAAAGAGCCTTAAGGAGGCAAAGAGTTAAAAAAGAAAGAAAGAAAGAAAACATCAAAAAATTAACAATTGATCTAACTCAATTAAATCATTTTAAAATCCTCTTCAAACACCCGCATTTATTTTTTAAGACACCTTGTATATGTCTCAGATTTACAGAGAAAGTAAATAAAATTTCAATTCTATCAGAGAGAAAATGTTCTCAGAACTTTTCATTGGAAGAGCTCAATTTCTCCCCTTCATCTCCTATTGCAATTGAGTTTTATTAACTAGATTTGTTATTCCTGTGTGGGGCTTTATCCGTTGTAAAATGCTAAAGGTATAAATTCCTCGGATGCATGGTGTAGTATTTTGTAAGTCATTTGAAGAGATTGAGGTAAATGATTTAACAGCACAATGATGGCTGGTATTTATGATATGAACAGGTAGTTTCTTTGATGTGTATCATTTCATTTAATCTGTACCATCATCTATACATAAGGCAGGGACTACTTAGCTCCATCTTACCAAGGAAGAAATGGAGATCCGAGGAAGTTCCTTCGCTTGTTGAACTTCTCACCCAGCTAGGCAGTGACAGAGTTGTTCACAATAATTTTCGCCATTTTCTCTATCCCAGAGGGACTGCCAGGCCACGGAAGAGTGGCCAGCTCCGCTTGCCAGGTGCATACCCCCACAAAAGGCAGATTCTTTGAAAAGTATCTTGCTGCCTCAGCAAAAAGTCTCTCCACTGCCATAATGGAATTTCCCATCTCAGGCCCAAATCACTGTAAATCTAACGCAGAGACACCCCATACCCGCTCTCCTTGGCCCTAAACCATGGGGCCCCTTGCAGCAGATAGGGAAATTTCCCCCGAAGTTCAGAACAAACTTTGCTGCACAAGGCAAAACAGTGAAGGAATGATAGCCCAGCTCTCCAGCTGAGCTGTATTTCCACTTGGGGTAAGTTTGAGCCTAAATGAGGTTCATTAGCATATGACTGGGCCACAAGTGTGTTGATGCGGGTCATGGATCTTCCGTTCAGAATATGGCTGCCAGCACTCTAGTTTTACATTTTGCCACATAGATTTAATTCTCCTTAGTGGAAGAAAACCACATTAAGAAGTCATTTCCTTTCTTGCGGAGGCAGATATGACGCAATTGCTACGGGCGAGGCAAACCGGATTGCTATTTTTCTACTCGAGAACTAATTTTCATTTTGATACTAGCTTTAGGTCTGTTATAAATCCCTCTTGTAACAATCCAATAGGATGACAAAGAACAATATATACAGCCTGGAAAATATGGCCTCCCCACTTCTGGTGCTGCCATCGAAAAGACCCAGAAATCAAACATTAAGTGGCTTCATCACCACAGATCATACCAGATGAATCCAAATAATTTAGAGCCTGTGAGCACTAATGCCTCCCTGGTTATTAGGCGACCGTCTGTTTTTGTCATATGCCTTACAGATGGCAACGTTGTGCCGACACTTCCAAGTTGTTTATGCGAAGTAGGGAATAAATAAAACAAAAACTAATCATATTTGCAAAGCTCTGTTGTATATGGCTTTTAAAACTTAGAGGTTTCCCTCCGAAAACTCCCAGATGGAAGCGTGGGGCTTTCTTTAGGACAGCCGTGTTCAGTGCTAGCTGCCCGCTGGCATCCCCTGGCGAACTCAAGAAACTGCTACTGCCCAGGTGCACACAGGGGATCTGCTTTAATTTGTCTGGACATGGCCTGAGTTTGCAGGCTTTTTTTTTTTTTCCCCAAACTTCTCAGCTCATTCTAAGGTGCGCTTACCGTTGAGAGAAACGTGTATGTGGACAGACAGAACCTGTGTACCTGAGAAATAATACATCTGCCTTCGAGCCCAGTGCTTTTTGTCCTGTCCACAGAGTAGAGGCTTTCCTTGGAAACCCTGCTCCAGAACTGTTTTGCTTCTTTCTCATTCTGTCAAAGAGTGTCTGGGCCACGGGGCTTGTCCCAGCAACACTAGGATGCTGATCTGGTTCAGGAGACTTTGAGTAAATTTTCAGTCTCAGCAGAAATAGGGAGCCCAGGAAAGATGCTGGTGAATAAGACTTGTGCCTCAGAAAAGCCACCAGGTGACCTGGAAATTAAACATGCTGTAGTTTGGAGTGAATTTCTGTCTCCCTAAGGCAACCCAAGAACCTGGACGGTACAAGCGTTGCAGAGCAGCAGAGATCAACTCTAATGACCTCCAATGGCTGTTCATCCAGAAGGTACTAAATGCCTTGAGGAAGCTTTAATGCCGGGGGCAGGGCGGGGGGGGGCGGCGCGTTCAATTCAGATGAACCCTCCAGATTAATTTAGGCTGCCCACAGGGAAAGGCAGTGACTACTTCTTCATGCATACAGTATTTATTCTGTGTCTGCAATGCTAGGGGCTGGCCTTGGCATTAGAACACTGAAACAGACCCTGTTACTGTCTTCAGGGGGCCCCCAGGTAGGGAGAATAGACACCAAATGGTTAATTATCAATGAGAGGGGCATTTCCAAGTGGGAGGGCTGCTGCTGGGAAGGCACGGCCCAGTCTGAAAGGCTTTTGAGAGTCAGCTGAGTTTGAAAAAGAAACAGAGTGTTATAATAAAGAGTGATAGGGGTTCTAAGGAACATCTAGCAACTTCTCTCCAAGAAGATGAGGTTAGGCCCAGACATTGACAATGAGAGGGGCAAGCTCCTTAACCTCTTTGTGCCTCAGTTTTACGCTCTGTAAAAGGGAGTAGTAAGAGTCGTGAGCAGTGATGTGCTGGGTACATAGTAATAGTCACAGCAATAACAATCAGCTATTCTTAGGCTACGTACGCTGTCCCATGACAGTGATGACTGACCAAGGCAGAGACCTTATGGCCAAGAGCAAAAGTGTTTTTCCTATCTTCATGGTTCCCCAGTGATATGTGTCTTTTTGACCTTAAATATCCTGTAAAAGGATTAAGAGCTATTGTCCAAATTCAGGCCCATACCAAAGAACCTACTGATACTTTTAAACCTGAGGAGGAAATTTAGGTCCTTCAGATGTAAAATGACTTAGAATAAGCCCTAACTCTCAGGGTTGTCATAAGGAATGGATAAGGTATTAATGGAGGCTCCTCCATTAGTAAAGGTCATGGTCCTAGAATAAGAAGCATGTGGTGATGGTCAAATGCAGTCAAATTACCTTGGGGACAGGCCCCCAGAGTCAGCGAACAAAAATACTAAAACAAATGAAATGAGTGTCCTGTATATCTCATCCAGTATTTGGGACATACTCTTACTAGTAAGTAGTATTTGTTTATCTGAAATTCAGGCTTAACTAGACTTCTTCCTGTATTCTATCCGGTAACTCGGTCCAGAAGTCCTCTTTGAAAAAGACCACAGGAAGCGCTTGGCTCACTTTTAGGTTGTTCCTAAACCTGCCAAGCTGTGAATCCTGGAAAAGATGCAAGCTATCTGAAGGACGAACAAACTCAAGGCGAGCATTGGGTGCTCTCTTGGGCTTACTATTGCAAGAAACGAAGAGTAAATCACCAGCTCCCTTTAAATCTCATAGGTCTTTGGTTCTCAGGCACGCACTGTTTCACATTTTCACATCTCTGAAATCAAAGTGTGTTCCACAATCACTGGTGTGTCATCATTTAATTGGCAGTGTTTTTCTCTGTCAGGAGTACATTAAAGAACAGTGCTCCTTCCAGGTGACTGTCTGGGATTCAACACACCACAGGGCTCTGTCTTTCCTCCTGATAATTACGTCACATAAGTTAAATGGCCATGAAAATGCTCAGCACCCTCAGCACATCGCTCTCCTTCTCTCCATGCAACAGGGAAACGGTTGAACAGATGACATTGTTTTCACAGGCACTTGGTTCTTTGGAGGAAAAGTGCTCACCTAAGTTACAAAGTTTGCAAAAATTTGAACCAAAAAATCTTTATTCACATTCAACAGAGTGAAGTCTGTGATGGCTCCTGGAAGAGCATTCTATTTCTATATAGCTGTGAAAAGAGATTAAAAAAATGTATCTGCAGTCATGCCACTTTATCTGCCTGAAATGGTTTTGGGGAAGGGAGTGTTAACAGGATTTCTGACTGAAGTACTGATAGGCATCAATGGTGACATTCTGCTCCTTCCCGGGCATTGAGCATGCTATCGGGAGGCATGTGGGGTAAAGATTAATTCCCTGAGTAATGCTCAAACTGCCTTGGCTATTGACTTTTTTTATAGCTCTGTAATGGAATACAGTGGGAAGAATGATGCATCATAATTTAAATGTTTTCCAGAACTCAGAACTAACCTGTAGTAAAATGCAAAATTGTCTTCAGTGGGTAGGGTATGGGGGGAGAAACAATTTAATACCACTTCTTAAAGAAGCAAGTGGCTGCATATAAACTTGGGTGTTGTTATAAAGTACATTAATATATTTCATTGTTATTAGTTTTGTAAAACAACATAAAGAGCAGAAAGCTTAAACTATTTCTTATGGGTTGATGGCTGTGTTCAGACAGGTGTTTATATAAAGTCTTGAAAGGGAAATAATATCAAGGAATAGGGAAGTAAATCTATAATTTTTTTTTCAGATCTGATTCTTTGCTTCTACTTTCAACTTAGCCAACAAGCATTTGTTGAGCACATGATATATCCCAAGCACTGCTGTAGGTCTTACACTAACTATAAAGATGAAGAAGCCAAAAATCTGTGCCTTTTGGGGTCTTACCACCTTACAGGGCAGACCAGATTTATACATATGTAATAGAATACAAGTCAGTCTGGTATAAGGACTGGGCTGGGCGAGAACTTCTACCATAGTGCTCTCAGAATACCCAGGATCGGGTCTTGGGTTGACTTTACAAAATTGGGGTTTGACCTGGGCTCAAAAGAAGGTGGTGGGATTTTAAGGACAAGGTTATTCCGGACAATGACAACAGCTTCAGCAGACACATAATGTTCAACTTTGCCGACTGCGTGCATCCCTCTTTCCCAAAGAATCCTGATGTGGCCATACCTGACCATCGATCAGAGTGGTCAAGAGAACTGAACCTTAGTTGCCAGGTTGAGAAGCCTTAACATCCCATGGTTTAAAGATGGAGAAGATATCTCCATGGCCCCGAAGATGGCCTCTAGTCTCTGATTCAAAACCACAAATAGTTTTGAATCCTTCTGAAAGCTATTCCATTTTCAATTGTCTTCCAACCGTTTTGACTAATCAAAAAGAAAGCCTCAGTGCTAGCATGTCCTTAACATGGGACCAACATGACCTCTAAGAGACACAGGGGAACCATCCAGACTCTAGCTAGAATTTAATAAGATTCTTTTGTTTAGATCACATTTATTTTGAGGGTTATCTCCCATTTATGATGTCATCTCAAGTTTCCTTTTAAAGTAAATTTATTTTAGGTAAGGAGTCAATCTAAAAAATAGATTAAGTAAAACTGTGTCAGAAATACAGCATTAAGCATGGCATTAACCTTGAAAGATGGTCCAGAGGCCGGAGGTTCAGCTGAGAGGAGGGAAGTCACTGAAAATGTGAGGCTAAAACGTGGACCTTCTAGAATGGGGATGTGGTTGTTTCTATTGGGTTGAACTGGACAATGCTTCAGAATTTTTTTTTTTTAACAGATCTTGAAAGTCAGAATAATTTAATATTCTTAGAGCTCTGAAGAACGACCAGTGCCTTAAGATCTGTAGAGACAGAGGAAGGGTGGGGAGGGATTTTGGGAGGAAGGCTTCCCCCCAAAAGTGCTGGTTAAGCTGAGATGGAAACAATGGCTAGAAATCCCTGAAGCAAGGAGGAAGGAGAAGGGGTATTTCACACAGAGCAGAAGTGCAGAGCACTGAGGAAAAAGGAATCTTGGTTGAGTGACTAGAAATGTAAGGGACATGGTAGATCATTTGCAGCTCATAGGGATGGCTGAGAAATGTGGATTTTATTTCTGCTGCAAATAAGACATTAAAGGATTGGAAGCAGGAGAGTTAAAAGCTTACAACAGTTTTTCATAGAGTGGCCTTGCTGGAGAAGGAGTTTGAGCTTCTGGCTCCTGCGGCAGCCGGACCAGAAACTATGGGAGTTGGGCAGGCATGGATGTGGTCGAGGAGGTGGTGGTGGGGACAGAGGGGAGCTCAGCTGCCCCATGCACCAGTGTGGTGGTGACTTGGTGGCGACATCTGGAATTAGAGAGGGGGGCTCAGTGCTTGCCTGGAGCAGGCAGACCTTTTTCTGACAGGTTCCTTCTGGGCCCTTTGTAAAGCAACATGGAAGTTGTCTCCCTTGCCCACTCTGCTCTGAACCGGCATAAAAATCCTTCCTGTCCTGCCTGGTATGCACCTCTCCTCAGTCACACACTTCCCAAACTCCCCAAGAAGGCTTCTTGGACCATTTAGACCAACTTGAGTTACATTTCATGCTTCTGGATGTTTTCTCACTCTGTCACACACACACAGCCAGCATCCTTTGAGCACACATTTCCTCCCCCAAACACCAAACACCCTTTCTCTCCATGCTGGTTATTGAGCAGATGGTCACCCACTTAGGCCTTTCTTGGGGTCCTAATGAATCCCCTCTTGCTTTCATTTGATGCAAAATAATAACAAGTCTGTGCTGCCAAACTTGGGCAGCCACTTGTGTTTTCTTAGAAACCTGAGGTTCTTCCAATATTTCTTTGTGCAAAAATATGTTAACTGCCTCCCTTCTTGCTCTATTTGGGCTGGAAGCCTGGACTGATGTCTACATGGCGAGATCTCTAAGTGCAACGCAGTGACATCTGGTTTCCTCTCATTCACTGTGAAGTTTCCAAAGCCCTATTTATTGCCCTAATGGAGAGAAATCCAGGTAGTCAACAGAGCATTCATCATTTGATTAGTTGTCCACACTTTGACTTAAGCCTAACTTACATGAGTTAAAGCAGAAGATCTTTTGGTTTTTATTTTGTTTTGTTTTTAGTGCTGCCAATGAGACCAAAATGCTGAAATAAGCTCTTCTATTAATTAATGGCACCCTACTTTCAAGGGGTATAGAGTGTTGATGTTTAAGAATTTGTAACCCCCAAAAGTATTTATTAACTAGAAAATCACAGCACTGGAAAGTAATTATGCCAAACCACTGTACTATAACAGAACCCAATTGCTTATCCAATTATACATTAAAGTATCACATTGTCAAGCCGATTGCCAAAGCAGCAAATGAGACTTTGCCAGCATCACAATTTGGACCAGCTATTACTCAATAGACTATACTGTGAATGGTCTTCAGAGGATCCCAGGCACCCTATAAAACCTGTACAAACTAGGGTGGGCAGTCAGGTTTGGTGGAGCACGTGCCTGCGATCATGAAGTGGTTGTAATTGGTTAGACATTGTAATTTGCTGTTTTCCATCAGAAGCTTGTTAGGAGCAGCTCAGCAAAGGGAGACTTCTGCTCTTGGTCTTATGTGGTTGATTTCAATGAAAACAAAAGAGCAGTCTTGTCTTATCAGAGGCGAAATCGGTAAGGCTAACCCGAAACATACATTTGAGAAAGGTGACCCCAGACAGGGCCTCCTGCATCTGCCGTGCTGCCTCCTGGGCAGCCACCATTAGAACATTCTTACAACATGGCATCAGGGTGGTTGAGGAACAGGGCTCAGGAAGTGAGCCTTGAGGGGCTTCTGGGGGTGTTGATATGGGAGTCATTACACTGGAGAATCATTAGCATAGACAGAGTAAAATACAAACCCAACTTCTTATTTTTAGGACACTGCGGAGCTGAAATCGTACTGAGGGCTTACCACAGTGAGCCTCATGATCCTAAGGAATGAGCGTGATCCTGCCTCAGTCGGGCTGGGAATTTCAGCTGCAAATCCCATGATGGCAGTAGTGATTACTGGGACTCAGCAGAGAAATTAGTGGGCTCACCCAACAGTTCTTGGTATTTCCATTATAAGAAGCCCTCACCAATAGTTAATTTGGTAGAAAACTTCCTGTCCAGTTCTCATGTGTGTGATAGAAATCACCAAATGACAGTAACGTCCTGACCATCTCCTTACTGAGCCGTGAGGAGTCTGACACCCAGTAGGTTTTCAAGAAGCGTTGGTTAAGGGTGTTTTCCCTCCCAACATAGTACCTATATAAGTTCATCATTCCCATTTTCTGGATGAAACATCAGTCTCCTAGACACTTGAATCACTCCATCAACATCACATGGCTAATGAGGAACAGTAGTTGTCTGGATCAGAAATACGATGGGTGGGGCCCTCGTGTACGCTTAGATCCATTCTGTAAATTTTGGCGACTTTCCTATGGTTAACATAGCACAGGGGATAGAGCAGCCCAGAGAAGAAAACTGAAGTCGCAAGCACAGATCTACCTTCAAACCGGGATCAGGCTGGGGAGCCTCTTCTGAGGGGGGCAAATGCATCTCAGGCAAGTTTTCGGTAAATAATCACTAATCCCCGACCTCTCACCCCAGGCTCCATTGTATCGGAGCTTTACTGGCTTTTTAATGGGTAGGAAATTGGTGAAGCAACAGGGACTAGAGATTTCTACCAGTTTGATTTCCTCAGGCCTCCTGTTTCTAGAAACACGCTCACCGAGAAATGAAATGAAACTCCTTCTGAAAGGGAGTTTCATGATGAAACAAAACTTTGGAAAAGGAAACATTTATTCAAAAAGCAATTTCCTAACAACAACAACAAAAAAGCAATTTCCTTGGTCAGCCATGTTCCGCAAGCCTTCCCACCACCGTGTCTTGGATATTGGTGTTTGACCAAGAGTGTTCTCCTTTCTTCCCAGAGTGATGTCAGCTTTCGTACTCAGAATGAGGAAAGAGAAAAGGCGAGGGGCCAATTTCTGATTTCTTTTGAATCTCCTGAACGTTTTGCTTCCTATTTGCTCCTGCTACAATATGGCTTCTTTTTCTACAGGTCCCTTGCAGAATCTTTAGAAGTCCTGCCCAGGCAAGAGAGCTCTCCTTGAGGTGACCACCTGGAGCATCTATACTGCAGGAAGGTAAGCAGACACACAGCCCAAAGCATACCGCCATAGACACGGCCTCAGAGTCCTGCTCAGCACGCTGCTGCAGGGAGCAACCCCTAAGCCCTCAAGATAAAACCCATCGGGAGAAACCAAAGAGGTTTATGGAGTGGGGGATGCACAATCCAGCACCGCCACCCCAAGCATTAGAAGCTCATTTCTCTGCAGAACTCATTAAATTACTCAACAAATCATGGTAAAATGTCTATGACATGGTATTACCCTGTGCGATGGTGAGCAAGCTGGACAAGGTTTAGTGCCCTCGAGAGGCTTACATTTGAGGAGAAAAACAGATAATTGGGAAGTAATCAAATCGGTTACTACCCTCCCAGGGAAATAACAGAAGTACATTAGACAGTGTGGGCAGGATAGACTTCTCTGTTGAAGTGACAAGGAGGCTTGAGAAGGATCAGCAAGGGCTCAGACCCAGCGGAAGCACAGCAGTATGTGTGCGATCTGTGCACTGGCTCAAGACCAGTGACAGGAGCAGAAAGAGGAAATGGCTAACGAAGGGGCTAGTCCCCTTCCCTTTAGCACTAGATGCACAAGTGCTAACTGAGGGATTGGCTCATTCCATCCCATCATGCTGGCTGGGCACCTATTTTTGCTGGGCTCTGAAGAATACTAATCAAGTGAAGATGTGCAAAGTCCAGACTCCGTGAGCTGAAGGGAGAGAGGCCAGCTGGACTCACTAGGCCCAGCTTTCCCTCTGAGATAGGACAAGGCCATATTGTGGCTTGAGTTCTGCTTATTGGGCCTCTACCTGTTATTAATACCAAGACCTCCTGATAGGGAATTTTCCATGGAAAAGCAAGCAAGCGGCAAGCTGTTTGCACAAGCAGTTACCACCTTGGAGCAGCAAGGACACAGGCTGACCTCGAAAGTGGCTTTCTGAATGTTCACCGTATGTTTGGCAGAGCTAAAAGGGCTACGCCAATGCCATCTGGCCAGGTGCCTGGCACCGGGACCCCCATGTTGGCAGATGAAAAATGACAAACATAAAATCTATATTCCAAGGGTGCTCACCACTCCCCTGGACTGGTCATGAATTTCTTCTTTTCACAAGGTAATCATTCTGCCTCTGGTTATGAAGCCACACCCCACAAAGCTGCTACATGCCCATTGAAAGTAACGTGCCCTCTGTTATTCACAAGCCCATTCACTTCTCCTGGAGCCCTGCCAGTGCCCTTCAAAGCCTGGCGGTGTGAGTTGCACAAATAAATTAGGAGCCAACCTTTCCCGAATGCCTTTCTCTATTTCATTTAAAAACCTCCTTTAATGAAGACGTAAAGCCTTAGATGCTGCTGAAACGCTAAGCTTACCATGCGTGACAGCAGATCTTTGTCACAAAGGATTTCAAATGCCTTAAAAAAAAACAGAACAAAAACAAAACAAAACAAAAAAAAAAAAAACCAGAATACTTGAAAGAAACTGAGATTTCCTTGTTACAGGCTCAACTGCTCATTTTATATACCCTATAAGTGACCATAATCCAGAAATCAGTACAAAAAACAGATGTAAGCCAACTGCAAACATACACACGTAACAGCTTCACCACAGCGAACACTTAAAATGCAATGCCAGGCTTGGGATTATTTCGAAGCATCAGGCTAGAAAAGAGATACCTTCACCTTTTCCAGCTTCCTGCTGTGCATCTAACCTCTCATTTATTTATTACTGAGATGCTCAAGAGGTACTATAGAAAGCGCCAAGCCTGGGATTTATACTTACATTTATTGATACACTATTTATATAAATTTTGTATGAAAATTCAGGCTTGACTCATGTATATATGTGTGTGTATATATGTATGTATGTATATCTATATATGGCTTGATTTTAAATGTCATTGTTAGGAGTTATAACTTTGTGAATGAAAAACCCATAAAAATCTTTTAAGAGCCCTAATCTTTTAATTAATCTCACCTCAGTGTTGCTCAGGGGTTTAAAGGAGCCTGGTCGCTTTTTAAAGGATAAAAGATCAAAATGCCTTAAAGTAGCTTCTTAAAATTTCAGGTATCTGTTTAAAGTCCCAGAAACAAATATTTGAAAAATGCTTGTTCCTAGAATCAGGGTCTGAAGCCAATATTTACAGTTCTCCAGTCCAAATACCCAAGGGGTACTCGCGCACTGGCTTGAGATTTTACCCTGCCCTGAGACAACAGGACCCCGACTGATGAGTGGTACCAGGAAGCCCAAGTCTGATTCTCCCTTCCCCACCCTCTGCACATATATCTCCGCTTCAGCTTTATGTCTTAGCTTCAGGTCACACAGCACGAGATCAAGTTCACGTACAAATACCACTTTCAAATGTTGAAGAATTTAGGCTACACCTAAATCTTGTGATTCCATGGCCTGGAGACCCTCAGGATCCCCATGGCAGTGCAGGTGAGAGCTCCTGCACTATTGCAGCACCCTCTTCGGAAGACAGTTTGGCTTGATCTCCTAAAGCTGACATTCACAACACCCTGTGACCCGCCAGTACTATCCCCAGGTATATACTCGAGAGAAAAGTTTCTGACATGTCTGAGAATGTTCAAAGCAGCTCTAATTAAAACAGCCAAAAACTGGGAGTGACCAGCGTTCTTCAGAAAGTAGATGAATAAACTGTGATATATTCACATAATGGAACATTATACAGTGATCAAAAGAATTGTTTGAAAGAGACAATTAGCCCCTATGGACAAATCTTAACATATAATGAAGGAAACAATAACTTCTAAAAGATAATATGCAGCAGGATGCTTTTTTTTTTTTTTAAATAAAGTTAAAAAGCAACTTAAAAATACATCCTTTTTAAAAAATGCACAGAGATGCCTAAAACTATGTAAAAAGAAGTGAAGCAATGAGACCATGAGATTCAGGGTGATGGGTAACTGTGGAGGGAAGGGTGGGGTGTGGGCTCATTGTGCGGTTAGGTGTGGGGCATCAATATCGTAGCTTTTGTACTGAGTGATGGGCTTGCAGATACCCAGTTGTTCAGTGAAACTACGTCAACGCAGGCCACGAATGAAAACAAACCTGGGCATCCTTGGGCAACATGCAGTTTATGCCATAGGATGACTGCAGTTTCCTTCCCTATGGAAATCCAGCTCCCATTTGGAGAACCTCGGTAAGAATTACAACATAGTAGCATTTGCTATGTAAGAGCACTGAAGTTATTAATTGGATTCCAGATGTCTGAAATTGATGTATCCCTTCACTGAATCCCCCTTAGGATCTATTTTGGGTGTAACACTTCACACAGGATGCTGTTCTTAATTAAAACTGCTCTGCCTTAAGAGCTTTATGTCTGCGAGATAGTCATCCAAACATTCTCCTCTCCATAAATTTCCTCTTATGTCCTATTTCCGAAGCAAAAGTAATACTCGCCTGGGTTTTAATAAACATGTCTGCAGTGGTAATATAAATTTCACAGGCTTTCTACATTTCATTATCTCTTTTAGTCCTTTTCTTCATGCTGATTCTCAGACCAGGACTGCACTGGACGGGTGTTGCAGCCCGTTGCCATTTCTGTTTCCCACGTTGGGGGCAAGAAGTAGTAAGCTGACTGCTATTTGGGTAGGAAACACAGACAAGATGTTGAAAAAAGCCATTACTTTCTAAGCTGTTTTGCTCTTCTCCCTCTTTAATTTTTGATCTTGGCAATAACGGTCTAGTTCATTGACATTTGATTGAAGCATTGTAGCCAAGTTACCAGTCCAAGATCTATGAGTGTCCCTGTAGGGTTACTCAGACTGTATGTACCAGAGGCCAAAATTAAAGAATTATAAAATACCAAATATTTGGCATTCCAGGAGCAAAACAAAAACAACAAACAAACAAAAAGACCTGTTGATGGATTGTTTTTTCACTTTGCAAGTAGGTATTTGGGCCTTGGGTAGAGAGAATACTCTTCAACTTATAAAGGGAGTCAGATTCTGGACTTAATCCTCCAGCCAAATGGCAACTAAATCACAAGGAACAAATACTGTTGCGTGGAAAATGGACCCCTGGCCAAAGGAAAGATGTTCTTGGTCCAATGCCAGGGAACTTCTGCTCTAGGGAAGTGAAAACATCAAAGGAAGGGAGCCCAAGAACAATAACGGTATAATTATATTGTTATTATTAATGGATTTTTACTGAACATGCACTAAGTGCCAGACACCAAGTATTGGTACAGAGACAATTGCATTTAACCCTTATTGAACAGTCCTGGTGCTGTCTTCTCCTTTTTCAGGTGAGGAAGTTAAGATCAGAGATGTGACCCTGTGGCTCGCAGGTGGCTGGGTCTCCAGGGCCATTCCCTAAAACTGCAGGCCCTCCCTCATAGAACAGTATCTGAGTCTGCTCAACAATGGGGACTAAGGTCAAGTGTCTAAATTAAAGCACTTTTGCAGGCAGAATCTCATTGGATCCACTTTGGGGTAGGCAGAAGCATAATACTGCTGTCCCCATTTTATAGAAAAGGGAAAAAAGGCCCAGGAAGATTAAGTGAATTGTGGGGGTCTTTTCTGCAGTCTTAGACTGAAAGCCTTGGCCTGTTTCTCTACTAAAAAGGATCCTCAATGAAATCGAATAGAAGTGACTTGAATCTAGATTTTGAAGCAGAACATCACAGTGGGAGGATGATATATTGGGGCCTCTCTTACTTAAAAAGTATAAATTAAATTCTAGATTATGGCCCAGGGCAGTCTTCCAACCCTTGCTATCAAACGCTCTGGTCCTGAGTTAACTGGCCTTCGACAAGCTTTCTTAGTATGATAGGCCCTTATTGACCATATCACTCCTCTCTCAACCTTCTGCAGCCTCTGTGCCTACCCTGTTTAAGCAAGAGTGGCTCTTTCAACAATCTGCCTTGTTTGACCACAGTCCTCTGCACATACTATTCTGTATAAGGAAGACATTTCTTCCCCTTCCTCATCAAGGCTGGCCCAGGCAGTCCTTTGATGTGTTCCATCTGAGGACATGTACTGTGTTGTAAATACCTTACCCACTAGATTATACCTCCTATGAGGGCAAAACCATGTCTATTGCCAATATTCAATCTTCCCGTAACCTTTAAAAGAACGTCACATGGTTCAATCGAACACCTTAGTGAAGACCTTACAAAACCAGAGCTGGGTGCACAGTAGGTGTTCACTAAATACTTCCTGTCCAGCCAACCATAACAGATACTCAGAAGGGTGACACAGGTATAGCCACCCTCAGTCCTCAGAGAAGGGTTTGATTATGTTTTCCCCAACAATTGTTCTAATACTAATGCAGGAACAGAGATACATTGTAAGAATGATTCAGAACAAAAAATATTTCTTGGTAGCCCTCATCAATCTGAAATTTAACCACATTTTCTTAATCAAAAATTTTGTGCAACAGTAAACTTAGGATGAATCTGAGGAGATAGCCAAATGTTCAGGGTCCTTAGTCTTTGCACATGGATCCCCAGTGGCATTTCTTCCCTCTTTCAAAAATAGTGAGAGAAAGCCAAACAGCAAGCAGAAGGGCAAACGAAAGGTGTGTTTATTGTCTGCACAGAGAGCAGCATCCTTACCTTCTCTGTGACCCATAATGAATGACAATTTCCTCATTTCAAAGCCTGGAAAATCACCAAGGAAGAGGACCTCTGTTGTCTGACACCTAATCATCCTTTGAAGGAGAAGCTTGAGAGAAATGGAAAGAACACAGAGCAGAGACTATGGTCTGGAGTATGCTCTGGGTGGTCAGTGAGTACCTATGGCCACATCCCCTTCCTAGGCCAGCCCTGTGGTGACAGCCACCCATATGCCAGCAGGTGAGGGGAACATCTTGAAGGAGACTGGGCATGATGCCTTTCGGTTTCTACCTTTCGGTTCCTTCTCGTTGTGGGCATTCTTCTACGTGGCTTCCTAATTGTACATGTGCACATGCTGTGTCAAATGGAGTTTCCATTGCCTCTGCTTGCTGCATATTACATTTTTAATCAGTATATATAATTACTTACCACAGGCTGCCAGGCCAGATTTTCTAAGCATTAGTCTAATTAACTTAAGCTTGATAATTATGTTTCAGATACCATAGCTGTACACACAGAATTTGCAGATTATGCCGCCAGCTTATTTGATTCCAATAACGTGTTTTCTCAGACAGAGTTAGTTTTGATTTTTTTTTTAAATGGGCATCTGATAACTATTTAGGTTTCAGAGTTTTCCCTCAAATAAAATCATTTAAGACAAGTTTCTCAAATAATTAATGCAGACTGGACTGAAATAGTAGGTTCCTGTGTATTTTTACACACACAAATCTATTTTTTACTAATATAAGCTCAGGCTGAGGAAATACTAAAGTATAAAATGTTCTGATAGTCAAGTGGCAGAACCTTCCATGTTTCAACTGGTTTATGCTTTGTCTTTTCCCTTTACATTTACTTGCCCTCTAGTTGATGAAAAATGAGAAAAAAGGAGAGGCAGAAGAAACTGAAAACCTCTAAGACTTGGGAATTGAGAAATTAGGGCATGATAAATTCCCTTATGAATAATAAGCAATGTACTGGGGGTTGTTAAGTGCCAGGCACTAAGTTAAACACTTTTTGTAGGTTATTTCATCTAATCATCTGCAAACCCTATGTGGTAGGTATGTGTTATAGACTGAGTTGTGTCCTCCTTTCCCCCCAAAGATATGTTCAATCTCTAACCCCCAGTACCTCAGAATGTAACCTTGTGTCTTTATAGAGGGAATCAAGTTGAAATAAAGTCGTAAGAGTGGGCTTTCATGCAGTAACACTGGTGTCCTTATGCAGTGGGAAAGTTTGGACACAGCCATGCACACAGAAAGAATGCCATGTGAACATAAAGGTGGAGACTGGGAAGATGGTTCTACAAGCCAGGAAATGCCAGAGATTGCCGGCAAACCCCCACAAGCCAGGACAGAGTCATAAAACAAATTCTCCTTCAGGGTCCTCAGAAGGGACCAATCCTGCTGACACATTGATTTCAGACCTCTAACCTTCACAATTGTGAGAAAACACAGTTGCTTCACTGGGTTTAAGCTACCCACTTGGTGTTACTTTGCTATGGCAGCACTAGCGAATGAATATGGTATGCACGGCCTTACTCCCCATCTTACTGAGGCTCAGAAAAGTTATGGAGAGTGTCCAAGGCCACACAGCTGTCACACAGCAGGGATGGAGTCCATAATGGGGCCTTTCTGGGCCCAAGCTCATGCCCTTGACCTTATCCACAACCCAGCCATGAGCTACTTGTTTAAGAGTGGGGAGAGAAGCAATGCTACAGGTCCTGGAAGTGGCTAATGTGCTGGGAATTTTATTGCTTCTTCATTAAGAGTAAGACTGAGGTGGCACATGTTTCCAAGAGTATAGACAGTTGCTTTCATTTAGAATGAAAAATGCATGCTGGAAATCTCTACTTCCTAGCTTCTGAGGGCAACAAAACAGAATGTGTCTTTTCTTATAGTGATGGCCTCAGCACAGTTTTTCTCTTCCCACTTTGAACATGAGAGAATAATAGACCAAAAGATCAACTGCCACTATATAAGGCATAGGAGGAAACAACAAATGAAATAGCCACTCTATTCAATCCACAGAACCAGAGAGGAAAGGACAGGTAGGTTTTCCCAAGACGTGGTAATGGAGGGAAAGAGCAGGAGTTGACAAGCTTGCTCCATAAAGGCCACAGCCATGGACTAAGAATAATTTCTGGGAAGAGATGCAACCTTGGTTCAAGACAGAAAGCAGAGGAATGAGAAGGAGAAAAAAAAAAAAGAAGAAGAAGAAGAAGAAGACACTTCTCTAAGAAGGTCTGTGGGAATGATCTGACAGAAAGCTTGACACCAGGCAAAGGAAGGAAGCTGCACATGCCCTGAGGGCCTGTTACGTCTGCTCTGGGTAAGACACTAAAACCATCCAAATCCCCCAGGAATCTGCAAACTGGAAGCAATTACCCCCATATGATCAGATACAGGGGCTCTGAGCATGGAAATGGTTGGCTCAGGGTCAAATCACTCGTCATGACTCGATGAAAGGACAACGTAGAGGGGCTGCAAGGAGAGCCACTAAGGCAGAGTCTTTAGAAGAACCGCCTTTCTCCTGCTCGACCAGCAGCGTTGAGGTATCTATCAGTATGTATACAAGCTTACACTTAAAACATGGGCTGCTCGTTACTGAGAATTTTCACAAATGACATCCAAGCTCCTCTAGAACAGGGGTTCTTACCATTTGGGGGCATGTCAAGACCTTTGAGAATCTGATCAAAGCTATGATTCCTTTCCCTAGGGAAAAAATGTGCGCATACAAACATGGTCTTTACATGAACCTTCCAGGGGGTGGGGTGGGGAGGGTAATCGTGGGTCCCAGCTTAAAAACCACAATGGTTATACTTAGGTCGCCAAGGACCCCAGCAATGTCATAATGCTACAGAAATATGTACGGTGCCATGGTAACCTTGACTGGGAAAACTCCTCTCCTCCAACCCCGGCTCGTATTTCTGTAAAGCATTTGTTTCCCCCGCTGCAGGGGAGCTGTACTGTGCTTTGCTCACCTTTATTCACCTGGTACCTCAGTGGCCCCTGAGCCAGTTAAGTATGAAGTCAACGTTAAGTGAATTTTTAGAAGGCCTCCACTTGAAGCCTGGCACTCCCTGCAAGCCACAGTGCTTTCCCTTCTTGGATCTCCCTTTCATCACCTGTACTATTAAATGGAAATCCTACCACTACTAGCCCTGCTTTTTCTGAAGGGCTCTGGAAGGAACATGTGCAATAATACAAGTGAAAGCAATTTCTGATAGTAACAGCGAGCGCCTGCTGCTTGCGCCGTCTTCACTACTCCTCGTTACTAACCTGGGAGGGTGGCACTACCTATCTCCATTGAACGCAGAGGAAGCTGAGCCCAGAAAGGTCTGAGGACTAGCATAAGGCGGCCCAGGGCTGGGATGCACACACAGGCCGCCGGGGCCCGCACCAGCCCTTCTTGACCACTGGGTGGCGTGTCTCTCTCCAGACTGGGCAATGCCATACAGGTGTCTGAAGCTGTTAGGGCAAGGAGGCGCGACGGCCCCTCTAGTAACGTAGCAGAGCTGGGGTGGGTGGATTTCGGGAGGCTTGACAGGAAGACCACTGGAGGAGCTCATTGTTAGGACCACTACCAGTTGACATCTCGAGCCACATTAACAGACCTGAGTTCCTCTGGTGGAACCAGCCTCACCTGTGAGGTGGTTCTTTTGTGAGAGAAGCACCTGCCCTTCCCTCTTAGGCTCCCCCAGCACCCTGCACGCGTTTTTCAGCCCTGGGTGGAGGCGAGACAGGTATCGAGGAAGGGGGCAGCTACTTCACGTTGGGCCTGGGGGTTGGATACCATGGGGTGGAGAGCCACGGCCCCTTCTAAAATCTGTCAGAGTCACACGGACTGACTGTGCCAACCCCCACGAACACACCTGCAGGCCACTCAGCCTGTGACTCAGCTGCCGTGCCCACTGAGCACATGCCACACCACACAAAGTCCTTTCTTTCCTATCTCTGACAAAAGACTTCCCTCCTCTGATGTTGAGTCGGAGAGCTCCTACCTGGAAAGTTTCCAAGGAGTGCACACCCAGATGGACCTTGGACGGAATGCCACATATTATTCTGCAAGACCCAATCCTCACTGCCAAGCACTCAGATGGCCACAGCTGGAGACAGAGCAGTGGCCAAGCCCCAAGCCTGCCCTCTCAGAATTCACAACCCTGTGGGCCACCCAAAAAACAACCTGGCACTTATGAAAAGCATGGACAGTGCTGTGACGAGGGAAATCTGGGCAACTGTGGAGCACCGAGAGGGGAATGAAGCTGGCTGGGGGAAGAATGGCAGGCAAGGGCTCCCAAAGTCTATATCTGCCTGCCTTTCCATTGGAACAAAAACCCAAGACAACATACCCAATGCTCAGTGCCTGCATGCATTAGAGGACTTCATCGAAAACATCTAGAGCATGAATAGAGCATCTTCTCCCAGTGTTGTTCTCTGTCCTGCTCAGCCTCTGGGTTTCCATTTGAATGTAACCACTTTAAAGAGCCTTCAGGGCCTCCCTTGCATCACCTGCCCCCTCAGGTCCATTCCTCCTTCAGAGGGACAGTCTGCAGCCTTCCCACCCCAAGTCCACTGCTGACCAATATCATCTGGGGGCTCTGATGAATATGGAATCTTGGGCTCCAGCCTGGACGAGTCTTTAGCACTTTACCACTGCTTTGTCCAACACAGTAGCCACCAGCCCCAGGTGGCCCCCAGGCACTTGAAACATCACTAGTCTAAGCTGAGACCCATGCTAGGTGTAAAACACCACCTTTAGAATACTTAGTGCAGGGCACCTGGGTGGCCAGTGAGTTAGGCTTCTGCCTTCTGCTCAGGTCAGGATCCCAGGGTCCTGGGATTGAGTCCTGCACAGGGCTCCCTCTCCTCTGCCCCTCCCCACTGCTTGGGCATGCTATCTCTCTCTCTCTATCTCACACACACACACACTCTTAAAATCTTTTTTAAAAAGACTTAATGCAAAAAAGAACGTGAATTATCTCAATATTATTTTATACTGGCTACCTGTGGAAATAATATTTTGTATACTTCGGGTTAGAGATATTAAGTTTTTGTTTTTGTTTTTGTTTTAAACATGGCTACTCTAAGGTTTTCTATTTCACAATTAACTGACATTGTATTTATATTGTACAGGGCTGCTTTAGAAAATGAGAAGGATAGCAATCAGGATCTGGAGTCAGCAAACTGGAATGGACGGGGCAAATCAGGCCCCCTGCACCCCGATACACACACTTCCATCAGGACACGTTGCTCTCACTCCTCATGCATGTGATGTCTATGACACTTTCCATACTCCAAGGGCAGAATCAGGTAGGTGCAACAGAAACCAAAATATTTACTGCCTGGCCCTTTACAGGAAAAGATCGTGGCCTATCATCAAGAGCAGTGGTTCAGGGGTTCAGGTTGTCACCCCCCTTCCAGCACCTGAGGTTGGGTAAGATCCTTCATGCCTGTGCCACAGTGTCTGCAGCTGGAAACAGGGATGGGAGTGCCTCCCTCACAGAGCAGATACAAAGATTCGATCAGTTGATGCATGTGAAATTCTTTGAGGCTTTGTACCGACTAGGTTCTCAGTAAACATTTACCATCTTTGCCATCACGATGAGCAATGATCACAGGCTATAATTACACTTTTTTGCTTTGTTACCTTCTTTCTTTTGTGTCACCCCACCAAAATTAAAAACGCGAGGGAAGCAGAGACAGTTTCTATCTTGATCCTGCTACTTCACTGGGAGCAGTTTCTGGTGCAGAGTGGAAACTCAGTAAGTATCAGTTGAATGAAAGAGGTACAGAGGAAAGTACTTCGCCCAAGGCTGCCTGACCAGTCAATTGCCAGGACTTGAACTTGGTTCTTTCTGTTCCCCAATCTCTTAACCTCTCCTGCTACACCAAGAGTGGTCTCTAGACCAGCAGTGTCATTGTCACCTAGGGCCTTGCTAGAAATGCAGATTCTTAAGCTCTATCCAAGGCCCTGTTGAATCAAAAACTATTTTAACAATATCCAAGAATGTCTGAGAGATTTGTGACATTTGTGAGGTGCCACTCTGGGCTGTCATTCCCAGTTAAGACTCCCTGTTCACTCAACGAAGTAATCAATGTAGTATCAGTCTTTCCACGGAGCCTTCTGTTCAGGCCCCCTAATATCAGGACTGATGATTTATATTCACCCCACTGAAGGTCTGGGGGCATTCAGGGTCTGCGGTAAATGTCACTGTGCTGTGTCAGGAGGTGCCCTTTCTCCTGCCAGGGTTGGACCACTACAATGCTGGGGTGACCTCCCTGCACAGGAATCTGCTTAATTTTGCATACTGGCCTCTAACGAGCAGGCCACAAGCCCTAGGGATGCGTTGATGAAGATCAACTCCTAAATCATCTCCCTCTGGGTACCAACATCAGTGAATTCATTCCCTTCTGCATTTTACACACCAGTGGCAGCACCACCAAAATAAATAATCCATCCCGACATTTAATAGCTCAGGCACCTTCCTTTTGAGTCTACAAATGAAAGCAAATCATCCCCTACTCATGTTAAAAAACAAAACAAAACAAAAAACCAAAAACACAATTAAAATTCTCTCCACACTATTCTGGCTTTCTTACTTACAGTCCAGCTCTAAGATGCTATGTTCCTCACCTAACTATTTTCTTAGAAATGGTCCATTATGTGGCACTTGAGAGGATGAGGGTGTTTAAAATTAGCACAAAACCTTACAATGGGTTCCCATTTGTCACAGCAAGAAATTTCAAACTGTGGCCATCAGATGAACGTTTTAAATTAGAAAAAGACTGATTAGCATAATTCTTAAGGGTCGGAATTCTAAATCCACAGATGGCCTCTGAGAGGGTTGACGAGGCAGAAAGGAGATTAGGATAAATCTAATTAGTCAGGGGTGTTCCCGTTTCTCAAGTCACTGGTGAGGGATGGAGAAGACAAGATGGATGGACAGATGGATCTAACGAAGCCCCATTAAAGTCTTTTTGATTCCCACTCACGGTGAGAGAACACATTACCCCATTAATGGTTCTGGGAGCTAACGCAGTCCAAGTTTGGCACTGTGACCTCAGAAAATGAGTTTGAATTGCCTGCCCAGCTCTTTGCACACATCCGCAGGATGTAAATGAGCCTGAAAACGCGATGCCTGCTGAGGGGCCATGCCTGCACGTGGGCTGGAAGCACCCACCCAGCCCCTACCCAGCTGAGGGAGCTGGCGCCTCCTGGCTGCTTTCTCAAGGCCCTCAGGCTGGAGTCCCGCAGCGTTTCTGCTCCTTCTGTGCTACAACTTGGACCTGTCCTAGGAAATGTGCTGTGGTTTGCACAAGTCCCCGGTGCTACATGTTGGTTCCAACCACTGTTGTTCTCTGCACTGGGGCTGATGGCTACACACTACCACCATCCCAGGCTGATTAGGGACAGGAGGACAGGGCGAAAGACAGGGCCCTTTTCTTGAGGAGCTCACGCCTCAGCCCCAGAGATGTGAGAGAATAACTGCACAGTTTTGCAGGCTACGTGCCAGATGACGGTGTGACAGGCTCTGACAGCTCAGAGAATGAGGTGGAGACAGTGGGGGTCTCTCAGGCAAAGTCAAGGAAAGAGGGGGGACTCCACAGGATTTGAAGAAAGGCCCGCCTCTCCCCTGGATGTCAGTCAGATCACACCATGTTTGCTGGTTCTCTCCAGCAATAATCAGAGCTGACATTTACTGAGCACTTACTGTATCTTATGCTCGGCACTGATGTAGGCACATTTCATACGGTATTTCATTTAATTTTTGAAACCACCCTGTGTGGTAGGTCCTAGTACCATCCCTATATTACAGAGAAAACTGTAGCACAAAGAGGTTATCGGCCCCAACAAATAGCAGAACTAAGAGACAATTTCAGGCATCCTTCCTCTACCGTTCATATTCTAAAGCCCTTCCTCTACCGTTCATATTCTAAAGAATGTAACTGGCATTCTTTGGCCCCTGTCCTCCAGTCACACACAGAATAAAATCTAACCCCCCCACCCCTGCCGACCTCATCTTGCTCTCATCTGTCCCATGCTCTCTGTGTTCCAGCCACGCTTTCCAAGTACTCCAAGGGTGGTCCACACCAGGCCCTTTGCATTTGTAGTGCCCTCTGTCTGTAAGGTTTTCTTGCATTATCATATCCAACCTAGAAACAACTACCTGTGGTTCTTAGCAATTTTCTTTACTCCCTTCCCACCCAGGTGATGTCATTCTGGGCCAAGGTTTTATAATTTTTTTTTAAAAGATATTTATTTATTTATTTGACAGATCACAAGTAGACAGAGAGGCAGGCAGAGAGAGAGGAGGAACAGGCTCCCCACTGAGCAGAGAGCCCAATGTGGGCCTTGATCCCAGGACTCTGAGATCATGACCTGAGCCAAAGACAGAGGCTTTAACCCACTGAGCCACCCAGGCGCCCCTGGGCCATGGCTTTAAACATCATGTCCTCCCAACAAACAAGAGCCCAGGGCCAGATGGCTTCCCAGGGGAATTCCACCAAACATTTATTTTATTTTATTTTAAAGATTTCATTTATTTGACAGAGATCACAAGTAGGCAGAGAGGCAGGCAGAGAGAGAGAGGAGGAAGCAGGCTCCCTGCTGAGCAGAGAGCCTGATGTGGGACTCGATCCCGGGATCCTGGGATCATGACCCGAGCTGAAGGCAGAGGCTTTAACCCACTGAGCCACCCAGGAACCCTCCACCAAACATTTAAAGAAGAATTAATGCACATTCTCCTGAAACTGTTCCAAAAAATAGAAATGGAAGAAAAACTTCCAAACTCATTTTATGAGGCCAGCATTACCTCGACCCCAAAGCCAGACAAAGATCACATCAAAAAGGAGAATTACAGACCAATATTCCTGATGAACATGGATACAAAAATTCTTACCAAAATACTAGCCAAGAGGATCCAACAGTACATTACAAGAATTATTCACCACGACCAAGTGGGATTTATTCCTGGGCTGCAAGGTTGGTTCAACATCCACAAATCAATCAATGTGATACAAGACATTAGTAAAAGAAAGAACAAGAATCATATGATAATGCAGAAAAGCATTTGACAAAGTAGAGCATACTTTCTTGATCAAAACTCTTTTTTCAGTGTAGGGATAGAGGATACATACCTCAATATCATAAAAGTCATCTATGAAAAACTCACAGCAATATCCTTCTCAATGGTGAAAAGCTGAGAGCTTTTCCCCTAAGGTCAGGAACATGGCAGAGATGTCCACTATCACCACTACTATTCAACATAGTACTAGAAGTCCTAGCCTCAGCAATCAGACCACAAAAAGAAATAAAAGGCATCCAAATGAGCAAAGAAGAAGTCAAACTCTCATTCTTTGCAGATGATATGATACTTTATATGGAAAACCCAAAAAGACTCCACTCCAAAACTGCTAGAATTCAGTAAAGTGTCAGGATATAAAATCAATGCACAGAAATCAGTTGCATTTCTATACACCAATAACAAGACAGAAGAAAGAGAAATTAAGGAGTCGATCCCATTTACAATTGCACCCAAAACCGTAAGATATCTAGGAATAAATCTAATCAAAGAGGCAAAGTATGTGTCCTCAGAAAACTATAAAGTACTCATGAAAGAAATTGAGGAAGACACAAACAGAAAAACATTCCATGTTCAAAAACAAACACAAACATTTTCATGTTTTGTGAAAATGTCTATGCTAACTAGAGCAATCTATACATTTAATGCAATCCCTATCAAAATACCATCAATTTTTTTCAAAGAAATGGAAAAGATAATCCTAAAATTTACATAGAACCAGAAAAGACCCTGAATAGAGAAATGTTGAAAAAGAAAACCAAAAATGGTGGCACCACAATTCTGGACTTCAAGCTCTATTCCAAAGCTGTCATCATCAGGACAGTATGGTACTGGCATAAAAACAGACAGATAGATCAATGGAACAGAAAAGAGAGCCCAGAAATGGACCTTCAACTCTGTGGTCAATTAATCTTTGACAAAGCAGGAAGAATGTCCAGTGGAATAAAGACAGTCTCTTCAACAAATGGTGTCGGGAAAGTTGGACAGCCACAGGCAGATAAATAAAACTGGACCATTTCCTTACACCACACACAAAAATAGACTCCAAATGGATGAAAGACTGCAATGTGAGAGAGGAATCCATCAAAATCCTTGAGGAGAACACAGCCAGCAACCTCTTTGACCTCAGTCTCAACAACTTCTTCCTAGACACATCACCAAAAGGCAAGGGAAGCAAGGGCAAAAATTAACTATTAGGACTTCATCAAGATCAAAACCTTTGCACAGCACAGGGAACAGTCAACAAAACCAAAAGACAAATGACAGAATGGGAGAAGATATTTGTAAATGACATATCAGATAAAGGGCTAGTATCCAAAATCTATACAGAATTTATCAAACTCAACACCCAAAGAACAAATAATCCAATCAAGAAAAGGGCAGAGGACACGAACAGACATTTCTACAAAGAAGACATCCAGATAGCCAACAGAGACATGAAAAAGTGCTCTACATCACTTGGCATTGGGGAAATACAAATCAAAACCACAATGAGATACCACCTTACACCAGTCAGAATGGCTAAAATTAACAAGTCAGGAAATGATAGATGCTGGCAAGGATGCAGAGGAAGGGGACCCCTCCTACACTGTTGGTGGGAATGCAAGCTGGTGCAACCACTCTGGAAAACAGCATGAGGTTCGTCAAAGAGTTGAAAATAGAGCTACTCTACGACCCAGCAATTGCACTACTGGGTATTTACCGTAAAGATACAAACGTAGTGATCCGAAGGGGAACGTGCACCTGAATGTTTATAGCAGTAATGTCTGCAATAGCCAAACTATGGAAAGAACCTAGATGTCCATCAACAGATGAATGGATGAAGAAGATTTGGTATATATATACACAACAGAATACTATGCAACCATCAAAAACCACAAAATCTTGCCATTTGCAATGACGTGGATGGAACTAGAGGGTATTATGCTGAGCAAAATAAGTCAATCAGAGAAAGACAATTATCATATGATCTCTCTGATATGAGGAATTTGAGAGGCAGGATGGGGATTCATGGGGGGAAGGGAGGGAAAAATGAAACAAGATGGGACCAGGCAGGGATACAAAACACAAGAGACTCTAAATCTCAGGAAACAAACTGAGGGTTGCTGGAGGTGGGGGTGGGGGGAGGGAGAGGGTGGCTGGGTGATGGGCACTGGGGACGGTATGTGCTATGGTGAGTGCTGTGAATTGTGTAACACTAATGATTCACAGACCTGTACCCCTGAAACAAATAATACATTATATGTTAATAAATTAAAAAAAAAAAACAACACATTATTTCTGTGGCTCCCAAATTTATTTCTAGCCTGGAACTCTCTAATGAGTTCCCACCCTGTGTATTCAACAGGTTCCCTGACAACTGTTCTTGCATGTGCAGCAAAAACCTCATACTTCTTATAACCAAAGGAAAACATCTGACTTGTAGTTTCCCAGCCCGTGTTAATCTTTCCAGTAAATATCACTAATCATCCAGCTGGTTATTCAAGCCAAATACCAGGAATTCTTAGTCTCTGAGCCCTCCTAGTCTACTCCATGAACAAAATTGGCCTGCTGGATTTTAAAGTCATCCTGTCAAATCTGGCCACTTCTCTTCACCTCCACTGTACCATAATCTGTCATAAACCACTGTGATAGCCTCCTAACTGATCCCCTTTGCTTGCCCCTCTGCCTTCTTTCAACCTGGCCTGGGGGATCCTTGGACAACTTAGATCATGGCGTTTCCTTCTCTAAGACTCTACAACTGTAATCTCATATAAGACCTCCAGGCTACTGCCTGCCTCTGTAACCACAGCTCCCTCTGCCTGTTCATCAATCCTCCAGGCCCACTGGCCTCCTGTCTATTTCCTGATCATGTCAGGCTCATCTTAGACCCATGGCTTTTGCCATCACTATTTAATCTGCTTAGAAGACTCTCTGTCCTTAGGTTTCCCCAGACTTGCCTCTTATCCTTTAGTTATCAGCTGCGATGTTCTCTCCTCGGTGAAGCCTTTTCTGATACCTCTACCCAAATTCATTTGCTCCAGCACAAATACCTTTATCGTATTACCCTATTTTATTTCCTCTCGCTCTCTGGGATGAGGCATATTTGTGTGTTTACTTGTTTTTGTCTGTCTTTCCCCCAGGAATAACCTCTTTGAAGACCGGGGTGTGAGCTGGCTTGTTCACCACAGTATCCCCCAGTGCCCAGAACTTTAAAGGGGCTCAAGAGCATTTGTTTAGTAAAGAACACCATGTGGCTAACCTAACAAGATGCAAACGGAGGTAGTAAGATTGAAGACAGATGCTGCTGCTGGGACTCCTACAGCCGGCGGGGATGGAGGGCAGTTGAAGAGCCAACGTGAAGGGAACGTCTAGAGACTGGGAGGAAGTCTAACACCTTTCCTCTGTTCAGTGACTGTTACCCCTGAGACCCTAGGGCTACACACGTGAACAGACTGCCATGGTCCTTGTCCTCATAGTGCTGGTGTTGTAGCATGTTGTTTAAACCCTCCATCCCCATTTTAGGGCATGGGGAAGCCTTTTTTTTTTTTTTTTTTTTTTTTTAATGTGAAGGGCCAGATAGTATTTTATGCTCTGCAGATTTGCAATTTGTGTCACAAATACTCAACTCTGCTTGTGTAGTGCAAAAAGCCATCACAAATGGCACAACATCATGTCTATGTTCAAATAAAACCTTGTTTACAAAAGCAAGCAATGGGTCTGGTTTAGCACATGGCTAAAATTTGATAAACCTTGGGACAGGTTCTTCTTTGGTACATAGTTCTTCAGGCCTGTCACACAGAAAAGTAGACTTTGGAACAATCAGGGTCTCTTGTAGAAACATCTCCTCTGACACTCTCAGAAGACACTGCATAGACCTGAGCGGTGGTCCTGTACTTTCTGTTGGTTTTCTATACAGTCCACTAATCAACCAGCTTTTGTAAGAAACTCCATAATTATCTGGAATATACTTAACCTGATGAAGAATAACTGAGAATGGCTAAGGAGATGGTAGACTTGCCTCCACTGGGACAGGATAGGAGCCCCAGCATCATGCCACTGTTGGAAAGGGGATGGGGACGTCTGCTTGGTTATACTGATCCCAGATTAAGGTAATAGCTTGGCATCACAATGACTTCAGTCAGGGAGGAAAGCTGTGTCCAAGTTTGCAGGTCTTCATGAAGCATTTGCCATTTAGCTGTTGGCTCATTAGCTTGGACATAACAAAGGATTTCTAGAAAGAAGATAGCATCATTGTGTGCTGTTCTTGCTCTGGGGTGCATTTGGCAACAACAGCTGAGATCAGAGAAGTAAATACTGTTAAGGGAAGAGGGATGGTTGCTCTGGACAGATACCAACAGCCAAGCAGCTGGAGACAACAGAATCAAACCTTCAGGTACATAAGCCATTTCTGGGCTATATGCACAGGTTGCCTTTGTGCTAGTTGTCTGCCTGGTTTCCAGGGAGCCTTCAATTAGGCTACTGAGCTGAGCTGATTTATACCTGTGCACTGCATCAGCTCCATTACCATTAACATAAATAAGCCTTTGTTACAGGGGAAGGCACAGAGAGTGTGGATGGTGGCTTCACTTCATGAAAACATCCTTTTCTCAGAATACCAGTTTCTTCTGGATAGAAACTAGCTAGATTGCCCAAATAACATTAACATTAATACAGAACAATAGAAAGCCTCGATATTCTGAACTGGGGAGACTGGGTTAAACTTGCTTCAATTCCAAGAAAGCCTCAAATCAGCTTGCCTCTCCCTAGAGGCCCACCTCCCTAATTCCTTTTCCTCTGCCTCTGTGTCAGCCACACCTGGGGCACACATCAGGGCACAACCCTCAACTCAGCCAGCACAGAACACATCTGTTCCGTTGCTTATTGTGCTCCCAGCACTTAGCAGCGTTCAAATTAATATGTGAGGAATAAACTAAGATAGGGAAACTCCCATCCCGCCAGAGTATAAGAATTCTGAAATGCATGGTCATAGGGGTACATGGTGCCCATTTCTATAGGAAGAGGAATAAATTCACTTTCATGGAAATACTCTAAGGCAGCAGGCAGGCTGTGCTAGGGCTTTTACCTGCCATGTCACTAAATGTCTTTAGCATCCCTGACAAGCAGGGATTTTTAACCAATATTTCACAGACCCTCTTACCATCTCCAATGGAGATAGCATCACTCACACAAATGCTACAGTGGGGATTCACAGAGATAGACTATATACGTAACATCTTTACCCAGCCTAGGATCTGATACATAAGTGTTCAGTAGATGGCAACTGTGGGATTACTATTGCTTATCTTGTAACAGATTAAGAAATAGACATTGAGTGGGTTACAGGCATCAATCCAAGGTACAAAATGTGTCACAATTGGGATTTGGACCCAATGTATCTGGTTCTTTCTCTATTTACAGGAAGGAATAAGGAAAGCATACTGGTTCCATCTTCCTCTGTTCTTTGCCTTCTTAGCATGAGCCCCGGGAGGTTCAGAGTACTTCAAGATTGCTATAAATTCTACTCTGAGTGCTTCACAGAGGATCAGAAAATAGATTACATACCTACCTTACTTTCTACACTAGGTCTCTGTGATATGATATAAAGATAATTCTTTGTATAACAGAATACAGATCCCTTCCTCTAAAAAGTCCTTCCTGTACTGAATAGATGTTCTAATGTTGATTAAGGCAATTTCCACCTCACAGGTTAAGACACTTAAGGCTCTTCATTCAGCACCCAGAGAATGGGCTCCATTCTCTGGGTGCTGAGCAGAGCCTGACCTAGAGTGGTATGTGGCATCAACCCTTCCATGGGTCACAAACACACAGCCAAAGGTCTTCAAAATGTATGGGCATCCTCGGAAAATAGAAGCATTTCTAGGCATGTGATTAACAAGCCAGAAAGGCCATGGCGCCTGACAGAAAAGATGAGGCATCTCAGAAAGATAAGTCAAGATACATTTATGAGCTGAACGCATCCCTCAGCTTGCTTAGCTGTGCTACTTGGTTCATAAACCAGGGATTAAGTCCATTTTCATTTCAACTTTCTCTTTCACCTTTAAGCAACCCCTAAGGTTTCCAGAGAATTTTGCTTGACCTTTAGCTAAAGTTCAACCTCTACCAAGTTACCAATTTTGGATGGTCCCTGGGTGATCACTTAAGACAGATTTCACTATAATTCAAGGCAAGGATAATCCCTGGCCTAAAAGTTCACAAAGGAAGGATTCCCAGTGGTCTCAGGGATGGCAAAAGTTATGATTCAGTCCTGCTGATGAATTGGAGTGATATTCTCATTGTGTGTTATTGATCAGTGAAGTCAGTCTGGATGCATTTGCTGGACATTGAGCCCAGGGTGTGTGTGTGTGTGTGTGTTTTTACCTTCATCTGCTCCCAAATGAGGATTCCCTAGGTGGTCCCTTTAAGATGAACTCCAGGAAGAAGCTATAGTCCATGGGAGGGGTCCTTTAGGAATTGTCATTTACTTCCGAAGTTATGATAGGAATGTTAAACCCATTAATGGACTTTGGTGGGAAATCTTTACTACAAAGCACATATACCTTAGATCTATCTCACACCAGCTTTCAGAGACTTCCAGCAACCCTCAGAGGAAATGTGGGGGTGAACAATGAAGAGAAAATCAGGCCTTTTCAATTTGCAGTGAAGAATGGGGCTATGAAGTTGTTTAGTTCTTACATATCCTGACTTACTCTGTCTACCAGATCTGCCTGATTCCTAACTATATGAAAGTATTTCAGTATGCCTATATATTTAATCAGTGGGTTTTTCCTCAAATTTGTGTTAATGTAGTCAGCTCCTGGATTATTGTGTGCCTATCATGAAGACAGAGTTGTTCTTGTCCACGGAAGTGAAAACAGAGCCCCAGTTTGCATGAAAGTCAATTCATTCCTATCTGCAGACTCTACATTGATTAAATAAAGAAAAATTCAATGTTCATCTCATTCATGAATCCGAACAGAGCGTCTGCATATGTCATTTCTCTAACTTCCCAAACACTATTGAGAACATATCGGCCCCTCTCCCCTAGCTCAGTGGACTGGTAGCGTGTTCATTTTAGAGGAAGGTCTCATAGCTTTCTGCAAACAGTTCAATACCACGATGCTTCAGAGTCAGCTTCCTGCATTCTTTCTTATTGATTGGCATACCTCAGGCTATTAGGTTTATTAACTAAATGATAATAATTTTTTTAGGGGGGGTGAGTGTACAAAGAGATAAATGTTTCACAAATAGACTCAAAGCTTGCAGGCAGAAGACATGCAGTGATTTACAAAGTATTTATCTTTCTGGCATTTTTCTCCCCTAGGAAAAAGTAATCATTGCTACCATCCTCTGAAAACAGAGATGCTTGTCTTCTGGGCAGGCTTGGAGACTAGCCAAAGCAGTGTGACAATTCCTGGAATTTCAGCACACCTGCTGGGGTGCTGGACTGAGCCAACTCCTCCCGCAGAGGCACCTGATCTGCTTGGAGAGTCAGCCCCTGGCCTCTCCTTTCCTCCTGGGAGCCACTCCAGCAGCCCTGGGTGTGAGAGAGTATGGAGCTTGCTTTCAGCAGCTGCCACTTCCGACTGGCTGCCTGGCCTTGGTCTGATCCCAGTCCTGGAAAACTCAGAGGAAGCAGCATTTTCACACCCTTGATCTCCCTATGCAAGTAATAGTTCCCGAGAGAAGCACCAGCCCCTCTAGAGCCTTCTTTCTTGTCCTCATGCAACATCCTCTGACACTGCCATTGCCCTACTAGAGTTTCTCAAACTCAGGCACTATTGACATTTTGGGGGGTCAGTTAATTGTCAGTTGTGGCGGAAGGTGGTTCTGTGCATTTTCGAAGGCTTAGCAGCCTCCTTGGTCTCTACCTACCTGATGTGACTAACACACTCCTCCTTACCACTTGTGACGTTCCTTACATTGTCTCCTTACATTGCCAAATGTCCCAGGAGCATAAAATTACCCATGAAAACCAATGCCTTGTCACAGTGGGAACTAATGGGAGAACCTGAGAACTTCCCCGACCTCATAAGGAACTCAAAGAGAACATGACTATCAACTCTCAGGCCTGGTTTGCAGACCTCACTGCTGAAGAATCTCAATGAAGGGGATCTGGGGGGACAGAAGGGATGAGTTGAGAGATTATGGATTCTTGGTCAAAGCTGGACTGACCTGGCTCCCCCTGAATGTCTAGAGCCACATCATTTAGAAAACATTTCAAGTAGCCACTATGTCTTTCACCCCATCAATCAAAAAGTGTGGTCGATTTTTTTTTTCCTTCTCCCCCTCCCCACATTCACTCTTCCAGTTTTTGTCACTCTCTTCTTATCCCTGGGTTCTTCCAAAGCCTCCCCGCAGGTCCTTTCTTCCAGGTTTGCTCTTCCCTGTCCAGCCCCGGCCTCCACTCTGCAGATGAGTGGGCTTTCTGAAATGTAAAGCAGACCATGCCAGCCACCCAGCCATCTGCTGACTTCCCTGGCTTTCCAGCCTTTCAGGATAAAATCCAAACTCCTTAACAAGGCCTGTGAAGCCACACACTTCATTACCTCTCTCCCTTGTGTTATGTGCAACTTCACGTCTCCACTCCCCTGGATCTTTGATAGGACACATTCCCCTGTAGGGACACAGGTGGTTTTGGGTAGCAGCGAGTCAGGACCGGAGAGAATATAGAATCTCACAGTGATTGTTTAGTTTCAATATCCCTTTCTCCTATGTCCTCTCCAGGAGCCTGCTGAGTTTGGTGCTCCTTTGTCCTTCACGCTGCTCTGAGGCTTGATAGTCTCCCATTCTGCACCAGAAAAGAACAGGCCTCAGGCTCAAACAACAGCATCCAGATGAAATCTAATAACACCATTTTCTTTTTCATCATATTTACTTTTGTAGTTGCCTTCTATTTATAGCACATTGTACTACTTTTCTGTTACAAGAATGATATAATCTTTCCTTTTTCCATGAATGTTTTCAGGTAGTTGAAAGGAGGTTGATTTGACAAAGCATCAATAACGGTAGAAGTGGTTCATAGACATGGCAGAGAATGGACTTAATGATTGATACATGGGGAAAAAAGGAGTTCTCTGAATTTGTGCCCTGCTCTTTCATATCCCAGTCTCAAGACAGGCTAAGAACAGGGAGAAGGCAGGGGCAGGAGGAACTGGATTGTTCCTTGTAATGGTTCATGGGTCCTTTAGATTTGGATGTAGATGTCACTTCGCCAAAATCTGAATCAGTGTCCTACCTGTGTGCTCCCCTAGCACTCTGGACACCCCTCATAGGCTCCGACATGACACCTGTGAGCTCTGCTTTATGTCTGTCACATTCACAGTGGTTTGCACAGTATCTGGTACAAAGTTTAGCAGATGCCAGATAAATGCCTCTTGGTTGGAAGAATGACATGGAGAGAAACACATAATCCTTTTCAGCTGGCTCTGGGCTTCAGCAAGAGAAAGGCAAAATGACAGACCCTAGATAATCCATGTCACTGGGGATGTTACCCACCTCCCTGGGTGACAGACATGGAAGACTTGATGATGTAAATTACTCGGGGTACAATTTCCATTTCCCCTTCCATTCTGACCATCAGAACTTGACCTCCACTGGCCACTGAAACACTCTTGTGGCTTGGCCCAGCTGGATCTGGTGCCCAACAGGGGAGCACAGTGAAGAATACAAAGAAAGCCACAAGACATAAGTTTGCCATGTCCCCAGTCTTTCTTTCTACTGGAGCTTTACCTTTACAAATTTGTAGCATTTGAAGGTATGTTTCCCTAGCCACTTCTGGACTATAACAATTCCTTTTTTCCTACTGACAAAATCTGATACTTAGCCTGGAGCACTTTCTTGCCAAGGAGAGAACTGTGTCAGACTTGTGACGCATGATAAAATACTACAGTAATGTGGAATAATGCTTTGAAATGTTGCCAGGGTGAGCATGCATGCAGAATGAAGGAAATGGTTGCAAATACAAATGGTAGCTCTGTGGCTCATCTGTAACCTCCATGTAGGAAAACTGAGACATTCTTTTCCCTCCTTAGCAATTTGCACAGCCTCTTGTTGGAAACTATGGAGATTACCCCACTGAAAGTAACTGCCATGTTTACTCCACGCACAATTTTTACTAATACAATATCCCCATGTAGCCATTAACCTTCTAGAGTTCCCCTGATACTCTGTAGTGCTGCTGTGAATGTCTCATTCAAGTAGTCATGTACCCAAAACCAAAAGCTTTACAGAAGGGTACGGAGGCCATTTGTGCAGTGCTGAAAATGATGTCTACTTTGTCCACCTTAGAAATCAAGATTGTGGGGCATCTGGGTGGCTCAGTGGGTTAACGCCTCTGCCTTCTGCTCAGGTCATGATCCCGGGATCCTGGGATTGAGCCCCTCATCGGGCTCTCTGCTCATCAGGGAGCATGCTTCCCTTCCTCTCTCTCTGCCTGCCTCTCTGCCTACTTGTGATCTCTCTCTGTCAAATAAATAAATAAAATCTTAAAAAAAAAAGAAATACTAAAAAAAAGAAAGAAATCAAGATTGTGTAACTGAATGGGATTCAGTTCTCACTATAACCCCCAACCCACCAACCCCACACACCATAGTGAATTCAATGGGGATTATCAGTGCATTGAGCTGCATTATTAGAAGAGCCACAACTGTAGGGTGTTTACTATATAGCAGGCATTTCACCCTCTTTTAAGTAAATAACATGTTATATAATAAGTGGAATTATACTCATTTTGTTCTTGAGAAAAATGAGGCTCAGAAAGGATAACGTGTTCAAGGTCTCACAGACAAAAAGTGTCCCAGCCAGGATCGAGCCCCAGGTCTGTGTGATTCCAAAACTTGATTCTTTTTTTTTTTTTTTTTTCCCATGATGAACAATGTTGAACTAAAGCCAGCACCCTTCCTTCCATGAATTGTGGTCAAACCTTCACTATCTATGGGCTTTGAACATTATTTGTTGGCTCTCTTATACCCATCACTAACAAGATACATGAACCAATGGGTGGTTGCTTCCTCATGAAGAGCCAGTAGACGAATGAGAAGTTTTTCATGCACAAAAGATGACCAAGCAGTAGAAGAAGAAAATTCAAGCCCATTTCAAAGGTGTCTGCCTCTTTATGAAAAGTGAAACCCCATTCTCCTTTTCTGCAAAGGGACAATAAGAAAAGCCATTCACTGCACATTGATTACTTCATTTATCCTAAGATAATCATAGTTCCCCAGCTGGGAACACATTTCTTTCCCTACCTCATGTGGTTGGCTGCCGTTCCACCTTCAGATCTCAGCTCTAGGGCCACCTGCTCTGGGAAGCCTTGCCTGAACGCCTGACTTAGTAGCCTCCTTCATGAAAGATGGACGCTTTCCTTCAGAGCACTTCTCTGCGTTGGTCCCTATTGGCTCAGATGGATCGATCAGTGCCTGGGTCTCCCATTAGACTCATGCTTGTGTTCCTGGCACTCAGCCCTGGGCCTGACTCAGGTGAGCCTCTCAAAACCTATCTGTGGAAGAACTGGCACCGTGACCTGCTAAGCAAGTCCGCATTCCTTTGTTGAGGAGATGCAAGAAGGAGGACAGTGAGCGAATATACAGTGAGGTCACAAGGCTAGATCTCTTCTCTGTTCACCAAGTAACGTCTCAGATTCATGTGCTTGGCTGAGTTAATTTTTATGTTTTTTCCCTCATCTCCAAACAGCAAGTCATCTTGCAGATCAATGCCTGAGACGAGAGAGACTTATGGAATGTTAAGATTATGCACATAAATGTACCAACTATGACAGCCACACTAAGAAGAATAGTAATATTGTGCCGAGCGATAGTTTATCAACCTTTGCCACTTACAAAATTCACAGCCAATTTAATTAAAAATATAACAGCTCTGAAAGCTGCTAAAATGAGTACAACAACAATCAATCATTTTGTAATAGTGTTGAAGATCCATTAGGGACGTTGCACTGGATGCCAACTATTTTTAAGCTCAGATAGTAGGGGCATTTCATTTTGCACAATTAATGTCACTGTATTAAAATATTGACTATCTATAAAGAAGAAAATACCAAACATCTTTATAACCCACATTTTTTATGGGCAAAACTTGCTTAGAAAGGTGCTTTGAATTTATTTGTTATAAGCTGCACATTTCACATTCAGAAAATTAAAATGGTTTCTACTGACTAACTCATTTAATCATTTAGTTGATTTAATGAAAAACACTATGCATTTTTCTCTTTCTGTTGCTAAGATTAATACTTTCTGTTCATTAGCAATCAAATATTGCAGGAAGGTTTACATCTTATTCTCACTTAACTCACTGCCTTTTATTTCAAAAAATCCTAATAGAATTTAAATGGTATCTTTTAAATCACTTGGAAATTTTTCTCTTAGTAACTCACTTTGTCTTGTGGAAGACACAGTGCTCACTGTGACACTGAGACATTTATCCCCAACTTCCTTTTCCAGTCTCTCTTTCTGAGGGGGAAGGGCAAAGCACATATACATAAGGGAGTGGAGACTTCGGATAAAAATTATGAATCTAGCTTCCGGTGCCTCTAATTCATTTAATACATCAGCAACATTGCAGCATCCCTTAAGATTCTGATTAGAAGGGCCCTTTGATTTATTCGTGGGGTTTTATGAGCTACCTGGGAGAATGAACCCATTAAAAATGTTAACCATAAGCATCTGGCTTTCATTTAATAAAGAATCAAAGCCACTGGGCACAAGTAAATGGGCACAAACACAGCACCCTTCTGTCACTCATGGAGGCTCCCACACTAAATGCCACTTCCTCCCAGCAGTGCCCTCTGCAGGCATGGCCTCATCTCTGCTCTCCACTGTGATTTTCAGGTATATATAAATGGGCAGTTGAATTCCACTTGAAATACCTCCAAAAAAAAAAAAAAAAAAGAAAGAAAGAAAGAAAGAAAGAAAAGAAAAAAGAAAAGAAGAACAGAAATACCTCCAAGGGCAGATACTACAATGTAATCATTTTTATGACCAGGAGAGTTATAAAAGAGTATAATCTATTTAAATTACTGAATAATAGAATCGGTAGTTTAAAAGCATGGTGCCAAGTTTTCCATTGCTTCTATGCCAAAAAATATTTGTTAACCCCCAAATGCTTGATAGGAGGAAATAACAAAAGGGAGACGATGATGTTTTGTTCTGAGTGTAGATAGAGCAGGTTGAAGGACCCTGCATGCCTGGGTGTAAAAATATAAACACTGAATCAGAAATGCTAAGACAGTGTGCCCTCAGACCCAGCCATGCCTGGATCAACTCCACCATTAGACTTTGCAGTTACGTGAATAAAACTTCTTCCTTTCAAGCAGTTTGACTGCTGACCATGGCTTCTTGAGAGCAGGGGCTGACTCACTTCTATATCCCCGGAGCATGGATCCTGCATCAGTAAAAGCCTGTTGAATGACAAACCGACATACTTCTTCGGGCAAGGACATTTCCAGGTGTTCGGAGAGTAAGACTATCCATAAAAGCTATTTCACAGGACTTTGTACCTTTTGGATCAAACTCTCATAAAAGAAGGAAGAGATAATAGAGGCACTCTGGATGTGGAGGTGTCAAGGTCAATTTTAAGAGAAAGTATAAGGCGCTCGGCCAGATAAGGAGGCTCTTACAGCAGCTTACAATAAGGCAGTGGGAAGTGTGCAGGCACACAATGGATTTCACATTTCTGCAATCCTACAGTGACTAGGTCTTAATCATTATGACAGTATGTCTGCGGCAAATGGAATTAACAATCCCACATGCTTTGGAAATGTTAAATTGTTAATAAGCCCCTTAGAGCTTTTGCTTCTTCTTTGAACTCCACGACCGGTTTTGGGCCACGGACAAGTGTATTAAACCATCTCGATTTGAGCTGGTAATTGAGGGCCTCTCGAAGTCTGCCCAGAAGAGAAGAATTTCCACTGTGAGGAGGAACAGATGGTGCCGACGTCTGATTTTCATTTTTAAATCTAAGGCCTGGCCGTATCTGGCAAAACTATTCAAGAAAAACGTAGTTTTCCAACTATTTGAAAGGTGAAGTTTCCAGGTACACCCTCATTGTGATCCAAAAATCTGTACTTGCGTTAAGCTTGAGAATCATCTGTACCTGAGTTTAAATCATGGATTTGCTACATTTTTTTTTTTTTTGGCTGGAAGACTTTGAACAGATAACTTAATATCCATGAGCCCTTGTGTTCTTATGGATAAAACCAGACTAGACAACCCCCTCACAGACATTTTGTGAAGATTAAATCAGATCACTGATGTTAAATGCTTAGCAAGAATGTGGCGCACACTGCGAGCTCAGTATACGTTAGCTATGAATGTGATGACAATGACCATGACCACTGCAAGCTTTTAAGTCAAACACTACCATCCTGAATGCCTTATTTGCCATGAATTAACATCTCGAATATATTTGTCCACCTGTCATCACTTCCTTCATATGTTGCTCATACTAGAATCGTGTCAAATTCTCTTTCCTTTATTTCAGAGTCTCTATCCTTTTTGTTTTTCTAGGTCTGAAGTCTCATGAAAATGTGATGGAGTCTGAGAGAGGAGTTGCTCTCTCAAGCTCTGATAGCATGCCATGTCTTCTACAGGACAGCCCCCCATTCCTTTTTACCACCACACTGTGATTGCCCACTGGTTCATTTCTAGAATCTTCCTGATTAATCATAAAGGAGGCTCGGGGAGGTCAGGGACTGCATCTGCCCAGATCACCATTTTATTTCTCTTGCTTAGCTCAGTGTCTGGCAGATAATAGGTGTTCAATAGTTACTGAATAAATAAATGAAAATCATAAAGCTTTCCCCTGGCCCCTTAAATATTTCACCTATTTTGCAACTTTTGAATCCCATTTAAGGGTCTATCTGGGGACTCCAGAGTAAGAACCTCTATTTTAGATGATCATTAAAAACAAAGTAGGAAAATTTGCAGGTCAAATAAAGAAGCAGCCTTTCTTCACTGCAAGCCAGAAAGAATGCACAGATCAAGTGTGGGTCTTAAGAGATGAAGGGCAAAGTTGGTGTTGACATCATGTTATAGATGAAGGAAAGCTTTGTCCAAGTCCCTCATATGCCTTACATGATTATGAGAGCTAAACCTTTCCCAAGGTCACATGGCTAGTGGCAGAGAGAACCCAAGTCTCCCACTTTCTAGACCTGTACTCCCTAGACCCTCACCTCACCCCTCCCATGCTGCCTGCCAGAAGACCAGTGGTTGCAAGAATTCAGCGAAGGCTTCCTTCGGAGCATGGCCAGAGGATAATTCAAGACAATATAGAATGGACATGACCTTGGTGAAATTAGGGGACAGGTCTTTATAAGAAAGATTTGATTCAAGTGGGTAAAACATTTGGGGTAAAGTTACTGCCTTGCTGCCTCATTCCAAAGAGGAAACCGTTCTCTCTGTTTATCCTGAGTGGGGGCATAACTTCAGAGGGAAAAGGACTGGGGCCCGAGAGCATGCCCAGCGAAGGCAGCAATCCTCTTGTGTTCCCCATTCAGGTTCTGCAGAGCCCTTAGGCTTGTCCCCCACAGTGAGGCAGATACAGCCCACAGCACTTCCCAACCACATTTCACATTAACACGAACCCTTGATGAGCCTCTTAGCATGGGACACAGTTTTGGAATCCATTAATCTCACCATCACATATACAAGATGTTCCGGATAAGCTCAGCCAGAGATCTGTGTTGTTGTTGTTGTTGTTTTTAAACCAGGAAAAAAAAGAAGCTCACACTCCCCGTCATGCCAGATGCTCCATCAGATAAATATCACACACAGTTTTTTAGAGAAATATTATGTGATTTGAGAACATCTGCAATTCTCTAGAACATACTGTTGTCAGAAGCTGACTAAAACTACATATCACACATCAGACTTTCCTTCAAAGGTCTTGCACTAAAGTTTCCCATTACAGCACAAATGGCTCCTTCAGAAACAGTATCAGACAGAATTAAAAATGTGCCAGCTCATTAGCATTGCCACAACTCGATTTCAGAGGCACGCATGTTATCAATGACCGAGCTCCTTCCTGTTGCAGAAACGACAAGCGCAGAAGAGATCTCCCCAGTTGCTACTTTGGTTTGCTGTGGGTGTTACACTTTTGAGATATCACTTGTCCTTACATTAATTCGAGTAGCCACCACTATTTACAGGGGGGCAGAGGGAACTTCGTACACATGACCTCCTCCAATGCCTTCCAGAATCCTATGAGACAGCTCCTATTTTCCTGCATGGTGGGGCACTGAGGCCTGGTCCCCATGTGGTGTGGGTGGGGGAGCATTTGCTGTGTGCTAGGCCCTCTGCTGTATAGGTCATTTATATCTCATTTCAACCCACCAAACCCCTTGATGTCAGTGTCACCATCACCCCTGAGGACAGGTGAAGAAACTGTGACAGGTCTCCAGCTCAGCCCTGGTTTATTCCAAAACTCATGCACACGGTTTCATTTGACAGTATGTAGGAGGCTCCGTATTTTGCGGAGGAGTGAGGTCTATGTAGCTACATCTCCGGGACTCCACCCTCCCTACCTGGATGACCTTGGGTAAGCGCTAGTTAATCCTTCTGAGGCCAAGTTTCCTCATCTGTAAAATGGCATAATAATAGCCGCTACCTCAGAAGGGTGAGAGAATGCAATGCCAGGTACTTAGCACAGTGTCTGGCACATAGTAATTACTCAGCAAATTCTTAGTATTGCTAAGGATAATCCTAATCACAGGTCGTCTTACCTTTATAGAAAATAATGCTACTTCAGAAAGTATACAGGGATTAAAGTAAACCAAAAAAGTACACCGAGGGTGAATTTAATTGCATATTAAGGACTGAGGTCAAACAGAGGCTGTCACCAAACTGAACAGAGCTACATTCAGTCAGAAATGGTGGGTGAAGGCCCCACTCTTCCTTGGTGCTTTCTGCGAAGGTGGCGGCCATCTCCTACCCAGCATCGTGGCCACCCTCAGACCTCTGGTGAGGCCCAAGATTGTTCAAAAGAGAACTGAGAGGTTCATCTGGCAACGGTCAGACCAAGGGGTCAAAATTAAGCATAACTGGCAGAAACCCAGAGGCAGGGACAACAGGATATGCAGAAGATTCAAGAGGCAGTCCAGATGCCCAGCACTGGTTATGGGAGCAATAAGAAACCAAAGCACATGCTGCCCAGGGGCTTCCAGAAGTTCCTAGTCCACACATTAAGGAGCTTGAAGTGCTACTGATGTGCAACAAGTATTACTGTGCAGAGAATGCTCAAAAGTGTCTCTTCTGAGAACCACGGAGCCCATGTGGAAAGAGCAGACCAGCTGGCCATCGGAGGCACCGATCCCAATGCCAGGCTGTGCAGCAAAGAAAACGAACAGAGAGGCAGCTTCTGTGCACTCACAGTTGTGTTAATAAGACCATTCAACTACCGTTTGGCTAAATAAAGGCAGCTGAAGGGAAAGCCTTCTCTTTTTAGTTCCAACGGGCTTATACACCTATCTCCTTTCTGGAAGTTGTACATTGTTCGAGTGTTTGTATGGCACACAATGAGCTTGCCTTCATTTCTGTCTCTATCAGAATCTCTCCTGAGTGTCCTGCCCTGGGCTCCTTCTATATGTTCTAGTCCATGGCTGCAGGGCGGAGGTGGGGATGGGGAGGGTAGAGTACCAGTGTGCACGCATTCAAGACAAAATTTTGTCTAGTGATTGGGTAGATGTTGCTGTGGGAGCTGGACGTGGTGTCTCCATTCTGTGCTCAACATGTACTGTGTTGAGTTCCTCTGTACTCAATGTTCTCTTACGAGTGTCCAATAAAAGGAGACTAAAATCCAAATCCCTTACCCTGGTGTTGCATGATTTGGCACCAGTCTACCACTTTCTTTTCCCCACCAAGATCCATTCTCAAGTATCTCTTGAACACATGGGGCTCCTTCCATCCCCAAACTTTTACCCCAGCTCCTCTCCCTCTGTTTCTGTTTGACTTCTGTTCCCAGGCTCTTCAGCACGGCCCCTTCTCCTACCGGCTCTATGCTCTGACTCAGTCTTCCAAGAGAACTTCCCTGCGCTTCCCAAGCCACGGCGTTTCTCTCTAAACTTTTCCACACAGTATCCATTGCTACCTAAAATCATTTTATGTATTTGTGAGTTTATTATCTGTCTCCACCAAAATGGAAATTCCTTGAAGGCAGAGACCATGCCTGCTTTGCTCATTGCTGATTATCTTGTGACTGACATGTCGGAAGTGCTCAATAAATAGTTGTAGAATTGAAGAATGAAAGCCCGACAGAATAGTCAATAGACCAGGAGTCAGGAGCTGTGTCTTCTAATTCTCATTTACTCCCCCTCACCAGCCACATGCCCTGATTTAGTCCCACCCTTACTGCAGTCTTGGCTCTTTGTCTGCTAACGAGGACTGATCATGCTTATCCTTCTCTTACAGAACTTCCTTGATGAGCAAATGAGATTCATATGTATGTATCTATGAAAATACTTTATAAATTGTGACTACTGAGGATTCAAAATAGGTTTCAATTCCCATGTCAGCTCCAGACAGGAAGGTCTGAAGCACGGGCCTCAGATAGATCCCCAGACTGCATTGTTTTAACTGAGGAAGGGCACAGCAATCGTTTAGTGATGTCTGCCCTGGAACAGGGAGAAGGCATTAGGGGGCTGGCGAGTCACTTATTTGCTAGCTTATATTTAATATCACTGTAAAAATTCTAATTTTTTTTTGAAATCATCACAAGAGAGAAGCATCAAGAGAGGCAGAAAAGCAAAACTAGGAGCTTCCCATGTATAGCAGTGTCACTTGCTCATCACACATCAGCGTTTTGATCTGAAAAACTTCCTAAACAGTGAAAGGCAAATGTATTCAGTGAAGCTACAGTATCACTGGTATTTCCTTTTGGCTAAACCATGTGCGTTACGTATAAAGGAGGTACAGCCCAGGGATCTCCGTTTTTACCCATTACTAAGTGACCATGGCACTCTCTTTGACACCGCTGTTACATAATTTTGAAGGCGGTGAGACAAATTTTAATTCATTTAATAATTAGGTCAATAAAAACCACTATAGCTGAGAGCTCCATTAAAAGTCCATAATGTTACCTTCATGGGGGAAAAACTAATATAGTTTTGTTGGAATTTTTCCATGAAATTAATATTAGACTATTTTAGTGGGCGTCTTAAATAGCTTAAATAGACATTTTTATTAACAGAACTAATCATGGAATTAAAACAAATGAAAATTGTTACATTTGCAATGATAAAGTACCCACGTTCATGGGATTTTTATCAGGCCTGTTCCTAGGAAGAACATTTACTATCACAAGAACAGTAAGTTAAACTTGCGCGGACGGCTGCTCACGGCCCTTCAGGGGCTGCCAACCCATGTTCTTGTGACTTCTGCTTCTTGAAATCTATGCTGGCAAACATTCCAGAGCCATAGGCTCCTCCAGATCAAAAGCCTTCTCTTAAGCCCTCTCTTTGGTTTCTAAGATTAACTCCCCATAGGAGGTTAAGAGCTGGGACATATACAATGGTTCAGAAAGACCCAAGACATGGAAAGGGTTGTGCTTACACTGCCCTGAGTTGTTTGACCACCTCTATGTCATTAGCTTAGTCACTAAAGGTAGACATCAAGATGAACTAAAGTTGATTCAAATATAGGGTTATGTGATTCAGGTAAATTTTGACCAGGACAGCTAGATTGGGGGAGGAAAAAGATTAAGCCACAGGCTCACTTTCTGGCCACATGAATCCTATGATTCTGGGAGTTATTCAAACATGTGAGTCCCTTTATATGTTACTTAGCTACTAGCAACTACTTTCATATTGAAGTGTATCAGATAAGGACTCAGGGTGATCAATATTGACCAAAGGCCAAGGCTACAGATGTGTCTAACAGCATAATACATGAACAGGACATTTTCTGATACACACCAAGAGGTAGCGGCGGGAGTAGGCGAGGGCCTGCAAACAGCAGGGGACTTTAGAATGGGAAACCCTGCATTTCATTCCAGCTCTTCTGCTGCCAACAGCATTATCATGGGCAACTCAGCTCACCTCTCTACTATTCAGTTTCAGCATGAGGAAATGGGAATTGGTGGAATCCATGGTCATTGGGATATTTGAAAAGAGACTGCACGTAAGACTATCTAGTCCTGTGGCTGACAGACAGTAAGGGCTATTCTTGGGCATCTGGGCAGACTCAAGGTCTTAATTCCCAGGACATATTTCAGATATGAACGGGAGGCCTTGTCTAAGCCCCAGCTACACTACTGTGCTCCCAGAAAGGGTTATGCATGGCCTGCCATCCCAAAGCTAAATACCAGAGGGAAGATACACGTCTTCACCTCTTACTCCACTTTCCTTCCCTGGGAAGATTCCCACGGATTACAAACACTAGGAAACCTATGGAAATACTTCGACTTAACTCGATTTTAAACGTGTCTGCTGGGAAATGTCATTCTACAGTAAAAGAGGTTTCCTTTGAAGGCACACGTAGGGGCTGATATGTGCAACATTTGCAACTAATTGGCATTTCAGGTGACACGGCAGGTCTTAGGAACAGGGAGGCGCAGTCAAAAATGAAGAAACTCATTTGATCTTCCTGACTTCTAATCAAGGGTTGGTGTCTGAGAAGGCTTAGGCAGGTCATATTGGTGATGGTTATAACGCCATGCAAAATGGAGGAAAAAAAATAACCTTAAGAAAAAAAAATTTACTAATGGCAGAAGACATGCAATTCCTTTCTCAAGGCCTGTGATCTTCCAGCAGATGGGGATCATCTGCATGTGTTATTCTGTGCCTGGGAAGTAGAAGGGAAAACATGGAAATCACAACCATTTAAAGTTGTTACTTAGGATTCATGATAGGAAACCAGTAGGGACACTTTGGCCTTAAATAAACAAATTCTGTGTTTAAAAAAAAAAAAAAGTAGCCAAAAAGTCCTATAAAAGAACATCCTGAAATCACCCAATGAACTTTATTTTGGAGGGGAATGTTGGAGAGAAGAGACACTTCCTGCAACTTCTTTCATTTAGTTTGTGATATTGTTGAGCATTAACTAGAGATTCACTATTCCTGTGGCAAGTACTTACTTTTGCTAAAATTACCAAATATTCTCTGGAACAGAGAATCTTATCAGAAAATTGATCTTTAATACATAAAGGCATCTTGCAAGAAAAAAGTCCCTTTGGGGGGATTTTTTTTAATGGTTCACTGCAGGCCTTTCACGGTCTCATGGAAATTTGTAGATTGCTCAGATATTGTTTCCATAGGAAGAGGGAAAGGGGAACAAAGAGAGACATAATACTTGTGACTTTCGACGCTACTACCATTTTCCAGTTTATTCAGTGAGGGCAGCAGAGGTTAATAACAAGGAAGTAAAAACCATTCAGGAATACAAAATTATTTACAAAAATCAGTTTGTGCATTGCCTTTTTCCCTGTTACTCTGACAATTGCCAAGGACTGTAAGTGTACTTGCTCAGTACTATTTAAATTAAATTATCAAATGCAAATGCTAAATATGAACCTCTCAGCAAAGCACTAGATTAGAACACCACATCCCCTATTCAGACTCAAAGCTGATTACTGGTTCTGGAGCTATAAACATGTCAGACAATAATTTAATTGCTTTGCAGGTAGAGGAATATGCAATATTCTTATTCTCATTCTGGAACTCAATGCGACTCTTTAATACAACATAATGATCATAAACATACACAAAGTCCTCACTTGACACCTGCTTTATGGTTTAAAAAAAAAAGGGGGGGAGCTACAGCAAATTCCAGCAAAGCTCAAGGAACTAGGCAGTGCCAGAATTTTTAATCACCAAGCAAAATGGGTTTCTCACCACGTGGCCCAGGGTTTTACTCTGGTTCATGGAGTTAAAGAAGGGTTTTCAAAATGGGTTTAAATCTATAATGAATTTCAGGTGCAAAGGACCACCTTCTAACAGCTAATTTGCTTCCTGCCTTCAGCTGAGCTGTTAACCAGAGGCAGCCAACATGTGCGCCCCTTTCTTGGGCCAGCGGTGAACACAGATGTCACAATCAATACTCATTAACTACAAGATCAGGATCAGAGGAATACTCAGGAAAAGAGGGTCTAAAATGTAACTAGAAGGACTCTGAGCATTTAGGAGCCTTCCAGTTGCTGAGTGTTAAACCAAACCCAGAAAGGAGTAGAGCAGTTGGGGAGAGAGGTAGGGAGGAGAGGGACTAACATTTGGTGACTTCTCCGTCTTAGAGCCCTCCATGCATCAGCCCGCGACATTCCCAAGGCTCCCGGGAGGCGGGCAGAACTGTCCACATCTGCCGCTGAAGAAACAGAGGCTCCGAGTGGCTCACCCACTATCCTTCAGTCATAAATGGTCACAAACAGGCCTAAATCAAGACACCATATCATTTCCCCCTTCCCAGTTCACCACAAGAGATGTCGGACATTTCTTTGCAAACTGGGGATGAACAGGAGACTCTGAAGTCTGGGGTCGACTTGATTACTGGACTCCCCGTAAATGCTCTACAGAAATCACTCTAAGGAGCTGCGCAATTGTCCCTACTCATCTGTACCCACTGCTCCGCTAACTCCTCTGGTCTAACACTCCACGAGCCCCACGTATCAGGCCCTGCATTACCTCTGTGCTTCTCCCCACAGCAACCACGTCATCTTGAGGAAACACCAAGCCTTGTACTTCCATGAGGCTGTTTTAAATGATTCACACCCAATGGAGTCACGGTAAATGTAAATGTTTGCCATTTTTTTGTACTTTACTACTTTTTAACAATTTCTTATGATGGAGATAGGATACATTTTTTTTTAAAAATCAAGAATGATTTTTTTGGCAGGAGGTTGGATACAAATATAAATCCACCAATATATTAAGCATGGTTAAATCTGGGTGGTAAGAACACAGATGATGTTTTGTACGTTTCTTTGTATGTTTCTGAATGTTTAGTTTCCATAAATAAGTGAAAATGTAATCTTTAAAAAAAGAAAAGAAACTAGCAGTCCTTTACCAGTGCTATAGTAAGAGCAGAATAAAGTCCAAACTTCTTCTTAAATCATAGGAAGAACCCGTGCTTATTATACTCTGTATCGATGCCAAGTCCAACACCTGCCATTTTCTGTGCATGACCCCATCAACTCCGTCCGACAATTCCGGCCGGTGGATGTCACCTTTGTCACTGCACAGATGAGTCGAGTGAGGTTTCAAGTGGGTTAATGACCTGCATGAGGTCACTGGAGCATCTGGCCTCCCCCAAACTCTCTGGCCTAAAGTCACCCGTGGGTCCCCTCACCCTTGCTCATGCCCTGGGCTCCAGCCACCAGAGCCCTTGCCCTATTTCCGAGCACAAGCTCCACGTCCTCAAGTCTGTAACTTTGCCTACTCCCTGTCCTCCACTCAGGAAGCTCTTGTCCCACTTCCAGCCATCCTCCCAAGGCCATATCAAAGACTGCTTCTTCCACAAGTTTCTCAGAGATGCCTGACTGCGAGTCACCTCTTTCTTTCCCACATTTTCCTTAGTATGTACCAGAGTTTGCCAGATAGCAGACCCCAGGCCAGCTCAGGCCCTCTGAATGCTTTGGTGGCATGGTATGTTCAATGTTGTCAAGACTTGCAGATTCAGAGATTTCACACAAAATGTTCTATATGCCTCGTCGCCCTGGCCCTCCTTTCCTGCTTGGCAATAATTAAGCATAGCCAAGGAACCACTGCACTCTTCAGACAGGAAAAGCCCTTGCTCAGGTCCTCATAAGCCTTCTTTTTAACCCCACTTCCTACCCTTGCTGCCTTTCCCCTCCCTCTCTGCTACTGTCTGGCCCCCGTGGACATGGATGTTTGAGATCATTGATCAGTGTTTGCCTCTGACTGTTATGGTAGAGCTACTTCATCTCTGTCTTACAGATACAAACCCCTTACATGTTTGGTGTTCCCTCCCTCTCACTGCTCAGCACAAATAGGTGCTCCGTGTGGGCCAGAAAACAGTGAAGTCACTGTGGCTGTGAGCCCAGGGAGGAGATGGTGATGATTATGCTGATAAGGAGGAGGAGGAAGAGGAAAGCCTCCTGGCTTAGAAACAATAACAGATTCAAAAGAATCTCTCCTCTGCAATTATGGCTCTAATTTGTTTCTTTTACTACTTTCCATTCTGAACTATAGTAATCTGGAGATACCAGTTACCCATTCTATTAGACTGTGCCCTCCTTACGACATGCTGGGTGCAGTCCTCACCCGGCAACACCCCAGCCCAGCCTGGCAGCAGGGCTCACCCAATACCATTTCAAAGATCACAAACCCTGACCCTGAAACCCACCATTTATGTTTCTGCTACACTGAAAGCCAACCAAACTCGTGTCCTTTCCTCTCACTCATTAAATTAAAAGCTTAATACATGAATGATCTGAACGAGAGTCAAGAGTTTGAGATAGTTCCCATCCCAGTTCATAGATAGGGGTGAGATATATTTTCCCCAAGTCGCAGGGAGAGAAAGCAGACTAAGGAGTGAGGACCTGAAAGCCATGCACGGGGCCAGGCAAGGTTTCCATGTTCGTGTCACCTCATGGTCCTCATTAGGGATGCTGCTCCTCTTCCGGGCCAGCTGTAGCGCCTGCATTGATGGGAGACCCGTGAGCTGGCTCCCGCTGAATTCACAGTCCTTGCTGTTTTGGCAGCAAGTGCAGGTCTCATTAGAGTGTGAGGACACGCAAATGCAGAGGGCCCTATTTTAAGAAAACACTTTGCATATGAACAAAGGTAGAAGGATGTCAGGCTTTTAAAGAGAATCTCCATCCCACTCATCACTTAGCAAAGTTATCCGGAGATTCTGCTAAGTAAAGTTCTTGACCTTTTCAAGCTATCAAAGGTGACCCAACCAAGCAAAGGGGTTTTGTTCCCCCAATTTCTTTTTCTCGGTTGCCTTGGACAACCAAGCCTGAACAAAACAGCCTCAGGGAGACTGCCATGTAATAACTCCTTATTCGCTTCAGCAAGGGGCATCTCAAAGGAAGGATTTTTTAAAAGAAGCAGCATATCAGAATGAAAGGAGGCACAAGAAATCTGACAATCCAGGGCACACAGATTCTGAATAGGGATAAACGCATGCAGGGACTGATTTTCAGAGCTAGGTCTTCAAGCATTTTTAAGTAGCAGCTTGGCATCAAGCAAGATAAGAATTTTCTTCACTGATGAGGCTTTATGAAATAGCTTGTTTCCTTGAGCAGGAGCGGGGCCTCGAAGACATCTCACGAATTTACTGATCACATCTATCTGTATCTCAAGTTCTTTTGGGGAGAGAAGGAAATCATAGAACCCACAAGATGGACTCAGAGGTTCTCATGCTCTTAAATCCAAGCGGGGACTCCTATGGCTTGGTCAAGTTTGAAACTATTTGACATGTCACACATTTTAGACTCTGTAGAATTTTAGGGTCAATATCTGTTTGCTTTCTTATCCCCCAATCTGGGCTTTTCCTTAAGGAAGAAGACACTGCCATCTCTTGGTCTCAAGGAGCTCCTCCTTGTTGACCCTTCCAGGAACTGGTAAGGTGATGTCCTAATCTAGAAAGGTCAGCTGTACTCTAAGTTTTTGAGAAAACCATTTTTTTCTCTCTCCCAGGTTGGTGGACTCCCTCAAGGCTAGTATTTCCTTACTATTAGAGTGATCTACTCTTAGAGTATGGTGTAGGCCTACAGGAAGGGAGGCAAGGAGCTAAGGAAACCATTCTGTGCTCTTTGTTTCTATCTGTAGTGAAGCAAGAGCCCTCTTCTGTCTAGCTTAGAGCAGTGGAAATCTGCATGGGGCTTGAAATCAAAGACTGAGAGAGCCCTTTCGTGTGATTTCATATTCTATAGGCACTTAGCTCTTCAGAACTTGTGGAGAGAGAGATGAGGGCTAGTGAAGCATTGGAATGGGATTTGGCTGATTCTTACCCCCAGCTTTTCTATTTCCGACAAGAATATTAAAAGTGATTTGATGCAATTCATTTTACAGATGAAACAGAGGGATCCAAAGTTGGGGAGAAAACCCATCCAATGCCACAAAATTTGCACTTTCCTTACAATATCCTGACCTTACATCAGACATGACCACTATCGCAACCCTCCAGGCATAGACTCCAGCCTTCTCTTTACTTGTTTTCCCTATGACACAACATATAAATCCTTTAGTGTTCTTGCCTGTGGAAAAAAGAGTGTCCTGCTTTCCAGGGAAATCAGATCATGATCAGAGGTTAGATTGAAATGTAAAAATTGACTCTACTCTTTACTTCTCTTGCCAGATAACCTATCTGATGCTCTGGGTTTTGTGACATTCATTTTCATATAGATTGTCTCAGATGATTCTTACAATCTCGAAAGACGAGTGGGAAGGAAAGTGACATCTACAAAGTACCATACTATAGACCATGTTCAGTACACACTTAAGTCTCTTTTAAGCCCCTAGAGAGTCCCCATTTTACAAATAAGGTAGCTTATAATAATGAGACACAGAGAGGCAAACAACTTGACTGTGGCTATAAAACTGGTAAATGGAGGATACTGAATTCAGCTCTCGGACCTCCAAGTTGTATGTTCTTTCCAATGCTTCATCCTACTACTACAGTTAGGCTGATCATGGCTGCATCAAAACCTTTCATGGGAAGCTTCTAGATCCCCAGTAATATTTCCAACAAATGTGACATTTTACCCGCTTGCCTCTCTCCCATTGTGCACAATCATTATTGCCTCAAGTGAATTACTGCACATTAACAAATGATTCATATTCCCTGCTGGCATGGCCAGATGCAGCTATGGGACATGATGATATCCTCCTAGCGAGTTGACCTAAATCATCCCTGGAGAAACAATGAAAATGACAAAATCAAACGCAAACCACCAAAACACAAGTACACTTTTCATCTCAAGATAAAGACAAGGGAAAGATGTTCAGAAAGTCATGTGGCTTCTTTGCTCTACTACTTAAGTGTCTAGTCTCAGTTCAGACAGTTCTAGAAACAACAGTTAGAACCAGGGCCATGGCTACACCTCTGGGGAATAGGGAAAGCGTTAGAAAAGTGGTCTCCACTGGCTGCCATGGCTCTGGCAGGGACCCTCTCCTATCGAAAACTCTACTCAGGGACTTGCTTGAAGACATGCCCAGATTTCTGTATCACAGAAAAACAGGAGGATGATAAATAGGTTATATATTTTAATGGACATCTAAAATTGTATTTTGGCATGTTGCACTGTATCTAATTGGATAGGATTTCATTGAAATCCCTATGACTCTTTCATATGGCCTCCCAAATCCAACGTCATACCTTTGGGCTGTGTGTAAGAGGAAGATTTAGCTTAACACCAGAGAGAAAACAGGAATTCACTATACGTGCCATCCTCTGGAAGGCGGTCCAGAGCAAGGCAATGGGATATAAAGCTTGAGAGTTAGAAAAGACTTCAGAGGTCCTCTTGTCTTTTCATTTTACAGCTGAAGAAACTGAGGCCCAGAGAAATGGATGGCTTTTTAAAAGTTATACAGAGAGTTTGAGTCAGGACACAGGCTTCCTAAGTCCCAGGCCTCAGGAGGCAATTAGCCAGCCATGACGTAGGGTGGCCACAGTGCTCAGAAACATTGTACCGTAATTTCAGAAAAGCAAGGGCAAAGGGGATATATCCAATGGAAGCTACTCTGGATTAGAAGCCTTAAGGGTGAGCATTTGAAGGACCCAGGGTGACCAGGCTGGAAGAGCAGAGACACGGGGCCATGATGGTGCCTACAGATGCGGGAGAAAAAAACATTAAAATGATGCTCCCAGGGAAGAAGAATCAGATGTAAGGTTGATTTCACTGGGCAGGGAGAGAACCAGGGGGTAGATCAGAAAGAAGCAGATATACATATAGAGATATATACATATCTCTATCTATATATAGATATAGATCTCTCTCTCTATATATATATATATTTAATTATGGCAAGATACACATAAAATTCTCCATTTGGACCATTTTAAAGTGTACAATTCAACGGCATTTAGCGCATTCACAATGTTGAGCAACTATCACCACTCTCAAGTTCCAGAACATTTTCATTACCCAAAAAGGAAACCTGTCCCCATTCAATAGCAATTCCTCATTTCCCCCTCCCTCTAGTCCCCGGCAACCACTAATCTGCTTTCTGTCCCAATTGATTTGCCTATTATAAGTATTTCATATAAATCGAATCACACAGTAAGTGGCCTTGTGTCTGGGGACCCGGATGTTCCTACGAGGCATTCCAATCGCAGAACTATGAGCTTTGTGAGGGGGCGGGTTGCTGCCTTCCAGGAGGCTCGGCTTCCATCCAGGGCTAGAGTCCCCGTAGTGGGGGCTCTGCCACGAGAAGTGGACCAGTAAAGGACGGTGAGCCAGGGCTTCTCAGACTCGCTTCCTGGGATGTGCTCTTCCATCAACACCCCAGCTGTGCCCTGCGGCCACTCTCTGCTGTAGCATCAAGCATGAGGCTAGCAAACGCGGCATCTCCCGCGGGTTTCCTCTCGTGCCGCTCTCCGCCCACCTCCTGTTCTGTTGACACTTGTTTGCCAATTTGCCTGACACACCGCGGACAATCTTCCCCTCGCTTGAGCATGTCTGACCTGAAAGTACAGCTTTCTGAGGAGCTGATCTGGGGTTTTCAGCTGGCCGTTAGCGCAGCCAGGCGTGTATTAAGAGCAGGGATAAATAAGGAGCGTCTGGGCTTTAACTACTGATTCGGCTCCAGAAGCTCAGGGATAATCTATAAAACCTGACAGCTGAGGGCCATAAACTTAGCTACGAAAGGACGGCAGGGTGGAAACATTGTCTTCTGGTGCTCGGCTGCAACACACACTTACACACAAAAGCCACTCTCAACACTCGGACTCAAGCCCTTTGGCAGCTTGGAGGAGAGGCATTGTATTTGAGAGGCTAGATTTTAAAAAAATCAGAGGTGGAATTGAAGGGTATCACAGAAGTGTCATTTTCCAGGTGGTCATAATAGATTTCACCATGACCTGGAAAAGCGTATTAGAACAAGAATATCAGCCCTGCTCTGTGTCTAGGACTAAAAGTTCAAACATTCTTTAAATTCTTTAAAAACTTCTTTAAATTCTTTCAAGAAATTCTTCAAAAACTCTAAAACGTTACTTAAAGAACTTATACCAGGTTGACTGGTGCCTTCCAAAAATTTGGAGGAAATAGGTCTTTGGAGATGTAATTAGTTACACGAAGTCATATGGGATTACTGCAGGCCCTAAATCCCCTGACCGGTGCCCTCATATAGAAGGGACATCCACAGAAAGAAGAGGTCATGCATATGTGGAGTGAGAAATGGGATAGGTGCACTGATAAGCCAGAGAATGCCAAGGATTGCCAGCAACCACCATAAGCTAGGAAGGAGAGAATTCTTCCCTAGAGCCTTCAAAGGGAGCATGGTCTTTCTAATGCCCAGATTTGGGACTTCAAGTCTCCAAACTTGGGAAAGAATACACTTCTGTTGTTTTAAACTACCCAGTGTGTGGTTATTTGTTCCCATCATTCTAGCAAACGATAATAGAACAACCTGATTCCCTCTTCTTTTATATGGTGGTACAGATCTGTTTAAAAAATGGAACAGGGGAGAGTCAAGATGGCGGAGGGGTAGCAGACTAAGAAGACATCAGGTTGCAGGAATTTAGCTAGATAGTTATCCAACCATTCCAAACACCTACAAAACCCAATATGAGATTGAAGAGAAGGAGAGCAGCAATTCTAGAAACCACTTTCTGAAAGGTAGGACGCGCGGAGAAGTGAATCTGAAGCCATGGGCAGATAGACCGTGGTGGGTGGGCCGGCTCCCAGCAAGCAGTGGAGCCGCAGAGCACAAAATCGGAACTTTTAAAACTCTGCTCCACTGAAAGACATTGCTCCAGAGGCTAAGCAGGTGGAGCCCTCACCGGGACAAATGTGGTCTCAGGTCCCACGGGGTCACAGAAGGATTGGGGTGTCTGAGTGTGGCAGAGGACCCAAGTATCAGAGCGGGGAAGCCAGCTTCAGAGATGGAGCTGAAGAGTGAGCTTTCAGCTCCGGGTTACACTAAACTGTGATCTGCAGCACAGGTGGACCACTGCTCTTTGAGCAGGGACCCCACAAATGGCAGAACCGGGGAGACCTACCTTCCTCCGCTGGAAGAGCAGTGCGGCAGGAATCTGCTGGGTTTGGAGACTCCAAATGGGGCCCTGCGCCAGAGATAGAAACGCTCGGTCACGGGCTGGGTGGGCTCAGAACACGGCCGGAGACCAGCGAGACAGAGGGATTGATGGCTTTTCTCTGAGGGAGCACTGAGAAGTGCGGCCCTGAGCTCTTGGCTCTTCCGGGATACTGGGAGCTGCCATTTTCATTCCCGTCCTCCAGAGCTCTACGGAAAGCGCTCAGGGAACAAAAGCTCCAATGAGTGAAACAAAGCAAATTACTTAGCCGGGCCCCTGGCAAGGGCAGTACAACTCCGCCTCAAGCAAAGACATTTGAGAATCACTGCAACAGGCCTCTCCCCAGAAGATCAGCAAGAATATCCAGCCAAGACCAATTTCACTGATCAAGGAGAACAGCGGAATTCCAGAGGAGGAGAAAGAAAAGCACAGAATTCATGGCTTTCTCCCCACGATTCCTCAGTCTTGCATAGTTCATTAAATTTTTTTAATTTTATTTTTTTCTTATTCGAATATTTTTTAGCTTTTCCTCTTTCCTCTTTTAAAAAATTTTAACTATTTTATCTTAACAATACCTTTCTATAAAAAAATCTTTTTAAAGCTTCACTATTATAGTCATATTATATCCTTCATTGTATCTATTTTTATTTTTTGTATACATATAGTTTTTTCTTCTAAAAATTTTTGGGATACAATTTCTTCTAATAGATCAGAATATACCCTAAATATAGCACAGGGCTTTATTCCAGTCTCCAGCCTGAGCAAATCCTATCCACTTTCTTTTTCTTTCTTTTTCCAACCAACTTATATTATCAACTCCTTTTTTAGAATTTTTTAAAAATTTTCACCTTTACAGTCACATTCTATACCTTCAAGGGAAGCAAGGGCAAAAATGAACTATTGGACATCATCAAGATCAAAAGCTTTTGCACAGCACAGGAAACAGTCAACAAAACCAAAAGACAACTGACAGAATGGGAGAAGATATTCACAAATGACATATCAGATAAGGGGCTAGTAGCCAAAATCTATAAAGAACTTATCAAACTCAACACCCAAAAACAATCCAATCAAGAAATGGGCAGAGGACATGAACAGACATTTCTACAAAGAAATGTCTGCAAAGAAGAAATTTCTGCAGAAGTAATTTCTGCAAAGAAGACATCCAGATGGCCAACAGACACATGAAAAAGTGCTCCACATCACTCAGCATCAGGGAAATACAAATCAAAACCACAATGAGGTATCACCTCACACCAGTCAGAATGGCTAAAATTAACAAGTCAGGAAACCACGGATGCTGGCGAGGATACGGAGAAAGGGGAACCCTCCTACACTGTTGGTGGGAATGCAAGCTGGTGCAGCCACTCTGGAAAACCGCATGGAGTTTTCTCTAGTTGAAAATAGAGCTACCCTACAATCTAGCAATCGCACTACTGGGTATTTAGCCTAAAGTTACAAATGTAGTGATCTGAAGGGGTATGTGCACCCAAATATTTATAGCAGCAATGTCTACAATAGCCAAACTATAGAAAGAACCTAGAGGTCCATCAACAGATGAATGGATAAAGAAGATGTGAGAGAGATATATATATATAAAATGGAATACTATGCAGCCATCAAAAGAAATGAAATCTTGCTATTTGCAATGATGTGGATGGAACTAGAGGGTATTACACTGAGCAAAATAAATCAGAGAAAAAGAATTATCATAGGATCTCCCTGTTATGAGGAATTTGAGAGGCAATGTCGGGGGCTTGGGGGTAGGGAAGGAGCAAATGAAACAAGATGGGATTGGAAGGAAGACAAACCATAAGAGTCTCTTAATCTCACAAAACAAACTGAGAGTTGCTGGGGGGAGGGGAGTATGGAGAGGGTGGTTGGGTTATGGCCATTGGGGAGGGTATGTGCTATGGTGAGAGCTGTGAACTGTGTAAGACGATTCACAGACCTATACCCCTGGGGAAAATAATATATTATATGTTAATAAGAATTTTTTTTAAAAATGGAACAGACTTTAGCCCCCACTGCAAATCTCCGAACACAGGTTCATCAACAGTGAGTCCTCAAATCTACTGACTTCAAGAGTGCTTTCTTTCTATTAGCCAGGTTTTGTTTTATATATTTGTCTGGTGGTCCTGTTTATTTCCAGGTGAAGAGGAAGACACCCTTTGTCCTCAGATCTGCTCCTTGCTCTTTGGGGGATGCCTTTCTTCAGGCTGCCAAGCAGGGTCTTCTCTCAAACTGTTTATCCTTTGCTCCCCCTTGTCATTTTCCAGAGAGAGACCCAGGGACTCAGAGGTAAGCTCACAGGGACTGAGCTGTGATTCCTCCATGTTGATTCTAATTTTTATCACATTATATGGGATCCCTCTGGTGGTTACCGAGAGACACGTCAGTTTTGAGAGATTAGGGACAAATCAAGAAGCTTCAAGTCTACAGGAGAGGAGAATCAGGGTTTCCAAGTTGTGGAGAGACAGACAGATACTGTACTGCTTTGGGCGTCCTCCCCATGTCTACGTGACAGCTCCCAGGACCTAAAGAAGGCTCCTCTTGTCTTGGACACGAAAGGCTGCATTGGTGATCCTTGAAAACTAACATCATTTGTGTTGGTGGGAACAGTGGATGCAGAGCTGTCTTATCATAAGAAAAGCAGGACAGAGAATCCCAGCCACATCAAAGGAGTGGGTTCTGGCTACAGGGATTCCAAATGACACAGAGACCTAGATGAGAGGTTGATGGGGACAGTGTTACCAGACCCCGGTATGGGATAGATTTCTGAGCATCTCCAAGAACAGCTCCTCACAGTGACCTTCCAAAGGCAACCAAAGCTGGCCCCCTTTCTTATTTGCAAATACATATAAAAGCATCTCTCTGGCTGGACCCAGCGTCCCCCTCAGTTTAAAACAGTGGCAGAATAAGAAATAACTTAGGAAATGACTCATTTTCTTGACTGGCTGGGGCACTCTCAGTTGACCTTAGTAAGGGTCTGTTAAAATGCCTTTATGTCCTGATATGCATAGATGTGTTAATTTATAGCATATTCATCAGGAGACCTAAATTAATTGCTCTCTGATGAATTTTCCAACACTGCCTTTCTGCTTCTCCATCTGCCCCCCTCCCCCAAGTACACTGATAAGGTCAGCAGCACTATCAAATCCAACACACTTCAACTTCCTTCCAAGCTCATAATTAAAGCTAATTAGTAGTTTTGGTAATTAGCACATGTAAGCTTTTTACTCTCTGAATTAATAAGACTTACTCAGGTTTGGAGCCAAGTAGACTTTTCGCTCTCTGGTTCTGATTCCTGAACTGCCTTGGTTGGTTAATTTAAAGCATGTCTGTTCCAAGTGGAACGCTGGAAAGACACCCTTACTTAACGGTGGCCTGCTCTCAAGCCGGAGTGTGAGCTGTGGGCAGGCAAGCGAGGGATTGTTGCCACCAGGATAAACTCAGAAGCCTCCAAGTCTGCAGTAACTGATTCGGTCTCAGCCCCTCAGTGTGAAATGGGTCGTGTCCAGTTACCGTGTCAGTGGGACCCCACATGCCTCCAGGATGCTCTTTTTTATTTACATCCTAGGGATGACATGTCTGCCCCAAGCACATCAGATCCTCTCAACTCCAACAGAACGCAAAGGCGATGGCTGCGGGATGCTAAGAAATAACTGCTCATTTTGGCTCAAATAAAAATCGAAAAGGAGAAAAATCATTAAGTCAAATCAGTTTCTGCTTTTGTGTAGACAAAGGGATTCTCCAAATAGCTTTGGGTTTCTTTTTTTAGTCAGTGTGTAGGCACCCTGCATGCCCAGACAGAATTAAGTGTGTTTTTTAAATCAAGAAATCAAATCTATATTCTATTAAAAGAAAAAAGGCTCTGTGATTTGTTTTCAGACTTTGGAAACAGTTTGAGAAAAATCTCCCATGGGTGAGCTCATTTGCTACCCCCCTCAATACTAATCTCGGGACGGTGGGGGGAAAGATTAAAAAAAGCAAAAGCAGCTCAGGGATTTACTGGACCCCTTCTAGGTCCAGAACAATAGTGCGGGGAGTGGGGAGCTCATAACACCAGTCATTTGGATGCCTAGGGGAAAGGAAGGCAGCCACTTCTGCATGAAGAGGATTACCCATGAGGCAGCCCTGGGTCATGGGAGTGAAGAGTTCTCATTTCAGTGGCATGACTGCAGCTGTGACAGCCACATGTGGGTCCGTACGGGGCAGCCATTGTTACTAAGAGCAGAGACACATTTGGTCCTGTGGATGTCTGCGACTGCAAAGGTGACCAGGGACGGTGGGTTCCCACAGCCTCTCAGGCTCAATTCAATAGGGAGCCGTGCCTCCCCCTCAATGATCTCATTCCGGGAAGTACTTGAGTAAGTTCCATAAACAGGGGCTCTCAAATAGGGGCGATCCTACCCCCTCCAGGGGGTACTGGCAATGTCTGGATACATTTTTGATTGTCACAGCTGTTAAGGGAGGTGTGAGCGGGAGTGTTTGCCACTAGCATCTAGGAGGCGGACACCAGGGATACTGCTAAACACCCAACTATGCACAGGACAGTTGCCTAGAATGAATAATTATCTGGGCCTCAAGGTCAGTAGCGTTGAGACCCTGATATAGAAGACCTAAATGGGGTCTGAGCCCCTCATTATACTTAACCAGTAAGAGCCAAACATGAGCTTTCTTGACTGACTACAGGCCTTATAACAATTAGAGGCTTTATTACAATGATATTACCTTGGCTGGAGCTGAACCAGGTTGAAAGGAGTGGGCGCACTCAGGATGATTCCAACCACCCAAAGCCAAGTGCTGGGCGTTTTTATACTACAGCTCGGGCCAACATACTGCATTATGGATGAGCTCACATGCCATGGCAAACAGTTTAAGAACGATGCTTATATTTAATGAATCCTAAATGGTTTATTACCGAGGGTCAAGTTCCTGCTTCCTGTGGGAATTTGACATTTATGAAAATGCCCGTGCATTCATTATTCAGCAGAGATGTCCTTCCTATGGAAATTCACTTTGCTGACACACTTGACAGCACTATATTCCCTGTCTGCACAGGCTACTTTGTTGTTAATCCTCTAAGCATTAATTAAATAAAATTTACAACCAAGGCAGGATACATCTACCCTCAAATATTATGCAAAAGACAGTAAATGCACTTTGATTTTTCCTGCTAGTAGCCAATCATTACCTGTAGCTACTTACATTCTTCCTTTTGTTCTTTAAAGCATAAACCTGGTATCTCTTCCCACCGAGAAAGAAAACTATGCTTAGTAATTAAATTACACCGCATTAAACTTACTTAACTTAAGTTCACCAGCAGGGAAAATTCCATGCCCCTGGGTTTAACAATAACTCCTAATCACACTGGCAAGCCATATCTTTTCTGTGAGTTGCTATAATTTTCGTTCCTGGAATTCCATTAAAAATGGTAATGTCATTACTCCTGTTAATGTTCAAAACCAACAGCATAATCCTGCATTTTAATTAGTAATTATAATTAATCATTATTTCATTAATGAAATGTTTAGTTGGTAATTGTCTTTGAGCACCTTACTCCCTAGGCTTATAAGCATTTCATAACATCTAATTCACCACCTATTTCCGATGAAGTGGCGCTGTCAACCTTATTTTATTTTAACACTTTCATGTGGCTTCGCATCTCAGGCCCTTGACACTGGCTGCATATTTACACTTTGGAAAACGTGCGGCTTCTGGCTCTCGATAAGGTTTGCATGAAGACTTACCCTCGCATGCTTCTCTGCCAACTTAAGAAGGCAAGTCAGTGTGCTCCCGGAGTGCATAACGCGTGAAGAGAAAAATAATTCTTGGAACCCTCGGTTAATAATAAATGTGGGATCCAAATTCATGGAATTTTGAGAGAAGATAGAGCAAGGATTTGGAGGTATTCTTTGGAACAAGAAGGTTGATTTTAAAGCTTAAAGAATTAAAAATAAGCTGGGAGGGTTGTCAAGAATTTCTTATCAGGCAAGATTTTTGTTGATCCTTTTGCAATCATCACAGATAATCTTATTTCAGGGGTAGGAGGAAACCCTGTCTTTGCCATGAAAATATAAACACCAAAGAGTGGGGACTCATATATGCCTTTAGACCCTTGTATTCCCAGCTCCTGATGCAGTGCTGGGCACATTTCCTATTCAACAAACAGCTGCCTAGGTCATTGTTCTAATATGGCATGTGGTGAGGCCATGGAGAGGGATACCGAGGTAGGAGAGTTGACAAATTAAGTCAGGGCTCTGTGATGGGAGTGGGGTGTGTTGGATGCTAAGAGCTACCGTACTGGCGGGCTGCTGTGCTAGATCTGGAGTCAGAGCTGTCTCTAACATGGAATCCCAAAAGGAGGACAGGTTCTTCTTCTTGCTCTCCACGCAAAATAAAAATTTAAAAATATATACGTGTATACGCACATAGACACGTCCAGCACTGAGCACAGAGAATTATTCAGGGAAGGGAAATCTGCTCTCCTCTGGCAATTACACAAGGAGAACGTGAGCAAAGAAAAGATATGCTGCTAGTGTTTCAGGGAAGGACGCACAGCTTCTGAGTGAAGCTGAGACAGAACAAGGTCAGGCGGGTTGGGGAACGCTCCACGTGCGCTGTGTGTTACAGGCAAGCTACACAGAAACTTCCAAATCTCTGGGAGAAATAAATGGTGGCCAACAGCTTAGTGTTGGCCCAAACATCAGAATGCACACAGCCGTGGTATGGGAGGACTGAAACCCAATAGGGTCCCAGGGGATCCTTCCCATTGGCGATCTTCAAGGCTGCTGATAATTTACAGCATGAAGAGATGTCAGGACAAAGCTTACATTTTTGTTGTATTTCATGAATGCTTGCATTTAACAAGTTAACGCTTTAGCACATATACCTATATATGGCAACTTGTTTGGAAGTAACACTAGAAATCATAATTTACGACCCTTTGTGAATGGGAGTGGAAGGTCAGCTAGACCCCCATACAGGTCCTTTATTTATATTTTTCCCTAGACCACATGGACTCTAAAAATAATATCCCTCCCCTAATATCCATTTAATTTCCCCAGAGCCCAGACTTGTGCAGGAAAGAGAAGAAAGGAGTCCCTCCCTCAGGGAGCCCCCAGTCCAGAGCCCATTTCCTCCTGGACTTTCTTTTACTAGAAATCACCTTTCCTTTTCTAGGTTCCTTTGCTGAGTCCCTACTTATCAGCCGGGTCTCACAAAGGCTACTGTGGTGGGGGGGGAATAAACACCAGAAAATATTTAATTAAGGTCATTGTACCCTAAAATGAAGGAGCATGTTGCTTAATAATCCTGAGTAAGTGCTGTTGCTCAAGAGGCTGGAGCGGGACTTTTAACACACGTAAGTGCAGTTTATTGAACACATACTATGGGTAGGTGCTATGCCTAGTGCATCCCCTGGATTGTCACTTTTAATCTGCTTCAGAGAAACTGGACTAGGCACAATGAGAATGAGGAGTGGCCCCATTCCACATCCATTCAGGTCCATTCCATGCTTTGCTGATGGCTCGGGTGGGCTCTGACTAGAGCTGTAGTCCAGGCCAGGCGGAAGGGAAGGGAAGGGAGAGTACTGAATGTAAACTCCAGGAAGAGGTATGAAGCCCTCTCACACCATAAAAGAAGACATTTGCCTATTTCTAGCTGTTCCCAGGAAGGAGAACCCATTTACCCATTGGGTGTGTGTTGCTGAACAAAAACAGTGAAGGCCCAGCCAGTCTGTGGGCTTGGACCTGGAAGGCCATGTTTGTATTGATACAGTGTGATAGCAAAGGCTTGGCTGCAAACGGAATCCTTGGGAGACGGCACGGTGCATAAGGCAGCGAATCCTGCTGGGCCTCCAAACCCTCCTGTGTGAAATGGAGACAGGGAGCCCTGGCCTCGGGCTTTCTGGGATGATCACATGGAATAATGCATGCAGAGACATGAGCACTGTACCTGGTGCACGGTAAGCACTCGGCAGTTATCACTGTGTCATCCTCAATGTGGTTTTTGCTTATATGCTGTAGTCTTTTTGCTTTCATTAAAAATTTAAACAATGCCACCAGCCTCAGCTGCAAGCACAGTGGGCCCGGATTTAGAACACCGTGAATTCTCTCCCTGGTGTGATTTGAAAAGGAAGAACATTCTACGTGATGCTTTGAGGTCCATGGCAAGGCATGATGGCGAACCCTGGTGTTGTGCTCACATATTATTACCAGAGGGAACAATAAGAGCCATGTGGGATGGTCTAAATGCAGGATTTTTTTTTCCTAGACAGTTACGAGTAAGGCGAGCAGGAGAGCAGCTCACTCACTCATGCTGGGAGGCAGGAGCAGAGACAAGAAGGTGCTACACAAACACAGGATAGGAGGAGAGTGTGTTCCCCAAGTGCCCACAGTCGGACCGCTCCTGCCTTGTCAACCTTCTCTTGGAGCGGTTCTTCTCCACTCTCCTGCACCATGTTCCCTGCCTTAAGAGCAGGATCACAAGTAAATCCCCTTTAAAGACTGGCCATTGTTTTAAATGCAGGCTCTGAAGCTCTACAGAAAATCAGCAGAGAAGTGAGGTGATGGGGACCAGAGCCAAGAAACCGGCTGGGACGGGAGTCACCTGAAGAGCACCTTAGTCAGGAGCTGGGGTGGACACACAGGACACAACCGTAACCCTTTGTTCCGTGAGAAAGATTCCAAGAGACAAGGCCGAGGCAGATGGAGACAGCTCCGCAGACCCCGGCGTCTTGGTAGATCTGAGGTTTAGCAGATGGTGTTTTTGCATTAATTGTCTAAATTACCATCTATAAGATCCTCTGTTTTCTAAAAACTGGCTTGCCATAAGCCTTTCAGCTTTTAATTTAACTTAAATGTTTGTGTGTGTTGGTAGCACACCTATGTTGCAGGGTGGCCGTTCCAGAGGGGCTGCGCGGGAGACCCTTGGAGGAAGGTCGGGGCGGGGTGGGGGGCTAAAGAAGCTGGTCCACGAGACGAGACTATGCCCACCAAACAGGCATGGGGAGGGTCTCTCAGCATTGCCCAAGAAGGGCATGCTTACCGTGGTGGCTGCCCGTGGCTCCACCAGCACAGCAGCATTAGTGTCAGAAGAAAGATGAACCCTGGAGCTACACAGAGGCAGTCCAGAACCTTCCTTCCAGCCTTTGGAGGGAGGGCACTAGAAAGCTTTGTGTCACATTCAAGTCGGCTGCCAAGCCACCTTGTGTTGTCAGTTTCATTGGTTTTACTCACAACAATTTTCTCTCCAATCCAAGCTCCTCTTTCTTTACAAAACACAGAAAAGAAAAGAAAAAAAAGTCACAGTCTTTGTTTTACTAGCAAGAAATGAGGCTATAGAGCCCTTCAGAAAGCCAGCACCTATTTCCTGCAAGCTTCTGCTGAGAGTTTCTAGGGGACTCCAAAAAAGGAAATGAAAGGACAGGGTGGGAGGAACACAGGAAGGGAAAGAGAGAGAACGGAGAGAAGAAGGGAGAGAGGACAGAGAGGAGACGGTGGACAGCCACAGCTTATGACTGAAGCTGGGGTGTGGGCAGCGCGGAGAGAAGGGAGCCCTGTAGTAGGAACTTGTGTGAATTCTAGAAAGAAGAGAGAGAGAAAGGCCTTTGATCCACTCCAAAGAGGGAGACAGAAAACTTCAAAGCAGAACAGCAGTCTCTTGCACTTTCCTGCTATAAGTACGGAACATTCATTAGGGAGCCGCTCAGCTCCCCCTGCGCCAAGTGGGGCAGCCGCACACAAGGGATCCGACTTGTCAGCCTCCCCCAAACGCAGCACGTACTGGGCTTGAGAACACAGATTCCCGAGGCCGCCCGCTCCTGTATGGGGATTAGCTCGCTGATGTGGAAGGAATCTATCCAAGCCAGTGCTGCTAACCATGGGTTTCCCTTGCAAGATTCGGGGGGGGGGGGGGGGGGGCTGCGTTTTGTCTCCCTGACACTATGAGTCAGTCACAGTGAGCTACAACTGGATAATAGCCCAGGAGGAAGATCCTTGATCTCTTCAAAATCTTGCTTTCAGTCTCAAAAATAAGGTGTTTTCTGGTGGGGGAGAGGCGGTGAGGATTTCTTTACCATGCAGAAAGCCTTGAACTTGGCTGGTAGCCCTTTAGAAAAAAGTAAAATTTGCTTTTATTAAAGACAACCGATCTGCTTATGGGAGCACCACAGATCTCACTGAGAGGTTTCATTTTTTTCCTGGTTGTCCCAGAAGACTGGCCAGACCTCTGGTTCCCATGGACACGGGAAGTCATACGGTGAGATTATGCTTACTTATCTACCTCTCCTTAAACAGAACTGGGCACCTTGAGAGAGTGGGGGGAATGGGAGTCTCCCCAACGTAAAGCCACGCAGGAATGCTCTGCTCTCCAGCAAGGCCCTGGCAAGAGAAACCAGATGCCTCAACAGCACGGAGAGGAGATGAGCCCTCAGCTTCTTATTCGTTGTAGTGACTCATTTGTGTCACAGTCAGTAAAAATGGCAATGCAGCGAAGAACACAGATAAAAAGAAACATCCTGGAGAATTCTCCTGGTTATTTTTAAAATATTGTCTCTGTTGACTTGAAGTGGTGTAGAAACAGTTCCATATGCTGTGTTCCTTTTTTTCCCTTGCATCTTATAGTTTAAACATAGAAGTACTATCGGATACAACTTCTGTTAACAGTATGGCCTCCTGGGTTAGCAGAGGAGGGGTTCTTTTCTCACACACTCTGGAATGGGGAAGGCTGTTAGCCGTCCTGTGTCCCCTGCTCACATGTATTTGTGGAAAGTATTCTGCTCTTAAGTTCTTTGCCGCTTCTTTTCTATCATGCAGGCCAAAATAACATATTCATTTCTCTAGGTTCTTGCCTGCTTTGGACCAAATGAAGGCCCAGAAATTGCTCACCCTTGTAAGTGCATCTCTCTTATTTTTATGTAAGACAATATGTTTGTCTTTATTTCATCATACTTTATAGAGATTATTACCAGTGCTGCTTCACTCGTTTTCTTTCTCTTAAAAAAATCATTTTCATTTATACAGATTAACTTATTCATATATTTGTACAGTAAAATTTCAAAACAGAGATGGGATCATAAGCCCTTTGACCACCCTAGCCTACTTAGGCCCCCCTCCATAGGGGTAAAGGTATCACCAGATTGGCTCACATGTTCCTTTAGACCCTTTCTGTGGATTCCCACAGATCTATGTATACAGTTATATATCTTGTTTCTGTTGCTACTATTCTTCGATGAATGGAATTACACCCCAGAATGGATCTTTCATGATTTATTTACCCATTCTCTACCGAGTGATACTTTGCCTGTGAATTTGCTAAAAACCCAGGCTCCATTTCTAACATTTGTAACCAAACCCGGGTGGAGCAGTGGAAAGAAATCCAAAGTGGACTGGATTTTAGTTCAGTTCTGTCCCTAAGGCCCAGGTGGTCTTGGCCAAGTCACTGCCCTCTTTGGGCCAGCGTCTTCTCACCTGTTGGAGGCTGGGCAAGAACAGTGCTCAGCTTGTTCAGGGCACGGCCGATTCATACTAAGGTCAGGCTTTTCACACTGCAGTATGAGTGATTTAATTTAACAAACACATATCTAATGCCAGATATGTGCCAAAGTTCTCTGTTACCCAAATGCTTCTACACTTAGAATCATGCAGGTTTACAGGAATCACTGGTACCACCACAGTCTAACTCCGAGGCCAATAACAGGTAGGCTGTGGAAACTACACAAGTATTTTCTCTGAGCCATGCAGAGGTTTTGTTTTTGTTGAATTAGTTACAATATTATAAAATCAGGAAACATCCTAGAAAAATACAGTTGTCTTACTTCTCTTAGATGAAAATAATATTTGGCAATAGTCAGCTTATACGTTTGGACAAAGAAAAGTTATAGACTATGTAGTCAATATGGGTTCTTTCATGCTTTAGAAAGATCCTGGTGCTGCCCCCAGATAATGGGGAAAGTACAAAAAGACAAGAAGCAGGAAAAATTCAGAATGATTCAGGGAAGTCTGGATGGGGGAGGTTCCCCTACCCATTCCCTTAGTCTTTTTTTTTTTTTTTTTTAAAGATTTTATTTTATTTATTTGAGAGAGAGAGACAGTGAGAGAGAGAATGAGCGAGGAGAAGGTCAGAGAGCGAAGCAGACTCCCCATGGAGCTGGGAGCCTGATGTGGGACTCGATCCCGGGACTCCAGGATCACGCCCTGAGCCGGAGGCAGTCGTCCAACCAACTGCGCCACCCAAGCGTCCCCCCATTCCCTTAGTCTTACCCAGAATTCCCAACCCTCCTTTCCTAACTTGATTTTCCTCCCATCCCTTCCACATGCCATCTGATAAGCTTAATCTTTTACTTATTCATTTAATTGTCTCTCCTACTCCAATGTTAGCTATATAAGAGCAAAGATTTTTATCCTTTTTATTTTTCAGTCTCAACACTAAGAATGCCAGGTACATAGTAGACACTCAAAAAACACTGAACTGATGGGAAAAAATGAATGAATAGATAGATGGATGGATGGAAGACTGGGTGGAAGGGAGGAAGGGAGGAAGGAAAGGGGATGTGATTAGTTGGTATAGGTAATCTGATAGGCATAATTACATGGGGATGTTCTCATCCTTGAAGAGAATCAGTCTGGTATGGAGGACACCTTTGTTTACAATGAACGACTGATAATAACAGGTATCAGCATTATGGACAAATGATTAAGGCAAACTAGAGAAGAAAGAAATTGCACCAGAGTATATGAAGTTCTTAGAATAGGGCTGGAGAAAAATGAGTAGAATTTCTCCAGCTACAGAAGAGAAAGCAAGACCATTCCAAGCACAGGCACCTCCATGAACAAAAGCTCAGAGGGCTGAGTGTGTGTGAAGACTCATAGAACAATAGCACATATAGCCTAGGGCACCCAGAGTGGCATGTACAGATCAGATGGCTGGACAAGGGGGTTAGAACAAGATAATGAAGAAAATTCTATCAGCCAGGCTTATATGTTTTCATTTTAGACACTTTGTCAGTGTTTCTCAAGGTACTATCCTTGGACAACAAGCTTCTCAGAACCCAGGACAGTTGCTTAAGCGTCGATTCCCAGGCATCCTTGAAGAACCTAATAGGTCTCCAGCAATGCAGCTCAGAAATTTGCTTTCATAAATGTGTTCTCCATGTTGTTCTTACATGCACACATCTGAGAAGCATGGCTTTAGAAGCTATCCATTCTCAAACATGTCTGTTCACTTGAATAACCTCTAGGGCTTTAACAGTAGGAATACACCCTGGCTTCAGTCCACTACTGGTGATTCGGATCTATGCCCTTAGAGCTTAAAATCTTTGCCACTGGTTCTGTACAAATGTTTGCATGTCTCAGCTCCACGGCACCTGCTGGTGATACAAAGAAGGGGGAAGGGAGCCAACTTAGAATGGTGAGGCAGGGTTGCATCAGGATTATAGGAAGGTGAGTAGGATCCAAGTTAAAGACTTTCTGAATTCAAAATGCGGATAAATATGCCCAGGAAGCAACTGGGGATCTAAGCCTAATATTCAGGTCAGAGGTCGGGGCTGAAGATCAAGACTTAGGGACTACCATCTTAGGGACAGGAGAAGTCATAGAACAGACCAAACCTGACCACACATGGAAGCAAGTGGGCCAAGGGAGAAATTCTGAAGAGCCCCATGGGTTAAGGGGCTGACAAACAATAAACCTGAGAAGCAGTCAGAAGAGGGAGAGAAAATAAAAAAAGAAATAATATCTGTGAGAGTAGAGCCACTGGTGTTGCCTTTTGGGGTGGTCTTTGCTGGGCTAAGGAGGTGTAGAGAATGCTCTGGAGACTGGGTGCCTCCTGCCAGCTTCCTATGGAGACAACCATGGCACGCACCCCATACTCATCATCTGCAAGAGGACAGCTGCAGTTTTGCCTCTTCTCATGTGATTTCTCCTCACACCCACCCCCTGGGACGCGCAATATGATTTTCCCACAGAGCAGATGGGCTGCTAGCTGGCGTTGCCCCTGCCTTGCAGAGTCCCCCAGTGCTCAGCTCTGACAGAGCCTGGTAGTGTAAACAAG